>NC_054471.1:105075248-107721082 GCF_017639515.1 Carcharodon carcharias | reverse complement strand
TGTGTATGTGTGGATTTGTGTGTGTGTGTATGTGTAGATTTGTGTGTGTGTGTATGTGTAGATTTGTGTGTGTGTGTATGTGTAGATTTGTGTGTGTGTGTATGTGTAGATTTGTGTGTGTGTGTATGTGTAGATTTGTGTGTGTGTGTATGTGTAGATTTGTGTGTGTGTGTATGTGTAGATTTGTGTGTGTGTGTATGTGTAGATTTATGTGTGTGTGTGTGTAGATTTATGTGTGTGTGTGTGTAGATTTATGTGTGTGTGTGTGTGTGTGTGTGTGTAGATTTATGTGTGTGTGTGTGTGTAGATTTGTGTGTGTGTGTGTGTGTGTAGATTTATGTGTGTGTGTGTGTGTGTAGATTTATGTGTGTGTGTGTGTGTGTAGATTTGTGTGGGTGTGTGTGTGTAGATTTATGTGTGTGTGTGTGTGTAGATTTATGTGTGTGTGTGTGTGTAGATTTATGTGTGTGTGTGTGTGTGTGTAGATTTATGTGTGTGTGTATGTGTAGATTTATGTGTGTGTGTATGTGTAGATTTATGTGTGTGTGTATGTGTAGATTTATGTGTGTGTGTATGTGTAGATTTATGTGTGTGTGTATGTGTAGATTTATGTGTGTGTGTATGTGTAGATTTATGTGTGTGTGTATGTGTAGATTTATGTGTGTGTGTATGTGTAGATTTATGTGTGTGTGTATGTGTAGATTTATATATGTGTGTGTGTGTAGATTTATATATGTGTGTATGTGTAGATTTATATATGTGTGTGTGTATATGTTTATATGTACGCATGTGTGTATGTTTATATGTGTGTATGTGTGTATGTGTATATGTACGCGTGTGTATGTTTATATGTACGCGTGTGTATGTGTTTATATGTACGCGTGTGTGTGTGTTTATATGTACGCGTGTGTGTATGTTTATATGTACGCGTGTGTGTATGTTTATTTATATATGTAAGCGTGTGTGTATGTTTATTTATATATGTACGCGTGTGTGTATGTTTATTTATATATGTACGCGTGTGTGTATGTTTATTTATATATGTACGCGTGTGTGTATGTTTATTTATATATGTACGCGTGTGTGTATGTTTATTTATATATGTACGCGTGTGTGTATGTTTATTTATATATGTACGCGTGTGTGTATGTTTATTTATATATGTACGCGTGTGTGTATGTTTATTTATATATGTACGCGTGTGTGTGTATATTTATATATGTACGCGTGTGTGTGTATATATATGTACGCGTGTGTGTGTTTATATATGTACGCGTGTGTGTGTATATATATGTACGCGTGTGTGTGTATATTTATATATGTACGCGTGTGTGTGTGTATATTTATATATGTACGCGTGTGTGTGTGTATATTTATATATGTACGCGTGTGTGTGTGTATATTTATATATGTACGCGTGTGTGTGTGTATATTTATATATGTACGCGTGTGTGTGTGTATATTTATATATGTACGCGTGTGTGTGTGTATATTTATATATGTACGCGTGTGTGTATATTTATATATGTACGCGCGCGTGTGTGTATATTATATGTACGCGCGCGTGTGTGTGTATTATATGTACGCGCGCGTGTGTGTGTATTATATGTACGCGCGTGTGTGTGTGTATATTATATGTACGCGCGTGTGTGTGTGTATATTATATGTACGCGCGTGTGTGTGTGTATTATATGTACGCGCGTGTGTTTGTATTATATGTACGCGCGCGCGTGTGTGTGTGTGTTATATGTACGCGCGCGCGTGTGTGTATTATATGTACGCGCGCGTGTGTGTGTATTATATGTACGCGCGCGTGTGTGTGTATTATATGTACGCGCGCGTGTGTGTGTATTATATGTACGCGCGCGTGTGTGTGTATTATATGTACGCGCGCGTGTGTGTGTATTATATGTACGCGCGCGTGTGTGTGTATTATATGTACGCGCGCGTGTGTGTGTATTATATGTACGCGCGCGTGTGTGGTGTATTATATGTACGCGCGCGTGTGTGTGTATTATATGTACGCGCGCGTGTGTGTGTATTATATGTACGCGCGCGTGTGTGTGTATTATATGTACGCGCGCGTGTGTGTGTATTATATGTACGCGCGCGTGTGTGTGTATTATATGTACGCGCGCGTGTGTGTGTATTATATGTACGCGCGCGTGTGTGTGTATTATATGTACGCGCGCGTGTGTGTGTATTATATGTACGCGCGCGTGTGTGTGTATTATATGTACGCGCGCGTGTGTGTGTATTATATGTACGCGCGCGTGTGTGTGTATTATATGTACGCGCGCGTGTGTGTGTATTATATGTACGCGCGCGTGTGTGTGTATTATATGTACGCGCGCGTGTGTGTGTATTAATATGTACGCGCGCGTGTGTGTGTATTATATGTACGCGCGCGTGTGTGTGTATTATATGTACGCGCGCGTGTGTGTGTATTATATGTACGCGCGCGTGTGTGTGTATTATATGTACGCGCGCGTGTGTGTGTATTATAGGTACGCGCGCGCGTGTGTGTATTATAGGTACGCGCGCGCGTGTGTGTATTATAGGTACGCGCGCGCGTGTGTGTATTATAGGTACGCGCGCGCGTGTGTGTATTATAGGTACGCGCGCGCGTGTGTGTATTATAGGTACGCGCGCGCGTGTGTGTATTATAGGTACGCGCGCGGTGTGTGTATTATAGGTACGCGCGCGCGTGTGTGTATTATAGGTACGCGCGCGCGTGTGTGTATTATAGGTACGCGCGCGCGTGTGTGTATTATAGGTACGCGCGCGCGTGTGTGTATTATAGGTACGGCGCGCGCGTGTGTGTATTATAGGTACGCGCGCGCGTGTGTGTATTATAGGTACGCGCGCGCGTGTGTGTATTATAGGTACGCGCGCGCGTGTGTGTATTATAGGTACGCGCGCGCGTGTGTGTATTATAGGTACGCGCGCGCGTGTGTGTATTATAGGTACGCGCGCGCGTGTGTGTATTATAGGTACGCGCGCGCGTGTGTGTATTATAGGTACGCGCGCGCGTGTGTGTATTATAGGTACGCGCGCGCGTGTGTGCATTATAGGTACGCGCGCGCGTGTGTGCATTATAGGTACGCGCGCGCGTGTGTGCATTATAGGTACGCGCGCGCGTGTGTGCATTATAGGTACGCGCGCGCGTGTGTGCATTATAGGTACGCGCGCGTGTGTGTGCATTATAGGTACGCGCGCGTGTGTGTGCATTATAGGTACGCGCGCGTGTGTGTGCGCATTATAGGTACGCGCGCGTGTGTGTGCGCATTATAGGTACGCGCGCGTGTGTGTGCGCATTATAGGTACGCGCGCGTGTGTGTGCGCATTATAGGTACGCGCGCGTGTGTGTGCGCATTATAGGTACGCGCGTGTGTGTGTAGATTATAGGTACGCGCGCGTGTGTGTAGCATTATAGGTACGCGCGCGTGTGTGTGCGATTTATAGGTGCGCGCGTTGTGTGTGCGCATTTATAGGTACGCGCGCGTGTGTGTGCGCATTATAGGTACGCGCGGTGTATGTGCGATTATAGGTACGCGCGCGCGTAGTGTGTGCGCATTTTAGGTACGCGTGCGCGTATGTGTGCGATTTATAGGTACGCGCGCGCGTGTGTGCGCATTATAGGTACGCGCGCGCGTGTGTGCGCATTATAGGTACGCGCGCGCGTGTGTGCGCATTATAGGTACGCGCGCGCGTGTGTGCGCATTATAGGTACGCGCGCGCGTGTGTGCGCATTATAGGTACGCGCGCGCGTGTGTGCGCATTATAGGTACGCGCGCGCGTGTGTGCGCATTATAGGTACGCGCGCGCGTGTGTGCGCATTATAGGTACGCGCGCGCGTGTGATGCGCATTAATAGGTCCGCGGCGCGCGCAGTGTGTGCGCCATTATAGGTACGCGCTCGCGTGTGTGCGCATATGGTACGCGCGCGCGTGTGTGCGCCTTATAGGGTACGCGCGCGCACGTGTGGGGCGCATTATAGGTACGCGCTCGCGTGTGTGTGCGCATTATAGGTACGGCGCGACGCGTGTGTGCGCATTATCGGTACGCGCGCGCGTGTGTGCGCATTTTAGAGTACGCGCGCGCGTGTGTGCGCATTATGGTACGCAGCGCGCGTGTGTGCGCATTTATAGGTACGCGGCGCGCGTGTGTGCGCATTATAGGTACGCGCCGCGCGTGTGTGCGCATGTATAGGTACGCGGCGCGCGTGATGTGCGCATTATATGTACGCGCGCGCGTGTAGTGCGCATTATAGGTACGCGCGCGCGTGTGAGTGCGCATTAGTAGGTACGCGCGCCGCGTGTGGTGCCTGCATATAGGTAACGCGCGCGCTGTGTGAGCGCATATAGGTACGCGCGCGCTGTGTGTGCGCATTAAGGTACGCGCGCGTGTGTGTGCGCATTATAGGTACGCGCGCGTGTGTGTGCGCATTATAGGTACGCGCGCGGTGTGTGCGGCATTATAGGTACGCGCGCGTGTGTGTGCGCATTATAGGTACGCGCGCGTGTGTGTGCGCATTATAGGTACGCGCGCGTGTGTGTGCGCATTATAGGTACGCGCGCGTGTGTGTGCGCATTATAGGTACGCGCGCGTGTGTGTGCGCATTATAGGTACGCGCGCGTGTGTGTGCGCATTATAGGTACGCGCCGCGTGTGTGTGCGCATTATAGGTACGCGCGCGTGTGTGTGCGCATTATAGGTACGCGCGCGCTGCTGTGTGCGCATTATAGGTACGCCGCGCGTGTGTGTGCGCATTATAGGTACGCGCGCGCGTGTGTGTGCGCATTATAGGTACGCGCGCCGAGTGTGTGCGCATTATAGGTACGCGCGCGTGTGTTGTGCGCATTATAGGTACGCGCGCGTGTGTGTGCGCATTATAGGTACGCGCGCGGTGTGTGCGCATTATAAGGTACGGCGCGCGTGTGTGTGCGCATTATAGGTACGCGCGCGTGTGGTGTTGCGCATTATAGGTACGCGCGCGTGTGTGTGCGCATTATAGGTACGCGCGCGTGTGTGTGCGCATTATAGGGTACGCGCGCGTGTGTGTGCGCATTATAGGTTACGCGCGCGTGTGTGTGCGCATTATAGGTACGCGCGCGTGTGTGTGCGCATTATAGGTAACGCGCGCGTTGTGTTGCGCATTATAGGTACGCGCGCGTGTGTGTGCGCATTATAGGTACGCGCGCGTGTGTGTGCGCATTATAGGTACGGCGCGCGTGTGTGTGCGCATTATAGGTTACGCGCGCGTGTGTGTGCGCATTATAGGTAACGCGCGCGTGTGTGTGGCGCATTATCGGTACGCGCGCGTGTGTGTGCGCATTATAGGTACGCGCGCCGTGTGTGTGCGCATTATAGGTACGCGCGCGTGTGTGTGCGCATTATAGGTACGCGCGCGTGTGTGTGCGCATTATAGGTACGCGCGCGTGTGTGTGCGCATTATAGGTACGCGCGCGTGTGTGTGCGCATTATAGGTACGCGCGCGTGTGTGTGCGCTTATAAGGTACGCGCGCGTGTGTGTGCGCATTATAGGTACGCGCGCGTGTGTGTGCGCATTATAGGTTACGCGCGCGTGTGTGTGCGCATTATAGGTACGCGCGCAGTGTGTGTGTGCCATTATAGGTACGCGCGGCGTGTGTGTGCGCATTATAGGTACGCGCGCGTGTGTGTGCGCATTATAGGTACGCGCGCGTGTGTGTGCGCATTATAGGTACGCGCGCGTGTGTGTGCGCATTATAGGTACCGCGCGCGTGTGTGTGCCATTATAGGTACGCGCGCGCTGGGTGTGCGCATTATAGGTACGCGCGCGTGTGTGTGCGCATTATAGGTACGCGCGCGTGTGTGTGCGCATTATAGGTACGCGCGCGTGTGTGTGCGCATTATAGGTACGCGCGCGTGTGTGTGCGCATTATAGGTACGCGCGCGTGTGTGTGCGCATTATAGGTACGCGCGCGTGTGTGTGCGCATTATAGGTACGCGCGCGTGTGTGTGCGCATTATAGGTACGCGCGCGTGTGTGTGCGCATTATAGGTACGCGCGCGTGTGTGTGCGCATTATAGGTACGCGCGCGTGTGTGTGCGCATTATAGGTACGCGCGCGTGTGTGTGCGCATTATAGGTACGCGCGCGTGTAGTGTGCGCATTATAGGTACGCGCGCGTGTGTGTGCGCATTATAGGTACGCGCGCGTGTGTGTGCGCATTATAGGTACGCGCGCGTGTGTGTGCGCATTATAGGTACGCGCGCGTGTGTGTGCGCATTATAGGTACGCGCGCGTGTGTGTGCGCATTATAGGTACGCGCGCGTGTGTGTGCGCATTATAGGTACGCGCGCGTGTGTGTGCGCATTATAGGTACGCGCGCGTGTGTGTGCGCATTATAGGTACGCGCGCGTGTGTGTGCGCATTATAGGTACGCGCGCGTGTGTGTGCGCATTATAGGTACGCGCGCGTGTGTGTGCGCATTATAGGTACGCGCGCGTGTGTGTGCGCATTATAGGTACGCGCGCGTGTGTGTGCGCATTATAGGTACGCGCGCGTGTGTGTGCGCATTATAGGTACGCGCGCGTGTGTGTGCGCATTATAGGTACGCGCGCGTGTGTGTGCGCATTATAGGTACGCGCGCGTGTGTGTGCGCATTATAGGTACGCGCGCGTGTGTGTGCGCATTATAGGTACGCGCGCGTGTGTGTGCGCATTATAGGTACGCGCGCGTGTGTGTGCGCATTATAGGTACGCGCGCGTGTGTGTGCGCATTATAGGTACGCGCGCGTGTGTGTGCGCATTATAGGTACGCGCGCGTGTGTGTGCGCATTATAGGTACGCGCGCGTGTGTGTGCGCATTATAGGTACGCGCGCGTGTGTGTGCGCATTATAGGTACGCGCGCGTGTGTGTGCGCATTATAGGTACGCGCGCGTGTGTGTGCGCATTATAGGTACGCGCGCGTGTGTGTGCGCATTATAGGTACGCGCGCGTGTGTGTGCGCATTATAGGTACGCGCGCGTGTGTGTGCGCATTATAGGTACGCGCGCGTGTGTGTGCGCATTATAGGTACGCGCGCGTGTGTGTGCGCATTATAGGTACGCGCGCGTGTGTGTGCGCATTATAGGTACGCGCGCGTGTGTGTGCGCATTATAGGTACGCGCGCGTGTGTGTGCGCATTATAGGTACGCGCGCGTGTGTGTGCGCATTATAGGTACGCGCGCGTGTGTGTGCGCATTATAGGTACGCGCGCGTGTGTGTGCGCATTATAGGTACGCGCGCGTGTGTGTGCGCATTATAGGTACGCGCGCGTGTGTGTGCGCATTATAGGTACGCGCGCGTGTGTGTGCGCATTATAGGTACGCGCGCGTGTGTGTGCGCATTATAGGTACGCGCGCGTGTGTGTGCGCATTATAGGTACGCGCGCGTGTGTGTGCGCATTATAGGTACGCGCGCGTGTGTGTGCGCATTATAGGTACGCGCGCGTGTGTGTGCGCATTATAGGTACGCGCGCGTGTGTGTGCGCATTATAGGTACGCGCGCGTGTGTGTGCGCATTATAGGTACGCGCGCGTGTGTGTGCGCATTATAGGTACGCGCGCGTGTGTGTGCGCATTATAGGTACGCGCGCGTGTGTGTGCGCATTATAGGTACGCGCGCGTGTGTGTGCGCATTATAGGTACGCGCGCGTGTGTGTGCGCATTATAGGTACGCGCGCGTGTGTGTGCGCATTATAGGTACGCGCGCGTGTGTGTGCGCATTATAGGTACGCGCGCGTGTGTGTGCGCATTATAGGTACGCGCGCGTGTGTGTGCGCATTATAGGTACGCGCGCGTGTGTGTGCGCATTATAGGTACGCGCGCGTGTGTGTGCGCATTATAGGTACGCGCGCGTGTGTGTGCGCATTATAGGTACGCGCGCGTGTGTGTGCGCATTATAGGTACGCGCGCGTGTGTGTGCGCATTATAGGTACGCGCGCGTGTGTGTGCGCATTATAGGTACGCGCGCGTGTGTGTGCGCATTATAGGTACGCGCGCGTGTGTGTGCGCATTATAGGTACGCGCGCGTGTGTGTGCGCATTATAGGTACGCGCGCCGGTGTGTGTGCGCATTATAGGTACGCGCGCGTGTGTGTGCGCATTATAGGTACGCGCGCGTGTGTGTGCGCATTATAGGTACGCGCGCGTGTGTGTGCGCATTATAGGTACGCGCGCGTGTGTGTGCGCATTATAGGTACGCGCGCGTGTGTGTGCGCATTATAGGTACGCGCGCGTGTGTGTGCGCATTATAGGTACGCGCGCGTGTGTGTGCGCATTATAGGTACGCGCGCGTGTGTGTGCGCATTATAGGTACGCGCGCTGTGTGTGTGCGCATTATAGGTACGCGCGCGTGTGTGTGCGCATTATAGGTACGCGCGCGTGTGTGTGCGCATTATAGGTACGCGCGCGTGTGTGTGCGCATTATAGGTACGCGCGCGTGTGTGTGCGCATTATAGGTACGCGCGCGTGTGTGTGCGCATTATAGGTACGCGCGCGTGTGTGTGCGCATTATAGGTACGCGCGCGTGTGTTGTGCGCATTATAGGTACGCGCGCGTGTGTGTGCGCATTATAGGTACGCGCGCGTGTGTGTGCGCATTATAGGTACGCGCGCGTGTGTGTGCGCATTATAGGTACGCGCGCGTGTGTGTGCGCATTATAGGTACGCGCGCGTGTGTGTGCGCATTATAGGTACGCGCGCGTGTGTGTGCGCATTATAGGTACGCGCGCGTGTGTGTGCGCATTATAGGTACGCGCGCGTGTGTGTGCGCATTATAGGTACGCGCGCGTGTGTGTGCGCATTATAGGTACGCGCGCGTGTGTGTGCGCATTATAGGTACGCGCGCGTGTGTGTGCGCATTATAGGTACGCGCGCGTGTGTGTGCGCATTATAGGTACGCGCGCGTGTGTGTGCGCATTATAGGTACGCGCGCGTGTGTGTGCGCATTATAGGTACGCGCGCGTGTGTGTGCGCATTATAGGTACGCGCGCGTGTGCGTGCGCATTATAGGTACGCGCGCGTGTGCGTGCGCATTATATGTACGCGCGCGCGTGCGTGCGCATTATATGTACGCGCGCGCGTGCGTGCGCATTATATGTACGCGCGCGCGTGCGTGCGCATTATATGTACGCGCGCGCGTGCGTGCGCATTATATGTACGCGCGCGCGTGCGTGCGCATTATATGTACGCGCGCGCGTACGTGTATATTTATATCGATGCGCGCGCGTACGTGTATATTTATATCGATGCGCGCGTGTACGTGTATATTTATATATATGTATACGCGCGTGTACGTGTATATTTATATATATGTATATGTGTATGTGTATATATATATTTATATATATATACGTATGTGTATGTGTATATTTATATTTATATATATATACGTATGTGTATGTGTATATTTATATTTATATATATATGTATGTGTGTATGTATATATATACACGTATGTGTGTATGTATGTATATATATATACGTATGTGTGTATGTATATATATACACGTATGTGTGGATGTATGTATATATATACGTACGTGTGTATGTATGTATATATATACGTACGTGTGTATGTATGTATATATATACGTACGTGTGTATGTATATGTATATATACACGTACGTGTGTATGTATATGTATATATACACGTACGTGTGTATGTATATGTATATATACACGTACGTGTGTATGTATATGTATATATACACGTACGTGTGTATGTATGTATATATACACGTACGTGTGTGTATATGTATATATACACGTACGTGTGTGTGTATGTATATATACACGTACGTGTGTGTGTATGTATATATATACGTGTGTGTGTATGTATATATATACGTGTGTGTATGTATATATATACGTGTGTGTGTATATATATATATATATATATATATACGTGTGTGTGTGTGTATGTATATATATACGTGTGTGTGTGTATGTATATATATACGTGTGTGTGTATGTATATATATACGTGTGTGTGTATGTATATATATACGTGTGTGTATGTATATTTATATATATACGTGTGTGTATGTATATTTATATATATACGTGTGTGTGTATGTATATTTATATATATACGTGTGTGTGTATGTATATTTATATATATACGTGTGTGTGTATGTATATTTATATATATACGTGTGTGTACGTATATTTATATATATACGTGTGTGTGTATACGTATATTTATATACGTGTGTGTGTACGTATATTTATATACGTGTGTGTGTACGTATATTTATATATATGTGTCTGTATATTTATATATATATGTGTGTATATTTATATATGTGTGTGTGTATATTTATATATATGTGTGTGTGTGTGTATATTTATATATGTGTGTGTGTGTGTATATTTATATATTTGTGTGTGTATATTTATATGTGTGTGTATATATATGTGTGTATGTATATTTATATATGTGTGTGTGTGTATGTATATTTATATATATATGTGTGTGTACATGTATATTTATATATATACGTATGTGTACGAGTATATTTATATATATACGTATGTGTACGAGTATATTATATATATACGTATGTGTACGAGTATATTATATATATACGTATGTGTACGAGTATATTATATATATACGTATGTGTACGTGTATATTTATATATATACGTATGTGTACGTGTATATTTATATATATATATATATACGTATGTGTACGTGTATATTTATATATATACGTATGTGTACGTGTATATTTATATATATATATATACGTATGTGTACGTGTATATTTATATATATACGTATGTGTACGTGTATATTTATATATATATATATACGTATGTGTACGTGTATATTTATATATATATAAAAGTATGTGTACGTGTATATTTATATATTCGTATGTGTACGTGTATATTTATATATTTGTATGTGTACGTGTATATTTATATATATGTATGTGTACGTGTATATTTATATATATATGTATGTGTATGTGTATATTTATATATATGTATGTGTATGTGTATATTTATATATATGTATGTGTATGTGTATATTTATATATATGTATGTATGTGTATATTTATATATATGTATGTATGTGTATATTTATATATATGTATGTATGTGTATGTGTATATTTATATATATGTATGTATGTGTATGTGTATATTTATATATATGTATGTATGTGTATGTGTATATTTATATATATATGTATGTGTATGTGTATATTTATATATATATATGTATGTGTATGTGTATATTTATATATATATATGCATGTGTATGTGTATATTTATATATATGCATGTGTATATGTATATTTATATATATGCATGTGTATATGTATATTTATATATATACATATGTGTATATGTATATTTATATATATACGTATGTGTATATGTATATTTATATATATACGTTTGTGTATATGTATATTTATATATATACGTATGTGTATATGTATATTTATATATATACGTATGTGTATATGTATATTTATATATATACGTATGTGTATATGTATATTTATATATATACGTATGTGTATATGTATATTTATATATATACGTATGTGTATATGTATATTTATATATATACGTATGTGTATATGTATATTTATATATATACGTATGTGTATATGTATATTTATATATATACGTATGTGTATATGTATATTTATATATATACGTATGTGTATATGTATATTTATATATACGTATGTGTATATGTATATTTATATATATATACGTATGTGTATATGTATATTTATATATATATACGTATGTGTATATGTATATTTATATATATATACGTATGTGTATATGTATATTTATATATATATATACGTATGTGTATATGTATATTTATATATATACGTATGTGTATATGTATATTTATATATACGTATGTGTATATGTATATTTATATATATACGTATGTGTATATGTATATTTATATATATACGTATGTGTATATGTATATTTATATATATACGTATGTGTATATGTATATTTATATATATACGTATGTGTATATGTATATTTACATATATACGTATGTGTATATGTATATTTACATATATATATACGTATGTGTATATGTATATTTACATATATATATACGTATGTGTCCATGTATATTTATATATATACGTATGTGTCCATGTATATTTATATATATACGTATGTGTATATGTATATTTATATATATACGTATGTGTATATGTATATATATACGTATGTGTATATGTATATTTATATATATATATACGTATGTGTATAAGTATATTTTTAAATATATATACGTATGTGTACGTGTATATTTATATATATATGCATATGTGTACGTGTATATTTATATATATATACGTATGTGTACGTGTATATTTATATATATATATACGTATGTGTACGTGTATATTTATATATATATATACGTATGTGTACGTGTATATTTATATATACGTATGTGTACGTGTATATTTATATATACGTATGTGTACGTGTATATTTATATATACGTATGTGTACGTGTGTATTTATATATATGCGTATGTGTACGTGTGTATTATATGCGTATGTGTACGTGTGTATTTATATATATGCGTATGTGTACGTGTGTATTTATATATATGCGTATGTGTACGTGTGTTCTTATATATATGCGTATGTGTACGTGTGTATTTATATATATGCGTATGTGTACGTGTGTATATATATATGCGTATGTGTACGTGTGTATATATATATATATGCGTATGTGTACGTGTGTATATATATATATGCGTATGTGTACGTGTGTGTATATATATATACGTATGTGTACGTGTGTGTGTATATATATATATATACGTATGTGTACGTGTGTGTGTATATATATATACGTATGTGTACGTGTGTGTGTATATATATATATACGTATGTGTATGTGTATATATACGTATGTGTACGTGTATATATATATATATATATATGTATGTGTACGTGTATATATATATACGTATGTGTACGTGTATATTTATATATATACGTATGTGTACGTGTATATTTATATATATATATACGTATGTGTACGTGTATATTTATATATATATATACGTATGTGTACGTGTCTATTTATATATATATATACATATGTGTACGTGTCTATTTATATACGTATACGTATGTGTACATGTTATTTATATACGTATACGTATGTGTACGTGTCTATTTATATATATAAGTATGTGTACGTGTATATTTATATATATAAACGTATGTGTACGTGTATATTTATATATATATACGTATGTGTACGTGTATATTTATATATATATACGTATGTGTACGTGTATATTTATATATATATACGTATGTGTACGTGTATATTTATATATATACGTATGTGTATATTTATATATGTGTGTGTATATTTATATATATATGTGTGTGTGTATGTGTATCTTTATATATATGTGTGTATATGTATATATTTATATATATGTGTGTGTGTATGTGTATATTTATATATATGTGTGTGTTTGTGTATTTATATATATGTATATGTATATTTATATATATGTGTGTTGATGTATATTTATATATATATGTGTGTGTATGTGTATTTATATATATATGTGTGTGTATGTGTATTTATATATATGTGTGTGTGTATGTGTATTTATATATATATGTGTGTGTGTATGTGTATTTATATATGTGTGTGTATGTGTATGTGTATGTGTATATTTATATATATATATATATATATATATATATATGTGTGTGTGTGTATATAAAGGTATATGGAACAGTCCTTTACTCATGGGGAGTGGGTGGTTGTGGCCGTTGCGATTTGAGATTCCAGTAGAGTTGACTCCGATAGACAAATAGTCAGTTTTGAGGTTCCAGTAGTGTTAACTTTGGTACAGAGAGAGAGAGATCAGGATACCTGCAAAATGGCAATTTGCAAGGTTACTGTATGTGGCTGTTACTTCTGAGTCAAACTTCTAGCTCTCTCAGAATGTCCACCAACAGACAGATACCAGGGCAGCTTTTCAGCTCACTTTGAACCTCCTCTTTGTATATTCCAAGTGGGAAGCAAAACCCCAAATCTGTCTGGGCATTGTTAACAGGATTTCTTGATGAGATGATGCTCATCTCCCATTATGTCCCATTGTCTCTCCCGGAGGGAGCAATTAATTTCCGGATGTTTTTAGAAGTACCTTGTCTGACAACATGGTGGTGTTCCAATACCTCTTAGGGAGTCATCCTGCAGCATTCCGGCCAGTGTTTTGTGTGTATTTTTTAAAAACTCAGGCCTTATTTTTAAAGCCCAGTATTTCCAGACGTGGTTAGGTGTTCTTTCTCCTTCATTATCATGACGCTACTGTGGAACTAATTTTCTGAGTTCTCCTCACAGGTAAGGGAGCCTTACTTGCTGGCTGTGTTTATTGGGAAATCGTGGTGAAAATTTTCAATCCACTAGCTTTAATGAAAGGACAATTGTGGATATCGGCCACACAATCTTTTGTTTGTGCACCTGCTAGCTGAGGGTTGATAGTACAGGCTTGAAAAATCTCTAAAGCTCTTATTTGACTTTTGAAATTAAGTAATGTATTGGAGCAGATTGTGGGCTGTAAACGTGAGCAATTAAGGCATCATGGAGCAGAGATTTCGGTGGAGTTTAGTTAAGATGGATATCTACCCAAAATTCCCAATCTGCCTAAGACACGTTGCCAACAGTGAACATGATCAGATGCCGACTTCCTACCAGAAATTGGAAGGAACTTAATTTTAACATGGCAATGAAGTGAAACAACACTTCCCTGTAAGCTGTATGGTTTCACAGAAATCTGAAAATCCCTACACAGGCTGCTCACAAGTTGGTCCTTGAAGTTATTGTGTATTGTAGCCATGCAAATGCATTTAAAGGGGCTGCAGCAGTGCAACTTGTAGACGGTACACGTTGCTGCCACTGTTTGTCGGTGGTGGAGGGAGTGAATGTTTATAGAAGGGGTGCCAATCAAGCGGGCTGCTTCGTCCTGGATGGTATCAAGTTTCTTGAATGTTGTTGGAGCTGCACTAGGCAAGCGGAGAGTATTCCATCACACTCCTGACTTGTACATGGTGGACAGGCTTTGGGGAGTCAGGAGTTAAGTTACTCACTGCAGGATTCCTAGCCTCTGATCTGCTCTTGTAGCTACGGTATTTATATGGCTAGTCCAGTTCAATTTCTGGTCAATGGTAACCCCAGGATGTTGATAGTGGGGAATTCAGCAATGGTAATGCCATTGAATGTCAAGGGGCAATGGTTAGGTTCTCTCTTGTTGGAGATGGTCATTGCCTGACACTTGTGTAGCATGAATGTCACTTGCCACTTGTCAGCCCAAGCCTGGATATTGTCGAGGTCTTGCTTCATTTGGGCATGGACTGCTTCAGTATCTGAGGAGTTGCGAATGGTGCTGAAAATTGTGCAATCATCAGTGAACGTCCCCACTTCTGACTTTATGATGGAAGGAAGGTGATTGATGAAGCAGTTGAAGATGGCTGGGCCCAAGACACCACCCTGAGGAACTCCTGCAGTGATGCCCTGGAACTGAGATGATTGACCTCCAACAACCACAATCATCTTCCTTTGTGCTGGGTATGACTCCAATCAGTGGAGAGTTTTCCCCCTGATTCCCATTGACTCCAGTTTTGCTAGGGCTCCTTGATGCCACACTCGGTCAAACACTGCCTTGACCTCAAGGGCAGGCTCTCTCACCTCGCCTCTGGAATTCAGCTCTTTTGTCTATGTTTGGACAACCAGCACAGTCAAAATCAGTTGACAGAATCGGGCGGCAACTAATTTCCAGTTGGATTTCCCAGCTGTTCTGGTTGCTCCCAGTGCAAACTCATTCGAGGTTGATTAGATACAGTTGAAGTCTTCAATCAGTTTTTCCTTCTGGGCTCTCGTGTAAGCTCTATTCAAGTTTCACATATGACATTTTGGTCTAGAAATTAGTTTGCGCTAGCCTTAAGCCTCATAATTATTGAACTTACGAGCTGCAAACATCTAGTGAACACTCATACATGAAAGTCGATTGACTGTGTTCAAAGCAAATTCGTCAAAGATGGTATATTAATTTTTTTCTCTTCTGAACAGCATTAAAAGCACATTACTCAAGGAGACCTGTAAGTAACATTCAGCAACATAATACTGTGAATTATTTTTGTAATATTTTAACTGTCTATTACCCCAGTACAAACAGCTGCATTGCATCTATAAGTATACTTAGCTGATCAATGAGACACTGATTTAAATCTGATGTGTATATCTTCAAAACCGTTTGATCAGAAACATCTGATTTTGTATTATGTTTCTATTACAGAACAACTTAAGTAATATGCTGTAGTTTCTAATTGTATGGAAACTACCCATAGGGACATTGCAACAGGAGTTTGCCATTTAGCCCCTTAAGCCTGTTCCGCTGTTTAACAAATGATGGCTTATCTGCAACCTACCTTCATGTATCCACTTTTGCCCCACACCACTTAATACTGTTGGCTAACAATCTATCAATCTCAGTTTTAAAAGTAGCGATTGATTTAGTATCGGTTGCCCTTTGGGGAAGAGAGTTTCAAACTTCTACAGCCCTTTGTGTGTAGAAATGTTTTTAATTTCACTCCAGGAAGGTCTGGCTCTAATTTATAGGCTACACTTGACCCAGCCCTAGATTCCTCAACTCTCTGAGATTTATATTGTGGGGTAGATTCCACAGCAGTAACCGCAACAAGCAACATATGTGCACTTAATTGGAATCGATAATCAATTATTTTATTTTCTGGTTCAATGATTGGGTAAAGTCTTTACAAGTGGAACAGACAATTTCAAACTACTGCTTTTTTTCATTTCACACCATTCTAGGATATTGCTTAGCTTGATATGTTCTAGGGAAAACATTGCTCACTGTTTTAAGAGAGGGTTTATTGTTTTTAAATTAATAAACAGAAAACCATAGATGGTGCTTACCCAGATTCCCAGCCTCACAATGGCTATGCTACAAAATGTACACAAGTGAATATTGAAGATGAGCGGGCCAAAGATTTACTCCAGGAGCTGCTTTTTTCAAAAAAGGAAACTTATTTTTAAAAAAATATTGAAATGTGACAGCTCTTGGACTCTAGCAATGAGCTACACTGTATGAATTGAAAGCAGCCCTTGCACTCTATACACCCAACTGTCTGTCCCTTCAGGCCATTGCAAAGGTATTCATGGGTATACTTTCCTTGGGTAAAGAAATAGTTATGCTGCATGGGTACAGCCCAGCTTAAGTACCTTTAAGTTCTGAGTGAGATAGGACTAGCTTACTGCGGGGATATAGCTCAGAAGTTAATAATGAAAGATAAATTGTATGTTCTAAGCTGTACATAACCTGGAGTTACAAAATGCAAAGGTAAATTCCAGTTTTGTAACAGCAGCTAGTATCAAGTTATTAAATTATAAAGGGAAGGTACCTTTCATCATGAATTCTCCTATTCAATATTTAGTCACGTTTTCTAATTTCTAAATAAATTTCTTTGTTTTTTACAGATGCAGTTCATTGTTTGTTGTAAATTGCATAACTTAACAAGGCATCCTGTTATTCAAAAATTTGTGGATATCAAATGGAATTTTTATGGACAGTGGGTATTTGTTAGTTATTGTTTTGACAGTTTTTTTTATACTGTTGTGGACTAATGCAATTTTTGCCTCTTGGTTTTAATGACATTTTTCTGTGTTCCTTTGTCAACATTATGCAAGTAGAAAATGTCGCATTTACTCATTATAGTATGCAGTTGTGGCCTAGGGTATAGAAAAAACGTTATCCCTTAATATCAATTCCACCCCTGGGCCCCACCACCATGACAACTAGTATGAAGGGGTCAGACGCTTAAGCAGTTAAATATGAGGAACACCTCCCTAGTGTGTTGTGCACTCACCTGCCGCCTTTTTATCATGGTGGATATTAAGGCATCTATGTGTCCCACCATGGAGGGTGGGACACTAAATTAACATCTTTAGATACAGCTTCCACAGGGGTTCGGATTTAAAATTGGCTGTTGCTGCTTGGATTTCCCAGGGCTTGGGAAAAACATACCTACTATTTTTTTTTTGTAGTTTGGGTGATTTGTTTAAGTGCAATGGCCCTTGAAATTTTTTGATGCACCCGAGCACGCACAGTAACTTAAAGGGCTAATTTGTGTGCAGCCTACTCTCTTGCTGACTCAGTCGTGGCCACTCTCTCTCTTCTGAACGCTGTCTTTCTTTCCCACCCCTCTCAATCACTGCTTCTCTTTCCCCTTTCCCCCCTCCCAGTTACTGCTTCTCTTTCCGTTCCCCCTTCTTGACTGCAGCTTCCCTTTCCACTCATCCCTGATTTTCTTTCCTCTCCACCTTGAACGTGCCTTCTCTTCCCCGATCACAGCTTGACCCCTCATTGATTGTGGCCTTTCCTTCTCTTCCCCCCCACCTCTTCAATGGCGGTCCCTCTCTCTACCCCCTCATGATCCCCTCACTTTTCCATCCTCCCTCCAGGTTGCTGCTGTTAATTATATATTCATTCTGTTTAATTGTATGCAGGCGGTGGGCATTAACTAGGGATTCAATTGTACCCCTCTAAATAATCACAGACAAAAGCTGTGATTTTGGGTTAGGAGGTCATGCTTGTAATGTGTAACTTTGTAAATAAGCGTTTATAAAATTGTGTAAAGATTGACTTCAGTTCACTGCTTCATCAGCTGGCTTTCTGGAGTATAATGTGGTAGAAAATAATGTTTGCCTAAAGGTGAAGGTTGGAAATTAAGACACAAAGCTTTCAGACAAAAAATTAAAATCCTTGGGGCCATCTTAGAAAATGGCAGAAAGCAAGTGAAAATTGTTGGGATATGATTACTGCCTGTTGTTCTCAGATTCTGAATCATAGAACCAATGGAGGAATGAGTCAGCGGGAGACTGAGAAAGCAAGTCTGAGGGAAAACAGTATAAAAGCAGTGATGGGGAGTCAAGAAGAGTTAAGGGGAGCAATGCAAGAGCAAATAAACAAAGAAAAATCATCAAGCCATCACTTCACAGGATAGAGGTAGGTGATTAGTTGCTTGGAGAACCCCAAGGGGAGCTGTAGCTGAAGGAGTTCGGGGACAGAGTAGCAGAGCGCAGTGAGTATGAGCATAGGGAGCAAGATACAAAAAGAATTGTCAGCAGAGGAAGGTGCAGATTGGTGAGGTATTTTTGTACAATTTAGTTTATTTCTGTTATGTTTAGTTACACTGAGATTGAAAACAGCGCGAGTGAAGAGGCAGTTGGGAGTCTGCAAATAGCGTGAGAGGAGAGGCTGTCGGTAAATTGGAAACAGCGCATGAGGCAAGGCATTTGGGAGATTGAAAACAGTGTGAGTGGAGAGACTGTCGGGAGATTGAAAACAGCACACGTGGAGAAAACAAAATCTAAAAGTGACATCACAGGAGTCTCATAAGTTGATTGGTAAATATAGGCCTTTCTGGACTTGGCACAGAGGAGACAATTGGTGAATGACAGGTGAGTTATTATACTATACCATACTGTAGTAAACACTTTATATAAAGCTTAAAGTATGTCAGTGCAGATCGGCCATGTGGAACGTGATCCTGCGGGATGTGGGGAGTTGTACAGGCACAAAGTACCCTTGATGACAACATCTGCATGAAGTGTCACCAGCTGCAGAAACTTGAGCTCTGAGGTGTGGAACTTGAGCCGCAGCTGGAGTCCACAAGGCTGAGGATTACGTGGATAACACCTTTGGCCTTTGGAGAGGTGGTCACACGGCAGCTTAGAAATATACAGGCAGAGGGGGAATGGGTGACCACCAGAGTAAGAGAAACAGGTAGGTAGTGCAGGAATCCCCTGAGGCTATCTTGCTCTCTGACTTCTTTTCCATTTTGGATATTGCTGGACGAGATAGTTCCTCAGGGGACTGTAGCAAGAGCCAAGTTTGTGGCACCATGGATGCACAGGAGGGGAGGAGGAAGAGTGGATGAGCTTTAGTCTGCGGTGGGGGATGCGTTTCCATAGTTAGGGGAGCAACAAGCGCTTCTGTGGCTATAGATTTGACTCCAGGATGGTATGTTGCCTCCCTGGTGCCAAGATCAAGGATGCCACAGAGTGGCTGCAGGACATTCTTTTGTTGGAGGGTGAACTGCCAGAGGTCGTGGTCCACTTTGGGACCAATGACATAGGTAGAAAAAGGGATGAGGTCCTGAAAGCAGATTTTGGCGGAAAAGACAGTGTCTAAACAATGACACCTTCAAAGAAACAGTATTGCAGGCAATGTCAAGGTATATTCCCTTGAAGGAGAAAGGTAGGACAAATAAATCCAGAGTGCCCTGGATGACGAGATAGAGGTGAGAATGAAAAGGAAGAAGCGCATGTACGACAGATGTCATGTAGAAAATATAATGGAGAATCAGGCTGGATACAGAAGGACTAGAAGGGAAGTGAAAAAAACTATTAAAGAAAGCAAGGACAGAGCATGAAAAGAGACTAGCAGCTAACATAAAAAGGAATACAAGGTCTTCCAAAAGCATATAAATAATAAAAAGGTTGTAAAGGAAACAGTAGGACCAATTAGGGATAAAAAAAAAAGAGGACTTGCATGTGGAGGCAGGAGAAATAGCAGAGTTATTAAACTAGTACTTTACAAAGGAAGAAGATGCTACCCAGATTGAGGTGAAGGAGAGGAGGTAACTGGTACACTAGAAGAATTTACAATTGAGATGGAGGAGGTATTAGAAAGACTATCTTTACTTAAAATAGATAAGGTACCAGGACTGGCTGAGATGCATCCAAGGATACTGAAGGGAGTGAGAATGGAAATTGCAGAGGCACTAGTGATAATCTTCCGGTCTTCCCCAGACATGGGGTGGTGCCAGAGAACTGGAGAATTGCAAATGTTACACCCTTGTTCAAAAAGGGATGCAAATGTAAAACTGGCAACCAGTCAGTTTACCTTCAGTGGTAGGGAAACTTCGGGGAACTATTGTTTGGGACAAAAATCAATAGTCACTTAAACAAGTGCAGGATAATTAAGGAAAGCCAGCATGGATTCATAAGGTAAAATCATGATTAGGTAACTTGCTGAAGTTTTTTTGGAGGTAACAGAGAACATTGATAAGAGCAAAGCTGTCGATGTGGTTTATATGGATTTTCAAAATGTATTTGATACGGTGTCACACAACAGACTTGTGAGCAAAATTCTAGCTCGTGTAATAAAAGGGAAAGTAGGCACTTGGATAAGAAATTGGCTGAATAACAGGAAACAGAGAGTAGTGATAAATGGTTGTTTTTCAGATTGGAGGAAGGTTTGTATTGGAGTTCCCCAGGGGTCAGTTTTGGGGCCCTTGCACTATTAATGACCTAGATAAACTGTGGTGTTCAGGGCAGGTTTTCATTTCAGGGCAGATGATATGAAGATTGGAAACACTGTCAACTGTGATGAGGATAGTTGTGAATTTCAGAAGGACATAGATAAGTTGGTGGATTGGGCAAACAAGTGGCAGATGAAGTTCAGTGCAGAGAACTGTGAGTTGATTCATTTTGGCAGGCAGAATATGGAGAGACAGTATAAAATAAAGGAAGAAACTCTAAAGGAGGTGCAGACCTCTGTGTATACATTGAAGGTGGCACGGCATGTTGAGAGAGTAGTTAAAGCATATAGTATCTTAGACTTTATTAATAGGAGCATTGAATACAAGAATAAAGAGATCATGTTGAATTTGTGTAAGACACTAGTTGGGCTTCACTTGGAGTACTGCATCCAGTTTTGGAAATCATACTTGAGGGATGTGAAGACATTGGAGAGAGTACAGAGGAGGTTCACAAGAATGATTCCAGGGTGAAGGCTATGAGGATAGATTGGAGAGGTTGGGCCTTTTTTCTTTGGAGAAAAGAAGGCTGAGAGGAGACCTGATAGAGGGATTCAAGATTCTGAGGGGTATGATAGGGTAAATAGTGAGAAACGGTTCCCAATAGAGGGCACAGATTCAAAATAATTGGCAAAAGGAGTAAAAGTGATGTGAGGAAAAAACTTTTCACCTAGAGGGTGATTAGAGCCTGGAACGAACTTCCTGAGAGGGTGGTGGAGGCAGTTTTGATCAAGGTATTCAAAAGAGAATTGGATTGCTATGTGAAAAGAAAGAATGTGCAATGTTACATGGATATGACGGGAGTAGGACTAGGTGGAACGCTGTTTCAGAGAGCCAGTGTAGACTCAATGGGTCGAATGGTCTGCTTCTGAACTGTGAAGATTCTGTGATTAGTTAGTCTAATAAATAGCATAGCAGGGATCCTCAGTCCTTTGGGGTGCACTTCTTGTAAGTTCTGAGTACTGGTAAGAATGATGGTTCCTCTGACGGGTACATGCAGAGCCAAGTCTATAGCACCATTGCTGGCTCAAAGGGAGGTAGGGAAAGCAATAGATTCGATAGTTGGGACAGAGGTGTTTCTGCAGTTGCAGATTTGGATTGACAATGGTATATTTTCCTCCCAGTATCAGAGTTAAGGATGTTCCTTAGCAGCTGCAGAGCATGCTGAGGGGTGAGTGTAAACAGCTAGTGATCCTGGTCCCACATCAGTATCAATGACAGAGATGGAAAGAGGGTCATATCCTGCAGGCAGATTTTAGGGAGCTTGGAAAGAAACTAGCAAGCAAGACCTCAAAGGTGTAGTGATCTACTGACTATTCCTGGTGCTGTGTGCTAGTACATATGGACATAAGAGAAAAGAGATGAATGCATGGCAGTAGAAATGGTGTAGGACGGAGGGCTTTAGAATTTTGTGACATTAAGACTAGTTCTGGGAGAGATGGGATCTGCACAGACCAGAAGGTTTGCACCTGAAGAGAGCTGGGACCAATGCTCTTGCAGGGGTAGTTTGCTAATGCTATTAGAGAAGGTTCAAACTAAGTTGGCATGGGAGGGATGGAAACCAGGAGATAACATTAGCAACGAAAAAACAAAGCGCACAATAGATTGGGAGAGATAGCTAGCACTGAAGTAAGAAACGGTGAGGTATTGGTGGGGTCAGAGTAACAGGAAATGCAATAAAGAACAAATTTGGTTTACTATGCATGTTTGTGAATGAATGAAGTGTGGTAAACAAGATTGGTGAGCAGCAGGTGCTACACGTGGTGGTCTGATGTTATGGCGATAACGGAGACATGGCTTAAAAAAGGGCAGGACTGGGTACTACATATTCTTGAATGCATGGTGTTCAGGGAAGATAGGGAAGGAAAGAATGGAGGAGGGATGTCATTTTTGATTAAGGATCATGTTACTGTGCTGGAGAGAGAGGATGTCCTAGAGGGATCAAGGGCAGAATCTATTTGGTTAGAGCTGAGAAACAATAGAGGTAGTTTTACACTACTGGGTGTACTCCATAGGCTACAAATTAGTGAGAAAGATATAGAGGCACAGATTTATAATGTAATTACAGAGAGATCCAGAAACCTTAGAGGTAATAGTGTAAAGGGCAGAGAGGAAGAAGAGTTTTGAAAGTGTTTCTAAATAATTTTTTACATCAATATGTTGGCAGCCCAGCCAGGAAGGGTGCATTGCTGGATCCTGGGGAATGAGGTGAGTGAAGTGGATCAAGTGTCAGCAGGAGAACACTTAGGAGACAGTGATCATGGTATCACAAGGTTTAGATTAGCTATGGAAAAGAACAAGAAGAAATCCAGAGTAAAAGTAATTAATTGGGGAGGTCCAAATTCAGTGGGGGAGAGAATGGATCTGGCCCAAAGACTGGCAGGCAAAACTGTAACTCACTGCCTTTAAAAAGGAGATAGTTCGGGTATTGTTGAGGTTTCCCCATGTGGGGGAAAGTTAGGACAAACAAAGCCAGAGTTCTCTGAATGATAGAGAGTGAGATGAAGCAGAAAGAAGGTTGCGTGTGATAGACGTCAAGTTGATAATACAAGTGAGAACCGGACTGAATATAGATGGTTCAAAGGGGAAGTGACAAAAGAAATAAAACCAGCAAAGAGTATGAGAAGAGACTGGCAGCTAACACGAAAGAGAATCCAAAAGTTGTCTTTGGCACATTTAACAGTAGAAGGGTGATGTAAGGAGGAGAGGGGCTGATTAGGGACCTAAAAGGCGATTTATGCATGAAGACAGAGGGCATGGTTAGTTACTAATTGAGTATTTTGCAGCTGTGTTTACCAAGGATGATGATGCTGTCCCAGCAGTAGTGAAGAGGAGGTAGTTATGACACTGGATGGGCTAAATAATGCCAAAGAGGAGGTTTTGGATAGGCTGCTGTACTTAAATGTTGGTAAGTCACCAGAACTTGGTGAGATGCATCCAAGGATACTGAGGGAAATAACGGTGGAAATTGCAGAGGCACTGGCCATAATTTTTTAATTCTCCTTAGATACATTGTAGTGCCAGAGGCCTGGAGAGTTGCAAATGTTAGATCTTTGTTCAGAAAAGGGTATAAGGATAAGCCCAGAATCAACAGGCTAGTCAATTTAACCTCGGTGGTGGGGAATCTTTTAGGAAGCTTGGGATAAAATTAACAATCGCTTGAACAATGCAGGTTAATTATGGAAAGCCAGCATGGATTTGTTCAGGGCCAACGAAGTTTAAGTAACCTGTTTGTATTTTGATGAGGCGATAAAGAGGAGGTGGTCTTGGGCAATGTCCCTGCCTCTGAGCCAGAAGCTCTGGGTTTAAGTCACACTCCAGAACTTTATGGCCAAGTGTTCATAACATGGCAAACAGGTATCAACTTATAAATCCTCCCAACATTCGCTAATAGCAGGCGGTAAGAGCAGAAGAAATTCCTTGTCAGTCGTGTGATGGAAAGGAATTGAAGCATCTACCATCACTATCCATAGTCCCAGGCTACAGTATGCATATAAAAAGTGTATGTTGCCGCAGCACTCAGATTGCTCGGGGGCACTGGTTGGCTCAGTTGGCTGGACAGCCAGTTTGGATCAGGTTGGTGCCAGCAGCATGGGGTTCGATCCCCATTCTAGCTGGGATGGATTTGGGATCTGCCTCCTTACCATAACCGTGGTGGAGTCATGGCACTATGGGTGAGACCTGCCTTCAGGCAGAGAACTCAAGAAGAAGAATAGGGAGAGTTCATAAGGATAATGTGGTGTACATGGACTTCCAAAAGGCATTTGATAAAGTGCCACCTAGCAAGCTTGTCAGCAAATTTAGAACATATGGAATAAATGGGACAGTAACAGCACGGACACAAAGTTGTTTGAGTGATAGGAAACCGAGAGTAGTGAGGAACTATTGTTTTTTTGGATTGGAGGAAGGTTATATAGTGGTGTTCACAAGGGCTTGGTGTAAGGGCCCTTGCTTTTCATGATGTATATGAATGACCTAGACTTGGATCTGCAGGGTGCAATTTCAAAATTTGCAGATGAGATAAAGCTTGCAAATATTGTGAACTGTGAGGAGGATAGCTTTAAACTTCAGAAGGACAAAGGCAGGCTGATGGAATGGGTGGACAAGTGGCAGATGAAATTTAATGCAGAGAAGTGCACAATGATTGATTTCACTGTAGAGAATGAGGAGAGACAACATACAAGAAAGGGTACAATTCTAATGGTGGTACAGGAGCAGAGGGATCTGGGGGTCATCGTCGCTTAGTTGCAGGCTCTGCCACAGGTTTCCATGTAACTGAATAGCCCGATTCTTGACTCTCAGATCTTTGGGCACATGGGGAAGGATGTCCCATGAGGTAGTGGAATCCGGTGCGGAGGGTTTGCTTTCTTTTCTTTCCTTCTCTGCCACCGCTCTGCCTTATCATTAAGGCATTTTGACTGAAAGCATGATGCAGCTTGAAGGATAACTTGTCACCATTTTGAATGATTGGTAGCAAGCTACCCCCAGTCATTAATGTCAACACTGCTGCGCTTCAAGGAGAGCTTCAGAGTGTCTTTATGGTGACTTTTTTGTCTCAGCCTGGAATGCTAGCCCTTTGAGAGTTGAGGAAACAGGACCTGGCAATGCTTTTTGGACATCCTAACAGTGTTCAGTCTATTGTAGTTGATTTAGCAGGAGTTTTGCCCTGAACACTTGTGGAGCTGGCTTCAAAAAGGACACTAGCGTTTGTTCGACAGTCTTCCCATTGAATCCAGAGGATGTGGCGGAGGCTTGCTGGTGGAATTTCTCTAGCACTCTTTTGTATTGCTGATACAGAGTTGAGGTCTCACTGCAGTGCAAGAGTTTGGTGATGACAACTGTTGTATACACTAGAACTTTTGTTGACTTCAAGGATCTTGTTGTCAAACTCTTGCTGCCATCATTTGTAGAAGGCCGAGTTGGTGCAGCTGATCCGGTGTTGGATCTCCTCATCAATGGTGGTCTTTTGAGAGAGATGGCTGCTAAGCTATGGGAAGTGCTCAGAATATTCCAGAGTCTCTCCTTCAACATATATAGGAGGTGGAATATTTGGCTGACCAGGTCTGGGTTGATATGAGTTTTGTTTTGGCAACATTCAGGAACAGGCCAAGTCTCTTGTATGAAGAATTGAAGAGATTGAGAGTGACTTGCAAATCTGATAGAGTGGGTAATGACACTGCAGTCATCCCAAACTGTAATCATGTATGTCTATGGTCAGTTTAGTTTTGGCATGGAGGCAACTGAGGTTAAAGAGTTTTCCATTTGGAGATATTTAGAACTGACACCAGAAGGCAGTTGATCTTTGATGAAGTGAATAGCCACTTTCAGTTAGATTGTAAATAGTAAAGGGGCTATCTCACATTGCTTGACCTTGATCTAAATTTTGAAGGCATCTGTTTTAGATCTCCCACTCAAGACAGTTGGGTTCATATCATCATGAAACAATTGCAGGATTGTGGTGAAGTTTCTTAGATATCCAAATCTTTGGAGCACAATCCACAGAGCTTTGTGATTTATTGTCAAATGCTTTGGGCAGGCCGATGAATGCTCCTGGTGGTGTTCTCGACATTTTTCTTGGATTTGTCTGGCAACAATGATCATGTCAGAGGTTCCTCTGGAAGGTCTAAAGCCACACTATGCCTCTGGGAGGATTTCCTCAGCCACAGGAGTTAGGCAATTTAAGAGAATGTGTGTCAGTATTTTCCCTGCTTTGGAGAAAAGGGAAATACCTCAATGGCTTCCATACAATGATTTATCTCCCTTCTTGAAGATAGTTACACTTGTCACATTCCTGAAGTAGGAAGGAGTCCTTATTCCTCCAAAATCATTAGGATGAGTGCATGGAGTCTTGATGCGAGTAAAAGCTCACCAGTTTTGAAGACCTCAGCTGGAATACCGAACACAGGCTTTGTTGTTTTTCATCTGTTTGATTGCTCGTTGCAGCTGTCCCATCGATAGCGGTTCACCTATGGATTCTACCACGGGGTACTGAGGGATAGCCTGCAGAGTATCCACTGTGGATTCATGGTTGAGGAGTTGTTGGAAATGTTCTTTCCAGCATTGATGAATAACAGTGTCACCTTTAAGAAGAAAGACATCATCCTGTGAACTAAGAGGATTTTGTCCATTTGACCTTGGTCCATGGATGGCCCCCTGGTGGTTTCAAAAAAGCATTGCATGTCATGACGTTCAGTTGGACTGTGAGGTTTTCACTTATTACCATCCTCATTATTGGCTTAGGCAGAACTTGTCCACTGATAACCAGGTCTAAGGTCACATTGTTAATGGCCACATTGTGTCCTTCCAGAGGGCACTGTTTCCATCCTTTGTTATAGTTCATAGCTGCTGTGGCTATGTAATATGTTTGTCCCACAAGGGCATATTGTAAAAAGGACTGGCTGTTAACAGGCAGAATGGACAATGAACAATTTTCGTAAGTACTGAACCCGTAATTAGTGAGTTTTTGTCTCATTATCTCTTCTGGACAGGCCCAGTGATTCCCTCCTTGGTGACACTTTGACAAATCTACTCCTTTCAATATATCTCTGGTATGAGCTGCTACCCCAGTCAGTATTCACATAGGTGTGGTCCCAATGGATCATAATTTTACCTCGACGGCCCCTCCCCGATGCTCAATAAATGGACTCACAAATTGAGTAATAATTTTTCCCTCTGGGATTATCGACCATGTCACCTCTAGAACTTTGTTGCGTGAAAACTTTATTCCCGCTCCCTCCTAGCCTGCTGTCGGCATTCTATCCATTCCTCGAATAAACATCCAATCACTACAGACTTCTGTATCTTTTTAAATTTCTTATCTGACATCTTTGTTTGCGTAATTTTTCAAAGGGCCTCCCCAGCGGGTTTTCCCTTGTCACCAATGTGACCCGCATACTGCAGCCACTTCCTTATTACGTATTTTAGGAGGAGTCCCTTCCAGTCAAAACAATCCAAGCCCCCAGGGCTTGGAGATTCCCTTTGATTCGTCATCTTATGCTAGTAGCTATGAATTAATCCAAACTCCTGTATTCTGTGTACTTTGCCAACTCGGTTTGGCTCGAGCCTCCTGCTGACTCAACGGGAGAGATTTATTCTTGAGGCCCACCCAGGCACGCCAAATATGTTGCTGTAGGTCACCGGTAACAGTTATTGGCTTAGTACAAAGAGGAGAAGACTCAATTCTCACTTAACTCTAAATTCATTTTGTTCACGTTGCAGATCATATACATATAGCTTATTGTCTGGTTAGATATAGACATGCAGTTTGCACCAGGTTATACATTCTTATACCCAAACTAGGATCTAAACACACACCCAGTAGGTTTCTCTGACACTCCCTGAGTGGTCATAGAATATAAAAGCTAATAGCCAAAAAGGAGAGCTGACGCTGGCCAGGCATTCCGTTCTCTCTCTCTTTCGATGTCGTCTCTACGTTGCTGACATAGGTTCTTCTGTTTCTGTGATGGTTGGTCTATGGAGTTCTCACTGGCTCCACGCCCAAAATTCTCCATTCTTATACTGAATCTTATCTCTTCAAGCTGTGCTGTCTCTCTCCCGTTGGTTTAGGCTTGCTTGCCTAGTCTGTTGCATCTTCTCGTTGGCTCTGTCCCAAGGACTTAGGTAGCATTACCTCGTTACTCCTTTCCTATTTAAGTACTTGTGTCTTATCACATTCCCTTTGTTTTCCAAGAAACTCAGCTACTTCAAAGTGGTTCCAGCCAGCTCAGGTCAGTGACTGGACTCAGGTTACTTCAGGTCAAAAGTTGCTTTTGCCTGTGTCAGCTGTTCGGCTGCAGCCCCTGGCCAACATTACTTAAACCTTAGACTCAAACAATGAAGTGATCCAGGAAGTGCCTGTGCTTTGATCTAGAATGCCTTCATGTGGTATTTGCCCTTCTGGCAGAAGAGGGTGTTTGTTATAATGAGACTGTGCTGAGCACACTTTGCAAATGGTGACTTCCTGCTAATTTTGGCTTTTCCCATCCCGTTTTTTCCATTGGCTCCCCTCCAGACATCAAAGTCACAACCAATCCTGACAAAGTCCCCAGAAGGATGTTCTTTTCTTCTTTTGGATGGCTATGAGGACTTCAAGGTCAGAGTAGAACTTTTCCTTAATATCTTCATCAGAGTCAGGGCCTAGGGCATATGTGTTGATGACGGTGGCATATTGATTATGGCTGAGTAGGTGGTATCATGAGCCTTTCATTTATACAATTGGGGAGTTCTGACAGTGCATTCAAGGTACTATCCGGGATTCCAAAACCAACTCTAAGGACACAAGGGTCACTGTCAGCCTTTCCTTTCCAGTAAATGTGTATTCCCCTGCTTGTACCTTCAGCTGCCCCTCTCCAGGAAGACAGTTCACACTGAGGGCAGCAATGTCGATTTGGAGTCTTGATTGTTCATGTGATATGATTGCAGCTCTTTCTGGATGGTTACACTTGAGATTATCCATGAGTGTTCTATGTTATGCTCCCCAGCTGAGGTTACCTTTGGACAAGCCTGATTCCAGAGTGGAACCCAGCTTGATAGATCCTAACTTTTAATTTATTTGTTTAGATACATTGAGAGTCGCTACTGAGCAGAGTCACGGGAGTCAGCTGATGAACTTTTAACAGAAGAATAAAACATTTATTAAACAAGATGTACTATATTATAATACTATTTCACCCACAAATATACCTTCACAGATATATACACATTCGTAAGGATAAAATAAGTTACAAAATTTATCTTATACTTTAATGTTCACAGTGAGTGCACAGTCTATGTACACCTATGGTGACCTGTGGTCAGACACACCACATTCTGAAACCAAGTGACAGATGGCACCTCAACCAGATGCTATGGATCTCTGCTCAACTCCCACCAGAGCTTGTCACGCTGTGAGCCAACTGGTCTCATTGCACTCCGTCTTTCACACGAAGGTTTCTGATCTCCACTGTCCAAGACCTTGTCTTGGAATCTTCTCCCAAACCAGCGCTTTCTCTCAGACACCTTCCACAAGGGTTCATCTATAGGGTTTTGAACTCTCCTTCTGATGTTCCTCTTCCCTGGGCCACCACATGCATTCAAGCTGTTTTTCACACACTCTCTCACCGACTCAGCTGTCAACAATACCACTGCTTCACATGCCCATAGCAAAGAGTTACAGACCTTCAGCCACATCTCTTTGGACCTTCTGACCTCTGGCAAGCTGTTCTCGCTTTAAATAAGCTTTCTGCACTTTTTGTCTCTTTAAATCTGAAGCTTGGAGCCTTCCTCTCTGCCCTTCAGTCTTAACCTCATTAACAAGACCCTTTCCAGGCTCCTGTCCTTCCTTTGACTAGAAGGTCTGCTTGGGACTTTCCCCTGTTTCCACCTCATTCCTTTGGCCTTGGGATCTTTTGGCTCTTTTGGGAAATCTACAGTTCCTTCTCCCAATGTCCAGTCCCTCTGGGGTCTTGGCTTCAAACTGAACTTAAAACTGCTGTTTCTTTAGTTTTTCTGTGTGTGTCTGTGGGAGGGACCTGCCCCTTTGGACCCCTGTTGCTAGGCAACATCCCAATTCTTCTATTCTTGTTTGTTTAACCTAGCTGCAACAATCGTTAAAAATACCCTTGTTAGAAATGCAGGCACCTTTTTAAAGTGAAACTAAAACTCAATTTCACTTTTGTATTTCTGTATCTGTGTTAAGAAATCAAATGTAAACTTTAAAGCTAAAAATTGTCCCTAACACCTACAAATACACTTTAACTTACTTAAATTATCTCTATTTCCTAACATCTAACATTCCAAGTTGCAAAATTCAAAGTTTTCTTTCTTTGACCATGAAGATGTTGATCCTGCAGGGTGTGGCTCCCTCCCCAGCCAGGAGAAAGTAGGACAGCTTATTTTTCGGGCACCTTTTCTATTCTCTTTATTTGGGGTGATCGGAAGGTATCCATAAGAGGATTACTTAGTTACAGATGCTGCTGCCTTTGTCCCAACACAGGTGTCCAGTGACCTTAATGCATTTGTCTCCTGTGTGTGATACTTGACTAGGGACTTCCAGGTTCACAACCCCATCCCCATCGTCACAGGACTCGGCAGATGGAACCTGGCAGAAGCTGGCACATGACATTGTTAAACCTGGGGACCTTGGCATGCCATCATTATCTGCACAATCTTGATGGTTGATGGTCAGATTTTGGAGACAAGTTGAGCCACGATGGCTGGGACCACCTTGCTGCTGCCGCCGCCGCCTTCTGCCTTCGCAGCTGGTGAGACACTGTCTTCCTTTGCCTGTTCTGCCATTAAGGACATTTTGTACTGCACTTTGGCTGGCATCTCCCCCTGATCTTGCTGCAATTGGTGGCCCTACCAGGAGTAAGGAGCTCCCAATGGCATCACTCAAGGGATTGTTGGAGCACACAAGCCTGCCACCACATCAAGGTGGTGATCCACGGAGGGGCCTGGGGGAATGGGTGTATATGTACACAAATCATCGAAGGTGGCAGGGCAGTTTTAGAAATGCAAGCTTACAGGATTCTGGGTTTTATGAATAGGGAGTATAAAAGTGAGGAAGTTTTAGTTCTCTGATGAATGTGTTAGTCATGGACTCCTTTTAACTGTTGCACTAGATCGTGCTTGCACTTCAGCAGTGTGTGTGGGACAGATTATTTAAAATGTTATCTTGATTCACTAAGTAGTGAGGATCAACTCAGGGTTGAGGAATATAAAAGTACTACTTCCATTTGGTTTGGTGATAGCAACATGTTATCGCTAAAAAGAGTAGAGATTCCATTTAAAACAGCTGGAGTAAACCATTTTGTAAGTACTGGTGTACTGTGGTCTCTCGTCATATATCTATGCTGTTGGATAAACCTATGAAAAGCCACACATGAAACTTAACATGGAGCATGACAAAACAATTATTTTAGGAAAGTCAATGGATCTGCAGTTTACCTGTCAGGATGTTATTGTATCCCCTCAACAAAACCTGATGGGCCCTGATATACCGGAAGAAGATCAAGTCCCACCACCAGGGCTGAAAGCGGGAACTGACCCCGCTCCAGTGGATGGTGAGACCCTGGGGTGGCATTTTGCTGGTGGCAGTTAATTAGCAGTCCAATTAATGTATGCCTACCCTGGAGCTGACGGCCCAATCAGAGGGTCAGCAGCCTCGGCAGTATCACCACTAGTGGTTGCTACTGGTGAGCTACAGCATTGAGAGGGTGCCTCGCTGCCGAGCTACCTTTGAAGATGGATGAGTCTTTTTGAGGAAACCAGGGCTAGGCAGGCAGGCCTTGGCGATTGAGGCAGGTGGGGGCAAGAGGGTATTCTGGCAGTACCACTTTGGGCATGGGGATGGCCATTGTGACCACGAGGCCCCTCTGAGGGCCATGGAGCGCCCACCTAGGTAGGTCCTCCCATCCCCACCCCCACCTGTCCCTGGATGCCCACTGCGTTTATCTGGCAGTCTCTGCATTTGGTGGCAGTCCCTCTTGTCCTGGTAAAATGCCAGTGGGAGCAGGAGATGGCCTTAATTGGGCAATTTAATACCAGTTGGCTGCCCAGCAGGCAGCTGTGCCTCTGACGTTTCTGCAGCTATTAATATGCCATGGCAGTAGGAAGATGCAGAATTCTCTCCTGAAGGCTTTCCCCTGCCATGTTGCCAATCCTCCTACCTCCCAGACAGCCTCCAAAGAGCTGGGAAAATTCAGCCTATTGTTTCTCATCAGAGTATTAAAGCCAAGTACTATTGACATCAGGTGATAAGAATCAGAGGAAAAAAAGCAAATTGTCTTAAAGTTACATAGACAATTCTTTCACACTACTTGTAAATGGTTAAACATTCTGCTAAACCATGCAGGTTTAGCAGATGAAGTGAATGCAAGACTAATAGAACAGATTGGTGAGTAGTGTGAAATCTGCTAAAAGTATCAGAGGGCATCTCCATGTCCTATTGTAAACCTTCTATTGGCACTTGATTTAATAAGCAAGTTGCCATGTTTCCAAAAGGTATGGGACAAGGACAGAAATAGTTTCATTCTACATTTTGTAGACCTAACTCCCAAATTTAGCCTTTCTACAATAATTCTAAGCAAGGACAAAAGGGTTATATATAAAAAATCATGTGCTCTTACTTTACTTACCAAGCTCCTTTGTGGGACCTTATCGAAAGCCTGCTGAAAATCCAAATACACCACATCCACAGGTTCTCCCTTATTTATTCTGCTAGTTATGCCTCCAAAAACTCTTAACCGGTTTGTCAAATGTGACTTCCCATTCATTAATTCATCTGGACTCTGCCCAAGCCTGCCATTATTTTCTGACTGTCCAATTATCACATCCTTTATGATGGATTCTATCATTTTCCCTACTGCTGATGTCAGACTAACAGGTCTGTAGTTCCTCATTTTCTCTCTCCCTCCTTTATTAAACAGTGGATTTACATTTCCTACCTTCCAATCTGCAGGAACCATTCTGGAATCTATAAAAGTCCCCCATTATTACTGTGTTACCCTTGTTACATGCTCCTCTAATTTCCTGATTTATACTGTGCCTTACCTTACCATTATTGTTTGGCTATAAACGACTCCTGTTTGCTGTCCCTTGCTGTTTCTTAGCTCCACCCAACTGATTCTACATCTTAATCTTCCAATCTAAGATCCTTTCTCACTAATGTGCTGATCTCTCCAAAGTATTCAATATCTCTGCAGCCTCCTCTTTCAACGCTCTAGGATGTAGATCATCAGATCCAGGGGATTTATCAACTTTCAGTCCCATTAATTTTCTCCACTAAAGTGCTACTTTTTTACTAATGCTAATTTCTTTCAGTTCCTCATTCTCACTAGGCCCTTTGTTCTCCGGTATCCCTGGGAGGTTTTTTGTATCATCCTCTGTGAAGACAGACACAAAGTACTTGTTTAGTTTCTCTGCCATTTCCTTACTCCTTATTCTAAATTGTCCTGTCTCTGCCTGTAGTGGCCCACATTTATCTCTAATGATCTTTTCCTTTTTACATACTGATAGAAGCTTTTATAGTGTGTTTTAATGCTTCTTGATAGTTTACCTTCATATTTTATTTTCTCATTCTTTTCTTTCTTTATCAGTTTCTTGATCCTCCTTTGCTGTATTCTAAATTGCTCCCAATCCTCAGGCTTACTACTTTTTTGGCAACTTTATTGGGCCTCTCCCTTTGATCTAATACAATCTTTAACTTTTTTTGTTGGCCATGATTGGATCACCTTTCTTGCTGGATTTTTATGCCTCAAAGGAATGTAAGTTTGTTGTAAACTGCATATTAGTTTTTTTTAACTACTAGCCATTGCCTGTCTACTGTCATGCTTTTTAATATAGTTTCCCAATCTAACACAGCTAATTTGCCCCTCATACCTTCATAGTTTTCTATGTTTAGATTTAAGAACCTAGTTTCAGATTGAACGATATCACTTTCGAACTTAATGTAAAATTCTGCATACATGATCACTCTTCTCTAGACACTCCTTTACAATGAGAATGTTAATTAGCCCTTTCTCATTGCACAATACTAGATCTAAAATAGCCCCTTCTTTAGTTGGTTCCTCAAGATACTGTACTAGTAAACCATCTTGTATACATGTTGGAAATTTGTCCTCCATAGCATTAGTGTTAATTAGGTTACCTGGTCTACATGTAGATTGAAGTCCCCCATGATTACTGTGTTACCCTTGTTACATGCACCTCTAATTTCCTGATTTATACTGTGCCTTACCTTGCCATTATTGTTTGGCCTATAAACAATTCCTACCAATGTTTGCTGTCCCTTGCTGTTTCTTATCTCCACCCAACTGATTCTACATCTTAATCTTCTGATCTAAGATCCTTTCTCACTAATGTGCTGATCTCATCCTTTATTAACAGTAGTACCCCACTTCCTTTTCCTTTTTGTCTATTCTTCCTAAATGTTTAATACCATTTATCTCTGATGATATTTTCCTTTTTACATACCCATAGAAGCTTTTATAGTTCCTAAATGTTGAATACCATTTATCTCTGATGATCTTTTCCTTTTTACATACCGATAGAAGCTTTTATAGTTTGTTTTAATGCTTCTCAATATTTTACCTTCATTATTTTATTTTGGGGAGGCAGTGGCATAGTGGTATTGTCACTAGACTAGCATTCCAGAGACCCAGGGTAATGCTTTGGGGACCTGGGTTCAAATCCCACCATGGCAAATGGTGAAATTTGAATTCAATAAAAACCTGGAATTAAATGTCTGATGATGATCACAAAACCATTGCTGATTGTTGTAAAAACCCATCTGGTTCACCAATGTCCTTTAGGGAAGGAAATCTGCCATCCTTACCTGGTCTGGCCTCCATGTGACCCACAGCAATGTGGTTGACTCTTAAATGCCCTCTGAACAAGTGCAGTTAGGGATGGGCAATAAATGCTGGCCTAGCCAGCAACGCCCACACCACTTGAACGAATATAAAAAAAACCCATTGAGCATTCAGCACCCAGTCTTGGTCACCCTGCAGACATGTCTCCGTAATGGCAATTAGATCATACCTGTTTAATTCTATTTGTGCCGTCAATTCATCTACCTTTGTCTGAATGCACATAGCATTCACAACGAGTGCTTTTAATTCTGTCTCTTTATTATTTTTGCAACCCCTAACCTTATCTATTGCTGCACTCTTAAGTTTGTATGCTCTGTCCCTTCCTGCCATGTGGAGATTATTAATTCCCATCTGCTACCTTGATCTCTTGCCTTGTCCTCTCTTTTTAATTTATGATATCTTCCTTTACACCCTCATCCCCACTATTTGTTTAAAGCCCTCTTAACTGTCCTACTTATACAACTCGTCAGTCAGTGGTCCCAGCACAATTCAAATGAAGGCCATCCCAACAATACAGCTCCCACTTTCCTGAATACTGGTGCTAATGCCCATGAATTGAAACCCATTTCTTCCACACCAATTTTTGAACCATGTATTTAACTCCCTAGGCAGCACTTTACATCCCATGGGCAGGAGCATGCCCGACCCGATAGGGTGTAAAATCACGCGTGATGACATTGGGCGAGCGTACTGACATCATTGCATGCACTTATGATATTTTGGTCGGCGGGCGCGGTGAGAGTCAGTAGCACGCCTGCTGACAATTAAGAGGTCTATTAAGGCCCTTAATTAATTAATTAATTTCTATTTTTTGCTGCCCATTCAACTGTTCAGTTGGCGGGCAGGTGAACCTGCCAGGCAGCCGTTGCATTTTTCACTTAACCTTATTTTTAATATGTCCCTCCTCATGTGACTGAGTCATATGTGGGGGCATGTTTCTATCATTTCTGAAATCTTTATTTTGTATGTACAATTCTTCAGCTTCCTGAGGCAGCTCTGTGCCCTCAGGGAACTTTCACCACGTGCTCCCCCAAGCATATGCAGACCTCAGCGCTTGGCCTCCTCCTGCCTCCACCCCGGCAGCACTGAGTTCGTCAGCCTGCTTCTCACGCTGGCTGGCCGTTAATTGGACAGCCAGCGTGAATTCAAGGTTGGGGGCCAATCACGGGCAGCGGACTGTTCCCTTGCCACTCCCGGGCCCACCCCCCAGACAAACAGAAAATCCTGCTCTCTAAACTTATTTACCCTAAGCCAATTTGCTCATGGCTTGGGTAACAACCCAGAGATTATTACCTTTAAGATTCTGGGCAGGATTTTCCCCCCCGTTGAGGGGGGAAGTTGAAGTGCGGGCGCACAAGAGGCATGCCTCTGATTGGCGCCCCCGATTGGGGGCATGCTGCCTTTTTGTGGGTAGGCCAATTAAAGCCCGCCCAGCATGACATCCGCACGGAAGCGCTATGCGCTCCCTGTGCGGGCGGGCGGGGGAGAATCCCTAAACCCTAGAGTGAGCTCTTTCACGAAAGAGCGCACTCATCTCCCTGAGGCTAAGTGCTGCTTCAGGGAGATTGGCTCCACTGTCAAAAATATTAAAAATAAAAAAAAATTCACATGAGTTGGGACATGTCCGTAACTTTTTAAAAAACATTAATTAAATTTTAAAAACCTACATGAAACCTTATCCCGCCCGTGGATGAGGTTTCATGCTTTTTCTGAAGCTTGCCAGGGCTCCTGGCCTACCCGCCAACCTTAAGGTTGGATGGGCAAGTCCATTAATTACTTCAATGACTCTGTCAACGGCCTCAATTGGTCATTGACAGCTGATTTTGCTGCACCCCCGCCTACCTGAAAATTCAAATGGGGCACAGTGACGTCGGGAGTTCTGCCCAACGTCACCACGTGCCATTTTACACGTCGGCGAGCGGGCCCTGCAGCTCACTTGCTGACTGGAAAATCCTGCCCTCTGTTTTTTAAATTTAGTCCCTACCTGCTCATATTTCCTATGCACAACCTCTTTCTTATTCCTGTCTATGTTATTGGTAGCCACGTGGATCACAACAACTGGATCCTCTAACTCAATTATTCTGAGCTGAAGTTTTTCCAGCTACAGACACTTACCGCAGATGTGTTTGCCTTGGATCACACAGATGTCAATGGGCTCCCACATTCTGCAGCCACCAAAAATCACCTGCTATGCCATTTTTATAGCATTTAATTATTTTACTAATTTTTCTCCAGTCCTGTCTGTGCTTTTCTTCTTATTATTTCAATAAATGTTCTCCTTACCCTGATGGAAATTCCCTAGTTAAGATAAATAGGAAATACGCACCAACCAATCTAATATTTACTACTATTATAAACCTTATGACTAATAAAAGCTTGCAATTACTAAAATTACCTTGGTTTTAAAAGATAAATAAGAAAAATACTCACCAACCAGTCAACTACCTGTCTTCCTGTGATTCCATACTTTGCTTTTTCTCAGAATGCGATTGGTCTGCCTCTGGAATCACGGATTGGACTGGACTGGATAGCTCTTTTAGGTGCTGCTGTCTGCCTGTGCATTCTACTATCCCCCTCTTTTCACATTGGTTAAATGTTCAGGATGGTGGCCAAGAAGCGAGGTCCTTGGACTGGCAGAATGAGGTGAAAGAGTAGATTGTCTCACTTGTGTTCAGTGCTATCACAGGTACTGATAGTGAGTCAGCAGAAAATATTTGCATGCTGATCGTAGGATTTCTAATACTGCAAGAGGGCAATCTCACAGTGGAAGTCCCAATGGACATAAAAGTGCACATAGAAGCCATAGCTTAACTAAATTAAGAATTAAATAAAGACCACGGACTCAGAACGGAACTAGCAGCAGAAGTTCTTATGGCCATGAAGTCTTGGTGGCTGCCAATGAGCTTGAGGATTAACTATAAGAGAGAGAAAACAAAGGGAAATAGATAGTTGGAGAGAGTTTGGAGTTTATTCTGAGGTAATGAAGGATGTAAATACATTGGATGCAGTTCAGAGAAGGTTTACTAAACTAATCCTGGATTGGGTAGGCTGTCTTATGAAGAAAGGTTAAACAGGCTAGGCTTGTAACCACTGGAGTTTGGAAGAGTAAAAGATGACTCGATTGAAACTTATAAGATCCTGACAGGGTTGATGTGGAGGGAATGTTTCCTCTTGTTGGAGAATCTAGTACTAGGGGCCACTATTTAAAAATAAGGGGTCACCCATTTAGGGCAGAGGTGAAGAGAATTTTTTTCTGAGGATTGTGAGTCTTTGAAACTCTCTTCTTCAAAAGGCGATGGAAGCAGAGTCTGAATATTTTTAAGGCAGAGGTAGATTCTTGATAAGCAAGGGGGTGAAAGGTTATTGGAGTAGGCGGGAATGTGGAGTTGAGGTTACAGATCAGTCATGATCTCATTGAATGGTGGAGCAGGCTTGAAGGGCTAAGTGGCCTACTTCTGCTCCTAATTTGTATGTTCATATGTACCAGATTAGGGTTAACCAGCTTTGTGACACTATTTTGTGACTGTACTGAAAAAGTCCTTGCAAATGGGACTTATAAGGCTAAAGCAAGGGAAGTTGCTAGGGCTTTGAAGAGTGACTGGGTGTTACAAATATACAGTATCCAAATAGTGTGAGTGAAAGAAGGCTATGGATTGAAATAAATGCTGGAGAGAAAAGAATTCTCAAAAATTAAATGGGCGAATGCAAGTCATCAACTGACTGATTTTTCTTTCACAAAAACAAGTGCATGTGCAAGAAAATTGTTAGGGGTCCTAGAGGAGGGACATCTTGCAAGGTAATGCTTTGCACAGGATATGGAGATTTTTGATTTAATTTGCTTTGCAATTTTGGTTGTACATATAAATTCTAGTTTTTATTTAAGAGACAGAACAGAATCTGTTATTTGTACATTAACTGTATGTAGGTGATGGGAATTAATTGGGTATTCACTTGTGCAATTTAAGTAGACCGAGGGTAAAATTTTTAGCTTAGTGGGCAGGCGTAAAATGATGTGCGATGACACTGGGCGAGTGTCTCGATGTCATTGCGCACTGGTGCGATAGTTCGGTTGGTGGGTGCGCGCCGGAGTCAGTAGCGCACCCGTCAACAATTAAAAGGCCTATTAAGGCCATTAAAAAGTTAATTATAAGAAATTTTTCACTGCACATCCAACCTTACGGTTGGCGGGCAAGCAAAAAGGGCATGCAGCCTTTGCACTTTTTTGGAAACCCCATCCATGGGCGGGATGAGGCTTCCAAAAGCAAATAAAAATAAAATAAAATAAAAACTTTAATTTTTCATTAATAACATGTCCCTGCTAATGTGACAGGGTCACATGAGGGGACATGTTTCTTTACATTTTTAAAAATTATTCTTTTTCATATCTCTTCATCTCCCTGGGGCAGCTCTGTGCCTCAGGGAGATTATGAAGCGTGCACTCACACGCATGTGTGAAGGTCACGCTCACCCTCCTCCCCCCACCCACGCAGGCAGCGCTAAGTGCTGCCACTCGCGTTTCACGCTGGGTGGGCCTTAATTGGCCCGCCAGCATGAAATTGCCTTCCGGCCCTGCCCGCCCACCCAACTTGGGTGAAATTCTGCCCACGCTGTGAAACTGGTTGTGGACTGAGGAGGTACATGCTTGTATTGTGTAGCTATGTAAATAAATGCTGCTAAAAGTGTGTAAAGATTGACTTCAGTTCTATCCTTCTCCAGCTGCCTTTCTGGAGGCCAACAGCAGCCTCCCTTATCCCTCTACCCCCCAATCACAGCCACTTTTCCCCTGCCCCTCAATAGTGCCATTGTTCCCTCACACCCCCCACCGCCTTGCCCCCACCTTACCGATTGTATGCCTCCACAACTGAATCATTATAGATCATTGGGAATTTGATGCCATACAGTGTTGTCATGAAGCACTAATATATTGAATGTAATTTATGACTGTATTCTGAGCAGAATGACAGACTTGCTCAACTTCATTTTACTCAAAGTTTTGTGTTTAATTCAGGCACAATAGTTTAGTTGTGTAAATTTCTGTTCTACTTTGAAGGAAATGGTATCTTGTTGATTTTTAAATGCTCATTGAATAGTACATCTGTGGTGGTGGAGGCTGTGCATGGCTTGTGCTGATGCTTTCTCAAGAGTGCCACTCATCCTCTGAAGCCTGTGCTGCCTCCACATGCTGCTACTGCTATGCCTCTGACTTGGCCACTGGGGGAGAGATAAGACCTCAGTTAATGAAGCAGCTAGGCAATAGTGGTTTCCACCCTCACATGTTGGGTTTGCAGTGTATGCTAATGGATACGACTGCACAATTGGAGAAACTTGTCTGATCCAATTGCATGATTAATACTTACTGCTTTCACCCTCTCTCTACTGCACACCCATGTCTCTTTCTGCGATAGCCTGGCCCCCTGCCATCTTGTTAATCAGCAGGGCTTCCTCCTGCATTTGGCATCGGAATTGCCAGTATTGGGACTCCACCCGATTCCACTTCTGGGAGATATGTGCTGTCATTTGCAATGAAAACAAGAAGAGTGTTAGAAATATAAGGAATGAAGTGTGCGGATCATAAGGTGATGTGATCTTTTATGGACTTAACACAGTTATCACTTTAAGGCTGAGTGGGAGTGCTATCTGCCTATATGATAAGTGACAAAGGGACTTTGTGTGACTGTCCTTTGTAAGAGTGTGAGAGTCCCTTGCGGAGTCTTACTTGGGTTTGGAGCCATACTTTAGATGAACAGGAATGAGTGACTCAATACCAAGCAATGTGTGAAAACAACAAACTTTATTAGACAACTAGTAAACAATTATTAATAATTAAAAGAAAAGGAAAGACAGATAATTTTACTAAAAGAAAGAGAAAAACACTTTCTTCCTTTCTTTATATATAAATATGTGTACAAACAACTTTACACACTTACTATGCATACTATATTACAAATACATACAAGTATATGCTGTATTACAAATGGTAACCCCAAATTGGTCTGTTCACGACAGCTCCCCAAAATGGTAAAATTCCCCTTGGTTCATTCATCACCAAGTCTCTGAATAACCTTGCACGGGGTGGATGCTCTGGTCAGTCACTCCATCAGCAACCCTCTACCTCCTGTAGTCTTGAGTGATTGACTAATCCACTCTGGCTGTAGTCTCGAATGTTGGATGCTGTGCCCCTTTAAGGCCAATTTATGGGTCCATTCCAGCCTTTCCAGGCTTTTTCAAAACAAAAGTCTGGTAAGTCTGAATCCTTATCAAATTCTCCTCACAGACACTGTAAGGTTTGCAGACTTCGCAATATTCCAGTTGTTTATGCATCTTTCAATGGTGTCTCCCATTTGTCATCTATCAGGTTATATATATTGTCCATCAATCAAACTCCATCTGATTCCACACCATAGTTGACCACCCTAAGTGCAAAGTTATCCATTGTCTTGGCTTGTAGTTCAAGGGTCATCGCATGCAGTAAGACACTGCTTCCAGCATGTTACACAATAACAACTTTTATCTTAACTGGAAAAGGAAATCAATGCTTAAAGATGAAATACCAGCTGTGAGCATGGCCAGCATGAAAAACAAAGTTGGGGAAAACAAGTACACAGTTAGTAATGTCATTACTGATTAATAATTTGACTTAAAGCATAATCACACTTGGTTTTAAATCATGGTCTACAAAATAACTTTTAATACAGGTTCTTCTAAAATCAAGGGCAAAGCAGAGATATAATGCAAAAAATATAAAATTGTAAAAATTAGTGGCTGCAGGTCTCAGGCCTTTGTGTTGCTGCAAATAGTGCACTTTACAATTTTTCCGTATGGAGGACTGCTAAGGAGGTGAAAGAATCATGGCTGCCAGATAAATGTTACAGGGGACAACTTGTCACCTTCAAGATGTCATTGAAGTGCTCCTTTCACTGTATTCAGCTCCTATTCATCACATTGTGGCTGCTGACTCCCTCAGCTACCTCCAGCCATGCTTGCTGGGTGGTCTCCTCCTTCCACCCTCTGGAAACAGCATCCTCCTTGCCTTCAGCACCTCTAACATGACACTCAAGGAGATGTCGTTAAAATATGGTGCAGGCCTTCCTCGTCTCAGTTCTATGTACTGTGAAAGTTCAATCCAACTCAACAGTAATCTCACTGCAACCACAGTGAAGGCTGCCAGCTGCCTTGTAAATTTTGCATGCTCATTCGCACTCCTGATTCATCATCCCGCCCACCATCCCTAATTTGGACAGGGAACTCGGAAACGGGATTCTATTTAGTGCCTTCCAGAAGATTAAACTGTGTCTGGATTTCCAATCCAGAAATGGCAGAAAGATTCTGCCCAATGTTGTTGTGCCTTTGTTATTGAAAGTAACTTCATGAATTTTACTTTTTAAAGAAAGAAGCAAGCATTTTCCAGTGTTGAAAATTTTCACTTCATACCAAACTAACAAGGTGTATGTGGATATAAGAACAGGTAGAGTCAGAATTGTTAGTTTTTGTATCTTAACAACATTGTTTATTTGTATTTTTCAGTATGGAAGCGTTGACTCTTCTCACGGCAAATACTATATTCCTTGTATCCTGGACCTCTTTTTTATGTCTTTTATCCAGTGACAGAAACCAAAACAGCAATCTCAGTATGGCAAGTAGCAGTAACAATTAGTATGATTACATTTTTCTTCTTTTCCTTGAGTTTTCTGTGTGAAGGAGGATCCAGCCCACAGAGCCATGGCCTCCACCACAGGCAGGGCAAGGAGGCAGGTCATGAGACTACCCCAGCCAGAACAGGGATCGAACCCTGTGCTATTGGCACCAATCTGGCCCACACCAGCCATCCAACCAATTGAGCCATCCAGCGCTCCGAAGGATTCTGAGTTGCTGTGGCAACATACACATGCCTGTTTTAATCTGGAGTAATGAATAGTGATGGTAGAAGCTCCAATTTTCTTTTCATCACATAGCTAACCAGGAATCTCTTCTGCTCTTACCACCTGCCATTGGTGTTTGTTGGAAGGATTTACAGGTTGATATTCAATCGGTTTGGCCATGTTATGAAAGTGCCTTCCTTGGCCATTACATTTTTAGCATTTATAAAAAATTAAAAGCATTTTAACCAGTGCACAATTCAACCCTGCATACAGGTTAGTACATTCACAATTAGATCACAAATGCAAGTCACAATTTAAAAAAAATCTATTTGGTTATTGGTAACACTTCCAGCCGCTCCATCAGGAGAGTATGGAAAAACATGGAAATGGGAAATTGCCAGTTAGCCTATTTTTCCCATGGTCAATGTACATTTCACTGCATCATAGTCTCCAACTGGCCCATACTAGGATAAAACTGGGAGCATTGGAAAAGGGATACACCATTCAGTCCCTCAATCTTGTTCCACCATTCTATTAGATCATGGTTGATCTGTACATAACTCCGTTTACCTGCCTTTACTCCATAAAATTCAGTTGACTTAGCATCCCCTTCCACTTTGGATGAAGAAATCCCGAATTTTCAACACCCCTATATGAAAAAGTGCTTCGCAATTCACTCCTAAATGCTCAAGCTCTAATTTTAAGATTCTGTCCTCTTGTCCTGGATTCCCCTGTCAGAGGAAATAGTTTTCCTATATTTCCCATACGAAATACATTTATCACTTTAAACACTTCTACTGAACTACTGTTGAAAAATCTGAACCATAGGGAATACAAAACAAGTTTATGCAACTTCTCTTGATAACTTAACCTGTTCAGCCTGACATTCCAGTGAATCTGCATTACAATCTGTCCAGGCCCAAAATATCCTTCCCGTGGTTTGCATAATTGCATGCACTCAGATGGAGTCTGACCAAGGCTCTGTACAATTTCCTCACTTTTGCTTTCCAACCTTCCGAGATAAAGGCCAACATTCCATTAGCCTTTTTGATTACATTTAGTGAATTGTGTGAATGAACACCTAAATCTACGTGCTCTTCCATAGCTCCTAGTCTGTCACTGTTAACATGATAGTCTGATTTATCTTTTTCTAATTCAAATTACATTTCCTGCCATTATACTCAATCGTTCACAGTTCTTCCAATTCATTTGATTTGTCTATATCCTTTTGTAATATCACTTTACTATCTACACAACTTGGATATACAATTCTGTTACTCCTTTATCTAAGATGGTCATTAATAAATGTAATGAAAAGCTGAGGTATGGCACACATTACTGGGAAACACTGTTTAACCATATCCTGTTACATTGGCAATAATTTCCTCTATCCCTACTTTCTGTATTCTTTCCCAATGAATCTCTAATCCAATTCTACCTTGTTACCTTTCGCTAATAAGGTTTTTGATAAATTTTGTCAAGTGATTCTGAAAGTCCATGTAGGCAATGTATAGGCCACATCCACCACGCTGATGAAAAAATTTAAGTGGATCAGTTAGACATTATCTACCCACCACAAATCCATGCTGATCAAAAAGCAGAACACTGTGGATGCTTCAAATCTGAAATAAAAACAGAAAATGCTGGAAATGCTCAGCAGGTTGTGGCAGCATCTGTAATGAGAAAGTTAGTTAATGGGTCGAATTTTTGCTCCCATGTCCAGGAGAGAGTCGGGAAAATTCCTGACCTCGTAAACCCTACTTGGGAGAAAGTGCCCCGGATATTCTGATTTTTCTCTTTGAGGGAGTGGATGCTATCGGGTGTTGGGCCTGCCGCCCCCGCAAGTAGTGTGGAGGTGGAGGCAGCCCCAGCATGGGTTGGGCACTCGGTTGGGTTTAAAAGGCAGGTCACTAAGGAGTTCAGCTGTGAGGCAGGAAGTGGATGGAGGTGGTGTTTTTGTTTGGAGGAGACGTCATTGAACAGTCAGGTAAGTGAAAATCGTACTTGTTGTCCAGATGGTCGTTGACATTGGAACATATGGCCTATCATGGGAAAACATAGTCATTGTTGCTGCTTATTTGATAATGAAGGAGGTCACTCAACTAATTTAAGGCTGGTTTTCTTAGATCAGTTCATATTTGTCCAAGTGCCCAGTCACTCGGGGTGGAATTTAATGCCCTCCCCTGGTGAGTTTGGGTGGTGGGGGACATTTAATTGGTGGGAGGATGGCAGGAGGGGACCCTGTCGTCTTCTCGCTGCTGCCCCGCTTAAGTCCATGGTTGGAAGACTCGTGAATGGCCTTCCTACCCCACTGTCAATAGAGGTCCTTAAGTGGGCAACAAATGCCTGTGTAAGGGCCTCATCCAGCTGCTAGTAGTATTCACCCAGTGGCGGGCGAGGGACTCTCCATGCTGGAAGCTGAGCAGCAAATCCTATGGTGTTGCCTGCAAACTTCCAGGGGAGGTCCTTCGTTCAAAGGCACTCAGTGTCTGATCAAGAGACCTGGCAATTGGGGAGGGTGCAGTCCTTGTTGTCAACCCTCCCCCTTGTGAACCCCAGCTGCAATCCCCCTCCCATCAGTCACCTGTGGCCTGGGTCCTTTTGTGTAATTCTGGGGTATCAAATCAAATTTCTTTCTATTTTAAAAGTTACTGTAGGGTATTTTCATCAAAAGGGAAGGAACACCAGGGGAGTAATTTTTGTTCAAAGTGTTCCCCCATTTTACAAAGGCAAATATCAACTTCGGGAGAATTCTGATTAACATCTTGGATCAAGTTTCTTTTCCGCATGGAGACCCTTGAATTGGGTCTGCCTGCCTGTTAAGCCTCTCTTGTGTTGTTGCAGACAGGGTATGTCTTGTGGGAGAGGGATACACTAAATCATTGGAAATCATGGGCTTAATTTATATGAGGTTCTGGATTCCTTGTGCCACCTGGTTAAAATGTCGGTGGGGAAGTCTGCTAAGAGCAACGCCAACTGCCCTGCAGCCATTTAGTGGCCAAGTGGACAGTGATATACTGGAGATGGGATTTCTACCCTTCAAGGTAGAATGCCACCCTCACTGCTGGTATAATTGTGTTGGTGGCAGGGGCAGGCAGTCCCCCACTGAATTTATCAAGTTCTTTGAATAAAAATTTCCCCTGTACTTCCTGTCACCTTTGAATTTGAGTTGAGATTGTAATTTTAATAAGTTTCGCAACACACCAATTATGTGAAGTTGAATTCTGATCAAACAGAAGTTCTTTTTTTCAACAGCTTTAAATGGTTTGAAGATTTTGCAATTAAAATCTTAAGAGTATTCAACCTGATGCAATGTTCTTTTCTTTACATAGGAAATTTGGCTATTTTTATTTGGATTTTTCTGCATTTCTGAACTAATATATTTGATCGGCCTTGAGATTTATGAATATTTTGAGGTGAGGACCATTTTTCGGCTGTGGCAACAGCAGCAGCAGGCATCTCTGCAAAATGACTTACAGTACTGCAGTCCACTTTGGCCACAGGTACAGAGCCACCTTCTTATACCACTTTAAGGCAGTGTGCTTATTGTTTCTCATTTCTTCAGCCTCCAAATGGAAATTGCCCATATCCAACCAGGAAAAATCATCTTCATTTCTTAAAGGAACAGAAACCTCCTCTTACAGAGGCTAGACAATCCACACTATTATTTATGCTCCACCATCCCCACTCCCCAACCCAACTCCCCCACGAGTAAATAGAATCTCACTCATCGCCTTAGGTTCTTCTTCAGCCATTTGCAAAATTTCCATCCCCACCCCATTGTTTTAGCCATTGTTAGTTGTCGTCTACTTATTCAGCATCCTTTGTTTTGTATTTTACAGAATTTTAAATGTTTAAATCTCAAGTTGCTTTTTCTCTCTTTTCTATTTTGGCCAATCTTTCCTTGGGGGAGGCAGTGGCATAGTGGTATTGACGCTGGCCTTGTATTCCATGAGACCCAGGGTAATGCTCTGGGGATCCGGGTTCAAATCCCACCACAGCAGATAGTGGAACTTGAGTTCACTAAAAATCTGGAATTAAAAATCTAATGACCATGAACGCCATTGCCAATTGTCGTAAAAACCCACGTGGTTCACTAATGTCCTTTAGGGAAGGAAATCTGTAGTCCTTATGTGACTCCAGACCCACAGCAATGTGGCTGACTTTTAAAATGCCCTCTGAATAAAAAATGGCCTTGTTTGCAATAAATGCTGGCCTATTCAGTGATGCCCACAACCTATGAATGAAATTTAAAAAAATCTGTGCTGTGTAGCTGGTAGGGACTTTTAAAATTAATTACTTTTCTCCATCAAAGATTTCCTTTTAAATTTTTAGGTTTTGTTTAGTTCTGTTGTTCCAAGGGTCCAGCTGAGACCTACATCCTGTTTACTGAGTTTCACTAAAAACAACAGAATTAAAGACACAAACTAGATTGTCTGTGACTACCATGGTTTAATTGCCTTTCTTCATCCTCCTCAACCTCTCTACAACCTTCAACATAATTGATCACACTGTTCTCTTCCAGTGCCTCTCCTCCACTGTCCACCTTCCTGGGAATGCCCTTATATGGTTTCACTCTAGTTTGTTTAATCACTCTGTAATTTAACCCTTGAAGTCCAGATATCATTCTGATTATTTTACGTTGCATTCCCTCCAAGGGCCAGTATATCCTTCTATATGTATGGCGCTCAGATTTGCTTACAGTACTCTATATTTGGTCTAATCAGAGATTAAATTAGCTGTATCATAACTTCTACCCCTTGTATTTCAGTCCTCTAGATATAAAGGCTAGCATTTAATTAGTTTTTTAATTATTTTAATTTATTTGATTATTTTCTGTACCTGTCCATGACATTTTAATGACCTATGTACATGGATTCTGAAGTTTCTTTGGACCTCCATTCTTTTTAGTTTTTCATTATTTAGAAAGCACTGTGATCTATCTTTGTGTCATAGTCAAATTTGGATATATGACTTACTGTCTCATCATTTAAGTTATTAATAAATATGACGAACAGTTAAGGTCCCAAAACAGATTTTTGGGGGTACCACTAGAGTACCTGCTCATTAGAGTACCTGTCTAATATTCCTACTCTCCACCTCCTGCAACTCAGCCAATTTCCAAGTCAATAATTTGCCATCAAATCCATGAGCTTCAACTTTAATTAAGTGTCTCATGCAGGATTTCATCAAGTGCAATATGAAAGTACATATAAGAACACTAGATGTTTCCCTGTCCACTACATTTTTCACCCTTTCAAAAATTCAGGTACATCAGAAGTGACTGACACTTAATCCATAATAAATACAGGGTACTGGAAATGCTCATCACTTCTGAGAGAGAAACAGAGTTATTGATGACCTATCATCAGAATACCTCCCACTGATCTTCTGTCTTTTAACTCATTAACAGATTTGTCCAGTTTACTCTGGACAGGCCCTCGTGGCATTGATGTCAGCCTTACCTAAAACTAGAATCTTAGGCTGGAATTTTCTGGCCCCTCCTGTCGGCGGGATCTTCCGGTCCTGCTGAAATCAGCAGACGTTTGAATGGCTCGCCGCAATTGCCATGGGGAACCCCAGGAAATCCCAGCCTTAGTATTTGTTTTTGTTTCTCCCTCTCAAAAGCTACATTGAGCTTAATCATATTATATTTGCAATTAGATAAATGTTCATTCACTATTAACGAAATCTGGCTCATTCCGAAATCTATTATGTCCTGTTATTATGTTCTTCCCTCTTGTTGATCCTAGGACAAATTGTTGCAGAAAATGATCCTGACATTTGCAAACAATTACCAAAAAAACATTCCTTGGAAATTGCTAGCTGATGAGCTGAAAGAACCTGTCAAATATTTGTGCATAATTTCTACCCCTTGTATTTCAGTCCTCTAGATATAAAGGCTAGCATTTCATTAGTTTTTTGATTATTTTGATTTATTTGATTATTTTCTGTACCTGTCCATGACATTTTAATGACCTATGTCATTTTGGTTTATTATGCTCCTATGAAGCACCTTGGAACATTTTGCTGTGTTAAAGATGTAATATAAATGCAAGTTGTTTTGTAGTAGAGAAGCTCCCAATGAACTCTATTCCGAAGGAAAATGAAAGCTCTCATCTTGTATCTGCCTTTCTGACCCAGTTTAACAGGGTAGCAGAAGAGAGTGCCCAATTTGGAGGAGGTTATTTCATTCTGCCGTTGATGACCGTTAAAAAAGATGTACACTATACAGGACGTTAAATACTTCAACAACTGTACAGTGAAATCCAAACGCGCAGCTTTTAATAAATGTGCCTGTGCTGGTTAATAATGGTGATGTACCATTTGCCTTCTCTTTCTCTCTCTCCCTGGCTCTCCAAAGTTGGTAAATAGTCAAATAAAAGGAGCCTCTATACATGCTATTACGTCTCAAACATAGCAGGTATAGCCAAGGAGATAAATGGAAATGCATTTTCATTTTTATAACTTTTTCAATAATTTTTTTTCAATAATTCATGATTCTGGGCATATCATCTAAAGTTGGAGCAATGTGCTGGCATATCCATTCCTAATCTCATTTAAGGGACCTGTCAATATAGTCATAACATACTAAAGTAAGTTGTTTGAGAAGTTTGAATTGGAATGTTGTGAATCCTATGCTCCATGGACAGATAGATATCTTCAACAGACTGTTTTTAATACTTGTGAATCCACCAAGTATTCACTAGCATTAAAGCATAAAGAGCTGCATAAACACTTAAAAAATCCTGAAATTGTCTTTTATTCAGGTTTTCTAGAAAACGTGACAACAACAACTTATATACCACCTTTAATAAAACTTCCCAAGATTCTTCACAGGAAGACTGTAAAGCAAAATATGACTTTGAGCTATACAAGGAGATATTGCATCATATGACGCAAAGCTTGAAAGAGTGCCTTAAAGGAGGGTCTTTTTCAGGTTGGCAAGCTGTAACCAGTGGAGTGTCACAGTGATCAACGCTGGGACCTCAACTGTTTACAATCTACATCAATGATTTGGATGAAGGGATGTATGGTAGCTAAATTTGTTGATGACACCAAGATAGGTAAGAAAGTAAGTTGTCAAAGGAAGCTAGATATTGCATCATGAGGGGTCTAGATGGCGGGGGATTACTTTTGGGTTTGCCTGTTACCCTAAGAACATTACTATTGACTGTTAATTGCAAAAAAAAAATCTTTATTTGCAGATCCATATACATCTCACTGCTCTACACAAGGTTGTACTTTTGCTTCCCACCAGATCTGTCTCTTAGCCAAATGACATTGCATCATAGTTACATCAGTAGTCACAGCAGCATCAGGGACTCTTGATAACTCTACATCTCCCTCCAATCCCAACTATGTACATACTCCTACAGTAGAGGGTCTGCAAAATGATAAAGACAGGTTAAATGAGTGGGCAAAATTTTGGCAGATGGAGTATAATGTGGGAAAATGTGAACTTGTCCATTTTGGCAGGAAGAATAGAAAAGCAGTACATTATTTAAATTGAGAGAGATTGCAGAACTTGGTAATACAGAGAGATCTGGGTGCCCTGGTACATGAATCACAAAAAGTTAGTATGCAGTTACAGCAAGTGATTAGGAAAGCAAATGTAAGGTTGGTATTTAATTGCAAGGAAAATCCAACATAATAGTGGTGAGTGGATTCTTATAATAGTCGGGTGGTTTTGCTTCAGTTTTATAGGGCATTCATTGGTGAGACCACATCTGGAATACTATGTACAGCTTTGGTCTCCTTGTTTAAAGAAAAGTAGAATTTTGTTAGAAGCAGTTCAGAGACGGTTCACTCGACTCATTCTTGGAATGAGGGGCTAACCTTATGAAGAAAGGTTGAAAAGGCTGGGCCTATGCCCATTGGAGTTTAGAAGAATCAGAGGCTGGCAGTTCTTGCCTTCATCAGTGCCACAGAGGAGACCATGGCTGCTGCCAGCAGGGCACCCCCTGAAGTCCCATGATCGTGGTGCACCCAAGCTACAGGTAAATAACATGAGGGAGAGGAGTTTTAGTGGGGTGGGGCACAGGGGGGGTCACGGGGAGAGTGGGCAGGGGTGTCAGAAGCAAGGGCAGGGGATGGCTCTCAGCAGTTCCAACCCCCCCCCCCCAACCCCCCGATGCCTAGTCTCTTGATCTGGCACTGATTGCCTTTGATTGAGAGACGCCCACGAGGTGACAAGCAGCCTGTGCAGATTCACCTGTCATGCACACTGCATGTCAACAGGCTTGCTTGCAGCTCGGTTAATCCCAGTAATGGCAGGGTGAGGCCCTTCGGTAGTCATTAATTGGCCTCTACACTGCCTAAGTAAATGCCCTTACCCTCACCAAGCTTGCCACCAGTGAGAGCAGAAGATTCTGCCCAAGTTTTTAGCAGTAGATAAAACCAGGCAAAGTCAGATGATGTTACCAAGGTATAAATAGTCAGTCTTAGTGATGATGTGGATAAGAGTTTGGAAGCTCATCTTGGGGTCAAATGTGACATCAAGGTTGTGAACAGACTCACTTAATCTCAGACTATTGCCAGGGAGTCTAACCCATCCTTCTATTCTTTTCTCCCTCATGTACTTAACCTGGTTTGTATCTAAATGCATTGATGCTATTCTCTTCAACTTCTCTATTTAGTAGCAAATTCCACATTCTAAACAATCTCTGATCTTGAGAAGATTAAAAAAGATAACAACAATAAATCTACACAGATTTGAAAATTAACGATTTCCAGTTTATGGTTCAGAATAACTGCACATGTTTTGCTTCCTGTAAACCACCGAATGAGTTTGTGAGTGATTCTCCATTTTATACTACAACTTACATAATTTTCAAGATTGGAGATTCACTTATTTTAGAAACTTGCAACCCATAAATAATTAGAGTACATCATTTGGAAATAAATGAACCCAATTGTCACAGCTGTCTGCTGCATAACACAGTCTAGATCCAAAAGGGAATACAAGGAGATACAGTATAAACAAAATGGTACAATTTAAAAGGGGATGCGGGAACAGAGAGATCTGGGACTGTCGTACACTAATCTTTGAAGATGGCATGGCGTTTTGAGAAAGCTGTTCAAAAGACATATGAGGTCCTTGGTTTTACGAATAGGGGCATTAACTACTAAAGCAAGGAAGTTATTCCAAACCTTTATAGAAGACTGGAGCATTGTGTCCAATTCTGGCCACCACAGTTTAGGAAACATATCAACGCATTATAGTGGGCGCAGAGGAACTTTACTAGAATTATTCAAGGAGTGGAGAGGTTGGAGAAGCTAGGGGTGGAACTTTCCGTGCCAGCCGACAATGGGCACGTTTGGCGGCACGAATGCACAATATGACATGAATACCAAAAATCGGAGTTTGCAATTGTTCGCTCTGCCTGGGAGTGGCATGCTGCATTTCCCACCGTTGGACGTTGGGAACTTCATTGTAATAATACATCTTCATATCATTGCCGGAATCTTCCCCCTACACTGGATCACCTTAGCACGTTGGCCAGCACATATAAGGTGTGCAATGGCAAGATGCACTTCAAGGGTAACGTTGTGCAGCACTCATGAGGGTTGCCTGTTGGATCTCAAGGTTGAGGCGCCACGCATTCAGACGAGGGCACAGGCAGTTTGCGTTTTCCCACTGGCTGACAGTGCAGTGCCGGGGCAAGGGCTGCCCTGCAGCTGAGGCGAGTTGGTGGGGGGACAAGGGCAGTACTGTGACTGAGGCAAGTTGGTGAGGGCAAGGGCTGCACTGCCGTTGATGGTAGTGCACAAGCTTGTATGGGGCGGGCGGAGGAAGGCGGCTATGCATTAGGGAAACTTTGTATGAAGTGACTATTCCTCTGCACCTGAGACAGTTCAGGTGCAGCCACGTTGCCATGCTTGGAGTCAGGCCTCTAGCTTATCTGCCTGCTCAAGCAGCACAGAAGCATGAAAGTGCCACCAAACGCTCTGGAATTTTTCACCCCTCGGACACAGACTGTAAACTAATGAGCGTTTTAGTGGACTGCAAAACAGTTGGACACTGCGCACATTGTACAATCTCCTTGTGAAAACTGGCCATGGAGCAGTCACTGGTGGAGGCATTCAAAGCCCTTTGCAATGTCACCATTCAGGTTTGGACCAGTCTCCCCCTTGGTTCAAGCTAACAGTGCAGCCTTGCAGTATGGGTGAGGAGAATGCCTGAGCTGAGAGCACATCATGCAGTCCAGTGGGCAAAGCTGTTGCCAGTTGGTCAGGTGGAGTTGGGCAGAGTTGAGCGGGGTCTCAGGCAGCCATGCATTAAACTCTGGCCATCCAAGTGGTGGCTAGCACTCTCTGGGATGTATTAAGGAGCCTTCAGACTTATCTAGGAGAGGTTCTTAGATCATCCATGCTAACCCCTATGTCTCTCTCTCTCTTACATCCTGCAAGAAGAGTACATCAGGCGCATGGAGCCTGGTGGCCTAGCTGTATGCCTCACGACTTACAGAGAACAGAGATGAAGGAGAAGAGAGTTATGGAGGTGCTTGTCTGGGCAGAGGGAGGAGCAGTCCCCTCAGGAAGAAAGGGTGGCTGAGGCTTCCACACATTTCGTTGAAGAGCCACAGTGACCTAGGGTCTGTAGACGCTGCCTTTCATTTCTGCAGATGACCGAGAACCAGTGTCGCCGATGACAGCGTATGTCCAGGGAACTGATCGGTCACATCTGCCACCTGCTGCACAAGGACTCAGAGGACATCCACTGCCTGTGGCCGTGAAAGTGAACGTGGTGCTCGATATTTATGCCAGGGTTCCACAGGTGACCTCTGTGGGATATCACAAGTCTCCACCTACAAATGCATCCATGAGGTCACAGACGCCATCTTCACGAAGGCATACAACTTTGTACATTTCACCTGTGACCAAGAATGCCAGGATGGATGCAAGAGCGCTGGATTTTCCCAGATCTCAGGTTTTCCACAGGTGCAGGGTGTGATCGACTGCACTCACGTGGCACTCAGATCCCCGTGGCAACAAGTGGTCAATCACATCAACCGCAATGGTTCCCACTTGCTGAATGTTCAGCTGTTGTGTGACCACCATAAATGCATCCTGCAGATCTGCTCATGGTTCCCAGGGAGGGTCCACAACTCCTGCATTCTCAGTTGGTCACAGATCCCTGATGTTTTCGAGGGTCCGCAGAGGCTGCAGGGCTGGCTCCTTGGGGACAAGGGCTATCCACAGAGGACGTGGCTGATGACACCCGTGCGGCGGCCTCAGACTGCAGCAGAGTGAAGGCACAACGAGGCTCATGCAATTCACAGCTTGGTGGAGCAAGCCATCGGAATGCTGAAAATGGGATTCCGGTGCCTGGACCGGTCTGGTGGAGCCCTGCAATATAGTCCACAGAAGGTGTCGTGCATTGTCATCACCTGCTGCACCCTTTACAATCTGGTGCTACAACGGTGCAAGAAATTGACTGAGGAGGGAATGGAGGAGCTGGACATCTCCTCTGATGAGGAGGACATCGATGGGGATGAGGTGGTCCTCAAAGGTGGGGGTGACAGTGATGAGGCCATTGCATTGACTCCTCGAGGCAGACATTCTCAGGAGGCCTTCATAGCTGCTAGATTCATGGAGGATGATGACTATATGCAGTGAAGTGACACCATAGATCCTCACATTGCATCTGTGAATGTTTGACTCCAGCCTGGCTGATAGCACACACCTTTTGTGATAAGGCTTCTACCATAGAAATGCATTGGAGGCCTTAATATTAACTCAATTCCAGGAGGATAGTGACGACATGTAGTGAGGACACTCCATAGATCTTCACACAGCCTCTGTGAATGTCTGAATCCTAGCTAGGTGAGTGCAGCTTGCTTGCTGTTTGTGATCAGGGTCATATCATGAAGACGCAGCTGTAAAACTTTAAATGCACCTGATCCTTTGTCCGCCTTCAGCACCTGACCCCTTCGAGAGCACATTGTCACTGGTCATTGATGCTGAAGAGATGGGGGCCAGCCCCACCTTAAATGTGCTAAGAGCACATGGAAAGAATGATGGAACTTTATGGCACTTGCTGACGACTTTCTGTCAGCAATGACGAGCACCATTGAGTCAGCCAGGGGCCCTCATGCACCCATAGGGAGGAGGATCAGCAGTTGCACACTCTGGGGTTATCCAGCAAGATAACGCCAGGAGTGTCCATCCCATCCGAATCCCCTCTTCCTGTGACCCCAGAGCTCCAGGAATGTGTCTAGTGAGGACGAAGCCGGACCATCGCTTTGGTCTGAAGGCGGCACAAAGCACAGGGAAAAGGCCCTGGACTGAGAGACCTGTCTCTATCTTGTGTAGGAACCAAGGTTTCACATCTGAGTGACATGAACACTGCTCATCAGAACAAGGAGACATAGGCAAGGAGACATTCTTGGGAGTTTAATTACATTAGTGAACATTATGTACAAGTGATTAACAGCTATGCCCAGGCTGTACAACTACATCTGAACCTTCTATCGGGGACCTGGGTTGGAGGGTGTTGCATGCAGCAGTCCCTTTTAACCGTAGGATGCATAGGTTCACGGACTCCCAGGAAACATGCCCTTTTTGCGGTCTTGTGGAGTCCGTGGACCATGCATATATAGGGGGTGGTAGGCTGCACTCCCTTTTTAGTTATTTGAAAAACCTTTTATTGATGTTTTGTTTGCACTTCAGCCCCACGCTCCTGATCTGTGGGCACCCGGTGCGGAAGGGGGTCGGGAAGGAGGAGGACCTCCTCGTGAACCTGCTCCTGGGCCTGGCCAAGTTGGCCATTAACAAGTCCAGGCAGCGGGCGATCGATGGGGGAGTCCCGCCCGATTGTTTATGCGTCTTCCGCGGCTACATTCGCGGCTGGATGTCCCTGGAGAGGGAGCACGCGGTGTCTGCTGGCACTCTCGAGGCCTTCTGTGCCCGGTGGGCACCGCGGGGACTGGGGTGTTTTGTTGACCCCTTTAATCACATTTTGATTTAAAGTTTGTAAGTTTCCTTTAAGCTTTGTTCTTGGTTTTACAGCTGACCTGAATTAGGGGCTGTGCCTGATTAATCCCAATTTTGTTAATTTGGTTTTATTGGTTTTAACTCGAAAGAGTTACATCTGAACCTTCTATCGGGGACCTGGGTTGGAGGGTGTTGCATGCAGCAGTCCCTTATAACCGTAGGATGCATAGGTTCACGGACTCCCAGGACACATGCCCTTTTTGCGGTCTTGTGGAGTCCGTGGACCATGCTTATATAGGGTGTGGTAGGCTGCACTCCCTTTTTAGTTACTTGAAAAACCTTTTATTAATGTTTTGTTTGCACTTCAGCCCCACGCTCCTGTTCTACGGACACACGGTGCGGAAGGGGGTCGGGAAGAAGGAGGACCTCCTCGTGAACCTGCTCCTGGGCCTGGCCAAGTTGGCTATTAACAGGTCCAGGCAGTGGACGATTGACGGGGGAGTCCCACCCGATTGTTTGTCCCTCTTCCGCGGCTACGTTCACGGCCGGATGTCCCTGGAGAGGGAGCACACGGTGTCTGCCAGCACACTTGAGGCCTTCCATGCTCGGTGGGCACCGCGGGGACTGGGGTGTTTTATTGACCCCTTTTATCACATCTTGGTTTAAAGTTTGTAAGGTTCCTTTAAACTTTGTTCTTTGTTTTTCAGCTGACCTGAATTAGGGGCTGTGCCTGATTTATCCCAGTTTTGTTAATTTAGTTTAATTGTTTTGACTCTATAAGAGTTACATCTGAACCTTCTATTGGGGACCTGGGTTGGAGGGTGTTGCATGCAGCAGTCCCCTATAATCGAAGAATGTGTAGGTTCGCGGACTCTCAGGACACCTGCCCTTTTTGTGGTCTTGTGGAGTCCGTGGACCATGCTTATATAGGGTGTGGTAGGCTGCACTCCCTTTTTAGTTATTTAAAAAACTTTTTATTAATGTTTTGTTTGCACTTCAGCCCCACGCTCCTGATCTATGGACACCCGGTGCAGAAGGGGGTCGGGAAGGGGGAGGGCCTCCTCGTGAACCTGCTCCTGGGCCTGACAAAGTTGGCCATTAACAGGTCCAGGCAGTGGGCGATCGAGGGGGGAGTCCCGCCCGATTGTTTGTCCCTCTTCCGCGGCTACGTTCGCCGCCGGGTGTCCCTGAAGAGGGAGCACGCGGTGTCTGCTGGCACTCTCGAGGCCTTCCGTGCTTGTTGGGCACTGCAGGGACTGGGGTGTTTTATTGACCCCTTTAATCACATTTTGGTTTAATGTTTTTAAGTTTCCTTTAAACTTTGTCCTTGGTTTTACAGCTGACCTGACTTAGGCGCTGTGCTTGATTTATCCTTTATTTTGTTAATTTAGTTTAATTGTTTTAACTCCAAATGAGTTACATCTGAACCTTCCTAATGCTGTCACTACATCTTGGTGCTACCGCGACATCTACAGTGGAGGCAGAGGCAGTTTGCTGACTGTTACCCCCTGTCCATGATGACCTTGACGGGTGTCCTCTGGAGGGCCTCAGCTTGCTTTCGGGGTCCTGCTGTGTAGCAGTGGCTCCCTCCTAAGCCTGCAGAGCTGGAGCTCTGGGGTCACATGAAGAGGGGATTCGGATGGACCGGACACTCCTGGAGTCACCTTGGTGGATAACCCCAAGGTATGCAACTGCTGACCCTCCTCCCTATGGGTGCATGAGGACCCCTGGCTGACTCCTTGAGGAGAAGAGGAAGTTGGAGTGAGATTGAGCTGCCCTGCACCCCTCTCACATTGACACTGATGGAGGCCAACCATGGCATCAGTGATGGAGTTCAACCCGCGCAGTATTGCAGGATGATGTCCTAGATCAAGGCTTCAATGGTGGCTGCCATCCTACCAATGTTGACCTTGGTGCATTGGCATGCTAGCGCAATCATCTCAGACTGAAGGCAGATGGAGTCCTCCATCGTGTAGCAGACATCCCTTCCTGATGTTCCTGAGCTTGCTTTTGCAGCTTCAGTAACTGAGGTATGACTGAGTCCAGAGGATTCTCATCTGACTCGGACACAGCAGATTTCTGGCCTCCAGCAATACTCCGAGTGCCAGAAATCTAGGAAGTGCGTGCCTCTGCTTGCTGTGGATCAGACAGTGCGATGTGCTCACCACATTATGACCCCAAGGCTACCACAGAACTAGGTCCCACCAAGGTGTGTGTCTCTGTGCTGGTGGAGGGTGTGGGTGAGCGCTGTGACAGGTCTTCAGTGAGGGTGCTTTCAGATTCTTCTTCTGAGATGTCTTCAGGGCTTGATTGGAGGCATTTGGGTCATGGACTCACTCAGTTGTCTCCCAGATGTCCCTGCGAAAGCAAGGTGGATAATTAGTGTGTGTCAGTGGCCTGTGAAACAGGACACACTCACAGCATGTTTGTCTGATGGATATTGCATTGCTGGATCCTCACTTGCTGGAGCACTGCCAACCTCACCATCAACACAGGAGCAGTCCAGGTCATCGCCAGCCAGTTGTATGGCTCTTATTTTCATGAGGATCTTGATATCAGGCATTCCTCCATCAGTCTGCGACCTCTCCCTTTTGTTGTGCACTAGCTTTTCCTATATGAATACAGATGGAGAGAGTGTATGCGGGATGCTTGCCTGGCATGTGTGGGTGGTGAGTGGTCCCATGGATGGGATGAGGATAATGAAGGTGTGTATGAAGGAGTGGATGGTGATGTCCCTTGAACTGGCAGTGAGTGAGATCCCTGTGGATGTGTGAGATTTGAGAGTGATGAGAAGAGTGACTTAGCTTGGTGGAACGGAGGAGATCATTCATTTTCTTGTGGCACTGGGTGGCTGTACTTTTTGCAGGGCAATGGCACTGACCACCTCTACCACCTCCCAAACTGTATTGGTAATGTTGCTGCCCCTCCTGCGGCCAGAGCGGGAGTAGAGGACATCACGCCATGCCTCCATAGCGTCCAAAAGGCATTTGAGGGATGTGACACTAAACCGGGGGGGGGATCTGCATTTTTCTTGCCTTTCAGGGCCATGTCTTCTGTGTAATAGACCTGGGTTGGAAACACAGAGATGTGTGCATGGCTGCACTTTAAATATGGTACCTGGCATGAGGAAGCAGTGAGATGGCGTGGCAGGCGAATGAGAGCCCGCTCGGCATCGAAACAGCCTGTTTCCCAGGAGTACATGATTAATGAGGCTGGATTAGGACCCTGTCCAGGCCTCAGGTGAGAAGTGGAGGGTGCTCCCTTCAACATCCTCTTTTCACATCAGGCACCTCTTCTCCACTTCTTCTCCCACCCCCCCCCACTCCTCCAACAAGGCCTTCCACATTGTGGCTGCTCCCCAACTCCAATTCCAATACCTCTCTGGTCTCCCCTCCCCTCCCCACATTGACCACCTACACCTACCTGGTCCTGGGACTTAGGCTCTAGGGATTGCTTGTACTCCCAGTGATGGCCTCTGCACTACTAGCACTGCAGGAACTACTGAGCTGCCAGCCACCCAGCTTTTCCACCATCTGTCTGAGGTGTGACTTCCTCCTGAGTGAGGGTTGGATGTCCCGTCTCCATAGATTTCTTATGTAGTGATTTTTTTGTGATCCATATTGTAACATGTAAAAGGGTGAAGCAGAAAAGAAAAAAAAAAGACATATTTATATAGCACCTTTCACAACTATTGGACATCCCTAAGTGTTTTACAGCCAATGAAGTTCAGTCACTGTAGTAACGTAGAAAATGTGTCAGCCAATTTGCACAGAGCAAGCTCCCACAAACAACAATGTAATAATAACAAGATAATCTCTTTTTGTGACACTGTTTGATTGATAAATATTGGCCAGAACACAAGGGAGAACTGCCTTATTGGTCTTCGAAATAGTGCTATGGGATCTCTTTATGTTTACCTGGGAGGGTGGATGGAGTCTCAGTTTAATGACTGTCAAAAGACAAAAGACAGTACCTACGACAGTGCTCCCTCACTAGTATACTGGAGTGTCAGCTTTTGGACTTTACATTGAAGCTATGGAATGGGAATTGAACCTATAACCTTCTGACTCAGGTATGTGAGCCATGACTGACACATGAAGTTCAGTAGTAAGTTTCAGAAGAGAACTGGTTAAGTACTTCAAAGGGAACATTTGCAGAGCTATTGGGAAAGAGCAGCAAGTAGGATTAATTGCATAGCTCCTTCAAAGAGCTGTCAAAGGCACGATGAGTCAAATAGCTTCCTTCTGTGCCATTTTATTTTATGAATCTAAGCCAATGTAAGGCATTTCTGAAAATAAAAGTGTCAAATTACACACCGCACATGTTTCTCCAGGGTGCACTTCATGTACATGTATTGAGTTCATTGTGAGGATCTATTCTGTGACATTAATTGGCTCCACAATATTTAAAAGCCACTTATTTTAAGGCTCCTGGCTACTTAGATTCAGGAGAGCTAGGAGGAGGAAATCATCTTAAAGGATCTAAAGATAGCAAATTCATTCAGTGTTGATTTAATACGTTATATTGTAGATTCGAGTTTACAAGCAGGAACCATATAATCTGAGGGAGCAGTTGTGCAACTACCAGTCTTTGTCTTGGTGTTACATGATGTTCATATTTGATAGCTCCAGTTCAGTCCCCAGCTGATGGCAATATTTTCAGATAATTATACAGTAACATTTCTGCTCTCTGTTGCTGTGCTTAGGGGGTTGTTACAAGATGTCTTCTCTGCCTGCTCATGATGTGGTCCTCTCCACATTGCAGAAACCAAACACAGACTGGGTGAACCCTTTGTGGAACACCTCTGTTCAGTGCACAAGCATGACCTTGACCTTCCTGTCCTTGGCCTGCCACAGTGTTTCAATGAAGCTCATTGCATGTTCCTGCACCTTATCATTCACATCAGCACATTACAGCCTTCTGTATGGATTCAACATTGAGTTCACTGATTTTAGATTGTAATCTCTGCTCGTTTTATTTCATTTTTTTTTGTTGGTTGGTCTTTTTTCTTTCTTAATCTCTTTACTTTGCATTCAGAATGTTGCTATCCAGCCATTCACACCTCAGTTACACAGCATTTTGTTTGTTTACTTGTCTCATTGTTTTGTATCATGAAACTTTTTGTCATTCAATCTGTCCTGCCTTTCACCTTATCACAGGTCCTCACTTTTGCTTTTTTTCCCCTGCTCCCCCCCTTTAACTTGTTCAAAACTTATTAAATTTCTAACTTTACTCAGTCTTGATGAAAGGTTACAGACCTGAGATGTGAACTCTGCTTTTATCTCCATGATGCTGCCTGAGTATTTGCAGCATTTCTCTTTTTATTTCAGATTTCCAGCAGCCACAGTATTTTTCTTCTATATTGGCCTGAAGTTTGCTGTTAGCAGTGACGCAAGGGTGCTCACTGCTGATCTTGACGTCTTGCTGAGAAATCTAGTGATCTCTGTGGTGAGAATTTTGCCTCTATAGCTCTGCAGTCATACAGAAACTGATTGAAGTGTTATATACTGGGAGTTGCTGTGATGTTATAAAGCTCTCCAAGTAGCCAGTCACATTAGAGCATTTTAACAGACAGAATCAGGGAAAAAAAAGCAGTAAAATAAAATTGCAACAGAAAATTTTCACATTCTGCGAATTAATGATTGGGACATGCACATGGGTTGAAGGTAGAGGCAAAATATTCTGAAAAGCCTTAATTGTTTAAAAAATCTACTAATTAACCATTTAACAGCCCCACAAATATAAAATTAATTTTTCAGTGACAATGGTTGTTCAACAAATTTGATTATTTGTATTGCTGTTAAAAATCCAGTTTCACCTCGTTGAACAAGGTAGAACTTTTTATGGGGTTTCTAACAGTGACTTGAAGCAAGAGAATTGACATTCTCACTGATTTTAATCATTGTCGGCTCTGGGGTGGGGTCCACAGCTAAGCCTGTGCTGGAGCCCTGAGTGAAAACCCTAACTTCAAGATTTCGCTGTTAATCTGCGGTTGCCTGACATCCTGAAGTTATGGCCAGTTTCAGAGGAGTAATGGCAGTGAACGTTGACCAACGCCCCACCTCCCCCCCGAACTCGATCAGTACCTGCAACAAAATCAGGCTTATTACTGGATTCCTTGATACCCAGAGCATCTTTGCCTAGACCCTCAAGTCTATTAAAGCACCTGCAGTGCATGCAGCAGGTAATTGATTAAGGCCCTATTAATGGAGGCCAACTGATATTTTCCAGTCAGCCTTCAGGTCCCTGCAGTTCGTGGCAGCCAGTTTAGCTGACTGGAGGCAGCCTCCTGGTGGCAGATCAGGTCGGGTCAGCACTACACACAGGCCTAGAGGCCCTCCCTGATTGCCTGAACACTGCTGGAGCCATTGGACGCCCAGTGTATTCCAACACCACCACCTTTAATTATGTCATAGTCCTTCTGTCTGATTTCCATATCCACGTCATCCCTCTCACTTGTGAACACAGACACAAAGTATTCATTTAGAACCCTACCTACATCTTCCAGCTCCAAACACAAATTACCACTATGGTCCTTAATGGGCCCTACTCTTTCCCTAGTTATCCTCTTACTCTTAATGTACTTGTAAAATAACTTTGAATTTTCCTTTATTTTACCTGCCAATATTTTTTCATGCCCCTTTTTGCTCTCCTAATTTCCTTTTTAAGTTCCCCCTGCATATTCTATACTCCTCTAGGGCTTCTGCTGTTTTGAGCCATTGGTATCTGCCATAGGCTTCCCTTTTTCTCTTTATCCTTTTTCTCTTTATCCAATCCTGTATATCCCTCAACATCTAGGGTTCCCTGGATTTGTTGGTCCCACCCTTTGTCTTTACTGGAATATGTTGGCCCTGTATTCTACCTATTTCCTTCTTGAATGAGTCCCACTGCTCTGACACAGATTTACGTAAAAGTAGCTGCTCCCAGTCCACTCTGGCCAAATCATATCTGATCTTGTTAAAATTGGCCTTCCCCCAATATAGAACTCTGCTTTCTGGCCCATCCTTGTCTTATTCCATAACAACCTTGAATCTAACAGAGTTATGATCATTATCTGAAAAATGCTCCCCCACTGATACCTCTACCACTTGCCTGGCTTCATTCCCTAAAATTAAGTCCAGGACTGCCCCCTCTCTTGTAGGACCTTCTACGTACTGACTTTAAAAGCTCTCCTGGATGCGTATTAAGAATTCCGCTCCTTCTAAACCTATCACACTATGACTAACCCACTTAATGATGGGGAAGCTGAAATCCCCCACTAGTACTACCCTATTTTACACTTCTCTGAAAGTTGCCTACATATCTGCTCTTCTATTTCTCTGACTGTTTGGGACTCTATATCCTGGAATATTGAGCTTCCAATCCTGCCCCCCTCTCTCAACCATGTCTCTGTGACAGCAATGACATCATACTTTGATGTGTTAATTTGTGCCCTCAACTCATCTGCCTTATTCATCAGACCCCTTGCATTAAAATAAATACAATCCAACCTTGCCAAACTCCCAGCAATGTGATTGTTCCTTTTTTGTTTTTCACTTCTACCCATATGTCTTCATTTGAGGAGCCTTCTAAGATGTCATCCCTCATTGCTGTAATTGATTCCTTGATCAATATTGCGATATCCCCTTCCTTGTCTTACCTGAAGGCTCTATATCCTGGAATATTGAGCTTCCAATCCTGCCCCCCTCTCTCAACCATGTCTCTGTGACAGCAATGACATCATACTTTCATGTGTTAATTTGTGCCCTCAACTCATCTGCCTTATTCATCAAACCCCTTGCATTAAAATAAATACAATCCAACCTTGCCAAACTCCCTTGTGCCTTAACTGGCCTATAATTTCTATGCCTTTCAGACTCATTTGTTGTCACTTCTAATTTTGGCTGTGCATCTCCTCCTGCTGAACCTCCTCTTGGGATTCCACCCCCCCCCCCCGCTAAGTTAGTTTAAACCCTCCCCTACAGCACTAGCAAATGTCTCCGCAAGGATGTTGGTCCAATTCTGATTCAGGTGCAACCCGTCCGCCTTGTACAGGTCCCACTCCCCTCAGAAATGGTCCCAGTGTCCCAGAAATCTAAAGCCCTGCTCCTGCACCATCTCTCCAGTCACACGTTCATCTGGACTACCCTCCTATTTCTATACTCACTAGCGCTTGGCACCGGAAGTAATCCAGAGGTTACTACCTTTGAAGTCCTGTTTTTTAACCTGTTTCCTAGCTCCCGAAATTCATCCCTCTTTCTACCTATGTCATTGGTATCAATATGTAACACGATCTCTGACTGTTTGCCCTCCCCCTTTAGAATGCCCTGCAGCCGTTCAGTGACATCCTTGACTCTGGCACCAGGAAGGCAACATACCATCCTGGAGTCATGTTTACGGCTGCAGAAACGCCTGTCTGTTCCCCTTACTATTGCTCTTCCCCTCTTTTTCCTCCCACTCCCTTATGCAGCTGAGCCATTCACAGTGCCATGAGCATGGCTGCACTCTCCAGAGGAACGATCACTCTCACCGTTTTCCAACACAGAAAAATGGTTCTCAAGCGAGATGCACCCTGGGATTTCCTGCATAACTGCCTGACACCTTTCTTCTGACTGATCGTCACCCATTCCCCCTCTGTCTGCACTTCCTTAAGCTGTGGGGTGACCATGTCTAAAAACGTGCTATCCATGAAACTCTCAGCTTCGCGGATGCACCTCAGTGCCTCCAGCTGCCGCTTAAGCTCCGAAACTTGGAGCTCAGGTAGCTGCAGCTGGTGGCCCATCCTGCACACATGGTTGGTCAGAGCGCAAGGAGCGTCTAGAACTTCCCACATGTTACAGGCAGTACATAACACGGGACTGACCTCCCCTGCCATGCCTCTAGTTGAAAAAAAAACCTTACTTTAAGTTAAATACAGTAAAAAAGTTAAATTATTTAAATTTACTTTAAATAAAAACTAGAACTCTTGCCTTAGCTTAATCTATATTAAACTGGAGAAAAACACTTTCCCACTACTCACCAATCAGCTCTCACCTTTGTGCTGAAGTTTGGTTAATGTTTTCCACTGCTTTGAAACATAGCAACTGGGTAACAGGAGAGGCAACAAATATCTCATCAAGCTGTTCACCACAGTGCCTGTGAGCTGCAGCACTGAAACCCATGGCGCTTTTAGCAGTTCACCAGAAAAGGTGATCATTGTAACTGTCCTGACAGTCTTGAATTGTAATAATGAGCTGATAAGCCTGTCAGTGAACAATATCACACAGATGGTAGCCAGCATCTTTGGCCATTGTTCTAGCCAGCAGAACATCTATCCTCGTCAAATTTGTTAACGTTCTGCATCTGGTGCCATCCTCCAATCTAGCAGTGGCCTTAGTGTTCCTACATAGTTCTCACACCAGACCTATTTGTATGTTTCAAACTCAGCTGTGACTCCTCTGTGCTGCGATTCAGTATCAAGCAGAATCATTCAGTGCAGAGAGGTTAACGTGGCTGGTTAGTAAAACAAATAGACTACTGAATAACAGTGGGAATAATATATCCACTGCCTCTGCCGGGGCTTAGTTATAATCTCATGTAGCCTGTAGATAGCAGCCAGTGATACATTGTTTGAATACTTGTTCCCACTGATGGGGCAGGTTTTTCTCTCAAGTGAGTATTTTATAGTACTCACAGCGCAGTCTGTGTCCTCAGCCATTGCGTTCCACACATCCCTGATGAACTCTCATCTCTGATGAATTCTCAAGGGATGGGGTATATGAGGAAATGAGGCACAACTGCTGCAGAGCTGTGTGAGGTCAAAATTGTGATCCCTTGTAGACCCTGACACTTCACCTGCTTGTAAGTAATTGACTTCAATTGAAACTACAGCATGTCAATTATCTCTGACACCTGATCCTGAATTTCTCCTTGCCTCTTGAAGATGATTTCTAAGAGCAGAGAGGCTGCATAGGGACAGCTGATGTGTTGGTTGGACAAATTTTTGAAGACTATGAGGAGCAGGTTGCACAGTTGATTGTGGGTCAGGCACTTGGAAATTACCTCTATGGTCTGATGGCATTTTGAAAGAGTACTGGAATATCAGTGTTCACTATCTGTTCTTGAAGTGTTTCCAAAACCTCTGCTGATGTTGCTGATCCAAATTGATACCTTCATATGATAATTGAATGGACACACCATCTGTTGCGCAGGAAGCGAATAGTCTGCATAGCGGGGCATCAGTCATCCAATCCGAGACCCTACAATATTTCCAGATACTCCGTTGCTGACCTTGAGCTTCATCAATTAATCTTTCAGCAGCTCTAAGATTTTGTGCATAGCTCCCTGTCGCTTATGGTTTTAACTTGATGTGATCTCTTCTCTTTGACAGATGGTTTTTGATAGTTTCTGCTGAGAATTCTTCTCAGTCTCAGCAATTGCCTTCTCCAGAGCAGTGGAAAATAAATTCACAGTGGAGTCCTCTTATTAGTCTTTCTACTTGAATTTTGAGCATAGGTCTCCTTCACCACGCTATTCTTAATTTTACTATATATTTCTAATATTCTAAAGTAATCTTTTCTCTGAATAAATCCCATCAATAATGATGTCTCTCTCAATTCTTTTTCTGGGACAGTGATCTTTGAAGATACTTATGGATTTGATTAGCGCTCTAGGCTTTACTTCTCTTGCTGTTCTCTCATGCGCAGGTGCTCAGGTTACACCACTCTGCTGCGTTTTATCCAGCCCTGCAGCTTGTGTTGTCATGGTTCTCATTGTGAGAGCAGGTTACATGACCCAGGGCCATATTGCAACTGATGTGCCCATATGAGGTGTGTCAGCTGTTTGTGGCCATTTGAGGTGCGTAGTGAGTTTAAGGCCTAGCCAGACATGAAAGACAGACCATGGGGAGAAGGCAACATTTGCAATCCTTGGTAGTCATTTTGGGCTGAGCAGCTGTTTATTCCTAATAAAGCATCCACCACACCACAGTCACTTAAAGTACTTACGACAAAAGATGTTGAAATGGGACTGTGGGACAACCATTTTTAACAGGAATGCCTGTAAGTTAAGATATTTGAGTGTCAGATCGTGGCAAAATCTAGAATCTATTATTAGGGATATGGTCTTATTAGAGGTCGAAGATGGAGGCACAGTCAATTGTGTAGGATTTCACTATTTGGGGAAATCCTGAACAAGCTGGTGTGATATGTATCTAAGTAAGTCCAGAAATCTTAATCAAGGAGCAGGGCTTGTCAGATCCAATGAGTGGGAAGATCAATTGCAGTGTTAAACTACAAGATTGGGCAATCTCACTGTTACCACCAGTTTGGACTGGATCTACTGCTGGAAGAAAGAAATAAATCCCCCAATCCTGCACTTCCTCAATTTCTCCAACATTTTCCAGTGCTCTGAAACACAGGAACTGGGTAACAGGAGAGGCATTACAACAAATACCTCACCAATCTATTCACGACAATATCCATGAGCTGCAGCACTGAAACCAATGGAATTTTTAGAAATGCACCAAAAAAGGTGATCATAGTTACTGCCTGACAGTCTTGGGCCTTACAATCTGATAAGCCAGTTAGTGACCAATATCACTGACAAAGCCAGCATGTTCTGCCATTGCGCTGGCCAGCAGAATCAACTCCTTGTCAGTTGCCCTCACCATCTGGTGCTATCCATCATTTCTCACCATCTCTTTCATGTCTGTCTTGGCTGATCGAGCAGTGCTTTAGTGTTCTTACACCGTTCTGACGAAGAGACCTATTTGTATATATTTCAAACTCAGCTGCAAATCTTCTCTGCTGCAATTCAGTATTAGAGGCAGAATCATTCAGCAGAAGAGCTTAATAGAGCTGTTTCATGAAGCAAGTGGGCCATTGAATATCAGTGGGAATAATGTATTTACTGCCTCTGCCAACCTGGGCTTAGTGATGAACTCACCTAGCCTACAGAGGACAGCCAGGGATTCGTAGAATACTTGTTCCCATTGACAGGGCAGGTTTTTCTCCCAACTGAGTACACTAGCTGTTTTATAGTATAACACAGTCTGTGTCCTTGGCCACTTCTCTCCACCCATCCCTGATGAACCTGTGCCAAGGGATGGGGTATGTGAGGAGAGGGGACACAACTCCTGAGCTGTGAGTGTGCAAAATTGTATCCTTTTTAGACCCTGACATTTCACCTGCTGGTAAGGAAGTGACTCCAGTTGAACCCTCAACGTGTCAAATATCTCTCAGATCTGGTATGAAAATTCTCTGCCTCATCTTTTGAAAATGATTTCTACGAGCAGAGCGGCTGCATTGGAAGAGCTGGTGTACTGGTCGGACAGATTTTTCAAGATCTTGAGGATATTTTGCAGCTGATTGTGGGGTTAGCGCTTGGAAATTATCTCAGCAGTTAGATAGCATCTTTGAAAGAATACTGAAACAAAACATCAGGGTGTCACTAGCAGTTCTCAGAGTGTTTTCAGAACCTCTAACTGCTAGTGTTGCAGATCCAGCATGATGCTTTCATATGAAAATTGAACAGACAGGATGGTGTACATAGTGTCCAGGGCCATGTGTCACACAGGAAGTGAATAGTCTGCAGAGCGCAGCATCACTTGTCTTAGAGAAGTCCCCAGAATATTTCCAGGCATTCTCTTGCTGGCATTGAGCTTGATCAAGTAAAATTTCAGAAGCTCTAAGGTCATTTGCATACCTTTCTGTCGCTCATGGTCTTCACTTGAAATGATCCCATCTTTTATTTGACAGATAGATTTTGATAGTTTCTGTTGAGTCTTTTACTCAGTCTCAGCAACTATCTTCCCCAAGACAATGGAAAATAAATTCGTAGTGGGGTCCATTGTATCCGTCTTTCTACTTCAAGTTCAAGCATATGTCTCTGCCACCAAACTTTCCTTAATTTTACTACATATTTCCAATACTCTAAAGAAATCTTTTCACAAGATTATTCCTGCCAATAATAATGTCTGTGTGATTTCCTTCTCTGGAATAGTGGTCTTTGAAGATTTACTTTTATTCATTCAAGGGATGTGGGCTTTGCTGGCAAGGCCAGCATTTATTGCCCATCCCTAATTGCCCTTGAGAAGGTGGTGGTGAGCTGCCTTCTTGAACCACTGCAGTACATGTGGCGAAGGTAAACCCACAGTGCTGTTAGGGAGGGGGGTTCCAGGATTTTGATCCAGCAACAGTGATGGAATGGCGATATATTTCCAAGTTAGGATGGTGAATGGCTTGGAGGGGAACTTCCAGGTGGTGGTGTTCCCATGTATCTGCTGCCCTTGTCTTTCCAGATGGTAGTGGTAGTGGATTTGGAAGGTGCTGACTAAGGAGCCTTGGTGAGTTTCTGCAGAGGCCAAAATTGTGATACCTTGTAGAACCTGATGTTTCACCAACTGCTGATAAGGAATTGAACCCTCAATGTCAATTACCTCTGAGGCCTGATCCCGAAGTTCTCCTCCTTGATTTTTGAAGATGATCTCTACGAGCAGAGTGGCTGCATAGGGGCAGCTGGTGTGTTGGACAGACAAGTTTTGGAAGACCATGAGGAGCAGGTTGTATAGCTGTTCATGGGGTTTGTTGTATTATGAGTTTGTTTGATACCTCAGTGATGAGATCTTGAGATTTGTATGTTTAAACATGAATCATTTTTTGTTAATCTCTAACTATGTGCAGATCCCAGTTAATGATATGAATGGTGCTGCTACCAGCTGTCATCAACTTCTTCTATAATGTTCTACCTGGGTCTAATACCATGTGACTCTATACATCATGCAGTGGGAGATGCTATTCTCCAGTCACGTGTTAACCCTTGCTCTCCCAAGCACCTTTACATCGCAATGGCATGCAGGTACATACAACATCACACCATAGGGTGAGCGCTTGGAAATTCCCTCAGCAATCTGATGGCACCTTTGAAAGAGGACTGAAACATAGAGGTTCCCTAGCTGTTCTTGGAGTATTTTCAGAACCTCTAACTGATACTGTTGCTGATTCAAATTGAGGCCATTCATATGATAATTGAATGGAGCGTACAGTGTGCACATTGTCCAGGGCCTTCTGTCACACAGGAAATGAATAGTCTGCACAATGTGGTATCAGTCATACAAGCAGAGACCTCACAATATTTGCAGATACTCCCTTGCTGAGCTTGAGCTTCATCAAGTAAACTTCCAGAAGCTCTAAGGTTGTGTGCATAGCTCTCTGTCACTCGTGATCTTCACTTGAAGTGATGCCCTCTTCTATTTGACAGATGGCTTTTGATAGTTTCTGCTGAGACTTTTCCTCAGTCTCAGCAATTGCCTTCTCCAGAGCAGCGGAAAATGAATTCATGTATTAGTCTTTCTACTTGAAGTTCAAGCATATGGCTCCTCCAACACACTATCCTTAATTTTACTATATATTTCTAATACTCTAATGAAATCTTTTCACGAATTAATTCCTGTCAATAACCATGTTTCTCTGATTTTTTTCTCTGGAACAGTGGTCTTTGAAAATTTTGATGGGTTTGATCAACGCTTTACTTCTCTCATTGTTCTCTCATCCAGAAGTGCACAGATGGTACCATTTAGGCAGTCAAGTATACAAGGTTAGCAGCACAAACTCATTGAGCCTTTAGCAGTTCACCAAAAAAGGTGATCATGGTAATTGTCTGACAGTCTTTGGCCGTAATAATCTGATAAGCCAGTTAGTGAACAATATAATGCAGATAGTAGCCAGCATGTTCTGCTCTTGTCCTGCCCAGCAGAGCCACTCCCTTGTCAAATTTGACAGACCTCACCATCTCGTGCCACACTTAATTTATCACTATCTCTTTCATGATGTCTTTATACCCTGGCTGATCTAGCAATGGCTTTAGTATCCTCGTACAGTTCTCACACAGGACTACTTGGATGTTTCAAATTCAGCTGTAAATCCTCTCTGCTGTGGTTCACTATCAGAAGCTGGACCATTCAGAGAGATTAACATAGCTGGTTAGTGAAACAAGTACACCACTGAATATCAGTGGGAATAATGTATTCACTGACTCTGCCAATCTGGGTTTAGTCAAGGATATATCAGTTGAATACTTGTTCCCACTTATGGGGCAGGTTTTTCTCCCAAGTGAGTGCACCAGCTATTTTATAGTACTCACAGCATAGTCTGTGTCTTTGGCCACTGCTTTCTAAACATCTCTGATTAACCTGTCCCATGGGATGGGGTATGTGAGTAGATGGGATGCAACTGCTGAGCTATGTGAGGCCAAAATTGTGATATCCTGTAGGATCTGACAATTTACCTCTGGGTAAGAAATTGACTCCAATTGAACCCTCATTTATCCCTGTGATCTGGTTCTGAAATTCTCTGCCTCCTCTTTTAAAGATGATTTCTACGAGTAGAGTGGCTTCATAGGTAGAGCTGGGGTGTTAGGTAGGCTGGATTTTGAAGGCTATGAGAAAGCAAGACGCACAGTTGGTCATGGAGCAAGCTCTTGGAAATTACTTCTGCAACCTGATGAAAATTTGGAAGTAGGACTGAAACTTCTAAAAGCTGTTTTCAGAGTGTTTTCCTCACTTCTAACTGTTCCTGTTAATTATGCAGATTGGCACTTTCATGTGATAATTGAATGGCAGGATGGTGTACACAGTGTCCAGGGCCATCTGTCACACAGGAAGCCAATAGTCTGCATGGTCCAGCATCAGTTGTCCCAACGGGTTCCCCAAGACATTTCCTGATGCTCCCTTACTGACATAATGCTTTGCTAAATCAACTTTCAAAAGCTCTAAGGTCATGTGCATAGTTCTCTGTTGTTCATGGTTTTCCCTTGAAGTGATCTGCTCTGGTATATGATGGATGTTTTTTGATGGTTTCTGTTGAGACTTTTCCTCAGTCTCAGTATTACCTTCTCCAGAGCAGTGGAAAATAAATTCACCGTGGGGTCCATTGTATTTGTCTTTCTACTTGAAGTTCGAGATTATGTTTCCTCTATATTATCCTTAAATTTACAATTTTGATCTAATACCCTAAATACATTTTTTCACTTAATTTTTTTTAATGATGTGTGTTTGTTTTTTTTATGGAACATAAAAATTTTCTTTTTTGAAAATTTTGATGGATTTGATCAACACATTTGGCTTTACTTCTCTCATTGCTCTCTCATGCACTAGGGCACAGATTGCACCACTTAGTTGTGTTTTATCCAGCCGGACTGTTTCTGAGTTGTCAGGTTTTTGTTTTGAGGGCAGGTTACGCAACTGCTTAGTTTTGATGTGGCCCTGGATTATACATCTATATAAGACCTGCCAGCTGTTTGTTGCCATTTAAGGTGGTGGTGTTAAGGCCCTTAACTGAGATACAGAACATAGGGACAAGGCAATATTCACAAACCTTGTTAGTCATATTTGAGCTGAGCAGCTGTTTATTCCTAATGCACCCACTGCAACACACTCAAAGTACTTGTGTCAAAAGATGTCATAATTGGAGTGTGGGACAGACATTTCTAGCAGAAATGCCCCAAAATTAGGATGTTTAAGCATCGGATCGTACACCAATGCTAGAATGTATTTTTAGAGATGTGGTAATTCCTACAGGAATTAAAGAATCATATATGGATTTTGTTAGTATTTCCTGTAATCCTGCCAGCATTGACTTCCCCACAGCCGTTTAACATTCGGTGGGGTGTTAATTGGCTAAAGGGCAAGACTTCCACCCTCCAACCAATCGGATGGCTGGCAGCTCTTTAGTCACAGCATCACCAGGTTCAAGCGGTGGCCACTTCTGGGAATACAGCAAGACCTAATGGGGACCGTAGAATTCCACCCAGGATTAAACAGAGTCCACATGGATTCATGAAAGGGAAATGTTTGGCCAATGTTTTGAGGTTGTACTAACAGCAGTATATTTAAGGGGAAACAGCTGGATGTGGTGCTTTTGGATTTTCAAAAATCATTCGTAAAGGTGCCACAGAAGAGGTTATTTCACTTTTTAAAGCTTTTACTGTAACAATCAAACCAAAAGCAACATAATTCAGCATGAGCTAACAGTCAAATAATACTTCAATGAAAATGATAAATTTCTCTTTAAACCAATACCACTAACTCTCCTGGCATATTAGTAACAGGCCCCAGTTTGGAAACTCAAAGAGAAATTGGAGCGATTAGGGGTTTAATAGCAAAAAGACCTCCGGTTCTAGTAGGGAAGGGGGCCAGGGTAAAAAGACCAGCATTCCTAAGGTTAGTATAGAGGAGGTCCAGAGCATAAGTTTGATTCTAAGGGACTGATATGTCATAAAAAAGGCTGAATGTTGAAAGAGGTAAATATGGCTGTGGCATTAGTACAGATACATAGTGTCCTTCCAGAGAAATACTACGCTAGCAGGTAAAGCTTATGACAAATTGCTGGTTCTCTTGTATTTGCTAATGGAGGAAATGAAAGTACAGGCAATTAAAGAAGTTTTCTGTTTAAGGGTGAAGTCCAGTGAGGCAGTCAAGTCAACTGTCATCCTTCGAGCTATAGGCGCAGTACAGTCATGGATGACAGCAGGTGACATGAAGCTTTCCCCAAAGGGTTGCTGAATGAAGAAGTATTAGTATGAAGTATTGATGGACATTGTTTAGCTTTTCCTTTGTATAATAAGGAAAATCAAAATAGTTCAAGCATTAACAGGCAAATAATACTTCAATTAAAACAATAAATTCAGTTTAAACCAATACCAGGAACATGTGTGGCATCAAGTTCCTAAAGTAACTCCAAGCTTTCCAACAGAGTTCTACCACTCCTCACCATGCTGGATTGAAACATCCAAGGGCCTTTGCCAACTGCTCCACTCGCTCAGAGGTTTCTGGTTACAATTATCACCAGCAAGGCACACTTGGACAAACCCTCTCTCCCTCCAATCACCTCAGTCCTGACAGCACTGATTCCCAGAGACTCTTTTACCTGTATCCCTTTAAACAGTCTAGTCGGCTCTGGTAAAACTGCCTTCTCCACAGAGAGATGTGCTTCTTCTCCCTGTCCTCTTCTACTGAAGAGAAAATGCTCTTTCCTGGGAAAGTTTCACTTCTGCTACCAAGAATTTCTGTGAGAAAGTTTTCTGCCCACAAGCAAGCTGTAAACCAACTGCCATTTACTCGTCTATATGTTCTTTCCCTTCTCACTCTCCTGAGCACTTCTCAGAAGTCTAATGACAACATTGTTAGGAATCACTTTTTAACTTCTCCCAGAAGCCAACTTAATCTCTGCATTTGGATTTAAAAGGACATTTCAAAACATAAGCCTCTTGCAAAGTTCAGCATTCATGACTTTACACAAAATTAGGGCTTATGGAATTGAAGGCAAAATAATAGCACGGATTGAGGAGAAGAGAATAGGAATAAACAGGTTATTTTTGGGTTGGTGTGCAGTAACTGGCAGGGTACTGAAAGAATCAGTGCTTGAGCCTCAGCTGTTTGAATCTGCTTCCACCACCCTTCCAAGTAGTACATTCCCGATCATAACAACTTGCAGTGTAAAACAAAAAACCTCACTTTTTGATTATCTTAAATTTATGTCCTCTGGTTAATGAACCTTCTGCCAATGGAAACAACTTCTCCCCATCTACTCTAACAGAGCGCTCACAATGTTAAATTAGGGGAGTAGGACAGTCATTTGATCAAAAGACCTGTGAAGCAATGCTTAAAATGGTTTTAATTTACAGCAGATTCACAATCCAAATTCCAGTGAAATTATGTCATTTATAGAGAGAAGAGCTCAATTCAAGAAGAATTCTGTGACTTTAGGATTGATCTTAAGCACCTGAGCTGAAGCAGCCTGCATTATGTTAAAGTAACTTCAATTTTTCAACATCCATTGTACCTCTGACAAGACGGTTTTTGCCTCAAAAGGCATATTTACAAAATTCATGCACTGTGGAAAGTAGTCCTGTGGAAAGAGTTTGCAAAGTTATAAGGTAAAAGTTGGTGTGTGAGACTAAAAAGGGCAGTTTCTCTTAAAGAGCCAGCACAGGCACTATGGGTCAGATGGCCTACTGTGTAGTAAGATTCTATGATTCTGCAAACTCCAGATTGATAGCAGCATGTCTAGGAATGAGTATAGCACTCTTCACACTGGTTTATTCAGTTATACCATGAGTAATGATTTGGCAATAAAATATAATCTGTTTTTGGCATTCAACAGAATCAAAACAGGGATGATTTATATATGCTCATTCATTGCAATCAGCAGTTTGAACTTCTTTTATTTGAACTTATTTGAGTTCACCTTTTGTAAGATGTTTCAAATACCATCAGAAACCACATAAGATAGACTTTTTGTTTTAAAGAACCTACATCACATACAGGCATCATTTTATATGATTAGGTTATATCTGTAACAAACACACACACACATATGCAAACACTGAAAAATTAAGCACTGTCGAACTCAATGAGAAGAAATGGTAATGACAGTTCCAATTTTTTGACTTCTTTTCTAAAAATTGTCCTTCTTTGGACTGTAGCTAGTTGTGTTGCAGAAGGAAGAGATTCCAATTTGCAGGCACACTGCAACATCAGCCGACATGAAAGTGATGAGATTTGGCACTTTGCAAGTGCTGGTGTTGAAAGAGGAGCTATTTAAATGTCACACGATCACATTCTTCAACAACAATCAACCAATTATAGTTGTGAAGAAATTAATTGCTTTGATTATTTTTAATTTTTCACAGTTAAAACAGTTTCCACATTAGAAACTGCTGTTCCTTGAAGAGAAAATATATTTTTCTTTATTTACATTTGTCAACAAGTTGACCACCATCCTCACTCCAGTTAGTTGTCTTTTGTCTTAATGATTAAGTAGCTTCACTTGCTGAAGTACAAAATAAAGTAACACAATAGACGCTGTAGTCACTGCAGCATCCAACTAATGCTAAACTTACTGAACACCAAATAATTCAGCTGAAGGAGTGTTAAAGTTGTGTGTGATTTTAAAAAATTCATTTCGGGTAAAACACTTCCTAAATTTACTGTTCGTACATTACAAAGGCCTCTATACAATTCCTCCTGAGCAGTGACTGAGAAGCCTTGTAAAATATATACTTAACTCAGCAGAGTGACTATTGGGCGCCTACTGCTGCACTCCCCTGGTTTTGCTCTTGATCTATTTATAGCTTATTATTTCCAATTTTCATTTTGCAACTGTCCAATTCCTCATCCGTTACTTCGGGATTTCTTGATGGAAAAAGTCCTGACTTCTTCATTGGCAGAAGCTCCCTGTCAGACAAGATGTTTGATGGCAAATATCTGTTTGATAATCTTTAAATGCATCTGCATTTCCTGCTCCATCATACAGATGAGGAGCTTCATCTTATTTTCTTGTCTCAAAATGCTTTCAATGCTGACTTACAGGTTCTGTATTTTGAAGTGAGTAGCTTGTGGAATGTAGGAGAAAGCACTGCTTAGTGACTTATTGACAAGGCACCAAAATAACAGTAAGGACTTTACAGCAGAAGTCCATTTACTAATGTATGTGATCTGCAGTACTCCAGGTCAAAATATGGCATTCAGATCTTTGTCACTTATTTTCACTAATTCTCTCATTTCCTTCCTGTTTTCTGCTGAAGTTCCACAGGCACATAATCCCTTTGCACCACCCCTAAATTACCAATCTTCACATGCTATTTTACCTTGAGAGCTAACAGGCTGTTTGACCATGGGGGGCATGGACCACAGCCGAACCAGATCCAGTCTTCACCAGATTTCCATATCCAAATGTTTTTTAGCTGGGCTCAGTCAGGATCGGGAGGGAAACCGGACTGATTTTACCTCCCTCCCTCCATCTTACTCCAGAAGCCCAGGATCACCTATGATCACTTCATCTGGGACCTTCCTGTATGGCACACCTGGCAATGCTTATAACCATATATTGATATACCACAGAAGGAGGCCATTGGGTCCATCATGCCTACAACAGTTCTTTGAAAGAGCTATCCAATTATTCCCCCTCCCCTGCTCATTCCCCACAGCCCTGCAGATGTTTCCCCTTTATCCAATTCATTTTTTGAAAGTTATTATTGAATCTCCTTCCACCTCTCTTTCAGGCAATAAATCCCAGAATATAATAACTCACTGCATAAAAAAATAAACCTTCTGGTTCTTTTGGGAAGAATGTATGTCCTCTGGTTACCGACCCATCAGCCACTGGAAACAGTTTCTGTTTAATTATTCCCAAAATCCTTTACAATTTTGAACACCTCTATTAAATCTTCACTTCATTTTCTCTGTTTTAGAGAGGACAATCCCAACTTTTCTGGTCTCTCCAGGTAATGAAGTCCCACATCCCTGGTTCCACAAATTTCTGCAAATTGTTGGAAAGCTGATTCACTTTACAGAAAGAATACAGCAGTGAAATGAAAATGGAGTCTGACTTCCCAAAGTCTGTCCATCATCCACAAGGTACAAGTCAGAAGTGTGATGGAATACTCTTCACTTGCCTGGATGAGTGCAGTTCCAACACCACTGAAGAAGCTCCTCACCATCCAAGACAAAGCAGCCCATTTGGTCGGTATCCCCTCCACCACCTTGAACATTCTCTTCTTCCACCACCAGCACACAGTGACAGCAGTGCGTACATACAAGATGTATTGCAGCAACTCTCCATGCATCCTTTGACAGCATCTTCTAAACCTGGGATCCCCTCCACCTATAAGGAGAAGGGCAGCAGGCACATTGCACATCACCGCAGACAAGATTCCCCCTCCCCCCACTATTACACATCATTCTGACTTGGAACTATATTACTGTTTCTTCATTATTGTTAGGTCAAAATCCTGAAGCTTCCTTCCTAACAACACTGAGTGTGTACCTACATGACAAGGGCTGCAGCAGTTCAAGTGCTCATCAGCACCTTCTCAAGGTCAGTAAGGGATGGGTAATAAAAGCTGGTGTAGCCAGTGATGCCCACATCCTGTGAATGAACAAATTTTAAAAAGTGTGACTTCACATAGCATTTTTGGCCCGGTTCTCTAGCACAGTACCCAAGCTCCTAACAGTGTTAAAAGGCCTCCTAAACCGCATCCCACCACCCACCTGCCATGCCACCCATGACCCCTCAGATTGCCCATGCCACTCCATACCACTTCTATGCCCTCATATGCCTTCCTTGCTCCCTCAGATCACCCATGCTCCCTCTATGCCCCCATGTGAACTCCATACTCCCCTCAGATGCCATGCCTATGCCCCCATCCATGTACCCTCCATTGCCACTCACCCAGTATGCACTATGTACAGTCCTCAGATTCCATGTTATATAAATGGAAAATATTTTACATTCCTTATAATGAAGCTCTCACCATCTAATAAAAGCCTTCATATAATTGATCTGAGAGAAAAAAAATTGCATTCTGGCATTTGAAAAATAAACGTTTTAATACTTGTAATCCTATTAGCTTACGTCATTAAACCAGAAACTATGTCAAGGCAGAATCTGTTATTACAACTTCTTGAAACTGTCAATCATTCTCAGCTGAATGGAACACCTACTGTGCTGGAACCCTTTAGCATTTGAAATTAAGTGAAGCGTTGATAATGGCCACAGATGTTCAACAATCTGATCGGCCAGCAGCTCTCTAAGGTGGGACTTCCTCCCTAGATGGGGGCAGAAATCTCACCCTAACCCAATTAATGAGTATAAAATGGCTGCAGGGTAGCTGGTTTTCTCATGGGTGGGCTCCTGACCGACATTTTAGTCAGGCAGCAGTGGGGAGCACAGTGCCCCACAAAATACAGCCCCAGGTGTGCATTTTGCACACTAGGCATCCACAATCTGCAAAAGGACCAGAGGAAAATGGTGGAGGGTCAGAAATGTGGAGGAAAATATGATTTCATCCAAAAAAAACTGTGACCATTCATGCTTTAAAATGCACCTCTGAACCTTGATAAAGTGGGCCTGATACTCTGTAGGTAAAATAACTTTGACAGTACTGATAAATAGGAACCTAAGCAAAAAACTGAACGATGAACTGTAATGGTCATTTCATATTTAGTAAGAATTGCCATGATTGCATTAACATTAAATTTTACGGCAAAAAGTCTGAAAATTAGAGAGTATGCTACCTGTCCTGTAGTAAATATTGCCTGACCATGTCGAACCATAAGACACTATTATTTAATTCTTTTACCTTAACAGTTTTACAGTTGAAGCCATTTGTTACCTGAAGTTTCTCCAACAGCGCGATGTTTTGTCTCTTGAGCTGACAGTTTGCTCTCACCAGTTTCCCAGCTGGTCCCCATCATCACAGGGCAATGAATCCTCCACCACCTCATCTTACAACCTCATAGGCATGGAGCAGTTTGGAAAAGTCCATCTCAAGTACCTACAATATGCCCAGGAAACAGCAATTTGGAGAAGCTAGTTCTGTCACATGGTTTTAAATCCAAAATTATATTGTAGCCTTGTGGTTGTCATAAAATTATTTCTATACACTGATCAAAAATTTAAAATTAATCTTGTACACTGAAAACAATGAAATAATATAGGACCAGAAATTTCTGGAAAAATAATGGCAAGTTCATGATGTCCTATCATAATTAGTGTGGAAAAACCCCAGCAATTTGTGGCAGGGACAAGATACAGCATGAGTCACAAATCATCACAAGTTGGTGAAGGATTTGTGGCGCTCTACTGTTAGCCTCATGAAAACATCAGCTCATCATCAGCCTCCCTGTGAGTTTCAATAAATTGATGGATCTGCATCATAAATATGGATCTCAATGATGACATTTAGGGCTGGTATTTCATGTCATATGGATCCTGTTAATGTTGTAATTTATGTCCTGACATGAAAAACTCAACTTTGGAGGCTGGGAAAGGGAACAATTGAAACTGTGGAGACTCACTCCCTCAGATAGTATATTTTTCTTGGATGCTTTTGAAATTTTAAATTTTCCAATCTTTCCTCTCTGTAATTTTCTCTCTCTTCCAATCTTATTTCTTTCTGTATCTAATTTGTCTCTAATTTACCCTAGAGAGTGACAGTGGGGAGTTAATAATAGATAATAAGGAAATGGCAGATGAACAATTATTTGGTTCTGTTTTCACTGTGGAGGATACAAAAAACATTCAGTAATGGCTGTATGGTGCTCTGCTGTTAGATGGAGTTGCAGGCTGACAAGTCTCCGGGCCCTGATGGACTTCATTCTAGGGTCTTAAAAAAGGTAGTAGATGCATTGGTGTTAATTTTCCAAAACTCTCAAGATCCTGGAAAGGTTCCATTAGACTGGAAAGTAGGAAATATAAACCCCCTATTCAAGAAGGGAGGGAGGCAGAAAACAGGAAACTATAGGCCAGTTGGCTTGACATTTGTTGTGCGGAGGATGTTAGAATCAATCAATAAGGAGGTTATAGCTGGGCACTAGAGAAACTGAAGGTAATTGGGACGAGTCAGTGTGGTTTTGTGAAAGGGAAATCATGTTTAACCAATTCATTGGAATTCTTTGAAGGAGTAACATGCTCTGTGGATAAAGGAGAGCCTATAGACGTGGTGTACTTGGATTTCCAGAAGGCATTTGATAAGGTGCCACATCAAAGGTTATTACAGAAAATAAAAGCTCACGGTGTAGGGGGTAACATATAAGCATGGAAAGAAGATTGGCTGGTTGGCAGAAAACAGAGTATGCATAAATGGGTCTTTTTCTGATTGGCAGGATGTGATGAGTAGAGCCCCGCTGTTTAATATCTGGTTTAACTCAGTGATTAACAGCGTAACTCAACCCAACACTCCCCACACATAACCCCTCCGCATTCCACAACCACCCCCCTGACCAGACCCAGCCAGCTACCTCTGACGCCCCCCCAATCCGACTACCGACTACCAACCACCCCCAACCCAACTGCCCACCCTGATCCCTGACCCAACTACCCACCCATCTGACTACACCTCCCACACACTCACCCACCCGCTCACCCAATCATTCACCCGCTCACCCAATCATCCACTCACTCCCTCATTCACTCAACTGAAAATCTTATAGACCTTTAAATGCTTAACTGAATAAGGTAGCTGATGACATTAAAATAGGGCATGTTACCTGCGCTGATCCTTTTTGCCAAATCCACTTCATGGATGGCTGTGCTGAAGCATCATTGTTCCGGCCAGGACAGGAAGTCTCGACTGGAAAGACTCAAAAAGATTGTGTTGCGGTGATCTTCCCAGTAGGTGGTGATTGTCCTAGCATTGCCGCTGACCAGAAGTTCTGGGCCAATGACTCAATAGAATTTGAACAGTGTCTGCATGTGGCCTTAATGTTCACAGTGTGTATGATCACTTTAATTACTTTCTGAGCTACTGGCATTAAAATATAGTCATTTTCTTGAATATTTACATAAAAAGAATTGCATTTATATAGATACTTTCCCAACCTTGGGACACCCCAATGAGCATTGTATCCAATTAAGTACTTTTTGAAATGTCACTTTGTAATGTAGGAAATGATTATTAATAAGGCATACAGATAGATATTTAAAATACCCCTATGCTGAATTATTGAAATATATTCTATTTGGAGTTTTAACTGAGAGAGTCCAAAGATCTGGCACAGGCACAAAGAGCCAAATGGCCTCCTCCTCTTCTGTATCATTCAATGATTGAGGTGACCAAATGGAAGTATCTCAGTCCATGCTGCTGAATAACTACTGTAACTGAAAAATCAACAAATAATTCCGACAATCCGTACTCTCACTTCATCATATTGAAAACCAATAAATAAGTTAATATCATTTGGAATGAATGTTTCTCATTGAAAAGATTATTGAACACAATAATAAAAATATAACAGGCTAAGGAATGGAGTTTGGAGAAAGCCCTGAAAACAATGGCTTCAGTCTTCCCAATATTTGGGAGGAAATTTCTGCTCATCGAGTACTGGATGTCGGATTCAAAACCAAAATACCACAGATGCTGGAAATCTGAAATTAAAACTGAAAATGCTGGAAACACTCAGAAGGTCAGGTAGCATCTGTGGAAAGAAAAGCAGAGATAACGTTTCACGTCACAGATATTAACTCTGTTTTTCTTACCATAGATGCTGCTTGACATGCTGGATGTTGGATAGTTTGGTGGTGGTGAGATAGAGCTGGTTGTTGTCAGCCTATGTGTGAAAACTAATGCGCTTTCCGATGATGTCACCAAGGGACAATGAGGGGGCCAAGGATAGATCCTGGGGGACACGAGGTAACGGCATGGAAGCAGGCAGAGAAGCTACTGAAAGTGACTCTCTGCTGTGATTAGATAAGAATGGAACCGTGTGAGAGCAGTCCCACCCAGCTGGACAACAGTGGAGAGGTGTTGGAGGTGGGTGGTGTTGGCAACCTTGTCAAAGGTTGCAGAAGGTTGAGTCGGCCGAGGAGGGAAAGTTTACTTTTGTCACAGTCACATAGGATGTCATTTATGACTTTGACAATAGCTGTTTCGGTGTTGTGGCAGGGGCACAGTAGAAAATATGTTAGACCTGTACAAGTATATAATACACAAGATAAGATCACATGGAGTTAGGGGTGATATATTAGTTTGGATAGAGGATTGGCTAACCAACAGAAAGCATAGAGTTGGGATAAATGGATCTTTTTCTGGATGGCAAGCTGTAACTAGTGGGGTGCCACAGGTTTCAGTCCTTGGGCCCTAACTATTTACAATCTATATTAATGACTTGGATTCAGGGATAGAAGGCACTGTAGCTAAATTTGCAGATGACACCAAAATAAGTGGGAAAGTAAGTTGCAGTGTAGAAATAAGAAATGTACAAATGGATATGGACAGATTAGGTGAATGGGCCAAAATTTGACAGAAGGAGTTTAAGTGTGAGGTTATCCATTTTGGTCGCAAGAATAAAAAGGCCACTTATTATTTAAATGGGTGAAACTTCAGAATGCTTCAGTGCAGAGAGATCTGGGTGCCCTCGTGCATGAATTGCTGAAAGCTAGAATGCAGGTACAGCAGTAAATAAGGAAGGCAAATGGAATTTTGGTATTTATTGCTAAGGGAATAGAGTATAAAAATAGGGAAGTGTTACTGCAACTGTACAAGGCATTGGTGAGACCACACCCGGAGTACTGTGCACATTTTTGGTCCCCTTACTTGAGGAAGGATATAGTTGCGTTGGAGGTGGTTCAGAGGAGGTTCACTAGATTGATTCCAGAGATGCGGGGCTTGTCTTATGAGGAGAGATTGAGCAGTTTAGGCCTATACTCGCTAGAGTTTGGAAGGATGAGAGGAGAACTAATTGAGGTATATAAGATGCTAATGGGGATAGACAAAGTAGACATGGAGAGAATGTTTCCCCTTGTGGGGCATTCTAGAACGAGAGGCCATAGTTTTAGGCTAAGGGGTGGTAGATTTAAATCAGAGATGAGGAGGAATTACTTTTCTCAAAGGGTCGTGAATCTGTGGAATTCACTACCTCAGAGTGCAGTTGAAGCTAGGACGCTGAAAAACTCTAAGGAGGAGTTAGCCAGATTTTTAATTAGCAATGGATTGAAAGGTTATGGGGAGAGGGCGGGAAATTGGAGTTGAGGCCGAAACGAGATCAGCCATGATTGTATTAAATGGCGGGGCAGGCTGGAGGGGCTGAATTGCCTACTCCTGCTCCTAGTTCTTATGTAAATAGGAAAGTTGGACTGTTCATCTCTAACAATGCATGTTGTAGTAATTTCTTTCGGGCAATTGCTTTCTATGGTTAGTCAGATAATCCAAGGGTGAATTCCCCCTAACACATCCCCAATTGTAGTCATTTTCTTAGCTTCAAATAGCTAAAGCTAAAGGCTTGTCAAAAGATTGAAGTTCAAAGAATTTGGTTAACTAGTTCTAATGTTGCATATTGTTCTAATTTTTTTTACTTAGGAGGAAGCTTTTCTGAAGAACAAGCTGAAAGGACTGAATAAAATGAAGTCTATTTATCGGATAACTTACTGGTGAGTTCTCACACCTGTGGGACTTAGTAGCCAATTTATTATGAATGCTGTAAATCAGATTGAATTCAGAAAGTGATGGGGTAATTTGGTGTTGTGACATGTTTGGGGCAATTTTTGAACATGCACCCTCAACACTGTGAGATCTGTCTCAATTGAGTTGTCAGACATCGCTACAGCAGAAGGGTGGCATTCTTCACAAAGAGAAGGAGATAGCTCTTGCACAGCTCTACTCAATTGTTTAGAAGGGTATTTGCCAGAAGCATGGTATTTGCCCATCATCTTGATTTTAGAATAGCCAGGAATTCGAGGGAAAGTAAAAAGATTAGCCATAAAAAAGCAGTTATTTTGCTCTGTAATGGAAAGTTCACAGAGGCTGGTGTTCTATGAAGATATCAAGAATTCTTTTTTATAATTTTCAGCAGCTTTATAGTATGTTTGCTGCATGTTACTGTGACATTATATGATAAACTTTTTTTCTAAAATGTGACTAAAAGCATGGAGTCTACTTTCACATGACACTGATGACAAGCAGCTGTACCTCTGCCTTCTCCATTGGCCACAGGACTTTTGCTGCTTCCCGCTATCCACCTGATATAACACCTTCAATGCCTGTTTTATCAAGCTGCTTGCTGATAATCTATTCCTCAATAAACAACAATTTCCCCCAAATAAACATTAGGAAGACTGAAGCCATTGTCTGTAGTCTTCCATCCTCCTTCCTGGTCACTGTATGAAGCTGAACCAGACTGTTTGCAACCTTGGTGACCCTTTTGACCTGAAGCTGAGGTTTCGACCCCATATCTTCTCCCTCACCAAGACCACATCCTATGATATAACCTTTTGCACCCATGGCTCAGCTCATCTATTGCTGAAACTCAAGACTCAACTAATCCAGTGCTCTTCTGGCTGGTCTTCCATCCTCCACCCTTGGTAAGTTTCAGCTTATCCAAACCTCTGCTACCTGTACCCTATCCCACACCAAGCCCCTTTACCCTTGTGATCCTTGATCTACATTGGTTCCCAGTTTAACACCTCAAATTTAAAATGCTCATCTTCCAGTTCAAATCGCTCTATGGTCTGGTCCCTCCTTATCTCTGCAATCTTCTTCAACTCTACAGCTCTCATTGAACTCTGCAATCATCCACCTCTGACTTTTGAATCATGAATCTCTTTCTTCTGAGCGCCGTTGGAGACCATGACTTCAGCTGCCTTGTCCTGTGCTCAGAATTTCCTCCTTAACCCTCTTCACCTCTATCTCTTTTAAGATCTTCCTTAAAATCTACTTTTTTGTTAAAAGTTTTAGTTGCCCTCATAATATCTCCACCATTGGCTCAGTGTCAATGTTTGTCTAATTATGTCTCAGAAGTGCCTTGATGTTAAAAGTGCTTATTGTTTTTAGTTGTAGTTTTTCTTCAAGGCACCGGATGGCACCAGTGTAACAGGATGATGCTCTGAAAGAAATGGATAAGTTTTACAAAACTAGAATCTCAACGCAGAGCTACGGCCATTGTGGAATGTTGTGCCCAATGAGCACGCTTCCGATTTTCCAGTCATATCTTAGTGACTGAGAAATGGCAATCATGTGAATCAGGCACACTGGCCTTCTGGCCCAGTTCACCTGTTCACACTCAAAAGCAAATAAAACTTTGCACCAGGAGCCTTGCTTCACAATATTTGTCCCTTGTAGCCTACAAATGAATGCTGATAACTTTAGTGAATGAACATAATGTATTCATATGACATTTCTTTGATTGCTATTTCAGGGAGCCATTATGCACTTAAATGACTGAACAAATGTGTTAAAATGGTAAACAGAAAGTTAAATGTTCATACCCTAATATAAAATAGAAACAGGAAATGCTGGAAAAACTCAGCAGGTCTGGCAGCATCTGTAGAGAGAAACAGAGGGCAAATTTTTAGCTCGATCAGGCGCGTGCCCCACCTGCTCGAATGTAAAATGCGTCATGAAATGCGTCCCGATGTCAACACGCAGTCACGCAACATTTCGGTCGGCAGGCACACACCAGAGTTGGCAGCGCTCCCGCCAACAATTAAAAGGCCTTTATTTAACAATTAAGGTCATTAACAACGTATTTAAAAGAAATTTTTTGATGCCTGTCCAACCTGATGGGTGGCGGGCAGGTGAAAAGGCCAAGTGGCCTTTGCACATCTTAGGAAACCTCATCCATGGGTGGGATGAGGTTTCCTAAAGCAAATGAAAATAAAATAAAATTAAATTAAAATGTTAAAATTTAATTGATAACATGTCCCTGCTCATGTGACGGAGTCACATGAGGGGACATGTTTTATAACATTTTTAATTTCTTTATTATTTTGTTTTAAAACTCTTAATCTCCCTGAGGCAGCTCTGTGCCTCAGGGAGATACTGAAGCATGCACTCACGCGAAGTTCACACTCACCCTGCTCGCCCTCCTCCCATCGCTCCCCCCGCATAGACAGCGCTGAGCGCTGCCACTCACCCGCCAGCCAGCTTGAAATTGGCCTGCCAGCTTGAAATTGCCTTCCGGTCTCGATCGGGCTGGCAGTCAGCTTCCCGCCAAGCCCGCCCAACAAGGACAAGGTTCTGCCCAGAGTTAATGTTTTGAGTCCTTATGAGTCTACTTCAGCTCTGAAGAAGAGTCATAAGGACTTGAAACGTTAACTCTGTTTCTTTCTCCACAGATGCTGCCAGACTTGTTGAGTTTTTCTAGCATTTTCTGTTTTTATTTCAGATTTCCAGTATTTGCAGTATTTTGCTTTCATCTTCTTGCTTTTATCTTATATTCATACACTAATATTGGCAACATTAATTTCTAGGTTCATATTCGTGATTACTTTTACATTGCATTTTTTCTTTTTTATGCCTTGCTTTGAAATATTGTCATTTATGTTCTCCTTTTATGTGTGTATTCAGGAGATTGTACAACTGGATAACGTTTGCTCTCCTGCTGGTTGTTATATGCATCCTAGCTATCGAAATCATGTTGAGGACGAAGAGCTTTAGACGCCACATCAAACGATTTATTGCAATTATCCTCATTCCCATTTGGCTACGTAACTTGAAGTACCTCCAAGCATTTGGGTATTTGTTTATAAATGTGCCTGGAATTTCTGCGGGAGCTATTTAGGGGAAGATTGGCGGAGCCCCTGGAGAAACAATTAAAAAATGGCCATTTTTGTTGTTTGCCCACGGGTTCCCACAAAAGGTATCATAGAATGCCTGGAGACTGGAAGAATCCTGTGGATATTCAGGGCCATTATCTTTTCTTTAAATCAATGGTTTCCCCACGACTCAATAACTTAAGAAGGTGAGCGGGAGAAAAAGAAGCTCTGTTAAGTATTTTTAGGAACATCACAAATATTGGACAGGTGTCAGAGGTTTGGACTACAAACAGTATTGTCTTGCTCTTTGAGAAAAGAACAAGATACAAACCTGGAGATTATGCCTAATATCCCAAGTGATAAAAATGTATGAGAGAATAGAGGCAATAAGAAATAGTCATGGATTTAGGAACAATGGGGCAGATTCACTTATCCTGGATTTTGAGGGGAGTCAGGTTGTGGGGTATAAAGGAAATGTGGGTTGGAGAATTGATGATACAATTTTGGAGTCCTATCTCTAATACAAGCTATCCTTGAATGTGGCTTCTTGAAAGAAAAGTAAAACTAGCGTTTATATAGCACTATTCACAACCTCAGGGCTTTCCAAATGGCTTTACAGCCAACTAAGCACATTTAAAGGGCAGTCATTTCGATGAAGGGACAGAATGTATTGTAGTTAAATTTCCAGATGATACAAAGCTAGGTAGGAAAGCAATATGTGGGGAGGACCAGATTTTCATCTTGGAGGCAGGAATCAGGAGTTGGGCCATTTCCAAATGTCACGATCCCACCTTCTTCCCAGCCGTATGTTATCTTCATGGTGGGGTGGCAGGAGCATGCAGGAATCAAGATCGGAGCCTCCAAAAGCATGGCCAAGGAGAAAATGGAGGTGGGTGAATGCTGAGCTGGGCAGGTTAAAAGGCCTGCCCTCGTTCAAGGGGACATTGGCCTAGACTGGTAGATGAATGTGCAGCCTCCTAACCTTCATCCCCCTACCCCCTTCACTGCCCACTTCCTCCATGAACCTTCACCCCCATCCCCTCACCCCTCCATATCCACTCACCCAGTATTCACTATGTACAGAGCTGACAAGCCCTATAATAACATTGGAAAGTCTTTGAGATGTTCATAAAACTGTCAAAATAAATAAACAGTATTTCAAAAGGTAATTGAAAAATTCCTATTAGAACCTCAGAAAACTATGAAGATAGTCATTCGAAAAACAAAATTTAAAAATTATCCTATCAAGAGGTTGTAAAGCTGTCAACATAACCAAGCTCACAGTCCCCTTGACAACTATATCAACAACATCTGCTGAGCTGAGTCTGTTGGTGGGTTTGGAGCCAGAAAAACCTTCATAATTAGATTCCATAGCACAAATGTGTCAACAAAAACTCCAGAGCTGAATATATTAATATCCAAAGGGCTCAGCCATCTGTTCAAACTTTGAAGCAGTGAAGCTGATGGCTGAGCTGAAATTAATGAAAATATTAAAGGCACCTGCGTATCCACGGGCTGGCATGGACAAGATGGGCTGAATGGCCTCCTTCTATAACTTTTCTATGGTTCTATGGACATGGGACAATTGACGCAGTCAAATCTGGATTTCCATATTGTTCTGCCATTCAGTAGGATCAATGCTGATCTGATTGTGGCATCAACTTGACTCCCTTGTCAATCAAAAAACTAACTCAACCTTGAATGTATTCAATGACCCAACCTCCACAGCTCTCTAGAGAAGAGAATTCCATAGACTCATGATCCACTGAGGGAAAATAATTCTGCTCATTTGAATCTTAAATGGGAGACCCTTAATTTTTAAACTATGGATGGAATATTCCATTCTGTGCGTAGATCCCGTGGCGGGGTTGGGAGCTGGGAATGTTTCCCACCATGGAGGCTGATGGTAATTTGCGCTGAATTGTACACTGCTGCCCTAATTAGTTATGCAGTTGGGGGATTCCCAACGTATTGCGCGGAGGGGGCAGACTGGATGGCGCACACCCCACTGTCATATTTAAAAGGCATCTGGACATCAGCTTTGTTGTGTAGCCACCATTGAGGGAGGAGATGGCCCGCAGATCCCAGGGAGCTCCAGCCCCCAAATTTAGTGATGCTTCCCTTGAAGTGCTGCTCAATGCAGTGGAGGCCAGGAAGGGTGTTCTCTATCCCAAGAATGGAAGGAAGAAGCCGAGCTGTCTGACCAACCCTGCATGGATGTGCTCAGGGCCTCCACCAGAGGATTGCCCTGCAATGCTGGAAATGGATGAATGACCTCATCTGCACCACCAGGGTAAGTAAACCCTGAATGCTCATTTTCACCTCACTGAATAGTAGAGGGAACATGGGCCTCAGTGGGAAGGGCACCATCTGTGCAGTCCATGCATAAAAGAGCTTCTCAACATGATAAAGTGATGCCTCATAGCCCCACTGCAGTCCATCTAGTCTGAAGGTGGAGAGGCCATTGTGGGTCCTTGACCCATTCACAAAGGGAGCTAAGGTGCTGTCTGGGAGGTTGTGGGGTGGGGGTTTGACATTGAGGGCACCAGCAAACACCGTTAATGACATGCCTCTGTGAGCCTTATCCTTCTATCTACATGGGCTCACTGCTCTGAAGGATGCTGCCCCAGAACCCTTGTGGACAACCTGCAGTGCATCAATCACATGGCACACAATCCATTTGGTAATTTGTAAGACTGGAAGCATGAGAAAGATACATGAAACCCAATTGCTCTCAACCCCATCTTCTATCTTTGCGCAGGAAAAGTTGAGGCACAACAGGATAGAGAGAGAGAGAAGAAGGGAGGGGGCCGGCCTCACCTCGAGAATCTCAATGAGCATGAAGAGCAGGCAGCCCAGCTGGCAGGGGAGGAACCAGGCCAACCTTGTGCAGATGGCGAGGTCAGCGGCTGGCCTCCATCCAGTGAGGATCCATGCATAATGTAGTCACATTGAAACCTAAGGATCATGCATTTCTCCATGTTAGAGGCAGTTCATGCTGCCACTTGCCCTCTCATGTCTCACTTACAGGTGCCAGCAGGGGAAGGGAAGAAGAGGAAACCCTGTCCAGCAGTTCCTCCAGCCCACAGAGGATCGAGGTCACTGGGGAGGAGGAAGAAAGTGCACCTATAGAGGTGTCACAGCAGTCACCTGTACTCTCCACCAGCACAGAGACACAAACCTCAATGGGTACTAGATGTAGCTCAGGCGGGGTCTCACATTCTGGTGGCCACAGCATGGACACGTGGCCACGGCAGGAAGAAGCAGGGTCAGCCAAACTCACAGGTGCTTGGAGGACTGCTGGGGAAGAGGCATCTGTGATGTCTAACTTGGATGACAAGTCTCTGGGATTGGCCATGCACCGCATGCAGGGGATACTGCGAGAGGTGGGGGAACATCAGGCAGAGGTGCAGCTCTCAATAGAGTGGTGCATGAAGTGGAGGAGTCTGTCTGCCTGCTCCCGATGAGGTGGTGCTGACATTTGCGTGCATCAGTGTCTCCATGGGGAGGGTGGCAGACGTCATGGAGAACTTCGTCCAGCAGAATGCCCAGTTTCTGCCAGAGATTTGTGCAGACCTGCATTCCATCACTGTAGGCATGGGTGAGCTTTTGCAGTGGCTACAGAAGAGGGCGATGGGACACCTCAACCCCCCTCCAGGTGACCCTTCTCTTCAAGGAGTCAGGCAGGGGCCTCGAACACCCAAAGGGAGGAGGAGCAGCTGTTGGACACCCAGGGACCTCTACGCAGGACTCTGTGAGGGTGTCCAGCCCTTCGGAAATCCCTTGCCTTTGACCCCTTCAGCTTCGTCCTCCGTGACCGCAGAGGGAGTAATTGCCCCACAGTAGGACAGCCAAAGGAAGCCGGAGCCCTCCAGACCTCGGGTTTCCAGGGGACGGCTGCCAAGGTCATCCAAGACAACAAGGCAAACTGGTCAACAGGCTACCCCCAGCCCTGCTGCAGATGTCGGAGGAACACCTAGAATAAGTGGTAGGGAACTCAAGATTAAAAAGTTTTGATTTCACATGTGGTTGCACCGGTACACTATGATTATTAATGTTATGAAACTTTTGTAAATAGAGTTCACTTGTAGTTTAATGAGGTCTGATGTGGTTTATTTGCAATTTGTAATCCTTAAGCCTCTGCGTGCTACCCCTTCCCCCACCATCTTCAGAGGGACATCCCAGACTGGGTTTATGTCCCCCGAAATCATGCATGTGCAGGGTGGCAAAGGTATTTCCCAGGGCCCTTGTGAGCCATATGCAAGTAGTCTCCCACGCACGCTGAGCCTTTGCCTTTCACATGCTCATCTGTTCTGACGGCTTACCATTGTAAGCACTACATGCTGCAGTTCCCCTTCAGTTGTCCAGTTGAAATGTCCTGTATCTCCGCCCAGTCCCGATTACCCAACTTCCATGCAGCCTCTCGAGATCACCACCACAAGGCTTTGGATTGTTACGAGCAGCCATGGTTCATGTTACGGTCGATGTGCAGCCCAATAACTTTACCCTTCCCCCTGTGACCCACACTCTCCTCCCCATAACCATTGACCCTCCAGGTGTAACATTTGACCTTTCCACAGTTAACCTTCAACCTGCCCCCATCACCCTCCGTTTGTGCAGGTAAATGTCCATGTCCCCTACCTTCCCTAGGACCCCACCCCCATTGCAATAGACATGCCTCCCTCCTCCCGCCTACCCCCAGAATCTACTCCAACAACCCTTAGCGCCCCATCATCGGTCATTGCTGAATTCTCACTCTCCCACCCTAACAGCTCCCACCACCCCCTTTAACCTTCACCATCCCTTCCTATCAACACCCTCAGTATGCCCCCTAGGGCTCATCAGTTGATACCATGGGCCTCTCCCTCTGAACACCTTTCCCCTCTTCCCTGCCCTGCCAGTTCACACCTGCACACCCCTGCCCGCACTCCGCCAGGGCCCTTCTCACTCTCCTGTTCCATACCAGCTCACCCATTCCATGACCCCTGCAGCATCTCTCTTTTCTCTACTACCCCCAACTCCCTCCCCCACCTCCATCTAGGTCTCTACACCCACCCCACCTCTTTATTCCTCTCCTCCCCGTCTAAGCTCAGACCATTGCCGCCCAACAGTATCTCATGCAGCCGTCCATGTGCAGCAAGAAGATCCACCTCCTGGAAGCTCCTGCAGCTAGAAGATTCATCTACTGGAAGCTCCTGCAGTGAGAGGACCCATGTGGTTGATTTTCCACCCACTCACTTCCTGTACGTGGTGTTCCAGGGTCCACGGTTGTTGGAGGCCTTCATCTTCCAATCACCGCAAGCTGCCCCTGGCCTTCTTCCAGGTGAGTACCGACATGTCCACACCACATTGGTCTGGATGTGTTCTGAACCGGCATGATATCCCGCTGGTGGTGCAGATAAATGAATAGAATGGACAAATCCGGTCAGACCTTCATCTGCAACCATTAATGGGGGGAATGGCGACGTGCCATGACGAGCTGGAGGGCATGTTCCCGCTTCATTTCACGCCAGCAGAAAATCAATTTTTCAGCTCCTGTTGCTTTGTCCTTTCCCCCACCCACCATTAAATCTGCTGTTTTTGGGACTGGAAAATTCCACCCATAGTCCCCTAGATCTAGTCTGCCCCACAATAGAAAACATCCTCTCAGCATCCACCCTGTCAACTCCCTTAGGATCTTATATGTCTCAATAAAATCACCTCTTATTCTTCTAAACCTAAATGTGTATAGGCCCAACCTGCTCAACCTTTCCTCATAAGCAGGAATCAGTTGAATGAACCTTCTTTGAATTGCTTCTAATGAAATAATATATTTTCTTAAGTAAGGAGACCAGAACTGTACAGAGTACTCCAAATGCAGTTTCACTAAGGCCCTGTATAGCTGTAGCAAACTTCCCTACTTTTATACTCAAATTCACCTAGCAATAAAAACCAACATTCTATTTGCCTTCCTAATCATCTAATGTCATTTTAACTTTTTGTGATTCATGTACCAGGGCACCCGGATCCCTCTGTACTGTAGATTTCTTAAGTCTCCCTCCATTCAAATAATATACTGTTTTTCTATTCTTCCTGCCAAAGTGAACAAGATCACACCTTCCCACATTATGCTCAATCTACCAATGTTTTTGTCCACTCACTTAACCTATCCAAATTCCTTTGTAGACTCTTTACCTCCTCTTGACAACCTACTTTCCTTCCTATCTTGGTACCATCAGCGTATTTAGCTGCCATACATTCCGTCCCTTCATCCAATCATTGATATAGATTGTAAACAGTTAAGGCCCCAACACTGATCCCTTTGGTACTACAGCTTGCCAACCTGAAAATGACCTATTCATCCCTACTCTCTGCCTCTTGTTAGCTAACCAATCCTCTATGATAATTGGTTCCCCCTACACCTTGAGCTATTAATTTGTGAAGTAACCTTTGATGTGGCACCTTATCGAATGCCTTTTAGAAATCAAAGTACACCACATCTACAAGGTCCCCTTTATCCACAATGCTTGTTACTTCCTCAAAAAGCTTCAATAAATTAGTCAAGCACAATATCCCTTGAACAGAACCATGTTGCTTCTGCCTGATTATATTATGATTTTCCAAATGTCTTGCTATTACCTCCTTAATAATGGATTCTACTATTTTCCCTATGACAGATAATAGGCTAACTGGCCTATAGTTTCCTACTTTCTGTCCCCACCCTTTCTTGAATAGAATTGTCACATTTGCAATTTTCCAATGCGCTGACACCATTCCAGAATCTAGGGAATTTTGGAAGATAACAACCAATGCATCTATTATCTCTGGATCCACTTGTTTTAAGACCCTAAGATGAATGCCATCAGGCCCAGGGGACTTGTCAGCCTTTAGTTCTAATAGTTTTCCCAGTACTTTTTAACCTAGAGATTGTGATTGTTTTAAGTTCCTCCCTCCCTTTTACCTGTGATTTTCAATTATTCTTGGGATTTTTTTTGTAGAGTCTCTATTTCTATAGTGAAGACAGACACAACATATCTGTTCAACACTTCCTCTGTCTCCTTGTTTCCCATTATTAATTCCCCCTGTCTCACCCTCTAAGGGCTCACTTTAGTTACTATTTTCCTTTCTAAATACTTGTAGAAACTTGCACTATCTGTTTTGTATTTCTAGCTAGCTTTCTCTCATACTCTTAAGTTCTCCCTCATTTTATTTTAGTCATTCTTTGCTGATTTCTAAAATCTGGCCAACCTTCCAACCTGCTACTAATCTAAGCAATATTGTATATTTTTTCTTTCAATTTAATATTATCCTTAACTTCCTTATTTAGCCATGGATGGTGCTTCCTTCTCATAGCATCTTTCTTTTTCTCTCTGGAATGTATCTTCGCTGAGAGTTATGAAATATCTCCTTAGATGTCAGCCACTGTCCTAACTTTTGTCCTGTTTTCACAGTTCACTTTAGCCAACCCTTTCTTCATGCCCTTGTAATTATTCCATCATCCTTTCCTGGCTTCCTATCCTTCCAAAATGTCAAATACCCTTGAATATTTAAATACGTTTGAGGTTACCTTTCAAAGGGTTCTGAACTCCAGAACAGGGATCCCTCATGATTCGTGACATCTCTGAGCTGGTGTGAACCACGTCACCTTCAAAGGCTGGCTGGACTCCATAAAAATTGCGGGGGCTTGAAATGCCCACTTTCACAATGGAGCCAGCAACGTTGGGACAGCTACGTGCTGGCTTGTGATCCGCAGACCTTCAAGATTGCTGGCGAGGAAAATAGGAGTGGGAATCCTGGAATTGGGTCCCATTTGCCATTTTAAAAATCTGCCCAAAGCGGGTTGGTCCCATGTTGGGACGGGAAAATCCAGCCTAAATAGTCTGTAAAGGGATATAATAGGGTTAAGTGAGTGGGCAGAAATTTGGCAGATGGAGTACAATGTGGGAACATGGGAGGATTCCCCCATTGGTAGGAAGAATAGAATAACAGCATATTATTTAAGTGGAGAGAGATTACAGAATGCTGTGGTGCAGGGGGATCTGCATCACAAAAAGTTAACATGCCGGTTCAGCAAATAATTAAGAAGGTAAATGGAATGTTGGTCTATATTGCAAGGGGGATGGTACAACTGTACAGTGTGTATGAAATCACATCTAGAGTACTGCATACTGTTCTGATTGCTTTATTTGAGCAGAGATATATTTGCATTGGAGGTAGTTCAGAGAAGGTTCACTAAATTGATTCCTGGGATGAAGGGGTGAGTTATGAGGTAGAGTATGTTGGGTCCATAATCATTGGAATTTAGAAGAATGAGAGGTGATCTTATTGAAACATATAACATTCTGAGGGGGCTTGACAGGGTAGATGCTGAGAGGATGCTTCCCCTTGTGGGAAAATTTAGAACTGGGGGCACAGTTTCAGAATAAGAGGTCTACCATTTAAGATGGAAATGAGGAGAAATTTCCTGTCTCAGCAGGTTGTTAATCTTTGGAATTCTCTACCCCAGAGAATATTGAAGGCTGGGTCATTGAATATATTCAAGGCTGAATTAGACAAATTTTTGATTTACACGGGAGTTAAGGGTTATGGGGAGCAGGCAGGAAAGTAGAGTTGAGGCCACAAGCAGATCAGCCATGATCTTATTGAATGGCGGAACGGGCTTATGGGGCCAAATGGCCTACTCCTGCTCCTATTTCTTATGTTCTTATATCAAGCCTTGAGTAAATGTCAAGTTCAGAATAAACACGTGGTAACGTGAGAAGCACATTTTCAGAGAAGTCAACTCCGACCAAGTATTGAGTATCCCTGAATAACCAATCCTAGGGCACATATGCCTCCAGTAGCGAGGAAAGCAATGATCAAAGGTGTTTGGTAAGGAACCATATAATTGATTTTGTCTTTGCTGACAAGTTTATGAAAAATCCAGATGCATTTCAGCACTCAGTTCCTGACTCTAAACTGGAGTCATCAAAAAGGATTTCTGATGGGGCAGAATTTTATGCTCCCCGCCAATGGGTTTGTAGGTGGGGGTGAGTGTAAAATTCCTTGGATGGGCTTCCTGCTGGCTTTCTGCCCACTCCTACCTCTCTGCAAATTTATGCTGCAGCGAATGAGGCCTCAGCTGGCTGGCCAGCCCTTGCCCCAATTGAGGCCCTTAAGTGGCCAATTATTAACCACTTAAGGGCTGCTTCCCGTCCAGCTAAATTTTCTGGCTGGCAGGAGGAGTTCCAGGGTATGGGAGAAGCTGGAAAATAAATCGGGTTCTGGCTTCGGGCGGGAAGTGTGGGTGGGAGGCAGGGGGCACCTCCATCAGCAGCCCCCTTTTAACATCGGGCTCCTGCCCCCTTAAGATCTGGTAACCGTAGGATCACCCACCCCTAGCCTCTCTGCTGACACTCCAATCCTCCTTTGTCCACCACCGCCCCTCACCCCCACCACAGGTCTCCCCTACCTCCCCGCCCTGAGACCCCCAAAACTTCCCTGTTCCTGGAATCCCGGGACTTGGGTTCTGAGGACTAATTGCAGTCCCAGCCCTGTCCCAGCTTCTGGAATAGCATGGACTAGAAAGATGCTGGCCAATCAGATTGATCAGCAGCTCTCTAAGGTCTGACTTCCTCCTGAGTGGGGTTTGGAAGTCCTGCCTCTTGCCAATTAATGCGGGAATCCCCACTGTCCTAAAAATCCTGGTCATGTGGTCATGGAGTTAGTTACTAAGTAAATTTCCTATGCTATAAAGACAGAAATTGTTGGATGCTCAGCAGAGGGAGAAACAGAATTAATGTTTCAAGTCGATGATCTTTCATTCGAATTCTGATAAATGGTGATCGACCAAAATGGTAATTCTTGTTCCTCTCACCACAGTGCTGCCAGACCTACTGCGTATCTCTAGCATTTTATGTTTTTATTTCAAATTTCTAGCATCTAAAGCCTTGTATTAGATTTACTATGGAGTTAGTTATGGGGCACAATAAAGTAGAGTGGAAGCAGTGAAATTAAAAATCTCAGTGTTCTGCTTGCTATGATGTGATTTGATGATAATTTAGATTTACAGATGTAAAATCTGTTTTTCTTGTTGTTACAGTTTTATTGGACCATTTATTCTCATGCTTCACAAAATTGCCATCCTCGTATTGAACTACTTGTTTATATTTAGTGAAATGGTTATTGCGTTTACATTTGCTTTCTGGATTATTTTCATGGGTAAGTAGTTAAAATAAATCACAGAATCACAAAATCATTACAGCACAGAAGGAGGCCATTTGGCACGTTGTGTCTGCACTGGCTTTCCGAATGAGCAGTGCACCTGGTGCCATTCCTCCACCTTCTCCCTGTAACCCTGCACATTCTTCCTTCTCAGATAATAATCAAACTCCCCCTTCAATGCCTCGATTGAACCTGCCTCTACCGCACTCTCAGGCAGTGCGTTTCAGATCTCAACTACTCAGTGCATGAGTTTCTTTGCCAATTATCCTAAATCTGTGCCCTCTCGTTCTCAATCCCTCCACCTGTGGGAACAGCTTTTCCCTGTCTACTCTGCCCAGGACTCCTCATGACTTTGAATACTCTATCAAATTTCCTCTCACCCTCTGTCCTCCAAAGAAAACAGTCCCAACTTCTCCTGTCTATCTGGCTCCATGCAATGGTACATAACTGATCAGATATAGGGTATCCCTGACACAGTCCTGTCCCAAAACAAATGGTCCATTAACCTTAATCAGACACAGCCAAGGTAGCATGCAGAAGTCATATCTGAACAACAAAATGCAACCCAAACCTAAATGCCTGCCAAGTCCTGAATATGTCTAAATAACACTGTCTCTTGATCCAGGGAAATGAAGGCACCTGACTGACCAATCCTCTGGTAAGGTGCACACCATAAGAACATTAAAAAAATAGGAGCAGGAGTAGGCCATTTGGCCCATCAAGCCTGCCCCACCATTCAATAAGATCATGGCTGATCTGCCCCAGGCCCCCACTCATCTTTCGTGCCAGCTCCTCATAACCCTCAACTCCAGGTAGATAACAGCCATGTAGATAACAGCCAGTCCGCCTCGGAGTTACAGCAGCTCCAGGATTAGAGGTAACTCAGCAGCACATGACCACTCCATTGTCTGCCTTTTCCCAGGTGCCCTAAGTGTGCCTCACCATATATGTGTTGACGCACCCACATGCACGTGGCAAATAAGCATGTGCAGGACTCTTCATCTGGGGGTGTTGCAAAAAGCTGAAGTATCCGTCAGGCCCCGGGATGCCAATGTCTCCCCAGTTAGCCCATCATCCAGGACACGCATGTACCCTCTTCAGCATTGGCGACTCAACCTTTGTTGAAGAGTTTCATGTTGTTTTAAAGTCTTTAAAAGGAGAGCTTTATCCCGCAGACACCAAGTCACCAAATTTATTATGAGCCAGTTCAAAACCACAAAGCAGAACGATCATGCAGATTGAGTTAAATGCTAGATCCTAAAATGCTATTATCAAGTGAATCGGATTGTGGTGACCCTATCACTGTTTTCGTATTAGCATTATTGTCAACATTAGCATTGATTTACATCACTATGGCTATCTCATAACGAAGTTGTATTTTATCGATTAGTATCAATAACAATTATCCATAATATGTGTTAATAATCGTTCTTTGGTAGTTTAACGTTTTCTCTAATTACCTTCTTATTTCACTGGCCAGAACTTTTATCTTGTTGGTTGGGCGCGTGCCTGACTCGAACGAGCGTAAAATGATGCACGATGATGTCAGGCGGGCATCCTGATGTCATCGCGCATTGCGTGCGGGAGTTGGCAATGCGCCCGCCGACAATTAACAGGCCTATTAAGGCCATTAAGGACAATTAAATGTAATTTTTCTCTGCCCATCCAACCTTACGGTTCATGGGCAGGTGATAAGGCCAAGCGGCCCCTGCACTTTTTAGGAAACCTGATCCGTGGGCGGGATGAGGTTTCCAACAGCAATTAAAAATAAAATAAAAATTTTATCTTTTCATTAATAACATGTCCCCTCGTGTGACTCTGTCGCATGAGCAGGGGCATTTTTAAAAACATTTTTAAAATCTTTATTTTTCCCTTTTTATATCTTCAGCTCTGTGCCTCAGGGAGCTTTTCCTGCGTGCACTCGCATGCATGCATAAAGTTCCCCGATCGCCCTCCTACGCCCTCCACCACGCGCAGAGCTGAGTGCTGAAGCACACGTTTCACGCTGGGCGGGCCTTAAATGGTCCGCCAGCATGAAATTGCAGTCGTGGCCCAATTGCGCTCGCCCCCACCGCGCCTACCCGACGAGGTAAAAATTCTGGCCACTTTTTTAAATTTAAAAACAGAAGTTTGTATGGGAATTAATCATACACTACCATCTGGTGGAAAGATCTTTTTCTGTGTTTATGTTTAACAAAATCAAAAGGTAACTTTACTGTTTTGTTCACATAGGCAATCTTCTCCCCAACAAATTAAACTTAATTCTGATGAGAATATTGTATTCCAGCAGGAGTATAAATTTCACATTTTTTTTATCCTTTAATGGGATATGGGCATCACTGTCAAGGCCAGCATTTATTGCCCATCCCTAACTGCCCTTGAGAGGGTCATGGTGAGCTGCCTTCTTGAACCACTGCAGTCCATCTGGTGTAGGTACAACCACGGTGCTGTTATGGAGGGAGTTCCAGGTTTTTGATCCAGTGACTTTGAAGGAATGGTGATATAGTTCCAAGTCAGGATAGGGTGTGGCTTGGGGGGGGAACTTGCAGGTAATGGTGATCCCAAGCATCTGCTGCCTTTGTCCTTCTAGGTGGTAGAGGTCGTGGGTTTAGAAAGTGCTGTCAAAGGAGCCTTGGTGAGTTCCTGCAGTGCATCTTGTATACGGTACACACTGCTGCCACTGTGCTGTCGGTGGTGGAGGGAGTGCATTTTGAAGGTGGTGGATGAGTGCCAATCAAGCAGACTGCCTTGTCTTGGAGCTGCACTCATCCAGGCGTGGAGGGTATTCCATGGGTCATGGGCTTTTGAACCCAATATGCTTAATTGTGTAATTAGCACAATTTTAATGCAGTTTCTGTTTTAGCTTGTTTCCTAGTCTTATAACATATAGAATGGTGAAAATTAAGGCCATAAACAGCGTGTGCATTTGAATTGACTCAGTGACATATTTTGCAGGGTCTCACCATTTTTCAGTATGTTTATCTCCACGAGAATTTCTGTTATATAGGGCCTAGTACCAAATTCAATGTTCCTTTGAGGTTGTTGCAGCATCCAAGTTGAAATTAGCATCAACAAATTTCCAGGATGGCAGCAAAATGTCAAAGGGATAGATGCTTTGTGGTTTATGAAGCATGCACATGGAACACTGAGATAATTGAAGGAAAGACTTTATTGTACAATGTGCATAGGCTGGCTTGTAGTCCACAGGGAAGGAGAGGCCAGAAACAATGGGAGAAGTGAAAGAAGTACATAATTGCTTGATCCATATGAGAAAGTTTGTAGGTGTTTGCTTTTTATTTTGTTCTTGGGATAAGAGGGCACTGGTGAGGCCACCATTTGTTGCCTAACCCTAGTTGCCCTTGAGAAGGTGGTGGTGAGCTGCCTTTTCGAACTGCTGCAATTCATGTCTTGTAAGTTACACCCACAGTGCTGTTAGGGAGGGAATTCCAGGATTTTGACCATATGACAGTGAAGGAACAGTAATATAATTCCAAGTATGGATGGTACACGACTTAAAGGGAAACTTGCAGGTGATGGGGTTCTCATATGTCTGCTGCCCTTGTCCTTCTCGCTGGTAGAAGTCATGGGATTGTAAGGTAATGTCAAAGGAGCCTTGGTGAGTTGCTGCAGGTCATCTTATAGATGGTGCACACTGCTGCCACTGTGCACTGGTGCTGCAGGGAATAAGTGTAAGAAAGTACAGTTAGTCAAGTGGAGACATTTAGCAGTGAAATATTTTGGGAACAATGCACAGGCATTGTAAGTTCCAAGTGAATGAATCAAGACCTCAGGGATGTTAAATTACAATAGTAACTTTCTTAAGGATTTAAAATATCAGCAATAAATACAGAAAGTGCTGGAAAAACTCAGCAGGTCTGACAGCATCTGTGGAGGGGGAAACAGAGTTAACATTTTGAGTTCAATATGACTTTTCATCAGAACTGAAGAGAGGTAGAAATGTGATGGGTTTTATGCTGCTGAAAAAGTGAGGAGAGTCTGGTAGAACAAAAAGGAAGGTCAGGGATAGGCCAATGGGCAGGAGAGATTAAATGACAAAGATGTCATGGAACAAAAGGCAAAGGGAGTGCTAATGGTTATAGTAAAGAAACAAAACTTTCACCCAGAGTAAATGTTAGTGGCAGAATAAAGGACATCTATGTGTGAAAGCAAAAACATGAAAACAAGATACAGCCTGGCGCTTGGCAAAAGAAAGACGGTCTGAAGTTGTTGAACTCAATGTTGAGTCCAGAAGGTTGTAAAGTGCCTAATTGGAAGATGAAGTGCAGTTACACTGGCATTAGGCTTTACTGGAACATTGTAGCAGGCTGAGGACAGAAATGTGAGCATGAAAGCAAGGAGGTGATTTAAAATGGCAGAAGGTTGGGGTTATGTTTGCAGACTGAGTGGAGGTGTTGTGCAAAGCAGTCACCCAGTCTCTGTTGGTCTCCCCAGCGTAGAGGAGACTGTATTGTGAGCAGTGAATAAGGTAAACTAAGTTTAAAGAAGTATAAGTAAATTGCCGCTTCACCTGGAAGGTGTGTTTGGGGCTATGGGTGATGAGGAGAGAGGAGGTAAAAGGGCAGGTGTTACACTTACTACAATTACATGGGAGGGTGCCGTGGGAAGGGCTGAGGTGTTGAAGTGACAGAGAAGTGGACCAGGGTGTTGGGGAGGGGATGGTCCCTTCTGAATGCTGACAGGGGAGGGCAGGGGAAGATGAACACTGTCCTCCATTTTGATTTTTCTTCTGCCAAGTGCCATGTTTTTGCTTTCACACATAGCTGTCTTTTATTCTGCCATTGACATTTACTCTGGGTGAAGGCTTTGTTTCTTTACTACAACCATTACCACTGCCTTTGCCTTTTGTTCCATGACATCTTTGACATTTAACCTCTCTTGCCCTTTGACCTATCCCTGATCTCCCTTCTTGTTCTACCTGACCCTCCCCACTTTTTCAGCAGCCTAAAATCCATCACATTTCTACCTCTCTTCAGTTCTGACGAAGAGTCATTTTGAACTCAAAATGTTAACTCTCTTTCCCTCTCCACAGATGCTGCCAGACCTGCTGAGTTTTTCTGGCACTTTCTGTTTTTATTGCTGATATTTTGAATCCTTAATAAAGTTACTATTCCACTGGAGATGGCGGAAATGGCAGAGGATGATCCTTTGAATATGGAGGCTGGTGGGGTGGCAAATGAGGACAAGGTGAACCCTACTGTGGTTCTGGGAGGTAGGGAAATGGGTGAAGGCAGAAATTCAGGAAATGGGTTGAATGTGGTTGAGAACCCTGTCAGCTACAGTGGGGGGAATTCTCTTTTTTATTTCAGATTTCCAGCACCAACTTTTATTTTATTGCTTTTATTTGTTTTTATTTTAAAATATTGGTACTTCTTTTGCAGGAAAGTCACAACATACGAAGACCTTTGACTCATTAATTTTCACCATTTTTCAAGTTACTATTGTTCATCAATATGGATATCAAGTCTTGCATGGCATAGATCCCACTATGACCTATGTCCTGGTTTGCCTGTTGATATTTGGAAGTATTCTCTGTAACAACCTACTTATTGCTATGCTGACCAAAACTTTTATTAGGTAGGAGTGTCAAAAATCTAAAAGAAATATGGATGCATAAGTTCATTTTCAAATGAAGAGTGATACAGTTCAATATCCTGAAAGTGTTATTTTTAGTAGAATATGAAATTATTACTTTATTCTGAATTGGTTTTTTAACCAAATACATGAGATTTCTCAAAAAGTAGAGAACATGAAAATGATTGAAGGACTTAACAGACCGTTGATAAAAACTAAAGACAGAGTGCTGAACTGAGGATGAGATTGTTAACTAAGCTATCTAGTTGAAGGCCCCTATTTTGCTTATTATATATTATATATTAAGTTCCTTATTCAGCCTAGGTTGTAGTCGGGATAATACAACTAACTTCAGTGTCCAAGCTGGTGACAGAAAAATGAGTCAGAAATGTCCATACCAATGCAAATTGAATTTGGGCACGACGAGAAAATGGGTGGAAATTCCACCGAAGTCATTCCACATTAAATTTAGACTTCAGTCTGTCCAGTTAGTAGATCTGATGCTCTGTTTAATACTTAATCAGTGACTTCTTTAGAAGTGATCTTCTAAAACCATGGTTCAACTCTAACCAATGCCAACGCAGCCACTGGTGAAGCTGGTTTCTTGTTTTAAAATTTGCAATGAGTCTCCCAGATGCCTGTGAAATCTGTCAGTGCTGTTTTCTGGCATGGTGAAAAGTATAAGAAACAGCACAACAGACTCACCATGAAGTATGCTCTTATAAGCATTCTCAGGTCAGACAGCTTGGAATGGAATGCTCACTTCAAGACGCATGGGTTAACTAATCCCAAGTTTATAAAGCTAGAAAGAAGGATTTTGGGGTTTTCAGGTATCAAACTGCCTCCTAAGGCACCAGTCACAAATTTTCTGCACCTGGAGGGTGAGACACCAGCCCAGTGCTGAGACATTTTACTGGCCCATAAAGTGACAATTTGGAGAGGGGTGGCCGTAAAATTGGAGGGTACCGCATTTGGCTAAAATTGGAGGGTACCGCATTTGGCTGAAAGTCCGATGTCATTACCTCACTTCCGGATTTTACCAGTGGCGGGAATCATGGAGGGTGGACTTCTGACATTGAAATGGCACGACACAAATTGAGGTATTTAAGAGGCTAATTAACTGAGATTTTATGAATTTTTATCAGTGGCGCATTGGGTTCATGGGGCTTTGGAACCCTGCCAGTGAGGATGGGGGTGGCAAAGAAGTGGGATAAGTGCTGGCTCTGTAACGAAGCCAAAGAGAGAGCCAACATGCAGTGATGGGAAGGGTGATGTGCAAACAGCACTGGCAAATGTTGGCCAAAGTGGGGAAGAGTGTGGGGCCCTATAGCCATTTTCACATGGGGCAGTGGTGCTTGCCCCAAGGACAGGACTCAGGGCATGTTTGGGGTGGATGAGGGGGCCACCTTGTTTGTAACCTTGGGATTCAGTGCGGGACAAAATGTAATTAGTCAAATTCACCCAGGCCTCGAGAGGGAGGTTGATTCAGAGGGAGGCAGGTCTAGGCACCAATGTGGCCGCATTGCCAAACTCGAAACCAAGAAGAAGGACAGGCTGAAGTTAGGCATGGCACAGATGGGCCTGCCATAGCCATATGTGCACAGTAAAGTCTACCCCAGGTGTAAGTGTACTGCCTGAGGCTGAATTTTCTATAAATGTTGAGCCACAGTGCCAGCAAGAACTGAGGCTGTCCAGGAAGGCATCACTGCTCTCTGCACCATGCTGCAAACTGAGTGTTTTTTATTCATTCGGGGGATGTGCCAGCATTTATTGTCCATCCCTAGTTGCTCTTGAGAAGGTGGCGGTGAGCTGCCTTCTTGAACCGCTGCAGTCCATGTGGTGTGGGTACACCCACAGTGCTGTTAGGAAGGAAGTTCCAGGATTTTGATCCAGTGACAGTGAAGTAACGGTGATATATTTCCAAGTCAAGATGGTGAGGGACTTGGAGGGGAATTTCTAGTTGGTGGTGTTCCCATCCACCTGCTGCCCTTGTCCTTCTAGATGATAGTGGTCGTGGGTTTGGAAGGTGCTGTTGAAGGAGCCTTGGTGAATACCTGCAGTGCATCTTGTAGATGGTACACAGTGCTACCATTGTGCATTGGTGTTGGAGGGAGTGAATGTTTGTGGATATGGTGCCAATCAAGTGGGCTGCTTTGTCCTGGATGGTGTCAAGCTTCTTGAGTGTAGTGGGAGCTGCACTCATCCAGGCAAGTGGAGAGTATTCCATCACACTCCTGACTTGTGCCTTGTAGATGGTGGACAGGGTTTGGGGAGTCAGGAGGTGGGTTACTCGTCGCACTATTCCTAGCCTCTGACCTGCTCTTTTAGCCACAATATTTATATGGCTAATCCAGTTCAGTTTCTGGTCAGTGGTAATCCCCAGCATGTTGATTGTAGGATTCAGTGATGATAATGCCATTGAATGTCAAGGGGCAATGGTTGGATTCTCTCTTGTTAGTGTTGGTCATTGCCTGACACTTGTGTTGTGCGAATGTTACTTGCCACTTGTCAGCCCAAGCCTGGATATTGTCCAGCTCTTGCTGCATTTGGATATTGACTGCTCCAGTATCTGAGAGGTTGCAAATGGTGCTGAACATTGTGCAATCATCAGCGCGCATCCCCATTTCTTACCTTATTTTGGAAGAAAGGTCATTGATGAAGCAGCTGAAGATGGCTGAGCCTAGGACACTACCCTGAGGAACTCCTGCAGTGATGTCCTGGAGCTGAGATGACTGACCTCCAACAACCACAACCACCTTCCTTTGTGCTAGGTATGACTCCAACCAGCGGAGAGTTTTCCCCCTGATTCCCATTGACTCCAGTTTTGCTAGGGCTCCTTGATGCCACACTCTGTCAAATGCTGCTTTGATGTCAAGAGCTGCTACTTTCACTTGACCTCGGGTGTTCAGCTCTTTTGTTCATGTTTGAACCAAGCCTGTAATGAGTTCAGGAGCTGAGTGGCTGTGGTGTAACCCAAACTGGGTGTCAGTGAGCAGGTTATTGCTAAGCATGTGCTGCTTCATAGCACTGTTGATGACCCCTTCCATTACTTTATTGATGATGGAGAATAGACAGATGGGGTGGTAATTGGCCGTGTTGGATTTGCTTTTTGTGTACAGGACATACCTGGGCAATTTTCTACATAGCTTCGTAGATGCCAGTGTTGTAGCTGTACTGAAACAGCTTGGCTGAGGGCGCGGCAAGTTCTAGAGCACAAGTCTTCAGTGCTATTGCCGGAATATTGTCAGGGCCCATAACCTTTGCAGTATCCAGTGCTCTCAGTCGTTTCTTGATATCACATGGAGTGAATCGAATTGGCTGAATGTGATCCATTCCATCAATCTACATCTGGTCTGCAACTACAGAAAGCAGATCTTCCAAGTGTGTCCAGGTTTTCTGGGAAGCAGCCATGGCGCCTACATAATAAGACAACTCCAGGTACCATATCTTTTCCCTTTTCCAGCTCCTCATGCCCTTAGGGATGGATACTTGGAATCAAGGGCTACCCATTAAATACGAATTGATACCCATGGGGTTTGATGGACACCCCGTTCCAGTGGTGCTTCTATGCCATCAGATATTTCCAGGGGAGTCAAGGGCTACCCACTAAAGACATGACGGCTTACATCTGACATATGGATGCCGAAGAAAGGTACAACACCAGCCACGGGTCAACCTATGAGACCATTGAGCAGGACTGGGCTTTTGAAAATGCAATTCAGTTGTCTTAATGGATCTGGTGAAACCCTGCAATATGCCCTAGCATGGGTGTCACATATCATGGTGGCCTGCTGTGCACTGCACAACCAAGCAGTGCAGAGGAGGAAGGCATTGAACAATGAGGACATTGCTGATCGTGCTGTCTCCTCCGATGATGAGGATGTGGAAGAGCCAGCTGACCAACGATGCAAAATGAGGGACCCCTTGGACAGGCAATTAAATATGTGGAAGGGAGCTTGGGATGCACTGATATGTGCTGTTTCTTCTGAATCTTGCGCCCTTTCAGAGAGATTTGAATGAAGCCTTACCTCTGTCTCCTCCTTCATTTGGCACGCATGGCTCAGCACCAATGTGCACAGCGCACAATGGCAAGATTGAGGAGCTGAACAGATGGAACTTAGTCCACCGCTCCTAGTTTGAGGGAGGAAAGATGCTGATGGGATCTTACTGGGCACCAAGAATTAGAATGAGAAACAGAAAGATTGAGTGGAAGATTTATTTTCCCACACAGCAAAATGGTAATTTAACATTTAGAAATGTAAATCACCCTTGACCCCCAAGTGCAGGTAGGCCGTCTTATTAGCGCTTATATGGATGCTTCTACAAGGTGCGACCCCTCTGCTTGCAGCTTGCATGTCATTGTCTTGACCATGAGCTCAATGCAACAGTGGCAAGGAGAAAGGGGCGAGGTGTTTGTATTATCCACTAGGTCCTTACCTTTGTCAGGTCAGTAGAGATGTACAAGTGTGCCTTTCAAGAAATGTCATCTACCTTCCCCTTCTTGTGGTTCTTCTTAGGGAACTCCTGGAGTGGTCAGTAGCCCCTCTGCCTCTCTCAGTGGTTCCATTGCCTCAAGAAACCATGATGACAGAGGAGGGCCCTCCCCTTGGCACTTGCAGCTGGGGTAGAAGCAGGCTGCTGATCGTGCTACTCCTTGGCTTACAATGACCCTGGTGGCTGCCCTCTGACTGCCTGAGGCTTAGAGAGCCCCAACATGCTCTCGGACTCCTGAACAGAGTAAGATCCTCCTCTGTCATTTTGGCTTCTTGAGGCAATGGAGCCACAAGCAAAGGGGCAGGGGAGCTGCTGACCAATCTGGGAACACCCTAATTGCCTAAGAAGAACCACAAAAAAGGGAAAGTAGCTGCTCTTTGTCCTTTGCAGGACACACATGTACCTCCCTGCTGACCTGAGAAGGGCAAGGACCTGGTGGCGATACTAGGCACCTCAGCCCCCTCTCTCCTTGTCAATGCCCCATTGAGTTCATGGCCAGGACAATGGCATGCAGGTCTGCATGCATCTCCATAATCCACTAATCCAAGAGGAGGGACTTATTCAATGATTCGCTCAGTATGGTATCCTCACCCATTGAAAACCTGCCCTAGCACATAGCTGGACGTGGGTGGCTCAAAAATTTATTGCACAGGCACTGAGTGTATCTTGGGGAGCAAAGGAAAGGGTCATTTCTGTGATCCAAGATGGTAGTGGCAGCCCTGGCATGAGCTGTAGCTCACATTTGGCAGCCTCGCTAAAGGAGCATTGGATCAAGGCATCCCTGGTGTCCCTGCCTCCCTGGAAGTTACCGAGGTCTGCCTCCATGCCCTCAGTGTTCTCCTCATCGTCCTCCTCTTCTGACTCACTATTGGATTCATCACCTGTGGCCTCTGGAGCTGTGTCAAGATCCTCATTCTCCAGTGGGTCCCCCCTTAACAGTGCCAGATTGTGGAGAGCGCAACATGCGACCACTGTCAGTGACACCCATTGTGGGAGGTATTGCAGTGCACCCCCTGAACGGCCCAGGCATCGGAAGCGCATCTTGAGAAGTCCTATGGTTCTCTCTACCACCACCCTTGTGGAGGCATGGCTCCTGTTGTACCACTGCTCTGCCTCTGCACCCAAGAAGGGTGGCGGAGAGACGTCATGAGCCATCTTTTCAATAGATAGCCCTTGTCACCCAATAGCCATCCATCCAGTCAGGCTGGAGCACTGAAGAGCCTCGGCACCTGGGAGTATCTCAGGATGTACGTATCATGGGAGCTGCCAGGGTACCTTGCACAGACTTGCAGAATCTGCATCCTGTGGTCACACACTAACCGTATATTCAAGGATAGAATCCCTTCCTGTTAACGAAGGCACTCGGCTGACCCGCTGGCCCCTTGATGGCCACATGTGTGTACTCGATGGCACCCTGGATGCGGGGGAACCCAGCAATCATTGCAAAGCCTCTGGCTCGCTCAGCCTGACTGGCTTCATCCGTATGGAAATGAAGGAAAGCCAATACTTGAACAACGCTTCTGTCACCAGCTTGATGCAACTGTGGAGAGCTGATTGGGAGACTCCACATAGATCCCCCACTGACCCCTGGAAAGAGCCGGAGGCATTGAAGTTGAGGGCCACTGTGACCTTCAGAGCCACTGGCATGAGGTGTCCACCCACACAGTCGGAGCTGATCTCAGGCCCGATCATCTGACAAATGGAGGTCACAGTGTCCTTGGAGAGACGGAGCTTCCTTCGGCATTGAACATTGGACAAATTGAGGTAGCTGCATCGCCTCCTGTAAACCCAGGATAGTGGCGTCTTCTGTGGCCCCTTCTGCCTTGGACTTCTTGCTGCCCTGCGCTCCTTGTGCCTGCACCTCTCCTCCCACAATGTCCCTCCCTTGGAAGTTGCATTGGGACACCTGGCCTCCTCTCCCTTCTGCTGCTGGCTTCCTCCTCAGAGGACGTGCCTCCAATGGAGACCACAATCCCTATTATCAGGGTAACGGAAGGCTGTCTGATACCTGGAAGGGTCCACGTGGTCTCAATCCATGGGGGGCCTTGGAGACACCAATGAGTCCTGAAATGACACATGGAAATGCTAAGAATGAAGCCCCAATCAGAGATTAAGCTGCCAAGAACCAATAAGCAACTAGCAGCAATCTATCTCCAAAACTCCTCACTACTCACACTGGCAATGCTGCTGATCCTTTTTATCCTGCCTGTGGATGAGGTTTTGCAAATTGTGGGTTCCATGCCTGCCCGTTTTGCCTGTGTGATGAGCGAAAAATCACACGACATTAAATTGGTGTCAGTTGGGTTGTCAAGGGCGTTAATGGCGGGTGCGACTCTGACTTCTGCGGGTGCCCAACGACCAAAATATTGTGTTAGTGCGAGATGATTTTGGGACGCTCACCCGACATCATCATGTGTCATTATACACTCGTTCAGATCGGACACGCGCCCACCCAACAAGCGGAAAATTCTGCACTTACACAAAGGTTGAAAAGTTCATTAAAAGGATGACAGCTGACATGTATATAGATTATGCAAATATTTACTATCCTTTTAGTCAGAAAAAAATTCCAATATGGGTTAAGTTCATGCCCTCGTGTCCTACAATCCTGATACATCCTGAAGTTATTCTCTGGGTTCAACTGCCCTATGTATAGGTACTTCACTTAGATATCTTCATGAACTTTCATTTTTTTCTGGACTGTACAGTTTTAATACCACTGGGATGAGTATAAGACCATAAATTTGAGTCCATTTTTTCCAAGTGAGCTCTGCAGTGTCGAGGTCTCTGATAGTCTCTGTAACATTTCCCAAAATTCTGACGTGATTTATTTTCATACAGCTTGTACATTTTAAATGTGGCAATCACAGATTTTAGAGAAAAGCTCCAGTTCTCCTGGTAGAATTAAGCAAATGATTTTTTTTACTCATTCAAGGGATGTGGGCTTCGCTGGCTCCGCCAGCATTTATTGCCCACCCTTAATTGTCCTTGAGAAGGTGGTGGTGAGCTGCCCTCTTAAACCACTGCAGTCCCTGTAGGTACACCCACTGTTTTGTTAGGTGGGGAGTTCCAGGCTTTTGACCCAGTGACAGTGAAGGAACGACAATATATTTCCAGGTCAGGATGATGAGTGGCTTGGAGGGAAACCTTCCAGGTAGTGGTGTTCCCAAGTGTCTGCTGCTCTTGTCCTTCTAGATGGTAGCAGTCGTGGGTTTGGAAAGTGCTGTCTAAGGAGACTTGGTGAATTTCTGCAGTGCATCTGTAGATGGTACACACCGCTGTCACTGTGCGTCGGTGGTGGAGGGAGTGAATGTTTGTGGATGCGGTGCCAATTAAGCAAGCTGCTTTATCCTGGATGGTGTCAAGCTTCTTGAGTGTTGTTGGAGCTGCATTCCTCCAGAGAAAGGGAGAGTATTCCATTACACTCCTGACTTGTACTTTGTAGATTGTGGATAGGCTTTGGGGAGTCAGGAGCTGAGTTACTCACTGCAGGATTCCTAGCATCTGACCTACCCTTGTAGCCATAGTGCTTATATGGCTACTTCAGTTTGGTTTCTGGTTAATGATAACTCCCATGATGTTGATAGTGGGGATTCAGCGATGATAATGCAGTTGAACATCAAGGGGCATGGATAGATTCTCTATGGCTGGAGATGGTCATTGCTTGGCATTTGTGTGGCATGAATGTTACTTGCCACTTGTCAGCCCATGCCTGGATGTTGTCCAGGTCTCGCTGCATTTGGACATGGACTGCTTCAGTAGCTGAGGAGTTGTGAATGGTGCTGAACATTGTGCAGTCATCAGTGCACATCTCCACTTCTGACTTTATAATGGAAGGAAGGTCATTGATGAAGCAGCTGAAGATGGTTGGCCTAGGACTACCTTGAGGAACCCTTGCAGTGATGACTGGAGTTGAGATGACTGACATCCAGCAACCGCAACCATCTTCCTTTGTGCTAGGTATGACTCCAACCAGCGGAGGGATTTCTCCCTGATTCCCATTGACTCCAGTTTTGCTAGGGCTCCTTGATGCCACACTCTGTCAAATGCTGCCTTGATGTCAAGGCCAGTCACTCTCACCTCACCTCTGGAGTTCAGCTCTTTTGTCCATGTTTGAACCAAGGCTGTATATGAGGTCAGGAGATGAGTGATCCTGACAGAACCCAAACTCAGTGTCAGTGAGCAGGTTATTGCTAAGCAACTGCCACTTGATAGCACTTTACTGGTGATGGAGAGTAGACTTATGGGGCAGTAATTGGCTGGGTTGGATTTGTCCTGCTTTTTGTATAGAGGATATACCTGGGCAATTTTCCATATTGCTGGGTAGATGCCAGTGTTGTAGCTGTATTGGAACAGCTTGGCTAGGGGCACAGCAAGTTCTGGAGCACAAGTCCTCAGTAGTATTGCTGGAGTAGTGTCAGGGCACATAGCCTTAGCAGTATCCAGTGCCTTCAGCCATTTCTTGATATCACGTGGAGTGAATCGAATTGGCTGAAGTCTGGCATCTGTGATGCTGGGGACTTCTGGAGGAGGCCGAGATGGATCATCCACTTGCCATTTCTGGCTGAAGATTGTAGCAAATGTTTCAGCCTTATCTTTTGCACTGATGTGCTGGGTCCCCCACATCATTGAGATTAAGGATATTTGTGGAGCCTCCTCTTCGAATGTGTTGTTTAATTGTCCACCACCGTTCATGGCTGGATGTGACAGGACTGCAGAGCTTAGATCTGATCTGTTGGTTGTGGAGTCGTTTAGTTCTGTCTATCACTTGCTGCTTATGCTGTTTGGCATGCAAGTAATCCTGTGTTGTAGTTTCACCAGCTTAACACCTCATTCTTAGGTTTGCCTGGTGTTGCTCCTGTACTCTTCATTGAATCATGGTAGATCCTCTGGTTTGGTGGTAATGGCAGAGTGGGAGATATGCCAGGCATGAGGTTACAGATTATGGTTGAGTACAATTCTGCAGCTGCTGATGGCCCACAATGCCTCATGGTTGCTCAGTCCTGACCTGCTAGATCTGTTCAAAATCTACCCCATTTAGCACGGTGATAATCCCACACAACATGATGGAGGGTATTCCCAATGTGAAGACGCGATTTTGTTTCCACAAGGTTGTCATTTCTGCCGATACTGTCATGGTCAGATGCATCTGCAACAAATAGGTTGGCGAGGGTGAGGTCAAGTATGTTTTTCCCTCTTGGTTTCTTCAGCACCTGCCGCAGACCCAGTCTAGCAGCTATGTCCTTTAGAACTTGACCAGCTCGGTCAGTAGTGGTGCTACCTAGCCACTCTTGGTGATGGACATTGACACCCCCCTCAGGGTACGTTCTGCACCCTTGCCCCCCTCAGTGCTGCCTCCAGGTGGTGTTCAACATGGAGGAGTACTCATTTGTCAGCTGTGGGGGGTGGTATGTGGTAATCAGCAGGAAGTTTCCTTGTCCATGTTTGACCTGATGCCATGAGACTTCATGGGGTCCAGAGACAATGTTGAGGACTCCTAGGCAACTCCCAACTGAATGTATACCACTGTGCCGCCACCTCTGCTTGTATGTCCTGTCCCACCGGCAGGGATGTTGACCATGGTCTTGGACATCGGAATGTATGATTTCATGAGTATGACTATGTCAGTCTGTTGCTTGACTAGTCTGTGAGACAGCTCTCCCAATTTTGGCACAAGCCCCCAGCTGTTAGTAAGGAGGATTTTGCAGGGTCGACAGGGCTGATTTTGCCGTTGTCATTTCCAGTGCCTAGGTCGATGTCTGCTGGTCTGTTCCATTTCATTCCTTTGAGATTTTTTAATGGTTTGATACAACTGAGGGGCTTGCTAGGCCATTTTAGAGGATGTTTTAAGAATCAACCACATTGCTGTGGATCTGGAGTCACACATAGGCCTGACCTGGTGAGGACAGCAGATTTCCTTCCCTAAAGGACATTAGTGAACCAGATAGGTTTTTACAGCAGTCAATAATGGTTTCATTCTCATCATTAGACTTTTAATTCCAGATTTTTATTGAATTCAAATTTCACCACCTGATGCAGTGGAATTCAAACCCGGGGCCCCAGAGCATTACCGTGGGACTCCGGATTACTAGTCCAGGGGCAATACCATTACACCATACTTTGGGCTGGATTTTACAGCCACAAATTGGATGGGCTGCACCCCCCTGTGTACATAAAATATGATGTCATGACATCTGATGGCAATACAACATCATCAGGCCAGTCCAGATATTATGGAAGGTGAGTAAGTGGGAAAATTGGGAGCCCATGCACCATTTTCAAGCAACCAATTAATAAGCTATTGAGCTTGTTAAAGAGCCACTCTTTCTCACTGTCCGCTGGATTTTGCAGGTGTCAGATGGAAAAAGTTTAGGAGTGATTTATGATGAGGCGGTACAAGGGTAGAAGAAAAGGCCTGCTAATGGGACCATGGCTGCATGTAGCAGCAGAATTTGCTGGTGACAAGGGCAGGGTTTGAATGTTAGCCACTGGTTTGAGCCTGACATAAGTAAGGAGAGGCGGAGAGGGCAGGGAGCCCTTAAATTTATAGCATAATTGACTTCCTGTTCACAGCATCAACCTTCCCCCACATGATGACCTGGGCTAGACTCCTGGTTGGGCTTGGAGGTCCTTATGCATTGCTAATTGGCCACCTTCCTGCTAGGTGGCCACTATTTGGCTATCTGACATGTGATTCGCCATGCTGACATGGCGGGGTGGGGGGGTGGTGTGTGTGTGAGTGGATCACTCACTTTCTATTCTGCCCCACCTCACCCCATTGAAAATCGTAAAATCCAGCCTTTTGCTTTTAGTGAGTGCACCAAATTAAATGAAGCCTCTGACTGAACAGATTGAGAAACATGTGCCTAACTGGTTCAGATTCAGTTGGCTTCTGGTAAAATTCCTTATTTCCAAGAACAGGGTGTGGCCTTAGACCAAAATTGAGAAAATTTATGCTGCTGAAGCAATCAACCATTGGTGTCTTGGACACTGAATCTAGGACAGCTACCCAAAGTTTTGTCCTGTTGCTTTGTGGAACTGAAATTTCAGGTTTTTCATCAGACTTGTAAAAATTCTTCCTGAAACTGCTCAATCATCTAAAACCTCATTTAACAACCAGGTGCAATCCACCTGGAAATGTTTTTCTGAAAAAGCATCAACAAGCTCAGTTTTGATTCTCCCCAAGCAATAGTCTTGCTTTCGTACCAAGGGTGGGCTCACCATTCACCCCAGAGTGTCTCTTCCAGGAAGGTCAGCAAGGACAATGTAGCTTTGAGCTATTCTGCCAGAACAGAGGACCTGGCTCCAAATGCCCATCACTGGCCATTTAATCTCCTATAAGCTGATGACCTCATTGCCTCCTTTTTGGAGGTTGAATTTCTTGCAAAAAATGAGCTAAACCACACTATACTGAGAAGTAATTTAACATTCTAAAACATCACTTTACTTCCACAGCTACTTTCTTTTGCAAATATTAATCCTTCTAAGCTTGCCTTTATTTTTCTTCAGGGCCCAGGATAAGTTGTCAGCTAATATGGTTATGGAACGATTGACTATTCTGGTGCAGAGAGATAAGAGTTGGCTCTTCTACTTTGACCGGCGTGAGTCGCACTATTATATCTGTAAACTATGTGTACCTCTGACCATCTATGACAACGATGGTACGACTGCTTCATTTCTTAAATGTTCCCTCATGATAATCACGGTAAGTGTTTAGGGGAAATAACTATAACAAAGTTTTGTTTATTCACTCAAGGTTGAAGCTGCCACTGATTTTTGAGGTTGTTGGCCTCATCCTAAAACCTGAGACACAACAGAGATGCCTACCACAAGTGCCCAGTAAGGAACTAAAGCAGGTCTGATGGGGTGGCAAGCCACGTGTTCTTAGCAGATCAAAGACGAAATTGGAAGGCTTGATATGAACTCATGCCTGTTCTCAGCTAGGCCTATGTTTCACTTTGGATTTGAGGTCTGGATGGGGTTTCTTTAGGGTTTACCCATTAGCCTAAGAATGCTACTGTAGACTGTTATCCATAAAAACCATTCTTGTTTATCCACAGATCCATATACATCTCAGTACTCTACATGAGGTTGTACTTCTGCTTCCCACCAGATCTCACTCTCTTATTCATGTGACATTCCATCATAGTTACATCAGCATCAGGTGCTCCTGATGTTAACTCTTTACTTTATATCTCCCTTCAAGTCTTTATCGCAAGTGCATACATCCTCCTACGTCACCACACAAAGTCTTAGATTTCACAGGGTTAGTCTCTGTGGTGCCATGACCAATATGCCTGATCTAGTCCTGAATTCATTTTGAGGTTGAGGACGAACAAACTGTACTGTCATCTTTCAATAGCAGTGTCTTCCACCTAGGTAGGCTGTAGAGTTTCTACTTGTTTCTGATTCCTTGTCTCCATCCAGATCTAAATAGTATGTCCAAGGTTCCATTGGTTTCCTTCCCAATGATATCAAGGCTCTTCAGTTCCTTCTAATATCTCCATGGTTCATCTCAATTCTATAAGATCTCAGATGCGGAGCTCTTTCTATTACAATGCTCTCTTTCTATTGATCTCAGATCCACACTCTAGCACTTTCAAGTCCCGTCCTCTGTGTCTGAAGTTGAAATTATGAGCTTGACATTCTCTTTGTTGCTCCTCACGCTTTCAACTGACTCATGATCATCTGAGGTAATATTGGGTTGTAGTGTTTTTTGTAGAGCTGGAAGTTGTGTTTGCAGCCATCTTCCTATCAACAGTTCTGATGGCAAGAGTCCATTTTTTTAGCAGTGAGGTCCTGTAGTTAAGAAGGGCTAAGTTAATATTTTCACACGTTTTCATCAATTCCTTGATTGTTCAAACTCCTCTTTCTGCTTCTGTGTTCGAATGAGGATATCTAGGCATACTAGTCACATTTATGAAACTATATTCCTCTGCAAACTTGCAAAACAGCTCGTCAGCAAACTAAGGTCTGTTGTCTGACACCACAGTCTCCAGGATGTCATGCGTCATGAAGATTCTTCTTAGTGATGTAATGACTGTCTTTGGCGTGGTACTATGCAGTCTACTCATTTCAAACCATCTGGAGCAGTAATCAATGACGATGATGAAAACTTTGCCATTAAACTCAAATAAATCCATTCCCAGGCGTTGCCATGACCTCGAAGGAAAAGTAAATGGTGCCAGTAGTTTGCTCTGCTGTTGGCTATTCGCTGCACACGTCAGGCAAGTCATGATTAACTCTTCAATGGAATCACTGATGCCTAGCCACCAGACTAACTGCTGGGCTCTTGCTCGGTATTTCCAAGTGACCTTGGTGGATTTTCTGGAGAATGTCGAGTTGAAGTGTTTTAGGGATGACTAATCTGTTGTTAAAAACTAAGGAATCATTGATGATTGTGAGATGCTTTCTCTGCTTGAAGTATTGGCAAACTACTGGGTTGTTAGGAGTATACTCTGGCCCTCTGTTCAGGCAATACTCTTTTACTTTGATGCACTTGTCATCTTGCTTAATTTCTTGTAATCTCTTCGCAGTGGCTGATAAGTGTTTGGTAGGGAGCATAATATATACTTCCACTTCCTCATTAAAATTTAAATCTTCCAGCTGAACATACTGGTATGCTTGATAATGTATTCATTGTCATCTGACACTTTCCTTGAACATATTCAGTAACTGAATCATATCTCGTGAGTCTCAGTCCAAAACGTTGAATTCTAGGTGACATTTTTGCAATTTCCTTTAGGTTGAGAAGAGTAACCAAAGGTTTATGGTCGATTTCAATTTTAAACCTTAATCCCATGACATAATCAGAGAACTTCTCGCAGGCCCACGTGGCTGCTAATGCTTCGTTCTCAATTGTTGCATACCTTTTCTGTCTCCATCTGCGGCCTTGAAGCATACTAAATTGATTTTCTTTGTCCATTGTTTTGAACTTAAAACAGCATTGCGCCCAAGCCTATAGATGATGTGGAAAAACTCAGCAAGTCTGACAGCATCGGCGGAGAAGAAAAGAGTTGATGTTTCGAGTCCTCATGACCCTTCAACAGAACTGAGTGAATCTAAGGAGAGGGGTGAAATATAAGCTGGTTTAAGGTGGGGGGAGAGAAGTGGGAGGGTTGGTGTGGTTGCAGGGACAAGCAAGCAGTGATAGGAGCAGATAATCAAAAGATGTCACAGACAAAAGAATACAGAGGCGTTGAAGGTGGTGATATTATCTAAACAAATGTGCTAATTAGGAATAGATGGTAGGGCACTCAAGGTAAAGCTCTAGTGGGGGTGGGCGACGTAAACTGGGCGACCGCTTTGCAGAACACCTGTAGTCTGTCCTCAAGAATAACCCAAACCTCCCTGTTGCTTGCCATTTTAACACTCCACCCTGCTCTCTTGCCCACATGGCTGTCCTTGGCTTGCTGCATTGTTGCAGTGAAGCCCAACGCAAACTGGAGGAACAGCATCTCATCTTCCGACTAGGCACTTTACAGCCTTCCAGACTGAATATTGAATTCAACAACTTTAGATCTTGAACTCCTTCCTTCATCCCCATCCCCTTTCTGTTTCTTCCCCCTTCCTTTTGTTTTTTCCAATAATTTATATAGATTTTTCTTTTCCCACCTATTTCCATTATTTCTAAATCTTGTATGCCCTGCTAGCCTGTCCACCCCACCCCCACTAGAGCTGTACCTTGAGTGCCCTACCATCCATTCTTAATTAGTACATTCGTTTAGATAATATCACCATCTTTAACGCCTCTGTGTTCTTTTGTCTGTGACATCTTTTGATTATCTGCTCCTATCACTGCTTGCTTGTCCCTACAACCACACCAACCCCCCTCCACACTTCTCTCCCCCCCCCAACCCCTACCTTAAACCAGCTTATATTTCATCCGTCTCCTTAGTTTCACTCAGTTCTGTTGAAGGGTCATGAGGACTCGAAACGTCAACTCTGTTCTTCTCCGCTAATGCTGCCAGACCTGCTGAGTTTTTCCAGGTAATTCTGTTTTTGTTTTGGATTTCCAGCATCCGCAGTTTTTTGTTTTTACCTATAGATGATGTGTCCATTGCTACAATTGTTGGCAACTCTGGATCATAGTGTGCTAGAAATTAGGATATCTTTGATCTTGTCAAAAGCATTTTGCTGTCCATGTTCCAGAAGAACTGTGACCTTGTCTCAACAGCTGTCATAATGGCTCATTGATTTCCATCAAGTTTGTTAGGAATTTGCCTACTTGATTGTCCATCCTAAGGAATCTTTGTAATTCTATGATGTTTTTAGGCTGTGGGAACTCTCTACTGATCTTAGTTTTATGCAGGTCGACCTTAATTTCTGAAGTTTGCACAATGTGGCCTAAGAATTTTATCACCAGCTTTGCAAATTCATATTTGTCATTTAATACCAAACCTGCTTCTTGTAGGGCTTTGAGGACTGCTCACACTCGACAGTCATGTTCCTCCCTCGTTGAACCATGTACGTGAATGTTGTCCATATGGCTTATTACTCCTCCATGCCCCCTGGGGTCTAAGACATCATTCCTTAGAATATCTCAGTTGCAGAAGCAATTCTGAATGGTCATTATTGTTTTAACAGGTTACCAAATGGGTGATAAAATTAGTTAGCAATCTGGATTCTTTGTTCAGAGGCAACTGCCGAAAGCCACTGTTAGCATCCAATTTTGTGATGAAGGTACCTTTTGCTAATTTGGCAAGACTTTCATCCACTAATGCCATCAGTTAGATCTTGCGCTGTACTGATTTGTTTAATTGAGTCATATCCATGCAGATTCTAATTGAACCATTTGGCTTTGGTACTGTGACCATTCCAGGACATCACTTTGTCAGTATGGTTACTGGAGAGATAACTACTTGTTGTAACATATGTTTGATTTCGCTCTTGACTTTATCAGGGTGAGGGACCTTCCTCGCTGTGAAAAGACATATCAGCTTAGTATCTGTCCTTAGGGTAATGTGATATACTGTTTTCAGATTTCCTAAATCTGAAAATAGGGATAGAAATTAACTTCTGAAGACATTATTGCACTGCTCATCAGCAATTTCATCAACCTTATAAATTAGCCTCAACTGCAACATGTTTTTATGCTGAATAATGATGACTCCTGGTTCTTTATCACATACAATTTCCACAATTTCTTTATCCTTATATCTTAATCTTGCCAAGTGTTGGCCTATTACTTATAGTGTAGTCCCTACTGGACCTTCAACTGGATGGAGGATGGCTGTAATGTGATATCTTTCTTCCTATAAGCAATAGAAACGTTGGATCTGCATGCTATCTTAAAATGTCCTAACTTTCCACAGTTGTGGCACTCAGCCTCTGCTTGCGTGGGGTTTTCCCGCCACAGTGAGAGCATCTCAAGATGGCAATTGGCATGCTTTTTCCCAATTTCATGGGATACTGCTTCCCTGTGATTCCTCCTTTTTGTCTGACATATTGAATGGCTTCACTCATTTTTTCCAGGGCACATTTTCCCCACAAAAAACTGCTCTGTTTTGCTTCCTTCCTGTTGTGCTTTCTGCACTGCCTTTATGAGTGTTAAACCTTCCCTTGTTTGCAAAAGATCTGATAGGGTTTCATCTAAGACTCCAACTATTGTCCAATTGTGTATTGATTCAAGTCTGAGGATCTCATAGTCGCAATTCTCCATAGCCAGGATTTTTCCCTCGTTGTGTGAGCTCGGCGGGGGCGGGCTGGAATGGTCAGGAAGCCGACTGCTGCCTGCGATCAGGGCTGGACTGCGATTTCACGCTAGCGGGCCAATTAAGGCCCATCCAGTGTGAAACTTGTGTGGCAGCGCTCAGCGCTGCCTGTGTGGGGAGGTGGGGGGAGGAAGGCGAGCGTGCAACTTCGCATATGCACAGAGCTACCTCGGGGAGATGAAGATTTTGAGAACTAAAAATAAAGGATTTTAAATTGTTAAAAACATGTCCCCTCATGTGACTCTGTCTTAATGAAATGTTTACATTTTTATTTGCTGTTGGAAATCTAATGCCACCTGTGGATGAGGTTTCCTAAAAACTTGGCCTATTCGCCTGCCCGCCAACTATAAGGTTGGATGGGCAGCGAGAAATTTATCTCAGTTATAACCTTAATGGCCTCAATAGGCCTTTTAATTGTCGGCAGGTGTGCTGCCGATGCTCGTGCATGATCGCCGACCGAAATATCGCACGAGTGCGCAATGACGTTGGGATACCTGCCCAACGTCATCGTGTGTCAGTTTACACTCAGTCAGATCGTGTGCACGCCTGCCCAACTAGCATTATATTCTGGTCCATGAGTCTGTACAAGTCATTTATAAATAAATCCATGGACTAACCCGGTTTCTGCCTCCTCTTACTAAATTTCGCTCATAAAAGATAGAAAAGGGGGAGATAATTGTTAAGTAATCAAACTTAGAGAAGATAAAATCTCTATTCTGCATGGATTGCATCTGTGCATATTGGAAGAAGTTAGGGAAAAGATAGAAACTTATTGGATAAAGGAATAGTGCCAGAGGTCCGCAGACAGCTAATGTGATTCCTATATTTAAAAGGGTGCAGTCCCAGCTATAGTACTAAAGAGTTGTGCTACAGAACCAACTTCGGCCCTACCTAAGCTGTTCCAATACAGCTACAATACTGACAGCTTTCTGGCTATGTGGAAAATTGCCCAGTTATACCCTGTCATAAAAAGCAATATAAATTCAATCTAGCCAATTACCATCCCATTAGTCTATTCAATCATAAGCAAGTGGTGGAACTTCTCATTGACAGTGCTATCAATTTGCCCTTAGCAACAACCTGCTCACTCATCAGTGCTCAGTTTTGGGTTTCCCCAGGGCCACTTGGCTTCAGGCCTCATTGCAGCCTGAATCCAAACATGGATAAAGGAGCTGAATTCCAGAGATGAGGTGAGAGTGACTGCACTTGACATCAAGGAGGCATTTGATCGTGTGTGGCATCAAGGGCCTTAGCAAAACTGAAGTAAATGACGTGCAATCAGGGAGGAGACTGTCTAGTGGTTGAAGTCATACATAGCACAAAGGAAGATAATTATGGTAATTGGAGGCCAATCATTCCAGCCCGAGGATAATGCTGCAGGAGTTCCTCAGGTTCCTCAGGTTCTTGGTCTAAACATCTTCAGCTGTTTCATCAATAACTTTCCTTCCATAAGGTCAAAGGTGGTGACATTCACTCATGATTGCACAATGCTTATTAGCGTTTGCAACTCCACATGTAGCAAGACCTGGACAATGATCAGGCTTTGTTGATAAGTGGCAAGTGATAAAGGTGCCACACAAGTGCCAAGCAATGACCACCTGCAACAAGAGAGAATCTAATCATCTACCCTTGGCATTTAAGAGGATTCCCCATCACCAAATCTCCCACTATCAACATCCTGTGGGTTACCATTGACCAGAAACTTAATTGAACCAACCTTATAAACACTGTGGAATTCTGCAGCAGATAATTCACCTCCTGACTGCCCATAGCTGGTCCACACCTACAAGGCACAAGTCAGGAATATAATGGAATAGTCTCTACTTGCCTAGTCTCTACTTGACTGCAGCTCCAACAACACTCAAGAAACTCAACACCATCCAAGACAAAGCAGTAGCTTGATGGCACCCCATCACCACCTTAAACATTTATTCCCCCTACCACCAGTGCACAGTGAGAACAATGTGTACCACCTGCAAGATGTGCTGCAGCAGCTCACCAAAGCTCCTTTGGCAGCACCTTCCAAGCCCATGACATCTACCATGTAGAAGGACAAGGACAGAAGACGCATGGGAACAGCAGTACCACCTGCAAGCTCCCCTCCAAGCCACATACCATCCTGACTTGGAACTGTATCACAGTTCCTTCATTGTCGTGGGGTCAAAACCTGAAATTCCCTCCCTAACACCACTAGGGGTGTATCTATACCACATGGACTGCAGCAGTTCAAGAAGGCAGCTCACCACCATGTCTCAAGGGCAATTATGAATGGGCAACAAATGCTGGCCTTGCCAGTGACACTCATCCCATGAATAAATAAAAAAAATGTTGTAGCCTGTGAAAAAATTCAAGAAGCTGCAAATCTTAATTGAACACAAAAATACTGGAAATGTATCAGTGATAACTTTGAGTAGAGACCCTTTGTCAGAATTATTTTTTATGTTCTTGGTAGACTTGCTGTCCATTTCCATTTCTCAAGATTTTCCCACCTTCACTCATGTTACTGATTTGATGTTTAATAGAAGAACCTTCATGCAATTGAAGTATTCTTGAAGACAAGAATGATAGATTTTAAAGGGATCGGTGGTATTCGGAAAAGGTGAGGCAGATGAACAGTTAGTACCTTTTAACTGCTGAATTTCTTCATGTTTGGCATGTGCATTGAGTTTCTGATGGCACTATTGAGAATGGTTATAGATATATGACAAGTAGAAAAGTGAGCAAGGACACTCCCAATTGATTTTCATTTGAAAGGGAGCAAAATAAAATGCAATTACAGATGTCCCTGATAAAAATGTCTAAAATTAACTTGGTATTAAATATATAATTTACATTAATTTAGTCAAAAATAGAGTTTCCATAGATCCACATCACCAGCTACTGTTTTGTGGAAAAAGTTTGGCATATGCATACTGCACTTTCTTAAGCCTTTCTTATATTGCATGTTCATTTTGCAAATCTCCTGACATATCTAGGAGGTTTCTGAATCCTTGATATATCGAGGAGGTTTATGGATTACCTGTGTCAGGTCTTAGACAAGCCTTGTGACATCAATACCACCTTTTTCCATCTGGCACAGTTCACAGGTTTGGCTGCAGCATTGAATCAACGCAAGTGATCCAGGAAACTCTACATAGTGTACATGAACATAATATAACCATTTTTTAGGATTTTTTTTGGTAATCTACTGATCCACAAAATCTTAAATCATCCCCAAAAACATTGTTGACTTTGTAGTAAATACATGCTTGTAATTTTAGTTCTCAACTGTGTCATTACATTTTCTTCCTTTAGTTAAACTGCATGTTCCTGCATAACCATGTCAGAGGCATTTAATGATCAACCATTCATTTTTTGTTCTGAAAAATATATTTTATTCATAAAAACATTTATAAATGGTCATCACAAAAAGTGCAATCATATTCAACTTTTACACATGGATCACGAGGTGCTTCAATACAATCAATGAATATTACAGTCATTTCAAAATGGTCATTACAAACAGTCAGATATTGCAATGGGATTGGAGTTAATGACCTATATCATGTTGCACTCTGAGGTGCTTCAATACAATTATGATACATCTAGAGTTCACTACATACATTCATTGTGAATTGTACAGTCCGAGGGGTCTATACAATTCCCAGTCCCTCGGTACACTATGGTAGAAAGGTCTTAGACAACGACCTTTCCCCATTGTGCCTTTGCGGTGGCTGCCCCAATCTTTACTGCGTCCCTCAGCATGTAGTCCTGGACCTTGGAATGTGCCAGCCTGCAACACTCGGCTGGGGACAACTCTTTGCACTGGAAGACCAATATGTTTCGGGCAGACCAAAGAGAGTTTTTCACCGAGTTGATGATCCTTCAGCTGCAGTTGATGTTTGTCTTGGTATGTGTCCTTGGGAACAGCCCGTAGAGCACAAAGTCCTGTGTCACAGCACTGCTCGGGATGAACCTCTTCAAAAACCACTGCATCTCTCTCCAGAACTTCTTTGCAAAGGCACATTCCACATGGAGGAGAACAACGGTCTCTTCCCCACCGTAGCCACTTCGAGGGCAATGTGCAGAGGGGGTGAGACTCTTGGCGTGTAGGAAGGATCTGACGGGGGTGGCCTTTTTCACCACCAGCCAAGCTACATCTTGGTGCTTGTTGGAAAGATCTGGCAATGAGGCACTCTGCCAAATGACTTTGACAGTCTGCTCAAAGAACCATCCGACAGGATCTACCATCTCCTTTTCCCTCAGAGCCTCTAGGACGTTATGTGCCGACCACTGCCTGGTGGACTTGTGGTCAAAGGTGTTCCCCTGCATAAATTTTTCCACGAGGGATAGGTGGTATGGCATGGTCCAACTATTTGGAGCATTCCGCAGCAGCGTGGCCAGAGCCATCCTTTGCAACACTGGGGACAGATAGAACCTCAGCATGTAGTGACACTTGATGTTTGCATACTGAGAGTCTACGCACAGCTTGATGCAGCTGCACACAAAGGTGGCCATCAGGACGAGGGCGATGTTGGGCACATTCTTTCCCCATTTATCGTGTCCCTGTGAACATGATCCATTTTCGATCTCTAGATAAAGTGAAGGATTGTTCGGGTGATCGCCATCGCGCAGGAGTGAGGAATGGGCCAGACTTGCAACAGCGGGAGTGCCTCACACCTGATGACCAGGTTCTTACCCGCAATGGAGAGGGAACATCGCTCCCACATGCCAAGTTTCCTTTCCACCATAGACACTCACTCCTTCCCGTTTCTAATGCAAGCCCCGGTCCCTCCGAACCATATCACCAGCACCCTCAGGCTGTCCGCCCTGACGGTGAAGGGGGCAAAGGATTGTTCAGCCCAGTTCCCAAAGAATATGGCCTCACTCTTGCCATGATTTACCTTGGCTCCTGAGGCCAGTTTGAACTGGTCGCAGATGCTGATCAGTCTGCGTACCGACAGCGGATCCAAGCAGAAGATGGTGACATCGTCCATGTACAGGGAGGCTTTGACCTGTTGCCTCCACTGCCTTGGATCGTCACTCCTCATGCCCAGATCCTTCCTGATGGACTCAGCAAAGAGTTCTATGCAACACACAAACAGGACAGGGAGAGAGGGCAGCCCTGCCTGACTCCAGATTTAATTGGGAAGCTTTCTGATTCCCACCCATTGATTGAAACTGCGCTACTTATGTTAGTGTAGAGCAGTTGGATCCAGTTGCAGATTCCCTCCCCAAATCCCATTTTGGAAAGCACATCTACCATGTAACTCTTTCGAGTACAAACCCATTTCCATCTGTTTCAGATGAAGTTACGTTGTTTCATAGTTTGCCATTGTGAGATTTGAACTCTTGATCTTGGGGTTACAAACCCAGTACCATAACCACTTGGCTATTTAGGCCAAGCGTCACATCTACCATGTAGGTGTGCGATATTCTGTCCAAGATTAATTATATAGAATCACATTAGAGTACAAGTGAATAAGGTCAATTGGTGCACTTATCTGCACCAGCTGTTTGAAAGAGCAACCCAGTTAGTTCCACACCTTAGTTTTGCCCCCTCCCAGCAACTGTTTTCCCCTCCAAGTATTTATCTAATTTCCTTGGAAAGCCACTACTGAATATGTATTCACCACCCTATCAGGCAGTGCATTCCAAATCCTAACCACTTGTTGCATAAAAAAAAAGTTTTTCCTCTTGTCTCTCCTGGTTCTAATGCAAATCACCATAAATTTGTGCTTTCTCTTTAGCGATCCTTCAGCCATTGGAAACAGTTTTTCTTTATTTACTCTATCTAAACTCTTCATGATTTTAACCACTGCTAACAAATCTCCTCTTAACCTTCCCTGCTGTAAGGAGAGAATCCCCAACTTTGCCAATTTATCCACGTAGCTGTAATCCCTCATCCTTGAACCAATTCTAGTAAATCTCCAAAACCTCACATTGTTGCTAAAGTGTGGTGCCGAGAATTAGACACAGTGTTCCAGCTAGGGCCAAACTAATGTCTCTTATAGCTTTAGCATAACTTGGCGTCTTTTGTACTCTATGCCTCTATCTTTAAAGCCCAGGATCTCATATGCATTATTAACCTGTCCTCCCATCTCCAAAGTTTTGTGCAAAACATCCCCAAGTCACTCTGTTCTTGTATCCACTTTAAAATTATAACATTTGGCTTGTATTATCTCTCCTCATTTTCCCTACCAAAATGTATTCCCTGTCTTCTGTGTTGAATTTCACCTGCCATGTGTCCTTCCATTCCACCAGCCTAAATGTCCTCTTGAGGTCTACTTCTACAATCCTCACTGTTTCTGTAAAGTGGGATGGGTTTTTGCTAATTTCTTAATTGCACTGCTGTAAATTTTACTATGTGGGAACTAGCAAATTCCAAATTAGTAATGCATGCAATTTAATGCCAGTTCATGGAATCCTCAGTCAGAGAGTCTTGAAGTTTTAAAACTTTGTTCTTGGGTTATGGATTGGGCTGTTAGGTCAAAAGTTCTAGGATTTTTACCCAGTGACAATGAAGGAACAATGATATATTTCCATTTCAGGGGCCATGTAACTTGAGGGGGTGATGTTCTTACATGCCTGCTTTTTTTTCTTTCATTGAATGTGAGTTTCATTGGCCAGGTCAGCATTTGTTGCCCATCCTCAATTGCCCTTGAGAAGGTGGTGGTGAGCCCCCTTCTTGAACTGTTGCAGCCCAGGTGGTGTTGGTGCACCCACACTTCTGTTAGGAAAGGAGTTCCAGGTGTTGCTTCATGTTGCAACCAGCGGCTCACTACCACCAGATATTCCACTCCCACCTAATAACCAGCTGCTCCTTCTGGCTGGCTACAGACCAACAGCCTGCCAAAGAGGTCCTGCAATTAAAATTTTTTGGGTCTCACCATGCTGAGGTCAGGGAGATTTGCTGTTTGCCTGCTCTGGGTTAAAATCAAGCACAAGGTGATGCCAATTGCTAACTTAGTCGATCACTGCATGCAAAAATACTGGAAATATATCAATGCAAATAATGCATGACCCGCTCATACGTTAATGCCTTTAGATCCAAACACCAAACTCTATGTTGTCAGCATCTTTCCATCCGTGTAAGATGATGGACATGCAGCAAATCAAATCCATTGGGGATGGTCTAACCTGTAAGGATACCCACAACAATGTGCCAAGACCAAAATGCGCACAAAAGAATTGTAAAAGGTTTTAGAGGAGCAACTGGGTTAATATACCAGGATTTAAAGTGCTGTGATAGCTTATCACTTGTTTACTGTTGTTCCAAGTTATCCAGTAAAATATTGGGAGACATTTTGAGAATGTGTACATAAAATTCTAACACTTAGTTTCATTTTAGGAAGCAGCAAGAGCAATATTTGACTATAATCGAACATAAAGTGAATATTCTACAGAAGAAGTTGATTAGGATAGCTCTATTAAGAGAAAAGAAAAACAAGCTTCTCTTCCTTCAACTGGAAATTATATTCTGTTTATTGGAAAGAATGAAAGCTAGCACCTAATCAAAGCAAGAAGATAACATCATGGATTAATTCAGTGATGTACAGTACAGTAATAGTCTTTCTCAGGAACATGTTGGGAACTAAGCTCCCACACAAACTTATACATATCCTCTGTATTTTTAGTATTCTTGATGGGTTGACCTGTGTAACCATTTAGTGTTTCAAAAATCTTAAGTGTCTCTAATCAGCTAGAAAGGCACATTAAACTCACTTACTATGGTAACACCTCACCTTAAGCAGTTTTCACAGCTTTTGACTGTCTTCACAAAACCTACAGAAAAAAATAGACTACACAAGCTACTTTGCAACCTTGTGAAGAGGGCTCTTTAACTAACTAAATAAAATTGTGTTTATTTTCTATGGGTGAGAAGACTAGTCACGTAACAAAGAATGGGAAAGTATTTAACGAAAAGCAGCACTACTGTAGTACAAGATGATCTCTGCAATTTAACTAACCTGTGATCATAACATGGTTCATTTTAAAACAAATGCAATCTCATTTTCACCAAAGTTTATTCATTGATCTTCAATTTCTGGTGACATTGTGCTCCTGTGGCATCGAGTCACCTAGCATTTCCAATCTAAAAGTGCAGTACTTGAGGAGAATTAAATGTAAATACAAATCAAAATGAATAGGAAGCAAAAATAATTTATTGTAGTCATCCTCAACCTTTCAATGAAGCCCAACCTATACCAATATTTCCATCGTTACATCCTCATGTGATTTAAGATGACTTCTATGTTACTAGTTTTGTGTATACACTTAAAAAATCTGTTTAAGTTAAGATAAAATCTAACACAATGGCCTGGACTTTCTGCTTCACTGTTATACGGGCAAGATTTAACATTATTTTGAAGAACAGCAGGGGAGTTATCATCATCACAGAAACAGATTATCTGATCAATATCACATTGCTATATGTGAGCTTACTGTATGCAAGTTGGCTGCCGTACTGCCTACATTAAATAGTGACAACATTGCAAAAAGTACTTAATTGGCTTAAAGCATTTTGGGATGTCCGGTGGTCCTGAAAGGCACTAGATAAATGCAAGTCTTTTTTTTTTGAAACTTCTGAAAGAGTTCCTTCTGTCAGGGTCAAGAAAAACAAGTTTCAAAGGCCCTGCATTCACCACACACCACAGGAGCTGAACCTAGCTCGATTGATTCTGGCATAACAATAACCTAAAGCATAATACTACATGCAATGTTTGCATGGAAAGGATTCATGTTCAGTGAAACCTATATGAATGGACACATTGAGGATCGTGAATAACTTGCAGGTTAATATATACAGAGGAGAGAACATATATAAACGGAGAGATCCAACAATATGCTGACCAGCATGACATGCAAAGCTTTTTTGAAGCTACTGAGGCCATCTATAGATCAAGGTCAAATGGACAAAAATCTCCTTTTTTTCATTTTTCATGGGATGCGGGTGTCGCTAACAAGGCCAATTTTGTTGCCCATGCCTAATTGCCTTTAAGCTGAGTGGCTTGCTAGGCTCTTCAGAGGTTTAGACTCAACCACGTGGCTGTGGGTCTGGAGTCAAATGTAGGCCAGACCAAGTAAGGATGGCAGATTTCCTTCCCTAAAGGACATTAGTGAACCCAATGGGTTGTTACAACAATTGATGATAATTTCATGGTATCCTTTACTGAGCCTAGTGTTATATTCCAGATTTTATGAATTGAATTGTAATGTGGGGCACAGTATAAATCAGGAAATTAGGGGTGCATGTAATAAGGGTAATACAGTATTTTGGGGGACTTCAATCTACACATAGACTGGTAAACCTAATTAGCACTAATACTAAGGAGGACGAATTCCTGGAATGTATATGCAATGGTTTCCTAGAACAGTATTTTGGGGAACCAACTAGAGAATGGGCTATTTTAGATCTAGTATTTTGCAATGAGAAAGGGATAATTAATCTTGTGGTAAAGGAGCTTTTAAAGAATGACCACAATATGATAGAATTTTATGTGAATTGTGAAAGTGATGTAGTTCAGTCCAAAACTAGGTTCGTTAATCTAAACAAAGGAACCTATGAAGGTATGAGGGGCATGTTGTCAGAGGCAGTTTGGGAAACGATATTAAAGATATGAAGATAGACAGGCAATGATTAGCATTTAAAGAATTAATACATGGTTTGCAACAAATTTACACTTCTTTAATTCACAAAAAGCCAGTAGGAAAAGTGACCCAACCATGGTTAACAAGAGAAGTTAAGGATTCTATTAAATCAAAGGAAGAGGCATATAAAGTTGTCAAAAAAGTAGCAAGCCTGAGGATTGGGAGCATTTTAAAATTCTGCAAAGGAGAACCAAGAAATTGATAAAGAAAGAAATTCGAATATGAAAGCAAACTAGCAAGGTATATAAAAATGGACTGTAAAAGCTTATTTGGTATGTAAAAAGGGAAAGATTAGTAAAGACAAGTGTGGGCCCATAATAGGCAGAGAATGAAGAATTTATAATGGGTAATGAGGAAGTGGCAGAGAAACTAAAATATTTTGGCTGGAATTTTCCCATCCTGCCCACGGTGGGTTTTGTGGTGGGTGGCAACGGAGAATCCAGTGGCAGGCAAAAAGTTGCAAATCCGCTGTCATAAAAACAAGTCGCAATTCTCCTGATGGTATGTTCATGGCAGGTCAGTTATCCTGCCGACTACTGGCACAAACACCATTTGCATCATTAGCATGTCATGAATGCTCATTAAAACAGCTTCTCACTGGAATCTTGCCACGCCTTCCAATCTTTCGTCACGCCAGTTGGAAATTACATCAGCCTCAAATCCGTTTGAAAAAAGGTGATGTGCACAAGTCAGACCTCAGTTCGCTGGTAACTTGGAGGTGAGTGGAAGATACCTGCTGTAGCTCTGCGCTGGTCCTGTTGTGATTCTGTTGGGGCTGTAGGGTTGGACTCCTCTTTGCTTTCATTGTCCCGAGGAAACCACTGTACAGTGGTACTCATGCAGGCCTCCACTTTAAGAGACTAAGCACTTCAACCCGGGGGGTTGGGTTGTGAGGAGAGGGACAGATTTATGAACATGATGGGGGCAACGGGGAGGGCAGGCAGTAGAATGGCAGTGAGAGGGAAGGGCAAACATGATGGGGGCCTTTCTGGCGTCGCCCTCTAACGTCTTGTTGCCACAGGAGTGAGCAGGAGTCTGCTTAGAAAGAAAGCAGGAATACCTCCTTGCATTGAAAGCCATTAAATGGCTTCATTAGCATTGTTAGAGGGCTACTCAGAACTCAGTGGCTACACATTAGTTGCTGCATCTCAAAAGTAACACATAGAAATGTAGAATTTGGGAATGAAGGCCAATAGTGAAGGAGGCACAGCAGTATCATATATCACATTCCATCAATGAAGGTCTGTCATGTGTTCACCAGAGGTGACACTCCTAATGGGCCAAAGGGCATCCACTCATTGATCATGAGCAACTGATTGGTCATTAAAATGCCACATCAGAGATTGGAGCATAAAGCTATGTTAAGTTCATCTCACTTAAACTTTAGCATCCTATGAGGGGCTCAAGATGTTACATCTGCGATGCTATCTTGGTCACCTGGGTGTGTGTGCTAGTGCCTCAGGGACAAGGTGGCATCAGCCACCATGCAAGTAGGGCAGGAAGAACAATGGACCCTTACAATCTCCAAACGTGTCAACTTCTGAGCTTTGCTTTCTTGCCCCTTGAATCATTAATGTCTTCAATGTTTCCTTTCAGAGAGAAGACAAAAGCAGATATGGATCCAGGGCTCAATGCTACCTTTGTAAGGGTCCAAATGCAATGGAGACAGCGAAGGAAGGAGAGGTGACTCCACGCACAGCTCCAGCAGGAGGGACATGGTCAAGCAGAGCCACAGCTTGAACAGGAGGGTCAGGAGAAGAAACCCAGACAATGGGGTCGACTCACCAGACCTGGGCTTTATTGCCCGAGAGTCTCCTAATTATAAATATGAGACAGGCAACGTCGTGCACGTCGGCATTTGTCCTGAGATCTGGTACACCACATATGCCACATTCTTCGTGAAGACCTGATGCCATGTGGAGGTGGAGAGTATTCCCTCCCAGTTGCTTTGAAGGTGACTGCTGCACTCAATTTCTTGGCCTCTGGTTCTTTCCAAGGATCAAGAGGTGACCTGTGTGGCATCTGTCAGTCCTTAACACATTGATGCATAAAGGAGGTCATAGATGCCCTTTAGAGGAAGGCCCATTATTATGTCAGGTTTGCTCTGGATGAACACAGCCAGGCTACAAGATTCACTGGCTTCGCCACCCTCTCAGGCTTCCCAAGAGTGCAGAGTGCAATAGACTGCATCCATGTGGCTATACGGGCTCCATGGTAGCAGGCCCTAATGTTTATAAACCGCAAGAGCTATTATGTACTGGTGTGTGATCACTGGAAGCACACATTGCATGTTTATGCACAGTACCCTGGAAGTTGCCATGACTCCTACAGCCTTCATCACTCCCAGGTGCCTGAGATTTTCGAGGGGCCATTACATCTGCAGGGATGGCTCCTTAGGATAAGGGGTACCCACTGAAACATTGGCTGGTGACACCAGTGCGTTGCCCTCAGAGTCATTCCGAGGTGAGTTACAATGCTGCTCACAGCTCCACACGCTCCCTTATAAAGCAGACCACAGGGCTTATGAAGATGCTTGTCAAATGCTTCAACCCCCCAGGTGGCTCATTCCAATACACCCCTGACAGGGTTTCCCACGTCATCGCAGTATGTTGCATTCTCCTCAATCTCAAAGCTCCACCAACCTCAAAGAGGTGACCTCCTATCAGAGGATGACCTGGAGGAGGATGAGAGATCATAAGAGGATGAAGATCTAGAGGCCCATGAACCTCAGAAGGCTGCTGAGTGTCAGTATGAGTGCAATCATGGAGGAAGGGAGATGTGGGAGACATGCCTTTGATACGTTAATCACTGACAGGTTCCAGGAAGAATAAGGTCAAGTGAAAGAATATGGCCACATCTCTCCTAGCCCTCAATGCCATTTTCTTTCAACTCAGGGGATGTCCACCCACTTGCAGCGAAAATGAGTCCCGCATTCACACTTGCCTCATGAATTGCCAGGCCATGGCCTTTGCTTTGGTCCGTGGGGCCCTGAGAGTGAGCTCACTATGGGATCTGAGAGCCCACTTAGGAACATGAGCAATGTGAGAGAAGACTTGAAGCCTTCGCCGCCATCTAATGATGCAAACGCTGCTGCAATTGAGATGTGGACATGCCTAGGGATTTCCTCCTCCCGTGCATGTCTTTTCTGCCTCTACCACCGAGGAGACACAAATGCTGCTAGGTTATCAATGCTGATGACCTGCCCTTGCTCAATGGTGTTCTTTGAGGAAGAAAGGTTAGAAACGCTTATATCACACACTTCCAATAAAGATTTAAACACATCTCCCTGATATCACACAAGAGGTGCGGATACTAGTTCAACTGAGGTTGACATCACAGGTATGTGAATCTCAGTGGGACACCATCGCTGAGTGGGAGGAAGGTTAAACCTCAAAATAAGAGGATTCAAAAGTACAAACTCACAATGCCTTCAGTTGACAGGAACATTCACATAACCATCAAATAAATGAACAAAAGTGCAATTTATTTACATGTCTAGCAAACACATGATCCAAAAGTGACATCAATTTTTCTTAACTTTCCTAATTCTAGCGCTACCTCTGGGTGCAGCTCCAACATCCATATTAGAGGTGGAGGCAGCCTGCTGACTGCTATGTCCTGATGTCTGTGATGATCTTAGCAGTCCTCTGGTGGTCCGTGGCCTGGAGAGCCTCGACCTGATAAGGGTCACCTGCACAGGGGCAGAAATGCCCTCGGCGAGTTGAGAAGCTGGAGTGGATGAGGTCACAGGCAGAGGGGGCTATGAGCAGTTGCACACCCTTGGAGTGTCCTGAGAGGAGGCCTCCATATGTCCAGCTGACGCTCATCTTCCCTGTGGGTGCCTGAGCGCCCCGCCTTGGCTCCTGAGGAGATGGTGCACCTGGAGTGGGTCAAGGTGCCTCGTCCACATGTCACCTTCACCTGATGGTGCCTACCAGGGTGAATGGCCGTGGATTGCAGGGCCGAGTGCAAGTCCAGCAAGACCACCGGACCAAGGTCTCTATGATGGTTGCCAGCCTTCCCATGATGACCTTGAGGTGTTCACATGTCGAGGTCACAATCAGACAGAACGCAGAAGGACTCCTCCATCATTTGCTGTACTCTGCTGAGTGTCTGCTGAATCTCTGCCTGATGTTCCGTTGCCTGTTGTTGCATCTCCAGCACATATTAGGCGGCCTCTTCCAAAGGCTCAGCATCTGACTTGAACTGAGCGAGTGGCTAGTCTCCAGCAGCCTTCCGAGTGCTGGAGATCTGGCTGTCCCTGCCTCTGACTGCTGTGCGGATGTGTCAGTGAGGTGTTTCCCAAAAAGTGAACCTGAACCTAATCTATATCTGTGCACCACTGTGTTCTGTGCCTCTGAGCTGGTGGAGGATGTGTCTGAGCGCTGTGATAGTTTTTCCAGAGCTTCCTTCTCGGATGAAGTCTGGGGGCTTGCACTGGTGGTGCTGGACTGACTGGGGGCCTCAATCTGCTGATGTCTAAAAAATAGAAAATTGGGTTTTAGCTAATGAACATGAACTAGATAAGACTGCACGTGACTCACTGTGAATGTCAGGATTTTATGAAGCGATGGAGCTATGATCTATACTGGTTTGGTGGGAGAGGCCAATTTCCCTTTCTCCACAGGAACAATCCCTGTCCTCCCCAGCCATCTCGGCTGCAGCCTCCTCAAATTCAGTGAGGGCAATGTTGTCGGCCATCCCTCCCCTAGTCTGCACTCTTGCACGCCTGTTGTGCGCCAGCTTGGCCTGTATGAAGAAAAAAGGCATGTAAAAAGAATGCATGGAGCAGAGGTTGGGTGAGATGCATGTTCCCTGTGGGAAGAATTTTCCCCCGTCGGGGGGGCAAGTGCAGGAGTGGGCACGTGCAGGCATGTCTCCGATCGGTGCCCCCGATTGGGAGCGCGCTGCCATTTTAGTGGGCGGGCCAATTAAAGCCCGCCAGCGTAACGTTGCCAGTAAGTGCTATGCGCTCCCTGTGTGGACGGGGGGTGATTCCCTCAGCCAAGAGGCTAAGTGCTGCCTCAGGGAGTTTGGCGCCAAATTTAAAAATGATCAATGTACAAAAACAAAATTTCCCTGACATGTCCCCTCTTGTGACACAGTCATATGAGTTGGGACATGTCCATCACTTTTAATCAAACTTTTATTAAATTTTTAAAAACCCTCATGAAACCTCTTCCTGCCCGTGGAAGAGGTTTCATGATTTTTCTGAAGCCCACCAGGGCTCCTGGCCTGCCCGCCAACCTTAAGGTTGGACAGGCAGGTCCATTAATTACTTGAATTAGTTTTCAAATGGCCTCAATAAGCTGTTGACAGGTTGGCGGGCGCACAGCTGAATTGACTGTGCCCCCGCCAACCTGAAAATTGAAATGACGCAGGGTGACGGGAGTTTCGCCAGATGTCATCCCGCGTCATTTTACACGTCAGTGAGCGGGCCCCCCCCCGCCGCTCATTGACCTCAATATCCTGGCCTGTGCGTGGTGAGCCCTCCCCAGAAGGGCCAGAGGATGGAGTGAGAGCAATGTGACAAATGGAATTGTGGTGATGTGAAAGTCTCAGTGAGAGAATGTGTGTTGATATATGTCCCCCACTAATGGTTATGTGAGACCCCTGAAGCGAGTAGCCATTTGAGTGTATGATGCCATAATGAGAGTTTGATATTGGAGGAAGGTGAAGGATGACTTACCCTGGTGGAGTGGATGAGATCATTCATCCTCTTCCTGCACAAGGTACCACTTCAAGCACAGGTGCCAGTCGCGCTTACCTGCTCCACTCCCAGGCTGGAGAGATGAGGCTGCTGTGCTTCCTGCAGCCATCCCTGAGATAATGCACTTGCCTGTGTTCCTGCACTCCTCTGATCAAGGCCTGGGGAGCCTGGTGCGTAAAGCAGGGTGCTGCCTTCCTGTTCAAGCTCTTGGCCTTCCTCATCTGGCTGCCAGACGTCTCTGGTGGGCTGGAGAGAGTGAGATATTGTGTGTTGGACAGGCAGTTAAATATGGCACCTGGACCAGCTGATGGCAGGTGGACGAATCAGATCCCAACCTGCCAGTCAACACACGCCTCTGCATAATTAATGAGGCCTCAAGTACAGAACTGGGCGCAAGTTGCCGCCATTACGGGGAGCTGGCTGGGTGCTGCTGAAACCGCCTGCCACCGCACTTATTTTCATTATGGGAAAATGTCTGTTTTCATTGGTGGAAGATACAAAAAACCTCCTTGAAATTCTGGGGAGCCAAGAGACTAGTGAGATTGAGGACCTAAAAGAAATTAATATTAGTAAAATATTAGTGCTGGAGAAATTAATGGGGCTGTAGAGATAGTTGATGCATTGATGATCATCTTTCAAAATTCTACTGATTCTGGAATGATGCCTGCAGATTGGAATGTAACCCCACTATTTAAGAAAGGAGGGAGAGAAAAAACAAGGAACTACAGACCTTTTTAAAATTTTTAATTCATGAGATGCAGGCATCACTGATTAGGCTAGCATTTATTGCCCTTGCTTAGGGGGCATTTAAGAGTCAACCACATTGCTGTAGGCTAGCTAGACCAGGTAAGGACAGCAGATTTCCTTCCATAAAGGACATTAGTGAACCAGATAGGTTTTTACAACAATTGTTTCATGGTCATCATTAGACTTCTTAAATTCCAGCTTTATTTTAATTGAATTCAAATGCCACCATCTGCTTTGGTGGGATTTGAACCCTAGTCCCCAGAGAATTACGCTGGGCTGCTGGATTACTAATCCAGTGACAATACCACTATGCTGATGCCTCCCCTGAACCTATTAGCCTATCATCAGTAGTAGGGAAAATGCTAGAATCCATTCTAAAGGATGTGATAACAGCGCTTAGAGAATAATGATGAGATTGGGTAGAGTCAACATGTATTTATGAAAGGGAAACATGTTTAACAAATCTGTTGGAGTTTTCTGAGGATGTTACTAGCAGATAGATAGAGCACCGGTGAATGTGGTGAATTTGGATTTTCAGAAGGCTTTTGATAAGGTGCCACACAGAAGGTTAGGAAGCAAAATTAGAGCTCATGGGATTAGGCGTAATATACTGGCATGGATTAAGGTTTGGTTAAGAGACAGAAACAGGGTAAGGATAAACGGATCATTATCAGGTTGGTAGGCTAGTGGAGTACTGCAAGAATCAATGCTTGGGCCCCAGCTATTCACAATCTTTATCAAATGATTTGGATATGGGGACCAAATGTAATGTTCCCAAATTTGCTGATGACACAAAACTTGGTGGGAATGTGAATTGTGAGGAGGATGCAAAGAGGCTTCTAGGAGATTTAGACAAACAAAGTAAGTGGGCAAGAACATGGCAAATGGAATATAATGTGAAAAATATGAAGTTATCCACAGAAATGAGGACTATTTCTTAAATGGGGAGAGATTGGTAAGTATTGATGTCTAAAGGGACCTAGTAAAGAGGTCTTGTTGCAGTCGTACAAAGCCTTGATGAGACCATGTCTGGTGTATTGTGTGCAGTTTTGGTCTCCTTATCTAGGAAGGATATACTGGCCATAGAGGGAGTTCACCAGATTAATCCCTGGGATAGCGGGATTATCTCGAGTAAGAATTGAGGAACTGGGCCTGTATTCTCTAGGGTTTAGAAGAATGAGTGGTGATTTCATTGAAGTGTACAAAATTCTTACAAAGCTCAACAGGGTGGATGCAGAAAGTATGTTTCCCCTGATTGACGGGTGTCTAGAACCAGGGGGGACAGTCTTGGAATAAGAGGTAGGTCATTTAGGACGGAGATGAGGAGGAATTTCTTTAGTCAAAGAGTGTTCAATCTTTTGAATTCTCTACCCCAGAGGGCTGTGGAAACTCAGTAATTTAATATGTTCAAAGCAGAGGTCGATAGATTTCTAAATACCAATGACATCAAGTGATACAGAGATTATGCAAGAAGTTGGCATTAAGGTCAAAGATCAGCCATGATCTAGTTAAACGGCAGAGCAGGCTCAAGGGGCTGAATGGCCCACTCCTGCTGCTATGTTCCAATGAATTCACATTACACCAGCTGCCATGGTGGGCAGCTTCGCTCATAGGATGGCGTTTCTCTTCTTAAGGATGACAATTGTCACTCTATGCCCCTTTGTTTTTGAAAATATGATTTTTAAACTTTCAACTGACTGAAAACCCTGCAATTTGAATTGAGACAGAGTAAACTGCTTAAAAATGCAAGACTACATCCCAAGGTGAAGGTGATAAACAAACAAATCAGCCTCAGGAGAGTGTGAAGAGAGAGACATTTTCTAAGATCCAGACATTCATTAAAATGCATAACTGTCTCAGGAACAGACATTAAAAATATAAAGTATTGGATATTGAAACAATGGCTGCCACAGACAGACACACCCAAAACCTCTTGGAAATACACAATGGGTGAAGTATTTCAAGGCAAAGTCGCCCAGCCACTAGAGATTGCAAGTGAGACAGATGGGGTCAAGAAAGTCTTCACCAGAGGAAACAGGCTGGAAACTGCGGTCCCACCCTCTCTCTGTTTTGGAATAAGAGTTTGAAAAGCCAACTCTGCCAGAAACCTACCAATGAACCAAGATCTCGTACTAATTGCAACATCATCTTCATCTGACTGCACCCAAGAAATCAGCTAACCCAAGTTGGCTGCAGCGTTTAAAACCTACTCCTCAAGAACAATCAAAGGACATCTAATCGTATATTCTTTTGCCTTTTTTATTGGACTCTAACTCCCTTTATTTCTGGTGTGCGTGTGTGTCCAAATGACTGCACGAAGGCCGAATGCTTGACGTCATATTTTTTATTATTTTTCTTGGGTTTAGTGGTTAATAACTTTGCTCTTTCAATGTCTCATGAAAATCTTGTTTGACTGGCTCCTTATTTCTCACAGCTTAAGTACATTGAGATTTAGAAAAGGCATATTTTCATGAAAAAGAAACTTAAACCATTGTTGTGACTAACTGAGGATGTTGAATAGAGGGGAGCCAGTTCACCCCTTCACACCTGTTTGTAACAAAATTGGGTGTTGTATCCAGAATTGTTCCCACAGACTGACAAAAGAATTGGAGTGGGGAAAGGAAATTGTTCCTTCAAAAGCAATTTTAAAACTGAAAAAGGTTTTCTCGGGTCTGTAATACTAAAGTGCTAAAATGTCCACATTCAATGTCAGTGCTTTCATAGAACAGGATGAGATAACTGGTGAGAAATTAAAGGCACTGTCCTTGGAAGAATTGAAAGGTGTAGCTAGGCACTTAGAGGTGGAGTTTTGCCCGAAGGCCAGAAAAACTGAAATTTTAAAATGGTTGGAGAAACATCTAAAGGTGGAAATTGAGGACACAGATAAATTAGCGGCAGAGAAATTAAGATTGGAGCAGCAGAAATTGGAACTGGAATTTGAGAAAAGGGAAAAAGAGAGAAAGGCAAGAACAGGAAAAAGAGAGACAGGAGGAGATAGAATCCCAGGAAAGAGAAAATGAAATAACTCGAGCTGAGAAAGAAGGATCTCACTGTACCCATTGAAGACACCCCTGGTGAGGGGTGGTTCCCTAGTGAGGGAACCATCCCCAGCTCTGATTTAGGGGCTGAGGTATTCAAGTTTGCCCATTTAATTCCTAAATTTGATGAAGAAGAGGTGGATGCCTTCTTTATTTCTTTTGAAAGGTTAGCACAGCAGTTAAAGTGGCTAAACCAACACTGGTCCCTGCTGTTGCAGAGTAAGCTGACAGGAATATCTCATGACGTGTACTCCCTCTTGCCTGAAGAAAGTGCAACAAGCTATGAGGCAATAGCAAAATGGGCTATTTTAAGTGTGTACTAGTTAGTGCCAGAGGTGTACCACAAGAAATTCCACACCCTAAGGAAATGGTCTGACCTGGAATTTGAATGGCTTAAGCAGCTCACTTTTGACTGGGGGCACGTGCTTAAAATTGAGGCCACCAACAAAAACCTTTATGAAATAATTCTTGAGGATTTCAAAAACTTCAAACTTTTCCCATTAAGAATTCACATAGAGGAACAGAGAATAATGGGGCCAGGCAGGCAGCAACCCTGGCTGATGATCATGAGCTTGTCCATAAACTCTCATTCCAAAGGAAACCCTTCCTTAGTCATCTCCAACCAACTGAGAAGGATAGAAGAAGGGAAGTTGATAGGAACTTGAGGAGTCATGGGAGAAAAGTGACAGCTAGAAACACAGGGGACCCTCCTCAAGCCAGAAAGGTTGGTGCTGAGAAGAGGACTGAGGCCAAGAAGCCTACCACAAGACAAGACACCTCCATGCTGGAAGTTATGGGAACAACCCATGGGATTTGTTGGGGCACACAAACCCCACACAGCAAATGGGAGTCAGACAGAAAGCATAGCAGACCAGGCTGTGGCTGTGGTTGTAGTAGCAAATCCCTGCAGACACGTTACTGTGAGTGCAGTTGAATTTAAAACAATCCCTGGGAACTACAAGGATATTACATCAGAAGGAAGAGTGGCCACATTTCCCCAGAGTGAGGTGAATAGCCTGTGGTGATACTGAGGGATACAGGGGCCAGCCAACTCTACTGCCGGGAAAAGGCATGACCTTTCCATAAGAGAGTGAAGCAAGTGCCACGGTGCTAGTAAAGGGTATTGAAGAAGGGTACATGCCCATCCCCTTATACCATAGTGCAACTTTGTGTCAGGACTAGTGACCGTGGGAGTTGTCCCCAGTTTGCTTGTGGACGGGGTCAACAGAGTCGACCTGCTCCTGGGTAATGACCTGGGGGATCAAAAGTGATAGCATCCCCAGTAGTCTCAGAGAAGCCAACCAAGGTCAGGGATACAGAACAGCTGCAGGAGAAAGTGCCTGGCATTTCCCCTGACTTGTGGTTACCTGGTCTATGGCCAATCAAACTCCATCAGAGGGGGCTAAGGTGGCACTGCAGACAGATGACCCCACTGTCTGGTCATCTGAGACCTTTCTCAGGAGTCTGGAGGACCCTAAGGAGGTAATATGTGTATCTTCCTTGGTTGAGGCTCAGCAAGCTGACTCATTGTTAAAAAAGTTAGTTCAGGCTGTCCAAACTGAAGCTGAGGCAGATGCAATTCCTAAATACTATTACATTAAAAATGAAGTGCTGATGAGGAAGTGGAGATCCCCCCTCACAGTCCTGAAAATGAGGAATGAACAGTAATCCACTAATTAGTGGTGCTGCCAAAGTACTGTGAGGAAATATTAAGGTTAGCACACGAAGTCCCGATGGCTTGGCATTTGGTGTTCAAAAACCCAAGCCTGCATCAGCCAGCATTTTTACTGGCCACATCTCCACAGGGAAATAGTAAGGTTTTGCAAAACCTGCCACATCTGCCAGGTCGTGGGAAAATACCAGCCTGCAACTATGATGACCGTGCTGGCCCATGAGGAACCATTCAGCAAGGTGCTGATGGACTGTGTGGGGCCCCTGCCAAAACAAAAGGGGGCTGCCAGTATATCCTTACCATTATGGATGTAGCTATCTGTTTCCCAGAGGCTGTTCCCCTGAGAACCATATATGCCAAAATAGTGTAATGTAATGTAATTCTTTACGGGAATTGACTGCCTACCAAAATCCAGTTGGATCAGGGCTCAAATTTCATGTTCTGAGTATTCCAGGAAGTCATGGGTAACCTAGACATGACATGACTGAAGTCCTTAGCCCATCACCCACAGTCATAGAGGGCTCTAGAATTGTACCGCCAGACTCTAAAACAATGATCAGGGCATACTGCCACAAGTACACCCATGAAGGACTAAGTTTTCTTCTGTTCTCTATGAGTCCAATGAGTCCACCGGTTTTACTCCATTTGAATTGGTTTACGGATACCAAGTGAGAGGTTCTCTGAAACTAACCAAGGAGAAATTTTTAGCAGAGAAGGAGGAAGTCTCCATGTTAAACTACGTAACCATGTTCTGTGAGTGAATCACAAGAGTCTGTGATGTGGCTTGAGAAGAGATAAAGATCTCCCAAACAGCTATGAAAAAGTAGGCAGACAAACATGCAGGGCCCGAACCTTTCAGCCAGGAGATGCCATGTTAGTGCTCCTACCAATACCAACCCCACAATGAAGAATGCAGGAGGGCATGCCAGGAGCAGCCCCAGGCATACCTAAAAATGAGCTATCAACCTGGCGAAGCCGCAGCACAGAACTCCTGCTGCATAAGCAGCAAGTGATAGACAGAGCTAAGCAATCCCACAATCAACGGATCAAATCTAAGCTCTGCAGTCATGCCACATCCAGTCATGAGTGGTGGTGGACAATTAAACCACTCACTGGAGGAGGAGGCTCCACAAATATCCCCATCTTCAATAATGGGAGAGCTCAGCACATCGGTACAAAAGATAAAGCTGAAGCATTCGCAACAACCTTCAGCCAGAAGAGCCAAGTAGAGGTCCCCACCTTCACAGATGCCAGTCTTCAGCTAATTCAATTCACTCCATGTGATATCAAGAAATGGCTGAAGGCACTGGATACTGCAAAGGCAATGGGCCCTGAAAATATTGCTGCAATAGTGCTGAAGACTTGTGCTCCAGACCTGGCTGTGTCCCTAGCCAAGCTGTTCCAGTACAGCTACAACACTGGCATCTATCTGGCAATGTGGGCAACTGCCCAGGTATGTCCTGTATACAAAAAGTAGGACAAATCCAACCCAGACAATTACCATCCCACAAGTCTACTCTCCGTCACCAGTAAAGTGATGGAAGAGGTCATCAACAGTGCTATCAAGCTTAACTTGCTTAGCAGTAATCTGCTCACTGACGCTCAGTTTGGGTTCTGCCAGGGCCACTCAGCTCCTGACCTCATTGCAGCCTTGGGTCAAACTTGGACAAAAGAGCTGAACACAAGAGGTGAGTTAAGAGTGACTGCCCTCGATATCAAGGCAGCATTTGACTGAGTGTGGCATCAAGGAGCCCTAGCAAAATTGGAGTCAAAGGGAACTGGGGGAAAACTCTGCTGGTTGGAGTCATACCTAGCACAAAGGAAGATCGTTGTGGTTGTTGGAGGTCAATCATCTCAGTTCCAGGATATCGCTGCAGGAGTTCTTCAGGATAATGTCCTTGGCCTAATCATCTTCCACTGCTTCATCAATGACCTTCCTTTCATTATAGGGTCAGAAGTGGGAATGTTTGCTGATGATTGCACAATGTTCAGCAGCATTCGCGACTTCTCAGGTACTGAAGCAGTCCATGACTAAATGCAGCAAGACCTGGACAATATCCATGCTTGGGCTGTCAAGAGGCAAGTAACATTCATGCTGCACAAGTGCCAGGCAATGACCATCTCCAACAAGAGAGATTCTAACCATCGCTGCTTGACATTCAATGGCAATACCATCGTTAAAACCCCCGATATAAAGATCATGGTGGTTACCATTGACCAGAAACTGAACTGGACTGGCCATATAAATACTCTGGCTAAAAGAGTAGATCAGAGACTAGGAATCCTGCAGTGAGTCAAAGCCTGTCCATCATCTACAAGACACGGGTTAAAAGTGTGATGGAATACTCTCCACTTGCCTGGATGAGTGTAGCTTCAACAACCATCCAGGATAAAGCAGCCCATTTTATTGGCACCCCATGCATAAACATTCACTTCCTCCACCACCGACTCAAGGTAGCAGCAGTGTGTACCATCTACAAAAAACACTGCGGGAATTCACCAATGCTCCTTTGACATCACCTTCCAAACCCACAACCACTGCCATCTAGAAGGGCAAGGGGCAGAAGATAGATGGGAACACCACCACCTGGGGAAGTTCCCCTTCAAGTCACTCACCACCCTGACTTGGAAATATATCGCCATTCCTTGAACTCCCTCCCAAACAGCACTGCAGATGTACCTACACCACAGGGACTGTGCAGTTCAAGAAGGCAGCTCATCATCACCTTCTCAAGGGCAATTAGGGATGGGCAATAAATGCTGGTCTAGCCAGCAACGTTCACATCTCATGAATGAATAAAAAAAAGACAATGCAATCTGTCAATGCCAGAAAGAAGATTTTTGACAACTCCTCAACTGTGAATCCATAGTGGCAGCTGATACTCTCCAGACTGTCCCCCAGCACCCTCTGGTAGAATCCATGGATGAACCACAATTGAGGGGAGAGCTGTAATAAGTAATCAAACAAATCAAAAACAACAGAGTCTGCGGCCCCAATAATATTCCAGCTGAAGTTTTCAAAGCTGCCGGACTTTTGCTCAAGACTCAAGACTGCATCCTACGGTGCTGGGAGGAAAATGAATTCTCCCTCCAGCACTCCAACTTCAGGAATGTGACAATTGCAACTCTCTCCAAGAAGGAAGATGAATTATCCTGTGGAAACTATCGAGATATTTCCCTCTTGTCCATAACAGGGAAAACCCTGACACACATTCTCCTGAATCACCTACTTCCTGTGTTGTGGCTGAGGAAATCCTCCCAGAGACAGAGTGTGACTTTAGATCTTCCACAGGCATTCAAAGATCTTGACACAGAAGTACACATTAAGTCCAGTACAGAAGACCACCTCTTCAATCTGCATAGACTTGCACAAAGATCACAGAACAGCTACTATGTGAACTCTTGTTTGCCGATGATTGTGTTCTTGTAGCACACACTCTGGAAGACATTCAGCTATTTGCTGACTGCTTTGCCCAAGCCTCAGAACACTCCTGCCTTATAATGTCTGAAAAAGACACAGCTTTTGTACCAATCGTTATTTAAAATTCATCCACAGGATGTGGGCTTCACTTGCTGGGCCAGCATTTATTGCCCATCCCTAGTTGCCCTTGAGAAGGAGGTTGTGAATTGCCTTCTTGAACCGCTGCGGCCCATGTGATGTAGGTACAGCCATAGTGCTGTTAGGAAGGGAGTTCCAGGATTTTGACCCAGCGACGATGAAGGAATGATGATATATTTCCAAGTCAGGATGGTGAGTGACTTGAAAGAGAACTTCCAGGTGGTGATGTTCCCATGTATTTGCTGCCCTTGCCCTTCTAGATGATAGTAGTTGTGGGTTTGGAAGATGCTGTCGAAGGAGCCTTGGTGAATTCCTGTAGTGCATCTTGTAGATGGTACACACTGCTGCTACTGTGCGTCAGTGGTTGAGGGAGTGAATGTTTGTGGATGGGGTGCCAATCAAGTGGGCTGCTTTGTCCTGGATGGTGTCAAGCTTCTTGAGTGTTGTGGGATCTGCACTCATCCAGGCAAGTGGGGAGTATTCAATCACATTCCTGACTTGTGCCTTGTAGATGGTAGACAGTCTTTGGGGAGTCAGGAGGTGAGTTAATCGTTGCATGATTCCTAGCCTCTGACCTGCTCTTGTAGCCACAGTATTTATCTGACTAGACCAGTTCAATTTCTGGTTAATGGTAAACCCCAGGATGTTGATGGTGGGGGATTCAATGTTGGTAATGACATTGAACATCAAAGGGCAATGGTTGGATTCTCTCTTATTGGAGATGGTCATTGCCTGACACTTGTTTGGCATGAATGTTACTTGCTACTTGTCAGCCCGAGCCTGGTTATTGTCCAGCTCTTGCTGCATTTGGACAAGGACTGCTTCAGATCTGAGGAGTTGCGAATGATGCTGGACATTGTGCAATCATCATCATCAAGCATCCGCACTTCTCACCATATGATGGAAGGAAGGTCATTGATAAAACAGCAGAAGATGATTGGGCCGAGGACACTACCCTGAGAAACTCCTGTAGTGATCTCGTGGAGCTGAGATGACTGACCACAACCATCTTCCTTTGTGCTAGGTATGACTCCAGCCAGCGGAGAGTTTTCCCTATGATTCCCATTGACTCCAGTTTTGCTAGGGTTCCTTGATGCTACACTTAGTCAAATGTGGCCTTGATGTCAAGGGCAGTTACTCTCACCTCACCTCGTGAGTTCAGCTCTTTTGTCCATGTTTGACCCAAGGCTGTAATGAGATCAGGAGCTGGGTGGCCCTGGCGTAACCCAAACTGGGCATCAGTGAGCAGGTCATTGCTAAGCAAGTGCCGCTTGATAGCACTGTTGATGACCTCTTCCATTACTGATGATCGAGACTAGACAGATGGGGTGGTAATTGGACGGGTTGGTTTTGTCCTGCTTTTTGTGTACAGGACATACCTGCGCAATTTTCCATATAGCTGGGTAGATGCCAATGTTGTAACTGTATGGAACAACTTGGCTAGGGGTGCGGCAAGTTCTGGAGCACAAGTCTTCAGGACTATTGCTGGAATATTGTCAGGCCCCATAGCCTTTGCACTATCTTGTGCCTTCAGGTGTTTCTTGATATCACTTGGAGTGAATTGAATTGGCTGAAGACTGGCACCTTTGATGCTGGGGACCTCCAGAGGAGGCCAAGTTGGATCATCCACTCGGCACTTAGGCTGAAGATTGTAGCAAATGCTTCAGCCTTATATTTTACATTGATGTGCTGGGCTCCCTTATCATTAAGGATGGGGATATTTGTGGAGCCTCCTCCTCCAGTGAGCTGTTTAATTGTCCACCACCATTCATGACTGGATATGGCAGGACTACAGAGCTTAGATCTGAACCGTTAGTTGTGGGATTGCTTAGCTCTGTCTATCACTTGCTGCTTTTGCTGTTTGGCACGCAAGTGGTCCTGTGTTATAGCTTCACCAGGTTGACACCTCATTTGTGGGTATGCCTCGTGCTGCTCCTGCACTTTGCATTAAACCGGCTTTGATCCCCTGGATTGATGATAATGGTAGAATGGGGGATATGCCAGGCCATGAGGTTACAGATTGTGTTCAAGTACATTTCTGCTGCTGCTGATGGCTCACAGCACCTCATGGATGCCCAGTTTTTAGTTGCTAGATCTGTTCGAAATCTATCCCATTTAGCACAATGGTAGTGCCACACAACATGATGGAGGGTATCCTCAATGTGAAGGTGGGACTTCATCTCCATAACAACTGTGCAGTGGTCACTCCTGCCAATACTGTCATGGACAGATGCACCTGTGGCAGGCAGGTTGGTGAGGTTGGGGTCAAGCACGTTTTTCCCCTCATCACCTAGCAGAGACCCAATCTAGCAGCTGTGTCCTTTAGGACTCGGTCAGCAGTGGTGCTACCAAGCCACTCTTGGTGATGGACATTGAAGTCCCCAACCCAGAGTACATTCTGCACGCTTGCCATGCTCAGTGCTTCCTCCAAGTGGTGTTCAACGTGGAGGAGCACTGATTCTTCAGCTGAGGGAGGGCGGTATGCAGTAATCAGCAGGAGGTTTCCTTGCCCATGTTTGACCTGATGCCACGAGACTTCATGACGTCCAGGGTTGATGTTGAGAACTTACAGGACAACTCCCTCCCGACAGTGCCATCACCTCTGCTGGACCTGTCCTGCCAGTGGAACAGGGCATACCCAGGGATGGTGATGGTGGAGCCTGGGACATTATCTGTAAGGTATGATTCTGTGAGGATGACTCTTGTCAGGCTGTTGCTTGACTAGTCTGTGAGACAGCTCTCCCAATTTTGGGACTAGCACCTGAATGTTAGTAAAGAGGACTTTGCAGAGTTGACAGGGCAGAGATTGCCATTGTTGTTTCAGGTGCCTTGGTCTGTCCGATTTCATTCTTTTTTGAGGCCAGTTTCATTCCTTACTTGATACAACTGAGTGGCTTGCTAGGCCACTTCAGAGGGCATTTAAGAGTCAACCACATTGCCACAGGTCTGGAGTCACATGTTGGCCAGACCAGGTAGGTAGGGACAGCAGATTTCTTTCCATAAGGGCAATTGTGAACCAGATGGGTTTTTATGACAATCAACAATGGGCAATGGTTTCATGGTCATCATTAAACTTCTAATTCTAATTCACCATCTGTTATGGTGGGATTTGAACCCCAGTCCCTAGAGCATTACTCTGGTTTTGCATTACTCTGGGTCTCTGGATTACTAGCTCAGCAACAATATCACTACGCCATCACTCTATTCACAGGACATGCTTTTTATCAGCTATCTGAGCACAAATATTGACCCATTTAAAAATACAACTTGGGAGTGACCTGAGCTTTACATTATCCTTTTTTATCAGAGACAATGCTTGGTGGACTAACTCTTCCCATCCTTTGTACAGCTCAGGGAGTGACCTATGTTTGTTTTGTCCCCTTTACAGATTAGGACTTCAACACTCAATTTTATTTTAAAGCCTTTCCACTCTAAAAAAAATAGTTAAATGGCAGAAATTCATTTATACATGGAACACCATACATTTATACAGTGTTTTTAACATAGCAAAATTACCCAAGGTGCTTCAGAAGTGTTACCAAAATTTACTCCAAGCCAAAGAAGGACTGATGATCAAAAACTTGGTCAAAGAGGTAGGTTTAATGGAAATCTTAAAGGAAATCTAGAGAGCAAGCAAAAGCTTACATTTCCTTTTATTATTTCCTTGCCATTGACTGTGAGGTCTAACAAAATTATAGGAGTTTTATTTAGGATGTGCAAGCTTTGGCCACTGAGCATCATGAAACATGTACATTATAGTTTGAGTATTCAGTAGAAGAATTAATGTGAGTAGGTGCTGCTACACTTGAAACCCTGAACTGGGTGTTTAAAGTAACACTGCAGAATGGTTTCCTTACTGCCAGGTGAGGTATTTTTGCTATTAACTTTCAGAACAAGGTTTCCATTTCATGTTTATACCTTTTGTTTGGTTTTACATTTTATTCATAACTTAAAATTAAACCCAGACAATCCTCTCCTAGCAATGTTAAGTATCTTCTGGAACTTGAATCCTTTAATCTATTCAGTCACCAGCACGCACATGAAAACTCACCTTTGCCAATTATTTCCTGGCAATTATTTTGCTTGCCTCTCCGCCATATACCATTTCCAACCACCTTCTCCCTTAATTTTGGCACTCCTGTAGTTTAATTTTATTACATCATTTTTGAAAGCTGCTTTCAAGTTCTTGTCATGTTAAATGCAGCAAGTTACTCCAAGAGCAATATTAAGCCTGTTTACACATACAATTCACTTGGAAGAAGAAAATGTCTCATTCTAAAGAAAAACTATTATTGTTGAAAGTTATTGACATGGTTTTACAGTACTGTTTATACCAAAGTGTAAAAGTGTCATTTTCACTGCCTTGCCTCTGATCACTAACAGGAATGAAGCCGTACCCCTTCACGCTCCTTGACCGTGACAGAATGTTGACTGACAGAGCTGCTAATGCACCAAGCACCTTGTAGACTGCCCATTCAAAGTCTTCATTTGAGTCCTTTGCAGCAGTACTTATCTGCTACATTGCCCTCCAGGGAACTGGCACACAAACTATTCTTTTCCCCTGGCTTGGCTGCAGCTCTTTCATGTCAGGTGACTTAACACATGCAAATTCTGACTCCATACTAGCCTCTAACGTTTTGCACCATGCCAGTATTTGAGCTGGTAGCAATGAGTGCAAGATCAACTGATGGTGCTTCTTTGTCAGTGCTATGGTATGAAAAAACTTCCATGCAGTGAGTGGTTAAGGTCTAGAATCCACTGCCTGTGTGTGTGGTGGAAGCAGGTTCAATCAAGGCATTCAGAAGGGAATTCAACTACTATCTGAAAGGGAAAATGTGCAGGGTTACAGGGAGAAGGCGGGGAATGGAACTAGCAGAATTGCTCATTTGGAGAGCTGATGCAGACACGATGGGCCAATAGCCTCCTTCTGTGCTGTAACGATTCTGTGAGCTGTCCAAACTTAATCAATCCTTAAAGTGATGATAATCCTTCCTGGAACCCTGAATACACCATTTAGTACAGGAAAAAGGTCCATCACTTGCACTCTGCTGACCTCAAGTAGGCTTTGGGGAATCCCACAGGGAGCATCAGCTGCCCCCTAACTGGGACTAATGTCTCTGGTTTGATTGTGTCATTGAATTCAGTAACAATTGTAAGTTTGCATGGACATCCTCCAAACCTGCCTGTGCACGAGTTTTATTTATATTCATTGTGTAAAAATAGCTGCCGCGCATGGAGGATAATTAAAGCCAGGGAAGAAATTAGAGAAGCAAATCTATAGGGGAAAAAGCAACCTACAATCGCCCTTTGACGAGATTTTTTAAAAAGTTTCTGTAATTTATTGATTTACTATGAGACCCAATATACAGAGGTAATCAGTACAGTAGAAGCCATGAGCCTAGAAGCAAATTTGCAATCCAGTCCATCTGTACTCAATTTCTTGCAAACACTTGGTCCATTCCTTGACTAGAAATTAACAATATGTTAACTGCAATGATCTTGCAGGGGAAAGACCGAGGTGTATATTTGATACAGAGAAGTAAAATTATATTAATTATACCTCATTTTTTTGCTGCGCATTTTCCTTTCAGATATCTAATCGGAGTATGTTTCCAGTGATAGATAAGTGCAGAACATGCGAGGCTTTAATGATACCTGCTCATTCTTGTGAAACATTAGGCTCTACGTTCCAATACGAAGAGAATATTTGACGAGCTGTGATGCAAACTTGGTCAAACAACATTTACAACTGATTGAATGTGATCTTTCTGCTTCACAATGCTAGCTATTTCTGTGTATTGGAAACTGGCCTTTAGTATTTTCATATAAAACAGAAATACAACAGTAGCTGGAAAAGCACTTGAAAGAGATAAATATTTCTCTTGCTTAACACACAGACCTGGTCAGCATTTTTTAAAGAGACGAGAGCCAAGTTTTGTGAGAGTGTTTCTATACCCCTAACTTTTAAACATTTTTAACTTCTGACTTTATATCGGAAATCACAGCTGCAGCTTTAGTGTGGTCAGAAAATTGATGAAAAATGTAGCACTAATCTCGAGAAGTAGAAATGGATGATTGGAAATCGAGTGTCGACTTTCACCAATTGAGTTGAGTGAAAATCTGTGAACGTTAAAATTCAATATTTGCCCTTATCCTCCTTTCACCCAGGAAGAATCTGTTCCTTTTACAATTGCCCTTTGATGAGATTTTTAAAAAAGTTTCTGTAATTTATTGATTTACTATGAGACCCAATATAGAAAGGTAATCAGTACGGTAGAAGCCATGAGCCTAGAAGCAAATTTGCAATCCAGTCCATCTGTACTCAATTTCTTGCAAACACTTGCTCCATTCTTCTAGTCTTCCCTCCAATTTTGAGGGGTGATCTTACCAATAGGAGACACGTTCCATGTAAGCCCAGCCTGCATTGCAACGTAACTCCAGACTGCAACACAGAATGCTAATCCTCCCACAAGGATAGCATTTCCATACTTGTCATGAAAGTCAGGACCAGTTTTGTGGTGAACTTGCCTTGTTACAATTTGACGAATGCTCTGACTGGACACAGAAAACAGACTCTTGGTCAAAGGCATAATCTCCACCGTGTACCTTCCTGTACCACTGTGAAGAGTAGGCAATCACATTGAACCAATAGATGGCAATGTGACTAATAAGCTAAACCAGGGTGGGGCAGTCACACCCACACTTTCCCACACAGCAAAACCCTGGTCTCAGCTGCGCCTTGAGATGTGTAATGAAGGAAGCAGTGGCCTCTTGTCTGCAGCACATAGTAAACAGTTTAAAAGGGAATATTGCATAGCTTTGAATAACTTAAAATGGACAAAGGGGACACCAGCCCTAGACCAATCTTTTTATACCAATCACTGAAAGCAAGCATGCAGGTGCAGCAAGCAGTTAAGAAGGCAAATGGTATGTTGGCCTTCATTGCGAGAGGACTTGAGTACAGGAGCAAAGATGTTTTACTGCAGCTGTACACTGACTGAGCCAGTATTTTTTTCCCATCCCTAGTTGCTCTTGAGAAGGTGGTCGTGTGCTGCCTTCTTGAACCGCTGCAGTTCATGTGGTGTAGGTACACCCACAGTGCTGTTAGGAAGGGAGTTCCAGGATTTTGACCCAGCGATAGTGAAGGAATGGTGATATATTTTCAAGTCAGGATGGTGAGTGACTTGGAGGAAAACTTCCAGGTGGTGGTAGTCCCATCTATCTGCAGCCCTTGTTCTTTTAGATGGTAGCGGTCGTGGGTTTGAAAGGTGCTGTTTAAGGAGTCTTTGTACTAAGGAACCATTCAGCTTCATAAGCCTGGTTCAATTGCAGTGCATCTTGTAGATGGTACACACTGCTGCTACTGTGGATTGGTGGTGGAGGGAATGAATGTTTGTAGATGAGGTGCCAATCAAGCAGGCTACTTGTCCTGGATGATGTCGAGCTTTTTGAGTGTTGTGGGAGTTGCAGTCATCCAGGCAAGTGGGGAGTATTCCATCACACTCCTGACTTGTGCCTTGTAGATGGTGGAAAGGCTTTGAAGAGTCAGAAGGTGAGTTACTCACCGCAGGATTCCTATCCTACAACCCGCTCTTGTAGCCACAGTGTTTATAAGGCTAGTCCAGTTCAGTTTCTGCTCAATTATGTTGATAGTGGGGGATTCAGTGATGCTAATGCCATTGAATGTCAAGGGGCAATGGTTGGATTCTCTCTTTTTGGAGATGGTCATTGCCTGACACTTGTATGGCGTGAATGTTAATTGCCATTTGTCAGCCCAAGCCTGGATATTGCCAAGATCTTGCTGCATTTGAACACGAACTGCTTCAGTATCTGAGGAGTCGCAAATGGTGCTGAACATTGTGCAATCATCAGTGAACATCCTCACTTCTGACCTTATGATGGAAGGAAGGTCATTGATGAAGCAGCTGAAGATGTGTGTAAAGACAAGCAGAGTGGGACAGGAAGGGACAGAGGGTTTAACAAAAAATGTACATCAGCGAATAAGGCAATTGCAGGGAATGGAAGTAAAAAGATGAAATTAAAGAATCTTTATCTGAATGCACGAAGCATCTGCAATAAGTAGATGAATTAGTGACATAAATAGAGGTAAGTGATTTAGAAACATAGAAAATAGAAGCAGGAGGTGGTCATTTAGCCCTTCGAGCCTGCTCCGCCATTCAATATGATCAAGGCTGATCTTCTATCTCAAGGGCGTACTCCTGCACTCTCCCCATATCCCTTGATGGCTTTAGAGTCTAGAAATCTATTTCCATCTTAAATATATTCAGTGACTTGGCCTCCACAGCCTTCTGTGGTAGAGAATTCCTTAGGTTCACCATCCCTGAGTGAAGAAGTTTCTCCTCATCTTAGTCCTAAATAGTCTACCCCCTATCCTGAGACTGTGACCCCTTGTTCTAGACCCCCCAGCCAGAGGAAACATCATCCCTGCATCCAGTCTGTCCAGCCCTGTCAGAATTGTATACGTTTCAATGAGATCTCCTTTCATTCTTCTAATCTCCAGTGAATACAGGCCTAGATGGCCCAAGCTTTCCTCATATGAAAATCCTGCCATCCCGGGAATCAGTCTGGCGAACTTTCGCTGCACTCCCTCTATGGCAAGCATATTCTTTCTTAAGAGACCAAAACTGCACACAATACTCCAGGTGTGGTCTCAGGTGTGGCCCTGTATAGCTGCAGTAAGATATCCTTGTTCCTGTACTCAAGTCCTCTCGCAATGAAGGCCAACATACCATTTCCCTTCTTAACTGCTTGCTGCACCTGCTTGGTGTAAAAAGACCCCAGGTCCCTTTATACATTGTTTCTCAGTCTATCACCATTTGAATAATACTCTGCCATTCTGTTTTTCATACCAAAGTGGATAACTTCACACTTAACCTACATTATACTTCATTGGGTATGTATTTGTCCACTCACTCAACCTACCTAAATCGCCTTGCAGCCTTTTAATACGCTCCTCATTGTTCGCATTCCCACCAAGTTTTGTGTCTTAGCAAACTTGGAAATAATACATTTGGTTCACACATCGAAATCATTGATATATCTTATGAACAGCTGGGACCTGAGCACTGATCCCTGCGGTACCCCACTAGTCATCACCTGCCACTCAGAAAGAAAAACATTTATTCCTATTCTCTGTTTCCTGCCTGCTAACCAATTCTCAATCCATGCCAATGTATTACCCCCAGTACCATGTGTTTTAATTTTGCACACCAACCTCTTATGTGGGACTTTATCAAAAGCTTTCTGAAAATCCAAATACTCCACATCCACTGGTTCTCCCTTACCCATTCTGCTACTTACGTCCTCAAAGAACTCCAGTAGGTTTGTCAAACATGATTTCCCTTCTATAAATCCATGTTGACTTTGTCTAATCCTGTTGATATTTTCTAAGTGTCCTGTTATCACCTCCTTTATGATAGACCCTAGTATTTTCCTTACTACTGAGGTTAGGCTAATAGGTCTGTAATTCACAGTTTTCTCCCTCTCTCCATTTTTAAATAGCGGGATTACATTTGCCACCCTCTAATTTTCCGGGACTGTTCCAGAATCTTGAAAGATGACAACCAACGCATCCAGTATTTCCATGACCACCTCCTTTAACACCATAGGATGTAGATTATCGAGCCCAATTTATTGGCTTTCAGATCCATTAATTTCCCCAGCACTATTGTTTTACTAATTTTTTTCAATTCCTCCTTCTCACCAGGCCCTTGGTTCCCTCATGTTTCTGGGAAGTTATTTGTGTCTTCCTCCGTGAAAGTAGAACTAAAGTAGTTGTTTAATTGCTTTGCCATTTTCTTGTTTTCTATTATAAATTCTCCCCTTTCAGACTGTATGGGACCTACATTTGTCTTCACTAATCTTTTTCTTTTTATATATTTGTAGAAGCTTTTACAGTCTACTTTTATGTTCCTTGCAGTTTACTCTCATACTCTATTTTCCCCTCTTAACCAATCGATTGGTCCTCCTTTGTTGAATTCTAAACTGCTCCCAATCTTCAGGCTTACTACTTTTTCTAGCAACATTATATGACTCCTCTTTGGATCTAATACTATCCTTAATTTATTTTGTTAGCCATGGTTGGGCTGCTTTTCCTGTTATGTTTTTGCATCAGAAAGGAATGTATAGCTGTTGCAATGTATACATTCGTTCCTTAAATATTAGCAATTTGATCCACCATCATGGAAAGCCTATTCCCTAGTCGGTGCCTCGATATACTGGCTTAAAAAACCATCTCGTACATATTACAGGAATTCATTCACCACAGTATTATTGCTAATTTGGTTTGCCCAGTCTATATGTAGATTAATGCTAATTTGCTTTGCCCAGCCTATAGATTTAGATCTAATCGCCATTACAGAAACAGGGTTACAAGGTGATCAAGGTTGGGAAATAAATATTCCAAGGTACACAATAATTCAGAAAGACAGACAGCATGGCAAAGGAGGTAGGGTAGCTCTGATAGTAAAAGATGACATAAGAACATTAGTGAGGAAGGATCTGGCGTCAGAAGATCATGAAGTAGAATCAGAATGGGTGGAAATTAGGAATAGCAAGAGTCAAAAAAACCACTGTTGGGAATAGTTCATGGGTCCCCTAACAGTAGTTATACTGTTGAGCAGAGCATTAAACAAGAAATCATTGGAGCCTGTAACAAAGGAAATGTAATAGTTGTGGGGGATTTTAATCTTCATATAGACTGGGACAATCAAATTGGCGAGAATGGTTCAGAGGATGAGTTTGTAAATATTTTTGTGACAGTGTCTTGAAGCAGTACATATTGGAACTGACTAGGGATAAAGCTATCTTAGATCTAGTACTGTGTAATGAAGCAGGGTCAATTAGTAATGTTATTGTGAAAGATCCATTGGGAAATAGTGATCAGAATACCATTCAATTCCATGTTAAATTTGAAAGTGATTTATTCCAATTGCAAACAAAAATCTTAAACTTTTAAACAAAGCCAGCTACATAGGTATGGAGGGAGAACTAGCTAAGGTTAAGGGTAAACAAACTAAAAGGTAAATGAACTGTTGGATAATCCAAAATATTCAACAAAATATATTCAATTGAAGAACAAAAGCTCAGCAAGATAGACCCATCAGTGGCTCACTCAAGAAGTTAAGGATAGTATTAAATTAAAAGAAAAGGCTTACAATATTGCAAAAAACAGCAGCAAGTCTGAGGATTGGGAGTGTTTTGGACACCAGCAAAGGGCCAACAAAAAGTTGATAAAAAGTGAAAAAAATTATATGAGAATAAACCAGCCAGAAATGTAAAAACAAATTGTAAGAGCTTTTTATAAGTATATAAAAAGGAAGAGAGTAGCTAAAGTAAATGTTGGTCCCTTAGAAGCAGAGACAGAGAAATTATCACAGGGAATGAGGAAATGGTAGGGACATTGAGCAAATATTTTGTGTCTCTCTTCACAGTAGAAAACGCAAGTTCCATATCAGAAATAGGTGATAACCGAGGGGCTAAAAAAATGAGGAAATTAATATCACCAGAGATAAAGTATTAGAGAAACTTAAGGTACTAAAATCTGACAAATCCCAGGGACCTGATGGCCTACAGCCTAGTATTCTAAAAGACATAGCTGCAGATGTAGTGGATGTGCTAGCTATGATTTTCCAAAATTCCTTAGATTTGGGAATGGTCCTACTAGATTGGAAGTTGGCCAACATTACATCACTTTTCAAGAAAGGAGGTAGAGAGAAAACAGTAAACTACAGGCCAGTTAGCCAAACACCAGTTGTTGGGAAAATGCTGAAATATATTATTAAGAAAGTCTTAACAACGCACCTAGAAAACCATGGTATGCCTTGAGCAAGTCCAAATGGCTTTACTAAAGGGAAATCCTGTTTGACAAATTTATTGGGGTTTTTGAGGATATAAGTAGGTGGGTAGATGAAGGGAACTAGTAGATGTAGTATACCTGGATTTTCAAAAGGCATTTGATAAGGTACAGCACAAAAGGTTAATAGGCAAGATAAAGACTCATGGAGTTGGGGATAATATATTAGCATGAATAGAGCACTGGTTAACAGATAGAAAACAGTGGTCATAAATGGAGCTTTTTCAAGTTGGCAGGCAATGAATAGTGGCATGCTGCAAGGATCAATGCTGGGGCCTCAACTATTTACAATCTATATTAATGACTTAGATGATGAGACAGAAAATAATGTATCTAAGTTTGCTGATGATAGGTGGAAAAATAAGCTGTGGGAAGGACACAGAGAGGCTGCAAAGAGATATAGACAGGTTAGGTGAGTGGACAAGATGGCAGATAAAGTATAATATAGCAAAGTGTGAGGTTATTCACTTTGGTTGTAGGAATAAAAAAAGCAGGATTTTTAAAAATGGTAATAAACTTGTAAGTGTTGATGTTCAAAGAGACTTCATTTGGTGTGCTTGTACAAGAAACACAAAGTTAGCATACAGGTGCAGCAAGCATTTATGAAGGCAAATAGCATCTTGGCCTTTATTGCAAGAGGATTGGAGTACAAGAATATAGAAGTCTTTCGACAGTTGTACAGGGTTTTAGTGAGACCACATTTGGAGTAGCGTGTGTAGTTCTGGTCTCCGCATTTAAGTAATACTTGGAGGTGGTTCAATAAACTGGTCCTTGGGATGAAGGGGTTGTCGTATGATGAGAGGCTTGAGCAAATTGGACTTATATTCTCCTGAGTTTGGAAGAATGAAAGGAGACCTCATTGAAACCTACAAAATTCTGAAGGGACTTGATAGGGTGGGAGATTGTTTCCTCTGGTTGGGCAATCTAAAGCTTGGGAGCACAGATCAGGAAAAGGGGCTGATCATTTAGGACTGAGATGAGGAGAAATCACTTAATTCAAAGGGTCCTGAATCTTGGTATTCTTTATCCCAAAGGGTTGTGGATGCTCTGCCACCGAATACATTTAAGACTGGGATAGACAGATTTTTGGTGTGGAGGAGGAAAGGAAAGCCTTTACTAGAAACCCTCAGGCAGTGATTGGATGTGTCAGAGTGCAACCAAGCAAGGGCAATCCTGCTGAACTGGACAATTAGGGAAAGACATTGAATGAGGATAAGGGAATTGTGAGGAACATAGGCAAGAATTCCAGAGGCAACAATATGCTGAAGGATTTTGGAGAGGAAAGGGAGGTGGGAGATTGGGTGGTAGGTTGCAGAGACATTATGCTCAGTGGTAGGTTTTTTGCAAAGTTGAGTGATAATGATGATATTGAAAGGGAGGGATCAGTATCTAAAAGAGATTTGGAGACAGGGAAGGGGAAATTGAGTCGTCAGCAATTCACTGGGAATAATGTCATGGGGGCATGACATGGATTGGAGTTGGGTGGCTATTTGTTCGTTTTTGTACCAGACAGTTGGGATTTCAGTGCATCTGGTCCATTTCAAGTCCTGAAAATCAGTCACATTTGACTCGCATTATCCTGGATAGTACCCATATCACACCCCATTCCACATGTCACTGATCCATGCCTCAACATCAAACCATCTGCATAAAAACAATGCTCAAAAACCTCTAGAAGTACTTCAAGATCAATAATTTGAAATGTAAAAGTCATAATGTATTAAGAATTGGTACCAGTAATGAGGTGTACTGTTCATTATACTTGTGATCTGTCCTTCAATGAAACAGCTCTGAATGTGGTCAGGAGTTTAGAGAACAGAGGCTGAAACTCTGGGAAAGTGCTCAGTCGACTGCATGGCAAGTCACTCACTAAAGCAGTGAGGAAAGGCTCCAGCGGGGAGGTGAGAGGCCAGTAGCAGGCAGCAGTCAGAGGGTGGGGGAGTGGGTCCATAAGGGAAGAGAATCTGCCTAAGGAGGGTGCTCCGTCTGTAGTGGGCAATGCTTTTGACAAAGGCCAATGAGAAGCTGAGGCGGGTATTATTGAAGCAGGTCCCCATATAATTTACTTGCCAGTTTCCCTCACTTACATTACTCATACTCTAGTGAACATCTTTAACGTATGTATATTTCTGAAAGCTTGTGTTCTTAGTATTTCAGCAAATTGCAAATCCTAGTGTTGTGTAAAGCAGCCTGAGTGGAACTATTAACAGTTATTCTGTCTGGTAAAACTGTTTGTCCTTTCTTTCAAAGAGATTAAGTTAAGGAAAGGTAAGGGTTCTAGTTTTTATTTAAAGTACATAAATAATTTAACTTTTATTTTACTGTATTTAACCTAAAGGAAAGGTTTTTTTCCAACTAGAGGCATGGAAGGGCAGCTCAGTTCCATGTTATGTACCGTCTGCAACATGTGGAAATTCCTAGACGCTCCTTGAGCTCTGACCAACCACCTGTGCAGGAAATGCCACCAGCTGCGGCTACTTGAGCCCCGAGTTTGAGCTTGAATGGCAGCTGGAGGCACTGAGGTGCTTCCGCGAGGCTGTTTTGTGGACAGCACGTTTTTAGACGTGGTCACCCCACAGCTTACAGAAGTGCAGACAGAGAGGGAATGGGTGACCATCAATCAGAAGAAAGGTGTCAGGCAGATCGTCAGGAAATCCCCAGGGTGCATCTTGCTCGAGAACCGTTTTCTGAAAAGTGAGTGTGATGGTTCCTCTGGGGACTGTAGCCATGCTCATGGCACTGAGTGGCTCAGCTGCACAGGGGGAGGAAAAGGAGGGTAAGAGCAATAGTGGTAGGAGGTTTGATAGTAAGGGAAACAGATAGGTGTTTCTGCGGCCGTGGGCATGACTCCAGGATGGTATGTTGCCTCCATGGTGCCAGGGCATTCTAAAGGGAGAGGGCAAACAGACAGAGATCGTGGTACATATTGGTACCAATGACATAGGTTGAAAGAGGGATGAGGTCCTGCAAGCAGAATTTAGGGAGCTAGGAAACAGATTAAAAAACAGGACCTCAAAGGTAGTAATCTCTGGATTATTTCTGGTACCACATGTGGCTGGAGAGATGGTGCAGGAGGGAGGGCTTTAGATTCCTTGGACATTGGGGCCATTTCTGGGGGCAGAGGGACCTGTACAAGGCAGACAGGCTGCACCTGAACTGGAATGGGACCAACATCCTTGCGGGGAGGTTTGCCAGTGCAGTTGGGGAAGGTTTAAACTAACTTGGCAGGGGGATGGGATCCTGAGAGGGGGTTCAGCAAGGGGAGATGCATAGCCAAAATGAGAAGAGAGAACAAGTGAGTCTGGAAGGCATAGAAATTATAGGCCAGTTAAGGCACAAGGGAGTTTGGCAAGGTTGGATGGTATTTATTTTAATGCAAAGAATCTGACAAATAAGGCAGATGAGTTGAGGGCACAAATTAACACATGGAAGTATGATGTCATTGCTGTCACAGAGACATGGTTGAGAGGGGGACAGTATTGGAAGCTCAATATTCCAGGATATAGGGTTTTCAGGCGAGACAGTGAAGGAGGTAAAAGAGGAGGGTATTGCAATATTGATCAAGAAACCAATTACAGCAGTGAGGAGGGATGACATCTTAGAAGGCTCCTCAAATGATGCCATATGGGTAGAACTGAAAAATAAAACAGTAACAATCCCATTGCTGGGAGTGTACTATAGACCCCCAAATAATGAGAGAAATAGAAGAGCAGATATGTTGGCAAATTTCAGAGAAGTGTAAAAATAATAGGGAAATAATAGTGGGGGATTTCAACTTCCCCAACATTAACTGGGTTAGTCATAGTGTGATAGGTTTAGTGGGAGTGGAATTCTTAAAATGCATTGACAGCTTTTTAAGCCAGTACGTAGAAGGTCCTACAAGAGAGGGAGCGGTCCTGGACTTAATTTTAGGGAATGAAGCCGGACAAATGGTAGAGGTGTCAGTGGGGGAGCATTTTGTAGATAATGATCATAACTCCATTAGATTCAAGATTGTTATGGAATAAGACAAGGATGGGCCAGGAATCAGAGTTCTAAAGTGGGGGAAGGCCGATTTGAATAAAATATGATTTGGCCAGAATGGACTGGGAGCAGTTACTTTTAGGTAAATCTGTGTCAGAGCAGTGGGACTCATTCAAGAAGGAAATAGGGAGATAGTACAGAGCCAACATATTCCAGTAAAGACAAAGGGTGGGACCAACAAATCCAGGGAGCCCTGAATGTCAAGGGATATAAACGATTGGATAAAGAGAAAAAGGGAGGCTTATGGTAGATACAGAGGGCTCAAAACGATGGAAGCCCTAGAGGAGTATAGAATGTGTAAGGGGAAACTTAAAAAGGAAATTAGGAGAGCAAAAAGGGGGCATGAAAAAGCATTAGCTGGTAAAATAAAGGAAAATCCAAAGTTATTTTACAAGTACATTAAGAGTAAGAGGATAACTATGGAAAGAGTAGGGCCCATTAGGTAGTAATTTGCGTGTGGAGCCAGAAGACATAGGTAGGGTTCTATATGAATACTTTGTGTCGGTGTTCACAAGTGAGAGGGACAATGTGGGTATGGAATCAGGCAGAAGGACTGTGATATAATTAAAGAAATTAGCATAGAAAGGGAGGAGGTTCTAAGTGGTCTGGCAGACTTAAAAGTAGATAAATCTCCAGGCCCGGATGAAATGTATCCCAGGCTGTTGAACGAGGCAAGGGAGGAGATAGCAGGGCACTGGCAATAATTTTCAAAACCTCTCTGGCCACAGGAGAGGTGCCAGAGAACTGGAGGACAGCCAATGTGGTACTGTTATTCAAGAAGGGAGGAAGGGATACACCAGGGAACTACAGGCCAGTCAGTCTAACCTCAGTGGTGGGGAAACTATTGGAAGCAATTCTGAGGGACAGAATTAATCTACACTTGGAGAGGCAGGGATTAATCAAGGACAGTTAGCATGGTTTTATTGAGGGGAGGCCATGTCTGACCAATTTGATTACATTTTTTGAAGAGGTGACCAGGTGTGTAGATGAGGGCAATGCTTTTGACGTAGTCTACTTGGACTTCAGCAAGGCTTTTGATAAGGTAACGCTTGGGAGACTAATAACGAAGTTAAGAGCTCATGGGATCCAAAGCAATTTGGCAAATCGGATCCAGAATTGGCTGAGTGGCAGGAAGCAGAGGGTGATGGCCGAGGGGTGTTTTTGTAACTGGATGCCTGTGTCCAGTGGGGTTCCACAGGGATCGGTGTTGGGTCCCTTGTTGTTTGTGGTATATATAAATGATTTAGACTTGCATGTAGGAAGGTTGATCACTAAGTTCACGGATGACAAAAAAATTGGTGGGGTGGTAAAGAGTGAGGAGGATAGCCTTAGATTACGGGAGGATATAGACAGACTAGTCAGATGGGCTGATCAGTGGCAAATGGAATTTAATCCGAATGAGTGTGAGGTGATGCACTTGGGCAGGACAAACAAGGCACAGGAATAAACAATGAATGGTAGAACCTTGGGAAATACCAAGGATCAGAGGGACCTTGGTGTGCATGCCCACCGGTCCCTTAAGGTAGTGAGGCAGGTAGAAAAGGTGGTTAAGGTGGCATATGGGATACTTGCCTTTATTAGTCAAGGCATAGAATGAAAGAGCAGGGAGGTTATGCTGGAACTGTATAAAACATTGGTTAGGCCGCAGCTAAAGTATTGCATGCAGTTCTGGAATCCGCATTATAGGAAGGATGTGATTGCACTAGAAAGTGCGCAGAGGAGATTTACCAGGATGTTGCCTGCGCTGGAGAGTTTTAGTTAGGAGGAGAGATTGGATAGACTGGGGTCATTTTCCCTTGCAGCAGAGGAGATTGAGGGGGGATATGATTGAGGTGTATAAAATTATGAGGGGCATAGATAGGGGAGACAGGAAGGAACTTTTCCCCTTGGTGGAGGGATCAATAACCAGGGGGCATAGATTTAGGTAAGCGGCAGGAGGTTTAGAGGGGATGAGAGGAAGAATTTTTTTCACCCAGAGGGTGGTGGGAATCTGGAACTCACTGCCTGAAAGGGTGGTAGAGGCAGAAACCCTCATAACATTTAAGTAATATTTGGATGTGCACTTGCGATGGCATGGCATACAAGGCTATTGGCCTAGTGCTGGAAAATGGGATTAAGATAGTTGGGTACTTGTTTGACCGGTGCACACTCAATGGGCCGAAGGGCCTTTTTCTGTGCTATAGGCCTCGATAACTCTGGTGTCTCAGCAAATTAAGTGATATGAGGAGCGGGTGGGAAAACAGTTGAACCCCAATGAATGGAGGGGCAGGCTCAATGGGCCGTGTGATCTACTCCTATTTGTGTTTAATAAAGGTAAAAATTAAAATATCAAACAAACTTTTAAACAAATTTTACATTGTGGGTTTCTTAACATAATGGTAACATTTGAACTTAATTATGAACTTAGTATGCCATTAAAAATCCAGCTTCATCTCATTCAACAAGGTGTAAATTTTTTTCCAAGGGCTTTTACATCATGACTAACAGTGTAAGAATGGAAGTCTCTTCAAGCCTGTGTGTCAATTTCTGAATATGTATGAATGCATTTGGCATAAATCAACTGAAACAGTTTTTTATTCATTCATGGGATATGAGCTTCACTGACTGGGCCAGCATTTATTTCCCATCCCTAACTGCCCTCAAGAAGGTGGTAGTGAGCTTGTAATTACTTTGGAATATAAATGCAGTGGTTTCTTTAACTGATTTTTAATGCATTGTTCTGAAGTGTCAACCTAGTGCATACAAAAATTAAAACGCAACTAAAAAAACTGATAAATGATTGCAATCACACAATATGAAAGGAAATCATGATTTTATTATTTTATTAAAAATCTACTGCTCTCAAAAAATTCTAATTTGTAATTACTACATTTCAACATCTATACAATCACAGTTAAAGTGCTAAAACTGAAAAAAGACTGAATGAAACTAAACATCTGAACACAATTCTAATGTAAACAAAAAGGCTCTTTATGGGGCGAGTGCAAGTTACAAGGTTTTCTCCTTTGCCATTTTAGTGTTGGACACAGCTCGACTGAAGTCCCCTTTCTACCACAGGGTTGCTTCTGATGGTAAAGGCAATGGTGCTCAACAGCCCAACAATCTTGCTGTCAGGAGGAGCAACAAACTCCTGGAACATAACTTGCAGTTGCTGCCTCCAACAAGGAAGGTGCAGATGGCAGCTACTGATCTGATTGTGGTTGGGCTATCAGGCCAGCAGTGTAGTTTCAGCACAGCTACCCTGTCACACATCTGTTCCTAACATGTCATATTGTGGCCAGATGTGCTAACTGCATAAAGTGGGAGATTGAGCACGAGCAGTAATGGTATCAGGTTTGTGAATTCCGATATAAAATTGAACAGTTCCTCACTGCTACTGAATCAGCCTCAGGGCAGGTGCAGTACACTCAGTGGCTTCCAATTGGAGCTGTTGAATAACAAGGGGGTAGAAATCGGCAGAGTTAGTTAATATCAACCACTACTTTCACCCCAAATCAACAACTAATCAGTGTTAACAAAGCCAGCACGAGGTGACATTGCGAATAATGCAACCATCTGTTTCAGTGCTTCACATAAATCAAGTGCAGCCATTACAATTGGCCCAGAATAATTTAAAATTACAAAATTACAACAAAAAAAAACTTAAAATTTCTCAATCTTCATTGGTTCTTTTTGACAATTCAGATTCTTTACAAAGTCCCAACATTGAAATTTTGTTCAGTCCCCTATAGTACCTTTCTGTTTACACATCTTGTAACGTGCCTTCACCATTCAGATTCAGGTTGTGTTGCTTTTGAGGGATGGGGGAGGCGTAAAATGGAAGGAATCAGTTATTTCCTCTTCCATTGAGGTTGTTCTATGCCACATACCATCCACAACAGAGAAGGCTTTATTTTTAATTTTAAAAGATTAACCAAGATCACCATAAAGGTTGAAAGAGAAGACTACTATCTAATAGGGGACAGTGATAATTGGACAAAACTAAGCTTGGGTTTGGAAAGTCTAAAGATTGACAGAGGAAACCCTGGAGATTTAAGAAGTTCCTGAGTCAAGGTACTAGGAAATAGGAGAGAAGACTGCAATGAACTTGATTTCAAAATATTGACTTAGTAGGAAATCACAAGAGTACATAGGATAGCATTTGTTGAACTTTGCAGGAATAAGGGAAAAGTGCGGAGAAATATAAAGCATAGTCATGTCAATAAAACAGAAAGGCTGCAATAAAGAAATGTTGGAATAATCAAGGTGAGTGAGGGATTGCTTTATTTATCTATGCTGTTTTATCTTGTACTCTGCCCAGGAGATCAGGCAAGCCCTGTAGATATATTAAAATGTTACGGCAGCTTTAGCAAGTTAAACCTTTGGTCATGAACAAAGTACACATCATCCCTGGAGGCCACTGAAGATTTTGAGGACAATAATGTTGGTAAATGAAGGCTAAATGTTAAACCGGTAGATGCAGTAAATTTAGTCTGTACTAAATGTCATGGAAGAAATAAAGATATTGATGCTTAGCAATTACACCACAAGAGGAATCAAGTGCATGACCTGAAGGAAATCGATGAATGTAAAGACTTCAACGAATAGTTGGACCATGCATGAAGGAAGTTAGTGATCTGCGACAAGGAGACTGATTTGTTTGGACTTATTTAAACTCATTCTCTGGATTATTAGTTAAAAATAATTAAATCCAGATAAAGCTAGACTTTTCAAAACACAGACAACCATTCAGATTTCAGTTAGGCTGTGAAAACAGTTCGTTTTGCTAGAGGGCCTTTTCTGAATGAAGGTTAGGAACCCCAGGGAACAGGAGATCTTGTTTAAATAAAATAAGAAGTGTTCCTTATTTTCGATCATTACGTGAAGATTTAGGTTGCGCTAATTAAATCAATTAGAACTGTCATTCTCTCCATTCAACTTACTGTGAAATGAACCTTGCCTTACCCAAGCCTTCTCAGGGAGACTGATGGCAGTGGGATGGGAACTCTCGGACACTTCATGTGTTACAGATAGTCACATGTACAGGGAGTGCTGTTAGTTGGAAGAGCTTGAGCTTCAAATTTCAGCAGCTGGCATCATGCAGTGCATCTGCGAACTTGAGAGTTTTGTGGATATCATGTTTCTGGTCATCGTCACCCCAGCTTAAGGATTACAGACATATGGGATATGTGAGACCATCAGGCAGTCCAGGGGGACCAGGCAGGTGGTACAGGAGTTCCCTGAGCACATCTTACTCTGAATACGTCACTGAGTGGCTACAAAGGACTCCAAGGGGGGAGGGTGAACAGCCAGCTGTCATGGTGCATATCAGTACCAACGACAGAGGTAGAAAGAGGGATGAGGAGTAGGATGTTGCGGCGATAATAGAGAACTGGCTGAAAAAAGAGCAGGACTGGGTGTTAAATATTCTTGAACATGGTATAAAAATTAGGGTAGGTAAGAAATGAGGGGGGGATGGCAGTATAAAGCTAAGAAATGACAAAAATACCGTTACACTACTGGGTGTATTCAATAGGCCACCAACTAGTGGAAAATATATAAAAGAGCGAATTGGCAATGAAATTACAGAGAAGTGCAAAAATGATAGAGTAGTTATAATGGGAACTTCAAACATTCTAATATAGGATGGGTTAGTACTAGTGTTAAGGACAGAGATGTGGAAGAGTTTCTAAATGTGTTCAGAAAAATTTTCTACATCAGTATGTTTCCAGTTCACTGAGAAAGGAAGCATTGCTGGGTCTGGCTCTGGACCAAGTGGATCAAGTGTTGGTAAGGGAATATACAGGGAACAGTGATCATACTAGTTTAGGGTTTAAGTTAGCAATGGTAAGGGGCAAGGAGGAATCCTAGAGTAGAAGTAATTTGTTGGGTGAGAGCGAATCTCAATGGGGTGAGAATGGGTCTGGCCCAGGTAAATTGGAATCAAAGATTGCCAAGTAAAACTATAATTCAACAATGGACTGCCTTGAAAGAGGAGATTTTTAAAATTCATTCATGGGGTGTGGGCTTCGCTGGCTAGGCCAGCATTTATTGCCCATCCCTAGTTGCCCTTGAGAAGGTGGTGGTTAGCTGCCTTCTTGAACTGCTACAGTCTATGTGGTGTAGTACATCCACAGTGCTGTAGGTACATCCACAGTGCTGTTAGGAAAGGAGTTCCAAGATTTTGACCCAGCAACAGGGAAGGAACAGCGATATATTTTCAAGTCAGGATGGTGAGTGGCTTGAGAGGGGAGCTTGCAGGTGCTGGTGTTCCCATGTATCTGCTGCCCTTGTCCTTCTAGATGGTAGTGGTCATAGGTTTGGAAGGTGTTGTCTAAGGAGCCTTGGTGAATTCCTGCAATGCATCCTCTAGGTGATACACACAGCTGCTCCTACAGTGTGTCGGTGGTGGAAGGAGTGATTGAATGTGGAAAGGGTGCCTGTCAAGCGGACTGCTTTGTCCTGGACGATGCCAAGCTTCGTGTCGTGGGAGCTGCACTCATCCAGGCAAATGAAGAGTATTCCATTACACTCCTGACTTGTGCTTTGTAGATGGACAGGCTTTGGCGAGTTACACATTGCAGGATTCCTAGTCTCTGACCTGCTCTTGTAGCCACAGTATTTATATGGCTAGTTCAGTTCAGTTTCTGGTCAATGGTACCCCAGGTTGTTGACAGTGGGGGATTCTGTGATGGTAATGCCATTGAATGTCAAAGGGCGATGGTTAGATTCTCTGTTGTTGGAGATGGTCATTGCCTGGCACTTGTGTGGCATGAATGTTACTTGCCACTTGTCAGCCCAAGCCTGGATATTGTCCAAGTCTTGCTGCATTGGGCATGGACTGTTTCAGTATCTAAAGAGTTGTAAACGGTGCTGAACATTGTGCAATCATCAGCGGATCCACTTCTGATCTTATGATGGAAGGAAGATAATTGATGAAGCAGCTGAAGATGGTTGGGCCGAGGAGAAGTACAGTCAAAATAAATGCCCATGAAGGGGAAAGATAGGGCAAACAAAGCCAGCAGACCCTGGGTGACAAGAAAGAGTAAGATGCAGAAAAGGGGGTAAGTTTGGGAGGAGAGGAGGCACATATGCCAGATGTCAATTTGATAATACAAGTGAGAAGTAGGCTGAATATAGAAAGTTCAGACAGGAAGAGAAATAAGAAAAAAAGCACAGAGCCTGTATGGGATAAGGCAGACAACCAACATAAAAGGAAATCCAAAAGTCTTTTGGCATTAATAGTAAAAAGGTTGCAAAAAAAAAAAGGGACAACTGATTAGGGACCAAAAACGGAATTTACACATGGAGGTTGAGGAAATAAATGACTTTTCAATTATCTTTGCCAAGGAAGATGCTATAAAGTCAGTGAACGAGGAGGTAGTTGAGAGACTGGATGGGCTATAAATTGATAAAGAGGTGATATTAGAATGGCTGGTTGTATCTGAAGTTAATAATTCACCAGGACTGGATCAGATGTATCCAAGAATGCGGAGGGAAGGAAGAGTGGAAATTGCAGAAATGGTGGCCATAATCTTCCAATATTCCTTGGATACAGGTGTGGTGGCAAAGCACTAGAGAATTGAAAACGTCACACAATAAAGGATGAAAGGATAAATCCAGCAATTATGGACCAGCCAGTTTAACCTTGGTTGTGTGAAAGCTTTAGTAATGATAATCTGAGGCAAAATGAACAGTCGCTTGGACAAATAAAAGCAAAATACTGCAGATACTGGAAACCTAAACTAAAAACTTGAAGTGCTGGAAAAAACTCAGTAGGTTTGGCAGCAGCTGTAGTGAAAGAAACAGAGTTAATAGCCAGAATTGAGAGTCCAGCGGGCAGCGTGGTTAGCGCCAAGAGGGGAAAACAGCCTGCTGCCCGTGATCAGCCCCCCAACTGCGATTTCATGCTGGTGGGCCAATTAAGGTCCGCTGAGCATGAACCATGGCTCCCCCAATGTTTGGGAGCAGGCGGGCAGAGGTGGGGATCTGTCAGCTGCTGGGTCCAATGGCGACCCAGTGGCCGGTTAAAACCGGCAGAGTCGAGCCCTGAAAGGCTGCTGGCGACAAAGACATCTTTAGTGTCATCAGGAGAGTAAAAATTATGGAAACAAATGCCAGGCAGGAGAGCAGGTCGGGTGGGCATTCGGCCCTAGTTTACTGATGAATGTCTCGCGGTCCTCCTGGAGGAGGTGGCTGCCAGGAGGAATAACCTTATCCCCAGAGATGGAAGGAGGCGGCCACCGTACCTTACAAAAACTGCTTGGGAGGTGGCGGCAGTGCTGGTCAGCAGCCATGATGTGGTGCGGTGCACCTGGGTCCAGTGCCACAAAAGGAGGTTTAACGACCTGAAAGCGGGAAGGGTGGGTACCGAGTTGGCATGGATCAGTGTGTTGAAGTGTTAAGGGCTGGCCAATCCCCGTGGAGCCCAGGGGTGTTAGAGTCTGAGTGCCAACTGTCAATTATGCTGGCATGGCCAAGGGGAGAGCCCTGGCTGCTTGGAATGAGTGCCTTGTGGCTCGAGGGCAACAACTCAGATGTGCCCTGTGAGGTTCTCCTCAGGTGGAGTTGGCCAGGCTGCAAATGGGGCTGCAGATAGAGAGTGGACTAATCAATGTTTCTCTCACCTTTCAGAAGACGGCCCATAATAACATAGAAAGGTCATGGACTGATGGAAGCCCCCCTAACCTCCTAATCCTAATCAGATGCGAGCAGGATGCCTTGGAGCTGGAGAGGCGCCACGCACCTCGGTCAACCAGCCGTGGAGAGGCTGGGGCATCAGACGAAGGTAAGAGTGCAGTGCACAGAGGTGAGAGTTTTGGATGGTGCAAACATCCTTGCGTAGTCTCATCATTGACGGGAACCTCAAAATTGGATTCTCCGTTGATCATTGAAAAACGATGGCACCATGATTCTGATCTCCATGGTCTCTCCAGGGTACATGGCATGCACACTGACATTGTGATGACTTAAACTAATGACACATTATTCTACCTTAGGTTTGCCAACACGCACCCAATCGCAGGACTCCAAAGACCCACCCCTGACACCAGAGGATCACCAGGCTCCAGATGCACAGATACCAGCACCTCAGTGGTCATTAGATCTTTGGTTAGAATTTTGGTGAGGGCAATTCACACTTGTCTGAGGTGCAGACGGAAGCAGAGTGCGCCCAGGGCGCCGGCAGTTGGAGGGCTGCTGGAGACCAGGACGATGCTCAGTTGAAAGCAAATGAGGAGCCTCTAGTGTTGTCCATTAGGCGGCAGATGCTGGATGTCAAACAAGATGTGTGGGAGGATCTGGCGGAGATCCATGAGGATTTGAGTGCCATGGTCTCTGTTATGGAGGCATCCATGTGGAGCATCAGCACTGCGTTGACCCTCATGGCCGAGCGCAATGCCTCCTCCATTGAGAGTGTGGTGACTCTCATGGAGAGGCAGCTCCAGAAACAGAATCAGGGTTCCGTGGGGTTGCTCTCAGATCTGCAAGCCCTCACACAGGGACTGACCTCAGGTGGTCAGTGTCCAGTTGAGAGATGGATGAGGTGCCCAGTATCCCAGCTAGGTTCCTGTCCATCATTGGTGAGCAGGGAGGTCCAGAATGAACTTATGTTGGCCCACGAGCTGCCTGTCATCTCTGAGGGCTCCTCTCCGAGCTTTCTGGATGACGGCAGCAGCTCCTCTGTCCCTCTGCCAGTGACTGTGGCATCTGATGAGGCTGCAGTGACTGGGGAGATGCCAGCCATGGAACTGGCTATTCCCTCCCAGGCGGGGCCAGCACAGGCTCCACTGGCCAGAGGGTGACTGCCAAGGTCGTCAAGGCCAACAGAATCAGCAGGCTGTCTCCAATGCCAAAGCCAGCACGTGGGGAACACCAAGATGTAGCACTCGCAAACTTAAGTTTGAGGCACCACGAGCACAAGAGGGACTGGTCACGGGTGATCTTCTGTTGTGCACTGTTTTGTTTATTTTAACTGATCTGGGGTTGAAGACCAGAGAAGGTTCTGTTACTTCGTTTTGACTGTCAACATGAGATAAATTTTCTTTTCTTGTAATGGCCCGAGTATACTTTTTTTATTTAATGTGGTGCAGGATACGCCAGTGTGTATTGCTGGACTTGGGCTTGAAACTTTCTTGCACAGGCACTGAGTGGACTTGAGTCGAAGGAATGGGCCATTTCAGATGGATGGAGGCAGGAGCCCTGGTGTCATGAAGATATTAATGTATATAATGTTATTGGAAATTATTTTAAATTGAGCTTGTAGTGGGGTCTGTGTCTGTGAGTGTGAGTGTGTCTTAATTGGACTAAACCCAGCTAGGCTGGATGCTTTGATGTACAGTAGTTTGGAGATGTTAAACCGTAAGGTAAAGAGTACATTTGCATTTTGTTGAATAAACCATTCAAAGACTAGGGGTGAATTCTTGCACCTAGCTAGAAGGCACCAAGCAATATGTTTATATTACTAATAAAATTGGTACTATGAAAGGGGTTTTATTGTTAGAAGAGGTGGAGTTCAAACAGTTCAAAGTTTAATGAAAGTTTGCATTCAAAGGGAAGGCTAGATATATATAGAAAAGTTGTGTGTGTGGAAGTCAGAGGCATATAAGATCTAAGCCTGTGTCTGCGAAGGAACAAAAAGAAAGGAACCTCATTTTGAATTTGTAAAATAAAATGTGCTTTGCCTGGTGTCTGTTTAAATCTGTGGGTTATTGTTGCCTTGGGAAGATTATCTGAGTCATTAATTTGGGGATTTGTTTAAAAGTTATTATGGTAGTAATTTGTAGACGTGTACGTATTTAATTCCTTGAAAATTAATAAATTTAATTTATATAAAAAAACCTCGAGGCTTGGTGGCTTTCATTTCTGAATTCAGAGCTGCATCTCAAACATACCAACTGAAAAAATAGGTTTTGACAGTTATTTAAAGTTTCTCTCTGGGACTTAAAATAACTCAGCCTTTATCAACTGCTGTGTCATAACAATGGCATGGGGTGATAGCGCTTATTTGGCAGCCTAGCTGAAGGAGCATTGGACTAAGGTGTCCCTGCCTTCCTGGAGGTTACAGAGGTCTGGCTCTACGTCCTCAGCGTTCTCCTCACGTGCTCCTCTTCTGACTTACTACTGGGTTCATCCTCTGTGGCCTGTGCAGCCAAATCAAGACCCTCTTCCTCCAGTGAGTCCCCCCTTAACAGTGCCAGATAGCGGTCGCATGCTGCACTCTCCACAATCAGTGACACCCACTCTGGGGAATATTGTAGTTCTTCCCCTGAATGGTCCAGGCATTGGAAGTGAGTCTTTAGAAGACATATGGTCCTCTCTATCACCGCCCTTGTGGAGGCATGGCTCCTGTTATATCGTTGCACTGCCTCTGTTCTTGGGTGGCAGAGAGGCGTCATAAGCCACCTTTTCAACGGATAATCCTAGTCACCCAGCAGCCATCCATCCAGTCGGGCTAGAGCACTGAAGAGCCTCAGCACCTGGGAGTGTCTCAGGATGTAAGCATCAGGCGAGCTGCCAGGGTATCTTGCACAGACTCTCAGAATCTGCATCCTATGGTCACACACTATCTGAACGTTCATGGAGTGGAATCACTTCCTGTTAACAAACGCACCCGGCTCACCCGCTGGCGCCTTGATGACTACATGTGGAGTTGATTGCACCCTGGATGCGGGGGAACCCAGCAATCACTGTGCTTGCGCCTCTCCTCCCACAGGTTGCTCCCCTGAAAGCTGCATTAGGGCATATGGCCTCCACTCCCTTCTGTCCCTCCCTTTCTCCTCAGAGGAGGTGCCTCCAGCAAAGAGCACAATCTCCATTACCAGGCTGTCTGATGCCTGGAAGGGTCCACATGGTCTGAATCCTCCGGGGTCCTTGGAGTCACCAAGAAAACCTGAAATGCAGCCTGAAAATGCGAAGAATGAAGTCCCGAACAGAGTTGAAACTGCCAAGTACCAATAAGTCACCAGCAGCAAACTATCTACGAAACGACTACTCACATTGGCAACGATGCTGACCTTTTTTATCCTGCCTGTAGATGAGATTTTGGAACTTGTCAGTTGGCTGTCTGCCTGTTTAGCCTGTGCAATGAGTGCGAAATTGCACAGGTAACGAAAAATCGGTGTCAATTGACTTTTTAATGGCCTTAACTGGCCTCTTAATTAATGGTAGGTGCGGCTCCAGCACCTGCCGGGTGAAATATCGCGCAAGTGCGCGATGACGTTGGGATGCTCACCTGACGTCATTGTGCGCTATTTTATGCTTGACCATGTCGGGTGTGCGCCTGCACGCCAAGCAAAAAATTCTTCCCAATGTTTTGAGTTGAATACGACTCTTCTTCAGAATTAGTCCAAGTGACTTATCCAAGACACTTTGGACAAATACAGATTAATTAAGAAAAACCAGCAAATATTTGCTGAGGGCAACTCATGTTTAACTAATTTGATTGACTTTTTTGATGAAGTGCAGGAAGGATTGATGAGGGTAGTGTGGTATACATCAGTTTCCAAAAGGCATTTGATAAAGTGCCAAATAACAGGCTTGTCAGCAAAGTTGAAGCCCATGAAAGGGACAATGAGAGCATGGAAAAGAAGTTGGTCAGATGACAGGAAACAGACATTAGTATTGCATGTCTATTTTTCAGACTGGAGGAAGCTATACTGTGGGGTTCCTCAGGGGCTAGTAATAGGACCACAGCTTTTCTTCATCTATGTTAATGACTGAGATTTGGGTATACAGAGCACAATTTCAACACGTGCAGATGGCAAATTTCGGAAGTATTGTGAAATGTGAGGAAGATAGTGAAAGACCACAGATAGGCAGACTGATGAATAGGCAGACAGGAGGCAGATGCAATTTAATGCAGAGAAGTGTGAAATGATGTATTTTGACAGGAAAAATTAGGAAAAGCAATATAAATTATAGGGTACAGTTCTAAAAGGGTTCAGCAGCAGGAGAACCTGGGGTATAGGTGAACAAATCATTGAACGTGGCAGGGCAAATTAAGAAAGCAGTTAACAAAGCACATGGGATCTTGGGCTTTATAACTATGGGCAGTGTGTACAAAAGCAAGGAAGTTATGGTGAACCTTTACCAAACACAGGTTTGGCCTTAACTGGCATACTGTGCCCAATTCTGGGTACTGCACTTTAAGGAGGATATGAAAACACCAAAGAGAAAAGATCTATGAGAATGGTTCTGGGAATGAGAGACTTCAGTTATGTGATTAGGCTGACGAAGCTGGGGCTGTTCTCCTTAAGAGAAGAAGGTTGAGAGGAGATTTTCTGGATGTGTTCAGAATCATCACAGAATGAATCGTTAGAAACTGTCCCCATTCGCGGAAGGGTTGAGAACCAGAAGACAGATTTAAAGTGACCGGCAAAAGAGCCAGGGGCGAAATGAGGAGAAACCGTTTAATGCAGTGAGTGGTAAGGATCTGGAATGCATTCCTGACAGTGTGGTAGATGCAGATTCAATCATGGCTTCCAAAAGGGAGTTGGATAATTACCTGAAGAGAAAAATTTATATCTACAGTGAAAAGGCTAGGGAGCGGGACTAGCAAAGGGCTCTTACAAAGGGCTCTTACAAAGAGCCAGATTTGATATGATGGGCCAAATGGCCTCCTTCTTTGCTGTAACCAATCTATGATTCTATAATAAATACACGTGTGAGAGACACCACTATCCAGCCTAGGTCACAAAGGGATAATATTATTACACCCGTGGGTTATCATGGAGGTATTATAGATACAAGGAGGCATGTGTCACTTCCATTAAGGTAATCAAACTGTTTAGAAAGATGTAATTGCATTGACATAATACCTTTTACAACCTCAGGATGTACCAAAACAATTCACAGCCAATTAAGTACTCGAATGTAATCACTGTTGTAATGTAGGAAATGCAGCAGCCAATTTGCACATGCAAGATCTCACAAATATCAACGTGATAATGACCAGAAACATTAGTGATGTTGGTTCTGGAGAAAATATTGGAATAGTGCTGTGGAATTTTTTTCCTGTCCATCTGAGAGGGAACACAGTTTAATATCTCATCTGAAAAATGGCACTTCTGACAGTGCAGCACCCTCTCAGTACTGACATAGCAGTGTCTGCCTAGATCCTGTCTTTAAGGCTCTGAGTTAAAAGGTAACGGGTTCAAGCCCCATTCCAGAGGCACCACTGAGTTATGAATGGCGCTAATGATCGAAATGTAGTGTCTCAGAGCCTTCATTGCCTTTTGTAATCAGTGGAATACTAGGCGAATATTTTTGGTATAGAATTAATGTGGTATTTAATTACACAGTAACACCTTTGCGAAAATACTGATGAGTGTTTGGAAGTACCTATTTGGACTGAGGTTCAGTTAACTGGTCGGCAGAATAGACAATTGCAAGGCGGTTCCACTTTTTAAAATCCTGTTTCAGTTCATTTCAGGCAAACTGCAATTGAAAATTTATTGGATAGATATAAACAAAATATCATCAAAAGGATATTTTTGGTTGCAAAAGCAACAAATGAGCAAACAGTGTTTCTAGTGGAGTTTCCAGGAACTGTAGAATTTGTCCAAATTACATTTTTTTTTTGAGGTGAATGGCAAAGTGTGCTGGGGTGGGAGGCAGGGGCAATACCACATCACAGCTATTAAGCTCCCCCAGTACCTGGTATAACGTATCATTGAGCTGAGTGCAATCTGCACTTCAACGTACTGTCATGTTACAAATCAAGCTCCTAACTCAGCACCATTCTCCCTATCTTTTTTTTGTTCTTTCGTAAGACATGAGCATTACTGGCAAGGCAAGCATTTGTTGCTCATCCTTAAATACACACTTCAGGCCACAACCGCCTCCCAACACCCACCCCTCTTCAGCAATGCACTATTCAACCAAAACAGAAATGCATCGGTGATAGGCTAATCAGTCTATATTGCTGCCTCATCTGTTGTGTGGACAAATCTTAGAAGGGCCGCCATGAGGTGGTGTCGCAATATCCTGACATGAATAACAAAAACTTTGCATCAGCCCCTTTACAAAATCTACCTCAGTTCAAGTTAATGCAACATATTTCTACACTTTATCACATCATTTGATCATTGCTTTCATACTATGGACCCTGTTTCTAATAACAGGATTTAATCTCTTAGAGATGAGAGTTCTGAAAACCAACAGGCTTGCTATTAATGTCGTCAATTCTGCCGTAAACTTAGTAAAAAATAGTTCCAAACAATGATCCCTTTGATACCATATGGGTATGGTGTCTTCATAGAGTCAAATTCTGCACAAGAAATGTATATGTTCATTTAAAGATCTCACAGCAATGCTATAAAAAATGTTTTTAACGTTAAGGATCATTATCAGCCTTGAAGAGGAATCCAAATTTCCTTACTCCATCAGTTTTATAGAGAAGCCAGAGCCAACAGCAGTGTGTTAGGAATGAGAAGCCAAAGTCAGCTTTGAGCTTCCTCCTCTTTAGTCTTTTCATTGGTGGCAACAGTTGTAAAGAGTCTGAACTTGTGTTGTTCCAAAGACGATTTCAAGCCACATTTGTGTCAGCAACTATTTTAACCCTTCTTGGCAGCACCAGTGGCATTGGATGAGATTGCAATTAACACCATCTATTATTTATTTCTCTATTGCTGACCTATCATAGTATATCAGAAAATGAGCTCCCTCTTGCAAATGCTGTGGATTTACCTGTCTTCTGTTGAACTGTGTGCCCCCTTCACTTTGCCTTGGATAAGAGGCTTTGTTTAGGCACTTGTGCAATCTTCCTCAATGACTCGGTTCATGCTAGTACCATGAGTGATGTGGGTTGCTGGATTAGTCAGGTCCCTGATACTGCTTTGCCGGGACTGGTCATTCAGACGGTGTAGGCTGCTTTGCTGGGACTGGTCGTTGAGCCTTGGCAGACTGCCATGCACCAACCGCTCATCCAGACCTCTGAAGCTGCAAGGTGTATATCTGATAAAAGAACAATGGTAAAATTTCCATTAACCATCACTTGGCAGCAGGTTTGTATGTGTGTTTATAAAACATCATGGGCTGGAGGTGGTTCAGATCAGCATAGCCGATTGAGTTTCGAAAGCACCACAAACCAAGGTGTTCCTGTGCTAGTCTCCTGTTTGAACACTGATGGAGGAGACTCAGAAATCCACATGGGTTTTTGGACCCACCAACTGCTACTGTAAAGTGGACCCCCCCAACCTGAACTAACACACTCCCGGCACATCAAAAATGCTGCACCACCCCCAATCTTCCCTGTTGCCGTTTACAGATGTTTGCACCTAAATGTCATGTCAATTACAACCCTCCAAATTAATTCTGCACTCTCTCACACCCATCCTGTGTTGTCAGAGTCCAGGGTCCTAGACTGCTTCTGGAATATGTTTTATTAAGAAAAGAGGGTGTTCTAATATTGTGGTGTAAACAGAATTTCAAAAACTAAACTACTGTAGTCTTATAATCTTTCTCCAATGGCCTCCTCTCCCATTTCTGCTGTTGGCCATCCATCATTCATAAACTTCGATGTGAATGCTGCAGGCTATTCCACCACATTGGGCTTCATGAACCAGTATGGCTTTGCCCTCTGCAATGTCCATAAGCACATCCTTCTAGCAGGGGCTGTGGACAATTACAGTGCCCCCAGCATGGTCCAACTGACATCAGGGAAGAACTTTCCTGTTCTAGAACACAAGAGATTGAAGCTGAAGTAGGTCATTTAGCCCTTTGAACCTGCTCTGCTATTCAATAAGATTACGGCTTCTATCCAACTCCACCTTCCTGTACTATATAAATATTCCTTAAAGCCCTAAGTACCAAAAAAACTATCAATCTCAGCCATTGAATATATTCAAGACAAGAATATTGTAGAGAATTCCAAAGATTCACAATCCTTCAAGTGGAGAAATTTCTCCTCATTTCGGTCCTAAATGTCTGATCCTTATTCTAATATTGTGACCCCGTGTTGTAGATTCTCGAGTCAGGGAAACATTTTCTCGGTATCTACCCTGTGAAGCCCCCATTTTCTTTGTTTCATTTAAATCACCACTCATTCTTCTCAACCCATGGAATATAGACCTTGTCTACTCAATTTCACCTCAGGACAATCTGTTGCACTTCCTCCAGGGCAAGTATGTTCTTTACTTAAGGAGACCAAAACTTCATACAGTACTCCAGGTGTGGCCTCACAAATGCCCTGTATAACTGTGGTATGATTTCTTTATTCTTACATTCTAATCCCTTTGTACCAGTGTCCTTCCTAATTGCTTGCTGCCCTTGCATGTTCACTTTCTATAATTCATGTACAAGGTCATCCAGGTGCCTCAACGTAAATATTTCCCAGTCTCTCACCATGCAAAAAAATTCTGTTTTTCCTATTTTTCCTCCCAAAATGGATAACTTAAACACTTGGTATTCTATCTGCTATGTCCTTACCCATTCGCCCAACCTATCTAACAGCCCCCTAGCCTCCTTCACAGCTTTCTTTTTCATGTAATTTTATATCATCAGCAAACTTTGATAAGTTACATTCCTCTCATTTAAGTCACTAGTATAGATTGTAAATTGCTGAAGCCCATGAATTGATCCTTGTGGTTCCCTGTTAGTTACAGTTTACCAGCCTGAAAATGTCCTGTTTACTCCTAATCTGTTTTCTGTCCATTAACTTAATCCCATTGTGTGCAAAAATCCGTGAGAATGCTTTTTGAAAATCCAAATATACATCTTCCACCGATTCCTCCTTATCCTAGTTACCTCCTCGAACCACTAACAGATTTGTCAAACATGATATTCCTTTCATAAATTTGAGAGACTCTGAGTAACTCATTGTGATTTTCGAAGTTCTGTTACCACATCCCTAGTAATAAGATTCTAGCAGTTTGCTTACTACTGATGTAGCTCCTCATTTTCTCTCTTCTTCCTTTCATAAATAGTGGGGCTATATTTGCAACTTCCTACTTCCTGGGAACTGTTCCAGAGTCTAAGGAATTCTGGAAGATCAAAATCAACGCATCCACTATATCAATAATATAAAAGCAAAATACTGCACGTGCTGGAAATCTGAAATAAAACAGAAAATGCTGGAAAAATTCAGCAGGTCAGGCAGCATCTGTGGAGAAAGAAACGTTTCAAGTCTGTATGTCTCTTCTTCACTATCCCTGCAGCTATTTTAAAATCCGAGGATGTAGGTCAAGTCCATGGGATTGGTTTCCAAAGAGTCCCCTTAAACCTTTACTTATACAGATTTAAGTTCCTCATTCTTGCTAGGCCACCGGTTCTCCATCACTTTTGGAATATTTTCGTGTGAAGACAGATACAAATGCTATTTCTTTAATGTCTCTGCCATTTCCTTATTCCCCATTATAATTTCACCTGTCTCTGCCTCTAATGAGCCTGTGTTTACTTTCATTAATTTTTTATTTACATATCTATAGAAACATTTACAATCTGTTTTTATGTTCCTTGCTAGTCTACTCTCATATTCCCTTTGCTCTTTATGTGCCGATTTCTTGGTGGTCCTCTGGTGAATTTGGAAATCTTCCCAATCTTCAGGCTTACCACTCTTTTTGACAATAAGCTCTTCCTTTGATCTCTTAACACCGTGTTAGCCGTGACTGGACCACTCAGTTTGTGTGTCTTAAAGAAATGTGTATTTGTTGCAAAGTATGTATTAATTCTTTAAATGCTAGCCATTGCTTGTCCACCATCATGTCTTTTAATATAGTTTCCAATCTACATTACCCAACTCTCCCTTCATGCCTACCTAGTTTACTTTGTTTAGATTTAAGTCCTAATTTGAAACTTAACTAAATTGCTTTCAAACTCAATATAAAATCCTATCATATTATGGTCACTCTTCCTTAAAAGCCCCTTTACTGCAAGATCAATTAACCCTTTCTCATCACATAATAATCCAAAATAGCCTGTTCCTTGACATACTGATCGAGAAAATTATCTTTTATACATTCCATGAACAACTCCTCCACACTATTACTGCAAATTTGGTTTGCCTAGTCCATATGAAGATTAAAGTTCCTCATGATTACTGTATTAACTTTATTAGATGAACCTCTCATTTCCCAATTTATATTCTGTCTACACCAACTACTTCTAGGGGGCCTATAAACAAATCTCACCAATTTTTTCTGACCCTTGCTTGCTTTCTGCCCTTCTACCCAAACTAATTCTACTTCGCCTGATCAATTGTTCATTGAACAAAATGGCTGAGCAACCAGTCCTGGCTCCTAGCTCTGGTCTCACTCACAAGTGTCTATATGTCTATCATTTCAAACCCTTTCATAATCTTAAAGGACTCCAGAAGGCCATCCCTCAATCTTCTCCACGGAAAAGAGCCCCAGCCTGCTCAGATCTTTCCAGATGATAAGTTCTCGGTTCTGATATTTTTCAATTTACACCAGATTAAGCGGCACATTGTCAGTGACTCTGTATCTTTTCTACTCCCACCCCCCCCATATAGCTGTGGTCCTTTCTCCCTGTGAAAGGATGCTGACAAGCATTCATAGACCATTCTTAAGTTGAAATTCACATCTCTGCAGTTGAGATGCCTCCTACACTAGTAAAAAAAGAGTTGAGGCACATCAACTCACCCACAACACAGCCCACTATCACCTGATCCCTCCTTCTTAACCTTTCTACCTGAATATCAAAAATCAAACAATGCTACTGGTTTAACCAATGTGAAATCCGACATTAGTTATTTAATATGATAATCCTGACTGAACAATGCAGTTGCATATCTGATACTTAATTTTTAAAAAGCCTCTGTCACACGTGATTTGCCGTGGTGTTGCTGCAGTAGTTCTGCTCACCTGCCATCCCGTGACCTGTGCAAGCTTCCATGGTAACTGCTGAGTTTACTGTGTACACTGCCGGCCTTGCTCCTCTGGTCGTCCATAAGGGCGAGTTGCTGCGAGGAGGCGTGAGTGGACGTTCCTTGCGTAGAGGTGCCTCTGGATTTGCGGACGATTGGGGTGTTGGGGTCTCTCAGCAGTGACTGTGCAAACTCGGGTTCCTGCAGTACTTGGCGGCTCTCATTTACAGAACTGAAAGGAGAAATGAGAAGTCAATTGTAGAACCCAGTTAAAGGGAAGATAATTCTCAGGGCAAGTATTAAGTTTCAGTTATCACCAATTCCCCAAAATAACTTCTGGTTTCTGACTGCCAGCTCTGCGTTGACAGATTTAATACATATTTTATATATTTATTTTGTATATTATATAATACATACACCTACAGGTTTTGGCCTTGGAAGAGATAGAGTGCAGATTCTCCAAAACAAGAAGCCTCATCTTAAAATTAAAGTCAGGTCATTCAGAAATGAAATCAGGAAACACTTATTTTTTCCTCACACATAGGGTAGTGGAAATCTGGAATTCTTTTCCACAATAAGCTGTGGATACTGGGCATCAACTGAAATGCTCAAGACTAACAGCCTTTTGGGATCAAAGGATATGCAAGTCTGTATAAATGTTCAGATACTGATCAATCATGATCTGATTGAATGACAAAACATGCTCAAGGGGCGGTTCTTATTTTCAAGGACACAACCGCCCAACCACCGTGTCTCAGTGCAGGATAGGAAGTGCAAACAATTAAGTTCACTGAGTGTAAAAAGTCCATCCATCTCTCAAGTAAACATCTACTCACCTTCTCATTATGTCCCCCAGTCACTGGCTATTAATTGTGAACCCCTGGGAACATTGGCTTATTGGGTTCACTTAATGACCTTACATGAAATGTGTTGAAAGTTTCAAAAATTTTCCTGTGCACGCTAATTCGTCAATACAGATAACACCACAAATGTTGTGCATCGGACACAAGTACAGAAAATGCTGGAGGTTTTGAGGCAGGCCTAATCCAAGCTTGCCTTTTTTTCCAGGTTGTTGAAGTTGCTTGCTATGCATTTCTAATGTCAGCTGTGGCTTGGTAGGCAACTCACTCACTTCAGTCAGAAGGCCTTGGGCTCAAGTCCCAGTTGTTACAAACAACTGGTTAATAAGATTGTTATGTTCTGGGGCTGTCTCTTTTAACTTTAAGTTAAATGGGGGAACTGAAGGTTAAATGTTAAGGTGGGGGAGGTAGAGCCATTGCTTTACCGGGGAGAAGGTCCAAGATGTTCATACCTCTAGACAAATGGCAAGCGCATCTGTGATGACTGTAGGTGGACAGTTAGTCTCGAAGTCTCATTGGGAGGCGTTAGGAATGTCAGGGTTTTTTAAGCGGATATACTTGAAACTATCTATTCAATTCCAAGAAAGAATGGAGATTGGGGGATCTAGAGGGTAGCTAATGAACATTTCTACCTGGATACAAGGCCCATGTGATTCACGTTGCCTTGAGTATGGGCTTTAAGAAGGAAACGTCAATAGGAAGCCAATGTGATATGAGGTTGCTTAAGCTCTGAACCTCCCAGACTGACATCTGCAAGAATCTGAAAGCATGAAAGAGAGCACATGCAGAGAGGGCAAGGGGGAGGTGGCAGACAGGGAGGGGGAGGTGGCAGACAGGAAGGGGAAGACAACAGGCGTCACTGGCTAGGCCATCATTTATTGCCCACCCATAATTTCCCTTGGGAAGATGGTGGTGGGCTGCCTTCTTGAACCCGCTGCAGTCCTTGTGGATAGGTACACCCACAATGCAGTTAGGGAGGGAGATCCAGGATTTTGACCCAGCAACAGTGAAGGAACAGTGATATATTTCTAAGTCAGGATGGTGAGTGGTTTGGAGGGGAACTTCCAGGTGGTTATGTTCCCAAGTATTTACTGTCCTTGTCCTTCTAGATAGTAGTGGTCATAAGTTTGGAAGGTGCTGCCTAAGGAGCCTTGGTGAGTTTCTGCAGTGCATCTTGTAGACGGTACACACTGCTACCGCTGTGCGTTGGTGGAAGGAATGAATCTTTGTAGAAGGCGTGCCAATCAAGCGGGCTGCTTTGTCCTAGACAATTCGTGCTCCTATTTCCTACGTTCCCATGAAGCAGAGAAGCGGTGAGGACAGCCCTCACCAAGAAAGCCAGTTCGAGGTTAGAAGTTACCAGGCTGGGAAAGGAAAATGGTAGCAGGCCATCAGGAGTGGATAATAATTTTGGACTGGTTCCAGGAGAATAGTGTCCATTTAAGGGGCAGAGTAAAGTATAACCATGGCAGTGTATTTTCAGGTGTGTTAAAAGTCACATGGGAGATCTTTTCTGTACTTTAAAGTATAAGTTCCACACTAAAAAGTGGTTGGTCAATGTTGCTTTTTTGTTTATTTGTTACAGTAAAAGTCTTAAAACTTGAAATCTTGAAGTGTGATCCCTCCAGTCAACCATTGGAAATTCAAATATCTTTTTCAAAGTTCTTGGTCTCTACAGAGATTGTAACACAGCTACTTCAACTGTAATCAAGACTACATTTCTGCTGGCTGCAGTCCTGAGGGACTGCTGCTGGAGGTAGCGCTTTTGGTTTCAGATGTTAAACTGAGGCCTGTTGCCCCCTGGCTGGACCTAATTGATCCCATGGCACCAGTGGAAAAAGAGCAAGGGAGTTCCCGTGAATCAACCCCAGTACTAGAGGCACAAATTCATTAAACCACACTGTCCTCACACCATGAATAGGTTTTATTGAAGAGTGATATGTGATTTATGATATCAGAAATGTTTACAAATTCTTAACCATTCACATTCAAAGGTTTTGATCATTTACATCTTATGAAATGATTTTGGAACAATTCCTTTCAACTTTCATCCTCTTCTCCAGAACACTGCAACCAGAAGGGACTAAAGAGCAGATATAAATCTCACCAGCAAGAAAATAATTTGGGACAAGTCAGGTGGAGTTGAATTTCTCAGCTGTGCTGCTGGCGAAGAGAGCTCCCTGTCAAATGGGCTGATTGAATAATTACACTTACCATCCTTCACTCCCAAGCCTCGTTCCATTTCCACCCCCAAAGACAAACTCTCTGGTGTTTATTGGCCAAGGTTAAGCTCCTCTAACTTTCAACAGAATTCAGCTGTGAAAAGTAGTACAGCATACCACATGTCCTCAGTCTTCAGTGAGGCATTGTTTACATGCACATATTCATCATTCACAATTCCTGTGCACTTGGGTCAGTCCTGATCAGAAATGTCAGACACTAATTAAAATGCGGTTTTACTTGAAACCCACAGGAACTAATGCAATGAGTGAGTTACAGCAGGGGTGACCTGTACTGAAATTGGAGTGACAAATGATCACTAGAGTTACTATTGCTTTAAAAGGAGCTGTGTTAGATGAGGACTCGAAACGTCAACTCTTTTCTTCTCTGCCGATGCTGCCAAACCTGCTGAGTTTTTCCAGGTAATTCTGCTTTTGTTTTGGATTTCCAGCATCTGCAGTTTTTTGTTTTTATCTCTGTGTTAGATGCACAGCACTTGCTCACTGCTTACTTGCACACATCCCAGTGGGCTGCTGCAGCAGGTCTCAAACATACCTAGGTGTGGGTGGGATCTGGTCTCTGCTATAGGAATAAGGCAGCAAGACAAAAAAAGGGGACAAAACACCAACTTACCCAACTTTTCCAGTTCACCCACCTGCTTCCCACATACCTCCCAACACACAAGATGTAGATTCATTTTTGGCTGTCTGTGCTCCCTTCTACTCACTTACGAATGCGGTGTTTCACAGTACCCGAAAGAATTTATGAAAAATTAGCTATAATGAGGTGTAAACACATGGCAGGTAGTGGGGGCAGGGCAAGCGGTGGGGAAAGAAGACAACATGAGGAGTGCAAGGGTACGCAGCACAAGAAGCAGACTCACTCTTTCTTCTTGCGACCATGGAAGAAACTGGCCCATTCAAAGCAGGTCTTCTTACTGCCAACCCAGAATACAGAAGGAATTCCAACAACCAGAGCCATTAGGTACTTCATGAGGAAGAGAATAAGATCGGGGCGGCTCACCTGGGTGACCTAATGAGACACAAAGATAGTTTAACAACACATGGAACAGCAAAAATACAAAAAATAGCCATGTTGGTATATTGTGGAATTTTACAACCAACTCAGTGGAGAAAAATAATTTTATTCTAATTAAGGCTCACATCTCAATCATTAGCTTAGTTTTTCTTTTTATGGATGCTGATTGACTACACATTCCATCCCACAACACTCTTACCACTCTATACCCTAATGGACAGTGCCACATCCCAGCCTCTGAACAGTGCTGCATTCTGCCACCCTACCTTTCTCAACAGGGCATTTCCCAGTGAGCCTTTAAGGGAGCATAGGTGCAATATCCTCTATTCACTAATTTCAGCAAAATTGCACAAGTAAAAAGGTTTTTTTTTAAAACTCTGTTTTCATTAAAATTAGTGAAAAGGAAAGTACAGTCCTTAATAACTAAATTAACTTTGATTTTTATTTGTTACATTTAATAATTTACCAAATTCACATGACATGGGAGATGGGAAAAATGGATAACGTTTCTAAAGCCCTCAGCAGTAACTCAGGGCTTTGTGTATAAAATAAATGTAAAGTCATTTACCTCTAAAAAATCTCAGGGGACAAGTCTCAGGCTTCTCCTCTTCTATCCGTCAATGGAGTAATTGCTGTGACCAAGCAATTACTGAAACAAAGCTATATAATCAGTTATTGGATGGCAATGTTTCAAAGTGGATCCAACTTCTAATTAAAAACAAAAAAACTGCGGATGCTGGAAATCCAAAACAAAAACAGAATTACCTGGAAAAACTCAGCAGTCCAAGTTGGACTCGAACTCAAGTTCTGTCGAAGGGTCATGAGGACTCGAAACGTCAACTCTTTTCTTCTCCGCCGATGCTGCCAGACCTGCTGAGTTTTTCCAGGTAATTCTGTTTTCGTTTCCAACTTCTAATTGTTCTGTTCATTCTGTAGCTATCCAGAATTCATTGAGAACTTCACTGGAGCCTTCTGTCCAAAATGACTCAGGTAGACCATTCCCCTGTAACTATGCTATTTACTATAATTGTATAATGGGGTGCTGAAAAGAGGGCAAACTGGCTACTGCCTCAGGAAATGCAAGGAAGTCCAGCAGTGAGGGAGGGTAAAATAATTATGGAAGAACATGGTAACAGGCCCCACATCAAAAGCAAACCCCATTCACATTATCCCTAGCCGTTTGGCTTCCTCTACCATGTAGCTCATATCAAAACACTCAAATGATAGCACTGGTTACACTTGTGCCCAGAACCAGGAAGTTGTATCTAATATTTTTATCGAGAGCACTTTACCAGACTGTACCTAATACTTCAGGAGTTTAGATGCAAATGCAGGACTTTTAACCCACTGTACAACAAACTGTATGCACCTTTAATTTGATTTGTGCTTCTAACTGCAATCTGGAGACTGTAGATTAAAGAAATCTTGCTATTTCTGAGGATCTGTATAAAATACATGCTCATTTCAGAAGGTGTGGAACTCCATTTATTTAAACAATAATCTAACTGAGTGAGGAAACTAGATATGTACAGAATTACCAAATTGGAAAGAGAAACAAGATTGAAACTAGATGGACCATCTGGCATTAACCTAATCAACAAATTCAGACACGACAAATGTACACTCTGTCCTCCTCATTAATATCTGGGGACTTGTGCCAAAATTAGGATAGGGTGTAGGATAATTTAAGCAACAGCCAAATGTACTCACCAATTTGTGCCTTAAAACCAATGTCCCAAGCTCCTCTATCGCTATTCCTGGGTATGCCATGTCCCACCAGGATAGACTCACCAGAGATGCCTGAATGTAGCAAGGGCCAGAATATACTCGGTGAGGCATTTCAATGTCCATCACCAAGAGCGGCCCGATAACACCACTACTGATCGAGCTGGTCGAGTTCTGTAGGATATAGCTTCAAACTGAGCTTGCAGCATTGCAAGAGCCAACATGAGGGAAAAACCTACTTGACTACTGATCTGTCTGTTGCAGATGCATCTGTCCAGGACAATATTGGCAGAAGTGACCAGAACATAGTTCTTGGGAGGACAAGAATAGTAGGTATATTGGAGGCCGGTTAGCTCAGTTGTGTAGACAGCTAGTGTGTGGTTCAGAATAATACCAACAGCGCAGAGTTTGGTCCCCATTCCGGCTGAGCTAGAATTGGGGACTGCCCTTCATCCTGTCCAGTAGTAAAATCATGGCATAAGCCGTGGTTCGGTGGCCATCGAATAATAGATTATGCTATCTGGAGAAGAAGATGTATTGGAACTCCATCGCTTCTAGGTTTCCCTCCAAGTCATACACCATTCTGGCTTGAAAATATATCGCTATTCTTTCATTGTTGCTGGAACAAAATCCTGGAATTCCCTAACTCCCACAACCAATGGATCAAATCAAAGATCTACAGTCCTGCCACATCTAGTCGTGAATGATGGTGGACAATTGAACAACTCGCTGAAGGAGGCAACTCTAAAAACATCCCTAGCCTCAATGACTTAGGGGGGGCGGGGAAGCCCAGCATCAATGCAAGAAACATTTGCAATAATCATCAGCCAGAAGTGCCGAACAGACTATCTATCTTGTCCTCCATCTGAGGTCCTGACAACATCTCGGCTGTAGGAAGAAAGATCTGTGCCCCAGAACTAGCCATGCCCTTAGCTAAGCTGCTTCAGTACAGCTACAACACTGGTTCTAACTAGCTATGTCCTGTCCACAGAAAGCAGGGCAAATCCTACCCAGGCAATTACCATTCCATCAGTCTACTATCAACTATCAGCAAAGTGATGGATGCTGCTATTGACAGTGTTATTAAGCAGCACTTACTCAACAACAACCTGCTCATTGATGCAGTTTGAGTTCCACCAGGGCCACTCAGCTCCTGATCTCATTATAGCCTTGATCCAAACATGGACAAAAGGGCTGAACTCCAGACGTGAGGTGAGAATGACTGCCCTTGACATCAAAGCAGCATTTGAGTGAGTATGGCATCAATAAGCCCATGCAAAACTGAAGTCAATGGGAACCGGGGAAAACTCTCCAATGGTCGGAGTCATACCTAGCACAAAGGAAGATGGTTATAATTGCTGGAGGACAATCATCTCTGTCCTGGGAATCATTGCAGGAGTTCCTCAGAGCAGTGTCCTAGGCCCAACCATCTTCAGCTTCATCAATATCTATCTTTCCATCACAAGATCAGAAGTGGGGATGTTCACTGATGATTGCATAATGTTCAGCACCATTCGCAACTCCTCAGATACTGAAATAGTCCATGTCCATATGCAACAAGGTCTGGACAATATTCAAGTTTGGGCTGATAAGTGGCAATTAACATTTGCACAACACAAGTCCCAGGCAATGATCATCTCCAATAAAAGAGAATCTAACCCTCTGACATTTGATGGCGTTGCCATCGCTGAATCCCCCACTATCAACATCCTGGGGTTTACCACTGACCAGAAACTGAACTGGACTAGTCATATAAATACTGTGGCTACATGAGCAGATCAGAGGCTAGGAATCATGTACTGAATAACTCACCTCCTGACTCCCCAAAGCCTGTCTACCATCTACAAAGCACAAGTTAGGAGAGTGACGGAATACTCTCCACTTGCCTGGATGAGTGCAACTCCAAAAACACTCAAGAACACATGACAACATTCAAGACAAAGCAGCCCACTCGATCGGCACCCCATCCAGCATCACTCCCTCCACCACCAATGCACAGTAGTAGCTGTGTGTACCATATCCAAAATGCACTGCAGCAACTCAGCAAGGCTCCTTCGTCAGCACCTTCTAAACCCGCGACCTCTACTACCTAGAAGGACAAGGGCAGCAGATGCATGGGAACACCACCACCTGCAAGTTCCCCTCCAAGTCACACACCATCCTAACTTGGAAATATATTGCTGTTCCATCATCATTGCAGGGTCAAAATCTTGGAACTCCCTCTGTGGAAGCACCTTCACCACATGGATTGCAGCAGCTCATCACAACCTTCTCTAGGCAACTTGGGATGGCCAATAAAGTGCCAGCAAAGCCCATATCTTAAGAATGAAATTATAGATACAAAAGGCAGCAAAAGTGGAGAAAGGAAAAATAAATTAAACAAATTAGCATGATGACAACATGACCTTCATAAGAATACCCTCATGTTCAAGTCTTGATGTATAATGAATTCTATTCAAAGGCTTACAGGGAAGATGAACAAAGGTGAGGTATTCCCAATGTGCGTCTAGTTTAAAAGTTGTTTTCAAATGTAGCGAGAGGCAATGTAATTCAAATTTGTCAAATAATCTGCCCTGAAATACCCAGCAGTGACAGGCCATGGACATTAACTGTCATTCATTATAACAGCTACCCAACCCACTCAACGCAAGACTAGAACCGTCTTCACATTGGTCCACTTCAGCTTCTCAGAAGCTCCCAGAGCTCAAATTAGCAGGCGTATTAAGCATGTTCAAGACAGAAGTCGATAGATTTCTGGATAATAGTGACATCAAGACATATGGGGATAGCACAGGAAAGTGGCAGTGAGGTCAATGATCAACCATGATCTAACTGAACGGTGGAACAGCCTCAACCAGCTATATGGCCTATTCCTGCTCCTGTGTCCCTATGTGTACATTTAAAATACATACAGCAAAGCAAAATACAAGCTCTCTGCCAGTAAAATGGTGTTTTTAGTCTGATTGGGAATACAAAGATTACTTTAAGATCGTTCATTATTTGGGGGTAACATCCACACACCATTGGGAGTAAGTGAACATTGAAACATGTTCACTTGGATCAAATCATGTAACTATAGATGCTGCAGCTGTAATCTTCCAAAGTTCTTATGATTCAGGAACTCTTTTTTATTGAAAAATTACATCTGTCATTCTGCTAGTTAAGAAAGATGAGAGGGAGAGATCAGTAACTTACAGACCAGTTAGTCTTAACACCTGCTGCCAGGAAATTACTAGTGCCAATGGTTAAAGACAGAGTGACTCAACTCTTTGTAAAGTTTGAACTGATCAGAGACAGCCAGCATAGTTTTGTAAAGGGTAGGTCATACCTGACAAACATGATTGAATTCCTTGAAGCTGGGAATTCAATGGATGTTACTTATATAGACTTCCAGAAGGCATTTGATTAAATCCCTCACATATGGATTACACGGTGTTGTTGCTTCCCTTGTGCTCTCTTTACTGTGGCCCCTCAATGCCCCAGGCATTGCTTTTACCCAACCCCTCAACCAGCGCCCCCCACGGCCTTTACCCTTCAATCCCTCTGCTTTTACTTCCCTCAACTCCTTTATGCAACCTTTATTCCTCCCCCCCACCCTACCCCACTCCTTTACCTCTCCCTCTGCTTTACATGAGCAGAAAGAAAGAAACTGATTATTATTTGGTACTGCTGAAAAAAGAGACATGTCTAAGCTATTCACTTTGTGTAATTCTTAGCACATTGAGGATTATTCAGCAAATGTTGTCCAATCATGGATTCACATCTAATGTTGGACACTGTGTTTTGAGTTTTGCAAGTATGGGCTGGTTGAGTACGGTCTGTACCCTGCCCATTGCGAACGGCAGCTGGGACATGCTGTTTGATAGGACCTGCCAGTCTTTGTAACGTATGGCCCATATTGGCACTGAAATTCATATACCACATTTCTCGTTTGTGTGATAGAATGTATTTTTGGCTTGATGGCAGCAACCTATTGGTGCTGAATACTGCATAGTAGCAGTGAGAAACAGTTAGCTTCACCCGTCGCTCAAATGTTTGAGATACCTTGCCCTTCCAGGGTAATCCGAGGTAGACTGGACACTTTTCAGGGTCGAAAGTGACAAGCCTTAGGTCCGTTCATAAACTTGTGTGATAGAGAGCATAAAATGATTTGATCAGGGTAGCCATTATCCTGCAGGATACCTTTGTGCTAAGAATTACACTGACAATCAATTTAAGATTGTCAGTCAGGCTCACAGTGTGGTGCAGTTGCATGTACTGGAAGCTACATATGTTAATACACAGGGCCCTGTTCTTTGCAGACAAAAAGAACATGTACATACATTGCTCCCGTTTCAGCTAAACAAAATAAGTGAGCCATTCGCTGACTTATTTCGCAGGGCAATGCCTTGACCAATCAGGGTCAAGCTGCTTGATTTAAATTTCAAACAATGCTTGGCAGTTAACTGTCAGTCGCCAGTGGTGCATTCTCCATGGCAATGCCACTTGTCAACCAATCAGCACTCTCCTCTCATACAGTATAAATTGTTGTTTTCCCCTAATATTGATATTCTTGCGAGTGTCCGGATGAGTGCAAGATGAAAAGCTTAGAGATGTTCCTTTTTTCAACAATACTCAAGTTCTATACTATCAGACGACTATTATTTGGTACTACGAATGGGTCGATTGTTTCTCCAATATCAGATTACCTGGTTGCAGACTTCCACTCATGGCATTATCCTACTGAGCTATTTAAGGATACAATATAGGGTGCACTTGTGCTGAGAATTTCATCCTACAGTTCAGGCACCAGTGAGCATATGGTGTGGCGTTGCAGAAGAGGATGTGTTCTGTCCTGTTTATTAACATACCGAACCATTTGTGCACATGCCTTTCCCAGGAGATCATAAGTTGGGAGTAAAGAAATCGTGTTTGGAAGTAAATATTTATGATTATGCTTGGCCACCATGGTGCGGGGTAGACTTGATGAATCAGCTGGTCTTGAAACTTGACTGCCTTTCCCCTCAGGGTCTTATAATCATCAGGGAGTTAAATATACTGGGCACAATTCAAGGTTTTTGACGTAGCAGACAATATAATTCTGTGCCAATTTCTCCCAAAGAAGGTAGGTTCCATAACAAGTGAGACAGGGAGTAGAGCTTTCACAAGCTCCTCCATATCCCAGCACATTTCATTCCCTACCACCTCAAATCTGCAGCAAGGACCTGGCCTACATCCTGGATTGGTATGAACAAATTCATGGTATTGGTTGAGTCAGTCTGTGATTTCAGGTACCTATGGCCAGCAGTAAGCATTCCCATAACACTGGTTGGAGACAAAGTAAATCTCCCTCTGCTCAACAAGATGCTTTACTCCAAACTACGTTGTAAGACATTTTACAATCCATATAATATCCTCTCCTAGCCTCTCAGTGGGGCCAACTGCAACAGAAGCTGTGGTTTCAGATTTGACTTTGATGTCTTTTGGCAGATTGACTGCAGTTTAGTAATAAAAATTCCATTAAAAATGTGACAGCCTCAGAAACAATAAATCATGTATGGATTAATTTTTGATAGCTTCAATTTTTTAGACAAAAACATTCAATGATCAGCCTCTGTTAAGTGGACCTTGCACTGCCATTCAATGATAATTTCAAATCTTTATTAAACACAGCTCTAATCTGTAGGGAATTGAAATAGGCTAACAAGCTACAGCAAGCATCAACAGGACTTGGGAATCAAGACTGACAAAAAGCAGCTCCCATGTTGCTCTTCTTTTAATGATTATCTTTCACGCTTCACAAATCTGCAATGTGGTCTTGAATCTGATGCATAACATGACAGAAGCCTGAGGAGTGATAAGGTGCTGGACAGTCCACCAGATGTGTTGGAAAGAATGACCCAAGATGTTAGTAAAACTTAGCAGCAATTTTGAACTATTTAAACTTCTCGCACATCACATGTCTAGGCATATTTAGCCCACCTTGATTTTCAGCCTTTACTCCTGAGAATGACTCCTGCTGGGGTACACTTCCACCGGGCTTGATGGTCAATTAGCATTTAATCCAAGTATTTTGCCTACTGAAGAATATTTGATGTTTGTGGGCTCTTCAACCAGCAGGTGGGGCAAATCCAGTTCTTATCCTCTATCAGGATCAATATCAGTTGCACTACATCTAGCCACGATCTTCTTCAAATCCTCAAGATGTCTCAGGAGGAAGGCAGTTACAGCAAATGCTCATTCTCATGTCGTTTCTTTTTGGGGTACCCATCGCAAAGAGAAGGATGGGCTGGGAGCATTAATTACATATGATTTCTCTAGCTATCTTAACCTCCCAATCCTTTTCTTCAAGGAAAATTTATATTTGGCTTTTCACTGTATTTAGAATTCCCTGGTGATAAGTAGTCTAAGTGGCACTCAATAATGCCCAGGACTAGGGAAATCCTGGGGCTGGTGTTCTGGAGGGATTAAAATCTTTGTCTTTAGTTTATAGTATCCTTGGGCCCAAGGAGAGACGCCTCAGTAATTGTTGCAGTCACTGTGATCCCCTTTATTTTTGCACAAGATGACTAGTTTTACATCATGCATGTCTTGAGGCACAAATCTTTTCTTCCAGCAGAGGCACAAAAGTTCTTGGAGATGTTGCAGCAGTGTGGTTTTCCCACTTTTGATTAATTCAGGTGGAATGCCATAGTTTCCTGGGGCTTTACCACTGGCAAGGCAGTCAACGGCCTCATTGCGCTATGCTGTGGTGGGCTCGCTGTTCAGCTCCTCCATGACAGGAAAGTCTGGACTGGTGCTGAAAGCTTCTTCAATGGCGACATTCTCCATTGTGTAGAATTTGAGGTGGTACTCCCTCCACCTTTCCATCTGCTTGCTAGGTTCAGTGATGATCATCCCTGTCTTTGACTTCAAGGGGGCTGATTTGGTTGCTACTGGGCCTGTTGCTTTCTTGATTCCTTCATACATCCCCCTAGCACCCCCAGATTCAACACACTGATGCTGTTGAAAAGTTTCAGCCAGTATGATTGGTGCAATGCTGAGCAATCTGCTTGGGCTTGATGCTCTGAAAGCATCTAGATCTTTTGTTTGTGTGCACTTGCTCTAGTTCCTGAGGGCTCTCCTTTTGGTTGCAGTAACTGACACCATTGCAGTCTAATAAGCCTCAAACCAGTCAGCATTCCTCTGATCTCCTTCCCTGTATACAGTGAGTGCAGAGTTAATGATGCTGTGTGCAGATGATCCAACTTCGATACCACACTTTGGCGTTGTTGCCTGAAAGAGCCTGATCAAGGATGATGAGGAACTCCTGGGTCCTTTCTAGGTCAGTGGTATGGCAAGTGTTGATCTGAGGATGATATGCAACAATTACTGAGGCATCTCCTTGTTAAGTATTGTGGGGAAGGTTTTTGTTCACGTTGCTCTGATCAGATTACAGACCCTAGCATCACACAACTACCCAGAGTATCAGTGAGGCTTCAGAGCTGGCAGGTCGACAGCTGACATGATTTTCTCACTTTGGTAGTCATAGGAGAAATGCCATGAACAGTGAAGATCACTCTACATTGCCTTCATAAACCTCAACAAAGCCTTCGGCCTTGTCAGCAGAGACGGACTCTTCAAACTGCTATGAGAAACAGGCTGCTGCCTGGACTCCTGAGCATCATTTCTTCTTTCCATGAGAACATGCACAGTTTCATAAGTTACGGCTTTTAAGGTCAGCAGCGGGGTAAAGCAGGGCTGCTTCCTGGCACTAATGCTCCTTGGCATATTCTCTATGCTGCTATTGTATGCTTTCAGCGATTCAAACGAGAATGTCTATCTGCTTGTCAGAGCTAATACCAAGCTTTTCAATTTAGCAAGACTGCTCACCAAAACCAAACTGTGTAATGTTCGAGTTCGCAAGTGCTGTTTGCTGTTGACTCTGCACTGGCATCCCATTGTGAAATTCACTTGCAACAGCTTGTCAATCGGTTCCCCTGGGCCTACAAAGAGTTTGGACTGACACCCAGCATTAGGAAGACCAAAGTTAAGGGGCAGGATGTACAGACTCCATCTTCTAGCAACATTGACAACCTCACTCTGGAGGTCATTGTCAGCCTCACATGCTTTGGATCAACAATTACCAGCAAAGTTGACAAGTCAAGTGTGGACCAACAGCATACGAACTGAAAATACAAAGCTCCATATGTACAAGGCTTGTGTTCTCAGCACCCTTCCTTTACATACAGTAGAGGGGCATGGATAACTTATACAAAACAAGAAAAACAGCTAAAAAAAGTTTCCACCTCTGCTGCTTCAGACAAATATTGGGCACCTCCTAGCAAGACAGAGTGCTGGATAAAGTTCACCAGCGTGCAGGAATCCCCAGCATGTTTGCCCTCTAGAGTCAGCTGCGACTCCATTGGCTGGGTCACGTGAGCTAAATAGATGGCGGCTGCATCCCCAAAGGCATGCTTTATGGCAAGCTTGCTATCAGCACAAGACCAACAGATCGCCCAAATCTGTGATACGAGGGTGTCTGTAAGCAAGGCTTCAAGTTGACCGAGATTGGAGTCAATGCATAGTAAATCCCTACTGTTGACCATTGTGCCTGGAGAAAAGCAGTCAAGTAGGGTGTGGAAAAAGCAGAGGACAAAAGAAATGACCAGATGGCAGAAGAGAGAGCTCAATGAAAGGAAAAAAAAACATCAGTTGACCTCTGGCCAACGTTATTCATTTGTGCCAGCTGCAGAAGGGACTGCCACTCACAAATCAGCCCCTACAGCCACAGAATGTTCAATACAGAAGTGGCATATATCCTGGGTGCAGTCCTCCATCTCCCGAGACAAATGGATGCCAAAGTCAAATTAGGCCCAATGGGTTATGGCACCATTGCTACTACAGCTTAGCAACATCCATTTGGTAGAGGCTGGATACATTAAATGACCAATTCCTGCCTCTGGGCTATGACCGACCTGCTTCTATTTATTCCACAATTTCTCTGCTTTGAAAAAGTGATAACGTGGTTTAGCAGTCATTCCTACAAACACACAATGAGAGGCTGTCGCAAGGCAGTGGTGTCATGTTTTAGCAATAAGCATTTTAAACACTGCTTGAGCTCCACATCAATGGTCTTCTATTTTTCACAATATTTAAAGTCTTTAGCAAAAGCTCGTCACTTGCATCAGCTTTGGTTAGGAAAGAGGCACTGTGTGTTGGATGTTAATTCCAAATCTGCATCATTTGGTTTGCTAACTTTTATGTCTCTCTCACAAAGCACGAGATCAGTCAATGGCATTACCATTTAACCCACAAGGAGCACTGGTTACAGTTGAGGATATAAACAGAGCAACATTGAGCAAACTTATTTTTCTTTTATATAAATGTGTTTCCACATAAGTGCAGCAGCATCAGTTGATATTGTTCAATGAATTAAACCACACCCTAAGTCTAGGGAAGAAAATAATAATGACATGGACTGGCCTGTTTAGAAACAGGATATATCTGCAAATTGAAAACTCATATCTGATACAGCCTACACATGCAGATTTCACAGGGCCAGAAATAAACTATTCAGTCCCTCAAGCCTGCTCTGCTATTCAAGCAGATGATCTGTGTACAAATTTCATTTTCCTTCTATACCCTTACATAGTCAAAATCCATCAATCTCAGCCCTGAAAGCTCCAACTGTCCAACTCATCTTGAGAAAGTGATGGTACAGATAGTGATGTTTTAGAGAACATTTGAATTGGCATGATACCACTCTTGATCAACGCCATAACATGTTTAGAAACACAATTTCCAGGGCCAAATAATCTAGGCTCAACTCCAATGATATGGGAAGAAAGCTTAATGCCACTACAAAAAGTCTTCTTCGACAATCCCTCAAGATTGAGGATGACTTGCTTCCACTCTGGTTTGATGGGTTCTGAGATGGCTGATCAGTCCAATGAGCGATCTGCAGACTTTGCCACATGCAGGGCAGGTGCTGCTTGAAGGGTCAAGCAGACGAGGTGTTTGGAAGTTTGTGCGCTCTCTCGAACGCCTCAAATTCGCTTCTGTGGGGTCTGGCTGGCAAAATGGTTAAGAACACTGGTCTTTCAGCATATACTAGTAAGATGAAAATCTATATTGGCTTCTTAATAACTTAGGCAAAGTGAACTTAAGCAGTCAACCCAATTTGTGGTGGGAATGGGACTTGAGTAGAAAACTCCCAATTAATTCCACAGAAATTAGGGATTCCTTGAAAGGCCACAGGATGGGTGGTGTAGAAAGCTCTAGTAATGCTTGTGTATTATAACATGTGTGATATTGTGGAGAAATTACTCAGTTTAAAATTCAAACGTGAAAGAAAGACTTGCAGTTATATAGCATCTTTCTGAACCTCAGGGCATCCCAAAGTGCTTTACAGTCAATGAAGTATTTCTGAAATGTAATCACTGTTGTAACATAGGAGACTGACCTAGCCAGTGAAGCCCACATGCCTTGAATAAACTTTAAAAAAATTTTGAATACAAAGTTCCCACAAACAGCAATTTGATAATGGCCAGATAACTTTTTTTGAGAGATGTTGGTTAAGGGATTTTGATGCTGATTATGGCACATTTTCTTGGAGAGAATAGAGGGACTTTCATCTTCATTTCATCCAATATAGGCAGAGTAGACCATTTAACCCTTTGAGCCTGTTCCAGCATTCCATGAGATCAAGCCACATCTGCAACTAAACTCCATTTACCCATGTTTTTCTCTCAGATTCCTTACCATCTTTGGTTAGCAAAAAATCTCTCAGATGTAAAATTAGTAAATGATCTAGCATCAATTGTCCTTTGTGGAAGAGAGTTCCAAACTTCTACCACCCTTTGTATGTAGAGCTGTTTCCTTTCACCTCTGAAAAGTCTGACTCTAATTTTTAGACAATACCCCCTAGTCCTAGATTTCACAACTGGAATAAATAGTTTCTCTATTTCTATTCATTCCCTTTTACATTTTGAAAATTTTGATCAAATCACTCCATTGCCATCTAAATTCAAGAGAATACAATCCTAGTTTGAGTAATCTCACCTTTCAGCTTAACCCTTGGAGTCCAGGTATTACAACAGAAGACCTAAACTGCACTCCCTCCAAGGCCAATATTTCCTTTCTAAGGTGTGGTGTGCAGAACTGCTCGCTGTACTTCAGGTGTGATCTACCCAGGACTTTGTATAACCGAATTATTACTTCCACCCCACTGTATTTTACTTTTCTCAATATAAAGGTCAGCATTCCATTTTTGATTATTTTATGTACTTGTTCATGACATTTTAATTATCTGTGAACATGGACCCCCAAGTCTATTTGGACTTCAAGCTTTTCACTATTAAGTACCCTGTTTTATCTGTAGGTACAAAATGATGCATCCATTTGCTACTGTTTTCCCCGTTTGCTTAATCAATACCTCTTTGTAATTTTATGCTGCCATCTACATTGCTTACAATGTGAGATCAGCAAATTTGGATATGTGGCTTTCTATTCCGTCTTCTAAGCTGTATTGAATAGCGAATAGGTGAGGCTCCAATACAGATCCTTGCAGGATAACACTCATCATATTCTGCCACTTGAGCAACAGCATATCTCTACTTTCTGACCCCTTCCACTCAGACAATTTCCTAACTAGGTAGATAATTTACCTTCAAATCTATGACTTCAACTTTAGCTGTTTATTATGAGGGACTTTATCAAATACCTTGTGGGAATCCATATAAATAATATCCATAGATAGTCCTCTGTTCATTACTTTAGCCACCTCTTCAAAAAATTCACTCAGGTTCATTAGGCATGACCAAACATTTACAAATCTGTGCTGTGTCTCTCTGATCAGTTGAAAATTTTCAAGTTGTTCAGTCACCCTAACCTTAATCACAGGCTCTAGTAATTTCCTCAACAGACGTTAGGCTAACTGGTCTGTAATTCCCTGGTTTCCCTCTGCCACCTTTCTTAAAACGCAGTGTTTGCTCTATCATTTTGTTTCCATTAATTGTGGCGAGTTCTGTCCCTGATTCAATATTAGTTTCCTTGCGATTTCTGGAATGCTGACCTCTTTTGTCGCTATAAATGCTGATGCAAAGTAATTACTCAGCATGACTACTATTTCCTTAAAATGCTGACAAGGTGATTAATGAAGGTGGATAAAACTAATCAGCGCTGGCACTTGAACACAAAAAACAAAAAGATGCTTTTATGCAAATGACTTGCTGGTTGATTATTCAGTTTTCAGCAGTGTTAAAGCAGGGAGTTTCTCCTATCTATTTGTGGGTGCTAATTTAGAAACAGAGCCCACTGTGTCTATAGAGCCTGGATCCCTATTCTAACCATTAAATTGAGAGAGGAACAGATGCTATCTCAAGGGTAGCCTTTTGTGTAACATTATGGAAACAGTAACATTGTGGTAAAGTTATTGGATCAGTAATCCAGCGACATGAGCTCCAATCCCACCATGGCAACTGGTAGAAGTTAAATTTAATTAATAAATAAAATCTGGAATAAAATGCTAATTCCACAGGTGATGACCATGAAATTACCAGATTGCCATAAAAATCAACCTGGTTCACTAATGTCCTCTAGGGAAGGAAATCCATGGTGCTTACTTGGTCTGGCCTACATGTGGCTTCAGACCCACAGCAATGACTTAACTGCACTCTGAAATGGCCCAGGGAATCAGTTATATCAAAGCCACTACAGAAAAGTCAAATAAGCATAAAACCACAGATCACCTAGCAACGACATAAGCACCGGAAATGACAAAGCACACCCTGCCCTCCCGACCTTGGAAGTCCTCCTCACTAACATTTGAGGTATGTGTTCCCCTCCAAGTATCACACCATCCTGACTTAGATCTATATTGTTGTTCCTTACTGTTGCTGGGCCAAATTCCTGGAACTCCCTCTCTAACAGCATCATGGGAGTACCTACGCCACAGACTGCAGCAGTTCAAGAATGCAGCTCACCAGCACCTTTGCAAGGGCAATTAGAGATGAGCAACAAATACTGGCCTTGCCAGCAATGGTCGTATCCCATGAATGAATACAAAATAAACTCATTACAAACGCTTTCCACATAGCTTTAGAGAGGCTGTGGTGTTAGTGGGAACAAATAAGAGATGAAAGAATCATAATGTGTAAGATGGCTTTCTGCTGTAGTCTGTCCTTAGCTACAGTTCCCATAAGACCTGAGCTGCAACATTCCCTTCTCCCTCATACTGAATGAAAGTAATGAAGAGCATCTTACTGCATTCTCGCTTGGCCTAAATAGCCAAGTGGTTATGGTACTGGGCTTGTAACCCCAAGATCAAGAGTTCAAATCTCAATAGCAAACTATGAAACAACGTAACTTCATCTGAAACAGATGGAAACGTGTTTGTACTCGAAAGAGTTACTGCATTCTCCAAACCAAAACAATCTCCCTTTTCCTTGTGCTATAAAAGAATGTCTCAAATCAAATCACTCAACTGTTTTATTGGAATATTAGTAGCCACAGAATCCCAGAATGGTTACAGCAGAAAAGGAGGTCATTCAGCCAATCATGTCTGTGCTGATTCACCAAAGGAGCAATTCACCTAGTCAATAAATAAATAAATCGCTGCAGTTGAACTTTATGTTCAGCATTTGTTGCTCATCTCAAGTAATCTGGTTTTTGCAGTTGAGTTCAATCTGCACGCTATCACTTGCCCCCATCTCCAGTATAACGAGACTATCCCATGGTCTCATTTTATTTTCCTTTGCATATCAAGCCGGCACACATTCCAGCTCAATAACTAATTAAGCTTAATAGCATGCATCAGTCTGCTCACTCAATGAAACGTACAGCATTGGGAATTGGGAAGTATATGTGATAAATGGGGAGCAGACATCGCAGTCCACTCAATTTAATTTCTCTGCAAAAATCACAGCAATAAATAAACATATGCCTGTCACAGGAATGCCATGAAGTTTCAATACAGCCATTGTCAGCCTGTTTTTATCCTAACACCAGCTATCAGTACACATGCTAATACTAATAAAGTCAGTCAAAATTTATAGCATTTGTTAGAAACAATAATTGCACTCCAGAGTTCATACCATTTAAATAATTTGTAATTAATGGAAGTCGGGTTACGTAGGATGACTTCTGAGCCACATTTCATCACATAATAAACAGTAAAAAACAGTCTATTTCTTCCTACATTGTGGTCATTAGTACTTGGAATTATATGTTCTTACTCTTCTTACGCTTCAAATATGCACATCCTAAATATCCTTCTTATCCCTTCCAACTTCACTGTGTAGAAATAAGGATCATTACACCTATTGCTACTCATTCTTTCCCAGAAGTTGAAAGTTGAGGCAAGTCCTATTTATCCTTGGGCTTCCCTCCTGCTTCAAATTGTAGCTTTAAAATCAAAACTTAATGTCATTAAATTGCTGATTAACCTACTACTTTTACTCTTTTCATCTCTGGTGTCTTGGTCATTCAGCACAACAAAATTGTAGATTTCCACCACTTCCTCCCTCCCACTCACCCCACCAACAATGGAACGGATTAGACAATTCTGAACTTTATAAATTACAAGTCACATCAGAAAAACTGATCGCAAATTATTAATAACAGAAAGCAATTGCAAGAGATGCAACTTGGGGGAGGCGATGGCATAGTGGTATTGTCACTGGACTAGTAATCCAGAGATCCAGGGCAATGCTCTGGGGACCTGGGTTCAAATCCCACTATGGCAGATAGTGGAATTTGAACTCAATAAATATCTGGAATGAAAAGCCACAAAACCATTGTCGATTGTTGTAAAAACCCATCTGGTTCACTAATGTCCTTTAGGGAAGAAAATCCGTTGTCTTCAACTGGTCTGGCCTACATGTGACTCCAGATCCGCAGCAATGTGATTGACTCTTAAAAATGCCCTCTGAACAAGAGCAATTAGGAATCAGCAATAAGTGCTGGCCTAGCCAGCGACACCCACATCCCACGAATGAATAAAAGAAAGCCCTGTCAACTCTGCAAAGTCCTCCTCACTATCAGGGGGCTAGTGCCAAAATTGGGAGAGTTATCTCAAAGACTAGTGAAGCAACAGCCTGACAGTCATCCTCACTGAATCATACCTTACAGATAATGTGCCTGATTCCACCATCACCTGTCCTGTCCCATCAGTAGGACAGACCCAGCAAAGGTGGTGGCACAGTGGTATAGTGGGGAGGGAGTTGCCCAGGGAGTCCTCAACATCGACTCCAGACCCCATGAAGTCTCATGGCATGGCATCAGGTCAAACGTGGGTAAGGAAACCTCCTGTTGATTACCAGGTACCACCCTCCCTCAGCTGATGAGTCAGTGCTCCTCCATGTTGAACATCGCTTGGAGGAAGCACTGAGGGTGGCAAGGGCATAGAATGCCCTCCTCTGGGTGGGGGATTTCAATGTCCATCACCAAGAGTGGCTCAGTAGCACTACCACTGACCGAGCTGGCTGAGTCCTAAAGGACATAGCTGCTAGACTGGGTCTGCAGCAGGTGGTGAGGGAACCAACGAGAGAGAAAACATAATTGACCTCATCCTCACTAACCTGCCTGCCACAGATGCATCTGCCCATGACAGTATCGGTAGGAGTGACCACTGCACAATCATTGTGGAGACCAAGTCCCGCCTTCACATTGAGGATACACTCCATCATGTTGTGTGGCACTACAACTGTGCTAAATGGGATAGATTCTGAACAGATCCAGCAACTCAAGGCTTGGCATCCATGAAGCGTTGTGGGTCATCAGCAGCAGCATCCATGAAGCGTTGTGGGTCATCAGCAGCAGAATTGTACTCTAACACAATCTGTAGCCTCATGGCCCAGCATATCCCCCATTCTAGCATTACCATCAAGCCAGGGGAGCAACCTTGGTTCAATGAAGAGTGCGGGAGGGCATGCCAGGAGCAGCATCAGGCATACCTACAAATGAGGTGCCAACCTGGTGAAGCTAATACACAGCACTACTTGCGTGCCAAACAACACATGCAGCAAGTGATAGACAGAGCTAAGCGATCCTGCAACTAACGGATCAGATTTAAGCTCTGTAGTTCTAAGCTCTGTAGTCCAGTCATGAATGGTGGTGGACAATTAAACAACTCACTGGAGGAGAAGGCCCCACAAATATCCCCATCCACAAAAGATGGAAGAGCCCAGCACAGACCTGCAAAAGGTACGGCTGAAGCATTTGCAACAATCTTCAGCCAGGAGTGCCGAATGGGTGATCCATCTCGGCCTCCTCAGGTCGTCTGAGCATCACAGATACTAGCCTTCAGCCAATTCAAGTCACTCCATGTGATATCAAGAAGTGGCTGAAGGCACTGGACAGTGCAAAGGCTATGGGCCCTGACAATATTCCGGCAATAGTACTGAAGACTTGTGCTCCAAAACTTGCCGCGCCCGTAGCTAAGCTGTTCCAGTACAGCTACAACATTGGCATCTACCCGGCTATGTGGAAAACTACTCCGGTATGTGCTGTGCACAAAAAGCAGGATAAATCCATCCCGGTCAATTACCGCCCCATCAGGCCTACTCTCGATCATCAATAAAGTAATGTAAGGGGGTCATCAACAGTGCTATCATGCAGCACTTGCTTAGCAATAATCTGCTTACTGACGCCCAGTTTGGGTTCTGCCAGGGCCACTCAGCTCCTGATCTCATTACAGCCTTGGTTCAAATATGGACAAAAGAGCTGAACTCCCGAGGTGAGGTGAGAGTAACTGCCCTTGACATCAAGGCCACATTTGACTAAGTGTAGCATCAAGGAGCCCTAGCAAAACTGGAGTCAATGGGAATCAAGGGGAAAACTCTCTGCTGGTTGGAGTCATACCTAGCACAAAGGAAGATGGTTGCGGTTGTTGGGGATCATCTCAGCTCAAGGAGACCAGTGCAGGAGCTCCTCAGGGTATGTTCTAGGCCCAAGCATCTTCAGCTGCTTCATCAATAACCTTCCTTCCATCATAAGGTCGGGAGTGGGGATGTTTGTTGATGATTGCACAATGTTCAGCACCATTTGTGACTCCTCAGATACTGAAACAGTCCATGCCCAAATGCAGCAAGGCCTGGCCAATATCCAGGCTTGGGCTGACAAGTGGCAAGAACATTCGTGCCACATAAGTGTCAGGCAATGACCATCTCCAACAAGAGAGAATCCAACCACTGCCCCTTGACGTTCAATGGCATTACCATCACAGAATCCCCTACCATCAACTTCATGGGGGTTACCATTGACCAGAAATTAAATTAGACTAGCCATATAAATACTGTGGTTACAAGAGCAGGTCAGAGGCTAGGAATTGTGTGTCGAGTAACTCACCTCCTGACTTCCCAAAGCCTGTCCACCATCTACATGGCACAAGTCAGGAGTGTGATGGATTACTCCCCACTTGCCTGGATGAGTGCAGTTCCTACAACACAGAAGAAGCTGGACACTGTCCAGGACAAAGCAGCCCACTTGATTGGCACCACATCTACAAACATTCACTCTCTCCACCACCAACGTACAGTAGCAGCAGTGCGTACCATCTACAAGATGTACTGCAGGAATTTACCAAGGTTCTTTAGACAACACCTTCCAAATCCACAATCACTACCATCTAGCAGGATAAGGGCAGCAGATAGATGGGAGCATTACCACCTGGAGGCTCCCCTCCAAGTAACCCACCACCCTGACTCGGAAATATATCGCCGTTCCTTCACTGTTGCTGGGTTAAAATCCTGGAACTCCCTTCCTAACAGCACTGTGTGTGTGTATCTACACCACATGGACTGCAGCAGTTCAAGAAGGCAGCTCAACACCATCTTCTTAAGGGCAACTAGGGATGGGCAATAAATGCTGGCCCAGCCAGCGAAGCCCAAATCTCGTGAATGAATTTTTAAAAACTTGGTTAAAAGGGTCCCATTTGTCATTGTTTGCTAATAATTGTTGATGTTTTGACATTACTATGAAAGGGGAGATAAAAATATTAGATATGGAGGAAAATGGCACTCCCTCTAAGTTACAATCAAGGAAATCACACAATTGTGTTTACTGTTTATCCCCAAACAGACATTTAAGACATGACTCAATGGTAGCGCAAGATTGTGGGTTCATGCCCCATTCCACAGTCTTGAGTACATGATCTAGGCTGGAAATAAACTTGAATACTCTTGAATATGGAAGCTGAAAGGATGTTCTAACTGAGGAGCTTAAGATGATCAGAAGATTTGATAGAGTAGACATGTAGGGGATGGGCTTGGGGGGGGTGGTGGGTGGAGAGATAAACTATTTCCTCTAGTGGGGTCCAGAACAAGGTGCCATAACCTTAAAATTAGAGCATTAGAGCTTAGCTATTCAAGGGTCACTTATCAGGGAGCACTTCTTCACAGAAAGGGTAGTGAAAATCTGGAAAACTCATCAAAAAACACTGGTAAGACTGGGGTGGAGGGTCAATGGAATGTTTCAAAACTAAGATCAATAACTTTTGTTAGGCAAGGGTGTTAACAGATTGTTAATATATGTGGGTAAATTGAGTTAAGATGCAAGTTAAATGGAGATCAGCTATGATCGAATGGCAAACAGGTTTGGAAGACTTCCACCCCGTTCACACATTCCTATAGCATTGCGTGCACTACTGGGGGGGGGGGGGGGGGGGGGGGGGAGGAGGAGCTTGCTGCATATTTGGAGGTGCAGTCACTCAGAGGAGACTTAAAACTAAGTCTGCTCTTTTAAGTGGATGTAAAAGATCTCATGACACGATTTAAAGAGCGGAGTTCTCCTTGTGTCCTGGACAACATTGATCCCTCAACCAACCAACACCTAAAACAGATAAGGTCATTTATTTCATTGCTATTTGTGTGAGCTTGCTGCACACAAGCCGATTGCCACATTTTCTACATTGCAACAGTGTGCACACTTCATTGACTGAAGCATTTTGGGAATTCTGGAGGTTAGGAAAGGTGCTATGTAAATTCAAGGTTTTTTTAATGTCTTGCATTCACTAATTATTAGATACTATTTCTAGTATGCAGGTGACATTTTCTATGTATGTTATATACACTCACATACATATACAAATATATATATATATAATATATATATGAATATACACACTTGCTGAAGTCTGTACGTGTTTTTTTAATTATTATAGAGTAATATAGGGCATCAGTGAATACAGTTTGAAGCTGCAGGGCCAGCAATATTAACAAGTTATTTGTTACAGATTACAGAAAAGTTCATCACCTCATATACTAGTAGTCAGCTGTGATTTTTACTTTCCCTACCGATTACTTTCTAACCTAAATAGTGAAGCATGACGTACCTGGTAAGGACAGGGAATGTGGTATTCACGACAACGTTCCTGAATCCATGTTGTCTCCCATACAGTACGGAATGCTTGCTCATAAAAGTAACATCCAATTACAACAAGGAGTGGTACGAGGTAGAGAATGCTGAACACACCAATGCGGATCATGAACTTCACCAACTTGTCCTGATTCTCTTTTTCCAGTGGGATTTCAATCCGTACACGGTTCAGGGATATTATACCTGCTAGTAGCAAAGAAACCCCTACCACCACATAGAGACATAGAGGAGCCAAAACAAAATATCGCAGCGCATCAACATCATATAGTCCGACAAAGCAAACACCACTGATGTTGTCCCCTTCAATTTTGTTCATGGCGAGGAGAATGATAGTGAGGGTCCCTGGGATCCCCCAGGCGCTTGCATGGAACAGTAGTGCTTTCTTCTCTATTGCCTCACTGCCCCATTTGGGAACGGCAGCCAAAAACCACGTGATGGTAAGGATGACCCACCAGACACTGCCTGCCATTGTGAAGAAGTAAAGTACCATAAACAACATAGTACATGCCTTATTGTGGGAACCTTGTGTCACTGTAGATACTTTGTAAACTGAAGGGTCATTTCTGTTGCAGGCAACCGTGTCTTCTAGAAGAAATCCAATAAAGAACACCAAGGAAACCATCATGTAACAGACTGCATAAAATATGATTGGTCGCTCTGGATAGCGGAATCGTTTCACATCAATGAGGAATGTGAGAAAGGTGAAGAGTGTAGCAGACAGGCAGACGATAGATATCACGCCAATGAAGTACCTGGCAAAAGAAAGCTCTTCACGTCTGAAATACATGTTAGGACAAGGTGGTGAACAGTCTGTGACCCCCAGGAAAGAATAGCCAAGCTCAGGATCGATTTTTAATTCCCGTGGGCACCAAAAGCCATAGTCCCTCTGCACAGCCATTGGAGCCTCCTCTGTGGGATCACCACCTGAAACAGAGTCAGTGTGGCGTGGGTAGGCTTCATCACAGTCTGGAAATCTGTTGGACAGAAAAAGTGAATCAGAAAATCAATTGATTATTACTGAGTTTGCACTTATTGCACTGAGCCCCACAAAGATTGTTTGGGAGAATTATGGTTAAAATTAACAAAAAATGTTTATGCTTGAGTGTTGCTGGCAACACCAGAAATAATTGGTCTGGAGAACTTGAAGTTAACAAGAAGTCTGAAGACCATAATACTGAGGATCTTATATGATCACTATCTATATGGCTGTTAGCCAAGGTCTTTCACGCTAAAGGGAGAGGAAATCACCAGATATGCCTCTCTGAAACAACTGCTTTCTCTAAGAGTACAATTTTAACATCAGAAATTGCCAATAGTTATAGTCCAATAGCTTATAATCAGATATGGTAAGTGCAATATATTTGAGAGTCCACTGTCTACAAGACAAGTCAGGAGTGTGATAGAATATGCTTCACTTGTCTGGATGGGCGCCATCCAAAAACACAAAAAGCTGGACACCATCCAGGACAAAGCATTTGATTGACACTCATCTATCACTTTAAACATTTACTCCCTCCACTAGCGCACAGTGGCAGCCAAATGTGCCATTTACAAGATTCACTGTAGCAACTCACCTAGGCTCCTTCGATGGCACCTTGTACCTTCAAAGCATGCAACGTCTACCACCTAGAAGAACAAGGCCTGCAGGTGCATGGAAACACCACTACTTGCAAGTTGCACGAATCACACATCATCCTGACTTGGACTATAGTGGAACTCCCTCACTAACAGCACTCTGGGTGTACCTACACTAGATGGAATACAGCGGTTCAAGGTGGTGGCTCACCACCACCTTCTCAAGGGTAATTAGTGCCTGGCAATAAATGCAGACCTTGCCAGCAACGCTCACAACCCAGAAACAAAATTTTTAAAAAAGGTGTCTCTGAACAAAGCTTTCCACCAGTGGCACTTTCCTGGCTTCACATCTGGGCGTGTTGCAGACTCATTGATAGAGATCGATTATGATGATTAGTCAACAATTTTATTACCGTTGCCTCATGTTACCAGGATGGTAGCAGGCGAACTAGATGAACTGTGATCTGGAAAGGACCATTGCTTTTCTTAATATATTAATGTCTCAAACCTGGGTGTACATGGCACAATTTCAAAATCTGCGGATGATACAGAACTTGGAGGTATTGTAAAATGAGGAGGAGAATTGTACCGGACTTCAAGAGGACATGGAGAAGTGGGTGGAATGGGTGAACATGTTGCAGGGAGTGTGAAGTGATTCATTTTGGTAAGAGGGACAAGGAAGGGCAATATAAAAGAGAGAGGGTACAATTCTAAAGAGGGTGCAGGAGCAGAGGGACCTGTGGCTATATGTGCATTAATCGTTGAAGGTGACAAGACAGGTTGAGAAACTGAGGCGTAGGGGATCCTGGGTTTTATGAAAAGAAGCAAAAAGTACAAAAACAAGGATGTTATGGTTAACGTTTCTGATCATTGGTTCAGCCTCAATTGGAGTAGTGTGTCTAATTCTGCACACCAATTTAAGACAGGTGGAATGGCATTGGAGAGGGTGCAGAAAAACTTCACAAGAATGGTTCCATGGATGAAAGAGTGCAGTTATGTGGATAAACTGGTGAAACTGGCAGTTCTCAGCCTTTTCTTTGAAGGAGAAAAGATTTGATTGAGGTGTTCAAAATCATGAGGGGTCTGGACAGAATAGGTAGGGAGAAACTGTTCCCACTGGCAGAAGTGTTGTGAACCACATGACATCGATTTAAGATGGCTGGCAAAAGAACCAGAGGTGATATGAGGAAAAGCGTTTTTATGCAATGAGTGAATAGGATCTGGCTGGAATGCACTATGTGGCAGAGGCAGATTCCATTGTGGCTTTTAAGTGGCAATTGGGTAATTATCTGAAGAAAAAAAATTTGCAGGGCTACAGGGAAAAAGCAGGTGAGTGGGACTAGCTGACTTGCTCTTGCAGACAGCCAGTATGGACACACCAGACTGAATGGCCTCCCTCTGTTCTGTAGCCATTCTATGATTCTAAATTCCTACCTTCCCACCCAACTTATAGACCATTCCATCACACCACTCGTGTGAGTTTCTCGTTTTCTTCCCTATGCTTTGGTTCTGTTTATTCCTTTTTAATGATGATTACCTATCATTTTTCCCCGGTTCTAATAATGAGTTATACCCAATCTTTATCTTGTGTTGTTCTGAGTGCTTCCATCATTTTGTTTCTCCAAAATACTTGCTTGGTCTCAGCATTTAAGGCAGAGTATGGATGCAAGAGACTAACAAAATACACTTACAGATTATGTGGTCAGTTCTGCAAGCTGAGAACAAGCTGCTTCGACCGAGAACCTGACTATAATTCTCATTTCCAACATGGCTTCAGGGTTCCCCTGGAGAACAGTAATAATTGAAAAGATGGGATTCGCTACTACTTCTTGGGAGAAAACGTCAACATAACTAAAAATGAATGATGCTGCAAGTATGCAAAAAGCTTCGAATTTTTCTCCTTTTGCCCATATTACACAGCAAGCGTGTCAAGCAGAGGCACGATTTGCTGATGACTAAACTGAAGCAGATGCCCAATTGTGCACTTTCTAGCAGCTGGCATCCGGAAGTAGGTCACCTGCCGATTCTCAACAAAAGAAAACAAATAAAGGAGGTGAAGAAACAAAATCAGTTGGTAGGTTGCTTGTACAAATGTCAGGTCTGTCGGATTAGATATGTTTGGAATCCCCACACCACCTCTCCGCTCTTATTTCTTTAATTACGCAACATACAGGAAATATAATTGATCCAAACCATGCCTCTAGTCACTAAAATAAATTTGTGTGCTTATATTGTTACCAATTTTTCTAAAAATACCTTTCATGTTTTCTTTCCCTCCCTAACCTGCACAATACTCTTTGAACAGGTTCAAGATTAAGCCTTCAATTGTCTATTCCTATGTGACAGCCAAACTTAGATCAGTAATCTGACTTACACAGGATAGTGGTCAGGAACCTGAATCCATTCAATGAACAACACAAGTAAACAAATCAATGGGCTAGCTGCTTAAGGAGAACATTGAACACGTGCCATAGGAACAGAGCACATTGGTGTTTCAATATACTATTTCTGGAGTGGATCTTTGAGAGAAAACAAAAGTTTTAAGATATTTCTAACAATTAAGAATCTAAATGACTATTTTCTGGTTGTGGATTCAAGTCCAACTCCAGAGACTGGAATACATACTCTAATCTGATTCTTCAGTGCAGTATTGAAGTAGAGCTAAATTGTAAGATATGTTGTTGCCTTTCGAATGCGATGTTAAACTGAGGCACTCTCTGCCCTTGGCACTTTTTGGAGAGCAGAGGAGTTTTCTTAGTGCCCTGGCCAACATTTATAAGAACACAAGAAATTTAAGCAGCAGAAAACCATACAGCCTATCGAGCCCCCTCCACCATTCAGTATGATCACTGTTGATCTGGGGGCTTCAACTCCACTTTCCCACTCACTCCCCACCACTGGATTCCCTGCAAGACCAGATCTATCTCAGCCTTAAATATATTTAACGGCAGTGCATCCACAGCCCTCTGGGGTAGAGAATTCCAAAGATTCACAACCAGAGTGAAAACATTTCTCATCTCAGTCCTAAATGATTTGCCCCTTATCCTGAAACTATGCGCCATGTTCTAGATTCCCCAGCCAGAAGAAACAATGTCTCTGTGTCTATCCTGTCAAGCCCCTTCATAATCTTGAATGTTTCAATGAGATCACCTCTCATTCTTCTAAACTTCAGAGAATATAGACCCAATTTACTCAGCCTCTCATCACAGGACAACTCTCTCATCCAGGGACCAATCTAGGGAACCTTTGCTGTACAGCAGCTAATGCAAATATATCCTCCTTAAATATGGAGGCTAAAACTACAGTGTTCCAGGTATGGCATCACCAAAGCCCTGCACAATTGCAGCAAGACTTCTTTATTCTTGTACTCCAATCCTGTTGTAGCAAAGGTCAACATGCCAATTGCTTTCCTAATTGCTTGCTGTACCTGCATGCTAATTTTATGCATTCCAACTCCCGCTGAACATCAACATTTATAAGTTTCACACCTTTTAAAAAATATTCTGCTTTTCTATTCTTACGACCAAAGTGAATAACCTTACACTTCTCCATGTTATACTCATCAGCCACCTTTTTTGTCCACTCACTTAACCCATCTATATCTCTTTATGGCTCCTTTGTGTCAGTAAGCCTAGATACATTACTCTGTTTCTTTGTCCAAGTCATTCATATAGATTGTTGTCGGCGGTCCCTCAGAATCAAGGATGACACCCATCAGGCTTGGTGAGACTTCAGATGATGGAGGAGCCCAATTCTGGATCCACATGTTCTTCCACAGTGGGGACATGATGTTGTGCAGGGGAGTGGAAATCACAGGCCCAAGTTAGCTTCCCTCTCCTTCCTCTGCCATCGCCATTCCGCCTCGCTGTCGAGTCAGAGTCTTGAAGTGGCATGCACCTTGATGGACCAGGTGGTGCCAGGTCATGCAATCAGCAGCATTCTCCTCCCAGTCAGTGATGTTAATGCCTTTGTGCTTATACCTTTTCCTTTGGCCGCCTTTTGAGCGCTGGCCAGTGGAGAGCTGAGAGAAGAGAACCTGCCAAGGGAGACAGTTTACAGGCATCCAGGCGCAGTGGGCGTCCATCGGAGTTGATTCCACAGGAGCAGGGCTTCAATGCTGTGTCTGGTAGATGCAGCTTCATGGAGGATGCTTGTGTTAGTCCAGCGGTCCTCCCATTTGATCCCCAGGATTTGACGCAAGCACTGATGGAAGATTGCAAGGATCTTAATGTGGTGTCGGTGGACAGTCCATGTTTCACTGCAGAAGAAGGGGGTGGTCAACACAACAGCCTTATGAACCAGAATGTTTGTTGACTTCCAAAAGGTCCCTGTTATCAAAGGCACGTTGGAGCACCTTGAAGCAGCAGCACTGGCACAGTTGATTCAGTGATGGACTTCCTCATCAATGGCAGCCCCTTGGGAGAGGTGGCTGCCAAGATAAGGGAAGTGCTACACATACTCCAGGGCCACCCCATCTACGTGGGTGATGCGAGGGAGGTTCAACTGGCCCGGGGAAAGCTGAAGGACTTTCACCTTGGCGATGTTTAAGGACAGGCCAAGCCTCTTATACGAGGTGTTGAAGAGGTCAAGTGTACTTTTTATGTCCTGTACAGAGTGAACCATCACGCAGCAGTCATCTGCAAACTGAAGGTCGTGAATGTCCGTGGTGATAAGTTTTGATTTTGCCCAGAAGTGACTGAAGTTGAAGAGCTTCTTGTCCAGACAATACTGAATGCTGACACTAAGTGGTGGGTCATCTCGAATGAGGTGGATAATGACGGTCAGGTAAATGGTGAACAAATCAGGGGTGATCACACAACCTTGTTTGACCCCGGTCCGGATGTGAAAGGTGTTGGTTTCAGATCCTCCACTCAGGACAGTGGCGGTCATGTTGTCATACAGGAGTCTCAGGATGATGACAAACTTCAATGGGCAACCAAGGCATTGGAGGACGATCCATAGAGCTTCATGACTTAAAGAATCAAACGCCTTGGTCAGGTTGAAGGAGGAGAAGAACAATTCTTGATTTTGCTTCCGACATTTTTCCTGAATCTGTCTAACCACAAAGACTATGTCCGCAGTACCCCAGGATGGTCAGAAGCCACGCTGGATTTCCAGGAGGATCTCCTCAGTGATTGGACAAAGGCAATTCAGGAGGATGCAGGCCAGGATCTTACCAGCGATGGACAGGAGGGAAATCCCCCTGCAGTTTTCACAATCAAATTTGACCCCTTCTTGTGGACAGTAATAATAGTAACATTCTTGAGGTCCCAGGCGATGTCCTCTTTGTCCCAGGATGAACTGGTGGAGTCATGACATGAGCTGATAGCTGCCAGCATGGTAGACCTCTGCAGGTATACCATCTGGCTGACAAGTTTTGTTGGTTTTCATCTGTTGGATGGTCCGCTTAAGCTCATCAATGGTTGGTGGATCACCAAGGGAATCCTCCACAAGGTGTTGTGGAATGGCTTGGAAGGTCTCCTCCAATACAGTGGAGTCCTGATTGAGGAGCAGTTCGAAATGCTCCTTCCAATGCTGACGGATGGCGTCGCCATCCTTGAGGAGCCAGGAGCCACCCTGTGATCTAAGAGTTTTATCCGGAAGAGCGGAATCCATAGATCTTTTTGGTAGTCTGGAAGAAGTTGCGCATGTTGTGCTGGTTGGCGTAGACCTGAATCTCGTGCACCTTCTCCACCCACCAGTTGTTCTTAATGTCACAAATGTGTCACTGGACCTCAGCTTTCAGTTGGTGGTACACTGCTGGTTACGTGGGTGGCTTTGCCAGGTGACAAAGGCTGCTTGTTTCTGCTTGAGATCGTTGTAGATTGCGGTGTCATCGGGGTGAAACCAGTCCTGGCTCCATCGTGGCACAAGCCCGATAGTCTGTACGCAGGTGTTGAGGATGGCAGACTTGAATTGCTCCCAGTATGCCTGGATGGAAATGGCATCAGTGGTGGGCACTTGTTCCACTACACTGTACAACTGAGCTTGGAACGCTTCCTGCAGTCCCAGGTCCTTCAATGCTGCAATGTTCAACTTTCTCTGGGCGGTTTTTTTGGGTCTTCTGGTGTCTTGGTGCCAGACAGGTGTTCGTCACTGAGTGCTGGACACAGAGATGGTCCATCCAGCAATGTTCAGAACCCTTCATGGCCCTCATTACAAGCACATCCCTCAGGTTTCTGCCTCAGACAATGATGCAGTCCAGGAGGTGCCAATGCCCCGACTTCGGGTGCCTCCACGTGGTCTTGAGTGGTTCTTCTGGCAGAAGGCCATGTTCATCACGATCAGACCGTAACGGGCACACTTGGTCAAGAGTAGGATGCCATTGGTATTGGCCTTCCCCACACCAGTCTTGCCAATAGTTCCACTCCAGATTTTGTGGTCATGTCCAATCGGGCATTAAAGTCACCTAGAAGATGACCTGTCACACCTGGGGATAGAAGCAAGGGCGCCAAAGGATTGGAGTAGAACGTCTCCTTGACCTCACAGCTGGAATCTAAAGTCAAGGCATATGTACTGATGACAGTGGTGCATTAGTTACAGCTGAGATGAGGGCGTAGGGCCGTCAGCCTCTCATTAACCCCCAAGGGGAGTTCGGAAAGCGTGGCAGCTATCCTGTTTCCTGATGGCGAAATCGACTCCGTGGATGCAGGGGTCACGGTCTGACTTCCCTTTCCAAAAGATGGCATACTCTCTGCTGGCCTCCCTCAGTTGTCCCTTTCCAGCGAGCTGGGTTTCACCAAGAGCAGCAATGTCGATGTTGTGCCTCGCTATCTCCTGGGCCATGATGGCAGTTTGTCTTTCCGGGCAATCACCCCCAACTGCATGACCCCTTATCTTGCATAGCCATTCTGTGATTCTATTTTTTTGGGGCACCTTATCAAATGCCTTTTGGAAATCAAGGTATACTACATCTGCTGGTTCCCTGCTTTCTACCCTCCTCGTTACATCTTCAAAAAGTATAATACTTTTGTCAAATAGGATTACCTTTTCATAAAACCATGTTGACTAGCTTTGATCATACTATGCTTTCTTAAGTGTATTGTTAAGACTTCCTTGGATTCCAGCACTTGACCGATGACTAATGTAGGCTAACCGGCCTATAGCTCCTTATTTTCTCTCCCTCCTTTCTTGAATCGTGGTATTACATTTGCTAACTTCCAATCTGCTGGACCATGCCAAAATCTAGGGAGCAAAATCTAGCCAGCACATCGACTATCTTTGCAGCCATCTTTTAGAACCCTAGGATGTAGCCCATCAGGTCCTGAGGATATGTCAGATTTTAGTCTCCTGGGTTTCTCCAGTACTTTTTCTTTCCTGATATTAATTACCTTAAATTGCTCACTGTTATTTGCCTTTAGGTTATCCTCTATTTCTGGTATGTAACTTGTCTTTTCTACTGCGAATACAAGTTCAATGTCGCTGCCATTTCCTCATTCCCTATAATACCTTCTCCTGTCTGTCTCTAAGGGGCCAATGTTTATTTTAGCTACTCTCTTCCTTTAAATAAACTTATAAAAGCTCTTACAATCTGTTTTTATAGCCCTGGCTAGTTTACTTTCATATTCTATTTTTTCTTTTTTTAAAATCAACGTTTTGGTGGCCCTTTGGTTCTCCAAACTATTCCTGATCCTCAGACTTACTACTATTCTTTGCAACATTATAGGCAGCTCTCCCCTCACATCTACATAACTGGCTTTTTTGTTTGTGATTGGAGTTGTTTTCAAATTTAATGTGGAATTCAATTCTATTATAAATACTATTTTCCAATGGATCTTTTACTATGATATTAGTAATTAACTCTGTCTCACTGCACAAAACTAGATCCAAATAGCATTATCCCTAGTTGATTCCACAATATAATGGTCCAGGAAACTGGCAAAGGCATTCCATAAATTCATCTTCCAGACCACCTTTGCCACTTTGATTCGTCCAATCTATATCAAGATTAAATCCCCCCACAGATATTCCATTGCTTTTAATACAAGTTCCAATAATTCCTTATTTAATGCTCTATCCAGCAGTAGCACTACTGTTATGGGGCCTACAAATTACTTCTACCAGCATTTTCTGACCCTTGCTATTCGTAATCTCTACCCATACTAATTCTACTTCCTGATTTTCTAAGCCAACATCCCCCCTCCCTAACCTCCCCCCTCCCTAACATCCTTTATTATTAAGCCTACCTTTCGTCTTTTTCTTTTTGAAATGTTGTTAGCCTGGAATATTTATTTCCCAAACCTGTAATCATGTCCCTGTGATGGCAATTAGATCTAAACCATTTATCTCTAAATGTGTCACTAGTTCATCTATCTTACTGCAGATTCTCCATACATTCAGAGAAAGTAACTTTGATTTTTTTTTCCTACTACTTCCTGCATGGAACTTACTCCCTTATGCATTATTACCACTAAACTCTCTGTCCCACCTGTCTTTATCCACACTTATGTACTTACCCATTGCCTCAATTTTTATTTTTTGGATTTCTAAATCTTCCTTCACCCAAACCCCACTCCTTCTCCCCCTCTGTTAGCTAAAGCCATTTTTTCCTACTCTGACCATATTTGCTGGTACGCTCATGTTTGCATGCTCTGTCCCTGCCTGTCATACTCTGGTTACTTTTACCCATATCGCTATCCTGCATTAACTTTCTTTAGCTTTCCAAATCTCCCCTCACGTGAACCTTCTCCCACAACTATTTAGTTTAAAGCATTCTCCACAGCCCTGATTACATGACTTGTCAGGGCACTGGTCTCAAAATGGTTCAGATAAAGACCTTCTCAACAGTACAGTTCCCTCTTTCCCCGGTGCTGGTGTCAGTGCCCCATGAATTGAAACCCATTTCTCCCACACCAATCTTTGAGTCACGTATCCAACTCTGATACTTACCCTAGGCCAATTTGCTCGTGGCTCAGGTAGTAATCCAAAGATTGTGGTTCTCCTTTTTAATTTCGCTTCTAACTGCTCATACTCTCTCAGCAGAACCTCTTTTTTTTTTCCCCCTATGTCATTGGCAACAAGTTGTACCACGAAAACTAGATCTTTCCCCTTCCACTCCAAGTTCCTCTCTAGTTCAGAAGAGATATCCTTAACCATGGCACTGGGCAGGCAACAGTCTTCGGGTCACTCACTCTCGACTGCAGAGAACCCTATCTATCTCCCTAACTATACTGTCCCTCAACTAATGCAATTGAAAACAGATTAACTGTTCAATTATCACATCTGCTGTCGCTGGGGTCTTGGTGTGCACAAATTGGTTGTTGCTTGTACAGTAACAGTCACTAAATTTCTATGAAGTGCTTTGGGATGTAGGGCATGAAAGACACTATTTAAATGCAAATGCTTTCTTCTTTCAAACTCAAGCTGTTTTTGTTCCATACATTATATAGTTAGATTTTAAATTTCCACTGCATTCTAGTCAAGTTACCTGGAAGAGGAAAAGGGGGCAGCAAAACAATCCTAGGACAGGTAGGACCCTTTGCCAAAAAGTGAGGGTGTCTCTTCTGATGGATCAGCCAGAAAATGACAACAGCAAATATTTGCAGGTTACTGAAGGTGGTCAAGTAGACTTTGGGATTGGAATGGGAGCATACATATAGAAAGGAGAAACCAAGTGCTTGATAGAAAACAGACAGCAGTTGTAATTTTAAAAACAAATGCTGGAAATTCACACTGAACTCCCAAGTGGAAGGGTAGGATATACTGCCACTTCACCAAAGGGACTTGCTGGGTTCTTTGTCAGAACTTGTGACAGTAACTTTCGAATCAAGAGCATCACAAGTAAATGGCAAAGTGCAGAGATAGTTTTCTTAAATCTTTTATTGAAGCACCAGTAGAGTAAAAAGTTAAAACACTACTCATTTGCCCATGGAACCTGTGTTTGAAACTCTTTCAGACCAGAGAGATAGAAGTATTCTCTCTCTATGGTTGCAAGTGCCCTAAATAAAATAAGCTCATCCAGTTTCAAACTGGTTAACGTTGGATGCAGTTGTGAGCCATTACAACGGTATCTGCAGAAACTGACAGTCAGATAACTGGGAGAAATTCTAGTGTCCTAAGTGGGACACTGCTCTAGGTAAGGATTAAAAGAAAGAAAAAGCTTGCACTCGTATAGCACCTTTCACAGCCTGTGAGCTTCCCAAAGCATTTTACAAACAACGATTAAAGGAGAGTGTGCCTAAATTGCTGTAAAATTCTAAATGTCATCAGAAATTTCATGCAGGCAGCTCTTAATCTTTATACTTTATTGCTGCAGGTTAGAAACAATGTATGCATATTTTCACAATCAGTGCAGCAGATCCTTCGATCCAATGATGGCATCAACTCAGGTGCTTGACTCAGACTTCCTCCCCACTCATTAGTGAGCACAAACACTATTTCACTCAAAATAAAAGGTCTCAACAGGTCTCACAATATATCTGCTTCCGGGCTGGCTACAGTCAGCAGTTGCAAGTATGAAACAGCAGCATTGGACAGACATTACAATGTGTACACATCCTAAATGTTATATAGTCAGATTATAAGTGACAATTCAGATAAATAAACTTAATTTAATGGACACCATAGAGAAGGGTGTATGTTTTTGTACATTAAGTAGGATAACCAGGATCTTATGACAGAGCTGAAGAATGTTGTAAACCTGAAATAAACAAAATACTTTGAATACCCACAGGTCAGTCAACACTTGGAAGAGAAAGGAAGGTGAATGTTTTTGGGTGAGATCCTTTATTCAGTTATGATAACTTAACCTATTTTTCTCTCTTAGGTGACTGATCTGCTGGGTATCTAAAGCATTTGAGATTTTTTCCTCACCAACATGCTGGTTCAGAAGGGTTAGCTTTCTTTCTTACTTCATGCACTCCATCTCCTCTGGCCACATGACTCCAAACATCTCCATCAGCTTATGACACTCCACATATGCTCGCTGACACAGCTTACGACATGGCAGAGTAATACGCCCATACTCCATGCAAATTGGGGCATACATCGCACACAGGAATGGTTGTAGGTCCTGGGAACATTCCAAGTTTACAAGAGGATGGAATGGCTGAAAGAAAAACAAATGTAAGGTTACAGAGCTCAATTTACAAAACCTGACAGTCAAATTCAATGAGAAAAGCCTGACATAGTCGAATTCAATTACAAAGATCAGTCACGATCAAAAGAAAATTGAAACTAAATCCCTATCTCATTCACTGCAACATGGTCTATCCAGAAGATCAACAATTCAACATCTTTGACTGGACACGTATTTTGCTCCAAGCTCATTTAAAGTCAATCCTCCCCATTCCTCCAACAAATCATTAATAGTTATATTAAACAAACATAGCCACTGAGTGGAAAACAATTATTTTCCAGCAGGCTAAATAAGATTGGTTAGCTCTGATAACTCCAGCACATCAGCTTCCAGGCCAAGTGTAGCTCAGCAATTATCATCGCTTCCATGACAAGCATTTCCATTCTGTATATGTTTACAAACTTTGCAAAAGTTTTATTTTCCTCCAACACTGTTCAAAGAAAGAAGTTTCATTTCTAGAAAAATATCTGGAATTACATTGTGGAGTAGAGGGCAGGGAAGAAAGAGAAACCAAAAAGGGACATAAATTAGATGACACATTCCAACATTGATAGACCTGTCCTGTACCAGTTACCCAATCATGTTGTCCTGCAGAAGAGGAGGGTGAATTTTGCATATGCATCACCAAAGCTGGGATTACGCACGCTGGTGAGATGTTAACGCCAGTGCACCGGGACACCCAAACCACAAGGGAATTGCTTATGGGCAAAGGTCCTCTCCAAGGACTGAAGCAAAGATTTAGGTTGCCACTCCTGTGCTTTACTGAAAGAACAAACAGCAATGAAATAAGGGGCTCAATGATCTGTTTTAGTAATGTTAGTTAAACAATAAACACTAACCATGACACTGAGGAGAGCTTCCTGACTGTTCTCTGAAGTAATGGCATGGAATCTGTTATGCACAATGTAAAAATACAGAGTATTTTACTTTGTTTTGGAACGGGGAATGTACCACACTGCATTATATAGGATACTTTGTGAAGAATTGTTTGAACTCACTTGCAATAACATGGAAAGCCAAACACTTGCCCGAGTAAAAGACGAGGATTGCACATCAGCAGGAATGGCAGCTGCTTATCAAAAAGAGAAATCATTGCAGATGAATTTATCCTGATGTAGCCAGAGATAAGAATGGAAGCAGGCAAGTGCTGTTCCACAGATGAGAGTCCATTGGAGGAGGACATTGTGATCAGCCATTATCAATGGCTGCCAACCGGTCAAGACAAACAAGGAGGGTTAATTTAGCTTTGTCAGAGCAACACTGAATATCACTTATAACTTTGAAATGTTTCAGTTCTGCAGCAGGGGCAGAAACCTAATTGGAGGGAATCAAATATGCAGTTCTGAGAAAGACAGGCATGATTTCACAGAATCTTTACGGTGCAGGAAGCAGCCATTCAGCCCACTGAGTCTGCACTGGCTCTCTGAAAGAACATTCTACCTAGTTCCATTCCCCGTTCCTTATCCCTGTACATTCTAAGATGGGAATTGAATTCCCTTTTGAATATCCCTATCAAGCCTGCCTCCAATACCCTCTCAGAAAGTTTGTTCCAGACTCCAACCACCCTCTGGGTGAAAAAAAAAATTCCTCACATCACTTTTACTCCTTTTGCCAATTATTTTGAATCTGTGCCCTCTGGTGTTTGATGCTCTTGACTTGGGACAGTTTCTCACTATTTCCCGTGTCCATACACTTCAGGGTTTTGAATACTTCTATCAAGTCTCCTCTCAGTCTTCTTTTCTCCAAGGAAAACAGTTGCAACCTCTCCAATCCATCCTCATAGCTGCAGTTCTTTATCCCTGGAATCACTCCTGTGAGCATCCTCCATACTCTCTCCAATGCCTTCACACCCTTCAAGTATGGCACCCAGAACAGGATGCTGTACTCCAGATGAGGCCTAACTAGCATCTTATACAAGTTCAACATGACTTCCTAAGATACTATGTGCTTTATTAACTGCTCTCTCAACATCCCTGCCATCTTCAATGACTTATGTACATATACACCGAGGTCCCTCTGTTCCTGCACCTCCTTTAGATTCTCTCCCTTTATTTTATACTGTCTCTCCATATTCTTCCTGCCAAAATGAATCACCTCACACTTGCCTGCATTGAACTTCATCTGCCACTTGTCTGCCCAATCCAACATGCCTATGTCCTTCTGAAGTTCAAGCCTATCCTGACCACAGTTGACGTTTCCAATCTTTGTATCATCTGCAAGTTTTGAAATCATGCCCTGAACACCACAGTCTATATGTTAATATAGACCAGGAAAAGCAAGGGTGCCAACACTGACCCCTGGGGATCTCCACTACAGGCCTTCCTCCAATCTGAAAAACACACCTTTAATCACTACTCTCTGTTTCAAATAGTTGTTCGTTGGACAAAGCCTGAGTATTGCTGAAAAAAAAAGACACATTGAAGCTTTTCACCTTGCACTCATCAGGACACTTCACCAAAATACCAATATAAGGGGAAAACAACAATTTATACTGTATGTAAAGAGTATGCTGATTGGTTGGCAAGTGGACTCATATTGGCAGTGCACCATGCACCAGTGATGGTGACTGACAGTTAACTGCCAAGCATTATTTGAAATTTAAACCAGGCAGCTTGACCCTGAACAAAAACAAAAATACCTGGAGAAACTCAGCAGATCTGATAGCATCTGTGGAGAGAGAAAAAGTTAACGTTTCGAGTTCAAATGACTCTTCAACAGAACTAAGGAAAAATAGAAAAGAGATGAAATATAAGCTGGTTTGGGGTGGGGGGGGGGGGGGGGGAGACAGGTAGAGCTGGATAGAGGGCCAGTGATAGGTGGAGATTGCCAAAAGATGTCATAGACAAAAGGACAAAAGAGGTGTTGATGGTGGTGATATTAGCTAAGAAATGTGCTAATGGGGACATTAAGGGTGGAAAGCAGGACAAGCAAGGGACAGACAGCCCAAGGGGCGGGGGGGGGGAGGGGAGAGAGAAATTGAAATAGGCTAAAAGGTAGAGATGAAATAATGGATGGAAATATGTTTAAAAATAATGGAAATAGGTGGGAAAAGAAAAATATATATAAATTGTTGGAAAAAGGGGGATCGGAAAGGGGGTGGGGAAGGAGGAGAGTGTTCATGATCTAAAGTTGTTGAACTCAATATTCAGTCCAGAAGGCTGTAAAGTGCCTAGTCAGAAGATGAGGTGCTGTTCCTCCAGTTTGCGTTGAGCTTCACTGGAACATTGCAGCAGGCCAAGGACGGACATGTGGGCATGAGAGCATGGTGGTGTGTTGAAATGGCAAGCAACAGGGAGGTCTGGGTCATGCTTGCGGACAGACCGAAGGTGTTCCGCAAAGCGGTCACCCAGTCTGCGTTTGGTCTCTCCAATGTAGAGGAAACCGCAATGGGAGCAGCGAATGCAGTAGACTAAATTGAGGGAAGTGCAAGTGAAATGCTGCTTCACTTGAAAGGAGTGTTTGAGCCCTTGATCAGTGAGAAGGGGGGGGGGGGGGGGGGAAGTAAAGGGGCAGGTGTTGCACCTTCTGCAGTTGCATGGCAAGGTGCCATGGGAGGGGGTTGAGGTGTAGGGGGTGATGGAGGAGTGGACCAGGGTGTCCCAGAGGGAACGATCCCTGTGGAATGCCACCGGGGTAGTGAAGGGAAGATGTGTTTGGTGGTGGCATCATGCTGAAGTTGGCGGAAATGGCGGAGGATGATCCTTTCAATGCGGAGGCTGGTGGGGTGATAAGTGAGGACAAGGGGGACCCTATCATGGTTCTCGGAGAGAGAGGAAGGTGTGAGGGCGGAAGCGCGGGAGATGGGCCGGACACAGGTGAGGGCCCTGTCAATCACCGTGGGTGGAAAACCTCGGTTAAGGAAGAAGGAAGACATGTCAGAGGAACTGTTTTTGAAAGTGGCATCAGAACAGATGTGATGGAGGTGAAGGAACTGAGAGAATGGGATGGAGTCCTTACAGGAAGCGGGATGTGAGGAGCTGTAGTTGAGGTAGCTGTGGGAGTCAGTGGGCTTGTAATGAATATTGGTGGACAGTCTATCGTCAGAAATTGAGACAAAGACGTCAAGAAAGGGAAGGGAAGTGTCAGTGATGGACCACGTACCACGTGAAAATGATGGAGGGATGAAAATTGGAAGCAAAATTAATACATTTTTCCAGATCCAGACGAGAGCATGAAGCAGCACCGAAGCAGTCATCAACGTACCGGAGAAAGAGTTGTGGGAGGGGGTCTGAGTAGGACTGGAACAAGGAATGTCCCACATGCCTAACTCTTTAAGGGGTATAACTGTGGCCCATGCGGGTACCCATAGCCACACCTTTTATTTGGAGGAAGTGAGATGAGTTTAAGGAGAAATTGTTCAGTGAGAGAACAAGTTCAGCCAGACAGAGGAGAGTAGTAACCCTGGTTGGTCAAGGCATTGCCCTGAGGAATGAGTCAACAAATGGCTGTCATTTTGTTTAGCTGGAACATGCACAATGTGTGCACATGATCTTTCAGACTGTAAATAAGGCCATATATTAATATATGTAGCTTTCAGTGCATGCAAATGCACCCCACTGCGAACCCGACTCACAATCTTAAATTTGTTGCCAGCATAATTGCTGGCACACTGAGGATTATTTAGCGAGTGTCATCCAATCGCAGATTCACATTTAATGTTGGACACTGTTTTGAGTTTTGCAAGCATAGGCTGGTTGGGTATGGTCTGTTCAGGTTTTTTCCCTTACTCTGACCCCATCTAATGACTTACTATTGCCTTCTCTAATTCTATCAAACTTTCCAAGTTTTCTATTAACCTTGATACTACATTGATATATCCTCCTCAGCAGTTAATACTTCACTACTTCCCACTGCCAGTTCCTCTCCTCTCCATTCTGAATTTCCCCTCAGGTTCCCATCCCCCTTCCAATCTAATTTAAACCAACGCCAACAGCACCAGCAAACCTCCCCGTAAGGAGGTTAGACCCAGTCTTATTAAAGTGTAACCCATCCTCTTGTACAGGTCCCAACTGTCCCAATGCCTTAGAAATCTAAAGCCCTCCCTCCTACTCAATTCTCCATCCAAGTGTCAAACTGCTCAATCTTCCTATTCTTATGTTCACTCGCACGTGGCACTTGAAGTAATCCTGCTCTTGAGGTCCTGCTTTTTAAATGCCCTTCCTAACTTCCTAAAATCTGCTTTCAGGGCCTCATCCCTTTTCCTATGTCATTTGTCCCGATGTGGACCACAACCTCTGGCTACTCACCCTCCTCCAAAAGAATGTCCTGCAGCTGCTATGTGACATCCTTGACCAGGGAAGCAACATAGCATTCTGGAGTCACATCTATGGCCACAGAAATGCCTGTCTGCTCCTCTAACTATGGAATCCCCTACCACTATAGCACTTCCACTCTTCCTCCTTCATTCTTGTGCAGCTGGGCCACCTGTAGTACCATGAACTTGGTTCCTCAGAGAGCTGTAGCAAGACCCATCTCACTCACCAGTATCCAAAGTGGAAAAACCGTTAAAGAGTGAGATAGCCTAATGGATTTCCTGCACCACCTGCCTGTTTCTCTTAGATACTCTGGCAGTCACCTAGCCCCTCTCTGCCTGTGTATTTCTTAGCGTGACCACTTCTCTTAATGTGCTATCTACGTAATCCTCAGCATTAAGAATGCACCAATGACTCCAGCTGCCGCTCGAGTTCCGCAATCCGGAGCTCAAGTTTCTGCAGCTGCTGACACTTCCAGATGTAAGCATCATGGGCACTTTGTGCCTGTATGACTTCCCACATCCCACAGGATGCACATTCCACATGGCCCAGCTGCGCTGACATACTTTAAACTGTAGAAAGCTTTTACTACAGAATGGTATAATAACAACTCACCTGTCACTCACCAATCATCTCCTCTGTGCCGATTTTATATTTACCAACCATTCAGTGTGATGTCACTTTTAGATTTAATCTGTAAACTCCTGGCTCCCTCTCTCTCTCTTTCCTCTGCTTTATGGGCTCTCTCCGAACCCTGCTGCTTTATGGTCTTCTCCTGTAGCAAAGTAACAGTCAGCTACTGGAGGCTGAGGAAAGGTAGAAAATGAAAGGATCATCTTCTTCCCTCTTCACCGAATTCCCTCACTCAAACTTCAATTTAAGCACTCTAATGCACAGAAAGCAGCACTCAGGTTTGGGAGACGATGGAACATTTAAAGAGTTTGGAGAGGAAAGAAAGGGGTTTGAGATAGGGCTGTAGCTTTTGGTCATCTCATGTCGCTCGATCTCAAGTTTTGTTTGATAATGCTCCTGTGAAGTGCCATAGGATGTTTTACTATGTTAAAGATTCTTTATAAATAAAAATTGTCTTTACTGTAGCTGTGGTTCTCTAAATCTTGAGATGTCATATGATTTAAAAACTTAGTCCCACTTTCAATAAAAGTTGCAACTAAGATATGCCATTATTAAAATATCTGAAGGAAAGACATCCGTTGGCCTCAAGTGTTTAATTAAATACTTGATTCACTGGCTTAGGATACCATGAGATTAAACTTTATTTCTAAAGTGCTGAGCTTAAGGCATCACAAAGGTGGCAACTTTATGCTCAATCTGCATTTTAAATACAATAGAAGTATCATTATCTATCTGAGAGGTTGTGATGCAGGTATGAGTACAACTGAAAGAAATATAGCTACTATTTATGAAGTGTGGAGGATATAAATGAAAGTGAAGATATCTACAGTATTACATATTGGAACAATGTACCAAGGTGCTACACAAAAATGATCGCCCTATTTTTTTGAAAGAATTCAACCTCCCTGAACAATATTACTTTGCTGACACTTAACAAGTGGAAATAACAAAGGCATTGCTACCATTAAATTCCAAAGCAATGAGGGGAGGGATAGGGTGCCTGGAGATTGGCAAAAGTATAAGGTGGCCAAGGACTGGCAGCACTGGGGAAGTGGCAGCACCAATAGAGCCGATGGCGACAGTCTAATAGCAAAGCACGAGTCAGTCAGCAGAGAATCCGCCCTGACCTAACTCAAGATACCTGACTACCACTTCTTTTCCCAAGCTACTTTCATTGCTAATATGCCTTTTAAAAGTAACTGCATTGTTAACTATGATCATGAATCCAGTCAACACACGCAGTATTAGTACAAGACAAGTCTTTTGGTTTTTCATGCCAGTTATGTTTAATTTTTCCTAAGATAAAGCTGAAGAGGTTAATAAAATTATAAAAAAATTACTTTTCAAAAGGTGTCTGATTGGTTCACTAATCGTTCTAATTTTCCTTTTCAGATAATCAAATGTCAATAAAATCTGCATACCAACCATTCAAATGGAAGCAGTTCAAATCGAGGATCATCATATAGGGAATACGTATAGTGAATCTCTCGTAGAACTGCCGTAGCAAGTCAGAGGATGTGCTGATTTGCAAGGATGGGAATATTACACCATCTAAAAATACAAAGCATTATTCAGCTGCTGAAATACTGGGGATAAATTTCATGAAAATCTCAGCTGCTGGTGTAACTTCAGCAGAAACCCTTCTTACACTTCAAACAAGCCACGTTACAGTAGAAGAGGAGTCATCCTAAGGAAATGCCTTGAATAGGTAGTCTAATCGGTAATAAGTAAACACTGGGGGGAGTCATTTACAGGCTGACTGCTTTTCAGACTAGAGATCTCTTTGCCTGGCTTCTTTGGAGGCCTATTTAGGGCCCAGCTGTGAAAATTGGAGTTCCAGCACTGTATGGCCCTGAAGCGTTTTTCTGCGTATTGCAACTGACTGCATACTTCCTTTCAGTTTGCGTTAGTCAGCATGGATCATCTGGCATGCAAGAGATGGCACAAGCATGACAGGCCAAATGGCCTCCTGTGCTGTATCATATTAAGAAATTTCAGTATAAGTTGCCTAAGCCAACTCTGATGACGAGGTGCGACAGACAGATGGGTTGATAGATGGAGGCATTTGCTGACCTAAACATTTTGTGTAAATTGATGTGATCACTGAGGTTCTCGTTTACTTTATTTAAAAATACCAATTGTGCTACCTTTTTCATTGTGGAAACCATTTTGAAGCCACTGATATTAAGACTGTGGAGCAGTTACCTTTCACCAATGAGCCACAGCTGTCTACCAGAACAAAGATATTTTTTCCCTCACTAGGGTACCCACTGCTGCCAAGCCATAGTATAGGAATCAGCTGTCATGTTCCTCATTGCCAATGTCCTGGCAGTGTTCACTGATTGGGCTCATATGGAACAGCATCTGGATCAGGTGAAAGCTGCTGGCATCTGTGGAAACTTACATTCTAAGGGAAAAAGGTTGAATGTCATTGTTTCCCAAATCCTACATTTGAAGGGAAACCACCGTATATATGCTTTAAACTCAATACAACACCTTTTTTGCCTGGAGTCAAGAACAACATTTCAAAGAATCATTATCTAGGATCTCTGTATTGATTTTAAATGATCAAATGTTACTGATGACATAAGACAGTTTCATGACTACAGAAATTTAAATGCCTTTATATTTGATTACATGCCCAAGAAGTGCCTTGGGATGTTTTCTATATTAAAGGTGCTGTGTAAATGTAAGCTGTGTTGACACTTTTGTAGTTTGAGTGACAGGACATCCAAGTTTTAGGCTTCTCATCAAAATCAAGGTCTGCAATTCTGTCTCGAGATCAACAAGCTGCCTTTGGCAATGTAAACAACGTGAGTCTGGCACACAGGTGTCAGCCTCCTTTGTGAATGATGGCAGCACTATTGGAAGATTGTTTTTAATTTGTCCTGTGGGTGAAATTCCAGCTAAGGCTGAGGCAGCCCCAGGTTAAAACGCACATTGCCTATGTTAATTCATTTCTTAGAAGCAGACTCTAAGAACCCCTCCAACTCTATTCCTTAAATGTCATCAGTAGCAACTGCACAAGTAAAATAGAGATGGACAGAAAGAGACAGCCCCAAAGGATGCTACACTTAATGATAGTCAAGTGTTCTGTGTTGAAAGCATGATTAAGAATTTCACAGGAGAAAAAGCATTAGATAATTATGGGACTTATAGCCAAATTTCAACATATAGAGGAAATTCTTTGCATTAATTTGATTTCTAAAAGAGGTCCTGATCAAGACTGTATCCTCAAGACACTCCAGTAATCAAATCTTCATTACCAAAATGATTGTCAGCAAGGATCCACAAGATATGCTTATCTGCAGGAAATTCTTTGAGGAATTATGCAAAATATTAATCATTTTTGACAACTGCAATGTACTGCATACCCTGAACAAAGGATACAATTACCATTAGCTTAATATCAATTATTTTAACCACGACATTCTTCAACCCCATGACGTTAAAGAGGTGAGTCTACCGGTTGCACTGCAGCTGTAGTACAGACGAACAAATATGCAAATATTTGCCCTGTGAAATAGTTTCAAGTGCTGAAACCCTCCTGACCCAACCTCTCCCCAGTCAGGCTCCCTTCCTCCACTCAGGAATGCCATCCTTTGTACAGTGCCTTGCCTCTCCTCCTTTGCAGAAATTAATGCCATGCAGGTGGCCCCCACTCATTTAATTAAAACACAAAGCAGCACGATAGAGGTCAGGGCAGTCACTACTGCTGTGGAGAGGAAGGGGGAGGGAGAAAGGGGAATCAATGTCCTCATACAAGTCATTTGAATTTCAAAAGACTCTCCAGCTCTTACAGATTCATACGCTTTTTGTCCCCAAATGAAATAGGAGAAAACCAGAACTTCCTTGCACATTCATCAACCGACACCATCTAATCTGTTAATAATCAGAGAAAAAAAGTTACTTTGATTTATTCTTTCCTTCACACAGCAAACATTTAGACATATGGAAACAGATCTTGGAATTCTCTACTCCACAGGATTGCGAATGCTCCATCATTAGAGTAGATTCAAGTTGAGAGATAGATTTTTGGTTTCAAGAAATCCAGGGATATGACGGGGGTGGGGGGTATACAGCCATGATCGTATTGAATGGCAGCGTGGGCTTGAAGGGCAGTATGGTCTACTCCAGCTCCTTTTCCTTATGTCTGTATGTTAAAATTTATACGTAACAATAGGTACTAGGAGGAGAAATGAGAACAAAAGAGAACTGGTTTAAAATGATCCTATTGCAGCATCCAAACATTACATCTGTGGAGTTAAGAGGGGAATGAGCACATTCTATTCCTCATCCTACAGCTCTCTGTATAATCCTTATAAATACATTTGTTATAAATACAGTAGACTTAGTCAGCAGTGTACAATGGGGTGCAACATATGTTTGAGAAACTTAATGGTATCAGACTGGTTACTGGATGAAAAACATTCTACAGTGAAGCAGTGTCACGGATCACAGGTGAGCAGTACATGCTCCTGCCGATGATGGTAATGAGGATGAGATGGAATTAGGCATTTTTTGTAGGTCTCAAGAGCTGTAGCAGTACTTAAATTTAAACCCTTGGAGGTAGATTCCATTTTAGGCCTTGAACTGCCAGGATTAGGAATGGCAGCAGCAACTAGAGGAAACATGAACCATTAGTCACAAGTTTCCATTTGAGTTTGAATGCTGTTCCCTGGATTCCCCTGATCTTTCCTCCTCATTCCTTGGCGTATTTCACCTTATTTATCTTTAAGGCTATTTGTAGTAATGGAACATGTCATTTTCCATTTTTATGACCTAGAATTCCAAGATGTTTACCACTAATTTACATTTAATTCTATCCATCTAAAATTAGGCCCACTGCTTTACTGTGACTAACATTTCAATTTATTACATGTATTATAGGATTTTCTGGGATTTGGGGAACCCATTTTAATTCCATAATTCTGTGCATTTTCTGAGGAAAACAAAAAATTGATGGGTGAAGGCAGAAATAAAAGCAAAATACTGTGGATGCTGGAAAGCTGAAATAAAACAGAAAGTGCTAGAAAAAGTCAACAGGTCTGGCAACATCTCTGGAGATAGAAACAAAGTTAACATTTCAAGTCGAATACTCCGTCTAACCGAAGAAGAGTCAAAGTCCAAGACAGGCAAGGCTGAGATTTGGGCTGATTTATGCATTGTGAGATTATCCTATTGGGATGTAGTGGGATGACTAATACCACCTATAACTGATGTTGCTGTATTGAGAGCTTTGATCACTCACATGGTACTGCTGCTTCATAGAGACTCATGACTTCCATCAGTACACTGACAGATGCTCAAGAGGCACATGAATCCACTTTGCATATTTAAACTTGTATTGATGTGCTTTGTAAACTCATTTAACATATTTGCTTCCCTAGTAATTATTTACTTCCATTAGTTTAAAATATTTAGAGAAATAATTATTTTGCTTTTTTAAAAAATTGCTTTGATAGATTGCATAGATCACTTATCTCTCCATCTCACACATTCATCATACCATGCTAATCCCAGGGTGGTTCTTTACATTCTCTTGTGAATTAGAAATTAAATGAAGATCAGGTAACAAATGTTGGACAATCCAGAAAAACGGGTGCTACTCTGAAAAGCAGTTATGAAAGGAGTTTCACACCAATTGATATGTAATGTACATACTAGGCTCAAGTGTTTTGGTAGTGAAGTACTGGAAAATCAATTTGTTTTTCTGTCCACCTTGTGAATCAGTCATTACATGAAATAGAACGAAAGTAACACGTGTGGAGCCCTTTGTCAGAGCTCATGGGTTATGACGAATGAATGCAGCAGATACATCAACTTATCTTTCTGAGCAATGAGAGCACGTGTGCATGTAACACAACCAAACTCTCACTATAACCATGAAATAAACAAAAAACAAATAAAACAACAGTAAAATACACAAAATCTAGGAGCATAGAAAAGTATGGGAATGAAAAACACTCTGCAGTCTAGATGATTGATTCCAGAATTTAAGCTTTCTCAATCAATCAGTTCCTCAAAAACCTATCCAGCTCTTCCTCAAATATTTGCACATCTACCTCTCCAATCACGTTCACCATCTTCCAAATGGCTAAATTTAAACATCCCGCTTGCCTTCCCTCTAAACTAGAACCAGCTACATAATCTCCCAGTTATAGAGTTGATGGCAATTTCTAACAAATTTTCAGGATTTAATTATTTCAATTATCCCTTGAGAGATTGAAGAGCAGGGATTGTTTACTCTGAAGGACAGAGCTTGAGGATGAGATTGTTGAAAATTCTCATGTATAAATTTAACTAGTTCCTTTTTTGTGCTGTTGCCTGGTGGATGGAAAGATAGAAGACTGAGTAAGGCAGTATAACTGGATCTCACAGCTAGAGGTTCATGTCACATGACTCCCATCTCTCCACACCACCTTTGGCCAGGATGCCAACCCAGCCAATTACCACCCCATCAGTCTACTCTCGGTCATCAGCAATGTAGGGGAAGGTGTCATCAACAGTGTTATCAAGTGGCACTTGCGTAGCAATAACTTACTTACTGATGCTCAGTTTGGGTTCCGCTAGGGTCACTCAGCTCCTGACCTCAATACAGCCTTGGTTCAAACAGGAACAAAAGAGCTGAACTGCAGTGGTGAGGCAATAGTGGCTGCACTTGCCATCATCAAGGTACATTTGACGGTGTGGCATCAGGGAGCCTTAGCAAAACTGGGGTCAATAGGAATCGGGGGAAGTCTCCACGGGTTGCAGTCATACCTAGCACAAAGGAAGGTGGCTGTGGGAGGTCAACCATCTCAATTCCAAGACATCACTGCAGGAGTTCCTCAGGGTAGTGTCCTAGCCCCAATCATCTTCAGCTGTTTCATCAGTGACCTTCCTTCCATCATAAGGTCAGAAGTGGGAATGTTCGTTGATGAATGCATAATGCTCACCAGCATTCGCAGACTGCTTCAGTATCTGAGGAGCCATGTCCAAATGCAGCAAGACCTAGACAATATCCAGGCTTGGGCTGACATTCAATGGTATTACCAGTATCAACATCCTGGGGGTTACTGGAAACTGATCTAGACTGGCCATATAAATACTGTGGCTACAAGAGCACGTCAGAGGCTAGGAATCCTGCGGTGAGTAACCCCCCCCCCTCATTCTTGACTCCCCAGAGCCTGTCCACCAAGGCACAAGTCAGGAGTGTGATGGAATACTCTCCATTTTCCTGGATGAGTGCAGCTCCAACAACACTCCAGAAGCGTGACATCATCCACAGCAAAGCAGCCCACTTGATTGACACCCCTTCCACAAACATTCACTCCCTCCACCATCGATGCACAATGGCAACAGTGTGTACCATTTATAAGATGCAGTGCAGAAACTCACCAAAAGGTCCTTAGGCATCTTACAAACCCTCGACCACTGCCATCTAGAAGGACAAGGGCAGCAGATAGATGGGAACACCGCCATCTGGAAGTACCCCTCCAAGCCACTCACCATCCTGACTTGGAAATATATCACCGTTCCTTCACTGTTGATAGGTCAAAATCCTGGAACTCCCTCCCTAACAGCACTTATACCAGAGGGACTGCGGCAGTTCACCACCACCTTCTCAAGGGCAATTAGGGATGGGTAATAAATGCTGGTCTAGCCAGCAAAGCCCACACCCCATAAGTGAATTAAAAAAAACTGTGGTCTATGGGAGACAATGTGAGGAATGATTAGCCAGTTTTATTTGAGAGAGGGAGGTTGAAGCAGGGGGGCAAACAGCAGGATCAGTATTGGCAGCAACTTTTTTAATTCAGTTCAGGGGCCTACTTAGGCCATTAATTGCTGCTTAATCAGAATATCCCAACATCATGTTCAGATCACAGGCTCCAGGACTTGACACTGGTCCTCTTGTCTCTGATCTGCTCATTGAATTGCCTTTGTTGCTGTGGCTCAACATGCTTTAAAAGTGGTTTTACTATGACCCATACTGGTAATGGCAAAATGTTTCTGGAAGCATAAATAATAAGTGACAAGGCAAATGACAGCAAATGGAATCAAAATCTGACACCACTGAGGCAGGCCATTCGGTTCATTATTTAAGCAAATTTCCATTATAAATGTGCAAAAGAAAAATCTGGACTGAATACATATATGTAAATGATGACTTAATTACATCTGCATACTTGGTCCAATTTTCCCCTGCCCACTAACCTCATTTCACTTGAAAGCTATTCTGGGATTTGACATCTTGTGTGCAATGTAATGTATGATCAACCGGTCTAAAAAGGAGAATGCCCAGAACCAATAATGATCAAACAATTTCCTTCCGTGCGAGAGGTATGCATGACTAACTAAGAGAATTGAAACTCTGGAATCTGTATTCATTCACAGCCACTACAAATTTTAAATCAGGAAGAATCCACTTTAAAAAACATATTAAATACAATGAACAGCAAGTACCCAGATAAGTTACCAAAGACATTCACCAAGGTGGGCCCTTAATGTTCATGTCCATCATTTGGACCTGCAATTAAAGTCATACCTTGCTACTCAGTCCCAATCAACCACTATTCCAGGTCTCAAACTTCTTGTGACTGTCAAATATTTTGAGAGGAAGATATATTTTTAAGGGAGGCAAAAGAGCAGAGCGGAATGCCAAATAAATCTAATTAAGTCTGCAATTTATTCTCCAAGCAAATAAGCATGGAAAAATGTGATTGTATGAGTACACAAATCCTTTTTGGGTCATTCAAGGAGAAAGCAGGTTTCAACAGTCCAGTCCATCTCTTGTGTCAAACACAGCTCAGCTGTGTGAAAACTGGCATATTTCTGATGAGTGTTTGGATGATCTTCATTCAAAGCTGTAACTAGCTTACTGTGACCTGATTTCACCCACTGAGCCTGACGTCCCGCCACTGGGCCAAAGTATAATATAATCCGCAGTAATGTTTATGAAACATAGACCTCCCCATACACAGAAAAATAGATGCAGACCAGAAGAAAGGATGAGAGAGAGATGGCTGGGGAGTGAAAGTGCACCAGGCAGGAAGATTGCAGGGGTTAGTTCATATTCCTACCAAGAAAAGACTTGACAGAAACAGCTGATGCCTTAAGAAAAGCTATGCAAACAGATTACAAAAAAATAGTTTACAAAAGCTCTGCTGGAGCTGTCAGGGTATCCAAACGTTCCACATAACAGAAATGCAACATGACTCGCTCCTTACAAGAACACAAACCCCTTTTATGTTCCCTAAAGTCCAGGTCATAAATTAGTGACCCAAGGGCAATATTCTCTTGCATAGAGTGCAGTCTGTCTCCTTAATATCTATATTAATCCTAGAAATAGGCATAGCTGTCTGGACAGGGGTAGAGGTTTTCAGGGGCTCCTTTTTCATTCTCACTAGCTGCCTTATGTGAAGCACATTGCAACATTACCCTCTGTATTTCTGTTGTGTTTTAGGGTTTCCTAATAAGATTTTTTAAATTAATTTATAAATAAATCTCACATACTCCATTTCCTAAAATGAAAATTCTAACTATTTGCACAATGTACGTATTAGAAATGAGTTTCACAATGTCCAGCCAGCCCCGGGATGATGGGAAGCGGGGAGATGAAAGTGCAGTTGTTGCATCTCCTGCGCTTGCATGGGAAGGTGCCTAGTGAAGTTTCTACATTCTATTTTTCCAAAAATAAACATATTGTAGAAAGGACCTGACTCAATGGTGTTCCCGCATGACTGATTTTCACTGTCTATAAGTCTGTAGGTAAGTTAAGTTTATGTTGTTGCCAATTGACTGTTTTCCTTCCTTCTTTGGAAAGCAGTTTTGAAAGTGTAGCATTTGAGTGTTTAAAGCAAATCCCATGATAGTTATTTTAGCCCACCATAAAATAAAGACACTTTCTAATATTCTGCGTCAGATGAAATCTTGCCAGGATAAAAATGGGATCTGCTGCAATCATCAAAGTAGATTGAACAAAATCCTCTTTGTTGAAATTAAGTTAACCGGACGCTTGTGATTCTTGGTTTCATGTTTTACTCATTTTATTGGAAACTGATCATTTCATAAAGCACTTATGTATTTGGTAATTGTTTATTGGATTGGATGGGTGAGCAGGAAAAAACTCTCTCAATTCTGATTTTCGCTGTTCGTGGAGTTCCGTTCAAAACTCATTGGCAACCTCACTATACCAGCAGAGATCAGCTCAGACCACAGGTTCTTTATGTTGTCTGTGAGCTTCTACTAACAAATAACAGTAGTTCAGAATGTAATCCTGGAAGAATGTATCTCACTTACTAATTGCATATGTCAAATTATAAGTTGAGTTCACAATACCTGGTTGATCAAATTCCTGCCCTCTGAAATAAAAAATATTTTAAAAATGAGGCTTTCTTGGCAGAATGGGGAGAGCTCTGCTCTTCTATGAAGGTTGGATCACTCCTTACAAGGCTCACGCTTATATGAAACTCTCTAGTTTTTTTGTAAAACACACACATCCCTTCTGTCCCAGAAGAGACAGCAGTTTCTACCAATTCTGGGTCACTCTACAAGCAAATCAAAGTGCTCAGCTTCTCCAAAGCTGGCGTTCATCGAGTGGTCTACTTGCCCAATGCCATCTTTTCGATCTGGGGGATTTTTGGTTTCTTCCACTTCTCCTTGGCAAAAGCAACACCTCGAGACACCTAGTGTCTTACTATCCCCACCACACCCCCGCAAACCCTCCCCTCAGCCTCTTGGTCCCAGAGTTCCTTCACAATTCTCTGATCCAGGCAGCAAGTCATCAAGCTTCCTTCCTCAAAATCTATGGCAATTAATGGCAGAAGGGGTGCAAATAGCAAAGTAAGCAAAAGTACTGGAAAGGGTAAATGGGCACATGCAGAGGTTTGGATTCTTTGATAATAGCCAGCTCAGTTCACATTATCCTTTTGAATCCATTCACTTCTAAGGCTGTTAGCTCTTTGTTACAAAGAAAAAACTATTTGTTATGGATTGGTGACAAGGTCAGTGAAATTACCTATGAACATTTTATTGTATTACTTAAAAGGATGCAATTTTCCTTTGACACAGTGCTTTGATTTTGTTCCACAATATATTGTACTTGATAGCACATTCGTCGAAAACCCCAAGTCACTAGGAGAAGGTGGCCAGCTACAAAGCACTGGCCTACCCACCCTTAATTTCTCTATGATATCTAAGCCTAACAGCAAAAGCCACTTATCTTCCTTCAAAATGGCCTCTTCTCTAAGTGATCGGGGATGGCGACTCCAGGACTGGTCATAATAACTGCTCCAGTTGCAGTTTCCCTCCCTCCTGCTCTCGCTGCTCCTCCAGAGACAGAATCTATGACTGGAGGAGCAGCCAAGGTAGGAGAGAAGGAACCTGCGATTGGCAGAACTGGAGCAGCCAGCATGGGAGAGACAGAATCCGTGATTGGAGGAGCAGCTCTTCACAGGTTCTGTCTCTCCCAAGTACGGGGGCAATTTTCCTCTCATTGCTCACCCCACATGATTTAATTTTTGAGGGCTTTTGATGGCAAAGTTGCCCACTGGCCTCCTGTACTTTGAACAAGCATCTGGGGCTCTTTGGCACTTGATAATATCCCTCATAAGAGACTGGAATTGAAGGCAAATTATTCACCTGGCCAGGAAATTGGTTGAGTGGCAGGAGACAGAAAATAGGGAAAATTGGCAGGATTTGACCAGTGGCGTGTTGCAAACGTGTTGTAGTCTCAACTATTCACTGCATTATTAATAACTTTAGACAATGGGATAGAAGGTCATATATTCCAAGTTTGCCAAGACACATAGTTCCCACTGAAGTTTAAAAGGGCCAGGTGTGACTTGATTGAAGTATATAAGATTCCGAATGGTAGTGACAGGGTGGATCTGGAAAGGATATTTCCTCTTGTGGGTGAGCCCAAAACTAGGGGACACTTTTAAAATTAGGGGCTGCCCTTTTAGGACAGAGATGAGGAGAAACTTTTTCTCAGAGGTTGTGCGACTATGGAACTCTGCCTCAGAAGGTGATGGAAGTGGGGTCATTGAATATTTTTAAGGCTGCGGTAGATAGATTCTTGTTAGGCAAGGGAATCAAAGGTTATCAGAGGTAGATGGGAATCTGGAATTTCAAACAAACAGATCAGCCATGATTTTAATCGAATGGCAGAGTAGGCTCAAGGGTCCAAATGGCTTGCTTCTGTTCCTATTTCCTATGTTCATGTGACAAAGATAGGCAGCAGTGAAAACAATGTGGGTGGAAGGATAGAATTACTAAGAGATACTGAAGATTAAGTAAATGTGCAAAATGATGGAAAATGTAAGACACAGTACTTTCTAAATGGTTAAAAAGTAGAAATAATGAAGGTCCAAAGAGATTTGGGTGGGGTGGGGAGGGTTTTAAGGTGCATGGGCCATTAAAATGTCATCGACAAGTACAGAAAATAAAGCTAAAGGAATGCTGGTCTTTATGTCTAGAGGAATAGTTTCCGCTATACAAAGCAGGGGACCTCTCACCAAGGGCTCCTAGGGAGGCTTTCTCTAGGACTCCTTTTTGATTTTTGGGGCTACATTTTCACTTTCAGGGCCTCTATTTCATTCTCACTAACTCCTTTATGAGGTGATGCAGCGACATTACCTTCTGTACTTGTGTTGATTTATTTTAGGGTTTTCTTCTTTAGATGGATAAGCTAGCATGAATACCAAAGATAGTCATTTGGTAGTACAGAACTTGACTATTGCTGAAAAAGAGATCGAAGATTTTCATCTTACACTCATCAAGACACTTCGCAAGAATACCGATATAAGGGGAAAACAACAATTTACACTGTGATGAGAAGAGACTGCTGATTGATTGGCAAGTGGACTCTGATTGGTCAAGCCAGTGCCATGGAGAATGCACCAAAATAGGTGGCAACTGACAGTCAAGTGAGGTCCACTGCATTGTTTGAAATTTAAACCAGGCAACTTGACCCTGATTGGTCAAGGCATTGCCCTGAGGAATGAGTCAGCGAATGGCTGTCACTTATTTTGTTTAGCTGAAACAGGCACAATGTGAGTATTTGTTATTTCTGTCCTCAAAGAACAGGGCCCTGTGTATTAATATATGTAGCTTCTAGTACAGGCAAATGTGCTACACTGCAAGCCCGGCTCAAAATCTTAAATTGGTAATCAGCATAATTCTTAGCACAGAGGATTATTCAGCAAATGTTGTCCAATTGCGGAACAACATGTCAAGAAACTATCGTATTTTTCCTAATATTTTTGAGGGATATTTTAAAGCAAGCTTGTGTGATTATATTAGTCTGTAAGGTTTAAATTATCAAAGAAGTGAGGTGTAAAACAGGCATTTGAAATGGGGATGAGTAAAGCTAGGGTGAGGTCATCAAATATGGTGTGAATGATATTTGCATTTTTAGGTAAATGGGAAAGATGTTTGATTTTCAAAAGGAACTTGATAAGATTTTTTTACAACTGGCAAGGTAAATAAGGCAACGTTATTCCGCCGATTTTTCTCAAAATTGCTGGCCATGATGAGAACATGAATGATTTTTATATTCTGGAAAAGGTAACTTCGTAAGACAAGTGAAAACAATGGGATTTACAAATCAAAAGGGATAAAATATATTTAAAGGATGAATAGAAGGCTGAGAGAGGTGTGGCCGTGTGAGATCTTGAAAGGTGACTGTGTGAAACAGACTTGAGAAAAAAACCTCCAGCCATCCTGCAGAGGTTTGCTGTTTCAGTAACCAAAGTTGTGTTAAAAGTCCATTGTCCAGTGGGTGCCTGTGGTAAAATTGCTGGAAATCTTTATAAACTTAGAATCTATTTGGGCTGCTGCCTTAAAAGGGGGTGTGTAGTTGGGAGTCTGGTTAAGTAGAAATTTTGGGAACTGTTATAACTGTGTGACTGTGATCTTGTGAGTATGTTTTTTCTTTTGTTAATAAGTTTTAATTTAATCCTCAAAATCTCTAAAGATGGTAATGGACTCATTGCCTCTGACATCAATGCACAAGCCTTCTCGTAATAAATACAAATTGCAAAATCATTGTGATAGCATGGCCAAGTTTCCCTTGTGGATTTGGTTATTCTGGTAAATACTACCAGCCGCAGCATGACACATCTAATGTTGGACACTGCATTTTGAGTTTTGCAAGTACAAGCTGGTTGGGGACAGTCTGTACCTTGCCCGTTATGAACAGTGGCTGGGACGTGCTGTTTGATACGATCCAGCGGTCTTTGGGACATACGGCCCACATACATGGCATTACACTGGTACTAAAATCCATATACCACATTACTCATTTCGGAGATAAGTAGAACATCATTTTGGCTTGATGGCAGCATCCTGCTAATGGCGAACACCACTCGTGTTACTACTGCATAGTAACAGCATGAAACAGCTAGCTTAAATTTTTGAGACACGTTGCCCTTCCAGGATAATCTGAGATAGACTGGTCACTTTTCAGGGCCGCAAGTGACAGCCTCAGACCCATTCGTGAGTTCGTGCGATGTACAGCGTGAAATGATCTGATCAGGGTAGCCATTATCCTGCAGCAGAAAAGCTAGCTGTTTCACAGTGCAACTATGCAGTAGTAACATGAGTGGTATTCACCACTCAAACTCAGAGGGTGGTGAATCTTTGGAACACTCTTCCTCAAAAGGTGGAAGCAGATTCTTTGAATACTTTTAAGGCAAAGATAGATAGATTCCTGATTAAAAAGGGGATGAAAGGTTATTGGGGGTAGCCAGGAATGTGGGTTTGAGGTTACAATCAGATCAGCCATGATCTTATTGAATCACAGAATGGGCCCAGTGGCCTACTCCTGCTCCTAATTCATATGTTCATACAGGATGCTGCCAGCAAGCCAAAAAGACATTCTGCCTATCACACACGAGCATTGTGGTATATGCATTTCAGTGCCAGTGAGATGCTAGGTATGTATGCCGTACATCCCAAAGACTAGCAGGTCATATCAAACAGCACGTCCCAGTCACTGTTCACAAGGGGCAAGGTACAGACCATACCCAACCGGCCTGTGCTTGCAAAGCTCAAAATACAGTGTCCAACATTGGATGCCATTCCATGATTGGTTATTTGCTAAATAATCAGGGCCAAGCTGCCTGGTTTAAATTTCAAACAATGCTTGTTAGTTTACTGTCATTCACCATCACTGGTGAAATGTTTTGAAAGTCTAAAGTATTGAACGCTTCACGAATTTGCGTGTCATCCTTGCGCAGGGGCCATGCTAATCTTCTCTGTATCGTTCCCATTTTAGTATATGTGCCGCTGAAGCGAGCACATTCTCCATGGCAATACCTCTACTAATTAGAGTCCACTTGTCAACCAATCAGCAGTCTCTTCTCAGTGCAAATTGTTGCTTTCCCCTTATATTGGTATTCTTGTGAATTGTCCTGATGACTGCAAAGTGAAAAGCTTTGACATGTCCCTTTCTTCAGCAATACCCAAATACCAAAAACTGTATACATGCATACATATTATTAAAACTTTTAACTTGGAATCTATAAATAAGATGTTGTTAATTTATTATAAATAAATCTCCCATACTTGGTTTCCAAAATGGGATCATGGAAAAACCCGACTGACACAGGTGGCATTGAATGATTCAAATTTAGTAGATGAAGTAGGACAGGGAGTTTACAATTGAAAATCTGACAACTAAAAATGAATTGAATGAATTCCAAGCGTGTTCTCAGCTAAAATATCAAATAAAGATTATTCGTTTAGCTTCATACAGCCTCACACACATGGTAATCAGCCCCTCTTCACTCACACACACTCACACACCTTCCCAATCACCCAGCAGCCTGGGATCCACTGTCACTACCCCCCAACCAATACTCTGTTCTTTTGTAGTTCTAGAATAATCTATAATATTGGACTCTACCACACATTTATTCTCTTAATAAAAAGCTCTGCATAACCATTTGTTGATCTCTACAAGGCATTCCAGAATATGTAGACATCTTCATTATATCCACTTTATTTTTGCTTCCAAATTGCTCCTCTCCTTCTACCCCAGTAGTGTTAAGTCACCCCCACCAACTACCCCACCCCACCCTGCCTTGACACTGCCACCCCGAGACTCAGGCCCAGCCCACCACTAACAACCGTCCCCCCCAACCACCAAACCTCCCCTCCAGTCGCTGGTTGAGACTCAGGCCCAGCAGCACCAACCCCCTGGCCCCGATGCTCAACAACCCTGCAAAAGGCTGACACTCCCTCCTCTTTAATTTTCCAATTCTTCCCCTCAGCCTCCTGGAACATGCTGAGAAGCGACTGGTGATAGCACAGCAGAAAGTCTCCTGCATGAAGGCAGCCTAGCTAGCCAGAACAATTGTTTCCGTGTCTCCAATCACAGGTCCCCTCTCTCCCACTCCTGCTGCTTCTCCAATCATAGGTTCTGTCTCTTGAGGACCAGCAAGAGCAGGAGGGAGCAAGTCTGTGATTGGAGGAGCTGGAGTAGCCAGCATATGAGAGACAGAATCTGAGATTGGAGGAGCAGCTCTTCAACAGATTGTGTCTCTTCCACATATGACAGCGACCTTCCTCTTAGCAGTGCCCCCATGATTGAATTTTTGCTGGCTTTTTGGGGGCTTTTGAGGGCAAATTCACTGCCCCCCATGTATTTTCAACACTGATTCAAAGCCCTGGTTAGATGACACCTGGAGTACTATGACCAGCTCTGGGAACCACGCCTTAGAAAGGATATACTGGCATTGAGGAGTGCAATGTAAATTTAACAGAATGATACCTGAACCCCAGGGGTTAAATTACAAGGAAAGATTACACAAACTTGGAACTGAGAAGATTAAGGGTTGATTTGAATAAAGTTTTCAAAATATTAGGGGGAACATATATGGTTAATAGTCAGAAACTGTTTCCAGTGGTTGGGGAGTTTAGGACTAGGAAGCACAGTCTAAGAATCAGAGACAGAGCTTTCAAGAATGAAATTAGGAAACATATGCAAAAAAGACTGGTAGAAGTTTGGAACTCTTCTCCACAAATGGAAGCTGATGCTAGATCAATTGTAAATTTTAAATCTGAGCGATAAATCTCTGTTAATAAATGGTATTAAGGGATTATGGAGAAAAGGGATTAGAGAGGCAAGATAGGTATGTGGAGTTAGGTTGCAGATCAACCACAATCTCATTGAATGGTGAAACAGGTTTGAGTGGTTAAATGACCTACTTATGTTCCTATGTGGCAGCATGTATCCACAAAAAGCCTGCACTATAATATCCAGGTATTCATTCCATAGCCAGGTCATTTGGGTTTTGAATTCATCCTTCCGCTTATCTCAAGACTGCTTGACTCACCTTTACCAACATACGAATTTGGAGGAATAGGCCACTCGGCCATTCAATAAGATCATAGCTGATCTGAATGTAACCTCAACCCCACATTCCTGCCTACTCCCGATAACCTTTCACCTCCTTGTTAATCAAGATTCTGTCTAGTTCCGCCTTAAAAATATTCAAAGACTCTGCTTCTACCGCCTTTTGAGGAAAAGTTCCAAAGACACACAACCTTCAGAAAAAATTTTTCCTCATCTCAGTCTTAAATGAGCAACCTCTTATTTTTAAGCAGTGAACCCTATTTCTAGATTCTCCTACGAGGAAACATCCTCTCCACATCCATCCTGTCAAGACTCTTCAGTATCTTAAAAAGGTTTCAATCAAGTCGCTTTTTACTCTTCTAAATTCCAGTGGATATAAGCCTAACCTGTCCACCCATTCCTGGTATTAGTCTAGTAAACCTTCTCAGAACTGCTTCTAATGCATTTACATCTTTCTTTAAATAAGGAGACCAGTACTGTACACAATACTCCAGATGTGGTCTCACCAATGCCCTGTACAACTGAAGCATAACCTCCCTGCTTTTGTAATCAATTTCCTCACAATAAATAATAACATTCCATTAGCTTTCATAATTACCTGCTGTCGTTGCATACTAACCTTTTGTGATTATGCACTAGGACATCTGGGTCCCTCAGAATTTCAGAGCTCTGCAATCTCTCACCATTTAGATTAAAGCTTCTTTTTTATTCTTCCTGCCAAATTGAACAATTTCAAATTTTCCCATATTATACTCCATTTGCCAGATCTTTGCCCACTCACTTAACCTTCCTACTCCACTTTGTAGCCTCCTTACATCCTCTTCACAACATACTTTCCTACCTATCTTTGTGTCGTCACCAAATTTAGCAACCATTCATTCAGCCCCTTCATCCAAGTAATTTATATAAGTTGTAAAAAGTTGAGACCCCAGCACCAATTCCTGTGGCACATCACTCATCACATCCTACCAACCAGAAAAAGACCCATTTATGCCAACTCTGTTTCCCGTTAGTAAGTCAATATGTTACCCCCGACACCATGAGCTTTTATTTTCTACAATCTTTGATGTGGCACTTGTCAAAAGCCTTCTGGAAATCTAAGTACAGTATATCCACTGCCTCCCCTTTATCCACAGCACGTGACTCCTTCAAAGAACTCCAATAAATTGGTTAAACACGATTTCCCTTTTACAAAATCATGTTGGCTCTGCCTGATTACCTTGAATTTTTCTTTCTTTAATAACATCTTTAATAATAGCTTCTAACATTTTCCGTATGACAGATGTTAGGCTTACTGGCCTGTAATTTCCTGCTTTCTGTCTCCCTCCACTTTTGAATGAAGGAGTTATATTTGGTATTTTCCAATCTAAGAGAACCTTCCCCAAATCTAGGGAATTTTGAAAAATTAAAACCAATGCATCAACTATCTCAAGAGCCACTTCTTTCAAATCCTTAGGGTGAAGTCCATCCAGATCTGGAGGTTCGTCAGCCTGCAGCCCCAACAATTTGCTCAATACCGCTTCCCTGGCAATTGCAATTTTCCCCAAGTTCCTCCCTTCGATTTCCTGATTTACAGCTATTTCCGTGATGTTACTTGTGTCTTTTATAGTAAAGACTGGAGCAAAATACCTGTTTAATTCATCTGCCATCTCCCTACTTTCCATTATCTATTCCCCAGACGCACTCTCTATAGGGCCAATGCTCACTTTGTTAACTCTTTCCGTATTTAAATATCTATAGAAACTCTTACTATCCATCTTCATATTGCTAGCTAGCTTTCTTGCAAACTCTAATTTTTCCCTCCTTATTAATCCTTTAGTCATTCTTTGCTGTTCTTTAAATTCTTTCCAATCTTCTGACCTGCCAGCCATCTTTGTGTAATTATATGCTTTTTATTTAAGTTTGATACTGTCTTCAACTTTTTAGTTAACCACGGATGGTGGGCCCTCCCCTTGAAGATTTTTCTTTCTTATTAGAACATATATATTGTGTATTCTGAAATATCTGAATATAAGTTAAACCAGGTATGAATGGGCTGGGTCAATTTTTTGTTTTTTCACAGGATGTGGACATAGTTGTTTGGGCCATCATTTATTGCCCATCCCTAATTGCCCTCAAGGCGGCAGTAGTGACAGACCCAGATGATGATTTCACATGGCTCAAATACCTCATGTGGCAATCCACTTGCTAATCTGTTTATGGTTTGTAAATATTGTGGAACTTTTCAGCCAACTTTCAAAGCCACTAAATGTTTTCAAAAGAGATTATTAAAAAACCCCATTTAGTTTCATGAATTAGCAGTTCAGTTTATCAGTACAGTAATGCATGCAGATAAACTAAACATTACATTTATATGTATATATAGAACATACAACAGTTACAGCACAAAAGGAGGTCATTTGACCTGTCTCACGTGTTTCGGTTCTCTGCAAGAGCAACTCAGCTAGTCACACTTCCCGGCCCATTCCCTGAATCCCTTCAATTTTTTCCCTTCAGGTGCCTGTTTCCTTTTGGAAGCCACGATTGAATCTGCCTCCACTACACTCTCAGGTAGTACATTCAAGATCCTAACCACTTGCTGAATAAAAGAAGGCTTTCCTCATGTCATCTTTGGTTCTTTTGCCAATCATTTTAAATCTGAGTCCTTTGGTTCTCGACCCTGCTGTCAATGGGAAGTTTTTTTCTATCTACTCTGTCTCAACCCCTCATGATTTTGAGCACTTCTATCAAATTTCCTCTTAAATTTTACTTTTTGAAGAACAAATGCCAGCTTCCCCAGTTATCCACGTAACTGAAGTCCCTCAATCCTGGAACCATTCTTGTAAATCTTTTCTGCACCAATTCTAAAGCCTAAAGGGTGAAACACAGAATTATACACAATACTCCAGTCGAGGCCAAACCAGTATTTTATAAAGGCTCACCATTACCTCCTTGTTTTCAAAAGGGATGGGAGATGCACATTGGCAAGAGCTAGAGAGATGGAGTGTTCAATGAGCTGGGGACATCTTAGGCCTGGAGGTTGGGGTGAAGTCATCGAAGGATTTAAGCATAAAGAAAAGAATGATCAACATTTAGGTATTGGGGAAATCAGGAACCAATGAACATCAGTGAGGACAGAGTGGAGGGTGAACGAGGACTTGGTATGCAACAAGATTCAAGTAGCAGAGTTCTAGATTAGCTGAAGTTAGAGAGTGGAGAATGGAAGGCTGGCCAAAAGATCATTGGAGTAAAATACAGTCTAAGGACTGACAAAGACATGCATGAGGAACTCAGCAGTAAATGAGCTTAGCTGGGCGCAGAGACAGGCGACATCCACCACCCAAAAAAACAAAAATACAGAAGTAAAATTGCTGTTTCAATCAATTAAAAATTCATTAAAATTAATTCACTCATTTTTCTGGAACGATTTATAGAAAATCATCACATTGCACAACCTTGAAACTGAGCAATTTCCAAGTGAAATTTCACTAACAGGAAGAACAGGTGTGAAGTGTCTACTATTTGAGGCTTGATGTGTGCAGTTCACCTTAGACAGGCAAGTAAAACACCAAGTGAGTAGCTCAGCATAGGCCAGGAATCAAACTTGGAAGGTTCATGGCTTCAACAGCTCAGTTACACACCAGACACATCTGCAGATTTTTGTTTTTAATCACTGAATTTATGTGCTGAGCTCTAATCATTCTTAACTATCTATTTTCACTACCTTCTCCTGTAGTACTAGCTTCATTTGTGGCAGTCTTAAGTTCCGACTTCCAAATTACAAAATCAAAGTTTTTACACAGAACTTCTGACAGATTCTTGATCTCCAACCATTTGTGGGAAGCTCATTGACACATGAAAGGAAGGAGAATTCCTCCAATACCGCTTGATCACAGTAGTGCAAGCTACAAATCTGCAAGGTCAGGGATCTCAGAGCAATGTCTAGGTGCTCCTATTAGGATTATGGTAAAGACATAGATGCATTTTTACAGGAGTAAAATATAAAATCATGATACTGCATGGCTCTGTACACAAGGATGTGGCATAGTGGAGCACAGGATCAGGTTTTAATATAAATTATCAGTCTTAAGGACAGAACGGCAGGGGTGCCTAGCCTAGACCAAGAATGGCCCTGTTGGGGGGAAAAAAGTTATTGCTAAGTTACTAAAGCAGAGATCTGGGAATGCCGTTGTCCCACCCCCATTCCTCTTTCAACTCGGGGGCAATGAATGGTATGGAGAATTTCACGCCTCTCTGCTAAATTACCACTATCTTGACTCTGTCCTTGATGGCTGAGGGTCAGATAGGGGTTTTCACCAATGTTATCCTTTAATTGGCCAACTGGAAGTGGTCATAACCAGAATGAAACATGGGCCATCAAATTCTTCATGTGAAATGGTCCATGTATTGAACAGAAAAGTTTCTACATAAAGTGGAATCCTGTCCTACCACTCAACAGCCCTTAAATTTGGAACAAAAAAAAATCTCAAAGTAAACCAAACACATTCAGAACTAATACATTCTATGGACTTACAGGAAACTTCAGATCTATCTAAAAGCAAGCTACATAGAGAACAGCAAGGGTCAGGTTTCAGTGCAACTGCAATGCTTCAAAATGCTTTGGCAACCAGGGACAAAACAATTCCCACTATTAGCAGTTGTTTCTGTCAGAAACATAATACTCTTAATTGTGATATGCACAGGTTACATTTCACCCTCATCCAAGTGTGGAGTCACGGAATAGGAGTGGCCCATGCTACCGAGATTACAAGTTAGTTGTGACTTTTTGCTACCTCAAATGCTTCTCCATTGAAAGAGCCCTTATGAAATCTGCTCAAAATATTGAGAGAAAGCTGGTGCAGTATTATATGATTTCACAAAAGGAAGCTGCTTTGTTAAGGATTTTTTAAAAAATGAGATTAGTTTAACAAAAGCAATGTAACCTATACAGGTAGTTTTATACATTTAGCTGATAGTCTATTGGAATAATAAACAGGATATACTATATTAGACAGGTTTAACTTTTTTCCTGAATTAACAGCATAAAAGCTGATTAAGAAAATTTAATAGACTGAGGAGAACAAGACAGAAAACTTGATATGGCACCGGACTTATAGAAAATGATTCAATTGAGTCTGATGATATCAGAGGAGGGATGCAGGGTAGGAAGAAAGGAAAGGAAAGAGGGATGGAGGGTGGAAGTGATAAATGCAAGTGAGTTAAAAGGTACTCTAGAGGGTGTTTGTCCAATCGTAAAAAAGGTTTGCCAGCAATTGACAATCAAAAGAAATGGGAAAAGGTTAATAAAAAGAGCAGTCAGAATGCATTATAAATGTACCATTGCCAACATTGACAAGATTAACAGTTTAATGATTTTGTACGATTTGATGTGCATGGTTCATGAGGCTAGAAATGAGTTTGATTTATTTCCTTTCAAATCACGTTAAAGTAACTACACAAATTGATAAATTCTAAGCAAAATCGTGTATGTTGATTTTGTAATTGAGAAAGACCTTAAGTACCTTAAGTAATACAAATGCAAAACATTTCAGGTTTTGGAAATGTAAAATAAAAGCAGAAAATTCTGGAAATACTTGGTAGGAGTGAAAAACAGAGTTAGCGTTTCAGGTCACAAACCACAGATCCTGCCTGACCCACTGAGTATTTTCAGCATTTTCTGTTTTTATTTTGTTTTAAGTAATAATGACCTAGTTTTGAATCATTTATTTCAATATGTTTAAACTAGCAGCGATATAGCTTGGTGTCAAATTTTGTTTTATAATGCTCTGGTGAAGGATATTTTATAACATTAATGGTGCCATATAAATACAAATTTATATTATGATAGATGTACCAATAAAAATTTTATTGGAGAACTTGGCTCATCATTCTGAAAATCTTCTTTTACCTCTGGGCAGTAGTTTTAAATCTTGTTTACATGATGGAAAAGTTTGTTTTCTATGCAAGCAAGTTCTAAGGTGTCTTGCATCCATTATACAGAAGTCAGTTAAAGCTCACCAAACTGGCAGTCTCACTCAAAAGACACAAGGGTGGTCTGTCCAAAAATCCACAAGCTTTTATTTGTTACCCTGAAGAGTGATAGGTGCTCTTGACATTGAGCAAAAGAGGAGAGAAATTCACTTGACATCAACTTTGCTCTAACTAGTAGACTAAGTAGAATGTTGAACAACACCAGCAGGTGTAAAATTTGAAACAGTTTTGTATCTCAATCCTCTTTCAATCACCTTGAGGGCCATAAAACTCAAAGAAAACACATGCAGATACACATGATTTACATATTAAATTAAATTTAAACCTTTACAAGCAGAGTTGAAAGGGACCATCTTCAATCTTAAATCCTTTGTATTAAAAGATAATTATTTACCAGGTGTAAAATTAAAAGGATCTCAAGTGGACTGATCCTGCAAACTGGTTGACCTTGTTTGCTTTCTATGTATAGTGTTAAACCTAGGGAGGCTGGATTAAAAGTTAAATCCTTTGTTTTGAAAATTGTCAGGAAGATAGAATTATTTTCTTAACGTTATTGGAATTTATTGTAACCCTTTCCAGTACAAACCCGTTTCCATCTGTTTCAGATGAAGTTACATTGTTTCATAGTTTGTCATTGTGAGATTTGAACTCTTGATCTTGGGGTTACAAACCCAGTACCATAACCACTTGGATATTTAGGCCAAGCCCTAGAATTTGTTGTAACTCTTTCGAGTACAAACACGTTTCCATCTGTTCCTATTCAGATGAAATTATATTGTTTCATAATTTGCCATGGTGAGATTTGAACTCTTGATACTCTTTTGAGTAAACCTGTTTCCATCTGTTTCAGATGAAGTTACGTTGTTTCATAGTTTACCATTGTGAGATTTGAACTCTTGATAACTCCTTCAAGTACAAACCCATTTCCATCTGTTTCAGGTGAAGTTACATTGTTTCATGGTTTGCCATTGTGAGATTTGAACTCTTGATCTTGGGGTTACAAATCCAGTACCATAACCACTTGGCTATTTAGGCCAAGCCTGGAATTTATTGTAGAGCGAGTGAGTGAGTGAGGGTGTTAATTGAATTAAAGGCAGCTGGTCGGAAGGCTTTCATGTATCAGAAGATAAGCTAGGTTTGAAATGTTAAGTAGGTAAACATAGGTGTAAAGGGAACATTTGCATTTTTAAATGAACCAGACTAGCTTGAATTCAAGGTGGGGTGGGGGTGGGGGAGGACTGAAATGTTTCACCTAGCCAGGAGAAGTTAAGAAACAGTGCGTTCATTTTCCTCAAAGATTACTAGTAAAATTAGTACTACGATAGATTTTTATTAGGGAGGTAAAGTCCAAAGACATAGTGAAACAATGGGAATTTGCATTCAAAGGGGAAAATATTTATAAGGGAGAGAAGGCTCTGTGTAAGGGCAGGCATTCTAAGGTCTAACACAAGTATGAAAAACCTCCATCATCTATGCCTCAGCAAGAAACTGAAGCTGAGAAAAGCTCACTTTGAATTCAACTGGTCAGGGTACTGTGTCACTTTGCCTGGGTCTTTTAAATTCTATGTGTTTTGCTGTTGACTTAACAAAAGTGTAAGTGAGATTGAGATTAACTAGGGGATTTAGATGTTATAATAGTAATTTGTAGATCTATGTATGTACTTAAAATCAATTCTTCAAATAGTAAAGATTTAATTTAGTTTAGTAAGAAACCTATAAGACTCGGTCCTCTTATTACTACTGAATTCATGACACACATCTCGAAATACATACAAATTGCAAAACAGTTGTGGCAGCTGTTTCAATTTTCCCTTTGGGATTTGAGCAGCTCAGCATTTACCATCGGCTGTGTCACAACAAAATCCTGTCAGAGAGAAGAGCAGAACTTGTTCGAAGTGTGCATTGTTGGAAGAGACATGGGTGTGAATTTTGAAGAAGAACTTTATACAGAGAGTGATAATGACCTGAACTCTCTGCCCACGAGGGTGTGTAAGCAGAGATGATCAATAATTTCAAAAGTAAATTGGTTGGGCAATTGAAGGAAATAAACCTGTACATACATGTGAGTACAGCAGGAGGATGGGCCTGACTGGATTACTCTACCGAGAATCTGCAGAAACTTGATGGGCCATATGGCCTCCTCCTGTACAGTAAATGCCTCTATGACTCTTATTTTGTGGTGATCTACTTTTGTTCTTAAGTAGCTTGCAGATAGATGATAGACTATACAAAAAGAAAATAAAACCACTGGTCCAGATGGATTGCATCTATGAAAAGAAGCAAAGGCACTACATATTTCATAAAATAATTCAATAGAAAAATGAATAGTGCCAGAGAATTGGAAGACAGCAATGTTATTTCTGTATTTAAAAAAGGGAGATAGCTCAAATCCAGCAAACTGCAAACCAGTTAATTTAATGTCAGAAAACAGAACCGAGGTAGCTACTCAGGCTGGAAAAAGGCAGAAAGTGGTATTCCAAAGGATCAATGCAGGGACCAACACTGTTCACCATTTACATAATGAATTTGAACTTGGGAGTACAATTTTAAAACTTGTGGTTGACTGCAAACTGGTGGGTATAGTTCACACTGAAGACTGTGACAAAATAACATTAAACTTGCAAAATAGTGTGCAAATAGAAATTAATTTCAATGTAGATAAATGCACAATGGTGCATTTCAATAGGAGAAATGGGGAGGTCACATACTTGTTGGAAAATAAGAATCTTAATTGGGTAGAGGAGCCCTGGGATCTAGGGGTACACATTCATAAATTATTAATCTGCACAGATTAACTGTCATGAAAATAAAAATGAAACACAGGTTGATTACTAGAGGAAAAGAATTCAAAAGCAGAGAAGGTACACGAAATTTGAACAAAACCTTAGACTACATTTGGAGTACTATCCATAGTTCTGTTCTCCAGATAGAGATAGTGCAAAAAAATTACAATGGCGATACCAGAAGAGGGTAAACTATCAGGAAAGCAAGAACAGGCTGGGGCCTTTTCTCTAGATAAGAGAATGCAAGATTTGACTTGATAGAGGTTTATGAGGGGGTTTAATAGGGTGGATGTACAGAACATATTTCCACTTGTTGGAGAGTCCAAAACTAGGGGCCATAAACACAAGGTAGTCACCCAATAAGGAATTTGAGATGTATCTCTTTACTAGGAATGGCAAGAATCTCGATGGTGCCACTACATGCAGCGGTGAGGCTAATAACTAAGGTGCAATTAAGGGAAAGCTAGAGAAGTACATGAGTGAGATAAAGGAAGAGGTGAAGGCAACACATGTGGTGCACAAACATTGGCACTACCCCCCTTAAACCAGCCTATATTTCAGCTCTTCTATTTTTACTTAGTTCTGTTGAAGAGTCATACAGACTCAAAACGTTAACTGTGTTCCTCTCCGCAGATGCTGCCAAATCTGAGTTTTTCCAGGTATTTTTATTTTTGTATTGGCATAGACCTATTGGGTTAAATGACTTTTGTGCCGTGAATTCTATATAAATCTGTGATGGATAGTGTGAAACTAATCCATTAAGTTCTGAGGGTTTTCCGCCATGTTGTTGATTGTAAATAAATAAAACATAAATTTCAAATCCCATGTGGAGATAATCATATTAAGCAAAAGGCTGTACTGTTTTATAAGGACATAAGCATACCATGTGTCAGTATCATTGTGCAGATATGTATAACATAACCTCTTCCTTTAAGACCACAAGATCTAATCGCAAATTCTCAAGTCATTTTATCTAAGACATGCCAAGGTCGAACAGATATAAAGAACAGGAATAATTGTAATGCAGTTGTAGCAAAGTGTAACATGTAGTGTGTGACTAATAGAAAGTTTTAATAGATTCAAATTAGTTGTTAAACTCAAGTTTTTTTTTAATATTACAAATACTATTTAAAAAGGTAAAAAAATAAAGCAACTTTATTTCTCTTTTGATTATGCAAAACCTCATAGTCTAAGGACACTGCGTCCTTCAGATACACAATTAATCATACCGAGGAAGCACAAAATGTAGTTGACACTGAACATGAATGCTTTGTATGATTTTCTATACATTTGCTTAATGACTTCAACCAACAAAATTAAAATCCTAATTTTTTACTCACAAACACTTGGTATATCAATTTCTGATAACTATTTACTTGTTAGGCAGATGCCATTTGACATGAATTACAGATCCCATTTTGCCTTATTGGTCAAATTCCAGTCAATTGTCAGATGACTTGTTGCATCAACAAATTACATCAAATTAACAGGAAACTATAAAACAAATTTGTAATTTTCCATTAAGATTACAATTAAGGGCATAAGTACCTTGAAAATTGCTTCAAACTTATTAAGACCTGTTCGGTGAATGCAGAGCTGCAAACGTGACTCTTGCTTTTACCTCTGCTGCAATCCCATTTCCAAGGAACATGGTGTACAGGGGCAGTCAAGGAACCATATTGCTAACTATACGGAAAGGGAGATATGACAGCTTGAGGAAACCATTCTTAATTTTCAACCAAAATCCATTTGCAGACCTCAAAGATATTTTCTTTAAAATTCAAAATAAGGCCAATAACCAAGGAGTGGGCAAGTCAGATATATATTCAATGATTCCAGATTCCATCTCCAAGCCTTACAAGTGGGCTCAGGGTCTCTGAACTCTCAGGATTCTGGCTCACAATCAATTTTTAATGAGTCCTGAATGTCTGTTTGTGCATGTGGACATCAGATGAGTATAGGATTGAGCTTGTTTGCAACACCTTCCACAGTTGAATACCCTATTGGCACTTACTGTTTGGATACACATGAAGAATGGGGACTTGGATGAGGTATAAGAGCTGCCAGTATACATTAAAAACAGTAAGATAAAAGCAAAAAACTGCAGACGCTGGAAATCCAAAACAAAAATAAAAATACCTGGAAAAACTCAGCAGTTCTGGAAGCATCTGCGGAGAGGGACACAGTTAACGTTTCGAGTCCGTATGACTCTTCAACAGAATTAAGTAAAAATAGAAGAGGTGAAATATAAGCTGGCATGAGTGATAATTATTTGAAGCTGAAACTGGATTTATTCTCAGGAAAATCAAAATTGGTCCTATTTTAAATCAGAATGAGTGCCCGTCACACCCAATGAGACACACTCAGGATACTGGGGGCTTGGAACAGTGGGAGGACAACAGATCTTGAACCTTCCACAAAGAATGCAAGGGCTTTTGCAATGAGTGGCTATTTGATTCCAATAAACAATTCATCACAATTTCACACATGCAAGTTTCCAATTGTAAAACCCCTTTTCCACAAGGGATGACAAATAAGCTCCACTCTCAAATTATTCCCAAGTTGAAAAGAATCACTAATGACAGTTTGGAGTTCTGGCCACCTGCACCTCCTCCCATCAAGAAAGTGTGTATAGAACAGGATAACTCTCAACAGAGTAGTGAAAAATAAAATAAAGCAAGGCTGGCTGCTTGCACTGGTTCTGCAGAAATTTAAAATAGGTGGCTCATTAGGGTATTACATTCTCAAGCAGAAAATCCAATTCAAGGCTCCATGCTTTGTGCTGCAACTGCACTCAGAGTTCCCCTAGGGAAGGGAGCTAACATCACTTTCAGGAAAAGGAAAATTTAATTGTCTCTCTGCATATCTTAAGCTTACCTTTTGCTGTGTCAAATGAGGACTGACATTGACAGGGATAGCCAGGATTTTTGTTGAAGGATGTAGGCAATTGTTCCAAAAAGACACATCCTAAACAGGTCGAGATTAATAACCTTTCTGGAATCTCAAAATGGACCATTTGAGGGTGGAAAGGTTAAAAGGAGGGCTCCAAGACACACCAGTAGGAGTATTGTGCACCCGGATAAATAATATTAAGCACTGACTGCAGGGAAAGGTCAAACTCTTACATGACTTTTAAGCAAGTTGATTAACCCGGAGTGTAATAAATAACATTCAAATGAATTCCAGTTATTAAGATCAGCACGTGATCTCAGAACAAGCACGACCTCCACATTATTCAAATTCAGAAGCCTTCACTTACAGTAACTGATTGCCAATAGATTCTGGTAAGTGAACCATTTCCAGTTATTCAGAAATCCATAGTCTATAGGAAAATTTTCCCAAACACTACATAAAAATGCATATTGTACATCTTATGTCTCTAACCCAACAATAGTAAGCAGAGTAGCTGTACACGAGTAACTCACCAAGGCTCCTTAGACAGCACCTTCCAAACCCACGACTGCTACTATCTAGAAGGCCAAGGGAAACAGACATATGGGAATACCGCCAACTGTAAGATCTCCTCCAAGCCACTCATCATCCCGACTTGGAAATATATTGCCATTCCTTCACCGTCGCTGGGTCAAAATCCTGGAACTCCCTCCCTAAAGGCTACACCACATGGACTGCAGCAGTTCAAGAAAGTAGCTCATTACCACCTTCTCAAGGGTAATTAAGGATGGGCAACAAATCCCCGTCTAGCCAGTGACACCCATAACCCATGAATGAAAAAATAACTATCCACATTTTATTTACTCTTATACAAAGAAGCTATTCTATAGAAACTTTGACATCTAGTTTGAGATTAACTGATTAAAAATCTGTCTATCACAGCCTTGAATATACTTAACAACCCAGCCTCCACAGCCCTCTATGGTAAAGAATTCCATAGATTAACTACCCTCAGAAGAAATTCCTCCTCACCTCTGTCTTAAATGGGTATCCCCTTACTTGGAGATTATGCCCTCTGGTCCTAGTCTCTCCCACAAGGGGAAACAACCTCTCAGCATCTATCCTGTCAAGCCCCCTAAGAATATTATGTTTCAATAAGGTCGCCTCTCATTCTTCTAAACTCCAATGAGTACAGGCCCAACCTATTCAGCCTCTCCTCATAAGAAAATCGCTCCACACCCAGGATCAATCCATTGAAACTCCTCTGGATTGCCTCCAATGCCAGTACATCTTTCCTTAGATAAGGGGGCCAAAACAGTTCACAGTATTCTGGATGTGGTCTAACTCATGCCTTGTATAGTTTCAGCAAGATTTCCCTATTTTTACACTCTATTCCCTTTGGAATAAAGCCCAACATTCCATCTGCCTTTCCTATTACTTGCTGAACTTGTATGTTAGCTTTTTGGGATTTATGTACGAGGATCCCCAAATCCCTCTGTGCTGCAGCTTTCTTCAGTCTTTCTCCATTTAAGTAATATTCAGCTCCTCTATTCTTCCTGCCAAAGTACATAACCTCACATTTTCCCACATTATATTTCATCTGCCAAGTTTTTGCCCACCCACTTAACCTGTCTATATCTTTCTGTAGACTATGTCATCCTCATCACTTGCCTTCCCACCTATTTTTGTATCATCCGCAAATTTGGCGATATCACATCCATTTCCCTCATCCAAGTCATTAATATATATATTGTAAATAGTTGTGGTCCCAGCACTAATTCCTGTGGGCACTCCACAGGTTGCCATCCTGAAAATGCTCCCCCATATCACAACTCTTTCTATTAGTTAGCCAATCCTCTATCCTTGCTAATATACTACCCCAACACCATGTGCTCTTATCTTAAGTAGCCTTGTGTGTGGTACCTTATTGAATGACTTTTGGAAATCAAAATATATTACATCTACTGGTTCCCTTTATCCTGCTTGTTACCTCCTCAAAGAATTCTAATAAACTTATCAGGCATGATTTCCCTTTCATGAAACCAGGTTGACTCTGCTTGATTAGATTATGTATTTCTAAATGCTCTGCTATTACAATTTCTCCTTCAACTCCTCTCACTTCCTCCAAATAAAAGGTGTGGCTATGGGTACCCGCATGGGCCCCAGCTATGCCTGTCTCTTTATGGGGTATGTGGAACATTCCTTGTTCCAGTCCTACTCTGGCCCCCTTCCACAACTCTTTCTCCGGTACATCGATGATTACTTCGGTGCCGCTTCATGCTCTCGTCGGGACTTGGAAAAATGTATTAATTTTGCTTCCAATCTCCACCCCTCCATCATTTTCACGTGGTCCATCTCTGACACTTCCCTTCCCTTCCTTGACCTCTCTGTCTCAATCTCTGGTGATAGACTGTCCACCAATATCCATTACAAACCCACCGACTCCCACAGCTATCTCGACTACAGCGCCTCACACCCCGCTTCCTGTAAGGACTCCATCCCATTCTCTCAGTTCCTTCGCCTCCGTCGCATCTGTTCCGATGATGCGACCTTCAAAAACAGTTCCTCTGACATGTCCTCCTTCTTCCTTAACCGAGGTTTTCCACCCACGGTCGTTGACAGGGCCCTCAACCGTGTCCGGCCCATCTCCCACACATCCGCCCTCACGCACATGTCTGTCCTCCATCACCCCCTACTCCTCAACCCCCTCCTATGGCACCACCCATGCCCACGCAAAAGATGCAATACCTGCCCCTTCACTTCCTCTCTCCTCACCGTCCAAGGACCCAAACACTCCTTTCAAGTGAAGCAGCATTTCACTTGCATTTCCCCCAACTTAGTCTACTGCATTCGTTGCTCCCAATGTGGTCCCCTCTACATTGGAGAGACCAAATGTAAACTGGGCGACCGCTTTGCAGAACACCTGCGGTCTGTCCACAAGAATGACCCAAACCTCCCTGTCGCTTGCCATTTTAACACTCCACCCTGCTCTCTTGCCCACATGTCTGTCCTTGGCTTGCTGCATTGTTCCAGTAAAGCCCAACGCAAACTGGAGGAACAACACCTCATCTTCCGACTAGGCACTTTACAGCCATCTGGACTGAATATTGAATTCAACAACTTTAGGTCGTGAGCTCCCTCCCCCATCCCCACCCCCTTTCTGTTTCCCCCTTCCTTTTCTTTTTTTTCCAATAAATTCCAATAAATAGATTTTCCTTTTCCCACCTATTTCCATTATAAAAAGAGAAAAAGGAAAAAAAAAAATTATTTATTTTTTACATCTTTTATGCTCTCCCCACCCCCACTAGAGCTATACCTTGAGTGCCCTACCATCCATTCTTAATTAGCACATTCGTTTAGATAATATCACCAACTTTAACTTTAACACCTATGTGTTCTTTTGTATTATTGTTGTTGACATCTTTTGATGATCTGCTTCTATCACTGCTTGTTTGTCCCTACAACCACACCCCCACTCCACCTCTCTCTCTCTCTCTCTCCCCCCGCCCCCCACACACACACCTTAAACCAGCTTATATTTCAGCTCTTTCTTGGATTCGAACTCCAGTTCTGTCGAAGGGTCATGAGGACTCGAAACGTCAACTCTTTTCTTCTCCGCCGATGCTGCCAGACCTGCTGAGATTTTCCAGGTAATTCTGTTTTTGTTTTTGTTCTGCTATTACATCCTTTTTAATAGATTCCAACATTTTCCCAATGACAGATGTTAAGCTAACTGGCCTATAGTTACCTGTTTTTTGTCTCCCTCCCTTTCTGAATAAGGGTGTTACACTGGCAGTTTTCCAATCCTCTGGGATGTTTCTAGGACCTAAGGACTCTTGGAAAATTACTTCCAATGCATCTATTATCTCTGCAGCTACTTCCTTTAATATCCTAGGATGCAACCCATCAGGTCCAGGGGACTTATTGGCCTTTAACCCCATTAGTTTCCCTAGTACTCTCCTCCCACCTCACCCCAAGATAGTTATTGTATTTATTTCCTCCGCCTGATTTGCCCCTTGATTATTTTGTATTTTTGGAATACAATTAGTGTTTTCTACTGTGAAGATGGTGCAAAGTATTTATTCAATTCCTCTGCCATTTCCTGGTTCCCCAATATTTCTTCCCAAGCCTCATTCACTAAGGGACCTATATTGACTTTGATCTCTCGCTTCCTTTTTATATATTTAAAGCAGCTTTTATTGTCCATTTTTATATTACTTGCTAGTTTACCCTTAAAAAGTTTATTTTCACCTTTTTTTTGGTCATCTTCTGTTGGTTTTAAATACTTTCCCAAACCTCTGGCTTACCACTAATCTTTGCCACATTGTATATTTTTTCTTTCAATTTGATATCCTTAATTTTCCTTGGTTAACCACGGTTGGTTTATCCCTTCCTAGAATCCTTCTTCCTCACTGCTTGCTGAGAGTCATGAACTATTTTCTTAAACGTCTGATATTGTTCGTCAACTGTCTTTTCTGCTAAATTACTTTCTCAGCCCACTCCAGCCAACTCTGCCCTCATTCCGTTGTAATTACCCTTATTTAAGTCTAGCACAGCTGTTTCTGACCCAAGTTTCTCACTGTTATGGTCACTGTTTCTTGGGGGATCTTATACTCAGATCATTTATTAAACCTACCTCATTACACAGTACCAGATCCAAAATAGCCTGATCCCTGGTTGGATCCACAACATAGTGTTCGAGGAAACTGTCCCACATACATTATGAATTCTTGCCTATGGCTACCTCTGCCAATTTGATTTTCCCAATCTACATGAAGATTAAAGTCACTCATGATTAATATACTGCTTTTCTTACATGCCCTCATTATCTCTTAATTTATTCGCTGCCCAACAGCATAGCTACTGTTAGGGGACCCATAGACTACTCCCACTGGTATCTTTTTCCCCTTGTTATTTCTTACCTCCACCCATATGGATTCCACATCTTCCAATCCAAGATCATATCTTGCGATTGTACTTATTCCATCTCTTACTAACAAAGCTACCCTGCCACCCTTTCTTTCCTGCTTGTCCTTGCGAAAAGTCACATACCCCTGAATATTTAGTTCCCAGCTTTGATCTCCTTGTAGCCATGTCTCCGTAATGACTATTAAGATCATACCCATTAACCTCTATTTGTGTCATTAATTCATTTTTGTTCCGAATACTACATGCATTTAAGTAAGGAGCCATTAATTTTGCCTTTTTACCATTTTTTCCCTTTTTGACTATTTGCTGCTGTTTTTTTAATACTCTGTCCCTTCCTGTCACACTCTGGGTATCATTACCTAAATAGCTGCCCTGCAATACTGTGTCATGAAGAAATATTAATGTGTATAACATTATTGGAAATTATTTTTAAATTGAACTTGTAGTAGGGTCTGTGTCTGTTAAAATGTTATCTTTAACTACTCCACCCTGTACACATGGAAAGACAGAAAGTCTTTAAACATTTCTGCAACCTGCTCCTCAGAATACTCTTGGGTAAACTGTGAACACATTCCCACTTCTTTACCTATCACCGATTCTCCCCGTTTTACTTGTACACAAATCGCTGGTTTTTCCTATGCCTGAACCTCAGAACCCACAGTACTTTTATTTCCAGAACTTTTCTGCACCCCAATAATTCCAACAGATTTTTCAAGTAAATTCCAACACTGACTTTGTGTGCCTCATTTTATTACAATGAAAACATCTCAATTTTCCATTGTCACTCCTACCGTCAGCACCTTCCTTCTTATTCTGAGAAAAAACTTGCTGGGAATTTCCAGCTGCTCTTCCTCTTCCCTGACTACCCACCTTCCTTTCACCTTGCAACTTTCTATCCTTTTCCGATTTGAAAAGGTGGTGATAAAAAAGTTTAGCATGAACTAACTCAGTCATCAGCTATCTCTGCTGCTTGCCAAACCCTCTGTTCCTCCACATGAGTTCCCACTACCAAAGGGATTGAATCTTTAAATTCTTCCAAAAGAACTACTTCCCTAAGAGCTGCATAGGTCGTCTCTATTTTTAATGCCCGTATCTACCGGTCAAAATTACTGTGTGTTATGGTCTCAAACGCAACATAAGTTTGCCCAGGCTGTTTTTTCATATTCCTAAATTTCTGCCTGTATGCTTAGAAACCAACTCATATGCACTCAAAATAGCCTTTTTCACCATATCTTAATTCACCGATACTTCTTCAGACAGCGACCCATTTACCTCATGTGCCCTACCCAACAACTTAGACTGTAACAACAAAAACAGAATTACCTGGAAAAACTCAGCAGGTCTGGCAGCATCGGCGGAGAAGAAAAGAGTTGACGTTTCGAGTCCTCATGACCCTTCGACAGAACTTGAGTTCGAGTCCAGGAAAGAGCTGAAATATAAGCTGGTTTAAGGTGTGTGTGTGGGGGGCGGAGAGATAGAGAGACAGAGAGGTGGAGGGGGTTGGTGTGGTTGTAGCGACAAACAAGCAGTGATAGAAGCAGATCATCAAAAGATGTCAACAACAATAGTACAATAGAACACATAGGTGTTAAAGTTAAAGTTGGTGATATTATCTAAACGAATGTGCTAATTAAGAATGGATGGTAGGGCACTCAAGGTATAGCTCTAGTGGGTTTTTTTTTTTATTTTATATAATGGAAATAGGTGGGAAAAGGAAAATCTTTATAATTTATTGGGAAAAAAAAAAGGGGGGAAACAGAAAGGGGGTGGGGATGGGGGAGGGGACTCACGACCTAAAGTTGTTGAATTCAATATTCAGTCCGGAAGGCTGTAAAGTCCCTAGTCGGAAGATGAGGTGTTGTTCCTCCAGTTTGCGTTGGGCTTCACTGGAACAATGCAGCAAGCCAAGGACAGACATGTGGGCAAGAGAGCAGGGTGGAGTGTTAAAATGGCAAGCGACAGGGAGGTTTGGGTCATTCTTGCGGACAGACCGCAGGTGTTCTGCAAAGCGGTCGCCCAGTTTACGTTTGGTCTCTCCAATGTAGAGGAGACCACATTGGGAGCAACGAATGCAGTAGACTAAGTTGGGGGAAATGCAAGTGAAATGCTGCTTCACTTGAAAGGAGTGTTTGGGTCCTTGGACGGTGAGGAGAGAGGAAGTGAAGGGGCAGGTGTTGCATCTTTTGCGTGGGCAAGGGGTTGTGCCATAGGAGGGGGTTGAGGAGTAGGGGGTGATGGAGGAGTGGACCAGGGTGTCCCGGAGGGAGCGATCCCTACGGAATGCCGATAAGGGGGGTGAAGGGAAGATGTGTTTGGTAGTGGCATCATGCTGGAGTTGGCGGAAATGGCGGAGGATGATCCTTTGAATGCGGAGGCTGGTGGGGTGATAAGTGAGGACAAGGGGGACCCTATCATGTTTCTGGGAGGGAGGAGAAGGAGTGAGGGCGGATGCGCGGGAGATGGGCCGGACACGGTTGAGGGCCCTGTCAACGACCGTGGGTGGAAAACCTCGGTTAAGGAAGAAGGAGGACATGTCAGAGGAACTGTTTTTGAATGTAGCATCATCGGAACAGATGCGACGGAGGCGAAGGAACTGAGAGAATGGGATGGAGTCCTTACAGGAAGTGGGGTGTGAGGAGCTGTAGTCGAGATAGCTGTGGGTGTCGGTGGGTTTGTAATGGATATTGGTGGACAGTCTATCACCAGAGATTGAGACAGAGAGGTCAAGGAAGGGAAGGGAAGTGTCAGAGATGGACCACGTGAAAATGATGGAGGGGTGGAGATTGGAAGCAAAATTAATAAATTTTTCCAAGTCCTGACGAGAGCATGAAGCAGCACCGAAATAATCATCGATGTACCGGAGAAAGAGTTGTGGAAGGGGGCCGGAGTAGGACTGCAACAAGGAATGTTCCACATACCCCATAAAGAGACAGGCTGTAACAACGTCTAGTAGTCCTGTGGCCATTTCATCTGTTTAGATAGCTTCACAAAATAAATAAAGAACACTTCAGCATCTTTTTCCTCAAACTTTGGAAGAGCTGGTACAAATTTAAACACCTCCCCACTGGGTTTTAGATTGAAGGTGTTTTCATCATCAGATCTCATTTTTTAAACTTCCAGCCTTTTAAGCAGGTTTTCTCTTTCTTTCTTTCCCTTGCCTCTCTTTATCCTCCTCTCTGGCCCGAAATTCCAGTTCCAGCTTCCTTTCTTTCTCCTTGCTCCCTTTTAAATGCCATTTCTCTGTCCTTTGCTTCTAAGTTTTTTCAGTTTCTTTGCTTATTCAAGTTCAGGCATTTTTATTTGTAACTGAAGTCTCACTACCTCCAGCTGTGACTCACTAGTGTCAGATATCACTTCCAACTATTGATGCTGGTCTATACCTTTAATTATATCTGCGTTCACAGCCCCTGCAGGTAACTCTAATTTTAACTTATCTGCCAACTGTTAACTTATGCTTCATTTTTTTTTCAACCCAATCAGAGTTGTATCATCTACTCCCAGACAAGTCTTAGCAATTGCCAAAGCTGCCCTGAAGTCTCACCACTTATAAAAAAAATCTCACTAGCTCCTGAATTCACTGCTTCTCGTACTCATAACCTTCAGATTCAATAATTCCAAACTATTCATGGAATTACAAATATCATCCCACCAAGTGTCCCCAAATGTTATGACACCGCAGTTGGTAAAGCCAGAGTTGTTTAAATCCCAGAGGGAAACTTGAACAACTGTCATAGCCCATATTTTCAATTCTTATGTTCTAGATGCAGTTCTGAATTCAAATGAAATCACCAAGCCTTGAGGTTTTTTTTATATAAATTAATAAATGTTTAATTTAGTTTAACAAGAAATTAAACACATACATGTGTCTACAAATCACTGCCATAATAACTTATAAACAAATTCCCAAATTAATCAATCCCAAGTAAATCTTCACCAAGGTAACAATAATCCATAGACTTTAAGCAAACACCAGGCAAAGCATAAACAGAAACAGAAATACCTGGAAAAACTCAGCAGGTCTGGCAGCATCGGTGGAGAAGAGTACAGTTGACGTTTCGAGTTTCTGTTTTTGTTTTGGATTTCCAGCATCTGCAGTTTTTTATTTTTAACCAGGCAAAGCATAGTTGACCATACAAATTCAAAATGAGGTCCCCTGTGATTTGGTTCCATTGCAGACAGTTGTAAGCTTACAGGCTGGTTAGATGTTAAATGCCTCTGACCTGCACATACAAAACTTCGTTCTGTTTAAACTTAGCCTTCTCTTTGAATGCAAATTCTCATTGTATTACTGGGTCTTTGAACTCCACCTCTTCCAACAATAAAACCTCTTTAATAGCTCCAATTTTATTAGTAATATAAATACATTGTTTGGTGTCTCCTAGCTAGGTGCAAGATTTTACTCCTTTCTTTTGAATAGCTCATTCAACAAATGCAAATGTACTCTTAACCTTCTAGCCTTATGTTTATCTAATTAACATCTCAAACTACTATTCAAAGTACCCAGACTAGCTGGTTTTAAAAACAAAAAAACTGCGGATGCTGGAAATCCAAAACAAAAACAGAATTACCTGGAAAAACTCAGCAGGTCTGGCAGCATCGGCGGAGAAGAAAAGAGTTGACGTTTCGAGTCCTCATGACCCTTCAACAGAACCCTTCAGTTCTGTTGAAGGGTCATGAGGACTCGAAACGTCAACTCTTTTCTTCTCCACTGATGCTGCCAGACCTGCTGAGTTTTTCCAGGTAATTCTGTTTTTGTTTAGCTGGCTTTAATCCTATTAAGCCACACACACGCAGAGCCTACAACAAGTCTAATTTAAAAATAAATTTCCAATAAAATCATACACATTAATACCTCATGACATGCTGCCATAACCTTTTGCCTTGGAGCCTACGTATCGCCCCCTCAACCTCCCATTTAGTTTAAAGCACTCTCTACAGCTCTAGTTATTCGATTCGCCAGGACACAGCATGGTTCAAATGAAGCCTGTCCTGCCGGACAGCTCCCTTCTACCCCAATACTGGCACCAGTGCCCCATGAACGTTAGGGGAGGCAATGGTAAAGTGGTATTGCCGCTGAACTAGTAATCAAGATACCCAGGGTAATGCTCTGGGGACCCATGTTTGAATCCCACCAGGGAAGATGGTGGAATTTGAATTAATTAAAAATCTGGAATTAGAAGCACTTAGCCCACAGCCTTGAATGTTATGATGTGCCAAGTGCTCAGGCAGGTACTTTTTAAAGGATGTGAGGCAACATGCCTCCACACCCTCCCAGGCAGCGCATTCCAGACCGTCACCACCCTCTGGGTAAAAAGGTTTTTCCTCACAACCCCCCTAAACCTCCTGCCCCTTACCTTGGACTTATGTCCCCTCATGACTGACCCTTCAACTAAGGGGAACAGCTGCTCCCTATCCACCCTGTCCATGCCCCTCAATCTTGTACACCTCGATCAGGTCACCCTTCAGCCTCCTCTGCTCCAACGGAAACAAACCAAGTCTATCCAACCTCTCTTCATAACTTAAATGTTTCAACCCAGGCAACATCGTGGTGAATCTCCTCTGCATTCCCTCCAGTGCAATCACATCCTTCCTATAATGTGGTGACCAGAACTGCACACAGTACTCCAGCTGTGGCCTCAACAAGGTTCTGTACAACTCCAACATGATCTCCATACTTTTGTAATCTATGCCTTGATTGATAAAGGCAAGTGTCCCATATGTCTTTTTCACCACCCAACTAACATGCCCCTCTGCCTACAAAGATCTATGGACAAACACGCCAAGGTCCCTTTGCTCCTCAGACCTTCCTAGTGTCATGTCATTCATTGAATACTTCCTTGTCAAATTACTCCATCCAAAGTGTATCACCTCACACTTTTCAGGGTTAAATTCCACCTGCCACTCATCTGCCCATCCCGTCTATATCTTCCTGTAGCCCAAGACACTCAACCTCACTGTTAACCACCCAGCCAATCTTTGTGTCATCCGCAAACTTACTAATCCCACCCCCCACATAGTCATCTATGTCGTTTATATAAATGATGAATAATAGGGGACCCAGCACAGATCCCTGTGGTACGACACTGGACACTGGCTTCACTAAAGCAGCCTTCTGTCATCACCCTCTGTCTCCTACAACTAAGCCAATTTTGAATCCACCTTATCAATTTACCTTGTACCCCACGTGCATTTGACTTCTTTATAAGTCTCCCATGGGGGATCTTGTCAAAGGGTTTGCTGAAATCCATATAAACTACATCAACTGTACTACCCTCATCTACACACCTAGTCACCTCCTCAAAAAATTCAATCAAATTTGTGAGGCATGACCTCCCTCTGACAAAGCCATGCTGACTATCCCTGATCAAATCTTGCCTCCCCAAGTGAAGATAGATTCTCTCCTTCAGAATTTTCTCCAATAGTTTCCCCACCACTGATGTGCTACTCACTGGCCTGTAGTTCCCTGGCTTATCTCTACAACCTTTCTTAAATAGTGGAACCACGTTAGCTGTTCTCCAGTCCTCTGGCACCTCTCCTGTAGCCAGACAGGAATTAACAGCGCTATCAAGCAGCACCTGCTTCGCAATAACCTGTTCACTGATGCTCAGTTTGAGTTTTGCCAGGGACAATCAGCTCCTGACCTCATTACAGCTTTGGTTCACACATGGACAAAAGAGCTGAACTCCCGACTTGAGGTGAGAGTGACTGCTCTTGACATCAGTACCACATTTGACAGAGTGTGGCATCAAGGAGCATTAGCAAAACTGGATTCAATGGGAATCAGGGGAAAAACTCTCCACTAGTTGGAGTCATACCTAGCATAAACAAAGATGGTTGTGGTTGTTGGAGGTCAGTCATCTCAGCTCCAGGGCATCACCGTAGGAGTTCCTCAGGGGTGTCCTCAGCCCAGCCATCTTCAGCTACTTCATGAATGACCTTCCTCCCATCACAAGGTCAGAAGTGGGCATGATCGTTGATGATTGCACGATGTTCAGCACCATCCGTGACTTCGCAGATACAGAAGTAATCTATGTCCAAATGTATCAAGGCCTGGACAATATCCAGGCTTGGGCTGACAAGTGGCAAGTAACATTCGCAGCACACAAGTAACAGGCAAAGATCATCTCCAACAAGAGAGAATTCTACCATCACCCCTTGATGTTCAATGGCATTACTATCACTGAATCTCCCACTATCAACATCCTGACCATTGACCAGAAACTGAACTGGACAAGCCATATACATACTGTGGCTACAAGAGCAGTTCAGAGGTTAAGAATCCTGCGACAAGAAACTCATCTCCTGACTCCCCAAAGTCTGTCCACCATCTAGCACAAGTCAGGAGTGTGATGGAATACTCCCCACTTGCTTGGATGAGTGCAGTTCCCGCACTCAAGATGCTTGACACCATCCAGGACAGAGCAGCCCACATCCCTCCACCACCGATGCACAGTAGCAGTGGTGTGTACCATCTACAAGATGCACTGCAAGAATTCTCCAAGGCTCCTTAGACAGCACCTTCCAAACCTACGACCACTACCATGTGGATAGACAAGGGCAGCAGATAGATGGGAATACCACCACCTGGAAGATCCCCTCCATGTCACTCACCATTCTGACTTGGAGATATATCACTGTTCCTTCACTTTCGCTGGGTCAAAATCTTGACACTTCTTTCCTAACAGCACTGTGGGTAAAGCTACACCACATGGACTGCAGCAGTTCAAGGCCGCGGCTCACCACCTTCTTAAGGGCAACAAGGGATGGGCAGCGAAGCCCACATCCCATGAATGAATAATAAAAAAAGTTCCTCTCCAGCACTGAGGAGGTGTCCTTAACCCTGGCATCGGATAGGCAACACAGCCTTCGGGACTCACGCTAATAGCTGCAGAGAACAGTATCTACCCCACCTAATTATACAATCCCCTACCACTACTACATTCCTATTTCCTCCCCCAACTTGAATAGCTTCCTGTACCACAATGCCGTGGTCAGTTTGTTCATCCTCCCTGCAATGCCTGTTCTCGTCCAGACAGCTTTCAAGAACCTCATGACTGTTGAACAATTGCTGGGCCTGAGTCTCCTCGAACGCTACCCACTGGGTCCCCATACCTGCCTCGCCTGCAGTCACAAGCTCCTGCCCCTGATCACAGACCAAATTTGAATGACCTAATCTGAGGGGTGCGACCACCTACTGGAGTAAAGTGTCCAGGTAACTTTCCCATCCATGATGTGGTGCAATATCTGCAGCTCGGACTCAGCTCTTTAACTCGGATCTGAAGTTCCTTGAGCTGCAAACACTTACTACAGATATGTTCGTTCTGGATCACTTTGGTGTCCAGCAGCTCCCACATGCTGCAGCAGCAACACATTGCCTGTCCTGCAATCACTATCATATTTTATTAATTAATTAATTACTCCAGTATCCCTGCTCTTTACACTTTACTGTCATTAATTTTTTTCCACCAGTATCAATCTTATACTTAACAAGCTATTTTTAAGAGAAACTAAGGACTTGAGGCCTAAACACAAACTATGGACCTTCATTTTACTTTAAAGACTAGAAATACTCACCAATCCGAGCCCCAATCAACTGCGCTTCCCACTCTTTTTAAACAAAGTCTCCCCAATCTTTGTTTAAATGAAACTCACCCTGCTCTTTGTTTAAAAAAAAGATTGCACCCTCCTGGTATGTACCTTATCAAAACCACTCAGGATCTGTTTCAATAAGATCACCTCATTTCCAACTGGATGAAGTGCTTTCAGTTTGGACAAATGAGGATGAATATAAAAAGAATAAGGGAGAGAACATTAAAAATTCAGAAAGTGTTTTACCTAATGAATTATGCTCTAGAGTATGGAATTTATGTAGGTGTTTATATAATTTTCACCCAAATTGCTTACACGACCTGGCTTAAGGGTTACACAGCATAAGAGGACACTTGCAGACTGGGAATAAAACGAAATGCCCTATGACAAGGCTCCCTTTTCAGAATGCAAATTCATAATAGAGCTTTACAATTCTGGTTATTAGCACCAATTGTCTTAAATGACATTTTTTAAAATGTCAGGTTCATTAAAGCCCTTCAAGGTTCGTTGAGTAGTGACATGTTACATACAATTTCAAACAGATTGGTATATTTTTACCACTTAAGTTGGATTATGGCAACTCAAAGCTTTTGGCATTAGATGAGTGAGACTAACTTTCAACATTAGCATCCATTTCCAATGATCAAAGGTTATGTAAAAATCAGATTAAAAAAACAATTATCTCCCAATACACTCGCTATTTAACAAGTGACTGAGCTTCAAAAGCAAGATGCGGCTTCTGAAGCGTTTTGAAACATGCTCAATATATGATAAGGCATTACACAAATACTATTTACTTCTTACCCATTAAATATCAATAAAGCCGTTTTTCATGATAATGTCAAGATGGAAACTTTCTGAAAAAATATGACCACCATCTTCATTTTCTCTTCTTGAAGGTATGGTGATCTTTCTGTACCACTTAAGACCTGGTCATCATTCATACTGCTGTAATGTCTACTGGACTGTTATAACTGGCTCTCTGATTTTCCTTTGAGTCTTTTATTCCATGTATGTCTCTAACAGCAAGTGCACCATCAAAGACAACATTAACATAAAGCAAGCATGTAATATTTGGAAACATCATAGGAACTTAAGAAATAGGAGTAGGCCATTTGGCCCCTCTAGCCTGCTCCACCATTCAATAAGATCATGGCTGATCTGCCCCAGGCCTCAGCAACTCTTTCATTCCAGCTCCTCACAGCTCTCAACTCCCCGATATTTCAAAAATCTATCTACCTCATCTTCAAATACTTTGTGATCTGGCCTCCACAACTCTGAGGTAGAGATTTCCAGACATTCACTCCCCTCTGAGGGAAGAAATTCCTTTGCATCTCAGTGCCCCCTTATTCTGTAACTATGTCCCCTCTTTTGAGATTCCCCCACTGGTGGAAACATCTTCTCAACATCTACCCTGTCAAGCCTCCTCAGAATCTTGTACGTTTCAATAAGATCACCCCTCATTCTCCTAAACTTCAGTGAATAAAGGCCGAACTTGTTTAGCTGTTCTTGATAAGTCAACCCCTTCATCCCAGGAATCAGCCTAGTGAATCTCTTTTGAACTGCCGCCAATGCCAGTATGTCCTTTCTTAAATACGGGGGCCAAAACTGAACACAGCACTCCACATATGGCCTCACCAACACCCTGTACAGTTGCAACAAGACTTCATAATTTTTAAACTCCAACCCCCTAGCAATACAGGCGAAAATTCCATTTGCCTTCTTAATTACTTGCTGCACCTTCATGCACAAGAACACCCAGATCCCTCGGTGCTGCACTTTTTTGGAGTCTCTTTCCATTTAAATAATAGTCTTCCTTTTGGTTTTTCCTACCAAAGTGCATGACCTCACACTTTCCTACATTAAACTCCATCTGCCAAGTTTTTGCCCACTCACTCAACCTATCTATATCCCCTTGCAGATTCCCTATGTCCTCAACACAACATGCCCTCCCCATCTATTTTTGTATCATCAGCAAATTTAGATACATTACACTCTGCTCCCTCCAAGTCATTAATATAGGTAGTAAATAATTGAGGCACTAGAACTGATCCTTGTGGCACTCCACTAGTTACATCTTTCCAACCTGAAAAAGATCCCAATTCCGACTCTGTCTTCTGTGTGTTAACCAATCCTCAATCCACGCTAATACATTATCCCCAATACTGTGAGCTCCTATCTTGTGCAATAACCTTTTATATGGCACCTTATTGAATGCCGTCTGGAAATCCAAATACATTACATCTACCGGTTCCCCTTTAGCAACTCTGCTTGTTATATCCTCAGTGAGCTCTAGCAAAATTGTCAAACATGATTTCCCTTTCACAAAACCATGTTGACTCTATTTGATTGCGTTAAGCTTTTCTAAGTGTTCTATTTCTTCCTTAATAATCGGCTCTAGCATTTTCCCAACAACAGATGCTAGGCTGATTGGCCAATAGTATCCTGCTTTTTTATCTCCCTCCCTCCAACAGAGGTGTCATATTAGTGGGTTTCCAATCTGCTGGGACCCTCCCGGAATTCAGTGAACTCTGGAATATTTCGACCAATGCCTCCATTAGATCTGCAACCACTTCCTTTAAAACCCTTGGATGCAGGCCATCAGGTCCTGGTGACTTGTCTGCCCTTAGTCCACTCACTCAACCTATCTATATCCCCTTGCAGATTCCCTATGTCCTCAAATACTTTGTCCTCATGATACAGACTGTTACAAGATCTTTCCTCCCATTAGCTCCTTGCTTATCTGATATCTTCAGAATGTTTATAATGTCCTCCGTGAAGACCGATGCAAAATATTGGTTTAAATTATCTGCCATTTCCTTTTTCCCCTGTTATCAATTCTCCAGTCGCATCCTTCAAGGGTCCCATGCTCACTTTAGCTACTCTCTTTTTATATACCTGTAGAAGCTCTTGCTGTTTGCTTTTATATTTCTTGCCAATTTAGTTCCATAAATCAATTTTCTCCCCAGCGAGCAATGTGCCCAACCTAGTAATGCTGATTTGAAAAGGCCCTTCCTCTAATATTGGGCATGGCCAGATTATCATTCACAAACATATTCTGCACACACTCAAAAATTCACTATAGATCTTTTCTCCCAGTCATGTTCATAAGTTCTGTCGTGCACGACAAATAGGACAAATTCATTAAATAAGGAATCAACTCAATAATAAGAGCAACAACTCGCTCCCTTCCCTAAGGAAAGTTCCTGGTCTTCTCTTATTACTTCCCTAAATGGACGTTTTGAAGTCAGAAACTGAGGAGTGGCAGGTATTTGCACCCTACTGCCCTGTGATGCAACTGAGTTCTAACTATGTTGCATATGGTTAATGGAGTTACCATGTTGTATATTCTCATATCATGTAGACTTAAAATAAAGGTATATGCAAATACATACATGCACAGTGAGAGGCTATAAAAGTAACATCTCAGAACCTATCGAACCAGAGTGGAATTATGTCATCCTCGATCTTGTGGAACTGCCCAAAGAGGAGGAAGTTAAACATTTGAATTTAAAAGAAAAAATACATGGTCAATTACGTAATATAAAGTGGACAGGTTTTCAGTGAAAAAAAGATACTGAAGATTAATTGCTTCTGTATCTTAAGAAGTCTTACTGGCCTGAACAATCTATTGCCCATAAAAAGTGGTTTCAAGAATCTTGGATGGGTTTACTATTAAACGCAGATTGTTGAAACAGCGCCAATTTGTACTGAAAGCATTATCAATGTAAATTACGATGTGCACAAAGAATCATCTCATTAAATAATTAACTGGCTGCCTGTTGAATGATAGCGCTTTATCAGGTTAGGGTGGTGTATCGCCTCTCATGACCATGCGTATGGCTCATTAGTCTTGAGACACGAGAGGTAGATGATTTCAAAGCATGTTTCTGGAGAGAGTTAGCCCATCTCTTTTCCTGCTCTACAGCTTCAAAGTGCTGCCCCTCAAAGTGGAATTCAGCTTGGCCAATGTCATTTTGCCACTTGTCTGTGGCAAAATGTTAGGATTCCATGTGGGAAAACAGAATTGTGAAACAACTTCGTTCAGCTGGACTAGAATTAAAACTTAGGAAACTGATCATCAGATATCTTCAACTTTATCAGTTGATAGCACTCTGGTCTCCAAGTTTTCGAGAAGAAGGTTTTCAGTTCAAGCTCTATTGCAGGACCAGAGCACTTAATGTGGGCTGATCTTTCAAGGCAGTACTGAGGGCCGGGGCACACTTGAAGCACAGGAAGCTCTCCTAAGGTGATAGTCAAACACCACCAAAAACAGACTGTTTAGTCATTTAATGAGTTTGTCTAATAACAGCGGACTTGCGAGGAACCAGCCTGGAACAGAAGGATATAAATCAGGACTGAGGTTCGAGGCCTACACCTAACAGAGCCAGAGGGGCAGACCAGCTGCTGGGAACCGGCCCATGCCGAGTTTGAAAGAAGAATGAAAAAGACAACGACATCACAGCAAAGAAGCAATCTGAGTGATTGGTGAGTATCTGCTTTAAGGGTATGTGTGCAAATAGCTAGATTAATTTACTACTTTTAGAAGAGGTGTGTAAATAGCTCGATTATTGAAAAATGCAAAAGTTTTGCATAACCCTTAAGCAACTAATTTATAGACACAAGAGGAGGAGCTGATTGATGAGTACGCCAACTTTACTTTCCAGTCTCTAGTTTATAGTAACTAGTTCAAAAGTAAAGTTAAGGTATGGCAGGGAAGATCAGCTACACAGAATGCCCTTCTTGTGGCATTTGGGGAATTGTGGGCATTTCACAGGGCCCAGACAAGCATATATGCAGTAAGTGTCACCAGCTGCAGAAACTTGAGCTCTGGGTTTCGGAACTAGAGTGGCAGCTGGAGTCAATTGTGGCACATCTGCAATCCTGAGGACTACGTGAATAGCATGTTTAGGGAAGTGGTCACACCACAGATTAGGAGCGTGCAGGCAGAGAGGGAATGGGTGACCACCAGAAAGTCTTGGAGGACCAAGTAGCTAGTGCAGGAGTCCTGTCTCTCTCGCTCAAGAACTGGTTTTCCATTTTGGATGCCAGTGAGGGCAATGGTTCCTCAAAGGAATGCAGCAAGTGCCAAGTTTGTGGCACCACAGGTGGCTCAGTAGCATAGATGGGAAGAAACAAGAGAGTGGAAGAGGATTCAATAGTTAGGGGAACAGGCAGGCGTTTCTGCAGCTGAAGACATGACTCCATGATGGTATGTTGCCTCCCTGGCACCAGGCTCAAGGATATCACAGAGCAGTTGCAGGATATTAAGGGAGAGGGTGAACAGCCAGAGGTCATGGTTCACATTGGTACCAACAACGTAGGTAAAAAGGGGGATGAGGTCTTTTGAAAGCATATTTTAGGGAGCTAGGTAAGACATTCAAAAGCAGGCCCTCAAAAGGTAGTAATCTCCAGATTACAACCAGTGCCATGTGCTAGTGAGCATAGAAATAGGAGGTTAGACTGATGAATGTGTGGTGAGAGAGATGGTATGGGGGCATTGGGGCCGGTTCTGGGGGAGGTGGGACCTGTACAAGCCAAACTGTTTGCACCTCAATGGGGCTGGGTCCAATACCCTTGCCAGGAGGTTTGCTAGTGCTGTTGGGGAGGGTTTAAAAACCTGAGGGTAGACTCAGATGGGGCAAAATCAGAAATGGTAATGGAAAGCAGAAAATCAATGAGCGAATCTGGAAGGCAGAGGAAACAAAAGATAGAAGAGAGTTTGGCAGTGCTCAAGGGTATATGCTTCAATACAAGGAGTATAGCAAATGTGAGCTGAGGGCACAGGAAGAACATGGAAATATGATATCATAACTTTACAGAAACAGGGCTTAAAGAGGGACGAATGGCAGCTCAACATTCCTGGTTACGGGGTTTTCAGATGAGATAAGAAAGGGGGATAAAAAGGGAGGGGGTGGCAATTTTGGTTAGGAAAGCAATTACAGCTGTAAGGAGGGATGATAGGTTAGAAGGATCATCAACTGAGGCCATATGGATTGAGCTAAGGAACAAAAAATAGTAAATATGCTCCCACAAAGAAAAAGGGTGGGACAGCTAAATCTAGAGCCCACTGGATGTCAAGGAGCCTTCAGGATAAGAAAAGACAGGAAAAAAAGCTTATATCAGAGATCAAGAACTCAAGAGGAGCATAGAAAACAGAAGGGTCAAATCAAAAAGGAAATTAAGAAAAAAAGAGGTCATGAAAAAATATTGGCATTAAAATCAAAGAGAACCCAAAGACATTTTATCCTCTTGCTCTTAATGTATTGATAACTAAACAAAATGTAGGGCCCATAAAAGACCACAAAAGGAGCCTGTGTGGAGGTGGAAGATGTGGGTATGGTTATTAATGAATACTTTACATCTGGCTTCACAAGAGAGGGACAATGCAGATATTGTAGTTAAGGAGGAATGTGAAGTATTGGATGTGATAAGCATTGGGAGAGAGTAAGTATTAAGGGAAATAACATCCTTGAAAGTGGATAAATCACAGGGGCCGGATGAAATGTACCCTAGGTTGTTAAATGAAGCCAAGGAAGAAATACTGGAGAGTCTGACCGGATAGAATTTCCCAATCCTCACTGGATACAGGTGTGGTACCACAGGATTGGAGGTCTGCTAACATCATACCCTTGTTTAAAAAGGGAGCAAGGGAGTAGACTGAATAATTACAGGCCAGTCAGTCTGACCTCGGTGACGGGCAAATTATTGGAATCAATTCTGAGGAATAGGATAAACTGTCACTTAGAACTGCACGGATTAATCAAGGACAGCGTGGATTTGTTAAGGGAAGGTCATGTTTAATTGAATTGATTGAATCTTTTGAGGAAGTAACAAGGAGGATTGATGAGGGTAGTGCAGTTAATATGGTCCACATGGAGTTTAGCAAGGCTTTTGATGGCAGACTGGTTTAAAAAAAAAGGCCCATGGGATCCAGGGGAATACAGCAAGCTGGATACAAAATTAGCTCAGTGGCAGGAAACAAAGGGTAATTGTTGGTTGGTGTTTTCTCGACTGGAAAGACGTTTCCAGTAGGGTTCCGCAAGGCTCAGTAGTAGGTCAAAACAAAAAAACTGCGGATGCTGGAAATCCAAAACAAAAACAGAATTACCTGGAAAAACTCAGCAGGTCTGGCAGCATCGGCGGAGAAGAAAAGAGTTGACGTTTCGAGTCCTCATGACCCTTCGACAGTTCTGTCGAAGGGTCATGAGGACTCGAAACGTCAACTCTTTTCTTCTCCGCCGATGCTGCCAGACCTGCTGAGTTTTTCCAGGTAATTCTGTTTTTGTTTCAGTAGTAGGTCTCCTGCTTTTTTGTGGTATATACGAATGATTTGGATGCAAATGTAGGGGGAATATTCAAGAAGTTTGCAGATGACACAAAAATTGGCTGCGTGGTTGACAGTGAGGATAGCTGTAGACTGGAGGATGATAATAATGGACTGGTCAAGTGAGCAGTAAAGTGGCAAATGGAATTCAACCCAGAGAAGTGTGAGGTGATGCATTTGGGGAGGTTAAACAAAACAAAGGAATGCACAATAAATGGGAGGATACTACTTCTTCTCGTGTCCACGGACAGTCTATACATGGCTCAGCCAGAACTGGACTCAGTTTTGCACCTTGTTGAATTCGGCAAGATCTGCAACAGTGCAGGGTTCCTCTAGCGATAGGCATTGCAGGAGATGTTGCATAGTCTGTGGGCTCAGTTCCACATTCACAAGTTGTCGTGCTGGTTGTATATCCCCATTTACTTCGTGACACCTTTGAACGACCTACATCAGTCCTAAGTCTGTTAAGGCACTTCCAGGTTGCCCAGCTGCAATTAGCTCCTGGGGGAAGGCTTTCATCCGAAAGACAAAGATGTAGAGGAAGCGAAGGGCCTTGGACCGAAGATAGCAGGACAGATCGATGAGGTGGTTAAAGCAGGATATGGAATCCTTTCATTTTTTAACTGAGGTACAAAACATAAGTGCAGGGAGGTTATGCTGGTACCATATACCTTGAGTGCTGTCTTTCTGTAATGATGTGACTAGAACTATACAATGTCATTGCACTAGAGAGGGTACAGAGGAGATTTAGGAGGATGCTGCCAGACTGGAAAATTGCAGCTATGAGGAAAGATTGGACAGGCTGGGGCTGTTCTCCTTGGAACAGGGGAGGCTGAGGGGAGATTTGATTGAGATGTACAAAATTGAGAGTGGCCTGGAGAGAGTGGATGGGAAGGACCCATTTACTTTGGCAGAGAAGTCAGTGGCTAGGGGGCATATTATATTTAAAGTGATTGGCAGAAAGATTAGAGTGGAGATGAGGAAAACCTTTTTTCACCTAGAGGGTTGCAGGGGTCTGGAACTCATTGCCTGAAAAAGGGTAGTAGAGGCAGAAACCCTGAACTCATTTAAAAGGTGTCTGGATATACACTTCAAGTGCTGTAACCTGCAAAGCTATGGACTAAATGCTAGGAAGTGGGATTAGGTTGGGTGCCTTGTTTCTCAGCTGGTGCAGACACGATGGGCCAAGTAGCCTCTTTCTGCAGCGTAAACTTTCTATGTTTCTATGATTCTATAATAAGTATATTTCAAAAGTAATTTATTCTATTAAAGCACTTTGGGAAACTTTGAGAACTTGAAAGGTGTTTTATAAGTACAAGTACTTTCTCTCTGAATTAGCTCATCAATGAAATTGGTAACTCCTTAACTCTTCTGGGAATAAAATAACTACTTGAGATCTACACTATTATCAATCCATTGAATTGTCTCTCATTATCTATTGCACCTCAGTAAAAGCAGCTCAGAATTCTTTAATATTTGTAACATGCAAAGGAATGCCAATAATTTGTCAAAGTTTTCATTCAAGATTTTACTTTGAGGTGTTAGCCTGTCTCAAAAGCCTAGACTTCTGAGAATAAAATAACTACTTGAAGAGTTTAAAGGAGTTACCAATTTCATCTGTGGTTTCTGAGCATGTGCAGTTTGCAGAACCTCCCAGCTTGTCTTGGGTTTTAAGTAAAAAGGTGACTGCCCATGTCCTGTAGGGATTTGAGAGTTTCTTTGCTCCTTCTGCAAATTTTTCAGGCAAGTTCCATTTTACCACCTGATAATGGGGTGGTGACAGATTCAACTGTGGCTCTGGTTCTCAACCCTTACATCAATAGGAACAGTTTCTCTTTATTTGCTCTGCCCAAGCCCCTCACGATTTTGAAAACCTTAACCCTCTATTTATCCCCTAAAATAACCAAGATGCCCCTTTTCAATTATGAAATACTTGATACTTACTTCAGTCAGGTGGACAACTGGTATTAGCAACACTCATGCTTTGTCTTACTGACATTTACAAAGCTCCTATAAACTTGGTTATTTTAGTGGATAGATGGGCAAAGCTGAGGGTTGTTCTCCTTAGAGAAAGAAAGGTCGAGAGGAGATTTGGTAAAGGTGTTCAAAATTGTGAGGGGCTTGGGCAGAGCAGATCAAGAGAAACTGTTGCTATTGACGAAAGGATTGAGAACCAGAGGGCACAGATTTAATATGATTAGGAAATGAACCACAGGTGACATGAGGAAAACCTCTTTACAGAGTGAGTAGGTAGGGACTGGAATGCACTAAGAATGTGCTGAATGAATTGTGGCTTTCAAAAAAGAATTGGATAATTATCTGAAGGGAACATATTTGCAGGGCTACAGGGAAAAGGAAGGGGAAATGGGACTAGTTGAGATGTTCTTGTACATTGCCAGCACAGACACAAGGTGGCAGATAGTCTCCTTCTGTGTTGTAACCATACTGGTGATTCTGTGAGCTTGAGCCACTCACAGCTGGAGGTCTGATGAGTCTTCAAGATTAACTCTGAAAACCCAAGTAGTATTGTGGCTTTGAGTTGGCCAAGGAAACCAGCTACTCTCACCCAAACCCACTTAACAGACAAGCCAAAACTCCACCATGTTGAATGCCAATTGAAGAAAATTCTGAGGCAAATAACAGAACAATGTATTCTGAACCAGTTCTGTGGAAGGGTCATGGGGACTCGAAACGTCAACTCTTTTCTTCTCCGCTGATGCTGCCAGACCTGCTGAGTTTTTGCAGGTAATTCTGTTTTTGTTTTGGATTCCAGCATTCGCAGTTTTTTGTTTTTATCAATGTATTCTGAATGGTGGGCTTCAATATGTACCACTAAGGATGGTTTGGTAATACCGCTATTGTTTGAGCTGTCTGAAACCTAGAGATTTGAGGTGCCAACCTGGGCCTGCAACAGATGTCAAAAGAATCAACACAGGAAAATAACTGATTTAAACTTATCCTCAAAAACCTATCACAAGTGCGTATTTCTACAGTGGCGTTGGTAAGAGTGACTGTTTTCCCAAGGACTGTGCAGCAACCACTTTTCCATGGTGAGTACCTTCTGTAGTGTAATGACTGCTGTGACATATGTGAATGAAACGAAGGATGGATCTAGCAACTTAACCTATGTTCACAAGGTGCTCTGGGCCATTAGCAACAGTAGAATTATACAACACGACAATCTAACTCCATGGCCAGATAGATTCTTCACCGTAAAGCAGCAGGTCTACTCCTGTTTCAATAGGGTATGTAGAACACAAGCTGCAAAGCCCAGTGTCCCACATCCAATGGATCAGAGTGGAACTGCATAGTTGAGCACTGAAGACTACAAAAGCACAGTACTTTCCTCATCTTGAGGCATTGTTCTCAGCTTTCAGCCTTTCATGCATCCATTCATGATCCTCTGTGGTTCACTTGAGAATCTTTCAGTATTCTTGCATCCAAAAGGCTTGTAACCTTTTTGTATCGTGCTTCTTGGTAATTTAATTCTTATTTCTACTCAACATCTGAGATGTGCTGTGATCCAGAATGCAAAGAGCAGAATTAGCCCACTTATCTAATCCTCTCTTTCACTTGCATGTTCACTCCTGTTGATCCCTTTTCAATATACCATTAATTCTGTTTTCTGAGTCCATTTGACATTCATGGCTGTGTTGCAGAAGAAAGAATTATTTTTGTGTTACATTTCATGCTTCATTTTAGTTAGATGAAATTACAAAAATTGCAATTGCAAGCTGTTGTAAAGAACCTATTTTTATTTTTTTTGGACTGTGGCTTTAAAAATTGAACTGTGGCTTTAAAAACTACCATGGCTGCAGTTGAAAGACATGTTTGCTGGAGCAGGATGAGGAATATCCACAATATTGCTATCCTGGAACAGAGGGTGCCATAAAAGAATGGTGCCGGAAAGAAGTTTTGGGCTAAGGGATCTGCCTGATGACAGCATTTTAATTGACTCCTGACCAGGGTTTTGTGTGGCAACAGTGCAGGCAGAATAGCTCCTGGCCTGCAAAGAGGGAAGACCTAAAACCCCTCCCTCCTGTGCTTGTAAGATTCCAGTAATTCTGCCATAGTAGCTAGCTGGCTATTCCTCACATCTCTAACCTGCTTTTGCTGAAAACCCCTGTCAAGAGGAAAAGGGGGAAAAAATTACTAGTAGAGACATTGAAAAGCAAGTTTTTCAACCAGTGCACCACAATGCTGGGAGATCACCTTGTGTCAACAACAACAAACTGCAAAGAATTTAGAAGACATTAATCAAAATCAACCCATCTGATCCTGTACTCCAGATTGGTGCAATTGAACTGCTTTATCTCATCCTTAAAGTCACGTGTGTGGGTGGCGGTGTTTTTTTTTGTGTATAGGGGTTTAAGAAGGGGTAAAGTTTAAGTTATAGAGTTAGAAATTAGCAGTTCATATTTCTCTTTTGCCACTGGTTAAATTTTGTTTAATAAACAGTTATTTACTTAAACCTGGTGCTCATATTCTGTTACCCTAAATTAAATAGTTAGGTAGAATTGGGGCAATCTGGTGGTTTGATCAAACTTTTCACATCTGTCACGGCTCAGGGAACAGTGGGTCTTGATAATTACAACACACTATCCCCAGTGAGTCATGACGCTGTCCTTTAGAATTTGAGAGAGAAATGTCTGTTCTGGGACCAACACACATGACTTGTTGCTTTTATCAACTTATATCCAATGTTAATATCTATCCCAAATTTATTTTTGTTGCTTTAATGTCTGACTCGCTGCTCAAAATTCTCCCCATAGAATCCTCCTCAAACTAACTTTCCAAATTAATTTTGATAATAGCAGTTCTGACTGACTTCAGCTATTTAAACTAAGCTAGCTGAAAAGATGTGAACACTACTGATGAGTGAAGATCCCCATCTAGACCATTAATTAGCAATTAACATAGACATGCCTAATTTAGGCTTAATCATCTTTACGGCTCAAACAGGTGAATATAAAGAAAATGCTTGGGAGGCCACAAAATTTAAATCACTATTTCCAGTGATCCGCATCAATCAAGATGTTGATAATAATAGGGCCAGGTGTTCTGATCTAAAAATAATGCAACAGTAAGGTAACATACCAAGGACAGTCTTATTCAATCCACCAGGCTTAGAAAATTCAAACAGGATAATCAGAGAATAAAAAAAGAACCGAGATCATTTGGCTGGACTGCCAAGGTTCAGGGGCCATATGTAGACAATAGTCCACAGTTTGGGCCTGCTTGGTTAACGGTGGTATTATTCTGCTTAAATCCTGCTAATTAAAAAAGAAAACAATCAAGAGAGATTGCTCCTACATCAAAAGAATCTTGTGTGTCAACATCAAGCCACATAATAGTGTTTCAGTTTTCTATTCATCGCGCCTCCATACTGGGATGGGAGGAAAAGTGATAGATGCAGATTCATAAGAATCTTGCAAAGGCAAGACACTAAGGATTGTTTTTAAAAAGTAGTTGCATGTTTAGAATAAAAGGTCAGTTTTATATGTACTAGAAGTTTGATTATTGTACAGAATCTTATACATCTCTGTTTCTGTAGTTTATCTGTAATATAATCTGGACAATAGTTTTAGTTGAGGCTAATGGGATGATATTTTTCAGCTTCTGAGTGGACAGAAAAGCACAATGCATGTTCTATATATTTTTCAGTGAACAATTTACTGAAATTAAGGCTTCGTTGTTAAATATTTGAGCTACACTAACTCAAACACTGAATAAATTTTGATTCAGCAAAGACTTGGCTTGCTCACGTGAGAGTTTTGTTCAACTGGCAGTACTGTGACCTATGGCTCAAAGGATCAAGGGATGCAACCACTCCAGGATTTGTGCACATGGTGCAGGCCACGCTTCAGTAGAGAGCTGAGAGAGTGCTACACTGTGCACATCAAATGAGATGTAACAAGGCCATACCTACTTGTTCAAGTGGAGTGGCCAATACCCCTTCCCCATTCAATACCATCAAGAACAGATTCACTGGTCCTTCAACCAATTGCTGCTTGGGCCTTGCTGTGCATGCAAATTGATTGCAACATTTTCCTATGAAAATTTGCTTTACTATCCTCTTCAAGAACCGTGATAAATGTTTGCATTTATGTGAAGCATTATTTATTAAACAGAAAAAGAGAGAGGCCTGATAAATTCACTTTGAACAGAAGATGGGGACTATTACAAAGGTTATGGGGGATAGTTGGAATATGGAGTTGAGGCCACCATTAGACCAGCCATGATCTTATTTAAAGGCAGAACAGGCTAGAGGGGCCAAATGGTCCTGCTTCTGTTCCTAATTCAAATGTTCGAATGTTCCCCACGAATTCTTACAGTTCTCTCTTAGTCATCATCAATCCTCAGGTTCTTAGCAGCATTATATGGAGCCCAATGAAAAACCTTTGCACTAAACTAATTCTACAGGTACAAGTGTAAGAGCTATGGCAAGTCCTGACAGTGTTGGATGCATTGGTGTGTTCTTGCACAGTCTTTGCAATAGTAAATAACTGGGCCTGATGCACTGAAATCTGAACTGGGTTTCATAAAATCTCTCAAATTTTCAATACACAATTAAAGTAAAAAAAAAACCCTATCTTCTAAACAAAACTCTCATGAGTAAGGATCCTTTATGGTATCTGCTATTAAATACAGGCATTACCAGGAGTCAGTTGCACATCAATAGGTCTGCTGAAATATGCAAGGGCTAATAACATTTCATTCAACAAGACCGCAAAAGAGGGGAAAAAATTCATGTAAAGGTCGAGCAATTCAGAACAGTTTTGATACTCTTGGCTCTCTGACATGAACCAGTATATAAAACAAACATTTTCAGCCATTTGATACATTTTGATCTCTTTGCCAAGTTGGCTCATGAGATAAAAGTTTTTGAAGATATTTCACAAGAGCCCCAAGTAAATACTTTTGCTTATCTAAAATGGCAAATAAACGCAAATAGATTTTTTTGGGTAACAATTTGGGTTTGACAATTAATGTTTTATTTCTTAGAAAGATAGGAGTAAGTTATTCAGCTCCTTAAGCCTCTTCGGTCATTCAAACAGATACCTAAACTTTATTTACCAGCCTTTGATGCCTTTACTTAACAAAAACCCTATCAATCCCAGTTCTGAAAATTTCAATTAACCTTGAGCATCCACAGCCTTTCGAAAGACAATTCTAGATTTCTTTCCACCACCCTTTGTGAAAAGTGCTTTCTGATTTCATTCCTAAATGGCCTAGTTCTAATTTTATGATAATACCCTTCTTTTCTGGATTCCCAGTATCCACTATCACATATTTTTACTATTTTAAACACCTTAATTAGATCACTCCATAATTCTCCAAACTCAAGGAAATAAAATCTGAACTTATGCAACCATTCCCAAAACACGACCTTTTAAGTCCTGGTATAATTCTGGTGCATCTGCAATGCATCCCTTTCAAGGCCAATGTATCCTTCCTATGGTCTGGTGCACAGAACTGAATGCATTACTCCAGATGGGGCTTGTACAATGAAGCATCACTTCCTTCCCTTTGTATTCCAACCCCTTGAGATCAAGGCTGATGTGTCATTAGTCCTTTTGATACCTATGCCACGAAGAAACAAAAGAAATTGGCCCATGCTTCTCAGCTCAAACTGATGCCTATTTTCAAGAACAATAATGTGCTGGGTCTCAGGATTCTAAGCATGCAACATCTTGATTCAGTGAGCAGTTTTAAATTAAAGCAGAGACAGGGATTGACTGGAATGGAACTGATGTGCTACATACATAAACATATGGGAGCAGCTGTTTAATTTCAAACCAGTTTCATATAAATGGCCTCTTTCACCTCCCATGGGGTACACTCATGACGAGTAAATACTGTCATTCTCCTTCTCCCCCAGTTCAACACCAGAGATCCTTTGTGGGCTTAACTACTTATAGTTCAAACACTATAGAATCCACGAGTGAAAATCATAAAATTACTCTGCTTCAAATCAAATGCTATTTCCCCTAGACCAGGAAGTGCTCAATTATGACGCTGTTCCATTCCTTGAACACCTTTTCTTAAAACAACTTGCACATCACCAGAATTTGACACTAAGCCACATAAGGAGATATGAGAACAGAAAGGGAGAGGCAGTGGCGCAGTGGTAATATTGCCAGTGCCCCAGGCTAATGCTCTGGGGACTAGGGTTCAAATCATGTTAATAAATCTGGGAATTAAAAAGCTAGTCTCTGTAATAGTGACTATGAAACCATTGTCAATTGTTCTAAAAACTCATCTAATTCACTAATGCCCTTTAAGGAAGGAAATCTGCCATTCTTATCTGGTCTGGCCTACATGTGACTCCAGACCCACATTAATACAGTTGACTCTGAAATGGCCTCTGAAATGACCTCTGAAATGACCTCTGAAATGACCTCTGAAATGACCTCTGAAATGACCTCTGAAATGACCTCTGAAATGACCTCTGAAATGACCTCTGAAATGACCTCTGAAATGACCTAGCTTGCTACTCAGTCACAAAGTCTACCGCTACAAAGCCTACAAAAACAAATGAAACCGGACGGCATCGACCTAGGCACTGGAAGCGACAACGACAAGCCCGACCCTGCAAAGTGCTCCTTACTAACATCTGGAGAGCTGGCCCACAGACTAGTCAAGCAACAGCCTGAAATAGTCATACTCACAGACTCATACCTTACAGACAGTGTCCCAGACACCAGCATAAAGACCACTGGCAGGACAGACCCAGCAGAGGTGGCAGCACAGTTGTATTCAGTCAGAAGGGAGTTTCCCTGGGAGTCCTCAACATCACTCATGGCATCAGGTCAAACATGGGCAAGGAAACCTCCTGATTACCACCTACTGGTCCCCACCCCAACCCCCTCAGTGACAAATCAGTACTCCATGTTGAACATAACTTGAAGGAAGCATTGAGGGTGGGAAGGGCATAGAATGTACTCTGGGTGGGAAACTTCAATGTCCATCACCAAGAGTGGCTCAGTAGCATTACTACTGACCAAACTGGTCAAGTCCTAAAGGACATTGCTGCTAGACTGGGTCTATGGCAGGTGGTGAGGAAATCACAGAGGGGTAAACTTACTTGATCTCGCCCTCACCAATCTACCTGTCGCAGATGCATCTGTCCATGACAGTATTGGCAGGAGTGACCAATGCACAGTTCTTGTGGAGACAAAGGGCTGTCTTCATATGGAGGATACCCTCGATCAAGTTGTGTGGCACTACCAGCTGTGCTAAATGGGATAGATTTCAAACAGATCTAGTAACTCAAGGCTGGGCATCCATGATGCACGGGGGGCCATCAGCAGCAGAACTGTGCACAACCACAATCTGCAACCTCATGGCCCTGCATATCCCTCACCCTACCATTACCATCAAGCTGTGGACCAACCCAGGTTCAATGAAGAGTGCAGGAGGGCATGCTAGAAGCAAGCAGCAGGCAGACCTAAAAATGAGGTGTCAACCTCTTGAACTTGCAACACAATTACTTGCATGTCAAACAGTGAAAGCAGCATGCGATAGATAGAGCTATGCGATTCCACAACCAACGGATCAGATCTAAGATCTGCAGTCCTGCCATACCCAGTCGTGAATGGAGGACAATTAAGCAACTAAAGGAGGAGGTGGTTCCACAAATATCCCCATCCTTAACGATGGGGAAGCCCAGCACATCAGTGCAAAAGCTAAAGCTGAGCATTTGTAACAATCTTCAGCCAGAAATGCCGAGCGGATGATCCATCTTGGCCTCCGACAGAGAACCCCAGCATCACAGGTCTGCCAATTCGATTCACTCCACATGATATCAAGAAATGCCTAAAGGCACTGGATACTGCAAAGGCCATGGGCTCTGACAACATTCCGGCAATAGTATTGAAGACTTGTGCTCCAGAACTAGCTGCGTCCTTAGCCAAGCTGTTCCAGTACCGCTACAACACTGGCATCCAAAAAGCAGGACAAATTCAACCTGGCCAATTACCATCCCATCAGTCTGCTCTCCATCAGCAGCAAAGTGATGGAAGAGGTCATCAACAGTGCTATCAAGCAGCACTTTCTCAGCAATAACCTGCTCACTGACACTAAGTTTGGGTTCTGCCAGGGCCACTCAGTTCCTGATCTCATTACAGCCTTGGTTCAAACATGAATAAAAGAACTGAACTCCAGAGGTGAGGTGAGTGACTGCTCGACATGATGGCAGCATTTGACCAAGCGTGGCATCAAGGAGCCCTTGCAAAACTCGAGTCAATGGGAGTCAGAGGAGCACAAAGGAAAATGGTTGTGGTTGTTGGAGGTCAATCATCTCAGCTCCAAGACATCACTATAAGAGTTCCTCAGGGTAGTGTCCTTGGCCCAACCATCTTCAGCTGCTTCAGCAATGGCCTTCCCTCCATCATAAGATGGGGATGTTCGTTGATGATTGCACAACATTCAGCACCATTCGCAATTCCTCAGATACTGAAGCAGCACATGTCCAAATGCAGCAAGACTTGGGCAAAAATCAGGCCTGGGCTAATAAGTGGCAAGTAACATTCATGCCACACAAGTGAGAGGCAATGACCAATAAGAGAGTCCGACCATCCTGCCTTGACATTCAATGACATTTATATTGCTACATTCCCCACGATCAACATCTTGGGGATCACCATTGACCAGAAACTGAACTGGACTAACCATATAAATACTGTGGCTATAAGAACAGGTCAGAGGCTAGGAATCCTGTGGCAGGTAACTCAGTCCTGACTGCCCAGAACCATCTACAAGGCACAAGTCAAGAATCTGATGGAATGCTCTCCACTTGCCTCGATGAGTGCAGCTCCAACAATACATTAGAAGCTCAACACCATCCAGAACAAAGCAGCCTGCTTGATTGGCATCCATCCACCACCTTCAACAGCCACTCCGTCCACCACCAATGCAGTGGCATCAATGTGCACCGTATACAAGACGCACTGCAGGAACTCACCAAGACTCCTTCGACAGCACCTTCCAAACCTACAACCTCTACCACCTTGAAGAACAAGAGCAGCAGGTGCATGGGAACACCATCTCCTGCAAGTTCCCCTCCAAGACACACTATTCTGAATTACATTGTGAATTACATTGTGGTTCCATCATTGTTGCTGGGTCAAAAACCCTGGAACTTCCTCTCACAGCACTGTCAGTGTACGTACACCACATACACGGCAATGGTTCAAGAAGGCAGCTCACCACCACCTTCTCAAGGGCAATCAGGGATGGACAATAAATGCTGGCCCAGCCAGCAATGCACACAACCCACGAAAGAATAAAAACAAAAATGACCTAAAGCTTCAAAGAGGTGGATTTTAATGAGTGTCTTAAAGGAGGAAAGAGAGAGAGAGAGAGAAAGGAGGGGTTCAGGAAGGATATTCCAGAGTTTCGGGCCTTGGCAGCTAAAGGCATGGCTGCTAATGGTGGGGCAATTAAAACCAGAGATGCTCAAGAGACCAGAACTGGAGGAGCACAGATAACTCAAAGGATTGTGGGGCTGAAGGGAATTAGAGAGGTAGGGAGAGGCAAGATCACAGAGGAATTTGAAAACAAAGATAAGCATTTTCAAATCAAGGCATTTCTCAGTCAGGGCCAATGTAGGCCACCAAGGTTTCAATGCAGGTTGAGCTGCATAAAAATTCAGTAAATAAAAAGAAAATGCAAGTGTAGTTGTGCTTGATATTTCGGCATCAAAAAAACAGCTCTTCTCTGTTTCCTTCCCTCCCTAAGTTTGCAAATACTACCTGTTAAAAAGGGATTGCTTCTATATGATTAATATGAGGCTAGTTGGACTCTCCAGTCATATTAATTTAATGCTATAACAATAGAACCAGGCTTGGATGCCATTCCATACACTCCCCATATTGAGTAGTTTTCCCACTCACTATGCAGCTTCACATATGAGCAATGGCCACTTGAGCGAGGCCATCAAGGACACAGTGGTACATATAGAATAATAGCTCAGTTCAATCCGAAACTCTGGAATATCCTTCCTGAACCCCTCCTTTCTCTCTCTCTTTCCTCCTTTAAGACACTCGTTAAAATCCACCTCTTTGAAGTTTTAGGTAATTTTTTTTTATTCTTTCGTGGGTTGTGTGCATTGCTGGCTGGGCCAGCATTTATTGCTCATCCCCGATTGCCCTTGAGAAGGTGGTGGTGAGCTGCCTTCTTGAACCATTGCCGTATATGTGGTGTACGTACGCTGACAGTGCTGTGAGAGGGAGTTCCAGGGTTTTGACCCAGCAACAATGATGGAACCACAATGTAATTCCAAGTCAGAATGGTGTGTCTTGGAGGGGAACTTGAAAAGGGAGGAATAAATTCCTACAAACTTGGAACATGAGTTAAGGACACAAAAATGCCTGTTACTAAAGTACGTACTTATATACACACACTTAAATGCACTCAACTTGTTTTAGTTGTGTTGCATATTTCACCCCTTGGACTGTACTCATCAGTAATAAATTTACTTTGCCACTTGCCCAATGCAGACAATACTCTCCTATCTTTTAACTAACTCTGTATCCAGTGTAGTAACCAATTCAGATTGGTTTAGCTAAATAGTGTCCCCACATTGTAATTTCTTTGGAATTTATGTAATATTCTCCCTAAAATTCCATCGCTGTCAGTTTAGCTAGACAGCTTTGATACAGTGCCTGAACGAAAGTCTTCTGAAAGACCATTAACCTAGATTGTAGGAAATTACATCACCTCATGTAACTTCAAAGTTTTTAGTCATGATGATGATCTTCTAAAACCTGGTTGGTTATGTGCTACTGGGCTGTATAATAAAGTTTTTTTTTGCCTACTATTACTTTTATCTGGTTCAAAACTTATGCTAACACACCTGTACGTGTTTGGATTGGATTCTTCATCCTTCTAAAATATAAAGCTATTACATTAGCCTGCTTCTAAAGCTTTTATATATTCATAAATTGACTTTCATGATAACCAATGCTCCACTAATCTTCATAACCACTTCTTGAGCTCAGTCACTCCTGCAAGTGGGTCACATATACTCCATCATCAGAAATACACTTTTATTGTCCAATATGCGGTTAAACAATACTATGACCATGGTAGCTACTGCATGCACAAAGATACGTATTGCTATATGCAGACACCTATCCTTATAGGAAAGAGATTGAAAAGTACTCTGCTAAGACAAGGCTCTATCATAAATCATGAATGAACAGAATAATTTACCACAACATTCATGGTTGTTGTACTGCTATTTTAGGGTACATAGGGTTTTTTAAATTGGGAGGACAAAGTAATTATGTTTACTCCCAGAGGGTATTAACTTTCACCCCTACTCCACTCTTGATATAACAGAGGAATTTTTATATCTGCTTCCACATTTTATTTCATTTTCTCTTGGCTACCGAATCTCTTGTTCAACCTGCTTCTCTATAATTTTGTATTCAACCAAATAGTCAACATCTCTCTACAGGATGTGTAATTATTTTTTAGTACATCACTTGATCATTTCTCCACTGATCCACTTCAGAGTATTTCTGTTTCCAAACCCCAGCTGCACTTGGCCAATTTAGTGCTTCTGAAGTATTCCATTTGTCAACAGAACATATTTATTCTCTACTAGCCACATTCCTTGTACAAGCATAACGTTGGCACATTTGATCCCCATTAAATCAAAGACTTCTATTCCCTGCTGAGCTCCTAACCTCAGTATACTCGACAAAAATCAGGCAAGCTGTTAATGAGCAGTGTATAAAGTGCCTAAAGATATCCGCGCTATGAACAGAGGGATTTGCACAGTAATAGCACATTTATATCACATATAGGCAACAAACTTCACACCTAAATTGCTGAATTCCCAGTTATTACACATCCACTTCTGTGACAAAAATACTTGTTTGTATTTTGCCTAATGAATTAACTCTAAATTTTCTGGAGATACCCAACAGGCAGTGCCCCAGTGCATGTTGAGCCATGTCAATTAGCCTCCCTACTGAATTCCCTGGTCTCCCAGTATGCAATAACCGAGGCTGGCCAACATTCACATGTACCTCCTAATGGCCAACTACAGGCTTGGAATGAGGCTGCCTACTTAGGTTGTGAAAAGTTGTGTTCAGGGAAAGAGGCAAGTACCAAAAAAAAAAAAATCATGTATGGTTATCCCTGCTGAAAATTTTCTTTCACCAAAACAGCGACTGGAGAACTGGTAGTGCAATATACTGACTGCCCAATGCACTATCCTATAGGAACGCAGGATTCATGCTTCCATCTAAGATTAACCAACCAATGTAATTGAGAAACAGCTCATTGGCCAATCTGGGCCCTGTGGTATATTACGCAGTGGCATTGGCAGAATCCTTATGTGCCTTAAGAAGTTGGACACATTTCTATCCTCAACTGGGACACAGTATGCAATATGGACAGTTGGGGGGAATAAAAAGGGTTATTTTGAAATTAAAGTTCCCTAGAACCAAATAAGTGTTTATGTTCAAACGCACTATTCAGTATATTCATCCCTTACCCCCTCCAGTCTGCTGTACACACAATGAATTACTTTAGGAGCGCTTACACTTCTGGCTTTCAACCAATCCTCTGATGCTTCACTGCACAGAATTTACACACTCCTCCCACTTTCTTTTGGAATAATTACATTTAATGATGCCAGGGAGTAAGAGAGCATCTGTCATAAAAACAAAAAAACTGCGGATGCTGGAAATCCAAAACAAAAACAGAATTACCGGGAAAAACTCAGCAGGTCTGGCAGCATCGGCGGAGAAAAAAAGAGTTGACGTTTCGAGTCCTCATGACCCTTCGACAGAACTTGAGTTTGAGTCCAGGAAAGAGCTGAAATATAAGCTGGTTTAAGGTGTGTGTGTGGGGGGTGGAGCAATAGAGAGACAGAGAGGTGGAGGGGGGGGGGTGTGGTTGTAGGGACAAACAAGCAGTGATAGAAGCAGATCATCAAAAGATGTCAACGACAATAGTACAATAGAACACATAGGTGTTAAAGTTAAAGTTGGTGATATTATCTAAACGAATGTGCTAATTAAGAATGGATGGTAGGGCACTCAAGGTATAGCTCTAGTGGGGTTTTTTTATAATGGAAATAGGTGGGAAAAGGAAAATCTTTATAATTTATTGGAAAAAAAAGGAAGGGGGAAACAGAAAGGGGGTGGGGATGGGGGATGGGGGAGGGAGCTCACGACCTAAAGTTGTTGAATTCAATATTCAGTCCGGAAGGCTGTAAAGTCCCTAGTCGGAAGATGAGGTGTTGTTCCTCCAGTTTGCGTTGGGCTTCACTGGAACAATGCAGCAAGCCAAGGACAGACATGTGGGCAAGAGAGCAGGGTGGAGTGTTAAAATGGCAAGCGACAGGGAGGTTTGGGTCATTCTTGCGGACAGACCGCAGGTGTTCTGCAAAGCGGTCGCCCAGTTTACGTTTGGTCTCTCCAATGTAGAGGAGACCACATTGGGAGCAACGAATGCAGTAGACTAAGTTGGGGGAAATGCAAGTGAAATGCTGCTTCACTTGAAAGGAGTGTTTGGGTCCTTGGACGGTGAGGAGAGAGGAAGTGAAGGGGCAGGTGTTGCATCTTTTGCGTGGGCATGGGGTGGTGCCATAGGAGGGGGTTGAGGAGTAGGGGGTGATGGAGGAGTGGACCAGGGTGTCCCGGATGGAGCGATCCCTACGGAATGCCGATAAGGGGGGTGAAGGGAAGATGTGTTTGGTGGTGGCATCATGCTGGAGTTGGCGGAGGATGATCCTTTGAATGCGGAGGCTGGTGGGGTGATAAGTGAGGACAAGGGGGACCCTATCATGTTTCTGGGAGGGAGGAGAAGGCGTGAGGGCGGATGCGCGGGAGATGGGCCGGACACGGTTGAGGGCCCTGTCAACGACCGTGGGTGGAAAACCTCGGTTAAGGAAGAAGGAGGACATGTCAGAGGAACTGTTTTTGAATGTAGCATCATCGGAACAGATGCGACGGAGGCAAGGAACTGAGAGAATGGGATGGAGTCCTTACAGGAAGCGGGGTGTGAGGAGCTGTAGTCGAGATAGCTGTGGGAGTCGGTGGGTTTGTAATGGATATTGGTGGACAGTCTATCACCAGAGATTGAGACAGAGAGGTCAAGGAAGGGAAGGGAAGTGTCAGAGATGGACCACGTGAAAATGATGGAGGGGTGGAGATTGGAAGCAAAATTAATAAATTTTTCCAAGTCCTGACGAGAGCATGAAGCGGCACCGAAGTAATCATCGATGTACCGGAGAAAGAGTTGTGGAAGGGGGCCGGAGTAGGACTGCAACAAGGAATGTTCCACATACCCCATAAAGAGACAGGCATAGCTGGGGCCCATGCGGGTACCCATAGCCACACCTTTTATTTGGAGGAAGTGAGAGGAGTTGAAGGAGAAATTGTTCAGCGTGAGAACAAGTTCAGCCAGACGGAGGAGAGTAGTGGTGGATAGGGATTGTTCGGGCCTCTGTTCGAGGAAGAAGCTAAGGGCCCTCAGACCATCCTGGTGGGGGATGGAGGTGTAGAGGGATTGGACGTCCATGGTGAAGAGGAAGCGGTAGGGGCCAGGGAACTGGAAATTGTTGATGTGACGTAAGGTGTCAGAGGAATCACGGATGTAGGTAGGAAGGGACTGGACAAGGGGAGAGAGAAGGGAGTCAAGATAAGTTCTGTGGGGCAGGAGCAAGCTGAGACGATCGGTCTACCGGAGCAGTTCTGTTTGTGGATTTTGGGTAGGAGATAGAAGCGGGCCGTCCGAGGTTGGGCGACTATCAGGTTGGAAGCTGTGGGAGGGAGATCCCCAGAGGAGATGAGGTCAGTGACAGTCCTGGAAACAGTGGCTTGATGTTCAGTGGTGGGGTCATGGTCCAGGGACCATCTGTCATAGTTTAGCTATCAGCATTGCTTATTAATTACTAGAAATTAATGGTGTCCTAGGTAACACCAATCTCAGCGGGTAAGAGGATGCTACTGCAGAGTAGATTTAAATACATCCCTAACCAAAGGCTACTATTGTTTACCAAATGCTCCGATAACAGTCAACATGTCCAACTTTGACAGATTAAAAGGGCACTGCCAAGTGGTAAAATGACTAATGTAAATGTCATTAGATTTGTAAACAGACAGATAAAAGCCTCACGAGCTGACTGTTCTTATTCCAGGCTGCATAACTGAGCTACGTGGAACCTTGGCCATGCCAGTTCTGATGAAGAAAATTAGAAAGTTAAATAAATAACCGGGCAAAAGTAGAAACAGAAGCAGTGTTTATATAGTGCCTTTCATATCCTCAGGGTAACCTAAAATATTTAACAGTCAACAACTTGCTTTTGAGGTGAAGTCACTCTTATCTTTGTATTTTGCCTTATGAATTATGGCGTGAGGTGCAGAACGTCAGCAGCTAATGTGGAGCTTCCTTAGAAACTGCTGGTCCTTCTGCAACTCAAGCAGAGTCAGCAGTGAACTCTGGCAATATCATCAAATGTTCATAACCTCCCCCCCAGCCCCTCCCCTCCCCTCCCCACACCCCCAATAACATCTTCCAACAGCTCTTATCCCAAGTGCCATCCATTTCATTGTCAGTATAGAAGATAGCTTGCCATGTGTCACAGACATCAATGTTCAGCGAATCCTTAGTTACAGGATTTGTTAAAGACATTCCTACCATGCTGATTCTTTCCAGGCAGCTGAGCAACGGTTCCCCGTTGTCAGGGTCCTCCCTCCCTACAAGTTTTTCCTTTTTGCCACCAAGCCACTACACAGCTTGGTTTCAAAACTTGCACATGGGCCAAAGGTGCTCCAAGCCATGACAACATATGACATATCCTTAACTCATGCGGTGACTTAGCTGTCACTTACATCAAGAAATTGGATTTGAACCCAGGGCACAATGTTCCAACTAACCGCAACGCTCGGCCACAACTTGCCGCAGAACAATAGCATACTTTCAAAAGGGAAAGTTTCATTCAGCAAAGCAGAATAAATAAATCTGAAATGAAGAATACGGTGGATTAAGTATTAATTGACTGCATTAAAATGTAAAAATATCAAACCAGATCAAAGCTGGCAGCACAATGAGCTACAGTTCCAATCCACTGCAGCCCAAGGTTCACACCTGCAATTCCTTGCATGTCAATTAATTGATTCCTGTCTCAGGAAGCAACAAAGTAGAGGCCAGGTACTTCACTGGACAGAAGTAATTAGAGGACAGAATAAAATGGCCTGCTCTCACAAATGGCCTTGTAGGGCAACAAGGTCAAGGGACAATTGGTCTGACCCATGGGTTGGAGAAGGGTCAATCATGGGTATTGTGACAAGCTTAAAAAAAATAAAAATCTTAAAGTCAGGTTTAATAGAGGGTACCACAGGACATTGAAGCAGAAAAACTAAATGTGGAATTAGTGATATTCCCATTCATCATTTCAATGAGCTCAACACAAGTTTTTTTTTCAGCAGACTATACTTTCCTTAAGATGCAGAAATATGAACACAATCCACAAAGGGATACGCTTAGAGGAAAATACCAGCTTCAATCTGCCTTCAAATGTGCAAAGATGTCTTTAGAAATGCTGCAGGGCTCAGAATGGACCTAATCAGCCGTGGTAAATTGAAACAACAACTGCACAGGTGCAAAAGAAAAGTTGATGAACTTGTCTCACGGGAGACAGAAATGGAAGAGAAAAAAAATCTAGCAACAGAAGACAGCCAAAGGCTAACTAGCCTTTCACAGTCTAAATTACAATCATACAGAGGATTCATACCACTAGGAGGCAACAGAATAGCAAATGCCACAACAAAACACATAGTTTTTAAAATTAAATTTGATAGATACCATCAAGAGAGACAAATTTTGTTCTTGAAACCAAAAATGCTGGGAATAGAAACTCTTTCAACTGCTCACTGATGTAAGGGGGCCAAGGTAGAAGCGTTCACGTCGCGGCCCTGTTTCAACCAATTCTACCACCACCACACACGGTAATGTATACAACATTTTTGTACTGCTGATTTGATCAAGTACCAACACGATGCCTGAAGACGGAAGTCATTGATGTCAGAAACACGGGTCTTTTTCAAGACTGGCATTGACTACTATATTTGCTAACGTTGAAGGGTTCTCTGTAGCTAAACAAAACATCCTCGCTACATTATGCGATGAGTTGCAGTGTGATGTCCTCTGCCTGCAGGAGACACAGAGGAAGTGACAACAACCAAACAAAAATAGCAGGAATGTTCCTGGTTATTGAAAGACCTCATCGACAATATGGCAGTGCTGTACTTGTTGAGCTGGTTCAGTTGTAGAAGCCACTAAAACAGAGGAGGACATCATCGAAATTCTAACTGTAGAGCTGAGCAAAGTAGTAGTGGCCTCAGTGTACAATCCACCTGGCACAGATTTCAGCTTCTCTAACCCTGTACCCAACCTGCACAGTAAACCACAGATCATCATTGGAGGCTTTAACAGCCACAGTAGCCAATGGGGGTACAAGGAGTCTAACAACGATGGAGAAGCAGTCGAAGAATGGATGGACGCTAACCAGCTTAGTCTCATCCACGATCCTAAAGTGCCAGCCTCCTTCCACAGTGCCCGCTGGAAGCGTAGTTATAACCCAGATCTTGCCATTGTCAGCAATGACATCACTGGCCTCTCCAAGAAGCTTGTCACAGACCCAATACCACAGACAACACCATCCTATTGGCATCCAGGTAAATGCAGCAGTGTTACCAACCGTCGTACCATTCAAAAGGCGCTTCAACTTCAAGTAGGCCAATTGGAACGTGTTCATCTGAGCACTTGACCGTAAGGTTAAATGTATCAAACCATTACCTGAGCACTACAACCTGTTTGCAAAAGCTGTCCAGAAAACAGCCAGAAGGAAGATCCCCCAAGGTTGTAGAGCACACAACATAGCTGGTCTCCCCAAGGAGAATGCTGAACTCTACTGGGAGTATGTCTCAATGTTTGAATCTGACTCCTTCTCAGAGGAAACAATATCTACCGTAAGAGGGTGATGTTAAGTATCTCAAGAGCGTCAAACCTGGGACACCTTGATAGAGACAACAGATCTTACAAAAAACAGCAAGAAGGCATGGTCTCTCATAAGCAAACTTGGAGGCGATCCCAAGAAAGCTACCCAACATCCAAATGTGTCTGCAAACCAAGTTGCACACCAGTTGCTCCTAAATGGAAAAATCAACAAAAAAACAACCAAGAGCACAACAAGATAGGAAGAAGGACATCAATGACACTGGCTTCACTGGATCATTCACCAAGGAAGAGCTGGAAACTGGTGTATCTAGTCTAAAACACGGGAAAGCAATTGGTCTTGACAACATAGCAATGGAGCAGATAAAGCATTTTGGACAAGCAAAGAAATGGCTCCTACAATTGTTCAACCACTGCCTGGCAACACACAAGCTACCTAATATTTGGCAGAAGGCACATGTAATAGCACTATTAAAGCCCGGAAAAGATCCCTCAAATCCTAAGAGTTTTCGGCCAATTTCACTGCTTTGCCACACGAATAAGCTGTTTGAACGCCTGATACTCAATAGGATAGCACCAACTGTAGATGAGAAGATCATTCCAGAGCAAGCAGGTTTCCGCCCCAGCAAATCAACAACAAGCCAACTGCTCAACCTCACACAACATATCAAAGATGGTTTTGAGCAAGTGATGGTAACAGGTGCTGTTTTTGTAGACCTGTCAACAGCATACGATAGTGAACCAAAGACGTCTCCTCTGCAAGATCCTAGCGGTGACGAAAGATATTCACTTAACAGAGCTGTTAGAAAGCATGCTTCAAAATCGCCAGTTCTGTGTTGAACTAGGTGGGATATTCAGAAGAATGGTCTTCTTCAGGGAAGTGTGCTTGCACTGCTGCTGTACAACATCTACATGAATGACCAACCTATAGGCGGTGTCACACACCGTTTTATATATGCTGATGACTTATGTGTCACTGCCCAAAGCACTGATTTTAACACCGTGGAGAAACCGCTTTCTGAGGTGTTGGAGGGACCAACATCGTACTATGAAGGAAACCAACTTCGAACAAACCCAAAGACCTAAGTTTGCGCATTCCACCTCAGAAACCGTGAAGCCAAACGCCAGCTTAAAGTAACCTGATGTGGAGCAACATTGACGCATTGCAAGCACCCTATCTACTTAGGAGTCACCCTTGACAGATGCCTCACTTTCAAGAACCATATTGAAAAGACAAAGGCAAAAGTGAGCATACGAAACAACATCCTGAATAAGCTCACTAACACAAAATGGGGAGCAAGCTCGAAAACATTGCACACCAGTGCACTTGCTGTTTGCTATTCCACTGCCGAATATGCCTGCCCTGCATGGGAAAGATCTACTCATGCTAAGAAAATGGATGCCATTCTGAATGCAAACTGCTGACTTATCACAGGTTGTTTAAAACCAACAAACACCAACAGCCTATATATCCTGGCAGGTACTGCTCCCCCGATATAGGAAGAACGTTAGCAAGCAAGAAAGAGCGACTCCATCAAACATCAGATGAGAGGCACCCTCTACACCCAGCCGCCTAAAGTCAAGGAAGAGCTTCATGAACAATGTTGTTCCATTACAATCAACCCCATCTGAAGCCCGCATCGCCTTGTGGAAAGACCGGCTCGCCAGTCTCGAAAAACCCCCAGTGATGGAAATTCTACTGGATGAAAATCTTCCCCCAGGAGCTAATTGCAACTGGGCAACCTGGAAGTGCCTTAACAGACTTAGGACTGGTTTAGGTAGTTCAAAGGTGTCACTAAGCAAATGGGGATATACAACCAGCCCGACAACTTGTGAATGTGGAACTGAACCACAGACTATGCAACATCTCCTGCAATGGCTATCGCTAGAGGAACCCTGCACTGTTGCAGATCTTGCTGAATTCAACAACAAGGCGCAAAAACGTGTCCAGTTCTGGCTGGGCCATGTATAGACTGTCCGTGGAAGAAGAAGACTGACGTAAAAGAGAAATGTCTTTAGGTTGGACCTCTCATCAAATGATGGGATCAAAAGTGCCAACAGGGAACATTAACATTTGGCTCTTTTTCAAATATTGATCGATGATCTGTGTTTTTCTGGCATTTTCTGTTTTTGACTTACATTTCCACCATTTGCAATTCTTGTTGTTCAACTTTGCCTTAAAATTTACTTTGAATTCTCATCATGAAAATTCTTTGTTTCTGTTCTGTTCTAGAATTGAGCCAGATCTTCACCAATGCAAGTGCACTATCGTCAACTTCAAAGCACAGAAAAAATAATATTTCACTTCATCCGCACTTTCGGCTTTCCCTCATTTCACTTCAACATTTCTTTCAGAAGACCTGAGATAGGGAACTCCCTCCAGGATAAATTGCAGAGTGACCCAATGAACTCTATACCATATACAAATGCATTGTGCCACTGCACAGGAAATCTCAGTAGCTGATTTTAGTTCAAAGAAAACAAATGGTAATAAGGAAATATTTTCAGAACTTCATACAAGTTTTACAGTTCCACAGTTGCAGAAATATGTTAGTAAATACTACTGCTTTATTTCACTAACTTAGCTATCAACCCATGCCACAAACTCTGTACCGTTGTCAATAATTTCAGTCCATGCCACTGTCCCAAGCTGTTGAAACCTCTGTTCAATATTTGACCCCAAGCTTAGCTTCTGACCCCATAACCTCTTCACCTTAAACACCACCTATTTACAGCACCATTCAATCAACCACCTCATCCCTGCCTCAATTCATCTGCTGCTGAAACCATTTATGCAAGCCTTTATCACCTCTAGCCTTCTCCTGGCTGATCTCCAATTTTGCACCCTCCCTAAACTTAAGCTCATCAAAAACTTAGCTGCTTGTAACCTATCCTGCTCACTCATCACTGATGTCTTCCTGATGTAAAGATTGGATCCCAGACCCCAAAACTTCAAATTCTAATTTCTCCTGATCTCCATCTCTGTAAATTTACTGTTTTTCCAGGATTTCTGGAGTGTTAGCAGGATATTGGAAGGGCCCTATAGAAATTCTACTCCCAACAGTAAGATTATAAGGTGCTAATAGGACAACTTTTACCTTGAGGATAGCATACATTTACAATTTTTTTTTTTTTACTTTGCAATACAGAAACATATCATTGCAGGAACTTACCACAAAAACATTGTGCTTAAAATTCTGTGATAAATTTCAACAATCATGTCGGCAGCAGGTAATGAACAGCTAACATCTATCGACAGGGAAGTAGTACAGAGGGGCATAAATGTCCATGGCTTATGTAAGCGACTCATGACCTCATATCCAGAGTGCCAAAGTTAGGACAATCTAGTCTCAGCTAGGTTATAAAATTAAGGGGAGAGAAGGGTTTTTAAAAAAAAACTACACAGCTCGTTATGCTGCAACAGCAAAGATAGAAAGTCAGCTTACCTCCATAGCCAGGGCTGCAGTCTGCTGGTCGTAGTGATTCAGAAGATTTGGCATAAATGTCATATTGTAAGGCAGATCATGGCACATTCTCAAGGAAATTGGTTCACAGGCAAACATACTGTGGCCGCTAACGTGTCCCAGAAATGCAGACAGTACATAAAATGTCCATAACATCTCCCTGACAGTCATAGCCATAACTGCAGCGTTCAACACTAAAAACTCCTTTCTTGCTAAACGAAGGAAGAAAAACAGGTTCACTAATTGAATGCTTGCTTTTTTAATCTTCTTTGTTTGCTTGCTCAAACCGCCATTCACGAACACAAACTTGTTCAGGCCTCTCAGTCACGGGTTTCTGGAACTCATCAGTGCAGTACTCATCATTTTTCTCTTTCACATAAAATAATTTTGTTTCCTTAACAGGCCATTAAAATTAGGTTCTGGCAGTCAACTGCTTTCTTTTGCTGTCCGGTGAATTTCCATGTGACTCTGTTACTTAGCCACATTCCCAAGCAATGGTTCCCATTCTAGTCCAGAAGGTTCTCTCCCCAAATCAAGGGTATTCTTGTGACCTATAAACAACCATACAAACAGAAGTTACTAGAGGTGTTTCATGCCCTGCTTATAATCAACATTCTCTCCTTTCTGTTGTTATGGTTCTACATGTGTTAGTCACCCTCTGGTATCCAACACAAGCGACCAGTCTTCTTGAGCAAGCATCTTTGGTGACTGCTGACAGGTTATTTGAAATACGGACGGACAATATGAAAGATTCAAATCCTATCTGCACCTAACCTACCCAAACACACACCTTAAGCAGGAGTTTCTGAATGACAATTGCAAACAGAAACCCATGCTGATAAAGCCTAACCACAGGGATCCTGCTGTCATACTAGGATCAGCAAAGGCTAATGATCTAATTAACTGGCTCAGATAAACAGAGCCAAATATGTTTTTATACATTTTTGTGCTACGAATATCCCATTGTACAGGCGTGAGCAAACAGTAAAAATCAAGTTCCTGTCCAGACCTTGAAAAGTCAGGATTTTTTTTAAAAATGAACCTTTGATATAGCTCTTTCCACACTTTCTCTTTACTTGATACAGAGTCCAACAATGAAAGGACACATTCTTTTGTAGTGGCGACAATGAAATGACATACATAGGTATGTAAAAAATGCATTAAACCTTTGAGGAACACATTTATAACTGGTACCATGACCCCATTACAAAACCACTGCACATCACGTACTCTGTAAGACTCTTTGCAGAAGCCCATTAAAATATTTACACTTTTACATTGTCTATTTTCACTGCTTTTCAGAGGAGACACTCACTTTCACTTTTATAGCCAGATGTAGGATTTGCTGAGCTCCACTGTGAAGAAACTCAATTGATGCATTGTTAAAACACAGGGGATGGGTTTTCCTCGTTTGCTACCTTAATGTCGATTCCCTTAATATACAAGCACAATCACTGACTGAATTTTGTGTGATGGTTTAAAAGCTATTAGCTCTCTGTACATTTCTACTATGAACCGCAGCCAAAAATGGGGAATCCACATGTCTGTTATATTAGAGGAGTGCAGTTGATAAAGTGGCTTTTAACTGTATCTCTGCCACGCCTACTCTGACAGATCCCAAATACCCTTTGACAACAGTGAAGCATTCGCACATTGGTCAGTTGTCTCAAAGCTATGATCACTAACTCAATGAAGGATCCTATTTCAGACAGTACAGAGCAACATGGTAAAGGCCCCGTCAGTAATCCAGGCTACTCTGCACTGTAGCTAAACTGTTATGAAACAGTCAGACAATACAGGCATATTAACAAGCTATCTGGAGATGGGAGGGCAGCATCAGGCATACCTGCAGCATGATGTATATGAAGTCTTTCTGAAGCAACTGCAAAGGTAAAATGCAGATTGTTTTATACCGTGTACCAATAGTCACTTCTTAATAATAGAGGTTCCCAGTAACCTTATACAAAAGCAAAATACTGTGGAAGATGGAAATCTGAAACAAAAACAGAAAATGCTGGAAATGCTTAGCAGATCTGGCAGACATCTGTGGAGATAGAAATGGGGCTAATGCTTCAGGTTAGATTTATCTCTAAGATTAGGTATTAAGAGGTAACTCACAAACAGCCGACCTGCACATCAGGATTGACTGCAACTAATAAGACCATGCCTATGCTCATTTTCACTTTTCTGCGGTGCTCGAATAAATATACCAATTTGACACTGAAGCACTGGATGTGAATTAAATGTCAGCCATGATTCAGTTGCTACCACCCTTGCCTCTGAACCGAAAGACTGAGTTCAATTCTCAATCCAGAGACTTGAGCACAAAAATCTGCTCCAGTGCAGAAGTAAGGGAATGCTGCACTGTCAGAGGTGCCATCTTTTAGATGAGATGTTAAACAGAGGCCCTGTCTGCTCTGTCTCAGTTCAACCTAAAAGATCCTACGGCATTATCTTTTTCAAATAGGAACTGGGAATTCCCCATCCCAAAGACCTTGCAAATTTAAAAAAAGAGATTATCTGGTCATTATCACATTACTGTTTTTGGAAGCTTGCCGTGCACAAATTGGCTATGGGTAACCTACATAACAACAATTACTGCATTTCAAAAGTAATTCATTAGCTGTAAAGTGCTCTGGAACATACTGAAGTTGTGAATGATGCTATATATAAATAAAATTTTTGTTTCCTTTTTTCACATAACTAGCATAACCCAAAATAAATTTTTAACTCATACAGTATATAGTGTTATCAGTGTTGGGTACAGCTAGTGATTAGGAATGCAAATGGAATGTTGTCATTCATTTCAAAGGGAATGGAATATAAAAGTAGGAATATGTTGCTGCAGTTGTCCAGGGTATTGGTGAAACCACATCAAGAGTACTGTGTACAGTTTTGGTGGTCTCTTTATTTAAGGAAGGATATAAATACGTTAGGAGCAGTTCAGAGAAGGTTCACTCGACTGATACCTGGGATTTGGGGGTGGGGGGCGGGGTGGGGGGGTCATTTTAAGAATAAAGGTTGGATAGGCAGGGCTTGTATCCATTGGAGTTTAGAAGATTGAGAGGTGATTTTATTGACAGGATGGACACTGAAAAGGATGTTTCCCCTTGTGAGCGAGACTAGAACTAGGGGACAGCTTAAAAATAAGGAGTCTCCCATTTAATACCGCCATTAGAAGAATTTTTTTTCTGAGGGTTATGAATCTTTGGAACACTCTTCCCCAGACAATGGTGAAAGCAGGGTCAATGAATATTTTTAAGGCAGAGGTAGATAGATTCTTGACTAGCAAAGGTTATCGGGGTAGGCGGAATGTGAAGTTGAGGCCACAATTGGATCAGCTGTGATCTTACTGAATGGCGAAGAAGGCTCGAGGCGCCAAATGGCCTACTCCTGCTCCTAATTCATATGGACACATTTTCTCTATGCAGCACGACAACTTTTAAAAACTGAGAACAAAACAGTCGCATAACAGAATATGTAGTTGGACTTAAAAATTAAAACAATTTTGGGAGAGCGCAAACTCTACTTTCCAACCAAAGAACTAGTGCATTTTGGATTACAACTCAAAGAATTTGACAGCTTTCTCTACAGCATATAAATGAACCTGCTTCGCAATCTTGGTTATGATTACACAGTTATCAAGTTACAGTATGCAGGTGTTTGTCTAGATCTTTCACTCTCCACTCACAATTCAATGTGCCTTCCCATCAGCCGTTTTTTTTAAAAGGTCTCTCTGTAACATGCATGCTCCACTTTGAGTGGCAGGGATCTCATTACCTGGCCATTTGAAAGTCATTCCCTGGCAGTCAGGTGATTGATATTTAAAAATAACTTCAATAACTTAACAAAGAGTGCAAAGAAAATATTCAAGTGCAATCTAATTTAAAAACTGAACTGCAGTAAAATGGCAGGCACACCCTTCTCCCTCCCCTATCTGCAACAGACCAGGACCCATTTAGCAAGGTTTAAAAGTTTCTACTTCTGGCAATTAATTAATAAATTCTCATTTCAAACAGAATAAACTATGGGAAGAAATATACCTGGGTAGAGGGATTTAGGATGGGAATTCCAGAGTGCGGAGGAACAAGTGTTGAAATTCCTGTTATTGACAACAGTCAAGTCTCAGAAGGGAGACAGTACAAGGTGGGGAACAGGACACATGGAGGTACTAAAAGTGGCATGGAGCCAAAGATCCTAAAATCAATACACTGGAGCACAAGCAATCAGCAGAGCCTGGTGAAGCTGGGCTGATACATGAATTAGGTTGACATGGGGTAGAATTCAAGTGGGAAGTTCTGCATAAGTTGGAGTTCATCTAGCGTAGAAAAGGGAAAATCTTGGACAACTTCAGTGCCAAGGTGACAAAAGTACAAGCAAAGATTTCATCAGCGAGGGACTGGAGTACAGGCAGCATGGAAAATCCCTCAGCAGTGGTATTGGACAGTCTTAGTAATAAGCTTGATATGGCTAGTTAAGAGTCATAACAAAGAGTTGCACACACCCATGGATGAGGTGGAGCATGCAATTGTTCGCCAGGAGAGGAGTTATCCTTGGTCCCCTAGTCAATATTTATCCTTCAATTCTCACAAAAACATATCATCTGATCATTATCACATTACTGCTTGAGGGAGCTGAATGTGTGCAAATAGATTGCCACATTTCCGACATTACAGTGATTATATTTCAAAAATACACAATTAGCTGAAAAGCACTTTGAGGCATCAGAGGCAATGAAAGGCACTGTAAAAAAAAATTCTTTTTTTTTCCTATCTGCCAATCAATACAATGGCAAGGAGCAACTATTCTATTGCTCCAACTACAATACAGCAGCTAAATAGAATACAATTAGCTGAGTCATATGACTTGAAATGTTAACTCTGTTTCACTCTCCACAGATGCTGCCAGATCTGCTGAGTTTTTCCAGCATTTTCTGTTTTTACTTTAGAAATCAGTTAACATTGGATGGGAATTAACGCTCACAACTCTTAAGTACCAAAAATCCCATACCTTCTAAATTCTACTCTTAATTAAACATTGATTAACATACAAATTAAGTAATCAAATTTTTAATCATTCCCATTTTATGCTCCTTTATTCAATTCTGAATTAAAAGCTATAGACTGTGTTTGCAAACACCATGTACGTGAATAAGTAGAACAGATCCTTTCTAAACCTCTGCCACGATAAATGGGATATCTTCAAAACTAATCATGCTCTAATATCAGCCACAGCTTTATCTGCAAGGAATGTCACTAATACAGCACTGCATTACAAACTGGCTTTAAAAAGGTTCCAGAATAAGTTAAACTATAGTAAACCCATTTTTGTGAATTTCCTCCACCTCAGGTCTTCTCTGCATCCTCTGTGCCATGCTGCTCACCATTCTCATAAGGGCACCATGGAATCATTTGTTAATGAAAATTAAAATTTAAGTCAATTGCAAGAGATAATTCATAAATGGAGATTGCTGAGAATTTGAGTAATATAACAGCAGGGTTTAATTCCAGACCAGGTTGAGCTGGTGGAGTTCTTACAGTTGAAGTTTATATAGGGTGGATCTTGGTTGATGGGCAATTAGATCAACTTATAGGTAACAAAAGCATGAATAAAATTTTCAATGGTCGTGTGGATAGATAGGGTCAGGGTAGAAACAGGTACCGTAATATTTGGAGACGGAAGCACATGGTCTTTCTGATAGAATTGATTGGGTTCAAAGTTTAGTAGGACACCAAGAATAAACATTGTTGAGTTCAGCCTGAGCATGCGATTTTAGAAGTTGCAAATTTTGTGATGGCAGCCAAACATAATGGCATCATTTTGATGACTATTAATCTGTAAAAAAGTTCTTCTTTATTCAAGACTTGATGCCCAACAGAGAAAGCAGTAGAATAAAAAACAGTAACTGAATTAGAAAGTAGGTTAACTTGAGCAGTATTTTATTCTTGGGTTGTGGTGACACTGGCAAAGCAGCATTTATTGCTTATCACAAGTTGCACTAATGAGTCAACCATGTGAGAATGGAGTCACATACAGACCAGATTGTGTAGGAGTGACAACTTTCACAGTCACTTTTGCTGATCACAGCCCACATTTTTATTGAATTCAGTTTCACAAATTGCTATGGAGAGATTCTGGCTCATGATCTCTAAATTGCTAGAATCATACCCAGTGGGTTACCATACCCACAGACATGTGAAGGCTGAACCCAAGTTTAGGGATAATGTTGGCAAAAGACATCACACAGACAAGGAACAAGAATACAGCCTATCATATTTATTAGTGGCACGCTGAACTTGCAATTCTAGAACTTAAACCTGCTGAGAGGAAAGTCTAGGGACTTAAAATGTTGCAATACACAAGTAGTGCTTAACCTAGATAAATCCGCTAATGGAACTCAGGGCAAAATTCCCTACAATTCAGCACCGATTGGCAAACTCACTCAGATTCCATAACAATTACTGATTTAGTAAACATTTAGTAACAATTACTGAATTAATTAACCACAAAAATACTGGTGCCATTCAGGTCTGTCTTCACTTTGGGAATGAAGGCACAATTGAACTGTAGAGTGGCAAGTTCTACTGTTCCTTGTTGTGATTTGAGCCTGACTTGGGGACATTCAATAGGAACCTAACGTAGAAATCACAAAGTTGTTTTGGTTAACCTAAATATTGAGAGGTAACCAAGAATCTCCAGAAGCATTGCAAGGGTTCTTAGCTACTACATTTTATTCTGTAAATTGGCAAGCTGGCTGTATTCTCTTTGTTCTTCCCACTCAGCACTGCCACAGATATGGAAACTTCAAAAAAGGGGGATTAGGATCCAACATCCACAAATGTAAGTATCCTTTCATGGATTTCTTATTAGCACACAAAGCCCAACGGATTTGACAACAATAGCGAAGACAAGAGGAGGATTGCAAGTTAGAAAACACATATACGCAAAGGGCAGATGATGTTTCAAACTCTTCTGCAAACAGCAGTTGATGCTAGGTAAACTGTTAATTTTAAATCCGGGGTGAAACATTTTTGTTACCCAAAGATATTAAGCGATTGTGATGAGTTCCGTCACAGACCAGTTGGGATCTCACTGAGTGGCAGAACAGGCTCAAGGGGCTAAGCAGCCGATTCCTACGAAGAAAACATTAGAAACCCATGTATATTTATAGACCGTAACCAGGAATCATTTAAAAAAGGTAAATACCATGAAGTGGACCTGGGTGTACTCTTGATGGACCAGTTTAAATTGACTTAACAGCCTCTCTGGACTATCACTATCTTGCACGAAGCAAAGTTAAAAGTTGAAAAAAAAATTCCCCATTGAAGCTCAGGTTTCTAATATACATGGTTAGTGAAAAGAATAAAGGGCTACTGAGCCCATTAAAGAACATTTCCCACCTCAAAAACCTTACTCTCCCACTGACATCCAACTACTTTTTAAATGTCCCAAATATTTTTACTTCTGCTCTCACCCAGTTTATTTCAGAGCTTTTTGTCTACTGAGCAAAGCTCTCCATAAAGTTTTGTTTTCAATTTTAACCAAATCTGGCCCAGGTCTACATAACTGTCATTACACTATTTCACTGTATTGTGAATAGTCCAAATTCATTTGCTTCCATTTACAAAATATAACAAAAATCTTTCAAAGAAGCTTTTGCTGACATTCAAGGTATTTCTTATTGGTTTTCATTTACATTGGTTAGTCTTATATTTGTAGCATTTTAAAAAATGTATCAGTTTTTATTCATTCATGGGATGTAGGCGTCGCTGGCTAGGCTAGAATTTATTGCCCATCCCTAACTGCCCTTGTTCAGAGGGCATTTAAGAGTCAACCATATTATTGTGGATCTGGAGTCACACGTAGGCCAGACCAGGTAAGGACAGCAGATTTCCTTCCTTAAAGGACATTAGTGAACCAGATGGATTTTTATGACTATCGACAATGTTTTCATGGTCATCATTAGACTTTCAATTCAAGATTTTTATTGAAGTCAAATTCCACCATTTGCCATGGGCAGGATTTGAACCTTCTCAGGATCTTTCACAGGAAGTGGGCGTTGCTGACTAGGCCAACATTCAGTGTCCACCCCTAATTGCCCTTCAGAAGGTCATGGTGAGCTGCCTTTTTGAACTGCTGCAGTCCATGTGGTACAGGAACACCCACAATGCTGTTTAAGTGGCAGAGGTCACAGGTTTGGAAGATACTGACAAAGGAGCCTTTGCAAATTGCTGCAGGGCATCTTGCAGATGGTACAAATTGCTGCCACTGTGCATTAGTGATGTAGGGAGTGAATGTTTAAGGCGGTGGTGCCAACTAAGCAGACTTATTTGTCCTGGATGGTGTCAAGCTTCTCAGGTGTTGTTGGAGCTGCATCAAGGCAAGGGGAGAGTACTCCATCACATTTCTGACTTGTGCCTTGTAGCTGGTGGTCAAGCTTTGGGGAGTCAGGTGGTGAGTTACTTGCCACAGAATTTCCAGCCTGTGACCTGCTCTTATAGCCACAGTATTTATATGGCTGGTCCAGTTCAGTTTTTGGTCAATGGTAACCCCCAGGATGTTGATAGTGGGCAATTGAATGATGGTAATGCTATTGACTATCAAGAGGAAATGATTAGATTCTCTCTTGTTGGAGGTGGTCATTGCCTGGCATTTGTGTGACACGAATGTGACTTGCCACTTATCAGCCCAAACCTGAATGTTGCCCAGGTCTTGCTATATATGGATGCAGACTGCTTTAGTATCTGAAGATTTTTGAATGGTGCTGAGCATTATGCAATTGTCAGCAAACACAAACATCCCCGTTTTTGACCTTATGATGGAGAGAAGGTCCTTGATGAAGCAGCTGAGAACGGTTGGATCTAGGTCACTACCCTGAGGAACACCTGCAGCGATGTTCTGGGACCGGGACGACTGAACTCTACCAACTACAACTATCTTCCTTTGTGCTAGATATGACTCCAAACGGTGTAGTCTGCCCCCAACCCCCACTTCCACTGATTCCACATTTGCTAGGGCTCTCTGATGTCACACTTGGTCAAATGTTTTCTTGATGTCAATGACAGTTACTCTCACCTCAGCTAAGTTAAGGTTATCAACAAAAATTATTACATGCATTCAAAGATCCCACTGAAGATCCTCCCTTCTAATTAATAAATGGGAAAGTTCACTAATCTTTCCTTGCAGATGGGGCTACAGCTTTGTAGCGATTGAATACTTGAACTTCCTTTCATCATTACACAGGATATTGAGTTTTGAATATTTTGCGGATCCTAATGCGGTTTTTCACAAAGAAATGAGTGATATTTCACAAGTCAGTAGAATTGATCATATCTGATCCCTCTTACACTTGGGATGAGCCTTGTTTCTCTTTTTGCCAACGTTATAAACTTTGGCCAGGCTTTTACGGCCCTGCCGCAGTGTGTCTCTCCCCCAGCCCGATGCTGCCAGCCATTTAAATCATCATTCAGTTTGACGCGACAGTAATATCCCGCGAAGCAGGAGGGGCCGTGAAATCCAGGACAAGCCTTTTTTCATATGGTGATCAAAAAGATTTTTTTTATGAAGGACCTGACTAGTTTTAGCATAACCTATGCATTCTTGTGTACTACTATTACAGCCATTTAGCCAAACATTGCAATAATCGTTATTTTTATTGCTTTATCTTATTTGAAAGTTTGAAAACGAGATCAGTTGCCATTACTCACAGATACTGTCCGTATCTCCTGGTGCTGATTCAATGCCAATCATTCTGTTTACTTACCTCCCATTTCTTTACCCCACTGGCCTCTGTACATTTAAATAATCTTCACGTAAATAGATGTTTTTATTTTTAAAAAGATTGATAGAACAGATATATTACCTTGACATATACTCGGCTACAGGTATGGCTACATCGCTGTCACATCTCCAGTACTGTTACTTAATTTTTAAAATAAAGTGAATAAGCAAATGGACGGACATTTTGGAATGAAAGAGAAAAAAAACAGTAGGATAATCTTGCAAAATAAGAAAAAATGTAGGTAACATATAGCTTGGGATACGCACAACGAACTGCGCTTTGTATTAAAACGAAGCAGATCGAAGTGTCGTCCACTGCAAATTCAGCACATAAATTAACTGAGGGATTAAAAGGCAACACCAGCCATTCTCGGCTCAGAACACACGCACAGTGAAAAACGGGGACCGGGTATCTTGAAACAGAAGACAGTTGGGGGCGGGTGGGTTGGTTGGTTGGGCGAGGGAGGAGAGGAGGAGGCCGCGAAGAACCGGGAGACAGGAACAGAACCGGTGTTAGAGTCGCAACATCGCGGCGGCGCTGCCCAACCGTTAACCGCTACGGCTATACCTGAGAATCTGTTACTCCGGAAAAAAAATGTTACAGCAACTGCGTAACTTTCCTTTTCCCCACCCCCATCACGGTCGCGGTAGCCGCCACCATTTCGTCTCTCACCATTCACAAATCGCCAATCTTCATCCCGACTACTCGCTGGCACCACCGTCAAAACCAGCACCACGCCTCCGACACGAGGCCTGATTGGTTTAAAGGATGCGGCGAATGGGGAGCGGCGATGCTGGTTACCCGGGAAACGCGTTCCTCCGCCTCTTGTCCCATGACCTTAAGATACAGATTCTATTGGTCAGCCGACCAGCCGCCGGGGGCGGAGGCTGTTACCTTAGAAACCGAGAGAGGCCAAACCGGAGGCAAAGATGTCGCCTGTTGCTGTTTGACTGACGCAGGTGAGAAAACGACAGGCAAATCATGGCGTGAAGTAAGCTGCGGCTCAACATGGCGGTAACCGAGTGATGGAATAGCTACGTGCCGAGATCCCTAAATGTAGGCTTGTCCCTGCGGCTCCGTGGATGGGAAGGGATGGGAGAGACTTGTTCCCTATAAATCTGACTCAAGCTCCTCTTCCTTCATTGTAGCGATGAGTCTGCGCACCCAGCCGGCCCTAGATACTCTGGCGGTTCAATGGCTGCAGTCCCTGTCTCCCTGGTGACCGTTTCACGGTGAATCGTCCTGACTCTTGGGTAGGATTGAGGGCAGTCATCACCAGCTGTCCTGTAAACAGTCTCTTAGTAACTCTGTAAGGTGATTCAACAGATGTTACCTGGTCGGCTGGGTGCTTCCGGGATTTTTCTGCTTTTATTCCAGATTTGTAGCATCTATGCTTTTGTTATCTCTGTCAGTTCCCTGTAGTTTACAGATGACCTGAAACTGGAAGTGTAGTAAATGATGAGGAAGATAAACGTCCAAGAGGACATAAAAATAAAAATATCTGGAAAAACTCAGCAGGTCTGGCAGCATCTGCGGATAGGAACACAGTTAATGTTTCGAGTCCTTATGACTCTTCAACAGAACTAAGTAAAAATAGAAGAGAGGTGAAATATAAACTGGTTGGGGGGGGGGGTGCAAGTAGAGCTGGATAGAGGGCCAGTGATAGATGGAGATAACCAAAAGATGTCACAGACTAAAGGACAAAGAGGTATTGTAGGTGGTGATATTATCTAAGGAATGTGCTAATTAAGGGTAGGAAGCAGGACAAGCAAGGTACAGAAAGCCCTAGTGGGGGTGGGGTGGAGTGGGGGGAAGGGATCGAAATAGGCTTAAAGGTAGAGATAAAACAATGGATGGAAATACATTTAAAAATAATGGAAATGGTGGGAAAAAATCTACATAAATTATTGGAAAAAGGGGGTGGGGAAGGAGGAGAGAGTTCATGATCTAAAATTGTTGAACTCGGTATTCAGTCCAGAAGGCTGTAAAGTGCCTAGTCGGAAGATGAGGTGCTGTTCCTCCAGTTTGCGTTGAGCTTCACTGGAGCAATGCAGCAGGCCAAGGACAGACGTTGGCATGAGAACAGGGTGGAGTGTTGAAACAGCAAGCGACAGGGAGGTCTAGGTTATGCTTGCGGACAGACCGAAGGTGTTCTCCAAAGCGGTCACCCGGTCTGCATTTGGTCTCTCCAATGTAGAGGAAACCGCATTAGGAGCAACGAATGCAGTAGACTAAATTGAGGGAAGTGCAAGTGAAATGTTGCTTCACTTGAAAGGAGTGTTTGGGCCCTTGGACGGTGAGGAGAGAGGAAGTAAAGGGACAGGTGTTGCACCTTCTGTGGTTGCATGGGCAGGTGCTGTGGGAGGGGATTGAGGTGTAGTGGATGATAGAGGAGTGGACCAGGGTGTCCCAGAGGGAACAATCCCTGCGGAATTCCGCCGGGGGGGGTGAAGGGAAGATGTTTTTGGTGGTGACGTCATGCTGGAGTTGGCGGAAATGGCGGAGGATGATCCTTTGAATGCGGAGGCTGTTGGGGTGATAAGTGAGGACAAGGGGAACCCTATCGTGTTTCTGGGAGGGAGAGGAAGGTGTGAGGGCGGATGTGCTGGAGATGGGCCGGACACGGTAGAGGGCCCTGTCAACCACTGTGGGTGGAAAACCTCGGTTAAGGAAGACATCAGAGAAACTGTTTTTGAAAGTGGCATCATCAGAACATATGAGACGGAGGCGAAGGAACTGAGAGAATGGGTTGGAGTCCTTACAGGAAGCGGGGTGTGAGGAGCTGTAGTCGAGGTCGCTGTGGGAGTCAGTAGGCTTGTAATTGGATATTGGTGGACAGTCTATCACCAGAGAATGAGACAGAGAGGTCAAGGAAGGGAAGGGAAGTGTCAGAGATGGACCAAGTGAAAATGATGGAGGGGTGGGAATTGGAAGCAAAATTAATAAATTTTTCCAGGTCCAGAAGAGAGCATGAAGCAGCACTAAAACAATCATTGATGTACTGGAGAGAGAGTTGTGGGAAGGGGCTGGAGTAGGACAGGAACAAGGAATGATCCACATACAGTTCCTCTGACATATCTTCCTTCTTCCTTAATCAAGGCTTTCCACCCACGGTGGTTGACAGGGCCCTCAACCGTGTCTGGCCCATCTCCCGCAAATCCTTCCTTTCCCTCCCAGAAACATGATAGGGTTCCCCTTGTCCTCACTTATCACCCCAACAGCCTCCGCATTCAAAGGATCATCCTCCGCCATTTCCGCCAACTCCAGCATGGAGCCACCACCAAACACATCTTCCCTTCACCCCTCCGGCGGCATTCCGCAGGGATCGTTCCCTCATGGACACCCTGGTCCACTCCTCTACCACACCCTACACCTCAACCCCCTCCCAAGGCACCTTTCCATGCAACCACAGAAGGTGCAATACCTGCCCCTTTACTTTCCCTCTCCTCACCATCCAAGGGCCCAAACACTCCTTTCAAGTGAAGCAGCATTTCACTTGCACTTCCCTCAATTTAGTCTACTGCATTCGTTGCTCCCAATGCGGTTTCCTCTACATTGGAGAGACTAAACGCAGACTGGGTGACTGATTTGCAGAACACCTTTGGTCTGTCCGCAAGCATGACCCAGACCTCCCTGTTGCTTGCCATTTCAATACTCCACCCTGCTCTCATGGCCACATGTCTGTCCTTGGCCTGCTACATTGCTCCTGTGAAGCTCAACGCAAACTGGAGGAACAGCACCTCATCTTCCAACTAGGTGCTTTACAGCCTTCCGGACTGAATATTGAGTTCAACAATTTTAGATCATGAACTCTCTCCTCCTTCCCCACCCCCTTTCCGATCCCCCTCCTTTTTTTCCAATAATTTATATAGATTTTTTTTCCTACCTATTTCCATTAATTTTAAATATATTTCTATCCATTGTTTTATCTCTACCTTTTAACCTATGTCGATTCCTTCACCCCACCCCCACTAGGGCTATCTGTACCTTGATGTCCTGCTTTCTACCCTTAATTAGCACATTCCTTAGATAATATCACCACCTTCAACACCTCTTTATCCTTTTGTCTATGACATCTTTTGGCTTTCTCCACCTATGACTGGCCCTCTATCCAGCTCTACTTGTCCCAACCCCCTCACCCCTCCCCACCCACTTATACCAGCTTATACTTCACCTCTCTTCTATTTTTACTTAGTTCTGTTGAAGAGTCATACGGACTCGAAACGTTAATTGTGTTCCTCTCCACAGACGCTGCCAGACCTGCTGGGTTTTTCCAGGTATTTTTATTTTTATTTTTGTTTTGGATTTCCAGCATCTGCAGTTTTTTGCTTTTATTCAAGAGGACATAGACAGGCTGACAGCAAAGTGTGAGGAGGCACATTTTAATATGTGAATGAGAAGAGACAATACAGGCGAAATAATACAATTTTAAAGGGTGTGCAAGAAGAGAATGACCTGGGGATGCTTGTGCACAAAACTTTGAAGGTGGCAGGACAGGTTAACAAAGGTCATGGATCATACTTGAGATTTCAGCTCATAAACTTGGCTGGCAATTTAATGCACTATTGAGGGATTGTTCTCTTTCAAATTTGTTAAACCAAGGCCTCATCTACAACCTCCCTCTTGCTCCTTCCAGAGCTCCAGCTCTCTAAGAACAGAAACAGCCATCCTATCTCCGTGATGGAGTGTTTGAACTGAGAGTCGATAATAGGAGGTGATGAATGGAAGAAATTAAAACAATACTAAATTGCAAACATTACCTGGAAAATTGACAAATAAAATCCACGTGCCAAATGAAATGCAACCAAAGCAAATCAAAAAGTCAACATAAATCTCAACACATTGTAATCCTAAACCAGCTAAACACAACTTTACAAAATTGACTGCCAGTGACCAGGAAGTGAGTTTATGACAGGCCTTCAGCACTGGCATTGGTTGTTTGGAGCAGTGGATGGAAAATGCAGGTTGGAGAAATGCTAACTTAATTAACATCAACCTCACACTCTTAATGGAGCCATTGTGTACCTATTGACAATCCAGCCATGAAAAAGCAGATGATGCATAGGCTGAGAATTGGCAAGTGCTAGGTAATAACCATCTTCAAAAAGAGAGAGTCTAACCATCTTCCCTTGACATTCAATGGCATTACCATCACTGAATCCCCAACTATCATCATCCTGGGGGTTACCATTGACCAGAAACTGAATTGGCCAGCCAAAAAATACTGTGGCTACAAGAGCTGGTCAGAGACTGGGAATTCTGCAGTAAGTAACTCACCTCGTGACGCCCCCCCTCCCCCAAAACCTATCCACCATTTACAAGGCACAAGTCAGGAGTGTGATAAAATACTCTCCACTTGCCTGGATGAGTGCACCTCCAACAACACTCAAGAAGCTTAACATTGTCCAGGACAAAGCAGCCTACTTGATTGGCACACCATCCAGCTCCCATTCACTCCCTCCACCACTGATGCACAGTGGCAACAGTGTATACCATCTACAAGATGCACTGCAGCAACTCACCAAGGTTCCTTCGACAGTACCTTCCAAAGCCACGGCCTCGACCACCTAGAAGGACAAGGTTGGCAAATGCATGGAAATACCACCACCTGCACATTCTTCTCCAAAGCACACACCATCTTGACTTGGAACTATATTGCTGTTCCTTCACTGTCAACATCCTGGAACTCCCTTCCTAACAGCTCTGTGAGTGTACCCAATGCACATTGACTGCATTGGTTCAAGAAGGCAGCACACCACCACCTCCTCAAGGGCAATTCGGGATGGGCAATAAATACTGGCCTAGCCAGTAATACCCACATCCCGTGAAAGAATAAATTTTAAAAAGTGCATTCCCAGCATACACCTCTCTGTATTTCACGAACCCATGTAAAGAGTGCAAATTTGCCAATGGCCCAGAGCAGCAGACAATGTACTCTAGTTCATATAGAGTTACATATTGAACCCTGGAGCACCATTGCTTTCATCTTTAATAAGAGCTTTTGACATAGGACCTTGTCAAAGGCCTTATGAAAATCTAATCCACTGTTTACAATATCTGGAGTATCATAAATTATAGGGTAGGTTTTCATTCTAGTGCACCTGGCACATGCTAAAGGACATATTCGATTGAAAATAGCGGTGTAGCTTTGGAACTTTCTGGTGTACACCAAGAGTGCCAATGATATTTTTCAGGCATGACACAAAGTATGATTTTTCTTTCTTAACCCTATATCCTTCAGTCTGGTATAGAAATTAGGCTGATAGACATGCATTTGTCTGAGTCAGATTCATTGGCATTGATGGTTAGATGACGCCATGGTTTCCTCATTGTTGTTCTGTCTTTTAAATTCCAGTTGAATGGAGTGATTTCATACAGGAAGAACAACTACCGACTGTTTATTTCAAAATGGCATTTGCACCATCCAAGAACATGAATGGATCTAAAATGCAAACTAAGATGAGCACATGGACACCCCTGAATCACCAGCCCACCAATGATAAGGCAAGGGAATGTGACTTTAAATTATCAAGCAGAAATGTTTTTTTATAATCACGTTAAACAGGCTGTATGCTAGATAAATTCCATTTTTTATTGTGTATGCTATATATAGGTGGATTATCACCAGCAGTGACAAGTGGTAGATATGAGGTGATCAGGCAAATTATTCTGCTTCGTTCCTATGTAAAATATGGGCAAAAGGAGCCAGGACTGAAATCAGGCGTCAGAGGGGAGACCATGATAGTTGATAACATTTAAATGTCACAGTTCTGGTGAAGGAGAGTGGAACTGTTGATAGGAATACATTGCTATGGAAGAACTCTGGTTTTACATTATAGCCATTCTAACTATCTTGCTAGCCATAAAACATTATCCAAACATTTAAACTAAAAATGTTTCTTTTTTTGGGCCTTTTCGATGTGAATTCCCTTCTAAGCATAACCGATGATTTGAATTGTATTTGAGAAACAACTCTGCACATTTACCAGCTACCTCACTGCCTTTTGCAGTTTTATATAAAGTTAAAACAAGCTGAAGTTGTTTTCCTTGGAGCAGCGAAGGTTGAGAGGGGACCTGATAGAGGTGTATAAGATTATGATGGGCATCGATAGGGTCGATAGGAAGGCACTTTTTCCATTAGTAGAGGGGTCAATAACCAGAGGGTATAGATTTAAGGTAAGAGGTAGAAGGCTAAGGGGGGAGTTCAGGGGAAATTTTTTCACTAGAGAGCGTTTGGAGTCTAGAACTCACTGCCTAAAAGGGTGGTTGATTCAGGAACTCTCGGAATGTTTAAGAAGTATTTATTTATATTCAATTGCATTGCCATAGTCTCCAGGGCTATGGGCCAAGCGCTGGAAAATGCGATTAGTGGAGTCAGATCTTTGTTGACCGACACAGACACGATGGGTCAAATGGCCTCCTTCTGTGCTGTAAACGTCTATGAATCTATGAGTCTAAAAGGTCTCTAGGGATTTCTTGCTATTGGAAACACACCCTTGACAATGTAGGTTGTATGTCCCAACGATTGGCTGATTGAATCAAACAGCATGTTTCTTCAGCTGTTCATAATAGGCAGAGTACTCACTGAATTTCACCAGTCCACACTTGTAAAACCCAAACCAAAACGTCTAATGTTAGATGTGATTCCATGATTAAGCAGCGTTTTCCTGAGTGTGCTATCAGCTACACTAAGAACCAACTCAGATAATCAGTCAGACTCATAACATAGCTGATTTACACTTGCTAGAAGTGACTTACTTTCATATGTAGGGACCCATTCTTGCAAACAAATGGAATACATTCCAAGTCTTGCACCTCTTTGTATTACCCAGGAGCCTATAGTTGGGAGCCTATAGTTCCCCATTGCATTCTCCATGGCAATGCTTCAGCCAATCAGAGTTGACTTGCCAACCAATCAGCACCTTGTTTCTTCTGTAGTATAATTTGTCGTGATCATTTAAAATTTGGCATTCTTACATTTGTCCTGACGAGTGCAAGATGAAAATCTTCGGTAAAATGTCTCTCTTTTCAGCAATATTCAAGTTCAAGTTTTACATCAGTTGCCTGTCCTGTTGCTCAGTTTACAAAGCACCTTCCCTAAATACACTCATACTATGTCTAAGTTGATTGAGGACAAACTGCTTGCAACTTTAATTCCTTCTAGTGGCAGTGATCACCAGTATTGATTATTGATTTTGTCTCGGTTGGTTCTCCAGCAGTTCTTGATGCTCAGTGCTCACATGGCTACTGATGATGGCTTCCTTTTTCTTAAGGAAGGTGGCTGCTTTATGGTCTGGCATATAAAATGTTTTAATTCCATGCTAGCAAGAAGCTTAGAGACTTTGTTTTGCCTTAGATATTTCCACAAGAAATAGAGAATGTCCTTCAATTCTTATGTGCCGTTTTCTCCTTCCATCAGGTCTTTGAAGAAAGAGGGGAATTACTTGGGAAATGGGTAAGATGATCATTAACTGGTTTGCAGATAAAAAGTTTTAACTTTAATTAAACGCAAAGTAATAGGTCCCTTGGCAGTTCAGAAAATCTATCCATTGAATAAATGAACAATATAGATCGGGGAGCCCCAAAGCTGAATCCCCTTGTGTTGCTGGGTTAGCTGATCTCTGGCAGGGAGGGAGACAGAAGTGCCAGCAAGAACTTATGTTTGTATGGCACCTTTAAAATAATAAAACCTCCCAAGGAGTTTCACAGCGATATTACTATTACACTGGGTCATATAAGGAGATAATAGGGCAAATGACCAAAAGCTTGGCCAAAGAGGTAGCTTTAAGGAGTGTTTAAAAGGAGGAAAGGAAGGAAAAGAGATGGAGATGTTTATGGGAGGGAATTCTGGAGCTTAGGGCCTAGGTAGCTGATGAAGTGATGGAGCGATTCAAATCTGGGACATTCAAGAAGCTGGAATTAGAGAATTACAGATACCTTGGAGAGCTGTAGGGTTAGAGGAAAACACAAAGATAGGGAGAGGCCAGACCATGATGGATTTGAAATCAAGGATGAGAATCAAGTGTTGTTTAACCGTTTGGAGGCAGTGTAGATCAGCGAGCACAGAAGTGATGGGTGAGTGGGCATCAGTGTGAGTTAGGACATAGACAGCAGAGCTATGGATGACCTCAAGTTTATGGAGGGTAGAATGTGGGAGTCCGGTCAGTAGTGTATTTGAGTAGTCAAGTCTGGAGATAAGAAAGACATGAATGAGACTTGCAGCAGTGATAAAGCTGAGGTAGGGCACAGTGAAGCAACGTTACGGAGGCGGAACAGGTGATCTTGGTGATAGTGCGGTAATGTGGTTGAAAGCTCACCTCAGAGTCATATATGATCCTGAGATTGCAAACAGCCTGGTTCAGCCTCAGATAGCTGCCAGGGAAAGGGACGGAGTCAGTGACGAGGGTGCAGAAGGATCTGGGTGTCTTAGTGCACGAATCACAAAAGGCTAGTATGCAAGTACAGCAAGGAATTAGGAAAGCTAATAGAATGTTATAATTTATTGATAATCATTATCACTTATTGTTATCATTTATTATTTGGACCTTGGTGTGCATGTCAACCAGTCTCTTAAGGTAGCGGGACAGGTCGAAAAGGTGGTTAAGAAGGCATATGGGATACTTGCCTTTATTAGCCGAGGCATAGAATATAAGAGCAGGGAGGATATACTGGAACTGTATAAAACGCTGGTTAGGCACAACTAGTGTATTGCATACAGTTCTGGAATCTGCATTATAGGAAGGATATGATTGCACTAGCAAGAGTGCAGAGGAGATTTAGCAGGATGTTGTCTGGATTGGAGAGTTTTAGTTATGAGGAGAGATTGGATAGACTGGGGTTATTTCCCCTGGAGCAGCGGAGATTGAGGGGGAACGTGATTGAGATGTATAAAATTATGAGGGGCATAGATAGGGTAGACAGGAAGGGACTTTTCCCCTTGGTGGACGGATCAATAACCAGGGAGCATAGATTTAAGGTAAGGGGCAGGAGGTTTAGAGGGGATGTGAGGAAAAAATTTTTCACCCAGAGGGTGTTGGGAATCTGGAACTCACTGCCTGAAAGGGTGGTGGAGTCAGAAACCCTCATAACATTTAAGAAATATTTGGATGTGCACTTGCGATGCCATGGCAGACAAGGCTATTGACCTAGTGCTGGAAAATGGGACTAAAATACTTAGGTACTTGTTTGACTAGCGCAGACTTGATGCTGTAGACCTCTGTGACTCTATGCTCTGACAGGGGAATTGAATTCAAAAGTAGGAAGGTTATGCTTCAGTTGTGCAGGGCATTGGTGAGACCACATTTGGACACCGTGTACAGTATTGGTCACCTTATTTAAGGAAGGATGTAAATGCGTTGGAAGCAGTTCAGAGCAGGTTTACCAGACTAATACATGGAATGGGTGGGTTGTGTTATGAGGAACGGTTGGACAGACTAGACTTCTATCTGCTGGAGTTTAAAAGAATAAGAGGTGACTTGATTGAAGCATATAAGATCCTGAGGGGTCTTGACAGGGTGGATATGGAGTGGATTTTTCCTCTTATGGGAGAATCTAGAACCAGGGGTCACTGTTTAAAAATAAAGGGTCACCTTTAAAACAGAGACGAGGAGAAACATTTTCACTCAGAGGGTCGTGAGTCTGTGGAACTCTCTCCCTGAAAAGGTGGTGGAATATTTTTAAGACAGAGGTGGGTAGATTCTTGGTAAGCAAGGGGTGATAGGTTATTGGTGATAAGTGGGATGCAGATTTCAAGTTACTATCAGATTAGCCATGATCTTATTGAATGGTGGAGCCTGCTTTTTTGGGAGGGGGGGCTGAATGGCGTACTCCTGCTTCTTGTTCATTTATTTATATGAGGGAGCAGAGTTTGTGGTGGGGGCTGAAGACAATGGCTTCAATCTTCCCAGTATTTAATTGAGTGAAATTCCTGCTCATCCAGTACTAAATGTCAGACAATTTGAAGACAGTGGAAGGGCTGGGAGAGGTGGTGGTGAGGTAAAACTGGGGGTCATCAGCATAAATGTGGATACTGATGTATTTTCACATGATGTTGCTGAGGGGCAGCATGTAGATGAGCAATAGGAGGGGCCAATGATAGATTCTTTGGGGACACCAAAAGTTACAGTGCAGGAGCAGAAAGAGAACCCACTGATGGTAATTCTGTGGCTACGATTAGATAAATAAGAATCAAACCAGGAAATTGCAGTCCCACCTAGCTGGATGATGGTGGAGAGCCATTGGAAGATGATGTGCGATTAACTGTCCTGAAGGCTGCAGACAGTCGAGAAAGACAAGGAAGGATAGCTTTCCTTTGGCACAGTGATGTAGAATGTCATTTGTGACTTTGATAAGAAGTCTTCTGGTACTGTGGCAGAGGTGGAATCCTGATTGGAGGGATTCAAACATTGAGTTCCAAGAAAGATAGCATGAATTTGGGAGGTGACGACATATTCAAGGACTTTGGAGAGGAAAGGAGGTTGGCTATCAGAGCCTTGGTTTCAGAAGTAGTAAATCAGCCAGGGCTTGTAGTTCTGAACAGTATTCAGCCACTCTTACTATAAGTATGCACTGTGGTTCTCGAGCCATGAATTTAACTTGGTTCATTGTTAGGTCATAGAATAGAATCATAGAAAATTTATGGCACAGAAAGAGGCCACTTGGCCCACTATGTCTGCACTAGCCGACAAATGAGCTCCCCCGCCTAATTCTACTTTCCCCAGCATTTGGTCCATAGCCCTGCAGGTTGCAGCACTTGAAGTGCATATCCAGACACCTTTTAAATGAGTTGAGGGTTTCTGCCTCTACTACTCTTTCAGGCAATGAGTTTCAGACCCCCACAGCCCTCTGGGTGAAAAAACTTTTCCTCATCTCCTGTCTAATCTTTCTACCAATCACTTTAAATCTATGCCCCCTAGTCACTGACCTTTCTGCTAAAGTAAATAGGCCCTTCCCATCCACTCTAACCAGGCCCCTCACAATTTTGTACACCTCAATTAAATCTCCCGTCAGCCTTCTCTGTTCCAAGGAGAACAACCCCAGCCAATCCAATCTTTCCAGTCCTGGCAATATCCTCCTAAATCTTCTCTGTACCCTCTCTAGTGTAATGACATTTTTTCTGTAATGACGTAACTAGAACTGCACACACAGTACTCAACTTGTGGCCTAACTAATATTTTATATAGTCTCAGCATAACCTCCCTGCTCTTGTATTGTATGTCTCAGCTAAAAAATAAAAGTATTCCATATGCCTCCTTAACCATTTGCCTACTTAACCTGCTAACGCTCATGCTGAAAGCCCGAGAAGAACAGTCATTTGGATGATGTGGCGTAAGGTGTCGTAGGAAATCAAAATAGGTGTAACATAGGTTGCTGCCTCACTATCATCCATTTTGCAGAAAGTCAAGATCTCCCTTGAGAGTGATACAGCAACTTGAAGACAGCAAGGAACGCACAGTCTCTGGCTAACTGTGTGCAATACCATGTGAGATTGACTAGCGATATTATGAAAGTGGTAATTCTGTGTGTTGTCACACTTCAGGTACCACACACATTATGTTTCAGCAGCACACTTGACCAAAGATAACGATATGTTAATTTTTTGATTCTAAATATCTTCAGTTGCATGATAGGAAAATTTATTGTAGCTAAATGGAAATTACCTCTAGCTGATTAATATGTACTGTAAATTTGCCAATTCTGATTTATGAATTGTGTTTCAATCATATACTATTTTCTTAGGAAGTCATGCTTACCTAACAAATTATCTCCTGTTCGCTTGAATAGTTCCTCTCAGTTTTTACATGAATAACTTCATCTTTCTCAAACTCTTGGCTTGAAGTTGATATTTTAATTTAGAGCTAGCATACTGTTAGCTTCAGGGAGATGAGCATATGCTGATTTTATGAAGGTGAGTCAGAAGCTAACTTGTCTTCTCTTAGACAGTCCCTCAGGATTGAGGATGATTTGCTTCCACTCTGGTTTGATTGATCTTGAGATGACTGATAAATTTGCAGACTCTGCTACATGGAGGGGAGGTGTTGCTTGAAGAGTCGGGTTGTTGGGTTATTTGAAGGTTTTGTGTTCTGTCTGACACCTTGACTTCACCTCCGTGCATTCCCAACGAAGCCTCTCAATGTATTCAGTGTCTTCCTGAATGAACCTTCTCCATTTTGGTCGGTCACAATCAGGGACTCCTATGAGTTGGCAGGGATGTTTGACATTCCATTCGCCTTCCTAATCATTTGCTGTACCTGCATACTAACTTTATGTGATTCACGTACCAGGACACCCAGATCCTTCTGTACCCCTGACTTCTGCAATCTTTCTCCATTTAAATAGTGTACTACTTGCCAATTTTTCCTGCCAAAGTGGAGAAGTTCACATTTATTCACATGATGCTCCATCTGCCTTTTTTTGCCCACTCACTTAACCTGCCTATATCCCTTTGCAGACTCTCTACCTCCTCTTGACAACTTACTTTCCTACCTATCTTGGTGTCAAATTTAGCTACCATACATTCAGTCCCTTCATCCAAGTCATTGATATAGATTGTAAAAGATTGAGGACCCAGCATTGATCCATAAGACCATGAGACATAGGAGCAGAAGTAGGCCATTTGGCCCATCGAGCCTGCTCCGCCATTCAATGAGATCATGGCTGATCTGATAATCCTCAACTCCGCTTTCCTGCCTTTTCCTCATAATTCTTGATTCCCTTGCTGATTAAAAATCTGTCTATCTCAGCCTTAAATACACTTAACGACCCAGCCTCTACAGCCCTTTGTTGTAAAAAATTCCACAGATTCACTACCTCCTGAGAGAAGAAATTCATCCTCATTTCTGTCTTAAATAGATGACCTGTTACTCTGAGATTATGCCCTCTGGTTCTAGACTCTCCCACAAGGGGGAACAACCTCTCAGCATCTACCCTGTCAAGTCCCCTAAGAATCTTATATGTTTCAATAAGGTCACGTCTCATTCTTCTAAACCCCATAAGTATAGGCCCAACCTACTCAACCTCTCATAAGAAAATCCCTCCATACCCAGGATCAACTTAGTGAACCTTCTTTGGACTGCCTCCAATATCTTTCCATAGGTAAGGGGACCAAAACTGTTCACAGTATTCTAGGTGTGGGCTAACTGTTGCCTTGTATAGTTTTAGCAAAACTTCCTTATTTTTATACTCCATTCCCTTTGAAATAAAGGCCAACATTCCATTTGCCTTCCCTATTACCTGCTGAACTTGTATGCTAGCTTTTTGTGATTCATACATGAGGACCCCCAAATCCCTCTGTGCTGCAGCGTTCTGCAGTCTTTCTCTATTTAAGTAATATTTAGCTCCTCTATTCTTCCTGTCAAAGTGCATAACCTCATATTTTCCCACATTATATTCATCTGCCAAGTTTTACCCACTCACTTAACCTGTCTATATCCCTATGTAGAGTCTTTGTGTCAACTTCACCGCTTGCTCTCCCACCTATTTTTGTGTCATCCAGAAACTTGGTGATAGTACATTCACTTCCTTCATCCAAGTCATTAATATATATTGTAAATAATTGTGGCCCCAGCATTGATCCCTGTGGCACTCCACTAGTTACAGGTTGCCATCCTGAAAATGCCCCCCTTATCTCAACTCTCTGTCTTCTATTCGTTAGACAACCTTCTATCCATGCTAATATACTACTCCCAACACCATGGGCTCTTATCTTACTAAGTAGCCTTATGTGTGGAACCTTATCAAACGCCTTTTGGAAATCCAAATATATTACATCTACTGGTTCCCCTTTATCTACCCTGCTTGTTACCTCATCAAAGAATTCTAATAAATTTGTCACATGATTTCCCCTTCATGAAGCCATGCTGACTCTGCTTGATTATATTATGCATTTCTAAATGCTCTGCTATTACATCCTTTCTAATAGATTCTAACATTTCCCAATGATGGATGTTAAGCTAATTGGCCTATAGTTACCTGTTTTTTGTCTCCCTCCCACCCCTTGCTGAATAGGGGTGTTACATTAGCAGTTTTCCAATCCTCTGAGACTTTGCCAGAATCTAAAGATTCTTGGGAGATTACTACCAGTACATCCACTATCTCTGAAGCCAGTTCCTTTAATATCCTAGGGTGCAACCTATCAGGTCCAGGAACTTATCAGCCTTTAGTCCCATTAGTTTCACTAGTACTTTTTCTCTAGAGATAGTTATTGTATTTATTTCCTCCCCAGCCCCACTTTTGCCCCTTGTTTATTTATTATTTTTAGAATACTATTCTACCGTGAAGACCGATGCAGAGTATTTATTCAACTGCTCTGCCATTTCCTGGTTCCCCATTATTATTTCGTCAGCCTCATTCTCTAAGGGGCCTATGTTCACTTTGGCCTCTCTTTTTTATATATTTATAGAAGTTCTTACTGTCCGTTTTTTATATTACTTGCTAGTTTACCCTCAATCTTTATTTTCTTCTTCTTTATTCCTTTTTTGGTCATCTTTTATTGGTTTTTAAAACTTTCCCAATCCTCTGGTTTACCACTAATCTTTGCCACATTGTATGGTTTTTTTCTTTCAATTTGATGTCATCCTTAACTTGCTTGGTTAACCATGATTGGTTTATCCCCTTCCTTGAATCCTTCTTCCTCACTGGGATATATCTTTGCTCTGAGTCATGAAATATTTTCTTAAATGTCTGACATTGTTCATCAACCATCTTTTCTGCTAAACTGCTTTCTCAGTCCATTCCAGCCAACTCTGCCCTCATTACTTTGTAATTACCCTTATTTAAGTTTAGCACAGTTCCTTCTGACCCAAGTTTCTCATTCTCAAACTGAATACTAAATTCTACCATGTTATAGTCACTGTTTCCTAGGGGATCTTTTACTCAGATCATTTATTAAAACTGCCTCATTACACATTACCAAAATAATCTGATCTGTAGTTGAATCCACAACATATTGTTCTAGGAAACTGTCCCAAATACACTATGAATTCTTGCTCATGGCTAACTCTGCCAATTTTATTTTTCCAATCTACATGCAGATTGAAGTCAGCCATGATTAATGTACTGGCCTTTTTACATGCCCTCTCATTATCTCCTGATTTATTCGCTGCCCTACAGTATAGCTACTGTTAGGGGGCCTATAGACTACTCCCACCAGTATCTTCTTCCCCTTGTTATTTCTTACCTCCACCCATATGGACTCCACATCTTCCAATCCAAGGTTATTTCTTGCTATCGTACTTATTCCATCTTGTACTAACAAAGCTACCCCACCACCCTTTCCTTCCTGCCTGTCCTTTCAAAAAGTCACATACCCCTGAATATTTAGTTCCCAGCTGGGCAAGGAGGCTGGGTGCGGGCAGGCATGCAGCTATTTTATGTGGGTGGACCAATTAAGGCTCGCCCAGTGTGACAAGCACCCAGAAGCTCTGGGTGTAATGTAGGACGGGCAGCCCTGGGAAGCAGTTTAGTTAGTTAATTAATGGCCTTAATAGGCCTTTTACAGTTCGGTGGGGGCGCAGCCGACTCCGCTGTGTGTCCGCTGAACTGAGGATCGGAATGACGAGCGGTGACTTTGGGACGCACACCTGACGTCACTGCGTGTTATTTTATACGTCGGCAAGCGGGGCCCGCCCCCACATGCCGACCAGAAGATTCAGGCCCATGTCTCCGTAATGGCTAAAAGATCATACCTATTAATCTCTATTTGTGCCGTTAGTTCATTTATTTTGTTCCGAATACTACGTGCATTTAAGTAGAGCCATTAATTTTGCCTTTTTACCATTTTTTCCCTCTTTGACTCTATTTGCTGCTTTTTTTATGTTCGTATGCTGTGTCCCTTCGTGTCATACACTGAATATCATTCCCTAAATAGCTGCCCTGCATGCTGCCATATCCTTTTGCATCATAAGCCTATGTATCCTCTCTCCAGAACCCTCCCACCCCCACCTCTATTTAGTTTAATGGCCTCTCTACAGCCCTAGTTATTCAGTTCACCAGGTAACTGGTCCCAGCATGGTTCAAGTGAAGCCTATCCCACCAGAACAGCTCCCTTCTACCCTAGTACTGGTGCCAGTGCCTGATGAACTGAAACCCATTCCTCCCACACCAATCTTTGAGCCATGCATTTAACTCCTTGACTTTAATTACCTTATGCCAGTTTGCCCATGGCTCAGGTAGTAATCCCGAGATTATTACCTTGGAGGTTCTGCTTTTTATTTTAGCTCCTAACTGTTCAAATTTTTTTTAGCAGAATCTCCTTTCTAGTCCTATCATTGTCGTTGGTACCAACGTGGAGGATGACAACTGGATCCCTCCCCTCCCTCTCCAAGTTCCTCTCCAGCCCTGAGGAGATATCCTTAACCCTGGCACCGGGCAGGCAACATAGCCTTTGGGACTCACACTCACGGCTGCAGAGAACAATATCTATCCCCCTAATTATACTGTTGCCTACCACTACTACGTTCCTATTTCCTCCTCCCACTTGAATGGTTCCCTGTACCACAGTGCCGTGGTCAGTTCACTCATCCTCCCTGCAGTCCCCGCTCTCATTCACACAGCTTGCAAGAACCTCATAATTGTTGGACAATTGGAGACTCCTTCAATGCTACCCCCTGGGTTCCCATACCTGCCTCACCTGCACTCATCTCCTCCTGTCCCTGATCCTAGGTCAAATTTGAATTAATCTGAAGGTTGTGACCGCCTCCTGGAGCAAAGTGTCCAGGTAACTTTCCCCCTTCCTTGATGTGGTGCAATGTCTGCAGCTCAGACTCCAGCTCCTCAACTCGATCCGACGTTTCTTGAGCTGCAAACACTTACTACAGATATGTTCACTCTGGATCACCTTGGTGTCCAGCATGTCCCACATCACATGGCCTGCCGTCACTATCCTCTCTTTTTTAATTAATTGCTCTAGTATCCCTGGTCTTTACACTTGAAGAATCCATTGCTCTTTACACTTTGTTGTAATTAATTTTTTTACACCAGTATCGATCTTATACTTAACAAGCTATTTTTAAGAAAAAGAGTGGAAAAAAAAAGACTAAGGCCTAAACACAATCTAAAAACCTTACTTTTTCTTTAAGGACTAGAAATACTCACCAATCCTACTCACCAATCAGCTGCTTTCCCTGCACTCGCTTCATGTTGTGATTGGTGACATCACTCTCCCCACTCTCTTTTAAATGAAGCTTCCCACAGATCCCTGTGGCACTCCACTAGTTATAGCTTCCCAATCCAAAAAAGACCTATTTTCCCTACTCCTTGCTTCTTGTTACTAACCAATCCTTTATACAATGTTAACCTCAACACCATGTAGTAATCTTTGATGTGGCACCTTATCAAATGCCTTCTGGAAATCCAAGTACACCATATCCACTGGTTCTCCTTTATCCACCTTAAATGCTACTTCATCAAAAAACTGTAATGGGTTAGTTAAATAGTTTCCCTTTCATAACGCCATGTTGACTTTGCCTGATCAAATTGTGATTTTCTAACCTCCTTAATCATGGATTCTAGCAATTACCTTGTGACAGATGTTAGGCTAACTGCTTTCTGCCTCCCTCCTTTCTTGAATAAAGTGTTATATTATCTATTTTCCAATCTGGACCGTTCCAGAATCTAAGGAATTTTGGAAGATTATAACCAATGCATCTAATATCTGTGCCACCTTTTCTTTTAAGACCCTAGGATGTAGGCCTCGAGACCTTAGATCTGAATGTTTTTCTAGTACCTTTTCCCTGGTGATCGTGATTGTTTCAAATTCATCCCTCCCTCCTTATCACTTTTTGATTTTTAAGTATTTTTGAGAAGTTTTCTAAATCTTTTACATTGAAGCCAGACACAAAATACTTGTTCAGCGTCTTTGTAATTTCTTTATTTTCCATTATCGAATCCCCAGACTCGGATTCTAGAGGACCAACACAAGTTTTAGCTACTCTTTTCCTATTCAAATATTTGTAGAAATTCTTACTATTTGCTTTTATATTACTAGCTAGCTTTGTCTCATACTCTTCTTTATGCCCCTTCATTTGTCCGTAACTTCTGCGCTCCCAGCGTCGGATTTGGGGGGGGGGGGTACAATAGTTACCCAGATAAAGTTAGAAGAATTAAAATCTCTTCTAACTTCTGAGTAACTATTGTAAAGAGCCAGACTGACCCCACAGGTCTCCCCAACACCCCCAACTATCCCCTCCATGGGACTCCCCTGACCCTTTCCAACCCCCCTCCCCCGAGCTGCAACACTTCCCACCACCCCCCCTCCCAAATTCTGACATCCCCGGACCTCCAACTCCCACACACCCATTTCCAACCTTGGAACCCCCCCCCCATGACTGCCCCAGATCTCCAACCAATCTCCGCCCATAACATCAGACCCTGCCCCAAACTCAGAACCCCCCCACACCCCTCGGACCGCCCCCACCCCCCTCGACCTCCAGCACCCCCCCACCCCGCCCAACCTCTGATACCCTCCACCCCCCCCCCCCACCACCCTCCAACCTCCGATACCCCTGGAACTCGACTCCCACCCACCTTCCCCAGACCTCCCCCCATGAACCCCCTGAACCTCAGACCAACCCATCACAACTCCCCCGGACTTCGAACTGACCTCCACCATCGATCTCAGACCCCCCCCCCCCCCCCCCCCCCCCCCCCCCCCCCCCCCCCCCCCCCCCCCCCCCCCCCCCCAACCTCGGACCCCCCTGACCTCGGATGCCCACACCCCCCAACCTTAAACTGCACCCCCCACCCCCCCTTCAACATGATCCCCTCGGACCACCCCTAGACCCTCCAACCCTTCGATCCACTCCCCCACCCCGGACCTGTGAGGAATCTTTTGATGCAGGCCCCAAGCAGCTCCGGCGAACGGAAGTGGCAACGTAATTTTCAAGACCAGGTAAGTAGGTATTTATTTCTTCTAATTTCTGTGGGCCAGCACTTTCCGATGTTAGTTGGAAGTTGTAACCTTATATCTTTTTAGTCATTCTTTGCTGGTTCTTAAAATCTGTCCAATCCTCTGACCTACCACTAGTCTTTGCAAATTTGTAAAGTGTTTCTTTCAATTTAATACTATCCTTAATTTCCTTATTTAGTCACGGGTGATGCATCTTTCTCCAAGAGCACTGGAATTATTTTTTGCTGAGAGTTATTAAATATCTCCTTGCCACTGTAACTCTACTGTCCTACCTTTTAACCTAGTTTCCCAGTTCACCTTAGCCAGCTCTGCCTTCATACCTTCAGAGTCACCTTTATTTAGGTTTAAGACACTCCGCCCTTTCAAACTGAACATGGAGTTCTATCATGTTGTGATCACTATCACCTGGAGGCTCCTTTACCATAAGGTTATTGATTAATCCTGACTCATTACATGTTACCAAACCTAACCTACTCCATGGTTGGCTGTAGAATGTACTGCTCTAAGAAATTGTCTTTCTTACAATTCCCATTTATTTCCTCCTGTATGCTCTGTCCTATATTTTATCTACTATTAGGGGGCCTATAAACTACTCCCAGAAGTGACCTCTTCCCTTTACTATTTCTTATCTCTGACCAAACTGACTCTACATCTTGATTTTTCCAATTAAGGTCATCTCTCAGTACTAAACTAATGCTATCTGTAATTAACAGAGCTACCCTACTTTTCCTAGCTTCCTGTCATTCGGATATGTCAAATACCCTTCAATATTCAGGTTCCAACCTTGGTCACCTTTCAACCATAATTCTGTAATGCCTAGGAGATCATAAACATTTATCTCTATCTGTGCTAACAATTCATCCCATTTGTTACAAGTGCTGCGTGTATTCAGATGCAGGGCCTTGAACTCTTTTTTTTTTACTATTTTTGCAATCTCTGGCCTTATCTGCTATGCAATCTTACAATTGTATGTATTTGTGATTGTAAATGTGATTCTGCGTAAACCATTTTGAAACCATGGTCCTCAAATACTCTTTTCCTCAGGCGATTTAAGGCTGAGCTAGATCATTGGAGATGATGATGAATTTCATCTTCTATGTCTGCCTTTGTAGAGAGGAGGCTGCCAAGATATGGAAAATGGTCCATATTTTCCAGGATCTCATTATTGATCTTAATTAATGGGGAGGCGGTGTGGGAAAGTGTTGTGTTGTGGGAGCTGCATGGAAGAGAACCTTATCTTTCCAGGTGTTTAATGAAAGGCCATTTTGCCATATGCTTTGGAGGAGTCGACAATGAGTTCAGTTTCTGAGTGAGCGCAAACACAAGCATCATCTGCACGCTGGAGCTAATTGACAAAGTTGGGGTGATTTTGGTTTTGTATTGAAGACGGCATAGGTTGAACAATTTTGCATCTGCTCTGTAAATTATCTCCATGCCTGTGGATAGTTTGCTGGAGGTGAGCTGCAGTATTGCAGCTAGGAAGATGGAGAAGATGACATGATGTTGTTTCACCCCAGTCTTCACTAAATAGGGAATTATCAACTGAAATAGCTAATTTGTGTATATATTTCTCTATCCCATGAAAAAACAAAAAATCAGGCAAAGGAACACAAGAGTTTCTTTCTGAGTATAAACTTAATTGAAAAAAGCTGCAGAACTACATTTTCAAGTAAGATTTTGGATAATCAATTGTTTCATTTTTGACTTAAAGAGACAGGTTAAGTCAGAGATAGTTGCCCAACCAGCCAGAAATAGAGATGGACAAACATGCAAGTGTTTTTACTCAAGCTACTTTGAATTCCTTTTTTCCATTTTCCTAATGAATTGAATTTTGAAGTATTCTCAGGTGAACACAAAGGCACTGATTATCATTATCCATAACCTGTTAAAAGTGAAAAAATATAATTTTTCTAGTAACCACAACTGTTCTACCTGCTTTAAATTCCATCCACACTGCTTCTCCCAGGACCTAAATAAGCTTTCAATGATCTCTATCTGTGCTTACTTGAGTGTACCTGAAGGCCATTTTCACAAGAGATGGTTGATTCCATACTTGGACCGAGAGCCACTTGGTACTGAGATAACCCTTATCTCACGATAGCTCAACCCTCAGAAAACCTGCAGTGGGCTGCATCTTTCATGTGGTTGCCTGGACTGGCTAGCCCTACCTTCAATGTACTCTTTGAGTAGGCCCTTGAGGGGCTAATATGGAAGCCTGGCATATGCTAAATATTCCAGGCCCAGGTTCTAAGTGGCCACAGATCAGCAGGGTGGAAAATCCTAAGGATAGAGTTCTGGGGTCTTTAGAGCCTTCCTGTTGGACTTCCAAGGCTGCAGTCCTGCTCCTGAGGAGCAGGCACCAACTTATCCTAAATAACCTGGGCAGTCGCAGACAGCAGTGAAGCTGCTATTTACTTCATCAGAGACTGCAGCAAGTTCTTCCCTAGCATTACAGTATATGACAGCAGTGAAGTCCACCATGATCTCTGCCATCTGCTGCACCTCCTTCAGGCCTTCCTGAAAATACCACTGTCCTTTCTGAATCCCTTCTTAGAGAAGCTCAAAGAAGTTAGGTGCAGGCGGCAGCACATGTCACTGCAGTGGGCAGGCTAATTCCCATCCAGGCCCAAGGAAATTTGGGTGAAATTGACCCAAGCTAATTGCGCTGATTGTGATATAGACACTTATTATAACTGTGCCTGATTTCCTTTTTCATTACTTCAAGCTCAGTATAAATTCGCCATCAGCAGAAATCACTTTCACCCCCTCTGTCTCTGTATCTGATGTTCCTTTCTATCTTTTGCCACATCTTTGTCTCTTCCATTCTTTCTGAGCCTTGTGTATTAATAATCACAACAGGAATAAGTTCAGGCAGGTTGTATCTGTAGCTGAAAAATACCCACAGGAATTAACATGTAATTGGCATTCTCCAAACGAGAAACCGCAAAGACGGATGTGAGAGAACTGAAAATGTTACATGAAACAATAGGTTGTTCTTTGCTAAGGTTGAGGATGCAGTACCTAGTATTAGCAACACAGAAGGAAGCTATATCTGACCTGTGTCATGCTACACCTAGGAATGTACTGGTTAACAAAAACTAACAATGATGCCTTAATCAGTGCGTCTGGATAAATAAATAAGTAAATATACCAGCACTGAATTGAGCTAATAAATAGGTTTAGTTAATCGTTCTAGTTCAGTTCTTTTTTCTGCCAAGTATAGACCTCCCATAGGCTTTGAAAAAAATCATTATCTTCTTCTAAAGGATTACAGACTATCATGCCAAGTCTTAACTCATGCCCTATTTCTTTCACAATTGCATAAATAATTTCCTCTTTGAAGCTATTCGATTCAAAAATAACTTGCACTTACCTTTAATGAAGCCAAACATCCTTTGACATTTCACAGCTGGGGCAAAGCAAGTGACTGAGCCGGAACTGAGAGTTAGAGAAGATGATTAAAGGTGTGGAGGAGTGGAATGACACTACACAGGAGCTGGAGAAGACTTAGAGGTGACTATAGGTGTGGAGGAGTGAGACTGAGACTGAACAGAAGACGGGGAATCATAAAATGATACAGTACAAAAGGAAGATATTCAACCTATTTTGCCTGTGCCAGCTCTTTGAAAGATATAGCCAATTAGTCCAATTAATCAGCAATACAAAAAGAAAGACATCCTTCATGACCTAAAGATGTCCCAAAGATTAGGGGTGGTGACTGAGGAAATTGGGGGATGGACAAGACTGAGACTGAGCAGCTGCAAGAAGAACTAGAGTAGCTGACGAAGGCTTGGGAAGGCGACAGAAAATGTAGAGAGTAAGTAGGTGCATTGGAACAGGTGATATAGGCAGTGGAGCCATATGATGGACCACAGAATAGAGGAAAGAGATTGATCCAGCGATTCAAAGACCAGGGAGAGGATAAGGAAGGAACAGTGCACCATGTGGATAGTTGTTTAGGATATCATGGATTTTGACCAGGGCAATCTTTTTTGCAATGAGCATTGCAAAAGTAGAAAAAAATACTTGAATGGGGAATGATGGAGAGAGGTGGACGTGGCAATTATGTTTGATGACTTTAGAAAGGAAAGAACTTTAGAGTTGGAATGGCAGCATCGGCGGAGAAGAAAAGAGTTGACGTTTCAAGTCCTCATGACCCTTCAACAGAACTGGTTGAAGGGTCATGAGGACTCGAAACGTCAACTCTTTTCTTCTCCCCCGATGCTGCCAGACCTGCTGAGTTTTTCCAGGTAGTTCTGTTTTTGTTTTGGATTTCCAGCATCCGCAGTTTTTTGTTTTTATCTTTAGAGGTTGGAATGGTTGTTAGAGAAGATGGAAGGATAGAGGGTGGGCTTTTTAGGGAGAAGGTGGATTTTAGGGAGATGGTTGATGATAGTGGCAGTTATGAAAGGATTTAAAGAATAATTTAAAGAAAGGGAGGGTTTGACAATGTCAAAACAATGACTCAAGGAAATATAGGTGAATGGTCAAGAGCCAGGCCAGGAAGAAGTTGAGGTTGCAAGTGATGGGTCTTTTGGAAGAGTTCAATCTAGTAAGGGCTTTCCTGGAGATAAATTACACTCGGGTACTTTTCAATGATTGAAAATGGCACTTAGCCAAATGGCTGTCATCATGTGCGAGTCTGAGTATTGACTCTTGATGTGCCATTCAGCTAGGGGGAGGGGTCTCACAGTGAAGAACAATTGCCACACCCAGACAATTGGTCATTATATTTAGCACTTTAGCACCCATTTTTTTGGTGCTACATGTGCCTTTTTGGTTCCAAAATGTAGTCAGTGATATGCTGCATCTGTCAAAAATGTTCAGTCTAGGCTGATTGTGATCTCAACCAGAGTATAACACTGATTAGACATTAGTGCTGCCATTCTGGAGTTCAATATGCTCCAGCTAACCTTGTTTCTTAAACATACACAGCTAAACATGAGTTCAATATCAGAAAGGTACCCATTCCCCTTCAAAAGTGCTATTTAAAGGGATTATCAACTACTTTCAAGTTAGTTGCTGCTCCCCTTTACTGCAAATGCAGATGTGTCTGGTGTTTTCTGGGCTTCCTTAAAGTTGCCAAAGTTTACAGAAAATGATATGGCACATGCTGAAGGACTTTGTCCTGACTTCAAGAATCCTGCACAAACCACTTGCTCCTACACGTGGTAATATGTATCCCCCTTGGACTACAGCATGACAGGGAAAATGAATAGAGGTAACACAAAGCAGGATAAGCTGCTGGAAGGGCGAGAAGGACTCTGAGCATGAGGCCATATCCACCCAGGGTGATCAAGGGAAAATTCTCCTACCTGAACTTCAGCGACGAACTGTGATTCAGGTGTCACCTCCTCACTGAGGTCATGCTTACTAAAATCTTCCACCAGCTGTCAGCTCAGAGCAGGACAGGATAGTATTGTCTGTGGCTATGAAAGTGACCTTGGCCATGAACTTTTATGCATTGGGTTTCTTCCAAGCTGGACCAGGTATTATTTGCAACACCTCCCACTTTGTCATCCATTGTTACATAAGAGAGGTTACTGAGGCTCTGAATTCCAAGGCAGTAAAATGCATTTCATTCTCTCTCACCAGAGAGAAGCAAGTGGAGCAAACATATGGTTTTTCAAAGTCTTTCCAGTAGCTGGGTGTCATTGACTTGTATATCACCTTGGGGTACAACATATGAACTTTGAGATGGTATGTGGCCGTAAAGCAGCGTATCATGCAAGTCAATGCCTGGTATCCTGGCAGAAGCCATGATGTCTTTATCTGCATCAGTCTGCTCTGGTATCTGCAACTGAGCTACCACAACAAACTAGAGGGTGACTACTGGTTGACAAGGGCTATTGCTTGATGACATGGCCCATGAATCTGTTGTACAACCCATGCATTAGTGGGCAGCATGCTGCCACACAAACTTTGATAGAGCGGACTATAGGCATGCTGAATTGACAGTTCTGCTGCCTGGAACTCTCTGTAGGAGCCCTCCAGCACTCAGTAGAGCAGATGTCATGATTCGCAATAGTCTTTTGCATGCTTCACAGCCTCACCATCACAAAGGCACAGACCTTTTCACCAGCTTTATGCCGATTAGCTGAGCAGCAGCAGGAGAAAAAGACATAGGAGGCAACCAACATAGCCCTTTCTGACTGAGCTGTCTGTGATCTACTCATCCAACTGCAACACTAATTCCACATTCACCAACAGCCCTTACTTTCCTTCTGTCACTAACCATCACAGCGTCCACTTGGCTACACAATGCAAAATAAAGGAAACTACAAAATAAACATTTCAAAGCAAATTTAGAAATCAAATCATGTCATATTGCATACAAATGGCAACTAATCACCCTTGTGCATTCCGTTAGTGCCGGCTTTGCATGTACCTTTGTCTGCTTTGTGCTGCTATGAAATGCTACCCCAGTGGCTGTAGTCGCAGCAAGCATGGCAGTAAACTGAACTTGCATGAGAGCAGTCTGAGCTTCCATGGGAGCAAACTGATCTTGCATAACTTCAGTCTGAGCTTCCACAGCAGCAGCCAGACATTAGGTGGTTTCTGCTTGTGCACTAATTGAAGTTGCCGCATCAGCCATCGGATGCTGGTTCATGGCTGGGTGTTAATGAAGTTGGCCACCACTTCCAGGCTGAAAAGGTTGGGCTCCAATTTCTGTGCAACGTCCTGTGCCAAGTTGGTGCTGGACTCCTACATACCTTTCGACATTGCACGCAGGCTTTCTGGCAAACCTGCCAATACATCAAGCATTTAATTGAGCATACCCATCAGCTTTCTGTAGCCAGCTCCATCAAAGTGTTCATCTGAGTCCTCTGTAGCAGAACTCGTGTGCAACCTTCCTCCTCTGTGAGGAAGACACGAGTAACATCCCCAAAATTCAAGAGAGTTGGGAGGGCCAGAGGTGAGTATGGTGGCCATTACCAAGGAGAAGGTGCTAGGAAAACTGAAAGGTCTGAAAGTGGATAAATCACCTGGACCAGATGGATTACACCCCAGAGTTCTGAAGGAGATAGCTGAAGAGATAGTGGAGGCATTAGTGGTGATCTTTCAGGAATCACTGAAGTCAGGGAGGGTCCCAGATGACTGGAAAATCGCTAATGTAACCCCCCCTGTTTAAGAAGGGAGTGAGGCAAAAGACGGGAAATTACAGGCCGATTAGCCTGACCGTTGGTAAGATTTTAGAGTCCATTATTAAGGATAAGATTTCAGAATACTTGGAAGTGCATGGTAAAATTGGGCAAAGTCAGCATGGCTTCAGCAGGGGGAGGTCATGCCTGACAAATCTATTAGAATTCTTTGAGGAGGTAACGAGCAGGTTAGACAGAGGAGAGCCAATGGATGTTATCTACTTGGACTTCCAGAAAGCCTTTGACAAGGTGCCGCACAGGAGGCTGCTCAGTAATATAAGAGCCCATGGTGTTAGAGGCAAGGTACTAGCATGGATAGAAGATTGGCTGTCTGGCAGGAGGCAGAGAGTGGGGATAAGGAGGTCCTTCTCAGGATGGCAAGGGTCAGTGTTGGGACCACAACTTTTCACTTTATACGTTAATGATCTAGGTGAAGGAATTGAAGGCATTCTGGCTAAGTTTGCAGATTGGTGGAGGGACAGGTAGTATTGAGGAGGTGGGGATGCTGCAGAAGGATTTGGACAGGTTAGGAGAATGGGCAAAGAAGTGGCAGATGGAATACAACGTGGGGAAGTGTGAGGTCATACACTTTGGTAAGAAGAATAGAGGCATAGATTATTTTCTAAATGGGGAGAGAATTCAGAAATCTGGAGTGCAAAGGTCCAGGATTCTCTTAAGGTTAATTTGCAGGTTGAGTCAGTAGTTAGGAAAGCAAATGCAATGTTGGTATTTATTTCAAGAGGACTAGAATATAAAAGCAGGGATGTGCTCCTGAGGCTTTATAAGGCTCTGGTCAGACCACATTTAGAATATTGTGAGCAATTTTGGGCCCCGTATCTCAGGAAGGTTGTGCTGGCCCTGGAGAGGGCCCAGAGGAGGTTCATGAGAACAAACCCAGGAATGAAAGGATTGACATATGAGGAATGTTTGAGGACTCTGGGTCTATACTCGATGGAGTTTAGAAGGATGAGGGGGGATCTGATTGAAACTTACAGAATACTGAAAGGCCTGGATAGAGTGGATGTGGGGAAGATGTTTCTATTAGTAGGAGAGACTAGGACCCGAGGGCACAGCCTCAGAGTAAAGGGAAGACCTTTTAGAACAGAGATGAGGAGAAACTTCTTTAGCCAGAGAGTGGTGAATCTATGGAATTCATTGCCACAGAAGGCTGTGGAGGCCAGGTCAATGAGTGTATTTAAGACCGAGATAGATAAGTTCTTGATTGGTAAGGGGATCAAAGGTTACGGGCAGAAAGCGGGAGAATAGGGTTGAGAAACTTATCAACCATGATTGAATGGTGGAGCAGACTCGATGGGCCGAGTGGCCTAATTTCTGCTCCTATGTCTTATGGTCTTATGGCCCTCTGGTGAGCTGGCACCTGTACTACCCTTGTCCCTGACTGCAGGCCACTCTGGTCCAATGTCTCAACTTGTGCAGATCCCACCTCAAAGCTATTCTCTAAAGTATGCGTAATGTCAGTATCTGAGTTCGTGGCTGCGGGTGTGAGAGCCAGTGACAGTGTTTCTTCTGCATCACTGTATTCCTGCTCTTCCACCTCTAACTCTTCCATGACTGCTTAACCAATTGAAGTTCTTGGGTATCTGAAAGAAAGGCACAAGTGTATGGTTGTGGTGAGGGGAGCTGGGGCAGGGCAGGGGGAGAAGCAAGAGGTGTATGTTTACACCAAGTGCAACTTGTAAATCAGAAGATACCATGGGTTGAGAGGGAAATAGGATTTGACAAGGAGGATTAGAAATGAGAATACTGTCACCTTTGATGGTTTCAGCCCTGCTGCTGGCAAGGCCTCAGTGAGGGCCATTCCAATGATGGTGAACACCATTTCCTCCAAAAGAAAGAAATGCAGTTATTCCTGTCTTCTGATGGTTAGCTGCTGTTGCCTTTGATTATGCAGCAGTTTGTCCTACAAAAGTAGGAAATTGTCAGTGAGTATAATGCAATTTGTGGTTGGAGTGAAAGTGGACATTGGCAAAACCAAAGTGATGCATTATCTTAAAATCACTAAGAAATGTTCATATATTCACCGAAGAAAAAGAACTAGAACAGGTGCAAGAATTCAAGTATTTAGGAAACTAGATATCTGCAGATGGAAAGTGCAGCAAAGAAATAAGAATAATGAAAACAATGGGAAAGGCCATATTTGGTAAGAAGAGAGTTGCTAACCGGAAAGCTGAATGAACAACTCAAGAAGAGACTTCTAAAGACTTGATTTTGAGTGTTATTTTATTTGGACTTGAGACCTGGACCTTATGAAAAATGGAGACCAATTTGCTAAAAAGCTTTGAAATGTGGAATTGGAGGAGAATGGAAAGGATCTGCTGGACAGTAAAGGTAGCAAATGATGAAGTGCTGTGGAGAGTGAACGATCAAGGAACTTTGCTGAATATAATTAGGAACAGAGAGTTTGGGAGGGCACATCTTAAGAGGAAACAGACTTGTAAGAGATGTTATGGAGGGAAGATTTCAAGGAAAAAGAGGTAGAGTAAAGAGAATACCAATGCTGGGTGGCTTGAAATTTGAAGTAAATTAGTGGCAAATGAAAAGATTGGCACAGGATAGAGAGACATGGAAGGACTACTGTGATCCAAGAACCTGCCTTTGGGCAGTGCACATGTGATGATGATGATGATGATGTAAGGTGTTTAGAATGTGTGGCTGTCATGGTTGAACAGCTGGCAGTGTGCTTAAGCTGTGAGATATGGGTATGAGATTTGTAGGAAAGATGAAGCTATGAATGTGAAGTATGAGTTGTGATTGATGTACTGTTAGTTGGTGAGCAATGGGGACTACCTACTTCCAATGCCTTTGTAAAATTTGTCCCGAGAGCCTCCTGGTCCACTATAGACCACTCACCGTTCTCCTCTGCCCCACCTACTCCAACAAGGCATCCAACTTTTTTCTATTCATTCATGGGATGTGGGCATTGCTGGCTGGAACAGCATTTATTGCCCATCCCTAACTGCCCCTGAGAAGGCGGTGGTGAACTGCTTTTGTGAACCACTGCAGTCCCTGTGGTGTAGGTACATCCACAGTGCTGTTAGGGAAGGAGTTCCAGGATTTTGACCCAACAACATTGAAGGAATGGTGATGCATTTCCAAGTCAGGATGGTGAGTGACTTGGAGGGGAACTTCCAGATGGTGGTGTTCCCATGTGTCTGCTGCCCTTGTCCTTCTAGGTGGTGGCAATCGTGGATTTGTAAGGTACTGTCTTAGGAGTCTTGGTGAGTTCCTGCAGTGCATCTTGTAGATGGTACTCACTGCTGCCACTGTGCGTCGGTGGTGGAGGGAGTGAATGTTTGTGGATGGGGTGCCAATCAAACAAGCTGCTTTGTCCTGAATTGTGTCAAGTTTCTTGAGTGTTGTTGGAGCTGCATTCATCCAGGAAAGGGGTGTGCATTCCATCACACTGCTGACTTGTGTCTTGTAGATGGTGGACAGGCTTTGTGGAGCCAGGAGATGAGTTAGTCACTGCAGGATTCCTAGCCTCTGACTTGTTGTCGCTACAGTATTTATATGGCTAGCCTAGTTCAGTTTCTGGTCAGTGGTAACCCCTAGGATGTTGATAGTGGGGTATTCAGTGATGGTAATGCCATTGACTGTCAGGGGCCGATGGTTAGATTCTCTCTTGTTGGAGATGGTCATTGCCTGGCACTTGGGTGACGTACTTGCCACTTGTCAGCCCAAGTCTGGATATTTTCCAGGTCTTGCTGCATTTGGACATGGACAGCTTCAGTATCTGAGGAGTCGCGAATGGTGCTGAACATTGTGCAATCATCAGCGAATATCCTTACTTCTGACCTTATGATGGAAGAAAGATCATTGATGAAGCAGCTGAAGACGGTTGGGCCTAGGACTCTACCCTGAGGAATCCTGCAGTGATGTCCTGGAGCTTTTTCATATGTTGCCCCATAATTCACTCTTCTTTCTGCTCAGACACCCTTCCACAAACAACTCTAGCACCTGCACCAGCGAGATTGTACCTCTCTTTAAAAGGTACAGGCTGGCTTTAATTAGTGTTGGCTAGCTTTAAGTGGTACTAATCTCGCACAAACTTGAATCCTCTGCTGATACGTGCTGCATTCAACGAGACATTTAGTGCTAACTGCATGCAGGAAGCATGCAAATTAGAAGGCAGCATAAAGTTCACGTGCTGCCTCCGCTAGAAACAATGAGTGCGGGTTAATCATGCACCAAGGTCCAGGCCCCCCAACTTATCAGGGGCTTTAAATTTAGCTCTGACTCATTTTCTTTCCAGGATTAGTGGGTTGATTTTTCTTCCCACTGCTATCCTTGGACACCAGTGCCATTTGTAGCATGCCTGTCATGTCCTGGCTGAGATTGTTTCACTCAACAAAATGAATGTGGGGCTTAGCTGTGGTTTTGATTTACTTAGTATTGACTGGATGTGGATTGGATCCTGACACATATGCAAGGCTTTCCCCCAGGTGCTATTACAAGTCTGAACGAGTCCGTCATATCAAATTGTACAAGCTAGGTGGCAGATTCTAATACCTGTTTTCCTAGTATGTGGTTCAGCAATAGAAAGCTTTTCAAATGGGTAAAGACTAAAACCCCAGCTGACAAGTTCACTACTTTATACTCAGCCATTGTAAAATACACTTTTGGCTTTTGTGAGATACATTTCTGATTATTGAAGACTTAGCAATGTTGTCTCTTCAGAATGTCTTATTTCTTTATACCATAATATGTCTTGCCTTACGATGTGAATCTGTAGTTCACCTTTATCTCCTCCTATCCTGCAGGCATTGACTCAAGCTCAAAAATCGACACATGCCTCTCCCAAATGGTTGTGTGTCCTTGGATAGTAAGTGTTGGAGGCCTATTCGATAATGAGATTCACTCAATACCCACGTACATACATTTTGAGCTGTTAGCAACTGGCACAAATAAACCTAGTCATTCTTTCTTCACTTCCTCACTTGGGACGCTAATACCGAGCCAACCAGCAGAATTCGGGTAACTTGGTTTAGCTCAGGGATCAAATTTGAGACTAACCATGGTTCAGTAATACGTTACAGTGTATTTCCTTGCCAAGTGAGCCTTTGGGTTTGTTGGGCTTTGTCCTTATTGTTGTTGGTTCCCAGTTAAGTGAGGTACGCCACATGCATGTATTTATCACTCCACATACCTCTAAGTGGCCTCTGTAATGCCAACCCATCTTTTCAGCTGCAGGTTTCATGACATGGAAAAAAACAGGAAGAGGAAGAGATAAGGTTTATCCACAAAGTAGAAAATCAACAAATAAAAGAAACTATTAATAGAAATATTCCTTCCTAGAGCAAGTCTAGATGTTGATATCAAATTATAGTTATATTTATAATTTTTTTCCAATAACTTCAATAAGTTATTGGTTGATTTCCTGTGACTTTGCATACAAAAGTAGCAGACAGGTAAAAGGAAAGGGCAGAGGAGTGGAGAGTGAAAGAGAGAAGAGGAGGGAGAGGGAATAGGAAAGGAGAAATGAGTAGATTGGGTGAGAATGGGGAGGAGACTAGGGACAGGAAAGGAGTGGTCAAGGAGAAGAGCAGGTGGGGAAATGAAGAAAGAGGAGAGGAGGCGATAGGGAGGTGGAGAGGAAAAGTGTTGGAGGGGAGGGTGAGGATGGAGAGATGCAGTGGCTTTGTAGGAAGGTGAAGAAAAATGGGCTAGATAGAGGGTGGAGTGGGGAGACAGGAAGAAGGGAGAGGAGGACAAGGATGCATTACGAAAGAGATGGAGGGAAATGGAAGGGGAGAGGTGTGAATAAGAGGATTGGAGAGGAGAGGAAGGAAAGGGTGAAAGAGCATATGGGTAGAGAGGAAAGAAGGTGAGAATAGAAGAGGAGGGGAAAAGAAACAATGGATAGTGATGGCTCATTATTTTAATATATAATAGATATCTTGGCTATAGCAATGTGGATGGCATCATTCGCGGTACTGATGTCACCTTGTTGGTGAGACTGACTTTTTACTTTCCCTCATTCTCTCATTTAGTTTGACAAGTGGACTGATTCACAGCGTCGCAAGGTTCTTCTCAACCTGTTTGAAAGGTGTTCTGCATCTCAGTTGAAATTCTGTGAGCAACATTTGCGTAGCAAAGTTCCTGCAGAAGCTCTGGATTTCACTTGTTACCTTCCCAGAGTGCTGGCTTTGTACATCTTTTCCTTCTTGGATCCAAGGAGCCTTTGCCGCTGTGCACAGGTAACATTAATCAGAGGTTTAACATGGTGTTTTCACAAATAGAAAGATAAACTGCCTTTGGTTCCTTATAACAGTAACACTAATTGAAAGCAAAATACTGCGGATGCTGGAAATCTGAAATAAAAACAGAAAATGCTGGAAAAACTCAACAGGTCTGGCAGCATCTGTTTTTATTTATAATAGTTTGTAGAGTAGGTGCTTGTGCAGGATGGGAGAATTTAATCACCCTTACTGTGCGGTCTGTGTAGTTTGCTGTAATTGAAGAGAACTTGATTACATATTGTTCTGGACAGGAGTGGGGGATGGGGGGAGGTGTTACTTTCAAACAGCCCTGATTTCTCCTGTCACCACCTATCCGTAAACAGAAATGTGTTTTTGATTTTTGATTTCCCCCTTTATAAGTTTTGGAGTGATCCAATCCTCAATTAACAATCCCACAGCAAACTTAAGATAGAGGAAGATCAGAGGGTTAGTTTATTTCACATACAGTCAAAAAGAGAGCACGTAACCTCGGTTGTTCACACAATAAAAGAGGGAAAAAAGAAAGAAAAAGGTATAGGGCAAAGACCACAGACAAAATAGAAATTATTGATTCACGTGAATCCAGATTCCAGAATCAAATGTCCACTGGTGCATTCCTTCAGATGTTGGCAGGCTGAAGCTGATGTTGTCTAATCCAATTTTCCAATAGTAGTGATTTCCACAATGGGAGAGGTACAATGGGAGAGGCACAATTTAAACCTAGACAGAGTTCAGTTTCTGATGCTGTTCTGTTAATGGAAGATGGAAAACTGTCTCTTTTAGCTTCACAAGGTGATATTACGGTTCTAGCAGCTTCGTTGGGGTGGGGTGGGAGGCGGGGGAGGTGGTTGTCATGCTACATAACTCCCACTTCTTCCCTTTGGTTTGGACAAAGGATGTATATTCCTGGTCTGGATTCTTGAGATTGTTAATGTTTCATCCATTAATAAGTTTAATAGGTTTCAGGGTCCCTTTGTCCTTGCAGACGTATCGTCTCCGTTGGCCAGAGCTCTGCCTTAGAAATGTAAAGAGCCTTTATGCATTTCCTTGGAATTTGATTTCCGCAGTCACGAGAGCATTAACGCCTCTTTAGAGACAATGAGGTCCCTGCTATTTTCTGAAGACTAGAAATTCCTTTTGTGTGAGTCGTGGCTAGTCAGTCTCCAGTCAGTGTAAAGCCTTTGTCCATTTTTTAAAAAATAATAATTTTATGAAGTAGTTAGGATGATATAGACATATATATTTTCCTTCGTATCTTCTGGGCATGACAATATTATCACACAAACTCCAGGTGTAGGGGTTTCTGTAATACAGAGCTGCTCCTCTGCTATGGAGCAGCAGCAGTTTGAAGAAGCCATCCTCAATGCTTGCATGACTAGGATTATGTCCAAAATTTGATGAAAATGTGGGTATATTTTGACTATTCCTAAAGTCAGAGCAATATTCTGGACTTTGTGCGCTAAATCTGGACTTGTACAGCCCACTTCTACCTATTAAAGAAAGAAAGAACCGGATGGCTATTTCAAAGAGTAGACTTGGGCACGATAGCCTCCTTCCAAGCTGTATGATTCTAGAAAGATAACGGTAAATACCTGGCAGACAGAAGCTCTAAATTTAGAACTCTCAGACAACTTGTTCTTTTGTTGTGGCTGACACCGGTAAGGCCCGCATTCTTCGCAACTTTACATAGCACTCTAACCACCTCAGGACACCTCAAAGTGTTTCACACCCAATTAAATACTTATGAAATGTAGTCACTATTGTAATGTAACAAAAAATGGCAGCCAATTTGTACATAGCAAGGTCCCACAAACAACAATGAGATAATCTGTTTTGTTATTGTTGAGGGGTAAGTATTGGTCAGGACACTGGACACTGCTTTTCTTTGAACTGTGTCAGAAAGAGCAGACAGAGGCTTGCTTTAACTTGTTATCTGAAAAATAAAACTTCCAACAGTGCAGCTCTCCCTCAGTACTGCACTGGGAGTGTCAGCCCAAGTTTCTGGAATGGGACTTGAACCACGAACTTCTTACACAGACATGAGAGTACAAGAAACTGATCCAAAGATGATGCTTGTTCTGTTACAGTGACATTCCTTGAATATAATGTTAGTGCAGGCATAGTCGCCCCAGATGCACTGAGACTCAAGCACTGTCTTCTGGAACTGTTTTATGGCATGACAGCTTTTCACTGCTTTCACACAATGAGACTGATGAACACACAGACTTACATGTGTATGTTGCTGGTATTGTTGCTCCTCAGATCTCACTAAAAATGAGCTGTGTCCTTTCTGCTATGCCCTAGGTGAGCTGGCATTGGAAGGATTTGGCTGAATTGGATCAACTTTGGATGCCAAAATGTCTGAGACTGGGCTGGTATATCAGCTTCTCACCAACTCTCTATGAACAAAGAATCTGGAAGAGGCACTATATTGAGATGGTGAAGGAACTGAATGTCACCAAACCAATGGTTAGTAACATATCCCTATGCACACAGAGTTTATTGCATTCATTAATTTGGTAGCTGTAATTATGCTTACATTTCCAGTATTAGGACAGATAACAGACCCTGTAACTGAAAACCTATGAAAAGTTGTAGAGATGTTTCTAAGGAAAGACTAACTGTCATATTACTGTGTATAGCACTGTTACAGGTCTCAAAGCTATTAAAGGAATGTAAAAATAAATGCACTTTAAAATATGTCTATTGTATATTATATAATGTACATGTAAGAATTAATGCATTGTTCATTATTTTGTAGAACAAAAATTTTCTTTTTTAAATTGAAGTGTTTGACACTATGACAGATCCCAAGACTAGTCAGTCTTTGTATTTGCTGAATTTGTAACTTGGCCTGGAATATTTAAAATGGAAAATGTCTGAAAGTTGCTGTCACTGTTGTTCCTTTGTCTTAACTTGAGAGCTAGCTGGCAAATGCACCCCAGGAGTATTGTACATTAATTTCAATTTTAAATTGGTCCAATTAACTGCATTGTTAAAAGGATATGCTTAAATTCTCAGTCATTAGGGGCACACATGTAAATAAATTGTGCAGAACATGATTCTAAGTAACTTGTCTGATGAGGCTCAGTGCTGAGTTAGGTTGTTTGCACCTGTGAATTCCTTATGGGAGAAATTAGTTCACATAGTGCCTCTTCGGGTGGTGCTGCTTTGGCAGTTGGTTAACTCAGTTGGCTAGATGTGTAGAGTTTGATGCAAAATAACGCCAACAGTGTGGGTTCAATCCTGGTATCGGCTGTGGTAGTTCATGGAGGCTTGCCCCATGCTTGTTGGGTGATGCCCCTCAAGCTATAAGTAATCAATTGTCCCTTTCTTCTTACAAATGCTGTCAGCATTCAGGTAAAGATCCTTTAATTTTATCTTTTTACCGTCTTTGCCTTTCTGACCTTATTTGCTGGTACACTCATGTTTGTACGCTTTGTTCCTTCCATTAACCATATCATTAACCTAAACTATTGCCTTGTCCTTTCTCTTTAACTTTCCAAATCTCCCTCATGTGAACTGTGTCACACTCTATTTAGTTAGATCGTGAAGAATGATCCTTTGTAGGTTCTGTCAGTCCTTAATTAGTATAGTAAAGTGAAATAGGAAACTGAAGAACATGGAGAATCAGTCTCTGAACTTACCTCCAAACTAGCAAAACAAAGGTAATATTGCCATTTCATCCTAATTAATCAACAATAAACCTCATTTATGTAGCTCCTTGAAAGTAGTAAAACATCCCAAGGAGCTAAACCAAAACTGACCAGCTTTGAATGAAGCTTGCAGTGGTAGAGCAGAGACATGGATGTGGCGCCACTACCAGAGCTGTTACGCAGACTCAGGTTGATTTGTCGAGGGCAGGCAACGCCAACGGCTGCGACCTGCATGGTGTTCTTCATTGATATCATTGAAGAAACCTGAGTCGGCTGGTTAGGTGTCTGCCCACGACTCTGCCTACTCCCGGTGAATTGATGAAGTCTGTATAAAAGGCAGTGCTACTAGCAATGGCATGCCAATGCACCCAGGTCAACACTGGTAGGATGGCAACCACCATGGAGACCTTGGTCCAGGACATTGGTCCTGCACTGCTGCATGGACTAAACTCCATCACTGAGGCCATAGTTGGCTTCCAACAGTGTCAACATGAGAGGGGTGTGGGGAGGCTCGATCTCAATCCAGCTTTCCCTTCTCCTCAAGCAGTTAGCCAGGGACCCTGGGCCACTCATAGGAAGGGGATCAGCAGGTGCACACTCCGGGGCCATCCATCCAGGTGACTCCAGGAGTGTCCGGCCCATCCAAATCCTCTGTTCCGTGACCCCAGCAAATCCAGCTCCAAAGGCTGAGGAGGGTGCCACTGCCACGCAGCAGGACCCCAAAAGCAGGTCAGGGCCCTCCAGGTCCTGGCCCTCCAGATGTCGCCCGTCCAGGTTATCACAGACAGGGCTTAGCAGTCAGCAGGCTGCCTGTGCACAGGTGTTACTCACTTGTACATGATGTTCGCTTTGTTAATAAACTCCCAAGAATTTCTCCTTGCCTATGGCTCCTTGTTCTGATGAGCAATGTTTGTGTCACTCAGATGTGAAAGCTTGGTCCCTGCACAAGATAAAGGCAGGTGTCTCAGTCCAGGGCCTCTTTCCTGTGCTTTGTGCAACCTTCCCAGCACACTGATAGTGTGTCTTCACTGTCACTGGTCACGTGAGTCATGCCTGTACCTTGATGGGGCTTGTCATTGCTGCTAGAATGTCCTGAGCCAGTGGCACAGAGTTCTGTCACTCTCTCTGTGTGCTTCCAGCATCCATGAGGTGCATCAGCATCTTTGTCCAGTGACAGCGTTGTCCTGAAGGATTCAACTCACAAAGAATACCATAGGATCAGGAGAAGTTGAAGTTTCCCCACTGCATCTCCATGATATGACCCTGTTCACAGAGTGCAAGCCGTTAGCCAGACAGGAGCCAGGTATTCACATAAGCTATGAGAGGATCAACGGACTGTCCCCACTGCATGTCATCATCATCCTCCTGGAACGGGTCAATGGACATCCGCTGCATTTCCATGACATGAGCCTTATCACAGAGGGTATATGTGCTGCCATACAGGAGTCATATGTTCACAGATGCAATGTGAGGATCTGTGGTGTCTCCTCACAGCATGTCGTCATCATCCTCCATGAATCTGGCAGTCATGACGGCCTTCCAAGTGCTCCTGGCTCATCTGGCCAGTGCGATGGCCTCATCTCCATATTCCTTGCCTTTGATGACCTCCTCACCCTCATCACTGTCGGCGTCCTCCTCATCGAAGGAGACGTGCAGTTCCTCCATCTCCTCCTCAGCCAGCTCCTGTCCCTGTTGCAACACCAGGTTGTGAAGGGCGCAGCAAGCGACGACGATGCATGACACCCTCTGTGGACTGTATTGCAGGGCTCCACCAGACCGGTCCAGCCACTGGAACCTCATTTTCAACATTGCAATGGTTTGCTCCACCAAGCTGCGAGTTGCAGCATGAGCCTTGTTGTACCTTCTCCTTGCTGCACCCTGAGGCTGCCCCATGGGTGTCATCAGACATGTCCTATTCAAAAAGTATTCAAAAAATCATTAGATCCTGGAAAGGTCCCAGTGCATTGGAAAACTGCAAATGTAACACCTCTGTTCAAGAAAGGAGGGAGACAGAAAGCAGGAAACTATAGTCTGCTTACCCTAATATCTATCATTGGGAAAATGCTAGAATCCATTATTAAAGAGGTAGCAGGAAGACATTTAGAAAATCATAATGCAATCAGACAAAGTGAACATGGTTTTATGAAAGGGAAATCGGTATGATGGACTTACTAGAGTTCTTTGAAGATGTAACAAGCGCCCAGTAGATGTAGTTTATTTGGATTTCCAAAAGACATTTGATAAGCTGCCACAGGAAAGGTTACTATACAAGATAAGAGCTTATGGTGTTGGGGTTGATATATTAGCATGGGTAAACTGTATTAGCATGACTAACTAACAGGAAACAGACAGTCTAGATGTGTGGGTCATTTTCAGGATTGCAAACTTTAATTAGTGGAGTGCCACAGGGATCAACTATTTACAATCTATATTAATGACTTGTGATGATGAATGGATCGAGCACATTGTAGCCAAATTTGCTGATGATATAAAGATAAGTAGGAGAGCAAAATGTGAGGAGGATACAAAGTGTCTGCAAAGGATATGGATTGGTTAAGTGAGCAGGCAGAATTTTGCAGATTGAGTATTACATGGGAAAATGTGAGGTTGTCCACTTTGGCAGGAAGAATAGTAAAGCATAGTATTACTTAAATGGAGAGAGAGAATGTTGCAGTACAGAGGGTTCCAGGTGTCCATATATATGAATCACAATAAGTCAGCATGTATGTACAGCAAGTAATTAGGAAGGCAAGCGGAATAAAGTTGACCTTTATTGCAAGAGGGATAGAGTATAAAAATAGGGAAGTCTTGCTACAACTGTACAGTGCATTGATGAAACCACACTAAAGTACTGTGTGCAGTTTTGCTCACCTTATTTACATGCTGGCACTGGAAGCAGGTTCACTAGGCTGAATCCTGGGATGAGGAGTTTGCCGAGGTTAAGCAGGTTGGGCCTATACTTATTGGCAATAAGAAGAATGAGAGGTGATCTTATTGAAGCATAAGATTCTGAGGACATTTGACAGGCGGGATGCTGAGAGGATGTTTCCTGTTGTGAGGGAATCTAGAACGAGGGCCACAGTTTAAAAATAAGGGATCTCTCATTTAAGATGGAGATGAGGAGGAATTTCTTCTCTCAAAGGCCCGTTAGTGTTTGGAATTCTCCTCCCAGAGAGCAGTGGAGGCTGGGTCATTGAATGTATTCAAGGCTGAGTTAGGCACAGTTTTGATTGCCAAGGGGGAGGTGACAAGGATTATGGGAGTAGTGAAGTTCAGGCCCACAATCAGATCAGCTATAATCTTATTGAATGGCAGATGAGGCTTGAGGAGCTGAATGGCTCCTATTTCTTATGGCCTTATGTTCAGTTAAAGCAGGGACCTAAAGCAAAGTCTCAGTGGCAAGTAATTAATATCCCATTGGACATAAAATCACTTTGGGGTCATGGGACTGGGCAGGAGTGGACATTATGCCCACTTCCACATCCAGCCATGGGATCCAGATGTTGGATGTAAAATCCACTTCGTGATAAAATTATTAAAGAAAACTGCAAAACCTATTTGGAATTGCTGGGATAAAGTACCTTTTTTCACATTTATCTTCTGATTCATGCTTGTTACTGTATAATATCTATCATACAATAAGTTTGATTAGTAATTTTAGTTTAGGCTCTGTGATCTATCACCTATTTCCTCACAGTCATCCCTTGGAGAATAGTACAAAGTAGCTGATTAACATTATGGCAGGATAACCATGTGACAATTTTCACAGAAGCTAATGGGGGAGTTCTGATCTATATGGCTTCCAGAGCCCACATGGTGACGGGGCTGGGGTCACCCACACTCTCCGGACTCAAGTATCCCATTGGGCATCAACCCAGAATTCAGAGCTGGAGTTCTAGTCCCCACCCACCAGGCCTGTCAGGAGTGGGGTTTGAACCCTGTACCTTCTGATCTAGAGGTAGGAATGCAACCACTGAGCTGAAAGCTCACTCCTAGCATGGCTGCTGATTTGGAGAAATCTGGAGGACACCGTGTATAGGCCATACTCTTTACAATGCTTAACCCAAAGGATAGAATGTTTCAATGTTTCCTATGTGGCACACGATCTTATATGTTTCAAGCATAAGGCCAGGTTAGGAACAGCATAACTTCAACCCCCTTGTATCCTATTCCTCTAGGAATAAAGGCCAGCATTCCATTAACTTTCTGATCGTTTTCTATACCTGTTCATGACATTTTAATAATCTAACTACCTGGAATTCCCAAGGCTCTTTGGACTTCAACTGTTTCTAGTTTCTTACCATTTAGGAAACATCCTGTTCTATCCTATTTTAGTCCATAGCAGATGACCTCACATTTGTCTGCATTGTCCATTTGCCACATTTTTGCCCATTCACTCGATCTATCAATATCTAATATGGAACATCCCCTTACTGGTTTTAGTTCATATCGCTGCTGTAAACTAACCCACCCAAATAATTCACTACCTTTCAGACATATGCTCGTCTGCTTCTCCCAATCTGTATGAAAGTTAAAATTCTCCATTAAGAGCACTTTGCCTATGCCACATGTTTATTTAATCACTGCATTTATACAATCTACCACCGCACAGCTGCCCAAAGGGTCTTATATACAATTCCCACTTCAATCTTAATCCTATATTCAATCTTAAATCCTCTTCAATTTCTTAATTCTGCCCATAAAATCTCCACCTCCTGCTTACCTCTCATTATATCCTCTCTTATCTTTGAAGTAATTTCACCCTTCATCACCATGCCTTTCCCTCCCTCTCTACCATTTTCCCCACCATTCCCGTAGAACTTATAACCTGGTATATTTCTTCTCAGTGCTGACTTTCTTACAGCCATATCTTAGTAATGGCTACCATATCATACCCTCCAAGTTGATTTTGTGCCTGCAGTTTATTCATTTGATTCTTATGCTCTGCGCATTTGTATAAAGAATGCTTATTTGAGCCACACATCCTAACCTGTCATTCTATTCTGTTGTTGTACTCAACACGTTTCTTATTTCTCTCTCCTGGTTAAATTACTTTACATCTTATAATTTCCCCTTTACTGGAATTCCCAAAATCACAATTTCAGACTGTTATTCTATGCTCTCCCCTTTCATGTTTTCAAGCTATTATTCAGACCACATTTTCTTTATAAGCACCCCTGTCCCCACTCCATTTACTAATTTAAAGCTCTTATGACCGCCATATTCATAAGAACAAAAGAATCAGGAGCTGGAGTAAACCATTTGGCTCTTCAAGCCTGTTCTGCTGTCCAGCAAGATCAAGGCTGACCACCCATCTCAACCCCACCTTCCTTCACTATCCCATATGCCTTAATTCCCTTATTACACAAAAATCTATCAACCTCAATCTTGAATATGCTCAATGCCTGTGTACCTAGATAGTTCTTTGGGGTAGCGAACCTAAAGATTCACAATCATTTGAGTGAAGAAATTTCTTCTCATCTTAGTTCTAAGTGACTGTCCCCTTATTAAGGGGACCAAAACTGCACAGAGTACTCCAGGTGTGGCCTCACCAATGCCCTGTACAACTGTTGTAAGAGTCCTTTAATCTTATATTCTGGTCCCTTTGTAGCTCAGGTGGCTAGATGGCTAACATGTGGTTCAGATTAACGCCTACCATGTGGGGTTTGATACCCATTACAGCTGAGGTAGACTTGGGAGCCTAACACCTCACCCTGCCCCATAGTAAATATCACGGCTTAATCAATGATTTGGCAACCTTCAAATAATTGAGGATAGTACCTGAAAAAAAAGAAGAACCAATCCTTCATCCATCTTAATATGTTACCCTCAAACCTTTTTGTATAACAAAATCTTGTGTGGCAGCTTGTCAAATGCTTTTTGAAAATCCAAATATGCTGTATCCACTGGTTCCCCTTAACCATCTTACCAGTTATGACCTCAAAAATCTCTAACATATTTGTCAAACGTGATTTCCCTTTCATAAATCTTAGTTAACTCTGCTCAATCATATTATGGGGCAGAATATTGAGCTTGGCGGTTGGGCAGGAGGGCGGACGGGCCCACCCCTGACTTGGCCGAGCGTAAAATGACACTTGATGACTTCGGGCATGCTGGTATTTCTGCAATATTTCATTCAGCGGGCATGCACCGGAGTCGGCAGCGCGCCTGCCGACAATTAAACGGCCTCTTAGGCCATTAAAATGTAATTAAATTTAAATTGACGCTGCCTGTCCAACCATATGGTTGGCGGGCAGGCAAAAACACCAAGCAGCCTTTGCACTTTTTAGGAAACCTCATCCACAGGCAGGATGAGGTTTCCTAAAGCAAATAAAAATAAAATAAAAATTTTACACTTGAATTAAAAACATGTCTGTGCTCATGTGACAGAGTCACATGAGGGGACATGTTTTATCACATTTTTAATTTCTTCATTAGTTTTTTTAAACAGCGCTTCATATCCCTGAGGCAGCTCTGTGCCCACTCACCCTCTTCACTCCACCCGCACAGCAGGGCTCAGTGTTGCCGCTCGCATTCCATGCTTGGTGGGCCTTAATTGGCCCACTAGCGTGAAATCGCAGTGTGGTGAGGATCGCAGGCGGCGGTTGGCTTCCCCAAGCCAAGGGCAAAATTCTGCCCATGATATTTTTAATGTTCACTGTTACCATGTCCCTAATAATAGATTCTATCATTTTGCCTACTCCCAATGTTAGGCTAACTGGCCGATAGTTTCCTGTTTTCTTTCTTCCTCTTTTCTTAAACAATAGGGTATTGTTTGCTGCCATCTAACCTTTGGGAGCTGTTCTAGAACCTAAAGAACTCTGAAAGATCAAAAGCAACACATCCACTATCTCTGCAACCACCTCTTTTAAAATCTTAGGATGCAAGTTGTCAGATCAAGGGGATTTGTTGCCCCTTAGCCTCATTAATTTCTCTAGCACTATTTCTTTATTTATACTGATTTCTTTAAGTTCCTCATTTTGACTAGACACTTGGTTCCTCATTATTTCCAGAATGTTTTTGCATCTTCTTCATGAAAACAAATGCAAATGCTCTCACCTGTCTCTGCCTCTGATGAGCCCATGTTTACTTCCTATTTACATACCTATAGAAACACTTATAACCTGTTTTTATATCTCTTACTAATCAGCCCTCATATTCTCTTTTCTTTTCAGTTTTTGGCCCTCCTCTGCTGAATTCTAAAATCCTCCAATCTTCAGGTTTATTTCTCTTTTTAGCAACATTATGGGCAGGATTTTACATCCCGCGGGCAGATGCACACCCGACTCAATTGGGCTTAGAATAGTGCACGACGTCATCGCGCACTCGGGCATATTTCGGTCAGCAGGCGTACCCGAGAGTTGGCACCGCACCCACCTACAATTAAGAGGCCTATTAAGGCCATTAATCAATTAATTTAAACCTATTTTTTGCTGCCCTTCCAACCTTACAGTTGGTGGGCAGGCGAATCGGCCAGGCAGCCTTTGGATTTTTTAGAAAACCTCATCTACGGGTGGGATGAGATTTCCAACATTAATTTTAAAAAACTTTTTTGACATAATTTTTATAACGTTTATGTTGATGTCAGTGAGTCCTATGTGGGGACATGCTTTGCACATTTTCAAAATCTTTATCTTTGATTTTGATATTGTTCAGTTCCCTGAGGCAGCTCTCAGCCTTTAGGGAGCTTACAATGCGTGCTCCCCCTTGCATGCACAGACTTTTGTGCTCGCACTCCTCTTGCCCGCACCCAGGCAGCGCTGAGCTTTTCAGCTCGTCTTTCACGCTGGCTGGTTGTTAATTGGCCAGCCAACGTGAAATCGTGGTCGGGGGCCAATCACAGGCTGTGGACCATTTCCCAGCTGCTCCCGGGCCTGCCCGCCCAACAACCCAAAAGTCCTGCCCTTTAAGTTTGCTCGACCTGCCCTATCCCCTCTTGACCAGCATAAAATCCATCACATTTCTACTTCTCTTTTGCTCTGAAGAGTCATATGCACTCAAAATGTTAACTAAGTTTCTCCCTCCACAGATGCTGTCAGAACTGTTGAGTTTTCCAGCATTTTCTACATTTACTTCAGATTTCCAGCATCTGCAGTATTTTGCTTTTATTCTAAGCTTCTTTCTTTGATCTAATACTATCTTTAACTCCTTTTGTTAGCCACAGTTAGACCACATTTTCTGAGGCACATTTTGTGCCTTAAAAGAATGTGTTTTTGTTGCAAATAATGTTCTAGTTCTTTAAATACTAGCCATTGCTTATCTACCGTCATATCCTTTATTGTAGTTTCTCAATCTACCTGAGCCAACCCGCCCCTCATTTCTATGTAATTTGTTTTGTTTACATTTAAGACTCTAGTTTCAGACTCAACTAAGTACTTTCAAACTTTATCTAAATTTCCAGCATATTATAATCACTTATTGCTACAGACCCCTTAACCACAAGGTCATTAATTAAGATAAAAGCAAAATACTGCGGATGTTGGAAATCTGAAACAAAAACAAAAATAGCTGGAAAAACTCAGCAGGTCTGGCAACATCTGCAGAGAGGAATACAGTTAATGTTTTGAGTCCATATGACTCTTCGTCAGAACTGTTCTGATGAAGAGTCATACCAACTCGAAACATTAACTGTATTCCTCTCCGCAGATGTTGTCAGACCTGCTGAGTTTTTCCAGCTATTTTTGTTTTTGTTTCAGGTTATTAATGAACTCTTCCTCATTGCACAATACTAGATTCAAAATAGCCTAATTCCTTGACATACTGATCTAGGAAACTATCTTATACCCATTCCCTGAACTCATCCACCGCAGGATTACTGCAAATTTAGTTTGTCCAATCTGTATGAAGCTTAAAGTTCCCATGATTACCGATTTACTCTTGTTACATCCGCCTCTAATTTCCTGATTTATACGGCCCTACTTTAGAGCCACTGCAAACAGCTCCCACTAATGTTATTTGCTCTTTGCTGTTTCTTGGTTCTACCCAAACTGATCCTACTTCTCAATTTCTGGACTAAGATCCCTTTTCTCTACTATCTTTATTCCATCCTTTATTATCAGGTCTACCCCTCCTCATTTTCCATTTTATATATCTCTTCTAAAAGTTAAGTATCCTGGAAAATTTAGTTCCCAATCTTGATCACTTTGCAACCTTATCTCTGTAATGGCTATTAATTTAAACCTATTAATCTCTAGCTATGCTATTAATCCACCTAATTTGTTATAAATGCTTCATACATTCAGACATGGTGCCTTTAGCTTTGACATTTTTCTAATTTTCCTTGACATCATCTTAGTTACAAATGCCCTATAACCTTTGTTACTCTCATTGTCCCTTCCTGACCCACTCTGCTTATTTTTATGCAAAAAGCTACTTTGCTCCTAGAGCTTTGGCATTTCTGTTGCTGCTTTTACCCTTTCCTGAATCCTCCTGTCACCCCCACTCCCTCACAAATCTCCAACCACTTTAATAGTTTAAAGCCCTGTCTACTGCCTCATTATTTAGTTCACCAGAATACACTGGTCCCAGTCCAGTTTAAGCCAATCACCTCCCAGTGGAACATCTCTCTTTCCCAAGTACTGGTGCCAGTGCCCCATGAAGTGAAACCCCTGTCTCAGACACCACTCCTTAAGCCATGCATTTAACTTTCTAATGCAAAAACAAAATACTGTGGATGCTGGAAATCTGAAGTAAAAAGAGCATTGCAGCATTTTCTGGTTTTAATTTTCTAATCTATTTTATCCTATGCCAATTGGTGCATGGCTTAGTTAACAATCCAGATATTATTACTTCGGAGGTTCTGCTTTTTAGTTGGATCCTAATTCCTAAAACTCTCTTAGCAGAACATCATTCCTAATTCCACCTATGTCATTGGTTCCTATGTGGATCATGAGATCCCTCTCCCCATCCAAGTTTTTCTGATGCCATGTGGAGATATCTTTAACCCTGGCACAGAACAGTCAGCAGAATCGTAGCTGCAGAGAACAGTATCTATTCCCCTGACTATACTATCCCCTGTCAGTACTGTTACAACTGGTCCCCAGGCTAGGTCCCCCAATTTGTTAACTTCCCGAACAGGACCCCAATTTTGTTATGCTCCCACGTGAGGAGGGGTTGCTAAAAGGTTAATTTAAAAGGAATTCCCCCCCCCCCCCCGCAACCACCACCACCACCCTGGATATCTTTTCCCAGTCCAAATGTATTTATTTTTAGAAGAAGCCTATTTAACCAGGCTTTCCTGAGTCAAAGAAAGAGTGATAACATTCAAGGCTATGGGCCAAGTGCAGGGCAAATGAGGTTAGGTAGGTAGATCAGGTATTTCTCACATGTCGGTGCAGACTCGATGGGCTGAAGCGTCTCTTCTGCACTGTGATATTCTGTGATTCTGTGATTAGTTACTAAAACCCAAGAAAAAATAATAACAACAGAACACGTACACACAGATCAGAAATGAGAAGTTAAGAGTCCAAATAAAAGTTTTAAAAATATACGAATCAGTCTTTGGCTTGTCCGTGTGGCATAGATGGTGGTACATTATGGCTGTTAAGTTGGGTGATTCCAGTACAGCTGTCTTTGGCAGTTTCGCAGTCAGTTTGGAGACACTTGGTTCTGCAGGGTAGCTGAAAAGGATATTCTATTTCCTTTTTGATTGCGGCTTCTACTGAGCTTTGCCTCCAGCAATGGAGAGAGAGAGAGAGATACTTCACCTGCAGCTGCAACAGGGAAGTTGGTCTTCTTTTGCTGTCACTCTCCCAGCGCACCAGCATACACTACACTGCTTTGCAGCTAGCTTTTTAACCCATTTTTCCCCCATGTATTCCAGGAAAGGAAATAGTCGTATTGCATTCGTATCAGAATTATTTACACATTCTGAGATATAAATCAGCAGGAGATGGATCTTTGGATGACATGCAAATCAATCTTTTGTCTCTGCAACCACAGGAGATTAAAGTTCAATCTTTTGCATCTTTCCTATCTCCCTTTCAAGTGTCTCTGCTTGAAGAAGGCCATGACACCTTTTGAGGTGCGACATTCCATGTTCTCTCAGGATAGGTCTGTGAGTGTAATCCACATAGGAATTTTCCAGAAAGTGTCACTTTGTATTATCAGTCATCTTTTGTTCAGTGCCCTTGTTTGTATTTCTTTAAAAACACACAAGTCTTCCTTAAAAAGTTCAATATGCACGTAAGTAATTTGTGGCTGTAATCGGCTTTTCCTGACAATACCACATTTCTTTTGCCTACCCCCACTTGAATGGCTCACCCTACCATGCTATGGTCAGTTTGCCTATTCATCCTGCAATCCGTGTTCTCATCCACGCAGATAGAAAGTATCTCATATCTGTTGCTCAAAGTCAAGCGTTGAGGCTCCTCCATCACTACATTCTAGATCCCTTACCTGTCTGACTCATAGTACACCCTCCTGTCCCTGAGCATTGACCAAATCTAAAGGTCTACTTAACCTAATGGGTGTGTCTGCCCCCAAAGTGTCCAGGTAATTCTCCTTCTTCTTGATATTCTGCAATACCTGTAACTTGGACTCAAGCTCAACACCTCTGCCCAAAGTTCCTCAAGCTGCAGACACTTACCACAGATAAGTTGCCAGGTGTTGCAATGCTCTTTTCATACACCCATATGCTGCAGTTAACAGCACAAGCCGCCTTGTCTATATAACCATATTTATTTATTCTTTGATTAGTTGGTTACTAATTTAGTAAAATAAACTAATAGCAAGTTACAGTTTTCCAGCTTAGGAACAAAAGAGAAACCCTCGCCAGATATTGGAGGTAAAAAAATAGCAGCTCCTTCTCCTCCTCTGCACCCGCTCTCCTCATAGCTTGAATCGGTCCCAAACTAATCCCACTGCCCTGTTATATTTCCAAAGTCATGTCTGATTCCAAAACTATTCCCATTGTTCCACTTTCTCCATTACTTTGTGTCAATCCCAAACTAATCTCGCTGTCGCACTCTCTCCTCATTGCCCTACATCAATCTCAATCTATTTCCACTGCCCCACGCCCCCCTCGTAGCCTGTATAAATCCAAAACTAATCCTTCTGCCCTGTTCTTTCAGTACAGCTTTGTATCATTCCCAAACTAATCCCACTGCCCCTTGCTCTAATCATTACCTTGTGCCAATCCCAAACTAATACCATTTCCTCACTCTCCTCGCATTGCCTTTTGTGAAGCCCAAATAGGGCAAGAGTTGTTCCAGACTGCTCCCACCGTTCTCCCAGTAGCTATTGGTAAAGTAGCCTCGGTGGGACAGAACAACAGGTCCATGGTCTACTCAAATCTGGGATTGGGGGAGGTGGTTGAAAGTAAAGAAGTGAAGATATTTAGAAAAACATTCCATTCCTTCAAATTGTTAATGATTTGAAGTTAATTAACCAATGTACTTTATTTTTGTGGCGCATCAATAAAGAACTTTGTAAATTACCTTAATCTCCAAATTGTTAAGATTCCAAACAATGCATCAGTACTAGAATGCAGTTTTCACTATCAGTATGTACACAAACACAACCCTGACTTGCAAGAGCCAGTGTCATCTATTCAATTGCCATGAGCAATGAGTATTTTATAACGATTAACCAGTTGTCATTTGAACATAAGGTGGCCTTGAATGCAGAATAGCGAGAAGTTATGCTAAATCTTTACAAGTCATTAGCTTGGCCTGAGCTGGAGTAATGTATGCAATTCTCAGCATCACACTTCAGGAAGAATGCCAAGGCTTGCAGAGGATATCGAGGAGATGTACCAGAATGGTTCCACGGATAAGGGACTTTAGTTATTTGGAGAGACTGGAGAAGCTGTTTTCCTTAGAGCAGAAAAGGTTAAGGGGTGATTTAATAGAGGTGTTCTAAATTATGAGTTGATAGAACAAATAAGAAGAAATTGTTTCCAGTGGCAGAATATGATCAGTAATCAGAGGACATAGATTTAAGGTAATTGGAAAAAGAACCTGAGGGAAGATGAGAATTGTTTCTATGCAACGAGTTGTTATGATCTGGAATGCAATGCCTGAAAGGGTGGTGGAACCAGATTAAAACTATCATAAGGGAATTGGAATAATATTTGAAAAGGAGAAATTTACGGGGTTATGGGGAGAGAGCAGGAGATTGTGGGATAGTTCCTTCTCTGAGCCGATGCAGGTACATTGGGCTGAATAGCCTCCTGTGTTGTATCACTCTATGACTCCATATTTTTAAACCACAGTTGGAATGCAGCTTTCCCTGATTCTATGGTCTTGAGAAGGTCATGGAGGAGTTTTTACTTGACTGCCTTTTCTTTCCAACATCAAACTTAACAATAAGATAAAAGCAAAATAAGTGGATGCTGGAAATCTGAAATAAAAACAAAAAATGCTGGAAAAACTCAGCAGGTCTGGCAGCATCTGTGGAGAGAGAAACAGAGTTAAAGTTTCGAGTCTGTATGACTCTTCTTCAGGTGTTCTGAAGAAGAGCACCTGAAGAAGAGTCAGACCTGAGTTGTTCCAGCATTTTCTGTTTTTACTTCAAACTTAACAACACATGGGACTGATTCTACAAGCATGTCTTTATTCAGCATTTCTCCTGTTTCCAGATTCCGTCCAGAGAGGAGTTTATTGTGTTGGATGTCCATCTGTTACCAAAGGATCCTGCGGACCAGAAGCAGCTCAGAACAGCAGCAACTCGATCCCTGCCTCCGAAAGTGCGGCTCGAGCTCCCTCCCTGGCGTGGCTCAGACCGACATCCAACGGACACCGTACGCTTCAACTATCTGGACAACTGTGACCCCATAGGGGAAGAGTAAGGAAACCTGCTATAGGAGGTTTCGGGCCACCAACGGGGAAGGGAGCACCTATTATGTGAGAGGGACCTTTTGCTGTTCCAGCTCACGAATGCTTTCTGGCTGTTGCTCCAATGCCTCATATCGCTCTCCAGGGAGCCTGGGGAAGTTATTTGCTTCCCAGATTGAAAGTGGTCACTGTGTCTCCACCCCCTTTACCTTGGCCTGGGATGTCTGCAGCATTCTCCGGGGTGGAAGACAAAGGGCCAGACACATAAATGGGACACTCCCAGCCCTGTCGCATGCGCTTCTGAAGGTTCACCTGAAGGATATGTAGAAGAATGGGGTTTGAAGGTGAAGCTGCAACAGCCTCCTACTCCTACTCTCCTTCACATTGGGTCTGAAGAAGTTGTCACAGGCTTCGACTCCTGGTCCCTTCCCATGGGGGAGGTGTGAGGGGTGTGCTGTGAGCATCAGGTAGCAAGCCAATAAAGGAAAATGTGTTTTTCTTTTCCCATCAGGTTTGTGGGGTTGATGGTCTTCTGATTACCATCCCACAGCCAGTTTCCATTGCGACCTCTGCTTTTCTGCCACTGAATCAAGGCATAGGCCTGTGTTAGGAGGAGGGAGGACCACATTGTGATCCATAAAAATCCTGAACCTGCCAATGCTGGGAGGCATTCAATTCAGTTGAGGTACAGTACTAAGAGAAGCAAGGAAGAGAAATGCTGGACCCAGTCTGCCTGAGTGTGATTCTAACTTGGGCCTTGGAAAATTTTTAAGGAGGCTGTAGAAAAGAAAAAGAAAAGAAAAGTGTGGTTTGATGTTTAGCATATGATAAAGGGGATTGATGTTCATTGTAACTGGTCATGTAGCAATATATATCCTCCATGTAACTTCCCACGCACCTAACTGCAGGTAATGGGTTGGACCTGCGCCTCTTTCACCATAAGACATAGGAGCAGAAATTAGGCCATTCGGCCCATCAAGTCTGCTCCGCCATTCAATCATGGCTGATAAGTTTCTCAACCCCATTCTCCCGCCTTCTCCCCGTAACCTTTGATCCCCTTACCAATCTATCTCGGTCTTAAATACACTCAATGACCTGGCCTCCACAGCCTTCTGTGGCAATGAATTCCATAGATTCACCACTCCCTAGCTAAAGAAGTTTCTCCTCATCTCTGTTCTAAAAGGTCTTCCCTTTACTCTGAGGCTGTGCCCTCGGGTCCTAGTCTCTCCAACTAATGGAAACATCTTCCCCACATCCACTCTATCCAGGCCTTTCAGTATTCTGTAAGTTTCAATCAAATCCCCCCTCATCCTTCTAAACTCCATCGAGTATAGACCCAGAGTCCTCAAACATTCCTCATATGTTAATCCTTTCATTCCTCGGATCATTCTCGTGAACCTCCTCTGGACCCTCTCCAAGGCCAGCACATCCTTCCTGAGATACAGAGCCTAAAATTGCTTACAATATTCTAAATGTGGTCTGACCAGAGCCTTATAAAGCCTCAGCAGCACATCCCTGCTTTTATATTCTAGTCCTCTCAAAATAAATGCCAACACTGCATTTGCCTTCCTAACTACTGCGTCAGCCTGCAAGTTAACCTTAAGAGAATCCTGGACTAGGACTCCCATGTCCCTTTGCACTCCAGATTTCTGAATTCTCTCCCCATTTAGAAAATAGTCTATGCCTCTATTCTTCCTACCAAAGTGCATGACTTCACATTGCCCCACGTTGTATTCCATCTGCCTCTTCTTTGCCCATTCTCCTAACCTGTCCAAATCCTTCTGCAGCCTCCCCGCCTCCTCAATACTACCTGTCCCTCCACCTAACTTTGTATCATCTGCAAACTTAGCCAGGATGCCCTCAGTTCCTTCATCTAAATCATTAATGTATAAAGTGAAAAGTTGTGGTCCCAACACTGGCCTCTGCGGAACTCCACTAGTCACCAGCCGTCATCCCGAGAAGGACCCCCTTATCTCCACTCTCTGCCTTCTGCCAAACAGCCAATCTTCTATCCATGCTGGTACCTTGCCTCCAACGCCATGGGCTGTTATCTTACTGAGCAGCCTCCTGTGCGGCACCTTTTCAAAGGCCTTCTGGAAGTCCAAGTAGATAATGTCCATTGGCTCTCCTTTGTCTAACCTACTTGTTACCTCCTCAAAGAATTCGAACAGATTTGTCAGGCATGACCACCCCTTGATGAAACCATGCTGACTTTGCCCTATTTTACCATGCACTTCCAAGTATTCTGAAATCTCATCCTTAATAATAGACTCTAAAATCTTACCAATGACCAAGGTCAGGCTAATCAGCCTGTAATTTCCCGTCTTTTGCCTCACTCCCTTCTTAAACAGGGGGATTACATTAGCGATTTTCCAGTCCTTTGGGACCCTCCCTGACTCCAGTGATTCCTGAAAGATCACCACTAACGCCTCCACTATCTCTTCAGCTATCTCCTTCAGAACTCTGGGGTGTAATCCATCTGGTCCAGGTGATTTATTCACCTTCAGACCTTTCAGTTTTCCTAGCACCTTCTCCTTGGTAATGGCCACCCCCATACGCACCTCTGCCCCACGATTCTCTTGAACTTTGGGGATGTTACTCTTGTCTTCCACCGTGAAGACTGACGCAAGTACCTATTCAGTTCGTCTGCCATTTCTTTGTTCCCCACTACTACTCCTCCAGCGTCATTTTCCAGCGGCCCAATGTCCACTTTTGCCTCTCTCTTACCCTTTATATATCTAAAAACCTCTTGCAATCTTCTTTTATATTACTGGCTAGTCTTATTTAATCTTCTCCCTCTTTATTTCTTTTTTTGGTTTCCTCTGTTGGTCTTCGTAGGCTTCCCAATCCCCTGGTTTCCCACTGCTCTTCGCCGCATTGTATGCTTTCTCTTTAGCTTTTATGCTGTCCCTGACTTCCCTTGTCAGCCATGGTTGCCTCGTGCTCCCTTTATTATGCTTCTTCTTCCTAGGGATGAATTTTTGCTGTGTGTCCCAAATTACTCCCAGAAACTCCAGCCATTGCTGTCTTTTCTGCTAGGCTCATCTCCCAGTCAATTCTGGTCAGCTCCTCCCTCATGCCTCTGTAGTTGCCATAGTTCAACTGTAATACCGTTACATCTGATTCCAGCTTTTTGCTCTCAAATTGCAGGGTAGATTCTACCATACTATGGTCACTTCCTCCTAAGGGTTCCTTCACCTTAAGCTCCCTTAGCAAATCTGCCTCATTACACGTCACTAAATCTAGAATTGCTTGTTCCCTAGTGGGCTCCACCACAAGCAGCCCCAAAAAGCCATCTCGTAGACATTCCACAAATTCCTTTTCTTGGGATTCACTACCAACCTGATTTTCCCAGTCCACCTGCATATTGGAATCCCCCATGATCACTGTAACCTTGCCTTTCTTACATGCTTTTTCTATCTCCTGGCGTACTTTGTGCCCTACATCCTGACTACTGTTCGGAGGCCTGTATGTAACTCCCATTGTAGTTTTTTCACCTTTGCGGTTCCTCAACTCTACCCACACAGATTCTACATCATCTGACCTTACGTCATTTCTTGCTATCGATTTAATTTCATTTCTTATTAACAAAGCAACCCCACTTCCTCTGCCAACCTGCCTATCTTTTTGATAGGATGTCTATCCTTGGATATTTAGCTCCCAGACCTGATCCCCTTGCAGCCATTTCTCCGTGATGCCCACCACATCATACCTGCCAATTTCAATCTGCGCCACAAGATCATTTACCTTATTTCATATACTGCGTGCATTCAGATACACCACCTTCAGTCCTGTATTTCCCGTCCCCTTTCTTATTGTCGTCCCTTTATCTGATGTGCTTGAAGTTAGATTCCTAGCCCTTTCCAAACGCTCTGTCCTATTTTGTGTTCTAGGGAGTTTAATAGCCTCTCCAGGGCTCTCCTTTCTTTTCAGTTTTTTCATAATTTTCCATGAAGTTGAATCCAACCCCCCCACACGCTAACCTGCTGCTTTGTTTCCCATTAGTCATACTTGTTGGAGTTTTACCCCTCCCCCCCCCCCCCACTTTCTAGTTTAAAGTTCTTCTACATTACTCTCTATTTATTCTATGTACTGTTCCTTGAACTAATATTATCCTTATTTTTGAATGAGGGCTGCTGTATTTTTCCAGGAGAAAGAAGGGAGGTGGAACCACATCAGCTCGAGAAAGAAAGAAGCATCCGTCAACAAACTACAAAATGAAGAAAGCAAAATCACTGGTAGGCTCACTAGTACTTCCTTCCTCAGCTTTTTTTGAGGGTAAAATTGGTCTTTAGAGAAAGAGCAAAGTAGCCCATGGTGAAGTAGCAGCCCACTTTATTCTGCACCCATTGACTTCAGTGGAAAAGGAAATTAAGCGCAGGGTAATACAAGCTGTCAGTTCCAGCTTTTTTCTATTTTTGGCAGAGGCCAGTTTTACTTTCTCGGTTTCCCACCTAATGACATGTATTTCACAGACACTGTTGCTAAATGTGCAAGCAGGATCAGAGTTAACTATTTGCATGTTATTGATGTTTTATTGATGAGACTCGTGTATTTAAATTTTCATTGCCAGTTAATTAAGGCAGACTTTGTGTAGTTTGCAGTGGGACACAATTTTCAGAGCTGCGCTGATTGCCCTGAGTCCTTCCTCAACTAACATATGCATTGTCTACCAAACAGCTTGCAATTCCAAATGTTGCCTGCTCAAAACTGAGTAAAGGGCCTTCACAGTTTATTAGGAGGCAGCCCTTCAGGCAAGAATAACTTCCCTGTGTCATGACCCAAAGAGGTCTCAGGTGCTAGTTCCCCAGAGGTAATCTCCAAGGTGAGGAAAGAATATTGAAGTTATGACCAAAATGAAAACGCCAGTTCCCCTTTTAACTGTGGTTTGTTGAGACTCAGTGCTTTAAAGTTCCACTGGTGCTGCCTGAGCAAAGAAAGGAAATAAAGATCGCCAGTACAGTACAGGTGAGAGTGACCATTCAGTCCATTGAATTCATCCTTCCATATAGACCTACAATTCTACCATCACATCATCCAACTGCTTCTTGATTGATTCTAGTGTTTGTACCCATGACTGTAGCTAGAAAACCATCCCAGTTAGTGCCCTTTACTTGTGTTCCTGTCCTGTAGTCACAGTTTAATTTGATACATTTTTTCTAATCTACTCAGTATCTTATGTGCCTGTACCAGCCTCCCTCATTCTTTTTTTTTAATATTCGCTCTCGGGATGTGAGCATTGCCTGCAAGGCCAACATTTGTTGCCTATCCCTAATTGTCCTTGAGAAGGTGGTGGTGAGCTGCCTTCTTGAATTGTTGCCGTTCATGTGGTGTAGGTGAACTACAGTACCTTTATCTGCTGCAGTTTGATACAACTGAGTGCCCTTTGAAATGGCGGAGCAAGCCAGTTAAGAGTCAACTACCCTTGCTCTGGATCCGGAGTCATGGGTAGGTCAGACCAGGTAAGGTTAGCAGATTTCCTTCCCTGGAGAACATTAGTGAACCAGATGGGTTTTTTAAATGAGAATCCAGTAGTTTCATGATCATTATTAATGAGACTATCATTTTTATTCCAGTTTTATTAGTTAATTATTAGTTTATTAGTTAATTTTATTAGTTAATTACCAGCTGCCATGGTAGAATTTGAACTCACATTTCCAGAGTATTAATCCAGGCCTCTGAATTACAAGTCCGGTTACACTATCACTATGTTACCATCCCGCTGCTTTCAAGCAGAAGCTGTCCGATTCCTTTTATCCTTTCCTCATCATTCTGGCAGCAGGAATCAGCCTAGGAATCTTCTCTGCAAGGGTTCCAGCGTCCATCATTTTCCCCATCATTTCGGTAACAAGAGCTGGTCAAACTGCAGCACTAAAGCACCATATAGTTTCTGTATGTCAGCCTCGGATTTGTACTCTGCTCTGACAATATCGCGGACCAATCTGTTTCCTTTGTTGATTGTTGTTGCTCCACAACAATCAGATGTGGTAAGAGTTAATTCTGCTGTTACTCTCGTACTTATTGCAGTTCTCCCTCAGCTAATAAACACTTCTCATTAAGTAAAGATTTTCACATTATTGTTTTTCTGTCTTATTTTTAATTTGGATATCTTAAACTTCATCCAGTGGAGAGTGGTGAATCTATGGAATTCATTGCCACAGAAGGCTGTGGAGGCCGGGTCATTGAGTGTATTTAAGACCAAGATAGATAGGTTCTTGATTAGTAAGGGGATCAAAGGTTACGGGGAGAAGGCAGGAGAATGGGGTTGAGAAACTTATCAGCCATAATTGAATGGCAGAGCAGACTCGATGGGCCGAATGGCCTAATTTCTGCTTCTATGTCTTATGGTCTAATGGTCTTATGGACAATTTCAAAGTACAACTTACTGTAATTTTTAACCAAATACCGGGGTGTGTGGTAGTGGGGAGCATGATTTTGATGTGGGTGAGAGGAGGGCAGAGTGGTCAACCCCATTACCATATTCTCAAGGAGCTGCCCCAGATTCTAATTAGAGGAAGTGGGAAATTTGGTGGTTTCTCAGAGGAGCCAAGCCAGTGGATTGGAGGTTCAGGTATCAGAGGGTCGATATTTTGCACAATTTTGGAGTGGGCACTAGTAGTTCCACCCACTGGATCTTGAAAACTGCACCTGATTCCCTTTGTAGAGTGTAACTCTTGTCTGTTTCTGATGAGAGTTTTGGCTGCCTGTCCAAAGGCTTCAATCAAAATTGTAGTGGGCAGAAGCAGAGTAGGAGTGGGCTTGGGGCAATAATGCTTCCTAGTATTGCAGTTTGCACAAGTGCAGGGAATAGTCATCATAGAAGCAAAAGTAGGTCATTCAACCTCTTGATGATGATTTCCCATTCAATTTGATCATGACTGATCTGTACCTCAAGTCCATTTATCCAGTTTTGCTCCTTACCCCTTGATACCTTAGTTCAACAAAAATTTATTAATCGTAGTCTTGAAAATGATGGCCAGCATCCACAGCCTTTTGGGGGAGACAGTTTCAGATTTCCAATTATCCTTTGTTCGGTAGAAATGCTTTCTGATTTCCAAATGCCTAGCTCTAAGTTTACGATTGTGCCTCCTTGTTCTGGATTCCTCTATCAGAGGAAATAGTTTCTCTCTATCCACGCTATAAATCCATTTATCATTTTAAACACTTCAACCAGGTCAACCTACAATTATCTAAATCAAGTGAATACAACCTAAGCTCATGCAATCAGTCCTCAAAATGTAACTCTTCTGGCCCTGGTATCATTCAGCTAAACCTATGCAGCACCCCTCCAAGGCCGTTATTCTCATCCTGAGGTACAGTGCCCAGAACTGAACACAGTGCTCCAGATAAGCGCTCTGTACAACTAAAAGACCATAAGACATAGGAGCAGAAGTGAGCCATTCAGCCCATCGAGTCTGCTCCATGATTCATTGAGATCATGGCTGATCTGACAATCCTCAACTCCACTTTCCCCATAATCCTTGATTCCCTTACTGATTAAAAATCTGTCTATCTCAGCCTTGAATATACTTAACAACTCAGCCTCTACAGCCCTTTGCAGTAAAGAATTTTACAGAGTGCCTACCCTCTGAGAGAAGAAATTCCTCCTTATCTCTGTTTTAAATGGGCAGCCCCTTACTCTGAGATTATGCCCTCTGGTCCTGGACTCTCCCACAAGGGGAAACAACCTCTCAGCATCTACCCTGTCAAGCCCCCTAAGAATCTTATATGTTTCAATAAGGTTGCCTCTCATTCTTCTAAATTCCAGTGAGTACAGGCCCAACCTACTCAACCTCTCCTCATAAGAAAATTCCTTCATCCCCAGGATAAACCTAGGGGAGAATTTTCTCCCTGTCGGGGGGTGGGGGTGGATGTTGGGCGGGAGCGGGCCGATCGCCACCATTTTATGTGGGTGAGCCAATCAAGGCCCACCCAGCATGACACACACAAAAGCATGCGCACGAATGAGCGCAGAAATCTCCCTGAGGCACAAAGCTGCTTCAGGGAGATTAGTTTAAGTCCAAAAAAATTTAATAAAGGGAAAAAAACAATTTAAGCCATGTCCCCTCATGTGAAACTGTCACATGAGCTGTGACATGTCTATTAATTTAATTAAAAAATTTTACAAGACTTTAAAAACCTTTATGAAACCTCATCCCGCCCGTGGATGAGGTTTCATGATAAACGTAAGGGTCACCTGGGCTCTTCACCTGCCCGCCAACCTTAAGGTTGGACGGGCAGCTCAGTTAATTGTTTCAATTGATAGTTAACTGGCCTTAATAGACCTTTGCTAGTTCAGCGGGCGCACAGCCAATTCAAGTGTGTGCCCGCCGACTGAAAATCTGAATGATGCGTGGTGACATCAGGACGCACGCTCGACATCACCACATGTCATTTTACACCTTGGCGGGCATGCCCCGCCCCGCCCCACTCACCGAGCCGAAGATTCTGCCCCTAGTGAACCTTCTCTGGACTGCCTCCAATGCCAGTATATCTTCCTTAGATAAGGGGACCAAAATTGTTCACAGTATTCTTGGTGTGGTCTAACTAGTGCCTTGTATAGCTCTAGCAAGATTTCCCTATTTTTGTACTCCATTCCATTTGAAATAAAGGCCAACATTCCATTTGCCTTCCTTGTTACCTGTTGAACTTGTATGTTAGCTTTCTGAGATTCATGCATAAGAACTCCCAAATCTCTCTGTGCCACAGCCTTTTGCAGTCTTTCTCCATTTAAATGATATTCAGCTCCTCTATTCTTCCTGCCAAAGTGCATAATCTCACATTTTCCCACATTTTATTCCATCTTGCAAGTTTTTGCTCTCTCACTTAACCTGTCTATATCCCTCTGTACATTCCTTGTGTCATCCTCACCATTTGCCTTCCCACCTATTTTTGTGTCATCTGCAAACTTGGTGATAGAACATTCACTTCCCTCATCTAAGTCATTAATATATATTGTAAATAATTGAGGCCTCAGCACTGATCCCACTGGCACTCCACTAGTTACAGGTTGCCATCCCGAAAATGCCCCCCTTATTCCAACTCTCTGTCTGCTATTAATTAGCCAATTCTCTATCCATACTAATATACTACCCCCAACACCATGGGCTCTTATCTTATTAAGTAGCCTTATGTGTGGAACCTTATTGAACGCCTTTTGGAAATCAAAATATATTATGTCTACTGGTTCCCCTTTATCTATCCTGCTTGTTACCTCCTCAAAGAGTTCTAATAAATTTGTCAGGCATGATTTCCTCTTCATGAAGCCCTGCTGACTCTGCTTGATTATATTATGCATTTCTAAATGCTCTGCTATTACACCATTTCTAATAGACTCCAATATTTTCCCAGTGATAGATGTTAAGCTAACTGGCCTATAGTTACCTGTTTTTTGTCTCCCTCTCTTTTTGAATAAGGGTGTTACATTGGCCATTCTCCAATCCTCTGGGACTTTTCCAGAATCTAAGGATTCTTGCATCCACTATCTCTGTAGCTACTTCCTTTAATATCCTAGGATGCAACCCATCAGGACCAGAGGACCTATCGGCCTTTAGCCCTATTAGTTTCCTTAGTAACTTTTCTCTAGCGATAGTTATTGTATTTATTTCCCCCCCCTCTTTTGCCCTTTGATTATTTAGTATTTTTGGAATGTTATTTGTGTTTTCTGACTGATGCAAAGTATTTATTCAACTCCTCTGCCACTTCCTGGTTCCCCATTATTTCCCCAGCTTCATTCTCTAAGGGGCCTATGTTCACTTTGGCCTCTCTCTTCCTTTTTATGTATTTAAAGAAGCCTCTTACTGTCCGTTTTTATATTAAGTGCTAGTTTACCCTCAAAGTTTATTTTCTCCCTCTTTATTATTTTTTTGGTCATCGATTGTTGGTTTTTAAGGTCTGAATTCTCCGGTTGGCGAGTCGGGGTGGGGGCTGCTCACCGACACGTAAAATGATGCACGGTGATGTCAGGCAGGTGTCCCGATGTCACTGCGCGTTATTTAGATCTTCAGGTTGGTGGGCGCGCAGCCGACTCGGCTACATGCCCACCAAAATGTCAAAGGCCTATTAAGGCCTGTTAAAAACTAATTTAAACAATTAAATGAGCTGCCCATCCAACCTTAAGGTTGGCGGGCAGACGAAGAGCCCAGGTGGCCTTCATATTTTTCATGGAATCTCATCGGCAGGTGGGATGAGGTTTCATGAAATGTTTAAAATTTCAATAAAAATGTTTTTTAAATATCATTGATATGTCCCAGCTCATGTGACACTGTCACATGAGGGGACGTGTTTTAAAAGTTTTCAAATACTTTATTTAGAAATTTTAAACTTAAACAAATGTCCCTGTGGCACCTCTGTGCCTCAAGGAGATTTCTGCGCTCATTCGCCCACATGCTCACACTCCCAACTCAGGGAACACCCCCCCTCCCCCACCTGCACAGGGAGTGCTTAGCGCTTCCTGGCGAGTGTCACGCTGGGCGGGCCTTAATTGGCGCTAAAATGGCGGTACGCATCCGATTGGAGGCGCCAATTGGGTTTGCGCTTGCTCCCATCCATCCCTGCACAATCCCCCCAACGGCGGTGGTGGGGGGGGTGGTATACACTACTCATAAGAACAAGAAATAGGAACAGGAGTAGACCATTCGGCCTCTCGAGCCTGCTCCGCCATTCAATAAGATCATGGCTGATCTCATTGTATTTTGATTTCCACTTTCCCATCTAACCCCAATTACCTTTGATTCCCTTGCCTAACAAGAATCTATGTACCTCTGATTTAAAAATATTCAATGAAGCCATCTCTACCACCTTCTGAGGCAGAGAATTTCCAAGTGGTGAATTTGTGGTGAAATTATCCCACCAGTGTCTTCTTCCCCTTGTTATTTCTTACCTCCACCCGTTTGGATTCTACATCTTCCAATGCAAGATCCTTTCATGCTATCATACTTATTCTATCTCGTACTAACAAAGCTATCCCACCACCCTTTCCTTCCTGCCTGTCCTTTCGAAAAGTCACAAACCCCTGAATATTTAGTGCCCAGCTTTGATTTCTTTGTAACCACATCTCCGTAATGACTATAAGATCATACCCATTAACCTCTATTTGTGCTGTTAATTCATTTATTTTGTTCCAAATACTATGTGCATTTAAGTAAAGATCCATTAATTTTGCCTTTTTACCATTTTTCCCCTATTTGCTGCAATTTTTGTATGTTTGTACACTCTATCCCTTCCTGTGACACTCTGGATATCATTACCTAAATAGCTGCCCTGCAAGGCTGCCATGTCCTTTTGCTTTGTAAGCCTATGTATCCCCTCTCCAGAACCCTCCCTCCTTTTTAGTTTAAAGCCCTCTCTGCAGCCCTAGTTATTCGGTTCTCCAGGGCACTGGTCCCAGCACAGTTCAAGTGAAGCCCGTCCCTCTGGAACAGCTCCCTTCTACCCTAGTACTGGTGCCAGTGCCCCATGAACTGAAACTCATTCCTCCCACAACAACCTTCAAGCTATGCACTTAACCCCTTGACTTTATTTCCCCTGCGCTAGTTTGCCCATGGCTCAGGTAGCAATCCCGAGACTATTACCTTGGAGGTTCTGCTTTTTAATTTAGCTCATAACTGTTCAAATTCTTTCAGCAGAAACCCCTTTCTAATCCTATCAATGTCGTTTGTACCAACATGGAGGACGACAACTGGATCCCTTCCCTTCCACTCCAAGTTCCTCTCCAGCTCTGAGGAGATATCCTTAACCCTGGCACCGGGCAGGCAACACAGCCTTTGGAACTCATGCTAACGGCTGCAGAGAACAGTGTCTATCCCCCTAAGTATACTGTCCCCTACCACTATTACACACGGTATCAATCTTATATTCAACAAGCTATCTTTAAGGAAAGAGACAAAAAACACTGGAGATGCAAACACAAACTAAAGACCTTATTTTACTTTAAAGTCTAGAAATACTCACCAATCCTGCTCACCAATCAGCTGCTTTCTGCACTCTTTTCCCTCTCACGTTCTTTAATGGTCCCACACTCTCTCTCACTGTTAAAGGCTCTGCTCCTCTCACACTCTCTTGCTGTAAATGGCCCCGCTGTTTCTCTCACACTCTCTCGCTGTAAATGACCACGCTGTTTCTCTCATACTCTCTCGCTGTAAATGGCCCCACTGTTTCTTTCACACTCTCTTGCTGTAAACGGCCCCTCTGTTTTCATCACACTCTCACCCTGTAAATGGCCCTGTTGTTTCTCTCGCACTCGCTCCCTCTAAATGACCACGCTGTTTCTCTCATGGTCTCTCACTGTAAATGGCCCCGCTGTTTCTCTTGCACTTGCTCTCACTAAATTACCATGCTGTTTCTCTCACACTGTCTCGCTGTAAATGGCCCTGCTGTTTCTCTTGCACTCGCTCACTTTAAATGACCATGCTGTTTCTCTCACACTCTCACCCTGTAAATGGCCCCGCTGTTTCTCTTGCACTTGCTCTCTCTAAATGACCATGCTGTTTCTCTCACATTCTCTCGCTGTAAGTGGCCCGAGCATTTCCTCTACTTTGTATTCCAGCCCCCTTGAGAAAAAGGCCAGCATTCCAATGGTTATCAAAGAAGCAAATTCCTAGAAGACAGTTTCTAAAGCAGTGATTTGAAAGCATTTTTCTTGGTCATGCAAAATTTTGCAGCACACATGGGAATGTTGGTACCAGAGGGACAATCCTCTGCCACTAATATTGTCATCTCTAGGCATTGCATTTTTTAGCAAAACCAGCAAGCAGTGTCTGTTCACCTACTCCATTACAAGTTGTTGTTTGGTAGTACAGAACTTGAGTGTTGCTGAAAATAGAGACATTTTTTGTCGAAGCTTTTCATCTTGCACCCCCTGATATTGGTAATTTCTTGCAAATTGTCCTGCTGAATGCAAGACAAAAAGCTTTGACAAAAAATGCCTTTTTTTTTTCAGCAATACTCATTACCAGTCCTTAAAAATGAGTGAAGCTCATTGGAAGACATCCCAGAACCTGGAGCAAGCATATATTCACAAGGATCAAGGAAGAGGATATAGCAGGGAACAGCCCTGAAACCTGATCTGTGCTACTCCCAATGTGAACACAGTGCCAGATCCAACAGGCCGGGTCTAGATGGGCGGTGTGAAAGTATTCTGCCTACTTCTGTAGGCCAATTGCCATGCTAGGATGTTGTGGAGATGCTTAATACTCGTGAATATTAACACCATTTGCTCTGTCAGCTCTTAAACTAGCCAGAATTGGAGCTTCTAAGCCACCTAGTGACAGTTCCCCTTTATTATACCCCTGTAATAGTAAGAATAACAGTTTGATTTTATTTTGTTAAAGACAAGTAGTTCACGACAGTGAAGGACTGAAATACAAGGATGCACAAGTTAAAATTAAAATAGATTACATAAGAAGGTAATGAAGCTGAGCAGAACATTTTTTGACAAAGATAATAGACCTGGAGAAGAAATTGCCAGAAAAACCAGTACTCTGGTGTTTTTCATATCCTATAAGTCTTTCATCTTTTACGAAAGGCTTTAGTGGAGCAGATGATTTCAAGTAGCAATTACATAAAATTATATAGGATATATGGCACAGAAACAGGCCATTCGGGACAACCAGTCCTTGCTGGTGTTTATTCTCCACTTGAGCCTCCTCCCATCTTTACTCATCTAAATCTACCATTGTAACCATCTTCTTCTCTTCCCTTCTCCCTCATATGCTTGTCTAGTTTTCTTTTAAATACACCTGTACTAATAGTCATTTGGTAGTACAGAACTTGAGTCTTGTTGAATAAAAGAGGCATGTTGAAGTTTTTTGTCTTGCACTCATCAGGACACTTCACAAGATTACCAATGTAAAAGAAGAACAACAATTTATATTGTATGAGAAGAGAGTGCTGATTGTTGGAGGCGTTGCCATGGGGAATACACCAGTGATGGTGACTGATGGTTAACTACCAAGTGTTTGAAATTTAAACCAGGCAGCTTGACCCTGATTGGTCAAAGCATTGCCTTGAGGAATGAATCAGCGAATGGCTGTCACTTATTTTGTTTAGCTGAAACAGGCGCAATGTGTATACATGTTCTTCCTGTCTGCAAAGAACAAGGCCCTGTGTATTAATATATATATAGCTTCCAGTACATGCAAATGCGCAACACTGCGAGTCCAACTGACAATCTTAAATTGGTTCTCAGCGTAAGTCTTAGCACACTGAGGGTTATTTAGCAAATGTTGTCCAATCACAGAATGGCATCTAACTTTGGACACTGTGTTTTAAGTTTTGCAAGCACAGGCTGGTTGGGTACGGTCAGTACTTTGCCTGTTGTGAACTCCCCTTCCTTGATATACTAGTTGAGAAATCTTCCAGAGGGTTCGCTACCATATGCTGTAGATTAGTCTTATCACCAACCTTGTAAATAGGGCCTGAGCCATTTGCTCACCATGCAAGCTTGATGCTGAATTAGGGTGCACCAAAGGCATCCTGCGGGATAATCAGTTCATTTTGCGCTGTATATAGTGCAAACTCATGAACGGTCCTAAGGCTGTCACTTTCGTCCTTGAAAAGTGCCCAGCCTACCTCAGATTACCCTGGAAGGGCAAGGTATCTCAAAATTTTGAGCAACAGGTGAAACTAGCTGTTTCATACTGCTACTATTGAGTAGCAACACAAGTGGTATATGCCACTAACAGGATGCTACCATCAAGCCAAAAAGGCATTCTGTCTATCACACAAATGAGTAATGTAATGCATTTCAGTGCCAGTGTGATGCTAGGTATGTAGGCCATACATCCCAAAGAGTGGCGGATCGTATCAAACAGCACATCCCTCACGGCCAAGGTACAGACTGTACCCAACCAGCCCATGCTTGCAAAACTCAAAACACAGTTTCCAACATTAGATGTGATTCTGCGATTGGACAACATTTGCTAATTAATCCGCAGTGTGCTAAGCATTGTGCTGACAATCAATTTAAGATTGTCCAGTCAGGATCAAGCTGCCTGGTTTAAATTTCAAACACTTGATAGTTAACTGTCAGTCATCATCAGTGGTGCATTCTCCTTGGCAACACCTCTACCAATCAGAGTCCACTTGACAACAAATCATCACTCTCTTTTCATACAGTATATTTCTCCTTATATTGGTGTTCTTGCAAAGTGACCTGATGAGTGCAAGACAAAAAGTTTTGACAGGTCACTTTTTTCAGCAATACATCTATACTATTTGCTTCAACCACTCCCTGTGTTCTTCTTACCACTCTTTGGGTGAAGAAGTTTCTTCTGAATTCCCTATAGGATTTCTTGGTGACTATTTTATACTGCTGGCTTCTAGTTACACTCTTCCCCACAAGAGGAAACATTCTCATTGTATCCCCTCTATCAAAATCTTTCATAATTTTACAGACCTCTAGTAGGTCACATCTGAGCCTTCTTTTTTAAAAGAGAGAAGGGCCTGTCAATCCTTTCCTGATATGTATAACCACACATTTATGATATCATCCTTGTAAATCTTGTCTGCTCCCTCCCTAGTGACTCAATATCCTTATAACAAGGGCATTGACAATATGACAACCAGAACTGTGTGCAGTACGCCAAGTGTGATCTAATCAAGGTTTGATACAGGTTTAGCGTAACTTCTCTATTTTTCAGTTTTGTCCCCCTGGAAATAAAACCTTGTGCTTGGTTTGCTTTTTTTTTATGGCCTTGCTAACTTGTGGTGCTACTTTTAGTGATTGATTATTTGTGCTCTGGGTTCCTTTGTTCCTTTCCTCCAGACTTGCACCTTCCAAGCAATGAGTCACCTCCCTATTCTTCCTACCTCATTTATCTGTGTTGAACTTCATATGTCCATTCTGCAAGTTTATTAATGTCCTCCTTTAATTTACTGCCATCCTCATCAGTATTGACTTTCCCCCCAATTTGGTGTCATCCATGAATTAAAAAATTTGTTTTTGATTCCAAAGTCCTAATCGTTAATGTAAATTCTGAACAGCAGTGATCCCAGCACTGACCCATGTGGAACTCCATTTCCCACCTTCTGCTTCTCTGAATAACTCTCACTCTTTGCTTTCTGCTTTGAAGCCAACTGGCAATCCATTCTGCCACTTGTCCCCTGACTCCACATTCTCTGACCTTATTCATTAGTCTATAATGGGACACCTTATCTAAAGTCTATTCAAAATCCAGATAAATTACATCTACTGAAATGCCATTGTCTACTCACTTTTTTACTTCCTCAAAAACTTCAGTAATTTTGGTGAAGCAAGATTTACCCTTTTGAAATCCATGCTTACGATTCAGTATGTTATGGTCTCAGCTGATGTTACTACTGGACAAGTCAGATCCCTGGGTGGAACCTGGCTTGATAGACCCTAACTTTTATTTTTTGTTTAGAATCATGAAGGGTGGTTACTGAAGAAAGTCCAGAGTCTGCTGATGTACTTTTAACAAAACAATAAAACATTTATTAAACAAGAAAAAGATTAACTATATTACAGTACTCCTTCACCCACAACCATACCTTTACAGATATATACAGATTCGTAAAAATAACACAAGTTACAAAATCTATCTTATACTCTAACATTCACAGTAAATATACAGCCCATGTAAACCAATAGCCGACCTGTGGTCGGACACACCACACTCCAAGATCAAGCAACAGATGCCACCCAAAGCAGATGCTATGGATTTCTCATCAACTACCCCCAGATGCTTGTCACGCCATGAGCCAACCAGCTTCATGGAACTCCTTCCTCCCGATGGTTTCCAATCTCAATGCAGGAAGAACTTGCTTTGGGATCTTCTTCCAAACAAAGTTTTCACTTGGTCATCTTCCACAAGGATCCACCTCCAGGGTTTCAACCTCTCCTCCTGATGTTCTTTTCCCCAGGATAACCATGTGCTTTCAAGCTTCACCTACCACACACTCTCTCTTAGATATTCAGCCGTGCCAACAGGACACCACTGCTTCACAGGCTTGTAGTAAGGAGTCACCAATCTTTGGCTGCTGTCCCCGCGAATCTTCTGGCTTCTCACACGCCCACTTTTCCTTGAGTCTGCTTCCTGCAGTTTTCTCTCTTTAATTCAGAGCCTTTTCCTCTGCTCATTACTTTCACTTCCACTGAACAGGACGTGTTCCCTATTCCTGTTCTTGTTCTTTGACTTAACTGTCTTCCTGGGACTGTCTTTTGTCCCCGTTCCCTGATTTCTGGGACTTCATTCTTTTGGGATATCCAGTCTCTGTAGTTCCCTCTCCTGTCCAGTTTCCTCACCCTTTGGTATACACAGACCAACTTAATTCAAACTCCTTTGCTGTTTCTCTGTAGGTCTGCTGTTGCTATGCAACAGCCCAGTTTTTCCTACCTTGTTTTAGCTTCCCTAAACCACTACCTCCCCTTGATAACATAGCTTTCCACTTCAAGGGTCAAAAGACCTCATTAAAAATGCAGGTGCGCAAGCAGAGCTTAGACTTGCTGACTCCACTCTAAAATGAAACCAAAAATCCAGGCTTCACCCTTCTAACACACAAATTAAAAAAATATATTAAACTTAAACCTAAAGTTAAACTTAAACTTAAAGCTATAGCTTATTCTTAACACTCACCAAAACAAATATAACTTGCTTAAAGGTAACTCTGATTCCTAACAATTATTATATTGCTCGTTTCTAGATATTCCTCTTTGCTTTAGTAAGAATTCCATTATTTTTCATACCACTGATGTTAAGCTGATTGGTTTATAATTCCTGGACATGTTCTGTCCCCCTTTTTTCATATAGTAATTAACTATCTGCCAGCCCTCTGGCACTATATCTATTTTTCTAACAAATTATTAAATATGAATAGTAATGCCTCTGCTATCTCTTTCCTAGATTATTTTAAAATATGTGGATTCAATTAATCCGGAGCAGGGTTTTTATCCTCTTCAAGTTTGTTTCATTTATTCAATACATCCCCATTTTTATTTTAAATGCACTTATCTCATTACTCATCTCATCATGTCTACCTATTCTATCTCCCTGGTAAATACTGAAGCTAAATAATTATTTAATATTATTGCCATCACCCTATCATTACCTATGGTATTATCCTGTCTTAATGATCCTATTCCTATCACAGCCTTCCTTTTTTATTGAAATGCCTGGGAAATATTCTACTCTTTTGTTTTATGTTCCTTGATCATTTAATTTCATTGTTCCTCTTTGCCTTCCTAATTGTTTTTTGACTTCCCTTCTAATCTCTTTGTATTCTCTCTTATTCTGTGCTCTCTGCTGTCTGTGTACTTAATGTATCCCTCTTTCCTAACCCTCAGTTGTTCCCTGATATCCTTCTCATCCATGGAGTTCCAATAGTGTTTAGTTTGTTCTTTCCTCTTGGCATATATATTTTCCTGCAGTCTGTTGAACACAGTTTTAAATGTTTCCCATTGTTGTTCTGCATCATTGTTTGCCAATATATTTGCCCGTTTTACTTTCTCAAGTTCTAATCTCAGCCCCTCAAAATCAGCTTTTCTTCAATCTATTAACTTGGTTCTCATCATACTTATGTCCTTCTCTGTAATCGTCTTAAAGCACATTATATAGTGGCCACTATTGCCTAGATGCCTGTTAGATCCATTTCTAAGGAGAAAAATAATTTAAACGTGAGAGGTTGGTTAGTGATATGGTGAGAGTGTGTGAGACGGAACCCCCAATTATATAGTGCCTTTCATGACTTCAGGACATCCCAAAGCACTTTACAGCTGATGCAGTACTTAGGAAGTATAAGAATGAAGAGTGTTGCAGTGCAGGGAAACACAGCAGCTGATATGCACACAGCAAGGTCCACAAACACCCATGAGATAATGACCAGATTCTCTGTTTTAGTGATGTTGTTTGAGGGTTAATTATTGGCCAGGACACTGAGGAGAACCATCCTGCCCTTCTTGAAAAATGTCGTGGAATCTTTTATATCTAACTTAGGGGCAAATGTTTTCTGCCAATCCTAACCCAGGGGTGCAGTGCTGGTGCCTCAGATCAGATCAACTTGGCATTTTATCTCCTTTCTATCCACCATATCAAGAGCTGAAGATGCATTATGTCTACGCAGCCTGCCTTTTTTGAGTCTTGTTTGTTGTAACCATCCTCTGTATCTATTTTCAAACACTTCTGATTGTTTCTTGGCTTTGATTTGTGCTCAGATGTGCATGTCTCTTGACTTCAACTTAAGTCAGAAACACCAAGTCCGCCCAGTGTGGGCATGTCAAGATCCAGTGGGCAACTTTGTTTCCAAGGAGGAAGTCAAGGCACTAACTCGGAGTTCTGACTGGAATGCTGGAATTTACCCAGCGCCGGTTCGACCTGCCATACCAGCAATGAGTGAGAGAGGGCAGAAAGCCTCCCTGAGGACTCAGAGGAGCACTCCTTGTAAGTAACAATGCTAGTCATCTGCATTATCCTTTCAGTTTTGCATGAGCATCACTGGTTATGCAAGCCATAACTAGTTTAGTGGCAGCAGAAATAGAAACAAAAGAAAGCTTGTGCATTTAAAAGGCACCTTCCACATCCTCATAATATCCCATAGTGCTTCACATCCAATGATGTGCTTTCAAAGTCACAGTTATTACCATAGAAAATGCAGCAACCAAATTGTGCACAGTAAGATCCCACAAACAACAATGAGAAAAATGGCCAGATAATCTGTTTTTAAAAATGTTTGTTGAGGGATAAATATTGGCCAGGACTCCAGGCAGTACACCCTTGCTCTTCTTCAGTTAATGAGGTGTCAAAAGACAGCACCCCCAGAGTACAGAACCCCATCAGTGCTGCACAGGGAGTGTTGGCCTAAATTTTGTGCTCAAGTCTCTCAAGTGGGGCTTGAACCAATAACCTTCTAACTTTTCAAATGTTTCCTCTTTCTTTGCAGAGAAGCACATTCCATCTACTGTGTGTTCTTACAGCAAAAAAACTAGCTGCTTTTATAGTGAAAGGATTTGCTATCCTATATCTGTCAGTGCACTGTATGTGGAGGCTTAGTATAGTGTCAGGTTGTTATATGGTAGTTGACAGTGTGAAAATTGCTGAAATAATAATTTGTGGTCTTTTTTAAAGCATTTATAATCAGCAGAATCTGTTGAAATGGATATTGCAGAGAAGATTAGATTATGAATAGTGTGGCATGGGCATGCACAGGTTTAATGCAAACCATGAACAAAAACAAAAATACCTGGAAAAACTCAGCAGGTCTGGCAGCATCAGCAGAGAGGAGCACAGTTAACGTTTTGAGTCCGAATGACCTTTCAACAGAACTAAGTAAAAATAGAAGAGAGGTGAAATATAAGCTGGTTTAAGGGGTCGGGGGGGGGGGGGGGTGGTGCGCGCGCGGGTGGTGCGGTGGGACAAGTAGAACTGGATAAAGGGCCAGTGATAGGTGGAGATAACCAAAAGATGTCACAGACAAAAGGACAAAGAGATGTTGAAGGTGGTGATATTATCTAAGGAATGTGCTAATTAAGGGTAGAAAGCAGGACAAGCAAGGTACAGATAGCCCTAGTGGGGGTGGGGTGGGGTGAAGGAATCAAAAAAGGCTAAAAGGTAGAGATAAAACAATGGATGGAAATACATTTAAAAATAAAGGAAGTAGGGGGAAAACATGGTTTAAATAAGGCACAAGAGGCAAAGAGTATTTATACAAATGTGTGTATCATGCATTGCCTTGGGCTAAATGGAAGTGCTGAACTGATTCATAATCTATTGCAATTGCGCCCTCAATCGTTGCATGTGTTCACTATAAAACTGTGTAGGTACATGTAAGCCATTTGCATTTAAGTTCTGCCTGAGTTCAAGGCCATGAAGCAAGAGGGATAACTTTAGTGGAAAAATGTGCCTCCACTGATGGGGAGATCAGTGCTTGTCAGGAGGGTGATGGGTTCCGCAATTGCTCATTTTATGGGTTGAAAAGGAGGAGAATAATGCACCCTGCAAAAAAAAACCAAATAACTGTCTTGTTGTGTTCTCTGCTCCCACCTCCCCTCCAGCATGCCCGCTCTTTGAGAGTCAGCCATGGCAAGTTCCCATTTCGGAGAGAGGGTCTGATGAAGAATGAGAGGGCAAAGCTATCTGGAGCAGAGACGGTAAACCCATCAACGGGCTGAGCCAGTTAGTGCAGAACAGCAAGGAGTGGCGGAACTGGAGTGGGACTACACTGAAGGAATGGCTGGATTGATGTGTAAACACCACCTTTAATCATAAAATGAAGTGTGACACTTTGAGTGATTGGGTGAAATAAATATAGTTCCTTCTGGTTTCATTTTGGTGAAAGTAAGAAACAAAAACGTGTCTCAAATCACTAAAAACGTATTAACATTGCTGCTAAAAGCCCAAAACATTGAAATATTGTTTGTTTCTCTTGCCCTGTGCAAAATTGAGTTTTGCACCTCATCTGATGTGTTAGGACAGAGTACAAAGAAAAAGAGAAGCTAACCACCCGCCCCACCCCCCCCCCCCCTACCCAAACAGGGATGGAAATCGGAAGCTGAATGCAACTGCTAGTAGTGGGTTCTGTGCAGAGTAAGCTAAAGTCTGGAATCCCTTAACTTAGGTTCACAATTACATCCTCCCAGCCACAGAGATCATGCATTTGCACAACATCCAAAAGGTATAATTGTATTGGATTAAAAAAAAACTGTGTTAGCTCCATCTTCTGATTTGTAGTGTGGTAACATTATGATTAACAGACTAGAGTGGAGTATGATTGCTGTAAAGTTAGTTGACCAGACTTCCTAATGTACAATCACAAATAAATAGTTTAAGTCATGATTGTTGAATGATTCATTGATTAGAACAATAAATAGTAAATCTCTTGTCCCTTGGAAGAACTAGAAAAGTAGGGAAGTTTTGGTTCAATCTCTCATCAGTTCTGAGCAGACTGGTCTTACCCTGGAGCTACAATTGGACTCAATAATCTCTGAAATGGGAGTGGAAGTGTTCAACAAGGGTTTTCAATTCTGATCATTTTCATAAATCACCACCTCCCCACCCATCCCCCTCCCACTGCCCAACTGGAAAATGAGGGCACATGGCTAATGAATTGGCCCCAGTCATAATGCCCTATCTGGTCGCATAGCTTGTTGCTGCTGCTCACTCAGGCAAGTTACTAAAGGGAAGCTGGTGCCCATGAAATCATGTCCAGCATGAAATAGTTCCTTGTGGGATGGAGAAAAAATTGTGGTGAAACCCCCCACCCCAAACCCCATCTTTCCCACCTCCAGCCCCAGGAAAATCACTTTTTAAAAATTCATTCTTAGGATATGAGCTGTTAAGACATGGTAGGTAAATTGTGCCAGGCAGACCAAATCCACGAGGGAAACTTGGCCACGCTATCACAAAGGTTTTGCAATTTGTATTTATTATGAGATGTGTGCATTGAATTCAGAAGTAATGAGTCCACTAAGACCTTTAGAAATTTAAAAATTAAATTAAAATATGTATTAACAAAAGAAAAGATTTTAAGCACATACATAATATTATAGTTACTTAATACTAGAAAAAAATCCAAAAATTCTTAATTAACCTAACTCCCAACCACACACACCCTTTAAGGCAACAGTCCAAAATAGATTTTTTTTAAAAGCCAGCAAGTTACCACAGCACCCACCCGACAGTGGAATTCCAAAAGCTTTTCTCCAACTTTAGTTACCGGACACAGCAGACTTATTCAAAAATGGCTGGAGGCTTCTTCAAAGCTGTTTCACACACTCTTGTTAGATCTTACATTGCCCCCCAACATGATCTTTCATTCCCCTTTATATATGTTTCTCTCTCTTTAATCAGTAAATTCCACTGTTCCATATGTCTTTGCAAATTTACTTTTCCCATAATATAAAAATCTTCCATGTTGCCAATATGACCTCTTTCCTTTTGGGAGAAACAAACACACTGCTTGGCCTTTTTATCTTACCAGTTGTAAACATGCTACCATCCCTTTGAAATCTAAAAACTTCCTTCACTTCTCTAAAAATGCAAATTTCCTTCACACCTTATATTCTAAAACCTCATCCATGTTTACTCATTAGCATTTCAAGTACCCTTCTACACCTAACTCCTTTTGACAACTTCAAGCCTGCAGTCTAGTTGACTCCAACTCAATTAAATCACATGGACAGAATAATCTATATTCACCCCTATAAACCTACTTTACAATAACCCACATTAATATGAAAATTCTTATAGTATTGTAACAAGCATCACTGGCAAGGCAGGCATTTATTGTCCATTTCTAGTTATCACAACTGAAGTCTTTGTTAGGCCAGTAGGCAATTAAGAGCCAACCATGTCATTGTTGGAATGGGGTCACAAAAAGGCCAGATCTGATAAGGACGGCTGCCAGATTCCCTTCCCTAAAGGACATGAGTGAACCAGCTGGCAATTTGACAGCCTCATGATCACTTTTTATTTTTTTAAATTGAATTCAAATGCATACAAACCCCTGATTGGATTTTAATTCACAATCTTAAGATTATTATTCCTGTTTGTTATATTCCAACTATAACCATAGTTTGTTGAGATTTGTTCTATATTTAGCTTATCCAGAGAAGCATACGCTGTTGGCAATGTTATTCTCCAGTCAATTGCTCTGACTGATCATTGCCATACCTGAGATCTTTAGCTACAGGCAGTTTGGATGCAGTACCAGCATTTTGAATTGCTGAGCAAAGTTTTTCCATTAAGAGCCACTGGCCACTGAAAGATTAACTTATGAGCTGTGAGATTTTGCATGATTATAAAATAAAAGGAAAAAGGTAGAGCCTTTGTTCCAATTGTACCCCACCATAAAAGAAACAGGAATTTGCACTATGCATGAAGGTTGAGCAAATGAGGAAAGCACAGGTGGGCAGTCATTGCTTACAGGAAATCTAGATGAAACCTTTCACTAAACAGCAAGTCCCAAATAAATAATATTAAAAAGCAGGAGCGGTTCACCCAGTGCCAGATTATGCTGAAACAATAACGATCTCAGAACTGTTTCTGGTTCATGTGTAATGACTGGGAAAGAAAAACATCTTGCACAACCACAGACTGTCCAAAGGCACTTTCTTCTTCATTCTCTTGCATCTAGAGACTGTAAGGAACATATATTTTTATTTCTATTGGACTGTGGATTGAAATTACAATGGCTGCTGTTTGAGGGACATGTCCACTGGAACAGGATGAGAGATACACACGATGTCGCATAGAACAGAGTGTGCCATGAAAGACAAGATGGTGCTGGAAAGGAGTCCTGGACCAAGGGATCTGCTGGGAAACAGCGTTTTAATTGGCTCCTGACCAGGTTTTTGTGTGAGAGCAGTCAGCTGAATAGCTCCTAGCCTGAAAGGAACAAGACCTAAAACCTTTTTCTCCTGTGGGTGGAAGATTCCATTAGTTCCACAATAATAGCTGGCTGGCTTTTCTCCTCATGTCTCTATAACCTTCTCTCTGAAAACCCTGTCAAGAGGCAAAGAGGAAAGTCACTGTTAGAGACAAGTTAGAAAGGCAAGTGCTCAACCAGTGAAGAAAGTGCTGGAAGACCACCTTGTGTCATCAACAAGAAGTGAAAGGAATTTAGAAGACATTGATCAAAATCACCCCATCGAATCTTGTACTCCGGATTTGTGCTATTGAACTGTTTTATACCACCCTTAAAATACATGTTTATGTGTCTTATGTGTCATGTGTATGTGTGTGTGTCTGTGTGTGTGTGTAGGGATTTAAGAAGGGGTTAGAGTTTAAGTTATAATGTTAGAAGTTAGCAGTTCATATTTCTTTCTTTTGCCACTAGTTAAAGACAGTTTGTTCAATAAACAGTTATTTACGTATTAAGTTTACAAACCTGGTGCTTGTATTCTATTAACCTAAATTAAACAGTTAGGGAGAATTCAGGCAATCTGGTGGTTTGGTCAAATTTTTCACATTTGTCACGGATCAGAGAACAGGGGCTTGATATTACAGTGCACTATCCCCAGAGGGTCGTGACAAGATGCATAAAGCAGATCGAGCATATGCTTATGTCTGTTTCTTTAGCTAGTTTTTCCTGAAATAGGTTGTTAGCATGTCACCAGAGGCTATAGCTTCAGAGATGCCGCTCTATAACAAACATGGCTGACCAGGAGACCCTCCTGCTCTTACTGCCTGCCTTAGGCATTTTGGAAGGATTTACAGGTTGATTATCAAACAGTTTGACCATGTTATAAATGCACCTTCTGTGGTCATCAAGCCCTGGAGTGGGGCTCAAACCTGGAACTTCTAGTTCAGATGCAGGGTCATTACCCACTGTGCCACAGGACCTCCCCCACAAGACACTTTACAGCCAGTGAAATGTTATAATGTGGAAGATGCATCAGCCAGTTTGTGTACTGCAAGGTCCCACAAACAGCAATGTGATAATTACCTTTTTTAAAAAAGTGATGCTGTTTGTGGAATAAATGCTCACCAGGGATAAATTCCCCCTGCTCTTCAAATAATGTCGTGATCTTTTTACATCCACCTAAGAAGGAAGGCTGGGCCTTGGTTTAAAGTCTCATACAGGAGGCAGAACCTCTGACATTGCGACATTCCCTCAGTGTTGGCCGAGATTTTGGTCGCAAGTCTCTGGAGTGGGGCTTGAACCCACAACCTTCCAGTTCAGAGATGAGAATGTTACTACTGAACTAAGGCTGACATTTTTATGAGTGGCACTACAAGAGCTTAGCAAGACCTAAACTTCATGCGTAAAGGTGACTATTAAGTTTATCAGCAGTCAAGATTGTACATTTTTCACTAACAATAGAAACACTTGATAAATCTTAAGAAACTAAGAACGTTCCAAACCATGGACTTCCATTGTCCAATTTTGTCACTTTGTATTGTACCCTGTATTGTTAAAGATTTTGGCAGGTACAGGTTGAGGAGTACATGTGCATTGTACAATGGAAAGGCATTTGTTTTGAATAACATAATGAACGCAGTAAGTTACAGTTCTGGAATGAACTGCCTGAAAGGGTGGTAGAAGCAGATTCAATAGTAACTTTCAAAAGGGAATTGGGTAAGTACTTGAAGGGAAGTAAATTATAAGGCAAAGGGGAAACATTCGGTGGAGTGGGACTAATTGGATCGCTCTACCTGTGAACTGGCATAGGCTCGATAGGCCATATGGCCTCCTTCTGTCCTTTGGTCCTCTAAAATGTGAAACAATTTGAACTAGGCTAATATTTCTAACCTCTTTGTACCCTGTATTCATGATTTTTAAATGTTGAACGACCTTCATTTTTGTCAAAACTGTTGAAACTTATTTTATGATAAAACCTGTTGATATAATTTTCAGAAGCAAAAGTTGTACATTTTAGTTTAATGTAAATGTTTTGTCATGAAAGATCACAGTGGTTTTAACTGGTATCATTTAATTTGGTGTACATCACTATTTCATTTTGCTTGGTTCTGTAGGCACTTGAGTACATACATTGAAAAAATAATCAAAGAAGAAAATGTGTAATTATGCAGGAGTGCATCTACATTATATTTAAAAGAAAAACACTCAAAAATGCTTTTCCCATTAATATCCTGGTTTCTTTTAAGGCCTTCCAGATTTGTTAGCCCTTTAAGTGGTGGGATGTGTGTATGTCTAAAGATTTCAATTCAAACCCCAATGACCCTAATTAGAACTGTATAAATACTAAAATATTGGGAATGTCCATTACTGTAAATACCAAGATATTAGGAGTATCTTTAATACTCTGAATACTAAAATTTTAGTGAGTTACTGTAAATACTAAGATCATGAGTATCTGTAAAACACGGAGATATTGAGAGGGTCTTTACAATAAATGCTAAGATATTGCGAGTGTTTAAACAGTAAATACTAAGATATCAGGTGTGTCTTCATTACCTAAGACTAAGATAGTGGGGAGGCCTCGGGTTTGTTTTTTTAATGAAATACTATCCCAATATTCTTTTGGCCGGCCTCCCATCTTCCACAAACTTTAATAAAAGCAAAAAAACTGCGGATGCTGGAAATCCAAAACAAAAACAGAATTACCTGGAAAAACTCAGCAGGTCTGGCAGCATCGGCGGAGAAGAAAAGAGTTGACGTTTCGAGTCCTCATGACCCTTCGACAGAACTTGAGTTTGAGTCCAGGAAAGAGCTGAAATATAAGCTGGTTTAAGGTGTGTGTGTGGGGGGCGGAGAGATAGAGAGACAGAGAGGTGGAGGGGTGGGGGGGTGTGGTTGTAGGGACAAACAAGCAGTGATAGAAGCAGATCATCAAAAGATGTCAACGACAATAGTACAATAGAACACATAGGTGTTAAAGTTAAAGAGTTGGTGATATTATCTAAACGAATGTGCTAATTAAGAATGGATGGTAGGGCACTCAAGGTATAGCTCTAGTGGGGTTTTTTTTATAATGGAAATAGGTGGGAAAAGGAAAATCTTTATAATTTATTGGAAAAAAAAGGAAGGGGGAAACAGAAAGTGGGTGGGGATGGGGGAGGGAGCTCACGACCTAAAGTTGTTGAATTCAATATTCAGTCCGGAAGGCTGTAAAGTCCCTAGTCGGAAGATGAGGTGTTGTTCCTCCAGTTTGCGTTGGGCTTCACTGGAACAATGCAGCAAGCCAAGGACAGACATGTGGGCAAGAGAGCAGGGTGGAGTGTTAAAATGGCAAGCGACAGGGAGGTTTGGGTCCCTGTCGCTTGCCATTTTAACACTCCACCCTGCTCTCTTGCCCACATGTCTGTCCTTGGCTTGCTGCATTGTTCCAGTGAAGCCCAACGCAAACTGGAGGAACAACACCTCATCTTCCGACTAGGGACTTTACAGCCTTCCGGACTGAATATTGAATTCAACAACTTTAGGTCGTGAGCTCCCTCCCCCATCCCCACCCACTTTCTGTTTCCCCCTTCCTTTTTTTTCCAATAAATTATAAAGATTTTCCTTTTCCCACCTATTTCCATTATAAAAAAACCCCACTAGAGCTATACCTTGAGTGCCCTACCATCCATTCTTAATTAGCACATTCATTTAGATAATATCACCAACTCTTTAACTTTAACACCTATGTGTTCTATTGTACTATTGTCGTTGACATCTTTTGATGATCTGCTTCTATCACTGCTTGTTTGTCCCTACAACCACACCCCCCCCCACCTCTCTGTCTCTCTATCTCTCCGCCCCCCACACACACACCTTAAACCAGCTTATATTTCAGCTCTTTCCTGGACTCGAACTCAAGTTCTGTCGAAGGGTCATGAGGACTCGAAACGTCAACTCTTTTCTTCTCCGCTGATGCTGTCAGACTTGCTGAGTTTTTCCAGGTAATTCTGTTTTTGTTTTCCACAAACTTTAACTCATTCAAACCTGTGCTGCCCGTATCCTAACTCACAACAAGTCTAATTCACCCATCAACGCTAGGCTCGCTAACCTACCTTGGTTCCATCAATACTTTGATTCAATAATTCTCATCCTCCTGTTCAAATTTCTCCATAGTCTTGCCCTTCCCTATCTCTGCAATTTTAATTAGCCCTACAACTCCCTGAGAAATTAGTCCCTCCAATTCTGCCTTCATGTACATTCCCCATTCCCTTTACTCCATCATTGGTGGCCATGTCTTTAGCCATCTAGGCCCTAAGCTGTAGAATTTGAAATCTTTTTGCCTCTCTCCTCCTTTGAGACCCTCCTTAAAACTTACCCACTTAACCAAGTTTTTAGTTATTGCTCCTATTCCTTGGTGTCAGTTTGTGTCTAATTATGCTCTTGTGAAGTGCCTTAACTTAATTGTACAATAAATTACTTTGGTACATTTGCTGTTGAAAACCATCAGTGAGATGAGCATTTTTCCATGGGAGGTCCATGAGGCAATTGAGATTTTTGCTGAAAGACTGATAGGGAGACAGGGAGAGACAGACTTGCAAGAGCAAGGGGTTCTGACAGAGAGAGGATGTCTGGAACATGCTTCTTTCCGAATTAACACTGGCCAACAAGGCTGAATGTACAAAAACAATGAATGGACAGGAGCAAATCTAGATGAACCATTATCTGCCTACAACAATGAGACTAAATAAATAATAAACTAATTTATTCATAGTTTCCTATGTACAGTTTATAATGCTCCAAATTGTGGTCAAATGTACAAACAACATTACAAACATTCTGCTCTTGTGACAATGAAACCAGATTCTCTTTATTGGTCATGCTCAGTGCTACGGAACTGCAGGCAAGCAAGCTGGCTGAACCAAGAACCAGTCTATTTTAATCAAATTCAAAAATACAGACTACTGTGGCTGTTGAGCTGTAAACAAAAAAAAACAGTTTCAGAAATGATATCACTGGTTACAGTGCATGCAAAAGCTAAACTAAACACAAGTAATATCTATTGAAAGGGAAGTCAGCCTTAACTATTGAGGATCACACACATTACAATGTAATGTGCCTATTCATGGGGGCTAACCCAATATATTTCAAGAGCAAGAAAATGAACTACTTTTGTTTGGTACATTTAACAAGGCAGTGAATTTAATGACATTAACATGCAGAAAGTAGTGGTTTTATCAGAGTTACTGCAGGTTTCAAGTGAGAGGGTAGATTTCTCAAATTTAGAATACTAAATACATAGAAGCAATTACAGAGCTGTAATCTAAACAAAGAGGTTCAAGTCATCTCCTACATGTTTGTAACCATCATCTGATCTTCTCAATCTTTTCTAGGGCCAGATTGTTGCCACTATTATCTCTGTTCCAACAGAGGGATCACCTGTGGGATATAACTAATTAGCTGCTAGGCTGAGTTAATGTTCTGGAGTACTGTTTGATTACCATTGTGAATTGGGAAGAAATGTGTCAGGTGGTTCAGTAGGTCTGTTTTAAGAAAACTGTGCCTCTATGCAGCTCTTTGAGACATTTTTCTTTCAGTGCTGTTGTTGTTAAGTACAACATATGACATGGAGAATTATATTTGGCCTGTTGAAGGAATGGGCTTTACTTTTCCCATATTTCTTTATGTTCTTATGATCCCAGTGACTCATTTACTGCTGTAAAGGGGTCAGAGTGCAGCCAGTAATGTAAAATACCAATGCTATTTCTCTTAAGTTTCTTTGAAGGTTAACTAAGGTAGGGGAGGAGCAGTGGGACATTCCAAAATAGTGAGATCCAGAAAATGGAACATACAAACCCGCTGGGTGCATGCGTTTCTCAACATAATGAGTTCACTAGTATTGCAACATATTTGTTTGGTAAAATTACCACAAAAATACCTTTTTACAGGCAAAGAACAGTTAGTTCCGAAGACTGTCATTCTCATGAATTTAAGGTAGGTAATGGGTCATAATCACTCCTGCCATGCTTGCGATTGTGTGGTTAACCCCCAAAGAACTGGAGCTCTTAATTGACTGAGAGGAAAGACAGCAATGGGCAATAGGTGAATAGTCTCTTTTATGATAAAATGTTTTCTGGTGTTGTTGTATTGGGCGTGCAGGGAAGCAAGGATTCACCTGATATGCTGCTGTAACTTCAGGGCAGCTGATAAAATGGTATAAATGGCCATTAACATTATAATCATAATTCAGAACATTTTTTGAGGTTTTCAGCTCATTTTGATCACCAGAGGTATGATGGAAAATCAGGAGAACAGAGGAGAAATTCTACTCCTATGTGGACACATATACTCACAGAGTAGGTAAACCAGGCCTTATGGTAATTTGGGGCTCTAGCTAGTATTGACATTTCTGTCACTAATTTTCATGACCAAGGAGTATTGTGTGAGTGTTGAATGACTGTTTTAGAGTTTAGTAGTAGTGGTGTTATTCTTTTAAAAATCTCCTGATCCAAGCTTACAGCAACTGGGAATGAAAAGTAGAATTGCTCGAAAGCTTGAGTAGACACTGCAGGGTCAAAAGGCCTTGCACAGTTTTGCTCAGTTTGGTTACACCTACTAAATATTGCTGTCATTCTTGTACTCTGGTGCTCAACAGGGAAGGCGAAAGCGTGAATGAGGGTATCTTACCACTGCACATTGTGAGAACTTCAGCAATTTCTCACTGGCCTAATATTTAGCAAAACCAATTTTTTTCAAATCTCTCCATGGTCTTGCCTCTCCCTACCTCTGTGATCTTAATTATACAAGAGGTAGGTACTGAGTAATGAATCACTGTCAGTGTTGACTCCTACTAGTTTCAATCCCCTAGAGGAATCAGAGAGGAATTTTCCAGATTTTTTTCCCCCATTGTGTTTATTTAGTCTTTCCCTCTTCCAGGAAATTAGATGGCCTCTAGGGGTTAGGGAATGTTTTACTGATGACACATATGGCATCACAACTATATGAGATAAGCTGGCTGGACCTATTGGTCTTTCCCTGTTTGATATTTTGGTATGTTCCTATGACTGTGGGATTTTAAAGGATTACTTTAGGTAAAAAGTCAGAGTAGAAATGAGGAGAATTTATTTTACACAGCAAATCATTATGATCTAGAATGCACTTCCTGTAAAGGTGGTGGAAACAGATCCAATAATAACTTTCAAAAGGGAATTGGATAAATAATTGAAGGGGAAAAATTTAGACTGCTGTGGAGAACTGGCAGAGATGAATTGGATAGCTTCTTCAAAGAGCAGACACAGGTATGATGGGTTGCACAGCCTCCTTCTAGCCACAGAATCTATGATTCCTTCTATCCATAGAATCTATGATTCTATCAAACTCCACTGAGCATCTGTCCAATTGAACACCAGATATGTTTTCGGAGCAGCAAATTTGAATGTCCAACAGGTCACTGTTTCGTGATGCGATCTTTTTGGGTTAGAAGGATGCAATAAGTGGTGAGTTAACATCCTCATGTCTGCTATTACTCCACTTTGTGCACCCCTGTCCGCCTACCTAGTCCAATATCACACTTTTTGTTTTTCAGAGATGACAAAGCTTCTTTAAATGACCGTGGAACTGTGCAAAAATTAAACCATTACTTTTTTCTTTGAAGTAAGTGGTCATCAGAAAGTGTTGTGTATAGCCTTCGTGATTGTACATTTATCCATGAGTTATATATTTCAGTATCACAGAACAATAATGGCATGAACAATGTTAAGGCTGACTCCCCTTTAAACTAGACTAGGTGTTAGCAATACCCAGTCTCACAATCCCAAATTTACACAGCCAAGTTGTCTGGTAAACTGTCATACTCAGTAGAACGTGCAGTCAACCCAAGGTACTGCCTCAGAAATTTGCTATATCTTTTCTGATTGGTCTGTCTGCTCAAATTGCTCCAGTTCCTGACCGATTTTCTGACTCCCATGAAGCCTCCATATCTCTTCTGGAAACTTTTGTTGCCCTCTACAACTTCTTTGAAATTGTGTTTCTTCTCCATAACCCCTCCATATCTGTTGGAAGCTAGTGGCTCTGCATGGAAGCCATAGGAGCTCTGGTCTGATGGCATCTCTGTACCTTGCTGACTGTTGTCCACCTCAAATGTGGCTTTGGCTCCGTCATTATAAATGCCTTCTGTGCTGCCATTGGGCAACATGATCTTCGTGGTTTGGAGAAAGCCATGAGTGTTTCCCGAGTTGACTCCCCCATTGTTTCCAGCACTACCAAGAGACAAACTTCTGGTTTGGGATGTGCTCACACCAAGAGGTAACACTGATGATGCAGAGGCAATTTTTCTGCACTCTTCCCAAATGACAGGGGAGGATATAACTTGCCCTTCGCATTGTAGAATGCAGACCTAAAACAACAGGACAGGTTATTCAGTGATGGAATGTACTCCTGATACTTAATTTTTATTAAGTCATTTGTTTTATAAATCTACAAGTGCCTACATTCTTACATAGAAATAGGAGGAGGCCATTCAGCCCCTTTAGCCTATTACACTATTCATCTAGGTCCTGACCAATCTGTACCTTAGTCTCAATTACCCGCCTTTGTTATTTATTCTTTTATACCCTTACCCAACAAAACTCAATCAATCTCAGTCTTTATTATTGTAAATACACCAAGATATTGAGAGCATCCTTATTATTGTGAATAATAAGATATCAAGTGTGTGCTTATTATTGTAAATACCAATATAAGGAGGATCACTAATGTAAAAACTAAATTATTGGGAGTTAATCATCTTATCTAGTAGGATGATGGAAGTATCTTTATCACTGCAAAAATTAAAATATCATTGGAACAGGAGCAGGCCATTAAACCCCTAACACTGTTCCATCTTTCAGTTAGATCATGGCTGATCCGCACCTCAAACTCTTTTTAACTGCCTTTGGTCTCTATCCCTTTATCTCCTTACCCAACAATAATCTAGCAATCTCAGTCTTGAAAGCTTAAATTGATCCCTAGCACCCAGAGCCTTTTGGGGAAGAGTGTTCCAGCTTTCCACCGCCCATTGTATGAAGAAGTACTTCCTGTTTTCACTCCTGAATGGCCTTGCTCTGATTTTAAGACTGAGAAATCCAGAACAGGGAAGCACAATCAGAGGAAACAGTTTCTCTATATGTACCTTACTGAATCATTTTAAACACCACAATCAGATCACCGCTCAACCATCAAAACTCAAGGGAATACAAATCAAGTTTTTGTAAGCTGTCCTCATAATTTAACCCTCTAAGCCCCAATATAATTCTGGCGAATCTAAGACCTTCTCCAAAGAATAATACAGCCCCCCTGGTGAAGTGCTCACAACTGAACTGTTGCCCCAGACGGGGACTATCAAAGCTTTATACAGATCACACATAGTTATAGTATATTTTGTGACAGCATAGCTCATTATTGATGACTGTCCGTGAACAATTCCAGATCCGACTGTGATGGAACTGATCAACTCCCTCCAATCAATGTGATGATTTGTGTGATAAAGCAGAGTGCCACACACTTCATTCTGAACCTGAAGGCCCACTGTCAGTCCTGCACTCCCAGCTTCTTGCCAGTGGTTGGTGCTAGTGTACTTTGTACAGTCCATTCCTGTTAACACACTTGCTGAAAATAAATATTTTCTTTGCAGCAGCTCTGTGCACTGCCTGTCTTTGAACTTTCTTCCTTCGAGTCCCTCAGCAGGCAACTAACCCGTAACCTATGTGGTGCAGTCGGTGCTGACTGTCTGCATGTCTTCGAGACGGAGTTGGTCTAAGAGATCACACCATATAGAAGTTAAGTGCTTTACAGAAAACACTTACACTGTGTGATTTCCTGGATTGGTTTTAATCACCAGAGAGGGTCAGAGAGGAATTTCCAAAGCCTGATTTCCCTTATTGGTCCTGGAGGTTTCCTCTGTCCTTTTGCTTCTTCCAAAGATTACTTAGTAATAGGGAGGGGGAGTTTAGTCCTGATGTTCTGACTATCCTAAGTATGAAGCAGGCATGATGGTCCAGCTGGTGTTTTTCTGCCGGTCACCTTCATAAAACCAGAAACGGGCCGTTTGAGTGCCTCCTCAGGAGGTTAAGGGGGTCTCCAACAGCTCTGCGAATATATCCACTGAATACTAAAGTCCCCAGTGTGAATACTGATCCACGTTAAGTTGTCTGACCTCTTCCTGAGCAATGGTAGGGGAGAATGTGCTGGGGTTCCCGCTCTTGATCATCACTCCGAGCCCTGGCGGAAGCACATGCGAATGGAGTTCGGCTGCGATGCCTTCTATTGATGAATAGCCTACTGGCATCCACTGTCATGAATGATGGCCAGCTGCCTGAGATACCACACACCCACCACACCACAGCAAAGGATGGTACATGCAGGAGAGGGAGGGGAAAACTATCAAAGGAAGTAAAAGTGCGAAAACAATAAGATCTTAATTTCAGTTGTTGCGTTGGTCCTGGTCCAGCTGCCCCTGTTGTACTGTTTTATATTTGAGATAAGGGGCAACGTTAATCCATGAATCCACCCTTATGCAGGTGAAGATTGGTCTACAGTTGAAAAGGTGGTGGGTTGGAACACATTCTGAGTGGGTTCCAGAAACCTGAGCACAAATCCAAGCTGACACTCCCAGTGCAATACTGAGGAACACTGCACTCTCTTTTTGATGAAATATTAAACTGAGGCTCTGACTGCCCTCTTAGATGAACGTGAAAGATCCCATGACACTATTAGAAGACCAAAGTTCTGGTGTCCTGGGTCAATCTTCCAATCAAAACAGACTGATTATTTATCCTTGCTATTTATGGGAACTCGTGTGCAATTTGACTTTCCCCTTCTATTCAGTTCTGGACAACATTCACATTGTGCTTCCTTCATGCATCCATCAAGCCTCTCCTTAACTGAATAAAACACTCTGCTTCAGCCAATACACATGACAGTGAGTTCCACATTCTCACCAATCTTTGTATAAAGAATTGCCTCCTAAATTCTTTATTAGATCTGTTAGTGACTATCTTATATTTATATCTCTTTGTTTGGACTCAACCGCAAAGGGAAACAATTTCTCCACACCCATCCTCACCAATCTTCCAGTTTCTTACACAATGGATATCAGATGAGATAATACCATCAGAGAAAACAGTGACAAAGCTCAGTGAGCCCCCTGATGAAAACTGACATGTGAGACTGTAAGATGAAGACACAGTTTCTGAGACTAACCAGTATGTTGAAGTGTTGATGCTGATAGAAGAGTTTGTTACAGGTGAGGCACTCAGCCACACAGTCTCCCTGGCAACAAGGAACCAGATAGAGGATCAGTATGAGGGACCGGAGAGAGGTCTTCATATTGATTCAATTAGGATAGGCTGCAAAAGAAATAGGCACATTAAACATTCGGCTTAAACATCAGCTTAATTTAGTTGGTCTTCAAACTTATTATCAGCACTTTCAACTCTACTAACTTAAACACAGACATAGAACAAATAATACACAACTTTCGGTGACTGACAGAGAACAAATAAAACTCTGCACCCTCTACAACTGGCAGATATAGAACAAATAAAACACTGTAATTTTTGTAACTGACAGATATGGATCAAATAACTACATAGGTTTACATAGGGTATGCAGTACAGAAACAGGCCATTCGGCCCAACCAGTGCATACTGGTGCTATGCTCACTTGAGCTTTCTACCATTTTTATCTGACTTAAATCTATCATCATAACCCTCTATTCACTTCTCTCTCAAAAGCTTGCCTATTTTCCCCCTAAATGCACCTATACTATTTGCTTCAACCACTCTCTGTGGCAGCGCGTTCCACATTCTCATGACTTTTTAGGAGAAGAAGTTTCTTCTGAATCCTTATTTCCTGGTGACTATCTTATATTAATATCCTCTAATTGCACTCTAGCCCACAAAAAGAAACATTCTCTCTCTATCCAAACCTTTCATAATTTTAAAATCTGTTAGGTCACCCCTCAGAATTCTCATTTCAAGAGAGAAGGGATCCAGACTGACAATCCTTTCCTGGTATGTATATCCGTGCATTTCCGGTATCATCCTTGTAAATCTTCTTTGTACCCTCTCCAGTGCCTCTATATCTTTTTTATAATATGGTGACCAGACTGCAAGCAGTATGGTAAGTGTGGTGTAACCAGGTTCGATATAGGTTAAGCATAACTTTCCTACTTTTCCATTCTATGGCACTAGAAATAAAGACTATTGCTTGCTTTGTATTTTTTATGGCCATGCTAACTTGTGGCACAAATTTTAATGATTGATGTATTTGTACTCTGAGATCCTTTTGTTCCTCTACCCCACTAAGCTTACACCTTCCAAGTAATAAGTGACCCCTATTCTTAATGCTAAAATGTACTACTTCACATTTACCTGTGTTGAACTTAATTTGCCAATTATTTTCCTATTCTGAAAGTTTATTAATGTTCTCCTGTAATTTGCTGCAATGCTCTGCAGTATTGAGTAATAACACAATGAGCTTTCTGTAACTGACAGATATAGAACAAATTAAGCTCTAATTTTCTAAAACTGACAGATGCAGAACAAATACAAACTGAGCTTTCAAGAGTTGACAGAGAACAAATAGCACACTTGGTGCTCCATAACTGAAACACCCATTCATAGCTCACAAATCACTGAGCTTTCTGTAACTGAAACACTGATCTAGAACAAATTAAACACTGCACTTTGCATAACTTTATTTCCAAATAGTCAAGATAACCAGGTTAGGGATGTGAACAAGTGGCTAAAGGAGCTGTTTGGGAAAGAAGGGATCTATTTCATGGGACTCTGGGTCAAGAAGGAATTGTCCCTTCAGAATGGTCTCCACCTGAACCGGACTGGGACAAGGATCCTAGTGGAAAGGATAAATAGGATGATCACAAGAAATTTTAAATAGTAAATATCTGGAGGAATCATGTGGAAAAGTTAACATAAACTCGGAAACAAACGAAAGGAACAAGAGTAACAGTCAGAAATTGTACTTTAGGCACTACAGTTAAAGGGAAAACTAAAAGATGTAAAGTAATCAAACCAAAAGAAAGAAATAAGGAATGTGTGAATAAAGCTTTTTTTTGGAAAAATATACTTTATGCATAAAATATCTGGAAGAACATACCAAACCATTTCAAAATCACCATTACAAAAGTACAATCAGGTTCAACTTTTACAACGTGTATCACAAGGTGCATCAATACAATAAATGAATATTACAATCATTTGCAGACATTCATTTTGAGCTGTACAGCCCGAGGGGCTCTAAACAGTTCCCAGTCCCTCGGTGCACTGTGGCAGAAAGGCCTTAGAATAAAACATGAGAGCAGAAGGACCAGTTAGGATGTGTGAATGAACTGCAGATGCAAACTTATCTTGGAGCACATGACATGTAGTCCATGTCTCAGTAATGGTTAACAAGATGGTCAGGATTGGAACTAAATATTCCAGGTTATAACATATCCAGGAAACTTAGAGAACATGGCAGATAGGGAGGCGTAGCCTTAGTGATGTAGAATGAAATTTCAATGATAAGAATATATAACAAGAGGTAAGAGGAGATTTTATGCATATAATTAAGAAATAGAACTGGATTTAAGATGGTAGTAGGAGTTGTGTATAGGTCCCCCCAGTAGCAGTGGTGAAGTGGTAGATTCTATAAAAGCTGAGGTTAGATGAGCATGTAGCTCATGCAGAGTGATGTTAATAGGGGATTTTAAGATTGGGAGAAGCAAATTAACAAATGTCAGAAAGGTAGTGAATTGCTTGAGTGTTTCCAGGATAGTTTTCTGCAACAGTATGACCTAGAACAAACAACGGGAGAGGTGATGTTAGATTTAGTAGTGTCTAATGATCCAGATTTAGTAAACAGCCTAACAATGTGTGAATATTTATTGAATAGTGATCATAATATGACCAAATTCAATGTAGTGTTTGAAAAGGAGAAATAGGAGACAGTTACTAAGGCTCTATATTTATGTAAGGCTGACTTCAGTGCGAGAGAGACTGTCCAAAGTAACCTGGGCAAATTGGTTAATGGGTAAAACAATAGAAGATCTGTGAGCAGTGTTCAAAGGAGAATTTAATGTGATACAGAACAGTTTAAAAACTGAAGGGGCCAGAGCTCCTAACAAATTAGGTATGGACAACTAAAGAGGTAAGATACAATATAAAACTAAAGGAAACGCATATAAAAGGTACAACTAAAGAGGTAAGAAACAATATAAAACTAAAGGAAATGCATATAAAAAATTCAAAAAGTAACAAAGCTCCTGGCAAATGGGTTAGATACAAAGAATAGCAAAGGGTGATAAACATTAAGCGCTAAAAAAAAGAAGCAAAAAGGAAGGACTGAAATAAACTGCCTTTATATAGCAACTTTCATAATCTCAGGGCATCCCAAAATGCTTTGCAGCCAATTATTTTGTAAGTCACTGTTGTCATGTAAGGAAATGCAGCATCAAATTTGTGCTCAGAATGGCCCCACAAACAGCAGTGAGATCAAGGACCGGATAATCGGTTTTTAATTATGTTGGCTGAGAGACAAATGCTGGCCAGAAGAACGTCCCTGCCCTTCTTCAAATAGTACCCTGGGATCTTTTACATCTAGCTGGACAGACAGATGGGCCCTTGGTTTAATGTCTCATCTGAAGGACAGCACCTCTAACAGTTCAGCTCTCCCTCAGTACGATACTGAAAGTGTTAGCTTCTATTATTTGCTCACATCCTGGAGTGGATTTGAACCCATGGCCATAAGCCATTGGAATCCTACACTGTAGCCATTATTGTGCTCCATTGCTGTTTGGAATATGTAAAGTAAGCAAGTGTTGAAATTAACCCAGTAGATATTGAGCTGTAATAAAACATTTTGTGGTTCAGTTAATAAATCCCCAGATTTGGACCCAGTTCTCATCATGGGAGAATTCTGTCTCACAGGGGTACATGGTGCGAGGACATGGACAGGTATTTTGCAAACTTAATGACTTCTGAGCTTATCTCAATACATTTTCTTTCCCTGAGAGCCTTGTTATTTTATTCAGCTTGCAAACTACTTCATGTTTTGGAGATCATGTTAGGGGTGATGCCAAATTTCCTGCTTTGTTGTAAATATGACATTGGAAGAGAATCTGCATGAAGGTCAGTGCCCCCTGCGCTGCCAGCATTATGTTTTGAGAGGTTATCACTATGAAATACATTAATGATAAAGGTAACAGTTTCAGCCTTTGCATAAGTGCCTGAAGGGCACTTCCAATAAGGCTGTTGGTGGAAAGCCAATTCAATGGAGGAGGAGCCCATTTTCAGCAATCTACAATCTTTCAAACTGTTAATCGTTGACAAGTGGATGTTTGCTCAAATGGTCATTGCAGTGGAATTCATAATCTTGTCCTGCATGCACAGTTACCATCTGTTTACACATGGTACTGGATTCACTTGTGCAAACATATGTGGTTAGGGCCTCCACTGCACCGACCGCTAATCAATCGCACATATCTAAGACAGAATAATTAAACACAGGAACAGGAGGAGCTCAAGATTTCCATTACATTTTGTGTGAAAAAATGCTTCCTGATTTCACTGCAGAAAGGCCTAAATTTTAAAATTGTACCTCTTTTTTCTGGATTCCCCAACCTGAGGAAATAATTTCTCTATTTCTACATTATCAATTCTGTTTATCATTTAAACTAACTGATTAGATTTCCCCCCATCCTTCTAAACTCAAGGGAATGCAAGCCAAGGAATATAACCTATCCTCAAAATTTATGCCCTTATCATCAATAATACCGACAGACTTATTCGATTGTTAACTGTGACTGTCTAAACAAAATATCTAGTAACTCAACAATATGGAAACTAGTATAGCGCTGTAAAAAAAACTTAAAATGTGTCTTTCAGTTGAAATAACAATTAAATAGTGAGGTCACAAAAGGAAAAAATATTTCTAAATTTGAGACTCATGGTTATGTAGTGTGTCTGGGGAGGAGGTGGTGGTGTAGTGGTATTGTCACTGGACTAGTACTCCAGATCCCCAAGGTAATGCTCTGAGACTGGGGTTCAAAGCCCACCAAAACAGACAGTGAAACTTGAATGCAATAAAAAATATGAAATTTAACCATGAAACCATTGCTGTAAAAACCCATCTAATGCCCTTTAGGGAAGGAAATCTGCCAACATGCAATTCCTGATCCACAGCAATGTGGTTGACTCTAAAATGGCCCAGCAAGCTATTTGCTTCTCAAGGGCAATTAGAGATGGGCAACAAATATCCCATGAGTAAATAAAAAAAATCTCTGGTTCACTGTCTTTCTCCTTTACATCCACATCTTGCATTTAGATAGCTGTTTTAAATAGAAAAACATGCCAGGGAGAGCTGACCAATATGTAACTGCAAAAAAAGCATGATATCAATTTGTGAAAAAAGGCAAACAGTTCTTTATATGAGCTCTCCACCAACTCCTGCCCCTTTTTATTCTTAGTATCTCATCTCTTTATCCACTTTCGATTCTTTAGGCTTCATTGTGGTTGTCTATTTTACACAGTTGTTTTCTCTTTTTCTGTCAGTCTCTCTGCCCACCACCGTTATCCATATTCCCCCATCCACTTGGAGTGACTGTCTGCGGGCACTGATGCTAATGTACTGCGGTGGTTACAAATAGGAGCATGGACGGAGTTGTCCGGTCCACGGGGTGCACTGCAGCGGAGCTGGACCCCGGCCCACGCTGTCCATACAACCAGATACACACAAGCGAACAGACAGATATACACACATGTAGGCACACACACACACACAAATACATCAGCCCCAGGGAGATCACCGGGGAAGCAGCCCTGAACAACGTGTGCATTCCCCTCCTTAGCACACACATCTGAACTTCTACCTTCAGCACAAAGAAGTGATCAAATCCTGCTGCTACTGGACTCAGTGCCATTCTGCCCAACCAGTTACCCACTGAACCACGACCCTTCTCCTTCACGTCCCTTAACCTTCTGTCCTTTGAATTCGGTTAGGCGATAAGTCGCTCCCCTAGTTCCACTGCCTCATTCCCCACCCATTAACCCTGGCGGCTCCCCTGCCCTCATTTTGCGAAAGACCCCCCCGCCACCGCATCGCCCCAATCGCAAGTAAGTGAAGAGACGGCGGAGGGGAAAGTGACGGGAAAATTGCAGGTCCTTTGCCCGGCGGGAAGCGCCTCCAACTCGGGTCAAACACTCGGGGAGGTGGAGTTCCTCTCGGTCACTCAAGGTCTGAGGGACACATGGAAAGTTGAGCAGCGCTGGGCTAGGGACCTGGAAAAGATGGAGATGAAGGGAGGGAAAATGCTTTCCATAAATGAAAAGTACTGGTGAAGTTAAAGGCTGTTGGGGAGGATGAGAAATTAAACGGAACAAAGGAAAAGAGAATAGAGAGAGTCCCAAATAATCTAGATAAGAAACCTGGTGAGTTAAGTCCACCAAGTGAAGGGGGACAAGGTTAAGTAGATAAAGAAGGGGACAAATCAGTAAGAGGAAACTAGGGATGGTTCCAGGGCAGGATGCAGGGAGAGTGGGATCTGCAATCAATGGGAGGATAAATAGCAAAGAACTGACAGATTGCAGAGAATAGGGAGCTCAGAGTACACACACACACTTAAAGACACACACTCCCACCCACCCACACACACACACACACACACACAGGAATGAAGTTTAAAGCAAGCACCTGATGTTTAATAGGTAACTGAACGGATTCCCGGAGTGAGATGGAAAATTGAGAAAATCTCCTACCTGTGAATGTCCGGCTGTAACTGAGTAGCTGTTGCGAGTTCTGCTCCTCACATACACACACACACACGGCAAGTTGTTTTCGTCCCCTCAATCCTGAAGCAGATTGTGTGGTTTAACACTGCCTGTGTGCTTCACTCCCCCCTTCTGATATACCCTGACTGGACAGACAAACCAGACAGTCAGCAGGCATAGTGCCCACCCCTTCCAGGAATAGATGCATTTCTACAAGCAGCTTCCTGGCACCCCTCACATTCAGTCAGTGACTGACACATACTCACTCAGTCACTAGCCCCTGAGTCATAGTCACTGAGCCCTGAGAGTCACACAGTCACTGACCCCCAAGAGTCACACAGCCACTGACCCCAAGAATCATGCAGTCACTGACCCCAATAGTTATCAGTCACTGACACTGACTGTCGCTCAGTTAATAACTCTCAACAGTTACAACACATCACCTGGTCACTCAGTCGCTGACTGCCGATAGTCACTGACCCTGACATTCATTTAGTCACCACCCCCCAAAAGTCATGCAGCTAATAAACCCCAGCAATCACTTAGTCACTAACACTCAACAGTTACTCAGTTAATAACTCCCAACACTCAATCACAAACACATCAGTTGTCACTCAGTCACTGACCCTCAACAGTCACCCAGTCACTAGCATGTCACCCAGTCACTAACATATCATCCCGTCACTAACATGTCACCCCGTCACTAACTCTCAACAGTCACTCCGTCGCTAACATGTCAGTTAGTCACTAGGAATATAGGATAAGTAGATCATTTCACCCTTAAGGCTGTTTTGGCAGTGAATGAGATCATGGCTGATCTGTGACCTGTACCGCTTTACCTGCTTTTGCCCCATATCCCTTTCTATCCTTGCCTAGCAAAAAATCTATGAATCTCAGATTTAAAATTTACAATGAATCTAGCATCAATTACCATTTGTGGTAGTGAGTTACAAGCTTCCACAACTCTTTGTCTGTTTGGAAGTCTCCTTGGTTTGTGTTGCACTAGGTGTAGATAATGAAGAACCAAGTCTCTCTCTGGTCTGAGTTTGTACCAGGTGCAGTACACCTCAGGAAACAGACCCCAATCTCTCTCTCTGGTCTGAGTTTGCACCCGGTGCAGTATACCTCAGGAAACAGACCCCAATCTCTCTCTCTGGTCTGACTTTACACCAGGTGTAGTACAACCCATGGATCAAGTTCCAATCTCAATCTGTTCTGATTGGGATTCAGTAATGTCCAGGTGTTTTCATATAGCTCCTCATTTCTTTTAAACTTCCACATGGAATTTTTGAAATTTTATGGAATGCTGAAAGTTGCAGCCACATTTTTTCAACATTAAAAATTAGTTACTTGAGAACTTGGTGTCCACTTGCCCGGTTGGAGCTCCTTCATAGCTGGTCTGAGCATGATTAAATGAGTGTACAAAAATGTGGCAAATGGATTTCAATATGGATAAGTGTGAGATCATCCACTTTGGATTTGAGAAAGACAAATTAGAATACTTTCTTGATAGTGAGAGATGAGGAACGATGGAGGAGCAAATATATCTAGGTGCTCAGGTGCAGAAATCACTAAACGCTAGTGCACAGGTACAAAAAATGATTGGGAAGGATAATCAAATGTTGGGTTTGTCTCAAGGGCATCAGAATACAAAGTAGGGGAAATTTTCCTTCTGTTGTATAAAGCTTTTGTCAGGCCCCATGTGGACTACATTCCGTTTTGGGCATTCAATCTCAGGAAGAATATACTGACCTTGGAAGGGGTGCAATGCAGATTTACCAGAATTGTAACAGAACTTAATTGGTTAAATTTTGAAGACAACTTGCATAAACTTAGGCTATATTCCCTTGAGTTTAGTAGGTTGGGGAGTGAATCGAGGTACATCATTTGTGGCAACAAGAACAGATTAGAGGCTGGGAATTCTGCAGCGAATGACTAATCTCCTGACTCTTCATCATCTACAAGGCACAGGTCATGAGTGTGATGGAATACGCTCCACTTACCTGGATGAACACAGCTCAAATGACATTCAAAAACATCGACACAACCCAGGACAAAGCAGTCTGCTTGATCGGTACCCCATCCACCTCCTTAAGCATTCACTCACTCCACCACCAGCACACAATGGCAGCAGTGTGTACCATATACAAGATGCACTGCAGCAACTCACCAAGGCTCCTTCAAAAGCCTTCCAAACCCACAATCTCTGCCAAAAAGGAAAAGGGCAGCAGATGTATAGGAACACCACAACTTGCAAGTTCTCCTCCAAGTCACAGACTTGCCATTTGGTCACTGTCGCTGGGTCAAAATCCTTGAACTCCCTCCCTAACATCTCAGCGGTTCAAGAAAGTAACTCACCACCACCTTCTCAAGGGCAACTAGGGATGGGCAATAAATGCTGGCCTAGCCAGTGACACTCACATTCCAAGAAATAAATTTTTTAAATGCCCAAGTTTACATCTGCCAAAATCATGAACCATTTTCCATTTGTGTTATAGTCCATTACAGTGTGTTAAATGTTTTGTGTGTTTTGGGTAGGCACAAATGTTTATTCAGTAGCTGACTGCTTCCATAAACAAGCTTCACGAAGAACTGCTACAAATTGCCGAAGTGTTGACTGTGATTAATTAATAATGATATTTTCAATGAATTTATCCAGGTTTTACTTAAAAATATTCAGTCTCTCTCCTCTCAGATCTCCTTCCATTCTCCTGGCTCTGAATCCCCACTCATTGGTTCAATTACCCCTACACACACAGGCCAGCTCTGCCTTCCTTCCCTATAAGAATGCTCATCTCTCCCGCATGCTCACTCCAAGCTCAATTCCACCTCTGTCGTCCAATGCTGGTGTTTATCTCGATGCCGGATATCAGTTGGCAGACACTATAATGTTGTTGATTGACCTGTGTGGGGCTTCCTTAGCACAGCCTGGGTGTATGAACCTCAGAGGAAACACTGGGAGATCCGAACTCCACAATGCTCACACCCTGGACGCAGGCATCACTTGCTACCTGATACAATGGACAAATCACAATAGTATCAATGTAACTGCTATAACAAGTGTTGTAATGTGTTTAAAACGATAAAAGGATCCAATAGGATTGATATAAAGAAACCATTTCCTCTGGTGGAGGAATCCAGAACAAGGGGATAGATTGTTAAAAATTAGAGACAGGCCATTCAGGAGTGAACTCAAGAAACACTTCTTTGCATGAAGGGTGCGTAAATCTGGAACTCCCTGCCCCAAAACACTGTTGATGCTGGCAGTTAATTGGAACTTTCAATACTGAAATGCATTCAGGGATACGGAGCAAAAGTAAGTAGATTTCATCACTTTCTGTTTTCTGTTGCAAGGCCTGGTCAGATAGCATCTTCAACAGTGTGAGCTCTACATAGGCTGCAGGAAAGCTTACACACATGAGCTGGGTGGTCTTGTGCTGTGTTCATTTCTATTCTTACAGCCCAACTCCAAGCAATACTAAGAGACAGCAGAGTGTCATTGAAATGTGTGCCGTTAAACAAACATTCTCCTGCAAGCATTCATGTGAGCAGCCAGTCTCGGCTCTTAGGATTGGTTGATGAAGAGATTCAACCTATTAATGTGGATGAGTATCTAGGTAACTGCAAGTGAAAGGGCTAATATTTAGCCAAAACCAATCTCTCATCATTCATTTAAACAGGAAATAGGTAGGTGAATGGTTCAATCAATTCCTTTCACAATAGGCTATCTGTTAGTAATAGGAGAAAAGGGTGATTGAAAGGTTTCTCCCCTCCTGCCAGACCCAGGTTGTGTTAAAAACAAAAAAACTGCGGATGCTGGAAATCCAAAACAAAAACAGAATTACCTGGAAAAACTCAGCAGGTCTGGCAGCATCGGCGGAGAAGAAAAGAGTTGACGTTTCGAGTCCTCATGACCCTTCGACAGAACTTCGACAGGACTCGAAACTTTTCTTCTCCGCCGATGCTGCCAGACCTGCTGAGTTTTTCCAGGTAATCCAGGTTGTGTTAAGATGGATGTAATTTCTGTCTGATTGTAATAGCATGAAGCAGCCATTTTTTGAATTTAAAAATGTAACAGGTTGGGTCAACCAGTCAAATCTAAAACTTCTTCACTCATTCTCATGGGCTATACACCTACCTAATGGGTTATGTGATATTAGTTAGAATGCAAAGACTTAAGCCATTGTCTTCAGCTCCTGTCATAAACTCTGTCATTGCAACTGTTTCCATTTTCTGGCCACTCAGACTGTCTCAGTCTGAATCATTCCTATTTGTTTCTGAGCTCAGTTTCCGACACATTGCCTGTCTATTACCAAGGCAGCCTACATCCACCACCGCAACATGCCCTGTTTCTGTCCCTGCCTCAGCCCAACTGCTGCTGAAACTCTCATCCATACTTTTGTTACCTCTAGACTTGACTACTTCAATGCTCTCCTGGCCAGCCTGCTATCTTCCACCCTCCATAAACTTGAGCTCATCCTAAAACAGCTGCCTGCATCCTGATATGCACCAAGTGTCAGCTGTGGCTCAGTTGAAATCACTCTCACCTCTGAGTCCCATTGCAGACTTGAGCACAAAAATCTAGGCTGATGCCCAAGTGCAGCACCGAGGGAGTGCTGCACCTGTCAGAGCTACCATTCTTTGGATGAGATGTTAAGCTGAGGCCCCAGCAGCCCTTTCAAGTGGATGTAAAAAGATCTGATGTCATTTTTTTCAAAGAAGAGCAAGGGAATTATCCCTTGGCTAATATTTATCCGTCAATCATCACAAAAAACAGCTTATCTGATCATTACCACATTGCTGTTTGTGGGAACTTGCTGTGAGCAAATTGGTTACCGCATTATCTACATTACAGCAGTGACTAGGCTTCAATAAAGTACTTCATTGGCTGTAAAGCACTTTGGAACTTCCTATGGTTGTGAAAGGCACTATTTGGATAAAAGTCTTTCTTTTTGTTTTCTTTCAAGTTTCATTCATCCATCCAACACTCCTGTGATTGTTTTCCTACATTGACTCCTGGCTAAGCAATGTTTCAAATATAGAATCTCTTCCTCATGGTTTTGTCTTTCTCCATTTCTGTAACCTCCTCCAGCTCTACAAACCCCTCAAGCTCTCTGTTCCTCTGGCTCTGGCCTTTTGTGCATTGTTCCCTCTCTTCATCCCATCACTGATGGCCGTGCTTTCAGCTGGCTAGCCCCTGCACTCTGGAATTCCATCTATAAGCATCTCTACTTCTCTAATTACCCCTTCTCTTTAATACCGCCCTTAAAACTTACCTCTTTGAACAGTGTTTGCTCATGTCTCTTATTAACCACTTCATTGGCTCAGCAATCTGCGTGAAGTATCTTGGGCTATTTTCCAATGCTGAAGTCGCTATATGATTGCAAGTTACTATTGTTTTGGTGGTGTTTAATCTTCAGTATTTATTAAATGCTGTTAGACTGGAATGGATTACTGAGCACTAGAAATCAAGTGCAGCGATAATTCTTACAGAACTTCAAAAATCTATCTGCTGGGATGCATTACCATATTTGTAGTTATTATTCAACGCCATTGAGTCTGACCATTTCATTGACTATTTTGATAAATTCTGCTGGGAAAAAAGGTTGAAAGAAAACATCAGCAGGTGCAGTTTTTGTAGATTATTCTTGTGTCTTTGAAATGTTAGTAAAATTGTCAGAATCCTGGCTCATTTGTCATAAAAGTAGACCATAAAGTAAGATATTGGATCATATGAACAGTGAGTGAAATAAAAAGACCACATAAATTTCTCCCATCAATTTCCAAAAACATAAACAACACAGGATAATGTGAATATCTGCCAAACAGAAACCATAAGTTTAAAACTTTCAGACAGTTATTCTCAGGATATGACTAATGCTGGCAAAACAGGCAGCCATTGTACTGTTATACAGTGCTCTTACCATCTCAGCACGTCCCAAAGTGCTTTACAGCCAATGAAGCACTGATGGAATGGAATGTAATAACTGGTGCGTGACTGGGAATGAGACAGCCCAGTCTACAACTGACTCCTGTGTTGAGCCAAATCCAGTAAGCAGCTTTGACGTAGATTGTCAGAATTGTTACCTGGCGCTACAGGTGTTCCCATCAGACCTGAACATACTATGTTCCTTGAGGATGTAATTCTCAAAGAGGGTCATGGGTCTTTGGAGTAATGTGATTTCAAGACCTCGCACATAGACCACGTACATAACGTACGGCAATGTTAGTTTTCAGGATCATTGGCTACTTTCAAGGTTACTTTTGGGCCATGGCAGATTTCACACAGGCATTGCAACCACTTATACATCAATGGGAGTTGAAAAATAGCCCGATACATGAATGTGGAGATGCTTCAAAGTATCTGAGTATATATAGCATGTCTGTATGAGTCTGAGAGTTTGTGTCCAGAAAGGCCACTTTTGTGTCAAGGTGTGAAAATTGGCACTCTCTTTTCTATAGATCTCAGCCTGGGCCTCTTTCTCCATGACAACCAAATCATATGGGATTGTCTCCAGGCAGAGTTCATCATCCCCCATTCCAGGACATTCTATTTTACATTAAATTAAATAAGACAGTCTAAACATAACTGTCTTATAAAGTCCCACATTTGTAACACCTCCCCATTAAAAATTAGAAAAAGCATCACCCCGTGGTAATAATAGTAATATTTTTCTATAATACTATCAAAATACAACATTGTAAATGTTCTAATAACTAAGCTACAATATACAGTAACTTTTTGTCATATTTCACAGTTAAACATTTTGTCTTGGCAACATTATAAACCTTAACCCACAACAGCCACCTGAATGCGACAACTAACTTGCGTGATTTCTTAGAGTTCTAACTCTCTTGTAAATGAGAGTTTCTTTTACTACTGGTCATTTCACTTTCAATCTGGTTTTGCATCCTTCATGTTACTTTTTAACATCCATATTAGATTGTACATATGGGGTGATGATGGAATAGTAATGTCACTGGGTTAGTAATCCAGCTCTGAAGAAGAGTCATGTTGGACTTGAAACGTTAACTCTGTTTCTCTCTCCACAGTTGGTGCCAGACCTGATGAGTTTTTCCTGCACATTTTTGTGTTTATTAGTAATCCAGAAGCACAGGCTAATGTACTGGGGATATGGGTTCAAATCCCACTATGGCAGCTGGTGGAATTTAAATTCAATTAAAACTAATCTCAGTCATGACCATGAAATTATCATCAATTGTTGTTAAAACCCATCTGGTTCACTCTGCCATTCTCACCTGGTCTGGCCTATGTCTGACTCCACATCCACAGCAATGTGGTTGACTTTTAACTGCCCTCTGAAATGGCCTATGAAGCCATTCAATTCAAAGGCAATTAGCGATGGGCTAGCAAACGCTGGCCTTGTCACTTCCTGGACCTGAGGTAGTATTTGCAATGGGCTGAAAGGTTTCACAATTTGTTTGGTGTCAAGAACTACAGTGATAGAACAGGGGATTTCTCTTTGGATTCCAGTTCACAGATGCCAGCATCCAGAAGGCATGTGGGTTGCCGGCAAAGCACTTCTTACCCTCTGGATTCAGCAATTTCCATTGTTCTCCTTTAACACCAGACACCAAATCATCACCACGATTTTTGCTTTTTAAGACAGACTCTGCACCACTCTGTTCAAGTTTTAACTTCTGATTTCTATCTTCTTCCATGTCTGCATGTTTTTTAATGTCCAAGTCAATGAAGAAAGTCTCAACCAGCCAAACATCTGAATTGTCCTGCATAACAATTGAGTTCACTTCACCCTGTTGTTACAAATATGAGATTTATAAGATTGTTATGTTTTGGGACTGTGTCTTTAATTTATGATAACATTAAGCGGGTCATGCAGCCTGTTTTGAAATCTGCCTAACAGCCTGGATGATATGGCTATTAAAGATTAAAGGAGACCCAGGTTGTTTTGTTTATACTTGGAGATAATGGCAGCTGCATCTGTGTTTGCAGTGGTTAGACTGTTATAGTTTCCAAAGTTCAGGGAAGGCATTGAGAATGTCATGAAGAAAGTGGTTATACTTTAAGTGGTCCATTTACCACCAAGGTAAAATAGAGTTGGGATCTAAAGAATAGCTAATAAGAATTCATGTTGCCCTAGAGATGGGCTTTGAGAGGAAAAGGATCCTTCAGAAAATATTTGTAGGTTACAGACTTTCCTAAAATATCACTGAATCTCACAGACAAGTTAGTCTGCCAAGATCTGGGAGAAAGTGAGAGCAGCTAGAAGCCACGAGTCTCTATGGTTCACCACGCAGGAATGTAGGTGGGAGCTCATATTCAGGTTGAAAAGACAAAATTTGTGAGGCTTTGAAATGAAGGTGGAATATTCATTTAACTTGCGCTAGAGGGAGAGTCTCCAGGAAAAAACCCTCACCATGAAAGACACTTCTGGGTTTAAGAATTACTAGGCTGGGAAAAGAAACAATTAGAGGTAAACCTGTGGGGGCTAAGAATCACTGGTTCCAGGAGAATTGAATGTCTATCTAATGTACAGTGGCAAGTATAATCATGGAATGGGATTTTCAGCTGTGTTAAAAATAAATGGGAAAATTCTGTTTGGTGGTTTCAAATGTAAGTTGCCTAGACATTAGTGTTTAGTCAATGTTGTTCTTTATTCAGTAAAAGCCTTAAAACATGAAATCTTGTCATGTCATCCTTTCAGCTATTAGCTGAAGGTTCAAATTTCCTTTTTAAAGGTTATCAGTCTTTAAGGGTTTGAACAAATTTGAGGGCTCTTGCGGGATTTTGAATCCACAGGCTGAGACATGCACCCTTTGTTTGGCCAGAGTTTAAACGAACAAGACTTCACAGTGACATTTTCTGTATTTATTGAAACATTGAAATTGTTACTTCTATGCTGAAACATTCGTCAAAAGTGACAACTTGTCTTTGAGTGGTTTACAACAGTTAACAAAGGCTAATTTCAAAGTGATGGCCGTAAAGTTGGAAATAGATTTAAAACTAGGCACTAAGAAGTCAGGAATAAATTAAGTATTTTGGTTCAACATCTGAATCTTGAGGAAGAAAAGACTAATCCTGATGAAACATAGGTTGAACTAGTTAGTTGGTTGCAAATGAGTCAGTTGCAAATGAAGTAACTTTAGTTGGAAAGAGATAGGGAAAAGCAAACATTTGAATTCAAGAAAGAAAGAGAAAGGAAAAGACTTGAATTCAAAAGAGAAAAAAAGGAAAAGAGAAAGAAAGGGAATTGCAAAACCTTGAATTAGAATTTCAAAGAGAAAGGAGAACCAGAAAATTTGAACTGGACAGAGAAAGGCATTGATTATGTAAACATGGAGAGCGAGGCAGATTTGACCATGGGTCAGATTTAACTCCTGGTTTTGATCTCACAAGAACTATTCTCCTAGTGCCTAAATTAATGAAGAAAGAGTTGAAATGTATTTTATCTCATTTGAGAAAATTGCTGCAAAGTTACAATGGCCCAGAGACATTTGGACTATTTTATTACAAGCTGTTTTGGTAGGGAAAGGATTGGAGGTTTATTCAACCCTTTCGGTGAACAGTCTGCAGATTACAATAGTTAAAACTGCCATGCTTAATATGTATGAGTTACAGAGGCTTATGGGCAAAAATTTAGAAATCTGAGAAAGACAGAATCAGACTTTTATGGAATTTGCTAGAGAAAAATAAATGGTGCTACATCAATGGTATAAGGCTGTGAAGCTGGAGCAAGATTTTGAAAACTTTAGAGGGGTGCTGTTAATGAAACAATTTGAAAACAGTATTCCTTTAGAAATCAGGTCCCACCTAGAAGACTGTAAAGTTTCTAAAGTAAGGGAGGTGGCTGTTATGGCTGATGGTTATAAACTACCCCACGAACATATAGATGGCAGCAAATCTTTGCAATCCAACAGAAAAGCTGCAGAGATAAGATAAATGATAGTGAACAGAGCATTAATTACAATGATGGGCATAGCAGAAATGAAAAGATGGATGTTTCTCAGAATTTTCTGGAGGGTAAGCCCCATCATCTGCTAACACCAGTGACTGGGCTGATCTGGTATCTCTAATAATGACAATTTTCTCCCCTGCTTTACCACACAATAATGACTACACTTAACATTTAAACAGAAAACTTTCATAATTTCCTACACCCTGTACCACTTGAGTAATGAATGCAGGATGACCTACAGGTCTGTCATCAGCTTTACCCACCGGGACAGTAATTTCTAGAGGAACACTGTGCAATCTTTAATTTTCAGCATTCTGCCTTTATATGTCCTTTTTCTATGATAAAGATAACATGGCAGTATCCTTGAATCAAAGTTAACCTCCAGACTAAAACAGAATTACCTGGAAAAACTCAGCAGGTCTGGCAGCATCGGCGGAGAAGAAAAGAGTTGATGTTTCGAGTCCTCATGACCCTTCGACAGAACTTGAGTTCGAGTCCAAGAAAGAGTTGAAATATAAGCTGGTTTAAGTTGTGTGTGTGGGGGGCGGAGAGAGAGAGAGAGAAGTGGAGTGGGGGTGTGGTTGTAGGGACAAACAAGCAGTGATAGAAGCAGATCATCAAAAGATGTCAACAACAATAGAACAAAAGAACACATAGGTGTTAAAGTTAAAGTTGGTGATATTATCTAAACGAATGTGCTAATTAAGAATGGATGGTAGGGCACTCAAGGTATAGCTCTAGTGGGGGTGGGGAGAGCATAAAAGATTTAAAAAAATTTTTTTTTAAAAAAAATAATGGGAATAGGTGGGAAAAGGAAAATCTATATAATTTATTGGGAAAAAAAAGGAAGGGGGAAACAGAAAGGGGGTGGGGATGGAGGAGGGAGCTCACGACCTAAAGTTGTTGAATTCAATATTCAGTCCGGAAGGCTGTAAAGTCCCTAGTCGGAAGATGAGGTGTTGTTCCTCCAGTTTGCGTTGGGCTTCATTGGAACAATGCAGCAAGCCAAGGACAGACATGTGGGCAAGAGAGCAGGGTGGAGTGTTAAAATGGCAAGCGACAGGGAGGTTTGGGTCATACTTGTGGACAGACTGCAGGTGTTCTGCAAAGCGGTCGCCCAGTTTACGTTTGGTCTCTCCAATGTAGAGGAGACCACATTGGGAGCAACGAATGCAGTAGACTAAGTTGGGGGAAATGCAAGTGAAATGCTGCTTCACTTGAAAGGAGTGTTTGGGTCCTTGGACGGTGAGGAGAGAGGAAGTGAAGGGGCAGGTGTTGCATCTTTTGCGTGGGCAAGGGGTGGTGCCATAGGAGGGGGTTGAGGAGTAGGGGGTGATGGAGGAGTGGACCAGGGTGTCCCGGAGGGATCGATCCCTACGGAATGCCGATAGTGGGGGTGAAGGGAAGATGTGTTTGGTGGTGGCATCATGCTGGAGTTGGCGGAAATGGCGGAGGATGATCCCTTGAATGTGGAGGCTGGTGGGGTGATAAGTGAGGACAAGGGGGACCCTATCATGTTTCTGGGAGGGAGGAGAAGGCGTGAGGGCGGATGCGCGGGAGATGGGCCGGACACGGTTGAGGGCCCTGTCAACGACCGTGGGTGGAAAACCTCGGTTAAGGAAGAAGGAGGACATGTCAGAGGAACTGTTTTTGAAGGTAGCATCATCGGAACAGATGCGACGGAGGCGAAGGAACTGAGAGAATGGGATGGAGTCCTTACAGGAAGCGGGGTGTGAGGAGCTGTAGTCGAGATAGCTGTGGGAGTCGGTGGGTTTGTAATGGATATTGGTGGACAGTCTATCACCAGAGATTGAGACAGAGAGGTCAAGGAAGGGAAGGGAAGTGTCAGAGATGGACCACATGAAAATGATGGAGGGGTGGAGATTGGAAGCAAAATTAATAAATTTTTCCAAGTCCCGACGAGAGCATGAAGTGGCACCGAAGTAATCATCGATGTACTGGAGAAAGAGTTGTGGAAGGGGGCCGGAGTAGGACTGGAACAAGGAATGTTCCATATACCCCATAAAGAGACAGGCATAGCTGGGGCCCATGCAGGTACCCATAGCCACACCTTTTATTTGGAGGAAGTGAGAGGAGTTGAAGGAGAAATTGTTCAGCGTGAGACCAAGTTCAGCCAGACGGAGGAGAATAGTGGTGGATGGGGATTATTTGGGCCTCTGTTCGAGGAAGAAGCTAAGGGCCCTCAGACCATCCTGGTGGGGGATGGAGGTGTAGAGGGATTGGACGTCCATGGTGAAGAGGAAACGGTTGGGGCCAGGGAACTGGAAATTGTTGATGTGACGTAAGGTGTCAGAGGAATCACGGATGTAGGTAGGAAGGGACTGGACAAGGGGAGAGAGAAGGGAGTCAAGATAACGAGAAATGAGTTCTGTGGGGCAGGAGCAAGCTGAGACGATCGGTCCACCGGGGCAGTTCTGTTTGTGGATTTTGGGTAGGAGATAGAAGCAGGCCGTCCGAGGTTGGGCGACTATCAGGTTGGAAGCTGTGGGAGGGAGATCCCCAGAGGAGATGAAGTCAGTGACAGTCCTGGAAACAATGGCTTGATGTTCAGTGGTGGGGTCATGGTCCAGGGAGAGGTAGGAGGAAGTGTCTGCGAGTTGACGTTCAGCCTCCGTGAGGTAGAGGTCAGTGCGCCAGACAACAACAGCACCACCCTTGTCAGCGGGTTTGATGACAATGTCAGGGTTGGACCTGAGAGAATGGAGTGCAGTAAGTTTAGAGAGAGACAGGTTAGAATGGGTGAGAGGAGCAGAGAAATTGAGACGACTAATGTCACGCCGACAGTTCTCAATGAAAAGATCAAGAGAAGGTAAGAATCCAGAGGGAGGGTCCAGGTGGAGGGAGAATATGGAGATGGGTAAAAGGATCCGTTGAACTGGGAGAGGACTCCTGCCCAAAGAAGAGAGCCCGGAGACGAAGACGGTGGAAGAAGAGTTCAGCATCATGCCGAGCCCGAAATTCATTGAGGTGAGGGCGTAAGGGTATGAAACGAAGTCCTCTGCTGAGCACTGAACATTCAGCATCGGAGAGGGGAAGGTCAGGGGGTATAGTGAATACACGGCTGGGGTTGGGATTGGAAGATGGGGTGGGGACGGAGGGACAGGCAGGGGTGGAGGGTCCTAGATGGGTGTTGGTATCGATGAGTTGTTGGAGCTTGCGTTCCTTAGCACTTGAGAGAAAGAGAAAAAGTTTCTTGTTGAGGCGTCGGATGAGCCTAAGGATAAAATGAAACTGGGGGCACGCGCAGCTTTGAAAAAGGGTATGGCGGTGCTGCTGGAGGGAGAGGTCGAGTGTGTTCATATGGCGGCGCATAGCACTGAGTGTGGATTTCAGAATGTGACGGGAACAGCAATCCGAGAAACGTTTTATGTCCCGGAGATACCTGTAATCCTGGGTGGGTTCGAAACATGAGGGGTGGAATTTCAGTTGAAATCCACGTAGGGTAAGTCGGAGATGGAGACAGTCCCTGAGAAAGGAGATATGGCTGTGAAAGCGGGTTTTAGTAAACACCTTGTCAAACACCAGGAGGGAAATGAAAGCAAGGAAGGTGAGCAGGGCAAAAGAGAGGAACGGAAATCTTGTCACAGAAAAGAACAGAACTTCTTCAAGGAGGTAGGCATTTCTTGAAGAGCAGTGGCAGTCAATTAAACACAGAGATAAAAACAAAAAAACTGAGGATGCTGGAAATCCAAAACCAAAACAAAAACAGAATTACCTGGAAAAACTCAGCAGGTCTGGCAGCATCGGCGGAGAAGAAAAGAGTTGACGTTTCGAGTCCTCATGACCCTTCGACAGAACTTGAGTTCGAGTCCAAGAAAGAGTTGAAATATAAGTTGGTTTAAGGTGTGTGTGTGGGGGGCGGAGAGAGAGAGAGAGAGAGAAGTGGAGTGGGGGTGTGGTTGTAGGGACAAACCCTTACTGTCTCTCTTACTATTCTGAGGAGAATCTGCTTCTCCCTCCATGCCATTTTCCTGACTTTGATCTATCTTTCTAGTTTCTGTGTGAGTTCACAAACAATAGCCTGATGCAACATGCTTGTGAGACATCTTAGAACTGTCTAACATTACTCTCTTATCTTAGAAATTTTACAATCTTCTAGGTGGGTCCTTATTCCCAAAGGGACACTATTTAAAATTTTTCCATTAGCATTACCTCTCTAAGGCTGTCAAAGTCTTGTTCAATCTACAAAGACCCATACCATTTGTCAAATATCATTTCCTTTTCTCTAATGAAATTCAATATTAGACTGACTCTGTTCCTTCTTTATATTTCTAAATTTCTGTCTGTAAGCCTCCAGCACCAACGCGTAGGCACTGAGTACGGTAATTTTCACTATATCATAGTCAGCAGACTGCACATCCGAGAGAAATGCATATATCTCTGAAGCCATGCCCGTGAACACACTCTGCAATAACTTTCTTTTGGCTATTGCAGTTTCGTAGCAATTTTCTCAAATGAGACAAAATAAATTCAACTCTTTCCTGAATTTAGGCACTAAATTAATATTTCCCCACAGCATCCACAACCTTTTTGGGGAGTGAGTTCCATTTTTCATGACAAACACCTGCAAATTGAATTAAAAACATTAACAGATTAAATTAAACTCAAGTCATAAGGGCAAGTACAGGAACAAGCTGAGAAATAACATGGAATTACTTTGGAAGATTATAGAGGGAGGAATGGCACGATTCCAGCACATCATTGAAGCACACTGAATGTTGAATAAGATAGCTGCAGGATGTGAGAAAGTACTTTCTACAGATTTGATCTCCGATTGTTGCAGCAGTCAGATCAGAAAGATCATTCAGTTTATAATTGTGTGTGCTGCACGAAAGACCATTTGGTATTGATCTACCAGATGGAGAGTACAAAAGGAAAGCAAGCATTTGCTTATCAAAGTGAAAAGCAGAGAGCATGGTCCAGACTGCCCGCGGTTTCTCTAAACTTTAAAAAGTGTCATGGATAGAATGTAGTCGCTCTCTTACTGTTCATAATCAGTATGTTTTCTGTGGAAAGCGGTATGTCCTTTCCTACCCTTGGAGTGTGCATGCCAATTAAATAATTCAGCAAGTTTGTGTGAGTTTAAAATAAAGAAGATTATTTATTCTCACATGTTTACCCTAAATTCATTCAACTTCACATATTTGGCCTTATGCATGCACACACACAGACAAAGATTGGATATAGATAAAGATAATGCATTTTTACAGATTACAGTTAACTCAGTCTCTGATTTGTTTTCTGGTCTCCCACATGGCAGGCCTGCAGTTTCTTGAATAGATTCCATGGTTTAAAGTTGAAGTGAAGGTCTTGTAAAGCAAATGGTTCACTTCAGACTGTGAGGTTTCTTGTAGTCAAATATCTAGAAGGTTGGTTCTCAGTCGAAATTTGAAACTGGAACAGGTTAAGTACTTTGGCTGCTTGATGATTTGCAGCTAGCTCAAGTGTCTGGTTCTCACACTGGCTGACAATGGATGGTTCTTATGGACCTGCTGGGTCCTGGGGTAATAAGGGCACAGTCCCTGAAACCAGTTTTGATCACATGACCAATGGGTTAACACTTCTGAGGCCCAGCCAGGCTAGTTTGAATGGGGGAGGCAGTCGTGATACAATGGGAAGTTGATAGTGCCCATTGAGTTTCAATCTTCCCTTTTGTCCAGTATGAAACATGGAGACAGGCACTCTGGAAAATCCATAGTCTATAGGTGTGGCCCAACCTTAAACAATTAGATGTGTGAATTCCACAGATGGCTGTGAGGGGCCCTCACCTATATCCATTTTTAATTAGTTATTCATCAGGGATTTGGTACTGTCTGTAATCCAAATGCCAAAAGCCACATGATTGGCAGCAGCCAACTTAACAGCTTGTTTGTGACCAATTTTTAAAAGTATTGACTGAAAGTTCAAATTATGACATGCCTGTACTGGCCATGACAAAAGGTTTCCTGAAGGAAGAGACCATCAAGTAGTAAAAATGCGCAGGTATTCCAGGGCACTCCTGGGAAGGTGGGTTGCCCATCAAGGGGAAAGAAATCAAATGATCATTGCGCTGGTCATTGACTGAAATGCCATTGTCAGTTTGTCTATCATTGGGCTTTGCTGATAGATGATTGCAGTGAAATATGGGAAGTTATTGCAATGTAGAACAAGTCAATGGGTGCAGTACTGGTTGTTATATGGCAATGATGTACTGGTGGCAAGCACAATGTTTTTGGTTTTGACCTTGCTCAGCACAATGGCATTGTCAATGATAGAGCCAGCTAGGCTTAAAGTGCACCAATGGTTGACCAGTCAGCTTGTCTCATTAATGGGACCTGGAAGGGTCCCCTGTCACCTCACATAGAATTTACAGCACAGAAGGAGGCCATTCAGCCCATCACACCTTTGCCAACTCTTTGAAAGAGCTTTCCAATTAGACACACACTTCCTGAGCTTTCTACATTGCCCTGAAATGTTTTCCTTTTCAATTCCCTTCTGGAAATTTACTATTTAATCTGCTTCCACCACTCTATCAAGCAGTGAAATCCAGAGCATAACAGCTTGCTGTGTAAATAAGAAACCGCCCATCTCCCCACTGTGTCCTCTGGTTACCAACCTTACATCTGGATGCTTTTTCTGCTTGGAAAAACATTCCACATTCACTTCCTAACAAGTGTTGCACATTATTTATTTGGGTAACACATACTTTAAACAACCTCTAAACCAAGCTACACAGCTCGTGATATCCCTAAAGGGAAATCCCATCCCATCTGGGCAAACAGTGGGGGAGTGCACAAGCTCTTTATGCTGGTTTTGGCTGGCTATACCTCACCACTACCCTTATGCCCACCGTGAATCTTGTTGGGTGTTGCCATCCTCTGTCTGATATCTGGATGCTCAATATGCCCTTAGAGAGAGATAATATCCATTTAATATTGGACCAACAGAGTGTCTAATCAATTAACACCTCAATGGTTTGGCTTGGTTTAGAGATTCTTAAGCCAAGTGATAGCATATCAGATTCCTGGATACCCAAATTAACCACCAATAATGAGCAGTACCGGTTCAGTATTAAGTGTGGAATGTTTTTTCAAACGTCTACTGAAGATCTATGGGAGGATTGCTTCTCAGACTGTCATAAGGGCAATGTTCAACATTCCCTCCCTCTCTTTGGCCATGACCATGACACAGCCTCAGTTCTACCCTTGTGGCCAGATGGAAATGACAAACTCGACGGATGGTGAATCGTGGATGCAAACCGTGTCTTACTATTTCATTAGCACCTCATTGTACCAGCTCTCTGCACTGGTTCAATGGGTCACTCCCCTGTCACTGGACTCATATGTATTTCTTCCATCATTGGTACACCGTAGCTGCAGTGTCTGCCGTCTACAACAATGGTCCTCAACATTTTTGGTTGATAGACCCCATTTTAAATAGATTATTTACCACTGACTCACAATCTAAATTCTAACATATATATGATAGTGCTGCATGTAAAGATGCATTTAATAATGTTTTTAAGAAAATTGGTAATTACTTAGAGCAACAATTTGAGGATTATTTCACTGATATAGGTAATGATGAGATAGACCAGGCCAGCCTGAGAGAAAAGATAAGTGTAACTGTACTAACATTCTAGTGCATGCCTACTGAACTACTTTTAATGTGATTAAAGATTGTCTGTTAATACCATACATAGTCAGTCAGTTCACAGACCACATCCAGTGCAAATGACTATTGGCCAAATCAGTCTTCACTGCCATCTTACCATTGTTAGATGTTTTAACAGCTTCAAAGCAGGTTACTATTTTGATTTAAATAAACTCCCTCATGAGCACAGGAGTTTCCTTGCCTCCAATTCTATTGCAGAATGGGACATTCTCACGAATAGTTTACAGTGCAAACTCAGTTCAGCTATTCAATGTTACTTAATCATGGAAGGGGATGGTCGATGGCAGACACTAGACCTTGGTCTGTGTTGGTGGAGAGATGTACAGCCCATGTTTTTAACGTGAGGTCCACACTGACAGCATATGGTTGGGGGTGCCTCTCTACTAATTGACACCACGTGTCAAATGATCAAAAATAAGGAATGATGTGGCTATGAGCACAGGACCTAATTTACATATGTTATTTTTCACTCCAAAAGTTGCTGCTAAGTGGTTCTCCTTTCCCAATATGGCTGGTGCCACATTCTAGCCATTTAGCACCTGAATGTTGAGTGCAGCACAGCTGACTTTTATGGATCTAAGTGTCTGAATCTCAGATTGCATATGGTTAATGTCTGACCCTCAGATTCTGTATTGTCAGGCATTATCTCATCCTCATGTTGCGTGCTACCAGACAATGTCTGAATCCTGCCATTTGTTTTGGGGCCTCACTGTGTGCTGTTTCTGGTGGATGGAGTTCCAGGGTTTTAGGGATTGATGTGGTGTCTGCACACCCAGGAGCTCTGGAACTCTGAATCATTACCTTGCTGAGTTCAGTTAACTGCCTTCTCTCAGAGAGGATAAGTCCCCATTCAGATCTTGTGTATTGTTGCCTGGTGGGGTCTGTGGCCTCTGTCCATGTGCAGTGTCAGAGGTTGCAGTTCCTGTGCAGTTCTCGAAAGGGAGTGCTCCTCAACATCTTCTTACACTTCAGTCCCATCCCACTGATTGGAGCAGGATGGTCAAGTCTCAGCATTTTCTCGTGCTCCTAGGCTCAGCTAAAACAGCAATTAGTATGTCCAAGGCAGGCAGACATGGCTAGTGGGAGGCATTCTTGCTTCTTGTCTCTCTTCCACCATCTTGTCTGTGCCCATGTGTCCCTGGAGTGTAAGCACAGTTCCCACTAGTACACTTGATGTCTTCTGGTGGATGTTAGTAAAGACACTGATTTAGTTGGGAAGGTATCCTTTTGTTTTGGTGGCAATTTGATGATCATTTTGACATCTTTTTAGTTTAACCGGTCCTCCCATATTAGTAGTGCCCTCAAAGGGCATTTGTGATGATCCTTAGTTAGTGACCTTGTGACAGCCTAATGTCATCCCCATTGGTCCATCCAAAAGGCTTTCAATTACTTTAATGATACACCTGGGTTACCCTGTAAAGTTCTGGCTATGTTTGGTGGCAAATAATGTTTGGAATTGCTTCCCAAGCAGTCAGGAATGAGGTTGTATTATTAGAAAAGGTCTGAAGGCCAGGAAAAGGCGATGAGAGTCAGGTGAAGCCCTTTTAAAATTAGGGAAGGGTTCACAGAAATGCATGTTGGAATCGAGACAGAAAGGATCAGATACCTGAAAAGGAAAGATAGCTTTAAAAGTTTAGGATAGTTTTAAATGTATAAATAAATGTGGTGTATTGAATGCAACTGATGTTCAGTGTTAAAAACAAAAACAGAATTACCTGGAAAAACTCAGCAGGTCTGGCAGCATCGGCGGAGAAGAAAAGAGTTGACGTTTGAGTCCTCATGACCCATGTTCTGTTGAAGGGTCATGAGGACTCAAACGTCAACTCTTCTTCTCCGCCGATGCTGCCAGACCTGCTGAGTTTTTCCAGGTAATTCTGTTTTTGTTTTGGATTTCCAGCATTCGCAGTTTTTTGTTTTTATCTCTGGTGTTCAGTGTTATTAGATGTCTTCTCATCAGAAGTCTTAACCATAGCTGTTCTGGAAGGAGGGAATTCTCTGCAGATACGGGGTGGTTGTGAGCTTTAACATTGACACCTGTGTTTCCATGATAGACTTTTGGCTACCGGCAAAACTTCAGAAGCAAAACTTCTGGGTTTTCAGGAGATCCTAGTGACCTGAACGGGAGCCCATCCTCCAGCCCAGGCCAGTCTCGGTGGAGTTCGGGGCTGGGATGGAGAAAACGCCCAGGTACCAGATCCTCCGGGAACTCGGCCGAGGCAGTTACGGGAAGCGTCTACGAGGGGAGACTCCGCAAGACTGGAGTGAGGGTCGCCGTGAAGAAAGTGTGCGACTCTCCTGAAACCTCGGAACTGGCTCTGCAGGAGTTTTGGACGCTGAGCAGCGTGAGGAAGAGGCACCCGAATGTGATTTGGCTGGGCGAGTGCATCCTCCAGAGAGAGCGGATTACCCAGAGGATCAGCAAGGAGCCTCCGGAATCAGAGAGCCACTTGCTCCTGATCGAGGCTTGCCTGAAAGAGAAGTGTTGTTTCGATCCTGGGTCTTCGCTCTTCCTGTGGTTTGTGATGGAGGGGATCTCAATGACTACTTGGGGAGCAGAGGCCCAGACAGTAGACTAAACAGGAGCTTGATGCAGCAGCTAAGCGCTGCTGTGCTGTTCCTGCACCTGAATCAGATCATCCATCGAGATCTCAAATTAGACAATGTCCTCATCGCCAACGCCCCAAAGAGACCCGTTTTAAAGGTGCGAGTTGAGTTTGTTTCTATTCCCTGCAGGGGGTTAAAAGAACGTGCATTTAAATCTGCGCCCTTCACGACGTTAGGACGTCCTAAAGTGTTGCTTGGCCACTGAGAGTGTAGCCACTGTTGTCAATTTACGCACAACAAGCTCCTAAATCAGCAATGTGACAACGTCTGGGTTTTTGATGTTAAATGATAAATATTGGCCAGGACATAAGGAAGAACTCCTCCCCCTTCCTCTTCCAATAATGCTGTGGGATCTCTTAAATCCACCCGAAGGGCCAGAAGTCAGTTCCGATTAGTGTGGTGCTTCACTAGCTCTCTAATAGTGCAGACCCCCCCCACCACCCCCTCCTCACTCGATGGGGCTGTTCGCCAGGGATTTGTGCTTTACTCTCTAGTGTGGGCTTTGAACCCGCAACCTTATGAACCATTTACAAACAAAGAGCCACCCATCTTCCTGTGGGATTCACCCTAGCCTTTGAGAACTCTGCTATACCTGGTTTTGTGGAGGTGGGCAAGGTGTACAAGGTAAACTGGAAAATCTAGATGCTGACAAGTGTTCTCTAACTGATCAGACACTTAAGAAATTCATAAGCCCCTATATAAACACTTCATAATTAGCTTTTGCAAGAATTATTATAAATTATCTTGAAGTAATATTCTCAACCACAACAACCTATAATGAAATCATAAATTGACCAATAAATGTACTTAATTTCAAGGTGTTATAGTATATCTACTAACCTGCCGATATGATCTTTTGTAAGAGGTTTCCTAATCAGATTACAACTTCATTTACAAACTGCACACTGGCAAGGAGCATATGAAAGAGAATGAGCCCCAAGTGAAAGTTCACAAAAAAAGTCTCCCCAAATCTGCTAAATCTTCAATTTGAACCACAATGTAGAGGCTGCAGCTTTCATTTTCTTACAATCCAGGCTGTGTAGTCTTCAACTCCCCACTGAAGTCAGGTGACAGTACTGTAAATGTTTACATTTCTGATTCTTAACATTCAGTATCCTTTTTGTGTAAATATCAAAATTGCAACAAAAATATTCCCAAACTTATCACTCAAACTGCACTATTAATAATGAGGAAAACTACAAATCCCTTGACAATATAAAAGTGTGCACTGGAACTGAATTATACATGAAAGGGTCCCCCTTATCCTCACTTATCACCCCACCAGCCTCCGCATTCAAAGGATCATCCACCACCATTTCTGCCAACTCTAGCATGATGCCACCACCAGTCACATCTTCCCTTCACCACCTCCCCCCCCCCCCCCCCCCCCCCCCCCCCCCCCCAAATCCCCCCGACGGCATTCCGTAGGGATCGTTCCCTCCGGGACACCTTGGTCCACTCCTCCATCACCCCCTACTCCTCAACCCCCACCTATGGCACCTCCCCATGCCCGCGTAAAAGATGCAACACCTGCCCCTTCACTTTCTCTCTCCTCACCGTCCAAGGGCCCAACACTCCTTTCAAGTGAAGCAGCATTTCCCCCAACTTAGTCTACTGCATTCGTTGCTCCCAATGCGGTCTCCTCTACATTGGAGAGACCAAATGTAAACTGGGCGACCGGTTTGCGGAACACCTGCAGTCTGTCCGCAAGAATGACCCAAACCTCTCTGTTGCTTGCCATTTTAACACTGCATCATGCTCTCTTGCCCACATGTCTGTCCTTGGCTTGCTGCATTGTTCCAGTGAAGCCCAACGCAAACTGGAGGAACAGCACCTCATCTTCCGACTAGGCACTTTACAGCTTTCCGGACTGAATATTGAGCTCAACAACTTTAGATCTTGAACTCCCTCCTCCATCCCCACCCCCTTTCGGTTTCTTCCCTCTTCCTTTTGTTTTTTCCAATAATTTATATAGATTTTTCTTTTCCCACCTATTTCCATTATTTTTAAATCTTTTATGCCCTGCTAGCCTTTCCACTCCACCCCCACTAGAGCTGTACCTTGAGTGCCTTACTATCCATTCTTAATTAGCACATTCGTTTAGATAATATCACCACCTTCAACGCCTCTGTGTTCTTTTTTCTGTGACATCTTTTGATTATCTGCTCTATCACTGTTTGCTTGTCCCTACAACCACACCAGCCCCCACTTCTCCGACCCCCCCACCCAACCACCACCCCCCCCAACACACACACACACACACACTCTTAAACCAGCTTATATTTCACCCCTCTCCTTAGATTTACTCAGTTTTGTTGAAGGGTCATGACGTCTCAAAATGTCAACTCTTTTCTTCTCCGCTGATGCTGCCAGACCTGCTGAGTTTTTCCAAGTAATTCTGTTTTTGTTTTGTTATAGATTAATACTGTTTGATTCTACATTTTAGGGGAACTGAAATGTTTTTGCAGGTGTGATTCCAAGATGGTATGTTTACTGCCTGGTGCCAATGCGGTCCTGCGGTCAGAATTAGGGAAGCTAGTAAGAAGTTAGTAAGCAGGACATCAAATGTAGTAACCTTTGGATTACTCCCAGTACAACATGCAAAATGGAAGGATAAAGCAGATGAATGCATGGCTGGAATGATGGTGCAGGAAGGAGGACTTTAGATTTTTGGGACCGGCTCTGGGGGTGATGGGACCTGTAGAGGCTTGATGGGTTACACCTAAATAGACCTGGGATTGAGATCCTTGCAGGGTGATTTGCTAGTGCTATTGGGGATGCTTTAAAATAGACAGGAGTGTGGGAACCAGGAGATAATAAGAGGAATACCAAGGTCCACAGAATACTGGGAAAGACATAACTTAATATTCCTTATTCTAGTGCTAATTTGTGGGGTAGGAGAAAGTAAGTTTACGTCAGGGTCACTGTGCTTATATGTGAATGTGTGGAATGTGGCAAATAAGATTAGTGAGTTACAGATGCAGATTGTCATGTTACCACACGTGATGTTGTGGCTGTGGCAGAGACCTGGCTCAAAAAAAGGGCAGGACTAGGTGTTAAATATTTCTGGATACAAGGTTTTCAAAAAAGATGGGAATGGAAGAAAAGGAGAGGGGTGGCAGTATTGATTAAGGAGAACATTGCAGTGCTGGAGGAAGAGGATGTCCCACAGGGGTCAAGGACAGAATCTATTTGGGTAGAGTTACGGAACAAAAATGGTGCATTACATTGCTTGGTGTGGTCTATAGGCCACTAACTAGTGGGAAGGATGTGGAGGAACAAGTTTGCAAGGAAATTATATGGTGCAAAAATTTTAGTCATAATGAGAGATCCAAATATGGACTGGGATAGTATTGTGAGGGACAAGAGTTCCTAGTGTGTTCAGGATAATTTTTTACTGTATGTTTCCAATCCAACAAGAAAGCAGACACTGCTGGACCAGGTTCCTGGGAATAAGGTGGGCCAAGTGGATTGTGTCAGTAGGAGAATGAGGGGACAGTGATCCTTGTATCATAAGGTTTAGGCTGACTACGGAAAAAGGCAAAGAACAATCGAGTAAGAATAATTAACTAGAGGAAAACCAACTTCAATGGAGTGAAAACAGATCTGGGTTGAATAAATTTGAAGGAAATGGTAGCTGGACAATGGGCTACTTTCAAAAAAGAATGAGTTTGAGTGTAGTCAAGCTATGTTCATTGGAAAGGTAGGGCAAATAAATTCCAAGCTTCCTGGATGATGAGGGAGAAATTCAGATTCTCTTCTCAAGGTATGTGAGCCTGTGAGAGGCCAGCGTGTGAGTGGCCCAGTGAAGGAGTGGAGCTTTGAGGCTTTGGCTTGAGAGGCTTAGGTGAGCAGAGGCTTGGTCCCAGTGGGGTAGGGCCGGGTAAAGTCCTTTAAGTAAATTAGGAGTAGGTAATGGAGGCAGCAGTTGGGGCAGTCGAGTACTCCGAATGCAGCATGTGGGAAGTCATGGACAGCACAATTGTCCCTGATGACTACACCTGCAAAAGGTGCATCCAGCTGCAGCTCCTGAGAAGCCGAGTTAGGGAACTGGAGCTGGATGAACTTCGGATCATATGGAAGGCAGAGGCAGTAATAGACAGGAGTTTCAGGGAGACAGTCACCCCTAAAAGTCAGGAGGCAGGCAGCCGGGTGAATGTCAGGAGAGGGAAGGGGAATAGACAGAAAGAGCAGAGCACCCCTGTGGCCGTTCCCATCAACAATAGGTATACCGTTTTGGATACTGTTGGTGGGGATGACCTACCAGGGACAAGTTGTAGTGGTCGCATCACTGGCACCGAGGCTGGACCCTCAGCTCAGAAAGGAGGGAGGGAAAAGAGGAGAGCAGTAGTGATAGGGGATTCGATAGTTAGGGGGACAGATAGGAGGTTCTGTGAGAGAGATTGAGAATCCCAGATGGTCTGTTGCCTCCCTGGTGCCAGGGTCCGCAATATCTCGGATCGTGTTCTCAGTATTCTCAGGAGGGAGGGTGAGCAGCCAGATGCTGTGGTCCATGTAAGGACCAATGACGTGGATAGGAAGGAGGAGGAGGTCCTGCAAAGAGAGTTTAGGGAGTTAGGTGCTAAGTTGAAGGACATGACCTCCAGGGTTACGATCTCAGGAGTGCTACCCGTGCCTCGTGCTATTGAGGCTAGAAATAGGAGGATTAAACAGCTAAATTCATGGCTAAGGAGATGGTGCAGGAGGGAGGGCTTCATGCTTCTTGACAGTTGGGCTCTGTTCCAGGGAAGGTGGGACCTGTTCTGACGGGATGGTTTGCACCTGAACTGGAGGGGGACTAACATCCTTGTGGGTAGGTTTGCTAGTGCTGCTCTGGGGCGTTTAAACTAGATTTGCAAGGGGAGGGGAACCAGAGTGTTAGAGCAGATAGTGAGGTGGAGGAGGATAAAGGTCAAGTGAGGAATGCATGTATAGACAGAAATCAAGGGTCCGTATATGATAGAAATTTTCTCAGGTGCATCTATTTCAATGCAAGGAGTATTGTCGGAAAGGCAGATGAGCTTAGGGCGTGGATTGGTACGTGGGATTACGACATTATTGCTAATGGTGAGACTTGGTTGCAGGAGGGGCAGGACTGGCAGCTCAATGTTCCGGGGTTCTATTGTTTCAGACGTGATAGAGGGGGAGGGATGAAAGGGGGAGGAGTGGCATTACTAGTCAGGGAAAATATCACAGCTGTGCGTAAGCAGGGCAGCCCAGAGGGCTCGTATACAGAGGCCATATGGGTGGAGCTGAGGAATGGGAAAGGTGTGACCACACTAATAGGGTTGTATTATAGACCGCCCAATAGTCAAAGAGAATTGGAGGAGCAAATCTGTAGAGAGATAGCAGACCAATGTAAGAAACAGAAAGTTGAGATAGTAGGAGATTTTAACTTCCCACATATTGACTGGGACTCCCATACTGTGAAAGGGCTGGATGGCTTGGAGTTTGTCAAATGTGTTCAAGAAAGTTTTTTAATCAATATATAGAGGTACCAACGAGAGAGGATGCAATACTTGAACCAGACAGGTCAGGTGACAGAAGTACGTGTAGGCGAACATTTTGGGTCCAGTGACCACAATGTCATTAGTTTTAAGCTAATTATGGATAAGGATACGTCTGGTCCTCGAGTTGAGATTCTAAATTGGAGAAAGGCCAATTTTGTGGAAATGAGAAAGGATCTAGGAAGAGTGGATTGGCATAAGTTGTTTTCTGGCAAGGATGTGTTCAGTAAGCGGAAGGCATTCAAAGGCGAAATTTTGAGAGTGCAGAGTTTGCATGTTCCTGTCAGGATTAAAGGCAAAGTTAACAAGCATAGGGAACCTTGGTTTTCAAGGGATATTGGTGATCTGGTTAAAAAGAGAGAGGTGTATAGCAGGTATAGGCAACAAGAAGCAAATGAGGTACTTGTAGAGTATAGAAAATGTAAGAAAATACTAAAGGAAATCAGGAAGGCAAAAAGAAGACATGAGGTTGCTTTGGCAGATAATGTGAAGGTAAACCCGAAAGGTTTCTACAAGTATATTAATAGTAAAAGGACAATAAGGGACACAATTGGTCCCCTTGAAGATCAGAGTGGTCGTCTATGTATGGAGCCTCACGAGACGGGGGAGATCTTAAACAGTTTTTTTGCATCAGTATTTACTCAGGAAACTGGCATAGTGTATAAGGAAGGAAGGGAAACAAGCAGTAGTTTCATGGAACGTATAGAGATTAAAGAGGAGGAGGTGCTTGCTGTCTTACAGCGAATAAAGGTAGATAAATCCCCCAGGCCTGACATGATATTCCCTCGGACCTTGGGGGAGACCAGTGTAGAAATTGCAGGGGCCCTGGCAGAAATATTTAAAATGTCCTTAGCCATGGGTGAGGTGCTGGAGGATTGGAGGGTAGCTCATGTTGTTCCGTTGCTTAAAACGGCTCCAAAAGTAAACCCTGTAATTACAGGCCAGTGAGCCTGACGGCAGTAGTAGGTAAATTATTGGAAGGTGTTCTGGGAGATCGGATATATAATTATTTGGACAGCCAAGAGCTGATTAAGGATAGTCAGCATGGCTTTGTGCGTGGTAGGTCGTGTTTAACGAACCTTGTAGAGTTTTTTGAAGAGGTTACCAAGAAAGTAGATGAAGGAAAGGCTTTGTATGTTGTCTACATGGACTTTAGTAAGGCCTTTGACAAGGTCCCACATGGGAGGTTAGTTCAGAAGGTTCAGACACTTGGTATCCATGGAGAGGTTGTAAACTGGATTCGAAATTGGCTGTGTGGGAAAAGACAGAGTGGTAGTGGATGATTGCTTCTCAGACTGGAGGTCTGTGACTAGTGGTGTGCCTCAGGGATCTGTGCTGGGACCATTGTTGTTTGTTGTCTATATCAATGATTTGGATGATAATGTGGTGAATTGGATCAGCAAGTTTGCTGATGACACCAAGATTGGAGGTGTTGTGCACAGCGAGGAAGGCTTTCAAAGCTTGCAGAGAGATCTGGACCAACTGGAAAAATGGGCCAGAAAATGGCAGATGGAATTTAATGCGGAAAAGTGTGAGGTGTTACATTTTGGAAGGTCAAACCAAGGTAGGACATACACAGAAAATGGTAGGGCACTGAGGAGTGCGGAGGAACAAAGGGATCTGGGAGTTCAGATACATAGTTTCCTGAAAGTGGTGTCACAGGTAGACAAGGTTGTAAAGAAAGCTTTTGGCATACTGGCCTTCATAAATCAAAGTATTGAGTATAGAAGTTGGGATGTTATGGTGAAGTTGTATAAGACATTGGTGAGGCCAATTTTGGAGTATTGTTGCAGTTCTGGTTGCCTAACCACAGGAAGGATATCAGTAAGATTGAAAGAGTGCAGAGAAGAATTACTAGGATGTTGCCGGGTCTTAAGGAGTTGAGTTACAGGGAAAGATTAAACAGGTTAGGACTTTATTCCTTGGAGCGTAGAAAAATGAGGGGAGATATGATAGAAGTTTACAAAATTATGAAGGGTATAGACAGAGTAAATGCGAGTATGCTCTTTCCACTTAGATTAGGAGAAATAAACACGAGAGGACATGGCTTTGGGGTGAAAGGGGAAAGGTTTAGGGGGAACATTAGGGGGAACTTCTTTACTCAGAGAGTGGTGAGAGTGTGGAATGAGCTACCATCTGACATGGTAAATGCGGGCTCACTCTTAAGTTTTAAGAATAAATTGGATAGATACGTGGATGGGAGAGGTCTGGAGGGTTATGGACTAGGTGCAGGTCAATGGGACTAGCGGAATAATATTTCGGCACAGACTAGAAGGGCCAAATGGCCTATTTACTGTGCTATAGTGTCCTATGGTTCTATGCTATATAAATAAGACCAAAGATGGGACTTTTGCATAGAGAAAGGGGGCATTACTGAGGTATTAAATGAATACTTCCATCTGTCTTTACTAAAGAAGATGATGCTGCCCAGGCCATGGTGAAGGAGGAGGTAATTCAGACACTTGAAGGGTTTAAAATTAATGTGGAGGAGGAGGTATTGGGTAAGGCTAGGCTATGATAAGGCACCAGGACCAAATGGGATGCATCCAAGGATACAGAGGGTAGTGAGACTGGAAATCGTGGAGGCACTGGCCATAGTTTTGCAGTCTTCCTCAGACTTGGGTGGCCCCAGAGGACTGGAGAATTGCAAACTTTAAACCCTTTTTCAAAAAAGGGTGAAAAAGATAAACCCAGTTTTAAGATAAAAGATAAACAAGCCAGTCAGTTTAACTTCAGTGGTGGAGTAACTTCTTAAAATAATCTGGGACAAGATTAATAGTCACATGGACAAACATGGGTTAATTAAAGAAAGCCAGCAATGTTAAACACAATTTCCCATTAAAAAATCTAATTGCTGGAGTGTTTTTCTTTTTTTCTTCTTTTGAAGAGGTAAGAGGGTTGATGAGGGTATTGCTGTTGATGTGGTGTACCTGGACTTCCAAAAGGCATTTGATTTTTGTGCCATGCAACAGACTTGAGTGAAGCTTTATATCTTGTGGAATAAAAGAGACAGTAGCAACATGGATGTGAAATTGGCTGTGACAGAAAACAGTAGTGGTTAATGTTTTTTGGATCTGAGGAATGTTTGTAGTGGAGTTCCACAGGGGTCAGTGTTGGGACCCTTTCTCTGTGTGGAGAAGTGTAAAGTGATTAGAACATGGAGAGACAGTACAAAATAAAGGGTATAATTCTGAAGGGAGCAGAGACCTGGGTGTATATGTGCATAAATCATTGAAGGTGGCAGGGCAGGTGAATGGTTTTAAAAAAAAACATACAGTATCCTAGGCTTTATTAATAGGGATATAGCCTCCTTGTTCTTGTACTCAAGTCAAACTTGAGGAATGATGAACTTGTTGAGCCATACCTAGCACAAAGGAAGATGGTTGTGGTTGTTAGAGGTCGGTCATCTCAGTACCAGAACATTGCTGCAGGAGTTCCTCAGGGTAGTTTCCCAACCATCTTCAGTTGCTTCATCAATGACCTTCCTTCCATAAGGTCAGAAGTGGGATGTTAGATGTTCACCATTTGGGACCCCCTCAGATACTGAAGCAGTCCATGTCCAAATGTAGCAAGACCTGGACAACATCCAGGTTTGGGCTGACAAGTGGCAATAACATTCGTGCCACACAAGTGCCAGGTAATGACCATCTCCAACAAGGGAGAATCTAATCATCACCCCATGACACTCAATGGCATTACCATCGCTGAATCCCCCCACGATCAACATCCTATGGGGTACCATTTGTACAGAAACTGAACTGGACTAGCCATATAAATACTGTGGCTACAAGAGCAGGTCAGAGGCTACAAATCCTGCAGTGAGTAACTCTCCACTTGACTCCCCAAAGCCTGTCCACTATCTACAAGGTACAAGTCTGGAGTGTGATGAAATGCTCTGCACTTTTCTGGATGAGTGCAGCTCCCACAACACTTGAAGCTTGACACTATCCAGGACAAAGCAGTCTGCTTGATTGACACCCCATCCACAAACACCACTCCCTCCACCACCAACACACTGTGGCAGCATTGTATCATCTACAAGATGCGATGCAGGAACTCACTCAGCCTCCTTAGACACCACCTTCCAAACCCATGACTGCTGCCATCTAGAAGGACAAGGGCAGCAGACACATGGGAATGCCACCACCTGGAATTTCCCTGCCAAGCCACTCGCCATTCTGACTTGGAAATATATCGCCAGTCTTTCACTGTTGTTGGGTCAAAATCCTGGCATTCCCTCCTGAACAGCACTGAGTGTACCTACACCACATGGACTGCAGCAGTTCAAGAAGGCTGCTCACCACCTCGAGGGCAGTTAGGGATGGGCAATAAATGCTGGCCTAGCCAGGAATGCCCACATCCAATGAATGAATTTAAAAAAAACATGGAAAAGACACTAAGATAAAAGCAAAATACTGCAGATGCTGAAAATCTGAAATAAAAACAAAATGCTGGAAACACTCAGCAGGTCTGACAACTCTGTTTCTCTGTACAGATGCTAAAGTTTTGAGTCCATATGACTCTCTTCAGAGCCTGCTGAGTTTTTCTCAGCTGAGCTTCAGAACCTGAGTTTTTCCAGCAATTTTTGTTTTTATGACTCTTCAGAGCACTGTTTCAGTGTCAATTGTCTAGTTCTTGAATGCTGGACTTTAAAAAGGATGTGAAGGCATTGATGAGAGTGCATAAAAGATTCAGAGGCATTTAAGAGGGCATTATTTCTATTTAAATAATCATCCAATGTGCAGGGATACAGGGAAAAGGCAAGAGATTGGCACTAAGTTAAAATGTTCAGCTGGTGCTGACACGATGGCTGAATAGCCGCCTGCACCATAATTCTGATCGAGTGGTCCCGGGGGTGAGGAAGTTACATAGATAAATTGGGGAGATGATGGTGTTGTGGTAAAGTTACTAGGCTTGTAATCCAGAGACCCAGTATAATGCTCTGGGGATATGTGTTCAAGCCCCACCATGTCAGCTAATGGAATTTAAATTCAATTAATAAATCTGGAATCTAAAGCTAGTCTCAGTTTCATGGTCACCATTACTATCATTAATTGTCATAAAAACCCATCTGGTTTACTAATGTCCTTTAGGGATCAAAATCTCGTGTCCTTGTCTGGCTTACATGTGACTCCAGACCCACAGCAAGGTGGTTGACTCTTAACAGCCCTCTGAAATAGCCTAGCAAGGTCAGTTCAAGGGCAATTAGGGATGGGCAACAAATGCTGGGCTTGCCAGTGACACCCACATCCCATGAAAGTATGAGGAAAAAGGATTGGTGAAGTTAGGACTCTTCCCTTGAAGAAAAGTTGGCTGAGAGGAGATTTGATTGAGGTATTCAAAATCATGAGGTCTCTGGACAGAGTGGATGGGGAGAAATCATTCCTACTTAAAGGGTCAGAACAATTTTAAAGTAATTGGTAAGATAAAAAAACTTTCACGCTGAGTGGTTTTGGTCTGGAATGCACTGCCTGAATGTGGTGGAGGCAAGTTCAATCAAAGCATTCAAAAGGAATTGAACTATTATCTGTAAAGGAAGAATGGGCAGGGTTATGGGGAGAAGGTGGAAGAATGGCACTAGGGAAGTTGTTCATTGGGTAACTGGTACAGACATGATGGGTCAAATGGCCTCTTCTGCTTTAACAATTCTGTGAACGGGTCACATGACCTACTGAACGGGTCGCTATTATCCATTCAAGTCTGTGTTACTGATTATCTTTCCCATTAGAGCTGAGGCCTCTGATTCCTGTACTTGGAATATTATAAAAACATCTTGCTATTCACCCTATATAAAATACCTTGACCCCATGAAATTAAATCTGTTAAAATTGCTCCCGTCACCATCTGAAGTCCTGAGTTATGCTGACAGACATGTGTACCCCCCAGCCTGCCCCCCACCCAGCACTCAAATTCTTCTCAATAGTAGCTACAGACCTAACACATTCTTTTGGTGCTTCTCCTTTCTTTAACATGGGCATTAACATAAAGTATTAGAAAATAACTGATTCCCACATCACTATTTGTTCAGCCAGATCTTACTTATTTACATAGACTGGATTTTACTCTCATTCCAAATTGCAAACCTTTATAAATTATTGATTTGCACAATATAAAAATTGCCACGAATTAAAAAGGTTATTTGGAAACATTGAGCTGATTTTGCAGAATAGGGCTTGTTGAAAAGTCAGATTATAATTTAATGGCTACATTATAATAACTTGGAAATAAATCTTTGTCTGATAACTGAGCAGCTGACACCAAATCTTGACTTTTAGTATTACCTGTGATAGCTCCTTGAAGTTATTACTCTGCAGTATATGTAACTGATCATCTAATCATTCAAATATTTTGTGAAAAAATGACAATTATCAGTTTATAGGCTAAAAAAATAGCTGAATCCCAGATCCTGCTCCAGGTTGTGGATCCCACTAGGGCGAACTTGCATCCAAACTCCAGGAAGCAGATTGGGTGTAGGGGGCATGACTTGTGGTTCATGGACAGTTGCTGGGTGGAAGACTTTCGATTCCAAGAGGACAAAATTCCAACATTGAGGTGCTAGGTGATGGAAATGATGGGCTTGAGAAAGGAGATTAAAATGCAAGAAAGGATGAACTAAACAAGGAGTTCCATAAATGAAAGGGTCTGGGACATACTCACTAAAACCTGGAGGGGAAAAGGGGAGAGTATAAAATGCAGTACAGGATATTGAGACAAGGTCATAAGGTGGAATGTGAGGGTTTCTGTAGTTAAAAAAATACCTGAGGCTGTTGCTGCATTTAGGAGGGTAGGGTTGGCCCTTGCAGGAGGGGAGGTGGGTGGTGATGTGGTTGAGATCTCTGGGAAGGGTCCTGTGGATGCTTCAGGTTGTTCTGATGCTGTTTAACAGTGATTTTGTTTCTCTTGATAATCTTGGAGTAGTTAATAAAGCATATGGGATCATGGACATTAAAAATAGAGTACACGGAGTACAAAAGCCAGGAAGTTGTGTTAACCTGTACGAAACAATGGCTTAGCCTCAACTGGAGTACTATCCAGTTCTGGGCACCACACTTTAGGAAGGACATGAAAACACCAGAGAGGGTGCAGAAAAGATTTGAAAATAGATTTAGGGATGAAGAACTTCAGTTACATTGGAAGATTGGAGGAGGGAGGGGAAATCTGATAGACACATACAAAATCACGCAGGGTCTGGACAGAAGATGGGGAGAAACTGTTCTTATTGGTGGACTGATTAAGAACCAGAGTGCACCAATTTTGAAATGATTGGTGACCTGAAGAAAAGCTTTTTCACATAACGAGTGGTTAGAATCTCGAATGCACTGCCTGTGGTGGAGGCAGATTCAATTGTGGCTTTCGAGGGAGAATTGGATAATTGTCTGAAGACACACAAAAATTGCAGGGCCTGGAGAAAAAGGCAGGGCAGTGGCACTCAGTGAATTGCTCATGTAGATAGCTGGTACAGACACAATGGGTTGAATGGCATCCTGTACTGCAACCATTCTGATTAGCTTTTCATTTCCCCTGAACCTCGTGTACCGGTTACTCTAACGTTTCCATTGTTTAGAAATGGATGTTAACAAACTTTAGCTGTTTTATTTCTGTGTGCACCCACTGTTGAATGGTATTCCCCTTCATGATTGATATCTTTATCAGAGAACAAAGAACTGAAGAATTGAAAATATTCCTCCTTTATAAAATGCTGATTTTTTTTTTCTGGCATTTTCCATTTTCTTGCTGATTTCAGCATCAGCAGTGTTTTGCTTTTGTTTAACTGGAAGAACTGGAGCTACTTTCATTAGACCAGAGGAGGTTAAGTGTTGATATTTGAACTTCCCAAGGGACGGGGCAGGATAGACTGTCTTCTAGATTGTCAACCACTGAAAAGAGAAGATTTGGGACATAGAGCTGGAGAAACTTAAAAATGACAATTGTGCAGCTGTGAAATGCACTAGTGGAGTTGATTGAAGCAGGGACCATCTCACAAGGGAGAAGGGAACTGAACAACCATGTGGATTAGCATTGCTGCCATAGAAGATAAACACCAACATGGGACTTTTAAGCTAAATAGCTGGCTTCTGTTATAGTTGCTAGTCCTAGTCCAACTTGTTTGCTTCATGTGTCCATTAAACCACAACTCCACTATTCAATCTTTTTATAGAGTATTTAACTACAAACAAATATCCAAGAGGAATGAATTTTTTTTTTAAAGTAAATGTTCAAACACTAATGGCTCTCAGATGTGTCTCAGACCTCTATTTCCAACTCTTGCTATCTGGTCAGTAGTTTACTCTTGTACAAATTCAATAAATGCTCAATGTGCAAAGATTTTTTTTAAGCAGGAGCAGCACTGCAGATTACCAGAAGATGGTGTCTGACTTCTGTTCACCTATTGTATTCCAGGTGGCTGATTTTGGTTTGAGTAAGATGTGCCAGAGCAAAGGCAGTGTGAATCGACAGCAGATGTCAACAGCTTGTGGCTCTGACTTCTACACGGCACCAGAGCTCTGGGAGGGGCAGTACTCGGCCATAGTTGACATTTTTGCCCTTGGCATCATATTCTGGGCCATGATCGAGCGAGTCACCTTTGGAGATGCTGAAGTCAAGAAAGAGCTTTTAGGTGCGCGTATCTTTTTTTTTGGAGGGGAGGGAGAAGAGCGGTAGGTGTTGGCAAACAAATGCCAAATTTCCTCAATCAGGCCTCCAAGGTGTCACCTTGCTTGGAATTACAGTACTCCCATCTTTGCAAGTTAGCTTTTAATTTAAGTGAAAGTGATGGATGGAAGTAATTTTCTACAATTCCTTCCTACTCAGTCCCAACAATAGACCTCAATATGAGCAACAACTAGAACAACTTGTATTGATTTAGTGTCATTGGCATAATAAAATGTCCCAAGGCACTTCAGCACTATCAAAAAAAATTGGATGCTGAGCCACATAGACATAGGGGTAAAAACAAAAAAACTGCGGATGCTGGAAATCCAAAACAAAAACAGAATTACCTGGAAAACCTCAACGGGTCTGGCAGCATCGGTGGAGAAGAAAAGAGTTGACGTTTCGAGTCCTCATGACCCTTTGACCGAACTGAGTGAATCCAAGAAAGGGGTGAAATATAAGCTGGTTTAAGGTGTGTGTGTGTGTGTGGGGGGGGGGGGGGTGGGGGGGGTGGACAGTGGAGAGAAGTGGAGGGGTTTGGTGTGGTTGTAGGGACAAACAAGCAGTGATAGAAGCAGGTCATCAAAAGATGTCACAGACAACAGAACAAAAGAACACATAGGTGTTAAAGTTGGTGATATAATCTAAACGAATGTGCTAATTAAGAATGGATGGTAGGGCACTTAAGGTATAGCTCTAGTGGGGGTGGGGGGAGCATAAAAGATTAAAAAATATTTAAAAATAATGGAAATAGGTGGGAAAAGAAAAATCTATATAATTTATTGGAAAAAACAAAAGGAAGGGGGAAGAAACTGAAAGGGGGTGGGGATGGAGGAGGGAGCTCAAGACCTAAAGTTGTTGAATTCAATATTCAGTCCGGAAGGCTGTAAAGTGCCTAGTCGGAAGATGAGGTGTTGTTCCTCCAGTTTGCGTTGGGCTTCACTGGAACAATGCAGCAAGCCAAGGACAGACATGTGGGCAAGAGAGCAGGGTGGAGTGTTAAAATGGCAAGCGACAGGGAGGTTTGGGTCATTCTTGCGGACAGACCGCAGGTGTTCTGCAAAGCGGTCGCCCAGTTTACGTTTGGTCTCTCCAATGTAGAGGAAGTTGGGGGAAATGCAAGTGAAATGCTGCTTCACTTGAAAGGAGTGTTTGGGCCCTTGGACGGTGAGGAGAGAGGAAGTGAAGTGGCAGGTGAAGCGGTTGGGGCCAGGGAACTGGAAATTGTTGATGTGACGTAAGGTGTCAGAGGAATCACGGATGTAGGTGGGAAGACACTGGACAAGGGGAGAGAGAAGGGAGTCAAGCCCTACTCCTCAACCCCCTCCTACGGCACCACCCCTTGCCCACGCAAAAGATGTAACACCTGCCCCTTCACTTCCTCTCTCCTCACCGTCCAAGGGCCCAAACACTCCTTTCAAGTGAAGCAGCATTTCACTTGCAATTCTCCCAACTTAGTCTACTGCATTCGTTGCTCCCAATACGGTCTCCTCTACATTGGAGAGACCAAACGTAAACTGGGCGACCGCTTTGCAGAACACCTGCGGTCTGTCCGCAAGAATGACCCAAACCTCCCTGTCGCTTGCCATTTTAACACTCCACCCTGCTCTCTTGCCCACATGTCTGTCCTTGGCTTGCTGCATTGTTCCAGTGAAGCCCAACGCAAACTGGAGGAACACCACCTCATTTTCCAACTAAGCACTTTACAGCCTTCCGGATTGAATATTGAATTCAACAACTTTAGGTCTTGAGCTCCCTCCTCCATCCCCACCCCCTTTCTGTTTCTTCCCCCTTCCTTTTGTTTTTTCCAATAAATTATATAGATTTTTCTTTTCCCACCTATTTCCATTATTTTTAAACACCTTAAACCAGCTTATATTTCACCCCTTTCTTGGATTCACTCAGTTCGGTCGAAGGGTCATGAGGACTCGAAACATCAACTCTTTTCTTCTCCGCCGATGCTGCCAGACCCGCTGAGTTTTTCCAGGTAATTCTGTAGACATAGGGGTAGATGGGTTTTAAGGAGTATCTTGAAGGAGGATAGAAATATGGGTGGAAAGGTTTAGGGAAGGAATTCTAACTGGAGGGGATCTTGGTAGCTGAAGGCATGGCTACCACTGTAGAGTGATTTTAAAATCAGGGATGTATGATAAAATCAAGGATGCTTGGAGACTGGAACTGGGAGCAGTGCAGGTTTCATGGAGGGTTGTAGGATTAGAGGAGTTTGGAGATGGGGAGAGTCATGACCATAGATGAATTTTAAAGACTAGGATGCTTAGCTGGAAGCCAAGGTAAGTCAGTCAGCTTTGGGATGACAGGTGAATGGGACTTGGTACAAATTAGGTCATGGGTAGCAGAGTTTTGGATAACCTATAGTTTAGAGGATACAATGTAGGTGGCTGGCCAGTAGTGTGCTAGAACAGTCAAATCTAGAGGTAAGCAAAGGATTGGATGCAGGGGTGTAATGTTAGAAGTTGAAATAGGTGGTCTTGGAGATTGAGCAGATAGCTAGTCAGAAGCTCATCTTGAGATCAAATACAACACCAAGGTTGCAAACATTCTGTTTCAGCCCCCCATTCTTGGGGAAAGAGGCGGAGTTGGTGGGCTAGGGAGCAGTGAGGAAAATGATTTCGGTCGTCTTGGTTTAATTGGGGAAATTCCTGCTTATCCAGTGCTTGATGCTGGGCAAGCAATCTGACAATTTAGGGAAAGCAGAGGGATTGAAGGAAGTACTGGTGGTGAAGTAGAATTGGGTGTCGTCAACTTGCATAATGAAACCTAATGCTGTGTTTTCACTACAACAAGTGGACCGTTCCATTCTATACGTTATCGCTGAGAGAGGTTTTGGGGTTCTTTTTTTGAACAGCAACCCACGTATCAACTGAGACCAGCCAACTCCTTATGTGGAACCCTTACATCCATCAAATGGATCAACCTCCCAGCCTGTGTAATGGGGTTGAATTGATGTCCAGGAGATGAGGCAACCATAGAATCTTGAAGCACAGAAGCAGCATGTTCTGGCTCATTGGTGTTATTCAATTAGTTCTGCTCTTTCCCCATAGCCCTATGAATTTTCTTCCCCTCTCCTCTCCCCACTCTCGTCTATCGCTGATGCGTGTTACGTTTTGTGGGGGGGATGTTATCTCAGATAGAAATTCATGAGATCGCTCATCAGCTGAATTAAAGGGACTACTAACCATTCCTGTAAATTCAAAAATCCCATAATACTTAACGGAATCGGTATGTGGGAAAGTTAATGAATGATTTTTGACTTGTTTCAACAGTTGGGGAACAATGAGTTGCAAAAGTTGCCTCTTTTTCCTAAATTTGTCTTTATAAATGGATCTATATTTGTGTCTCTCATAGACTATGATCTCTTCTACAATGGATGTTCTTTAGGATTCCTCTGAGTACAGACATTGCCCAAATTAACTTTTTGTTTCTGCAGCCAGTCTGATTCTAGTCTCTCGCACTGACCTGCATTGTTTACAGGTCTCTGCAACAATGGAGACATTAAATTAAAATGCCCTGTTAGACATGCCATTACCTCACAGGCAGGCGATAAGTTTTGCTGGCTACTGACTTGTGACTGAGGTATTCAAAGGAAGGTGAGCAGTATATTCCCCAAAGGACTTCAGAAGCATTTGTTCCTGAACATCCTCTCCCAAAGTCATGCTGATTTTTTTTTTGATTGCCTCCTCCTGTTTTCTGGTGTCTCCCTAATCAATGGGAGAGATGTAAATGAGATAGCTCAGCCTATCAAAGTGCTTTCCCCCCTCCTGCTTTGCCTTGAGAGGGTGGCGAGAATCTCAAACTTCACCCTGAAGGGCACTACGTGCCCAATTATTCTTGATATGAAACCATTTCATAGAGGGGAGAAAATTAAAATAAAGACTTTAATCTCTGCAAAAGAAGGCCACTTTGTCCCAAGTTCAGTTCAAAATCACTTGCTGATGACTCTCCAAAGTAGAGCCTACAACTAGATGCTGAGTTTTTCTGCATCTTCAAATCTTGTTTTCAACTAAATCTTTTTGAGATATTACTTTTTAAAATATATTTGTCATCCTCTTTCAGGTTAGATAGATTTTTGAACTTGCCATCGGGGTGTAAAATCAGTGTCAATTAACCACAACCTGCTCAATCCAATTCCAATGAAAAGGAAATAGCAGACAGTTTCTATAACAGCCCCATCCCTTGATGGCAAATGTGCACCCAGGCAGCAAGTTCAATATCTGCCCCTTGAGTATTTTCAAATTGATAATTGGGTTCAGTGCATTGTTGCTCCAATTAATATCAAATCTTAACTTCATGAATTAAGAAACGAGAATAATGTCAAAACAATATTTGATTTCACTGCAGTTACCTTCCCTCTGGTTGCAGCAAAATGTGAACATACAAACGCCACTCAGCACCTTGAGCCTCCTCTGCTATTCAATAAGATCATGGCTGATCTAAATGTAACCACAACCCCACATTCCTGTCCACCCTGATAACCTTTCACCCCCTTGTTAATCAAGAATCTATCTAGCTTTACCTTTAAAAATATTCAGACTCTGCTTCTGCCGTCTTTTAAGGAAGACCTCAACCCTCAAAGAGAAAAAATTCTCAAGCAACCCCTTATTTTTTAAACAGTGACCCCTAGTTCTAGATTCTCCATGAGGAAACATCCTCTCCACATCCACCCTGTCAAGACCCCTCAGGATCTTGAAGGTTTTAGTTAAGTCTCCTCTTACTCTTCTAAATTCCAGTGGATACAAGCCTAACCTGACCAGCCTTTCCTCATAAAACAACCCACCCATTCCTGGTGTTAGTCTGGTAAACCATCTCTGAACTGCTTCTAATGCATTTACGTCTTTCTTTAAATAAGACTAGTACAGTACACAGTACTCCTGATATGGTCTCACCAATGCCCTATACAACTGAAGCATAACCTCCCTACTTTTGTAATCCATTCCTCCTCACAATAAATGATAACTTTCCATTAGTTTTCCTAATTACTGGAATTCTAACCTTTTTTGTGATTCATACACTAGCACACCTCTGAATCTGAGATCTGCAATGTCTCACCATTTAGATAATTTTTTATTCTTCCTGCCTAAATGAATGATCTCACATTTGCCCACATTATACTCCATTTGCCAATTCTTTGCCCCCTCACTTAATCTATCTGTCACTTTGTAGCCTCCATACACCCTCTTCACAATTTACTTTCCTACCTATCTTTGTCATCATCAAGTTTAACTGCCATTCCATTCGTCCCTTCAAGCAAGTCATTTATATAAAATTGTAAAATGTTGAGGCCGCAGCACTGATCCCTGTGGCACACCACTCATCAATCACATCCTGTCAACCAGAAAAAGACCCATTTATGCCAACTCCCTACTTCCTGTTAGCCAGCCAATCTTCTATCCATGCCAATATGTTATTCCCTACACCAGCTTCTATTTTCTGCAATAATCTTGATGTGGCACTTTATCAAATGCCTTCTGGAAATCTAAGTACAGTACATCCACTGGTTCCCCTTTATCCACAGCACGTGTGACTCCTTCAAAGAAGTCTAATAAATTAGTTAAACATGATTTCCCTTTACAAAACCATGTCGACTCTGCCTAACTACCTTGAATTTTTCCAAGTGCCCTGCTAGAACATCTTTAATAATAGCTTCTAACATTTTCCCTATGACAGATGTTAGGCTAACTGACCTGTAGTTGCCTAGGGAATTTGGGGAAAATTAAAACCAGTGTATTAACTATCTCACTAGCCACTTCTTTCAAGGTCTTGGGGTGAAGTCCAACCAGACCTGGGGATTTGTCAGCCCACAGCCCCAACAATTTGTTCAATACCACTTCCCTTGTGATTGTAATTTTCCCGAGTTCCTCCTTCTCCTTCCATTTCCTGATTAACATCCCAGGAATAATTGTGACTTGTGTCCTCTATAGCAAAGACCAAAGCAAAATACCTATTTAATTCATCAGCCATCTCCTTACTTTCCATTTATCTATTCCCCAGATGCACTTTCTATAGGACCAATGCTCATTTTGTTGACATTTCTTATTTAAATATCAGTAGAAACTCTTACTATTTGTCTTTACATTACTAGCTAGCTTTCTTTCATACTCATTTTTTCCTCTTTAGTGTTTTTGTCATTCTTTGCTGTTCTCTCTCTATATTCTTTCCAATCTTCTGACCTGCCACCTGTCTTTGCATAATTATATGCTTTTTCTTTCAGTTTGATACTGTCTGAACATTTTTAGTTAACCACGGATGGTGGGCCCTCCCCTTGGGATTCTATTTTCTAATTGGAATGTGTATATTCAGTGTATTCTGAAATATCTCTTTAAATGTCTGTCACTGAACTTCTATTGACATATCCCTCAACCTCATTTGCCAGTTCACTTTGACTAGCTCTGCTTTCATGCCCTCATAATTGCCCTTATTTAAATTTAAAATACTAGTCTTGGACACACATTCAATTTGAGGGAGAAACAAGTAAAATTCAATCATTATGATCACTACTACCTAGGGGTGCCTTCATTAGGTTATCAGTTAACCCTATCTTGTTGCTGAATACCAGGTCTAGTATTGCCTGCTCTCTGGTTGGCACCAGAATGTGCTGTTCTAAGAAATTATATTGAAAGCATTCTGAACTCATGTATGCTACCTTTGCCCTTCTGATTTTTACAGTCAATATGTACAATAAAATCCCTCATGATTATTGCTGTACCTTTCTGGCAAGCCTCCATTATCTCTCTTTTTTCATAATCTGTCCTACCGTGTGGTTGGTGGTGCACCACTCCCATGTGACTTTCTGCCTTTATCATTTCTCATGATCCAAACTGCCTCTACATCCTGGTTTCCTGATCTTGGGTCATCCATCTCATGTGCTAATACCATCATTAATTAACAGAGCCAACCCTCCATCTTTTCCTAACTTCTCATTCTTCTAAAATGTCATATACGCTTCAACATTTGGGTCCCGGTCTGTCATCCTGTAATCATGTCTCAGTAATGGCCATCGGATTGTACGTAATTATTTCTATTTACACTATCAGTTCATCAATCCTAACTTCACGAAGAAAGGAAGGAGATCCATCAATCCATAATTAGCTGTTGTCAACAAGGGGCTGTCAGCGTCTCTTTGTACACCTCTGCGTGCTGTTGCCATTCCTCCCTCCATCCAGTTTGATATCCACTTAGTCTGTTCTTTCTTGATGTTTCTATTGTTGCCAACACTGGACTCCCACCCTGTCTTGTCCAGGATCATAATTCCTCAATTTCCAGTAATTGAAATATTGCTGATTGAAGGGATATTGAATAGTATAATTCTCTAATCTGGGATGGTTGGGGTTGCTTTTGCAGGTATATATTTTTCTCGTGGTCATGAGTTAGTCCCTGTGGGCAAGGCATTGGTGGAGAATCCCAGCCTGGTGCTTCCAATTCCTATGAATAGTAAAACGGTTATGAGCAAAGGTATCCAGAAACTTCTAAGAGACATGTTGGCCTTTAATCCCCAAGAATGGCCAGATGCCTTTACTCCTACAGGTGCAAATTGATCAAGCCGTGTTCTCAGGGGCAAGGTGATGACCACAAGCTTTCTCCTTGGTGTTCTACTGGAAGATTGCAGACAAGCCTGTCCACAGGCACTTGGTGATTATACGGGCTGTGCTTTTGGATGACAGTCCTTGGGCCTTGTCCTTGTGGTCCATCTTGATCTGGTATGTGTGGAATTGAGGAACATGTGTTCAGTACAGATAATTTGTGACTCAAATTTGAGAAATAAAGGACTTAACTCATTCTACCCCATTGTTAAATTGTTACTTGGAACAATGTTTTTTTTGTGTAGTGGGTGTGGCTCTTTGGCTCCTTCTGAATGACAGCTGGATTTTTGCACATGTTCTCCAATAACTCTACTTAGTTGGTGGCAGGCAGATAGAGATGTTTTTTCTTTCTCTTTGTAGTAGCCTGTTTATTATTATACACCAAGATGGCACAGTATTAAACCGTTACCTAGATAGGTAAGCTTGTCTGCTCTGCTGGATCGCCCCCATTTGACAGCTGCCTAGAACAGGACCTCTCTGCTGACTCCCTTGTGCTGTGCAATCCATCCATTTTTTGGGTTTCCTGGGACTGCCCTAGCCACAGTTACCAGATAGTGAACTGGTTGACATCTTTGGATCTTTGTGGTGGATGTACCTCCTGACCTGTTTAATGCTGATTCTAGTTGGTTCTGCCTTGTAACTGGCACACCAGGAATGTAAAAAGTGCACAGAAGGTCTGCCAATACTCCCAAGAAAAGGTGAGTTGATGTTTGGGGACACAAGTTTACACAAGCTTCTGAGGATCTTTGGGCTATGTCCCTTCTGTTTTTAGACTCATTTGCAACATCAATTTTTCTAGCAAATCTGATTTTTTTTCCCCTGAGAATCTTGTCTGCCCTGGGGGAGGTGGTGGTGTAGCAATATTGTCATTGGACTAGTAATCCAGAGACCCAGGATAACGCTCTGGGGATCTGGGTTTGAATCCTGCCACAGCAGATGGTGGAATTCAATAACAATCTGGAATTATAAGTCAAATGATATCTGAAACCATTGTTGATTGTTGTAAAAATCCATCTGCTTCACTAGTTCACTAATGTCCTTTAGGGAAGGAAATCTGGTGTGGTATATGTGACTCCAGACACACAGCAATGTGGTTGACTCTTAAATGTTCTCTGAAATGGCATAGCAAGCCACTCAGTTGTATCAAAAGTCTGAAAGGAATGAAACAGGACAGACCACCTGGCATCCACCTAGGCAATGGCAAACTCAGCCCCGTCGACCCTACAAAGTCATCCTTACTAACATCTGGGGGCTAATGCCAAAATTGGGAGAGCTGTCTTGCAGACAAGTCGAGCAACAGCCTGACATAGTCACATCATAACTTAGATACTGTCCCAGACACTGCCATTGTAATCTGTTGGTATGTCCTGTCCCGCTGGCAGGACAGGCCCAGCAGAGGTGGTGGCACAGTGGTATACAGGCATGAAGTCTCATGGCATCATGTCAAAACATGGGCAAGGAAACCACCTGATTACCATGTACTACCCTCCCTCAGTGATGAGTAACTCACCTCCTGACTCCCCAAAGCTGTCCACCATCTACAAGGCACAAGTCAGGAGTATGATGGAATACTCCTACTTGCCTGGGTGAGTGCAGCTCCCACAACAGTCCAGAAGCTTGACGCCATCCGGGACAAAGCAACCCACTTGAATGGCACCACAACCAAACATTCTCTCCCTCCACCACCAACACACAGTAGTAGCAGTGTGTACGCGCTACAAAAAGCACTGCAGGAATTCACCAAGGCTCCTTTGACAGCACCTTCCAACCCCCTGACTGCTACCAGTGAGAAGGACAAGGGCAGCAACTAGATGGGAACATCACCACCTGGAAGATCCCCTCCAAGTCATTCACCATCCTGACTTGGAAATATATTGCTGTTCCTTCACTGTCACTGGGTCAAAATCCTGGAACTCCCTCTCTAACAGCACTGTGGGTGTACCCACACCACATGGCTGCAGTGGTTCAAGAAGGTGGCTCACCACCTTCTCAAGGACAACTGGGGATGGGCAATAAATGCTGGAGGAAGCATTGAGGGTGGCAAGGGCACAATGTACTCTGGGTGGGGGGCTTCAATGTCCATCAAGGGTAGCTTGGTAGCTGGTCCAGTCCTAAAGGACATAGCTGCTAGACTTGGTCTGCAGCAGGTGGTGAGGGAACCAACAAGAGGGAAAAACGTGCTTGATTTCATCCTCACCAACCTGTCTGCTGCAGAGCTATATCTATCCATAATAGTATTGGTAGCAGTGGCCATTGCACAGTTCTTGTGGAGATGAAGTTCCACCTGCACATCGTGTTCACACCTACAACCGTGCTAAATGGGATAGATTTCAAACAGATCTAGCAGCTTAAGACTGGGCATCCATGGGGTTCCAGGCATCAGCAGCAGCAGAATTGTACTTGAACACAATCATGGCCTGGCATATCCCCCACTCTACCGTCAAGCCAGGGGATCAACCCTGGTTCAATGAAGAGTGCAGGAGGGCATGACAGGAGCAATACCAGGCATACCTAAAAATGAGGTGTCAACCTGGTGAAGCTATAACACAGGGCTACTTGTGTGCCAAACAGCATAAGTAGCAAGCGATAGACAGAGCTAAGCCCTGCAGCCCTGCCACATCCAGTTGTGAATGGTGGTGTAGTCACTGGAGGAGGAGGCTCCACAAATATCCCCATCATCAATGATGGAGCTTAGCACATCCGTGCAAAAGATAAGGCTGAAGCATTTGCTACAATCTTCAACCAGAAAGGCTAAGTGGATAGAATCATAGAAAAGTTACTGCACAGAAGGAGGTTATTTGGCCCACCGTGTCCATGCCAGCCCGAGGACACCCAGGTGCCCTTTCTAATCCCACCTTCCTGCACCCGGCCCATAGCCTTGCAGCTTACAGCACTTCAGGTGCAGATCCAGGTACCTTTTAAAAGCGTTGAGTTTCTCCTACACCGCCAACTTGGGTAGCAAATTCCCAGACACCCACTACCCTCTGCATTTTAAAAAAAAAGCTCTTCCTCGTGTCCCCCTACACCTTCTGCCACTTATCTTGAATTTATGTCCCCTGGTTCTAGTATTCTCCACCAAGGGAAACAATTTTATCCTGTCCACTTTATCTATTCCCCTCATAATTTTGTACACCTCAATCAAGTCACCTCTCAGCTGCCTTTGTTCTAAGGAAAATAACCCCAACCTATCCAATCTCTCCTCGTAGCTACACTTCTCTAACCCTGGCAACATTCTTGTAAATCTCCTCTGCACTCTCTCCAGAGCTATTATGTCCTTCCTGTAATGTGGTGACCAGAACTGCATACAATACTCCAGTTGTGGCCTCACCAGTGTTTTATATAATTCCAACATTATATCCTTACTTTTATATTCTATACCACTGCCAATGAAGGAGAGCATTCCATATGCCTTCTTTACAACCTTGTCTACTTGAACTGCTGCCTTCATGGACCTGTGTACTTGTATGCAAAGATCTCTCACTTCATCTACCCCACTTAGTATATTCCCATTTATTGTGTAACCCCTGTAACTGTTTGACCTCCCTAAATGTATGACCTCACACTTCTCTGTTAAAATCCATCTGCCACTTTACCAACTCATCTATATCGTTTTGGAGATTATGGTTATCCTCTACACTATCCACTACTCAGCCAATCTTTGTGTCATCTGCAAATTTCCCAATCATGCCCCCCAGGTTCACATCCAAATCGTTAATATATAACACAAACAGCAAGGGTCCCAACACCGAGCCCTGTGGAACACCACTTAAGACAACTTTCCATTTGCAAGGGCATCCATCGACCATTACCCTTTGTTTCCTGTTACAAAGCCAACCTTTTATCCAGTTTGCCACATTCCCCTGAATCCCATGGGCTTTTACTTTCCTGACCAATGTGCCATGTGGGACCTTGTCAAATGCCTTGCTAAAATCCATGTACACAACGTCCACTGCACTACCTTCATCAACCCTTCTTGTCACTTCCTCAAAGAATTCAATCAAATTTGTGAGGCAAGACTTTCCTTTAACAAATCCATGCTGACCATCCCTAACTAGTCCATGCCTTTCCACATGACAGTTAATCCTATCTCTCAGGATTGATTCTACTAATTTGCTCACCACCAATGTAAGACTAACTGGCCTATAATTGTTGGCATTTCCTTTAATCCCTTTAAAACAATGGAATTATGTTTGCATTTCTCCAGTCCTCTGGTACCTCCCCTGTATCTAGTGAAGATTGGAAAATCATCCTCAAAGCATCTGCTATCTCCTCCCTGACTTCCTTCAGCAGCCTTGGAAACAATCATCTGGCCCTGGTGACTTATCAACTTTTCAGGATTTCAATCCTTCGAGTACTTCCTCTCTCTCTTTACGACTACTCTGTCCAATTTCTTGCAGTGTTCCTCCTGGACTACTATATCTATATCCTCCCTTTCCTTTGTAAATGACCCATCTCTGTCTCCTCCAGAGGTCCCCAGTATCACAGATGCCAGTTTTCAGCCAATTTGATTCACTCCACGTGATATCAAAACACAGCTGAAGGCACTGGATAGTGCAAAGGTTATGGGCTCTGACAATGTTCCGGCAACAGTACTGAAAATGTGCTCCTGAACTTGCTGTGCCCCTAGCCAAGCTGTTCCAGTACAGCTGTGACACTGGCATCTACTTAGCCATGTGGATAATTGACCAGGTATGTCCTATACAGAAAAAGCAGGACAAATCCAACCTGGCCAATTAATGTCCCATCATTCTACTCTCATCAGTAAAGTAATGGAAGGGGTCATCAACAGTGCTATGAGTGCTCTTGCCTAGCAATAACCTGCTCACTGATGCCCATTTTGGGGTCCCCTAGGGCCACTCAGCTAGCTGAACTCCTGAGGTGAGGTGGCAGTGACTGCCCTATGACATTTGACATAGTGTAGCACCAAGGAACCCTAGCAAAACTGGAGTCATGGGAATTGGGGGGGAAAACTCTCCTGGTTGGAGTTGTACCGAGCACAAAGGAAGATGGTTGTGGCTGTTGGAGGTCAGTCATCTCAGTTCCAGGACATCACCGTAGGAGTTCCTCGATAGTGTCCCATGTCCAACCATCTTTAGCTGCTTCATCAATGACCTTCCTTCATAAGGTCAGAAGGGGGATGTTCACTGATGATGCTGAACATTGCACAATTTGTGACTTCTCAGATACTAAAGCCGTCCATGTCCAAATACAGCAAGATCTGGATAATATCCAGGCTTGGGCTGACAAGTGGCAAGGAACATTCATGCCACAAGTGCCAGGCAATGACCATCTCCAACAAGAGAATCTAACCATCACCCCTTGACTTGATGGCATATCACTGAATCCCTCACTATCAACATCCTGGAGGTTACCATTGACCAGAAAGTGAACTGGACTAACTATATAAATGCTGTGGCTACAGGAGCAGGTCAGAGACTGGAAATCCTGCAGTGAGTAACTCACCACCTGACTCCCCAAAGCCTGTCCACTATCTACAAGGCACAAGTCAGGAGTGTGATGGAATACTCCACACCTGCCTGGATGAGTGCAGCTCCCACAACACTGAAGAAGCTTGACACTGTCCAAGACAAAGCAGCCTACTTGATTGGCACCACATCCACAAACATTCACTCCCTCCACCACTGATGCACAGTGACAGCAGTGTGTTCCATCTACAAGATGCATTGCAGGAATTCACCAAGGCTCCTTCAACAGCACTTTCTAAGGACGATTACTGCCATCTAGAAGGACAAGGGCAGCAGATAGATGGGAACACCACCTAGAGGTTCCCCTCCAAGCCACTCACCATCCTGACTTGGAAATATATCACCGTTCCTTCACTATCTCCCTTTCCCATAGCACCTATGGGTGTACTTACACCACATGGAGTGTAGCAGTTGAAGAAGGCAGCTCACCCCAACCTTCCCAAGGGCAACTAGGGATGGACAATAAATGCTGGCCTAGCTAGTGAAGCATACATCCCGTCAATAAATAAAATTTAAAAATTCACTAGGCTTGTACTGTTCATCTTTGCTACTTAGTCATGTCCAGCTTGGCCTGGGGGATAATCTTTCTATGCTGAGTGCCAGATCTTTGAGATCCTCACGCAGTCCCTGTTCAGAGTCCCACTGAAACCAGCTTGCATTCTGATGTTTCAAGGGTCATAAGTGGTAGTTGTTTGGGGACATTATCAAGCCGATTTTGTACAAGAGGGTTCTCCTGAAGTCTCATGGAAATTGTTAACATGTCTTATTGGGTTTCTGTCTGCTGCTGGCTGTTCTACACCTGATTTTGGATGTGTTTAAATGTTGATTGTTTACCTCAAACTGAAGTCTTGAAACCTCACAGCACAATGCTGCCCTGTCAGACAAATAAAATTGTACTCCAGTCTGCCATTGAGCAGTTTAAGTCATTGAACAAAACCACCAAGCCCCACTGAGAATGCAGTGTTAAAACATGAAACAGTAACTTCCTGAATTGCAGAGGCAGGTGACTTCACCTTTATGTGGGGCAAGGATGCAGAAAGGGTCCAGATATTGACATTTTATTCTCATAGACGTATTCTCAAAAGCAATAGGGATTACTTTCTTACATGCATAATAGATATCTGGGCTCTCAGCCAAGCTTCATTATGCGTTCTTGGCTGAGGGCCCAGACATCCATTATTCTGAAACAGCCGTAACCAGAGAAAACATTACTTGACAGTTCTTATTCTGTGATCTATTCTGTCAATTACACCATGCTTATTTACAATATTCTGCTACCTCTATCCACCCATGGCCCTTTATACCCTCTATGCCAAGCTAGGCACTTCCAATCATATTCACCCACTATACACTCCATACAGAATCAATGAACCCTATAATAATAGGATGGGAGAAAAAAAGTCATACATAAAACTTTAAAAATCTTTCATTACAGCCCTGTGAGAGTGTCAATCATCCAGACTCTTTAAGTTTGCAGACTGATATTGATAAGTTGAGTGTGTGGGCAAAAATCTGGCAGAAGGAGTATAAAGCGGGAGAATGTGAAGTTCTTCACTTTGGCAGGGAGAATAAAAAAGTGTGTTCTCGTGCATGAGTTACAAAAAGTTAGGATGCAAATACAGCACGTAATCAAGAAGGCTAATGGAATGCTATCCTTATTACAAGAGGAATTGAACATAAAAGTAAGGATACAAGCAAAATACTGAGTGCTAGAAATCTGCAATAAAATGGAAAATGCTGGAAAAACTCAAGTTGGACATTATCTGCGAAGAGAAAAACAGTTAACGTTTTGAGTCAATGTGACCCTCCTTCAGAGCTAAAGAGAAGTAGAAATGTGATGAAATTTATACTGTTTAAACAGGGTGGAGCAGGTGAAGCTGGATGGATGGTCAGCCATAGGTGAGGGGCTAAGGAGTGATTGACAAAGGTGCCATGGACACAAGACAAAGGGAGTGTTAATAACATAATGGAGAAGGGCAGCAGATGCATGGGAAACCCCACCTGTATGTTCCCCTCCAAGCCAGACACCATCCTGACTTGGAACTATATCACTGTTCCTTCACTGTAGCTGGGTCAAAATCCCTTCCTAAGAGCATTGTGGGTATACCTACACCATATGAATTGCAGCAGTTCGAGAAGGCAACTCCACCATCTCTAGGCAATTAGGGATGGCAACGAATGCTGGCCTAGCCTGTGACACCCACATCCTGTGAAAGAAATTTTAAAAATAACTGTTTCTAAGAAGTACCGCACAAAAGTGCTTTTTAAACTGAGTGCTGTAACTAATGCTTGAATATGTATGAGACAGCTTATTACTGTTACCAACAACTCGGCCAAACAAATTAAGTGTCTTAGTATTTGATATAAATTTAGTTTGGCCTACATTTGATAAATTAAACAGTTTTCAGTAATTTAATCATAGTCTAGAGTGAGAATAGATTATTTGGCCCAGCAAATCCATTCCATTGAGAGACACGCATGATTTTAACGTTATTCTTGGCAACCCCGTCACCAACTGATGGTATCCTCTTTAAGGAATACAAAGGTCAATTTGCCAATGGAGGACTAGAGTTTTCCCTGCTCTGTATAGCTGTCTTTTCCCCACACCCTTGCCCCCACTACTTGCTGTCTATATTTGCTGCAATTCTGTCATTTATACACCTGGATCTATTTTAGCTGTCAGTTTTGTAACCTGCATATCAGGATCTTCAGATGTCAGGTAATTCTGTGCTGTTATTTTAAGCACTGTTTAATAATTTGGGGACCGCTGCTCCTTGAAAAAAAGTTCTGTGCTGGGATAAGCAAAGAACGGACACAGAAGTTTGAACCAACAATAATCAGCACATTTCTTGGGATCAATTTGTGGATTAGGGAAAGGGAGCAGGGAGTGCGAGAAAGGGGAAGGTGAAATACTGCAGAAAAATACTATTTTTAATCCAAAACAAAAACAGAAATACCTGGAAAAACCCAGCAGGTCTGGCAGCATCAGCGGAGAAGAGCAAAGTTGACGTTTCAAGTCCTCATGACCCTTCAACAGAACTAAGTAAAAATAGGAGAGGGATGAAATTTCAGCTGGTTTAAGGTGGGGGGGGTGGGGGGAGGAGAAGGAGAGGGTAGTTGTAGGGACAAGCAAGCAGTGATAGGAGGAGATAACTAACAGCTGTCACAGACAAAAAGAACAAAGAGGTGTTGAAGGTGGTGATATTATCTAAAAGAATGTGCTAATTAAGAATGGATAGCAGGACAAGCAAGGTACAGATAGCTCTAGTAGGGGTGGGGTGAAATAAGACTAAAAGGGCATAAAAGGTATAGATTTAAAAATAATGGAAATAGGTGGGAAAAGAAAAATCTATATAAATTATTGGAAAAAACAAAAGGGAGGGGGAAGAAACAGAAAGGGGGTGGGGATGGAGGAGGAAGTTCAAGATCTAAAGTTGTTGAACTCAATATTCAGTCCAGAAGGCTGTAAAGTGCCTAGTCGGAAGATGAGGTGCTGTTCCTCCAGTTTGCATTGAGCGTCACTGGAACAATGCACCAAGCCAAGGACAGACATGTGGGCAAGAGAGCAGGGTGGAGTGTTGAAATGGCAAGCGACAGGGAGGTTTGGGTAATGTTTGCGGACAGACCAAAGGTGTTTTGCAAAGTGGTCACCCAGTCTGCATTTGGTCTCTCCAGTGTAGAGGAAACCGCATTGGGAACAACGAATGCAGTAGACTAAGTTGGAGGAAATGCAAGTGAAATGCTGCTTCACTTGAAAGGAGTGTTTGGGCCCTTGGACGTTAAGGAGAGAGGAAGTGAAGGGGCAGGTGTTGCATATTTTGCGTTTGCATGGGGAGGTGCCGTAGGTGAGGGTTGAGGAGTAGGGGGTGATGGAGGAGTAGATCAGGGTGTCACGGAGGGAATGATCCCTACAGAATGCTGCTGGGGGGGTGAAGGGAAGATGTGTTTGGTGGTGGCATCATGCTGGAGTTGGCAGAAATGGCGGAGGATGATCCTTTGAATGCCGAGGCTGGTGGAGTGATAAGTGAGGACAAGGGGGGCCCTATCATGTTTCTGGGAGGGAGGAGAAGGCGTGAGGGCAGATGCGCGGGAGATGGGCCAGACACGGTTGAGGGCCCTGTCAACTACCGTGGGAGGAAACCTCGGTTAAGGAAGAAGGAGGACATGTCAGAGGAACTGTTTTTGAAGGTAGCATCATCGGAACAGATGCAACAGAGGCGAAGGAACTGAGAGAATAGGATGGAGTCCTTACAGGAAGCGGGGTGTGAGGAGCTGTAGTCAAGGTAGCTGTGGGGAGTCGATAGGCTTGTAATGGATATTGGTGGACAGTCTATCACCAGAATTGAGACAGAGAGGTCAAGGAAGGGAAGGGAAGTGTCAGAGATGGACCATGTGAAAATGATGGAGGGGTGGAGATTGGAAGCAAAATTAATAAATTTTTCCAGGACCCGACGAAAACATGAAGCAGCACCAAAGTAATCATCGATGTACTGGAGAAAGAGTTGTGGGAGGGGGCCGGAGTAGAACTGGAACAAGGAATGTTCCATATACCCCATAAAGAGACAGGCATAGCTGGGGCCCATGCGGGTACCCATAGCCACACCTTTTATTTGGAGGAAGTGAGAGGAGTTAAAGGAGAAATTGTTCAGTATGAGAACAAGTTCAGCTAGACGGAGGAGAGTAGTGGTGGATGGGGATTGTTCGGGCCTCTGTTCGAGGAAGAAGTTGAGAGCCCTCAGACCATCCCGGAGGTGTAGTGGGATTGGACGTCCATGGTGAAGAGGAGGCGGTTGGGTCCAGGGAAATTGAAATTGTTGATGTGATGTAAGGTGTCAGAGGAATCACGGATTTAGGTGGGAAGAGACTGGACAAGGGGAGAGAGAAGGGAGTCAAGATAGCGAGAAATGAGTTCCGTGGGGCAGGAACAGGCTGACACAATCGGTCTGCTGGGACAGTCCTGTTTGTGGATTTTAGGTAGGAGGTAGAAGCGGGCCGTCCGAGGTTGGGTGACTATCAGGTTGGCAGCTGTGGAAGGAAGATCTCCAGAGGAGATGAGGTCAGTGACAGTCCTGGAAACAATGGCTTAATGTTCAGTGGTGGGGTCATGGTCCAGGGAGAGGTAGGAGGAAGTGTCTGTGAGTTGACGCTCAGCCTCCGCAAAGTAGAGGTCAGTGCGCCAGACAGCAACAGCACCACCCTTGTCAGCTGGTTTGATGACAATGTTAGGGTTAGACCTGAGAGAACAGAGTGCAGTAAGTTCAGAGAGAGACGGGTTAGAATGGGGACAGAGGGATAGGCAGGGGTGGAGGGTCCTGGATAGGTGTTGGTGTCAATGAGTTGTTGGAGCTTGCGTTCCTTAGCACTTGTTCGCCTTCATTGCTTTCCATTTCCCTCCTAGTGTTTGACAAGGTGTTTACTAAAACCCGCTTTCACAGCCATATTTCCTTTCTCAGTGACTGTCTCCGTCTCCGACTTACCCCACGTGGATTTCAACTGAAATTCCATCCCTCATGTTTTGAACCCACCCAGGATTACAGGTATCTCTGGGACATAAAACTTTTCTCGGACTGCTGTTCCAGTCACATTCTGAGATCCACACTGAGTGCCATGCACCACCATATGAACACACTCAACTCTCCCTCCAGCAGCACCGCCGTACCCTTTTTCAAAGCTGTGTGCCCCCAGTTTCATTTTATTCTTCGCCTCATCCGACACCTCAACAAGAAACATTTTCTCTTTCTCTCAAGTGCTAAGGAATGCAAGCTCCAACAACTCATCGACACCAACACCCATCCAGGACCCTCCACTCCTGCCTGTCCCTCCGTCCCCACCCCATCTTCCAATCCCAGCCCCGGCCATGTATTCACTATACCCCCTGACCTTCCACTCTCCGACACTGAACGTTCAATGCTCAGCAAAGGACTTAGTTTCATACCCTTACGCCCTCATCTCAATGAATTTCGGGCTCGACACGATGCTGAACTCTTCTTCCGCCGCCTTCGTCTCCGTGCTCACTTCTTTGAGCAGGAGTCCTCTCCGCATTCAACCCTTTTACCCACATCCAATATTCTCCCTCCACCTGGATCCCTCCCTCTGGATTCTTACCTTCTCTTGATCTTTTCATTGAGAACTGTCGGTGTGACATTAGTCGTCTCAATTTCTCTGCTCCTCTCACCCATTCTAACCTGTCTCTCTCTGAACTTACTGCACTCCATTCTCTCAGGTCCAACCCTGACATTGTCATCAAACCCGCTGACAAGGGTGGTGCTGTTGTTGTCTGGCGCACTGACCTCTACCTCGCAGAGGCTCAGTGTCAACTCGCAGACACTTCCTCCTACCTCTCCCTGGACCTTGACCCCACCACTGAACATCAAGCCATTGTTTCCAGGACTGTCACTGACCTCATCTCCTCTGGAGATCTTCCTTCCACAGCTTCCAACCTGATAGTCGCCCAACCTCGGACGGCCCGCTTCTACCTCCTACCCAAAATCCAAAAACAGGACTGTCCCAGCAGACCGATCTTGTCAGCCTGTTCCTGCCCCACGGAATTCATTTCTTGCTATCTTGACTCCCTTCACTCTCCCCTTGTCCAGTCCCTTCCCACCTACATCTGTGATTCCTCTGACACCTTACGTCACATCAACAATTTCCAGTTCCCTGGACCCAAACGCCTCCTCTTCACCATGGACGTCCAATCCCTCTACACCTCCATCCCGCACTGGGATGGTCTGAGGGCTCTTAACTTCTTCCTTGAACAGAGGCCCGAACAATCCCCATCCACCACTACTCTCCTCCCTTTGGCTGAACTTGTTCTCACACTTAACAATTTCTCCTTCAACTCCTCTCACTTCCTCCAAATAAAAGATGTGGCTATGGGTACCCGCATGGGCCCCAGCTATGCCTGTCTCTTTATGGGATATGTGGAACATTCCTTGTTCCAGTCCTACTCCGGCCCCCTCCCACAACTCTTTCTCCAGTACATCGATGATTACTTTGGTGCTGCTTCATGCTCTCGTCAGGTCCTGGAAAAATTTATTAATTTTGCTTCCAACCTCCACCCCTCCATCATTTTCACATGGTCCATCTCTGACACTTCCCTTCCCTTCCTTGACCTCTCTGTCTCAATTTCTGGTGATAGACTATCCACCAATATCCATTACAAGCATACCAACTCCCACAGCTACCTCGACTACAGCTCCTCACACCCCGCTTCCTGTAAGGACTCCACCCTATTCTCTCAGTTCCTTCGCCTCCATCACATCTGTTCTGATGATGCTACCTTCAAAAACAGTTCCTCTGACATGTCCTCCTTCTTCCTTAACCGAGGTTTTCCACCTAAGGTGGACAGGGCCCTCAACCGTGTCTGGCTCATCTCCCGCGCATCTGCCCTCACGCCTTGTCCTCCCTCCCAGAAACATGATAGGGTCCCCCTTGTCCTCATTTATCACCCCACCAGCCTCCGCATTCAAAGGATCATCCTCTGCCATTTCCGCCAAATCCAGCATGACGCCACCACCAAACACATCTTCCCTTCACCACCCCCCCATCCCCGGCGGCATTCTGTAGGGTTCGTTCTCTCTGTGATACCCTGGTCTACTCCTCCATCACCCCCTACTCCTCAACCCCCACCTACGGCACCTCCCCATGCAAACGCAAAATATGCAACACCTGCTCCTTCACTTTCCCCCACCTCTCCGTCCAAGGGCCCAAACACTCCTTTCAAGTAAAGCATCATTTCACTTGCATTTCCCCCAACTTAGTCTACAGCATTTGTTGCTCCCAATGCGGTCTCCTCTACATTGGAGAGACCAAACATAAACTGGGCGACCACTTTGCAAAACACCTTCGGTCTGTCCGCAAGCATTACCCAGACCTCCCTGTTGCTTGCCATTTTAACACTCCACCCTGCTCTCTTGCCCACATGTCTGTCCTTGGCTTGCTGCTTTGTTCCAGTGAAGCTCAACGCAAACTGGAGGAACAGCACGTCATCTTCCGACTCGGCACTTTACAGCCTTCTGGACTGAATATTGAGTTCAACAACTTTAGATCTTGAACTTCCTCCTCCATCCCCACCCCCTTTCTGTTTCTTCCCCCTCCCTTTTGTTTTTTCCAATAATTTATATAGATTTTTCTTTTCCCACCTATTTCCATTATTTTTAAATCCATACCTTTTATGCCCTTTTAGTCTTATTTCACCCCACCCCCACTAGAGCTATCTGTATCTTGCTTGTCTGCTATCCATTCTTAATTAGCACATTCTTTTAGATAATATCACCACCTTTGTTCTTTTGTCTGTGACATCTTTTGGTTATCTCCTCCTATCATTGCTTGCTTGTCCCTACAACTACACCCCCCCCACCCAACCTTAAATTTCACCCCTTTCCTATTTTACTCAGTTCTGTTGAAAGGTCATGAGGACTCGAAACATCAACTTTGCTTTTCTCTGCCGATGCTGCCAGACCTGCTGAGTTTTTCCAGGTTTTTGTTTTGGATTTCCAGCATCCGCAGTTTTTTGTTTTGATCTCTATTTTAAATCCCTATGATTTATGTTTTACACTGGATTACACTGCAGAATTGTATCTGCTTTTGACTCCCTCGTACTGAAGGTTAAAGCTTTCACTGTTTGGCAAAAAAAAAATCTCTTCAATGAGTGTGAAACCAATTAAGCACTTGTCGATTGAAGATACTAGCAAACCAATCTGGGTGTCCCTTCACACAATGCGAGCCATTCCTGATGACCCAGTAAATTGGATGGTGATTCAATCTTATCTACATTCAAACCAAACACTGGAGGTGGAAATTGCTGAAACTTTCTGGAAGGAACTGCATGAAGTGCTTGCTACACCTCACCTAGAATATCCAAACAATTTGCCTCCCACCAAGTGTATAATTTGCTCTTACAAGCCCTGGTTTGTAGTTTATGTCAGATTATTGTATGGAGTGTCTCTGTTCCTCTAGAAAGGATTCATTTTCTACACCAACTGATGCATTTTCCATACAGAAATGGCAGCACTGTCAGAGGAACATAGCTGTGAAATGAAATATTCTTTTTGTGAGCCTGAAAGGATTTTTGCTGCCGTCAGAGCCAATGTACCAAGTGGCCAATTGACTCATGGTATTGTAACCCAGCAGTGTGTTGGCGAACAGACGGAACAACTGAGGGAGTGGAAGAATTGAGATCTCCAGGATCTGACCAGATATGGCGCAGTGTGTTAATTTCCTCAATTTTTCCCATTTCATTTCCATAACTGGCAGAGATGTTTAGATGCAATGAGGAAATGCACACTCAAAAGGTCTGTAACTGTCACTTTGGGCAGATTTGAGTCTAATCCAGGAGAAAACAGTCCATTGGCACCTTCTCAAGGCAGGTAACAGGTTGCCAACTTTTTTGTCATTCATGAGATGTGGGTCAATCTCTATTTGTCCTGGAGAAAGTGGTGGAGCTGTGCTCTTGAACTGCTACAGTCTGTATGGTGTAGGTACATCCATGTTGCTGTTAGGGAGAATTCCATGATTTTGACCTAGCAACAATGAAGGAACAGTGATATGGTTCCAAGTTAGGATAACTTGTGACTTGGAGGAGAACTTTCAGGAGGTGGTGTACCCTTGCATCTGCTGCCCTTGTTCTTCTATGTGGTACAGGTCACAGGTTTGGAAGTGCTGTCGAAGAAGCCTTGGTGGGTTGCTGCAGGGCATCTTGTAGTGGGCACACTGCTGTTACTATGTGTAGATATGGATGGAACGTACGTTTATGGTGGTGGATACAGTGCTGATAAAGCATGCTCCTTTGTCCTGGATGACACTGAGCTTCTTTAGTGTTACTGGAGCTGTACTCATCCAGGCAAGTGGAGAGTATTCCATCAGACTTGTGACTTTTCACTTGTAAATGGTCAGAAGTTTTTTGGGAACTCAACCATGGTTGGACATATTCTTGAAGGGGCCATTACATCTCATACCTCCAATTGCCCTGCCCATACACTCCCACCATTGATAATGTTTATCCTCTTAGTGCCCCACCAATGCTCCATTTCCCACCATTCACTTGGCATAGCTAGTCTCATGATGCCCTGAACCCAGACTGATGTCATTGGTTACCTGACATTTCCATCCTGACTATGCCCTGTCTTCACAGCCAGTCAGAAAGTGAGCAGATTCTCCATTACAAAATTGGATGATAGTCCAATGCATTGTTTGACTGACACTAATATTTTTATAGCCAATAAACAAGATTTCAAATGAAATTTTAAATTGTGTGCGCTCCAGTCCTGGATCTTTACTAAACATGACACCGTCATCCACTTCTAGAAGTGAATAAGGAGCCCAACCAGTCATCTTCAAGTGGCTTTCAGATTAGGAAAAGCAAACCTTAAACAAGCTGCTTTGTTGGATTGTACTTTACACTAATAGCACCGCTTTAATGTTTGTTTCACAGAATAGCCAAATGCCATTTAATGCAGCCACAAAACATGCAATCAGGATTCTCAAAGAAACAAATCCTTCAAAAAAATCCTGAAGTCAGTTCACCTTTTGTAGGTGAAAAGGTCAGTGTTAAAGCACAACAGAAGATGATGCAAACTCAGTTAGGGAAGGTTCCGTTCTCATTTTGGTAAGGGGAGATGGCTCCAAATGACATAGAGGGGCAGAGAACTGAGGAGGCTTCCAATGTTAGCCTGCACCCTGTCCCTTAGATACCTCCTTCGCTATTCTGTCCTCTGCTGCCAATTTGGCAGTTCATTCCCTCACTGCCTACTTTCTTGATATGTTGTTTTCCAGTGAGTGAATTTATTCTGTGATGAATGGGTTTCCCTTTGATGCAATTGTACTGTAATAAAACAGTCCTGAGTGCAAAGTTTTGGAAAAATAATCTTGCTCATAGCAAATGTGCATTGTGTTATCTAATAAAATGAGATGTATTTGACAACCAAGTGCTCAGGCAAACTCTCATTGGTCATCAGGGGCAGTTTTAGTGGAACATAATTTGACAATTGGGCAGATCATCACTGGAATCTAATAAACAAGCAACAAGCTTAAGGGAAATGGCCAAATAGAAAAAATAGTGATTGAAGCAGTTAAAAGCAGAAAGCGAATAAGTCTTAAAGGAGCAGCACTTAATTTGTGCAATGTTCGTGGTGGGATATTTAACCAACTGGCCCTGGCACAGACACTGGTGAGTATATGGGGTTCCTTACTGTGTTAGGGGTCACTAGGATCACACCAATCACTGCATGTCGAGGCCAAGTAAAAAGGGAGCTGGTTAGAGGACTGAATTCTTATTTCAAATCAAAATTACCATTTACTTTCAGCAAAACTCTTAAGTTGTATTGGAAAGTAAAGAAATTTAAAAGTTCCCACTTCATTTAATCCAATTTGCAAACTCAACAAAAATGTTTCAGTTTTTAAAAAAAATGTTATGCAGCAAAATCTTTTGTCGTTTAACCACAGTGCAAGTTTTCGGTGCAAGATTTTTTTTCATTCATGGGATGTCAGTGGGGGGGTGGGGCTCTGTCAGTGATAATTCAGGGTGGGGGGTGGGGCTCTGTCAGTGATAATTCAGGCGAGGTGTGGGGCTCTCTCAGGGCAGGGGTGGGGCTTTGTCAGTGAAAATTCAAGGCGGGGAGGGGGGGGGCGGTAGTGTTCCTGTAGGTAGTGCAGTCCTGTCAACGGCGGAGGGTGTTTCTGTTGGTGATGGGAAGGGTGTCATGCTGTTCCCTTTTGTATACCCCATAACTTTACCCCAACAGCTTTCCTACTACAGAGTTGAAGGGCTCCTGCAAATACTGCAACTCTTAATCCTTTGTAATAAAAGTTCTTTGCCCCAACACAATGTTATCTTGAACTCATAACAAAAATAACTTTTTTTTGTTCACAAGCAAAATACAGGTTTAATTTCCCAAAAATGAATGTTTAAAATATTAAATACATCCCTTCAACTTTAATAGTTTTTTTTTGCAGCATCTCCTGTTCTCAATTGATCATTCCACTGATAACAGACTAAAGTTTTGAACTCAATTTTCCGTAACCACCTCCTGCTGTTGGGTTACTTGGAACTAGTAACCGGAACTAGTGCTGACTTCCGACAATCCAACCTGACACATCCCATCGCTGTAGGGTGGGGCGAGGGCCTTTCAACCAGGAAAGATCTTGCTGAGGGACAGAAGAGAGTTCGCTGTATGGGAAGGGAAAGCCTACAATTACGTCAAATAAATTGAGAGTTGGGAAAAGGGACACAGCTTGAAAGCAGTAAAAGATAATGGCAGGAGCTCTTCATTATTAAAGACATGATCCATCCGTGAGATGGGCTCCTGGTGTAGGCAAAATCTGGGAATTATTTAATAACTGGGTGCTACAATGGAGGGCCAAACGGCCTTCTCTATCCATCATTGTCTTGTATGACAATATAAATTCCTCCTTTTGCTGGATGCACACTTTTAAGATGAGGTCAGCCCACTGTTGTAATAGGGATGATGCCTGCTTATACCCTGTGTGATTGAGAATCATGTTGGGCCTACTAATAATCAATTAACAGTTTCAGTTCCCATTTGCAATCCAGTTAAGCCACATGGTTTGTCAAAAGCCAGTACAGGAATCTGTGGTTTTGCAGACAAGGACTGGGTACTCAAATCCTATAAGGTGCAACATAGCAAAGTCAATGTTTATTAAGCACAACCTGCGATGGTCAGGATTTTCAAACAGCATCCTGCTTGACAATGAAGGAGATCAGTCCAGACGTTTGACCATGTAGGGGCCTTCCAATTCATAACCAATCTTTCTATAGTAGTTCCTTGTACCAACACCTGGAACAGAAAGAAAATCACAACAATATAAATTTAGGAAGAAACCACATCACCTGCTGGTACACTGGCTGAATACCGGTACACTGGCTCAAACCCCACTAGCCATTTGTCGGTAACACTTGCTCACATCTCACCTGCTGATTGGAAAGTTTACAGCAAGTAATTCTCTTCTCCAGATCGAACACACAGGTTCAATTTGAAGAGTGTCAGTTTTCCACATCACTACATCAATGACCAGGACAAAACAGCCCCTTGATTAGCACTCTATCCACAAACATTCACTCCCTCCACCACTGATAAACAGTGGCAGCAGTGTGTAACATCTACAAGATGCACTGCAGGAACTCACCAAGGCTCCTTAGGTAGCACCTCCCAAACCCACGACTACCAGCATCTAGAAGGACAAGGGCAGCAAATGGATGGAAACCATCACCTGGAAGTTCTCTTCCAAGCTATTCACCATCCTGACTTGGAGATATATTGCTGTTTCTTTGCTGGGTCAAGATCCTGGAACTCCTTCCCTAATAGCACTGTGGGTGTACCTATACCACATGGACTGCAGCGGTTCAAGAAGGCAGCTCACAATCACCTTCTCAAGGGCAATTAGGGAATGGGCAATAAATGGTGGCCTAATCAGTCACGCCCACATCCTATGAATAAATAAAATAAATTTCTTGCTGCTGCAATCCCATTGTACAGGTAGTGACCACTTTACTGGACATATGGGTCCAAGTGCTGAACCCAGCAGGCTCCGTGTAACACAGGATGCAATATGAGGCACCGTCAAAAAATATATGTATTGCTCCCACGAGTACCTATACATGTACCTATTCATGCGCTTCCTGCAAGCCCTACAGATACTGGATATACAATCCATACACACATTATTTTTCCATGGTGAGAGACCATGGTGATGTTGAGGAATAACAAAGCAATTTTGGTACAAAAGCAAAATATTGCAGATGCTGAAAACCTGAGAAAGAAAAAAATGCAGGAAATACTCAGCAGATCAGGCAGCATCTGTGGAAAGAAGCAGAGTTAACATTTCAGCTTGATGCCCTTCCATCAGAACTGAAGAAAGATAGAAATATAAGAGCTTTTAAGTCAGTTAAAGGGTGGAAGAGGGCAGGAAGATCTGTGATAGGTTAGAGGACAGGAGAGATTAACTAACAAAAGATTTCATGATGCAAAAGCTAAGGGGAGTGGTAATGGGTTAAGAAAGAAAGGTTGTGTCCAGATGAAGTGTGAATGGCTATACAGCAGTTATCTGAACTAAACATGAAGGGATAAAGAAAGAAACAAGCCAGCCAAAAAAAAAAACATGCGGAACAAGATGGATGCAGAAGTTACGACCTAAAGTTGTTAAACTCAGCACTGAATCTAGAACATTGTAGAATGCCGAGACAAAAAATGAGGAGCTGCTCCACGAGCTTGCGTTGAGCTTCACTGGAACTCTGTAGCAGACCATGGACAGAAAGATCAGAGTGGAAACAAAGTGGAGAGTGAAAATAACAAGTGACAGGAAGCTCAGGGTCGTGCTTGCACACTGCATGGAGGTGTTCCCCAACCAGTCAACCAGTCTGCGTCTTGTCTCTCCATTGTAGAGGAGACCACATTGTGAGCAGTGAACACAGTTCACTGTTAAAGTAGTACAAGTAAATTGCTGTTTCACTTGCAAGGAATGTTTGGGGCCTTGGACAGTGAAAAGGGAAGAAATGAAGGAGGTATTGCATCTCCTGCGCTTGCAAGGAAATGCAGGGAAAGGAGGGGGCATTAGGGGTGACTGAGGAGTGGACCAGTATGTCACAGAGCGAACGGTCCCTTCGGAATGCTGGAAGCAGAGGGCAGGGGAATCCAGAACAAGGAGCTTTATCTTAAAATTAGGGCCAAGAGGAGCATAACCTTAAAAATTAGGGCCAAGAGGAGCTTAAAAATAGAGCCAGGAGGGAAACCAGAAAGCATTTCTTCATACAGATGGTGATGGAAGTCTGGAACACACGCCAAAGCTGTGGATAATTGCAGCTTTCAAGTCAGAGATTTATAGATTATTAAACATATCAAGGGATTTGGAGCAAAGGCAGAAAAACAGAGTTGAGATACAGATCCACTATGATCTAAATGATTGGCGTGGATCAGGCTTGGGGGACTGAATGGTCCCCATCCTGCTCTTCTGTCCTTACAAAGAGGCAGCTTCCGGCCCCTACAATAAGACACACCAACATCCCCTCCCCCTCCACCCCACAGTAGTCTCTCAGTGACTAGCAGCAACCACATGACTTGGGCAGGCCCAATCCTTGGCTATCAGGTAAGTGGTGTCCATCCCAGTGATAGATACCTCAGTGTATGGAGAAGAACCTGAAGGTCAGCAGTGCCTGCAGAAACTCTGCACAATGAGTTACAGCTGTCAGGAAAGGCGGGCGTGTGGAACAATCAGAAGGATCATTAGAGGAGGGAAATAAAAGATCGATATTATTAGCAGACATCTGTGTTTCACAGTAAACTATAAAAACCCACCAGAGGCAGCAGTTAATCTTCCCAAGTAGAGGATATTAACATTTACCGGAATTCTACTGACGCAAGCACCTCACAAGTCAGTGAACACAGGAAATTCAGCGTCTGACAGAGGCAGTATTTTAACCCTATAAGTACTGAGGCGTTTTTCAGCTTTCAAAATGCATTTTGAATATCTATTTCTATCCAGTAACAAACAAATAATATATATTACACACACACACATACATATTGGTTTAAAATGTGCGCAGCACTTTTTGCTAAACTGCCTTTCACCCCTGGGTTGGATTTGAGTTAAAGGTTTCTCTCTCACTGTTGGCTGTAAGGATCCTTTTCTAAATGAGCTTGGGCAGTCTCAGCTCAGTTCTATATGGTTATTGTTTCAGTGAGGGTATGAACAAACTCTTGTTCCCAAAAGCTGTGGATGCGAGGATCAATTAAAATTTGAAACTGAGAAAAATAGATTTTTGTTGGACAAGAGTATTAAGGGACATGGAACAAGACAGGTAAGTAGAGTTGAGGTACATATCAACTGTGATCCAACTGGATGGCCGAATAGGCTCAAAGAACCGAACGTAATGTTTTGAGGAATAAAACTCAAATAACTCATTGTATAAAATGTTGTTAGAAAAATTAAAGCCCATGGGACTAAAGGAACAGTGGCATCAAGAATACAAAATTGGCCACAAGACAGAAAGCGGAAAATGGTGATGAACAGTTTTCTTTTCTGATTGGAGGAAAGTATACTCTGTTGTCAGTATTAGGATCATTGCTCTTTCTGATGTATACTAGTAAGCCGGACTTGTTTATACAGGACATAATTTCAAAGTTTGCAGATGATAAGAAACTTGGAAATATAGTAAATGTTGAGGGAAATAGTAACATACTTCAGCAGGTTATCAGCAGACTGGTGAAATAGGCAGCCACAAGGTAGATGGAATTCAAGGCAGAGAATTATGAAGTGATACATTTTGGTAGGAAGTCTGAGGGGAGCCAATATAAACTAAATAGCGCAATCTTAAAGGGGAGGCAGGAACAGAGACCTGAGGAATTTGTTCACAAATATGCGAAGGCGGCAGGACAAGCTGAGTAGGCTGTTAAAAAACATGGGATCCTTGGCTTTATTCATAGAGGAATAGAGTAAAAAAACCAAGAAAGTTACAATAAACTATCAAAAAAAAAACCTGGTTAGGCCACAGCTGGTCCAGTGTTCAATTTCGAACACCACACTTTAGGAAAGATATCCGAGGGTGAGGGTGTAGAAGGCATTTACTAAAATGATACCGGGGATGAGGAACTTCAGTTATGTGGAAATGCTGGAGAAGCTGGGGTAGTTTTCCTTAGAGTAGAGAAGATTAAAAAGAATGACAACTAATTTTGGTAAAATAAATAGGAAAAACTGTTTTGAGTGGCAGAAGGATCAAACCAGAGGACACAGAGAATTAAAGTGATTGACAAAAGAACCAGCAACGAGATGAGGAGAATTCTTTTTATGCAGTGAGTTGGAGCAGATTGAATAGCAATATTCAAAAGAGAATTGGATAAATTTGCAGGGCTATGGAGAGAGAACAGAGAAGCGGTATTAGTCGATTGCTCTTCCAAAGAGCTGGCACAGGCACAATAGGCCAAATGGCTTTGTTGTGCTGTATCGTTCTCTAATAAAAACTATTAGAAAATAATGAGCTTTTAGTGTGTGAAATGCTAAACAAATTCATCAGTTTACATGATGGGATGTAATGCTGGTTCAGTCACTGCTCAAAAGTGTTGTGAATTTTAACATTATTTGGAGTTACTGAGCTTTCTGTGGGGCAAAACTTCAGCAGAGGTGACAAGATGGAGATTCAACCAGGGAATCCATATCACAGGATCATTAATCATTGCAATTGTAACATCTGTCAACTCTTATCTTGTAATTACATGAGGCGTTCTGAGTCACAAGGACCCCTTGAACCCAAGTCTAATGGAGAGTAGCGTCATATACTGCGTCATTATGTAAATTTGCTCCCATTGTGGGGGGGAGTTATGGAGGAAGGGAGCCAGTTACTGTCCATCCTACTAACTGTAGCTCTACGCTCCCAAACAATGTGCATGTCTGTAGGTCCAGTAACTATACCTCACTGTCACTTGAGTGCAATTTTTTTTTGAAGAGTAGCTTCAGGAAATTATTTGATGCAAAACTGCCTATCCTTTTCACAGCTCAAAACATCATGGTTTCAATTCAGTTTCACACCTTGACTCAGTTTAACTTCAATCAATGAAACAAGCCCAAGATTCTGGCACACTTCAGCAGCTTTAGATTAGAAACTTCATAACTGGATTGTTGCAACACTTTATCCAAAAACTCCTGACAGAATTCTCTAGATTCACTACTTCATTTCACATTTATATACGTACACACGTGCATCTATTTGTTTTAATCTTGGGGATGGGGCAGTGGGATCTGAAGGCAAAAGTGCTTTAGGACATTTTACTCTATTAAAGATATTCATTTTATAAATGCAAGCTACTGTTGAAAAGCTTGAAAGTGTTCATCTTTTAAAATGACTGTTTTGGCTACTCTGATGGCTTAGCAAGTTAGTGAGGTGTTAAGTCACATGGATTGGGATTGTTGTTAAAAAAAAGTCAACTGGCTCCCTGAAGTCCTTTGGGCAAAAGGAATCTGTCACTCATACACGTGGCTGTCCTACATGTGACAGCAGTCTCACACCATGTGGTTGACTCAGTGCTGTCTGAAATGGACTAGTAAGTCACCCAAGCAATCACTACAAAGGTCAGTATGGACAACAAAATTGCATAAACCCATTAGTAAAGACCCAACAAATGGGCCGTTGTCATCACTGTCCAGAGCAACCAATAATAAAAAGGCAAGATTGGGCCTTTGTGAGTAGGTTAGCTCCCAGCTAACGTGCACATGAATGACGTGAAACTGGGCAGTATAATAACTAGATGGACGACTGGGTGAATGATTTTCTTTCCCTGGAAGTCTAGGTATACCCACCATCCACCTGGGTTGCTTTCCTCAAAGAAGTCAAGGAGGTTGGTGACCGGAATCTTTTCTCTCTGAATCCATGCCAACTGCTGTTAATTCAGTTATTATTGTACAGATGGACCCTCAGGTTTACTTTTGATAATCTACACCATTGTTTTATATGGAATTGAAGTAAGGCTAATAGATCTGTGGTTGCCGGTGTCTAATTTATCACCCTTTTTAAATGTGGACACCGCATTAATCTGTTTCTAATCTATTGGCACCTTCCCAGCACCCAGACTCTCTCATTATGACCTTCAATGTCTCACAAATCTCTCCCCAAGTCTTCCCCTGCACTTTGGGATGAATATTCCCTTCCTTACTAAACCTTTATAAAGCAATGGTTAGGCTACAGCTAAGTATTGTGGCCAATTCTGGGCATCACATTATGGGAAGGATGCCAGAGCCTTAAAAAGGAAGCAGAGGAGATTTACTAGTATGGTACCAGTTACCGGGGAGATGAGATATAAACCATCTTCAGTCACTGTATAGTCACGTTCCTTATTATTAACTATAGATACACCACTAACAATGCAAATAACTTGAAAGTCTAGGCACAAGTTCCCAAAGGTCTCTGGCAAAGAAAGGATGTAATTCAGGTAATATGAGGTGGGAGGCTTGTTTAAAATCAATTTATTAATATCTTCAGTATTTTGGTGCACTGGCTGGAATCATAAAAATCTTACAGCACAGGAGGAGGCCATTTGGTATATTTTACATGTGCAAGGTCTTTGAATGAGCTGTCCAATTTAGTCCCACACCCCAGCTTTTTCTCATAACCCTGAAAATTAGTTTCCAAGTACATGCCCAATTGCCTTCAGGTAGTGTGTGCAGATCTTAGTAACCCTGTGTGAAAAAATATCCTCATTTCTCCTCTAACTCTTACCAATTATTTTCAATTAATGACCTCTTGGTTAGTGATTCACTTGCTCGAGGAAACAATTTCTTCCTATCTACCTCATCAAAATCCCTCATAACTTTGAATACATCTATTAGATCTGCCTTATCCTTCTCTGTTCTAAGGAGAACAATCCCTGCTTCTCCCGTGTCTCCACATAACTGCAGTGCCTCATCCATGGCATCATCCTGGTAAACCACTTGACACCCTTCTTAAAGTGTGGTGCCCAGAATTGTACATTATGTTCCATTTGGCATGAGTTCTTTGTACTCAATGTTCTTACTTAGTATCCCATATGCTTTCTTAACCACCTCATCAACTTGCTCTAAATCCAGGGTGACCAAATCTCGGAGAATAAATTAAGGGACACTTTGGCATCTAAGGTAAGATTCGGGGGGCGGGGGGGGTGAGTGCTGGTGAGTCTGTGGTAGCATGGGTGCAAAATACGGGAGGAGAGCAGGAGAGAGCACTGCGCATGTGCAGGTGGTTGAGAATATGGGACAAACAGCATCCTGGACGCAGACAACCCAGGACACGGGATGGTCCTGGGAAATCCGGGACAGTTAGTCACCCTCTACAACCTTCAAAGATTTCTGAACATATTCTCAGGTCTCTCTCCTCTTACACCCTAGTCAAAATAGTACCATTTACATTATACTGCCTCTCCATGTCATGCGTGACTGTCTCTTAGGCAGAATCTATGAATATAGCTTCAAAATAAAGTATTTGATAAACTAATTAATCATTCACCTCCCAACATGCATTTAAGCTTTTTGAAGAGCTGAAGGCACTTTGGGTAGGGGCTTGTGCGCCAATGAAACATCTGCTCCCAACAGATAAACAGGCCGTGAAATTAAAGCTTAACTCAATCATTCGGACTCATAGGAACATAGGACTTAGGAGCAGGAATAGACCATGCAGCCCTTCGAACCTGCCCTGCCATTCAAATAAGATCATTGCTAATTTGGTTGCGTTCTCAGCTCCACTTTCTTGTCAACCCCCCCCCCCCCCACACACACACCCCCCATAACCCTCAACTCCCTCGTCAATCCAAATCTGTCCAATTCTACCTTGAATAAATCCAAAAGACCCAGTCTCCACTGCTTTCTGGGGAAAAGAATTCCACAGATTAATGACTCTTTGAGAAAAAAAAATCCTCCTCAACTTCGTCTTAAACGGTAGACTTATTCTTAAACTGTGTCCCCTGGTTCAAGTCTCCCCCACAGGTGGAAATATCCTCTCGGTACCTACCCTATCAACTCCCCTCAGGCTCTTATAAATTTCAAAAGCTCACCTCTCTTACTTTCAAACTCCATTGGGTATAGGCCCAAACTGTTCAACCTTTCTTCATAGGCCCCTTATCCCAGGAATGAGTTGAGTGCTCCTTCTCTAAACTGCTTTTAATGCAGTTATATCTTCTTTCAAATAAGGAGACCAAAACTGTATACAGTATTCCAGATGTGGTCTCACCAAGGCCCTGTACAGCTGTAGTAAAATGTTCCTACTTTTATATTCTATTCCCCTTACAATAAATGCCAATATTCCATTCGCCTTCCTAATCACTTGCTGTGGTATATAAAGGAAGAAAGAGCCCTGTGGTTATTTCAAGCTGGAAGTCACAATCATTTCTGCTATTCTTCAAATCATCAAAGTTCATTTCAGGAGTGTCTCACTGAAAGCTTTCTTAAAATGAGAACAGTACTATGTTCTTCCTTGGACTCCCAATAGGAAAATTACTGATTGCTACTGTGCTTTTGGAGAAAAGCCTAAGGCAGTTTATATCACTGTCAAGAAGATATAATAATGTCCATAATGTTATTGGAAATGATTTTAAAATAGAGTTCTAGCAGTGTCTGTGTTTGTGTGTGTGTCTTAATATATTAAAGCCAGCTGTTCTAAAGACTTTGATGTATTGAAGAGAAGTAGATTTGAAATGTTAATTAGGTAAACATAGGGAAGTTAGATGGTGAAGTGTAAAGGGGGAAATTTGCACTTTTAAATTAAACCATTCAAAAGAATTGGTGAAATATTACACCTAGCCAGAAGAAGCCAAACAATGTGCTTATTTTTCCCCCAAAGCTTACTAATAAAATTGGTGCTACGAAAGGGTTTTATTGTTAGAAGAGGTAAAGTTAAAAAAACCTAGTGATACAATGAGAATTTGTGTTCAGAGGAAAATATGTATAAAAAAAGAGAAGACTGTTGATAAAAAGGAGGGGGATTCCAAGATCTAAAGCTTCCAGCCTGTAAGCCTCAAGCCTGTAAGCTGCAAGGACCAAGAGCTGAAAGAAACTCATTTTGAATGCGACTGTCCAGATTGTGCTTTGCCGGGGTCTGTTTAAATCTGTGTGTTTTACTGCTGCCTTAATAGAGGTGTAACTGGGAGTCAGATTAATTAAGGGATTTTTAGAAGTTTATTATAGTAGTAATTTGTAGAGATATGTATGTGCTTACAACCTTCTAATTAATAAATGTTTAATTTAGTCTTATAAAAACCTCTTGAGACTTGGTGGTCTTATTATAACTGAATTCAAAGTCTGCATCTCGAAACATACAAATCACAAAAATTGGTTATGACAGTTGTTTCAACTTTCCCTCTGAGATTTGAACAACTCAGCATTCCCATCAGCGGTGTCATAATAATCACCACAAGAGAAACAAAGGAAAACCAAGATATTAAGGTGTGGAGGGGATGCAGGAAAGAGGGGTGAGTTGGCAAGGTCAAGGTGTTGAGTCACTCAAAAAAACGGTGTCCTGGAGTTTACAGAGAAAAGAAAAGGTGACCGAGAACGGGGCTTGGATGAGTGAAATAAATAAAGATGGAAGCTAAAATCCGAGAGAAATCTCTACAGAAACTGCGGACAGATTTTCATTGCGGCTTCACAGGTTTATTTAAAACAGGGTTCACTTCCGAAGTGATACCCACACTTATCACCTAGGTCCAAACGTGAACCGGTGGGGCATACCACAGGGGGTTATTATTTCTACAAGGCTACTTCAGTTTACTGACAGGAGAATTAAAGAACATAGAAACGATAAATAGTAAGGTTCAACAAGACTGTAGAAAAATATTTGCAATTTACTTTAAAAAGCCACGAGATTTAAGGGTAAGGATGCCCAGGACTCGAAGCAAAAGATCTGAGTGGATGTTGCACATGTAAATATTCTCAAGGACCACAGGAGTAAGCAGCTGGCACGGTTCCATTCACTGCTCTTGTAATGAGAAAGAAGCATTTCATTAAGCTGTAAATTACAGCCTGAGGCGAATGCTGGGATTATAAACTACCCTGGTGGCAGCTGATAATGGGACATCTCATTAACCTTCAGATACGGTATGGGTGTGTTAGCCAGCACCACGGCAATCAATAAGAGTGAAAAAACAGGTTTCTGCTGTGAATAGTGTATGAACGAGGTGCCTGCGCTTTATCTGTGTGGAATTGATATCAAGAGATTTTGGATGCACAATTTTTGTTTTTTGGAGCTGCTGGTGATCGTTTGTCTTGGAACTCTGAAATAAAAAAGTCAATAAATACACAACACAGCCCCTGCACATATCACTGGAATTCCAATACTACAGAATTAAGAAAGTCAGTAGGACCCGAGCTCAAAAAGTGAACTGAAAATTGCTTTCATTGTAGACTGATTGCCTAAAGTTTTGTTCCACAAAGTTCATCAGCTCCCTTTAACTTGCCCTAGTGCTTACGCTTCACATGCGGGACAGTGATTGCTATTGAGCTGCTCAACCATCGAAGCCATCACATTCAAAGTTTAACCATTCCAGAATTAAACTCGTCCATAGACAACTTTGCAAGTGTCAGGATCAGTGCAGGAAAATGAGTTCGGGTTCTTAGATTCAGCTGGAAATTGATGCTTGCTGTATGGTCAGAACAGGTCACTCAATATCCTGAAATGTTTGAACTGACTGGGAATATATTACATGGAATTACATAGTACTTACAGCAATGAAACACCCAGCTGGTCTGTGCAGGTGATTCTGCACCACACAAGTCTCCTTTCACATCTCTTCATCTCATTCTATCAGCATATCCTTCTATTCCTTTTTCCCTCTAGTACAGCTCTTATCTAGCTTCCTCTTCAATGCATCTATGCTACTGACCTCAACTGCTCCTTGTGATAACAAGCTCCACATTCTCACCACATTCTGGGTTTCTCCTGAAGTTCCTGCTTGATTTACTGGTAACTATCTTATAATTATGACCCCTATTTCAGACTCCCCACAAATGGAAACATATTCTCGACATCCAACCTATTAAACCCTCTCATAATCTTAATGACCTCAATCAGGTCACCCCTAACCTCTTTTCTAGAGCAAAGGGTCTCAGCCCATTAAATCTTTCATGATAGTTATAATCTCAGAGATTTGGTATCAGACTTGTAAATGTTTTTGCACTTCTTCCAGACTCCAGTGCTTGTAGATCATTTTGTCTTTGTAATATGGAGACCAGAGCACATGCACATGTGGTCTAACCAAGGTTTTATATATGTTTAACAAAACTTTCCTGCATTTCAATTCAGTCACTCTAGGCACAAGTCAGGAGTGTGATGGAATACTCCCCACTTGCCTAGGTGAGTGCAGCTCCCACAACACTCAAGAAGCTTGACACCATCCAGGACAAAGCAGCCCACTTGATTGACACCACATCCACAAATATTCACTCCACCACTGGTGCACAGTAGTAGTACCTACAAGATGCACTGCAGGAAATCACCAAGGTCCCTTAGACAGCACCTTCCAAACCCAGGACCACTACTATCTAGAAGACAAGGGCAGCAGATAGATGGGAACACCAGCACCTGGAAGTTCCCCTCCAAGTTACTCACTATCCTGACTTGCAAATATATCACTGTTGTTTCACTGTTGCTAGGTCAAAATTCTGGAGCTCCCTTCCTAACAGCATTGTGGGTGTACCTACACCACATGGACTGTAGCAGTTCAAGAAGGCAGCTCATCACCACCTTCTCAAGAGCAACTAGGGATGAGCAATAAATGTTGGCCCAGTCAACAAAGCCCACATCCGTGAATGAATTTTTAAAAATGAGCCCCAGTTCATTGTTTACATTTTTATGGCCTTGCTAACCTGCTTTGCTACTCTTAATGAGTTCTTCATCTGTATCCCTAAATCCTATTAGTTCTCTACTCCATTTAGGCTATTGTCCAAGCAGAATGTGACCTCTATTCTTCCAAACAAAAGGCACCATCTCACCCTTATCTATATCAAAACTTATTTGCAATTTTATTAATGTCTTCTTGCATTTTATTGCTATCTTCTTCAATATCAATTATAACCCTGATTTAGTGTCATCTGCAAATTTTGAAACTGTACTTCTGATTCCCAAGCGTAAATCAGTTAGGTAAATTACGAGCAATTGTCTCAACATTAGGTACAAAAAATTATTTAAAATGCCAATAGAATGTTGTCCTTTATCCTTTATTCGGAGCTGGAATACAAAAGGGTGGAAGTTATGCTACAGTTGTATAAAGATCTGGTCAGATCTCATCTCGAGTACTGCTTTCAGTTGTGGCACTGCATCTCAGGAAGTTTTGGAGGGGGGAGCATATTAACATACAAATTAGGAGCAGGAGTAGGCCACTTGGCCCCTCAGGCCTACTCCGCCACTCAATAAGATTAAAGCTGATCTGAACGTAATCTCAACCCCACACTTCTGCCTACCCAGGTAACCTTTTACCTCTTTGTTAAACAAGAATCTATCAAGCTCTGCCTTAAAAATATTCAGTCTCTGCTTCTACCACCTTTTGAGGAAGAGAGTTCCAAAGGCTCAAATCCTCAGGGAAAAAATTTCTCATCTCTGTCTTAAATGAGCAATGCCTTATTTTTAAACAGTGTCCCCCTACTTCTAGATTTTCCCACAAGAGTAAACATCCTCTCCACATCCATCCTGTCAAGACCCTCAGAATCTTAAAGGTTTCAATTAAGTCGCCCCTTACTCTTCTAAATTCCAGTGGATACAAGCCTAACCTGTCCAGCCTTTCCTCATAAGACAACCCACCCATTCCTGGTATTAGTCTAGTAAACCTTCTCTGAACTGCTTCTAATGCATTTACATCTTTCTTTAAAATACTCCAGATGTGGTCTCACCAATGTCCTGTACAACTGAAGTATAGCCTCCCTACTTTTGTAATCAATTCCCCTCATGATAAATGATAACATTCTATTAGCTTTCCTAATTACCTGCTGTACCTGCATACCAACCTTTTGTGATTCATGCACTAGGACACCCAGATCCCTCTGAATCTTGGAGCTCTGCAATCTCTCACCATTTATTTAACCAGCTTCTTTTTTATTCTTCCTGCCAAAATGAACAATTTCACATTTTCCCGCATTATACTCCATTTGCCAGATCTTTGCCCACTCACTTAATCTATGTCACTTTGTAGCCTCCTTACATTCTCTTCACAATTTACTTTCTTACCTTTGTATCATCAACAAATTTAACAGTCATTTCTTCAGTCCCTTCATACAAGTCATTTATATAAATTGTAAAAAGTTGAGACCCCAGCACTGATCCCTGTGGCACACCACTCGTCACATCCTGCCAACCAGAAAATGACCCATTTATGCCAACTCTCTGCTTCCTGTTAGCTAGCCAATCTTCCATCCATGCCAATATGTTACCCGCTACACCACAAACTTTTATTTTTTGCATAACCTTGGATGTGGCACTTTATCAAATGCCTTCTGGAAATCTAAGTATAGAACTTCCAGCGGTTCCCCTTTATCCACAGCTTATGTGATTCCTTCAAAGAACTGCAGTAAATTGGTTAAACATGACTTCCCTTTTAGGAAATCATGTTGACTCTGCCTGGTTGCCTTGAATTTTTCTAAGTGCCCTGCTATAAGAGCTTTCATAATAGTTTCTAACATTTTCCCTATGACAGATATTAGGCTAACTGGCCTATAGTTTCCTGCTTTCTGCGTCCCTCCCTTTTTGAATAAAGGAGTTACGTTAGCTATTTTCCAATCTAGTGGAAGCTTCCCTGAATCTAGGGAATTTTGGAAAATTAAAACCAATGCAACTATCTCATTAGCCAGTTCTCTCAAGATCTTAGGGTGAAGTCCATTCGGACCTGGGATTTGTCAGCCCGGAGCATGCAGATTCACCAGAACAATATTGGGTTAATTTATAAAGACAGTTTCCATACAAGGCTTATATTATTTTGAGTATAAAACATTAGGGGATGATCTAATTGAAGTGTTTAAGATGATTAAAGGATGTGACAGGATAGGTAGAAATTATTTCCTCTGGTAGGATTGTCCAGAACAAGACACTATAACCTTAAAATTACAACTAGGCTGTTCAGGGCTAATTAATGGGGCACTTTTTCACACAGAGGGTAATGGAAATCTGGAACACTCTACCCCAAAAAACACTGAGGCTTGGGGTCAAATGAAAATGTCAAAATTGAAATTGATTATGCTTGTTAGGCAAGAATATTAATGGATATGGAATCACTCAGGTAGATAGAATTATATACAGATTAGCCATGATCTAATTGGTCGGCTGCGTAGGCTCAAGGGGCTGAATGGCCTGTCCCTATATTCTAGCACCAAAACCTGTGGAATAGCATTTCCCACCTTCCACCAATTTGAGTAGTTACCATAACTCCTACTCTCAGTTTTCTATCTGTAACTAACTTGTTATCTATTCTGCTACTTGTTTCTTGACTCCACATGCTCTGGCTTTAGTCATGAGTCCACCATTCAGTGTCTTATCAAAGGCCTTTTGTAAATCCAAATATGTTAAAAAAGACTGGCATTTATATAGCACCCTTCATGTCTCAGGGCGTCCTAAAGGGCTTTACAGTCAATTAAGTACTTTTGAAGTAGCCACTGGCGTAATACAAGAAAGACGATGGATAATTTGTGCACATCTAGCTCCCACAAACAGCAATGTGATAGCAACCAGATAATGTGTATCTTTTAGTGATGTTGTTTGAGGGATAAATGTTGCCCAGGTCATTGGGAATAACTTCAAAGCAAAATGCTGAGGATGCTGGAAATCGGAAATAAAAACAGAAAATGCTTGAAATATCAGCAGGTCAGCCAGCCATGTGGAGTGAGGAAGTTAATTTGGGTCAGATCGGTGACCATTCATCAGAATTGGGAAAAAAAACAATGGGTTTGATCTTCCCAATGTCTAATTGGAGGAAAGTTTGGTTGTATAGTTGGAGGAAAGTTTGGTTGTATGTTGGATCAGCAATCTGACAACACAGACAGTGGAGATATCGAGAGACAGTATGTAGATGAGAAATAGGAGGGGGCTGAGGATAAATCCTTGGGGGATTCCAGGGGTAAGAGAGAATGGGGGAATTGCAGGATATTCTCTGGCCACTCCTGAGTGAGAAAGAGAAGAATTAGATGAGGGCAGTCCCACTCAACTTGACAACGCAAAGAGGTGTTGGAGTAGGATGGGCTTGGTCCTTCCGTGTGGACATACAAGATGTGGTAGAGATCAAGAACTCAGGAACAAACCTCTCCACTTCTCTCTCCTTTTAAAACACTTAAAACTAATCTCGATTATCAGTGACTCAGTGTCAAATTTTGTTTGATAATATTCCTATGAAGTACCTTGGAACATTTTACTACATTAAAGGCACTATATGAATGAAAGTTGTTGTTAATAAGCAGGAAATATAATTATTTTAAATTTAGGTGACTTACCTATTCAGGGCTTTCTCACTTCTCTACAAGGTACAGTACAAACTAGTTGTGTGTTTGACAGTGGATTTCACTTCCCTGTTGGTTAACAGTTACCTAACCTTCTGAACTCAACATTGAGTTTAATAACCCACTGCTTCTATTTTTTCGGACAGCTGTTGGTACTGGCTCTATTGTTGCCATGTACAGCTCCTCTAAACTAATTTTTCTTTACTTGTCCCATTGCCATCTCACCCCTCCCCCCTTGCCTTGCTCCATTATCCTTTTTTTTCATTTAATCTCTCCTACCTGCCATCCTATTGCAGATCTTCCTTTCTGTTCTTTCCTCCCATCCCCTACACTTTGCCTGAAAACTATTAAATCTTCCTACAGGTCATCAACCTGAAACCTTAACTCTTGCTTCTTTCAACAGAAGCTGCCTTATCTGCTGAGTCTGTCTAGCACGATCTATTCTTGCTTCTCTCTCAACCTCTCCTGTCATGCTACTGATAACTCAATAAGGGAGAATCTTTCTTCCTACTTCTGAACTTTTGTGGGGTGATGGGGGCTGTATTGGAACCATTGTTTATTTAGTGCTGTAACACTCTATCCAAATTTGTCTTCTTTCCTTCTTGATCCTTTATGTTAGGGTCTTGTTGATAGGTTAAAATATAAAATATATCAATCAAGTCGATATATTTCACATGTGAGCATAGGCAGTGAAAGTTGGCAGGCTAATCCATCTTTGGTGTAAACTGAATTTCATGCAGGAAGTGATTGTTGTATGGCACATATAAATCAGCAGAATCCAATTGAATGGTGAAACGGACCTTGAGGGACTGAATGGCCACCTCCTGTCTCTGTGTAACAGGCTCAAGGGGCAGGATGACAGTGACATTCTGATTAGGCTACAACCTGGGATATCAGGGTTTTTAGTTTGAGGACAGTTATTTTTAAAATCTAATGTCTATGGCTCTGTATCCTTTTCAAAATCTACTTGAAATAGCTATAACATTACTGCATTTCAAAAGGTGTTCATTACACAAAAGTTGAGCGATATCTGGAAATCAAGAAATACTTATTTTACACAACAGGTAGTGGAAATTTGGAACTTTTTCGTTGAGGGACTAACAGCAACGCAAACATCATTTACCCTGACTCCTATTTTTGATTACACTGAATGCAATTTTAAAAGATTCCATTCTTGTTATATGATGCAGTTAAGGATCTTAACCCTTAATGCCATTATACCACCTTACACTCTGCGAAGTATTAAAAACAAACCTACCTACCAGCTTCAAGAGTTTGTCAGGTTCTCTGTGTCTTTACTTCATTGCCTGAATCCCTTATTGGAATTAGTGGCCTGCAGTTCACTCTCTGATATCTACTGCATTGTTGGCTTTCTGCCTCCTATCAACCTGTTACAAACTGGTGCCCTGTACCCATGTCTGTCTGTCTTCAGGAAAGGTATTAAAGAGAAACTGAAATGAAAAGTAGTAATTAGAAACAAATTAAGAAGCAGAATTTTCATCTGGACTGAAAGGTATTTGATTTTAACCTACAAGTATCAACAACTTTTAAATGACGGGCAATGCTATCAGATAGAGCAATGTAGCTCCATGTAATTCTCCAAAACTTAGTTTAGGCTTTAAAATTATATTCATAGATTAGAAACACAACTGAGAATTCTAACACCTCCGTACTACAAATGCCATGAACATTGAAATAGTGCTATAGGCAATTTAACAAAATGCTGAAACAACACAGTGAGCCAGCTCATTATTAACTCAGGAGCCAGAAGTACATCACTGGGTTTTAACTGTGGGCAACACTTGCTATTCAGTGTGATAGGGATGCACATCAAAAACACAGACCATGAACTCTAGTAATAGACTAATGCCTCCAAGTAATCATTTTGTGCAATCTAGACTCATACACTGATTTATGAGAGGCTGTGAAGGGATTAACTAGAGAGATCAGGTACAATTCATCAGGCCCAATGACTGCTGATTCAACGATTGAAGTTAGTGTGGGACACTGGAAATCTTCCACTTAACCATTTAAACATCTCGCTGCAACTGCTAAATTCAAATTAGGTGAGCATAGGGAGCTTGTTTGTGGCTGTTCCAGAAATTCAGTTATGTTATCTGTTCAGTGATTGTTACCACCGCAAAGCAATAACACAAACACTATCAGCTCTAAAATTCTCTCCAAAGGACTATAGAGCCTACACTCAGATTATGCATCAGTTATCCAAGTCATTGGGCACCATTCCTCTTCTCCCCAGGATCGTACTCACTTCACTGCAGATCTTTTCCCACTCAGACTGGTCAACAGTCACATTTTGGGGTTTAAGAATAAATGATTCCCTTCGCTTCAGGGAGTTAGATCTGAATCCAGTCCAGGCTGGGGCAATAAAACAACATTTTCAGGCAGCAGGAAAAAAATACAAGGTTTTTTCGTCAGATTCAAATCAAGGTGCAGTTAATGGCGCTTCACAGGACAAATTATACCTAATAAAGATCAAAGATAAATGGCATGGGATTGGAAAACACTGCACTGGAACAATGTGAAAAGTTCTTTAAAATATGAGCAGGCAGAGTAGAGGCTTTATCTACGTCAAAAACCACTAAAATTTATGGAGAGAACCTATGCTAAAATAGGGACAAGTAATGCAAAAATATTCAAATTTTTACTTTATTTGTCAAATCACTTCAAAAATGTTGACTTAAGGTCTAGCTTTTGGTCCTTTTTGAAAAAAAAATTGTTTGAATTATTTTAAAAAGTCAAAAGGTTAGGAACTTTTTGATTTCATGCTGTAGTGGCAATGACCATGAAGCAAAAAGGGAGACTGAGGTGAGGTACAGAGTCTAGCTGTGTTCACCAGGCAGGATAAACATTAGGGTGCAATTAATGACAGCTTAGCAGGGATAGATGTTCGCCTCATCAGACCCAGGCGGAGGACAGACAGATGGAGAATTTGCATAGCTTTACAAAGTGTTTAAGAACAGGAACAGGCTAGTCCATAGCCAGTGGTTATGTTCCATAGAAGACTCCTCCCATGCTAGAGCAAGAATATAAAAGTGAGGAGGTTTTACTATATCTATACAAAACCCTGGATAAACGACATCTAGGGTACTATAGTTTTGGGCACTGTACTTTAGAGGATATATTGGCCTTGAAGAGAGCAGAGTAGATTCACCAGAATGGTACCATGGCTTCCAGTCATAGATTATAAAGAGAGTTTTTTAAAATTAGTTCATGGGATGCGGGCGTCGCTGGCTATGCCGGCATTTATTGTCCATCCCTAATTGCCCTTGTTCAGAGGGCATTTAAGAGTTAATCACATTGCTGTGGGTCTGGAGTCACATGTAGGCGAGAACAGGTGAGGACAGCAGATTTCCTTTCCTAAAGGACATTAGTGAACCAGATGGGTTTATTAACGACAATCAGCAATGGTTTCGTAGTTATCATTAGGCTTTTAATTCCAGATTTTTCAGAAAAATTTCACAAATTACATGGTGGGATTTGAACCCAGGTCCCCAGAGCATTACCCTGGGTCACTAGAATACTAGCCCAGTGACAATACCACTATGCCACCACCTCCCCCTAACATAGATTACATAAACCAAGCTTTTTTCCCCCTAGAATACAGAAAGTTAATGGGTGATTTAACTGAGGTTTTTAGGATTTTGAAGGGAATTGATAGGATAGATGGAGAGAAGCTTTTTCCACTGCTAGAGGAGTTTAGGACAGTCACAAGCTTAAAATCAGAGCGAGGTCTTTCAGGAGAGAAGTTAATAAACACAAAGAATTGCAGAAATGTGTAACTTTCCTCCACAAAAGGTAGTAGATGCTAGCAGAATTAATAATTTTAAATCCATGATTGATAGATTTTTACTAGTCAAAAATATTGAGGGATATGGGGTCAAAGCAGATGTATGGAGTTAGGATACAGATCGCCATGATCTAAGTGAATGGTGAAACATGCTCAAGGGGCTGAAGAGCCTACTCCTGTTACTGTGTATTGTTATGGAATCTGAACAAAGGTTGCAGAAATGTTGATTTTGCTTCAAGGAAGTGTTAATTGTATCTCCAACCAAATCAAAACACCCAACATAAAAGCATTCAAGAGAAATCAAGGAACAGAGGGTTCTGCTGATAGGGTCATACAAAGAAAGGTGGAAGGAGGTTTAGGTGGAGCATGTACAACAGTATGCGCCATTTCTGCTGAATGGCCTGTTTTGGTGCTGCAAAATTCTATGTAATCTATATTTATAGTTTTTAGTTTTGGTTTTTCCCAGTGGAAACATTTTCTCTATGCTTGCCGTTCAGAATTTTATCATAATTTTCAAGACCTCTACTGGGTCACCCCTCAGCCTTCTATTCTCCAGGGAAAAGAGTCCCAGCCTACTCTGATAGTTATAACTTCATAATTTTGGTATCAGTCAATCTATACAAGGATAAGTGTCGCATTGTTAGCAACTCTGGTTCAACAAGTGATGATTAGAGGGAATACTGCTGATGTTACTGAGACCAAACAAGAAATTAAATTAACAGAACGGTATCCCATTAAGAGTCTTTTAGACCAGTTTGACATCACTCCCTCATTCCAGTAAGACTATACCACCTCATACAACCCTGTACCTGCCTGGACCTGCTTTTCCTAGATGCTGTGTATTTCCATCTGCCTATTAGGCTGCATGTTGAGTAAGTTTGGGACAAAGGGATTATTTTTGAGAGTTTGGATATGTTGTTTGAAATCTGCACTGAGTATTGGGAGGCTGTCACCATTACTGGTGGCCTCATGTATCCCCTCCCCCTTCATACCCTACTAATGACAGTGCCGTTAGTCACCTAGATTCCAAGCTCTGATATTCCCTCCCCAAACATCTCTGCCTGCTTCCTTAAAATCCACCTCTTTGACCAAACTTCTGGTCATTGCTTCTATATCCCCTACATTGGCCCACTATTGAGTTTTTTGATTGCAGTAGCTCTCTACGTATTGCCTCAGAACCTTTTCTCCGCTAAAGGCACCACATTAATGCAAGTTGCTGTTTCAACCAATCACAACTTTGAGGTGAGTTTTTAAATTGTTTTTGTTAAAGAGGCCCAGGGTAGATCCAATAATCTGTTGCACTTGGGTCAACAAGAAAACTGAAGATAGACAAGTCCAAAACAAGTCCCAACATTACAGGCTGGACTGCAGATTCTTATCAGCCTAGATCAAGGACCAGTCCTCACATAATGAGGATGAAAAAAAATCTCCCCTTGACAGGTAGAATCCATGTCCCAATAGGCTGGTTGCAATCACTGCTCTCTTCATATTCAAAGCAGCTCTGCCATCTGGAATGCTCAGTTAACGTGCTTCTAAAACCAAACACCTGGGAGGAACTCAAAGGAAGAAAAATTTGCTTTTAAAGCGTTTTTCGTGACCACTGGACAGCTCAAAGCCCATTACGGCCTTTACTCCAGGACTTGAGCACAGAAATCAAGGCTGACACTCTACTGGTAAAGGACTGAGTGCTTTTGAAGTGTAGTTATTGTTGTAGAGTAGGGAACATGGCAGCCTATTAGCACACAGCAAGCTCCTACAAACAACAAAGTGATAATGACCAGATAATCTGATCTTTATGATGTTTATTAAGAGCTAAACATTGGTCAGAATACAGTGGATAACTCCCCAGTTCACCTTCAAAATAGTGCCATGGGACATTTTACATCTGCCTGAGGGCAGACTTGGTTTAACACTTCATCCAAAAGAAGATACCTCTGACAATACAGCATTCCCTCAGTACTTTACCAGTAGAGTGTCAGCCTTGATTTCTGTACTCAAGTCCTGAAGTAAGGCTTGAACACAGAAGTTTGTGACTCAGAGGAGAGTACAATCAACAGAGACATGGCTGACAGAGGCTGACAGTTCTCCACAACTTCAGAATCTCCTTTCCTGTGTGTGCTGGAGTTTAAACTTCACATTTTGACCCACTCCAGACCTGTGCTGGGGCTTTAACCCCACAGGTACTGACATAAGGATGACATCTCCCCGTCCAACTAAGCAGAAATACTGACAGGTGTCCTGGCCAAGATCCACTCTGAAGAAGTGCCGTATGGACTCGAAATGTTAACTCTAGTTTCTCTCTCCACAGATGCTGCCAGACCTGCTGAGTTTTTCCAGCATTTTCTGCTTTTATTTCAGATGTCCAGCATCTGCAGTATTTTGCTTTTTTCAACTTCCTCAGGAGTACACTGTACTACTGAGTGACTTGTCACACTGAACATTCAGCTCCACGGTGACCATCCAAACTCGATATCGAGCAAATGTGGAAGTGTACCTTCAGCATCTCTCCAAATACAGGTGCAACGAGTGAGAAAGATGGCCAGCAAACTGCTAAATAAATTTATTCATCTTTAAAAGTTTTAAAATTCTGGTGGAAGCTAATTAGGTCTGTAAGTGCAGCACACAGGTGGCTCTTTGATATCTGCACCAGGCAGCAAAAGTTCTCCACAACTTCAGAATCTCCTTTCCTGTGTGTGCTGGAGTTTAAACTTCACATTTTGACCCACTCCAGACCTATGCTGGGGCTTTAACCCCACAGGTACTGACATGAGGATGACATCTCCCGTCCAACTAAGCAGAAATACTGACAGGTGTCCTGGTCAAGATCCATTCTGAAGAAGTGTCATATGGACTCGAAATGTTAACTCTGTTTCTCTCTCCACAGATGCTGCTAGACCTGCTGAGTTTTTCCAACATTTTCTGCTTTTATTTCAGATTTCCAGCATCTGCAGTATTTTGTTTTTTTCAACTTCCTCAGGAACTGAACCTGAGATATTCTGAAGTATAATGCTCAGCGCACAACAGACAAACCTTTATCCACTGGGCCCTGGGTGGGAGCCCACAGAATTGCAATGAAGACATCAGCTCCCCCTGAGGAAAATACATGAACAGGAAGCATCTGAATTATGATAATTTAATTTGGACTTCACACTCACTTTTCAATGCATTAGCGCTTTGTCAATGACACATTGACAGTTCACACAAAAGATGTAAAAACCAATGAAACTCAAAGCTCCCTAATAGATTAGTGATTCTTTTCACAACATAATCGCTTCTCAAATCCAATCTATATCCAACCAGGCAGTTCGTAATTGTCCTTTCAATATCTGGCTCATTCTGAAGCCTGTGATGAACGGTAGCTAGAGCTGACTATGTTTGGTACGAAGATCTATTGTCCAGCCCTCGGTGAGCTATCTAACTTCATAGAGGAACACTTATACTTTTCATCAGCAGCAGCACTGTATTGCACACAGGCGCACTCCAGCTTTGGTTCCTCTTTCTCTAGTTTATTGCTCTCTCGGGTTTCTGATAATGACCAGAATTAAGCAACCTTCTGATGAATATTAAATCTTTTTGCAGGAAGGTAATTTTTACACTCAGAACTGTGCTGGTAACTGGGCAATCCCTTTACATAATGTACGAGCAATGGTGAACAGGAAAAGACCTTCTTGGTCCATTCAGCACACAATTGTGATATATTGTACATCACAATACGTATACTCTCCACCCCATCCTATAACCATGTGATTTCCAGGGACAGGCAAAAAACCCAGGCTAATTTGAAGGAAAAAATCTGGGAAATTGCTCTCCAAGCCACCTCCCATCTCTGATGATTAAAACTAGTCTGGAAGACTATGCCCACCATACCTTTCAAAGAATATAACCTCCCAATTAAAAACTACACAAACATCTGAAACCTTGATAATACCCCAACTAGCCAGATGCAATGGAGAGGCAACAGTGCGGGTCAGTGCCATCACAAGTAGCGAAGCAACTAGTGCCATAAGTAGCCATGCAAACTAATGCCATTACAGGCAATACAGCAGGCCAGTGCCATCAGCATTACACACCAGTGCAGTAAGAAATGTATTTACCTCACCAGGACAACAAAGGTAAGGCATATCACATATCTCTTATGCTACAAACAGGCCTGCACCACCCTACTATAGCCCCAGCAATGGTACTCTTTTCCTCTTCCATTTCCCATGCCTCTCCTCAAATCATAATGAGACATTTTGTTTCAACTCCTTCAGTTCCCATTCAACACACCTGCTACTGCCATTACAACTACTTCCCCGCTTGACCACAAGTGTTGCATCTTCTTCTCAGCAGATACACTATGCTAGGCTGCCTCACATATCTCCAAAAAGTTTCAGTAGGGCACACAATATTCAACTGCCATTCTTCTTGCAGCAGAAGCTGACACACAACAATAGAACAAACAGAGGAAGGTTCTGTTAAACTGCAAACTCTGACACCAATGCAGGAGGCAGGCACTGACATCATGAACAGAGAGAAGATTGTAGAATTGAGATGCCAGGTACAGTGTGGTATTTAAGCATCTTCTCTTATTTAGGTGACAACCATGGCTTCAGTGGTAGCACTCTTGCCTCTGAGTCAGAACATCATGGGTTCAAGCTCCGTTCCAGAGACTCTAACACAAGATCCAGGTTGATACTCTAGTGATTGTTCAGTATATATTAAAGGATGAAAGAGCACTGAAGGAGAGAGAAGCATGTATTTGTGTGATATGCACAAGAACAGGCACTGAACAGAGAAATACATTAGATGGGAACATCGAGTTTTTAAAAGCCTTGAATGTAGCACATCAGGATTGCACTCTCGACAAATGGCACTGTGGGAGAATCAGCACGTAATATTTGAGTAATGCTTTAAAGCTTGATTTGAGATTATATCAACAGCGTCTGAGATCAGAACCGTGTCAGAAGGAATTTCAAAAGAAATTTCACTGTCATCAGCTCCATTAAAAGTTAAAAAGTTTACAAACTATCAGATCTCCTCTGATGTTGTTCATGGGACAAAAATGAAAATAAAACATATCTAATTTCCTAGATTACATACTGAAAACACTTCAAAAGTACATCATTGGCTGTAAAGTGCTTTGAGACATCCGGTGGTTGTGAAAAGCAGCATAGAAATGCAAGTCTTTCTTTTTTTTCCCTGTTCCCCTGACTGCTGCATTGTTGTCTCATATAAACTCTTGTGATCTGTCTCTTCCTCCCCTAACTCTCTCTTCTCACTTCATGTACTGGTAAATAATATCCTTAGACACTAATACAAAAGCAAAATACTGAGGATGTTGGAAATCTGAAATAAAAACAAAAAAATGCTGGAAATCCTCAGAACAGGTTCTGATGAAAGGTTATTAACCTGAAATGTTACCTCTGTTTCTCTCTGCAGATGCTGCCTGACCTGCTGAGGATTTCCAGCGCTTTTTATTTTTAATCCGTAGACATGCCTTTATCTATCAAGTTAATTAACTCCTCAAAAAATACAACCAGGTTCATTAGACGTAACTCACTCTTTACTAATTTCCTTGCTGGCTGTCCCTGATCAGTTCGTGTTTATCCAAATGCTTAGTTATGCTGAGCTTACATTCTAATAACTTTCTCACAACTGACATTAATCTAAGAGGCCTATAGTTTCTAAGTTTATCTTTTCTACTTTTCTTAAAAGACAGAGTGACATTGGCAATTTTCCAATTCAAGAGAACAATTCCTGAACCAAAAGTGCTTTGGATAATGATGACTAAAGCATTTATAATCTTCTTACCTACTGCTTACAACACTCCGGTTGAAAACTATCAGATGCAGTATTTTCCCAATACTTTTTTTAAAAACTTGTATTAAACCCTTAACTAGTTCCCCTTGATTTATTTTTAGATTTTCCTGTATGTCTGGTAATTGATCCTCTCCTCTACTGTACTGTGGAGAATATCACAAAAAAAAAATATTTAGCAAGGCGGTCAATTCTTGATTTTCAATTACTATATCACCTGTATCTGTTTTTAAGGGGTCTACATTACTCTTAGTCACTTTCTTTCATTTAATATTCTCTTGTTGTTCTTGATATCCCTCACAAGGTTTTTCTGGTATTCTGCTGCTTCTATTGGTTTCTTTGTAATCCTTTGCTGTTTCCTTATATCTCTCCCAGTCTGTGGGATCTTGCATTTTTATCAGCCCTTTCTTTTAGTTTCCTACCATCTCTTGTTGACCAAGGTTGTTTAATTACACAAGTAGATCGCTTGGGCACATACAGGTCTTGTGTCCTACCAGATAGTCCACTTAGTACCTCCTTCTGCTCATCTGAAATTTCATCCATTCATTGTTCTGCCCATTGTCTCAGCCTTACTTAAATTTAAAACCTTAGTTCATGACTCACCCTTCTCCATCTCAAACCTAATATCAAATTCAATAATTCATGATCACTCTTAGCTAGGTGTTCTCTTACTGTTAGAGTAATTTAGGCTTAATACTCATTGCTACATTTATAATGGTCAATTTTTTATTGGATCAAGAACATATTGTTCCAAGAACTGTCACAATTCCCCTCCCATTCCCTGCAATCTGATTATTTCCCCTCCCATTCATTGTCAATGCCTTGCTTTGCTTCATTTCTAGAGTCAGTATATGGGCAGCTTTCCCAGTACTTAGCAGCAATTTGCTCTTTTGAAGCCTGTAATCAAAATTCTGTGCCTATAATCAAAATTCTGTGCCTGTGAACACAGGTTGCAGAGGGAATGGGAGAACAAGACTGAATTTGACAAACAATCTTCACTTGAAACAGAAGTCATTCTAAATTTGCTTCCGTGGTGTGCCACAGCCCCCAATACAAAAAGGTTCTTCCCCCGCACTGATCCGTTTGGTGAGTTGATTACTTGGCTGCCCTAGCCGTGTTCGAAAAGCTGGTGCTGTCAAAGTGAATGTTTAATCTGTCAAGAGAGCCAACACACCATGTTCTGAGGCAATTTTGCACTGCCTATCTCTGGTGTGCTGGTGTTGGGGTTGGGCTGCATGGTAGTAAAATGGAAAGCTGCAAGAGGCTGCAAAGAGAACTTTTACCCTCTAACAGATAACTTCTGCCTGAAAATTCACTCTGTCTTCCTCCATTGGGAGCAGTAAACTTATTTTTCATTCAGCTTTACATCACAAATATAGAATTGGGTTATTTTTTTGATGCCATGCATGATTGGTAAATACAGTTGCCACACAATCATTCCAGTCAATATCAACATCTCACATAAGAGAACCTGCCCTCAGTCCAGCAGGAATCATTCACTTTTCCAAGTTGCAAAAATTAAGGTTCTGTTCACAAAGACACACAGAGTCCAAATCACAATAAAAGGTGCTCTGCAGCACTGAACTCTGATGTGAACTCTACTGTACACATCCGATAGCGAGCAGCAAGGCTGATAGTTAGTGGGTAGGGAATTGGGGTGGTGGAGGTAGGGAAGAGGTAGACAGCACGGCGGGAGGAGAGTGGCTAAGTAAATAGTGGTGATGGGAAGAGGCACATGTTGGTGGTGGGGAGAGAGGTCAACAGCAAACCCATTTGCATTAAGTTGGTAAATCCACTCAGATTATAGGCAATTGGTACATAAAGTAGATGCTTATGATAGGTATTTCTTTCTCTGAGACTGGGATTAAAATACTTAAATGGTAGTAGTGTAGGGAATGATTGACTCCATGCAGTGTCTCTGACCTCCATACTAGGAAAGTATGCTCCTGATGCGGGGAAAGGTCTTAGTCAAACTTTAATAAGAGCATGATTGGATTTGTGGGACCCACAACACAGGAAGGATACTGACCCAGAGAGAGGGTATAGACGTAGATTCACTGGGATGCTGCCTGATATGAGGGAATACAAGTACAAGGAAAGATATGAAAAATTAGGACAGGGAAGATTTCAGGGTGATTTGATGAAGAAGTTTAAAGTTATTAAGAGAGGGCACGTTGATAGAAACAATTTCCAGTGGAGTCTCGAATAAGGAGACCTAGATATAAGATTATATGCAAGAGACTTAGAACAGAGAGTCGAAGAAATTTTTATCATACAGAGGGTTGTGTGCAGTGTTCCCTCTAATTTTTCTTTATACTGGGTGGCCTACAAACTCTTCTGAGCACCCTACTTTCTTGTCTATGGACAATTTACATTTTAAAAGTCACTGAACTTTCACAAAGTTGCGAGTGGCCTGTTTATTTCAATATAGTACATTGCTAGGGCCTGCACATAAATGTGAGGAAACCTTGGTTGTGAAACTGCATAACTCACTCACTGGAGTTAATGATTGAAGCAGAGACTGGGTCAACATTGAGAAAAAATCTAAACATTTTCCCTCAACTCTCCTTTTTCTTCCAGACAATTGCATCCTATTCTGGGCAACACACTTTAGGAAGGATGTCAAAGCCTTGGAGAGGATGCAGAAGAGATTTACTTGAATGGTACCAGGGATGAGGAAATTCAGTTGTGTGGAAACATTGGGAGAAGCTTGCATTGCTCTCCATAGAACATTAAAGGTTAAGAGAAGATTTGAGGTGTTTTTAGGAAATAGAGATAGTTTAAGTAAGTTATATTTGCATTTGTAGGGGATAAGGAATGCGTTTTAGTTTTAATGTTTAAGTTTGATTTGTGTTTCTGTATTTGTGTGCTAAGAAAAGATGAGTTGAGTTTTAGTGTCACTTTAAAAGATGCCTGCATTTTAATGAAGATTTTATGACTCTTGAAGGAGAGTTAAAAACAAACAAGGTTAGATAAAACTGTGCTGTTGCCTAGCAACAGGAGGCCCCACAGAGAGAGAGAGAAAACTAGAAAAGTAGCAGAGCAGGGACGGATAGCAAGTCCCAAACCGAAGTTCAGTTGAAGCCAGGATTCCAGAGATGTTGTCCCAAACTAAAGTTGAAGCCAGCCAGCTGCTAGAGAGGCTGGACACAGGAGAAGCAACTATAGAAGCAGGTTCCAGAAACTAAAGAGGGAAGTCCCAAATATAGGGGAGTGGAACAGGAAAGGTCCAAAGAGCACAGAATAATCAAAGGATAAGGACAGGAATCTGGATAAGGTCCTGTTCTGTGGAAGTGAAAGTAAAGAGGAAGGCTCCAAGCTTAAAGAAAGGAAAGCTGCAGGATGCAGATTTAAAGCAATAAAGGCTTTGGAGAAGCCGGAAGTTCCAAGGAGACAGCTGAAGGTCTGTAACTCTTTACTATGGGCATGTGAAGCAATGGTGTTCTGTTGGCATGGCTGAGCATTTGAGAGAGAGTGCATGGAAGGAAGTTTGAATGTACGTGGCGATCCAGGGGAGAGGAACACTGGAAGGAGAATTCAAAACCTTGGAGGTGGACCCTTGTGAAAGGTATCTGAGAGAAAGTCTGGTCTGGGAGAAGATTCCAAAGCAAATTCTTGGAGAGTGGAGCTTGGAAACCCTTGTGTGAAAGATGGGGTTCAGTGAGGCTGGTTGGCTCACAGTGTGACAAGCATCTGGGGGGAGCTGAGAAGAGATTCATAGCATCTGTCACTTGGTTTCAGAGTGTCGTGCATCTGACCACAGGTCATCTATTGGTTTACATGCACTGTGTACTTACTGTGAACATTAGAGTATAAGATAGCTTTTGGAACTTGTGTTATCCTTACAAATCTGTACATATCTGTAAAGATATAGTTGTGGGTGAAGGAGTATTATAATATAGTTCATCTTTTCTTGTTTAATAAATGTTTTATTCTTTTGTTAAAAGTTCATCAGCTGACTTCTGTAACTCTGTTCAGTAGCTACTTTCCACATATCGAAACAAAAGTTAGGATCTAGCAAGCTGGGTTCCACCCTGAGATCTGGCTTGCCCAGTAATAACATCAGCTGGGATCATAACAGTATACAAAATTAAGAGTTTTGATAGGAATAAATTATTTTAACTGGCAGCAGCGTCTTTAACCAGAGGGCACGTATTTAAAATATATGGAAAAAAAAGCCAGGAGGGAGATGAGGACAATTTTTTATGCAGTGAGTTGTTGTGATTTGGAATGCAATGCTTGAAAGGCAATAGTAATTTTCAAAAGGGGATAAAATACTTGAAAGGGAAATATTTGCTGGACTATTGGGAAAAAGCAGGGAAGTGGAACTAATTGTGTAGCTGTTCCATAGAGCCAGCATAGGCATGATGGGCTGAACGGCTTACTGCTGCGCTGCAAGATTCTCTGACAGTACAATTAAACAATAGAGACAATTCATACATATATATCCTGGCATGAGAAAACTTCCTTTCTCCACAATTACTTTCTTCATTGGAATGATGGCACACAAGCCTTTACTAAAACTGTGTGATAGTTAGTCAAATGCAAATAGTGTTGGGCTATAATCAGCAACAGAAACCCACAAATTAATCTGATCTGCTTTCCATCTCTCCAGTTAGAACTATAATATCCTCTACACTGCTGATAATGAGAGTACAATGAGATTGCCATCATCTTTCAATGTTCAGTGTGCTCACTACCGGTCCCCTTGGCCATTTATAATTTATGGAGCAGCCGGTTCCTCAGTGATGATATCAGCTTTCAGAATGTAATGACAGTACAAATACAAATCTGCAACTAGGCTAATGAACCAGCACAACAGATGTGATTGCTGGATGTTAGAAGCAGTGTTCCCAAACACACTCAGACTAACTGCTTTCACATGATCATGATGTTGGACAGCCCAGCAGGGCCACTCATTCTAATCTGAAACACATTCAGGGCACTCATCCACATATAGCATTAAGTTTAATTGTCTTGTGCTGTACTGCAGATAAAAATATATGACTAATTGGTGTTGGAACTCAGTAAAGCTGCTGGAATGTTGTAAAAACCGAACTGATTGTCTAATCACCCCCACCTATTTTGCTTTAAGCAACTCCAGTCCTACCCTGTGTGGTTGACTCCAAATGTAACTCTTTCGAGTACAAACACGTTTCCATCTGTTCCTATTCAGATGAAATTACATTGTTTCATAGTTTGCCATGGTGAGATTTGAACTCTTGATCTTGGGGTTACAAGCCCAGTACCATAACCACTTGGCTATTTAGACCAAGCCTGACTCCAAATGTAACTCTTTCGAGTACAAACATGTTTTCCATCTGTTTCAGATGAAGTTACATAGTTTCGCCATTGTGAGATTTGAACTCTTGATCTTGGGTTTACAAACCCCTGACTCCAAATGTATTCAGAACCACCAAGGATAGATGGTAATTGCTATATCGTTAGTGTCGCTCATTGCCAAGGTCAAATGAAAAACAGTGCATGAGAAACGGTGTAAACAGGTTGTGAAAAGACATAGAAGGCACATTGTAACAGGAAAACAAAGTGAATAATGAATTATTATACAGGGGTGTTAGAATCTAATAGAGAGCATTTTGAAGTATAGACAGTCCCGTTATAATCCAGCAGAAATATCTTTGTCAGAATCAGCTTCTTTACACAAGGGTAGTGGAAATATGGAACACTCTCCTTGAAAACCCTGTGGATGATGGGGGTCAATTGGAGCTTTCAAACCGAGATTGATAGATTTTTGCTAGGCAAGTGTATTTAGTGTTACGGAACCAAGGTGGGCAAATGGAGTTGCTATATAGATCAGTCATAACCTAATTGAACGGTGGAACAGGCTTGAGGACCTGAGGGCCTCCTTTTCCTATGCTCCTAAACTATGAAGGAGTACTCTTATTTACCACTCACTTCCCATGCCCTAACTCCCAAAAGTACGTTACCAAAAAAAGATTTAAATTATTTATACATATGCAGTTGATAAAGTAAAGTATACGTAATAATAAAGTAACAATAAGTTGTGTTTTGAAGTGTGTTACAGGTTGTGCTTAAGTCATCATCGAAATTCTTTACACCTTTTTAAAAACTTTCTACTGATGCTCAGATTTGTGCTCCATCAAGAAGAAATATTCCAGATCAAGAGAATTAGTAAAACTCACTATGACTAAAGTGTGTGCTGAAACGTGAGACAGCAAGCTTTATCAAACATACTAGCATTTCATTCCATGAACTTAAAGTGAACATTACCTGAAATAACGGCAATTTTGGAGGATCCGTGCTCTTCCTGAGCAATCCGTTCTGCCTCTTCCATTAATAGCATTCCAAAACCCTTGAGAACATGGAAAATCAATAAAACTGAGGAACAAAAGTGGCAATCCCAGATAAGAAAGAACTGCACTAAGAAAGGTTAGGATCATAGAATTTACAGCACGGGAGGAGGCTATTGAGCACATCATGTCTGTGCCAACTCTATTAAGGAAAGATCCACTTAATTCTAAGATAAAAGCAAAATACTGCGGATGCTGGAAATCTAGAACAAAAACAAAAATACCTGGAAAAACTCAGCAGGTCTGACAGCATCTGCGGAGAGGGATACTCCATCAACTTGTCAAATGTATCCCTCTCCGCAGATGCTGTCAGACCTGCTGAGTTTTTTCCAGGTATTTTTGTTTTTGTTCCACTTAGTTCTAGCTCTTCATTACCTTCCCAATACCCTTTAACATTTTGTTTTTCAAATATGTATCATTTTAATCTGAATTCTGCTTCCCCCACAGTTTTTGGCCAGACATTCCATGTTTTAACATAATGGATCTCTCATGGCATTTGTTAGTGCTAAATTAGGAGATTCCTCATTTAGAACAATGGGAACGTTTGTTTTAAATGCAATGTTAATTTTAGTTAGGATAAAAGACTTTTCACAACGAACACCCAACACCATTGCCATTTTCAACCTACATCAGGATTCCGATTTTCCACTCACCAGCCCTTTCGTTACAAATGCAATTTATTGATTTTACGGTGTTGTTAATATAAATAAGCATCCAAAGGTACTTCTCAAGTGGGAACAGGCAGACAAATAGATGCAATGGAGTACTTTTAAAGGGCAGTTAATGATGTAATGTGGGGAATGTGACAGTCTGCACACATATTGTCTGTCGTGTTTCCCTCATCACAACAGACACCGTCCTTCAAAAACATTCATTGGCATTTGTGAAGTCCATTGGGTTGTTTATTTACACTAACAACATTATAAAAATGCAGGTTAACATAACAACATAAGAAATAGGAGCAGGAGAAGGCCATTTCTGTCTAACACAGCCTTGAATATATTCAATGACCCAGCCTCCATTGCTCACTGAGGAAGAGAATTCCAAAGACTAATGACCCTCTGAGAGAAGAAATGCCTCCGCATCTCCGTCTTAAATTGGATTGCTGAAGCTATTGATTAAAATGAAAAGGCTGGCAAGTGGAGAAACTGGCTGAATTATGCTGTAGGATAAAAATGGCAATGATTCGGTGTCAGGTGTTGTATTTGTGAAAAGCCCTTTATCTTAACCAAAAGAAACCCTGCATTTCAATTGTACTTAATTTACCGTAAAGAGCTTTGGGATATCGGGAAGTTGTGATGGTTTCTATGTAAATGCAAGATCTTTATTTGTTTCTTTTTTCAAAGAACGCAAGAGGGAGTGAGGTTCACAAGATACCGAATGGGATATGGAAGGTAGAACCACAATACTTTAACAAGGCAGCAGGGTAAGGTGAAAAATCAGATGTAGAATCCATGCCAGGGAGTATTCCTCTATTTAGAGAGTTATCAACAGCTGGTATTGGTTGGCTGGAAAGGAGGTTGAGGTTAGGACACTAGACTCATTAAAAAAAACAATTAGATGACGTAATGGGAGTCAGAGGCATGAGGTCAAATGAACTGATCTTTTGATTGTGTGTACACCTCTGACCCTAGTGGAGAAGACAGAACAATGAAACACAAGAACAGAAGTAGAAGAGTCAGGAAATGTGCCAAAGTCTTTGGTAGAACAGGACAATCTATTGGAGATTCTTCCCCATCTATTAACCATTGGAAGCCTAATTTCAAACCAAGGAAATTCACATTATCAGTTCCAATGTACTTGAATGCAACACATTTAGAACATACCACGTCACATAGCTTAACCTGACACAAGGGTTAAAAGTAATAGTTCTATTTTTATTATTTCATTCATATCTTTACAAAGGTTAACAAAGAGAAAGGCTAATTTTAACTAAAAATTGTTGATATAAACCAATTACTGTTGATTACAAGTATTTTCCTTTATACACGCAGGCAAGATCTTCTCACAAGTTAGCACTCGTCACTAACATTAATCAAAGGCTCATTTACTTTTTGCTAAATTTCTCAACAGCTGTAAGCTGACCCAATGCAGTCAACCCATGAGTGAAATGGAAAAGATTCACACTTGTATATTCTGGCTGGACTTGTTAAGTCCCACCTACATCTGTCTTGCATTAACTGGCTAGTTTTTAAACAGACAGAGGGAGAAAGTTTCCTAAAGAAACAAGCATACTTTAATTACGGGCAGGTGGTAGGTTTAAATTTTCAGGAATCAGTCAGCAATGCAATGGAGTTGACCTGATGTGCCCTGTCTCCCTCACCAACTAGCAATTCCTCACCAGGCTGAGAAATGTAATGAAAAAGATCTTGAGATGTTTTGCAAACTCTGTGAAGTCCAATAAGGGGTTTATTGGTTTTTCTGAATGATACAGATTAAAACATGCTACCTTTCTGAATCTGAATGAATGCAGTGTGATGGGTCCACTTTGTAATGTCTGCCCAATGGTTTACTTGAAATATCAATGCTAGTGATTGGCCTCAGCAACTGAGGGTGGGGTGGGGAGTGGTAACTGATAGTTGCTGTACTTTAACCTTGTGTGAAAAGAAAACAGCTTGTAGCTCTGGGGCCCTGGAAATATGTCACCAGGACTCCAAAGGCAGGTGGTTAAATTTGTGAGACACATCACAACTAGGCATCATTACAATAAGATAGTCACTAATAATTCCAATAGGGAATTCAGGAGAAACTTCCTTATCCAGAGAGTGATGAGAATGTGGATCTTACAACCACAAGGAGTAGTTGAGGTAAATAGAATAGATGCATTAAAACAGAAATTAGATAAACACAAGGTTGAGAGAAATAGGTTATGTTGATGGGGCGAGATGAAGTAGTGTGGGAGAAGGCTCGGGAGTTACATAAACACAGTCATAGACCATAGGCCGAATGGTCTGCTTTTGAGCTGTAAGCAATGTCAGGATGATGACACTTTTACAAGTATATTATGGAAAGAGCGTTTCAGCACCTCTTTGCAGTATGGTAAATAGTGCCCTCCACTGACCTACAGTTGATCGTTAGGTGGGATGGTTGGTTAACCATTTCACAGTCACCGTAAAACTCCCAACATTCAGATGAAGGTCAACAAATGGAAATTAAAATTAATTGTCACTTTTTGAAACCGGAATCTTTATGAAAAGATACCTGTGTCAGGACTCATCTGTGGAATTAAAATGCACAAATGTTTCAACCTTACCTGATGCTGGAACTTGGATGGATCCCGTGCGTTAACAGGCACTACACTACCATATACATGGAGCTCTCGCACAATAGAGATTCCTCCCTTCAGCTCTGTTCTGAAGGTTTCCTCGGAGCACTTCCGCAGGCGGAGTAATCCAATTAGAATGTCCTGCTCAGGATCCTCATAGGACAAGAATGTTTCCCAACCGCCATTCGCAACATAATCTCTTCTCACCAGTTCTACCTGAAAGAAATTAACCACACAAGGGGCAGGTTATTCAATTAACCACACTCTCAGGTCCTCCCATTGAAGAGGGCAGGCTATTAAATTAACCACACACTCACGCTCTCTCATTACAGGGACGAAATGTGTTGGGGAGAATTTTGTATCTAATATAGCATGCAAGCAGAAAGTATAACTTACAGCAAAGAAACAGGTGACCTGGCTTAACCAATTCGTGTTGGTGTTTATCTTCTTTGGCAGCAGCAGTCCTAATCCTATGTGCCTACTGTGTTCCATGTCCCTTTATTCTCTGTTCCATCCACCACCTATCTAATCTATTCTTAAATGCTGACATGGTCTCTGCTTCAACCGTTAACTTCAGAAGTGTACTCCACAGCCTCACAACTCTCGGTGGAAGAAAAAATTTCTCCTGCTCTCTGCCCTAAATCTTTTCCATTTAATCTTTTCTCTCTGTTCTCTCAACCTTGACCTTCAACCAAGAGAAACAATACGTTCCACCCTCTCCTAATTTTAAACACCGCTACCAAATCATCCCTTACCTCCCTCTTCTAACAAAAATAACCTAAATTTTTCAAGTTCTTTTTTTATTCTGTCATACTAGGCAGCAACTTAGTGAATCCAAGATGTGCCTTCTTTGCATCTAAATATTGTGCCAAAACTGCACCCTGAACTCCAACTACGGCCTTACTAAGGTTTGACATGACCTTTCACCATCATCAGGACCAGGCGTTATTAGGCGAGATATAGTACAGGGGCCAGAGGCACAGTGCGGAATCAATGGCCTTCTATATTGCAATTATTTAAATACTTAAGCCCAGTCTCAGATGAAGAAATCCCCACAGTAGCAGAATCTCCACTTTATACACAAGTTGCCTATAACCTGAATGGGATTATCAATGTATTACTAGTGGGATTGAATTGGAGAGAATTTAGTTAAATACGGATTTCAACCCCTAGTTCAGTGTAAATTGCTAGTCACATTCAAATTGATCAGGATGGCTAGTGCAGTAACTCTTGTAAGGTGAGGAATGAAGGTACATTGGGTCAGAGGTGATCATGCAATAAAGTGAACAAGAATCAACTCCAATCACTCTGTGCCAGTGCAGTCAGGTTTATATAGAAACAGGAGGCCATTCAGCCTCTTGAACCTGTTCCCCATTCAATCAGAGCATGGCTGACCTGTACCTCAACCCTAAATATCAGCCTCTGTTCCACATCCCTCGATACCCTTGCCCAATATCAATCTTTCTATTGTTCCAGGATCCACAGCCTATTGAGGGAGATTGTTGTAGATTTCCCTTTCTGTGAAAAAATCCTTCTCACATCTTTCCTAAGCAACTAGCTCTAACTTTAGGATTGTGTCCCTTTGTTCTGGACTCCTTCGCCAGAGGAAACAGTTTCTCTTTATCTACCCTAATAAATCCTTTGTCATTTTAAACACCCAAATTAGATCACCCTTCGACCCTTTAACCTCCACGAAACTTAAGGGAATAGAACCCAAGCTTATGCAACCAGTTTGAAAATGGGTGGAGGAGGTGTTGGAAAAGAACAAAAAGGATGTGGGTTTGCCAATAAACTGCTAACCTATCAATTGTCTAAGGTGGTGGTTGAGGCTGAAACGCTCAACTCATTTAAAAGGTACCTGGATCTGCATAACCTGTAAGGCTACGGACCAGGTGCTGGAAAGTGGGAATAAAATGAGAAGTTTCTTTTTCTCTTTTTGGCCAGCACAGAAATTGATGGGCTGAATAGCCTCTTTCTGCACTGTAGCTTTTCTACGGCTCTAAACAGGACTCAAATGGTTGTGAAAAACTGAATTGGTTAAATGACCAATTATTTACTCTGGCAGTTTACAGTGCAAACGTCTGCTTATCTAAACTATTCAAGTTCACGGGTGATCTGGATGGGATCAGGCCAATTTGTGGTAACAATATCTGCTATCAGGAGCACAGGTACATTTTCAGATGCTGAAGGTTCAGTGACTGTGACCTCTTGGGTATTATCAACACTCATTCCTGTTAAGAGACAATTTTCTTTTATTTTGTCTTCACACCTTATCTCTGAGCTGCAGCCCAACATACTTTACCCTCCAGAGAGCTGATAATCAGAAGTTAGTAAGGAAATGAATGATGTGGAACAGAATCTCAGCCAGTCCCTGAAGCACTTCAGTAAGATTTCAATGCTCCTTTATCATCCAAATTACTTTCTGCCACTCAGGAAGCACAAAGATTATAATCTGATAACCTGAGAGTAATGAAGGTGATAAAAATATAAATATGTGAGGGGATACATGGAGGGAGGGAGGTGTCCAACAGTTCTTCCTATCCTTTGTGCACTGCTGCAAATAGGCAAAGGTGAAGCTTCCTACAACTTAAGAACTACTTCCAGTTTACAGAATGCAGTTTTTTCACCCACCATTTTAGAAACTATGAGCTAATAGCAGTTGGCACAGACTTGCACCGAAGGGAATCAAACACCATAGTTCAGCCTGTGGGACTACCTGTTGTCAGGACCAGTGAGGAATGCACACCCCAAGACATCAATATGGAAGGCCCTGCATGTTACAATGTGTTGTGCTGCAAGGGGACCACATCTGGGCCCCTAATCCTCTACATTGAGTGCCCATTTAAACAGAGACCCAGAGATTCTGCATAGACAAGGCAAACAAAATCAGAGAGCCATTCACCACCGGCCTCTTCTGTAGACCTGTGGTGAAGATGTGAAACATGCTGTCACATGGAGTGATTAAAGCATAGAATACTGATGCATAAATCTGAGAGAGAAGGGAATAGAAGACTATGGTAGCAAGGTGGGAACAGGTAATTATGATGGAAGGTCCTGTGGAATATAAACATCAGTATAAACCAGTTCGATCAAATGGACTTGTTTCTGTGCTGTAAATCCAATGTAAAGTTCAGGATTGATGTCAAGAACCATCTTCACACATACACAGTGATTAATATTTGAAATGGATTTAGAAAAGATAATAGGGGCACAAACAGTAGAATCATTCAAGTGAATTACATGGAAGAAGAGACTGTAGGTTTCTATGGAAGGATGAACTAGATGGGTTTAATGGCCTCTCTCATCCTCACTTGCCTTTTAAAATATTTCACAGTAGAAAAAAAAAACAGGTTTCAGAAATGAAAGGTTCACTTTCAAAGTCTAGAACATGTGTGGTTTGAAAATCAGAAGCGCACCAGTCTGATTGTCACCCTATAAAAGATCGTCCCTATAAAAGATGGAAAGTACCCATTCATTCTGCCCATAGCAAAGACTACACATACCTGATAGGGTCGCACTTTGTGATGAATTTCCTGGATCCCAACCTCCCTTGTTCGGACATCGCGACACTGAAAATAATATAGGACCAAAGGTCAAACTCCAAGTCTCATACCATGGGAATATTTGAAGAATCACCTCATTGTTAAGTGTTTCTCACAAAGTCTGTAGAAATACTCATACAAACACATAGCAATACCGACTGCATACGACACAGCATCGTGTAACTGTTTAGACTGAGGCAGCCACAAACTGAATTGCAAAGTGCTAAGCTTATTAAGGACTCAATCTTACCAGATATCTGTCACAGATTAAAACATTTAACTGCTTGGTGGTGATACTTTATTGGATCAATTAATTACATCACAGACATTTTAATTCATTGTAACAAATTCCATCGGATAGGGTGAAATGACTTTTAAAAAAGTGCATATTTTCTTTTGACCCTTTACCTCAGTTCCCCAATCTTTCATCCTGGCCAAGGCTAATTCTCGTAGGTTTCCATGCTCCACTCCAGAGCTGACCAGCGGCATTGGGATATCTCTACAAAAAAAAAACAGCTAAAGTACTGATCAGATCTCATGAAGCCACAGGAACAGATACATTCATCAGATTAACTATTGTCCTAAAACTATTTTGTTAAGGTCCCTTGCAGTCTACATTTGTTTGGCACATAGTTGACTTATGCATCCAAGTGGGGGAAACAGGTTGAAAATAGGTCAATACATTATCCAGGGTGGGGGACTAATAACCAGGGAGGAGGGTGAAGCCTAAGACAATAATGAGAATAATAGCAAAAGAAAGCTACAGTGGCTGTACAAGGAGGTTAAAATAGCCTAAAAAGTAGGGAAGAGCTCAGAAATACAAGAAAGAACGTATTGGGAACATGCGAGCCAAGCTAAAATCAGATCAGGATAAGAAAACGGCATCATGAAAGTTATATAGTTGATAAGGGATCAGAACACAATTAAAATTGTATTTACTGTGTGCAGACTGTTGAAGCTAAGAGGTACTGTGGGACTAGGAGGAGGGGATGTAGATCAAGAAATGACAATTGTGTTAAACGAAAATTGACCAAAATTAAAAAGTTACCAAAATGGACTAGCATTCATAACACAAGACTGTCAGTCAGACACACACTATGAAGAAATTCAAAGCCCTGCATGTTTACACAGCACCAAGGTCAGATGGGATACAGTTGACAATTAAGTAGCCCAATCTCTTGATTAATACATCTAGAAGTTTCAAGTATGGCTGTGCTGGAGAGCTGGTTCATGTGATCAAAATAAGGGAAAAATTTGCAGGGGAGATGGGGTTGGGGGGGAGGGAGAGAGAGAGGGGGAATCAGAATTATAAACAGATTTGTCCTCAGAACCTGTCAGACAGTTCGTGATTACAGCAATAGCAGATAGGCTATACAGAATCTTCAACGTGATTTCATGAGTTTATATTAGTTTACTTCGTAAATGCTGGAATTCTTTTAGGCAGTGACCAGATGGAGGATTATACCTCATTTTTCATCAGGCAGCTGATGGGATTCTGCAACTAATTGAAGAGGCAGTTTCTAGGAAGGCAATAAACCAACAGGGCCAACCTGCACTGTTGGAGGTTTCGACTTTCCGCTGAATCATGAAACCACGGTTCTGCCTGCCTTCTCGTGAACATGTGGAAAATCAAACAGTACGATTTTGAAGGGCAACATGGGACTTCTTCCTGGATTTCTAGCAAATATTCATCCCTCAATCAACATCACTAAAACAGATTATCAGGTCCTTAGCAATGTGAAACAGTATTGCGATAAGTGTGGGATCTTACTGTGCACAAATTGGCAGTGTTTTCCTGTATTACAACAGTGCCTACACTTCAAAAGTCTTTCATTGGCTGTAATATAGGATGTACTGAGGTTGTGAAAGATGCTACATAAGAGTAAGTCTCGCTTATATCATGGATGGCAATGGTGCGGGGAATAGGTAAGCAGTTCACCCTGAGAATTAGAAACCTGAGTTAACCGCAAGGGATGCAGATAGTTTTTGTCCTTTTCAAACTTGAGAAGAGGCATCTGACAGGTGATCTTGCACAGATATATAAAGACAGGCTAAGTGCAGAAAAGGCAACTCCAAAAGAATATAAAGTGTGAGAGTAAGGCAAGCGGTCACAGGTTTCTAATTGGTAAAATGTGGGACTGAATTTCAGAAGCCTTTCTTCACAGAGAATGATAAAGACATGGATAGACCTCCTGGACACAGTGCAAAAACCCTGCAACCACGTAGGAAACAACTAGATGATATAATGGGGCTAAAGGGAAGGTTGGGACTATCTGGAAGGGTAAACTACAATGGACCAAATGTCCTCTCCTCTCTGGAATATCTCGAGATGGACAGAGTTGTCCAGGGATTGATAATGGAGGCCGTGACTGAACCCCTCCCCCTCATGTCGCCCCAACCCACAATCCAGACCATTAAACCAGAGCAAAGGCCCAGAATGGCAACTCTCCCTGGGAGAGAATATCAACCAAGGTTTCAGTAGTATATATAGGCAAGGGAGTTCTTCTAATACTTCATGAGGGGAGGAGGGGATGATGTGGTATTTTTCTTCTCCTTTTAATTTTCTTTTTAACTTACTGCCCAGAGTACAAAACTGCCCAGCTCCTTGGTTTTACGCTCCCTCTTTCACCACAACATCTGGGCGCCTCGGCCAAGACTCATTCGAATTTCATGGCAGTTCATGATGTTGAACTATTTGTTCCACTTTATCCACCTAATTTAAAATTCTCTGAGTTGCAGGACTGAAATAATGGCCCTCCATAAAGCAGCTATTCTATCACACACATACCCATGGAAATAAAAGATACCTGGTGGCCCCATGTGCCAGTTAAGAGTCAGTCAAAAGGCACTGATTACAGCGGACAAATTACTATCTCACACAGACATCAGAGAGAAAGGATATGATTCATAAGCGTGTCAATAATTTTACAGTTCTTCTGGTTTAAGTGACATTGGTATATCATTCTTTGCTCAGTCCATTTTAATGCACCAATGTGGATTCCAAATGCTATTTATTTTTCAAAGGGCTAATATTCAATCAGGTTTAAAGGATTTTCAAGCACTCTGCACTGTATAGAGCACAATGGTCATTCTTCAATAGATTGCTTTTTGGGCAGAAAACACATTCATTGATCCCCAATGAACAAATACCAAGCTAGTCTCACAACTCCAGTGACAACACTTTTCAGTATGAAGTATGATGGCAAGTATGCTCCTACTTCATTGTTCGTGTGGAAATTGGATTTTTACTCTTAGATGCATTACAGTAGCGATGATATTAAAACCCAAGTTATGAAGGGGGGAGCAGCAGGTTACAAAAGGACATAGACAGATTAAGTGAGCAAACAAAACTATGACAAATGGAGTAGAACGTCGGGAGTGTGCGGTGATTCACTTTGTTCCAAGAAAAGCAAACTGCAACATTTTCTTAATGGTGAAAACGTAGGAACTGTGGAGGAGCAAAGGGAATTGTGTATCCATTTACACAAGTAATTAAAGTTTGGTAAACAGGTACAAGAATGGCTAATGGAATGTTGGGTTTTATCTCAGAGCTCAGAATAAAAAGAGGAGGAAATTTTACAGAGTCTTGGTCAGGCCAGTCAGTCTTGGGCACCGAAAATCAGGAAGGATCTACTGTCTTGGAGGGGAAACAATGCAGATTCATCAGAACGATACCAGTAACAAAGGGTTAAAATATGACACCAGGTTGCATGAACTTGGCTTGTAAATTCAAGGGAATGAGAGGTAATAGAATCATGATTATTAAAATTAATGCATTTGATAGAGTCAATATATAGCAGCTATTTCCTCTGGTGAGAAATCCAGAACAGGAAGGAATATTCTTAATATTAGAGCCAGACCATTTAGGAGTGAATTCAGAAATATCTTTCCACATGAAGGGCAGTGGAAATCTAGATTGCCCATCCCTAAAGGCTGTGAATGCTGGGAGTTGATTGAAATTTTCACGACTGAGATTGATAAGTTTTACTTGTTGAGGGGATCAACGGTTAGCGAGCAATGGGGTTGAAGTACAGATCAGCCGTGATCTAAGAGAATGATGGAACAGATGCATGGGGCTGAATGGCCTCCTCCTACATATGAACAAATGAAATTGATGGGCAGAAAACAACCAGCTGGTCCATTAAGCCTGCCCATCCTCCTGTTCCTACGCACAACAGGTCAGCAAACATTCCCTGACCACCTGAAGTATTTAAAACTGCTTGTCTTTTTCAGGTGCTGACTGACCTGTTGTGTACTTCCACCAACTTCTACTTTATTTCAGCTTTCTGGGCATTTGTGATTTTTCTTAGCCCTTCGAGCATTACCCTTTGCTTCTTGCTACTGAGCTAATTTTGGATCCAAATTACCATTTCCCCCAGAATCCCATGGGTTTTTACTTTTCTGACCAGTCTGTTATGTAGGACCTTGTCAAAAGCTTTGCTGAAATCCAAACTACATCAAACGCACTACCCTCATCAACCCTACTATGCCAGCACAAGATTCTGCACTGGGAGTGCTCCAAGGTCAAACAAATAGCCTTGGTTGGGAAAAGTGCAGCCACCCCTTGGGGATACATGCGTATGAAGAAAGCTTAATCTCTTGTAACACGCAGCTGTGAGTCAAGACTGAGGTAAGCGTGGACACATTGTGTATTGTACAAAATAACTGGATGATTTCTACTTACAATATTTGCAGCATGACTTTTACTGAGGAGTATTCTATCACAAGGAAACAAGTTGGGCTACACCCAGGAGAATATGAGTATTCTTAAGAAGTTGGTGGAAGATGCTGCTTTGAAGTACCTCTGAACACGATACACCCGGGTCCACGGGGGGACGAGTGCAAGGATTCGAGCCACCAAATCCACCAGTGTGCTGGGTGAGTAACTCTTATATCTGCCAGTTTTCCAGAGCTCATAAAGTCCAGTGCCACGGATCACCAGTGTGGGGTATAGCTTCATGCCATCAGGGCGAAACGCTGGGTTCTCAAAGAACTCCTGCAACAAAACAAATAGTGTAATTTACTGGAAGAGGAACCATCGTGAAACTATTATGGATAGTTTACTGGCTGCCTAATATAAATGGCCCAGACTCTAAGCGGAACAATATCAAGGTTCAGCTAGTTAAGAAGATATGATAAATTAGGAAGCACCATAAGATGCCACCAAACTTGTGGTTTTAACCCTATCCAGCCCCCCCTCCCCCAATCCCACCCTCCATTCCTCTGATCTCAAGAAACTCTCCCTATGGTCAGACCATTGGTGGCTGTGCCTTTCCTCCCTAAACCATTCCACCTCTCTCTCCTCCTTAAAATCCACCTCCTCATCTAAAGTTTTGATCATCCTGCATAGAATTTCCTTCCTTAACTCGGTGAAGCTGCTTAGGACTTTTTCATAAATTAATGAAGTTGCTGTTATTTCAAATGGTGGTGAGTGTAGGTTAGGGAGAACAACTTAGGACAGATTTTTGACTTTGATGGGTGGACTTGGTGGGAGTGGGAAGTCAGGGAGTCACCCGCCACCCGCAATTGATGCCAGAAGGCAAGTTCACACTGGCGGCACAATTAAGGCCGCCCAGTGTGAAAGCCGGCTGGAGGACCCCCGAGAAGTGGCAGGCGGGGGCGGGGGCCTGTCGTCAGCTGGGTCCGATGGCGACCGATTCAAAAGTGGCTCAGGTAGCCCCGGGGAGGTTTCCCTGTGTCGGAGTTGCAACAGCGACATGGCTGCAACTCAGGAAGGAGAACCCATGCAGAAGGTGAGGTCAGCAGGGCAATCGGCCCCGTGTTTCTCCGACGAGTGCCTGGCTGCCCTCCTGGAGGAGGTGGCTGCCAGAAGGGACACCCTTGTCCCCAGAGACAAGAGGAGGAGGCCACCACACCTCACCAAGAGAGAATGGGAAGAGAAGCAGCCCGGATGAGCAGACACGACATGGTGCGACGCACCTGGGTGCAGTGCTGGAAGTGCTTCAATGACCTGCTGCGCTCAGGAAGGGCAAGTACTGTGTTGGCATGGGTCAGTATGGAGAAGTGGCCATCCACTCGTGGAGCTCAGGGGTGCTAGAGTCTGAGTGCCACTTGTCAATGACGCCGGAATTGGCCAAGGGGTGAGCCCTGGCTGCTTGGACTGAGTGCCTTGTGGCTCGAGGGCCACAACTTGGATGTGCCATGCAAGGTGCTCCTCTGTTGGGATTGGTCAGGCTGCGATGGCGCTGCAGGTAGAGAGTGGACTAATCAATGCTCCTCTATCCTTTCAGGAGAAGACATTCCATAACAGTATTGAGAGGTTGCGGACTAGTGGGGGACCCTGACACCTCCTCATCCGCTATGAGCAAGAGGCCTTGGAGTTTAAGAGGCGCCACGCACCATGGTCAACTGGCCGCAGTGAGGTCGGGGTATCAGACGAAGGTAAGAGTGCAGTGCACTGAGGTGAGAATTTTGGCTTGGGCAACCATTCTAATGTACTCTCTTCAGTGATGTGAGCCTCGAACCAGGAGTCCCTATTGATAATCGAAAGATGAGGGCACCATGATGCAAATCTCCGCTGTCTCACCAGGGTGCCTGGCATGCACAGTGACAATGTGATGGCTTTAACTAATGACATGCAGTTCTTCTCCCTTTTAGGTTCACCAGCAGGTGTTCACACTCAAGACCCTGAAGGTACACCCCTGACCCTGGAGGACCTTCATGCTCACCACGCACCTGCATCACACCCACTCTCTCAAGCAGGCACCAGAGCAGAAACCAGCACCTCAGTGGGCATAAGATCACCATCTAGTATCTTGGTGCACATTGGTGAGGGCGCTTCACAGTTGCTTGAGGCATAAGCAAAGGCAGAGAGTGCCTAGGGCGCTGGCAGTCGGAGGACTGTTGATGACCAGGACAATGCTTAGTTGAAGGCTGATGGGCCTCTGGTGTTGTCCATTAGGCAGCAGATGTTGGATGTCCAGCAGGGTGTGCGGGAAGATTTAGCAAAGATCCATAAGGGCATGCATGTCATTGTCCCTGTTTTGGAGGAGCCCCTGTGGAGCATGACCATCGCATTGACCCTCATAGCCGAGCACAATGCCTCCTCCATGGAAGAGTGGTGACTCACTTGGAGAGGCTGCTCCAGGCACAAAATCAGAGGTCCCCAGGAATGCTCCTGGACCTGCAAGCCCACACACAGGCAATGATCTCAGCTGGTCAGTGTCCATGTGAGATAGATAGGGCACCGAGTGTCCTAGCTAGGTGCCTGTTCATCAATGGTGAGCAGGGCAGTCCAGACCGACCTCATGTTGGTGCAAGAGCTGCCTGTCGTCTCTGCAGGCTTCTCTCAGGGCGCTCTGGATGACAGCAGCAGCAGCTCCTCCGTCCCTCTGCCAGTGACCGTGGCATCTGATGAGGCTGCAGCAGCTGAGGAGATGCCAGTCATGGCTGCTCCCTCCCAGGCGGGGTCAGCACAGGCTCCACAGGCCAGAGGACCACCGCCAAGGTCATCAAGGCCAATAATACAGCAGAGTCAGCAGACTATCTCCAATGTTGATGCCAATGAGGCGGGGAAGCACCTAGATGCAGCACCCGTAAATGTAAGTTTAAAGCACCGTAAGAACAAGAGGGTCTGGTCACGGGTGATCTTTTGTTCTCCCGTTTTGCTTTTCGTTTTTTAATGGCATGACTACCAGCACCGGTTAATGTTCAGTTCAAGAATCTGAGAGCTCCAACATTAAATGACATTTGATTTTGTGTTATTGGCCTGAGTATGCTTCATTTGTTCTGTAGGTGCAGGGTAGGTCAGTATTTAATGGTGGATATGGGTCTCTTGAAACTTTATTGCACCGGCACTGAGTGTATCTTGGTGGCCAAGGAAATGCTCATTTCTGGGATCTAGGATGGAGGCTGCAGCCCTGGCATGAGGTGGTAGTTCTTATTTGGTAGCCTAGCTGAAGGAGCATTGGATGAATGTGTCCTTGGTGTCAATACCTCCCTGGAGGTTAACAGGTCTGCCTCCATGCCCTCAGTGTTCTCTTCACCATGCTCATCTTCGGACTCATTACTGGACTCATCGTCTGTTGCCTGTGCAGCTGCATCAACATCCTCTTCCTCCACTGGGCTCCCCCCTTGCCAGTGTCAGATTGTAGAGTGTGCAGCATGCAACCACAATCGATGACACCCACTCTGGGGGTTATTGCAGTGCGTCCCCTGAACGGTCCAGGCACCTGATGCACATCTTGATAAGACCAATGGTCCTCTCTGCCACCACCCTTGTGTATGCGTGGCTCCTGTTGTACTGCTGCTCCGCCTTTGTTCTTGGGTGGCGGAAAGGCATCATGAGCCACCTTTTCAAGGGATAGCCCTTATCACCCAGCAGCCCTCCATCCAGTCAAACTGGAGCACTGAAGAGCCTCGGCAGCTGGGAGTGTCTCAGGATGTAAGCAACATGGGAGCTGTCAGGGTACCTTGCACAGACTTGCTGAACCTACACCTTGTGAATTACACACTATCTGTACGCCATTAATTAAGAAGCCAGTTAAGACCCTTGCCACCTCAATTGTCAGCGATTTAATGTTGCCCATGTGATTTCTCGGCCATCACACAGGCAAAACGGACATATGGACAAGCTACAATTTGCAAAAGCTCAACTATGGATGGGATAAGAAGGGTCAGCAGCATTGTCAATATGAGCAATGAGGAGTTTTGGAGATCGTGTGCTGGAATGGAATCCCTTCCTGTTGACGAAGGCATCCGGCTCACCCAGTGGCGCCTTGATGGCCACATGCGTGTAGTCAATGGCACCCTAGACGCGGGGGAACCCAGCAATTGCCGCAAAGCCTCTGGCTCGCTCAGTCTGGCTGGCCTCATCTGTGCGGAAATGAATGAAAGTCAATGCCCGCCTGAACAGAGCTTCTGTCACCAGTTTGACACAACTGTGGACAGCTGATTGGGAAACTCCTCACAGATCCCCCACTCAACCCTGGAAAGAGCCGAGGCATAGAAGTTGAGGGCTGCTGTGACCTTAAGAGCCACGTGCATGGGGTATCCACCCACACAGTCGGAGCAGATCTCAGGCCCGAACATCTGACAAATGGAGTTAACGGTCTCCCTGGTGAGGCGGAGCCTCCTTCAGCACTGCACCTCAGACATATTGAGGTAGCTGCATCACCTCCAATAAGCCCCAGCAGCAGAATAGTGCCATCGTCGGCGTCTCCTTCTGCCTTCGACTTCCGGCTGATCCTGCCCCCCTTGTGCCTGCGCCTCTCTTCCCACAGTTTCCTCCCCTGGAAGCTGCATTGGGACACCTGGCCTCCTCTCCCTTCTGCCCCACTGTGCCTCCTCAGAAGAGGTGCCTCTAGCAGAGACCACAATCCCCATTAGCAAGGTAATGGAAGGGTGTCTGATAACTGGAAGGGCCCACACGGTATGAATCCTCCAAGGGCCTGGAAGACACCAATGAGTCCTGAAACGAAGCCTTGAAATGCTCAGAATGAAGCTCTGAACGAGATGAAGCTGTACAGTTCAAATAAGCAACCAGCAGCACACGATCTCCAAAACTCCTCATTGCTCATATTGACAATGCTGCTGACCCTTCTTATCCCATCCATAGTTGAGCTTTTGCAAATTGTAGCTTGTCCATATGTCCGTTTTGCCTGTGTGATGGCCGAGAAATCACATGGGCAACATTAAATCACTGACAATTGAGGTGGCAAGGGTCTTAACTGGCTTCTTAATTAATGGCGGGCATGGCTCCGTCTCCCATGCACGCCCACTGACCGAAATATTGCGTGAATGCGTGTTGACTTCAGGATGCTCGCCTGACATCAATGCATGTCATTTCATGCTTCAGCGGGTGAGGTGCACGCCTGCCCAAAATATTTCAATACTCAATTAGCAGCAGGCTAAGATATAACTCTGTCATTGGATTGTAATATTTCCTGTATATATACCCAACATTTAATCTTCTGGGATGAATACAGAGATATTGCGTGACTATTACTGTTTTAATGTTCACTAAGATCCTTTGGTGGAATAGTTGCCTCTGTGAGGATGTCTATGCAGCAAATAAGATTATGATCACTGAGTCCCATTTAGAGTGGAACTTTCATTACCCTTTAGAAAACCATAGCACCAGAACTGCAAATTGCAGTAAAAATGCAACTATAAAAATTTAGGGGCATTTTTTTGCATTTCTTGCCATGACTATTCACTTACCCTTATTACAATTCAGGCAGACTGACCTGTCAATTATAATCCATGAAATGTATGCATTTTACAGAGATTACTTTGATAAGCTTTGAATTACCTGCCATTGTAATGGAGCAGGTCTGTGTTGAATGAATACGCATGACACAGCACATGGTGTCTGCCAAGTTGATGTATGTGTTTTGGTCTGTCATCCCTTTTTAATAGTCAATCTAGAGCATGTCCAGTGGAAATTGTTGCGTTTATCAGTGCTCAATGAGATGTCTCAGGTGTCAGCTTTATTGAATATTACATTCACTAACAGAAATCAGCAGTCGATTTAATCTCTGTATTACAATAATCTCAATGACTACTGATTTATAGCCTTATTGGCCCATTAAAATTGAACTAATCAAACGATGGCATGCCAACTTGCGGGCTGTAAGTTGGTTTACAGAGGCACAAAGGGATGCATTTCAGCTTATTGAGCCCATGTCAGTGCCAGTTGTTCTACTGAATCCGTCTTCTCTTCCATTTCCTTGCCTTCGCCCTGTAAAATCAATCCTGAGTGTTCTGTATCATATGCAGTAACATTACAAAATTGGCACGAAATTCATATCACTGCCTGTTGATCAGGTCTAACTCAGGTCCAGAAATGCTGTCGCAGCCTTAGTGCTATCCTAGTACCTGTGCATGAACCCCACCTAAAATTGAAGCCATCAGGATCATGCTGCAGGGAAGAACAAGGTGAGTGCATTATCACACCCAGCAACAAAAGACAAAACACACACTAACAGTGAACAATAAAACACACTGCCCACTATCACACCCCAACATCGAATGATAAAACACACTTCCACTATCACACACCAACAATGAACAATAAAGCACACTCCCATTAGCACATCCCAACACTGAATGATAAAACTGCTCATTTTCACACCCCAACATCGAATGATAAAACACACTCCCCACTAGCACATCCCAACATTGAACAATAATACACACACCCACTATGACAGGCCAAAATCAAACAATAAAACATATTCCCACAATCACACTCCAACATCAAGTGATAAAATTCAGGCCATATATCACACCCAACATTGAATATTAAAACAAACTCCCACTATCAACACATCTTGAGTGTGGGTATTCTCTGAGTGTGAGTACAAATGACAATTTTATTTCTCACCAAGTACCAGGGACCTGAACATTTGCGAGATATTAACTGGAAAAATGGAGGAGCAGGAACAAGAAAAAAGAGTAAAACAAGTCAATGTTACTGGACATTCCTAGTTAAGGTTCACTGGGCCATGCATCTGATGGTAAATGGCTTCAGTTTCTCAGAAAGGAAATTGAGCTGTCAGCATTGGAAAGCACTCTGAATTTATTTCTGTCCTTTCAGTCTCAGAAATCCTTCTAATTGATGCCATATACATGGCAAATGTGAATCATATAAAATAATAAAAGGTACATAAACATATGAAAATGACAGACAGGAAAAGACCAACTGCTCCATCGAGCTTGGCCCATTCATCCACATTGCAACTAGGCATTATGGTTATTAATGGTCCCTCCCAGCAGCAGCCATATTATGTCCTGAGAGAAGCAAACAAAAATCTATAGCTTCCTGCCTGTGCAGTGTTACAAAACTCATTTAGCAGGGGCTCAAACATTAACATCTAACAGTGATGAACACTGCTACTCTTTCATGCCATACATGTTATCAGCTCTTTATCTTGCACTAACAGCTAAATCAAGTCTCCTACAAACTAAGACCTGTGTATTTTTAATTAGATTGGTGTGCTTGGTTTTAACCACTAACCCCTAGCTGTGGTCCAACGTTTATTGCCAGTGCTGAGGAAGCGTCTTATGTCTCTGTGCCTCTCTTGGAAGGCAGAAAATCACACTTCAGAACAACATATTCAGGCTAAAACTGTATGATTTATTTACAGGCTAAACAACTTGTATTTATATAGCACCTCTAATATAATAAAATGTCCCAAGATGCTTTACAGGTGTGAAGTCACACAAAAGTTCACACTGAACCACAGAAGGAGACAGCAGACAAGTAACCAAAAGCTTTGTCAAAGATGTAGGCTTTAAGGAGCTACCTAAAAGGGGAGAGGGAGGTAGATGAAAGCATACCGCCAATGGTGTAGCTATTAAAATTGGGCATGCAAAAAAGGCCAGAATTGGAATATACAGAAGCCAAATGATGCAGCAGGATGCTCAACTGACACAATGCTTAAATATAATGACAACAGGATCAGTCCACAGCCAGTATATATACCCACTTTTCACAAAGTATTTATTGGAGTTTGGTGAGCAACAGAGCATTTGGATGAAAGTCAAGTTTGTCAGCGATGGTTTGTTCAGATATATATGCGCATGGTCAAAGCAAGGCACAGCTAATCCATCAGAATTCAGATTTCCTGCTTAACTTAAGAAAATGGGAGAATTTCTCAGTTGAGCCCAGGGACCTCTGAAGTCAGAATTGTCAACTGTCCATAATTCAAAGCACAACTATGGATAGAATACTCAACAGATGTCATCTGGGTTCCAGAAATAAAGCCCATGGACCAACTTCTAGATCAATCAACTTGGCCTGGTTCTTGCCCAGCTCAGCCACGTTCATTTGTGTTAAACTTGAACAAGGCTGCTGGCAAAATCAAACTCTTTAGCATTCCTTGTGTGGCTTACAGCTGCTTCCAAACTGGGTTATTAATCATCATCTATGTAGGAAAGATTTTCAATTAAAGTTTGGGATGTAAAGTTTTTAAACTGTGGTCCATCAGAAATCCTGTACTTTGATGAAATACATACAACACATTAAATTCCACAGAACCCTCAGTCAGTTATATTCGAGCAAAACATCCACATACAGCAGTCATTGGTCTCACAGAATGGGACCCTGCCACAATCCTGCTTTCAATAGAAATGTCTTTCATTACTTTTTCCCCTTTCTCTGTTACTCTCTCTTGGGAATTCACTACGTTTCTCCAGCTTGTCTGGGCCTCCTTTTCTGTGTTTGTGTTTCTCTTCCCTTTCTCAAGTCTTCTTCTGACATTCTTTCCTCCTGTCTCCTATTCTGTCACTGCCTCAGTTACTCAAGCAATTTCTTTGACTGACATTCTCTTTTACACACAGGGATGAATCACAAAATATTGGCATGCAGGCACAGCACATAATTAGGGAGGCAAATGGACTGTTGGCTGTCATGAAGAGGTTAATGTCTATAATGTTATTGGAATTTTTTTTTAAAATAGAGTTTAATAGTGTCTATGTGTATGTGTTAATTGGATTAAAGCCAGCTGGTCTAGAGGCTTCGATGCATAGAAAATAGTGGATTTGAAATGGTAATTAGATAAACATGGGGAAGTTTTTGGAAACATAGGTGTCAAGGGGACAATTTGCATTTTTAAATAAACCATTCAAAAGAATGGGTGAAATCTTGTACCTAGCTATAAGATGCCATGCAATGTGTTTATTTTTCAGCTTACTAATAAAATTGGTGGAATGATAGGATATTGTTAGAAGGTGTAACATTTAAAGCCAAGTGATACAATAGAAAATTTACATTCAAAGGAAAAGCTAGGTATAAACAGAAAGGAGTTTGTGTGTGTAAGGCAGAGGCACTTAAGAACTAACCAGCCTGTACGCCTCCAACTGTGTCTGCAAGGAACCAACATGCAAGGGACCTTATTTTGAATTTGTAAGGTCAAATGTGCTTTGCCTGGGGTCTTTTTAAATCTCTAAGTTTTACTGTTGTCTTAACGGAGGTGTAACTGAGTCAGATTAATTAGGAGATTTTTGTAGTTATTATCGTAGTAATTGTGTAGACATATAAATGTGCTTACAATTTTTCTTGTATTAATAAATTGTTTAATTTAGTTTTATAAAAAACCTCGAGACTCGGTGGTCTTATTAGTACTGCATCTCAAAACATACAAATTGCAAAAATGGGTTATGACAGTTGTTTCAAGTTTCCCTCTGGGATTTGAGCAACTCAGCCTTTACCATCGGCTGGGTCATAATAGGTTCTTTATTACAATGGGGATGTAGTATAAAAGTAGCAAAGACTTGCTACAACTGTTCAGGGTGTTTTTAAGTACTGCATTCTGTTTCAGTTTCCTTATTCAAGGAGGGATATACTTGTGTTGGAGACAATCCAACAAAGGTCCACTAGGTTGCCTCCTGGAATGAGGGTCTTGTCTTTTGAGGAAAGATTGAGACTATTGGGTCTATACTCATTGGCATTTAGAAGAATGAAAAGTGATCTTACTAGATTCAAGATTCTGAGGGGGCTTAACAGGGTAGATGCTGAAAGGATGTTTACCCTCAAGGGGAAATCCAGAACTAGGGGGCACAATTTCAGAATAAGGGGTCTCCCATTTAAAACAGAGATGAGGAAGAATTGCTTCTCTCAGAGGGTTGTTAATCTTTGGAATTCTCTAGCCCAGAGAGCAGTGGAGGCTGGGTCATTGAATATATTTCCAGTTGAGTTACTTTTTGATCTACAAAAGTTCAATTGAACCTGCCTCCATCACCCTCAGGCAGAGCATTCCATACTCTAACCACTCACTATGTGAAATGGTTTTTCCTCATGTCACTATTGCTTCTTTTGCTAAATCCTTAAAACTGTGCCCTCTCGTTCTCAATCCCTTCACAAGTGGAAACAGTTTCTCCCTATCTACTCTATCCAGACCCCTCAATTTTATACACCTCTATCAAATGTCTCAGGAAAACAGTCCTAACTTCTCCAATCTAGATAACTGAAGTTCCTCATGCCAGGGACCATTCTCCTGAATCTTTCCTGTGCTTTCTCCAAGGCCTTCACATCCTTCCTAAAGTGCGGCATCCAGAACTGGACACAATACATCAGCTGAGGTTGAACTAGTGACTTATACAAGTTCAAAATAACCTCCTCGCTCTTGTATTATATGCTCCTATTAATAAAGCCCAGGATACTGCATGCTTTATTAAACGCTCTCTCAACTTGTCCTGCCACCTTCAATGAACATATGCACATATACATCCAGGTCCCTCTGCTCCTGCGCCCTACTTTAGAGTCGTACCCCCTATTTTATACTGTCTCTCCATGCTTTTTCTACCAAAATGAATCACTTCACATTTCTCTGCATTGAACTTCATCTGCCACCTGTACACCCATACCACCAACATTTTTATGTCCTTTCGAAGCCTCCACAAGCTCACAATACTTCCGACTTTTGTATCATCCGCAAACTTTGAAATTGTGCCCTGTACACCAAGGTCTAGGTTATTCATATATAATCAAGAAAAGCAAGGGTCCCAACACTGATCCCTGTGAACTCCACTACAAACCTTCTTCCAGCCCAAAAAACATTCATTAACCACTACTATCTGTTTCCTGCCATTCAGCCAATTCCGTATCCAAATTGCTACTGTCCCTTTTATTTCATGAGCTATAACTCTGTTCACAAGCCTATAATGCAGAACTGTATCAAATAACTTTTGGAAGTCATGTACATCACATCAACAGCATTGCCCTCATCAACCCACAGTATCACCTCTTCAAAAAACTCCAGCAAGTTAGTTAAACATGATTTTCCCTTAAGAAATCCATGCTGGCTTTTAACTATTAACTTTGTTCCGAATTATTGTTTCTCGAAGTTATCCTTACACCATTTTTTTAACAAGGGTGTGACGTTTACAATTTTCCAATCCTCTGGCACCACCTCTGAGTCTCAGGAAGACTGAAAAAAATTATGGCCAGTGCCTCCACAATTTCCTTTCTCAGCTCTTGCAGTATCCTTGGGTGCATCTCATCTACTCCAAAGAACAGATAACCTATTTAATACCTCCTCCTTTCCAATTTTAAACCCTTAGTTTCTGAATTGCCTCCTCTTTTACCATGGCGAGGGTAGCATCTTATTCTTTGTTAAAAATAGATGCAAAGTATTCATATATCTATGCCCTCTGCCTCCATGTGTAAATTCCCTTTTTGGTCCATTCATTGTCCCTACTGCACCTTTTACCTTTTTTCTATTTATATGCCTATATCTGAGATTCTCTTTTATGTTAGCTGCCAAAAGGCAATCCTTTATTACAGAAGGATTAATTATACAGGGCCTTCGTGAGGCCATATCTGGAGTATGGTGTACAGTTTGAGCTCCTTACCCAGGGAAAGATATAATTACCTTAGAAGGAACAGGACAGAGGTTCATTAGATTAATTCCTGGATTGAGGGGATTATCCTATGAAGAGATGTGCATGTCTGTATTCCATAGAGTTTACGAGTATGAGATGTGATCTCATTGAAACATACAAAATTCTTAAGAAGCTTCATGGAACAGATGTTGGGAGGTTTTCCTGGCTGGGCTTGAACTAAGATTCACAGATTCAGAATAAGTGGTTGAACATGTAGGACTTAAATTAGGAGAAATCTCCACTCGAGGGTTGTGAACCTTTGAAATTCTATGCCTCAGAAAGTGGTGGATGCTTAGTTGTTGAGTATATTTAAGACAGAAATTGATAGACTGTTGGACACTGAAGAGAATCGAGGAATATGGGGATAGTGGGAAAAGGTGGAGTTGAGGTAAAAGATCAGCGATGACGTAATTGAATGGCTGAGCAATCTTTAAGGGCTGAATGGGCTACTCCTGTTCCTATTTCTTATGTTCTTATGTTTTCTTCTTATGGTCAATGAGCTGAAGTAACTACTTGTTGGAAATCGATGGAGACAAGTTCAATTCACTTACAACATTTACAGGTGTCAAAATGGTCTCCAAGTCCATTCGTGCAATTAACTCAAACCCAGCCACAAAGACCCTACAGTGATCCTCCTTATCTACCAGACCTGACAGGTCTTTCTCACTTGGAGCAAGACTCACTCATTTGGTTTTAAAATATAGCGTTTGGCACCTCTCATTCCACAAAAACAAAGACAGCCCCACATATTTTAAACAGGTCTCACTCCACTTGAGTGCACAATTCTAACATTTCCTCAGTGCAGATGGCACTGCTTACGTCCATTTTGTCATCAGAACCTGGACAAGTCATTCATGCTAGAGCTCCAGCATCTGTGCAAAACAGCTTCACTTCAAAACAATGCTGCAGTTAAAATGTCAGTACGATCTGAACCTGGAGTCAGAGCTTGGCTTGAGACAAGGGTAAGCTTCCGGAGAGATCAACCTCATCTGATTTGCCTGTTAGATCCATCCTTGACATCCCATTTACATTCCACAGATTTACCACTGATGTGAAGCCAAAACAATTTTTGCAGGCACTAAACATGTGGTGTGAATGCGCTGTCAAAGAACATGGATTTAGAAAAAGTAATCTTCCCATTATAAAATCAATAAAAACAAGCTTACAAGAATTATCTGAGAGGGTGAGGTATTTACCGAAGATTCTAAATTATTGCACGAAAGTTGTGAAAATGCTGAGTCACTCAGCTTGTGAAACATATTCTTTTAAACCTAACAAAATGGTCAAATATTCCTCAGGGGGAAAATCTTTTATGATTTCTGACGCTGCACTTTTGAAGAGACTGTCTAACTTCTAACTACATACTAGCACCATGAATGCGTGTGTGTTATCATGGCAAAAGCTGGTATCAGTAACGGTGATAATGAAGCTGTCAGATTGTCATAAAAGATGTGAGCTTTATCTAGAGCCAAGATTGGGACCAAATAGCAAGCACCAAATAGAAGACAGGCAATCAGATATGTTTCAAGTGAAGAGACGAGCATGGCAAGGCTGTGTACTGTCATTGAAATTATTCAATCTGTACACAGAACAAACATTGAGAGAATTAGATGTAATTCCAGGGGTAAAAATTGGAGGCAAGAACATAAACTTGCTGACAACACAGCACTACTTTCAGAATCAGAAGAGGCTCTACAAAATATCATAGATTGAGCAAAATCTAGAATTTTAGAATATGGATTGAGTATGAACAACAAAAAGACAAAAACAATAGTAGTTAGAAGGAATGCATTAGAAGAAACTAGAGTGAAGATTAAAGTTTTTAAAAATTCATTCATGGGATGTGGGCTTCACTGGCTGGGCCAGCATTTATTACCCATCCCTAATTGCCCTTGAGAAGGTGGTGGTGAGCTGCCTTCTTGACTGCTGCAGTCCATGTGGTGTAGGTGCACCCACAGTGCTGTTAGGAAGGGAGCTCCAGGATTTTCACCCAATGACAGTGAAAGAACGGTGATATATTTCCAAGTCAGAAAAGCAGGTGGCTTGGAGGGGAACTTCCAGGTGGCGGTGTTCCCATGTGTGTGCTACCTTTGTCCTTCTAGATGGTAGCTGTCATGGGTTTGAAAGATGCTAAGGAGCCGTGGCGAGTTCCTGCGGTGCATGTTATAGATGGCACATACTGCTGTCACTGTGCGTCGGTGGTGTAGAAAATGCCAATCAAGCGGGCTACTTTGTCCTGGATGGCGTGAAGCTTCTGGAGTGTTGTTGGTGCTGTACTCAACCATGGAACTGGAGAGTTTTCCATCACATTCCTAACTTGTGCCTTGTAGGTGGTGGACAGGCTTTGGGGAATCAGGAGGCAAGTTACTCGCTGCAGGATTTGTAGCCTCTGACCTGTTCTGTAGCCACAGTATTTATATGGCTAGTCCAGTTGTTTCTGGTCAATGGTAACTCCCAGGGTGTTGATAATGGGGGACTCAGTGATGGTAATGCCATTGAATGTCAAGGGGCAATAGATAGATTCTCTCTTGTTAGAGATGGTCATTGCCTGATACTGGTTTCTCAGAATGTTTCTTGCCACTCATCAGCCCAAGCCTGGATATTGTCCAGGTCTTGCTACATTTGGACATGGACTGCTTCAGTATCTGAGGAGTCCCGAATGATGCTGAACATTGTGTAATCATCAGCAAACATCCCCACTTCTGACCTTATGATAGAAGGGAGGTCATTGATGAAGCAGGTTAAGATGGTTAGGCCTAGGACACTACCCTGAGGAAGTCCTGCAGTGATGTCCTGGAGCTGAGATGATTGGCCTCCAACAACTGTAGCCATCTTCCTTTGTGCTAGGTATGACTCCAATCAGTGGAGAGTTTTCCCCGATTTGCACTGACTCCAGTTTTGCCAGGGCAAATGGATGATATTGCGCTGGAACAAGTAGATAAGATTGTCTGTTTGGGACAAATGATAACAGGAGATGGTAGTTGTGATGCTGAAATCGAAGAAGGATAGTGATTATCAGAAGTAATTTCATGAAGATGAAGGATGCATTAATGACAAGAAAACTCAAGTTTGTAACAAGGGAAAAAGCTCATAAGATGCTACAGTCTATCCGCATTCCTATATACCTCAGAAACCTCGACAATAAGTAAAGAACTATGGAAGAAAATAGATGTCTTTGAAATGTGGATGCTAAGATGTATGCTTAAAATTTCATACACAAATCATAATACAAATGAAGAGGTGCTTGAAATTGCAAGCAAGAACTCTGAAAAGTGACATCCAGAAAAGAAAATGTCAATTTTTTGGCAATTTGACCAGAAAAGCTACAGAGATCTCTTCTCCAGAGCAAAGTGGAGTGGAGCAGAAAAAAGATCAACCTCGGCATGGTTGGATGACGGATATCCCAAAACGGCTGCACACGAGCTACAGTGGATGGATGAGGATGGCACAGGACAGATGAGTATGACATACCATGATAGCAGATCTCCTGGTAGAAGTAGCTACAAGAAGGTTTATTATTGCTCTTTAGGGAAAGAAACTTACCGTCCTTACTCAGTCCAGGCTCATGTGTGATTCCAGACCTACAGCATAGTGGTTGACTTTTAACTTCACTCTGAAATGGCCTAGCAAGTCCATCAAATGTATCAAACTGCTACAAGTAACTCACGAGGAAATCCCACTACCACTTTCTCAGCACAATGAGGGTTGGGCGATAAATAAAAGCAAAATACTGCGGGTGCTGGAAATCTGAAATAAAAACAGAAAATGCTAGAAAAACTAAGCAGGTCTGACAGCATCTGTGGAGAGAGAAACATAGTTAACATTTCGAGTCTGTATGAGCCTTCTTCAGAGCTAGAGAGAAGTAGAAATGTGATGAAATTTATACTGTTTAAGGGGGGGTGGAGCAGGTGAAGCTGGATGGAAGGCCAGCGATAGGTGGGGACTAAGGAGAGATTGACAAAGATGTCACGGACACAAGACAAAGGGAGTGTTGATGGTAGTTGTAAGGGCTAAAAAATGGTGGCATAATGGTAAGAAAACAGAATGTGTGAATAGCAGAACAAGGGACAGTACTGTGTGAAAGAATAACATGGAACAAATTACAGGTGGCCCTTTAGGGGTTGGGGTGCAAAGTTCCAGTGAAGCCCAACACAAATAGGAGGAACAGCACCTCATCTTCTATTAGGCACTTTATAGCCTTCTGGACTTGACAATGAGTTCACCAACTTCTGACCATGAGTTCTCTCCTCTATCTTCACCTCTTTTTAAATCCCTTTTTCTAAATTTATCTGTATTTTTTATTTCCCCATTTTTTATTAACTTTTTTTATTTAATTATTTTTATTCACATTATTCATTGTTTAATCCCCCTTTTTTTATCCCCTTATCCCTTTTTCTATCCTTTTGCCCAACCACCGCCCCTCTCCAAAGGGCCATCTATTTCTTGTTCCATGTTGTTCTTTCACACAATGTTCACCCTTGTTCTGCTATTCACACATTCTGCTTTCTTACCTCTATGCCACTATCAGCACCTTCTTTAGCCCTTACCACTACCATCAACACTCCCCTTGTCTTGTGTCCATGACATCTTTGTCAATCTCTCCTTAGCCCTCACCTATTGCTGACCTTCCATCCAGCTTCACCTGCTCCACCCCCTTAAACAATATAATTTTCAACACATTTCTACTTCTCTTTAGCTCTGTAGAAGGGTCATACAGACTCGAAATGTTAACTCTGTTTCTCTCTCCACAGATGCTGTCAGACCTGTTGAGTTTTTCCAGCATTTTCTGTTTTTATTATGGACAATAAGTGTTGGCCTTGCCAGTGAAGCGCACACCCAGAAAATGAAGTGGTAGTTCAAGGAACATACGAGTTACACAAGCATTTTCATTTTATGTTGAATCTTCTTTTGTCTCAGTTTGTGCTGATCTGGAATACACTGCTTGAAATTGTGGTGGAATCATATTCAATCGTAACTTTCAAAAGAAATTTGGATTTATACTTGGACAAAATTAACAAGCTATGAGGAAGGAGCAGGCCAATTAGGTTGCTCTTTCAAAGAATCGACAAAGGCACGATTGTCTTCTCCAGTGCTTCTGGAGTGGTGCCAAGTGCAGGTCAATGACACAAGCTCATGTATGCTGTTGTGCTGAACTGGCCATTGTGCTTCTTTTCTCGTTTAGAATGAAGACACTGCTGGATGGTGAAAATTACTGCTTACTTGGACAAAGGAAGACCCAGCTGATGAACACTTACAATGAACTGTTCGATGTCTCTCTCCAAACCAACATTAGGAAGGTTCGGCATCATGTGTGCCACAACTTTAAAGCCAGCATCCTTTGCCAGCTGGAATGACTCACACACGGCCCTGACAGTGTGACCTCTGAGGAAAGAAGAGAAGCAAAGGATTAGCCAAGCGAGTCATGAGCTCTATCAGCAAGACACAGTCAAACAGCAGGGACTCAACGCCAGCAAGATCCAAAATAAAATTACACTGAAGTTTACTCTTATGTGTACCAATGGCTTAAAACATCTTTTAAAAAAATCACACTGCATACCATCTGACATTCCTGTGATCTTAAATCAGTCTTACTTTATCAAATCCCTGTTTCAGCTGTGGGTTTATGCAACCTTGTAATTGTGCCTAGGCATGCATCAGGTGCTTAGGAAGTGATATCATCTTTCTCCACACACATCTGCTCCTGTTGGGACACAAACATTCATCCTCACTCTGTACTCGGCTCCTATCTGTATCACCCAGTTGTTGCACATGCAGACAAGATTGGCCTCAACCACAGGTACTATCTAGACTAACAGGCAACAATAGAGTTATGGAGTCATTCACAACACAGAAGTAGGTCATTTGGTCCATTAAATCTATGTCAGCTCTCTGTAGAGCAATCCAGACAGTCCACTCCCTCACTCCATCCTGATAGCCCTGCAAATTTGTTTCCTTAAAGTACCTATACAATTCCTAGATCACCTCCGCTTCCACCACCCTGGTAGGCAGTGAGTTCCAAGTCAGTAGCACTAGCTGATAAAAAAAAAGTTTTTACTCACATCTCCTTTGCATCTCTTGCCCAAAAGCTAAATTCTGTATGCCCTAGCCCTTGTACCATCAACTAATGGGAATAGTTTTTCCTTGTCTGCCTCATCTAAAACTGTCATAATCCTGTACAGATCAGTCAAATCACCCCCTCAATCTCCTTTGCTCCAAGGGAAATAACCCAGCTTCTCCAACCTAACCTTGTAGGTACAAGTCCTCAACCCTGGAATTATTCTGGTAAATCTCTCCTGCATCTCAAGGATCCTTACACCCTTCCCAATGTGTCGTGAGCATACAGAACACTATTCTAGTTGCAGCCTATTCAGAATTTGCCTGCTTTAGTACTCAATACCTCTATTTATGAAGCCCAAGATGTTATATTCTTTGCTAACTACTAAATCATTATGTCTTGTCACCGTCAAAGATCTTTTCACCTCCGTAACATCACCCAACTTTGCCCCGCCTCAGCTCATCTGCTGTCGAAAATCTCATTCATTTTATTGTTACCTCTAAATTGAATTATTCCAATGTATTCCTCGCTGCTCTCCCACATTCTACCATCTATAAACTTGAAGTCATCGAAAAGTCTGCTGCCCGTGTCTTAGCTCACTCAAGTCCCGTTCAACTATCACCTTTGTGCTTTTTTTGCTCAGAGGGTTGTTTGTCTGTTAAATTGTCTTCCCCAGAAAGCAGTGGAGGCAGGGTCATTGAACTTATTCAAGACGGAGTTAGATAGATTTTTAATAGGTAGGGGAGTCAAAGGTTATGGGTGGGTGCAGATAGACCAGTGGAATCGAGATGACAACCAGATCAGCAATTATCTTATTGAACGGTGAAGCAGGCTTAAAGGCTGAATGGCCTCCCCCCCCTCCCTTATCACCATTCCACAGTTCTTACACATGTGATTTCCCTACAGATTTGCTCCACCATCTCTCTATCTCACTATTTGGAGCCTATAGAACACCCCTACTAGTGTGATCATCCCCTTTTCACTTCTCATCACTAACGAGATGGTTTCTATATTTACCCCCTCAAGGACATCCTCTTTCCAACACTACAATTCTTCCCTAATTATTCCTGCCACCCATCTCCATTTTTTCCTTCCCTATATTTTCTGAACACTTTATATCCTTAAATATTAAGCAACTAGGTGCTGGATCCGACAATGAGGTGGACCAAGTGTCTGTGGCGGACATGTTGGGTAAGGGTGATAATCGTATTACAAGGTTTAGATCATTTCCATTATTGCCACTACATCATATTCCCACATGGCTATTTGTGCTTGTAACCCACCAACCTTATTCACCACATTTTATGCATTATATATATGCATTGTAAAGCTGTTGTGCATTCCTTGTAGCCCTTCTTAGTCTGATCCTTTTGAATGCGGTGTTGTTCCCTTCTCTAGTATTGTCCAACACTCTCACTTCGTGCACTTTAATCCTCTTTTCTACTTATATATGTTGGCACCCACCTCCGCTGCCAATTTAGTTTAAACCCTTCCAAATCACACTAGTGAACCTCCCCATTAGGTACCTCCTGCTTCAGAACTGGTCCCAATTCTTTAAGAATCTGAAGCCCTCCCTCCTGCACTATGCCTTCAGCCAAGCATTAATTCTCCCCACCTTCCTAAACTAATCCAGATGTCAATAATGGAGAGGTTCAGCCAAGTGTGGGGCAAGAGAAGGAATATAGTTGTGGGGAGTCTGTTATGGGACAAGGAAGGACGTAGTGAGCATGCATCTATTACGGAATGAGGACAGATGTAGTCAGCGTAAATCTATCACAGGACAAGGGGGGATGTAGTGAATGAGAGTCTGTTAGGGGTCAATAGGTTAGATATAGTGATGGCCAGTATGTTTTGGGATAAATGAAAGGATACTATTTGGGGTATAAGTAACATCTTGTATAAATATTCCATGATCCCTTTCTTTAGCATTTGCTAGAATTCTTTATTCTAGTGACAAATATGGAATCTTATTTAGAACCTGCACATCAGAAGTGGCCATGTGACTCATGACAATGTAATTAATTAATAAATAACACTTTGCTCAATTTCCTCCTTACAACCAAACAGGTCCTTGAGAATCCTAATAGTGAAAGAATACTAGGAAAGCGTGTTACACAAAAGTCACAAAGAAGGATTTTTTCAGATTGGAATTCCGCACAAGTGACTCTGTTATTTAAGAAAGGTGACAGAGGGAAAGCCGGTAAATATAAACTGGTCAGCCAAACATCCATTCTCAGAGGCAATTACTACAGTCAACTAAAGGATGAAGTGACTGAACACCTCGAAAAGTTTTCATGCCCTACAGACATGATTGAATTTTTTGAAAACGTGACTAACATTGTGGACACGGGAATGTCTATGGATATTATTTATATGGACTTCCAGAAAGCATTTGATAAAGTCCCTCATAAGATGGTTGTTAGCTAAAGTTGAAGCTCATGGAATTAAAGACAAATGATTGACTTGGTTAGGAAATTGGCTGAGCAGAAAAAGATAGAGTAGGGATAACAGGCAGGAACTTTAATTAAACAGGTGTCCCACAAGGATTTGTAATGGTGCCTAAACTGTTCACTGCATTCACTAGTAGCTTAAGTGATGAGATAGAAAGCCACATGTCCAAGTTGCCAATGACACAAAGTTAGATGGGCATTGTTATCAGTTTAGATGGAAGCACGAAGTTATAAAGAGACATTAATAGATTAAGTGAATGAGCAAAACTGTGGTAAATGGATTTCAATAGGCAAATGTAAGGTCATCCACTTTGGATCTAAAAGGGATATATCAAGGTAATTTCTAAATGGTGAAAAGATAGAAGCAGTGGAAGTCCAAAGAGACTCAGGGATCAATGTACATAAATCATTAAAATGACATGAGCAGGGACAAAAAATATCAAAAGGCTAATGAAATACTGGCCTTTATGTCTAATGGACTAGAATACAAGGGGGTAGAAGTCATGCTTCAGCTGTACAAAGTCTTGGTTAGACCATAGCTGGAGAACTATGATCAGTTCTGGGCACCACACCTTAGGAAGGATATACTGGCCTTGCAGGGAATGCACTGTAAATTTATTAGAATGATATCTGGACTCCAAGGATTAAATTATGAGAAAAGATTATGTAAACTTAGGTTATATTTTTGAATTTAGAAGATCAAGAGATAATGTGGTTGAAGTTATCAAGATATTAAGGGGAACTGATTGAGAGAAACTATATATACATAGCCTAAAATTTAGAACCAAGCCTTCTAGAAATAGAATTAGAAAACATTTCTCTACACAAAGAATGGTAAAAGTTTAGAACTCTCTTCTACAAGCAAGTGTTGATGCTAGATCAGGGTAGATACAGGGAGGGTGTTTCCCCTGGCTGGGGAGTCTAGAACGAGGAGTCAGAGTCTCAAAATAAGGGGGCCTGCCATTGAGGACTGAGGTCAAGAGAAATTTCTTCAGTCAAAGGGCTGTGAATCTTTGGAATTCTCTACCTCAAAGGATTGTGGATGCTCAGTCACTGAGTATATTCAAGTCAGAGGTCAATAGATTCTTGTGTACTAAAGGAATGAAAGGATATAGAAATAGTACAGGAAGGTGGAGTTGGGATAGAAGATCAGCTATGATCTTACTGAATAGTGGAGAAGGATTGAATGGCTGATGGGCCTCTTCTTCTCCTAATTCTCACTCACTTACTGTTCCAGAATCGCTTCATCCAATTCAGAGTCGCAGAGAGTCGGAGCCTATTTCGACAGGAAATGGGCACTAGGCGGGGTACATCTAGGACAGGACATCAGTCCATCACAGACTACACACTCACATGCACAGGCGGACACAGGGGACAGCTTAACGTAGCCAATCTACCTAACCTGCAGATCTTTGGGCAGTGGAAGGAAACTGGAGCACCTGGAGGAAACCCACACAGACACGGGGAGAACATAGAAACTCCACACAGACAGACGCTCGAGGTCAGGATGGAACCTGGTGCTGTGAGGCAGCAGCACTAACCACTGCACCACCATGCTGCCCCAAATCCTAATTCTTATGCTTTTAATTGTTCATTTTAAATCTGAGATTGATAGTTTTTTTTTAAACAAAAAATATTAAGGACTATGGAGCAAAGGTAGATATATGGAGTTAGGCCACAGATTAGCACGATCTTACTGAATGGCAGAACAGGCTCGAGAAGCGAAATGGCCTACTCCTGTTACTATGTTCTAAGTGGCAATTTTAACAGTGCCCAAGTCAAATGCCCCACCTGTTGGTGTCCCTGGCCACATCCTCGTAGACACTCTGCACCCCAATCTCCAGTCGTGTGCACCCATATTGCAGTATGTCGCTGAGATGGCGCTTCAGGCAGTAGTCTGGTCTGGTCTCGATGGTGATCCCAACACACTTGGTATTGCTGCGCTCAGAATACCTGAAATCAATTTAAATCCATTGATCCAAAGGTTACCTGAAGATTACCTGAAGGTAATGGCAAAACAATGATCAGCTCTCACACAATGCTGGGTCACTGGTACTTCTAGGCTACATCCACTACAAGTCAGCTTCAAGCACTTTACATCATGGTGGCAGTCCCCACCATGGTCGGCATCCATGAGAAGCACTTAGTAAAAAAAAAATCAAATATTGCGCAGGAAGATTATGGGGGAAAACATTCTACTGTCACCAATCTTCCCTCTGTGAGACACGGTTCACCTACACAAACAGCTTTTAATTTTTCTGTTGGGAGGGGTAGAAGAAGAGCTTGAAGCCACTCTGCCAATCCCCTGTGTAAACTGGCTCAATCTCATGGCATCACCTAACTCAACACTGGCCGCTCCCAATCAATGACAGCAATACCTTGCAGCTATATAGCACCTCTCTTATGACATAGTAAAATGTCCTGAGGTGCCTCACAAGAGGGGAGTCAGAAAAAAATTAACACCCAGCCAAAATATTAAGAAAAATGCTAGGAGCATTCAAAAAGTTTGGACAAAGGTGGATATTAAAGTCTTGAAGGTGGAGAGGTGGAAAAGAGGAAAGGTTTAGGAAGGGAATTCCAGAGGCTGAAGGCATGGCCTTCAATGGCAGAAGGGTTAAAATTAGGGATGCACACGAGGCCAGAATTAGAGGTTTTCAGGGAATTGTATGCCAGCAAGCACAGGGAGGGTGATGGCTGAGCAAAACTTGATTCAAGCAACAGTTTTGCATGAGTTTATGTTCACGGAGCACTTACTACTGGTTGCTAAATGGCCCAAGATTATTTGTAACTCACAGGAGTGTAATTCAGCCGTCAGTGCTCCCTCATTTTGGTGCAACACACTGGATGTGCCACAGAGAGGGATCTGTCCAGGGGCAGTCAACACCACTGGTGAATATCATTTAGGTTTCGAAGTCTCAAAGGGAACATTAACACTGGAACATGACATACGATAGACAATAGTCAGCACAAGCTCATCTCCCATCGCTCTGCAGCTAACTTTTCACATTCATTACGCATGAGGATTGCTGGCTGCTTGAATCTGCCGGCCTGTTGGAATGACTGATCAGCTCCCACCTCTCTATCCAGCCTAACACTCTCTTGGCTGATTCACCCACAATAGTCTCACACATGGTTTCAGATTGATGCTTCATTAAAAAGCCATCATTTAGAAAGTAAACACAAGAAACTTTAAATATCTCATTGAACACAAAATCATAAAAATATCTGTTTTAATAAATGGCATTCTTTACCAATCAATATTCAATCACCAGATGCTTATTTGAGCAGGTGCTGGAATAAGAACTTGTTAAAATCCCACTGCAGAAAAATTACCTCCAATGAAAATGATGATGAACACCACACTCTGAGTGTTGTATCAATAACTGTCTCAGTCACTTGGCTGCAGGATCATGGCAGTGTGCCTCCTCCCAGTCAATGTTTCTGGACTGTTCCATGGGTATTGGAATCTGCAATGGTGCGATCCCATCTCACATTTTTGCCACTTTTTCTTTGTTGCCTTGCAACTGATCTGCCCTCTTTGCAATGTCCTTCCTGGTCAGGGTCACAGACTTGCCAATCTACAGCCAGTCTTTCACATGGACAATCTTCAGGGAGCATCAACCAGGGGTCAATGTCCTGGACTGGACTGCTCTCTGGACACCCTTCCTGTCCAGGGGTTAATTTCTAGACTGCTCCCTGGACAGTCTTGGCCTCTAGGGGTCTACATTTAGACTGCTGCCTGGACTGTCTCAGCCTCCAGGGGAATTCTGGCTGAGCTGATCTCTGGCATCCTTCCCTTCCAGGGTTCTGTGTATTTGCTGTTTTCTCGATACCTCCCTCCAGTGGTCTGTTTCTAGGACCACTCTCTGGACAAGGGCTCTGTGTCTGGACTGCCCTCTGAACTAGCTCACTCTTGTTTCCAATATTCCATGTTTAGGTTTGAAATCTACAACAATCCTAAGGATCTTCTGTGAATAGCAGCTAATAGAATTCAAATGTAGGGAATCAGTGTGGGATTCACATGCTGTTGTTGTTCATTATCTAACCTGACCCCTGTGCCCCTCACCTTCCCCCCACACTCTATTGCCTTTTTCAGGAAATTCCTCCCATTCTAATCCAGCTAGCAGAATCTAAGCCAGTGATCTTCACTACTTTTCAAGCAAGGGCCACTATAGCAAAAAAACTACTTTACTAAATTATCATTGCTTACTACTCCTTCATGATATAATGTTACAGTGCAACGTCTATACCTAAAACAAAATCCATTATATTTAAAAATACACATGTACAATTAAAAAAACAGCATTTATAAAACAATAAACAGGAAAATATAAGGAATTAAAAATACACCTATGCAAGTAAACTTTTTAAAAGCTGAATAATGCAAAACTTACTTTAAAAACTTGGAAGAGCTAAATTCCTACATTGGTTATTGAAATATTTTTTATATTTTTAGACTTATTCTGTTTTAAAAGAAAAATGTAACTTTCTACTTATAGTACAGCCTGCCTGCCACCAATCCTGCTTCCTGTACCTCCTGCTCCCCGGTCACAGCAGATCCTCCTCCTTCTCCTCAACCCTCAGCAACCTTCAAGTTGGGGCCTCTTCCCCCTCTCTGACCCACCCTCTCGCAGAACCTCCCACTTTCTGACTCACCCTCTCGCTACTTCCCTCTCCTGGACTTGCATTCCCATTCAAGATCCAGATCCGATGTTGTGGAAATGCGAGTGCTGATGGTGCAGAGGTATCCAGCTGGGGCTGCTACAATCCATGTTTTTTTTCTAAGTGCTCCCACTTGCTGCTTCCCTCTCCTGAAGCTTTGAGAGATTCATTTCAACATCACTTCCTGTGTGGCTGATGCCACTTTAAGAACAAAGAAAAGTACAGCACAGGAACAGGCCCTTTGGCCCTCCAAGCCTGCACTGATCATATTGCCCATCAACTAAAACATTTTGTACTTCCGGGGTCCATATCCCTCTATTCCCATCCTATTCATGTACTTGTCAAGCTGCCTCTTAAAAACCACTATCGTACCTGCTTCCACCACCTCCTCTGGCAGCGAATTCCAGACACTCACTACCCTCTGCATAAAAAACTTGCCCCGCACATCTCCTCAATAGTTTTCTCCTCTCACTTTAAATCTATGTCCCCTAGTAATTGATTCTTCCACCCTGGGTAAAAGCTTCTAACTATCTACTCTGTCCATGCCACTCATAATTTTGTAAACTTCTATTAAGTCGCCCCTCAATCTCCGTCACTCTAGTGAGAACTATCCGAGTTTCTCCAACCTCTCCTCATAGCTAATAACCTCCAGACCAAGCAGCATCCTGGTAAATCTCCTCTGCACCCTCTCCAACGCCTCCATATCCTTCTGGTAATGTGGCGACCAGAATTGCATACAATATTCCAAGTATGTCCTAACCAAGGTTCTATACAGCTGCAGCATGACTTCCCAGCTTTTATACTCAATACCCCTGCCAATGAAGGCAAGCATGCCGTATGCCTTCCTGACTACCTTATCCACCTGCGTGCCACTTTCAGTGACCTGTGGACCTGTACACCCAGATCCCTCTGTCCGTCGATGCACTTAAGGGTTCTGCCATTTACTGTATAATTCCTGCCTGTATTAGACCTTCCAAAATGCATTACCTCAGATTTGTCCGGATTAAACTCCATCTGCCATTTCTCCGCCCAAGTCTCCAACCAATCTATAACCCGTTGTATCCTTTGACAATCCTCTTCACTATCTGCAACTCCTCCAACCTTAGTGTCATCTGCAAATTTACTAATTAGCCCAGTTACATTTTCCTCTAAATCATTTATGTATACTACAAACAGCAAAGGTCCCAGCACTGATCCCTGCGGAACTCCCACTAGTCACAGCTCTCCATTCAGAAAAGCACCCTTCCACTTCTACCCTCTGTCTTCTATGACCAAGCCAATTCTGTATCCATCTTGCCAGCTCACTTCTGATCCCGTGTGACTTTACCTTCTGTACCAGTCTGCCATGAGGGACCTTGTCAAAGGCCTTACTGAAATCCATGTATATAACATCAACTGCCCTTCCATCGTCGATCATCTTTGTCACTTCCTCGAAAAACTTGATCAAGTTAGTGAGACACGACCTCCCCTTCACAAAACCATGCTGCCTCTCACTAAGACACCTATTTGCTTCCAAATGGTGGTAAATCCTGTCACAAAGAATCTTCTCCAATAATTTCCCCACCACTGACGTAAGGCTCACCGGCCTGTAATTTCTTGGATTATCCCTGCTACCCTTCTTAAACAATGGAACAACATTGGCCATTCTCCAGTCCTCTGGGACCTCACCTGTAGCCAGTGAGGATACAAAGATTTCTGTCAAGGCCCCAGCAATCTCCTCCCTAGCCTCTCTCAGTACTCTGGGGTAGATCCCATCTGGCCCTGGGGACTTATCCACCTTAATATTCTTAAGGAGGCCTAACACCTCCTCTTTTTTGATCTCAACATGATCCAGGCTATCTACACACTCTTCCCTAGACAAATCGACCGCCAAGTCCTTCTCTTTGGTGAATATTGATGAGAAGTATTCATTTAGTATCTCTCCCATTTCTTCTGGCTCCTCACACACATTCCCACCTCTGTCCCTGAGTGGGCTTACCCTTTCCCTGGCTACCCTCTTGCTTTTTACATATGTATAAAAGGCCTTGGGATTTTCCTTAATCGTGGTTGGCAGTGACTTTTCATGACCCCTTTTAGCCCTCCTGACTCCTTGCTTAAGTTTCTTCCTACTTGCTTTGCATTCTCCATGGGCTTCATCTGTTCCCAGCCTTCTAGCCCTTACGAGTGCTTCCCTTTTCTTTTTGACTAATCTCACAATATCCTTCATAGCAGCCTCTCGCTGCTCCCTGACCTCAGAGTTGTGGCCTCTCCTGGCTTTTCAATTTTAAATTATTAATTTAATTTAAATTCCACCAGCTGCTGAACCCACGTCCATAGGTCATTAACTGGGCCTCTGGATTACTATCCAGTGACATCACCACCATGCCACCATCTCATCCATACTGTACTGTTCTTTAACATGCGGGCAGTGCTATTTAAATACAAGTGCCCATTGTGTCATCTCCAGTATCACAAATCTACCTTTGCTTTTGATTAACTTCCAACATCCTGTCTGAAGTTACGACAAGGAGGCGCAATTGGGGTCAGTGTCAACTTGCAGAAGAGTAGATTCCTGTAATAGTACAGCTCTGAATCAGAGTGAAGTTCCTGTGTTGCTTGCAGCAAGTCTAAACCCTGACCTCAGGAAAGTGCTCCTGATCAGACCAGTTCCACTCCAACCACCCCACTCAGTAAACATTTAGAGGAGCTTTCTTCCGTGTGAACTCATATCATAACTCATCGGTTAGTCCAGAGCCATCTCACTTTAAACCATCACTGCTGGAAAGAGGGTAACTTTCATCCCCAACAGTTAGGATATGATCCTAACATATGGCCCAGCAGCAGAGGGACAATCCTTTTACTCACATTCGCACAGGTGGGGAAAGGAGCGAGGGAGCAGGGAAAAAAGCTTCTATTGCTGAAGGAAAGGGTAACTTTGCTCCTTTGGACATTGTAAGTTGAAACTGCAAACGTGCAGAAACTTTAAGAAGCTTCAAGCTGGCGTGTGATTCTCAAATCAACTTGGAAAAACAGTGTTGGGACAGCTTGAAATCCTGGACAAAGATAAGTACAAGTTTAGGCCTGGTCTCACCCAAACATTTGCTTGTTTCAAACAGTTTTGGGTGGCCCAGCCAACGTTCATCATTAAGACAACACTGAGGGAGTGACAAAAATAGGACTTCTCCTAATTTTAACTCAACGCTTGAACTAACAAAAATAGCATAAAAATGGGACATTGCTGCAGACTCTTTAGTGCAGTCAGAGGAAACTCAAGCAGATTTGCAGAGAGGAAGGAGGTCCAGCAAGAAGAAACTTTAAGAGCTATGAGAGAACAGATCACTCTTCTGCCTTGATGCTGTGATCCTTGGTTTAAAAGTCTGAGCACTGAGTGATTTGCTTGATGCTTATGTGAATTTAAATCGTTAAACAGCCACCATCTGATCAACAAATGTACCCTGTACATATGTCCTTCGTTGGCTGATGACTGTCCAATTTCACAAGTCACTGGAACATTTGTATAACTAGTCACCCAGCTGAGTCACGAGGCCAAGTAGGCAAACAGCAAAGTTTTGGAGAGCTCAGACAAGCCTACTTCACTTCCCTTCTGTTATTGGACTGAAATGAACTATCAGACTATCAGAGGAGAAAGCACCACTAAGTTTATCCATGCAAACCCCGTGTGGGTGGGGAGCAGAGAAAGCAGGCAGCAGATCAATGGCGGATTGCAGGGGACAAGTGAACATGGAGCTGGGGGTTGGGGGGGTTGTGTGTGTGCAAGTTGTGGCAAGCATGGTGACGACTAGGCATGATCACCAGCTCTCTCAAAGCATTTTATGAAATACTTTCAAAGTGTAGTCACTACTGTGTTGTCAGAAATGTTGCAGCCAATGTGAGCACAGCAGCTCCCAAAAGGAGCAATGTAATAATGAACAATTAATCAGTTTTTGTGATGTTGATTGAGGGATAAATATTGGCCAGGACACCAGGAATAACTCCCCTGCGCTTCTCTGAATAGTGCTTTGGGATCTTTTTTGTCCAATTTAGAGGCTAAATGGGGCCTTAATTTAACATCTCATCCAAAAGACATCTGACAGTGCAGCATTCCCTCAAGTCCTGAAGCAGAACTTGAATGCACAACCTCTGACAGCGGCAAGAGTGCTACCAACTGAGTGATGGCTGACACCTATGATGGAGCAGGTGGCTGTCAAGGTGACAAAGCAGCAGAAAAGGGAGAGTGGGGCAGAGATAGAAAGTGACAAAAATAGGGTTATAGAAAAAAGAGATGCAGAGAAAGAAAAAGTGACAGAAAGAGAGAGAAGATAGAGAAAAAAGGAGCAATGAAGGAGTGAGATGGCTATAATGCAAGCCTTGCAGATCCCACTCACTCAGAATTACAGCAGCAAGGGTGCACTGCTAGTCGGATGCCAGTAGCTGCAACGATCCGCAGCTAGTCGATGTGAGTAGCTGTGAGGGTTTGTAGCTAGCTGAGCACCAGTAGCTGCGAGGGATCACAGCTAGTTGGATGCAAGCAGCTGCAAGAAAAAGTTGGCAAACAGTTGAGAGGATTTGCAAAAGATCCACACACCTGAGGGCGGGTTTCCCTCTGCTGGAAATAAGTGGTTACTGCAGGGAAACTGATCTTCCTCACTGACTGCTAACATGGATGAAGCTTTACCTGAAAGAACAGATCTGGGAAAGGCTCTGTTAATGCTACAACCAACAGATTCTGTTAAACTAACAGGGGAACCGGCCCTAGCAACACAGAGCCATCACAGCTTCAGTCAAGTGAGAGGATTTCTATTCTATCATCTCACTGAAACTCTTCAAACCAATTACTTACTTGACAGCCTCTGCCACGTTGTTGGAGGTGTGCCCAGAGAGGGCATCATGCAGATTACGGATGAAGTAATCCCTGTATTCTTCTGGCAGTGCCATAAATGTCCCACCCATCACAATGAATTCAACCTTGTCCACACTGTGTCCCAATTGTTTCAGCTAAATGAGATAAAGATGGAGGAAAAGAGGACAGGGGAAATGTCACATTGAAAAGGCTCATTGTAAAGACCTGTGTAAATTACAGTGTAACCACAATACTGAAAGTCTTCCGTATGCTCACACTCCCTGTAAATATCACTTACATCCTGTAACACTGTCCCGTTTCATCACAGTTCCTCGTCAAACCTGTACAGACATGCAAAATCTATATTACATACTTGCAGCTGAAAGACCTTGACAGGGTAGTTGTTGTGAGGCTGTTTCCCCTGGCTGGAGAGTCTAGAACTAAGGGGCGTAGTCTCTAGATAAGGGGTCAGCATTTAGAACTGGGATGAGGAGAAGTTTCTTCATTCAGAGGTTTGAGATTCTTTGGTCACCTTTACAGCAGAAGGCTGTGGATACTCACACGTTGAGTATATACAAGGCTGAAATTGATACAGTTTCAACTCTTTATGGAATCAAGGTATATGAAATCAGGCAGGAAGTTGAGATCAAAGATCAGCATGATCTTAATAAATGGCAGAGCAGGTTCAAGAGGCTGTGCGGCCTACTCTTGCTCCTATTTCTTATGTTCTTTTCACAGAGTTCTCACAGTTCCTCATCTCAAACTAGGTGGCGCGGTGGGTCACCAGCCACAATCTCTCCATTTCCCCCACAACCTTCGCACACTTTTTATACATTGATCACCTTTTTTGTCTTCCCTGTTGAAAGCAGCTGAGACCACTAGACAGCCCCTCCCAGAGAGATCTGTTATAGGAAGAAAACACCGGGGCAGATGTGAAAGCGGTGGGGGGGTGAAAAGGCTGCTTCTCTGCTTCACCTTGATGTCAAATACGATTATGCATCCAAGTACCTCGCAACAATGATAGCAGTTCCCCTTTTGATGACTTTTTTTTCAAATGAGCTTTATAGAGGAACGTGCAGAATTAAAGCAATTACTAAAAACACTACAAAGCATTGCTCTACAAAATAACATCTCTCGTGTATGGAAGTGTGAAATCAAATGGAGGCTGATGGGACCATAATCTCAGATACTCATCTTTCACCTGCCCTATGACTCACTTCACTAAAATTTCTTTATTAAATTATCTCACTATTTGGAGCTGGACTAAGAAACAATAGCACTTGAGGAGAGTTTTATCACTGCTGACAGGGGTAACAGATAGACCCCTCGCTGTACGTACCTGCTCTACACGGTGTCTTGTCTGTAAGTAGGGGTCATATCTTGCACGTATGGCTCTCATAGAGGTTGGCTGTTTAAAGGAAATAAAGGTAAATGTCTAATGAAGCCAATTCACCAAGTTCCTAAAAAAAGTATCCTCAGAGAACAATGTTTTTTTTGGGGACAATTCATCCCCTGTTAGTAACTTTTGTCCCTCTTTTCGTCAAATTACATTTTCCATGCACTAGAAAACAAAAAAAAAAGTGTATATCTCCAGCCAAGAACCTGAGAAGTGCGTTAATGAAAGGACAACATTTCCTGATCAGCAATTACAAATAATTAGGTTCATTAAGCAGTCTCAGCATGGGAACAGAGTATCAGCACCACAGTGTCACGTCCTTGTCTGTGAACCACACTCCCAAGCACCAAGGCACCATGCCGTGAGTAATAACCTGAAAACACTTTGGGTCTGGAACTTTTATTTTAATACAAAAATTATTTAATGATTTCATTCAGAATGATCACACTTTATATGCCAGTCTGTTCTGTGCGAATGTATACATGCTCCCAAATCATTTTGCAGCTTTCTGGGTTATCAGCCCTGCGGGACTATTTTATGTGGGAATGTGACTGAAGCTGGAGGGGGAAGATCAGGGGCCGAGAGGGGCAGTGGGAGAGGGGCCTGAGAGGGAAAGGTGGGGAATAAAGAGAAACAGGAGAAGACAGAGTGAGAGACAAACAGAAAGAACAGAGTTAGCCAGAGTACAAAGAGTACATGTAAGTGAGCATTCCTATAGCTGTGAAAATTGAGGACAGTGCTTGTCAGTCACTGATGCACGACAATACATGTCACTGAAGGATTAACAAGAGAGTTGTTACTGTAAATTTACACAGAAATTCAAGGGCAGACCCAGCAATTCCTTGCTCACAGCTTTACATGGGAGTGCAGATCACAGACAAGGAAGTAACACTGTGGTGCTGATATTCTGATCTGTGCTGAGATTGCTTAATAAGCCCAATTATTTGTGACTGCTGATCAGGAAATGCTATACTTTCATTAATACACTTCTCGGGTTCTTGGCTGGAGATGTACACTTTTTGTTTTGTTTTCCAGCGCATGGAAAATGTAATTGAGAGACCGGAGTACAAAAGTTACTGACACCAAGCAGTACATAAGATGATTGATGAGTGTTGGTAAAATGCCTGCAGTTACTGGTAACACAAGAGCTTCCTTACCTCATATCCTGTGTAAGACTGGGTTGAATATTCAAAGTCCGAATCTGGGCCCCCTGGGCAGTATCTAGAATTCACAAAATGAGTTTTAGACTGAATTATTTTTCGTGGAGAGACTGTTTTCCCTGAAGAGTTAAGAACTAGGGACTATAGTCTCAGGTTAAGAGGTCAGTCATTTACAGCTGAGATGAGAAGGGTTGTGAACCTTTGGAATTCTCTATCCCAGCAAGCTGTGGAATCCAGTCATTAAGGATATTCAGGGTGAGATTGATAGTTTTTTGGACTCAAGGGGAATCAAGGGATATGGGGATCGGGCAGGAAAGTGAGTCAGGTTGAGGATCAGCCATGATCTAATTGAATGGTAGAGCAGGCTCAAGAACCTGCCATGTGTTTGGACATTCCACCCACCTGTCAACATCTTTTTGAAGTCTATTACTAATTTCCTCACTGTTTAGAAGTTTTGTGTCATCTATAAATTTTGAAATTGTGGCCTGTACCCCTAAGTCCAAGTCATTAATGTATTTTAAAAGCACCAGTGGTCCTGATACCCTGGGAGACTCCAATGTATAAGTGCCTATAACTGGGAAACAGCCATTCATAGCTTATTTTTCTGTCACTTAGCCAATTTTACATCCATGTTACTCCTGCCCATTTTCTTGCATGGGCTTCAGTTTTGCTAACAAACACTTTTTCAACAAAAACATACACAACATCAACAGCAGTGGCCTCATCCATCCTTTGTTATCTCATCAAATACTCAAAACAAGTTAGTCAAACGTAATTGGCTCTTAACAAATCCATGTTGGCTCTCCTTTATCAGTCAATTATTTTCAAAGTGGCTGTTACTTTATTTCCAGACCTTTTTTTTCTTGAAAGCTTCCCCACCATTGATATTACACTGACAGGTCTGCAATTGCCAGCTTTATCCTTTTCCCTTCCTTTGAACAAGGGCAACATTTGTAATCTTCCAATACCCTCTGGCACCACCCGTTGTCCAAAGAGGATTGGAAGATGCATCTTAGAATCAACCTTGGACAAACATCTTCTACAACAAGATTGACACTTCCAGTTCGCATGCTAACCACCCTTGTGACCTGTCTGAGATTGCCAATTAAATGCCAATGCATTTTGGACGGCTGGACCAGGTGGCAATCCAAGGGCTGCCTTGTATAGGTCCTCCTATCACAATGAAAATAGACCACCACGATATAGTTAACGAGCAACCTTGCTGATTAGGACTGAGAGGGGTCGGGAGTTCCTGCAGGTTGGGTCCAAGGATATGCGCCCATGGATCAGAACCCCATCAGTGGGTGATCAGCCGCTGGGTAGGATAAACACTTTGAGGGGGTAGGATAAGGGTCTCATCGAAATGATGAGCTTGGGGAAGTAGTTGAGACATAAAGTGTTAGAGGGACAGGAGCTTGTGGACAGATGGGTATGTTAGCAGTAAGGAAGGTGGCATTGCAGTGGGCTACATGGGTAGTCCAGGTTTGACTGACAAAGAAATCCAAAAGCTCTTTGTATTTGTGTTGAACATGAGCAGTTGGGAGTCGGGAAGGTGAAGAGACAGTTCCCTGTGAAAAGATAATGCCTGGAGCATGAAGTGAAAGCTTGTGAACTCGTTTATTGCAACATTTCAGCAACAAATAGCAGCATGTAACCTTTCCACAATTCCTGTGGACATTGCATTCCACATGTTCTTTTTTTGGCCTCTTTTCTAATCTCTGTAGGCCAACAAGTTCCTGTAACTAAAGGACAGACATTACAGTGTGGCTCCGCAACAGCACTCAAACCCACATCTTCAGTAGGGCTGGTCTTGCTAGTTTCCAATTGATAAAGCTCTCCACTTGGCACAGGAGAGTAAAAGAAAATAAACGAGACCCGTCCAGCCCCAGCAGGATCCTTTACCAAGCAGGATCCTCGCCCCAGCTGGTTGATGTAGATCAGCACCAATGATATACTTTTGCTTCCTGGACTGGTAGGATTGGTATGGTTACCATCATTGTTAACGTAATGATAATAAGGTTACAGTTCCTTTGTGTAAAACTAGAGAGCCCCCAGGGAACATCTGTTTCTATTATCCACTGATAGGAATCTCGGTGCAATGAACAATATGCTCTGGACATAGAGAAGTATAGGAATATTTAGTAGCCAAAATTCCCCCATTCAAGCACTTAAGCATGAGTGTTAGCTTAGCTGGCAAACTATCTTGTTTCCAGTATTATGGACAAAGGGACCACCAGCAAATAAGTTAAAATCACTTAAAAGAATGGAGGCAGATGTGAGGGAGCTTTACTTTCAGAGCACAGAACTTACACGCAAATGTTTCCCGTGAAGGTGATGTGAGGACATCGATGAGGCTTACACATCACTGCGACCACAGCAATCTATGGACAGAGGAGAGAGAGTCTGTGAGAGACAAATAGTAGCAGCAAGTTGGATATAACCAGAGTGGCTCGGAGATCAAGATGGAACTTAGTAACCCAGCGCATGATGCCCAAAGTGCGCTGTGCCCACCAGTTCCCATGTCCCACCCTGCTGGGGTCACTCTCATCTCTGGATAAAAGAACTAGGCTCTTCATAATCACTGAAGAAATTGAAAGGCTAAAGCAAAAGCAAATAATGTTGATGATGGAAGTCTGAAATAAAAACAGAAAATGCTGAAAACACTCAGCAGATCAGGCAGCTGTGGAGGGAGAAAAAGAGTTATCGTCAGAATTGAAAGATTGCATGCCATTTAGCAGTAAGCATTCAGCCAACATCTGTCCCTGATAGTCAGTCAATGCCAGATTACAGTTTCCTCCTTGGCAGGGCCCTTGTCAGACAGATACACTTGGTGACACCAGGCATGGGATTGACATTCTGCAATTGGCACCCTGTTCCCATGAGTCTCAATGTGGATACAGGAACAGTGAGTAGGACAGTAGCTTGGAGTTGAAGGGGAGACAGATGGATCTGATTAATGGGTTCAGCTGATAAATGTTGAAGTAATAGGGAAGTAGAGGGGTTTGCAGGCTGTAATGTAATGGAGAGAGTCAATCAGGGAGACAAACTCAGACATGGTTTAGTTCCACGTCAAAAAAATAAAAACCTTAAAGTGAGATCACTCAACAGTTTAAGAGTGAACTCAGACAATAGGATTCTTTCTGTTTGCCACGTGTGCCTGACTGTGTGCATATTTCTGCATCTGTATCCGCATTTGTCAGTACATGCACCATGATTTTATTTTAATCCAGTATGTAGTACTTCGCTTCTTACCCCGCTGGCTGTCCGAATGGGTTTAGCTTTCAGTTTTGGTACCAACACCTTTCTGTACTGAGGGGGCACAGCCGCAATGATGTCCACAAGGCGAGGTTGTGAGGTCAGTCCGTACTTTGACGAGGTCTTTGTTTTCATTCTTTAAAAAAAGTAAAGGTAAAAGCATTAAGAGACTGATATCACAAAAACATTAGATAGGAAATTGGAATCAGCAGCACCCAATTCCACTAGGACCAGTAAACTCGGTAGCTAGAGTTAGGCATTCATAAACAGTCACTTATTGCAGGACACCAGCCTGCAGTCCAACATCACCACAAAGCAATTCATCAATCATGGCTGCGAGGGAAAGCCTGGGATCCAACTGCCTACAGTTCAATAACCTCTTCATCAGCAATGTTTTTTCCTGCTCCAACTGCTGTCAGTGTCAAGAATCCTGGTTCTGAAATTTCTGCCCTCCTCTAATTCTGGCTCGAGTATCCCTGATTTTAACCATAACTGGCAGTCGTGCCTTTAGTTGCCTAGGCCTTAAGATCTTGATTTCCCTTCCACACTTCCTCTGCCTCACTCTGCTCCTTTAATATTCTCCGTAAAGCCTATCTCTCTGAGCAAGCTTTTGGTCAATTCTCTCAATATCTCCTTCTGTGGCACGGTGTCTATTTTTGACTGATACTGATTCTGGTTCCTGTGGATGTTTTACTACGTTAAAGGCACCATTTAAATGCAAGTTGTTGTTAGACAATTAGTAGTAAATAGTGATTTTACTGTACATTCATGATTGTAATATACATTTGATTAATTGAATAACTAAACCATAAAACACATTGCAGCTTTAATATTTTACAGTCCCCAACATTTCAGAGAGTCTGTGTTTGGAGCCGCTGGAGCTACTCAAACACTGACGCGGGATGAGGTGAGGGGGTCGGGAGTATATCTGGCACCAGACCATTCTTGGAATTAGTAATCTGACTCAAATTACGAAAATAAATCAAAAATGTAGCAGCAGTGATCAGGGCTGCACAAGAACACCACAGATTATCCTGCTGGCTCCAGAGTTCAGAGCACCAACTTTTTTGGGTGAGGCTCATTGTTGGCTGAAAATCTACATTTTGACATGGGCACTTTAGGAACTTTTGCAGTTACAACCAAAACACGGTTGAAATCCAGCCTCAGTTTATCCAGCAATAAGCATTTACATAGATCTTTTAACATGGAGAAACAGACCAAGAAGTCTAATCAGACAAAAACAGCAACATTTAAAGTGTCTATATAAGGGAGGGACCAGGCAAGGAATAGAATTAGTGCAAGGTAAGAATATGAGCAGCCTGCTACTCTGACTTCCTAGCAGCAAATCACATTGTAGTTCTTTTCTTGTTTCCATGGTGATATTGATGGCCCGACAGTATCCATGGCACAGTCTACACCTGATAATTCAAAGTTATTTCATTTTGCATTAAAAGATTTGAATTATCTAATCGTTCCAATTAAACACTATAAATAACGACACAAAAGAAGCTTAGTGCTAAACAAATTGAATTGCTGGATTATTTGAATTATGATTTTGAACTAAAATGATAAAGGGATTGACTATGGTAGATGCGGTAAACTCTTTCCTCTGGTGGGGTGAATCCAGAACAAGGGGGCATAAACTTAAAATTAGAACTAGGCCATTTAGGAGTGAAATCAAGGAGAACTTCTTCACACAAAGTATGGCAGAAATCTGGAACTCTCTCCCCCAAAAAGATTTTAAGGCTGGGAGTCAATTAAAAATTTCAGCGTATTAAGGGTTACAGACCAAGGCAGGTAAATGAAGTTAAGATACAGATCAACCAGGATCTAATTAAACTATGGAACAGGCTCGAAGGGCTGAATGGTCACCTACCGTTCCTATGACGCTGTACTGAATTCTGCACTGTATTGTTGCTACCGCTAGAGGCTCTAAGCGAGCTGTGTACAAGCTAATCTTAGCAGAACCAAAGTTTCACAACAGCACAATTTATTGTCAGTTCAACCCAGTGATGGGGGAGGGACACTGACTGAATTGGGCAGGAGACTACTTGGGTGATATCTGGGCCTTTCCTCACTCTCCTACGAATTGGCTATACAAACTGGTTAGATTCGTTTTATTGCAGAGCTCTGCTTGGTAACCTCTGTCATGCTGCTCAAGCAGTTTAGTGCAGCTACTTACTTATTAAGGTTGACATCCTTCCCTTGCTCATGTGCTTCAATCAGCTGCTTGAGGACGTCAGCAATCGTCATCATCATCCGTTCAGCATGGCTAAACTCCACTGTAAGAGAGATCAGAAGTTAACTACTTGCTTTTATAAAACCACTTTAACGTGGAGGAACTTCCCAAGGCACTTCACACAGCTGTAATCAGACCACAAGCTAAACATGATTACTAGGACAGGTGACGAAAATCCCGGTTAAAAAAGAGTCTTCAGGAGGAGATAGAGGTGGAAAGCTTTAGGGAAGGAATTCCGGAGCTTAGGGCTTAGACAGCTGAAGACACAGTTTCCAATGCAGAGGTGAAGGGAATTGGCAAGGGATGGCATAAGGGACTGAATTGGAGAGAGAGAGTTTGGAGAGATTTTAGGAGTGAAGAAGGTTACAGAAATAGGGCAGAGCAAGGCATGATTTGAATTTGAGGTTGAGAATTTTAAACTGGAGAGGTTGGTGGGCCAGGAGCCAAGGTCAGCAATCATAAGGGTGATTCATGAGCAGGACACTGATGCATGATAGGATATGAAACAGGATAACTGAAGTTTACGCAAGGTTGAAGATGGGGGGTTGGTCAGAAGAACACTGGAATAGCCAAATCTAGAAGTAATAAAGGCATGGATGAGAGTTGCAGCAGCAGAGCCAGGGTCAGAGTTGGGTGATTAGAGAAATCTGGGAGCTTTAGGTCAGTTAACTTGACATCAGTCGGAGGAAAAATGCTGGAATTTATTATTAAGGACATATTTATACAACACTTGGAAAATCACAATATAATTGAGCAGAGTATTTTATGAAAGGGAAATCGTGTTTAACAAACCTATTAGAGTTCTTCTGAAGGTGTAACTAATATAGTATACAAGGGAAACCAGTGAAGGTAGTATCTTTGGGTTTTCAGAAGGCATTCGATAAGGTGCCACACAAGAGTAAGGCTCATGGTACTGGGGTATTTTGGCATGGATTGAGGGTCAACAGAAAAGAGAGTACATGAATACACAGGTCACTTTCATGATGGCAGGGAGTAACTTATGGAATGCTGATTGTGGATCAGTGCTTGGGACTCAGCTATTTACAATCTATTTCAATGACTTAAATGAGGGGGGCCGAAGCTGATATTTCGAAGTTAGCTGACGATAAAAAGTTAGGTGGGAAAGTAAGCTATGAGGATGACAGAGAGGCTGTGGATATATAGACCAATTAAGTGATTGGACAAGAAGGTGGCATATGGAGCACAATGTGGGAAAGTCTGAAATTATCCACTTTGGTTGGAAGAATGGAAAAACAGAATTTTTTTGATAAGAAACTAGTAAATGTTGGCAGAGGAATTTGGGGGCTTCTGTATACGAATCACAGATTTAACACGCAGGTACAGCAACACTCAGGAAAGCAAATAGCATGTTAGCCTTTATTGCGGGGGATGGTGTCACAGTACAAGAGTTAGAAAGGCCAGGATTTTCCAGCCCCGTTGGGGCGGGACCTGCCACAGGAGATTTGGATTTAACTTTCGGCAGGACCGGATGATCCTGGCAGTGGGTGGGGCCAGAAAATCCTGTCCATAGTCTTGCTGCAATGATATCGGGCTTTGGCAAGACTGTACCTGGAGTGCTGATTTTAAGGAAATACATATTTGCTTTTAGGGTTGCAACAAAGGCTCACAAGGTTTTTTTTCCTGGGATAGGGAAGATTATCCTATGAGGAGAAATTGAGTAAAATGTTATCTGGAGTTTCCAAGAATGAGAGATGATCTCATTAAAAAATATAAAACTCTTAAAACGTTTTACAGGGTGGATGCAGAGATGCTGTTTCTGCTGGTTGAAGAGTCTAGAACTTGGAATCACAGTCTCAGGATAAGGGGTTGGCCATTTATGACTGAGATTAGGAGAAATTTCTTCACTCAGAGGGCTGTGAATCTTTGAAATTCTCTGTCCAAGAGGGCTTCTGTGGATGCTCCGTCGATGATTACATTCAAAGCTAAGATTGATAGATTTTTGGGGCACGACTGGAATCAAGGGGTATGGGGATAAAGCAGTAATGTAGACTTTATGCAGAAGTTCAGCCTTGATCATATTGAGTGGTGGAGCAGGATTGAGGGGATATATGGCCTGCTCCTGTTCCTAGTTATGTTCCTTAAAAAACCCTAAGCATCTCAAACACTCACCATCCTCCTCACTTCCATCCTTTAGAAGCACTCGTTAATCCACAACTATTATCCTAAGCCTCTCCTGCACATATTGCCACATACAATGGGATAAGATACAGAACTGGTTATATTACTGAAATAGTAATCTGGAGGTTTGGATGAATGATCAGGAGAATGAGTTCAAAGCCCACCACAAACTTGAATTAATTTCTAGATTTGTTCTAAATTGAAGAGAGTAAAAATAATTGCGAAGCTGCCAGATATTCATAAAACCTCAATAGTTCAACTAAAGTCCTTAGGGAAAGAAACCATCCATCCTTAACTGGTCTGGATCTATAAGTGACACCGGCACAGTTGACTCTTAACTCCCTCTGTGGTGGTCAAGCAAGTTTCTCAGTTGCATCAAAACAGTTACATGATGATTCAAGGTGGTCCATCACCACCTTCACATGGGAACCAGGAGCAGGGAGAAAAAATGCCAACTTGCCAGTGCACACCCACAACCTGAGAGTGAATGTTAAACAAGTCACCCACTGCTTCATCCTTCCCAACCTTAATAGGCAATCATAATCGATTGGATATCAGGCCCTTGGCGTCATTTTAAATTCCTCAATGACATGAAATTAACAGCAATCTAAAAGATTTTAGTGGGCTACAGAACACCAGTCGCATTCAACAAGCGCAATCTCCTGTGGCATTGCCTGCAGACAAAATCTAACTTTATAAGTCTTCCAGATTCCGCTAAGCTTTTGCACTATATATTCCATATTTGTAAAGCTGTCAAAATGCACGTCACACTGCAATGACACTCTCAATCAGAGGAGGTGCTACAGCAGTATCAATACTCACAACAACAGTGTTTTATAGTGTCACAAGCTTATAAGCAATTCCATTGTAAACTGTGCCATATAATTTCATAGTGCAAACATGTAAAAATTAGGACAGAATGCAAGGCTGGAAAATAAGGCAAGCTCACATCTGCACTCCATGACCCAAAGGATACATAGTAACTATGGGTAAATGGAGGTAAGATACAGAACAGCTGTGATCTAATTAGATGGTGGGACAAGCTGAAAATGCTGAATGGCCTCTTCCCCTTCTGACCTCATTTCACCCAGAAACCACATTTGCACTTGATTCCTGTATGACATAGCATTTCAGCAAGAAATTGCGCCACTTGGCCCATCTGGTCCTTACAAGTTTAGGCTCCACATGAACTTACTTCCACCCCGAATCACCTAACCCTATCAACATATAATTCTATTTCTTTCTCCTTCATGTTTTGTCAAATGCTTTCTTAAATGTTACACTTCTGTTCAAAAAAAGGGTGTAAGGATAAGCGTAGCAACTATCGCCAGTCAGTTTAACCTCAGTAATGGGGAAGTTTTTGGAAAAAATTCAGTACAAAATTAACAGAAACTTGGGAAAATGTCAATTAATTAAGGAAAGACAGTAGGGATTAGTTAAGGGCAAATCATATTTAACTAACGTACTTGAACTTTTGATGAGGTAACAGAGACAGAGTTGATGAGGGTATGCTGTTAATGTGGTGTAACTCTTGTTGAGTTAAAACAATTAAACAAAATTAACAAAATTGGGATAAATCAGGCACAGCCCCTAATTTAGGTCAGCTGTAAAACCAAGAGCAAAATTTAAAGGAAACTTACAAACATTAAACCAAAATGTGATTAAAGGGGTCGTTAATGTGGTGTACACGGACTTCCAAAAGGCATTTGATAAAGTGCCACACAACAGACTTGTGAGCAAAATTAAAGTTCCTGGAATAAAAGGGACAAAGCAACATGGATACGAAATTGGCTGAGTAACAGGAAACAGAAAGTATTGGTAAACAGTTGTTTTCTGGACTGGAATAAAATTTGTAGTGAGATTGGTGTTAGGACCACTGCTTTTTTGATATATATTAATAACCTAGACTTGGGTGTATAGGGCAAAATTTCAAAATTTGCAATACTTGGAAGTATTATGAACTGTGAGGCGTATGATTTAGAACTTCAAACAGTCATAGACAGACTGGTGGAACAGGTGGACAAGGGCAGAAATTTAATTTAATACAGAAAATTGTCAAGAGATTCATTTTAGTAGAAAGAATGAGACAATGTAAGGGGTTCATTTCTAAATGGGTGCAGGAGCAGAGGGACATGGGAGTAGCTTTGTGCGCAAAATTGAAGGCAGCAGGGCAGATTGACAAGCATATGGCATCCTGGGCTTTATAAATGGGGACAAAAATCAAGAAAGCTATGAAAAACCTGCCTCAGTTGGAGAACTGTGTACAGTTCCAGCCATCCTATTTTAGGAAGGATGTAAACACATTAAAGAGGGTGCAGAAAAGATTCATGAGAAGGGTTCCAGAGGTTAGGAACTTCAATTACATAGATAGATTGGAGGAGCTAGGGTTATTCTTGAAGAGAAGGTTGAGAGGAGATTGGATAGAGGTACTTAAAATCATGAGGGGTCTGGACAGAGTAGGCAAGGAGAAACTGTACCCATTGGTGGAAAGATCGAGAACCAGAGGATGTTGATTTAAGATGACTAGCAAAACAAACAACAGTAACATGAGGAAAAACTTTTTTTAAACACAGCAAACAGTTGGGATTTGGAATGCACTGCTTGAGTAGTGGAGGCAGATTCAATTGAGGCTTTCAAAAAGAAATGAGTAATTGCTGTATCCAAAGAGAAAAAAAATGCAAGGCTATGGGGAATAAGAAACAGCAAAGACATGACAGGCCAAATGACCTCCTGCTGTGTTGATTCTAATGTACCTGTTATTCACCTCAACTATTCCTTGTGGTTTTTCCACATTCTAACCACTCTGGCTAAAGAAGCTTCTCCTGAGTTCCCAATTCGATTTGTCAGTGACTATTTATGTCCCCCTTGGTTCGAACTGCCCGCAAACAAGAAACCTCTTCTCCATGACTACCCTGTCAACCCCCAATTTTAAAGACCTCAACAGGTCACCCCTCAGCCTTCTCTTCTCTGGAGAAAAGGGCCCCTTTCCTGCAGTCTTTCTTCATCGTTGTAACCTTTCAGTTCTGCTATTATCCTGTGGATCCTTTTACATCTTTTTAAATATAAAATGGAGACCAGAAATGTTGACAGTTCTGTAATTCGGCTACTACCTCCAAGTGAATGAAGGACAGTTGGGCATTTGCATCTGGCAAGTTTAAGTTGCTTTGAACATCTTTGTTAGTTATGATTGTTGGAGATTTTAAGGTTCCTTGACCGGTTGAGACGGGAGAGCTGTATAACCTCCAGGAATAGTCAAACCCGAGTTAGCAAGCTGGAAAACAGACATTTCAACGTAAACTAACAGACACGGCTAACGCCAGACCCCAGCTGCCGGGCCTTTCACATCTCATCACTGGGTCCCGCGCACGTTACAACACTCCCCCTATCCATAAACCTCGGCCACACCGACCTTTCCTGCGTGGTTTCCCCATCCCGGCTTCAACAATTGGGCACCGTCGTCAACCGAGAGCTCACTACACGGCACTGCCGCGAAATCTAAAAAAAATGCCGCAAAACACCGCGAGGGTCGGAGCCGCGCCTCGGATATGTCACATGCTCAGCTTGCAGAGCTGGGCTTTGACCAGGGACAGGGACAACCAAGGGGCGGGGTTTGACCTCAGGGGGTGGGGTTTGATCTCAGTGGATTAAATTGATCTTAGTGGGCAGGGTTTGATTTCAGTGTGTGGTGTTTGATCTCAGGTGAGATGCACAGTCTTCTTTCGCCTGTTTTGCCTTTTGAGGGTTTTTTGGACTGCACTTTGCTTGGCACTACCCCAACCTTGCCTCCATGGATGGCCCTGTCAAGAGCAAGGAGCTCCCGATGGCATTACTCAAGGGACTGTCAGAGCACAGGCCTCTCCACCATGCCAAGGTGGCAATCCTTGCAAGCACTGTTTACGCAGTTCAGGTCTCCATATTACAAAAAAGATGGAGGCACTGCAGAAGGAGCCAACCAGGTTTACAGGGATGATCCCAGAAGTGAGGTTATAATATTCAGAAAAACTTAGCAGTTTGGGACCATTGTTTCCAGAAAAGATGTCTGAGGAGTGACCTAGTAAAGGTGTCTCAAATTATGATGCTGTTCAATAGGGTGTATATAGTGAAGAAATTTTCTAGTGGGAGAAGAGTTCAAAACTCAAGGTTATAAATATGAGAGAGTCATTAATAAATCCAATATGAAATTCAGGAGAAATTTCTTTACCAGAGTGGTTAAAATGTGGCATTTGCTGGGGTTTGACCTCAAGGGGTGGGTTTTGATCTTGGGGGCGGGCTTTGACCTTGGGGGATGTGGTTTGATTTCAGCAGATGGGGTTTGATCTCTGGTGGAGTTTGACCTCAGGGGTGTAGTTTTACCTCAGTGGATTGGGTTTGAACTCCAGGGGTGTTTTTTCATTTCAGCAGGTGAGGTAGGAAAGTGAAGAAGACATAAGTAAACCACAAAAGAATTTAGATATGTTAGGTGAATTGGCAAAGATCTGGCAAGTGGATAATGTAGGAAAATGTGAAGTTGTCCATTTTGGCAGGACAAATAAAAAAGAGGCATATTATCTAAACAGCGAGTGATTACAGAGGGATCTGGGTGTCTTAGTGGATGAATCACAAAAGGCTAGCATGCAGGTACAGCAATTAGGAAAGCTAACAGAGTGTTGTCATTTATTGTAAGGGGAATTGAATACAAAAGTAGGGAGACTCTGTTTCAGTTATACAGGGCATTGGTGAGACCATATCTGGAGTACTGTGTACAGTATTGTTCTCCTATATTTAAGGAAAGATGTAAATATGTTAGAAGCAGTTCTGAGAAGGCTTTGTAGATTAATACCTGGAATGGGGGGTGTAGAAACATGCTCTGGAAGGCATGGTCAAACAAAACAAACTTTATTTACATGAGAACTTCCATGGCTGCTTGTATCCAGCCAGCCTGTCATACAGCCATCTTCTTTTCCCTAGGAAACCCCTCCCTAGAATTCATTCCCCCCCACGCTAGCCACACATTGGTTGAACAAATCACGTGAACCCTACTCAGTCAAACTGATCTTAAAGTGACAGTCATCACATCCCTGCCCACTGAACGCCTCTGTACATCATTTCAGTTAACAATTGCTTTAGACAATTGAACCAAGAATCTTCTGAATTCCAGAAATAATTACGTGTCGTTAGCCTGGATTTCAGTTACACAATACATACAATAGACCCCATAGTTATAAAATAAGTCTTTGGATGGTTTCTGAATTTGCGTTGATTGGCATAGTTTGACAGATTGTGAGGCTTCTATTGGATCAACATTTTCCGGAATTGCACTAACGGATACCTACTGGAGGACCACCAGCTCCTGATATTTTTGAGTGGGCCTGCGGGCTCTGCTCTGCCCTGCTTGGAGCTCCTCGTCTTGCAGGAACATGAACAGGTAGCTTCCTCCTCCCTGGCAGTATTCCACTCCAGCCACCCTGGGCTCGCAGCCACATTTGGTATAGACAATTCATTATCATTAACTTTCACAGGGATGTCTTTGACATTTATTACAGGTTGAACAGAATCTTCGATGTATACAGGGTTCACCAACACTCAGTGGTAACATTGACTGTGTGAGTGCCTTGCTACCCCTCAAATGGTCAACATGCTTCTGAATGATCCGTCCCTCTATCCTTACTTGATACGAAAGAGGTCCGGTCTCAGAGATTACCCTTCCGGAAATCCACCTAGGACAGCTACCAAAGTTTCTCACATACACATTTTCATTAGTCGAGAACTTCCTAGCTCTACTGTGAGAATCATGACTTGTCTTCTGGTTGCACTGACTTGGCTCTACCCTCCCCTGCAAATTTGGAAAGACGTGACTTAACCTCGTCCTGAGATGACATTTCATTAACAGCTCAGCAGGAGGAACACCTGTAGTTGAGTGTGAGATGGTAAGGTAACTCAACAAAAAAGTGAGATTCTTGTTGCTAAAGATCCACCTGATAGCTTTTTCATGCCAGATTTAAAAGTTTGGGTGGCTCTCTTGGCTAAGCCACTCGATGGTGGGTGGTAGGGCGCTGTCTTTATGTATTTTACACCATTGAGAGTTGCGAAGTTTTGAAACTCCGCACTCAGGAACACTGCCCATTACTGGACATGATTACTTAAGGCGAACTATGATTTGCAAAAAAGCGCTGCAGTTTTTCGATGCTGGCCATCGATGTCAGTGTTTTTACCTCAAAAATTTCTATACACTTGTAGAGTGAGCATCAATTACGAGGAGTACCCATAAATGGTCCTATGTAATCAACATGGATGCGAACCCATGGCTGCCCAGGCCATTCCCAAGGGTGTAGTGGAGCTGTGGCTGGCAGGTTTTGCTGCAACTGACATTGTTGGCTATGCCTTACCATGTTTCAATATCAGTGTCGATTCCAGGCCACCATACATAACTCCTGGCTAACATTTTCATTTTCGAGATACGAAGGTGGCCACTGTGTAGTTCCATCAGGAGTAGCTTTCGGCCTGGGACAGGACTCCCCATAGCTCAATACCAGCTTGACAACTAAGTTCATGTTTTTGGATGGAGTCGGGTTTCAAGCCCTCTGAAACTGCCTCATTTCCTCATTTCATAAGGATTTTATCTCGTACTCTGGATAACAGTGGATCCCAACTGCTCCAGGTTTTGATTTGTTCCGCACAGACTGGTAGCGTATCCAAAAGGTTTAAGGCCAAGACAATTTATTGAATAAAAGGAGTAAATGTAATACTTTCTCTCAAGGCCAGGCAACTCCAGGTGTCTGCATTCGCAATACATATCCCTGACTAGTGTTTGAAGGTGTATTCATATGTGGCCAGGATCAAGACCTACCTCTGAATCCTCGCAGAGGCTATTGGTGGAATAGTCTTGTCCTCCTTAAAAAGACCAACGGCAGCTTGTGGTCTGAAACAATGGTGAAATGTCTCCCATGTAGATATTGATGGAACTTTTTGATTCCAAAAACTATTGATAGGCCCTCTTTTTTGACTTGTGAATATCCTCTTTCAGCTACTGACAGTGTTCTTGACATATTTCCTATCGGCCTTTCCAAGCCATTTCACGGAACAGTACTGCCCCAACGCCATGTGGAGAGGAGTCACAAGTCAGTATTAGTTCCTTCAAAGGGTCAAAGTGTACAAGAAGGCTTGAAGACTGCAGCAATTGCTTCACCTTGTTGAAAACTGTTTCCTGAGGAATTCCCCAAGACCAGCGGTGGTGTTTCTTTAGTAGGGTGTGTAAGGGGGCCATCACAGTGAATAGATTTGGCAAAAACCACCCATAATAATTGACTATTCCTAGAAATTATTTGAGTTCAGACACATTCGTGGGGGAAGGCGCTTCTTTTATGGCCTTCACTTTCTCCTTGACAGGGTGTAGCCCTTGATCCTGTGTCCCAGTAAGTCACCTCCCTGGCTTGAAAAGTGCACTTTTCTTCCTTGAGGTGAACTCCAGCATCCTGAAATCTTTTTAACACCGCTTCTAAATTTGCCAGATGTTCGGACCCCCTAGCCCCCATGATGAGTATCTCAATGAGGTATACCATAGCTTACAGGTACACTGGTGGTACCCCTCATCTTTACTTCTTCTCCAGTGTATGTTTTTAGCTTGGCTGAAGTGCTGTCTAAATTCAAAGGCTGGGCACCCCCTCTCAAATACTGGAATGTCTGCTTGCCCATCATAGTGACTGATGCACCCATATCTAGTTCCATATTTAGAGGCTTTCCATTTACACGGAGTGTTACAATGATTGGATCTGGCTTAACATCCTTGATGTTGGAAAGAGTGTAAATATCAAACTTACTGGTACCAGCGTCTTTCACACTTTGTACTTGTAACATCTTGTTGGATTGGCTTTTCGACTGCCTGGACCTAGCCCTGCATTGCTCCTTAAGGTATCCTTTATTTCCACAATAATGGCACACAGCCTCCTTAAATTGACATGATTCAGGAGTGCAGTTACTCCCAAATGGATAAGATTGGACGTTAGGAATCACTGCCTGACTGCCTCCACTGTATCTTTTAGTTCTATAGCTTACTGGAACTGCTTCCCTTTTTCCCGTGGCCTCGTCTAATTTGGCAACATGGCTGGCACCACCGCCTTAACTGATGAAGGGCACCACTTTGCGCGCCCTGCAGTTCCAATTCATTTGCCTCAGCACTTTGCATAGTGAGCGCAATCTCCATCGCGCGTTTGAAATTGATATCAACTTCCACTAACAACCGACACACACCACAGACTAATCAGTCCCGTAGCATATCATTTAGAGCCATGCCAAAATTACAATGCTCTGATAATTGTTTGGGTTCCACAATGTGCGTTGTGATCGACTTCCCCAGGACTCTCACCCGTGAATTAAACTTAAAATGTTGCACTGTGACTGAAGGTTTCAGTTGGAAATTATCCCATTTCTCTGCAGAGGAGCCAAATTGATCTATCCGGCCAAAAAGCGGCATCTCGGTGACTAGTATAATTTTATATTCACAGTCGTCGATTAAACACAATATTCACAGATGCAGGCGGGAGGCAGTCTCAGGGTAGCTCTTTTCTCATCACCAAATGTAGAAACACACTCTGGGAGGATTCTTAGTCAAACAAAATGAACTTTATTTACACGAGAGCTTCCGTGGCTGCTTGTATCCAGCCAGCCTGTCATAGAGCCACCTTCTTTTCCCTAGGAAACACCTCCCGAGAATTCATTCCCCCTGCACTAGCCACACATTGGTTGAACAAATCACATGACCCCCTACTCCGTTGAACTGATCTGAAAGTGACAGTCATCACAACGGTTCTCTTATGAGGAAAGGCTGGACAGGTTAGGCTCGTATCCACTGGAGTTTAGAAGAGTAAGAGGCGACTTGATTGAAACATATAAGATCCTGAGGGGACTTGACAGGGTGAATGTGGAAAGGATATTTCCTCTTGTGGGAGAATCTAGAACTCGGGATCACTGTTTCAAAATAAGGGGTCACCCATTTAGGACAGAAGTGAGGAAAAAATTTTTCTCTCAGAGAGCTTGGAATTCTCTCCCTCAAAAGGTGGTTGAGGCAGTGTCCTTGAATATCTTTAAGGCAGAGATAGATAGATACTTGATAAGCAAGTGATTGAAAGGCTATCAGGGATAGGCAGGAATATGAGGTTAAAATCAGCTCAGCCATGATCTTACTGAACAGCGGAGCAGGCTTGAGGGGCTGATGGTCTACTCCTGTTCATAATTCGTATATTCGTATGTATTCCTTGGGGGGGATGCTTGATCTTAGAGGGTGGGGTTTGATTCGGAGGTGGGGTTTGATTCAAGGGGCAGGATTTGATTCAGTGGTGAGTGTTTTCCAGGGAGGGTGGGATAGGGTTTGATCTCAGGGTTGGCGGGGGGTGGGGTGCTGTTGGGATGGTGTTTGATCTCAGGGGTTGCTGTTTGATTCAGGGGTGAGTGTTTTCTGGGGAGGGTGGGGGTTTGATCTCAGGGGCTGCCGTTTGAAATCAGGGTTTCGTGTTTGATTCAGGGATGACTGTTTTCCTGGGATGTGGGGTGGGGATGGGATTGAATCTCAAGGGGTGGTGTTTGATTCAGGGTTGAGTGTTCCTCAGGGAGGTGGGATTTGACCGCAGGGGGAGTTCTCCTTAGGTCTTGCCAATCATTATTTCTCAACCAGGATCATGCAGTAAAACCCAGAGCATCTCATTTATCGCATTGCTATTTGCAGAACTTTGCTGTGTTCAAATTAGCTACTACATTTTCTATGTTGCAACAGTAACTACACTGCAAACACACTTCATTGGCTGTAAAGCTCTTTGGGACATCAAAGCTGTGAAAGAAACTGTAGGAATACAAACTCTTCTCATTTCAAGACTTTGGTGAAATTTGGCTGTCCACCAAAGCTCCTCAGTCTCATCCACTCCTTCCACAACAACAGCACTGTGAGTGTATCTACACCACATGGACCGCAGCGGTTCAAGAAAGCAGCTCACCATCATCTTCTCAAGGGCATTTAGGGATGGGCAATAAATGCTGGCGATGCCCACTTCCCATGAATGAATTAGAAAAAAATGCACTGCATTCTAAAGTTTGATGGCTCCACTTCTGACAGTTTTTGAATGAAGAATAGAGTGAAACAGGGCTATGTCCTAGCTCCCAATCTGTTTGGCATATTCCTCTCCATGTTCCTGACCTTTTCTTTCCCTGCAGATATGATAGAAGTCAACTTGCATACTAGGTCAGACGACAAGCTCAACAACCTAATAAGACTGAGGGCAGGATTTTCCACACCCGCCCGCCGCTGGGATCTTCTGGTCCCACCGCAAGTCAATGAACTTCTGGCTGAGGCGCTGCCTCACCTACGGGGGATCCCGCCCATGACGGGGCCAGAAAATCCCGGCCTGAAGGTAAAGACAAAAGAACATCACATCCAGATCAGAGAGCTGCTCCACACTGATGATGCTGTGCTAGTTGCCTACATGGAACTCTGCTACAAAAACTCATAGACTATCTCTCAGTGACTGGACCAAGTTCTCCCTGACTATATGAGTCAAGAAAACCATGGTCATGGGACAAGATGTTGCCCTGATCGCACTAAATATAAGACCCGGCTGGAAGTGGTAGGCAAATTCTGTTTCCTTGGATCCTTGGTGACAAACAATCTATTCCTTGATGCGAAGCTCGGTACTCAATTAGGGCAAGCAGCTACCAACTTTGGCTATCTCACGAAATGCACGTGGAATAACATCAAGCTGACCCTTAGGACCAAGCTGATGGGTAACAGCACATTGTTGTATGGCTGTGAATCATGGAAGACTTACAGCTATCAAGAAAAGAAATTCATAATGATTTCATAGTGAAGGCGCCCCATAATATGATTGAGTTTCATATTAAGTTTGAGGGACAGAAGAGTGGATCTAAGACTAGTGTTTTTAACTTAATAAGGGCAATTATGAGGGCATAAAGACAGGGCTGGCGAAAGTGAACTGGGCAACTGAGTTAAGGGATAGGTCAGTAGAGATGCAGTGGTGGACATTTAAGGAGCTATTTCAGAATACTCAGAAAAAACACATTCCACTGAGAAAGAGAGACTCTAGGTGAAGGACGAGCCATCTGTGGCTAACTAAAGAAGTTAAAGATAGTATCGAATTAAAAGAAATAGCATATAATTCTGCAAAGATGAGTGGCAGGTCAGAAGACTGGACAGAATATTAAGAACAGCAAAGACTACTAAAAGATTTATAAGCAAAGAGAAATTAGAATGCAGGAGAAAAGTATCTAGAAATATAAAAACAGAATGTAAGAGTTTCTACAGGTATTTGAAAAGGAAAAGAGTAAATAACGTGATCACTGGTCCTCTACAGAGAGAGTCTGGGGGATTAGTAATTGAAAATAAGGAAATGGCAGATGAATTAAATGGATGTTTTGCACCTGTCTTCACTGCAGAGGATACAAATAACATCCCAAAAATAATTGTGAATCAGGAGGTGAGAGGGAGGGAAGAAGTTAAAACAATTACAATCACCAGGGAAAGGGTACTAAGAAAATTATTAGAACTAAAAGCTGACAAGTCCTCTGGTCCGAAGGACTTCATCCTAGATTCTTAAAGGAAGTGGCTGCTGTGGTAGTAGGTGCATTGGTTTTAACTTTCCAAAATTCCCTAGATTCTGGATAAGTCCCATAAGATTGGAAAATAGTGAATGTGACTCCTCTATTCAAGAAAGGGGGAGACAGAAAGCAGGAAACTACAGGCCAGTTAGCTTAACATCTGTTGTAGGGAAATTGCTGGAATCTATTATTAAAGAGGTTATAGTTCAATGCACTCAGACAGAGTCAATATGGTTTTGTGAAAGGGAAATCATGTTTGACTAATTTATTAGAGATCTTTGAGGATGTAACAAGCAACCTGGTTAACGGGGAATCTGTGCATGTGCTGTACTTTGGTTTCCAGAGGCATTTGACAAGGTGTCACATCAAAGGTTACTACATAAAATAAGAGCTTGTGGTGTAGGGGATGACACATTGGCATGGATAAAGGATTAGTTAGCTAACAGGAAACAGAGAATAGACATAGATGGGTCATTTTCAGGTTGGCAAAATGTGGTGAGTGGAGTGCCACAGGAATCAGTGCTGGAGCCTCAACGATTTACAATTTATACCAATGACTTGGATGAAATGACCTAATGAATGGCTGCTCAATTTGCTGATGACACAAAGATAAGTAGGAAAATAAGTTGTGAAGAGGACATACGGAGTCTTCAAAGGGACATAGAACTAAGTAAGTGGTAAAAATTTGGCAGATGGAGTATAATGTGGGAAAATGTGAACTTGTCCACTTTAGCGGGAAGAATAGAAAATCAGCATATTATTGAAATTTAGAGAGTTTGCAAAACTTTGAGGTAGAGAGGGATCTGGGTGTCCTGGTACTTGGATCACAAAAAGTTAGTATGCAGGTGCAGCACGGGATTAGGAAGGCAAATGGAATGTAGTCATTTGTTGCAAGAGGCATGGAATATAAAAATATGGAAGTTTTGCTACTGTTGAACAGGGCTTTGCTGAGAGCACACCTGGAGTACTGTACTGTTTTGGTCTCCTTATTTAAGAAAGGATATAAATGTATTTGGTCTCCTTATTTAAGAAAGGATATAAGTGCATTAGAGGCAGTTCAGATAAGGTTCACTCGATTGATACCTGGACTGGACTGACTGATCCTGTATCCATTGGAGTTTAGAAGATTGAAAGGTGATCTTATTGAAACGTTTAAGATCCTGAGGGGACTTGACAGGGTGGATGCTGAGAGGATGTTTCCCCTTATAGGAGAGACTGGAACTGAGGGACCCAGTTTAAAAATAAGGAATCCACCATTTAAGATGGAGATGTGAAGAAATCTTTTCACTCAGCGGGTCGTGAACCTTTGGAACTCTTTTCCCCAGAGAGTGATGTAGATGGAGGATGGAATCATCCCAGATTTGCCCAAATGCGGTAGTGGGCAGGTAAAATAACGTTGCCAACTCACCCAATATTCACCATGGGCAGACCTCAGGAACCATGCTGGGGTGAAGTAAAATAAAGTTCTAAATATCTGTTTCAGACTTGGATATATATAATCTCTCATTCACAAAAATCCATTCAATACATTTAGAACCCTTCAAGTACTTAATCCCTTATAAAAAACAAACATTTGTATGTATAGCCCCACATCAAAGACAACTAATCCTTTAATATCCTCTATGAATTGTCAATCAAACTGTGATCTTACAGATTCCCCATATGTGATTATGATAAGTTGAGGAAAACAGTCAAGCATTAATAATGCTTTAATAATACAATTAAGATTATGTCAACAAATAGCAATTGAAATTGCAAGGACAATGTTTTTCAACCTTCACAGGCAGGCAGGGAGTTATTTCTTCAATTTTTAAGGAGCTGGAAACTTAATGAACTTGACAGGTGCCAGTTCCACAGATGTTATCCACCCTTCAGGGCTTTTACAACTTCTCTAAAAGATTCTTAGCTCCCACAACACTGAATTCAAATGGCTCTGCTGTGTTTGGGTATGCCACATGTGGGAGTCTTGTCCTGCCCTCATTTCCTTCCGGTGAAAATGGTTTCTGTCAGATATGGGGCAGGACTTCCAGATCTTGGGTCCATCCGCCATTTTTGAAATGCAACAGAATCTCCACAAAAATGCAGGACCCAGTCTTCCAAAGTTTGAGGTCCATGAGTTAGAGTAAGAGGAGGGTCAACAGAGCCTAAACAAATATTTTGTGTCTGTCTTCACAGTAGAGTACACAAAGAGCAGACCAATTCAAATTGTAAATTATTAAATTTCTACCAATTACATCTTTCCTGTCCTGAGTTTATCAAGCAACATTAACTCCTTCGGTGGGATTATTGCCATACTCTTGCCTCATATAGGCCTATACAACATAGCCACAACTCCTCACAGACCAATCAGAAGATGGGTAGGGAATTTCAAAGCTACTCCTGCATCTTATTTTCATGTTATTTTCCCCATCCCCTCCAAATTATTTAGGTGGAGGTGGAGTCTTTATCCCTGCTTTTAACCCAGTCCTCTCATGGCAGAAATGTGGGCAAATCAGGTTAAAATCAAATATGGGATGATCTGATCCAGAAAGCCATTTGGTGAGGATGCAACTGGAGTTAATATTTATGCTTATGTATATTTATTTACAGAGTTACACAGCACGACCATACACCTCCTGACCCCACAACCACTATTTTAGATTATCTCTAGTTAGGGCTCGAGAGAACCCCCCAGTTAATGCCTTCTACATGCATACAATCAAATACAATTTATAAACAACTAACATATTCCCTACTCTCTTTAAATAGAAATTAGAATAAATATGCACAATCAAAATTTCAAAACAAATTGCAACAAAAATGCCCATATCCTTTACAAAGCCATTGTGAGACACACCTCTTCTAGGACTCCTAACAATTTCTTCGTTCATGCATTTCTTTTGTAAAACAATCAGGCAGCTGTTGACTTGAATCTACCCATATAATTTTAGAGATTTCCTTTCTCCCAGCATTTGTTTCAAGCAAGCAAGATCAATCTGTAACCTTTCCTTACTGACATTATATGTACCGAGTGTACATTCCATATCGAAGGATTATCTACTTAACTCCAATGGGTATACAATCTTCGGTATGCCCAATGTATGTAATCCAACTTAAAATATTTAACAAGTAGAATCCCATATTTATTGCTTCCACAACAGCCAGTGTTTCAGCAGCTGAAGCACTGTTAACAAACCTTTTTTATTTTCTTGGCTTCCTCAGTTAAAGGACAACATTTACCATTTTAGCCCATCAAAAATGTTATAAAACCATCTGCATTAGAATACCTCTTAAGAAGATTAGCATTGCTGAAAATGACTAGTTTCATTAGCTTTAGATCACCTAAGGGTGAGAACCTAAATACACATTTCTCAATTTTTTTTGTTTTATTAGACCTTAGAACATTCTCTAATTTTAGAACGTTTCATTGTGGCGCTACACTCCAATACATCAAAATTAGCATCTCATCTGGCTGAATGCCCAAAGAATTCAACTGACTAATCAAGCTTCACAATTGCTCTGTCTCTTTATTTAAAACATTATCTTTTTTGTGATGATCAAGTATGATTAATCAGGATAGGAGTAGCACTTTCTAAATAGGATTGTTGATTTAAAGTTATTCCAGGCCTATTTTGCTTATCTAAACCAGTATATTTTAAAACCGCACAATCTTGCCTCCCAATTCTAAATTCTATTCCAACCCTATTTATCACACATTTCTCAAATTCTGTAGTACACCCCATAAGAAATCATCAACATGCATCATGAAAATGCCTGAAAGTTTTCCTTCTTGATACCAGTAAAACATTGCAGGATCTGCTTTTATTTGAGCACAACCTCACCAAAAAAGTCACACTCTTGAAGCATCATTCAGATCATAGATGCATTTGTTTAGTTTCCATAGGCCAAGATTTTTCAGTTGGCAGGCAGGCTCAGTGGGAGCAGATGGGGGCAGTTGTGGAGCCGATTGCCACCCGTGAGGGAGGAAAAAGAGTCGGGGTCAGTGCTCTTTTGTGTGATGCCTCAGGGAGATTGAATTGCTATTTCAATTAATGAATAAATGGATTAAATATTTTTTTTAACATGTTCCCTCATGTGTCACATGAGATGGAACATGCTTTTATATTTAGGAAACATTTTTTATTTAATTAATGAAAGCTTTAGGAAATCTCACCCCCTCATGGGTGAGGTTTCCTAAAAAACGTGAAGGCTGCTTGGCATTTTCGCCTACCTACCAACCTTAAGGTTGGATGGGCAGTATTAACAATTGCATTAATTACTTCTTTAATGGCGTTTATAGGCTGTTTAAATATCAACGGGTGCGCAGCCCACTCTGGTGCGCGCTACTGAACGAAACATCGCGTTGACCTCGGGACGCATGCCTGACTTCATTGCACATCGTTCTACGGCCCTGCGCCGAATGAAAATTCCTGCACATAGCTTTCCTCCTGCACCTGCTGCCTCTTTGGACAGTTTCAGAAATGCTTCTCTGTGAAAAATATTGCCCTGCAGAAACAGCTTTTATGTCGACTTATCTATGCTGCAAAGAATCTATGCTCGAAAAGAGCTAAAAAGATTTTCAAGATTACCTTTTCAGCTGTGGGAAAGCCCAATCTAATATCTGTATCACTCCTCAAAACCCCTAGCAACTAGCCTCACTTTAACCTTGTAAGTCCCATCTGAAAGCAGCTTTTCAGTATAAATCCACCTATGCGACAACAGGGGTTGTCCCTTATCTGGTACCTCAGAATAAACTCCAAACACTTTCTTTTGTCTTTCTTATTAGTTTATCCTGAAGTTTATTGGCAATGACCAAAACTTCACAAACATGAGGACTTATGCTTTTAGCTCTGTTCTAAGACTGTTCATGGACTTCAATTCATTGTCTAATCTATTCAAGTTATGACTTCTACTTGCACTTTTTTGTCTGTTGAGGCTTCTACTGTGAGTTCTTCTTCTTGCAATATTGGAGGGTCTTTCTCTGGTACGCATCTCCTGATGCAAGACTTACTTCTGAACCTACTATCAGCTTTCTTACTCTTCACTATTTCACCCTTTTCTACCAGTCCATGGACCTTGTTTCTTGGCCATCACTCTGAACATTTAACCAGTATTTCAACATGGGAGTAGCTTTTCCAGCACGTCCCACAATTGTTGCATCCATCCATTCACTCGACCCTTCCAGAATATATGTCACCCAAGTACCCACCCTGGGCAATTATCCTGTGGATGAGATAGTTCTGTCCTATGTATGATGATCACTCACATCACCACCATCCAGCCTTGAGAAACGGTTTCTGTTGCTCAGAGTCTTCATCACAAAACACATGAACATTTGAGGTATAAGCTGCCTTGTTTACATCTATCACCTACCCAGAATCTGAGACCTTAGAATAAATTCCGATTAATTAATCATGTGGAATGAATGAACCCAACAGTTTGATTGTCATATTTGATAAGTATTGCCTTACCATCATGACCTATTAGCTTGCCAGATGTTATAATCCTGGACCAGACCCACCCAAGTTTTGGTATGATCAGGTTAGGGACCAATAGCTTTTTGTTTAAAGTAGGCAAAATTTGAGATTCAAGATACCTGCTACGAGAATAAAGTCACAAAATTTTATGGTTTTTGAACAAACAAAATAAACTTCACAATACAAGGTCAGAAAGATAAAACAATTTACAATGGGTGGAATTGTCCCAGGTTTGCACTAAGTGCGGTAGCAGGTGGGTAAAATGACATTTTACCTAGTGGCCTTAATGGCGGCCACTGGCGCTGTATAATCCCAAACCTGCTGCATTAATTATGCATTCCTGGGAAACACGCTGTTTCCATGGCGGGCGGGCTGCCATTCTCCTGGCATGTCATCACTTTACTGCTTCATCATGCTGGGTGCCATATTTAAAGTGCAGCCACATGCACACCCCTCAGTGCTTCCAGTCTAGGACTGCTGCATGGAGGACATGGCCCAGAAAGGCAAGAAGACTGCAGCCCCCGGTTGAATGACGTGTCCCTCAAGTGTCTTGGATGCAGTGGAGGCAAGCTGTGATGTCCTCTACTCCTGCTCTGGCCACAGGATTGGCAGTAACATCACCAACCCAGCTTAGGAGACAGTGGCAGCAGTGGTCAGCGTCAATGCCCTGCAAAAGAAGACAGCCACCCAGAGGATGAATGATCTTCTCTGTTCCACCAGGGTAAGTCACTCTTCTCATCACTCTCAACTCACATACTCACAAACCCATCAAACATCCACAACGCCCTCACTCACTGCCAGTTAAAGGGACATCACCATTCACCCTCTCACACACACCTTCATTGTCCTCATCCTGTTCATGGGACCACTCACCACTCACACATGCCAGACATGCTTATCATCCTGGCCTGGCAGGCATCCTACTTACACTCTCCATCTCTATTCATGCAGGGCAAGCAGGCAGACAACAAGGTGGAGAGGTCATAGACTGCTGGAGGAATGCCTGAAATCAAGGTCCTCACAGACTTTGAAAACAGAGCCATCCAGTTGGCCATTGAGGATCTGGATTGGTCCTGTGCTGATGGTGCTGTACCAAGTAAGGATCCAGCAGTGCAACATCCTTCAGACAACCATGCTGTGCGTGACATGTCCTGTTTCACAGGTCACTGCCATGCACTAAAAAGCTCTCCTTGCTTTCGCAGGGGCACATCTGTCAAACAGCTAAGAGAGTCCATGACCCAGGGCCTCCAATCAAGCCCCAAGGGAAGCTCAGAAGTGGAATCCACTCAAACCCTCCTTGAAGTCCCGTCACAGTGCTCATCCACACCCTCCACCAGCGCAGAGATGCACACCTCGGTGGGACCTAGCTTTAGAGTAGCCTCGGGATCACAATCTGGTGAGCACATCGCACTTTCTGATCCACAGTAGGTGGCAGCAAGGACTTCCCAGGTGTCCGGCACTTGGAGGACTGTTGGGGGCCAGAACGTTGCTGAGTCCAAGTCAGATGATGAGCCTCTTGACATGGTCATGTCACAGTTGATGGAGCTGCAAAGGAAAGCTCGGGAATATCAAGAAGGGATGTCTGCTGCACTCTTCAGATTGCAAGGCACGATGGGGAGGTCTGTCTGCCTTCTAGCTGAGGTGATAGCACTGGCATGTCAACATACTGAGGTCAACACTGGTAGGACGGCGGCTGCCATGGAAGCCTTGGTCCAGTATGTCACTCCTGCACTGCTGCATGGGCTGAACTCCATCACCAATGCCATAGTTGACCTCCAACAGTGTGTATGTGAGAGGGGTGTGGGGCAGCCCAATCTCACTCCAGCTACCCCTTCTCCTCAAGGAATTAGCCAGGGGCCCTCAGGCACCCATAGGATCAGCAGGTGTACATCCCGGGGCCATCCACCCAGGTGACATGGGGAGTATCTGGCTCATCTGAATCCCCTCTTCCTATGACCTCAGTAGCTCCAGCTCCACAGGCCGAGGAGGATGCCACTGCCACACAGCAGGACCCTGAAAGCAGGCTGGGGCTCTCCAGGTATCAGACCTTCAGAGGACACCCGTCAAAGTCATCACAGACAGGGCATGGCAGTCAGCAGGCTGCCTCCACCTCCCCTGTGGATGTTCAGGGAATACCAAGACACAGTGGCAGTGTTAGGAAAGTTAAGATGTATTTGCACAGTCTGGGCACGGGTGTTAATCACTTGTACATAGTGTTTGTGTCACTCAGATGTGAAACATTTCTGCACAAGATAAAGGCATGTGTCTCAGTGCAGGCCTCTTTTCCCTATGCTTTGTGCAGTCTTCAGACCAAAGTAATGGTCCGGCCTCACACTCCCTGGACATATTAGTGATGCCTGCACCTCGATGTGCTGGTCATTGCTGCCAGAATGTCGTGGGCAGGTGTCACAGAGTTCCATCATTCTTTCTGTGTGCTCTCAGCACCTTTAAGGTGGGGCTGGCCACCATCTCTTCAGCTTCTGAGACCAGTGACCATGTGCTCCTGAAGTGTTCAGATGCTGAAGGTGGACAAAGGATTTAAAGTTTCAAGGCTGTGCCTATGATATAAGATCATAACCATAAGAAGTAGGAGTAGAAGTAGGCCATTTGGCCCATCGAGTCTGCTCCGCCATTCAGTGAGATCATGACTGATCTGACAATCCTCAACTCCGCTTTCCTACCTTTTCCCCATATCCCTTGATTCCCTTACTGATTAAAAATCTGTCTATCCCAGCCTTGAATATACTTCACGACCCAGCCTCTACAGCCCTTTGCGGTAAAGAATTCCACTGATTGACTATCCTCTGAGAGAGGAAATTCCTCCTCATTTCTGTCTTAAATGTGTGACCCCCTTACTCTGAGATTATGCCGTCTGGTCCTAAACTCACCCACAAGGGGAAACAACCTCTCAACATCTACCCTGTCAAGCCCCCGAAGAATCTTATATGTTTCAATAAGGTCACCTCTTGTTCTTCTAAACTCCAATGAGTACGAGCCCAACCTACTCAACCTCTCCTCATAAGAAAATCCCTCTATACCCAGGATCAACCGAGTGCAGCTTCTTTGGACTGCGTCCAATGCCAATATATCTTTCCTTAGATAAGGGGACCAAAACTGTTCACAGTATTCTAGGTGTGATCTAACTCATGTCTTGTATAGTTTTAGCAAGACTTCCCTATTTTTATAATCCAATCTATTTGCTTTCCCTATTACCTGCTGAACTTTTATGCTAGCTTTATGTGATTCCTACACGAGGACCCCAAATCCCTCTGTGCTGCGGCTTTCTGCAGTCTTTTTCTATTTAAATAATATTCAGCTCCTCTATTCTTCCTGCCAAAGTGCATAACCTCACATTTTCCCACATTATATTCCATCTGCCAAGTTTTTGCCCGCTCATTTAACCTGTCTATATTCCTCTGTAGACTCTTTGTGTCATCCTCACCACTTGCCTTCCCACCTATTTTTGTGTCATCCACAAACTTGGCGATAGTACATTCACTTCCCTCTTCCAAGTCATTAATATATTGTAAATAATTGATCCCTGTGGCACTCTGCTAGTTGCAGGCTGTCATCCCAAAAACACCCCCTTATCCCAACTCTCTGTCTTCTATTAGTTAGCCAATCTTCTATCCATGCTAATATACTATCCCCAACGACATAGATTCTTATCTTATTAGGTAGCCTAATGTGTGGTACCTTATCAAACGCCTTTTGGAAATCCAAATATATTACATCTACTGGTCCTCCTTTATCTATCCTACTTGTTACCTCCTCAAAGAATTCTAAGAAATCTTTCAGGCATGATTTCCCCTTCATGAAGCCATGCTGACCTGGCTTGATTATACTAAGCATTTCTAAATGCTCTATTATCACATCTTTTATGATAGACTCTAACATTTTCCCAATGACGGATGTTAAGCTAACTGGCCTATAGTTAACTGTTTTTTGTCTCCCTCCCTTTTTGAATAAGGTTGTTACATTGGTAGTTTTCCAATCCTTTGGGACTTTTCCAGAATCTAAGGATTCTTGGAAGATTATTACCGGTACATCAACTATTTGTGTAGCTACTTCCTTTAATATCCTATGATGCAACCCATCAGGTCCAGGGGACTTATTGGCCTTCAATAATGTTAGTTTTTCCTAGTACTTTTTCTCTTGTGATGGTTATTGTATTTATTTCCTCCCTGCCTTGTGCCCCTTGATTATTTAGTATTTTTGGAATGCTATTAGTGTCTTCTACTGTGAAGACTGATGCAAAGTATTTATTCAACCCCTCTGCTATTTCCTGGTTCCCCATTATTATTTCCCCAGCCTCATTGTTCACTTTGGCCTCTCTCTTCCTTTTTATATATTTAAAGAAACTCTTACTGTCCATTTTTATATTATTTGCTAGTTTATCCTCAAAGTTTATTTTCCCCCTCTTTATTAATTTTTCAGTCATCTTTAGTTGATTTTTAAAACATTCCCAGTCTCTGGTTTACCATTAATCTTTGCCACGTTGTATGTTTTTTCTTTCAATTTGACACTATCTTTAACTTCCTTGGTTAACCATGGTTGGTTTATCCCCTTCCTAGAATCCTTCTTCCTCACTGGGATATATCTTTGTTGTGAGTCATGAACTATTTTCTTAAATATCTGCTATTGTTCATCAACCATCTTTTCCGCTAAACTCCTTTACCAGTCCTCTCCAGCCATCTCTGCCCTCATTCCTTTGTAATTACCCTGGACTTCTGAGTCTGCACCCCAGCACCAACTGTGCCAAGCAGAACACTCCTGCTCCAAGGGGTCACCTTTACCCTAACAGCCCATAGCATGGAATCATCAACCTTCTGCTTCCTTCTCAGATCTCCAGGGCTTCTCCAGACTCCTCACTGCTTCAAGCCTGCTAGTTGCAGCATCTTTACTACTTAGAGCCTCTTTCTTTGCTCTTTCTCCTTCTTTCTTTCTTTGGGGACCTCTCCCTGTCTGGGACTTTTCTGTGATATGGCACTCCTGTCCTCGGTCACATGATCCAGTTTTCATGCCACTTCTTTTTCTTTCCTTCACTCAGGTGCACTGGGTTCTTGTCCTTAGCCTGAAGAGTTCCAAACGTTAGGCTGCGTGTGCTCCCAATCTGCACATGCACAGAAATTCTCAGGGCATGCTGGGACCTGTAGTTCGCACCCCGGCTCAATGATAAGGTAAGTTGGATCTCGTAGCACAGGGCATTTCAATTCCCTATGACTCTTCTTCTTATAATACATCAAATCTCCTTGAGTTAAATCTTGATTAGGATAGTTTTCTACAATGCCTCAGTGCATTCCAAATTTTCTCTGGGACATCAGACTTGATGAAAGCCTTGCATGCAAAGCATTCCAATGTACAGAAAAAAATGGAGCTGAGTATAGTACTTTCTATAGCAGGAGAAATTTTCGCATGGCATAGAATGCAATTTGGGATTTCACCCATAAGCTAATTGATCAGAACTATCTTCTGGTGTGAATTATTCACATGAACCACCTATGCCAGTGCAAGACTTTTGACCTCAGGGTCTCACTGCCCTCTAAGGCCCTCACCCCGTACTTTGGCATCAACGACACAAAACAAACTATGGATACAATTTCCATTTTATGTGGAAACCCTTTATTAACCCACTAAGTAATAATATATACTTACAATACCAGTTGCTTAGTAAGACCCGCGTGCTCATCCCTGGTGGTTGGTCCGCTGAACAAATTCTTCACGACTTCCAGTGACTAACCAAATCACACTTCCTGGTTGCAGCCCAAATATTTTGAGAGCTGTGGCTTTATACCCCTTTCTGACCCTGGTCTCTCAGAATATAAGGTAATGTCTTAAATTGAGTCATCTGATTGGATTATCAATCCCACCCTGGCCATGCAAAGACAACCTGCACATGGTCATTTTCTGCTCTCAGTAGGTGTTGTCTCCAGATACCTGCCAGCAATGCATGTGATGTCTGTATCTTGGTAAAACAGGAAGAAAGCCATTCACACAAACCCGAGAGACCATTGTTTAGATCAGTTTCTGTCGACAGGGTGTCTGGTGGCTAGCCACTGCCCCAGTGGCATGAACTGACACGTCTGTGTCTGTGTGTGTGTATATCTTTGTCCAGTCTTTATTTTTTTTATAATAAGTTCCATATAAGCCTCAGAGTTGCTGCCTTCGGTCAAAAGTCTTCTTCCTTCATCCGATGTCCTCCATGTTTCTAGCACCCGGTTCTGAGCTCAGGACATTGGTCCACCTCACAACTGGTTATATTTTGACACAAGTATAACGATAATACATATTAAAAAAACAAAGGGAGGCCTTACATCATCACAGAAGCACGCAAAATATCAAAATGCCTTACACTAGTGTCATGAGGGTATAATAATTTTCATAATTTTTTCTGGTTTATTGTAAAGTAGGTTTATGGGGGTAAGTAGTAGTTGGGCCTGTCTGCATGTGATTCAATTAGTTTGGAGTCAAATAGACTGCAGGCTTTGACTCAGCGAAAGAAGCTAGGTGCTTGACATGCTAATGAGTAAACATGGATGCTGACGTAGCATGTAAGGTGTGAAGGGAATTTGCATTCTTAGATAGATGAAGGGGAAATTTGGATTTCAAAGGGACCTCAGTCTGTTTACAAATAGCCAGACAAGCAAGGCTAAGGAACCTGTTTATTTTTCCTAAAGGTTAATGATAATAAATAGTAGCAATATGAAAGTTTTTATATTGTGAGGAAGATACAGTTTCAAAGACATATGAGCAATTTAATGTACATATTAAAAAGCAGAGAAACATATATAAAGGAGAATGAAGCTATGTGTCAGGGGAAGGCACTGTAAGATCTAACAGAAGTGTGTGAAATAGCCTCAATGAAGCCTCCAGTATTTGTGCATAAACCGGCTGTCTACCGAAAATGAAGCTGGAGGAGATAGTCATTTGGAATTCCACTGTCCAGAGTATTGTGTTAATTTGCTGGATCTGTTTAAAATCTAAAATCTATTTGTGAACCATTGCTTTAAAGGGGGTGTAAATGGGAGTCAGGTTGATTAGGGATTTTAGGAGATATTATAGTAGGAATTTGTAGCGCTATGGGCAGGATTTTCCCATCAGCGAGCGGGGGCGGGGTTCGCTCGCCGACACGTAAAATTACGCAGGATGATTTCGGACGGAACTCCCGATGTCACCGCACCCCATTTAAGTTTTCCAGTAGGCGGGGGCACAGCAAAATCAGCTGTGAGCCCGCTGACCTGTCAATGGCCAACTGAGGTCATTGACAGAGTCATTAAAGTAATTAAAGGACCTGCCCGTCCAACCTTAAGGTTGGCGGGCAGGCCAGGAGCCCTGGCAGGAATTAGAAAAAGCATGAAACCTCATCCACGGGTGGGATGAGATTTCATGTAGGTTTAAAAAAATTTTATTAAAGTTTTTGTAAAAATTATGGACATGTCCCAACTCATGTGACAGTGTCACATGAGGGGACATGTCAGGAATTTATTTTTCTATTTTTAATTTTTGTCACAGAACCGCCGATCTCCCTGAGGTAGCACTTAGCCTCAGATAGATGAGCGCACTCTTTCGCGTGCATGCACTTCCATGCAGACGTCACGCTGGGCGGGCCTTAATTGGCCCTCCCACTTAAAATGGCGCTGCGCCCCTGACTGGGGGTGCCGATCGGAGGCGTGCCTGTGGGCGCCTGCCATTCAACTTTGCCCCTGATAGGGGGAAAATCCTGCCTTATGTATGTGCTTGAAATCTTTTTTATTAATAAATATCTGCATTTGATTTTTAAAAGATCTCTAAACTTATTACTTCTGAATTCAGTGCATGCATCTCAAAATAAATACAAATTATAAAACCGTTGTGATAGCGCGATCAAGTTTCCCTTGTGGATTTGATCCGCCTGGCACACATCAGCCGCTGCATCATAACACCAATCAACTTGCACTCTGACCTGCTAACATTTTATGCAGCATTTCATCGATCACCACATGTGATTCCTTTTACAGAGTCCATTACTGAAAGGACATTCCGCTGCAGTATTCATGACACTGATGCCCATGTTTTCACATATGGCTGCGAACTTGTCATTGGCAAACTCCCCTCTGTTTTCAGTCAGAAATTTGAGCGATGCCATCAGTCCAGTCCCTATCCATTTCCCCAGGGTTTTATATATCTTTAAGTAGATATTTATCCTGTTGTCCTGACTAAGTGTTATTGTAGAAAGACTAAATCTGGTCACTAGGTTTACAAACTGGGGATGAAAATATTTCCGTCTTTGTCCCATTGCTTTTCATCCATGGCAACTACCTTGTTAAAATCACATGCCAATAGAAGGCTTACAATTGGACTTGGCAGCATCCTCCCACACTTTTTAAAGATTTCAAACTTCTCACTAATCTCGTCTATTAGCCTTGTATACTTTTCATCAACCATGCGTGCATCTTTTAGCAGGATTTTTAACCTTTGACAAGTAGGGTGAGCAAAGTGTCTATTTTTTTCTCTCTGATCACCTGATGCCATTAATGTTTGTCTAGCATTCTGATGAGTAACATCAGGCTTTGTTCAGGGGATACAATAATGTCCTGAATGAGTAAGCTGCAGATGCACTGACTTTCCAAAATAATTGCCTTTTCATGCTTCTTAAAGTTAAATGAATTTAAGCACACTGATCTTTCCAAAAATGCAGGGGAAAAGCTGGTAAACAATATATAGCAACTCGTAGTATAAGGGTGTTCAGGCAGAGTACGAGTTAATATGGGACTGGAGAACAGTACCACTCATGGTGTGATGTAGAGAGTCACATGATAGTAAACTGTATGTAGAGTTTGGAAGGAGCCAGCATGGAGTCAGCACCCACACATGGCAGTACCTTGGAGATATATATATATATATATATATAGATATATATAGTTATGGGTTGGCAATAGACAGTTATTTTCAACCATACAAGCCTCCAGACCTTAGTGAGACACCAAACAACCTTACAACATGGTGGCAGTGAAGGATGGATTCCAAAATCCCAGAGAAGCTGGAGAAGGAACCCAGAATCTCAAAACGTGAAAATGAAAGAAACTAAAACAGGACCTGAGAGGATTGCACCTAAATTGAAGACACAGTTGGAGATCCCCTAAAAAAAAGCTCTATTGCAGATGTGGAGGCTGAAGGACTCCACCAGGGCACATGGAGGTCCATTGTCAGACCTGAGTGAGTGCAGAGGCAGTCAAGTGACATAGCCAAATCACCAGAAGGCTGAGCAAAATAGAGTAAAAAAAGGTGAAATCACCTTTTAAAATAGGCAGCAGTCAGGATCAGCACATCAGAAGTGCAGCTGCAGGAACAGGTCCACAGCCAGCACCAGAACAAGTGTTCACAGTTCACTCAAGAGAATTCTGAGGAGCAGGTTGCAGAAATGTTTAAAGGTTTTGTATGTGAAGGGAAAGTCTTTCCATGTGAACAGGGTGGAGTAGGTAAAGATATTAAAATTTTAAGAGACACAGGGTCTAGTCAATCCTTAATGTTGTGGGATAGTGATATTTGTTGTTCAAGGGGAGTATTGCAGGAGAAGGTAATAATAAGTGAGGTTCATAGAGATGCTAAATCTATTCCATTGTGGAAGATAAATTTAAAGAGCAAATGGAAGACAAGTAAAGTTATAGTTGGAGGGGTGAAAAAATTGCCCATTGCAGGGGTTCAATTTAGTCTGGGTAATGATATAGCTGGATTGCAAATGTGGGTGATGCCTCTGGTAGCTGAGCAGCCTGTATAAGTGCTTTCAACAGAGGTGTTACAGAAGGAACATCCTGGATTGCTTCCTGATTGTGTTGTAATGAGATAAAAGGCTCATAGGGAATAACAAGACAAATGAGATAAGCAGGCAGTTCAAAGGCAAGGAGAAAGTGTCAAAATCCAATTAGCTGGCACTGTATTTGATAACATTGTTCACGTGGAAGGAATACAGGAAAGTTCAACTGAAATGTTTAACTCAAAAAGGTTTGTGGAGTTACAGAAAAATTATTTGCAATTAAAACAGTTATATCAGAAAGCTTATTCAGAAAAGAAGCAATATGTATCCCAGTATGTTATTATCTTCAGGGAGATATTTTGATGAGAAAGTGGCAGTTGGATCATGTCTCAGCAAACGAAAGCTGGAGGGAGGTGCACCAGATTGTTATCCCATTAGGGTATAGAAATGAGATTCTGAGGATTGCTCATGAAATTCCAATGGGGGGACATTTAGGAATTAGGAAAACACAGGAAAAGATACAGAGGTTTTTTTTTGGCCAGGATTGCATAGGGGCATAGTCAAATTCTGTAGAACTTGTTATACTGTCAAATAACAGTAAAACCGCAAGCAATGATTAAGACGATGCCCTTAATCCCAGTACCAGCATTTGAAGAACCTTTTACCAGAGTCATGATTGATCGTGTAGGTCCCCTCCCTAAGATTAAAAGTGGAAATCAGTATTTATTGAAAATAATGGATGTGTCTACCAGGTTTCCTGAAGCAATACCTTTAAGAAATATTACAACTAAGAAGATTGTGGAGGAGTTAATTACATTTTTTTTACAAGATATGGTTTATCTAAAGAAATGCAATCAGATCAGGGGTCAAATTTCATGTCACAGGTGTTTAAGGAAGTAATGAACAATTTGGGGATAAACAGTTTAATTCAACTGTTTATTATCTGGAGTCACAAGGAGCTTGGGGGAGATGGCATCAAACTTCAAAAACTATAAGAGCATACTGTCAGGATTATGCACAGGATTAGGATACAGGGATTCCATTTTTGTTATTTGCCATTAGAGACACTCCTAATTCATCGACTGGTTTTATCCCTTTTGTACTAGTTTATGGTCATGAAGTAAAGGGACCACTGAAACTGATTCATGAGAATGTGGTGGGTCAAAATTCAGCAACTATTCTCCTGGATTACATATCAAATTTCAGGGAAAGATTGAACAGCGCATGTGAGTTGGCTAGGGAACAATTAAAGATATCACAGCAAGTGATGAAAGTGAAGGCACATATGAAAGCTAAAGCTCGCAGTTTTGTTTCTGGGGAGAAAGTACGAGTTTTGTTACCAGCACTAGGTGATTCATTAAATGCAAGATTTAGTGGGCCTTACAGGATTGAAAAGAAGTTGAGTGAAGTAAATTATTCAATAAATATTCCAGAAAGAAGAAAGAAGCAGAGGGTGTGTCATGTAAATAAACTTACAAGTGCTTTGACAGGGAAGAGGAACAAAAAGAGATATTGGTGATGGTAGATGATGAGGAAGAGGACTCTGAAATTTATTTTCCTCTAATAAAATTGGATAATGAGGGGGTGCTTGAAAATGTAAATGAAACATTGAGTTAACTTCCAACCAAGTGTCAAAGTGATTTGGAAAAGCCACTGCAGTCACACAAACCTATTTGTGGAAATAAGCTGGGTAGGACAAATTTAGCTGCACATAATGTATGTATAGAAATATCATCTTCAATAAGGCAACAACCTTATAGATTAAATCTGGCAAAGTTATCACAAGTATAAAAAGAAATTGATTTCATGCTTCAAAATGATATCACTTAGTCTAGTTGCAGTAATTGTAGCTCGCCTATTGTACTGGTACTGAAACCAGATGGAACACAAACACTGTGTGTGAGTTATCAAAAGGTGAATGCGGCAACAAAAGTGGATTCATATCCCATACCATGGTTGGAAGATTGCATTGAGAAAAGGGACAATCGAAATTTATCACAAAGATTTACTCAAAGGATATTGGCAGGTACCATTGTCGGAAAGAGCAAAGGAGATTTCAGCTTTTGTAATGCCAAGTGGACTATATCAGTTTAAAGTGATGCCATTTGGTATGAAGAATGCACTTGCGACACTTCAAAGACTGACAAAGTAATTGCAGGTCCAAGCAATTGTGTGGTTTATATTGATGATCCAATTGTTTCCAGTCAGACGTGGGAGGAGCATTTACAGCATCTGGAAGAATTATTTTCTCGACTACAAGAAGCTAATTTGGTGATAAACTTGGTTAAAAGTGAATTTGCAAAAGTGCTAGTTACATATCAAGAACATTCCATTGGACATGGTAAGGTGACTCCGAGAGATGCAAAAGTCAAGGCTATTGTGGATTTTCCAGTACTTAAAACAAAATGAGAAGTTTTGAGATTTCTGGGAATGAATGGGTTTTACCAGAAATTTGTACCACATTTTAGCTTCTAAATGTGTGCGCCGGGGGTGGGGGGGCAATTCCCCAAAAGCGAGAGTGCACACTTTCACGCATGCGCACAAAAGAGCGCACATCTCCCTGAATCTAAGTGCTACCTCAGGGAGATTGCTTACACTTTTAAAATTATTAAAAATAGAAAAATTTTAAAATCCTTAACATGTCCCCCTCATGTAACAATGTCACATGAGATGGGACATGTTAATAAATTTCACTGAAACTTTAATAAACCTTTTTAAACCCAACATGAAACCTCTTCCCGCCAGTGGATGAGGTTTCATGTTTTTTCAGAAGCCAGCTGGGGTTCCTGGCCTGCCCACCAACCTTAAGATTATTCGGGCAGGTCCTTTAATTGTTTTAATTATCCTGTCAATGGCCTCAATTGGCCATTGACAGGTCGGCGGGTGGATAGCTGATCTCGCTGTGCCCCCACCTTCCTGAAGATTTAAATGGGGCGGGATGATGTCGGGGATTCCCCCCGATGTTATCCCATGTCATTTTCACATCAGTGAGCGGGCCCCGCCCCCTGCTCACCGACAGAAAAATTCAGCCCCAAGAGTTTGAAGCTTAAAAGAATATTGGACATTTAAAAAAAAACCTGGACACTGAACTGGAGTGATTTCTGTTGATACCAAGAACTTGTGATTATATATTGTTATGTTAATGCATGCATCTAATAATGTAATACTATAATAAGTATAGGAGATAGTGTGAGATGGTTTATTAAAATGAAGCCATCTTTTAGAGTTAGGATGGTTTATTTTTTGATAAGGAGGGGGATGTCATGAAGCTGTTAATGTATATAATATCATTGGAAAATATTTTTCTTTTAAAATAGAGGTTTAGTCCATGGGCGTGTCCTAATTGGATTAAAGCCAGCTAGTCTGAACACTTTAATGTATACTAGTTTTGAGATGTAAGAGAGGTAGATGTATTTGCATTTTTTGAATAGAACATTCAAGAAGTGGAGTGAAATCTGGCACCTAGCTAGCAGAGACCAAGCAATATGTTTATATTACTATTAAAATTGGTGCTATGAAAGGGCTTTTATTGTTAGAAGAGGTGGAGTTCAACGAGATTGTGGTACAATGAGAATTTACATTCAATGAGATGTGCTGGATATAACTGAGAGCAGTTTTCATTTGTGCAGAGCAGAGGCAATGTAAGATCAAAGTAGCTGTAAGCCTACAACTGTTGCCACAGGAACCAAAGTGAAGGGAATCTCATTTTGAATTTGTAAGGTGAAAATGCTTTGCCTGGTGTCTGCTTAAAGTCTTTGGGTTGCTGTTGCCTTAATAGAGATTAGTTTGGGAAGTTAAAAGTTATGATAGTAGTAATTTGTAGCCATGTGTATATATTTAACTTATGTAAACTAACAAATTGTTCCATTTAGTTTAATATAAAATCTCCTGAGAACTGGTGGTCTGATTCCTGAATTTAGAGCTGCATCTCAAAGATACAAAAGTAAAAATATAGGTTATGACAGTTGTTTAAAGTTTCCCTCTGGGATTTTTAAATAACTCAGCTTTACTAACTGCATCAGTCATAACATCCAAGCTTGACTAAAGGAAAAAAAAGTTTTTAAAAACAGCAGGCAGAGTTAAAAACTCAGCTTCCAGTATCTTTTATCTGATTTAAAAATCCATTAAAGGGCTCAGGCTTCTTGTTTTGACGTTTCCTGGAGAATCAGCTACCTTGAAGAATCTGCAACAACTGTGGAGCCATCTTGAAGAGAGAGAAAAAAAATTAAAGCTGATCTACTTGTTTGTAAAAAATGGCCATGGATAGTAAATTAAAATTACTGGACCAGTTTAGGCTAAGGCAAGGGCCAAACCAGACCCAAAATTGGGAGCCTTGGAGAAGAAAACTTTTAGATTACAGGAGTACATCAGGGTTAAGTAAGAAATCTGAACAAGTACAAGTTAAAATATTTTTATACTTGTTAGGTGTATTTGCGGATGAAGTAATCCTAAAACAAAGTATAGATGGATCCTCAACCACATTTGGTGAGATATTAAAAGCCTTTGACAATTTTTTTAAACTCCAAGTTATGGAGAGTGCAGATCTTAAAAGAACACTCCCAATAAAGCACCAAAGGGGTGAGGAGACAGGTTGAGGAAGACAGAAAACCCCAGAGCAAGGGAAGCAGAAGACTCCAGTCCAAGGGACACAGGAGACTCCATAGTGAGGGAGACAGAAGATCCTAGAGCAACGGAGACAGAAGACCCCAAACCGAGAGAGACAGAGACCCCAGGCCAAGGGAGACAATCCTCAAGCAAAACACAAGATGGTTGCAGACTATGTCAGTGCAGTGAAGTGCATGAGTCAAAGAGTTTAGTACAGAAGAAAGAAGAGGATGAGAAGCAGCTGAAATGCTTAAAAATAGAGATTTTTGGAAATGTTGACACATTACCCAAACTGCAACAGCAGGTAGCAATGCAGATTGAGCAACTAGCTGTGAATGAAGGAAAGCTTCAAAAGAAACAAAACCTGCAAAAAGAAAATGAAACAATTACACAGAAAAATGTTTGTATCAAAGCTGAGTTGAAGTAACTCAACCAGTGTAGCCTAACACACCAGCAGGCAGAAAAGGTACTCAAAGAAGTCACTGCCCTGAAGAATCAATGTAAAGCCCTGGAAATACATGAGGAGCTAAAAAAAGATGTTGAATACTACTTCAGAAAAAGCTCCATTAGAACTATCAGTAACCACAACGTAATGCACTGAAGTGCAGCGTGAGTTAGCAGGAGGTCAGCAAGAAAATAAACAATTAAAAGAACAACTGATTGTTCTTCAAGATCAAATGCAAAAGGAGTACATGACCATTCAGCAGCATGAAGAAATGAAGACTGTCTTAAACAGCAGAACAGCAGAAGAAACTCTAGGAGACTCTGTTGAATTACAAGAAAACTCAAGATGAAGCAATTGAGCTTCACAAAGAAAGCAAAACCTGTTGTTGGACCTTCACGTCTATAAGATCAAAGTTTGCTCTTCTGGAAAATTAGGAAGAGAAGCAAAATGAATCTAATGTCACGCTGAACGAACTGAAGAACCAGTTGGCAGAGAGGACTCGACAACATTCCAGATTCTAGGAGGTACAAGAAAGTGACTGAAGAGCTGAAGAGCTAGCTGAATGGAAAAGAGGAGGCACTGAAAGAAGCCATGACTAGCACAATTGAAACAAATTAAGACTTCACCGGAGACAGACCTGGCCAACAGTGAAACTAAAATGAAGGACAAGGACAAAGATCTACTGCAGACAGAGAAAGAAGAGACAGAAATAAGATCAGAATATCCAAATCCGACACTGAAGCTCAAGGAGCTAGAAGATAAAGCACTGGGTGCCTCAAACTTACTGAAAATCATTGAAGTGTTGAAAAATGACATGGCTGAAATGACAATCAAGAACTTAGAATGTGAAGAAAACACTGAAACAAAAACAACTAAATTCATCAGAGTTGCTGAGCTGAATAAAATGATTCATAAGGTTGAAAAAGGATTGGAAAATAAAAGAATAAACAAATATTTGGCTGAAATTGTGAAACAAGTGGAAATAAACATTCCATTTTTGAAACATCAAGGTCCAGCATGATCATGGCAGACACCACAGGAAAAAGGAATCCGAGTCCACTCTGGGAATGAATAGAGTGAACATTCCCTTTGGAAGGAATGGGACAAACCCATGAGGCAGAATTTTCCCATTGGCATGCAGGGGCGGTCCCCGCATGCTGACATGTAAAATAACGTGCGGTGATGTCGGGCGTGAGCCTGATGTCACTGCGCGCCATCGCAATATTTGGGAAGGTGGGCGCGCTACAAGTTTGGATGCGCACCCGCCATCAATTAACGGGCCAGATAAGGCCCTTGAGGCAGCAATTGAATTCAATTTTTCGAAGCCCGTTCGATCTTCAGGGCGTTGTGTGAGCGCAACGGGCAGGTGGATAGGAGACATTTGTATAAACCTCATCCGCGGGTGGGATAAGAGGGGTGAGTGGGGTCACAAATGTGATCTTTCAGGTATTTCAGTGTGAAAGTTACTTATACTTGCCTGTGTAAGCAGGAATACTTCAAAACTCATACCAGCTGCTAGGACAGGAGTAAAAGCCTTGGTCAGGACTCTACAGTAAAGATCATTTTTGGGGCCTGCAGCTTTCAGGAAGCCTTCCCTTAGCCTGGGAATGAGAGTAGTGCTCTCCACTGGTGGCACCTCCTCTGAGGAGGGAGGGAGGGCCAAAAGGGGGAGGAGGCCAGAAGTGTGCATTCAGCCTCCAGGGGAGCCACTTTTGGGGGGAGAGGTACAGGCACAAGGGGCGCAGGGCCAACAGGAAGTCCAAGGCAGAAGGAGTCGCAGAAGACGCCAATATCCTGCTGCCAGGGTATGCAGACAGCAATGTAGCTACCTTAATATGTCTGAGGTCCAGTTTTGAAGGAGGCTCCATCTCTCAAGGGAGGCAGTCACCTCCATCTGTCAGATGATAGGCCCTGAGATCTCCGCCAACTGTCTGGGTGGGCACCCCATGCCTGTGGCTCTAAAGGTCACAGCTGCCCTCAACTTCTACACCTCTGGCTCTTTCCAGGAGTCTCCCAATCAGCTGTCCACACTTGTGTCAAGTAGGTGACAGACGCTTTATTCAGGTGTGCATTGACTTTCACCCACTACCGCTGGGACGATGCCAGTCAGACACAGTGACCCAGGGGCTTTGCAGTGATTGCTGGCTTCCCCCACGTCCAGGGTGCAATCGACTGCACATATGTGGCCATCAAAACGCCAGCAGGTGAGCCCAATGCCTTTGTCAACAGGAAGGGATTCCACTCCTTGAACGTGCAGATAGTGTGTGATCACAAGCTGCAGATTCTGCAAGTCTGTGCAAGGTACCCAGGCAACTTCCATGACGTTTACATCCTCAAACACTCCCAGGTTCCAAGACTCTTCAGTGCTCCAGCCCGGCTCGATGGATGGCTGCTGGGTGACAAGGGCTATCCCCTCAAAAGGTGGCTCATGATGCCTCTCTGCCATCAAAGAATAGAAGCTGAGCAGCAGCACAATAGGAGCCACGCCTCCACAAGGGCTTTGGTGGGGAGAACCATCGGTCTTCTCAAGATACGTTTCCCATGCCTAGACCGCCCAGGGGGCGCACTCCAATACCCCCCAAATCATATGTTGCTGATGGTGATTGCATGCTGCAGTCTCCACAATCTTGTGCTGGAAAGGGGCTACGCAGCGGATGAGGAAGACATAGACACAGTTGCTCCGGACGCACACAATGAGTCAGCAGTGAGTCCGAGGATGAACATGCACAGGAGAATGCTGAGGGGGTATACGCTGACCCGGGCATAGTCCAGGGAGGCAGGGACATCTGGGAGGCTTTAATCCAAAGAACCTTCAGCTAGCCCACCACAAATGGACCTTCAACACATGCCAGGGCTGCAGGCTCCACATTCGATACCTGAGTGCTAAACCTGCCAGGATAGGATCATTAACTAAGGGCCTTGTCAATAAAGCTCAATGTCAAACAACTCAGTCATAGCATCATGGCTTTCCATCCACTTGCAGAAGTAAGGAATCACCCTGAGGCATGGCAACATGTCAAAATTTATTGCGTGAACAAATGTAACTTCATAAAGCAAAAAAAAAACGGGTGTTGGTCATCACACCAAGTCTTCCAGAAAGTACTATGGGCCAACATAAAAGCACCAGTGAGAAACCTGTGGTGTGCCTAAGGAGCCTTAAATTTACACTTACGGGTGCTACGTCTAGGTGCTGTCCCCTTGCTGGCACTGGCGTCTGTGTTGTCTGCTCACTGTGTTGTCCTGTTGGTCTCGATGACCTTGGCAGACATCCTCTGGCCCGTGGAACATTTGATGGCCCCGCCTGGGAGGGAGCAGCCAGTTCCATGGTTGGCTTTTCCCCAGTCGCTGCAGCCTCATCAGATGCCATGGTCACTGGCAGAGGGGCAGAGGAGCTGCTGCCCTCACCTGGAGCGCCCTGAGAGGAGCCCGAAGAGACGATAAGCAGCTGCTGCGCCGAAGTGAGGTCGCTTCGGACCTCCCTGCTCACCATTGATGGATGGGCACCGATCCAGCACTGATTGGATACTTGGTGCCCAAAACATCTCCCACACTGGCACTGACCAGCTCAGGCCAATGCCGCTGTGAGGGCTTGCAGGTCCAAGCGCAACCCTAGGAGGCCCTGATTGGTCTCCTGGAGGAGCCTCTCCACAAGAGTCACCACTCTCCATGGAGGAAGCATGGCGCTCAGCCATAAGGCTCATTGCATCAGTGATGCTCCGCATGGACTCCTCCAGCACAGGCAGCATGCCATGTATAGCCTCATGTATCTCCGCCAGATCCTCCCGCATACCCTGCTGCACTTCCAGTGTTCACTGCCTCACGGATGATTCCAGAGGCACATCATCAGCCACTGACCAAGCATGTACCAGGTCCCCAGCAGTCTTCTGGCTGACAGTGCCCTGGGCACTCGTCTCTGCCCCCACCTCAAACGAGTGTGAAGTGCCCTCACCGCTGTGCCCCGGGACACTAGCCAAATATCTAATTCCCACTGAGGTGCTAGCGTCTGCGCTGGTGCCTGCCTGGCTGAGATGGTGTGACGTTGGTGAGTGGATTTGCTCTAGGGCTTCAGGGTAAGAGGTGAGACCTTTGCTTCCTCCTCCTGACCCTGCTCCGGTGATGCTGAAAGGAAGAAAAAAGACATTTGATTAGTTACAGTGCAGACAATGTGAACTTGCATGCCACTCCCCCGGATCATTATGCGCTCATCCTGCAATAATCAATGGTAAACGCATGTTGCTAACTTCAATCACTGAGCATTCAGCAGTGCTATGGCTGCTGGGACACACATGGTGACTTGAGTGCTCACCAAACATACCTCCCCATGGCAACCCAGCCTCACCGCCACCGGTGGACCTGGGGGCATGGCGCCTCTCCAGATCCATGGCCTGCTGCACATAAGCCATTAGGATGGCTAACTAGGCCTGCCCTCCACCAGTCTGCATTTGTTCAGAGGCATTGTGTGCAGTCTTCTCCTGAAAAGGAGAGAAGAGCATTGATTAGTCCAGCCTGCATCTGAATTCCCATCGCATTCCTGCCAACCCAGCCAGAGTGGGACATTGTAGGACTCCAGTTCTTTGTTACCCCGCAGCTGCCACACACTCTGGGAGGAGCTGCAGTCTGGGAAGAGTGTCCTGCAGTCAGCATAGTGGTGAAGCATTCTGGGAAGAGTGTCCTGTAGTCAGCACTGTGGTGAAGCAGCTTGGGAAGAGCGTCCTGCAGTCAGCATCACGGTGAAGCAGCCTGGGAAGAGTGTCCTACAGTCAGCATCGCGGTGAAGCAGTCACTTCTAAAAGTGATGTCAGCACAATGATGAGAACTGATTGGTGAGTAGTGGGTAAGTTTTTTTCTCCAGTTTTTTCCAGTTTAAAATAGGTTAAGCTAAGAAAAGGTAACAGTTCTAGTTTTTATCTGAAGTACATAAATAATTTAATGTTTTTTACTGTATTTAACTTAAGGTAAGGGCTTTTCTTTCAACTAGAGGCATGGCAAGGCAGCTCAGTCCCGTGTTATGTACCGCTTGCAACATGTGGGAAGTCCTAGACGCTCCTTGTGCTCTGACCGACTACGTGTGCAAGAAGTGCCACTAGCTGCAGCTACTTGAGCTCTGAGTTTCGGAGCTTGAGCGGCAGCTGGAGGCACTAAGGTGCATCCACGAGGCTGAGAGTTTCGTGGGTGGCACGTTTTTAGACATGGTCACCCCACAGCTTACAGAAGTGCAGACAGAGAGGGAATGGGTGACCATCAGTCAGAAGAAAGATGTCAGGCAGGTTGTCAGGAAATCCCCAGGGTGCATCTCGCTCTAGAACTGTTTTTCTGTGTTGGAAAATGGTGAGAGTGACAGTTCCTCTGGGGAGTGCAGCCATGCTCATGGCACTGTGAGTGGCTCAGCTGCATGGGAGAAGGAAAAAGACGGGAAGAGCAATAGTGGTAGACTCGATAGTAAGGGGAACAGACAGGTGTTTCTGTAGACGTGACTCCAGGATAGTATGTTGCCTCCCTGGTGCCAGGGTCAAGGATGTCATTGAATGGCTGCAGGACATGCTAAAGGGGGATGGCAAACAGACAGGGATCGTGGTACATATTGGAACAACGACATAGGTAGAAAGAGGGATGAGGTGCTGCAAGCAGAATTTAGGGAGCTAGGAAACAGATTAAAAAACAGGACCTCAGGTAGTAATCTTTGCATTAAGTCTGTTGCCATGCACTAGTGAGTATAGAAATTGGTGGTTAGTCCAGATGAATGCATGGCTGGACAGATGGTGCAGGAGGGAGGGCTTTAGACTTCTGGGACATTGGGACTGTTTCTGGGGACGGTGAGACCTGAACAAGGCGGATGGGTTGCACCTGAACCAGAATGGGACCAATATCCTTGCAGGGAGGTTTGCTCATGCTGTTGGGGAGGATTTAAATTAACTTGGCGGGGGGATGGGATCCTGAGAGGAGGTTCAACAGGAGGAGATGAACAGCCAAAATTAGAAGAGAGAGCAAATGAGCCTGGAAGGCACGAAAATTATAGGCCAGTTAAGGCACAAGGGAGTTTGGCAAGGTTGGATGGTATTTATGTTAATGCAAAGGGTCTGACAAATAAGGCAGATGAGTTGAGGGCACAAATTAACACGTGGAAGTATGATGTTATTTCTGTCACAGAGACATGGTTGAGAGAGGGGCAGGATTGGCAGCTTAATATTCCAGGATATAGAGTCTTCAGGTGAGACAAGGAGGTAAAAGAGGAGGAGGTATTGCAATATTGATCAAGGAATCACTTACAGCAGTAAGGAGGGATGACATCTTAGAAGGCTCCTCAAATGAAGCCATAGGGTTAGAACTGAAAAACAAAAAAGGAGCAATCACATTGCTGAGAGTGTACTATAGGCCCCCAAACAGTCAGAGAGAAATAGAGGAGCAGATATGTAGGCAAATTTCAAAGAAGTGTAAAAATAATAGTGCAGTAATAGTGGGGGATTTCAACTTCCCCAACATTAACTGGGTTAATCATAGTGTGATAGGTTTAGAGGGAGTGGAATTCTTAAAATGTATCCAGGAGAGCTTTTTAAGCCAGTATGTAGAAGGTCCTACAAGAGAGGGGGAGGTCCTGGACTTAATTTTAGGAAATGAAGCCGTGCAAGTGGTAGAGGTATCAGTGGGGGAGCATTTTGGAGATAGAGTTCATAACTCGGTTAGATTCAATGTTGTTATGGAAAAGGACAAGGATGGGCCAGAAATCAAAGTTCTAAATTGGGGGAAGGCCGATTTTAATAAGATCAGATATGATTTGGCCAGAGTGGACTAGGAGCAGCTACTTTTAGGTAAATCTGCATCAGAGCAGTGGGACTCATTCAACAAGGAAACAGGGAGAGTACAGGGCCAACATATTCCAGTAAAGACAAAGGATGGGACCAACAAATCCAGGGATATATATGATTGGACAAAGAGGAAAAGGGAGGCTTATGGCAGATACCGAGGCTCAAAACAGTGGAAGCCCTGGAGGAGTATAGAATGTGTAGGGGGGAACTTAAAAAGGAAATTAGGAGAGCAAAAAGGGAGCATGTAAAAACATTGGCAGGTAAAATAAAGGAAAATCCAAAGTTATTTTACAAACGCATTAAGAGTAAGAGGATAACTAGGGAAAGAGTAGATCCCATTAAGGACCATGGTGGTAATTTGTGTGTGGAGCCGGAAGACGTAGGTAGGGTTCTAAATGAATACTTTGTGTCGGTGTTCACAAGTGAGAGGGACAACGTGGGTATGGAAATCAGGCAGAAGGACTTGACATAATTAAATAAATTAGCATAGAAAGGGAGGATGTTCTAAGTGATCTGGCAGGCTTAAAAGTAGATAAATCTTCAGGCCTGGATGAAATGTATCCCAGGGTGTGGAGTGAGGCAAGGGAGGAGATAGCAGGGGCAGTGGCAATAATTTTCAATACCTCTCTGGCCACAGGAGAGGTGCCAGAGGACTGAAGGACAGCCAATGTGGTACCGTTATTCAAGAAGGGAGGAAGGGATACACCAGGGAACTACAAGTCAGTCAGCATAACCTCAGTGGTGGGGAAACTATTGGAAGCAATTCTGAGGGACAGAATTAATCTATACTTAGAGAGGAAGGGATTAATCAAGGACAGTCAACATGGTTTTGGCCATGTCTGACCAATTTGATTGAATTTTTCGAAGAGGTGACCAGGTATATAGATGAGGGCAATGCATTTGACATAGTCTACTTGGACTTCAGCAAGGCTTTTGATAAGGTCCCGCATGGGAGACTGATAACAAAGGTAAGAGCCCATGGATCCAAGGCAATTTGGTAAATTGGATCCCGAATTGGCTGAGTGGCAGGAAGCAGAGGGTGATGGTCGAGGGGTGTTTTTGTAACTGGATGCCTGTGTCCAGTGGGGTTCCACAGGGATCAGTGTTGGGTCCCTTGCTGTTTGTGGTATATATAAACGATTTAGACTTAATTGTGGGAGGGTTGGTCAGTAAGTTCGCGGATGACACGAAAATTGGTGGAGTGGTAAATAGTGAGGAGGCCTTAGATTACAGGAGGATATAGACGGGCTGGTCAGATGGGCTAATCAGTGGCAAATGGAATTTAATCCGGATAAGTGTGAGATGATGCACATGCTTGTGATGTAAGGGAATACATGATGAATGGTAGGACCCTGGGAAGTACCAAGGATCAGAGGGACCTTGGTGTGTATGTCCACCGGTCCCTTAAGGTAGCGAGACTGGTAGATAAGGTGGTTAAGTAGGCGTATGAGATACTTGCCTTTATTAGCCGAGGCATGGAATATAAGAGCAGGGAGGTTATGCTGGAACTGTGTAAATCGCTGGTTAGAGCACAGCTAGAGTATTGCGAATTATAGGAATCTGCATTATAGGAAGGATGTGATTGTACTAGAGAGAGTGCTGAGGAGATTTACCAGGATGTTGCGTGGAGAGTTTTAGTCATGAGGAGAGATTGGATAGACTGGGGCTATTTTCCCTGGAGCAGAGGAGATTGAGGGGGTACATGATTGAGGTGTATAAAATTATGAGGGGCATAGATACGGTAGACAAGAAGTAACTTTTCCCCTTAGTAGAGGGACCAATAACCAGGGGGCATAGATTTAAGGTAAGGGGAAGGAGGTTTAGAGGGGATGTGAGGAAGAATTTTTTCACCCAGAGGGTGGTGGGTATCTGGAACTCACTGCTTGAAAGGTTGGTAGAGGCAGAAACCCTCAACATTTGAGAAGTATTTGGATGTGCACTTGTGATGCTATGGCGTACAAGGCTATGAACCTAGTGCTGGAAAATGGGATTAGAATAGTTAGGTACTTGTTTGACTGGCACAGACTTGATGGGCTGAAGGGCCTTTTTCTGTGCTGTAGACCTCAATGACTCTATGACTCATCGAAACAAGCCAGGGCTGACCACACTCCCCTTTGCCCAAATGCTGCTTCCTTCACATGTGGCAACACAAGCTGTCACCTTGCTAAACAAGGAGGCACAAGCATGTGGAGCCCAAAGACCAGCGGACGGATTGGTGCCCCGTCAACTGGAAGCTCCCCTCCCTGACTTTGACATGCTTCCCAGTTCCAGCACTCTACCTAGGTGCAGACCATTGACTTTCAACCCCATTCTATACTCTGGGTGTCAGTGCCACACATGCTGCAGATGCAGAACACATCCTAGCTCAACTCCTCTCAGGGTGAACTGGGAATGGGCAATATGTGCTGGCACACCCAGTGAGGGATACATGCTGTGAAGGATTCAGTGTCGTTACTGTATTCAGAGTTGCGGCAGGGCGGGGGTGGTTGGCGGGAAAGGGTGATGACTGCATTAAGTGACTTGAGGCAACATGGTACTCACCCTTCCCAAGCGCAGGAGATTGTTGAATCTTTTGTGGCACTGGACCCATGTGCACCGCACAACATCATAGGAGCTCACAATCTCGGCTACCTCCTCCCACGCACATTTGGTCAGGTGGGGAGGCCTCCGCTTCCCATCCCTCGGAAGAAGGACCTCCTGCCATGCTGTCACCTCCTCCAGGAGGGCAGCTAGCCACTCATCGGTAAAACGAGGGGCACACTACCCCACTGGCCTACCATCCGGCCTGGCCTGTCCCAATGGCCTACCCTCTGGCCTGGCCTGCCCCGCTGGACTACCCTCTAGACTTGCGTCAGTCACATTGAACCTCTGATGTGCTCTTCTCCCAGCCATTGTGAGCAGCCTTGCAAAGGCTGCCAGGCCTTCATCTAACAGGCCGCCAGGTCGCCATTGGACCCAGCGGTCTGTGCACTCTCACCGCTGCCCGCCCACTCCCACTCTCACTATCCATGGGAGTCGTGAACTACGCTGGGCGGGCCTTAATTGGCCCACCCACATAAAATGGCAGCGCGAACCCAATCCGCACGGCCCACCCAGCATGGGGAAAATTCTCCCCATTGTATCCGAACAAAGCAGATGGGTTATCGATAAAGAGAAATGCAATTCAAAGGGGTGCAAAAAGCAAATCATATAGAGACAACCAAATACTGGAAACACAGAGTACTACAATTTCAATGCCAAACTGACAAAGTCCACCCAAAGCAACTGAGACTACCATTCCTCCAAACATGAAGAACTGTCAAGCCTCCAGACCATTTGAAGTTATAAAATCAGAGACTTGAGGATGGTGGGGGTAGGGGGCGGTGTGGGAGAAAGGGTATCAAGTAAAGATTGCATTGTAAATATATTTGGGTGAGGACTTGAGGGGAGAGGTAATATAAGGATGTTCAGGCAGAGTAAGAGTTAATGTGGGACTGGAGAGCCCATGGTATGATGTAGAGGGTCACATGATAGTTGACTGTGTGTAGAGTCGAGTCTGGAAGGAACTAACATGGAGACAGCATCCATGCATGGCAGTACCTTGGATACGTATATATTTTAGGTTACCAATAAACAGTTTAAGATCAACCATGCAAGCCTCCAGACCTCTTAGTGAGAGACCAAACAACATTACAACACTACTAAACTACAGTACCAATCTACAGCAATGTTTGTATGTACATCTGATTTGTTGCCTGTTTTCCACGCCTAAAAAATAATTAAATCAAATGAATATCCCCTCCCAGGTGAAAAAGGCTGTGTGTGCTTTGGCAAGGAATTTATATTAGCACAATTACCAGATAGTGTTTCTGCTGTACCTGTCTGCCAGCGCAAATTGGAAGAGAGACTCAGTCACCTTATAAATTATTATTAAAGGAACTGCTAAATTGATATGGCTATCTAAAAGAAGCTCCTATCAGAAGATACTCAAGGGATATATTGTACAGCAGTCCAAGTACACCACTGTGAGAGCATTTTTAAAAATTAGATATGTTACTCAGATTTAAAAAAAATTTTCTTCAGTCATTTTTTAGGTTGGCTTAATTTAGTTATGATTATCTTGAGAATGTTAAAGAAAAGGGAATTGATGGATTCCTTTTTTCTGAAAGAACTGGATGATGAGGAAGTAAGTTTTTTAGATATTGTTCTTTTCTAAATGAAGTTTCATGTCAGCTAATCATCATTATTGCATCATTTTGTTTACTTAATAGGCAACGCTCCATAGTTTGGACAAGGAATGGAAGCTCTCTGGAATCAGGCAGATTTTTTTGAATAGACTGATTGGTGAAGTTGGAACACTTGGTTGCAAATCGGGACAGTTAATTTGGCCAAGCTCTGTAACACTCACATCTACTGGGGATCTGGTAGTTAAAAGACAGTGGAAATGACAGGATCCAGACCTTCAGCCCTGAAGGACTCTACAAACATGGCTTTTCTTATGAATCTGCTCCAATAAAATGCTTGGGAGATGTTAAAACTATCAGAGATGGACGGTTACTAGTTACCAATGATGCCAAAGCTATCAAAGTGTTTACTAGAGAAGGACAATTAATCCACCAATTAACAATGCCAAATATCAACTGGAATCACTCCTATGGATTAGCAATATTGCCAAGTGATAATGTGGCAGTAACTGACTGGCCAGAAGGAGGGAAAGTCCACTTTATGTGTGTAGATTGGAAAGAAAATAAAATTCTAGAAATGGATGTGATAGAGGGATTTTATCGGCCTACCTGTGTGGCAGTTAGTAAGGTAGGTGAGCAGTTTCAGAATATCGGTGAAAGATGTGTCTTAAATCTGTGTTTAAGACCTCAAAAACCAAACTTACTGTGTAAGTATCTTGGAAGACAGTTCCGTGATGTTTGGTTATGTAATGGTTTAATTGCGTTGCTGATTTCTGTTTGCTACCACTGTCGTTCCAAGCACTCCTCATTTTTCACCTCTGTTCTCTCACCTCAGTATTCTCTTCTTTCAGTGCTCATTTTTTCTTTCATCCCTATTCTCTTCCTTCTTCCTGTAGTTACTCAGTGACTCCCAGAGACCAACAGGACAAACCATTGTCACTTCAAGTTCTATTTTAAAAGTTTAGAGCTAACATCACTGCAGTAAGCTACTGCTGGTGTTCAGGTACCCAAACATGAGCCCCTGTGGGACGGAAAAGAGAAAAGGGGGATAAATGCTTCTTAGCAACAAATGACATTCCCCTGACCAACAGGACAGGCGTGATTGTGCTAAATAGTTTATTTGATCATATGTTATGTTCCATTCTTACTGAGATATTTATGTCATAGAATGAATCAACACGGTATTAATTAAGTTGATATGAATTTATTCTAAGTAACAAAATCAGCATGAATTCATAAAGTGTCTCTAATGTCAAAAAATGAGCCAAGGTGTTTCCCAGGGCCATAAGAGCAAGTCAAAGAATGAGATGTTAGGATGGATAACTAAAAGCTTAGGTAAAGAAATGGTTTTTAAAGAGTGTCTTAAAAGATGAGAGGGAGATGGAGAGGTTTAGATAGGCGCAATGCTCTGGAATTCCCAGAGTGGCTGAAGGCAAGGCTACCAAATGGCCAAGTGAAAGGAAGATGCATAAGAGGAATGCAGAGTTCCAGGATGTATTGTAGGACTGCAGGAGGTTATAGAAATAGGGAGGGCAAGACCTTTTGAAGGGATTTAAACAGAAGAATAAGATCTTTAAGTTTAAGGCAAGAGGTGGGGTGGGGAAACTAGGATTTACTGTAGGTCAATGGGGACAGGGTAGATGGCTGAGAGGGTCTTTGTGAGTGGTAGGGTACAGGCATCAGAGTTTTAAATTAGCTAAAATGGAAGACGGAAAGCCCACTAAGAGAGTTCTTTAGAATAGTCATTGTAGGGGATTGTTGCATCTCTTTTAACAGGTGCATTTGGCCTTGGTGGCCTTGTTCCACTTTCTTTTCTAGTTTTTATGTGTCATCTCTTCCATAGCTTTTCTCTCAGGGCGACACCATAAATAGATAAAAATGATTACTACACATGTTCTCTGTAGTCCCACTAGTCTCTTTTCAGACTCTCAGGAGGAAACAGTAGAAACATTGCACAATTTTAAAGTCATTGGTTGTTTGCTGGATATGGTCATGAGGAAGTTACAACAAAGGTCAATCTTGATTTCACTCCATGAAAAAGCACATGCACACAAAACACACTCATACATACACTTACTTCTTAGCCAGAAGCACTTAGCAGCAGGAATTCTGGCTGAGCTGTTCCTCTCTAGCCTGGAGACAATGAGACCAATTATAGCTTACTATCTATTATCTGGAAAAGATCAGTTAATGAAACACAGGTCAGGGAATGAACAGGGACCAGTTCTGTTGAAGGATCATGAGGACTCGAAACATCAACTCTTTTCTTCTCCGCCGATGCTGCCAGACCTGCTGAGCTTTTCCAGGTAATTCTGTTTTTGTTTTGGATTTCCAGCATCCACAGTGTTTTGTTTTTAATCAGGTCTCTCTGCCTGAGATGGTTATTTATTCATCAGTGTGGTAGTGAGTAGGATTATAATGATTTGTAAACCAAAAAATGAAAGGTTAGAGATTAAATTTCCTGCTGTGCAACAGGGTTGGGGCACAGTTTCATTGATGTAAAGGATAATGTTCAGCAAAGCTGTAAAACTCATATTCTGCTCACATTTTTGATTTTCAAATAAACAAGCTCCTAATAGAAACTAGAAATTTAACAAGGTTGAGTTTGGAGGAAAAGTGTGTGGTCATAGATTCTGGTAATAAATTTACTTGAATTATAAAATCTTGGAAACTTACAGCACAGAAGGAGGTCATTCAACCCATTGTGCCTATGCTGGCTCTTTCAAAGAACAGGTCTGCTTCGTCCCATTCCCTTGCTTTTTGTCTGTAACCCCATAGTTGTTCATCCTTGAGTACCTGTCCCATTCTCTGTTATTTATGGAATGAGCTTCCATCATCTTTTCAGGTGCAGCATTCCTGATCTTGACAACTGAGTGAAAAAAAATGTGTCCCCACTTGATCTTTTGCAACTGATTTTAAATTTATAGTTATTGATCCATTTGTCAAATGGAATAGTTTTTTTTCTCTATCTACTCTTTTTCTCTGTCCCTTTTAAAATATAACACAGCACATTTTTACAAATGTAATGACACTCATTTCTTTAACAGGATGAAGATGTCCTAGTTACTGAAGGGCAGCTATTTGGTCCATATGAGGGTAGATGCATAAAAATTATTGATAAAGAAAGGACCATCCAAAAGAAAATTGGACCAAAGTATGTAAGTAAATTAGATTTCATTAATCCATCTGGGATATGTGTAGATGAAAATGGAAATATCCTTGTTGCTGATAAAGGACAAAACTGTGTGGTGATGTTTAATCCAGACCTGTCCCTCACTGCAATCATAGTGAAGCAGGACCTTCAAGGACCCTGTGGATTGTGTCTGACACAGGAAGGGTATTTAGCTGTTGCAGATTGCCATCATCACAATGTGAAAATTTATCAGTACACATGAAGATACGCTGAGAATGCCACCTCTCCATGGAATGTTGGGATTACATTGGTTGGCATTCTTCTGTTGGTTTATGACTGGACTAAATGTGTTATCTGTTTTGAGGCTGCAGATGCCTTTAACTTGTTCTAAAAAAAATCTGTTGTGAAATCATTTAACTTTATGTTTACTTTTTGTGTTTGTAACTAGCAGATTAAAAAATAAAAGTCTGCAGTCCACAGATGCAGCGCAGGATGTTGCCTGGCCTGAAGAACGTTAGTTATGAAGAAAAATTGGATAGGCTAGGGTGTCCATTGGAACAGAGGAGGCAGAGGGGAAACTCAACAAGTATATAAAATTGAGGGGTCAAGGAAGGCCTTCTTCCCCTTCGGTAAGGGGTCCAGAACCGGGGGCATAGATTTAGGGTAAGTGTTGGAAGGTTTAGAGGGGAAAGGAGATGCGAGGGGAAGTACTTTCATCCAGAGGGTGGTGGGGATCTGGAACTCAATACCTGAAATGTTGGTAGAGGCAGAAGCCCTCCAGGACATTTATAAAGTACTTGGGATACGCACTTCAAGTGCTGTAAGCAACAAGGCTACTGTTACCAAGGCCCAGATAGTAGGATTAGGCTGGATGGCTCCATGTCACCCGGGCCGAATAGCTTCCTTCCATTCTGTAAATTTCTGTGGTTCTATAGGATCAGGTACACTCAAGTTCCATTGATTTCAGTTCTTAATTGGAACCATATCGAGCAGGAAATCACTGAGGTTTCAGCACCACCCAACAGAGGCAAGGGCAAATGCGACAAGCGAGACTCACGTTTGTGTCATCTCTAATCCCTGTTGATGGAAGGCTGAAGCCAGTGGTAAACTTGACAGTTGTAGGCATCAGCTCCAGCATTCAATGAAAAAGATGTCAACAAAAAAACAAAAAAACTCACCCAAAGATGCCCAGAAAAAAATAAAGTAAAAAAATTATAGGGTAAATTTTGAGTAAGGTCCCTAGCACTTGGAGATTTGCTTGGCAAGAGTGTAAACTAAAGAATTAGGGTATCTCCCCAGATATACTGGTCATCAAAATGATCAGCATCATACTGACCTCCATACCTGACCCTTTGACCTGTAGTAACATTGAGCAAAGATTTCAAACCTACCATTAAAATTATGTTCATAATGAAAAAACGTGATAAAGCATATTAAAGAAAATTTGGCAGTCACACAATATTTTTCTTATTTTTAAATATTTAAAGGCTCACTGTTATTAGCTGGTTATTAAAGCGCATTGTAATTCTTTTCGGCAGTAACCAACTTCAAACGTTTGTTGATGACTGCAAATTGGGATTGATTGCAAATGTTTAGTGTTGAGCCAGGTATATATCTAGAGTTCTCAAAATCTTCTCCCATTTGATTGGAATTGTATTCCTAGTCTATGAGGCTGGTAAAGCAGACCCACAGAGTGAGTAGTCCAGAAAGCTAACCTTCTTGGCCATATTTTAGCTCCTGGACCATAGTACATATGGTGGGAATACACAACTCTTAAAGGCTTGATGCTCACTCTTAAAGCGCTATTTAATGAAGTTATTCTTTGAGATATAGTTATAAGGGGTCCTTCTAAAGAAGGATGATCATCTTTGTGAAGCATGTTCCACTTTCTGGAAGAGTATTGTCAGAGTTGTGTGGATGAAAGTGCCAGAAAGGGTCAATTCTGTGTCAGTATCCAAGAACATGTGAGGTGGTTGCTGGCTTCAGGACGGTTACCAGGATAAGAGCTGCTTTTGTCTTGTTCATTTTAAAAATATTGCCATACACTAATCAGCATTTCACAAAGCTTGTTCCTTCCAAGAGGGACATCTGCTCAAATATTTCCCAAGTGCACGTGCGTGCCTTTCTTTTCCCAGAACACTGTACATTACAGGTAGAATGTAACATCTGTGCTCCATTTCAATGTGGCAAACTGGCACCCTGCTTACGTCACATAGCCCTTTCTCTGAATGTGCAGTGTACAGCTGAGGTGAACTCAATGAAATTAAAACTGAGCAACCTCTGTAATGGATGGGACATTCACTCCCCTAGGTTGCTGGCCAGGTGGTGAAGATGCAATTTTATCTCTAAGTTCTTTAAAATTAAAGCCCAGGATCAGGCTAAATTTCCAAAACTGAGACCTTTTTGATGCAGAAGGGTAGGAGGAGGGTATTGCATAAAGTACAAGATTAAAGATGGAGGGGCAGGGGACATAAGAAGAAAGAGGGGCATGATAGATAGTGTAAAGAAGGTAGCCTAGAGATACAAGGGCGGAGGGGGGGAGAGGAAAAGTGATAGGGAGAGGTTGTGGGAGTTAAGAAGAATAGGGGGAACAGGGATGCCAATAGAGAGAAGGATGAAGGGCATTTTCATAAATAGGTGGTGCCCATAAAATATATGCTGACTCCTGGTTGTCTGCCCTGTGGGAAACCAGGAATATCTAGAGTGGTTGCTGCTCCAACGGGAAATGGAGTTTTACAGTTGAAGAAAGGTGAAACCATGAATAAAGGCGAATGAAAGGTAAAACCATGAACCAGTCACTCTTGAGATCAATTTGGGAATGGCATTTCAGCCCCACTGTGCTCATCCTACGTACATATGGCAGCACTGTGTAGGTGTACTTTACATTAGCCACGGGAAAAGCAAAACCGGAAGGATTTCTGAAGGATGTCTTCTTGTTGACAGTCCCACCCCACGTCTGTCAATGACATTACAGCAATATTGAATGAAATATGACATCAGAGAACCCAAGCAAGCTGAAGTCAATGGGGGTCAAAGAGAAAAAAAAAATCACACTTGACACAAAGAAAGATGGTTATGGGTGTCAGAGGCCAGTCATCATAGCCTCAGGACATTACTGCAGAAGTTCATTAGGGAGGTGTGCTCAGCCCAACCTTCATCAGTTGTTTCACTAATGATCTTAATTCCACTATGAGGACAAAAAAGAGGCTGTTTGCTGACAATTCCAAAGTTCAGCTCCATTCACATCTTGTAGCATGTGGCATAACCCTGACTGCTTTCTTTGGAAAATAAACTCATAACTGGTACTGATCCTTGGACAAATGTAAATTAACTTCTCCCTTTACGCTTTGATGTGGAGATACAGATGGGTGGATGCATGCAGCCTCACCAGTGTGAGCTGTCTCTGTTAATCTTTCTTCTCTTCCAAGAAGCAAAGCTAGAGGGCTTCTCAATGGGTGCACCAATGTGACCTGTCTGAAAGATATGATAAATGGCAGTCCCTTAGCTAATGGCATTAAGGCAAAGTAAATGCTGACAACAAAGAACAATAACAAAATAAGGCTTTAAAACCCTGGTAAATGTTTATGCTAGTTCCTGCATCTATTTTTTCTTTCAAGCACTGCTGGATGCTCACAATGTATTGGTAGAAAAAATGAAAATGGGATGCATGATGTCATGTTGCCTCACTTAAATGTGAAAAGCAGGGTTAATTCTCTGCTTTATTTACATTGCTGTGTTAAGAGTGTTCCTGTTTAGCAATACATTTTATAGAGTTGCCCTGCAGACAACTAACAGATGCTAGGCTCTTCCCCACTATCACACATCACGTGTGTGAGAGCACGCACCAGGGCTGCAATTAATTAGGTGAAGTCCCTTACCAGGCAATTCCTCAGCAGGATGAATCTAGACATCACCAACTCAGGGCCTTTGGAACACCAGATCCCTATAGCATTAATTATGATATTCTTCAGGATCTGCAGCTGTTCTTAGATGGGTGTTCCCCAACCAATTCAACAGAGGAGAGGGCTCTGCTATTGTCTGCAGCGCCCCTCAGGTGAAGGGAATGATCAGGTGAAAGAACAATCAGGCTAGAGGGTGACAGTAATGATCAGGAAGAAGGGTAGTAAAGATGGGAAGAAAAATGTGAAAAGAAGTCAGGTGCTACGGATAGGAAATATTCACAGAATAACAAGGTGTATATAATTGCAGAATACACTGTTTTAAAAAGATTGTGCACTGTAGTCCAATTATCACAAGTATCTGAATCCTCTTCAGCTTATGTCTACACTTGGTGTTGACTCCCTATGTGCAACATCACAGATTAATTAATAATGACCTTAGTACTGTACATTTTTGAACAATCATGTGACAAAGTGATGCTGCAGACTAAGTGCAGCAGAACCATCATAATAGCTGGTTCCCCTCTTGCCTATCCAGTCCTAGCCAGAGAATCTCCTGTAATGGCATCTCTTCCTGCTTCTGAACTATTATGACTAGAGTCCCACTAGAATTTTTGGCTTTCTCCTATTTCCTATCTATATGCTGCTCCTTGGCGATATTGTCTCTAAATGTGACATTAGGCTCCACATGTTATATTTATTTTCCAAGTGGTCAGAGTTATGCCACATGGACTCTGATGGCACCCAGTTCTGCCTTACAACTGTCTCTCTTGACCCTTCTACTGTCTCTTTGCTGTAAGCCAAGTTTTTCAACATCCAGTTCTGAAGAAGTTTCAATTTCCTCCAATTCAACATTGGGAAGAACAAGGGCATCATCTCGGGCCCTGGCCATGAACTCCGTTCCTTTGCCAGCATTTCCATCCCCCTACCAGTCTACTCGTAGTATCCTATTTGACCTGAGTTGAGCTTCTGACTTCATATCTCTCCATCGAAAGACTTCCTATTTCCTCTGTAACATCGCCTGTCTCCACCCCTGCCTCAGCTTACTTGCAGTTGAAACCTCATCTGTATCTTCGCTCCTTATGATCTCGATTATTCTAATGGTCTTCTGGCCAACCTCCCATCTTCCACCCACTGTAAAAGTGAGCTAATTCAAACTCTGCTGCTTGTATTCTGACTTGCACCGAGTCTTGTACATCAATCGCCCTTATTCTCATTAAACTACATTGGCATGTGGCCCACCAACAACTCAAAATTCATATCTCTACATGGTGTCTCCCCTCCTTTTTTTGTTTCCTGTAACCTTACAACCCTCTGAACTCTACATTCCTCCAACTCCTGCTTTTTGTACATCTCTGACTTCCATCACCACACTGTAGGCAGCTGAGCTTTTGGCCATCTTGTGCCTGAGCTCTGGAATTCCACCACTAAACCTCAAACTTAAAACCTAAACTTGTACATGAATAGGAGGCAGTATAGCAAAGATTAACTCTTGGGAATAGGGAGGGGTGTCCTGTGATGAGAAGCTGAATAAATTGGGCCTAAATTCTCTGGAGTTAAGAATGAGAGATCTCATTCAAACATAGAAGACTGTGAGGGGCTTGACAGAGTAGACACAGAGATGTCTACCCTGACTGGAAGATCCAAACATAGGAGCACAGTCTCAGGATAAGGGGCTGATCATTAGGACTGAGATGAGGAGACGTTTCTTCAAAGGGTTGTGGTCTTTTGAAATTCTCTACCCCAGAAGGTTTTGGATGCTCTATCATTGAATATACTTAGGGCTGAGACAGTTTTTTGGTCTCTCAGGGAATCAAACTGGGAACAGGTATAAGCCATGACTGCATTAAATAACACAGCATGCCCCCAAGGGGCTGTATAGTCTACTCTTGCTCCTATTTCTGACGTTCTTATGCTAAACCTCTGACTCTGTATCTCTCCTCCTTTAAGACCCTTCTTGTAACAAGCTCTTGAACAAAACTGCTAACGTTTCCTTTGGCTCAGTGTCAATTTATCATCTGAAAACCCGCCTGGAAATATTTTACTGCGTCAGAAGTGCTACATAATAAAGGAAAGTTGTTAAGTGCACAGGGTAACGGAGAATAATTACTGTTCATACTATCTGCATATAGTCTGAGCAGGGTATGAAATGCTCCGACTATTTATTAAAGCTCCCGAGCTGTTTCCTTGTACACTATCTCATCGTCAGTTCCAGGGGCGCCTGGCTGCCACGTGCGCATGCGCACGCCTCCCGGTCACGTTCCCCGCGTGCACGTCTCCCGGACGCACCTTGCAACGGCCGGGAGCCATGGAGACGGAAGCACATGACGGGAAGGCAGGCCCGGCCGGAGCCGAGCAAGATGGAGGGATCGGGTGACGATGATATCCAGCCGTTGCTCAGCAGGGAGCGGAAGAAAGGTGCGTGAGTCCGACTTACCCTTCACCCCATCCCGGTGTTACATTTGAACGTCTCGGTGCTGGCACGAGCCAGAGGATTGCCAAGAGTCTAATTCTTTCATCCTTATGTGGGATTGCCACCTGTCTAGTTTTACTCCAGTTTTGTTTTTCTGGAGAGCAGTATATACGATTCTCTAAAAGATAATCAGACCGCAAAAATCTTGAAACAGTGTAAGTTTTCTCACTGCGATGGTATAGCCAAAAAAGTGAAGTGTCCATTCGGCCTATCGTGCCTGTGCTGGCTCTTTGAAAGAGCAATCCAGTCAGTCCCACTCCCCTGCTCTTTCTCCATAATTATTCCCCTTCATTTATGTATTCAACTCCCTTTTGAAACTTATTATTGAGTCTGCTTGCTCGGCTCTTTCAGATTATAATGAGTCTGCATGGAAAAACAATCCTTGACACAGAATTGTTACATCGCAGAAGGAGGCCATTTGGCCCATTGTCTCTGTACTGGCTCTCCAAATGAGCAGTGCACCTAGTGCCATTCTCCTGCCTTCTCCTCATAACCCTGCACATCCTTTCCCTTCAAGTAACAGTCTAATTTCCTATTGAATGCTTTGATTGAACCTGCCTCCACCACACTTTCAAGCAGTGACCTTAACCACTTGCTGTGTGAAAAAGTTTTTTCTCATATCACTTTTGCTTCTTTTGCCAATTACTTTAAATCTATGGCCTCTTGTTCTTGATCCTTTTACGAGTGGGAACAGGTTCTTCCTATCTACTCTGTTCAGACCCCTCAGGCTTTTGGTTACCTCTATCAAATCTCCTCTCAGCTTTCTTTTCTCCAAGGAAAACAATCCTAACTTCTCTAATCTATCTTCATTGCTGAAGTTCCTCATCCATGGAACCATTCTCATGAATCTTTTCTGCATTCTTTCCAATGCCTTCACATCCTTCCTAAAGTGTGGCACCCAGAACTGGACGCAACTGGAGTTCTCTTTGTTCTTTTGCCATTTTCCTTAAACTTTTGTCCATTGATGCTCTTGTCAATGGAAACAGTTTCTCCCTATCTACTCAATCAGAATTTTCATGATTTTGAAGTCTCTATTAAATTTCCTCTTAACCTCTGCTTGAGGTGGTTACAATCCCAGTTTCTCCAATCTCTCCATGTAACTCAGAGATGAGAAATTTGTGCAGTGTGGTGGAATTGTGACTTTTGAATCATGGAATTCCACCCTTTTAATTTTCTTCCTGAACTCTGCCCAAGGGTGCTGCCACTCAACCTCTCTCCTGCCTGTATCCGGCTGCTATCAGCACTGAGCCACTTTCACTGCTAAGATGGTGGTGCTAGTAATGGTTACCGGGTGCTGGCTCTCAGGATATTGGTGAAGCTAGCAAGTGGCCCACCGGCCACTTGGAATACAAGTATAGCATCAAAAGACTGCACTTAGTGCACAGTGATGACTGCATCGCCTTCTGGACTCTCAGGCGTAGTACATGGTCACTGGATATTAGCAGTGGGCTTCAGGGCAAAGTTGCTTCCCATGTGGCGAGGTGGAGTGGGGGGGCGGCGGGCGCTAGGCAGGGAGCGAGACCTGTGTCAGTCATTGCATTGCTACTTGCTGCAGTTCACCACTGTCCCTTTCCCCTTGCAGCCCTCTGGCTCAGCCCGTATATAAAATGTAACCAGCTTGTCACTCGGAGGTGCCTATAACCAACCCAACAATATTTCGGGAAGGGTTTCAGCCAGTGTTGCAGAGAAGGCGAAGAGATTTCTGCTACTGGTTGCTTGTATGAAATCATAAAAATGCTTTTAAAAATTAGTTTGATAAAAGTGGGCAGTGGAAATCTCTTTCCTTGTATTCAGTTGGCAGTCAGAAGCATTAATGGTGAATGCAACGCAAGCTTGTTTCTCCCATGATTGATGAAGCAGGCTACTTTTTGAACCCAGAGATGCATAGGCAGATGAGGCCAAGTTATGTTTCCCTACTGGACTCAACCGATAGTGCTTCGACATCTGGGCTGAAGTTTACTTGTGTAGGCTCTTGAGCAGTTCGAGGTTCAGTCACGTAAGACTCCCATGCAGGGGTGAGAGCAGAGGTCAGAGAGATTGAAACACACACACTGGTTTTGAAACTTTCTTCTTTTAAAACAAAGTGTGTTGCATATCAAACATTTTAGAAAAAGCAAGAGTGTAAGCCACTGCCAAATGAAAGAGTCCTGATGAATTTTATTTAAGCTTTTCTTTCTGTCATTACTGGAACACTTTCTTTGTATCTGACTAAACTTGCTTGGAGTTGAATGTAAATCATTCTGTTATTTTTCTGTTTTATACAGTGAAATTTCAGTTCTGTGGGCACACAGGCAATAAAGTGTTTGCATATCTCATCTGTTAAAAGTTGAAGTTTACTGAGATCTGCTTAAAAAGTTGCCTAATGTTTTTTGTTTTGATGCAGTTTTCAAGTGAATTTGGGAATTTTAATATTCCCCTTGATTTTTGACTGCACTGTTTTAGACAGTGCTGTTATACATGGACTGCAGCATACTGATTCTAGCGTGGAATTTAACAGGTATTGTTTCAGGCAGAAAAGTGGCAAATGGAATTTAATCCAAAGATGCATAAGGCAGTGTATTTTGGTGATAAAACATAATAAATGGTACAATTCAGAGAAGTGCAGAAGAACTGATAGACCTTGGAGTTTATGTCAATATCTCCCTGAAGGTGGCAAGACAGATAGACAAGATGGTCAAGAACACATGTGCAATACTTTCTTTTAATGGTCATGGCCTAGAGCACATGAGTAGGGGAGGTTATGCTAGAACTATATAAAACACTAAGCTGAGAGAAGGACGAAGGCTGCAAAGAAATATAGTCAGATTAAGTGAGTAGACAACAAGGTGTCAGATGGAATACAATTTATGGAAGTGTGAGGTTATTCGCTTTGGTCATAAGAATAGAAAAAGAGAATATTTTATAAAAGATGTACAGCTTGTAAATGTTGTTGGTCAGAGAGACTTTGGTGTACTTGTACGAGGAACATAAAGTTAACATGCAGGTACAACAAGCCAATTAAGAAGGCAAATTACATGTTGGCCTTTATTGAATGGGGATTGGGGTACAAGAATAAGGAAGTCTTGCTGCAATTATGCAGGATTTGAGACCACAACAGGGGTACTGAGTACAGTCTTGGTCTCCGTATCTAAGGCAGGATATACTTGCTTTGGAAGTGCTATAACAAAGGTTCATTAGATCGTTCCCTGGGGCGAGAGGGTTGTTCTATGATGAGAGTAAATTGGGCCTATTCTCACTGGAGTTTAGAAGAATGCAGTGACTTTGCTGCATGTGCTATAATGTGTTCATAATCCCTTGTCACAAAAAAATTCAGACTTTTTTGTCTTTGGCCACTCTGATCCCTGATAAGTAAAGCCCCTCATCCCTGGCACCATTCCAGTCAATCTTCATTGCATTTCCAAGGCCTTAGCATCCATGAAGTCTGGATACTCCAGCTGAGGTCTATCTGACTTATAAAGGCTTGGCATAATGTTCCTGTTTTCATAGTCTCTTCCTCTATAAAGCCAAGGATTCATTATGCTTTTCTAAAACTCATCTTGCTGCTGTCAAAGATTTACGTATGTGGACTCCCTTTGCCTCACCTAAGCCCCGAGTGCCCCAGTTCCTGCATTATTTTATAATGGGTTCAGCAAAACAGTTCTGGGAAAGGAAAATATCTAGGTGTACATTTTTAATTGGGTTTTTGTACAATCAGGAGATTGATGGGTGCTGAATGTTACAAAATAAATAACAGATTTATAATTAAATGTTTCACCTACTGAAATTGCAATTATTTGCAACAACAAAATTGGTAATAAGATAAAGTATGGGTGTTATGCTGATCTCATTAGCCCAACCATAAGGAAGCTCATTAGTAAAGTAATTTACTTACAGTTATTGATAAGGGGCTCATTCAATTGAATTCTTATATGGAATTGTTTTTCTAATCATGCAATATGGAAGCAGTGGATTGTGGCAAAAGGTGAGAAAAAATTACAAAATGTAGCAGTTTGTGATGAGCACTTGGATTCATAAAATTCTAAAACACTGAGCCCTTGGACTGTAACATGTTTACTAATCAAACCATCACCAGGTTTGGTTGTAAATATAATGTTTAAAGTGTGATTAAATAAAAATAAATCTATGACACTTGATCTCAATGTTCAAGAATTTTGTAGTCATGGTTTTACATACTATATATACCTGTGTAAAAGTTGAGTTTGTGAGACCAAATTTTTAACCAAAAAGTAAGGGGTTGACTTATACACAAGTAATATTTTCGAGGGGTTGAAATCCACCCTCTCATCATCGTGCTACCTGTTTACAGTGGTACATCAGCTGATCAAGAGTTGCCAGGCCGGAGACTGATCCTGCCAACCCCACTCTACAAGTAGTGCAAAAGGAGCTAAAAAGACCCAAGGAGATGAACAGCCACTTTCGAATGAGTAGATTTGCAACAGGGCGAGTTTGACTTCGCAGTGAGTGGGTATAAGTAGGAGGAGTTTGGATTTCTTGCCAAATGTCAGGGGTTGACTTTTGCATGAGAGCAATTATTACTCGAGTATATATGGTAGTTTTATAACGTTTTGTTGTGTCAGAGAAGTCATCCTTGGCTTTGCATTTGGCTTGCAACCTAGCCACTTTGCCTTCAGGGTATAAGTTCCAGTACAGGATTTGCATGAAGGAATTCTAACATGTATTCAAACGTTCATTCAAATATTAAAAACATTAGATTAACATTGTGTGCCAGTGGCAGAACTAGCTTCACTGTCAGAAGTCGCGACAGTTAAGTCTGATGATTCTGAAAGTGCAGGAGCAACACAGCCACAATAGGATGTTCTTTTATGCAGCTTCCACAAATAATCAGACCTCTATCTGGGTTTAAGTTCTGTCGAAGGGTCATGAGGACTCAAAACGTCAACTCTTTTCTTCTCCGCCGATGCTGCCAGACCTGCTGAGTTTTTCCAGGTAATTCTGTTTTTGTCTCGATCTGGGTTTGCTGATTTTAGTTCATAAGTGTTACTATTGAGATGGGTTTTACTGTCATGTCTGTTTTTTGTCCTTAAGGGGGATAGGTTGAGATCAAAGGGGTCAGTGTGGCCTTAACTGAAGGGGCTAGGAAAGAATCCAGAAAAAAATAGATTTTAAAAGATTAACCGATGAAATAGAAAAAATTGGAAAGTCCACTGATTAATTTGTACAAAAACATTGCTGGTTTTACCAAAAGATGCCACTGTTTCAAATTTCCACCTAAGTCTCTAGCTTGTTCATTAAATTTGAGATGGCATGTGATGTAAGGTTTATAACATATATTCTTCAAAACATCTGTTCTCAATACTCTCTCCAGTATCGACATGCTGTTCTTCTCGATGCAACCTGGCAATTTTGGCCTTCTGGGGATTTTTTGTTGTGTATGCACTGCGTGTGAACCTCAGTGTGGCAATGGTCGAGATGTTAGATGATAATGCAACTTTACCCAAGAACGGGAGTGTTGAGGCATGTCCACCACATTCCAATTCTACTCAACAAAAGTATGTGAAAAGGGTAAGATAACATTTAGTATCTCTAGCTTGTATGTCCAGATGAAATACTCACCAATGTACGTTAGTAAAAGTTAAAGATTACCAAATCTTTTAGCACAGAAATTTTTACAATGTGTGTTTAACTAACATATTTTTGTATATCTAATATTTCACAATTTGTATGGTAATATTATTCCATGAGCTGCTGTTGCTTCTCCAATCTGGTGCCACAGTGTAGATGCCCATGGCTGCTGTATCATTAACTTGGTATTCTTGGTCACTTCTGCAATCTATTTAAGATGCTAGTGCTCTGAATTTTCTTGAGTCATATTTTGGGACAGAATGCAAAACATTAGCATGACTGCAAATGACTGCATGTGTACAGTTGCTCAAAAGTCACTACTTATGCTTTAAAGGAAATATACCTGTTTGACTGCTGGGTTGGGCAGCTATTAACAATTTCCACTATTAGTGCTTTGTATCTAGACACACAACAAAGCTATCTCTTGAGTCAAGTCCATAGTACGAGAGAACTAGTGCTTCATAAAACAGCACTCGTGATTCAGATGGGGTATATTCTGCAGCAGCACTGAAGCATAAATACAGTATTAGCAGAACTGGATTAACAGGCCTCTAAGGTTCATGCCCTGGTCAAAAAGACAGCAGGCCATAATCTTAAAGAGAGCTGTCAACTTGGATTATTTGAAATGCATGACAAACAGTGACAAGAATTTGAGCGCTTTGTTAGTGGTTATGCAGCTTTGACAATTTGGCACCGACACCCTGATGATCATCATGCTTGCACTGTATGGCTCCGAGGGTAGGAAGATGTGATGGAGAAGCCAGTGAACAGAGTTGGAACACTGGAAGTTGCTATTGGAACTTTACACTAGAGTTGGAATACACAGAGGAAGGGCTTCTATAATTTTCTATAGCTGTTCTCCATAAAGCTGGACGTTAAATCTTCGGGCATTATATTGCAGGGCAAGGTCCAAATGTTCTGAGCTCGGGCCCGCAAGAAATCTTGTTGGATCTCAAAGCATTCGTCTGTTTGAAATGGAAGTAGCAAGTGTTTATTGCAACGTAAAGGAGGTGGAGTATATGACAATCTACTAACAGCAAAAAACTGAAATAGCAGTATGGAAACTTGAGTGGCTGCTGCTGCTCCAGCTCAGCACATCAAACTTTCAAAGCAGAAATACTTCCAGTGATAGTTTTTTGCACATAACCTTTTGGATAACAGCAATGTAATTGACTCTTAACTGCCCTCTGAAATAGCTTAGCAAGCCATTCAGTTTCACCACCATCTTCTCGAGGGCAGTTAGAGATGGGCAACAAATATAGGCTTGCCAGCGACGTCCACATCCCATGAAAGAATAAAGAAACTTAATACAGTTCATTCACCTTCAGAAATGGAGAGGGTGAGTAGCGAAACTTCGAGGAAATTCAAAAAATTCCATACGAGTTTGGAGAGGAGCAGTGTCATAGTCTCCCATTTGGAAGCACTAGACTCAACTTATTTTAAGATACTTTGGTGATCAAAATAGTTTTGGCGCTGACACCCTTAGAGGAGTGTTTTCTTGCTATTTAGATTCATATTTCAGAGCACACCTAAGATTTGTATCATGCAGGCAGGATGGCTTTGCTTACTGCAGCTAGATTTCGAAGTATAATGTACTTAAATATTAATTTGGATAATTTAAGAACTTCAGTAAGGATGTCAATATCAAAATTACTTTGACTGCAATAGTAATACAAGTTAGAACAACACTCCTTTTGCTTCCTATTGGGAGAAATCAAAGGCACTGCATTCCAAATCAGGAATTTCTCAGCCATAGCAAGATACTGTACTCAGCCATGAGACTAATTCATTGCAAAAGCATCTTTCAAGATGAATTCTATATCATCTTGTCAAATCTCAATAGTTATGCTGCCTTGAGGCTACTTTTATAAATTTGAAGCATATTCCATTGATCATATGTGCAATATTTCCAATACAATACAAAGCAAGCACCCTGAAGCTTGCATTTTAAAGCTTGCATTGCTCTACTCCTCCAGTACACTGACTTCTAGTCACTATGACAATATGCTTCAGAACGTCTTTGCAGTACTGGTTTCAAACTCACCAGAATTACTCAGAAACTCGGGACCTAACAGCCAATCAAAATTGGCTTTCTCCAAACAGCACCTCCGTCCCCTGTGACCTCTACCACTAAGAAGAGCAAAATCAGCAATGTTACAGGAGTACAAAGTTCCTCTCATAATTTGCACAGTATGCTGAAAAGGGAACATTAATGTTTTTCCTTCATTATCGCTGGGTCAATATCCTGGAATTCCCTGGCCAACCACATGATGGCACCGTCAGCACAAGGACTGCAGAGGTTCAAGAAAGTCCACCTTCACCTTCTCAAAGCAACTAGGGTTGATAATAAATGTACCTACCTTTGCCAGTGTAACCCACATCCTAAGAGCAAAAAGTTGCACAGAAATACACATATTTTATGCACAGTGGATGGTGGAAATATTCCTTCTGAATGATATATTGGTATATTAAAAAGATGTTGAACTTCTTTGTTTATTACCCATTTGTGGAAGTTCAAATGTTTTGCAAATTGAGCACTTAGAAAAATCCTGAGGTCAATTATGTTATCTATACTTTAAACATGAATAAGCTCAGTTCTGAAAAGATAAAGTCTTATTTTACTATATTTTTTTCAAATTGTCTCTAACAGGGCAAGGTATATAACTGGGATTCGGATATACAAGGATGGATACTTAGTGCTTTCTTCTTTGGTTACATCGTTACTCAGATTCCTGGTGGATATCTGGCAGGTCGATTTGGAGGGAAGCTGTTACTTGGCTTTGGTATACTGGGCACTTCATGTTTAACACTGTTGACTCCACCAGCAGCATCATTGAGTGCTTATTGCATAATTGTACTGAGGGTTATTGAAGGGCTGGGAGAGGTATGTTCTCACGTTTTTGTTTCATATGTTTAAGCGTTTTACATAATTGAAACATTCAAATGTGTGTGGCATTTGTTATATAAAAACAATTTTTCATTGATTTTTGACTGATTTGGCTTCTCTGATTCCTAGAAAATATAGCATCTCCATTGGGAGGGAAGATACTGAGTCAAATTGGCATTAATTATAATTTTGTTAGGAAACAATATGGATCTTTTAAAAATGGTGAATTGTTTTGAATTTTCTTTAGTTATTAAGTTGGGACCAGATCACTTCAGAATTTCTAATTCCTCATGCACCTACTGTGGCCCAGATTAAATATGACTCAGGTAAAAAGGTCATATTGACCTAAAATATTTGTGGAGTAGGAGACAAAGTTTATAGATGTAGGATCTTCAAGGGAAATACATCCTTCTGAATGATAATTATTTGAATACTTACTGCTATGACTTTTGGGTTTACCTGATTACCGTCTCACTACTCTCCACCTCGAAAAGGAAAATACTGTGATGCTGAAAATCTGAAATAAAAAACAGAAAATGCTAAAGAACTCAGCAGGTCAGGCAGCACCTGTGGTTAGAGAAAGAGATGACTTTTGTCAGTTCTGTCAAAACCCTGGATTTTAAAGTTCATTTGCTGTTTAGATACATTTTCATATTTTTTATGTGTTCGTAGGATTGCTGGCTAGGCCAGCATTTATTGCCCATCCCTAATTGCCCTTGTTCAGAGGGCATTTAAGAGTCAACCACATTGCTGTGGGTCTGGAATCACATGTAGGCCAGACCAGGTAAGGACAGCAGGTTTCCTTCCCTAAAGGACATTCGTGAACCAGATGGGTTTTTACAACAATTGACAATGGATATTAACAAGATGATGACATTAGACTTTTAATTTTAGATTTTTACTGAACTCAAATTCCACCATCTGCTGTGGGTCCCCAGACCATTACCCCGAGTCTCTGGATTACCAGTCCAGTGACAATACCACTACACCACCACTATAAATGTTGTGAAATAATTAGAGCTTTGATCAGCCATAATTTAAAAAAGGTTTCTCTAATCTAAATGTTTTGGGGTATTCTCAACCTTAGCCAATAGAAATATTGCTACAATGTAGAATTCATTTTATAAATAAGTGATATTTTGGATTCACTTTCTTCATTCCTAATAAATTATTATTGATCAGTATATGTGTAAATATGCATCGTTTTTTTTTAAATTCCATTGATTTCTAGAATAAAAACAGAAAATGCTAGAAATACTCAGCAGGCCTGGCATCACCTGTGGAGAGAGAAACAGAGTTGAGGTTTCGGGTTGATGATCTTTCATTGCAACAGTTCACATTTACATAATAAAAGTAGCAAAACATTCCAAGATGCTTCACTGGACTGCATTCAAACAAAATTTGACACCAAGCCAAAGAACGAGACAGAGCTTGTAGATGTTGAGGGAGAGGCACAGAGATTTAGGGAGGGAATTACAGAGTTTAAGGACTAGACAGCTGAAAGTACAACTGCTAATTCTGGGGTAGGAGATGCACAAGAGGCCAGAGTTCAAGCAAAGCAGAGTTCTTGGATTGCTTTGGAAGGTTATAGAGATCAAGAGTGGCAGGGAAAGCATTGGTACAGTTGAGGCTGGAGGTAACAAAGGCATCACAAAGCTGGGCTGAGGGAGGAATGGAAATGAGTAATATTATGGAGGTGGAAGTGGGCTGCCTTGGTGATGGGGATGATATTGGGTCAGTAGCTCAAATAGAGTGGCAAAGTTTTGGTCAGTATAGTAGAGCCTGGATTGGCCAATGACATGGATGGAATTAGTGGCAAATGAGTAGAGTTTAAACCAATGGATTTATTCTTCCCAATTTGGCTCTCAGTTAATTTAAAAGGTTGAACTTTTTCTTGTGTCTACTGTGATTATGTAACAGGGTGTGACCTTCCCTGCCATGCATGCAATGTGGGCTAAATGGGCTCCACCTCTAGAACGGAGCACACTCGTCAGTTTGTCTTACGCAGGTGAGTTACTTCTAATAAAAACAAATTGTGCAGTTCTCTGTTATTAACTTGCTGAAGGTGACACTGAGGGAGCAGAATTAACATTAGTAATAATGAAATTGTTCAAAAAATGGGGTCCGTATCGATTGCATATTCAGCTCATGTATCTGGTGTACTACCATTTCTTTTAAACAAGTATCCTGATCATATAGACATTTAGTGTTTAAACAAAATAAGAAAATCACAAAACATAAAATCATTGATCATGTGTTTTTTGTAATGGCTTGTATTTGCTAAGGGATCCTGATAATGAAATTTTTTAGTTGCCTCAGATGTTCCTGTTTAGTTTATGCCCTGTCAGTTCTAAGACCTAGCAACATTCCTTACCTGAACCACAGCATTAGATTCACTCCAAAAAGTAGCACATGTTTCTAAATGAAAATGTAATTATATGTTTCTGGTTTTAGCCTCTTTGTGCCAGTATTTGTTCTGTGATGACATTCAAGAGTTTTAATTTTTTGTAGTGCGAAATGTTCTGTTCAGTTTATGTAAAGTGAAAATAAGACCTGTAGGGTTGATTGAACATTATGTAAATCTTAGTAGACTGTTTATACAAACTATTGAAATTGAATACTAATTTTAATTTAGCTGGTACCACCCTGAATACTTGTCATGTAGTGGAATGTTTTCTAAATCTTGAGTCTTATTACTTTCTAGGTGCTCAATTTGGAACAGTTGTTTCCCTCCCATTGTCTGGAATAATTTGCTATTACTTGGATTGGTCATATGTATTCTACATATTTGGTAAGATTTTATAATAGTCTAATTATAAACCATCTACATGCATTTTTTGAATATACTGCAAAATGCTTTGTTTGTAGTAATTGTAGTTAAAATTATGAGCTGTCCTTCAGATAGGAAAAAGGCCATGAGTAAAAAGTTTTGTTATAGAGCATATAATTCTGCAGCTTTATTTATATCTTCAGTCTAATTACATCACTCTCTCTTAGAACATTAAGCAAAAAATTAAGCCTTAATGTCAGAAGACAAATAATTGCTGGGTTTTTTTTCTTTGTGTAACACCAATGAAAAGGTTCTTGGGACATGATTATGTATATATTTTTCATTTTCTCTTTCTAAACTTTAACTTTTATAATTCACTTAACATTTTTAAAATAATTGCTTAAATGAAATAGCATGGTTTCTAATGCATACTACCAGTTAAAATTAATTAATAGCTACCTGCAGTACAGCAATGGCTATGGTAATTAGGTGCAGGAGTAGGCCACTCAGCCCTTGGAGCCTGCTCCGCCACTCAATAAGATCATAGCTGATCTGATTGTAATCTCAACTCCACATTCTCGCCTATCTCAATAACCTTTCACCCCTTGGTAAGCAGAATACCTCTGCCTTAAAAATATTCCGATTTTGCTTCCACTGCCTTTTGAGGAAGCGAGTTCCAAAGACTCTCAACCCTCTGATACAAAAAATTTCTCCATATCTCTGTCCTAAATGGGCAACCCCTTATTTTTAAACAGTGACCCCTAGTACTAGATTTTCCCACAAGAGGAAACATCCATATCAACCTTGTCAAGACCCTTATATATTTCAATCAAGTTGCCTCTTACTCTTCTGAACTCCAGCAGATACCAGCCTAGCCTGTCCAACCTTTCTTCATATGACAACCTGCCCAATTCAGGTATTAGTTTAGTAAACCTTCTTTGAACTGCTTCCAATGCATTTATATCCTTCCTTAAGTAAGGAGACCAATACTGGACACAGTACTCCAGATATAGTCTCACCAATGCCGTGTATAACTGAAGTGTAACCTCCCTACTTTTGTAATCAATTCCCCTCAATAAATGATAACATTCTATTAGCCTTCCTAATTACTTGCTGTACCTGCATACTAGTCTTTTGCGATTCATGCACTGGGACATCCAGATCCCTCTATATCTCAGAGCTCTACAACCTCTCACCATTTAGATAATATTTTCTGCCAAAATGGACGATTTCACAATTTCCCACATTATACTCCATTTGCCAGGTCTTTGTCTACTCACTTAACCTACATATATCCCTTTGTAGCCTTTTTGTGTCCTCTTCATATCTTATTATCCTACCTATCTTTGTGTCATCAGCAAATTTAGCAACCATTCCTTTGGTCCCTTCATCCAAGTCATTTATATAAACTGTAAAAAGTTGAGGTCCCAGCACTGATCCCTGTGGCATACCACTTGTTACATCTTGCCAACCAGAAAAAAAACTATTTATGCCTACTCTCGGCTTTCTGTTAGCTAGCCAATATTCTATCAATGCCAATATGTTATCCCTTACACCATGAGCTTTTATTTTTTGCAATAACCTTTGATGCACACCTTATCAAATGCCTTCTGGAAATCTTTGGTTCCCCTTTATCCACAGCATATATTACTTCTTCAAAGATCTCCAATAATTTGGTTAAACATGATTTCTCTTGCACAAAGCCATGTGACTCTGCCTGATTACCCTGAATTTTTCCATGTGCCCTACTATAACAACTTTAATAACAGTTTCTAATATTTTTCCTATGACAGATGTTAAGCTAACTGGCTTGCAGTTTCCTGCTTTCTGTCTCCCTCCCTTTTTAAATAAAGGAGTCACTTTTGCTATTTGCCAATTGAATGGAACCTTCCCTGAATCTAAGGAATTTTGGAAAATTAAAATCAACACATCAACTATCTCATTAGCCACTTCTTTTAAAACCCTAGGATGAAGTTCATCAGGACACGGGGACTTGTCAGCCTGCAGCTCCAGCAATTTGCTCAGTACCTCTTCCCTGACGATTGTACTTTTCCCAAGCTCCTCCCTCCCATTTCCTGATTTACAGCTATTTCTGGGATGTTACATATATCCTCTATAGTGAAGATCGATGAAAAATACTGGTTCAATTCATCTGTCAACTCCATATTTTCCATTAATTTCCCCAGACTCACTTTCTGGAGGACCATTGCTCACTTTGTGTTAACACTTTTTTTTAAATATGCATAGAAACTCTTACTATCTGTCTTTATATTTCTAGCTAGCTTTCTCTTGTACTGTAATTTTTACTTCCTTATCAATTTTTTGGTCATTCGTTGCTGTTTCTTAAATTCTGTCTATCTTCTGGCCTGTGTTATAGGCGAGGCCCCCCCAATTTGTTAACTGTGCAAATGGGACCTCAATTTTGCAATCCTCCTGGATGAGGAGGAATGAGCTGGCTCCCCTTCTTTATTCAACACACTCAGTTGGTCGCAACAAGGTTAATTTAAAAGAGATCCCTTCCCCTGTGGATACCTTTTTCTAGTCCAAAGGTATTTATTTTTTAGAAGGGGCCAACTTAACTAAGCTTCTTGAGTCAAAGAAAGAGTACGTTTATTAGTTACTAAAAACCCGAGAAAAAATAATCTAAACGCATCACACATACACACAGATCAGAAATGAGAACATAAGAGTCTAATTTACAGCTTAAAAAAATATGAATCAGTCTTTGGCTTGTCTGTGAGGCGTAAATGGCGGTACATTGCAGCCTTAAGTTGGGTGATTCCAGTAGAGCTGACTTTGGTAATTTCACAGTTGGTTTGGAGACACTTGGTTCTGCAGCATTGCTGAAGAGGCTGTCCTATTTCCTTTTTGATTGTGGCTTCTGCTGAGCCTTGCCTCCAGCAACAGAGAGAAAGAGACTTAGCCTGCAACTGCAGGGGTGACTAGTTGGTGGTCTTGTGCTGCGCCACTCACAGCACACGAGCGCACACTGCACTGTTCTGCAGTGAATTTTTAACCCTTTTTTTGTGTATTCCGGGAGAGGAAATAGTCATCTTCCATTCATATCAGAAATATTTACATATATCCTGAGATATAAACAGGATTTTTGGGTGACTGCTGAGAAGTGCAAATCAGTCTTTTGTCTCTGCAACCACAAGAGATTAAAGGTCAGTCTTTTGCATCTTTCTTATCTCCCTTTCAAGTGTTACTGCTTGAAGAAGGCCATGACACCTTTTTAGGTGCGACATTCCATGTTCTCTTGGGACAGGTCTGTCAGTATAATCCACATAGTAATTTTCCAGAAATCGATCACTTTGCATTATCAGCCATCTTTTGTTCAGTGTCCCTGCTTGTATTACTTTAAAAACACACAAGTTTAATACTATCTTTAATTTTTAAAAAATTAACCATGGCTAGTGGGTCCTTCCCTTGGAATTTTTCTTTCATGTTGGAATGTATCTATTCTGTGTATTCTGAAATATCCCCTTAACTGTCTGCCACTGCATCTCTATTGACCTAGCCGTTAACCTAATTTGCCAGTTCACTTTAGCTAGCTGTGCTTTCATGTCCTCATAATAGCCCTTATTTAAGTTTAAAATACTAGTGTTGGGGCCCCTCTTCCCTCCCTCAAACTGAATGTACGATTCTGTCATATTATGATCGCTGCTACTTAAGGACTCCTTCACTATGAGGTCATTAATTAATCCTGTCTCGTTGCCTTGTTGCACAATACCAGGTCCAGTATAGCCGACTCTCCGGTTGATGTCAGAATGTGTTCTAAGAAACTATCCAGAAAATATTCTATGAATTCCTCATCTAGGCTACTGTTGCCCATCTGACTTTCCCAGTCTCTATGCAGATTAAAATCCCCCATACCTTTCTGACCTGCCTCATTCACTGTCGCATCCTCCTGTCCCTGACCAAATCAGAAGACGCTATCCTAAGTGTTGTGACTGCCTCCTGGTACAAAGCATCCAGGTAATCTTCCCCCTTCCTGATGTGTCGCAGTGTCTGCAGCTCAGCCTCCATCTCAGTGACTCTGAGCCAAAGCTCCTCGAGCTGCAAACACTTACGGCAGGTGAGTTTGCCTTGGATCATGACTGATTGAATTAAGATTGAAGCTAAAATAAAGAGTAAAATTTTTTTAAATATGTTTTTTTTTAATTTGAGATTTATCATTATAATGGAGAAAGTTGACATTTCACTAATCTTAAATTGGCTTTTCAGGACCAGTGAGGGTGTTTAGGAGTTGTTACAAAGTTAGAATGTTGTTTACAAATTCAATTACACCTTATTTAACAAGGTGCCACTTTTTCCTAAGGGTTTTCATAGTAAGACATACAGTCTACTTGTTGAAATTCTCATCATCTCACAAGGTTTTTCATTGCTTTCAGTCTGGGGATGCCTCAACAGGTACCCTCTGGAGAAGGGTAGAATAACTGGCAGCAACTTCTGGATTTCCATATTATTCTGCATTTTTGTGGACTCCTGAAGTTGCTGTCAGTTTTAGTGGAGTAATGATGAAGAATGCTAATAATTTCACTCTCATTACCACTGCAAAATCCAGCCATTAGCAATTTATATTATAACTGTGAATATGGTGGAAGAAGTTACAAATTGGTACGCACAGGTGTGTAAAATTTTTAATATATTAACAGATTGTTTTGGTGCATAGGTCCCCTACTGTTTGACATTTTAATAGCTTTTTTTCATAAGGTGCATTTGGAGTGGCATGGTGTCTGTTATGGTTCTTGTTGGCTAGTGACACACCAGAAACCCACACAACTATATCTAATGCTGAGCGAGAATATATCATCTCTTCACTTCGTGGCCAGGTAGGACATGCCCTGTCATTTGGAATAGTTGACTCAAGCTGAGCATATGGTTCAAATACTATACCTTGGAGCTATCAAATCACTAAATTCTTTGTCAGCAGCTTAGTGTTTTCTGCACCTACCAGAATAGGAAAATAATTTAGTTCTACTGTTAAAGCTTACAAAGACAATACAGTCTACCTTTTTGAGTATATAGAAACATTGGAACAGGAGTAGACAACCTGGTCCTTCATGCCTGTTACACCATTCAGTCAGATCTTGGCTGACCTTTACCTGAACTGTATTGACCTGCCTTTGTTCTATACCCCTTGATACCTTTACCGAACAAAAATCTATCGTTTCTCATCTTTAAGTTTCAATTGATCCAACATCCACAGACCTTTTGGAGGGAAATTCCCACCATCCTTTGTGAGAAGTGCTTCCTGACAATCACCTCTAAATGGTCTAGCTCTAACTTTAATGTTGTGTCCTATTGTTTTGGATTCTTCCAACAGAGGAAACAGTTTCTGTATCTACCTATCAAATCATTCAATCATTTCAATTCAATCAGTCCTCAGTCTTTTAATTCAAAATAATCCAAACCAAGCTATTCCAACCTGTTTTATAATTTAACACTCTAAGTCCTAGTATAGTTCTGATGAATTGGTGCTGTAACCCCTGTAAGGTCAGTAGATCTTCCCTGAATTGTGATGCCCAGAATTTAATGTAGTACTTCTGATGGGGTCTAACTAAGGCTCTGTACAACTGAAACATTAATTCCTCACTTCTGAATTCCAGACAAAACACTCCATTATCCTGTTTGATTACATATTCTATGTTTGTAATTAATATACACAGCAACAAACACACATCTCCCTAGTTTCCCTTGAGCTGCTTTCTTGAGCTGCTGCATGTGTTGAAGGAACTCCCAAAGTACATTAGGGAGTTCCAGGATTTTGATCCAGCAGCAATGAAGGGTAAATGCCCGAAGTTGAAATGACATGTGGCTTGGAGCAGAAGTTGATGATGGCGATGTTCCCATGCACCTGTTACCCTTCTCAGGTGGTGGAGGTCACAGGTTTGGGATGTCTTATCAAAGAATTCTTGGCGAGTTGCTGCAGCAGCATGTTGATAGTACATACTGCAGCCTTGGTGCACCAGTGCTGGAAGAAGTGGATGTTTGAGGTGGCAGATGCAAAAACTAATGCTGTGCTTTTGGATGACGTTGCCAAGGGCAGCATGTAAGTACGGAATAGGAGAGAGCAATGGATAGATCCTTGAGGGACACCAGAGGTAATGGCTGGAGGACTGGGAAGAGAAGCCATTGCAAGTGATACCATGGCAATGATTAGATTGGTAAGAGTGGAACTGGGGAGAGAGATTCCCAACTGGATGCCAGTGAAGAGTTGTTGGAGGAGGTCAGTGTGATCAGCCATGTCAAAGACTGCAGATAAGTTAAAAGGGATGAGGAGTGATGGTTAATGCCATTCAATGTCAAAGGGAGATGGTAGACACTCTTGTTGGAAATGGTCATTACTTGGCACTTATCTGGCACAAATGTTACTTGCCACATCAGCCCGAACCTGGATGTTGTCCAGGCTTTGCTGCATGCAGGCATGGATTGCTTCATTATCTGAGGAATTGTGAATGGAACTGAACATTGCAAATCATCAGTGAACAAGCCCGCTTCTGACCTTATGACGGAGGGAAGATCTTGGACTAAGCAGCTAAAGATTGTTAGGATGATGATGAGGAGAAGCTCCTGCATTGATGTCTTGGGCCTGAGATTATTAGCCTCCACAATCATCTTTCTTTGTGTTGGGCTTAATGTCAAAAGTGGTGGCTGTGGAATTCAGCTCATTTTGCAATACGGTCTGGAGATGAGTGGTCTTAGCAGAGCCTAAACTTAACATCAGTGAGCAGGTTATTGGTGAGCGAATGCTGCCTGATAGCACTGTAGACAACTCCTTTCATCTCTGTTGGGAATAGGCTGATATGATGGTAATTGGCTAGGTTGGACTTGATTGGCTTTTTGTTGACAGGGTATATCTGGGCAATTTTTCAGGGTGTGTGAATTACATTTCTGGTTAAGCTGCCTCTACAATATGGCTGATGGTGTATTCCTTCCTTTGGAAAGAGTTCTGCAGATATTGATCCCAACACTAAAGAGACAGACCAAAGATTGTCATGAATTAGTAGTTAAACAATCTTGGTAGGACTGAACTAAGACTCGTGCTTATCATGAAGTGGGGAAAATTATTTCTATTCAACTGTTCTTAAAGAGCTGTTTTTTTATTCCTATATTAAAACACAAAGCAAGATTTAAAATAAAACACCAGTACTGTCTAAACTTAAAATTAAATCTTACTTAGTAGAAAGGCTAAAGAAATAGTCAAGAATAATGTTCAGTTCTAGATAGTCGTAGCACTCCGAGTTGCAATGTTACTACATGCATTTAAATAGCATTTAGGTTGTTTTCTCCTTCAATTTTAATAACTTCTCTTTTGTTTTATTTATATAGCATTCTTTCAAGAATTATGTGCCCTGGGGATCTCTATGGAAATCTTTGCCGCTCTGGGCTATAATTGTTCCTCATTTTTGCTACAACTGGACTTTTTACACATTATTAACACTGCTGCCAACATACATGGAAGAAATTCTACAATTCGACATTAAAGAGGTAAGTCCTGAACAGCTTAATGCAGCCTGATCAGTGTTTTTGCTAAATTTGGAGCAAACAATGAAACAATAGTGTAACAAAATTATCTTCTACCCTGGTCGTTTTTAAGTTATGTTGTGCTTTGAGTAAAGTTACAATATATATAAGATATTGGTTTTGTTAAATGATTTTTACACCATGCTGTCAGTAAAACTGATCCATCACTACTCATTTTATTACCAGTAATGAAGTTCATGTTTATTGAATTCCAATACCAATTTAGTCCAAAATTATAAGCTTCCAGTGTTATTCCCGGTCATAATTTTTCAGGTTTTGCACTAGCTATGCTCTTTAGTGTTATCAATCACTTTTGTAAGTGGACCTGAAATACCCTGTGGTCTATTTACCTGCCTGGTATCTAGTTGGCCAAGAAGAGAAAACAGAGGCCAGTGAATCCTGCGCCTTTGCAGCCCAATATCTTCATCTGCAACAAATGGGGCAGAGACTGCCATGCTAGAGTGGTACCTCTGAGCCACACTAGGCATTGTTTAACACAGTTGACCACCAAGGCGCAAACCATTGTGTTATGAGATGGAAGGCTGCCAAAGAGATCTAGTCCACATTTAAGATGTCAATGCAGAACATCTTTAAATATTAGAAAGGGGGTAATTTCCCAGGGTAATCAGTTTATAAAAACAGCAGGAACGTCGGAACATGAGTAGCCTCATTTAACTCCAGGAGCTGTTTTCCCCATTCAATAAGATCATGGCTGATCTGTGACCTAACTCTATATACTTGCCCCATAACCCTTAATACCTTTAGTTAGCAAAAAATTTGTCAGTCTCAGATTTAAGGTTAATTGATCTAGCATCAATTGCCATTTGTGGAAGAAAGTTCCAAACTTCGACCACCTTTTGTGTGCGTTTTACCTAACTTCACTCCTAATAAGTCTGTCTCTAATTTTTAGACTATGGCCCCTAGTCTTAGACTCTCAAGCTAGTGGAAATAGTTTCTCCCATCTGTTCCCCTTAATATCTTAATTGTTGATCAAATCATCCCTTAATCGGTGTATATTCTGGAGAATACAACCCTAGTTTGTGTAATCTGCCCTTGTACTTAAACCCTTAGAGTCGAGGTATCATCCTGGTAAAGTTATGCTGAGCTGCCTCAAAGGCCAGTATAGCCTTCGCTAAGGTGCCTAGAACTTCTCTCAGTACTCCAGCTGTGGTCTAACCATGGCTTTAAATAGCTGGAGCATAAGGTCTACCCCTTTGTAGTCTAGTCCTTTTAGTTATAAATCTCAGCATTGCATTGGCCATTTTATAAGTTATTTTCTGTAGCTGTCCATGACATTTTAATGATCTGTGTCTAATGATTGATGTATGGACCCCAAATATCTTTGGACCGTCACTGTTTTTAGCTTCTTGCATTTAGAAAATACTCTGTTCTATCCCTTGTAGGTCCTGCCTTTTTATATGTATGTATGTGTATATATGAACTTGAAGATGTGGCAAACAGTGAGGATACCGATCAACTGCAACAGGGCATGGTTAAGCTAGCAGAATGGGTACAAGTGGCAGGTTGAATTTAATCTTAATTAAGAGAATTTTGGCAGAAGGAATAGGGAAGGGCAATATAAACTTTATGGCACAACTCTAAAGAATATGCAGGAACTGGGGGTTCAAATACATAGATCTTTGAAGGTGGCAGGACAAATTGAGAGATTGGTTAGCAAAGCATATGGGATCTTGGGCATCATAAATAGGAGTATTGAGTACAAAAGTAGGGAAGTTATGCTGAACCTTTATAAAACTCTGGATAGACCTCAACTAGAGCATTGCATCCAGTTCTGGTCACCACACTTTAGGAAGGATGTGTGGGTCCTCGAGAGGGTCCAGAGGAGCTATACAGAATGGTTTCAAGGATGAGGCAATTTAGCTACAAGGTTAGGTTGTTCTCCTTGGTGCAAAGGAGATTGGGGGAGCGATCTGATAGAGGTGTACAAGACCAGTACAGGTTTAGGTAAAGTAAACAAAGGAAAACGATTCCCATTAGCTAATGGTACAAGAACTAGGGAACATAAAGTTAAGGTTTTGGACAAGAGATACGGGAAGATGTGAGGAAGAACTTGTGATCATGTCCTGGAACTATTATCCATGAAGATGGTGGAACTGGAGATGATCAATGATTTCAAAATGAAATTGAATGGGCATTTGAGGAAAATAAACTTCATGACTCTGACTCTAAAAGCGATTGACCTCACTTTGCAAATATAAGCAAGCTATTTAACTTAACTAATCATTGGACTGCAGGATACAAGTGCTAAATCAGTAAGCTTCAAGGGAGGTCCCAAATGTTATTCCAAATCTAAAGTAATTGATGCTTTGTTAATTAATCACTTTAAAACTATGTTATGTGAATACCCAAATAATTCTTCATACAACCTGATTTTTTTGCACCATGCTGAGCAACATCCCGACATAACCTTGTGCTCATCCAAAACTCTGCTGCCTATACCTTAACTTGCACCAGATTCTATTCATCCAATATCCTTGTGCTAGCTGGCTCCTAGTCTGGCAACTCCTTAAGTTTAAAATTCTCATCTTTGTTTTCAAATTCTTTCATAGCCTTGCCTCCCTCAATTTCTCAATCCTCCTCTAGCCCTACAAGCCTTTGAGATCTCTGTGCTCCTCCAATTCTTTCGCATCCCTGATCTTAATTGCCTCCACCATTGGCAACAGTGCTTTCAGCTGCTTAGGCCCTAAGCTCTGGAATTTCCTCCCCAATCCTCTTCACCTCTCCCCTCCTTTCACATGCTCCTTAAAACCTACCTCTTTGATCAAGCTTTAGTCATCTGTCCTCATCTCTTTCTATGGCTCGATGACAAATTTTGACCAATGCTGTTGAATTGCCTCAGAATATTTTGCTGCATTAGCAATTTATGTAGTACCTTCATCTTGTTATAGGTGAGCAGTGCAATTTGAATTACTATTACAGATTTTTACCTGATAGAAATTTGACCTTTGCTTGAGGTTTGGGGTAAAGTCCATTATGGGCAAATTCTGCAATTCATTCTTTGGATGAACATTACTTCTTGTTATGTTCTTATACTCATGTTTAATGTGCTACAGAATTTTGTACTGCAATATAGCTAATTGCTCTGTTTATGTAGAATGGCTTTTTATCTGCCCTACCGTATCTCTTCTGTTGGATGGTGATGATCACTGCTGGGTTGATTGCTGATTGCCTGATAAAAAAACATAATTTTACCACATCTGCTGTTCGTAAAATGTGCACCATAATAGGTAAGGTGTTTCAAATTATTTTTTTATGGCTGAAGACAATCCTGAGACATTTATTTTTAAAAACTGATGTAAAAAGTGCTGACAGTGCAAAATATAACAGTAATTGGGACTCCAAAAACCCTAGATGACATTAAGGAAAAAAGTTTAAAATTAGATTTATTAAGCTGCTGGAGTCTTTTTAAAAAGGACTTCACTGACATTGTAGGCAGTAGAAATGCAATTGGCATATGGATGGGTTTATTGAAAGATTCCACATTGCCAGCACAATGAAGCAAAGGATGGTGTTTGATTGATAATTGGCTTAAAATAGGACATTATAGGCAGCATTTCCAAATTTGTGCACAATACATAAATAGGAGACAGCGTAAATGAACAGTGGAACACATTTTGATGGACCTTTGAGATGATTGGCCACTGGGTGGGGTTGCAATTCAGTACGCAGCTTTGATTCTGGAAGTAAGGAACCAAATAGAGGAGCTTGTGCTAAATGGGACAGTAATCCAGGAAGAGCTTCAGGGGTTGGTATGTGTAAATTAATGAGACCATTAACTAGTGTTTAGCTGTCGTTTTCTTTCTAAATAAAATAAATAAGGAGTGAATAAGCATTAGCAGAGTTTGAGTATAAATCAAAAAAGCCTATATTGTTGCTATATATGTCACTGCTCAGACCCTATCTGATCAATTTTGTGGCCAGAATTGACTAGGAATAGGAAGGGAAGTCAGCTGAAATTTTACCAGAGTTCATAAAGCCGTGGAATAAATTATTAAGGGAAACCTTTGAAATGGACAACGTAAATTAGTTTACAACAATTAGCTGTATTTTGGGGAAGGAGATGTTGAGTAGGTGGGGATGATCCATTGAAAAAGGACGGTCATTTAGGTCTAGTGGCATTTAGAGCTTATACTCTTCTAGGATAACAATTTGCATGATTGATATCACATGGTTGCAAATAGATGTGTGAAATATGAGTTTAAAGGTTTTAATTATAGGATGGTTTGCGTAATCTTGGCTTGTGTTCCCTTGAATTTAGAAGATTAAGGGATGATCTAATTCAATGATTCTCAAAATTTTTTGTTTGAAGGACCGTTTTTCAAATGGATTAATAATCATCATCTAAATTGTGGGGGGAAATGGCACTCAGGTCAAATTTGTATTTTGGCATCCTTTCTCTGAGTTTAATTATGTAGCAACTAAATATATTTTTCAAACAAAAACTATCATCTTGTACAAGGCTGAATTCGCCTGATGTCCACTACCATTCTTGGTAACCACAGGTCTACCTGGAGATCTTATGCCACTCAGCACTCCTCCATGCACCTCTCCTAGCTGAGAGCCAGCCCGCTTAGCACTGCACACAGGGTAGCTGCACTGTGCTCCCACAGCTACAGCTCATTCACCTACTCTTGATCATGGTGCCTTGGTACCCATAAGGCCAACCCTGCTAAGTAAGCACTTTCATAAATCATAGACCCATAGGAAAGTCTCTAGAGGCCCCTAGGTGTATGCAGACCTCAGTTCGAGAATCACAGATTTAATTGAGGTACTTGAAATAAAATGATTCAGTGGACAGAATATATAAACTTAGTCCAGGTAATGCCTTCTTGCATCATTTCGAAGTGCAGTTTCATCATAAACTTTACAGTGGCCATCCACCTTCAGTGTGATGGAACCATCTATGCAATTCAGCTTGCACCAGCAACCTTGTCAATCCAGACATCTAAATTCAAATGGGTTTAATCACCAGTAACTAAATCAACACTTTCATGTCAAGGGCTTTGGCAAATAGTTATGTCAAATCGCTATGGCTCTTATTACTGGAGCATGGTTTGAAGGAAGTTCTATTGCTTTTGTGAGTCCTAAACAAGAAGGACAACTTTTGTTTATGTGCGTTATAAGCCACAAGATAAAGATCAAAATGACCTTGTCTTTCTCAGCACAGTTCTAAAGGACTATGTCCAAATTGGTATCTGCTACATATTGATGTTAATCAACAGTTGGATCATTGACCTTTATATCTCCACTGATTGTCTTCAAATTCACCTCCAGATATATGGAGAGCTATAAACCTGTACTTAAAGGCACCTACCACCATAACCCATTGGTTAATTTCTTATCCAGAAGTAACCTAGAATCTTAAATGAGTACACTAACAACCCTAGCACCTGCAAAAGGATTGTTACAATTCCTTGTTTTCAATAATTACAGTAATAACCTTTGTTTTGATTTAGGTATGATCGGACCTGCAATTTTCCTTGTTGTTACTGGATATATAGGCTGTAACTACATAATGGCTGTGCTATTTTTAACAATATCTTCTGCGTTGGGAGGCTTTAGCATGTCTGGATTCAATATTAATCATTTGGACATTGCCCCATCGTAAGTGAATTAGTCTAAACTATTAACCTGTGGTTTCTTTATTCTGCTGCTGAAAAGCAAAATAATTTTCCATGTGTTTTTCTTTAATCTCCCCTTTACAATGAAGAAATTTGTGAAAAGACATTTATAAATTGCTTCCTCTCTTAAGGTGGAGAAGAATGACCTGGGTGACATCCTCCCTCTTATTTCCTTTTGTCTTTGATCATTGGCAGATTTTTCTGAACTGCAATAATCAATAACTTGTAAATACATAAATTACATACATCAATGTATCTTTTCAATCATTTAATCCTATTTATTCTGCTTCATTTAATACAAAAGTAATGTCAAGTTTCTTGGTATTGACATGAAATCAGACTAATTTTCAATTACCTGGATGTTCAAATTTGTTGAGTAGCAAAATAAATTTGCTGCTCCTATTGAGTTGGATCTGCCTCATCTTCCTGTCCAATAGTTATTTCCTTCATTTCTTGCTGTGCAATAAGTACTATTTTGGCGGGATAGGGTGAGAGCAGGAATTTGTCCACTCTTTATGGATTGTAGTACTTTACCTCATACAGACTGTGTGGCTTTTGGTTATTACCCAAGAAGGTACATATTTGCACACAAGGAGCAGAGAACCTGACCGGTAATCCTCCTAATATGGAAGATACAGCACAAATTACAGCCTTCAGGCTCAGATTGTCCTCGATAATTTGGTACTTTTTCTTCCAATACAGCGTCTGGATATCTACCACCTATTTCAAAATTTCCTCCCAGTTTTCAACAGAAGCACTAACCTTACAGCTTCTGAAATTTCAAGAGTGATTGATGGAAAGCACAGTTGCCTCTGATACCTGCCTTGCCTTTATATATCAGAGAGGAAATGTGCATTGTTACGAGAATAGTTCACAAGCATTGATGCTGCCCATTACAGATGGATGCAGCGGCCAATCCAACTTCAAGTTCACAGCCATTGCAGAGATAATTTCCCAATCTCTTGGTATGAGGCTGACCAAAAATAGATCACATGGTAACTTTTCAAAATAGTTGACTTAAAGTTCAACTTGAGGAGCCAATGTAGTAGTACTAACACTTTGGAACTTTTTCATTTTCAAGCTTCTTTATGCATTCTCCCTGTTTCCTTGTTGCAATGTCAGCCGTGGCTCAATTGGTAGCTCATAGTGTTTTATTCCTGGGACGAAGGAGATGTCTTATGAGGAAAGGTTGAGCAAAAAGTTGAACCTATATTCATTGGCGTTTAGAAGAATGAGAGGTGATCATACTGAAACGTAAAAAATTCTGAAGGGGCTTGATAAGATAGATGTGAGAAGATGTTTCCCCTTGTTTGGAAGCCTAGAACTAGGGGACATAGTTCAAAATAAGGGGTCTCCCATTTAAGCTGGAGATGAGGAGGAACTTCTTCTCTCAGAATTTAGTTAGTCTGTGGACTTCTCTATCCCAGAGAACAATGGTGGCTGGCTCATTGAATATATTCAATGCTGAGTTAGACAGATTTTTGATCTACAAGGAGCTGGGTGTTATGGGAGGCAGGCAAAAAAGTGGAATTAAGGCTATAATCAGATCACCCATGACTTTATTGAATGGCAGAGCAGGCTCATAGACCCAAATGGCTTACTCCTGCTAGTTCTTACGTCCTTTTGGTACCTGTTTATGGATTTCAGCAGGACTTAAGATACTATAACTTAATGAAAGCAGAGATTTAATGAGTTTTATTTCTAACTGTGAATGATGTTGAGTGAATAAGGGTCAGAGCACAGAAGATTTGATAAACTATTTAAGATCTTAAAAGGTTTAGATCTTTCTGGCTAAAGGATCAAAAACCAGAGAGCACTGATTTAAAGTAATTGACAAAAAAAAGGCAACATGAAGAAATACATATTCATGCAACTCGGCATAAAGATTTGGAATGCATTGCCTAATATGATGGTGGAAGCGGATTCAATAGTAGCCTTTCAAAGGGAATTGGGTTAAAAACCAGAAGAAAAAACGTTCAGGGATGTGGGAAAGTGTGGGGATTGGGACCAACTGGATTGCTCTTTGGAAGTGCCTGCGCAGACTCCTTTTGTATTATACTATTCTATATAATTATATGATTTCCTCTGGTCATAGAATAAAGAGAAAGATGAGAATTTTTTTAGAGGGTTGTTGGAGCATGGAATGGTTTGGCACATGAAGTGATTGAGGAAGAGACCATTACATGTTTTTAAAGGAAAATTGGATAAATATTTGAGGAAGAGGCAGATCAGCAGAGTTTATTATAATTGCTATAATAAAGAATTTGGTATAGATATGATGGTCTGACTGGCCTCTGCCTGTGTTTTTAAACATTTATAGTTCTCTGAACTTCTCTCATCTCTCTATAGGATGCTAAAGTAGCCCTCATCTAGCTGTCCACTGTTCAGCATGGTTTGGATTGGAAGCTGACTGAAGCTCTGTTCCTCCCACTATGAGGCACATAGCATTTAGTGCTCCAATATTCATTGGCACAGTACCACCCAGTCCACAGTCTGCTGTTGGTTAAGCTGCTAAACCAAACTGGTGTTGGAGTCTGTGCCTCCCAATCAGCAATTACACTATTGATAACATTTTGGGGGGAGAGTTGGAAATGTTTAACTTTTTTGTTATTTTTGTGTGAAAGTTCATCATAGAAGTTAAATTAAATGCTTAATCATTACCAGGTATGCAGGAATTTTACTTGGAATCACAAATACATTTGCTACTATCCCAGGAATAGTAGGACCCGTTATTGCCAAAGCCTTGACATACAATGTAAGTATACGTTTCTATATATCCTTACCAAGTGAAAAACCTTGCAAATTTTCTCATCAAGGAAACTATTTTGGCCTGCATTTGTTTGTTTGGAAACAGTGTTTGGTTGTTCCAAAGGAATCCCTGGACCAGTAAAATATTATGTCTTGACCTGTATGTCATAGTGATAGGCAAAAATACTTATTATTACAGAGAACATATCACATAGGTAGCTTTAGAGTTTGGTACTGTTTATTGAAATGGTCTTGAAAATGCCCTCAAAATAATTAACCAGATTGAAATATCTACTGTGATGTAGAAAACTACATCTGTGCATTAAGTATAACTGTGTCCTGAACAAAACATCATGATTTATCATAAAGAAATATGTTTCTAATTTGATTGAATGCAAGACTATTCAATGAAGGATTTCCTCTGTACATAATGAATAATGAAATCATAAGCTGTGCAGAGTATTAATTTATAATATATTTAGCATGCAAGGGAAATGATGGTGTCTTCTCTGATACTGACATTGTTAATGACAAGTGAATTTGACTGCACATTTTATATTAATAGTTGGTGTGCATATGTTTCTCTAAATCAGAATTAGTGTTCATTTTTATTTTTCCTTTTTACTCCACAGCATACAATTGCACAGTGGCGAACTGTATTCTACATTGCTGCTGCTATTGATGTATTCGGTGCTATATTTTTCACCATTTTTGGGAAAGGTGTAGTCCAGCCCTGGGCAATTAATCACTGAACATTTCTCTTGTGATCTTTTGTACCTTTTGCTTTGATCATGTGATCTGAAAGTGCCTCCATTGTTTTATTGCCATATGACCTGGACTGATTGTTTCACATTGCTGAGCTTTCCTTTTATTACTACCAACAATTACCAGATAATCTAATTGTATTCCTTTATCCTGCTTAATCCAAGGATTCTGTGACTATTCAAAAAGAAGCTACCAAAGCATTTTCAGCTCATGATTGTGTGTAAATTTTAAAAGCTGAAACCGAATAGCATCCACAATATTCAAACTGTCAGTAAACTAATTTAATAAAGAATTAAATAGACTATTTGTGATAAATCATCTATTTAGTCAGCATTATTAGATATCAATTTTTATTCCCCGTGTAAAATGTGATGTCAAAAGTCAAAAAATGTGATGTCCTGGTGACAAGAATCATTGTGAATAAACAGTGCCTTTAATCTGCAGAATTCCTTAATCTAAGCATCTTGAATCACACAATTGTATACAATTATAATTGCAGTCTAATCTGTCTATGTATAAACAAATGGGCCCAGCGGAACGCTGCCATGATGGATGTGGATCATTAAACTGAAGAGAAAGATGGCACCGTGCTAAAATAAATGATTTGCACAAACATAATAATAAAGAAATCCATCAGGCTGGTAGAATTTTATATATATGTATATATATATATATATATATATATAAAATATATACATTTATATATGTATTCACATTGAAAAAAAGAAATGAATATTTGGAAAGTAGGTTCAAAAAGGGAGTGTGAAAGAAAATAAACAATGACAGACATGTATACTTGTTAAATGAATACTTTGTATCCACAAAAGAGAAAGAGGATAAAATAACAATGGTCCAAGGGAATTTTAAAATAAGTTATTGAAGAACCATTTTTGTTGTGCGAACTTTAAATGATGAAACTGAACTGTTCCACAATTTCTAAACTTTCTATATATTTATTTAATAAAGAAATTAAAGACTATCTGTGATAAATCATCCATTTACTCATCTATTATTGGATACCAATTTTTCTTTCTGGTATGGAACATGATGTCAAATTTCCCCCTTTTCATTTATATATGTGTATATATATTATATACACACACACACACACAAGTTAAAAATGGTAATGAAGAAATGAATAGCACTTGGGACATATCCTGTGTGCAAATATTAGTAGCTTATCAGTTTTGGGATTGAGACTTTCGAATGAATGGTGTTTGTACCAAGTGACATACAATGGACCCAGCCAGAGTGCATATTTAAAATCTCTCAGAAAATAAATTATAGAACACGATAGCTCACATCACTGTGCAACAAATTGCTGAAAAAGCAGAGGAAGACATTCTTGAGAAAAATTGTGACAACCTCAATGCATCTCATCTAAAGGTGACTTGTGCAGTTTTCTGCTCTGCATACTGCGTGACTCAAAACAATAGACCTTACTCTGACCACTTTGGTTTGCTGGAACTTCAAAGTGAAAATGGTGTTGACACAGGAATTAGGTTAGGAAATTATTGACTACACAGCTACCCAAATGAGGAAGAAAATTTGCCAGCATAACAAAATAATCAAGGGTAAAATTTTGATTCTTATTGATGAATCTAAAAGCCTAAGGACCAAAACTGCTCTAGTAGTTTACCTGAAGTGTGAAAATGATCCACCCTTCATGTTTTATGATCCGATTGAACTTCCAGATCAAAAAGCTGGTACAATAGTTAAGCATCTTTTTCAATATCTTGCAAAACATGATTTTGAAGACCTCTACCTGAAGCAGCATCTTGTAGCGCTTACTGGTGATGGAGCAAGTGTTATGCTGGGCACCAAATCAGTTGTAGCTCACAGACTTATGGAGCAATGTCATATTATTATTTGACATTGCCTGAACCTTGGATTAGAATTTTCAATGGGTGATTCAGTGACAGAAGTGGCATGTACCGTTTCCATTCATTTATGGACAAATTATAGCCTGTGTGTAACAGATCACCTCTCAATCAGAGGTAACTGGTCGAATGTGCTGCTGATTTAGAACAGCAAATTTCCAAAATAGGCTGCATTTTAAAGACTAGATGGGTAGTAAGTTCATCTTGAACAGTGTCGGCTGTGTGCTCCAATTATTTTGAACTGTCAGTGAAAGATGAAACAAGGTCTGCGACTGACAGGGAAACCCATGAGGTTCTGTTAAAGAGAATTTCCTCAATATTTTCTCTTAGACTTAGCTCTGATGTATGACATGTTGCATGAACTCAATGCTTTAAGTGTTTGCAGAAACGCACTCCAACAATCATGTATGCAGACAAACTGATCCTTTGCAGAGTAGGCTTTTTGCATGACCGAAAGAATGACCTGGCACAAAAACTCGAGGCCAACGTTGCAGTCACACAGGGAAAGTTTGGAACTGTCTCGTTAGGGAGCAACAGTTAAGATTATCAACATCAACTTCAGTTTCTTACTAATCTCATTAGTAATTTTGAAAATTGAATGTTCATAACCATGTCATTGAAAGTCTCTTGTTCAGCTTCTGCAACCTAATCCAGTTATGCGTCTCTGATCGACCAATTGAGCGTTCTTGACAAAGACTATTGGCCAACTGACATGTCACCAGGTAATGGAGAATCGTCAATAGCTTCATCTACTTCTGTGATCAATGCATTCAGAGATTATTCGGAGCAAGCTGGACAATGCATTTCCCCAGGATTTATGACCATTACTAAATTGCACACAAGTAATTCCAAGCAGCACTGCAGAATGTGTGAGGATTCAGTCAAATGAACTTAATTATAACACCCATGCCCTGAAGAATTCTCATAAGCCAGGTATCAGCAGTCATATTTGTCAGGCTACATAGAACCCCTCCTACTCCTGACACATTGGGATCCAACACCATACGTCACAACCTGGCTGCAAAAATTGTTTGAACAAATATATAATGCTGACAAAGCCAGTCTGTTCTGGTAACATGACTCGAAAAGGAATGGCTGAGGAGAGTGTACCAATAGATGTTAAGGATGCTAAGGATAGGTTGATAGTCCTTGGTTGTGCCAATGCGGCTGGCACACACAAATGTAAATCGGCTGTAATTGGGAAGAGCAAATCCCCTAGGAGCTTCAAAGGTTTTCGCACATTACCTGTTCACTACTATGCCAATAGTAACAAAAAGACTGCAGCCCCCTACTTCAATGACGTGTCCCTTGAGCGCCTTTTAAATGCTGTGATATCCTCTACCAATGCTCTGACTGCAGGTTGGGCAGCTGCACCACCAATCCAGCTTAGGAGATGGTGGCAGCAGTGATCAGCACCAATGCCCTGCAGCAGTGGTCAGCATTAATGCCCTGCAAAAGAGGATAGCCATCCAGTGCCACTACAGGATGAATGGCCTCGTCCCTTCCACCAGGGTAAGCTACTCTTATCACTTTCAACTCTCAAACCCATCACATATCCATAGGGATCTGAGACTTCAAGGGACAACAACACTAACTTGCTCACACACCTTAATATCTCCATCAGGCTCATACCCTCTCGAGCTCGCATCCTTATCCTGTCCATGGCTCCGCTCACCACACAAATGTTCCATGCAGTGCCATGTGTCCTACTCACAAACTCTCCATCTGTTTCCACACAGGAGAAGACTGCTCACATCAGCAGGGAGAGGTTCCAGACTGGGGGTGGATTGGCTCACATTAGGCCCCTCACACTGAGGAGTGTGCCATCGGGCTGACTGGCGAGGACATGGACTGTGTCTGCGGTGACAGTGCGGTTGGCAGCAAACACCCTTGTGAGGATCCTGTGCCACATCATCCCCCTCTCAACGCAAAGGTGAGTGCTCTCATTTTGATTCCACTGACGTGCATTGATTATCTCAGCTCACAGGAGCTCTGCCAAGCAACTGGCACCCTCAGCCAGCCAGTCTCTCAACTCCATCCAGGTCCTACCTCCAGCGCAGGAGGGACACCCTCCATTGAAGAGGTGGAAATAAGCTGCCTGGAAGACCTGTCACAGTGCTTACCCACACCCTGCAGCAGTGCAGAAAGACACCTCAGTAGGACATAGATCTAGAGCAGGCTTGGGTTCACAATCTGGTGGTCACCACACAGACACATGGCTGCAACAGGTAGAGGCAGGTTTGGTAGAGCTCCCTGGCACTCAAAGGACGGCTGGGGAAGAGGCACCTGTGAGGCCCAAGTCAGATGTCAAGCCTCTGGATTCAGCCTTCTGTGGAGAGTCAGCAGAAGGCATGGGAACATTACACAGAGCTGCTGGAAGCCCTCAACTGAGTGGCACATGAGTCAGAGGAGTGTGCCCCCTTGCTCTCTGATGAAGTGGTGCCCACATGTGCGTTTATGGAGTTTCCATGGGGATGGCAGATGCTATGGAGACCCTGCTCCAGCAGAACACCGAAATGTGTGCAGACTTGCACTCCATCACAATAGCCATGGGTGAGTTCCTGCAGTGGCAATGTGAGAGGGAAATTGGGCACCTCAATGTTTCTCTAGGCACTCCTTCCCCTCAAGAAATCAGGCCAGGGCCCCTGGGCACCTGAAGGGCAGAGGAGCATTAGCTGGACACCCCTAGGTCATTCACTCAGGAATCTCAGAGCTGTCCTCTCTCTCTCAGTCCCATTTGCCTGTGAGCCCCGCAACCTTGTCCTCTGTCACCGTAGCGGGAGAAGTGTGTGTGTGTGTGTGTGTGGTAGGGCCTTTCAGAGCCTCGTGCAAGCACTGTCCCACGCATGCGAATCCTTCACATATCACACTCACCTCAATGTCCTGAGCATCTTTAATGTTACCTGCTGGGGTTTGCTTTCAGTTGTCCATCTGAGCTGACCTGCATCACACTCCCAAGCAGCATCTGATCTCGTCCACCACAACTGTCGTTTCACTTTCGATTTGTACAGCATGGTCTTGATTCAGTTTCTCATGTACTCCCCTGTCTTTTCCCCTTCCCCAGCCCCCCATTTCCTTTCCCCTATCATTGTTGACCCCGGCATCACCTTCCACTTCCCCTCCGTGACCTACCAGCCACAACCGTTTTCCATCGGGGATGTCCAAGTGAACCTGTACGTTCCCTTCTTTCCTGAAAAATCCCACTCCCATCCACATTCACCTTCCCGCTCCCAAGGTCTGTGTCTGCCTCTGAGTCCCCACCAACCACCCTTGCCGTCCCTTCTACTGTTACTGTTGAACCCTCACCCTACCGTCTCACTCCGCCCTCATTCCACACCCACCCTCAGTTTGCTCCCTAGGAGGCAGTCATGGACTCAGCAGAGCCCTCCCTTGCATGTTCCCCTCCCCCCTGAACTCATCCCCTTTTGGTCCAGCCCCTGCCCCCCCAGATTACACCCCAGCTTAGTCTTTCTCCTTCCTGACTCCTTCATACACCCTTACTTCTTCCTCCAGCCTTACTCCCTCCCCTATCCGCAATCCTTCCTCTCCCTGGACTCCTTCCCCTCTCTGCACTCCTTCCGCCTTCTGAACTCCTTCCTTTGCACCTTCCACCCCCTCCTCCCCTTACACCTACCTCCCCGGTTGCCATCTTCTCCCCTGCCCCCAACCTCTCCCCGACACCTTAATTCCCCCCTTACCAACCTCACCTTATTCTGACATCTTCATTTCCCCCCTCCCAACCTCACCCCATCCTGACACCTTCATTCCCCCCCTCCCAGCCTCACCCCATCCTGACACCTCTTCCTCTCCCAGTCGATCCTAGACTTTCCTCTCCCACCCCCACTACATCTTCTCCCAAACACAGCTGGGCCTTCCTATCCATCCCTCAACCAACATCTGTTGTGAGCAAACCATCAGTTGTGACTTTCCAACTTCCATGAGCTGCTTCGCAGCACAGCCACGTCCATGAGAATCCAGCCAGCATGCCATGGGTGTTCCTCCAGTGTGCTGTTAGGGCTCCAGCACCTTCTGCTCCTCAAATATCCACAATGTGTGCAAGGGCCTGGCAACAAGTCCTGACTTCTGTACATCACGCTTGTCAAGACGTGTTCTGCACTGGCATGCTTTCCCGCCATTGTGGGTGGACGATCCAGCCGTGGAGGGCTGACACCAGCCACCTGGCCTTAGAATAATATGCAGATGTTACTATTAAGTACCATCTGGCCTTCTCACCATGTTGTCCGCTCACACCACCGAGCATGCCCCACGCCAGCAGGCACGGAAAATTCCAACCATAAGAAAACAACGTAATAGATTTAGAAATGATATAGCCAACACATTTTCCTAGAACTCCTGCATCTCAAAATTTCCACTACACCACTGAGAATGGTTGAGCACTTGGACAAGTATGATCTGATCGAAGAGATAACGGCTCTCTGACTAACCAAGCTAAATATTTTGAGGGGGCCGTTAACATGGTGGATAGCAAAATGTCTATGGATGTTGTCTGTATGGATTTTCAGAAAATCTTTGAAAAGGTTCTGCAGAAGAGATTATTAGCCAAAGTAAGAGTACAGAGAACTGAAGGTAACCTTGTAAGATTGGTTGGGAGGTGGATGCAAGTAGAAATGAAGGGTTTTTTTTCAATTAATGGGATGTTCCTCAGGGGTCAATATTGGGTCCTTGGCTTTTCACCATTTATGCATCAAGGAAAAGAGACTTGTATGTGTATTCAGATTTACAGATGACAAAGTGAGGAGTCTCAGTAAGTTGTGTAGATGGACCAGGAAGTTACAAAAGAGATCAGATGAGTGGGTAAAACAGTGGCAGATGGAATTCACTGTGAGGTCACCCACTTTGGATCCAAAAATGACATCACAGAATATTCTCAGTAGTGAGAGACTAGAAACTGTGAGAGAGCAAAGGGGTGTATAGGTACAGAAATTAAGAGCTAGTGCACAGGTCTAAAAACTGACAATGAGAGCGAAGGAGATATTGGCCTTCATCTCTAGGGGGCTTGGATACAAAGAGGAAGGAAGTTTAATTAGATCCCATCTGAAGTACTGTGTTTGGGCATGGCATCTTACAACAAACTTCACGTATATAACACCTTTAACAAAGCAAAAATTCCCAAGGTGCATCATGGCAGTGTAATCAGGCAATAATTTAACACTGATTGTCTTAAAGGAGAGAGAGATTTAAGGATGGAATCCCAGAGCATAAGGCTTGGAGTGTTGAATGCAAAGCACTAATGGTGAACAAAGTGGGGGATGCACAAGTGGTCAGGATTGGAGGTTCACAGTTTTGGCAGGGTTGCATGACTGGAAGAGGTTAGAGGTAAAAAGATGACAAGAGGAGAGTTGAGAAATTTAAATTGGTGAACATTAAACCAATGTAGGTCAGTGAGCACTGTGATGATAGGTGAATGGGATGGGTTGAGTTAGGATATGGGCAGTGGAGCTACGCATTGGTTTGTGCTTTTGACGGGGCTAGAACATAGATTTAGCAGAATAACACGAGGGCTTAAATGGTTACATCGAGAACAGGTTAAATAAACTTGGATTGTATTCCTTTGCATTTAAAATGTCAATGGATGATCAAATTGCAGTGCTTTAAACGATAATAGAATCCAGAGAAACTATTTCCTCTGGGGTAATTCAGAACAAAGATGCACAACCTTAAAATTAGAGCTAGGCTACATGAGGAAAATCAGGAAGCATTTTTCGCGTGAAGTATTAGAAATCTGGAACAAAATTTCTCTCCTCCTCTTCCTCCCCTAAAAGAGTCTGGATGCAGGATCAATTGAAAATTTCAAGCCTGAGATCATTAACTTTTATTTGGTAAGCGTCTTAAGGAATATGGCACAAAGGCAGGTAAAATGGAGTTAAGGTACAGATCATCTGTGACACAACTGAATGGCTGAACAGGCTTGAGGGAATGAATGGCCTACATTTGTTCCTATAAACTACATTTCATGAGGATTTCTGGTAGTCATGGCCTCCCTAATCATGCAGGGAGTTGCAGACTTCAGAATTGGGTGAATTTAATTTTCCACTGGATTGAACAACAGCATGGTACTGCTGTATCATTATGTCTCCCAAGAAAGTATTTAACATTTATCTCTTAGAAAAGGAAACTGCAGCCAAAAGGAGCCACTTTCCAATTGCCTAGGGATTGTGAAGCCAATCACAAAGCTCAAGCCCAGCTCCGGATCAAAATAAATGTATGGAAATCATCAGCACTATGTATGATAGTACGTTTATACCCCGGTATTGGTTTTAGCTAAACCATACCCCAATTCCATTGCTTTAAACTATCCCAGAGGGAGGTTTACATTTGCTTGGAAGCAGACATGCTGTCTTCTCTCCTCATGGTTCAAGTATTTCTAGAATATGGGTGAAAGTGGCACGATCAACATTTAAATTAACAATAGATAAATTTTAAAGTGTCAAGGCTGTTCAAGGATGTTAAATATCGTACCACATTAAAGGTATATCTCAAGCAATGATTAAAAATGTAGTATAAATGTAGCTGATCTTCCAGCTTACAATTCCCTGACATGACTCAACTGGACCAGATGTGACAACTAGCAATAAGCACCCCCTTGCAGCATCGAGTGAAGTTCTAGCTTAGAGCCTTAAATGGCCCTCCAACAGAAGAGGTAAATGCCACAAAACCTATCCTCAATGATCTAGAAAGCAAGCGGCTTCTACAAAATTGGCTTTAGTTTGATCACTGATTTCTCCAACCACTGGTGGAAAAGACTTAACTGAAACTCCTAATTTGGATGATAGAAGTATAGCTTAGTGGTGATGGTACTAGCCTAGCAACCCAGAGCTTGTCAGTGGAAACCCCACCAGAGCAAGTTATGAAATCAAATTCAATAAATCAAATAATTTGTCAACTGGCACCAGAAAATGGCCCTGAAAGCTGCAGGATTGCAATAAAAACCCAGTTGACACATTGAGAGTTTTTCGGTACACAGCAAATTATGGGGGATTTGCATGAGCTATTTAAAATTAGGTATCAATGACCAGATTGTCTCATGGTTCAGGCAGGAGAAATCTCTTTTTTATGTAGAAGATAGCAAGGCTGTGGAGTGCACCACTGGATAAAGATTGAATTGGAGACCATGTCAACATTTAGATGGTATAAGAGGAGGAGAATTAGGACTACTGCTGCCATGGAGGATAAACACCAGCACAAATGGATTAGACCAAACAGCCTGTTCCTGTGTCAGAATCTATATGTAATGCCTTCAGAGAAAGGCACCTGCTGTCCAATGTGAAAGTAATCCTACACTATATTGTTAACTCAATGGCTTCAGGGTAGTTATGGCTTAGCAATAAATACTGTCTTGCTAGTGCTTCCTACATTCAAAGAGTAACTAAAAGCACTGTTCCTTCCCCAGGAGAAAAAAAGTAAGCTTCTAGCCACAACCGTAAGATAACCTACTCGTGCCCACACTGCAAAGTTCAATGTTTGCAAGTTGGAAGCAATACCTGACACCCACAATCAACCACCACGACTAATTTATGTAGCACATAAAACATCCCAAGGTGCTTCACAGAAATATTTTCAAATAAAATTTGCTGTTGAGCTTCATAAGGTATTTGGTCAGATGACCAAAGGTTTGGTCAAAGAGTTTTAAGGAGTGTCTTCAAGGGTGAAAAAGTGGCAATGCAGTTTAGAGAGGACATTCCAGATCTCAGGACATGGCAGCTGAAGGCACAGCCACCAATAGTGGAGCAATTAAATTTGAAGACGTTCATGAGGCCAGAATTGGAGGAATACACAGATCTGAAGTTTGTAGGGCTGGAGGGGCATGGCCGAGAGGCATTTGAAAACAAGGTTGAGAATTTTTAAATCAAAGCGTTGCTTAATCAAGCTCCCACTAGGTCAGTGAGCACAGGATTTGGTGCAAGTTAGAACATGGGCAGCAGAGTTTTGGATGATCTCAAGTTTATGGAGGATAGAATGTGCAAGTCCAACCAGGAATAGTGGATAGGAATAGTCTCTACAGGAATTAAAGGCATGAATGAAAGTTTAAGCAGGTGAGCAGAGGCAGTGGTGGGATCAGACAATATTAGAGATTAATGACTTATGCAGTATGCCTTTAGATGCACCAACAGCTCATGAAGGTTATCTTAGTTCCAAATTCTTCAACAGGGCACTCCTCAAAATATCAGTGAGGCCACTATAACCAGACCTTTGATTGCCAGTTTGCCACTGATACTGCCCCATCATTTACATCTTCACCACACCTTGAATTCTTCACCATTCGCTGCCCTGATCCTGAGCTGTTAGTGTAGACTGTCCTGACAAGACAGCATCAAATAATGAAGATGGATCCAAGGTTTAGGTTACAGGCATGAATTGTCTATTCTTGACTGCCTCAGATTTCTAACAGAAATTCAAAACCTCAATGAAAACTGTGTGATGTCTGATCAGACAGAATGTGCAAAGCAAAGGCCCAGGTGAAATATTGGTTCAGTAGAAACTTGAGATGAAGATAAATATAGTACAAAACCACATATTTCACTTCATAGAGCTCCAAGGAATGACTGCTAAAATTAATGATATTGTTATGATTGGTGAGGAGGGGTTGAAGAGCTCCCCTCTTTTCCTTCTCCTCATTTAATCGCAACAGGGCTTTTGTTTAAAAAGGTTATACTTGCCAATTCAGTGTGCTTAACTGTTTACTGTGATTATAAAGAACTAGTCAGACAGCTTTACTTGTGTTTAACAAAGGGGTTAGTTTTATTACGCTAAAATGAACCTAGGTAAGAAAGATTAAAAATATGTCCCAACATCTGCAAACACACACACACGCACACACACTCAAAAACCACACATGCAAATCCAGATTACAGACCAGAGGAGATTAAATTTGGCTAAATTAAAATGCAAAAAAAAACCAAAAGTTCACAGTTTGCAGCTTGCTGTTTTGACTGGCTGCAGATAGGATCGGAGGATCCTGCTTTCAGTGCCAAGGTGGTTTAAAGTTGTAGCTGTTTTTTTCTTCTCTGGATATGCTGCTGCAAAATTGAAATCTTTCTTTAAAAATCCTCTGCCTACTGCAGTAATGAAGACGCAATCACATTTAGTAGACAGGGTTCACTCCTTAGATGGAGAGAGAAAGCAGGAGTCTCCTGCACTCAACTGCAGCTACCCCAAGCACGTTCTTCAAATACACACAAAAAACTTGGCTGGTCATGTGACTTCACTCCGATTGCCAATACTTCAAAAAATAATTGTTTTTCCAATGATAACTTGATTAGTTTGTCTGGAGCGCTATCTTAAAAAAGAATTAAGATAATTTGTTCAGGGAATTAACCTTTGAATGGTTCTTTTTCCATTGTTGAATACTGTGGACGCCTCCATAGATATCTTTGATAAGGCAGGAAGAGGATAGTTTCCAAATCCCCAGGATAGCCATTGTCTGTAATGGAGTTCATAGATTTGTTGTCTTTGATGTAGTTATGTAATTAGATTTGGCCATTTTTCTGTAGATTTGAAATCATTTTAGTCTGTCTCAAAGAAAATCAGTCTTTTTAAAAGTCCAAAATTTGACCTAAGCATGTCTCCATAACAATGTATTCAACAAGAGAAACCATAAAACATTTCTATCTGGAAAGTCGGGGGGGGGGGGTGGGGGGGGGGGGTCGGGGGTGGGGGGGGGGGGGGGGGGGTGGTGGGGGGTGGTGGGTTAAATCTAAGGGTAAATAGGGAGGTGGCAAGGCTTTAAACTGCAATGGGAAGAGTATGGGGTGGGGGTGGGGGATGGTGGGGGATCCACAAGAAACTCAAGCAGCCTAAATGTAAACTGAACAGGACAGGAGAATGTAGTATAATGGTCTGGCACATATAGAGTTAATGTGGTACAATGCTGCCCACACAGTAGTGTAAGAGAGTATATGACCTGCACCCAGGGTCATTCTAATTTTGGACAGAGCCGTGTATACAAGCAAGCGTGGAGACAGCTCCTAGCATGTACCCTTTAAGGATATTGGTAAATAGTTCTAAGGGCCGAACTTTGTATTTGTTGGGCAGGCGGGCCTGACTGATCAGTGGTGGGCAGAGAGCTGATCCCCGCCGCCGAAACGGGCTGCGCTGCCATTTTGCACGGGCGAGCCAATTAAGGCCCACCCAGCACGTTTCAGACTCCCATGTTCAGCAGGAAAATTAAATCGGCAGCGGGTATGTTCAGACCGCTGGTTCCAATGGGGAACCGGCAGTCTGTATAAAGAACGGCCAGGTAGCCTCCTTTAGGCTGTTGACCATGGCCAGTGACCGGGCACCACAAGAGGTGAGGGCAGAGGAGGGGGAGGGGCAAAGGCTGCAGGGTAGGCCAGTGGGGGGACCATTGTGCCCCTGGGTTCTCCGATGCCTGTCTCGCTGCCCTCTTGGAAGAGGTGTCCAACCATCGGGAGGTCTTGTTTCTGGAGGATGGGAGAAGGGGGGCCCCCCCAAGTGACCAGGCAGGCGTGGCAGGAGGTGGCGGAGGCTGTTAACTCTCAAGATGCTATGCGGCGCACAGGAACAAAGTGCCATAAGCGTTTCAATGATTTGCTGCGCTCTGGAAGGGTGAGTACCATGTCAGCCTTGGCCATTTTACCCAGCAGGTAGCCTTAGCCTTTGAGGCCCCCCCCCACGTCTTAGTGTCATTACGGCATTGGGCATTTGGCGCACGCAGGGTGAGCAAAAAGATAGTGACTATGCTTACATCAGCTTTAGTGGTTGAGGAGAAGATGGGTTCTCCCCACAGCATCTGTTGGCGTTTGTCTCATTTGAGTAGTCTGGGGGCAACCTGCAGGGGAGGCAGCTAGACACACAACTCCAACACGTCTTATTGATGGTGATGAGATGGTGAAAGGGGCGCCTCAAGGTGTCGGGGCCAAGAGCCATCTGCTGGCCTCAGCGCCGCACCTAGTTGCACCTCCTTGCCGTGGGCGCTAAGATCCGTGTGTTATTGAAAGTGATGGACGCCGAATGTGTCCAAGATGTCCGTTGGGGGAGGGGATTGGGGGCAGCCGTACTATCTTCTGGGGACTGATCACCAGTAGTGTGGACAGGAACCACTGGAGGCCTCAGATGAGCCACTGTGGTTGGGGTGCGGCCTGCGCGTACAGAGTACATGAGTGATCAGCCCCAATAAACCCTCTTCTCTGTTCTGCGGGCAGAAACTGAGAGTAATATCCGGGAGCGTCTGCGGACTGGTGGTGAGCACGCTGTGCTGCAGCACCTCACCACTTATGAGACGAGCAGGCGGCCAGGCCGGCAGGTGTTGGTGAAGCTAGGGTGGAGTGGCCAGGTATTTGAGGGCCACAGTCCCATCCACTCTGTCTCCCCATCATCCAAAGCACTGATGATTGCTGCAATCGTTAATGCAGCAACACTGCTCATTCACAGACTGTTACAGTCAGACATGTGGGTCAAACACAAAGGTTCCTCGGCCCCTTGAGGATGCGCGTCTCTAGTACCTTCCAAAGGCGCCTTATCCCATTTGTGACCACTATCCCCATGGCCTAAAGTGCCATGGCATCGCTGCTGCACATCCAAAGACTTATTGCATCTTAGGAGGGTTTGTACCTCCACCACCCTTTCAGCCAGTGCGAACCACATTACTCTGTCCAGAAGGTCCTCAGCACCTCACCTGACAACCTCATGGCACTCAACTTAAACAAATGCCACCACGCTAGTCATCCCTGCGCCAAGGGTAAATGTTGCCTTCTGTCCACCCAATCTATGCCCCTCATAACGGCATGAAGGTCAATAACGTGATCTGTCAATCTCCTGTGCTCCACGGCAAATGTCGCCAGTGTGTGCAATGTTTCCTCATAACTCCAACTCTCCAGGCCAGCATGCATCCAGGTCAGGAACCTCTGCACTCTCCCCACTCCAATGGCATCCCTCCCATGAAGCACAGGTCACAAGTGAACACAGAAGTGTAGATATAGCTTCAACAGTGTTTTCTGCACTTGCACCATGACCTCCCATTTTCTACAATCTATTCTTTTGCTAATAAAGGCAAGTCTGGCTTTGACCTTGTTAAATGCCTTATGTTCCTGTTCTGCTATCTTAATGGGTCTGCCCAGCAAGGTCCCTGTAATCGTCGTGACTTCCATCGGTCCTACCAATACTCTTGTATTCCCATACCTTGCTTGTCTTGCCCAAATGCTTAACCGCACACTTATCCACATAACATTCCATGTGGCATTCCTTCAACCATCTGACCAGCCTGTCTGTATGGGTGTGTAATGTTTGGGCCTCCTCTTGACTATTTACCATCCCACCAATGTTTGTCTTCTTAGGTTCTTGAAGGGTGAGCGACTTATGAGGCTGGGGGGGAAAGGGATGAAAGGTGTTAATGACTGAACGCTAACTGATGCACTGACCTTGTTAATTTCAGCATCACCACCGCATGGCCGCCAGCAACAAGTCCAGAGCCCCCCCTCCACACCTGAGGGCCAACATTTGCAATTTGCAGCATCATTTCAGCGAGCCAGGCACCAGCGCAGCAACAAACACTTCGGTGGGGATTATGACGTCGGCTAGTATCCCCGGGCACGTTGGAGAGGGCACTTCACAATCGCTGGAGGAGATGGCACGGCCAGAGAGTGCCGATGGCGCCAGCAGCCAGAGGACTGCAGGGGACCAGGCACATGCTGAGTCGGGCAGTGATGATGTCAGCCATGCAGCAGCTGCAGGACAGGATGTGTGGGAGCATCTGGCAGGGTTGCATGAGGGTGTGCTTCACTTGGTCTCTGTGGTGGAGGAATCCAGGCAGAGTGTCAGTGAAGGCATGAACCTCAGGACAGAGCTTCAGGCTTCCTCCATTGAGAGATTAGCAACTCTCAAGGAGAGGGGCTTCCAGCGGATTGAGAATCTTCTGACTGGGTTACGCTCTGACTTGCAAGCCTTCACAGCGCTAATGGCCACAGGTGGTCATTGGCAATGTGGGAGATGTTCTGGGCACCAAGTGTCGCCGCTCAGTGCCCATCCATCTGTGGTGAGCAGGGAGGTCCAATGTGACCTCAGGTCGGCACAGCAGCTGCCTGTTATTGCTGCGAGCTCCTCTAAGGGCGCTCCGAATGAGGGCAGCAGCTCCTCCGCTCCTCTGCCAGTGACTGTTGCATCTGTTGAGGCTGCGACAACTGGGGAGGTGCCAGTTCTGAAACTGGCCTCTCCCTCCCAGGCAGGGCCAGCACAGGCTCCACGGGTCAGAGGACGGCCGCCAAGGTCATCAAGGCCAACAAGACAGCAGAGTCAGCAGGCTGTCTCACAAGCCACTCTGAGCGATGGGGCGGCACCTAGATATAGCACCTGCAAACATAAGCATAAAGCACGTTAGGCACTCCATGGGTATTCACTGGTGATTTTGTGTTGGCCCTAGATTAGGGAATACATCATTATGTACGTCAGAGCAACTTTTGTGCTTTATTTTGGTGGCAATAAAGTCCACTTTTCTGACCATGGCTGAGGGTGTTTACTTTGTGCTGCATTTGTATGTTTCACAGACATCTCATGAGTGTTTGAGTGGACATTGATGTTTCTGTACTAAGCCCTTAGTTGCAGCTGATGAGGTGGAAGATGTAGCACCTAAGTGTCACATGTGGAAGCGCCAGGCAATGCTGGTCCTGCAGATCCATGTGTGTGGAGCTAGCTGACGGTTCAATGGATTAAAGTGTCCCAGGTGTCCCTGCCTCCTTGGTGTAGTAGCGGGGCGGCGTGCTGCCCCTCATCATCGCCCTATGCTTCCTCATCCTCTGAACCACTGCTGGGATCATCATGTGCAGCCTCATCTACTGTGTCAAGGTCTTCATCGTCAACTGCATCCCCCCTTTCCAGCACAAGATTGTGCAGAGCGCAGCATGCTACCACTATCACAGAGACGCGATCTGGGGGCTACTGGAGTGCGCCCCCTGAGCGGTCCAGGCAATGGAAGCGCATCTTGAGAAGTCCGATGGCTCTCTCCACCATAGCCCTTGTGGTGCCCTGGCTCCTATTGTACCGCTACTCAGCTTCTGTTCTTGGATGGCGGAGAGGCATCATGATGCCACCTTCTGAGGGGATAGTCCTTATCACCCACCAGCTAACCATCCAGCCAGGCTGGAGCACTGAAGACCCCAGCACCTGGGAGTGTCTGAAGATGTAGGCGTCGTGGGAGCTGCCTGGGTACCTCGCACAAACTTGTAAAATCAGCATCCTGTGATCACACACTATCTGCACGTTCATGGAGTGGAAGCCCTTCCTGTTGACGAAGGCACCGGGCTCACCTGCTGGCGCCTTGATGGCCACATATAGCACCCGGGACATGGGGGAAGCCAGCAATGGCCGCAAAGCCTCTGGCTCACTGTGCCTGACCTGCCTGGTCGCGGCGGAAGTGGATGAAGGTCAATGCCCGTCTGAACAGAGCATCTGTAACCTGCTTGACACAAGTGTGGACAGCTGATTGGGAGACAGTGCAAAGATCACCCACTGACCCCTGGAAGGAGCCAGATGCATAGAAGTGGAGGACAACTGTGACCTTCAGAGCCGCTGACATGGGGGGTCCACCCACACAGTTAGGGGAGATCTCTGGGCCAATCATTTGACAGATATAGTTGACTGTTTCCCTTGACAGTCGGAGCCTCCTTCGGCACTGCACCTCAGTCATATTAAGATAGCTGCTTCGCCGCCTGTACACCCTGGCAGCAGGAAAGTGGTGTCTTCTGCGGCCCCTTCCACCTTGGACAACCTCTTGGCGCTGCGCCCCTTGCGCCTGCGCCTGGCCTCCCAAAGGTAGCTCCCCTGGAGGCTGATTGTCCAGTCCTGGCCTCCTCCTTATTCTATTCCTTCCTTCCTCCTCAAAGGAGCTGCCTCCAGTGGAGATGTCAGAACCTATACCCAGGCTAAATGGAGGCCTCCGGAAAGCTGCAGGCCCGATAAAGATTACTGTCTGCAGACTGGTGAGCTGAAGCTTCAAACACAGAGAAAGCTATTGGAAATCGATCTGAACTGCTAACAATCACGCAGGCAAGTTTAAAACACTTTCTGCATTAAATACTTCAGAAAAAACATGAACAAACTCTCTGAGCCCACATATCGCACCTGTGGATGAGGTTTGTTAAAAAATCAGTTACTCACCTGCCCAATGGGCCTGTGCGCCGAGATGAAGATTGCACAGGGTCCTCAAAATCGGCTTCAATTGCTGAGTTAAGGGCCTTAACAAGGCTTTTAATTAATGGCGGGTGTACATTGCGCTTCATACCGCACCCGCCCACCTCAATATCACGATGCCGCATGCTGACGTTGGGACGCTCGCACAACGTCAGTGCGAGACATTTTAAGCGCTGATGTGCAGGCTCCTTCACCTGCACGTCAGCCATAAAATTCTGCCCTAAGAGTCAATAAAGACTTTTGACTTATAAAGTCAATAAATCTACGTATGACTGCAAGACTTCTTCAGACCTATTGAACTGTAACCTACACCCTTCAGCAGAGAACATAGGAAAGAATAAAGTAAAGGAAGACATTGATGACAAGGGAATAAGTAAGGTTATAAAACAGAGTCTAAAAAGATGGTTAAACATAAAATAAGAGGAAATTCTATTAAAAATGAGTTCAAATGTCTATAGAGTGATGCGTACAGAGTCCATAACAAAACAGGTGAGCTGTAGGCAATCATTCTTGGGACGAACCAAAATAGGGATTACTCAGACATGGATACAGGAAAATCAGAACTGAGCATTAAACATTGCAGGGTATAACATATTTAGAAAAGAAAAAAAGTGAAACAGGGAGTTGGAGTAGCTATACTCATTAGCGATAACGTAAAGGATAACAGAAAAAGGGATGCAGCTATCAGAGAGACCAAAGTGGAATCCATATGAATAGGGGTAAGAGATAATAAAGGGTCAATCACACTAAGACCGCATCATAGTTGAGGGGAGATGGAGGAAGAAATATGTGGAGCAATTAGGAGATTATGTAAAAACATAGAATAATAATCATGGGATATTTTAACTACCCTGATACTAAATGGACAGAAAAGTTAGGTAAAGGGGACAAGGAAATGGAGTTCCTACCATGTATACAGGAATCTTTTCTAACCCAATATGTAAAACGGCCAACAAGGGAAGATTCGCTATTGGATCTAGTAATAGAGAATGAACCAGAGCAGATAAGAGAAGTAAATGCAGGGAACATCTAGGCAATAGTGACCAGAATATAATACACTTTGAGATGATAGAGAAAGACATACGTATGCTGAAAACCAAGTTAATAGATTGGAGAAAAAATGATTTTGAGCGAGTGAGAATAGAACTCCATTGGAAAATTTTCCCCCCATTGAGGGGGAAGTGTGGGATCGGGTGCAACTCCAGTTGGTGCCCCTGATCGGGGGCACACCACCATTTTACGTGGGTGGGCCAATTAAAGCCCGCCCAATGTGACGTCCGCCAGGAAGCACTATGCTCCCTGTGCGGGCGGGGGTGGATTCCCTCAGCCGGGAGTGCACTAAGTGCTGCCTCGGAGATCAGCTCCAAATTTAAAATTGTAATATGAATGATAGAAAAATTTCCCTGACATGTCCCTTCATGTGACACTCTCACATGAGTTGGGACATGTCCATAACTTTTATTGAAACCTTTATTAAAAATTTAAATACCCTCGTAAAACCTAATCCCGCCCATGGATGAGGTTTCATGCTTTTTCTGAAGCCCACCAGGGTTCCCAGCCTGCCCGCCAACCTTAAAGTTGGACGGGCAGTCCATTAATGATTTTAATTAGTTTCTCAATGGCCTCAATAGGCTGTTGACGGATCGGTGGGTGCGCAGCTGACTTGGCTGCGCCCCGGCCAACCTGAAAATGGAAATGACGCGGGGTGACATCAGGAGTTCCACTCGACAGCACCCTATGTCATTTTACGCGTCGGTGAGCGGGCCTCGCCCCTGCTCACCTACGGGAAAATTCTTCCCCATGGATGAATAAGGACATAAGGGAACAACTAAGGGTTAGGAAGGAGGTATACATTAAGTACAAAGATAGGAGGGTAGGAGAAGAGACAATAAGAAGAGATTGGGAGAAAAGCCAAAAAAACAACCAGGAAAGCAAAGAGGAAATATGAAAATAAATTATCAAGGAACATAAAACAAAATAATATAATATTTCATAGACATATCAATAAAAAAGGAAGGCTGTAATGTAAATAGGACCATTAAGGGATAAGCAGGGTAATACCACAGGTAGTGATAGAGGGCAGAAATATTAAATAATTATTTTACTTTGGTATTTACCAGGGTGATAGAACAGGTAGACATGACATTGAATGATAAGATGTGTAATGAGATAAGTGCATGTAAAATAAAAAAGATGTATCAGGTTAAGTAAACAAACTCAAAAAGGATAACGCCTCTGGTCCAGGTGGGTTGCATCCATGTGTTTTAAAATAATCTAGGGATGAGACAGCAGAGGCATTACAACACATATTTAATAATTCATTAAAAGGTTTGGTGTCAGAGGACTGGTGGATAGCGAATGTAATTCCTATGTTTAAGAAGGGGGAGCAGAACATGTCAAGGGCATTATAGACCAGTCAACTTAACATTAGTAGTAGGAAAAATAACAGAATCCTTATTGAAGGAGAGAACCAAAGAACATCTAGGAATAAGAAATATATGGGCAGAAATTTAAAGCCCCGTTTCGGGGGGGATGGGACTGTAAAATGCAGTGAGCCGTTATAAACCTCATTGACTTCAGCGGGAACGTAAAATCCCGCTGCTGTAAAACTCTGCCCATAGTAATGAATAGTCAGTGTTGATTCAAAAGAGAATATTTTGCTTGACCAACCTTATTAATTTTTTGAGGAGGTAACAGGGAGAGTAGACAATGGTAATGTAGTAGATGTAATTTGTCTGGATTTTCTAAAAGCCTTCAGTAGGGTGCCCCACAATGTGTTATTGTCTGGGGATAAATGGCAGAATGGATTGCTAGCTGACTTCAAGACAGAAAGCAGAGAGTGGGAGTAAAAGGTAATTATTCAGAGTGGCAGAAGGTGGAAATGGTGTTCCACAAGGATCAGTGCTGGAACCACTATTTACAATTTACATTAAAGATTTGAACTTTGAAATCAAAAACACAATTTCTAAATTTGCAGATGACACCGAATTGGGGAGGGGGTGTAGTTAATACTGAGGAGGACTGCAACAAATTAGAGGAGGACATTAATAAACTGACAGAACTGGCAAACCATTTGCAAAGTTCAGTGTGAAGTAGTACATTTTGGTAGGAAGAGTAGGGAGATCACTTATTTCTTGGAAGACATAAGTCTGCGTGAGGTACAGGAACAAAGGAATTTTGAAGTACAAATACATCAATCACTGAAAGCTGTGCCACAAGTTAGCAAAGCCATAATAAAATATACCAAGTTCTAGCTTTTATTTCTGGGCAACAGATTGAAAAGTAGAGAGGTTATGCTAAACCTGGGCATAATGGCAAGGGGCTGAAAGGAGGCAGTGGACACTGGTGATGCTGGAGATGTCACGCAGAGTTTCTTTATACCTTACCCTCTTTGTCCCTTCTGACTTCACCCTCATCTCATACTGTGTCTGAGCAACTCCAGTTGCTTTCACCACCCACCTGTCTCTCACTCCCCAAGCCAAACTTGTCCTATTTTTCATTTAAGAAACTGAGAATGTTGATGCCCCTCTGCTAGTGGAGGAAGAGGAGCCCAGTATCCCTGAAGATGCACCACCATTTCATTTGACTGTCACAAACACCAGTTCTGATACATACACAATGCAGACTTTAGAGATTATATTGGAAGAGGTATCCTGAGGTAATTGCTCACAGATTCATAGGAGTTAGAGCAGGGGGATAAGATCCATTGGTATCACTATCCTAAGGGCAAGGGATGCGTTCTGGTTCTGCATACAGGGCTCAGATGCAGAACTCAGGAGCCTAGGCTGCTGCAGAGGGTTCATGGGTATACACTAGGTGCTTAGTGCACTGGTCAGCCTGCAAGAGAGCTTGCACACAATGCATCAAGCATGGAGGAATCAACCTCCAAAGTGGCTCAAGGCTTTTTCAGAATCTGAAAACCATTCTGTCCAATGTAAATCGAGTGGTCAGATCCATGAACAACATGATGGTGTGCCTTAGGACAATTCCCAGTGTACCCCCATGAGCTGTTTTTCAATGGTCTGGGCTCTAGATGTCTGCATCTGAGTCCTGTATAGCACAACTAGTTTACATCCTCACCCTTCAGTGGGTATGGTAGCATAGCAGTTATATTACTGGGCTGGCAATCTACAGGCTTGCACTAATACTCTGCAGATGTGAGATCAAATACCATCATGGCAGTTCGTGAATTTTAAGTTAATTTTCAGTTAATTAAATAAAAGCTAGTATCAGTAATTGTGACCACGAAGCTATTGGATTGTGTAAAAAGCCAGCTTCTTTACTAATGTCCTTTAGGAAACAAACCTGCTCTCCTTATCCACCCCGGCCTGTAATGACATCAGATCCTCAGCTATATGGCTGACTTTTAACTACCCTTTGAAATGCCCTAGCAAGCCATTCAGTTGTTTCAAAGCACGAAATAAATGTATAAACTAGGCAGACTACCCCTCATCAACCTAGGCATCAGATTCAAACATGACAAAGGCAATCAGCACTTTCTACCCTGAAACATTCTCCTTGCTAACTTCTGGGGGTGTGACAAAATTGGGAGAGCTGTCCCACAGACTAGTCAAACACCAGCCTGACATAGTTATACCCACAAAATTGCACATTTCACTCAACATTCCAGACTCCATCACCATCCTTAGCGGTGTGCCCTTTCCCATCAGCAGGGCAGACCCACCAACAATGTTTTCTTTACATTGCATGGCCGTGCAGCAACCTGAGGGTCCCTATATAGGCAGCACACAAGTCAGCCTCTTTAATTTTTTTTTGCATGGCTGCGCATGCACAGTAATTTAAAGGTGTCGTGCATTTAAATAAATCACCCGCATATTCAAAACAAAGTGGAGGGAATGTTGCCCACCAAAACTGGTGGAACAGTGCTTTACAGTCCAGTGAAAGTGGCTCTGGGAGTCCTCAACATTGTCTTTAGATTCCATGAAGTCTCATGACTTCAGGTCAAACATGGGCAAGGAAACCTCGTGTTGTTTTCTACCAACCAACCTTACTCCATTTTCAACACCACTTGGAAGAGGCACTGAGGATAGCAAGGGCACAGAATGTACTTTGGATGGGGTACTTACCAAGAGGAGTTTGGTAGCACCAGTACTGACTGAGCTGGCTGAGTCCTGAAGGACATATCTGTCAATGCAAGGTAACAACCAACGTGACCTTGTCCTGTCCAACCTGACCTAAATGCACCTGTCCATGACAGTATTGGTAGGAGTTACCACAATCCTTTTTGAGACAAAGTTTCAAAGGCAACAAGTCTTCACACATGTGTGGCATTATTACCATGCTAAATGGGATAGATCCGGATCTGATCTAGCATCTCAAAACTGAGTATCCATTAGGCACTGAGGCCATCAGTAGCAGCAGAATTGCATTCAATCACAATTTGTAACCTCATGGCCCGAAATATTCCTCAATATCAATACCATCAAGCCAGGCAACCAACTCTGATTTAATGAGGAGAGTGGAAGACCATGCAGGAGCAGCACCCAGTGTACCTAAATATTATTGGGAAATTATCAAACGATCTGGATCACCCATTTAATCAATACGAAGTGGTTCACTTGGGAAGTAGCCTGATCCTTTGGGAAATATATTCGTGCTTTCTGAATCAGTGAATCCAAGAAAAAAACATAACTGCAAAGAGTTACTGGAGGCCAGTTAAAACTCTGCCCTTAAAGAGACTAGCCTTGTTACATGCCCCTAAAATAGACAAAGATACTATTAAAAGCCTGTACAAAAACATAATTTTCATCTTGATGGTGAGCATCTAATTTCAAAAAGGCATCACAAAAAATATGTAATATCTAAACGAATGTCAATACAAAAATATCTAGCAACCACATTGAATTATTTATCCCTTTAAAATGTTATCTACAGAACCAAATTTAAACTGTGCATTTCTAATTTTTGTAGCTGAAGATGTGAGGTTATAAAATTTGTCTTCTAACTAATCCTTTTTAATCAGTGGCAAAGTAACTTTTCTTCTGACAAAGCCTACTTGCAAGCAGATATAAATAAGACAGCTCCACTTCACCTTAATTCCCTTTCCATTGTCAATCACAACTCTGCAATTCATTCCTAGATTAACCTTTATCTGCAAAATTTTTTTTAAAATGTCGATAATGGCTTTTTAAAAACTGTTAAGATCAGTTAAATTTCACTTAATTAACCGAAATGTCAAAACTCTAGCCCAGTTTCTCAACCGATTTCCGATGAGTTTGCATCTTGAAAACAGAATCCTGATAATGTAGGCATATTTTTTAAAATTAGGTTTTTCCTTCTTCAGCCACTCTGGTTTGCTATTATTATATTATTAAATTTATAATTGGATAAGAGACTACACATTTCTGTATAGTTTAATCCTTTGTCCCTAAATAAATTAATTATGTTAAGTAAATCAAATGTGCGGTTTTATCCCTCCCACAATGGTCAATAGGAAAGACTTTCACCATCTCTGACAAGCTCCTTAAAATGCAGGTTCCAGGTTATAACTCTCATTTTCTGATCTTTTCAGCTCATACATATGCCAATCAAGCTCAGGACTGCACAGACAATTACCTAGATAAAAGGTGAGTTTGTGGGATACAGCTGTTGGTGTTGTAGAGCTGGAAGAGTTCAATCATTTTGGCAGCCCATTGAGCCACCAAACCAAATAGTAGCTTCCACCTAAGATGAAAGAACATCAACTGCTTGATCTTAGAAGTTCCATTCTACCCACAGAATACACCTGTGCATGTTAAAACCAGCTTGATAAACACATTGCCTTACTTTATGTATTTCAGTCTTTTATTCCAAAATACAGTACAAAATAAAGCAGCTTTTTCATGGTTGTAAGGCAAAAATGAAAGCAAGATTTTAAGGGAAGTGTACTGATGGGGATGGATGAAAGGCAGTCTAAAAATGAAAATAACTGGTTTATTTTAAGGATCAACTCCAGCTTTTAATTTTTTTTCACTGTTAATTAAACCCCCTTAATGTTGCCATTTCTTTAATGGCCAGTTACCGTTTTTAGTACATTTAGCACAAATATTGTGGAATCCTTCAAATTGTATGTATGTCAAATGCAAACTGCACAAGTTTTGGCCATTATTTTTGAAATATTACCTGCCATTCCTTTCAGTCAAAACTCAGGGGTTTTTGAATGATTCCAATCTGTTGCCAGATTGTTAAATTTTAAATATCGTGAGAAATGTTTTTTTCTGGGACAATCCTGAAATCAGAGGTAATAAATGCAATTTTTGTTCCAGACTATATGTGAAGATTGTAATTTCATTACTCAGTTAAAAGAAATAACTCAGATTACTCGTTTTTTTTTTATTATACATCTGTGTCTTCAACCCTAACTTAAGAACATCAAGTTGATTACAGTTGGCTAAAAATGTCCATTATTTTTCCATTGGCAACATTTCGATTGATAAAAATGATATAATGATTTCTGGCCAGTCCTACCACAACTCAGAATGGGCATTCTGTAGATGGTAACGTTCAGGAATTGATTAACTTACCCCAATGCTTTAAGATCGTCCAACAAATCTTGTATTGAGAAATTTGTAATAAATGCTGCTTCATGCAAATAAATGCCTTCTTATTAATGATCTGAGAATATTATGACCAAAAAATCCAAGAATAACTTCTGGCATTTGAATTACTTGTCCAAAGAGGATTCCAGTCCTCCTGTGAAGACCTAACTTTCACTACCAGAAAGTAAACCCAAGAAGCAAGCTATTTTATAAGTAAGCAACTTGGAAGAAGCACACCTTTTCAATATCCAAATTGTTGCATTGTCTCTTTTTGGATATGCATTTCGATATGAATGACACCAGTGCCAAAGATAATAAGTTATTGTCTTGAATCCAAACTTCTGTGGAACTATTCAATTGAACTTGTTGAACCTTTAATCAGACTGCCAGGGTTTAGTATTGGTTGTAAATCAGAGGCTGTGCCTTGAGGATGTATACTAGCTCCCCTGTTAAAGTTAGGCCAATAGTAACAATTTCTTATTGTTTCTATCATTAGTTTGTCCTTTGTTTCCAATTTCCTTCTACTCCAGAAGGCACCAACCCATTTATAGGAACATAGGACTTAGGAGCAGGAATGGGCCATTCAGCCCTCTGAGTCAGCTCCACCATTCAATAAGATCATGACTGATCTGATTGTGGTCTCAATTCTAGTTTACCGTCTGCCCCCATAACCCTTGACTCCCTTGTCTATCAAAAATCTGTCTAACTTTGCCTTGAATAAATTCAATGACCCAGCCTCCATTTCTTTCTGGGAAAGAGAGTTCCACATGTTAGAGAAAATAATTCTCCTCACCTCTGATTTAAATGGTAGGCCTCTTATTCTTGAACTATGTCCTCCAGTTCTAGGAGTGGAAATATCCACAGTATTTACACTATCAAATCCCCTCAGTATCTTGCATGTTTCAATAAGATCACCTCTCTTTCTTCTAAATTCTGATGGGTATAGGCCCAACCTGTTCAACCTTTCTTCACAAATCCCTCATCCCAGGAATGAGTCGTGTGAACCTTCTCTGAACTGTATCTAACATAAATATATCTTTTTTCAAATGAGGAGACCAAAACTATACACAATATTCCAGATGTGGTCTCGCCAAGGTCCTGTACAACTGCAACAAAACTTCCCTACTTTTATATTTCATTCCTGTGCCGACTTTCCATTTTCCTTCCTAATCACTCGCTGTACCTGCATACTAACTTTTTGTGATTCAGGTACCACAATACCCAGATCCCTCTGTATCACTGAGTTCTGCATTCTCACTCCATTTAAATAATATTCTGCTTTTCTATTCTTCCTGCCAAAGTGGACAAGTTCGTATTTTCCCACGTTATATTCTATTCGCCAATTTTTTGCCCATTCACTTAACCGGTCAATATCCTTTTGCAGTGACTTTACCTCCTCTTATATAACTTACTTATCTTGATGTCATCGGCAAATTTAGCTACCATACATTCGGTCCCTTCATCCAAATCATTGATGTAGATTGTAAACAGTTGAGGCCCCAGCACTGATTCCTGTAGCACTCCACTTGTTACAGCTTGCCAACATAATGCATTTACAGCACCAGATGTCAATTTTTAAGCAGAAAGGAATCTTGCTAATTTTTCCCTCCTAATCCATTATGCCACCTGCCCATGATCAGTTAACTCAGCACAGATCAGGAATCAAAAATAATCTGTACGAGCCACCTTCTCACTGGAAAAGCCTGCAGAGTCATTGGGCTGGGTGGGGTGTGGGCGAGTTGGTGTTGAAGAGGGCCGACCTATTCCGTATTCAGAGAATGATTCATAATGAATTGTGTCTTCATTTTTAATATTAGAGACAATAACAAGCCTTTTAACCATTGTGTTACCATTAGATGTAAGTGCTATCCAACAAGAGTTGCTTCAAGTTTTTGGGTTGCTCAGACCAGAAACAACTGAGGCCATTCAATAAAGGAAAATGCACCTAATGTCGCTGCATACAATCTGGAAGATTTATTTTACATATGTCCATTGATCTTTCTTATTTTTAATCTGCTTTTATAAATACTGGATGTAATTTCTGTTGAATATGCATCCATGTAGAGTTCTACTTTTAAACTGTGCTTCCAACAGTGAAAGTTTATCACCCTTCAAAAAGATCTTCTCGACAAATTATGCATTTTCCTGCGCAAATCTGATGTGATAACTAACACTTTATCTGGCAACTGCAATGCCTGGTATGGTACTGAGCTAGAGGCCAGGAATGTTCCTGACTCAATCCCTAGTCGGTGCTGAATTTTGTCAGGGAAACAGCACCATTGGTCTCAGCCCCCATGTGCTAGGAAGTTGAAAAATTAGCCACTTCAGCTTTATGGTGGCCACTGTGGATATTGGGCGTGTACTGGATCATTTTGTGTTGTGATGCCTTCCCCAAAGTGAAATAGTCAGCCAAATTGCCTAGAGACAACACTTGGGCAATGTACCAGCTACCAGCTTCCTCAAAGCCCTACAACATGGACTGATGTCATCAGGGGAGGATGGGAAAAAACTTGGGAGAGAGAAAAGAAGCCTCTTATGTGAAAGAGTTAAATTATTTTTTTAAGTGTACTTTTAAGTGTACTTCTTTAAATCCAAAACTCTGATTAAGGTATCCTTATAGCTCCAAGTCAAGCAGAGCAGCAAGCACCTTTATAAGCTTCCACATTTGGCACTACCCCATCCAATGCCTGGTAACAAAGGGTAAGTATTTTGAAGACTGGTGGTTAGTGGGGAAAGTAGGAAAATATCACGTTGGTGCAGGAGGAGAACCTCATTTGCTATTGGTTTGAGGCACATGGTTGGAGAATAGTAGAGGAAGATTGGTCCCCATTCCCTAGCACTAACAGTCCTCACTTTTGATGAGCACAACAATGCCAAAAGAAATCAAATAAAAGCAAAATACTGTGGATGCTGGAAATCTGAAATAAAAACAGAAAGTGCTAGAAACACTTAAGTCAGACAGCATCTGTGGTAAGAGAAACAGAGTTAATGGTTCGAGTTGAATATGAAGAAGAATCATACTCTACTCAAAATTTTAACTCTGTTTCTCTCAGTTTTTACTGTTAAAAAAAATCAAAGTTAATGGTTTGAATTGTCAATACTGCTGTTTGAATAAGGAGCCATGAGGCTGAACAAATTGTGGAGTGATTAGCACTAAGACACACATTCTTGCTTTAAAAATAATCAGCCTTGTCTCCAGTAGAATGATTTTCTATTGTTAGTGTTTCCTTCAAAAACCTTTAACAGAGGTTCACAGAATCACAGAATGGTTACGGTGCAGAAGGAGACCATTCAGCCCATCATGTCTGCAGAAGCTCTCTAAATGAGCATTATGACTCAGTGCCATTCTCCTGCCTTTTCCCCGTAATCCTTGCATGTTGTTTCTGTTCAATAATCATCTAATGCCCTTTTGAATTCCTCAATTTAACCTGCCTCCACCACACTTCCAGGCAGTGCGTTCCAGACCCGAACCACTCATTGTGTAAAAAAGCTTTTTCTCACATCACATTTGCTTCTTTTGCAAACCACTTTAAATCTGTGCTGTCTCGCTCTTGATCCTTTTATGAATGAGAACAGTTTCTCTCTAGCTACTCTATCCAGCCCCCTCATGATTTTGAACACCTCTATCAAATCTCCTCTTAGCTTTCTCCTCTCCAAGGAGAACAGTCACGACCGCTCCAATCTATCTTCATAACTGAAGTTTCTTAAAACTGGAACCATTCTTGTCAACCTCTTCTGCACTCTCTTCAATGCATTCACATCTTTCCTACAGTGTGGTGCCCAGAACTGTACACAATACTCTAGCTGAAGTCTAAGTAGTGTCTTATATAAATTCAGCATAATCTCCCTGCTCTTGTAGTCTATGCCCCTATTAATAAAGCCCAGGATACCGTATGCTTTATTAACTGCTCTCTCCACCTGTCCTGCCACCTTCCATGATCTTTGCACATATACATCCAGGTCCCTCCGCTCCTGCACACATTTAAGTTGAGAGACTGAATCTATTGTTGAAAAAATAGCCAACTTTTTTGAACATAGGTACATATTATTTTCTAAGGTGGAACTGGGCATAATTTCAAAATTTGCTGATGACACAAAATTTGGAAATACTGTGAACTATGAGGATAGTGATAGACCTCATGGGGACATAGGCAAGCTGTTGGAATGAACAGATGTATGACAGATGAAATTTATTGAAGAGATGTGTGAAGTGATACATTTGGGTGGGAAGAATGTGGAAAAGCAAGGTAAAATAATGGATACAAGTCTAAAGGGGAAGGGATATATGTGCACAAATTGTTAAAGGTGGCAGGGGAGGTTGAGAAAGTGGTAAGTAAGGCACTGGGGATCTGGGCTTTATAAATTGAAGAATACAGTACAAAATCCAGGACGTTATGGTGAACTTTTATAAAACACTGGTTGGGCTTCAACTGGAGAATTGTGTCCAATTCAGGGCATAGCACTTTAAGAAGGATGTGAAGGCATTGGAGAGGGTGCAGAAAAGTTTTATGACAATGGTACTGGGGTCGAGAGACTTCAATTATGTAGGTAGATTGGTGAAGTTGGGGCTGTTCTCCTTAGAGAAGGGAAGGTTGAGAGGTGATATGACAGAAGAGTTCAAGATCAGGTGGGGTCTGGACAGCGTACATAGGGAGATTCTGTTCCCATTGGCAGAAGAATCAAGAACCAGATTTAAGATGACCGGTAAAAGAACTAGAGGTGACATGAGGAAAAGCTTTTTTGATACGCCAAGTGGTTAGGGTTTGGAATGCACTCCTGAGAGTTTGTTGGTGGGAGATTCAACCATGGCTTTCAATAATAATAATAGTTCAGCTACTTTTCTGAAGGGAAAAAAATTGGACAGATACAGGGAAAAGGTGGGGGAGTAGGACTAGCTGAGTTACTCTTACAGAGGGCCGACATGGACACAACAGACTGAGTGAACTCCTTTTGTGCTGTAACCATACTATGATTCTATGAAACCCTTACTTAAAAAGAGGTAAAACTTATAAAATGTAATAAAATGCACTTTATCAAATCACTCACACCAAAAAAAAAAACAAATCAAAGTCCAGTTGGTTATTCCGACTCACTTCTCCCATTTTGTTTTGTTGAAATTTTCTTTTTTTTAAAGTATGTCTAAACAGTGAAGTTCCAAAGGAACTTAGAGGTCCATGTGTGCACAACATTAAAATGTTTTGAAAAGGTGCAGAAAATGTTTAAAAACACTTATGGAACACTGGCCCTTAAATCTAGAGCAATAGGATAAAAGGGGATAAAAGTCATGCTTTAGCTTTACAAAGCCTTGGTTAAACCACAGCTGGAGTACTGTGTGTAGTTTTGGGTACCACATCTTAGAAAGGATATATTGGCCTTCGAGGAATTGCGGTGAAGATTTATTACAATGGTCTCTTGACTCCAAGAACTAAGCTAAGAGGAGAGATTAAACAAACTAGAATTTTATTCCCTGGAATTTGGAAGGTTAAAGGGGTCATTTGATCAAAGTTTTGAAGATATTAAGGGAACAAATATTTTAGATAGAGAGAAACTATTTATGTTAGTTAGGGAGTCCAGGACTGGGTGGCATAGTCTAAAAATTAGAGCCAGATCTTTCAGGAGTGAAATTACAAAACACTTCTTCACACCAAACGTGGTAGAAGTTTAGAACTCTATTCTGCATATGGAGATTGATGCTTGATCAATTGTTAATTTTAAAACTGAGATTGATAGATTTTTGTTATCCAAGGGTGTTAAGGAATATCGGCCAAAGGCAGATATATGGAGTTAAGTCTCAGATCAGTCAAGATCCGATTGAATGGTGGGCAGGCTTGAGAAGCCAAATGCTCTACTCCTGTTCCTATGTTCCTGCTGTCCAAGCTCAGTGATGTACAAGTACAACAGTCACTTTGTTGTTTGGTAGTACAGAACTTGAGTATTGCTGAAAAAAGAGACATGCTGTCTAAGCTTTCCCTCATGCGCTTATCAGGACAGATTGCAAAATTACCAACAGTAAAGGGGACAACTGCATGAGAAGAAGGTGCTGGTTGGTTGGAAACTGGACTCTGATTGGTAGTGGCATTGCCATGGAGAATGCAGCAGGGAAACAATTAACTGCCAAGCTATTGTTCAAATTCAAACAGGCAGGTCCACTCTGATTGGTCAAGGCATTACCATGGGGAATGAACCAGGGAATGGCTGTGCCCCGAGACTTTGATTAGTTGAAAAAGGTGCAATGCATGGACATGCTTCTCTTCCCGTTTACAAAGGGTAGAGCCCCGTGGCTTTGCTTCAATCAATCAGAGTCAACCTGCCTGGTTTGAATTTGAACAATAGCTTGGCGGTTAACTGTTCTCTGCATTCTCCATGGCAATGCCTCTACCAATCAGAGTCCACTTGCCAACCAATCAGCACTCTCTTCTCATGCAGCATAAATTGTTGTCCCCTTCTGTCGGCAATCTTGTGATCTGTCCTGATAAGTGCAAGATGAAAAGCTCACACAGAATGTCTCTTTTTCAGCAGTACACAATAGACACTGTTGTAACAGTTATTGTACTTGTTCCAAGGGTAACACAAAAGCTGGCATGCTTTTCTGGTTTATGAATGCAGTATTACAATAATTATATGAATGTTTATTTTTAAAAAATCATCACTTGGGCACAGCAATGCCACTGACATGCTTCATAATTGGATACTATTATCAAGTGTGTGTCTGTAATATCAGATACCTAATCTGTATTTTGGTAACCTTGAGAAATGCTGCCTTGTTCTCATGGTGTTCTCACCATTCTGAAACTGAGCCAACGAACACACTAGCTACACAGTCTGTCTCCCACTTCTTTTCCTGGAACCGTACTGTACTTGGGTAGTCAAGCTCATAATCACCCCAATTCAGAAGAACTTCAGAAATTGTCAGGTTGCCCTACTTTAACAAACGATTAAAACTACCCATCAATTTTTAAATGTCTATTTAGTTAAGACAATGCAATAACTATAAAACCAACTGCAACCAGTTTCCCTTCTTATGGTATAATATAGCTTAGAAGTTTTGGCAGTATTAATATTATCCTGCATTAATGACTGACCTCTAATGAGTTAGGCCATTTATGCCTTCAGATTTGGAAGAAAATGATTTGATTCTTTATAATTCATCTACAAAATCAAGCAAAATCATCAATTCTCAAGTCCACTTGGGCAAGGTTTCCTCACAACGGTGTAAAGTGAGATAGTTAAATTTTGAAGTGTACCCGACTGTGACTTCCCTGCAGGATGACACCAATTGGCGAGATTTTCCTGACAAGTACAGTAGTGCAAATTTTACCTGCACTTTCAACCCACCGTTACAAACTTAGCTGCTCTATTCTGTTGGTGCTAGATGATCAAGTTACTGTTTAAGCTGGAGAACAGCTAATGTGGTTCCGCTTTTTAAGAAGGGTTGTAGAGATAAGCCAGGGAACTACAGGCCAGTGAGTCTCACGTCAGTGGTAGGGAAACTATTGGAGAAAATTCTGAAGGAGAGAATCTATCTCCACTTGGAGAGGCAAGGTTTGATCAGGGATAGTCAGCATGGCTTTGTCAGAGGAGGTCATGCCTAACAAATTTGATTGAATTTTTTGAGGAGATGACCAGGTGTGTAGATCAGGGTAGTGTAACTGATGTAGCTTATATGGATTTCAGCAAAGCCTTTGACAAGGTCCTACATGGGAGCCCTATAAAGAAGGCAAATGCACATGGGATATAGCGTAATTTGATTAGGTGGATTCAAAATTAGCTTACTTGTAGGAGACAGAGGGTGATGACAAAGGATGCTTTAGTGACTAGAAGCCAGTGTCCAGTGGCGTACCACAGGGATCTGTGCTGGGTCCCCTATTATTCGTCATTTATATAAACGACATAGGTGACTATGTGGGTGGTAGGATTAGTAAGTTTGCGGGTGACACAAAGATTGGCAGGGTGATTAACAGTGAGTTTGAGTGTCTTGGGCTACAGGAAGATATAGACGGGATGGTCAAATGGGCAGATAAGTGGCAGATGGAATTTAACCCTGAAAAGTGTGAGGTGATATACTTTGGAAGGAGTAATTTGACAAGGAAGTATTCAATGAACGGCATGACATTAGGAAGTTCTGAGGAACAAAGGGACCTTGGCGTGTGTGTCCATAGTTCTCTGAAGGCGGAAGGACATGTTAGTGGGGTGGTGAAAAAGGCATATGGGACACTTGCCTTTAACAATCGAGGCATAAATTACAAAAGTAGGGAGGTCATGCTGGAGTTGTATAGAACCTTGGTGAGGCCACAGCTGGAGTACTGTGTACAGTTCTGGTCGCCACATTATAAGAAGGATGTGATTACACTGGAGGGGGTGCAGAGGAGATTCACCATGATGTTGCCTGGGATGAAACATTTAAGTTATGAAGAGAGGTTGGATAGACTTGGGTTGTTTTTGTTGGAGCAGAGAAGACTGAGGGGTGACCTGATCAAGGTGTACAAGATTATGAGGGGCATGGATAGGGTGGATAGGGAGCAGCTGTTCCCCTTAGTTGAAGGGTCAGTCACGAGGGGACACAAGTTCAAGGTGAGGGGCAGGAGGTTTAGGGGGATGTGAGGAAAAACTTTTTACCCAGAGGGTGGTGACAGTCTGGAATGCACTGCCTGGGAGGGTGGCTTGAGGCGGGTTGCCTCACATGTTTTTTGTTTTTATCCTTTAAAATGTACCTGGATGAACACTTCGCACTTCATAACATTCAAGGCTATGAGCCAAGTGCTGGTAAATGGGATTAGGTAGGTAGGTCAGGTGTTTCTCACGTGTTGGTGCAGACTCGATGGGCCGAAGGGCCTCTTCTGCACTGTGTGATTCTGTGATTTTATTGGGCAAAAAAAAGTGCTTCACACCTCCCAGAATGTAACCTTTTTTAAACTTTCTGGCTGCTTTTGCTGTTTACCTGTAGTGGGGTTATTCACGTTGTACCCACTTTAACCCAGTACCTACCCCACCATCTATTGGGGGAAATGGGGACAAGGAGCGGTATGTTACATACCTCACTACTAATTATATATAAGCAAATTTGGTTCAAAAAAAACAAGGTTTGGTTGAAATGTGGTTTGTCTTCCAAACCTTATAAATTTAATATTCTCCTTTTTTTAAAAAGGGGGCTAATTATCTGAAAGCTATGACAAATGGCAGCTTTAAATACATTTTGCTTGGTACTTCAGGGATGAGCGCAAGCCGGTGAGGGAGGGCCGGGGTCGGAGCACGAGCCGGTGGATGGGATGGGATGGGGGGGTTGCAATTGACGTCAATCGGCGGACCCCCTCCCGTACCTATTAATAGCTGTGACGCAGCCGCTTTCGGCTTGTCTCCCAAGCGCGTGTGGAGCAGGTGGGTACCGGGCGGTTCTTGTTCGACGCGTCGTTCCCCCCCCGCAAAATCACCGTTGTTAGGAGGGGGAATGGTGAAGTAGAAACGGAAACGGTAGGTGTTGGGGGAAGGAGCACGGTGGCTGGAATAGGTGCGAAGGGCTGTGGAATTGGAAGCCGCGGGCTGTTGCTGTTATACGCATCACCGACTAGGCGGTCATTCGGGGTCTGGTGGGTTGGGCTGATTCCCCGGTGAATAAGGGCTCTCCATCCCCCGGCCCTCTGTACCCAAATTGCTGGAGCTGCCGATCGCTCGGCCTCCCTCCTTGAAGCTGCCGCCCGCCCTTTTGGCATCGTTAGAATTAAAAGGAAAGAGATCGAGTGCAGCCGACAGGTGGGCGGCGGCGGTTTTATTTTGCGAATAATTCCGCGATTTTTAAAAAATAAATTGTCGGGTTGTTATTGTTTAACGAAACGAATAAAATCTGCGCCGTTTGCACCCCCACCTTCCATCTCACCCCCCACTCCCTCCCCTCCCGGCTCTGTCCGGAGAAGCGGGGAGGGAGTCCCCGGGGGCCGGAGCTCGGTGCCCGTTAGTGAGAAAATGGCCGGTGTGTCCGAACCTGGGACGTGCGGTTATTGCCAGTCAAAATGGAGGTGAGCAACATGGAGGGGGGCGTTAGAGAGGGAGAGGCAGCAGGTATCTATCGAAGTAGTAGAAATTGTCATGGAGATATTTTTAAAAAAAAGAGGGAAAGAGGTTGGAGGGGGAAGTAGGCAATAACTCAAATTGGTAGCTGGGGAGAAAATAGTCACTGTCTTTAGTAACAAGGGGATTATTAGAATAAACTCCATGTCGCCCATAAAGCGGAGAGTAGGGTTTGCATCGCGTTGATTCACTTTTCCTTTTTCTGTCGTCGACCAATTAACCTCCATCCCTGGCTCCTTAGGGCTGAATAGCACCTTGACACCATCTCTGGCAAAAGCAATGGGTAAGGAAAAGATCCACATCAACATTGTTGTGATTGGCCATGTGGATTCTGGCAAGTCCACCACCACTGGCCACTTGATCTACAAATGTGGTGGCATTGACAAGAGAACCATCGAGAAGTTTGAGAAGGAAGCTGCTGAGGTGAGAAAATGAGGAAGATCAACTTGTATGGATGCTAATGTATAGCTGGAAAGTTACCTTGATGATAAAGTCCTGATGAGCATGACAATGTTGTAAATGTCATGTAGGATACTGAACAAAACTGCATTGTAATGAAATTGTCTTTTTTTAACCCTCCCACTTCAGTTGTATTCATCACTGCAACTAGACACGAAGTTACTATTCTGTTTTTGTGGATCCGAGCTCTTGAAAAATGAGAATGAAACTACCAAAGTGAATGGTAGGCTAAATTCTGAAGAGAATCCAAGATGTTGCATCTATAGAGTCAGCAGGGTTTGCGCTTACCTATCTCTCTTTCTCCATTCATTTCTGCTAAGCTTTATTATATAGAAAACAGTTAATGTGCCACAATGTGGTACAGGGTTTTCTGGCTTTTGGGTGGAAAGAAAATAATCCTTTGAGTACATTAAAGCTTTTATCCGGTGGCCTTAAATGAGTATTTGATTGAATATGATCAAAATTAAATTTCTCTACCTGTAAAATCATAACTAGAATGAATGTATATCCAAGTTAAATTATGGTTTAGAAATGCTAGAGTGCTCAAAGGGTTAAATTGCTTATTGGTCTTGCATGGTTGGAGCACTGATCCAGGATCCCTACATCAGCATGTTATTATGGTTGTCCTGTTTGCGTTTTCTTTATCTAGAGAAGCATCTGAATAGAAAATCCTGGAGTTAATTGTACTTCAAGGGAAGGAGTTGGATTGGGTGGTTCATTGACTGACATTATAATTCTGTGCCTTTCAGATTGATTTTAGTTTTGAAATTCTATTGTAGGTAAGCAAACTTGAAAATTAGGGAAGTTGCCATATTTGAGCAGTAGGAAAATTTTTAAGCCTTTTATTGCCAACCTTTTTTCTTAAACAGTATTACCTGTGCACCCCTTGCCTTTAATGGTATAGGTAGCACCTTGAGACTGGACCCAAGACAGTGTAAATGTTTTGGACAAGTGCAGCAGTGGATGTTGTAGTGTGCCATCTACTCCCAAGGAAATAGCCTAGGTTTACAGCAGCTTTGAAAATGACACCCAGCAGTCTAAAAGAAAAAGAAACTGGCAATTTTAATTGTATTATTGTAAAGCTGTATTTGTGTTACAGGATTCACTTGTCAGCCTAAAGCTAATCTAGAATTAAGGGTTCAAAAGTATGCAGCAAATTCCTTGTGCTTTGATCATTTGGATCTTCTCTGTTTTGGTGTTCAAGCCATGGATGTTATTCACAGTATAAATTGTAAAGAATCGTAGAATGGTTACACCACAGAAGGTGGCCATTCCACCTGTCATGCCATGCTAGCTCTTGAGAACATCTTGGCTAGTCCCACTTCCCTGTTCTTTCCCTGTAGCCATACAAATATTTTCTTTTCAGGTAATTCCTTTTTTCAAAACCCCTATTGAATCTGCCTCCATCACAATCTGTGTATTCTAGATTCTAACCACTTGCTGCATAAAAAAATTTTTCCTTCATGTTGCCTCTGGTTCTTTTGCCATCAGTTCAAATAGATGTCCTCTGATTCTCAACTCCTCTACCAATGGGAATGTTGTAGATCCCTCGGATTTCAAACACTTCTATCAAATCTCCTCTAACCTTTTTCTTTGAGAATAGTCACACTTTCAATCTAACTTCATAACTGAAGTCTCATGCCTGGAACACCATTCTTGTAAATCTTTTTGCACCCCCTCTAAGTCTTCACATCCTGTCCCAAATTGCATGCTACTCCAGTTGAGGCTGAACAATACTTAGCGCTTTCACAACTTGCCCTGCCATCTTCAACAGTTCGTGCATATATACCCCCAAGCCCCTTCTGCTGCTGTGCCCCCTTTAGAATTGTATCCTTCATTTTATATCACCTTTCCTCATTCATCCTACCAAAATGTATCACTTCACTCTACCCTGCACTGAGTTTCCTCTGTCATATGTCTGCACATTCCATCAGCCTGTCTATGCCCTCTAAATTCTTATCACTACCCACAGGTCATAATACTTCCAAGTCTTGTCATCTGCAAATTCTGAAATTGTGCTGTGCACACCCAAGTCTAGCTCATTAATGTAAATTATAAATTAGTTGCCCCAACACTGACCCTGGGGACCCCACTATATAGTGTGCTCCAGTCAGAAAAAAAACCACTTTCAGGTTTCAGGTCACTCAGTCAACTTTATACACATGTTGTCACACACTTTTATTCCATATGCTTCAACTTTGCTGGTGAGCTTATTATGTGGCACTCTTATCAGATGCCTTTAGGAAGTCATTGTGCACCATATCAATTGCATAACCCTCATCAACTCTGTTACATCATCAGAAAAACTCAAATCAGCCCTTCTATTTATATGCCTATTGAAGATGTTTGGTTTCACTTTTGTTGGCTGCCAATCTATTCTTGTACTCTGTGCCTCATTTTCTTCTTTCACTTTCCCTCTTGGTTCTCATTTGTATTATCAACCTGGCATCTGTCAAAGCCCCACCCAAACATTACAAATAGCATACACAGCCTTAAACAACTCAGCTGGATTTTGCTAACTGAATATGTAGCCATTTGCAGCACTGTATATTAATTGAATGTGGAAATTAAGTCATTCAATTCAAAATGCCGTTTTAGTTTGCTTTATATCCAAATCAATTTTTGCACTCCTGAAGGAAAACCATTTCAGATTGACCAAGTGGCAAGTAAAACTGGCATTAAAGTGGAAATGCAGAGTCGCAGCTGTTTGCTCCTCTTGACTAAGAAGCTCCACTCATGCTTAAAAACAAAATTCCTTAAGACACAGTACGCCTGCTGAACTTGGTTTCTGGAGAACCTTATTCTTAAGGGCCATGCGAACAAAAACTGTAGTATTCCCATGATCCTTTAGAAAACTGATAGTTTTCTCTCAAAGGAAACTATCTCCAGTAACCCTGTCAAAAAGTCCTGGATACACAACCAATGCCCTGATGGCAGGTGGGCTGCTGACTCTACATGCAAAATCTTCAGCATGACCACTGGAATCACCAGTTACATCCTCAAAAATGTAGTTTCCATTATTTATTCCTAATTATTGTAGTAATTTATGACCACCATAACTTACTGGCTTTAACAGTTTATGCCAGTAAAAGGTGTCTTCTACCTGATATGAGAAAGAGAAAAAGGAAATAGATAATAAGCAATATGATTTCCCCCCAACAGCTAGATGTGTCATTGGAGACCTGTTAAGAGGTAAAGATACACAGGAGCAATCACATCTGCTCTTGCATTCTGCATTAGGGGAACAGGGAAGATGGGTGTCTTAGTGAGTCACCAATGCAAAAAATGCTTGGCTTTGTGGCCTGATGTTTGAGAGAAAACAACTACTTGTTGTGGCATCAGCACATGAAATATTGAGAAGTGTTGATGTAGAAGTCGTCCAATGGTTAGTGTACAGTGAATAAGATTTGATTTAAAATTTTGTCTTGAGTGTATTTTCATTTAACAGAACTCATTAGCATGCTGGAATTATGTCCCCATATAATTTCAGCATTTTCTATTTGCTTGCAGCAACTCTGATGTTACACAATTAATTGCTTTTTATTCTCATAGATGGGCAAGGGTTCCTTCAAGTATGCCTGGGTTTTGGACAAGTTGAAGGCCGAACGTGAACGTGGTATTACTATTGATATTTCTCTCTGGAAATTTGAAACCAGCAAGTATTATATTACCATTATTGATGCTCCTGGGCATAGGGATTTCATTAAGAACATGATTACTGGTACTTCTCAGGTAGGTATATGTCAAGAGTTGCCAAGGCATTAATTTGAAAATCATGGTGATACTGTAAGTGAATAAATTAATCTTAACTTTTGTTTACAGGCTGATTGTGCTGTTTTGATTGTTGCGGCTGGTGTTGGTGAATTTGAAGCTGGCATATCTAAGAATGGCCAGACTCGGGAGCATGCCCTGCTAGCCTACACTCTGGGTGTGAAGCAGCTCATTGTTGGAGTGAATAAGATGGATTCTACTGAACCCCCATATAGCCAGAAGAGATATGAAGAGATTGTCAAGGAAGTCAGTACTTATATCAAGAAAATTGGTTACAATCCGGACACTGTGGCATTTGTACCAATCTCTGGCTGGCATGGTGACAACATGCTGGAGGCTAGTGCTAACGTAAGTAACTTCAGAGGGGCTGTTGGATTTTCTGCAACTTGTTTATTAGTTTGTAGCAACCTTGTGCAATCTTACATGCTGCTAATGGTGGCTACCCTGACTTTTGACAGTGGCTGGGATTTTGTCAGGCTAATGGGGGTCTTGCCCACTGGTCAGAGAACCTGTGGCGAAACCCTGTCCATTCCATGGGGGAATCTGACAAAGTCAAATGCCCTTTGGTCGCTTGAATGACCAGAATTAGGCCTTTCCTACATTTGAGGTCTCTGGAATTGAAAGTCCCACGTGCTGAGAGTTGCTGGCTAATCAGAAGCAAACAGCTTGTCATTGTTGTCAGTGGGAAGCAGTGGCAGCTGGCAGCAGTGTGCACACCAGAGGCTCCAGATCATTATTAGACCCCAGGCCAAAGGTGGGTGACAACAGGATGGGGATCAAAGGGAAGTGGGGCTGGGGGAGTGGTTTGGAGGCAAAGGTGGGGATGTAACTTTCAGTGGCCACCCAACCTGCCTGATGCTGGTTCCCTCAATTGGGCACAGTGCCTGACTATATATGACAGCCATGGGAGTCTGCTGGCATGCCCAATTTAGGGTTGGGTGGCTTTTAGAGAGCCTGGGAAAGCTACGTAACTCTTTCAAGTACAAACCTGTTTCCATCTGTTTCAGATGAAGTTACATAGTTTGCCATTGTGAGATTTGAACTTTTGATACTCTTTTTTTTGAGTAAACCTGTTTCCATCTGTTTCAGATGAAGTTACATTTTTTTTCATAGTTTGCCATTGTGAGATTTGAACTCTTGATTTTAACTCACTCAAACACATTCATTGTTTCATAGTTTGCCATTGTGAGATTTGAACTTTTGATCTTGGGGTTACAAACCTAGTACCATAACCACTTGGCTATTTAGGCCAAGCTGGAAAGCTACGTAACTTGCATTCAATCTGAGCCACCTATAAATTGTGGTGGGCTTGGAGATAATGGGTGTCAATTAGCTCATTAAGGAGCCTAACTAGCATCCTGTCTCTGGCAGCTAGGTATCCCATATCCTTCTGCCCTTGCGATTTTAATCATTGGTTGGGGAGGTGTGGTGGGTGGATTTGCATTGCTGGGCGAGCGATGCAGGGCCTTTCCCACATGGGCCTGCCCACTGTTTTCTGCTGTGCCAGTCTGCCTTTAATCCAGCCCATTGTTAATCTGAGTTGATTGCCCTTTCCAAGTTGCCAAGCATGTACCTAAATTGGGTAATTATCTGTGGAATCTGCAGCAGTATAAACGTTCCATGGACTATGTTGCTGTTCAACGATAGGAAGAAAAAATTAAGATTTTTTTTTTGCAGATGACTTGGTTCAAAGGTTGGAAGATCAATCGTAAGGAGGGTAATGCTAATGGAGTTACTCTATTGGAGGCTCTGGACTCTATCTTGCCACCACAACGACCAACAGAAAAGCCTCTTCGCCTTCCTCTACAAGATGTCTACAAAATTGGTGGCAAGTATTGCAGTTTTATGATTTGAACATTGTCAAGTGGCTGTTCAAAGTAAAATATATTCATCAAATCTAAGTTTTTGACAGAAGTTAATGGTGAGTTTCCTCTTGTACAAAAAAATCAATCAGTGGGTGGCCAGAAATGACTATTGGATATTAAAGATCTGAATTAAAGTCGGAAGACTGCCCAGTTATTTACCTCATACACAGTGTAAGGCGTTAAGCCTAGTCAAATTTGGTTTTATCCAAATCCTGCACTCTTAATTGTTCAACTGTGAAATTCTTAATAGTAACTTGAATACAAGTTCTTAAAGGTAAGTTTCTTTGACATTTAATAAAGAATCAGCAAAGCAGTAATTATGACACTAAACTGTGACTTCCTGATAAGTCAAAATAAAATGTATACCACATTCTTGCATCCTGGTACAGTGAGGGTGTGGGGAGTGGTAGGGAATGAAGACAGCAACTTTTAGAACAAATATATGTGATTTAAATGATCATTTTACATATTTAATCACCTTAGTAGCATGGCATTCAGATCTATATTTATGGTTTGTTTCTAAGCAGTGATGCTGTTGAACTTCGATCTTGTTGGGTGCTAATCTGGATTGGCAAGCTTGAGTACCGATTTTAGAATGTAAACTGTGATTTTTCTTCTTGTTCTCTTGCAGGCATTGGCACTGTACCAGTGGGCCGTGTTGAAACTGGTATTCTGAAACCTGGAATGGTAGTAACCTTTGCACCTGTTAATGTGACAACAGAAGTAAAGTCTGTTGAGATGCATCACGAAGCCCTGACTGAAGCTATGCCTGGTGACAATGTTGGTTTCAATGTCAAAAATGTGTCTGTAAAAGATGTCCGCCGTGGCAATGTTGCTGGGGATAGCAAGAATGATCCACCAATGGAAGCTGCCAACTTCACTTCACAAGTCAGTGATTTATTAGTTTCCTATTAGTCCAGATTAATAGTGTGACTGGCTTTTGGTCCTGAAAGGAAACCTGTTTTGTAGCTTTTTGAGATTTTAAGGTTATTGTTTTGAATTGTGAAGCTGCTAAAGTTAGCAATTGTATCCATGTCACTGTCAAAATGCAACAGGCAGTTGGAATGGTGTCTTCTCTTTTTTTGGTTTTTGATATACTGACAGTAACAGCTGAGCATTAATTAGTTTTGAATCATAAAACTTAAGTGTTTTGCAATCAATTCTTCGTTTTCAATTTTGATGGTTAGAAAAATGGTGCCTTATTGTTTCTACTTATTATCAGCAGTGATTCCCAGGGGACTCATCAGCAGACACCCTTGGTGTAGCAACAGCTTTTTCAAAGAAAATATTTGAGGTGTATACCTCAGTGTTCCAACCATAGAATAAACACTCTGGTTTCATTCAACTGTCTCTGCAACCAGACATCAGCTCATTGCTGATTCCCTCCAACTTACAGCAACTTTATCAGACCTAACTTTAATGTCTTTTTTTCCTCCATGTTGTGTTTCCTCTACTCGCTGTGACTGCTTGTAAATTTGTGTTCCCATGTCTGTTTGGGTGCATGTATTTGCTGCTGCTCTGGACCTCTAAGCCCTTCACTTACCTTCTCTCCTCCCCCCCGCCCCACCCCGAACCCAACCTTTCTTTTCCTGCTCTTTATCCCTCCCTTCTATCATGCCACCTCTTTCCTTCACCCTCAAGTATTCTTATCTTCAAAAGCCCCCAATTTAACATTCTTGCTCTGTTACCCACTTCTCTGCTTTCCTTCTTCAATCTCTGGACTGAACGACTTCTCGTTTTTGGTGATTTCAACTTCAGTCTTGACTCTCTGCCCTGAATTTACTGCTGACCTTTCCTCCCTAAATCTCTCCCTCCATGTAAACTCTTCTACCCACACACATGGTCACTCCCCTGAATCTTGTGATCTCACTTGACTTCATTGCTCCTGTTGTTAACACTAAGGCAAAGCAGTCTCTGATTCCCTTGTATAGCTCTATGCCCATAGTTACCTTCCCCCTCCAACTTCTTCATTTCTTTGCCTGTCTCTGGAAAAACTTTACCACTGGTTACTTACCTCTGCACTCGAATTTCCAACTATTTGGCCTGTGGCCTACAATTCATGACTTTTCTTGGCAGCTACTGATATACTAAATCACACCTCCCAAACCACTTTTAATGCCCTTCCCACTAGAACCGTTTTTAGTGTCGGCTTTAGTCTTCCTTGTATACCTCTCATCTCTGCTCTCAATGTCACAAATTTGCATACCTTTGGCAAATTGCTGATTTAATCATCCATTGCCAGATCTGGCTGGACCACTTAAAGCATTATTAAGTGACATTGCCCATTTACTAAAACTATTCACTATTCAAAGAATATCTAGGAATGCAAAGTTAATCCCTGCTTCTCTTCGCAAACCATCTTCTTAAATCACCCTCTCCTTCAATGAGTGTGAGGAGCTTATGGACTTTTGTTGCAAGGATCAAGAACAACCAGCTAACTTACTGCTTTTCCCCCTAGGCCATCAGGGAAAACTTCCTCAATGTGTTCCTGACTGCCTTGGCCCAGAGCTTAGGCCTGAGTCTGTTCCATCCCCTGTAGTGTTTTCGACTTTTGTCCATGAGTGCCACCTCCTGCTCCCTCAGACCTATTCCAAACGAACTGCTGACCAGCTAGCTTTCCTTTTTTTATTAGCTCTCATCTTGCCTGATATTGTTGATTGCTCCCTCCTCTGAATCCCCCCCCCCCCCCCCCCCCCCAAGCCCTACTATCACCAATGTTTCCTGACTTCTGTTTGCTGTTGCAGCCAACTTGTTGCACTGCATAGTTCTTTTAAAGTGCCACACATGCACATCTTAAAGAGAACTTTGCTTGTGTGGCCTAATTTGTTCTCTGCATGGCACATTACCGATTGCTGTGCTGTGTGCAGTTTAGAAGGGACATTGGTCACCAGCTATCTACTCTACCTACCCATGACCCCTTTTGTTGCAAACTACACCATCTCCAACCCCCATTTTTCTCTCAATTTTTTTTTAAATGCATTTGTTGCTTTCCGAACCCATGTTTTCTCCAATTCCATGTTTTAATCCTTCCAGTTCTGGTCCAGCCACAGCACTGTACAAGTCACAAAAAATATTATTTGACTGTGACCATGGCAACCTGTTCTTTCAATCTGTCTGCAACCTTCAATAAAGTTGACCATGTCATCATCCTCCAGCTCCTGTACACTGTTATCCAACTGGGTGGAACTGGCCTACCTTTGTTCCATTCTTATGTCCTAACCAGAGAGTCAATGACTTCTCTCATTATCTCTTGGAGTTCCCCAAGGATCTATCCTTGGCTCCTTTCTATTTCTCAACTAAATGCTACCCCTTGATGATAGTCACACATGGAACCTAGTCTGTAGTCTATGCCAGCGACATTCAACTGTTATCACCACCTCTTTGGACCACTTATTTGTTACACTGCTTGTCTGAGCAGAAATTTTCTCCAACTAAATATTGGGAAGACTGGAGCCATTGTCTTTTGGACCCAACACAAAATCTGTTCCCTTAAACTGAGCAAGACCACTCACAATCCTGCTGTATTTGATCCCAAGATGAGCTTCTGGCCTTTATATAAGCACCAAAATCGCATACTTCCATCTCCATAATATTGCTGAACTCTGCTCCTGCCTCAGTTCATTTGCTGCTGAAACCCAGATCTGTGCTATTGTTACCTCTAGGCTTGACTCTACTGGTGCTCTCCTGGCTGATGTCCCATCTTCCACTCTTACATGTGATCATCCAAAATGCCGTCTATATCTTAATTTGCACTAAGTCCTATTCACCCCTCACCCCTATGCTTGCTGACCTATTTTGGCTCCTGGTCAGACAATACCACAATCTAAAAGTCCTCATTTGTTTTCAAATGGTTCCATGGAATTGTCCCTCCCTGTCTCAGTAACCTCCTCCAGCCCTGTGAGCCTTGAATCTCATTTTTCCAATTTTTACCCCTTCTGTGTTTGCAGTTTTAATTGCTCCATCACTGGTGACATTGCTGTCAGCTGCCTTGACCCTAAGTTCCAGAATTCCTTCTGCTCCTCTACCTCTCCTGTTAAGGTGCCCCATAACATCATTGGTGAAGCTTTTGATTATCTTCCCTATTATCTTTGTCTGTGATTCTGTTTTTATTGGTATTGCTTTAAATAGCTATATAATTGTAATTTATCTTTATTGAAAAATGTTTGTCCTGAAGTTGTATTACACAAATCTCAAAACTGGGTTTGCATTATTGCAGGTAATCATCTTGAACCACCCAGGACAGATTGCTGCTGGCTATGCTCCTGTCTTGGATTGCCATACTGCTCACATAGCTTGCAAGTTTGCTGAGTTAAAGGAGAAGATTGACCGTCGCTCTGGAAAGAAGTTAGAAGATAACCCCAAGTCCCTGAAGTCTGGCGATGCTGCCATTGTTGAAATGATTCCTGGAAAGCCCATGTGTGTTGAGAGCTTCTCTGAGTATCCACCTCTGGGTAAGTAAAAGCTCCACACCTGCTGCCCCTGCTGTCATATCAAGCTTGAAAGTAACAAAGGCTCTTTAAATATTGCAGGTCGTTTTGCAGTTCGTGACATGAGACAGACTGTGGCAGTTGGTGTCATCAAAGCTGTTGAGAGGAAGGCTACTGGTGCTGGCAAAGTCACCAAGTCTGCCCAGAAGGCTCAGAAAAGCAGATGAATTCTACATCTATCAGCTGCCACTTCAGCCTCCTCTGTTGGAAGCCCAGCTTTAGAGTGGATGATCACAGTTTACCATTTAAGCTCCATAATAAAAGACTGGTTAATCAAAATGCATCGTAAATACTTCAGAAGGAAAGGATTGTGGACCATTTCATTAGTCTACGTTGTAGCAGTTTTAAGTTATTAGTTTTTAAAGCTGTACTCTTAAATAGAAACTAATGCCTTTACCAACAATTCTGTCATAGAAATTAAAGCTGTTGAACATAAATGGAATCTGTTTTTCTCAATTTTCCTGAACTTAACTCCAGAACTTTTTACACTTCCTTCTGCAAACCTACAAGTTTACTTTGTCCTACTCCCATTCTTGTGCTTCATTCAGTTGCTTTAGCCTGTTGTCCCATTCAGCTCAATTCCATTTACATTCTTTTGTATTATCTAACATAAATCTAGCAATCCCATGTTTTGAGAAACCTAGTAGGACTGATGATTTGTCACAAGTTCTGTCTAATTTGGTGACATAATTAATCTTTTTGAATAATTTTTGTTGGTTACGTGAAAATGCACTGAATTGGCTGGTTGGAAGCCATTGGGTAAAAATCTGTTGTATTGATCTTGTGGGACCGCCTCATTTTCAAGGTTTTGTCTGTAGTTAATAATACTATGTAAGATGGGTCTTCATCTGTTTGACTTTTTACTGTGTTGTATCAAAAACAGTTAAGGATGAAACCATTCATATGGATTATGCATGCAAGATGGGGGAGCAATGAGGATGGTACAAACTTTAAAGCTATGGTGAAAGAACATGCAGGACCCAGGGATGAGCACTGCTTAATCATTCCATAAGAGCACGTTTTTTAAAAAATAATTAGACAAGAGGCTAATCCTGGTTATTATTGTAAATCATAGTAACAATTAAGATGAGCCCCCCAAAGAGATGGGTGTCCTGGCATCATTCCCAGCTATCTATTATATGGTTCATTTTAAGTCAATTACTTTAGTAGAGCTAGTATACTGCATGGTATGGTTGTCCAGTGGTTATTATACTGGAGTAGTAACCCAGAAGTCAAGTTCCATATGGTCAGATGTTCTGTACCTAGCACTAGACAAAGACCACTAACTGTTATTAGAAGTCATGTTTTATTGATTCTGTTTTGGAAGGGAAAGAACTGCCAACCACTTTGTGCATGTGACACATCCTACACCATATGATCTATTTTGCCATCAGGGTAATAATGCTGACTTGCCCCACCCACAGGCAAGTTTTTTTAAAAAGTGCTTTGTTTGCTGCTATGTTTACCAAGTGCTGCATCATTGTAGCTTGAGATTGAGTTAACTTGTAATCTGTCCATCCTAATATCATAAAACAAAAACAGAATTACCTGGAAAAACCCAGCAGGTCCGGCAGCATCGGCGGAGAAGAAGAGTTGACGCTTCGAGTCCTCATGACCCTCCGACAGACGAAGGGTCATGAGGACTTGAAGCGTCAACTCTTTTCTTCTCCGCCGATGCTGCCGGACCTGCTGGGTTTTTCCAGGTAATTCTGTTTTTGTTTTGTATTTCCAGCATCCGCAGTTTTTTTGTTTTTATCGCCTTAATATCATGCCTGTCATGCACATCAAAGTCTGTTGAGCTGGGTTTACTTTGGAAATTCTGAGCAGTCCATTTTTTTATTCTGACATTGCTTCAGTGTTTAAGTCTTGCCTTTTTCCTAAAGCAAGTTGTTTCTCCCCAGTCAATTCTGTTACTCCTGAGAAATGATATAAAACCATCACCACTGTAACGGTTGCTCACAATACCTTTTTAAGATATCTACTAGATTTGGCAGTTTGAGACATCCTGCAGTGGTGAGAAGTTGCATCATTTATGGCTCCATGCTGTCTTTCAACGTTAGTTGTGGAATTTTTTTCACCAGGTGAGGAGCCCATCAGCCTAAATGGAGTACCTAAATTTGGGGACTGGACTTTGATTTGAGCTAAGTGGTTTGATTGGCCCTGAACATTTGCAGGGATCAAGTGCATTATGGTGTTGTAATGCCACAGACATAACATGGGACACTGGAGTAGTCAGGGCAAAAACAAATACCTCGAAAAACTCAGGTCTGGTGGCAGAGAAGAGCAAAGTTGACGTTTCAAGTCCTCATGACCCTTCAACAGAACTAAGTAGAAATAGGAAAGGGTGAAATATAAGCTGTTTTTTGGGGGGGGGGGGAAGAGGGGTTATTGGGGCATGCAAGCAGTGATAGAAGGAGATAATCAAAAGATGTCACAGACAAAAGAACAAAGGTGATGATATCTAAAAGAATGTGCTAAGAGTGGAGAGCAGGACAAGCAAGGTAGCTCTAGTGGGGGTGGGGTGAAATAAACGATGGGTGGAATACATTTTTTAAAAATGGAAATAGGTGGGAAAAGTCTATATAAATTATTGGAAAAAACAAAAGGGAGGGGGTGGAGATGGAGGAGGGAGTTCAAGATCTAAAGTTGTTGAACTCAATATTTAGTCCAGAAGGCTGTGAAGTGCCTTGTCGGAAGATGAGGTGCTGTTCCTCCGGTTTGCGTTGAGCTTCACTGGAACAATGCAGCAAGCCAAGGACAGATGTGGGCAAAAGAGCAAGGTGGAGTGTTCCTTGTTCCAGTCCTACTCCGGCCCTCTCGCACAACTTTCTCCGGTACATCAATGATTACTTCGGTGCTGCTTCGTGCTCTCGTCAGGACGTGAAAAATGTATTAATTTTGCTTCCAATATCCACTCCTCCATCATTTTCACATGGTCCAGCTCTGACACTTCCCTTCCTTGACCTGTTTCAATTTCTGGTGATAGACTGTCCACCAATATCCATTACAAGCTTCCTGACTCCCACAGCTACCTCGACTACAGCTCCTCACACCCCGCTTCCCGTAAGGACTCCATACCATTATCTCAGTTCCTTCGCCTCCGTCGCATCTGTTCTGATGATGCTACCTTCAAAAACAGTTCCTCTGACGTGTCCTTCCTTAACTGAGGTTTTCCACCCATGGTGGTTGACAGGGCCCTCAACTGTGTCCAGCCCATCTCCCGTGCATCTGCCCTCGTGCCTTCTCCTCCCTCCCAGAAACATGATAGGGTTCCTCTTGTCCTCACATCACCCCACCAGCCTCCGCATTCAAAGGATCATCTTCTGACCAGCCTGATGCCACCACCAAACACATCTTCCCTTCAACCCTCCTGGCGGCATTCCGTAGGGATTGTTCCCTCCATGACACCCTAGTCTACTCAACACCCACCTACGGCACCTCCACATGCAAACGCAAAATATGCAACACCTGCCCCTTCACTTCCTCTCCTCACCATCCAAAGGCCCAAACACTCCTTTCAAGTGAAGCAGCATTTCCCCCAACTTAGTCTACTGCATTCGTTGCTCCTAATGTGGTTTCGTCTACATTGGAGACCAAATGCAGACTGGGTGACTGCTTTGCAGAACACCTTCGGTCTGTCCACAAGCATTACCCAGACCTCCCTGTCGCTTGCCATTTTAACACTCCACCCTGCTCTTTTGCCCACATGTCTGTCCCTGGCTTGCTGCATTGTTCCAGTGAAGCTCAATGCAAACTGGAGGAACAGCACCTCATCTTCTGACTAGGCACTTTACAGCCTTCTGGACTGAATATTGAGTTCAACAACTTTATATCTTGAACTTCCTCCTCCATCCCCACCCCCTTTCCGTTTCTTCCCCTTCCCTTTTGTTTTTTCCAATAATTTATATAGATTTTTCTTTTACCACCTATTTCTATTATTTTTAAATGTATTCCGCCCATCGTTTATTTCACTCCACTCCCACTAGAGCTACCTTGCTTGTCCTGCTCTCCACTCTTAATTAGCACATTCTTTTAGATAATATCACCAACTTCAACACCTCTTTGTTCTTTTGTCTGTGACATCTTTTGGTTATCTCCTATCACTGCTGGCTTGTCCCAACAACCCCCCACCCCCCCAAACCAGCTTATATTTCACCCCTTTCCTATTTCTACTTAGTTCTGTTGAAGGGTCATGAGGACTTGAAACGCCAACTTTGCTCTTCTCCACCGATGCTACCAGACCTGCTGAGTTTTTCCAGGTATTTTTGTTTTGGATTCCAGCATCCGCAGTTTTTTTTTATCTCTGGAGTAGTCAGGGTTCCATCAATGGGTAGTGACAAAGCGAGCCTTAAATTTACGATGCCAAAGAGAAGCCTTTGTATCACAGTTTGAACCTAAACTACATCCCAATAATCTATACAGCTGCAAATGCCTTTCCAATCTTAATGGCAGTTCAGTGTTGTGTAATAATTTGTTACTTCATGATGGTGCTCTCCATGGTCCTGTAATATCACAACTGGAGGGGCAACTATTTAAACAAGGCACTCAGTCTGAGAAAGTTTTGGTGGATTACATCAGGGACACTGGTCCAATCCCTTATTTTAAATAGTATATCTATCCATTTTGTCATTTGTAGCTTGTGAATTTGCATTTGAGTGTGGATATGTGTGACACTCATTTATCTGTGATGCAAACCAAGCTGTGCATCTAGTCCTGTTTATAGGGCTGTGTTGTTCATCTAGTTATAGCTGGTAAACTTGCCTCCAGTGGAATCATCAAATGACTGAATGCACAGGGTAAAGCAAAGGTGATGAGTTCTGATAACATCCTGCTTGTAGTACAAGGTCCAAAACTAGCCATACCACTAGTCAAGCTGGTCCGGTACAGCTTAAAACACTGGCATCTGCCAATGTAGAAAATTACCCAGATATGTTCTTTCTACAAACAGGAAAATGCATTCAGCCCAATTACCACCCATCAGTCTACAAATATCAAAATGATGTAAGATATTGTCAGTTGTACCATTAAAATGCATTTACATAGTAGTAACCTATTCAATGTTCAGTTTGTGTTCAGGCCTCGTTCCAGCCCGTGAAGGGAGGTGAGAGAGATTGCGCTTTAATATGAAGGCAGTATTTGACTGAGCATGGCATCAAGGAGCCCCAGCAACACTGAAGTTAGTGGGAAACTTTGAGAATTACCCACTGGTTGAAGTTATACCTAGCCCAAAAGAAAAAGGCTGTAGCTATTGGAGCCCAATCATCTCAGCCCCAGGATATCACTGCAAGAGTTCCTCAGGGTAGTGTTCTAGGCCCCCCTGTCTTCAGCTGCTTCATCATTGACCTTCCCTTCTATATAATGGCAGGGATGCATGTAGCAACACCTGGACAATGTTAAGGCTTGGATTGATAAATGTCAAGTAATGTGTGTGCCAAATGAATTAGCAGGAGTAAGCCATTCAGCCATGGTCTTATCAGCAAGGAGCTGATTTGCTTATGGCCTCAACTCTATTTTTCTGACTACCCCTGTCAAATCAAGAATCTAACTTTTAGCCTTAAAAATATTCAATGAACCTGCCTCCACTGCTTTCTGGGGAAGAGAGTTTGTATACTAATGACTGAGGGAGAAAAAAATTCACTATTTTCCAATATAGCTGATTTGCTTATGGCCTCAACTCTATTTTTCTGACTACCCCTGTCAAATCAAGAATCTAACTTTTAGCCTTAAAAATATTCAATGAACCTGCCTCCACTGCTTTCTGGGGAAGAGAGTTTGTATACTAATGACTGAGGGAGAAAAAAATTCACTATTTTCCAATATAATGGGACCTTTCCAGAATCTATGGAATTTTGGAAAATTATAACGAATGCATTTACCATCTCAGCTGTCACTTTTTTAAAGACCCTATGATATAGGCCATCAGTTCCTGGAGACTTGTCAGACTTGTAATTGTTTTAAGTTCCTCTCTTTTGCCTTGATTTACAATTATTTCTGGAGTGCTATTTGTATCCTCTACAGTAAAGACAGACATAAAATACCTGGAATTCACCCACCATTTCCTTATTTCCCAATATCAATTCCTCAGACACTCTCCAGACAACACTCTTGTATTCTGCCCTGTAGATGCTGCACAAACTTTGGGGAGTCAGGAGGTGATTATTTGCCACAGAATACCCAGCCTCTGATATGATTTAGTAGCTGGCCTAGTTAGTTTTCTAGACAATGATAGCAAGATGTTTATAGTGATAGTAATTTAATTGAATGTCAAGGGGAGATGGTTAGATTCTTTCTTGTACACACTCCATTCTTGTGCCTTGTAGTTGGTGGACAGGCTTTGGGGAGTCAGGAGGTGAGTTGCCCACCACAGGATTCCAAGCCTCTGTCCCAGAATGTAATGGAATAATTTCCACTTGCCTTGAGTGCAGCTCCAAAGACACCAAGAAGCTTGACACCACCCAGGACAAAGCAGCCCACTTGATTGGCACACCATCCACAATCATTGACTCCCTCCACCACTGATGCACAGTGGCAGCATTGTGTACCATCTACAAGAGGCATTGCAGTAACCCACCAAGGCTCCTTAGACAGCACTTTCTAAATTCACGACCACTACCATCTAGAAGGACAAGGGTAGCAGGCACATGGGAACACCACTACCTGGAAGTTCCCCTCTAAGCCACTCACCAGCCTGACTTGGAAATATATTGCCATTCCTTCACTTTCACGGTCAAAATCCTGGATCTCCTTCCCTAACAGCATTGTGGGTGTACCTACACCACATAGACTGCAGTGGTTCAAGAAGGCAGCTCACCAGCACCTCTCAAGGGCAATTAGGAATGGGCAATAAATGCTGGTCTAGCCAACAATGCCCACATCCCATGAATGAATTTTTAAAAGCCTGCTCTTGTAGCCAAGCTATTTATATGGCTAGTTTAATTCAGTTTCTGGTCAATGCTAGCCCTCAGGAAATTGATGGTGGGGGATTCAGTGATGGTAATGCCATTGAATGTCAAGGGGTGATGGTTAGATTCTCTTGAAGATGGTGATTGCCTGGCACTTGTGTGGCACAAATGTTATTTGCCACTTGTCAGCCCAAACCTAGTTATTGTCTATGCCTTGCTGCATTTGGACCTGGGCTGCGTCAGTATCTGAGGAGCGAGCAGGATTGATAAACAAATGCCATTTGATATCACTGTTGATGACCCCTTCTATCACTTTACTGATGGGGTAGTAATTGGCAGGGTTAGATTTGTCCTACTTTTTGTGTAAAGGACATACCTGGACAATTTTCCACATTGCCGTTGTTACGATATGGCAGGTGGTATTTGCCAGGTTGACCAAATTCCAAAAGCAAACTTGGCCACACTATCATAATGATTTTGCAATTTGTATTTATCACAAAGCAGGTCTGTGCACTCCAGTCAGAAGTAATGTGTCCACTGCCACCTTTAGAGATTTTAAAGATTAAATTAAAACATTTATTAACAAAAGAAAAGAAAAACACACAAGATTACAGTTATACTTAGTCATACAACTGCACCCAAAACATTTATACTTAACTATACTCCCAACTACATATCCTGCTCAGGCAGCAGTCCAAATAGATTCTTAATATATAAAACGTCCAACACTATTAGCATCATCAGCACCCACTGTCACTATAAGGGCAGTATTCCACAGCTTCTCTCTCCCTCTCACTCAACAATGGAACTCCAAAGGTTTTTAACACAATTTTTGTTACTGGAACAGCAAACTTCTCCAAGGTGGCTGGAGGCTTTTCCCCATAGGTCTGTCTCACACAATGCACCTTTAAGATTTCACATGGCTACATCACACACAGCTTTCCATCTTTCTTTAAATATATGTTCTCCCTTATGATCTGTAAACCCCATTGTTTCAACTTTTCTTTGGAAGTTACTTTTCCCAGAATATAAAATATTTCATGTCATTATAGCAGCAATTTTGGGGAAAAACAAACTTAATAACTTTGCCTTATTTATCTTGCCAGTTGTAAACATTTTATCATGTTCCTTTGAAAATCAAACATCCTTTTAATTTACCAACTTATTAAAAATGCGAATTCCATTCACACTTCATCTGCTGAGACTTCATCCTAGTTTACCAATCTCCATTTCAAATGAAAACAGAATTACCTGGAAAAACTCAGCAGGTCTGGCAGCATCGGCGGAGAAGAAAAGAGTTGACGTTTCGAGTCCTCATGACCCTTCGACAGAACTTGAGTTCAAGTCCAAGAAAGAATTGAAATATCTGGCAGCATCGGCGGAGAAGAAAAGAGTTGACGTTTCGAGTCCTCATGACCCTTCGACAGAACTTGAGTTCGAGTCCAAGAAAGAGTTGACTTTATCTCTGTCCATTTCAAATGCCTGTTTTACACCTAATCCCTTTTGATTATTCTAATCTTGCAGTCTGTCTGCAGTTTAACTAAACCACACACACACACACACACACACACACACACACAGACACACATACATATATACACACAGTCCCCATAAGCCTACTACAGTATCCCCCGCTAATATTAGAGATAAAATTATATTTCCTTTTTACCTGCACTGGAACAGCTTGGCTAGGGGGGCAGCAAGTTCTAGAGCACAGATCTTCAGTATTATTGCAGGAATATTGTCAGGGCCCATAGCCTTTGTAGAATCCAGTGCCTTCAGCCATTTCTTGATATCACGTGGAATGAATTGAATTGGCTGAAGACTGGCATCTGTGATGCTGGAGACCACCTGAGGAGGCCAAGATGGATCATCCACTTGGCACTTCTGGCTGAAGATTGTTGCAAATGCTTCAAGCCTTATCATTTGCATTGATGTGCTCTGCTCCCTTGTCATTGAGGATGGGGATATTTGTGGAGCCGCTTCCTCCAGTGAGTTGTTTAATTGTCCACCATCATTCACAACTGGATGTGGCAGGACTGCAGAGCTTAGATCTGATCCATTGGATGTAGAATTGCCTAGCTCCATTACTTGCTGTTTGTGCTGTTTGGCATACAAGTAGTCCTGTGTTGTAGCTTCACCAGGTTGACATCTCATTTTTAGGTATGCCTGGTGCTGCTCCTGGCATGCCCTCCTGCACTTTGCATTGAACAAGGTTTAATCCCTTGGCTTGGTGGCGATGGTAGAGTGGGGAATATGCCGGGCCATGAGATTGTGGTTGAGTACAACTCTGCTGTTGTTGGTGGCCCACAGGGCCTCATGATTGCCCAACTTTTAGTTGTTAGATCTGTTCGAAACCTATTCCATTTAGCACGGTGGTAGTGCCATGCAACACAATGGATGGTATCTTCAGTGTGAAAATGGGACTTGCACTCATGCTTAACTCCACCAGAGGATGTACATGGAGCGTCATCCTCCCATTAACTGATTAATTGCCTACTACCATTCACAACTGGATGTGACAGTACTGCAGAGCTTTGTCTGATCCATAGTTTGTGGGATTGTTGGGCCCTGGCTATAGCATACAGCTTCTACTGTTTATCACATTTGTAGTTGTGTATTATAGCATCGCTAGGTTAGCACCTCATATTGCTACTGCTCCTGCATACTTACATGGAGTCAATCAAATTTGATTGAAACCTTTAAGATCCTGAGTGGTCTTGACAGGGTGGATATGGAGAGGATGTCATGATGAGATGGTTTAGATTCTCTCTTGTTGGAGATGGTCTTTGCCTGACACTTTGTGGCGTGAATGGTACTTGTCACTTGTTAGCCCAAGCCTGTATGTTGTCCTGGCCTTGCTGCATATGCACAGACTGCTTCAGTATGAGGAATGGTACTGAATATTGCGCCATCATCCATGAGCATCCCAAATTCGGACCAGTCATTGATGAAGCAGCTGAAGATGGATGGTCCGAACACGCTACCCTGAGTGTGGGAGTGTGGCGGGACTTCCAGGGAATCCCTGGAATTGTATATTCAGGGTGTCCCTGGGAATCTGGCAGTTTTTTTCACAGAGAGATCTCTGTGTGTTAGTTATCGGCAGTACCTGGGAGTGTGACAAAGATCAATGGAGCTAACACTCCGATCAGAAAGGCAGGGGCTGAAAACAAGTTCTGGAATTCTGGGATTCCCTCTCCAACTCTTTTCCTCCTACCCCTGCTTCACCACCCTGCTGCTTAAACCTGAAGCTTTGTTCACCACTCCTAATGTCTCCTGTTTTGACCCAGCCTGATTTTTTTCTTTAATAATGCTCTTGTGGAAAATGTCTATTTATGTTAAGTGTGCTATATAAATTACAAGCTGTTTTGAGCACCACCGGTATAAAATGGCTAATGGAAAGATTTTTTTTAATTTAAAGGGGATTGGAAACACAGCTGAGAAAGTGGTTTCTCATCAGATGCTTCAGCTTTGGGCACTGCATCTAGGGAAGGATATTAGCTTTGGAGTTGGGGATGGGAGTGATTGGGTCTGGGTCCAGGATGAACATGGAATGAGTTCGGGAGTGGGAGTGATCTTCATGGGTGTGACCCAGGACTGGGTCCGGGACCGGCAGTGATCTTGATGAGTGTGAGGCAGAAGTAGGTCTGGGATGGAGAGCAATCTTGCTGGGTGTGAACCAGGAGTGGGAGTGATCTTGATGGGTGTGGACCAGTAGTGGCTCCGGGAGCAGGAATGATCTTGATGGGTGTGAGCCAGGAGTAGGTGCAGGAGCGAGAGCAATCCTGTTGCATGTGAACCAGGAGTGGGTCTGGGAGTGAGAATGATCCTGCTGGGTGTGAATCAGGAGTGGGTCCAGAAGTGGGAGTGATCCTGGTGGGTGTGAACCAGGAAAATGTCTGGGAGTGGGAGTGATCCTGATGTGCGTGAACAAGGAGTGTGTCTGGGAGTGGAGTGATCCTGGTGGGTGCGAACCAGGAGTTGTTCCGGGATTGGGAGTGATCCTGCTGGCTGTGAAGCAGCAGTGTGTCTGGGAGTGGAAGGGATCGCGGAATGGGTATGAACCAGGAGTATTTCCAGGAGTGGGAGCGATCGTGGAGGGGGTGAGAACCAGTATTGTTTCCGGGATTGGGAGTGATCACGGATTGGGTGTGAATCAGGATTGGGTCTGGGAGTGAGAGTGATGCTAGTGGGTGTGAACCAGGAGTGAGACAGGGAGTGAGAACGATCCTGTTGGGTGTGAACCAGAAGTATATCTGGATTGGGAGAGATCGCGGAGTGGGTATGAACCAGAATTAGGTCCAGGAGTGGGAGTGATCATGGAGCGGATGAGAGCCAGTATTGTTTCTGGGGTTGGGAGTGATCGTGAAATGAGTGCGAACCAGGAGTCTGTCAGGGAGTTGGAGTGATCTTGGTGAGTGTGCACCAGTAGTGGGCCTGGGAGTGAGAGTGATCCTGGTGGGTGTGAAGCAAGAGTGACTCTGGAAGTGGGAGTGATCATGGAGTGGATGTGAACCAGGAGTACATCCGGAAATGACAGCAATCCTGTTGGGTGTGATTCAGGATTCTGTCTGGGAGTGGGAGTGATCTTGGTGAGTGTGAACCAACAGTAGGTCCAGGAGTCAGAGTGATCCTGCTGGGTGTGAACCAGGAGTATGTCTGGGAGTAGGATGTTCGTGGAGCGGGTGTGAACCAGGAGTGCACTAGAAGAGAGAATGATCCTGCTGGGTGTGAACCAAGAGTGGATCCGGGAGTGAGAGTGACCCTGGTGGATGTGAACCAGGAGCAGGTCTGGGAGTGGGAGTGATCCTGGAGTGGGTGTGAATCAGTAGTGCACCAGAAGTGAGAGTGATCCTGATGGATGTGAACCAGGGGTGGATCCAGGAGTGATAGTGATCCTGGCAGATGTGAACCAGGAGTGGGTCCGGGAGTGGGAGTGATGTTGGTGGGTGTGAACCAGAAATGATTCCACGAGTGAGAGTGATGCTGGTGAGGATGAACCATGAGTGGGTCAAGGAGTGAGAGAGATCATGATGTGTGTGAATCTGGAGTGTGTCTGAGAGTGGGAGTGATCATGGAGTGGATGTGAACCAGGAGTATCTCCATGATTGGGAGTGATTGTGGAGCGGGTGAGAACCAGTATTATTTCCGGGATTGGGATTGATCATGGAGTGGGTGTGAACCAGGAGTGGGCCTGAGAGTCGGAGTGATGCTAGTGGGTTTGAACCAGGAGTGGGACAGAGACTGACTACGATCCTGGTGGGTGTGAACCAGTAGTGTATCTGGAAGTGGGAGTGATCGTGAAGTGGATGTGAACCAGAATTGGGTCCAGGAGTGGGAGCGATCATTGAGCGGGTGAGAGCCAGTATTGTTTCCGGGGGTGGGAGTGATCGCGGAGTGGGTGTGAACCAGGAGTGCGCCAGAAGTGAGACTGATCATGCTGGATGTGAACAAGGAGTGGAGCCAGGAGTGAGAGTGATCCTGGCAGATGTGAACCAAGAGTGGGTCCGGGAGTGGGAGTGATGCTGGTGGGTGTGGACCAGGAGTGGGTCTGCGAGTTGGATTGATGCTGGTGGGTGTGAAACAGGAGTGAGTCCGGAAGTGAGAGTGATGCTGGTGAGGATGAACCATGAGTGGGTCAGGGAGTGAGAGAGATCGTGATTTGTGTGAACATGGAGTGTGTCTGAGAGTGGGAGTGATCACGGAGTGGATGTGAACCAGGAGTATGTCCATGATTGGGAGTGATTGTGGAGCGGGTGAGAACCAGTATTATTTCCGGGATTGGGAGTGATCATGGAGTGGGTGTGAACCAGGAGTGGGCCTGAGAGTGGGAGTGATGCTAGTGGGTTTGAACCAGGAGTGGGAAAAAATGTGACTACGATCCTGGTGGTTGTGAACCAGTAGTGTATTTGGAAGTGGGAGTGATCGTGGAGTGGGTGTGGACCAGGAATGTGTCCAGGAGTAAGAATGATCCTGGTGGGTGTGAACCAAAAATGAGTCTGGAAGTGGGAGTGATAGTGGAGTGGGTGTGAACCAGGAGTGGGTTTGGGAGTGAGAGTGACACTAGTGGGTGTGAACCAGGAGTGAGATAGGGGGTGAGAGTGATCCTGGTGGGTGTGAACCAGAAGTATGTCCAGGAGTGGGAGTAATCGCGGTGTGGGTATGGACCATGAGTATGTCCAGGAATGGGAGTGATCATGGAGTGGGTGAGAACCAGTATTGTTTCTGGGATTGGGAGTGATCACGGATTGGGTGTGAACCAGGAATGGGTCTGGGAGTGAGAGTGATGTTAGTGGGTGTGACTCAGGAGTGAGACAGGGAGTGAGAGTGATCCTGGTGGGTGTGAACCAGTAGTTTGTCCAGGAGTGGGACTGATCGCAGAGTGGGTATGAACCAGGAATATGTCAAGGAATGGGAACGATCGTGGAGTGGGTGAGAACCAGTATTGTTTCCGGGATTGGGAGTGATCACAGATTGTGTGTGAACCAGAATTTGATCCGGGATTGGGAGTGATCATGGAGCGGGTGAAAGCCAGTATTGTTTCCGGGGGTGGGAGTGATCGTGAAATGTGTGCGAACTAGGAGTCTGTCTGGGAGCGGGAGTGATCTTGGTGAGTGTGAACAAGTAGTGCATCCGGGAGTGAGAGTGATCCTGATAGGTGTGAACGAAGATTGAGACTGAAAGTGGGAGTGATCGTGGAGTGGGAGTGAACCAGGAGTGCATCCAGAAGTGATAGCAATCATCTTGGGTGCGATGCAGGAGTCTGTCTGGGAGTGGGAGTGACCTTGGTGAGTGTGAACCAATAGTGGGTCCGGGAGTAGGAGTGATCCTGCTGTGTGTGAACCAGGAGTATGCCTGGGAGTAGGATGTTCATGGAGTGGGTGTGAACCAGGAGTGTGCCAGAAGTGAGAGTGATCCTGCTGGGTGTGAACCAGGAGTGGATCTAGGAGTGAGAGTGATGCTGGTGGGTGTGGACCAGGAGTGGGTCTGGGAGTGAGAGTGATCGTGCTGGGTGTGAACCAGGAGTGGGTCTGGGAGTGGGAATGATGCTGGTGGGTTTGAACCAGGAGTGGAACAAGGAGTGAGTACGATTCTGGTGGGTGTGAGCCAGAAGGGTTTCTGGAAGTGGGAGTGATCGTGGAGTGGGTGTGAACCAGGGTTGGTTCCAGGAGTGGGTGCAATCATTGAGCGGATGAGACCCAGCATTGTTTCCGAGGTTGGGAGTGACTGTGGAGTAGGTATGAACCAGGAGTGTGTCTGGGAGTGAGAGTGATCTTGGTGAGTGTGAACCAGTAGTGGGTCCGGGAGTGAGAGTGATTCTGGTGGGTGAGAACCAGGAGTATGTCTGCGAGTAGGATGTTCATGGCGTAGGTGTGAACCAGGATTGCGCCAGATGTGAGAGTGATCCTGATGGGTGTGAGCCAAGAATGTTTCTGGAAGTGGGAGTGATCGTGGAGTGGGTGTGAACCAGGAATGTGTCTGGGAGTGAGAGTGATGCTAGTGGGTGTGAACCATAAATATGTCTAAGTGTGGGAGTGATCGCAGATTGGGTATGAACCAGGTGTATGTCCAGGAATGGAAGCGATCGCGGATTGGGTGAGAACCAGAATTGTTTCCTGGATTGGGAATGATCACGGATTGGGTGTGAACCAGGAGTGGTTCTGGGAGTGAGAGTGATGATCGTGGGTGTGAACCAGGAGTGAGACGGGGAGTCAGAATGATCCTGGTGGGTGTGAACCAGAAGAATGTCTGGGAGTGGGAGTGATCGCGAAGTGGGTTTGAACCAGAATTGGGTCCAGGAGTGGGAGTGATCATGGATCAGGTGAGAGCCAGAATTGTTTCCGGGTGTTGGAGTGATCGTGAAATAGATGCAAACCAGGAGTCTGTCTGGGAGTGGGAGTCACCTTGGTGATTGTGAACCAGTAGTGGGTCCGGGGGTGAGAGTGATCCTGGTGGGTGTGAAGTAGGAGTATGTCTGCGAGTGGGATGTTCGTGGAGCGGGCGTGAACCAGGAGTGCGCCGGAAGTGAGAGCGCTCCTGCTGGGTGTGAACCAGGAGTGGATCCAGGTGTGAGAGTGATCCTGGTGGATGTGAACCAGGAGTGGGTCTGGGAGTGGGAGTGATGCTGGTGGGTGTGGACCAGGAGTGGGTGTGGGTGTGCCAGTGATCCTGTTGGTTATGAACCAGGAGTGGGTCTAGGAGTGGGAGTGATGCTGGTGGGTGTGGACCAGGAGTGGGTGTGGGTGTGCCAGTGATCCTGTTGGTTATGAACCAGGAGTGGGTTTAGGAGTGGGAGCAATGCTGGTGGGTGTGAAATAGGAGTGTATCCGGGAGTGAGAGTGATGCTCGTGGGTGTGAACCAGAAGTGGTTCCAGGAGTGAGAGTGATGCTGGTGAGGATGAACAATGAGTGGGTCAGGGAGTGAGAGAGATCGTGATGTGTGTGAACCTGGAATGTATCTGAGAATGGGAGTGATCGCGGAGTGGATGTGAACTAGGAGTATGTCCATGATTGGGAGTGATCGTGGAGCGGGTGAGTACCAGTATTATTTCTGGGGTTGGGATTGATCCTGGAGTAGGTGTGAACCAGATATGGGTCTGACAGTGAGAGTGATGCTAGTGGGTTTGAACCAGGAGTTGAACAGGGAGTGGGTACAATCCTGATGGGTGTGAACCAGAAGTGTCCCTGGAAGTGGGAGTGATCGCGGAGTAGGAGTGAACCAGGATTGGGTCCAGGAGTGGGAGCGATCATTGAATGGGTGAGAGCCAGCATTGTTCCCGGAGGTGGGAGTGATCGCGGAGTGGGTGTGAACCAGGTGTGTGTCCGGGAGTGAGAGTGATCCTGGTGGGTGTGAACCAAGAATGAGTCTGGAAGTGGGAGTGATTGTGGAGTGGGTTAAAACCAGCAGTGTGTCTGGGAGTGGGAGTGATCATGGAGTAGTTGTGAGCAAGGAGTGGGTCTGGGAATGGGAGCGATGATAGTGGATGTGAACCAGGAGTGGGTCCGGTAGTGATAGTGATCCTGGTGGGTATGAACCATGAGTATGTCTGCGAGTGGGATGTTCATGAAGCGGATGTGAACGAGGAGTGTGTCGGAAGTGAGCGCGATCCTGCTGGGTGTGAACCAGGAGTGGATCCAGTTGTGAGTGTGATCCTGGTGGATGTGAACCAGGAGTGGGTCTGGGAGTGGGAGTGCTGCTGGTGGGTGTGGACCAGGAGTGGCTGGGGGTGTGCCAGTGATCCTGCTGGCTATGAAGCAGGAGTGGGTCTGGGAGTGGGAGCAATGCTCGTGGGTGTAAAATAGGAGTAGGCCTGGGAGTGGGAGTGATTGCGGTGAGTGTGAACCAGGAGTGGGTCCGGGAGTGAGAGTGATCCTGGTGGGTGTGAACCAAGAATGAGTCTAAAAGTGGGAGTGATCGTGGAGTGGGTTAAATCCAGGACTGCCTCCAGAGGTGACAGTAATCCTGTTGGCTGCGATTCAGGAGTCCGTCTGGGAGTGGAAGTGATCTTAGTGAGTGTGAACCAGTAGTGGGTCCGGGGGTGAGAGTGATCTTGGTGGGTGTGAACAAGGAGTAGGTGTGTGAGTGGGATGTTCAAGGAGTGGCTGTGAATCAGGAGTGCGCCGGAAGTGAGAGTGATCCTGCTGGGTGTGAACCAGGAGTGGATGCAGCTGTGAGAGTGATCCTGGTGGATGTGGGTCTGGGAGTGGGAGTGATGCTGGTGGGTGTGGACAAAGAGTGGGTGGTGGTGTGCCAGTGATCCTGCTGGTTATGAACCAGGAGTGGGTCAGGGAGTGGGAGCGATGCTGGTGAGTGCGAAATAGGAGTGTATCCGGGAGTGAGAGTGATGCTCGTGGATGTCAACGAGGAGTGGGTCTGGGAGTGGGAGTGATGCTGGTGAATGTGAACCAGGAGTGAGTCCGGCAGTGAGAGTGATGCTGGTGGGTGTGAACCAGAAGTGGTTCCAGGAGTGAGTGTGATGCTGGTGAGGATGAACAATGAGTGGGTCAGGGAGTGAAAGAGATCGTGATGTGTGTGAACCTGAAATGTATCTGAGAATGGGAGTGATCGCGGAGTGGATGTGAACTAGGAGTATGTCCATGATTGGGAGTGATCGTGGAGCGGGTAAGAGCCAGTATTATTTCCGGGGTTGGAAGTGATCATGAAGTGGGTATGAACCAGGTGTGGGTCTGAGAGCGTGAGTGATGCTAGTGGGTTGGAACCAGGAGTTGAACAGGGAGTGAGTACGATCCTGGTGGGTGTGAACCAGAAGTGTGTCTGGAAGTGGGAGTGATCGTGGAGTAGGTGCGAACCAGGATTGGGTCCAGGAGTTGGTGCGATCATTGAGAGAGTGAGAGCCAGCATTGTTCCCGGAGGTGGGAGTGATCGTGGAGTGGGTGTGAACCAGGAGTGCGTCTGGGAGTGAGAGTGATCCTGGTGGGTGTGAACCAAGAATGAGTCTGGAAGTGGGAGTGATCGTGGAGTGGGTTAAAACCAGGAGTGTGTCTGGGAGTGGGAGTGATCGCGGAGTAGTTGTGAGCAAGTAGTGGGTCTGAGAATGGGAGCGATGATAGTGGATGTGAACCAGGAGTGGGTCCAGGAGTGACAGGGATCCTGGTGGGTGTGAACGAGGAGCATGTCAGCGAGTGGGATGTTCATGAAGCGGGTATGGACCAGAAGTGGGTGGGTTGTGCCACTGATCCTGCTGGCTATGAAGCAGGAGTGGGTTTGGGAGTGGGAGCGATGCTGGTGGGTGCGAAATAGGAGTGTATCGAGGAGTGAGAGTGATGCTCGTGGGTTTGAACAAGGAGTAGGCCTGGGAGTGGGAGTGATGCTGGTGAGTGTGAACCAGGAGTGGGTCCAGGAATGAGAGTGATCCTGGTAGGTGTAACCAAGAATGAGTCTGGAAGTGGGAGTGATCGTGGAGTGGGTCTGGGAGTGAGAGTGATGCTAGTGGGTGTGAACCAGGAGTGAGACAAGGAGTGAGAATGATCCTGGTGGGTGTGAACCAGAAGTATGTCTGGGAGTGGGAGTGATTGTGGAGTGGGTGTGAACCAGAATTGGGTCCTTGAGTGGGAATGATCATGGAGCGGGTGAGATCCAGTATTGTTTCTGGGGGCAGGAGTGATCGTGGAATGGGTGCGAACCAGGAGTCTGTCTGGGAGTGGGAGTGATATCGGTGAGTGTGAACCAGTAGTGGGTCCGGGAGTGAAAGTGATCCTGGTGGGTATGAAGCAAGAGTGAGTCTGGAAGTGGGAGTGATCGTGGAGTGGGTGTGAACCGGGAGTACATCCGGAAGTGACAGCAATCCTTCTGGGTGCGATGCAGGAGTCTGTCTGGGAGTTGGAGTGATCTTGGTGAGTGTGAACCAATGGTGGGTCTGGGACTGAGAGTGATCCTGCTGGGTGTGAACCAGGAGCAGGTCTAGGAGTAGGATGTTTGTGGAGTGGGTGTGAACCAGGATTTGGTCCAAAAGTGGGTGTGAACAAGGAGTATGTCTGCGAGTGGGATGTTCGTGGAGCGGGTGTGAACCAGGAGTGCACCGGAAGTGAGAGCGATCCTGCTGGGTGTGAACCAGGAATGCATCCAGATGTGAGAGTGATCCTGGTGGATGTGAACCAGGAGTGGGTCTGGGAGTGGGAGTGATGCTGGTGGGCGTGTACCAGGAGTGGGTGGGGGTGTGTCAGTGATCCTGTTGGTTATGAACCAGGAGTGGGTCTGGGAGTGGGAGCGATGCTGGTGGGTGTGAAATAGGAGTGTATCCAGGAGTGAGAGTGTTGCTCGTGGGTGTCAACTAGGAGTGGGTCTGGGAGTGGGAGTGATGCTGGTGAGTGTGAACCAGGAGTGGGTCCGGGAGTGAGAGTGATTCTGGTGGTGTGATCCAGGAATGGGTCTGGGAGTGAGAGTGATGCTAGTGGGAGTGAACCAGGTGTGAGACAGGGAGTGAGAGTAATCCTGGTGGGTGTGAACCAGAAGTATGTCTAGGAGTGTGAGTGATCGCAGATTGGGTATGAAGCAGGAGTATGTCCAGGAATGGAAGCGATCATGGAGTGGGTGAGATCCAGTATTGTTTCCGGGATTGGGAGTGATCACGGATTGGATGTGAACCCGGAGTGGTTCTGGGGGTGAGAGTGATGCTAGTGGGTGTGAACCAGGAGTGAGACAGGGAGTCAGAATGATCCTGGTGGGTGTGAACCAGAAGTATGTTTGGGAGTGGAAGTGATTGTGGAGTGGGTATGAACCAGAATTGGGTCCATGAGTGGGAGTGATCATTGGGCGGGTGAGAGCCAGTATTGTTTCTGGGGGCAGGACTGATCGTGGAATGGGTGCGAACCAGGAGTCTGTCTGGGAGTGGGAGTGATCTTGGTGAGTGTGAACCAGTAGTGGGTCCGGGAGTGAGAGTGATCCTGGTGGGTATGAAGCAAGAGTGAGTCTGGAAGTGGGAGTGATCGTGGAGTGGGTGTGAACCAGGAGTACATCCGGAAGTGACAGCAATCCTGTTGGGTGCGATGCAGGAGTCTGTCTGGGAGTCAGAGTGATCTTGGTGAGTGTGAACCAATGGTGGGTCTTGGACTGAGAGTGATCCTGCTGGGTGTGAACCGGGATCATTTCTAGGAGTAGGATGTTTGTGGAATGGGTGTGAACCAGGATTTGGTCCAAAAGTGGGAGCGATCATTGAGCGGGTGAGAGCCAGTATTATTTCCGGGGGTGGGAGTGTTTGCGGAGTTGGTGTGAACCAGGAGTGTGTCTGGGAGTGGGAGTGATCGCGGAGTGGTTGTGAACAAGTAGTGGGTCTGGGAATGGGAGGGATGATAGTGGGTGTGAACCAGGAGTGGGTCCGGGAGTTGGAGTGATCTTGGTGAGTTTGAACCAGTAGTGGGTCCCGGAGTGGGAGTGATCCTGGTGGGTGTGAACCAAGAAGGATTCTAAAAGTGGGAGTGATTGTGGAGTGGGTTAAAACCAGGAGTGCCTCCCGAGGTGACAGTAATCCTGTTGGCTGCGATTCAGGAGTCCGTCTGGGAGTGGGAGTGATTTTGGTGAGTGTGAACAAGTAGTGGGTCCGGGGGTGAGAGTGATCTTGGTGGGTGTGAACAAGGAGTAGGTGTGTGAGTGGGATGTTCAAGGAGTGGTTGTGAATCAGGAGTGTCCGGAAGTGAGAGTGATCCTGCTGGGTGTGAACCAGGAGTGGATGCAGCTGTGAGAGTGATCCTGGTGGATGTGGGTCTGGGAGTGGGAGCAATGCTGGTGGGTGCGAAATAGGTGTATCCAGGAGTGAGAGTGATGCTCGTGGGTGTGAACCAAGAATGAGTCTGGAAGTGGGAGTGATCGTGAAGTTGGTGTGATCCAGGAATGGGTCTGGGAGTGAGAGTGATGCTAGTGGGAGTGAACCAGGAGTGAGACAGGGAGTCAGAATGATCCGGGTGGGTGTGACCAAAAGTATGTCTAGGAGTGGGAGTGATCGCAGATTGGGTATGAACCAGGAGTATGTCCAGGAATGGAAACGATCATGGAATGGGTGAGATCCAGTATTGTTTCCGGGATTGGGAGTGATCACGGATTGGTTGTGAACCCGGAGTGGTTCTGGGGGTGAGAGTGGTGCTAGTGGGTGTGAATCAGGAGTGAGACAGCGAGTCAGAATGATCCTGGTGGATGTGAACCAGAAGTATGTCTTGGAGTGGGAGTGATCGCGGAGTGGGTTTGAACCAGAATTGGGTCCAGGAGTGGGAGTGATCATGGATCGGGTAAGAGCCAGTATTGTTTCCGGGTGTTGGAGTGATCGTGAAATAGGTGCGAACCAGGATTCTGCCTGGGAGTGGGAGTGATCTTGGTGCGTGTGGACCAGTAGTGGGTCTGGGGTGAGAGTGATCCTGGTGGGTGTGAAGTAGGAGTATGTCTGCGAGTGGGATGTTCGTGGAGTGGGTGTGAACCAAGAGTGCACCGGAAGTGAGAGCGATCCTGCTGGGTGTGAACCAGGAGTGGATCCAGGTGTGAGGGTGATCCTAGTGGGTGTGGACCAGGAGTGGGTGTGGGTGTGCCAGTGATCCTGTTGGCTATGAACCAGGAGGGGGTCTGGGAGTGGGAGCGATGCTGGTGGGTGTGAAATAGGAGTGTATCCAGGAGTGAGAGTGTTGCTCGTGGGTGTCAACTAGGAGTGGGTCTGGGAGTGGGAGTGATGCTAGTGAGTGTGAACCAGTAGTGTGTCTGGGGGTGAGAGTGATCCTGGTGGGTGTGAACAAGGAGTATGTTTGCGACTGGGATATTCGTGGAGCGGGTGTGAACCAGGAGTGCACCGGAAGTGAGAGCGATCCTGCTGGGTGTGAACCAGGAGTGGATCCAGATGTGAGAGTGATCCTGGTGGATGTGAACCAGGAGTGGGTCTGGGAGTGGAAGTGATGCTGGTGAGTGTGAACCAGGAGTGGATCCGGGAGTGAAAGTGATCCTGGTGGGTGTGAACCAAGAATGAGTCTGGAAGTGGGATTGATCGTGGAGTGGGTGTGATCCAGGAATGGGTCTGGGAGTGAGAGTGATGCTAGTGGGAGTGAACCAGGTGTGAGACAGGGAGTGAGAGTGATCCTGGTGGGTGTGAACCAGAAGTATGTCTAGGAGTGGGAGTGATCGCAGATTGGGTATGAAGCAGGAGTATGTCCAGGAATGGAAGCGATCATGGAGTGGGTGAGATCCAGTATTGTTTCCGGGAGTGATCATGGATTGGGTGTGAACCCGGAGTTGTTCAGGGGGTGAGAATGATGCTAGTGGGTGTGAACCAGGAGTGAGACAGGGATTCAGAATGATCCTGGTGGGTGTGAACCAGAAGTATGTCTGGGAGTGGGAGTGATTGTGGAGTAGGTGTGAACCAGAATTGGGTCCATGAGTGGGAGTGATCATGGAGCGGGTGAGAGCCAGTATTGTTTCTGGGGGCAGGAGTGATTGTGGAATGGGTGCGATCCAGGAGTCTGTCTGGGAGTGGGAATGATCTTGGTGAGTGTGAACCAGTAGTGGGTCCGGGAGTGAGAGTGATCTTGGTGGGTGTGAAGCAAGAGTGAGTCTGGAAGTGGGAGTGATCGTGGAGTGGGTGTGAACCAGGAGTACATCCGGAAGTGACAGCAATCCTGTTGGGTGCGATGCAGGAGTCTGTCTGGGAGTTGGAGTGATCTTGGTGAGTGTGAATCAATGGTGGGTCTGGGACTGAGAGTGATCCTGCTGGGTGTGAACCAGGAGCATGTCTAGGAGTAGGATGTTCGTGGAGAGGGTGTGAACCAGGATTTGGTCCAAAATTGTTTGCGGGGTGGGGGTGTTTGCGGAGTTGGTGTGAACCAGGAGTGTGTCTGGGAGCGGGAGTGATCGCAGAGTGGTTGTGAACAAGGAGTGAGTCTGGGAATGGGAGGGATGATAGTGGGTGTGAACCAGTAGTGGATCCCGGAGTGCGAGTGATCCTGGTGGGTGTGAACCAAGAATGAGTCTAAAAGTGGGAGTAATTGTGGAGTGGGTTAAAACCAGGAGTGCCTCCCGAGGTGACAGTAATCCTGTTGGCTGCGATTCAGGAGTCCGTCTGGGAGTGGGAGTGATTTTGGTGAGTGTGAACAAGTAGTGGGTCGGGGGGTGAAAGTGATCTTGGTGGGTGTGAACAAGGAGTAGGTTTGTGAGTGGGATGTTCAAGGAGTGGTTGTGAATCAGGAGTGCGCCGGAAGTGAGAGTGATCCTGCTGGTTGTGAACCAGGAGTGGATGCAGCTGTGAGAGTGATCCTGGTGGATGTGGGTCTGGGAGTGGGAGCAATGCTGGTGGGTGCGAAATAGGAGTGTATCCAGGAGTGAGAGTGATGCTCGTGGGTATCAACTAGGAGTGGGTCTGGGAGTGGGAGTGATGCTGGTGAGTGTGAACCAGGAGTGGGTCCGGGAGTGAGAGTGATCCTGGAGGGTGTGAACCAAGAATGAATCTGGAAGTGGGAGTGATCGTGGAGTGGGTGTGATCCAGCAGTGAGTCAGTGAGTGGAAGTGATGCTGTTGGGCGTGAAGCAAGAGTGGGACCGGGAGTGAGAATGATCATGGTGGGTGTGAACCAGGAGTGTGTCTGGGAGTAGGGGTGAACGCAGAGTGGGTATGAACCAGGAGTATTTCCAGGAATGGAAGCGATCATGGAGTGGGTGAGATCCAGTATTGTTTCCAGGATTGGGAGTGATCACGGATTGGTTGTGAACCCGGAGTGGTTCTGGGGGTGAGAGTGATGCTAGTGGGTGTGAACCAGGAGTGAGACAGGGAGTCAGAATGATCCTGGTGGATGTGAACCAGAAGTATGTCTTGGAGTGGGAGTGATCGCGGAGTGGGTTTGAACCAGAATTGGGTCCATGAGTGGGAGTGATCATGGATCGGGTGAGAGCCAGTATTGTTTCCGGGTGTTGGAGTGATCGTGAAATAGGTGCAAACCAGGATTCTGCCTGGGAGTGGGAGTGATCTTGGTGCATGTGAACCAGTAGTGTGTCTGGGGGTGAGAGTGATCCTGGTGGGTGTGAACAAGGAGTATGTCTGCTGGTGGGATGTTCGTGGAGCGGGTGTGAACCAGGAGTGCACCAGAAGTGAGAGCGATCCTGCTGGGTGTGAACCAGGAGTGGATCCAGGTGTGAGAGTGATCCTGGTGGATGTGAATCAGGAGTGGGTGGGGGTGTGCCAGTGATCCTGTTGGTTATGAACCAGGAGTGGGTCTGGGAGTGGGAGTGATGTTTTTGGGTGCGAAATAGGTGTCTATCTGGGAGTGAGAGTGATGCTCGTGGGTGTGAACGAGGAGTGGGTCTGGGAGTGTGAGTGATGCTAGTGAGTGTGAACCAGGAGTGAGTCCGGCAGTGAAAGTAATGCTGGTGGGTGTGAACCAGAAGTGGTTCCAGGAGTGAGAGTGATGCTGGTGAGGATGAACAATGAGTGGGCCAGGGAGTGAGAGAGATCGTGATGTGTGTGAACCTGGAATGTATCTGAGAATGGGAGTGATCGCGGAGTGGATGTGAACCAGGAGTATGTCCATGATTGGGAGTGATCGTGGAGCGGGTGAGTACCAGTATTATTTCTGGGGTTGGGAGTGATCATGAAGTGGGTGTGAACAAGTATTGGGTCCGGGAGTGGGATTGATTGTGGAATGGGTGTGAACCAGGAGTGGGTCCAGGCGTGAGCGTGATCCTGGTACATGTGAACCAGGAGTGTGTCAGGGTGTGGGGGTGATCGCAGAGTGGGTATGAACCAGGAGTGTGGCTGGGAGTGAGAGTGATGCTGGTGGGTGTGAACCAGGATTGTGTCTGGGAGTAGGAGTGGGAGCGATCGTGGAGTGATTGTGAACCAGGAGTCGATTCAGGAGTGAGAGTGATCCTGGTGGGTGTGAATCAGGATTGGGTCCGCGTGTGGCGGGTGATCACGGAGTGGGTGTGAACAAGGAGTGGGGGTGATCACAGAGTGGGTGTGAACCAGGAGTTGGTTTGGGAGTGGGTGTGATTCTGCTGGCTGTGAACCAGGAGTGTGTCTGGGAGTGGGAGTGATCGCGGAGTGGGTGTGAACAAGGAATGCATATGGAAGTGAGAGTGATCCCGCTGGGTGTGAATTAGGAGTGGCTCAGAAGTGAGATTGATCCTGATGGATGTCAACCAGGAGTAGGTCTGGGACTGGGAATGATCGCAGAGTGGATGAGAACCAGGAGTGGGTCCGGGATTGGGAGTGATTGCAGAGTGGATGTGAACCAGGTGTGGGTCCAGGAGTGGAATTGATCGAGCTGGGTGTGAACCAGGAGTGCAACCTGAAGTGAGATTGATGCTGGTGGGTGTGAACCAGGATCGAGCTGTGGGACGAGGTGTGGGAGTCATTGTTGAGTGGGTGTGAATGAGTAGAGGTCAGGGAATGGGAGTGATCTTAGAGTATGTGTGATCCAGGATTGGGTCCAGGAGTGAAAGTGATCACGGAGTCGTTGTGAACCAGGAGTGGGTCTGGGAGTGGGAGTGATCATGAAGTGGATGTGAACAAGTATTGGGTCCGGGAGTGGGAGTGATTATGGAATGGGTGTGAACCAAGAGTGTATCCGGAAGACTGAGTGAACCAGTAGTGGTTTCAGGAATGAGACTTATCCTGATAGCTGTGTACCCGGAGTAGGTCCGGGAGTGGGGGTGATTGCGGAGTGGGTGTGAACCTGGAGTGGAACAAAGAATGGGGGTGATCGTGGAGTGGGTATGAACCAGGAGTGTGTATGGGAGTGGGAGTGATTGCAGAGTGTGTGTGAACCAGGAGTGTGTCCGGAAGTGTGAGTGATCCTGGTGGGTGTGAACCAGGAGTGGTTTTGGGAATGAGAGTGATGCTGGTGGGATTGAACCAGGAATAGGTCTGGGAGTGGGGCTGATCGCAGAGTGGCTGTGAACCATGAGTGTGTCTGGAAGTGATATTGGTGCTGGTGGGTGTGAACTTGGAGTGGGACCAGGAGTGGGAGTCATTTTGGAGAGGGTGTGGACCTGGAGTGGGTCCAAGTGTTGGAGTGATTGTGGAGGGGTGTAAACCAGGAGTAGGTCTGGGAGTAGGAGCAATCATGGAGTAGGTGTGAACCAGTATTGGATCTGGGAGGGGGAGTGATCGAGGAGAAGGTGTGATCCAGGAGTGGGTCCGGGTGTGAGTGTAATGCTGGTGGGTGTGAACCAGGAATGGGACAGGGGAGTGAAAGCAATGCTTTTGGGTATGAACCAGCAGTGGGTCTGGGAGTGGGAGTGGTCACGAAGTTGGTGTGAACCAGAAGTGTGTCTGGGAGTGCGAGTGGTTGCAGAGTGGCTGTGAACCAGGAGCGCATCCGGAGGAAAGAGTGATGCTGGTGGGTATGAACCAGGAGTGGGACCAGGAGTGGGAGTCATTGTGGAGTTGGTGTGAACCAGGATTGGAAGTGATTACAGAGTGGTTGTGAACCAGTATTGGGTTTGAGAGTGGGAATGATGCTGGTGGGTGTGAACCAGGAGTGGTCTGGGAGTGAGAGTGATGCTGGTGGTTGTGAACCAGGAGTGGGTCTGGGAATGAGAATGACGCAGTGGGTGTGAACCAGGAGTGGGATAAGTTGTGAGAGTGAAGCTGTTTGGTGTGAGCCAGCAGTGAGTCCGTGAGTGGGAGTGATGCTGTTGGGCGTGAATCAGTAGTGGGACAGGGAGTGAGAGTGATGCTGGTGGGTGTGAACCAAGAGTGGGACCGGGAATGACAGTGATGCCGGTGGGTGTGAACCAGGAATAGGTCCAGGAGTGGGGCTAATCACTGAGTGGCTGTGAACCAGGAATGCATCTGGAAGTGATATTGGTTCTCGTGGGTGTGAACTAGGAGTAGGACCAGGAGTAGGAGTCATTTTGGAGTGGGTGTGAACCTGGAGTCAGTGCAGCTGTGGGAGTGATCTTGGAGTGGGTGTGAACCAGGATTGGGTCCAGGAGTGGGGTGATCAAGGAGTGGGTGTGATCCAGGAGTGGGTCTGGAAGTCAGTGTGATGCTGGTGGGTGTGAACCATGCGTGGGTCCAGGAGTGAGAGTGATGCTGGTGGGTGTGAACCAGGAGTGGGACTAGGAGTGAGAGTGATGCTGGTGGGTGTGAACCAGGAGTGGGACTGGGAGTGAGAGTGATGCTGGTGGATGTGAACCAGCAGTAGGTCTGGGAGTGGGAGTGATTGCAGAGTGGGTGTGAGTCAGGATTGGGTCCAGGACTGGGAATGATCACGGAGTGGGTGTGAACCAGGAGTGGGAATAATCGTGGAGTGGGTGTGAACCAGTATTGGGTCAGGGATTGGCAGTGATCGCTGAGTGGGTATGAACCAGGGGTGTGTCAGGGAGTGACAGTGATGCTGATGGGTGTGAACCAGGAGTGGAACAGCGAGTGATTTGGTGGGTGTGATCCAGGATTGTGTCTGGGAATGATCCAGGATTGTGTATGCCAATGGGAGTGATCGCGGAGTGGGTGTGAACCAGGAGTGCGTCCGAAAGTGAGAGTGATCCAGGTGGTGTGAACGTGGAGTGGGTTTGGGAATGAGAGTGATCCTGGTGGGTATGAACCAGGAGTAGGTCAGGGAGTGGGGGTGATCGCGGAGTGGGTGTGAACCTCGAGTTGGTTCGGGTTGGGAGCTCCTGCTGGGTGTGATCCAGGAGTTAGATTGATCCTGGTGGTTCTGAACCAGGAGTGGGACAGGGAGTGAGTGGGGCGGGATTTCACCAGGTTTTGGGCGGGAACTATCCAGTTTCGCTTCTGCCGGCAGTTGTTTGAGGATCGCGGGTAAAGTCGGATTTGAGCTTTAGAGCGAGTAATGAGCCAGAGGAAGACAACGAGCAGGTCCGGGTCCGGGGCCAGAGGAGCCAGAGGGGCCGGCAGAGCAGCAGCAAACTTCAACAGCGCAGCTCCAGGACACCGCCTGTGTGCCAAGCTCCCGAGCTCCAGCAGGGCTACTGGTGCCAGCCCAAAGGCCCACCCGGGAAGAGACTCCAAGGAGCGGCCACGACAAAACAGCTGCCCCTATGTTGAAAGCAGTGACTCCCACAGCAGCCTGGCAGATCCCAGCAGTGGCAGCGATGACAATTGCAAAGGGAATGAAAGGAAGAACGACACCAGCAGGCCTGCGGGCAACAAGAGGAGCAGCATCCGGAGGGCTGCGGGCGATCAGGGGAGCGGCTCCAGCAGGGCTGCGGGTGGTACCAGCAGGGATACTGGTGACAAGAGCAGGGCTGCGGGTGGTACCAGCAGGGATACTGGTGACAAGAGCAGGGCTGCGGGTGGTACCAGCAGGGATACTGGTGACAAGAGCAGGGCTGCGGGTGGTACCAGCAGGGATACTGGTGACAAGAGCAGGGCTGCGGGCGACAAGAGGAGCAGCACCCGGAGGGCTGCGGGCGATTTCAGCAGAAATGGGACTGGCACCAGCAGGGCTGCGGGAGACCAGGGGACCAGCTCCAGCAGGGCTCTGGGCAACACCGGCGGTGGGAAAGATCGGAATTTAAACAAAGTCTTGAGGAATGTGGTTGAAAATCTGCGGATTAGGTCAGCCCAGAAATCGCGAGCATCGAAGCAGGTCAATGAGGTGGTGGATCATTTGTTGCGTTACATCAAGAAGGATCCTGCCGGCTGTTTTGCAGCAATTGCAAAGTTAGCGAGTGGCAGCTACTACGAGAATGTGAAGGTTTTCTTTTTATATATATCGTTTCATCGCCAATTCCCTCTTTTGGTGCTTGCGGTTATTTTTCAAATATTTCCCTCCCTCAGATTTGTTGCTTTTAGTTTCATTTTCTCAAGTGTTGGGACAGATTTCACTCATCTGTCACCTGAAAAGGAAGTGGGTTGGCAGGTTAAGGAGAGGTTTACACTTTGGTCGTGGATTTGTTTGGAAAGCCTGGTCTTTGGGCAGATATTTTGTCCCTGAACTCTTGTGGGGAGGGATGGCTTTCCCCAACCACCCTTGCAATACCAAAATGTACAGTTGGCTAAAAACCCTGATATAGCCAGTAGATTCCCTCTGGATTTCCAAGTACATGTTTTATCTCGTCACCGTCCCTCTCTCTGTTTGTAGCTACTCCTACGAGGAGACCTGCTGTCATGGTATTTTTTTTTATTCATTCACAGGATGTGAACACCGCCGACTAGGCCAGCATTTATTGCCCATCCCTAATTGCCCTTGTTCAGAGGGCATTTGAGAGTCAACCACATTGCTGTGGGCCTGGAGTCACATGTAGGCCAGACCAGGCAAGGACAGCAGATTCCCTTCCCTAGAGGACATTAGTGAGCCAGATGGGTTTTTACGACAATTGGCAATGGTTTCATGACCATCATCATCATCAGGTTTTTAACACTCATCTGTCCTGTGCCATCCTCAGCCATGCACTGTAGCTCGTCTGCAACCGCTCTGTGATGTCTGTCATCTGACTATACTTCAGTCAAGCCCTCTTTCTGCTGCCCTCCATTTAACCCTCGAGCAGAGATCTCAGTAGCTTTTCAGCTCTGATCAAATGGCCAGAACACTGACATTTTCTTTCCCTTCATCCACTGACAGGAAATTTATGTTTCTGTGCTTGCAAGTGACTGGGAAACTATATAAAAAAGAAAGACTTGCATTTATATCGCGCTTTTCATGATCATTAAACGTCTCAAAGCACCTTACAGCCAATGAAGTCATTTTGAAGTGCAGTCACTGTTTTAATGCAGGAAGCACAGCAAGCTCCACCAACAGAAACCTGAGAATGATCAGATAATCTGTCTTTGTGATGATTCCCCTATCCACTTCGAAATGGTGCCATAGGATCTTTTTCACCCACCTGAACAGGCAGATGGGGCCTCAGTTTAACATCTCATCCAAAAGATGACATCTCCAGCACCCTATCAGTTACCAACCGGAGTGTCAGCCTTGATATTTGTGCTCAAGCCCTGTAGCAGGGCTTGAAGCTGGCATCTTGTGATTCAGAGACAAGCATGCTATTAACTGAGCCAGTGCTGCCAGTAACAGACGAGTTATTAATTGTCAACACAGTTTTATGAAAGGGAAATCATGTTTGACAAATCTATTACTGTCTTGATGGTGTAACTAGCAGGCTATATAAGGGAGAACCAATGAATACAGTATATTTGAATTGTCAGAAGGCATTTGATAAGATGCAACGCAAGATGTTTGTTACACAAGATTAAGGTTCATGAGATTGGGGTTAATATTGAAGCTTGAGGATTGGTTAATGGATAGAAACAGGAGCAGGAATAAGTGGGTCATTTTCAGGATGGCAGGTTGTAACTAGTGGGCTTTTGCAAGGATCAGTATTTGGGCCTCAGCTATTTACAACCTATATGAATGAGTTAAATAAGGGGACTGATGCAATATATTTAAGTTTGCTGATGATGCAGAGTTGAGTGGGAATGTAAGCTATATGGAGAATACAGAGAGCCTCTAAATGGATATAGACCAATTACATGAGCAAGAAGGTGGCTGATGGGAACATAATGTGAGGAAGTGTGAAATCATGCACTTCAGTAGGAAGAGTGGAAAAGCAGATATTATTTTAAAAGGTGAGAGTGGTAGATGTTGGCATGCAGAGAGGTTTAGGGGTCCATGTACGCATGGTACACACTGCTGCTTCAGCAAGCAGTTAGAAAGGAAATGGTATATTAGCCTTTATTGCATGCGGATTGGAATATAAAAGTAAGGAAGTCTTGGTGATAGGGCTTCGGTGAGAGCACAGCTGAAGTACTGTGAACAGCTTTAGTCTCCTTACCTTGGGAGGGGTATACCCACCTGAAAGGAGGTGAAACAAGGGTTTACGTGGCTGACTGAAGGGATAAGAGAGTTGTCCTATGAGGAGAGACTGTGTAGAATGGACCTTTTTTTCTGGAGTTTAGAAGAATGATAGGTGATCTCAGTGAAACCAAAAATTCTTAGAGGACATGATGAGGGTAGATGCAGAGAGGCTGTTTCCCTTTGCTGGAGAGTCTAGGATTAGTGGTCATAGTTTCAGGATAAGGGGTCGACCATTTGGGACTGAGATGAGGAGAAGTTTCTTCAATCAGCAGGTTGTGAGTCTTTGGACTTCTCTAACCCAGAGGGTGGTGGATGCTCCATCATTTAGTATATTTAAGAGTGAGAAGGATAGATTCAGGGCACAATGGGAATGAAGGGAAATGGGGACTGGACAGAAAAGTAGAGTTGAAGTAGAAGTTCAGCCATGATATTATTGAATAGCAGAACAGGCTCGAGGGGCTGAATGGTCTACTCTTGCTTCTATTTCTTAACATTACATTCACATTTGAACTATTACCAAATTGTTTTATTTACTAGAGAACAGAGATCAGCTAGAGATGCACAGAGATTGGCAAAGAGTGGGAAAGAGAGAGAGAACCGGGCAGGCAACAAGAGTGAAACATTTAGAGAGGGAGAGGGAAAATTAGAGAGAGAGAGAGAGAGAGGGAGGGAGACAGCAGAGGGAAAGAGAAATAGAGGCAAGGTGGAGGGAGAGAGAGAAAAATTATCACAGAGAGGCAGACAGAGAGAGAGGAACAGATGGAGAGAGAGGGAGAGAGAGAGATGGAGACACATAAAGGAAGAGAAAGGGAGAGCAAGAGAGGGGAACCGGGATACAGAAAGAGCACGAGCTGGGTGACCAACTCTTATGAAATAAAATGAGAGACACTTTGACTGTGAGACTGGGTGGGAGAAGGGAAAGGGCATCAAAACACCCCATGGTGGACAATGGCCCCAGTGCATGTGCTCCAAAAAAAAACAAAGAGACAAAGGAGGGAGGAGATTCCCAGGCTCATTCTCCGACTGGCAGTCCTAGAAATATGGGACCAAATTCATTTCTTAAAGGACATGGGACAAACAGTCAAAATAAGGGACAATCCCTTAAAATACAGGACAGTTGGTCAACATGAGATGGGGGCAGGCAGACACAGAAGAGAGGGACAGGGAGGAGGACAGAGAGAAGGTGGGGGTTAGAAGAAACAGACAGGTGGAGACAGAGAGAGAGAAAGGGATGGTTGAGACAGAGAGAAGGAGAAAGGCAGAGGGAGTGTCAGGGACAGGCAGAGAGGAGAAAATGTACAGGGTGGGAGAGAGAGACACACAAAGACTTTGAGTGACAGGGGTGGGCAGAGAACATAAAGAGGGACAGTTAGAGTCAAAAAGAGAGAGAGAGAGACAAATCAGAAAGAATGACAGAAAGTAACTTTTGCAATGATTGGTGAAGCAAAGCACAGATTTGATCATGTCCTACATGCCTTTAAATAAAAAGAGTTTTAATTGAATTACCTGTGAATTTGAATTAAAGCTGTGCAACAAACGATTCCTGGGTTCTATTTAAATTGATTACCTCAAATCATCCAATATTTTGATTTTTTTCAAGTAAATAAAATACTTTGAATTAAAGAGAATAGGCTGTAATTATGGAATATGTAATTTATCTGTTTAATAACCTAGGCTATTGATTCTTGTGGGATTTTCCCTAAAAAATAAAGTGAATTTTGAAAATGTTATCACAGATTGGTTACAGCATAGGCAGTGGTCTTTTGGCCTGTTGTATCTGTGCTGGCTCTCCGAAGGAGAAATTTACAAAGTGCCACTGACACTTACCTATGAGATTAGGCCTATCAGCCCACTCTCGCTCTGTGTCCCACTCCCTCTCACTCTCCCTCCTTTTTTCTTTATGTGTCTGCATCTCTCTCTCCACCTGTTCCTTCTTCTCTGCCTGCCTGTCTATGATAATGGCTGGGATTTCCTGTGCCCACTGGCATCTAGCATGTTCGGTGGTGTGAGCAGACAATGTGGCGTGATCGGTTTCATGACGACGTGAAACCAATTAGCGATCATCTGCTTAGCCCACAATGTCGGGCTGCATTTCCTGCCGTCGGACATCGGGAACCTCATTGTAATACATGAGCATGTCATTATAAGGCCAGCCCGCTGGACTCACCGCCCCCCACCACCCCCCTCACTGGATTGTCTGCCTTCCCGCCATGATGCGGCGTGAAAACCCACCATCGCGGCCAGCGGGTAAAACACTGTTTACCCACCTTCTACTGTACTTCGTGCAAATCTGGGACGATTCTGCCCAATGTTTCTCTCTCTCTCTCTCTCTCTCTCTCTCTACCTTGCTTCTTTTTCTCTTTCTCTCTGCTGTCTCCACCCTTCTCTCTCTACTTGTCTCCCTCCCTCCCAATTGTTTTACTCTCGCTGCCTGCCTGTCTCTCTCTCTCTGCCTCTCTCTCTCCCCCTCCCCCCCCACTCTCTGCCTGTCCCTGTGCATCTCCAGCTGATATCTGTTCTCTAGTAAATTGAAACATTTGGCAATTGTTCAAAAGTGAATGTAATATTAAGAACATACAGATATAAGAAATAGAAACAGGAATAGGCCATTCAGCCTCTCGAGCCGGTTCTGCTATTCAGTAATATCATGGCTGAACTTCTACCTCAACTTTACTTTCCTGTCCAGTCCCCATATCCCCTAATTCCCCTAGTGCCCAATCCCCATAACCCCTAATTCCCCTAGTGCTCAATCCCCTAATTTCCCTAGTGCCCAATCCCTATATCCCCTAATTGCCCTCGTGTCCAATCCCCATATCCCCTAATTCCCCTAGTGTTCAATCCCCATATCCCCTAATTCCCCCAGTGTCCAATCCCCATATCCCCTAATTCCACTAGTGCCCAATCCCCATAGCCCTTAATTTCCATTGTGCCCAATTCCCATATCCGTTAATTTCCATTGTGCCCAAGAATTTATCCTCCTCATTCTTGAATATACTAAATGATTGGTCTCTGACCAATGAACCTCATATTATTAACCCATGAGAGAATTGTTATAAAATGGCAGCTTTGTGGCAAGAGAGCTAGAATTCACACCGAAAAGCGGGCTTTTCCCCAGGACAGAGACCAAGGATACCTACTGTAGTCTTGATAGCATTTGTACACCATGTACAGTCATACCTGCTAAGCCCGGGTATAATGAGATTCTTGTATCAACAGCCATCACTAAATATCCTGGAGGAAGGGTGCAGCTTCCTCCCATACAGCTCAGACATAGAAGCACACGACATTAAAATTTCTGCATGTTACACAAAATGCTGTGAGAACCTGAGGAAAGAAAACCTCACTCCTGCCCAAGGGAAGCAGAATCCTCCCTTCCCCCCAAGGAGTGGGAGACACCTTTAAGGTTGGAGGATGTGCAATTATTTGGAAAGAGTTTCTGGCATTCAGAATGGTGGTGTGGAAAGATCTGAAGGATTGACATGCCATATTCTCATCTCATGGGTGGATGTCGAGGAAAGCAGGCCGTAAGGGCAATAGAACACTTGGCTAGACTGTTACAGAAAGATTGCTATCTTTCGTATAAGCATAAGAAATAAGAGTTAGAGTAGGCAATAAAACCTTTTGAACCTGAGCCATTCTCTAAGGTCATGCTGAACTTCTACATCAACTCCACTTCCCTGTCCTATCCTTTGATTCTATTGTTGTCCAAAAACCTGTCAGTCTCAACCTTGAACATACTTGATGACTGACTATTCTTTTTGTAAAAATTCTTTCATGGGATGTGGGCTTCACTGGCTGGGCCAGCATTTATTGCCCATCCCTAGTTGCCCTTCACAGCTCTCTGGGGTAGAGAATTCTAAAGATTCACAACCCATTGTGAAGAAATTTCTTCCCATCTCAGTCCTAGATGGCCAAATCATTCTGCAACTGGACAAGGGAAGGCAGGATGTATTTGGTGGTGGGATCATGTTGGAAGACGTGGACGTAGCAGAAGATAATTGGTTGAATACTGACGCCAGTGGAGTGCATGGTGCTAGTTTGGGGTGACAATCGGCTTGTCATGAGATCTGTTTCATTTCAGCATTTTATTTCTGGTCTTTGCAGATTTCAGAACCAAATGAATTTGACATAATGATCACCGTCCCTGTAAAAAGAATCGATTTTATGGAAGTGGATTCTGAAGGTGCTTTCTATCAAGTAGCATTTAAGAGAAATCCAGGTACCAACCCGCTCAGTCAGTTTGTTTATGATGGAACACTGTCAGCTGAAGAAATGATTTGTCACCTCAGGAAACTCATAAGAGAAGCAGCAAAAACTCTGTCAGGTTGGTATGAGGTTGTGGTTATGTAATTTACATATTACTCCACTGTAGAGTGGTTTCTGCACAGTAATTGGATCAATGTGCTTCTGTTCTTCTTCCTATTGCCTTCTGACGTCACCCTGGCTTTCCTCCGTCACATTTCATCAAAGAGATGATGGTTCTTGATAGGCTTTTCTAGGTGAGACCACAGGAGAGACCAATCCTGTCCTTACCTGACATGTTGGCATGGGTAACTGGATACCAGTCATGTGTGGATACCTTATTGACTTTAATCGTGTTCGGGAACATTGCTGTGCCCACTCTACCACCCTGGCTGGGATCTGATAACTCGCCACACATCGAGGGACTGTGGCATGGATCTTCCTACTCTGTACAGTTCGGTATTGGTCAGCTGGTTTAGATTTTAACCATTTTTGTACCACACACACTAGAGTCATACAAAGGGTGGTGGAAATCTGGAACTCTCTCTCCCCCAAAAGACTGTGGATGTTAGGGGTCAACTGAGGTCTTCAAGAATGAGATTGAGAAATTATTGTTGGTACAAGGGTCAAAGAATATGGATCAGAGCTGGGTAAATGGAGTTGAGGTGTGCAGATCAACCGTAATCTAATTGGTTGGTGGAACAGGTTTGAGGGGCTGAACGGTGTCCTATTATTATTTTCCTTTAAGTTAATGACCACAGCCACCTATAGTCACCTCATCTCCGGCTTCCTCCTGTTAACCAGTAGCAATTCACTGTGAAGGAGAAACCTTGAATGTCAGTAAATGTTTCATGCTAATGGCCTAACTCCTTTACTCTCAGATTATTCAGTTATTGCCTACAAAACTCCACAGGGGTTACAAAACTTAATTCCTTAAACTCATTTTTGTTAGGATACAATATAAAAGTGGAAAGGAAAAAGCCAGGAAGTCCTGCTGTGACACTTCAGATTGAGGACAAGGAACATGGGGCGATCTCGCTGGACATGGTTTTAGCTCTGGAGGTTCATTCACAGAGCTGGCCAGGTAGCACCGCGGACGGTCTGAAGATTGAAGATTGGTTAGGAAAGAAGGTCAGGAAGGATTTCAGAATGGAGCCTTTTTACCTCGTGCCAAAGCAGCCACTTGATGTGACGCAAGGAACTCGAAATCAATCACATAAAGGTATACTTACCTGTTACACCCATCTCATTTTAAACTAAATGGTCATATCCACAATAGGGTGACATTTTCTGTGCTTATGTGTACAAAAGGTTAAGTGTTTAAGGGGGAAAGTTTCCTCAGATCTTCTCATACTCCCTGCTGTAACTTCACCTGAAACCATTAGGTATGTAAATAAGATTTCCACTGAAATTCTGACAAATTTAGTGGGAGGTGCCCTATGGTACCTCATCCCACAAGTGATGCCAGCCAAACCAGTCAAAACAAAAGAGTTTTGGAATGGATATGTTTTTTGTAAGAGCATGCTGGTGTGTCATTACACCTCATTGTGTAAACATAGCAAGAGTTGTCATAGCCAGAGCTCTGTCCAAGGAGTATTGCACAAAGCCTTATACTGGAATCTACAACACCAGACTTCAAGTAAGTGGCTGGTGGAACAGGAATGGCATGAGTAGTACAGCTAATACCACTTTTTGATCTGAACCTGAGCTTTTGACTATATTTTAATCATTGCAGAAATGTGGCGGATTTCATTCTCACACATTGAGAAGAAGATGCTCCTGAACCATGGCAACTTAAAAACCTGCTGTGAGAATGGATCACCTAAATGTTGCAGGTTAGACTTGTTTCCTATCGCTGTACCCTCTAAACTGTAGTCTGCTCCCATCTACTTGTTTTCTCTCTCTGTACTCAGTAGCTTGAATGTGATGATGTTAGCTGATAATTTGCTTTACATAACCCCATGAAATTCCTCTTCCCACTGTTAATGATGGGATGGGAGACCTTATTAAAACATTTTGGAGGTTTGTCAATTAATGTCAGCCAGGAGAACAGGAACAGGAGTAGGCTGTTTTGCATCTTGAACCTCTTCCACCATTCAGTGAGACCATGGCTGATCTCTGACCTAACTCCATTGCCCCATGCTCCTTAATACCTTTGGATCATAAAAATCTATCAATCTCAGATTTTAAATTAATAATGGATCCAGCAGCAATTGCCATTTGCAGAAGAGAATCCCAAAATTCTGTCACCCTTTTCTGCATAGAAGTGTCTCCTAATTTCAATCCTGTGAAATCTGACTTTATACGCACCCTAATCCTAGAAGCCCCAACCAGCAGAAACAATTTCTATTTAGCCTTTCTATTCTGCTTAATACCTTGAAACTTTGATCATATCACCCCATAACCTTCTAAATTCCGGGGAATACAACCCTACTTTGTGGAATCCCTCCCTGTAACTCAACCATTGGAGTTCAGGCATCATTCTAGTAAAGCTAGGTTGTATTCCTTCCATTGTCAATATATCCTTCCTAAGATGTGGCTCACAGTGCCCCAGTAGCGATCTGACCAGAGCTTTGTATAGCTGAAGCATGACTTCTATTTCCCTGCGTTCTAGTGCTCTAGCTGTAAAGGCCAGCACTCCATTAGCATTTCTATCTCTACGCACTCATGACATTTTAATTATCTATGTACCCAGACCTGCAATTCTCTTTGGACCTCCAGTGTTTCTTTCTTTTAGCTATTTAGAAAGTGCCCTGTTCTATCCTTTTCAGGTCCTTACATTACCAATGTTGAAATCGATTTGCTACAGTTTTGCCCATTCACTTAATCTATCAATATCTCTTTGTAATGTTATACATCCATCTACACTGCTTATAATGCCGCCTATCTTTGTGTCATTGGCAAATTGGATATGTGGCTTTCTATCGCATAATTAAAGTCATTAATAAATAGAGTGAATAGTTGAGGTTCGAACAGAGATCCTTACGGGACACCACTAGTCACATCATGCCAATTAAAGTACATGCCCATTAACTCTTGTTTTCTGCTGCACAGGCAATTTCCTAACCAAGTCAGTCATTTGTCTTCAATTCCCTGAGCTTTAACTTTAGCTAATAGTCTCTTATGAGGAATGATATCAAATGCCTTCTAGAAGTTGATATAAATAACACCCAGAGACATTCCCCAGTTCATTACTTTAGTCACTTGGTCAAAAAGATTGAATCAGGTTTGTCAGGCATGATCTACCTTTTACAAAACTATGCTGACTCCCTCTGATCAGCAGAAAATTTTCAAGGTGCTCAGTCACCCTATCCTTAATTAGACTCTAGCAATTTCCCAACAACAGATGGGATATAAACTTACCTATAATTCCCTGGTATTCCTTTTTCCACCTTTTTAAAATAGCGAAATAATGTGCAATTTTCCACCCTAAAAGAAGGGTTCCTGAATCAAGAGAACTTGGAAGATTTTAGTTGAGGTACCTGCAATGTTCTCACCTACTCACTCTTTATACCATTATTTTCTTCATTACTGTTGTTTCGTTTATGTTAATTTTGGTGACTCCCTGTCCCTTATTAGTTTCCTTGGGATTTCTGGCATGCTGACCTCTTTCTCCATTCTAAATACTGACTCAAAGTAATTATTCAATATGTCCACCATTTTGTTGACAATGGCACATCACCATTATCAATCTGCAAGGGGCTCGCGTTGCTCCGGACCACTCATTTTTGTAGTATAATGGTAAAAATTGTGTGTTGATTTTGAAATCCCTTGAAATTCCTAATCTCTTTTTGTAGTTCTTGCTCTCTGTTTTGTCACCCTTGGCTGTTCTTATATTTCCACTTTGCATTTCAGTGTGCCTTTTTAGTTTTATGTTGTCTTTTATCTCTTTAGTTGTCCATGGCTTTTTTTGGCAAATAGAGCTCTTGCCCCTAAGGGAGATCAACTGATTCAATGTCATATTGAATTCTTTTTTGAACATGTCCCACTGATCTTCTGTAATTTTATCTATTAACATATTTACCTAGTTTATTGTGGACAGTCTCTGATTCCTCCCATTGAAGTCAACTTTATCTGAATCTGGAATATTTGTAGCTTTTTTACGTTTCTTCCTTTCAAACACAATTTGAAAGTTACACTCATGAAAGAGTTGAAGGAAGGTTTTCCAAATTCATTTAACCAAGAGGCCAGATCAGGGAAGAGAGGAGAGTGTCTTGATAAAGACTCCAATTGGGTAAGGCTCTAAACTGGGAACATGAATATTTAGCTTGGTCCCAAGCTGTGATGTCCTGTGTAGATGTCCAATTCTGGCCTCTTACTCATCCTTGATTTTCAAAATTTTACCATTGGCAGCCAAGCCTTCAGCTGCCAAGGCTCTTAAGCTCTCAATTCTTTCCCTAAACATCTCTGTCCTTCTATCCTCCATTAAGACCCTCCTTAAAACCCACCTCTTTGACGAAGCTTTTGGCTACCTGTCTTAATATTTTCTTATATGACTTGATGCCAAATTTTGTTTCATTATGCTCCTGTGAAGCATGATGGGACATTTTATGATATTAAAGATGCTATATAAATGCAGTTTGTTGTTGTAGTGGCACTGACTGATACTGAGGTATAGTTTCAGACATACCTCATCCACGTGTGTTCTGATCATGCGAGTGTCAGTAGGCTCTTTAACTGGGAGAATACAATAGCCTATTCTGATCCTTTACTTATTCAACATGAGCTTATCCCCATACGTATCATTGATAGTGATGACAAACAGGATTTCAGGGTGACGTTTGTTCCCTCTAGGTTGCAGCACCTGCTGAGATCAGCTAGCTTGGTACAGAATGGTATGTAAGAATCGATGCCACACTGCCTACTTAGCCGCCTTGCCAGCTTAAAGTACTGAGTCACAAGCACCAAAAGTTCCCAGATTTGATTTCATTGAATTAGTTGATGTCTGCCAGAGCAGCAATGGGATGCCATAATTGGGCTCCGTGGCCTGGGCTGGTGCGGAGTAAAACACTAGGATTGCTGGCTCAGGTTATTATCCAATTCTCTTGCTGCACTGAGTGCAGACATGGGTCTGAGGGGGCTCATCTTTTGACCCTCCACACGGCTGAGTGATCCAGTTGATCCTCTCTGCCTAGGCTGATCCACGAAAAATGGTGGTTTGGGTGAGTGGTAAGAGGGCCGTTGGCACTTGTCCCCATGAGTCGGGTAAGATGGGCAGAAAGTTGAACAGAAGAAAGCAATGTAGACTAAAACTGCTGTCTTTTTCACAGGAAATCCTGTCTGAAGCTTTTGAAAAACCTCATCCAAAAACTGAAGGGCAAGAATCCTCGCATACTGGCGAACGTCTGCTCATACCATGCAAAAACAACTCTGCTCCATGCATGTGTGAAAAGACCCAAAGATGAAATGTGGACCTTTGAAGACCTTGATATCTGCTTTCTTCAGCTGTTGGATGACTTCGTTAAACATCTTCAGGCCACCAACCTTCCTCATTTCTTCATCCCCACTTACAATCTCTTCCAACCTCGTTTATTTGATTCAAAATGTAGAGAAGCACTGCTGCGTCTGATTGAAACCGAGAGAAACAAAGACTTTCCAATCTTCTCAAGGCCCAACTAACTGTAGTCACCTCTGATTCAGTTGGAGAGAAATATAGGTGGAAAGAGATTTTGAGAAGGTTGTTCTAATAAAACAAGCATCCAGGATCCTGGGCTAAATTAATGAGGAATAGAGTACAAATGCAAGGAAGTTATGCTAAACATTTGTAAATCACTAACAAAAACAGAATTACCTGGAAAAACTCAGCAGGTCTGGCAGCATCGGCGGAGAAGAAAAGAGTTGACGTTTCGAGTCCTCATGACCCTTCAACAGAATTTGTAAATCACTGGTTACTCTGCGGCTGGAGAATTGTACTGAGTCTTAGAAAGGCCTTGGGGAGTGTGTAGAGTGGATTTACAAGAATAGTATAAGCGATGAGGGAATTCAGTTATGTGGAGAGATCAGAGAAACTGGGATTATTCTCATTAGAGCAGAATAGATTACGGGGAGGTTTAATAGGAATGTTCAAAATCATAAAGGCTTTTGATTGAGGAGGTAGGGACTGATGGGTGGGTTGGTAATCAGAGGTCATACATTTAAGGTAGTTGGCAAAAGAACAGGGGGTGGTGGGGGAGATGAGAATGTTTTTTTAACGCAATGAGTTATGATCTGGAATGTGCCACCTGAAAGGATAGTGGAAGGAATTCAATAATGACATCAAAAGGGCATTAGATATATTATACTTGAAAATGTGATATATATACGGCTATGGTGAGAGAGCCGGGGAATGAGATAGACAGCTTTTTCCAAAGAGACAGTAGAGGCTTGATGGGATGAATGGCCTCCTTCTGTGCAGCAAGGTTCTGTGATTCAATGAAATGAGAATCTGATATATTATGCAATATATTTTTGGATCAAACACTAGAATCCCGTTCTCACCTTGCCAAAAAGCCTCAGGTCTTAATGGTGAATAATTTATTGGGATTAAAAAATGTTCAAACTATTGAATTTCATACAAAGGTAAGTTAATTATAGAACAGTAGTGCAGTAAAGACCTCAGGAACACTATTAGAAGAGACTAAACATGAAACCTTAAGGCCCCCCCCCACCCCCAACACACACACACACACACAGACTTTCCCATTATAAATTCCTAAACTCACATTTGCTGCAGCCTATCATTGACGGGCGGGTGTAATTGTAGTGTGGCCAGTTTCCAATATAAATATGGACCGAGGGTATTATAACGGAAATATATAAAAATGAGAAGAGAATGGGTACTAGATTACACGTACAAGCACTGAACCAGTTAGCCCCTGCCCTCATACCCTATTCCACCAGAAGACACACATTTGTTCTGGACTTCATGTGTGTTATGTCATTGGGTGAAGGGGGGGATGGTGGAGAGATTGACTAATGTACTGTTAAAAATCATCTAGAATATACTCTTCCTGCCCACAAATCTTGCTTCTGGTTGTCAGCTTTTCATCGTGCTTTTCTATCTACCCATTAATCTTGCCATTGTCATGTTGCAGATTCCCAGCTCTGCCACAGGTGGCTGAGAGCAAATTTCCAAGTTTGATTTCCCTCACTACCTCCATCTACCATGTAAAAGGATTTGCTGCTTTCTATTTTTTGTACTGAGTGTGTCAGACTCACAATATTTAAAACCAGGAAATGTTCAGTGCTCCAACCAACAAAATAGAATAATTTGACGATGAGTGGATTCATCAAATGATGCTTTTTATACTTTATTCTTTTGTTTGTATATTGTACATACAGAACCTCTGTGACAACTGTTGTCACCTCATTTATATAAACTTGTGATTTCAACCCTCTAAATGGTTTAATTAACATTTATTAAAGGTTTATATATAAATTGCTGGTAATGAATAAATGGAAAGCTTATCACCTTGACTTTGCACCAGTTACTGGGTGCAATATTGCAACAACAAACCATCCTGCCTTGAAAGGGAAAATGAACAACCTTGCTTATTGCAGCACTCCCATGCACCTCTGCCACCTTGCACTGCTCCCGGATCACAAGGCTGAATACCAGCTCAAAAGTTAGAGTTGCAACACTGATACATTCCCAGAGTTAAAGCAAATTAAAGTTTTTTGTTTTGGGAGGGGTGGGACGAGGGAGGTCTGTTTTTCTTGTGATGTTCTGTAAATCTGTGTACTCTAACCGTGGGGTTCATGAAGCATCAGTGAAGGATAAGAAACTGAATCCACCCGCTTAACAGTTCATGTTTGAGTCATGGTGTCTCTTTCTGGTTTCCATTGTTATGATTTTACACTTCAGTTTTTTCATCCCAAATGACTGTTCATTCATTCCCACAATTGGGGGACACAACTAATTGGTGACATTCCATTGATTTTTTGACAGGTGAAGCCTGTTTCACCAGTTACTTATTCCATGCCATTGAAAAAGAGACAAGGGGCAAAATTTTTACCTCAGCGGGCAGGCGGGCGCGCGCCTGACCTGCTCGAGTGTAAAATGATGTACGTTGACGTTGGGCGAGCATCCCAGTTACGCGATGTTTCGTCAGCGGGTATGTGCGGGAATCATCAGCGCACCCACCTGCAATTAAAAGGCCTGTTAAGGCCATTAAAGTCTCAGTTGACTGACATTTTTCGCTGCCTGTCCAACCTTAGTGTGGGAAGGCAGGCGAAAAGGCCAAGCGGCCTTTGCACTTTTTAGGAAACTTCATCCACCGGTGGGATGAGGTTTCCGAAAGCAAATGAAAATAAAATAAAAAATCTAAAATTCAATTTATACTATGTCCCTGACTCTGTCACATGAGCAGACATGTTTTATTACATTTTTCATATCTTTATTTTTTTTGAAAATTCTTCATCTCCCTGAGGCAGCTCTGTGCCTCAGGAAGATTATCAAATGCATACTCATGTGTGCATACGTGAAATTCGCACTCGCCCTCCTCCCCCCACCCGCACAGGCAGTGCTGAGCGCCGCTGCTCGTGTTTTACGCTGGGCAGGCCTTAATTGACCCGCCCACGTGAAATCCCCTTCCGGCCTCAATTGCGGGTGGTGGTTGGGAAGCTGACTGTACCTGCCGAGCCTGCCTGACAAGGGCAAAATTCTGCCCATGCAATTTAGCCATTGGTTAACAAGCCTAAAAGTCGCAGCTATCTGGAATGCGAGCAGTTAGTCTGAATTACAGGGCCTGTCCCTTCACTTGGTGCCCTTGACTGTTGCAGATAGAGCTGAAGTGCTTCAAAAGAATTGCACAAATTAACAATACCAGAATATGCTTCTTAGCATCTCGAATCAATGCAGGGGAACAGGGGGACCAGGCCAAAGCACGAGGAGGATAAAAACAAAACACAAAATATTGCTGATGTCGGAAATCTGAAATAAAAACAAAATGCTGGAAACACTCAGCAGGTCAGGCAGCAACTCTGGAGAGAGAAACAGAGTTAACATTTTGTGTCCATGACCTTTCAGTAGAAGTTGGGAAAGTTAGAGACAAGGCAGGTTTTAAGGTTCTGTTGAAGGGTCATGAGGACTCGAAACGTCAACTGTACTCTCCTCCGCCGATGCTGCCAGACCTGCTGAGTTTTTCCAGGTATTTTTTATTTTTTGTTTTAGGTTTTAAGCAAGTATTGCCACTACAGGAACGTGGTTCCGACCAAGTTTGATAACAAAATATTACAGGATACTTAACTTTCAGAAGAGATAGACAAAATGGAAAAGGAGGGAGGCTAGACCTGACACCAAAGGATAGAACGAAGATAGTCAAGAGAAGGGATCTTAGCTCAGCAAGTAAAATTAGTTTGGATGGAGCCAAGAAACTGCAAGGGGCAGAAAACATTGTGAAAGTTGTATATAAACCCTTTAGTGGTAGGGCAGAATATAAATTAGGGAATTAGAGGTGCATGTAACAATAATAATACAGTAATCATGAGGAACTTTAATTTTCATATAGGCTGGGCAAACCAAATTTGCAATAATATTGTGGAGGACAAGTTCAGGGAATGTATACAAGGTAATTTTCTAGATCAGTATGTTGAGAAAACAACTAGGGAACAGGCTATTTTGAATCGAATATTATGCAAAGAGAAGGAACTATTTAGTATTCTTTATTTAGTAATAAAGGGGCCTATAAAGAAGAGTGGCCATAATATGATAGAATTTTATATGGAGTTTGAAAGTGATTTAGTTAAGTTTGAAACTAAGATCTTAAATCTAAACAAAACAAACTAGATAGATTTATGGGGTGAGTTAGCTAAGGTCGATTGGGAAATTACAATAAAAGACATAGTGGCAGACACACAATGGAATTAGTATATAACTTGCAACCAACATATGTGTCATTAAGGCATTAAAAACTTGCAGGAAAAGTGGTCCAACTGCTGCTAACGAGGAGTTAAAGATAGTAATAGATCAACGGAAGAAGCTTATAATGTTGCCAAAAATAGTAGCCTGAGGATTGGGAAGATTTTAGAATACAACAAAGGAGGGCCAAAATTTAACAAGCAAAGGGAATGTAAGTGTAGACTTGCAAGAGACATAAAAACAGATTGTAAATCTGTAGGCATGTAAATAGGAAGAGATTAGTGAAACTAAACATGGGTCCATTAGAGGCAGAGACAGATGAAATTATAATGGGGATTAAGGAAATGACATTAGACATTAAACAAAGACTTTGGGTAGGATTTTGCCTCTTGAGTTTGGGAATCTAACATCAGAACCATTCCCAGTCCTGACACTGGACCAGTGGGGAAGAATTCACATCATTTTGGCAGAAAGGGGCTGCTAATTGACTAGAGAACAGGCTTGGCGGCCAGTTAGTGGCAGCTGATGTGGAATTGAGGTGGGACTTCTGAAGTGCGATTTAAAAGCATCACAGCAACCATTAGTGGCAGCCATTTTGAAGCAGTCTGCAGACTCCAGTTCACCAAAAGGGGGTGCAGAGACCTCACTTCATGGATGTACCTTGAGGTTCCAGTGAAGGCTGTTAGAGGGTCTGTTGCCAGTGGGTTGCAGAAGAAAGCCATCCAGCCAAACAAAGCAGGCCTGACTAGAGGTGGCTGAAACTATCCACAGAATGTGGTGTGAAAGAACTGGGTACAGTACATGCTGCAAGAGGTTCAATGACCTTTATTCTGGCAAGAGAGTGCAACATGAGATTCTGATGACAGACCTCTAGGCAGGCAATCACCAACAGGCACAACCTGCTCTTGGACATGGGAGGAATGTGTGCCCAGAGTAATTAGTGACCCCTTAGAAATGCCCAGAGCTATTGTGCTGTTGAGGACCTGCCAGCATCACCCTGCACGCAGCCTCCTTTGCTAATGAGCTACTGGCAGTGATCAGAGAAGCCGGCAGTGTTTTATTTCTCTCTGTTTCGTCAATGCAGGAAATGAGGATACATAGCTCCCGGTTTCGCAGAGGGGTCATACAGAATAAGGAGTTACCCCAGCTCACTATTGTGTCTGTCATATAGGCGGCAGCAATGGAAAACGCTCTGCAGGACCAAGTGGGGGATGGAGAGATGGGAATACATGGACGAAGGATGAAGAGATATTGTAACCGGTACCTGAACGGGGTGCAGTGCACTCCCTCCTATCTGACAACATGTCAAATACTCAATTGCTTTGGGAAGCCGCAACACTGAGCATCATACAAGTGCATTCTTCACCAGTGCAGAGGTAGGTCCTCACTTGTGCTTGGATAATTGGCACTGGGTGATGAGCATGTCAGAACTGAGCAGGAAGAGGGGAGAAAGCCAGAGGCAGCTGGGTCAGTCCCCACTTGGAGGACAGACACATCCATGCTCAACTGGGTGCAGATGCAACGGGAATCACAAGAAAGGGGTGTCACGAAACTATAATAATGTTCATAATATTATTGTGGTTTATTGTAAAGTAGGTTTATGGTGTGAGTGTAGATGATTCTGTCTGTGTGATTTAATTAAATTCTAGTCAGGCTGCAAGCTTGAAATTATCAGAAGAAGTTAGGGATAAAAGGCATTTGAATCACTAATGAGTAATCATGGATGAGGCCTTAGCATGTAGGGTGTGAAGGAAAATTACATTTTTAGATAAGTGAAGGGCTTTCAAAGGGATGGTAGGATGTTTACAACTAACAAGGCATATAGAACAATGGAATGTACAGATTAAAGGGAAAGAAACATATATAAAGAAGGAAGGAAGGCGATGTTGTGGGGCCTTATAAGAACTAAAAGGAATGCATAAAACGTACTTGGGGAAGCTTCTAGCCATGTTTGCTGTGTACAGTAACTTAAGTTGGAGAAAAACCTTTGGAATTCCACTGTCAGTGGATGCTGTGGTAATTTTGCTGGCTTGCTATTTAAATTTAAAATTTTTTTTGGACTTGCTTAAAAGGGGGTGTGTAGTTGGGAATCAGTTTAATTAGGAATTTTGGGATTTGTTATCATATTAAGTAACTGTAATTTTATATGTGCTTGAAATATTTTATTTTGTTAATAAATGTTTTAATTTAGTTAAAAAAATCTCTAAAAGTGTTCATGGACTCATTACTTCTGACTTCGGTGTCCAGATCTTCTTGTAAAAAAATAAAAGTTGCAAAACCATTTTGATAGCGTGACCAAGCTTCCCTTGTGGATTTGGTCCACCTGAAACACATCACCTGCCAAGTCATAACAAAATTGGGGGCTCTTTGCGGGATATTTGAAATTCCTTGACTGGTTTGGAGTTGGTGAATCTTAAGGCTACAAGTACAAGAAGAATGTTGAACTCAGGAGTTGGTGTTGAGGGATTTTAAAGTGATGAGACTGCAAAAATGGCTTTATCCATAGCTAAGACTTTCCTGGGAGTAGAACCCTGATTAGTTTACAAGAAGTATCTAAGGGTAAGTTAGCAGAATTGGCAGATAAGTTGCAGTTGAGGTTAACTCTGGGGGCAAAGAAAGCAGACATAATTGAAGTGACAGCACAGCATTTGAAATTGGAAAGGATATCTGAAACTAGTGAGTCACAGCTGGAGGTAGTGAGACCTCAGTTACAAATGAAGAAGTTTGAACATGAACAAGCAATGGGAATGAAAAAAAAAGCTGGAATTGTAAAGGTTAGAGACAGAGGAAAAGGAAAGAGAAAGGGCATTTCAAAGGGAGCAAGCAGAAAGGCAGGAGAGAGAAAGAAACAGGAAAAGGAATTGGCACTGGAGAAATTAGCAATGGAGAAAAGAGAGAAGGAGAGCGCGAGAGAAAGAATGTCAGCTTAAAAAGCTGGAAGTTAAGAAAGAGATCTCAGATGCTGAGGTAAGTTCTAATGTGGAAACAACCACTTCCAATCTAAAGCCCGGTGGGCAGATGTTTATATAAGCTCTTCTGAAGTTTGAGGAAAGGGAGGTGGAGGCATTTTTTAATTTCATTTTTGAAGATGGCTAAGTAGATGAAATGGCAGCATTAAATTTGGACATTGCTTTTACAGTCTCGGTTGGTAGGTATAGCTCATGAGGTTTATGCTTCACTGTCAGGAGAAGTATTGCTGGATTATGATGGAGTGAAAAAGGCTATTTGAGTGCATATGAGTTGGTACCTGAGGCGCACAAGCAGAAATTTAGGAATATAAGTGAACAGCCTGGTCAGACTTATATTAAGTTTGAGATTGTGAAACAAAGCAATTTTGACAAGTGGATATGGGCATTAAAGGTAGAGACAGCATATGCAGCTCTTAGAGAAGTAATTCTTTTGGAAGAATTTAAAGATTCAATTCCTTCAGTAGTGAGAACTCATGTGGAAGAACAGAGGGTTAAAACAGCTAGGCAGGCAGCAGAGATAGCTGATGATTATGAGTTAATTCATAGATCTAAACCTTTGCGTTGTCACCCTTTTAAATCCGAGAAGGATAGAAAATGGGAAGGTGAAAGGAAGGTCGGGACTCAAGGAAGAGAAGAAGTAGTTGGAAATTCTCAGGAATTTTTTTCTCAGATCTAAAAGGAAGGTGCTGAGAGTAGAAGTGACACTCAAAAACTGAGGTGTTGTCATTGTGATAAGGTTGGGCACACAAGGTCAATGTATTGGAGATTACAGGGAAAATCTGTTGCAGTAATTGGGATGCAGAGAAGCTCTGGAAATAAGAATACTGTGGGTTCTGAGATTCAGGCACGGGAAACAAAACAATGATTTGTGTACAGGAGAAGCGGGAAGAATCAGTGATAGGTAAAGAAGTGGGAATATGTTCACAATTTACTCAAGGGAGTGCTGAGGGGCAGGTTACAGAAATATTTAAAGATTTTATATATGAAGGGAAAGTCTCCATATGTACAAGGTGGAGCAGGTAAAGATATTAAAATGTTAAGAGTCAATCCTTAATTTTATGGACTAGTGATATTTTTTGTTCAGAGGGAGTATCACAGGAAAATGTGATAGTGAAAGGAATTCAGGGAGAAACAAAAAGTATTCCATTGTGGAAGGTAAATTTAAAGCGTAAGTGGAAAACAGGTGAGGTGATTGTTGGAGTAGAGGAAAAATTGCCCATTGCAGGAGTTCAATTTATTTTACGTAATGATATAGCTGGGTCACAGATGTTGGTGATGCCTACTGTAGTTGAGCAGCTTATGGAGGAGCATTCAACAGAAGTTTTGCAGAAAGAGCATCTTGGATTGTTTCCAAATTGTGTAGTAACAAGATCACAACTCACGGGTTAAAACAGGAAAAAGAAGAATTTAAGAGACAGGGAAAGGTTGCTGATATCCAGTTAGCTGATATTATCTTTGATAAGATTGTTCACTGAGTGGGAATGGAGGAGAGTGTTTAGTTCACTTAAATTGAACTAAATTTAGCAGAAGAAGGAGCCATAAATAAAGCCATTATATCAGACAGCTTATTCAGAAACAGAGGCAGAATGTATTCCAGAACACTATTGCCTTAAAAACAATGTCTTAATGAGGCAGTGGAGACTGTCTCATGTTCCAACAGATGAAAAATGGATGGTAGTGCATCAGATAGTTATACCATCTGGATACAGAAATGAGATATTGAGAGCAGCTCATGAAGTTCCAGTAAGGGGACATTTAGGAATTAAGACTCAGGCAAAAATACAAAATCATTTCTATTGGCCTGGGTTGCACAGAGATGTAGTCAAACTCTGTAGAACATGTCACATACGTCAGGTGATAGGAAAACATCAAGCAGTGATTAAACTGGCACCTTTAATTCTGATTCATGCATTTGAGGAATCTTTTACTAGGGTCTTGATTAATTGTGTAGGCTCTCTCCCAAAGACTAAAATTAGAAATCAGTACTTGCTGACGATAATGACAAGATTTCCGGAAATGATACCTTTATGAAATACTACAGCAAAGAGAATTGTGGAAGAGTTGATTAATTTTTTTACAAGATGTGGTTTAGCAAAAGAAATAAAGTCAAATCAAGGTTCAAATTTCATGTCACATCTGTTTAAGGAAGCAATGAACAGCTTGGGGATAAAACAGTTTTAGTCAACAGCTTACCATCCTGAATTACAAGGTGATTTGGAAAGATGGCATCAAACTTTAAAAAGCATGATAAGGGCTTATAGTGAAGACTATCCACTGGATTGAAATAGGGGAATTCCATTCTTGTTATTTTCTATTAGGGATGCTCCTAATGAATCAACAGGAATTAGTCCTTTTGAAGTAGTCTATGGTCATGTGTTAAGGGGACCAGTGAAGTTGATTCAGAAGAAATTAATGGATCAGAATTCGGTAACTATTCCCCTGGATTATGTGGCAAACTTCAGAGAAAGATTGAACAGGGCATGTGAGTTAGCTAAGGAACATTTAAAAATATCATGGCAGGTGATGAAGATGAAGGCAGATAAGGGGGCCAAAGCTTGTAGTTTTGTTGCTGGGAGAAAAGTTTTAACTTTATTACCAGTGTAGGGTGACTCGTTAAAGGTAAGGTTTAGTAGGCTTTACAGAATTGAAAAGAAACTGAATGAAGTAAATTGTTTAATAAATGCTCCAGATAGAAGAAAGAAGCAGAGGGTGGGTGTGTCATGTGAACATGCTCAAAAAGTGCTTTGACAGGGAAGGTGACCAAAAGCAGGTATTAGTAGTGGTAGAAAAAGAGAAAGAGGTAGAAATGAAGGATTCTGAAATTGATTTTCCTCTAATCAAATTGGTCAATGAGGGGGTACTTACAAATTTAAGTGCAATATTGAATTATCTTCCAGACAAGTGTCAAAGTGATTTGGAGAAGCTCTTACAGTCACACAAAGCAATTTCAGAATCACAGAATCAGAGTGCAGAAGAGGCCTTTCGGCCCATCGAGTCTGCACCAACACATGAGAAACACCTGACCCACCTACCTAATCCCATTTACCAGCACTTGGCCCATAGCCTTGAATGTTATGACACGTCAAGTGCTCATCCAGGTACTTTTTAAATGGTGTGAGGCAACCCGCCTTCACCATCCTCCCAGGCAGTGCATTCCAGACCGTCACCACCCTCTGGGTAAAAAAGTTTCTCCTCACATCCCCCCTAAACTTCCTGCCCCTCACCTTGAACTTATGTCCCCTCGTGACTGACCCTTCAATTAAGGGGAACAGCTGCTTCCTATCCACCCTGTCCATGCCCCTCATAATCTTGTACACCTTGATCAGGTCACTCCTCAGTCTTCTCTGCTCCAACAAAAACAACCCAAGTCTATCCAACCTCTTTTCATAACTTAAATGTTTCATCCAAGGCAACATCTTGGTGAATCTCCTCTGCACCCCCTCCAGTGCAATCACATCCTTCCTATAATGTGGCAACCAGAACTGCACACAGTATTCCAGCTGTGGTCTCACCAAGGTTCTACACAACTCCAACATGACCTCCCTACTTATGTAATCTATGCCTCGATTGATAAAGGCAAGTGTCCCATATGGCTTTTCACCACCCCACTAACATGCCCCTCCGCCTTCAGAGATCGATGGACACACACGCCAAGGTCCCTTTGTTCCTCAGAACTTCCTAGTATCATGCCATTCATTGAATACTTCCTTGTTAAATGACTCCTTCCAAAGTATATCACCTCACACTTTTCAGGGTTAGATTCCATCTGCCACTTATCTGCCCATTTGACCATCCTGTCTATATCTTCCTGTAGCCCAAGACGCTCAACCTCACTGTTAACCACTCGACCAATCTTTGTCTCATCCTCAAACTTACTAATCCTACCCCACACATAGTCATCTATGTCATTTATATAAATGACAAATAATAGGGGACCCAGCACAGATCCCTGTGGTACGCCACTGGACACTGGCTTCCAGTCACTAAAGCACCCTTCCGTCATCACCCTCTGTCTCCTACAACTAAGCTAATTTTAAATCCACCTAATCAAATTACCTTGTATCCCATGTGCATTGCCTTCTTTATAAGTCTCCCATGTGGGACCTTGTCAATGGCTTTGCTGAAATCCATATAAACTACATCAACTGCATGCCCGTCATCTACACAGCTGGTCACCTCCTCAAAAAATTCAATCAAATTTGTTAGGCATGGCCTCCCTCTGACAAAGCTATGCTGGCTATCCCTGATCAAGCCTTGCCTCTCCAAGTGGAGATAAATTCTCTCCTTCAGAATTTTCTCCAATAGTTTCCCTACCACTGATGTGAGACTCATTGGCCTGTAGTTCCCTGGGTTATCTCTACAGCCACATTAGCTGTTCTCCAGTCCTCTGGCACCTCCCACGTGGCCAGAGTGGAATTAAAAATTTGGGTCAGAGCCCCTGCGATCTCTTCCCTTATCTCCATCAGCAGTCTGGGACACAAATGATCCAGACCTGGAGATTTGTCCACTTTTAAACCCGCCAACACCTCCAATACCTTGTCACTCCCTATAACAATTTGCTTTAGAACCTCGCAGTCTCTCTCCCCGAGTTCGATACCTTCATCCTCATTCTCTTGAGTGAAGACGGATGTGAAGTATTCATTCAACACTCTAACAATGTCCTCTGGCTCCACCCATAGATTGCCCCCTTGGTCCCTTAGGGGCCCTAGTCATCTTTCCCTCATCATCCTCTTCCCATTGATATACTTATAAAATATCTTGTGATTTTCCCTACTTTTACCAGGCAGAGCTTTCTCATTTCCCCTCTTTGCTCTCCTAATTGCTTTCTTAAGCTCCACCCTGCACTTTCTGTACTCCACTAATGCCTCCGCTGATTTGCTTCCCTTGTACCTCCTAAAAGCCTCTCTTTTTCTTCTCATCGTATCCTGAATATCTTTGGTCATCCATGGTTCTCTGGGCTTGTTACTCCTTCCTATCACCCTAGAGGGAACATGTTGAGCCTGTACCCTCCCCATTTCCTTTTGTAGATTTCCCCACAAGTAGCTGTTCTCAGTCTATCTTGGCCTGATCCTGCCATATTTTACTAAAATCCACTCTCCCCCAATCCAAAACAATTTTTTGCAACTTGTCTATTTCTTTGTCCATAACAAACTTATGGGAACAATTTGTGGGAGTAAACTGGGGAGGACAAATTTAGCTGCAGATGATGCAAATGTGGGTGATGCAGTTTCAATGAGGCAACATCCTTATAGATTAAGTCCAACAAAATTATCATAAATACAGAAAGAAATTGAATTTATGCTTCCAAATGACATCGAGTCTAGTTGCAGTAACAGGAGATCCCCCAATGTGATGGTACCAAAGCCGGATGGAACACAAAGAATGTGTGTGGATTATCAAAAAGTGAACAGTGATGAAAATGGATTCATATCCTATTCCACAGTTAGATTATTGCATTGAGAAAGTGGGACAATCAAAGTTTAGCACAAAGATTGACTTGCTGAGAGGATATTGACAAGTACTGTTATTGGAAAGAGCAAAGGAGATATCGGCTTTTGTAATGCCAGATGGACTAGGTCAGTTCAAAGTTATGCCAATTGGTATGAAGAATGCACTAGCAACATTTCAAAGATTGACAAAGTAATTGCAGGACTGAGCAATTATGCTATTTATATTGACAACTTGATAGTTTTCAGTCAAATGCGAGAGGAACATTTACAACATCTGAAAGAACTGCTTGATTGACTGTAAGAAGCTAATTTGGTGGTGAACTTGGCTGAGCATAAGTTTGCAAAAGTTCAAGTAATATATCTAGGCCCTACCATTGGACATGGTAAGAAAGTGAAAGCCATCTTGAATTTCCCCATGCCTACGACACAACGAGAAGTTTTGAGATTTCTGGACATGAGTAGATTTTACCAGAAGTTTGTACCAAGTTTTAGCAGTGTGGTTGCTCCGTTGACTGAATTGTTAAAAAAAAGAAGTTCAAATGGACACAGGAGTGTCAGAATGGATTTGACAGTTTTAAACTGTATTGACTATGACACCAGTTTTCTCAGTACCTAATTATGCCAAGCAGTTTAAGTTGGCAGTTGACACAAATGATTTAGGCATTGGTGCTATACTGTTATAAGAAGTTGAAACTGGAATTGAGAAACAGATAGGATATTTTTCATGAAAGCTGAATGTACATCAGAGAAGATATTCAACCATTGAAAAGGAGACTCTAGACCTGGTGTTAGCGTTGCAGCATTTCAAGGTTTATGTTGCAAGCAATTCTTCAGAAACAATTCTTTATACAGACCACAATCCTTTAAAATTTCTGGACAAATTTCAAGACCAAAGTGCAAGGCTGTTTATATAGAGTTTATTACTGCAACCGTTTAATTCACAGATTATACTTGTGGCTGGACAAGAAAATCTAATTGCAGATCTGGCTAAAGGAGGCACAAAACTGGCAGCTTAAAATCCCTGGCTATAGAGTCTTCAGACAAGATAGAGTAGGAGATAAAAAAGGAGGGGGGTAGCACTAATGGTTAAAGAATCAATTTCAGTTGTGAGAAGGGATGATATACTAAATGGGTCAACAAACGAGGCTTTATGGATTGAGCTTAGAAATAAAGAAGGGGCAGTCACACAACTGGGAGTATACTATAGACCCCCAAATAGTAAAAGGGAGAGAGAAGAACAAATATGTAGGCACATTTCTGCTTGTAAGAAAAAGAGGGCAATAATAGTAGGAGACTTCAACTATCCTAATATCAACTGGGATTCAAACAATATAAGGGGCACTGAGGGAGAAAGATTCATGCAGTGTGATCATGAAAATGTTTTCAACCAATAAGCAGCAAACCCAACGAGAGGGGATACAATTCCAGACCTTGTCTTGGGGAACGAAGAAGGGCAGGTGGGTGAAGTGACAGTTGGTGACCATATCGGGGACAGTGATCACAATTCAGTTAGATTTAGCATTACCATGAAAAAGGACAGAGATAAGTCAGGAGTAAAAGTCTTGAACTGGGGGGAGGCAAATTTTGCAGAAATGAGAAGGGGCTTGGCTGAGGTGGACTGGACAGCACAGCTGGAGGATAAAACAGTGGAAAACCAGTGGGAAGCACTAAAAAGCGAGATCCTAATTGTACAAAGTAGACATGCTCCCTACAAAAATAAGAGTGGTACTGCCAAATCTAGTCTAGAAGAATACAGGGGAAGATCAAACATAAAAAGAAAGCATACAATAGGCACAAAGAACTAAGCACTGCAGATAGCCTAGATGAATATAGGAAGTGCAGGGATGAAGTAAAAAAGGAAATAAGGAAATCAGAGAGAGGACATGAAAAAAGATTAGCAAATAAAGTTAAAGATAACCCAAAGATGTTTTACCAATACATTAAATCTAAAAGCTTAGTTAAGGAAAAAGTGGGACCTATCAGAGATGAAGATGGAAACTTGTGTGTAGATGCAGAGGCTGTGGGAAGGGTTTTGAATGAATATTTTGTCTCCGTGTTTACAAAGGAAAGGGAAGATGTAGATATAGAAGTCCAGAAGGAACACTGCGAGATATTGGACGGGATAGTCATAAAGAGAGATGAAGTACTCGAAGGGTTGAAATCCTTGAAATTTGATAAGTCACCAGGGCCAGATGGATTGTTTCCGAGGCTGCTGAAGGAAGTCAGGGAGGAGATAGCAGATGCTCTGAGGATAATTTTCCAATCTTCACTAGATACAGGGGAGGTACAGAGGACTGGAGAAATGCAAACGTAGTTCCATTGTTTTAAAAGGGATCAAAGGAAATGCCAAACAATTATAGGCCAGTTAGTCTTACATCAGTGCTGAGCAAATTAGTAGAATCAATCCTGAGAGATAGGATTAACTGTCATGTGGAAAGGCATGGACTAGTCAGGGATGGTCAGCATGGATTTGTTAAAGGAAGGTCTTGCCTCACAAATTTGATTGAATTCTTTGAGGAAATGACAAGAAGGGTTGATGAAGATAGTACAGTGGATGTTGTGTACATGGATTTTAGCAAGGCATTTGACAAGGTCCCACATGGCAGATTGGTCAGGAAAGTAAAAGCCCATGGGATTCAGGGTAATGTGGCAAACTGGATAAAAGGTTGGCTTTGTAACAGAAAACAAAGGGTAATGGTTGATGGATGCCCTTGCGAATGGAAAGTTGTCTCAAGTGGTGTTCCACAGGGCTCGGTGTTGGGACTCTTGCTGTTTGTGTTATATATTAATGATTTGGACGTGAACGTGGGGGGCACGATTGGGAAATTTGCAGATGACACAAAAACTGGCTGAGTAGTGGATAGTGTAGAGGATAGCCATAATCTCCAAAATGATATAGATGGGTTGGTGGGGTGGGCGGTAAACTGGCAGATGGATTTTAACATAGAGAAGTGTAAGGTCATACATTTAGGGAGGTCAAGCAGTTACAAGGGTTACACAATAAATGGGAATATACTAAGTGGGGTAGATGAAGTGAGAGATCTTGGTGTACAAGTACACAGGTCCCTGAAGGCAGCAGTTCAAGTAGACAAGGTTGTAAAGAAGGCATATGGAATGCTCTCCTTCATTGGCAGAGGTATAGAATATAAAAGTAAGGATATAATGTTGGAATTGTTTAAAATACTGGTGAGGCCACAACTGGAGTATTGTGTGCAGTTCTGGTCACCACATTACAGGAAGGACGTAATAGCTCTGGAGAGAGTGCAGAGGAGGTTTACAAGAACGTTGCCAGGGTTAGAAAAGTGTAGCTACGAGGAGAGATTGGATAGGTTGGGGTTATTTTCCTTAGAACAAAGGTGGCTGAGAGGTGACTTGATTGAGGTATACAAAATTATGAGGGAAATAGATAGAGTGGACAGGGTAAAATTGTTTTTCTTGATGGAGAATTCTAGAACCAGGGGACATAGGTTCAAGATAGGTGACAGAAGGTGTAGGGGGGACATGAGGAAGAACTTTTTTGTGCAGAGGGTAGTGGGTGTCTGGAATTCGCTGCCCAAATTGGTGATAAAGGCAGAAACTCTAACCTCTTTTAAAAAGTACCTGGATCTGCACCTTAAGTGCTGTAAGCTGCAGGGCCATGGGCCAGGTGCAGGAAGGTGGGATTAGAAACGGCACCTGGGTGTCTCGGGCTGGCATGGACAAGATGGGCTGAATGGCCTCCTTCTGTGCTATGGTTCCATGCATTGTTGAGAGTTTAAAGCTCAAAGGAAACTGGACATTTAAAACCTGAACACTGGACTGAGATGACCTCTGTTGATACAAAGAATTCGTATATATTGCTATGTTAATGCATGCACCTGATAATATAATAGTTTGTGTATATAAATAAGTATAGTGAATAGTGTAAGAAAGATTGACAAAATGAAGCCATCATTTAAAATGATGATGGTTCATTTTTCCATAAGGATGGAGGTGCCATGAAACTATAATAATGTTCATAATATTATTGTGGTTTATTGTAAAGTAGGTCTACGTGCGTGAGTATAGATGGTTCTGTCTGTGTGACTTAACTAAATTAGAGTCAGGTAGGCTGTAAACTTGAAATTATCAGAAGAAGTTAGGGGTAAAAGGCATTTGAAATGTTAATGAGTGAACATGGATGAGGTCTTAGCATGTAAGGTGTGAAGGAAATATATATTTTTAGTTAAGTGAATGGGTTGTTTGGGTTTCAAAGGGATGGTAGCATGTTTACAACTAACAAGATAAAAAGGTCAAGGTTATTATGTTTATTTTGCCCAAAAGGTACTGACCATGTTGGAAATGTGAAAGATTTTTATATTATGGGAAAAGTAAAGTTCCAAAGACATATAGAACAATGGAATTTACAGATTAAAGAGTAAGAAACATATATAGAGAAGGAAGGAAGGTGATCTTGTGGGCCCATATAAAAACTAAAAGGAGTGCAGAAAACAGCCTTGGAGAAGCTTCTAGCCATGTTGCAAAAGTCTGCTGAGTACAGTAACTAAAGTTGGAGAAAAGCCTTTGAAATTCCACCGTCGAGTGGGTGCTGTGGTAAATTTGCTGGCTTGCTATTTAAATCTAAAATCTAATTTGGACTGTAGCCTTAATGGGTAATTAGGAGCCAGGTTAATTAGGAATTTTGGGATATGTTATAAGATTACAGTTACTTAATATTAAATGTGTTGGAAGTCTTTTCTTTTGTTAATAAATGTTTTAATTTAGTTCTTAAAATCCCTAAAGGTGTTAGTGGACTCATTGCTTCTGACTTGTGCCCAGATCTTCTCATAAAAAAATACAAATTGCAAAGCTGTTGTGATAGCATGGCCAAGCTGCCCTTGTGGATTTGGTCCGCCTGGCACACATCATCTGCCACATCATAACAGAAGGTTCTACTTAGGTCTGCAGCCACAGAGTTCCCTGAGACAGTGCAGAGTCATGGGCTGAGAATGGAGGAGTCCATTCAGCTCATGTGTAATGCCATAACTCAGGGCTTTGAAGGCATGAGCTCCTCCAGTGGGAGGGTAGCCAACCTCATGGAAAGATATAAGCAACAGCACTCGGAGAAGATGACCAGCATGCTGACTTGCACAAAATGCATGCAGCATTGACTGGTCATTTGTACTGATGGTGCAATGCATACAATTGGCTGAGAGGAGACACCATGTTGGTCAGGGCACTGCGTGGCTCACTGGGGTTTATTTCACTTGTTAACGTGCACTTTATTCTATTGACTAACACTGTAAACTTTGACACATGACTCAAGATGTGTGAATTTCCATTCTCTAATGCCATAACTCAAAAAGAGGGATTAGTTGGTGAAAGGAACCAAAGGTCCTTGAAAGGGGGCCAGTGAAATTGCTAGACAGATGTATATCATTCATGGCCAGTAGGACTGGATCTATTCAAGGTTCTCTCCTCATTGGATGTGTCCTTAAAGGCAGCTCAAGGTGAGTTTCAGAGAACGCTGTCCTGTGGGGTGTGAAGCACTCAGGTGAAATGTGCCTGGATCAGACGTTTCCTGGCATTGATGCATCCTAATGAGACCTTTGAGCCATGAGCTGGCCCTGGCCACTTCCCTATGTAGTCAGGGCACCTCTGTTCTGCATCTGCATTTGCATCTTCCTCTTCACCTTCAACCTCCAGCTCCTTACTCTGATGAGTTGTGTCATTCCAGGATCCCAACCTCTTCAGATCCATGCCTCTCTGAAGGGCCATTTTATGGAGGACGCAGCAGATCACCACAATGAGTGAGACTCTTGCAGGAGTGTACTGCAGGACGCCACCAGTCCTGGCACTAAAACCAGATCTTCAGAAGCCCAATGCCTGCTTGATGGTGGTCCTTGAGTACAGATGCTTCAGTTGAAGTGCTTGGTTCTGTCTCAGGACCACATAAAGGTCTGATTAGCCACGTGCCTTTAGATTATTATTATTAAATTCAAGATGAGATTTGAACCTGTGCCCCTAGGGCATTAGCCTGGGCATCTGGAATACTAGTCCAGTGACATTACCACAATGCCACCATTTCCCCCTACAACAATCAATGATAGTTTCATGGTCACCATTACTGAGACTAGTTTTTTATTTAAATTCCACCAGCTGCCATGGTGGGATTTAAACCCACATCCCCAGAGCATTACCCTAGGTGATGCCAGTGACATTACCACCAAGCCACCATCTCCCCTCAATGTATATCCTCCGGTTTGTGGGAAGTCATGAACGAACTACGTGTCTTAGATAACACATCTGTAAGAAACATCACCAGCTGCAGGAACTTGAGCTCTGGGTTTCAGAATTCAAGCAGCGGCTGGAGTCACCACTGAAGTTGTGCATCTGCGAGGCAGAGAATCACGTGGATAGCACATTTACGGAGGTTGTCACACCGCAGGTCAGGAGCATGCAGGCAGAAGGGGAATGGGTGACCACCAGACAGCCTAAAGAACCAGGCAAGTAGTGCAGAAGTCCCCCGAGTCTATCTTGCTCGCTAATCGGTTTTCCATTTTGGATACTGGTGAAGGCAATCAGAGGAGTGCAGCCAGAGACAAGTCTGTGGCACCACAAATAGCTCAGCTGCACAGGAGGGGAAGAATGGAAGATCAATAGTGATAGGGGATTCAATAGTCAAGCGATCAGACAGGCCTTTCTGCAGCAGTAAATATGACTCCAGGATGGTGTGTTGCCTCCTTGGTGCCAGGGTCAAGAATGTCACGGAGTAGCTGCAGGACATACTTCTGGGGGAAGGTAAACAGCCAAAGATTGTGGTCCACATTGGTATCAATAACATTGGTAGGAAGAGGGATGAGGTCCTGAAAGCAGATTTTTGGGAGCTAATAAGGAAAGTAAAAAGCAGGACCTCGAGAGCAGTAATCTCAGACTACTCTGCCATGTGCTAGTGAGCTTAGGAATAGGAGGAACACATGACTGGAGAATTGGTGTAGGAGGGAAGGTATCAGATTTCTGAGGCATTTGGGATCGTTCCAGGGCAGGTGGGACCTGTACAAATTGGACGGGTTACATCTTAACAGGACTGGGACTACTATTCTTGCAGCGAGATTTGCTAGTGCTGTTGGGGAGGGTTTAAACTAGCTTGTCAGTGGGGGTGGGAACCTGAGGGGCAACTCAAATTGGAAGGAAGGAAAGCCGGTAACAGGAAGTAGAAAAGTAGCAAGCGAAATGAAAAGGCAGGTGAAACAAAGGCAAGCATCAACTAGCTTAGAGTGTGGAATATGTCACTACCTGCATGCACGCAGCATTTGCAGCAAAATAGATGATTTAAAGGCACAAATAGAGGTAAATGGGTATGATCTAATTGCCATGGCAGAAACATGGCTACAGGGTGAACAAGACTGGGAACTGAATATGGATAGCCTTTGAAGAATTGTTATAGTTTACAGCAGCTATACATTCCTTCAAGACACAAAAACCCAAAAAGAAAAGTCAGTCAACCATGGCTAACAAATGAAGTTAAGGGTTGTTCAAGATTAAAAGAAAGGCCTATAAAGTTGCCAAAAATAGTAATAAACCTGAGGATTGAGATGATTTTAGAATGCAGCAAAGGGAGAATAGAATATGAATGTAAACTAGCAAGAACATAAAAACAGGCTGTAAAAGCTTCTATAGGTGCATAAAAAGGAAGTGTTTGGCTAAGATAAATGTATATCCATTACAGGCAGAGTCAGGGGAATTTATAGTGGGGAATAGAGAAATGGTAGAGAAGCTAAATGATTACTTAATGTCTGTCTTCACTGAGGAAGATACAAGAAATCTCCCAGAATTAGAGATCCAAGGGGCTAGGGAGAATGAAGAATTGAAGGAAATTAGTATTAATAAGGTTATATTGGAAAAAATAATGGGACTGAAGGTTGATATTCTACATCCCAGAGTGTTGAAAGAGATAGCCATGGAGATATAGCTGTGGAAAAAGTGGATGCACTGGTGACCAAGTTCTAAAATTCTATATATTCTGGAATGTTTCCTGCAGGTTGGAAGGTAGCAAACGTTACCCCACTGTTTAAGAAGGGAGGGAGAGAGAAAACAGGGAACTACAAACCTATTAGCTTTACATCAGTAGTAGGAAAAATGCTGGAATTTATTTTGAAGGGTGTGATAAGTGGACACTTGAATAATAATGATCTGACTGGGCTTGGTCACCATGGATGTATGAATGAGAAATCATGCTTGATGAACCTATTGGAGTTTTTTTAAAGATGTTGCCATCAGAATTGATAAAGGGGAGTCAATGAATGTAGTATACTCGGATTTTCTGAAGACTTTTGATAAAGTCCCCCACAGGCAGTTGGTTAGCATAATTAAAGCACATGGGTAGGAAGTAATATACTGGCATGTAATAAGGATTGGTTAACAGGCAGAAAACAGAATAGGAACAAATGGGTCATTCTCCTGTTGGCAGGCTGTGACCAGAGGGGTACTGCAAGGACCAGTATTTGGGCTGCAGCTGTTCATAATATATATCAATGATTTGGATGTGGGGACCTCCTTATGTCCTCCTCACAACATACTTTCCTACCTATCTTTGTGTCATCTTCAAAGTTAGCTACCATGCCTTCACTCCCCTCATCTAAGTCATCGATATAAATTCTAAAATGTTGAGGCCCCAGCACAGAGCCCTGCGGGACTCCACTCATCACATCCTGCCAATAGAAAAAGACCTATTTATGCATACTCTGTTTTCTGCCAGCCAGGAAATCCTTTGCCCATGCTAATATGTTACCCACTACACCATGAGCTTTTATTTTCCATAATAACCTCTGATGTGGCACCTTATCAAATGCCTTCTGGAAATCCAATTACAGTAGATCTACAGGTTCCCCTTTATCCAAAGTGCATGTTACACTTTCAAAGAGCTCTAATAAATTGGTTAAACATGATTTCCCTTTCATAAAATCATGCTGACTCTTCCCAATTACTTTGAGTTTCTCTAAGGAGGTTATAGCTGAGCACTTAAGGATCAATGCCTTCCCTATAACAGATGTCAAGCTAACTGGCCTATAGTTTCCTGTTTTCTGCCTTCCTCCCTTCTTGAATGAAGGGGTTATAATTGCTACTTTCCAGTCTGAAGGAACCATTCCAGAATCTAGGGAATTTTGGAAAATTAACACCAACCCATCGACTTCATCATTAGCCACCCCTTTTAAGACCCTAGGATGAAGTGCATCAGGACCTGGAAACTTGTTAGCCTGCAGCTCCATCAGTTTGCTTGGTACTTCCCTAGTGACTGTAATTTCACCAAGTTTCCCCTCTCCCTCCCACCTCCTGATTTACAGTTATTACTGGAATGTGTTTTGTGAAGACAGAGGCAAAATATTTGTTCATTTCTTATGCCATTTCCTTCTTATCTGTTATTAACTCCCCACTGTCACTCTTTAGAGGATTAACACTCACTTTACTTACTGCCTTTTAAAAATACCTGCAGAAACTCTTGCTGTTTTTAGCTAGCTAGCTTTCTTTCATACTCTAATTTCTTTCTCCTGATTAACCTTTTAGTCATTTTCAGCAGTTCTTTATATACTGACCAATTATCTGACTTGCCACTCATCTTTGCAGTAATATGCTTTTTCCTTAAGTTTGATGCTTTCCTTAACTTCTTTAGTTAGTTACTCACTTAATTAACTTAGAATAATTCCTGTGTATACCCACCTCTTTCCCTCATGCATCAAATTCCCACTTGAACCTAATTTGCTACTCACTCTGTCTCCAGCTCACTCTGGTGTGGTTTGTAAAGCTTGTCTCTTTTATAGGCCCTCTGATGGGTCACTAACTAGCTTAGCTTCCCACTACAGTAATTAACACCATTTGAACCAACTGCTTTCAGGTGATTGACAGATAACTGCCACTCCAGGCAGTTCTGTTTAAAAAGCTAACCTAACTTACTTGAAGGTTAGTACTATGTCAGATCTTGATTCTTAATCTATAGTTAAAACCTGAAAAGGTCTTACCAAAATTTACCACGTGAACCTAATTTGCTATTCAATCTCTGTCTCACTCTGGCTTGTTCACCTGTCTCCTAGTGCACTGCTTACTGAGGTTGCAGACAGATATAGCTAGGTTGAGGGAGTGGGCAAAAATCTGGCAGATGGAATATAATGTGATGTTCACTTTGACAGGAATAATAAAAAAGTAGAATATTACTTAAATAGAGAATGGCTGCAGAATTCTGGGGTGCAGAGTGCTCTAGCTGTTCCAGTACATGCATCACAAAAAACTTAGTATGCAGGTACAGCAAGTAATTAAGGCGGCTAATGGAATTGAACATAAAAGTAAGGATGTTATGCTTTAGATATGCAGGATGATTGGTGAGACCACATTTCGAATATGGTGTGCAGTTTTGGTCTCCTTATTTAAGGAAGGATGTAAATACATTGGAGGTGGTTCAGAAGAGGTTTAGTAGACTAATACCTGGAATGAGCGGGTTGTCTTCTAAGGAAAGGTTAGACAGACTGGGCTTGTTTCCACTGGAGTTTAGAAGAGTGAGGGGTGACTTGATTGAAGTATAAGATTCTGAACGGTACTGACAATGTGGATGTGGAAAGAATGTTTCCTCTTGTGGATGAGTCCAGAACTAGCGGGCACTGTTTTAAAATTAGGAGTTGCCCTTTTAAGACAGAGATGAGGAGAAATTTTTCCTGAGGGTTGTGTGACTTTGGAACTCTCTGCCTCTGAAGGCGGTGGAGGTGGGATCATTGAATATTTTTAAGGCAGAGATGGATAGATTCGTTAGGCGAGGGAATCAAAGGTTATCGGGGGTAGATGGGACTGTGGAATTTAAAACACAAACAGATCAGCCATGATCTTATTGAATGATAGAGCAGGCTTGAGGGGCCAAATGGCCTACTTCTGGTCCTATTTCATATGTAATATTTACAAGTTCACAGTTGACACAAAGCTAGGTGGGAATGTGTGTTGTGAGGTAGATGCAAAGTGGCTTCAAGGGGATTTGGACAGACTTTGAGAGTGGGCAAGAACATGGCAGATAGAATATGATGTGAAAAGTGTGAATTTATCCACTTTGATAGAAGGAACAGATGTGGAGTATTTCTTAAATGGTAAGAGGTTAGACAGTGTTGATGTAAAAAGGGACCTAGGTGTCCTTGTTCATAAGTCACTGAAAGCTAACATGCAGGTGCAGCAGGCAATTAGGAAGGCTAATGGAATGTTAACCTTTATCGTAAGAGGATTTGAGTACAGGAGTAGTGAAGTCCTGCTTCAATTGTATAGAACCTTGGTTAGACCGCACCTAGTGTACTGTGTGCTGTTTTGGTCCCCTTACCATAGGAAGGATAGTGTTGCCATAGAGTACAGCGAAGGTTCACCAGACTTGTCCCTGGTTTGGTGGGACTGTCCATATGAAGAGAGATTGGGGAAACTGGACCTGTATTCACTAGTTTTCAAAAAATAAGAAGTGATCTCACTGGAATCTACAAAATACTAAAGGGATAGACAGGATAGATACAAATAGGATGTGTCCTCTTATTGGGGAGTCTAGAACCAGGAGACACAATTTCAAAATAAGGGGAAGCTGTTTAGAACGGAGATGAGGAGGAAATTTTTTTACTCAGTGGGGTATGAATCTTTGCAACTCTCCAACCCAGAGGGCTGTTGAAGCTCAGTCATTGAGTATATTTAAAGTAGAGATTGTCAGATTTCTAAATACCAATGACAGAAAGGGATACAGTGATAGTGTGGGCAAAAAAATATCGAAGTGGATGATCAGCCATGATCGCATCGAATGGCAGAGCATCCTCGATTGGCTGAATGGCCCACCTCTGCTCATTTGTTACTCTGAATCCAACAATGGAGGTGAATCCCGCTGCCCTTTGTACCTGCAAGGCCCCACCTGTTTAAAATTGTTTGTACTGCCCTGCCAAAGGGCATCAAGGACCTGTGACATGCAATGATGTTCTGCCACTTGAGACACACCACCAAGATCCGAAGCTGATCTTTGGAAAGAACCAGAGGTGAAGAAGTTCAAGGGCACAATGACTTTAAAGGCTATTGGCAGGGCACGGTGAGCAGTGCTGCAAGGTGTGAGGCCTTCCTCAACAAGGGCACAGTCTCAGCAACCATCTGCCTAGATAGGTGTAGTATCTTGCAGCACTGGTTCTTCCATTTCTTCAATGGTACACTTGCTGTCATGAATATGAACTTCGTTGTGTTCCTATCACTCATTTCTTTCCTTTGCCCTTCTCGTGCCTGGGCTAGAATCTATTATTAGTAATGTGGTAATGGGGCACTTAGAAAATCATAACATGATTAAGCAGAGTCAACACGGATCTACAAAAGAGAACTTGTGTTTGACAAATCTTTCAAGAGTTCTTTAAGCATGTGACTAGTAGGATTGATGAGGGGGGAAACCAGTGGATGTAGTGTATTTGGATTTTCAAAAAGCATTCAGTAAGGTAATTACACAAAATTAGGACTCATGGGGTGTGGATATTATATTAGCATAGATTACAGATTGGTTAATGGACAGACAACAGGATAAGAATAAACAGAACATTTTCAGGTTGGCAGTTCTGTTATCACGAAGACCACACTGATCAATGCTGTCTGTTGGCAGCAATCACTCACCATTTTTGCATATAGGCTGTGACCAGACAAGTTACCAGGTAGCAATACAGGTACAACAAGCAATTAGGAAGACAATACTATATAAAACATTAGTTAGGCCACAACTTGAGTAGTGTGTGCAGTTTTGGCTACCTCATTACAGAAAGGATGTAATTGCACCAGGGAGGGTACAAAGGAGATTTATGAGGATGGTGCCAGGATTGGAAAATTGCAGCTATGAGGATAGGCTGGGGTTGTTCTCCTTGAAACAGAGGGCGCTGAGTGGAGATTTGATTGAAATGTACAAAGCTGAGAGGGGCCTGGATGAGAAGGGTCCACTTACTTTAACAGAGAGATTGGTGAATAGGGGCATAGATTTAAAGTGATTGGTAGGAGGATTAGAGGGGAGATGAGGATTCTTTTTCACCCAGAGTTGAAGGGGTCTGGAACTCACTGCCTGAAAGGATGATAGAGGCAGATACCCTCAACTCATTTAAAAAGGTGTCCAGATATGCTTCTGAAGTGCCTTAATCTTCAGGTCCAAGGAACAAATGCTGGGAAGTGGAATTAGGCTGGGTGGCTTGATTTTCCGCCAGCACATACATGATGAGCAAAGTGGCCTCTTTCACTCTGTAAACCTCCCATGATTCTATTCTATTCCATGAAGTCCTTCTCAACTTGAAATTCAGGGTTGAGATGTTGGTTGTTGTTATCTGTTCTTGAACCTTGTTAATTGCAGGATCATGCATTGCCATTGGCTGTGCAATGGTGGGACAATAGCCTGGTAACTTGTCTGGTCACAGCCTAGATGCAAAAATGGTGAGTGATTGCTGACTACAGACAGCATTGATCAGTGTGGTCTTCGTGATGCACCTGGATAACAGAACAGGACTGGTGAACAGGGGAGAACACTAAGGAACATTCTATACTGAATGTCTCCTCTGTTACCACATGGTGATCAACGTATAGAGATTAATGCACAATGTGCATTTAATCTCACTGTATTGATAACAATGTGTATTCATCTCTCTATTGATCACTGTGCACTCATCTCACTATACTGATCACAACACACACTCATCTCAACTGTACTGATCACAACACACACTCATCTCAACTGTACTGATCACAACACACATTCATCTCAACTGTACTGATCACAACACACACTCGTCTCAACTGTACTGATCACAACACACATCTCAACTGTACTGATCACAACACACATTCATCTCAACTGTACTGATCACAACACACATTCATCTCAACTGTACTGATCACAACACACATTCATCTCAACTGTACTGATCACAACACACATTCATCTCAACTGTACTGATCACAACCCACACTCATCTCACTGTATTGATCACAATGTGCATTCATCTCTCTATAGATTTAACATTAGGTCAAAAACCAGAACTCCCTCCCTAACAGTACTGTGGATGTACCTACACAAGGACTCCAGCGGTTCAAGTAGGTGGCTCACCACCACCTTTCCAAGAGCAATAAGCACTGGCCTTGCCAGTTATGTCCACATCACATGAACAAATAAAAAACAATGTGGATTGATCTCTCTATAGATTTAAGATGTTGATTTCTCCCTCTATTGATTAATATGTGATTGATATCCTTAACCAGTTCAGTTGGATTTATGCCAGGGCCAAGAATCCAGACGTTGACAGGCATGAATGTGGCATTCTGCACATGCTGCTATTTTAAAGTTTCAATTCCTCTCTGCTGGGAACAGCAGCAGTAATTCTCAGATTATGTTCAGTCTAACAAAAGATAGATAAGAGGGAAGTTAACTAAGTATTTAGAACAGAGTTCAACAATCAGCAAGCTGTATTATTTAATTGATAGAATGTAGGAGAATGTGCTAGAAGGCTCTGGGAAGTTGTAGTTTTTGCTCTTTAACTGAAAACTGGAAGAGTTTTACTCCCAACATGTAATGGTAAATTTTTGGCTTGAGTTGGGCGACCTCAGAGATCTGAGCTCAGTCTAAGTAGTTAAACTACTAAAGGGACAACTTGGCATAATAATAGCAATGCTCACCCGATTCTTGAAGGCTGTGGGTTCAGCCCCTTATCCAGAACCAGACCCAATAAATCAAGATTGACACTTCAGTGCAGAACCAAGGGAGGACCTATGCACCTTAGCAGTTTGATAACACTTGGACTTACCCACAGCCCAGAAAAGTACAAACTGAAATCAGTGAACAGTAGCACACTTTCCTGCAAACTCCACTTACATGAAGTCTGCTAAAAAAATGAGGCTTGTTTAAAATGAATTAGATAGACATTTTGCCATGGTGTTATGCCACGGGAGCACTGAACACAGGTCCCTACATAAGAAATGCCTACCTTGAAGTTTTGCTCCTCTCTGCGACAAGATTTCCGTATCTCTCTTTTGCTTTGTTCACCTTCATTGCTTTCCATTTCTCTCCTGGTGTTTGACAAGGTGTTTACTAAAACCCACTTTCACAGCCATATCTCCTTTCTCAGTATTACCTGGAAAAACTCAGCAGGTCTGGCAGCATCGGCGGAGAAGAAAAGAGTTGACGTTTCGAGACATCATGACCCTTCGACAGAACTGTCGAAGGGTCATGAGGACTCGAAACGTCAACTCTTTTCCTCTCCGCCGACGCTGCCAGACCTGCTGAGTTTTTCCAGGTAATTCTGTTTTTGTTTTGGATTTCCAGCATCCGCAGTTTTTTGTTTTTATCTCCTTTCTCAGTGACTGTCTCCGTCTCCGACTTACCCCACATGGATCCAACTGAAATTCCACCCCTCTTGTTTCGAACCCACCCAGGATTACAGGTATCTCCGGAACATAAAACGTTTCTCGGACTGCTGTTCCCGTCACATTCTGAGATCCACACTCAGTGCCATGTGCCGCCATATGAACACACTCAACCTCTCCCTCCAGCAGCACCGCCGCACCCTTTTTCAAAGCTGCGCGTGCCCCCAGTTTCATTTTATTCTTCGGCTCATCTGATGCCTCAACAAGAAACCTTTTCTCTTTCTCTCAAATGCTAAGGAACGCAAGCTCCAACAACTCATCAACACCAACACCCATCTAGGGCCCTCCACCCCTGCCTGTCCCTCCGTCCCCACCCCATCTTCCAATCCCAGCCCCGGCCGTGTATTCACTATACCCCCTGACCTTCCCCTCTCCGACGCTGAATGTTCAGTGCTCAACAAAGGACTTAGTTTCATACCCTTACGCCCTCATCTCAATGAATATGGGGCTCGGCACGATGCTGAACTCTTCTTCCTCTGTCTTCGTCTCCGTGCTCACTTCTTTGGGCAGGAGTCCTCTCCCCGTTCAATGGATCCTTTTACCCACCTCCAATATTCTCCCTCCACCTGGACCCCTCCCTCTGGATTCTTACCTTCTCTTGATCTTTTCATTGAGAACTGTCGGCGTGACATTAGTCGTCTCAATTTCTCTGCTCCTCTCACCAATTCTAACCTGTCTCTCTCTGAACTTACTGCACTCCGTTCTCTCAGGTCCAACCCTGACATTGTCATCAATCCCGCTGACAAGGGTGGTGCTGTTGTTGTCTGGTGCACTGACCTCTACCTCGCGGAGGCTGAGCGTCAACTCATAGACACTTCCTCCTACCTCTCCCTGGACCATGACCCCACCACTGAACATCAAGCCATTGTTTCCAGGACTATCACTGACCTCATCTCCTCTGGAGATCTTCCTCCCACAGCTTCCTACCTGATAGTCGCCCAACCTCGGATGGCCCGCTTCTACCTCCTACCCAAAATTCACAAACAGAACTGTCCCGGGGAACCGATCATGTCAGCCTGTTCCTGCCCCACGGAACTCCTTTCTCGTTATCTTGACTCCCTTCTCTCTCTCTCCTTGTCCAGTCCCTTCCCACCTACATCTGTGATTCCTCTGATACCTTACGTCACATGAACAATTTCCAGTTCCCTGGACCCAACCGCTTCCTCTTCACCATGGACGTACAATCCCTCTACACCTCCATTCCCCCACCAGGATGGTCTGAGGGCCCTTAGATTCTTCCTTGAACAGAGGCCCGAACAATCCCCATCCACCACTACTCTCCTCCGTCTGGCTGAACTTGTTCTCACACTGAACAATTTCTCCTTTAACTCCTCTCACCCTCCAAATAAAACGTGTGGCTATGAGTACCCGCATGGGCCCCAGTTATGCCTGTGTCTTTATGTGGTATGTGGGACATTCCTTGTTCCAGTCCTACTCCAGCACCCTCCCACAACTCTTTCTCCGGTACATCGATGATTACTTCGGTGCTGCTTCATGCTCTCGTCAGGACATGGAAAAATGTATTAATTTTGCTTCCAATCTCCACCCCTCCATCATTTTCACATGGTCCATCTCTGACACTTCCCTTCCTTGACCTGTCTCAATTTCTGGTGATAGACTGTCCACCAATATCCATTACAAGCCTACTGACTCCCACAGCTACTTCGATACAGCTCCTCACACCCCGCTTCCTGTAAGGACTCCATACCATTCTCTCAGTTCCTTCGCCTCCGTCGCATCTGTTCTGATGATGCTACCTTCAAAAACAGTTCCTCTGACATGTCCTCCTTCTTCCTTAACCGAGGTTTTCCACCTACGGTCGTTGACAGGGCCCTCAACCGTGTCCGGCCCATCTCCCGCACATCCGCCGTCATGCCTTCTCCTCCCCCCCAGAAACATGATAGGGTCCCCCTTGTCCTCACTTATCACCCCACCAGCCTCCACATTCAAAGGATCATCCTCCGCCATTTCCGCCAAATCCAGCATGATGCCACCACCAATCACATCTTCCCTTCACCCCCCCGGTGGCATTCCGTAGGGATTGTTCCCTCCAGGACACTGTCCACTCCATCATCCCCTACTCCTCAACCCCTACCTATGGCACCTCCCCATGCCCACGCAAAAGATGCAACATCTGCCCCTTCACTTCCTCTCTCCTCACCGTCCAAGGGCCCAAACACTCCTTTCAAGTGAAGCAGAATTTCACTTGCATTTCCCCCAACTTAGTCTACTGCATTCGTTGCTCCCAATGCGGTCTCCTCTACATTGGAGAGACCAAACGTAAACTGGGTGACCGGTTTGCAGAACACCTGCAGTCTGTCCGCAAGAATGACCCAAACCTCTCTGTCGCTTGCCATTTTAACACTGCACCATGCTCTCTTGTCCACATGTCTGTCCTTGGCTTGCTGCATTGTTCCAGTGAAGCCCAACGCAAACTGGAGGAACAGCACCTCATCTTCTGACTAGGCACTTTATACAGCCTTCCGGAGTTCAACAACTTTAGATCTTGAACTCCCTCCTCCATCCCCACGCCCTTTCTGTTTCTTCCCCCTTCCTTTTGTTTTTTCCAATAATTTATATAGATTTTTCTTTTTCCACCTATTTCCATTGTTCTTAAATCTTGTATGCCCTGCTAGTCTTTCCACCCCACCCCCACTGGAGCTGTACCTTGAGTGCCCTGCCATCCATTCTTAATTAGCACATTTGTTTAGATACCACCTTCAACACTTCTTTGTTCCTTTGTCTGTGACATCTTTTGATTATCTGCTCCTATCACTGCTTGCTTGTCCCTACAACCACACCACCACCACCCACCCCCCCAACTTCTCTCCCCCAACCCCCCCCAACCTTAAACCAGCTTGTATTTCACCCCTCTTCTAATATTCAATCAGTTCTGTTGAAGGGTCATGGGGACTCGAAACGTCAACTCTTCTCTGCCGATGCTGCCAGACCTGCTGAGTTTTTCCAGGTAATTCTGTTTTTGTTTTGGATTTCCAGCATCCGCAGTTTTTTGTTTTTAACCCTCCATTCAGGACTGGTCAGGAGCCTCAGGTGAGGCACATACATAGACAGGGAGATTTAAAATTGGAACTGGCCGTGTGTTTATTCATCTTCCAATAAAATACAGTGAAATATGCAGAAAGTTGAACATCAACACCCAGGGGCAGCACACACTGCTGCTTTCCCAGCTACTGAATGGAACCACATTCGTTTCTTCCACAAAAGGATGGCCTCAGTAGAAAATAACATTCTGCTTACATAAAAGAAAAAAAGCAATTGTTCAAAAAACATTCTTACAGCTATCCAAAGACTGAAGGATGCAGGAAAGTGCAATGTTCAAGTGTCCCGGGATAGTGTCTGTGTAGTAACTTGCACTTTGCTGCGGTGTACAATTCAGGTTTGTTTTTTCCGTTTACAGAAATGGCAGCAAGAAGTGGGGCTCATTGCTTCAGTTTCTCTGCAAAGATATAAATGAGCAAATTAGCCAATTGTTCATTTGCACCATTTAAAACAACTAAAACCCCTTTAGCTTGACCTCGTAATTCAACATTTATGGGCTATTTGAGATGTTTTTGAATGGAAAAAACCCTTTTTGCCTGATCATTTAGGATCACACAATCATGCTTTTAAAACCCATTTCTCCAGGGTGGGAATTGGGGGTGGATGTGGGGGTGTGCTAGCTCCCTCTTCTCTTGTGTAACAAATTAAACAAACAATGCCTGGGAGGATAACAATGTTACTTCACAGCTTCCTCAGATCATCAATGAGCACAAACTAGAAAAATAATTCCAATCTAACATCTCCATTCTGCTTGTGGCTGCTTGTCAGTGATTTGTGTGAATAACTTCATCCTGGGATAGCAGCCCAAACAGGTCATGGTCCCAACACTATTAACATAAGCCCTCAGCTGTGAGAATGATAGTATGGTTTAATGTATTCAACAAACTAAAAACTTGGAGAGGAAACATAACATTTCCTTCAGCTCTGTCATTAACTGCAATGTTTCACCAACACTGTTTATCTTTAAATCAGGGCTAAAACTAAGCTCGACAAAGGTGTAAATGATTCTGAACACAAAGATCAGTGTCAGTGTTTTTCCACTGCTGTCAATTCCACTGCTGAGAAAGGGTTTTTCTCTGCAGGAATAGTTGAAGCGTTAAATCTGCTTGTGTATGTTTGGTATCTTTTAGTTTATCTGTTGCCTTCCTCTCCAAGTATAAGTGCCATCATCAGGTTCAGCACTACTTGTACTGAAGTAATTTAGTTCCAGAACAAGACCAATACAGAGTGTTAAACGTTCAGTCAAGAAACATCCAGATTTATGATTTGCCATAGATAAAATCTGATACAAAAGAGATTAAATTGTGAGGAAGTTTTCAGATCTTACTTTGTTCCAGCCTCTTCTGCCTTGCCCACGACCTCTGCGCCCTTCACCATGGGAGGCTGCGAGGTCCCGCTCATACTCCTTCTTCATTTTGTTCTGCTCATACCGTTTTGCCATTGTCAGAAGCTCTTCAGGAACTGGCTGCACATGAAGAGACCACATCATATGACCAAACTTGATTATAAAGATGCAGTAATATAACTATCTCGCACCCTGTCGACAAAGACTGCAGATGGAAGTAAAATTTAATAGAAATTACAGCACAGAGAGAAGCAGACCATTCTGTTTAACAGGTTCAAGCCAATTTTCATGCTCCACACAAGCATCCTCTCACTTTGCTTCATTTAAACCCATCAACATATCTTTCTACACTTTTCACCATCATAGACTTATGTAGCTGCCCCTTAAATCTATCTATGCTAATCGTCTCAGCCACTCTCTGTGACAAGAAGTTCCACATTCTCACCAATTCTCTGCGTAAAGAATTTTCTCCTGAATTCCTTGTCATATCTGTAATTGTGTTATACTTAAGCCCTTAGTTTTGGATTCTCAAACAGTTGGATCATGTTCTCTCTAAATATAGTCTACCAAACACTTTCATAATTTCAAAGACCTCCATCAGGTCACTCCTCAGCCTTGTCTCCATAGGCCTGAACATTTATTTTTGAGTACAAGAACACCCAGGGACACTGGATCCATTCAGTTCAGATCATCTTCACTAAACACAGCTGTTTCTGGTTTCTTGCTGAATTATACAGTCCCAGCTAAAGATTATTCCATCGATTCAATTTCAGAGGCTGGGGTACAGGAGATGCTCTGCCAGGAACAGAAAATCTCACTTTTAATTTTTCTATATTGAAGTTAATGAATAATTTAGCCCTGACTTTTCAGTCAGCCTGCATCTGATTGCAGTATCTTCACCTGCTCCTTTAGACAAGATGTTAGAGTGGAGCAAACTGAATCAGTGAATTACTGATATGCAATGCCACTAGAACTACAGAAACATACTTGACACGCTCGTTCCAGAATTGCAATCAACTCTGCAGCAAATCTCCAGTCATTCCTTGTGAGAAGCGTTATTGCTGATCCCATGCGACTGAAAGAGAACACAGCACGTTTAAAATAAAGACAAATCCCCAATGTCCTGAGTAACTGCATTAAGTAGCAAGAATAGCAAATTGTCAACATTTACTAGGAAGTTATAACTTGCCTGTTACCAACACAATCACGAAAAGTGGACAAAGCCAGTTGTTCCATCTCCTGCTCAAAAGGAACAGCATGTAGTAATGGGAGGGCATTTCCATACTGACAACCCTCTGGACCAAGGGTGGAGTGAAGGCTGAATGAAGGAATTGGGCCACTAACATAGAGGGGTTAAAGCTGTACCCCAGATGGGGAAGCTGCTGAAGTAGTAAAACTTTATTTGATAACATTATGAATGAAGTGAGAAAGTTAATGGCAAACAGACAGGAAAATGCTTTCAGGATACAGGCAGAATGGAGGGCTTCTATGAAATAGGTCAAACTTGGCAGATAAGGACTGTAAACCTGCTCGTTTTCACCCTAAGCGTTGAAAGAAGCTGAGACAGGTGGGAAGGTTCAATTTTTTCCAGTAGCAAATATAACCGAGATGATCAGTTTAGTTTGTCACGACTGACTGGAGATTGTGTGCAGCACTGTCAAGCCCCACTGCTCCGTGAGCTGTGACAAATGTGAAAAAGTTTGATCAACCCACCTAATTGTTTAATTTGGGTTAACAGAATACAAGCACCAGGTTTGTAAACTTAATAAATAAATGTTTATTGAACAAATTGTCTTTAACCAGTGGCAAAAGAAAGAAATATGAACTGCTAATTTCTAATTCTATAACTTAAACTATACCCCTTCTTAAATCCCTATACACACATATACAAGACACGTAAGACACATAAAAACATGGATTTTAAGGGTGGGATGAAACAGCTCAATAGCACCAATTCTGGAGTACAGGATTTGATGAGTTAATTTTGATCAATGCCTTCTAAACTCCTTTCAGTTCTTTGTTGATGACATGAGGTGGTCTTCTAGCACTCTCAGCCTTTGGTTCACTGGTTGAGCACTTGCCTTTCGATGGCTCCAATGGTGATTTTCCCCTTTTGCCGCTTGACAGGGGTTTTCAGAGAGAGAGCAGGTTATAGAGAGATGAGGCGAAAAAGCCAGCTAGCTATTATTGTGGAATTACTGGGGTCTTACACACACAGGAGCAGGAGGTTTTAGGTCTTTTTCTTTTCAGACTAGAGCTATTCCGCTGCACTGCTCTCACACAAACCCTGGTCAGGAGCCAATTAAAACATTGTTGCCAGGCAGTTCCCCAATAGATCAGACTCCTCCTCTGCATCATCCTGTCTTTCATGGTGCACTCTGTTCCAGAACAGCAACATTGTATATATCCCTCGCACTGTTCCAGTGGACAAGTCTTTCAAACCACAGCCATTGTAATTTTAATCCACACTCCAACAGAAATAAAAAGATACGTTCTTTACAAGTTATAGATTCAAATGCCTTACATTGACTCTGGGAGCGCCCATTGATAGTAGGCAGCCAACATGGCTCTATGACTGGGATATCAACTAACAATGTGAAGGGTGGCAGAATGAAGAGAATGGGTTGTTGGGAAAAAAAAACAATGAGCAGGGAAGGGGAGATGTTGGTTGGGAAATGCTCACACAGGTCAGTTTTTAAAAAAATGATTTGAAAACCAGCAATTTCAAAATTGCCTAAATTTGCAGATCTCACGTGGTAAATTAGAATGCGCAAAACTCGGAAGGAGATGCGGCAGATGCAGTTTTAAGTAGCTGCGAGTTAAGCGACAGGGTCTCTCTGGTATGTGTACATGTCAGAAACGGGCTGCTGGTTTTCAGCCCAGTACAGAGCTCTAAATATTAGTGTATCATTCCTGACACCATCAAGCTCCAGTGGCCCCAGGCGGCAATCAAAGTGAAGAGATAAATCCATGAGCTGATTTTAGAATTGTCAGTGGATTTGCTGACATCAAATTTGGAGAATTATTTACCTTAAAATATCATATCATTAGAAGGCAAAAGATCGATAGCAATATTTTAAAAAGTAAGCTGTGCAGCCAATTGGGATCATGAAGGGAGTGCTTTGTCTCTTGTGCTGAGACAGTTAAGAGGAAGCTCGGTGTAATTGTTTAAGCTATGAAAAGGTTTTCCATGTTGTAATCAGGAAAGTTTTTTTTTCTTATCTCTAACTGGAGACCTAGGTAAACTGGGACATTGAAGAAGTTTCAAAATGGAAAGAGACACAGTTTGTCATTTGAACTGCTACTGGTTATTACGTACTATACATTACATTGCTGATATTTGAAAAAAGATGAAGCGTGTTATTTTTTTAAAAATTCATTCACGGGATGTGGGCTTCACTAGCTGGGCCAGTATTTATTGCCCAGCCTTTGTTGCCCTTGAGAAGTGGTGGTGAGCTGCCTTCTTGAACCCCTGCAGTCCATGTGCTGTAGGTACATCCACAGTGCTGCTAGGGAGTACCACCAGATCAGGCATGCAGTATCTTTGCCTGGATTATCATACTCCGTCCAAGCATCATCTAAACCTGTGTCTGTTTTATATCAGACACTGATATAGAAAAGCTTGAATGACACTTTAGAGAACAGTTCAAGAACATTTTGGCAAAGACATCATCTTCTTTTGTATGCAATGTTAAACCGAGAGGCAGAGTGAAAATGCAAAAACGACTCACATTTATATAGCAGCTTGCATGATGACAGGGCATCCCAAAACTCTCTACAGTCAATGAAGTACTTTAGAAGTGTACGCTGTTGCACTGTTCCCCCAAGCAGCAAATTACTCCAATGAACAACAAGTGATAATGACCAGATAAGTTGTTTTTTGTGATTTTGATTGAGGTATAAATATTGGCCCAGAAACAGGGATAATTCCCCTGCTTTTCTTCAAAATAGTGCCATGCGAGCTTTTACATCCACCTGAGGTGGCAGAAGGGGCCTGGGTTTAACATCTCATCTGAAAGGTGGCATCTCCAACATGGCAGCATTCCCAAAGTACAGAGTGCATAATTCAGAGAGCACACAGAGACAGAGAGGGCATACAAAGTGAAAGGTACAGAGAGAGAGGAAGAGAGAGAGGTAGAGGCAGAGACTCTATGATTGAATCTGTACTTACCCTGCTCTGCCAGTCCGCCCGATTCTATGCACATACTCTTCTATGTTGCGAGGAAAGTCGAAGTTAAACACATGTGTGATATCATGTACATCAAGTCCACGTGAAGCAAGATCAGTTGCAATAAGAATCCGAACTCTCCCTGGAGAGCAGAGAGGTTTGCATTTATTGTCAAAAAACCTCAGCAACATACTTTCTACATTTCCATATTAACCCCTGGACTCAGCTCTCCCACAACCTCCTTGAAACCGACACACATCAGAAGCGACTTGTAGATTATACACAGCATAAGCACTTTTGTTATACTGCTTGCCTGGACATCAGCCAATTCACTGTGCACATAGCAATCTGGCAGCTTAATGATGCACTATTTATGAGGCGTCAGCAGTTCATCATATTCCTCATGGAGTTGATGGGGACAGAAAAACACTGGGATTTGCCTGGATTCCCACAGGAGTAGGGCACTGTGGACTGCTCACATGTAGCCCCAGTGTGCTCCCCATCATGAAGCATACTGTTTTTTAGAGGAAGAGCTTCCAGTCATTAAAAACGCAATGCATGTGTGGTTACAGGCAGTGACACATGCAAGTCTGTGCCAGATTTCCTGGCAGTACTCATGATGCTTTTATTCCACCAGTTCATCAGGTGACAGGCTAGCTGCTGGAATAGGAAGCTTACCTTAGCTATCCTCATGAGGTTATTGAATTTCTTCCTGCAGTGCTGCCATGCCCTAAAGGCATTATCCCTAATTTTGACATGCTTTGCCACTTCTGCCAATTGTGAAGGACTGGAAATCTTTTGCCACCTGCTGGATGGAAGATGCCCATTCATTGTGCCTACTTCCTCTACAAAAACCTCCAACACAGTGTGTGAAAACTAAAGGGGGGGGGGGGTGGCGGTGGGAAGGTCCTGGCAGCCTCTCCTGTACTTGTCATTGTCTACAATCCTCTGGGATAGATATCTGCAGCCAAATTGCATTTCCCCTTTAAGAGGTATAGGACGCCTTTAAGATATGCCACTCGTGTGAAATTGGGGCCGCATCAGGTAAGGTGTCGAACAACAGTGTGAGCAAATTATGGCAACTCGGTACTGTTTGCTTAAAATAGTGACATGAGTATGGGTTTTCTTTCTGCCCAGGTGATCAGGCATCTCCCCTGACCAAGGAAACACACAAAGAAATGTTTACCTACAGTGTCTGTCAACAATCAACAACTTTGCTGGTTTCCTCCTAAACTACTTCAGGCATGGCTGGAGAGCCACAAATTCCCAGTAGGCATTGGGAGAAGCTATCTTGAAAGTTGCAATTATTACAAAGCAACTGCTTTTTAAATTACGCAGTGTTTTAGAGTTTAAAAGAATGATGGTGATCTCATTGAAACATATAAAATTCTGTGGGGGCTTGACAGGGTATATGAAACAGGTGAGAGGCTGCTTCACGGAGTCATTGCAGCACAGAAGAAGGTCATTCAGCCCATGACTCCATGCCAGCTCTCTGTAGAGCAATCCAGTCAGTGCCATTCCTCCTCTCTATCCATGTAGCCCTGCAAGTTTATTTACCTCAGGTGTCCATTCAACTTCCTTTCAAAATTACTGATAGTCTCCACTTTCACCACTCTCGCAGCTAACGATTCCCAGGTGTGTTACATACTGGAAGAAACTTACAAAGAGAGACAGATACCCAGATGGCTAGATCACACGTTTTAAGACATCGTCACACACTGGGCATGTACACTTGGGGGCAGGCGGTGGCATACTGGTAAAGCCCAGGCTACTGCTCTAGGGACAACAGGTTCGAATTCCACCATGGCAACTTGTGGAATTTAAATGCAGTTAATAAATATGGAAATTAAAAACAAAAGCAAAATACTGCAGCTGCTGGAAAGCTGAAACAAAACCAGAAAATGTTGGAAAAAATCAGCAGGTCTGACAGCATCTGTGGAGGGAGAAACAGAAATGACGTTTCGAGTCTGTATGACCCTTCTTCAGGAAATTAAAAAGCTAGTCTTAGTAATAGTGACCATGAAACCATTGTCGATTTTTGTAAAAACTCATTTGGTTCACTAATATTCTTTAAGGAAGGAATCTGCTGTCCTCACCTGATCTGGCCTACATGTGACTCGTAAATGCCCAATGAAATGGCCTAGCAAGCCACTCAGCTGTATCAAAGCTGCTACAAAGTCTACAAAAAGGAATGACACTGGATGGATGCGAACAAGGAACAGGAGTAGGTCATTTGGCCCCTCAAGCCTGCTCTGCCATTCAATAAGATCATGGCTGATCTGATAGTAACCTCAAATCTGCATAAGGCCTACCCCTGATAACCTTCCACCCCCTTGCTTACCAAGAATCTATCCACCTCTGTATTAAAACTATTCAAAGACTCTGCTTTTACCGCCTTTTCAGGAAGAGTTCCAAAGGCTCACGACCCTCAGAGAAAAAGTTTTGCCTCATCTCCCTTTTAAATGGGCGACCCCTTATTTTTAAACAGTGACCCCTGGTTCTAGATTCTCACACAAGAGGAAACATTCTCTCCACATCCACCGTGTCAAGGCCCCTCAGGATCTTATATTTTTCAATCAAATTGTCCCCTACTCTTCTAAGCTCCAGTACATACAAGTCTAGTCTGTCCAACCTTCCTGCATAAGACAACCCGCCCATTCCAGGAATTAATCTGGTAAACCTTCTCTGAACTGCTTCCAACGCATTTACACCTTTCCTTAAATAAGGAGACCAATACTGTACACAGTACTCCAGATGTGGTCTCACTAATGCCCTGTACAAGTGAAGCATAATCTCCCTACTTTTGTATTCAATTCTCCTCACAATAAATAACATTCTATAGCTTTCCTAATTACTTGCTGCATGCTAGCCTTTTGCGATGTATGTACTAAGACATGCATTTCAGAGCTCTGCAATCTCTTGCCATTTAGATAATATACTTCTCTTTTAACCTTCCTGCCAAAATGGACAATTTCACATTTTCAAACATTATATTCCATTTGCCAGATTCTTGCTAACTCACTTAACCTATCTATATCTTTTTGTAGCCTCCTTATGTCTTCTTCACAATTTACTTTCCTACCTATCTGTGTGTCATCAGCAAATTTGGCAATCATCCAATCCAACCATCCCATCCATCCCTTCATCCAAGTTATTTATATAAATTGTAAACGGTTCAGGTCCCAGCATTGAACCCTGTGGCACACCACTCGTTACATCTTGTCAATTTGAAAAAGACCCATTTATACCTACTCGCTACTTCCTGTTAGCCAGCCATTCTTCTATCCATGCCAATGTTACCACCTATACCATGAGCTTTTATTTTTCTGATCTGGCGCTTTATCAAATGCCTTCTGCAAATCTGAGTACAGTACATCCACCAGTTCCCCTTTATCCACAGCATATGTTACTACCTCAAAGAACTCCAATAAGTTGGTTAAACATTATTTCCTTTCCACAAAACCATGATTACCTTGAACTCATAGCCCTGCTATAACTTATTTAATAATAGCTTCTAACATTTCCCTTATGACAGATGTTAAGCTAACTAGCCTGTAGTTTTCCACTCTGTCTCCCTCCCTTTTTGAATAATAGTTATATTTGCTATTGTCCAATCTAATGGGACCTTCCCGGAATCTCGGGAGTTTTGGAAAATTAAACCGCTGGACCCGGGAACTAGATAGCCCATAGCTCCAACACTTTACGCAGTACCTCTTCTCTGATGATCCCTCCCTTCCATTTCCTGATTGATAACTGCTTCTGGAATGGTACTTGTTTCCTCTATAGTGAAGACTGAAGCAAAATATCTGTGCAATTCTGCCATCTACTTGTTTTCCATCATCAATTCTCCAGACTCACTTTCCATGTGACCAGCGCTCACTTTGTTAATGCGTTTCTTTTTTTAAATACTTATCTGTTTTTATATTTCTGGCTAGCTTTCTCTCATACTCTAATTTTTCCCTCTTGCATAATCTTTTAGCCAACCTTTGCTACCGCTATATTCTGCCCAATCTTCTGCTCTTCCACCTGTCTTTGCACAATTATATGCTTTTTCTTTAAGTTTGATACTATCATTAACCTTTCTAGTTAACAACAGATGGTGTGTCCTGAAATATTCCCTTAAATGTTTGCCACTGCATCTCTATTGACCTATCCCTTAACCTAATTTACCAATTCACTTTAGCTAGCTTGGCTTTCATGCCCTCACAATTGATCTTATTTAAGTTTAAAACATGGTCTCGGACCCACTCATTTCTCCCTCAAGCCGAATGTAAAATTTAATAATTCTCTGATGAATCAGTTCTCTTCCATGTTGAGCATCACTTGGAGGAAGCACGGAGGGTGGCTATGGCACAGAATGAACTCTGGGTGGGGGACTTCAATGTCCATCACCATGAGTTGACCAGTAGTGCCATTACTGACTGAGCAGGATGAGTCATAAAGGACACAGCTGCTAGACTGGGTCTGTGGCAGGTGGTAAGGAAACCAACAAGAGGGAAAAGCATACTTGACCTCATTCCCACTAATCTATCTGTGACAGATGCATTGGTGCAGGACAGAAGTACCCACGGCACTGTCCTTGTGGAGACAAAGTGCTGTCTTCACACTCAGGATACCCTCCATCGTGTTGTGTGGCACTACCACCGTGCTAAATGGATTAGATTTTGAATCTAGCAATGCAAAACTGGGCATTCATGAGGTGCTGTGGGCCATCAGCAGCAAGAATTCTACTCAACCACAATCTGTAACCTCATGGCCCAGCATATCCCCCACTTTACCATTACCATCAAACCAGGAGATCAACTCCATTTCAATGAAGAGTGCAGAAGGGCATGCCAGGAGCAGCACCAGGCATACTTAAAAATGAGGTGTCAACCTGGTGAAGTTACAACACAGGACTAAAGTGCCAAACATAGAAAGCAACATGTGATTGACAGAGCTAAGCGATCCCATAACCAATGGATCAGATCTAAGCTCTGCAGTCCTGCTACATCCAGTTGTGAATGGTGGTGGACAACTAAATAACTCACTGGAGGCGGCGGCTTCATAAATATCCCCATCCTCAATGATGGGGGAGCCCAGCAGATCAGTGCAGAGGCAAGGCTGAAGCATTTGCAACAATCTTCAGCCAGAAGTGTTGAGTGAATGATTGATGTCGACCTCCTCCTGAGGCTTCCAGAATCACAGATACTAGTCTTCAGCCGATTCAATTCACTCAACACGATAGCAGGAAATGGATGAAGGCACTGGATACTGCAAAGGCTATGGGCCCTGACAATACCCTAGTATTATTACTGAAGGCGTGCGCTCTAGATTAGCTGTGCCCTTGGCTGTTCCAGTACAGCTACAACACTGAAACTGCTCAGTTATGTCCTGCCCACAAAATTTAGTACAAATCCAACCTGGCCCATCAATCTATTCTCGATCATTAGCAAGGTGCTGCAAGAAGTCACTGACAGTCCTATTAAGTGGCACTCACTCAGAAACAATCAGCACCTTCCAAATTCGCGACCTCTATCACCTAGAAGGACAAGGGCAGCAGATGCATGGGAACGCCACCACCTTCAAACTCCCCTCCAAGCCACACACCATCTTTATTTGGAACAATATCTCTGGGTCAAAATCCTGGAACTCTCTCCCTAAAAGCACTGTGGGTGTACCTACACAACATGGACTGCAGTGGTTCAGGAAGACAGCTCACCACCTCCTTTTCAAGGTCAATAAAAATGCTGGCCTAGCAAGCAACGTCCACGTCCCATGAAAGAATAAAGAAGCATACGAACGCATTACATTGTTTCCCCCATTTAAAACAAAACTTTTCAATAAGCTATTTAGTTACACTAACTATACAGCTTCAAGAACAAAAAAAAACTTTTGAGAATATGCACACTTGGCAAAATAACTAACATTTTTTCTCTTTAAATTATTTCTATAAATAAGAGTCCAACCGCTACTTTACAAAGTCTTTCTGATCTTCCTACAGAATTTGGTGTAGAGTCAGATTTTCAACTGTCTGGTTTCAATTCAGGATTTACGGAAGATTGTTTTGATATTTTTTGGATTGGCTGGACAGCCCAGAATTAGGGGGCATAATCTCAGGATATGGGGTCAGGTATTCAAGACTGAGATGAGGTAGAATTTCTTCACTCAAAGAATGTAAATCTTTACAATACTCTACCCCAAAGGGTTGTGGATGCTCAGGCATTGAGCATATTGAAGGCTAAGACTGACAGATTTTTGAACTCCAATGGAATCAAGGAAATGGTGATTGTGCAGCAAAGTGGGTTTGAGGTCACCGATCAGCCATGACCTTACTGAAGGGTGCAGCAGGCTTGAAGGGTCGTATGTCCTATTCCTGCTCCTATTTCCTTTGTTCTTAAACAACATACAAAAAATGTCTGTAACATTCTCATCCGGGGGTTCAAATTCCTACACAATGCTCCTGCGATATTCTATTCTTTTTATGTTCCAGCAGCCCCTTCCATAATGGCATCCTCCCTGTTTTCTGGGATTCTCATCCTGCACTGTCCATCTTGCAATCTCTCTCTTAGACTACTCTTTCATTCAGGGTGCTAACCGTTGACCTGAAGTCTCCAGTAGGACACTGCTGCAAGTGTTTGTTTTGGCCATCGTCTAAAAAATAGCTTCCTTTGTGATATATCCAGACTTGGGCTGACAAGTGGCAAGTAACATTCTCCCCACAAGTGCCAGGCAATCACCATCTTCAAGAGAATCTAACCATCAACCCCTTGACATTGAATGGCATTACCATTACTGAATCTCCCACTATCAACATCCTAGGGGTTACCATTGACCAGAAACTGAACTGGACTAGCCAGATAAACACTCTGGTTATAAGTGCAGGTCAGAGGCTAGGAATCCTGCAATGAGTAACTCACCTCCTGACTCCCCAAAGCCTGTCCACCATCTACGAGGCACAAGTCAGGAGTGTGATGGAATACTCTCCACTTGCCTGGGTGAGTGCAGCTCCAACAACACTCAAGAAGCTCGACACCATGCACGAAAAAGCAGCCTGCTTAATTTAACACCCTATCCACCACCTTCAACATTCACTCCCATCACCATCGATACACAGTGGCAACAGTGTGTACCATCTACAAGGTGTACTGCAACATCTCACCAAGGCTCCTTCAACAGCACCTTCCAAACCTGCAGCCTCTACCAATTAGAAGGACAAGGGCAGCAGGTGCATGGCAACACCATCATCTTCAAGTTCCCCTCCAAGCCACAAAACATCTGACTTGGTAATATATTGCTGTTCCTTCACTGTTGCTGGGTCAAAATCCTGGGACTCCCTCCCTAACAACACTGTGGGTGTACCTAGACCAGAGATTGCAGTGGTTCAAGAAGCCACCTGCTCAAGGGCATTTAGGGATGGGCAATAAATACTGTCCTAGCCAGCAACACCCACATCCCATGAATAAAAAAAGTTACAGACCAGGAGAATAATCACAGGTCACTAAAATAATTGTGCACCTTATTTTCTTTGAACACTTTTGTTTATTAGTCACAAAAGTATTCAAGGTGGGAAAAAGGCTGTTTGACCTGGGGTGGTTAGAGGCAGAAAGTCATGTGATGAAAATTCCCAGAGCAGGTCCAGACTTGCCAACTTTGGCACCTTCTCAAATATTCCTCCCACTAGATGCCAGTTGATTTAGATTTCCACCTGGTGGGTGGACCAGGATTACTGAAGCTGTGTGTAAGAGACAGGGAGACAGAGCCCATGCTCACTTGTTATGCAACATCACACACTTGACAGTAACTCCATGTTCTCCAGAAAAAGGCAAAAGCCAAACATGTCATAAGGCGCATCAGGGGAGAGAGTATTGAAACCATCGCCACCAGAGAACTAGAAATAATTAAAAGCTGCCAAGTACTTGGAGAGTCAGCAATAGCTCAAATTTCCAAGTGGTGCAGAAAATTTTTAATTGATGTAAAACTGCCTCAATGAAAGTGTTCTGTTGTTACAGAAATCCCCCCTTGAGTTACCTTCTTTAAAATCTTCCAGGGCCTGCTCGCGATCACACTGCTCCCGATCACCGTGAAGAGACTGGACTGGGATTCCCTGCAGGCTGAAATCACTCGACAAATCATCAACTCTAGAACAAGGTATAAAGGACATTCAGTTAGTCACCCACAAAAAACTTTCACGCTTAAAAAAGGAAGCCACCTCTTCAACCAGTGCCTCCAAGCCCCTCTTGACTCATACCTCAAATGTTGTGGTTGCGGCGGGGAGTTGGGGTGTATCAGCTCCCTTATCATCTTCCACACATTAAGATACTACTTTTTAAACAAACGTATACTTGATTGCCCTACTGGTTCTATACCTTTCTCTCAGTCACAATTTAGATGGGCAGATTAAGTGTTTGCTAAAAATCATTTTGGTAGAGTTTGTATAAGATCAGAGCAAGTTCCCCTGTCATGTTTGAAATAAAAATCAGAAACAAAGGGGTTAATGGGCAGACTCAGACTGAATTCACATTCTGCCTGCTGGTTAAAGAACTGCAAAGCAGCCGGTGTTATGCAGGTTTCCAACCAACTGGCTAATCTCCTTCCTGATACTGAGACTTCTTGTACAGGAGGCAAGTTTACAAAAAACTTTATTGATATAATCATACAAGTTGAGCAATTTGACCACTTGTGTTTTGACTCAGCAGAAATGAAATATTTTTGGACAATTCCTTCCAGTATTTCCTATGAAACACAACCATTTCATGTAACCCGCTATACAATAATTGGCATTCATACAGTGCCTTTAAATGAAGTCCCAAGATGCTTCACAGAAGTGGAACCAAATTTAATAATAATGAATACAGAATTAAAGGAAATATTGGGGCTAATGGCCAACAACTTAGTCACAGAGGGTGGTTTTAAGGCAGGGTTTCCCAAACTGTGGGTCACGAGCTCTGAGGCAGCAATGGCTGCCGCGGAGCTTGGACTAATTTCTGACAGCCTGACCGCTCTCAAAGGCATGATTGCTGCTGCTTTTTTGCCTATGAATAGGTAAGTGTTTGTTTTCTTTTTGGAGAAACCCTGCTATTTCATCAACTCCCCCCAAGCTCAAGTCCTGTTCCCCCACCACCCAGGTCAAGAACCAAAGCTGCCTCCCCCACTCTGGCTCAACAACTGAAGCCTCCTGCCCTCCCCCTCCCCTCCCCCACCCCCCTACTCAACAACTCTCGTAGCCCCAAATTTTGACTATGGGATCACCCAAAGTCTTGAGGCATTAAAATGGGGTCACATCAGGAAACTACTTGAGGAGCACTGTTTTAAGGAATGTAAGGAGTGTCTTAAAGGAGGAGAGAGATATAGAGAGGTGAAGAGGTTTAGGGAGATAATTCCAAAGTTTAAGGACTCAACAGCTGATGGCATCGTTGTCAATGGTGAGCTGAAAGCATAGGGGATGCATAAGAAACCAGAATTAAAGGAAGGAATAAAAAGTTCTTTTGTGGGTCTGGAGATAAGTGTTAGTGGGGAAGGTTACAGAGATAGGGCGATCACCTGGAAGGTTTGGAAGGTAAGGGTGAGAATATTAAATCGAAGATATTGCCGGACATTGAGGGTGATGGGTGAGCTGGACATGGTGCGAGTTAGGAAATGGACAGCAGTGGTTTGGATGAGGTAAGTTTATAGAAGGCGGAGGATAGCAGATTGGTCAAGCCAGCATCGGAATAAGCAAAATGACAAAAACATCGGTGAAGGCTTCAGCAGCAGATGAGCTGAAGCAGTGGTGGACAGACACTATGTTATGGAGAGGGAATTAGGTGTTCTTAGTGATGGAAACGATTTGGGGTCAAAAGCTCAGTTCAGCATCAACTAGGACACCAAGGTTCAAACAGTCTGGTTCAACCTGAGGCAGGGGTTGGTGAAGAGGGAACAACAAATGTGACAGGGCTGAAGATTATGAATGTCATTGCTCTTCCCAATGTTTAGCTGGAGGAAATACCAGCTTATCCAAAACTGAATTTTAGGCAAGCAGACTGACAACATAAAGGGAGTGGAGGGGTTGAGAGAGGTGGAAATGAGATAGAGCTGACTATCATCAGTATTCATGTAGAATGTGATCCCATGTCTGAGAGTGATATCATCGAGGCACAGCATGTATACCAGGAAGAGTGGGCATTTTACTGATAATCCAATTGTAAGGATTTAATTTAACATTGGAATGGGTGGGTGGATGGGCTGAAGAGTCTTTTCCCTTTCCATCCTCTCTTATTATTCCATACATAGACCTCCCAATGAATGACTGGCTTATTTTAACCCTTTCCCACTCAATCTAAAAAGCCCACATGCTATAATTAAAATAAAGATGAAACTAAAACCTTCCTACACAATGCCATCACGAGACCAGAAACAAGGCAGCTTTCAAGTTGGCAAATGGGGTAAATAATCAGGTGGCTTTATATAGGACAGGATCAACTTTGATGTTGATAGATAGTGAAAGGCAACATGGGCTGTTTATGCTAATGGTGTCTGAAGAGGAGGTGAGAGAGGAGTCTCATGTGCAGCATAAGCACAGGCATAGACTAGTTCGATGTGGAGCTGTTTCTGTGCTACAGACATGATGTAAAGTAGTAATAGAACATACGTCCACTGTTAGGGGTACTTTTATACAAAAAGACAAGCTCGTGATTCGCAATGAACTACAGCCCAACCAATATCAATTATTGTTACATTTGAAAGAATTCTCCTTTGAGCTTCATTTTTATCATTGGAAAATCCCCTGTAGTCAAATTCTAAATCAGGTGACCAGAAATACAATCTCTAATTGTAATAGAATCATATAATCTTACAGCACAGAAGGAGACTGCCATTTGGATCATTGTCCCTTTGCTGGCTCCTTGGTAGAAGTACAATTTTTACTTCAAGTACTTAATCCAATTCCCATTTGAAAGTTACTTTTCATATCCAACGTGATATAAAAATCCCCTGAGATTTGTTTTGGGTTAGTGGACACAACATTGAGATGGCTGCCTTGGCCTGAAGTGCACTTGCTGCTATCACTGTTCCCAGCTGTGGCAATACTACATGAAGTCCAAGACTCACCAACACTACCCCACCAGCTATACTGCTGGCACTAAGTCAACAAAGTGCTCAAAAAGAAAGGGAGGAAATAGATGTCAATCACCAGAGAAAGGATGTAAATATATGGAAAACCAGGCAATTCATTTCTTCCCAGACCCCAATGTGATGAGGTGAATTCTCCCTGCTGTCCTGGTCAACATTTATTCCTCGACCAAGATGACTAAAACAAACCTGGCCATTTATCATATTAGTGTTGTGTGACCTTGTGTGCAAATTAGCTGCTGTGTTTCCTACACTACAACAGTGTGTACACTTCAAAAGTACTTCATTGGCTGTGAGGGCTTTAAGGCATCCTGAGGTCATGAAAGGTGTTAAATAAATACAAGCCTTTCTTTCTGTAATCTGACCACTCAATTGTTGCCACATCCTGAGCTGGAGCATGATAGACGTTCTGGTACTATTCCCTGCAAGAGCAATAAAATATCCTGATAAAATATACCAAGGCGGTCTGAGCTGGAGCAACCTAAACATTTCTCATTGGGCAGCAGCTAGCTCCCAAATCCCAATCTCTGGGATTTTGTAACATTTCAAATCTTCAATAAACAATGAAGTGAACTGAGGAAAGCCAGAGTACCATTAGTCCCACACAGCTAACACTGAACGTACGTAAGCTTTCTTCCCACAAAGATGATGACTTTGTCCACGGGGTTCATGGATTCAATGAAGTGAAGTGTGTAGCTTCTTTTCTCTTCTTCAGGGATAACTAGTACATTTTGTTCCACGGTCTCCACTGCCTAAGAGAAACATGTTTATTTAGCTTCAAACGCTTTTCTACTTTTGTCTGTTGTACAAACACATTCAATGTGGTGATTTAATTATAGCAAACATACGTTATGTATTTGGCACCAGGTGAAGCTACTCTCCTAACATGAAGGGAGCACAAGTCAAAGAACTGACACTATTTCTCATGGCAAGTCCTTTCTCCAAGTGTCCCACCAGAATACTTGAATTTACACTTATACATACACCTAATACTGGAACATTAAAAACGGGAGAAGACCATTCTGTTCCTCGAACTCCACCATTCAATTAGATCACAGCTGATCTGTATCTCAGCTCCATTTACCAGCCTTTGCTCCACATCGCATCCACAACAAAATCTACCAATCTTTAACAAAAACAGAATTACTTGGAAAAACTCAGCAGGTCTAGCAGCATCAGCAGAGAAGAAGAGTTGACGTTTCGAGTCCTCATGACCCTGCAGCAGAACTCAAAGTTCTGCTGAAGGGTCATGAGGACTCGAAACGTCAACTCTTTTCTTCTCCGCCGATGCTGCCAGACCTGCTGAGTTTTTCCAGGTTATTCTGTTTTTGTTTTGGATTTCCAGCATCTGCAGTTTTTTGTTTTTATCTCTATCAATCTTTAGTCTTGAAAGCTCCAACTGACCACAGGATCCACAGCTTTTTGGGGGGACAGAGTTTCAGATTTCCACTGCAGTGTGTGAAGAAGTGCTTCCTGATATCATCCCTCAACAGCCTGACTCCAATTTTAAGATTGTGTCCCCTTCCCTATGACTCTTCCCCAGCAGAGAAATACTTTATCTATCTTACTGAATCCCTTTATTACCTCAATCAGATCACCCTCAATCTTTTAAAATCAAGGGAATACAAACACAGTCTGCCCAGTGTACTCATAATTTTACCCTACAAATCCCTCAATCCTGTCTTTTGGGTTGGTTATGACACTCAGCTTGTGCTGATCTAAAATAATTGGTCAATACATGGTTGAAATTGTTGGCATAACTAAAGGCCTGTACTGCCCTCACCCTACAGGTTTCATGCTAACTGCAAGTTAATCGCTGCCAGTTTTAAAAACCAGCCATCAGAGTAGCTCTTTAAACCAGTTTTAATCTCTGGTAATGTCAGCTGCATTCGGCAATAGTTGGTGGGGCTTTATGTAGAACTCAGAGACCTGATGTTACCTGCAGTACAGCAAAGCCCTAACCTATTTTAACAAAACAAAACCACCAAATTACTCCATTTATAAACAGAACACACTTTCACTGTGTTCTGGCACGCAATGTAAACCAGAGTAACTTTCTGGAAGTGTTTAACAGATTGCAAACAAAACCAAAGTACTTATTTTCTTATACTCACTGCCAAGTCCAGAGTTCCTACATAAACCATCATCGGATTCTTCAGATATGATTTTGCTAATCTCCGAACCCCATCAGGCCATGTTGCACTACAGAGAGAGGAGAAAGGGTTAACAACACTCAATGCTGTCCATTGTTTTGCAAGTACATAAAGTTACAGGCTAAATGCTCCAATGATGAAAGAGAAACAAGGCTGATCCCAGCACTATGCAGAACCTTATTTACGTATATATTGTTCAAGGTTTTTTAATTCATTCACAGGGTGTGAGCTTCATTGCCCATCTCTAGTTGCCCTTGGGAAGATGGTGCTGAGCTGCCTTCTCGAACCGCTGCAGTCCATGTGTAGGTTCACTCACAGTGCTGTTAGGAAGGGAGTTCCAGGATTTTGACCCAGCAACATTGAAGGAATGGCAATATATTTCCAAGTCAGGATGGTGAGTGACTTGGAGGGGAACTTCCAGGTGGTGATGTTCCCATCTACCTGCTGCCCTTGTCCTTCTAGATGGTAGTGGTTGTGGGTTTGGAAGGTGCTGTTGAAGGAGCCTTGGTGAATTCCTGCGATGCATCTTGTAGATGGTACACACTGCTGCTACTGTACGACGGCGGGGGAGGGAGTGAATGTTCGTGGATGTGGTGCCAATCAAGTGGGCTATTTTGTCCTGGATGGTGTCAAGCTTCTTGAGTGTTGTGGGAGCTGCGCTCATCCAGTCAAGTGGGGAGTATTCTATTACACTCCTGACTTGTGCCTTGTAGATGGTGGACAGGGTTTGGGGACTCAGGTGAGTTACTCATCGCACGATTCCTAGCCACTGGCCTGCTCTTGCAGCCACTGTATTTATATGCCTAGTCCAGTTCAGTTTCTGGTCAATGGTAACCCCCAGGATGTTGATAGTGGGGAATTCAGTGACGGTAATGCCATTGAACATCAAGGAGCAATGGTTGGATTCTCTCTTGTTGGAGATGGTCATTGCCTGACACTTGTGTGGCATGAATGTTACTTGCCACTTGTCAGCCCAAGCCTGGAAATTGTCCAGGTCTCACTGCATTTGGACATAGACTGCTTCAGTACCTGAGTAGTCATGAATGGTGCTGAATATTGTGCGACCACAAGTAAGCATCCCCATTTCTGACCTTATGATGGATGGAAGGAAGGTCATCCTTCCTCTTTCTTCACCCCAGCCTGCTTCACTGTTTCCCTAAAAGCATTGACTCAATGCTGGTTAGTTCCACACATGGTGCTCAGTTAGCATACAGTTCCACATATGGCTACCTCCCGATATCTCTGTCCAAGAAACTAGCGGCACAATCAGATAAAGGGATCAGAGGCATGCCTAATTCTGCCCATACTGGCACCACGCTCAGTGACAGTAATCAAAAGCCACACCTTGCTCTCACTAAACTCCTCCTCCCAAATCTCACCCAGGGACACAGTCAATTGTACCACATCAACCTGTGCGTAATCCTTGATCATATGAACATCAATTAATCTGAAGTTTCTACAAAAAATTACTTGGGGTGATGAATAAATCAGTGTATCCTTTTTTACCTGGTCATAATGGTCTGTCTATCAGGTCGTATATCCAAAAGAATCTTCATAATTTGAGGTTCAAATCCCATATCCAACATTCGATCTGCCTCATCCAACACCTGTTAGAGATAACATGACAAGATTATTCAACACAAGCTATTCTCTGCTCAAATGACTCACATTTTGATTTATTTCTGTGTCACACAGACCACCAGACAATAAGGAGCTGCCTTTAATATACAGTTAGGCAGCATCTATCCTGTATCTTGAAAGCATGTAGCAGGCAGCTTTAAATGCAGCACATAGTAAGTATTCTATTGAGCATTATACAGGCAACTACAGATAGAGTGACAATGAGCTTTTCAAAGAGCTGATCTGCTAAACCCTAAAGATCATCGGGTACCATTATAACATATATCGTGTTCAGAAGGAATTGGGTGCTTTTGCAAAGTGAGGATCATTACAAATATTAAAGCTCCTTATTTGATGTGCAAGTATGACCAAGGTGAAATGTTGCAATGTAATCACTGCAAGTGTGAGCACTTGATTACTGGCAAGGGTAGCTAACATACCACATTTATGGGATAGGAAATTTGAATACACTTCCTGCCAACTTTCTACATTCCAGTCTCCATTTTTCTGATGGGAATTGCCTTTATACACTAGTCCTGCTATAATTAAACCTTCCTGCCAGTAACAGGAGGTGTACCTGCAGAAATACATTTGCAGTGCAGTTTCTATGATAAAAGTGAATACAGAAATTTATTTTGGAAATATGAAAGCGTAGAAAGCCTAACTTTAAAATGAAGACTGAATGACATCTGTATACAAGATGCACTTAGTCTCCTCTGATGACACTTCGCCGGTATAGGCTTGACTCCTCATGCTAATTCTTTTTATATTTGTTCATGGGATGTACACTGGCAAAGTCAGTATGCATTGCCCAATCCCAATTGTCCTCGAGGTGGTGGTTGTGGGCTGCCTTCTTGAACTGCTGCAGTCATTCTGGCATAGGTACTCACGTCACCTTGTTAAAGGAGGGAATTCCAGGATTTTGACCTAGCAACATTGAAGGAACAGTGATATAGTTCCAAGTCAGGATGGCGTGTGACTTGGGAGAAGCTTGCAGGCGGTGGTTTTCCTGCACTTATTCTCGTTCTTGTTGGCAATAGAATTCTCAGGTTTGCAAGGTGTTGAAGAAACGAGCTGCTACAGTGCATCTTGTGGATGGTGGTGGAGGGAATGAATGTTTAAGATGGGGTGCCAATCAGACAGGCAGCTTTGTCACGGATGGTGTAAAATTTCTTTAGCGTTGTTGGAGCCATATTCATCCAGGCAGGTGGAAAGTATTCCAACACATTCCTGACTTGTGCTTTGTAGATGGTGGAAAGGCTTTACAAAGTCGAGAGGTAAATTACTCGTCCAACCTCTGACCTGCTCTTGTAGCTTCAGTATTTATATGGTTGGCGCAGTTAAATTTCGGGTCAATAGTAACCCCCCCAGGCTGTTAGAGGAGGATTCCGCATTGGTAATGCTGTTGAGTGTCAAAGGGAGGTGGTTAGATTCTCTTTGGAGATTGTCATTGCCTGACACTTGTGTGGCGCAAATATTACTAGCCACTTATCACCCAATCCTGAATGTTGTCCAGCACTTGCTGCAACTGGATTTGCGGTATCTGAGCAGTCACGAATAGGACTGAACGCTGCAATCATCAGTGAGCATCCCAACATCTCAACTCATGATCGAGATGATTGCTGAAGAGGCTGAAGATGTTTGGGCCTAGGTCACTACCCTGAGGAATTCCTGCAGCGATGTCCAGGAGAGATTGACTGATCAATACAAATTCAATGATCCAATGGCCTCGAGCTGGGCTGATAGGCAATGGGATTCCCTCCCTCTGACCTCTAACTAGAGGTCTGTGCTGTCAGTGCCCATCCTCTGTGGAACAGACAATCCATATTCACTATTCAGACTGACATGAAGACCAATCTCTTTGCCAAAGCTGTCTGGCACATACGTATATGTATCTGTGTAATCTCCTCTCAAAAACCCTTAAATCAGCTGAAACTCTGAATTTTGAATAAAATGCCACCTGCTGGGGAATTAATGCACTGCAACACATGGTCCCAGAAATTTCATCAGCCATTTACAGATGAATGAATCCTTTGCCACCTCCAATTTAACATTCCTAGACATATCCAGACTAAAATTCTATCAAGACCTGGTTAAACCGAGCAAAATCCAAACAGTAACGTGAATCACTAATGCAATGTCCAACGTTAAAAATTGAGAACCTGACGAGGTTGGACACTTGGATTAAACTCCAGTTTAAGCTGAGGGTCTGAAAGTCCCCTCTATATTCTGGATGTCAGGGTCTGATATAAAATGAGTTTAGCCCATCTTAGCACAGTCACTAAGGACTCAGAGAACAGTTGGAGGGACAGTCCTGAGGGAGTGCCGTACTATTGGAGGTACTGTTTTTCAGATGAGATGTAAAAGATCCCATGGCATTATACAAAGAGCAAGGATGTGAAAGGAGTGTCAAAATTGTCAGTTCATTCTTCTTTATAACTTTCCATTGTGGTACAAAGCAAGCAGCCAGTATGAATGCAATGTTGAGCATTACCTCTTTCCGCCTGTAAATTTTAGATCAATTTGACAGTAAGAACAAAATTGCATTTACAGAACATCTTCCAGGAGGTCACGAAAATGTTACATCCACTCATTTACTTTTGAAGTGCAGTCAAGGTTAGTTTGCAGGCAAACACATAAAAAGACTCCACAAATGGCAATGAAAGCAGTGATCAGATGATCTAATTTAGTGACTTTGGCTGAGGAATAAATATTTCCAGTGTCATGGGATCTTTTACATCACTTGACAGAGAAGATGGGGCCTTGGCTTAACACCTCATCTGAAATATGGGACCTCAAACAGTGCAACGTTCCCCCAGTGCTGCCCCTCTGGCGGCTCAGCGCTCCCCCAGTATTGCCCTGCTGCACATGCAGCAATTGCCCAGTACTGTGCTGCAGTGTCAACCTGCATTCTGGGTTGGGACTTGAACCAATGACTTTTATAACTTTGGGGAGGGTATGTAAGTGAGCAGAAGCAGCGAACAGAAAATAAATATGTATAATTTTATCTCACCTTTAGTACACCATTGCTTTCATATAAATTGTCAAGCAGCTCCATCAGAGGCTACTTGGTGCGAGGTCATTTCGATGAAGCATGTGTCAGATTTGAAAGGGAATATGAATTGTGTGGATTCTCTGCTTGTCAGAGGCAGATAAGGAAAAAACACCCGCAAAATAAAACAAGTGCACAATTCTGCGGATGCTGAGAATCTGAAATAAAAACAGAAAAGCGCTGGAAATTTTGAGTGGGTCTGACAGCATCTAAGGAGAGGGAGAGAGAAACAGAGTTAATGTTTCAGGTCTGTGACATTAACTCTGTTTCTCTCTCCATGGATTCTGCCAGGCATGGGTGATTATTTCTAGCAATTTCTGTTTTTATCCTGCAAAAGTAAGATTGGCTGCAGCCACAAAAGACTGATTGAAACAAAATGTTTTCTCCTCTTAAGACAGAGGAAGCAGTTAGCTATGGTGACACTGTGCTCAAAAAGAGGGCAATGTACTGGAACAAACCATCAAGAGCAAACCTTTGCTCTTGAAATACATTGATTGTGCTCCCAAAAACACACAGAATCACAGAATTGTTAAGATGCAGGAGGCGGCCATTCAGCCCATTGTGGCTGCACACTGCATCCTTTTCTGTGTAATGCAGGGGTGGGGTGGAAATAATTGCCTCCCTCCTCAGGTTTAGATTCGAAGATTTTTTGAACTCTCCTTTCTCCAAATTAATAAAAAGAACACACAAAGCAAGGTTTAGTAATAAAGATTGGATAAAAATGTTGAGGAAACTTTTCGAAACCTGTTTTAATGTTATGATGCTCAAAAAACGCTTACAAACTAAGGTGACATCGGCTTGTCAAAATAACAGAAATGCACTCATTAGATTGATTGCAGGTATGTTTAAATATTTAACAAATTAAACAAAACGTTCAGGGCATAAAACTAATCAGGTATAAGTTCATCAGGCCAAACATGCCTTACCTGAAAGGGAAAGGAAGTGAAGTTCTAACTTAGAGCATTAACAATGATAAAATACACATTTTCAGAGGGCAATTTTCAAAGTGGTGGGTTGGGAATGGATAGAGATAAAAATTTTAAAAATCTTAAACCCTGTGGGTTAAAGGAGGCAAGACGGACGGATTGCGTTGGGGGTGCAGGGGAGCAGCCAATCTGCTCCCTGGGTGGGGACATTTAAATTTTACAATGTTTAATAAGTCTTGGAGATTTAACTCTGGCCAGCTGCAATTTCCAAATGGAGGAGAGGATTACTTTTAGAAAGACAAGTGCCTTTACTGCACTTCTTATGGGCCAGAAAGAGGAGGACTGCTTCACTCTGGCCTGTTCCCTCCAATCATCCCGCCTTATCTTCTTCCCTGCCATCAGAAACTGTTTCTGGAGTCAGGGATCAGACCCTCTCCCACACCCCAAACAGGATTCAGATTCCCTAGAGATAAAAACAAAAAAACTGAATCTGCTCCTGAGGCTGCACCCTCCATTAGGAGTGTTCCTTGCCTGACAGGGAGCCAAGCCTGTCAACCAGCCTGGCTTCAAGGCGGAGATCCTGTTCTAAAATAAATAAAATGCAGCAATGGAGTTAAAACTCTCAGAGCACACGGAGGAGCCTGGACCAAAGCTCCTCTGCCAGCTCCTGCAACTGCTCCTGTGGATAGGGGCCTTGATGTTGGTCCGCCTTAATTCAACTTAGCCAAAGTATCTTTACTCATCCCAAGGTTTAATGTCTTGTAAAGGAACGGACTTTTGGTCAAACTGAAGTTTGGTTATATTTTTCAAGCAACAAATTAGCACCTGCAAATTAACACCACCTGACACATGAATGAGCCCAATCATGTTCAAACGAACACCGTGTCGTGAGAAATAAATATGGCTTGTTAAAAACAATCCTAAACCCCAGTGCAGTTATGGGGTGGAAGGAGAAACACACTCTAGAATCAGTTTTGTGACTGCTTCACACAGCGTTACTAAATTACATGCAGGCTCTTCGAAGCATCCAGATCAAACCAGATGCATTGAGGGCTCCATTTTTAAAAAATTAAAAACTCATGTCAAATGAAAGCTTCTTGTGGAAACAGAAGACACTGGGTTAGGTTCTGCTTCACTTCTCCTGTTTACTCACCAAATAAGTGATACTCTTCAGATTGATATAATTGTTCATTTGAAGATCATTCAGCCGTCCGGGAGTTGCAATAACTATGTCCACTCCTTTTGTAACGACGTTGATCTGATCTTTACGGCTTCCTCCTCCATAAACACAAATGCTGCAAAATTAAACATCTGACAATTAAACACAGATCAATAGGAAACATGAGAATATTGAAATCTGTTCAAAGACATACAAGGATTCAAAAAAAAAATTCCCTTGTTCAAATGAATGGATCTGGAGCCCGAATTTCCACTGGGATTGGTCTGATCTGCAATGGGATTGCCTTAACCTCCTAATGTAACTTCAGTGCCATGTGAAATGTATCATTGGAGTGGAGGATGTGTAGTAATGCAACAGTCTTCAATCTGAAATATTAACTAATTTCCTGTTCCTGTGTAAACTGTAATGAAAGGCACCATCGGAACAGTCCTCCCCATGTCACTGCCCCCTTCTTTGTGCAAACCAGTTCAGATGTGTATTCTGGAAGTGAGTCACTGTTCACCTTCTCTGAGGTGGTGTAAGGTTCCAAAATTGGACAGAAACTGAAGGTACAGTTATCTACAGTAAAAAGAAGATACTGCAAATATTGACAATCTGAAATAGAGAGAGAAAAAGCTGGAAAGTACTTAGCAGGTCTGGCAGCATCTGTGCAAAGAGCAAGACAGAAATTCTGAGGAAAGGCTAGCAACTTGAAATGTTAACTGTGTTTTCGTTGATACAATTGCTCCCTGACCTGAGTATTAGTAGCATTTTCTGTTTTTATTACATCTTTATCCAGCAGACTTTATTGATGGACTCAGAGTATTGATTGTGAAGCATCAGTTGCCTTCACTGTTCACTTTGCTGTTCTTGGTATCAGTAAGGCTTACCTGCACTGACACAAACGTACAAGGCTGTTGGGACACTGAGCTACACAGGCATCAACAACACCACTCTATCAAGTGGGGCTGAAGACTGAGCACAGCAAAGACTTTAAGCCCAAAAAATCCTGTGAGAAAAAGCCACAAGAGGGAGACTGGAATCAGAGGCCCTGAGAAATATTTTTAGCTATATTTTGTTACAACATTCCACATTTTCCAATACCGGAGAGATGGAACCTATGGTACAGATATGATTCTGTGAGCCACGGTTGTAGGCCTGTGGAACAGTTTGCTCAGCAAGGTGTATGTACAAAGCAAACCACATCATTAAACATTCATTTTGTAGGCATGATTGGACGTATTAAGGTCTAACATTTGAGAAACCAGCAGGCAAGATCAACTGGCCAGTCAGAGTGCCCTCCCTGTACTATTAAATATCCTGTAAACTCAGTGACTGCAAGGCCAGGAGAGTTATGGTGAGGTTTGCATACAAAAGGTTGGAGATTGTGGATGCAAAGATAAAACAGATCACATGAAAGTAGTTCTCTCCAACTGTTAGCTTAACTTATTGAACAGCTATCATCAGTACCTCTTAATTCTTTTGTAACTGTACTTGTTGCACTCTTCCTGTATCTGAAGAGCAAGCTCTCTAGTTGGAGTAAGGACCAACATCCCAGGGCCATCACCCTTCTCCCGCAGCCTAAATAAAAACAAAGCTGTTACGCAGTACAGACATGGCACAATCCAATGGGATAGAATGATACCCTCGATCAGCCTGGTGACCCCTAGCAAGTCTCAAAACAATTATAAGTATGTGCTTCTCAACACAACATAGAGGCTGAGGCCTTACCCTGGAATATTGATATCAACACGATGAATGATGTTTCAGTATCAAAATTTTAACATTGAGAAGTAATTTGACATCAAATATATTGTATCATTTAGAATGTACCTGATTTACCAATGAGCTAAAGAACCAGCAAAGGACTACTTACCCAACAATACAATCCTTGGCAGCTGCCAACAGCAAATGACCATTAAATGCAATCACAGCATAACAACTGAATAATGAGCTATGGAATGTTTACAGCGCAGTAACTACACTGATTAACGATTACAGACATAGAAACTAGCACTGGGCCATCATACCTGTGCTGACTCTTTCAAAGAGCAGTCATGTTTCATCCACCCCTTTCTTTATGCCCATAACCCTGCAAGTTCCTTATCCTCAAGCAATTGTCCAACTCATTCGAAATTATTTATGGAGCCAGCTTCAACCACACATTCAGGTGGAGCATTTCTGCTCCCAACAAGAGTGAAATAAAATTTTCATCTTCCCTCTAGGTCTTTTGCCAATGATTTTGAATTTACAGCTACTGGTTATGGACAATAAATGTTCCTTATTTGCTTGAGCAAAACCTTTCATCATCTTGAAAATTTCAATTAGGTCACTTCTTTAACTAATCCATACCCTATCTGAAGCCCTTACATCTTTTCTGAAGAATGGTGCCAGAATTGTCCACATTACTCCAACTGATACCTAACCAGTGATTTATAAATTTCTAGCATGATCTCTTTGTTTTTATATTCTATTCTTCTATTTATAAAGTTAAGGAACCATATGCTTTTTCAACTACCTTATCAACTTGCCCTACCACTTTAAGGAGTTGTGGATATGTATACCAAGATCTCTCTGCTCATCTACATTTTTCAGAATAGTGACATATATAGTATATTTTCTTTTCATATTAATCCTTCCAAATTGTTTCACTTCACATTTCCCTGCATTGAACTCCAATATGTAATACTTCTGTCCATTTCATCATCCTGAAGCCTATAATTATCCTTGTTAGTGCGGTAATCTCACTGAATAATGGTTACAATGAGATAATCTCAACAATTAATGATATTAGGGCAGTAATCTCTGAGGAACTGGACAATGAACAATGGCATGGTTGAGAGTTGTGAATGATGTGAAACTGTTTGAACCTTGCTCTGTATATACTGCACCAGTTTACTTGAACATTTTGAAAATGTACAGGCTATGGAATTAGTCATGATAGTTTTTTTTTCACAGGTATTTTTGCTGCACTGGTTTCACACCACATGCTGTGTGCTCATTTTGGTTCCTGTTACAAAATGGAGAATATAAGAAGCTAAACGTGTTGAGACTTCAACTGATTCATTTGAAACAAACAACAGATTAGATTAGAACTACGACACAGAAGCGAAATCCATTGCTGAATGATGTCTGAGGCGGTTCCAATGCACAGGAATGTCTGTCCTGAGTTCAGGCTAGGAAAACAGTATCATTATGTTTCAAGCAGCGAGACTTCATTTGAGGCACTGATAATAGTCTTTGCAACAAGGTTACTTGTTCAAGTCACATGCTTATGGTGTGCGCTAAAGCCAAGCAATTAATGCAAAGAAATACATTCAGCAAAGCCGCTGACGCTGCAGTTTATGCGAAGCCCAGGGTTAGTCAGGCAGTCTGACTGAAAACTGACAAATGTTCATGATTTCTTCAACTCACCATTGAACTTTTGCTTCAATTTTATTGGTACTCCAATGACCACTGAACCACTGAATTTTAAACAAAATTACACCATATATTTATCTCCATTCCCCTCAGTACCAATCCACATAACACCAAAGGACTCTCCCCATAGTCCCATCCCACTACCATTTTCATTCTCCTTTTTCAAATATTTAGCTCCTTTGTATGAAGGACTCTGCATCTTCCACTGTCGCAATAGCCAACATTCTTCGGCATTAAAAACACTTTTAATTGTTCCCCTGATGAGTTGGTGATCTGAAATTGATGCCCTTGCTACTGACTCAGCAACCAATGCAAACTACTTCCCAGAACATCCCTTTCATTCTTTCGAAGTACTAATCAGACAATCTTAAATACTATATTCTCATGGTGTTCAAATGAAGATGTCCTACTCTTGATCTATCCCAGCAACTCTTATGTTGTTGAACTCTGTTCCTCCCTTAGTAATTTCTCTCCTACATTCCATGCTTGTCACCTAACCCACTGCTCTTTCATTCCTCTCTTCTCATCTTACTCATCCCGGCCCTGGTACTGGCCTGTACCAGATGCCTGAACTCCTGACTTGATTTCTTGATAGTCCCGGGGATTGGAACATGCTGCCTAAGTGGTGAAGTCAATGCAATTGCCATTGGCTTAGTTATTTTTTTTGCCAGTTTTCAGCAGGCTGATGGAGACAATCATGGCAAAAAGCAGCAGAGTTTGCCTCACCACACGGTGCATTGCTTCTGTACTCAGCTGATTTATATCGGATGAGGTTCAGCTCTATCAGGCCTGGCTGGAAGTGGAGGACACAGATTAATAATGTGAGAGGCGAAGGAGAGAAAGGAGTTGGAATGTGTATGTCAGAAAGCAATATAGAAAACAGGAAGTAACTTACATTGGCTGCAGGTCAAGGTGGATGAACCCAGGTAAAAGATACGCCAGAGTTTTTCCAGTTCCTGTCTGGGCTATTCCAATCAAGTCAATCCCCAGTAGAATTACTGGCCACGCTTGAGACTGAAGCATGAACACAATCCACACATAATAACATTAAGTTTCACTTGCATTCATAGAATGACCAGTTTACAGGAAAGCAGCTGAATATAAAGTGAAGTTTCCATACCTGGATAGGTGTTGGATGCTGGAACCCAACTCTCTTAATATTTGCCATGATCTCTGGATAATGCTGAAAAGCTTCCATAAATGTACGCACTGGATTAGGAATGTGCCGCTTTTTGCCTTCAATCATATCTTCACATATTATATTGTTGTTTAACTTTCTATTAAAATAAGCGCATCAGTTCAGAGAGATTCTTGCGAAGAGCATTTTAAGACATAGGACAACTTTAAAAAGAAACTTTGAAAGAATACATCACCTCCCAACCCCTTTCAGATCCTGGAGCCAAAGGAATAGGCAACTTGCTCTCAAGTTTCCTCTCAGTGAAGTCAACAAAATGCTGGAAGTTTGGTGAGTTGAGGGAGTTCAGTGAGGAGGGGAGGGAGGTGCTCCTTTGCTTTTTCTAACTTTTTCACCCTGTAGGAACTAGTTCTATCTGTTTGGTGAGTATTTGGTAAGTATCTGGTGAGCAGTTAAGGTCTATTCTACTCCTAAGGTTTAAAATAGTACAGGAATTTGTGGTAACATTATTAGAATACATAATTATTTTATTCAATTATTTTACTTAAGTAATTAATAAAAAACACATAAGGATGGCATGACAGGTGATGTGTCATGGCTGCAACATATAGGAGCACCTGGATACCAGTGTGATTCAAGGCAAACACGTCTGCAGTAGTGTCTGCGGGTTGAAGAGCTTAGGCTCATAGTCATTATTTTGGAGGCCAAGCTGCAGATACTGCGACACATCAGGAAGGGGGAAGGTTACCTGGACACTTTGTACCAAAAGGCAGTCACACCTGTTAGGATAAGGTCTTCTGATTTGGAAGGTGGCAGGGAGGCTGTGACTGTACCTGAGACAGGTAAGGGGACCCGAAGGCCAGGAGTGTCAGCCTCTGCAATTGTCCAACAGGTTTGAGGTTTTTTCAGCTTGTCTGGATGAAAGTGGGGTTTGCAGGGTGGATAAGCTGACTGACCATGGCACTGTGGTACAGAAAGCCATTCAAGTGTGGGGAGCAAAAGGAATGTAGTGGTAGTAGGGGACAGCATAATGAGGGGAATTGACACTGCCCTCTGCAGCGAAGAACGAGAGTCCAGATGGCTGTTTTGCCTGCCCAGTGCCAGGGTTCAGGACATTTGCTCAGGGCTGGAAAGGAACTTGCAGTGGGAGGGGGAGGACCCAGTTGTCATAGTCCATGTAGGTACCAACGACATAAGCACGATGAGGATGTGGTTCTAGGCACCAAATTAAGAAGCAGAGCCTCAAAGGTAATAATCTCTGGATTATTACCTGAGCTATGTGCAAATTGGCATAGGACAAATAAGATTATAGAGAAATTAATGTGTGGCTCAAAGACTGGTGTGGGATAAGTGGGTTCTGGTTTGTGGAGCACTGGCATCAGTACTGGGGAAGGTGGGGGCTGTACCATTTGGACAGTCGACACCCGAACCATGCTGGGACCAGTGTTTTTTTAAGCGAGCCGCATAACTAGGGAAGTAGAGGGCTTTAAATTAAACAAGGTGGGGTGAGGAATCAAGCTTGGGTAGATGTAGCAAATCAAGGGACAGAGTCAAGACAGGAGAACAAAATAGTAATATGGGGGTTAGAGAATGGCAGGAAGGGACAACTAAAAAAAATTAGGAAAAAAATCTAAGCGTACATCAAAAGTCAAGTCTAGGTGGTTGCAAAGATAACAAAAAGACAAAGCTAAAGGCTCTATATCTGAATGCGCGTAGCATTCAGAACAAAGTAAATGAATTGATAGCATACATTGAAGTAAATAAATAAGATTTGATAGCTATTATGGAGATGTGGCAGGATGACAAGGATTGGGTCCTGAATATTGAGGGTTATATAACATTCAAGAAGAGAAGGAAGCTAGGTAAAGGTGGAGGGGTAGCACTGTTAATCAAGGATGGCATTGGTCCAATAGTTACAGATGAAACTTGGTTCAGGAGATCAGGATGTAGAATTGTCTTGGGTGGAGATAAAGAGAAATGGGGAAAGAAGTTACTGGTGGGAGTGATCTATAGGTTCCCTAACATTAACCATAATGTAAGACAAAGTATCAAATAAGAAATATTAGGTGCTTGGAATAAAGCAAGGGCAATAATCATGGATGATTTTAATTTACATATAAATTGGAAGAATCAGATTGGCAGTAATAACCTGGATGAGGAGCTCATAGAATGCTTTCAAAATAGTTTCTTAGAGCAGCATACTTTGGAACCAACCAGAGAGCAAGTTATATTAGGCTTGGTATTGTGTAATGGGACAGGATTACTTAATGACCTCAAAGTAAAGGCACCTCTGGGTAGCAGCGAACACAACATGATTGAATTTTGCATCCAATTTGAAAGGGAGAAGAGTGGGTTTAAGACTAGTATTTTAAACTTAAATAAGAGCAACTATGGGCATTTTGGGCATAAGGACATGAAAGCTGAGCCAGCTGAAGTAAACTGGGATAGTAGGCTAGAGGATAGATCAGTAGAGAAGCAGTGGTAGAGATTTAAGGGGATATTTCAGAATACTCAGAATAAGGATATTTCCACTCTAATGGTTAACTAAAGAAGTTAAGGAAAGCATCAAACTTCAGGAAGAAAATGTATAACTGCACAAAGGTGAGTGGCAGATCAGATGATTGGTCAGAATATAAAGAACAGCAGAGAATGGATAAAAGGTTAATCAGCAGAAATTAGAGTATGAGAGCAAGCTAGCTGGAAATGTAAAAACAGATAAGAGTTTCTACAGGTATTTAAACAGGACAAAAGTAAAACGAGTGTTGGTCCTCTAGGGATGAGAACAGGGAGTTAATAGTAGATAATACGGAAATAGTGGATGAATTAACAAATATTTTGCTCTGTCTTCACAACAGAAGATACAAAAACATTCCAGTGATAGCTGTAAACCAGGAGGTGGAAGGGAGAAACAAACAGTGAAATTACAATCATTAGGGAAGCGGTACTGAGGAAACTGATGGAGCTGGGGGCTGGCAAGTCTCTGGGCCCTAATGGACTTCATCCTTGGGTCTTAAAAGAGGTGGCAAATGATGTGGGAGATGCGTTGGTGTTAATATTCCAAAATTCACTAGATTCTGGAAAGGTTCCATCAGTCTTGAAAGTATTAAATGTAACCCCTATAATCAAGAGAGGGAGGCAGAAAACAGGAAACTATAGGTCGGTTAGCTTGACATCTGTCATGGGGAAAGTGTTAGAATTGATCATTAACGAAGTTAAAGCTGGGCACTTAGAAAAACCTAAGGGTATCGGGAAGAGTCAGCATAGTTTTGTGAAAGGGAAGTCATGTTTAACTAATTTATTGGAGTTCTTTGAAGGAGTAATATGCGCTGTGGATAAATGGGAGCCTGTAGATGTATTGTACTTGGATTTCCATGCGGCATTTGATTATGTGCCACATCAAAGGTTATTGTAGAAAATAAAAGCTCATGGTGTAGGGGTGCAACATATTAGCATGGATAGAAGATTGGTTGGCTGGCAGAAAACAGAGGAGTATGCATAAATGGGTCCTTGTCAGATTGGCAGGATGTGATGTGTGGAGTGCTGCAAGGTTCTATGCCAGGGCCTTAACTTTTTATAATTGAAATCAATGACTTAGATGAGGGGAGCAAAGGCATGGTAGCTAAATTTGCAGATGACACAAAGGTAGGTAGGAAAGTATGCTGTGAAGAGGACATAAGGAGGCTGTAGACAGATGTAGATAGGTTGAGCGAGTGGGTAAAAATCTGGCAGATGGAGTATAAATGTGGGAAAATGTAGTTATTCACTTTGGCAGAAAGAATAAAAAAGCAGAATATTAATTAAATGGAGAACGGCTGCAGAATTCGGAGGTACAGAGGGATGGATCTAGGTGTTCTAGTGCATGAGTCACAAAAGGTTAGTATGCAGGTACGGCAAGTAATTAAGGCTAATGGAATGCTATCCTTTATTATGAGGGGAACTGAACATAAAAGTAAGGATGTTATGCTTCAGTTACACAGGGCTTTGGTGAGACCACATCTCGAATACTATGTGCAGCTTTAGTCTCCTTATTTAAGGAAGGATATAAATGCATTGGAAACAGTTCAGAGGGTTTACAAGATTGACATTGGAGTTTAAAAGAGTGAGGGGTAACTTGATTGAAATATATAAGATCTCGAACGATCTCAACAAGGTGGACGTGGAAAGGATGTTTCCACTTGGGAGTATTCCAGAACTAGGAGGCACTGTTTTAAAATTAGGGGTTGTCTTTTTATGACAGAGATGAGGAGAATTTTTTTTTCTCTCAGAGGGTTGTGAACTCTGCCTTAGAAGGTAGTGGAGACAGGGTCATTGAATATTTTTAAGGCAGAGGTAGACTGATTCCCTTGCCTGACAAGAATCAAAGATTATCAGGATAAGATGGGAACGTGGAATCTGAAACAAACAGATCAGCCATGATTTTATTGGATGGCGGAGCAAACTCGAGGGGCTAAGTGGCCTCCTTCTGTTCCTATCTTGCATGTTCATAGTATGTACATTGTTGCTTTTAAATCAGCTGTGAGGAGGCATTGCTAGGTCATAAAGGATGAAACTCTCCCTGCCTTAATTGGAAAACCCTGATTCCACTCAGTACCTCCCCACGAGTATAGCTGGAGGGAGGAAGATCAAGCAGAAAGCAAGAACACCATGTAGCTGTATCTTGATATAATGCACCATTCCATCATATCAGGGATGTGCCTCCCATTGTACATTTTAAACATGCACACAAGTGACTAGATGGAATTTTACCAAATGAAGTTCAGGAAATATGCTAACGTCTCAAACACCAGGGAGTTTCCAGGCCTTAGTTAAAAGGCAGACATTAGTCCCAAGGAAATCCCCCACAAGAATAATCTTCAACAAACTAGAATGGGCGTTATGAAAAACTACAGTCCACTAGATAACACATTGCATCGAACACAGTAAGGGGAACATGCATTGGTGGCATCCCTGCAATTTTCCATATCTTATTCATCCAAGAAAGTCCAGTCAAGGCGGATTCCCATAGCAGTGCCTATTGCTCATGTGGCAGATCATGCTCAAAATGGACACACTACAAGTCCTCCAGCAAATTTGCGACTAAATTACATATTCACCTGAACAAGTTGCCCATGAAGGTGCAACAGCACGAAGAAGGTGCCATATATTTAGTTCTTTATTCTTCCTTCATCATACAAAGACCCAGGTATTATGAAAATAGGTTTGGTTATGTGAATCTAGATTAAAGGCATAGAACCCCAAATCCCGGAATGTTCCAAATCATTATTTCCAAATCTATGCTGATTTCTCAATGTGACTGGCTGATTGTGAAAGGGTTGCTGTTCATAATTGAAGAAGCTGCAATGGTTACAGAAAGATAGGTTGACAGCTGACAATGACAGTGCGGATTTATGGGTAACATGGTTCCCTTTGTATATGGAAACCCTGTCAATACATGATGAAAGAACAGTGGAGTCAGCAGAGGGCAAGAGGAGGCAACTAACTGATGAATGGAGACCTAAAGGAATTACATCTGAAAATAGAGAGCTTAGGTATTGCTGAAAAGAGAGATATGTTGCTGAAGCTTTTCATCAGGACAAATGCAAGAATGTCAAAGTTCAAACTATCACAACAACTTATACAACAAGAGAAAAGGGTACTGATTGTTTCACAAAGGCATTGCCATGGAGAAAGCAATGAGAAACAATAGGCTCGCCAATATCCCGGGTAATTCAAAAAGACTGAAAACTTGAATACATTCCTTCTGTTTGCAGAGAAGAAATCCCTGCGCATGAATGTATGTTTTGTTTGTGTTCTTTGGATATTTCTGCAAATATTGCACACCATCTTTTCCCAATTCAACCATTTGGTGTGTTCCCATTTAAATTCATCTGCTGATGCTCAGTCCCTTATCTCAATCTAGATACTTTGAATGTTGTCCATAACCTTTATAATATTACTACTCTGTTTTTGTCCATCAGGACCATTTTGATTGGTCACTTTAAGGGGCAGGTGTGTTGGAGGATTTATTTGGTGGGCATGCTTGACCTTGGCAAAGACAGTTAGGGTATACGGGGACCAGAGTGCATAATGCATCTGCAATTGCCAACAGCTAGATGGGGGTGGTTGGTGGATAACAAAAACAGCAGAAGGTATAGGGAGCCCAGCAAAGTTACCCTGGCTGGAGAGACTATTTCCCTGAGGGATGGGATGGGAAGGGTGGATGAGATGACAGAATTGTGGCAAAAATTCAGGAACAACTATTTTTACAACCTATATAAAAACAAAAAAACTGCGGATGCTGGAAATCCAAAACAAAAACAGAATTACCTGGAAAAACTCAGCAGGTCTGGCAGCATCGGCGGAGAAGAAAAGAGTTGACGTTTCGAGTCCTCATGACCCTTCGACAGAACTTGAGTTCGAGTCCAGGAAAGAGCTGAAATATAAGCTGGTTTAAGGTGTGTGTGTGGGGGGCGGAGAGATAGAGAGACAGAGAGGTGGAGGGGGTTGGTGTGGTTGTAGCGACAAACAAGCAGTGATAGAAGCAGATCATCAAAAGATGTCAACAACAATAGTACAATAGAACACATAGGTGTTAAAGTTAAAGTTGGTGATATTATCTAAACGAATGTGCTAATTAAGAATGGATGGTAGGGCACTCAAGGTATAGCTCTAGTGGGTTTTTTTTTTATTTTATATAATGGAAATAGGTGGGAAAAGGAAAATCTTTATAATTTATTGGGAAAAAAAAAAGAAGGGGGAAACAGAAAGGGGGTGGGGATGGGGGAGGGGACTCACGACCTAAAGTTGTTGAATTCAATATTCAGTCCGGAAGGCTGTAAAGTCCCTAGTCGGAAGATGAGGTGTTGTTCCTCCAGTTTGCGTTGGGCTTCACTGGAACAATGCAGCAAGCCAAGGACAGACATGTGGGCAAGAGAGCAGGGTGGAGTGTTAAAATGGCAAGCGACAGGGAGGTTTGGGTCATTCTTGCGGACAGACCGCAGGTGTTCTGCAAAGCGGTCGCCCAGTTTACGTTTGGTCTCTCCAATGTAGAGGAGACCACATTGGGAGCAACGAATGCAGTAGACTAAGTTGGGGGAAATGCAAGTGAAATGCTGCTTCACTTGAAAGGAGTGTTTGGGTCCTTGGACGGTGAGGAGAGAGGAAGTGAAGGGGCAGGTGTTGCATCTTTTGCGTGGGCAAGGGGTTGTGCCATAGGAGGGGGTTGAGGAGTAGGGGGTGATGGAGGAGTGGACCAGGGTGTCCCGGAGGGAGCGATCCCTACGGAATGCCGATAAGGGGGGTGAAGGGAAGATGTGTTTGGTAGTGGCATCATGCTGGAGTTGGCGGAAATGGCGGAGGATGATCCTTTGAATGCGGAGGCTGGTGGGGTGATAAGTGAGGACAAGGGGGACCCTATCATGTTTCTGGGAGGGAGGAGAAGGAGTGAGGGCGGATGCGCGGGAGATGGGCCGGACACGGTTGAGGGCCCTGTCAACGACCGTGGGTGGAAAACCTCGGTTAAGGAAGAAGGAGGACATGTCAGAGGAACTGTTTTTGAATGTAGCATCATCGGAACAGATGCGACGGAGGCGAAGGAACTGAGAGAATGGGATGGAGTCCTTACAGGAAGTGGGGTGTGAGGAGCTGTAGTCGAGATAGCTGTGGGTGTCGGTGGGTTTGTAATGGATATTGGTGGACAGTCTATCACCAGAGATTGAGACAGAGAGGTCAAGGAAGGGAAGGGAAGTGTCAGAGATGGACCACGTGAAAATGATGGAGGGGTGGAGATTGGAAGCAAAATTAATAAATTTTTCCAAGTCCTGACGAGAGCATGAAGCAGCACCGAAATAATCATCGATGTACCGGAGAAAGAGTTGTGGAAGGGGGCCGGAGTAGGACTGCAACAAGGAATGTTCCACATACCCCATAAAGAGACAGGCATAGCTGGGGCCCATGCGGGTACCCATAGCCACACCTTTTATTTGGAGGAAGTGAGAGGAGTTGAAGGAGAAATTGTTCAGCGTGAGAACAAGTTCAGCCAGACGGAGGAGAGTAGTGGTGGATGGGGATTGTTCGGGCCTCTGTTCGAGGAAGAAGCTAAGGGCCCTCAGACCATCCTGGTGGGGGATGGAGGTGTAGAGGGATTGGACGTCCATGGTGAAGAGGAAGCGGTAGGGGCCAGGGAACTGGAAATTGTTGATGTGACGTAAGGTGTCAGAGGAATCACGGATGTAGGTGGGAAGGGACTGGACAAGGGGAGAGAGAAGGGAGTCAAGATAACGAGAAATGAGTTCTGTGGGGCAGGAGCAAGCTGAGACGATCGGTCTACCGGGGCAGTTCTGTTTGTGGATTTTGGGTAGGAGATAGAAGCGGGCCGTCCGAGGTTGGGCAACTATCAGGTTGGAAGCTGTGGGAGGGAGATCCCCAGAGGAGATGAGGTCAGTGACAGTCCTGGAAACAATGGCTTGATGTTCAGTGGTGGGGTCATGGTCCAGGGAGAGGTAGGAGGAAGTGTCTGCGAGTTGACGCTCAGCCTCCGCGTGGTAGAGGTCAGTGCGCCAGACAACAACAGCACCACCCTTGTCAGCGGGTTTGATGACAATGTCAGGGTTGGACCTGAGAGAATGGAGTGCAGTAAGTTCAGAGAGAGACAGGTTAGAATGGGTGAGAGGAGCAGAGAAATTGAGACGACTAATGTCGCGCCGACAGTTCTCAATGAAAAGATCGAGAGAAGGTAAGAATCCAGAGGGAGGGGTCCAGGTGGAGGGAGAATATTGAAGATGGGTAAAAGGATCCGTTGAACTGGGAGAGGACTCCTGCCCAAAGAAGTGAGCCCGGAGACGAAGACGGCGGAAGAAGAGTTCAGTATCATGCCGAGCCCGAAATTCATTGAGGTGAGGGCGTAAGGGTATGAAACTAAGTCCTTTGCTGAGCACTGAACGTTCAGCATCGGAGAGGGGAAGGTCAGGGGGTATAGTGAATACACGGCTGGGGTTGGGATTGGAAGATGGGGTGGGGACGGAGGGACAGGCAGGGGTGGAGGGTCCTAGATGGGTGTTGGTGTCGATGAGTTGTTGGAGCTTGCGTTCCTTAGCACTTGAGAGAAAGAGAAAAAGTTTCTTGTTGAGGCGTCGGATGAGCCGAAGGATAAAATGAAACTGGGGGCACGCGCAGCTTTGAAAAAGGGTACGGCGGTGCTGCTGGAGGGAGAGGTCGAGTGTGTTCATATGGCGGCGCATGGCACTGAGCGTGGATTTCAGAATGTGACGGGAACAGCAATCCGAGAAACGTTTTATGTCCCGGAGATACCTGTAATCCTGGGTGGGTTCGAAACATGAGGGGTGGAATTTCAGTTGAAATCCATGTGGGGTAAGTCGGAGACGGAGACAGTCACTGAGAAAGGAGATATGGCTGTGAAAGCGGGTTTTAGTAAACATTTCCGCCAACTCCAGCATGATGCCACTACCAAACACATCTTCCCTTCACCCCCCTTATCGGCATTCCGTAGGGATCGCTCCCTCCGGGACACCCTGGTCCACTCCTCCATCACCCCCTACTCCTCAACCCCCTCCTATGGCACAACCCCTTGCCCACGCAAAAGATGCAACACCTGCCCCTTCACTTCCTCTCTCCTCACCGTCCAAGGACCCAAACACTCCTTTCAAGTGAAGCAGCATTTCACTTGCATTTCCCCCAACTTAGTCTACTGCATTCGTTGCTCCCAATGTGGTCTCCTCTACATTGGAGAGACCAAACGTAAACTGGGCGACCGCTTTGCAGAACACCTGCGGTCTGTCCGCAAGAATGACCCAAACCTCCCTGTCGCTTGCCATTTTAACACTCCACCCTGCTCTCTTGCCCACATGTCTGTCCTTGGCTTGCTGCATTGTTCCAGTGAAGCCCAACGCAAACTGGAGGAACAACACCTCATCTTCCGACTAGGGACTTTACAGCCTTCCGGACTGAATATTGAATTCAACAACTTTAGGTCGTGAGTCCCCTCCCCCATCCCCACCCCCTTTCTGTTTCCCCCTTCTTTTTTTTTTCCCAATAAATTATAAAGATTTTCCTTTTCCCACCTATTTCCATTATATAAAATAAAAAAAAAACCACTAGAGCTATACCTTGAGTGCCCTACCATCCATTCTTAATTAGCACATTCGTTTAGATAATATCACCAACTTTAACTTTAACACCTATGTGTTCTATTGTACTATTGTTGTTGACATCTTTTGATGATCTGCTTCTATCACTGCTTGTTTGTCGCTACAACCACACCAACCCCCTCCACCTCTCTGTCTCTCTATCTCTCCGCCCCCCACACACACACCTTAAACCAGCTTATATTTCAGCTCTTTCCTGGACTCGAACTCAAGTTCTGTCGAAGGGTCATGAGGACTCGAAACGTCAACTCTTTTCTTCTCCGCCGATGCTGCCAGACCTGCTGAGTTTTTCCAGGTAATTCTGTTTTTATTTTTACAACCTATTATTCAAAAGCTATTCTGTGTATTAAAAATAAAGATCCACTAGATTGGAATGAAGAAGTTTTAGAAAAGCTGTCAGATAAATTCTAGAAATGATGATGATAACAGTCTATACCCTCAAGAATTTCTACACTGTCGAACTCCAACGGGCATGCATCACTCAAACTTACACTCAAGAAAGGAGCAGTTATAATATTGCTACAAAACCTGAATCCTAAACAGGGACATTTTCATGGAACAAGATTGGTAGTTAGGAAGCAATTTTCTTCAAATGACAGATGCTGAAATTATTTCCTTGAAATCTGGTTATGAAGTCTTTATTCTTCAAATAATATTGAGCCCATCAGATGTAAACCTACCTTCTCAGCTCAGGAGAATGCAGTTCTCAATTAGACTTTCATATTCTATGATTATAAACCAAGTCACAAGGCTGGATTCTTGACAAAATTTGTATTTATATTCCTCAGCTGTTTTTACAAATGGACAGCTTTTTCCAGAGTGAGAGGTTTTAATTCTCTTAAAGTCTTTGATGAAAAAAATAATTAGGAATTAAGTATTTAAAGAAGTATTGTTGCAATAAAGATATTAATTTGACATAAATGTTTTGAGCGTGTCTGCTGGTTACAACATACACTTCACCATGGAGCTTAGTATTATCAGCAAGTTTCACATTATAAATACCTTTACCAACATGTAAACAGTAGGGTGTCCACAAAAGATTGTTGCTAGATTTCACTCAATACTGCCCTCCCTCCACACCAACATGGCTTTCAATTTATCACTGCTAGCCTTTACCTCCTACTGCAGGCATTCAATCTAGTTAGATATATCCAAATTAATTCTCTCGAACAGAGCTTGTGAAGCCATGTGGCTATAGACCTGCTCCAATGATGGGAAAGCCTAGAGTAGGAATTTTGCCGCACTGCAATTCATAACCTGCAATGGGCTCTGCCAACTGACAGTCAAGCCACAAGGGTCAATGAAAGAACAGTGCAGGAATAAAAAGGGGAAGTGAAAAGGAGAGAACAAACAGTAATAAAGGAAGAAAGACTGATTCAAAAACAGATGAGGGGGAAGGAGTGATTCATTGTGGGATATCCACTGCTGTTAACCATAGTGAGGGAGATACAAGTGGGAATTGAATGAGTTTCCACTGGAGCCAGGCCAATAACAGTTGGAATCACTGCCCTAAGATTTTCAGGACACCAAGAAAAAGAAAGGCCAGCAAGTCAATATTATTGCTTCAGTAAAACACCATCACTCAATGTAGCTAACCTTTCACTGGCTTCTCATAGGCAGGAAACGAAAGGTAGATTCATTCTCGATCTATATTATAACCTTTACAATTCACCTTTCCTCTCAAGCTAACTATTAAAACATGTTAGCACTTGCACTAATATTCTTTTGCCACATGCATCTGAGGCAATTTAAATAGTCAGAATTGCGGATAACTAATGTTAATCTTCCCTCCACTGAATACTCAGCTCTAAGCCATCTACAAGCTCCTTCCAAGTCACACACCATCCTGGGTTGGAACTATATTGCCATATCTAAAGCCTAAAAAAAGTTAAACCTAACCAGGGACAAAACACTATTAAAAGTGAATTAAAATGTCTGTACAGCAATGCACAGAGTCCATAATAAAGCAGGGAGCTGGAGGCATACATGCACTGGGAGGAACCAGACATAGTAGCAAGTACTGAGACAAGGCTACAGAAAAATCAGGACTGGGAATTAAACATTGCAGGGTATAACATGTTTTGAAAAGACAAATGGGGAAAACGGAGAGATGCAATAGCTGTACATATTAGGAATAACAAAATGGCAGTAGCAAAAAGGGATGTAGCTATCAGCTAGACAAAAATAGAATCCATATGAATAGAGATAAAAGATAACAGAGGATCAATCACACTAATAGGTCTACAAACCACCTAATAGTGGGAAAGGCGGAGGAAGAAATATGCAAACAAAAGGAAATGAAGTAAAAAACAAAATAATAATCATGGGGGATTTCAACTACTCTGATATTAATAGGACAGGAGGGGTAGGTAAAGGGGATGCTACAACGACTATGGGTCATGACAACATCCTGGCTAATACTGAAGATTTGTGCTTCAGAATTAGTCGCACCCCTAGCCAAGCTCTTCCAGTACATCTCAAACTCTGGCATCCATCCGACAATGTGGAAAATTGCCCAGGTATTTCCTAGCCACAAAAAGCAGGACAAATCCAATCTGGCCAATTACCATCCCATCAGTCTACTCCTGATCATCAGTAAAGTGATGGAAGGTGTCACTGACAGTGCTATCAAATGTCACTTACACTGCAATAACCTGCGCACTGATGCTCAGTTAGGGTTCCTCCAGGGCCACTCAGCCCCTGATTTCATTACAGCTTTGGTCCAAATATGGGCAAAAGAGCTGAACACAAGAGGTGAGGGGAGAGGGACTGCCCTTGATATCAAAACAGAATTTCACCAAGTGTGGTATCAATGAAGCCTAGCAAACTGAATTCAAAGTGAATAAGGAGGATAACTTTCCACTGGGTGGAGTCCCATTTAGCAGAAACTGAACTGGTCCTGCCATATAAATACCATAGCTACAAGAGTAGGTCAGAAATCGGGAATTCTCAGGTGAGTAGCTCACCTCCCGACTCCCCAAAACCTGCTCACCATTCACAAGGCATAAGTCAGGTGTGATGGAATACTCTTCACTTACCTGAATGAGGGCAGCTCCAACAACACTCAAGACCCCATCCAAGACAAAGCAGCCGCTTGATTTGACACCCCATCCAGCAACTTAAAACATCCATTCCCTCCACCACTGACGCATATTTGCAGCAGTGTGTACCAATTACAAGATGTACTACACAACTCACCAAGGCCCCTTCGACAGCACCTTCTAAACCTACAACTTCTACCACCTAGAAGGACAAGGGCAGCAGTAGCATGGGAGCACCACCATTTGCAAGTTCCCCTCCAAGCCACATACCACTCTGACTTGGAGCTATATTACTGTTCCTTCACTGTTGCTGGGTCAAAATCCTCAAACTCTCTTCCTAAAAGTACTGTGGGTTTACCTGCATCATATGATCTGCAGCGGTTCAAGAAGGCAATTGACTATTACCTCCTCAAGGGCAATTAGGGATGGGCATCAAATGCTGGCCTTGCCAGCATCACCCGCATCCCATGAAAGAATAAATGTAGGGATTCCATTCTTTTTTTGTGCTCAAATGGACCAGCTTCATTTTTGGAGCCTCTCTGAAGGACCACAAGTGGGCCCAATTAGCGAAAACTCCCAATGGTGATTAATTCAGTCTTGGGTGTGGGCAGTTTCTTGTGCGAGGCTGGCTTATAGTACGATGTTTTTAAAATGAGTGCAAAGAATCACGGAAACATGATACGCGTTAAATACAATTTATGCTTAAAACTCTGATCGTTTGCACTGGTTTCGCCAATTTTGGACTAATTATATCGAAAATAAAAAGCATAATTGACAGAAACTCTACGCCCACAGCACAGAAATGTAAACTTTGCACTTTATGCAAAATATGCAATACAAGTACAATCTACTCCAGCTAATTGGAAATTGTTTTATTCCTAAAAAGTAGAACTGTCCATTAATTTGAAGAAACTAATTTAAATGAACAGCGCATGAAGGATTATTTTGCACAATTTTAATTTAAAATGCAGTAGACGTATTATACAATGACCAGACCAAAATTAGCACAGGTCAAAGGAAGGACTGAAAAGTCTGAATGTATGGCTTGCTCTCTCACAGGGTAGGATTACAAGTACTATGAGTAAATACACTGCTCTTGCCAAGAGAAGGACTGAAAGAGATTGATAACTTTACAGCTATCAGCTCTTCCTATCTGGTTACAAGGCAACTCCCTATTCAAAATGACTCTTCAGAGACTGGGCTGTTTAATATAACAGTGGAAAGTGTTGCTTTAAGACACTGAACTCCTGACCCTGTTCCACCTGGAACTGCTTGTGTGAAGGGTCTACCTACACCCGGAGCCAGAATGTGGAACTCGGGGCCCAGTTCCTTCCTCGCAAATACCAAATGACTTATCAACACTCTCGCTGCAGCTTTCCAACAAATACAGCAGTGAGGAAGGTCTTTACTGAGATCTAACGGCACAAAAAGAACTACATCTGCCAGAATAATCATTCAACATTTGTGTAGCAATCAGGGCAAAAAAGTCACCAAAACACAGATGGCAAAAGCAATAATTCTCCTTTGCTGTCAGTGAGAAGTCAGCCATATTCCATAAAATGGAGAGCATGTCAACAGCTGATAACAGCTAAAGTGCAAATGCCACCACTCAAACACTACAACAATCAGGCAATTTAGAATTTAATCTACTTGCTTGCAGCTTTTAAATCCAAGGATTGCACAACTCTCTAATCAATTGAGCAAAGTTGGATGAGGCTGGCCACTTCTCCCCTTCGCCTACGGATATAGCACGTATACAAGATTTGCATTAATATAGCACCTTTCACAACTTAATGTTCCAAACTGCTTCAAAGCCAGTGAAGTACTTATTTTGAAAGAATCTTCACTGTTGTAATGTAGAAACATGGCAGCCAATTTGCATATTATAAGGTCCCAAAAACTGCAATTATATAAAAAATCAGGTAATCTGTTGTAGTGATACTGATTGAGGGATAAATATTGACCGGAACACAGGTGAGTATTCCCATGCTCTTCTTCAAAATAGTGCCATAGGATCTTTTCCATCAACCTGAGGGGGCAGATGAGATGAAGACCTGTGCAGACCTCATCTGAAAATTGGCCTCTCCAACAGTGCAGCCCTTCCTCAGTATCACCCCTCCGATGTTGCAGCCCTCCCTCGGTGCAGCACCTCCAACAGGGCATCACTCCCTCAATGCCAAGCCTCCGACAGTGCAACCTTTCCTTGGTATTGCCCTCTGACAGTGCTGCTGAATTTCATTACTGATCCTCCAACACTGTAACCCTTCCTTGGTGCTGCCTCTCTGACAGTATGGCACTCCTTTAGTATTACCTTAAGGAGTGCTGGCCTAGATTATGTGCTTGAATCTCTGGAGTAGGATTTGAAGCCACAATCTTCAGACATAGAGGCAAGAATCCTGCTCACTGAGCCATGACCAACATTACCTCTAATAGTTTTTTGAAGTTGCTAGCCAATTCATTTAATTACGCAGGCACTTTAAATTTTTTTGCACAGTTGCGCACGCAAAGTTACTGAAAGGGACTCGGCCTGGGTGGGAACTTTAAGGTTGCTGTATGTTCAAGCAGCTTAAAGGGAACATTGTTTTATAAGTGTCAGTCAAGGCCAATCTGTTCTGACTTGAGAGCGGAAAAGTAGCAGATGCTGCATCCTGGCCCATTTGAATGATATTGCATTTCAGCCTAGCAGAAGTACAACTAAGCATTGGATATGCAAGCCTGGAGATCAAACTGCCAGATAAATGCAAGAGAACTGCAGAATGGAAAAGGAAATCTTCAGTTTTTTTACTTGTTGGAGTTAAGCTCAAATCACTCAGAAATGTTTTGGAATATGTATCTCTGAATTTGCATTGTCAGATTCCAGAAAAAAATTACCTCCAATTTGTAACTTCTTCTGCTGTCATATTGACAACTGTCTCAGCTTCGATGTAGAAGTTTTTTTTAATTGGTGACAGGCCTTAATGCAAAAAGAGAAAGTTGTTATTGGTAAATCTGATTCTACCTGGTCAATCTTAATATGGGCTACTCAGCCTCAGCCTTCACTGGTGATCAGGGTTTCTGAGCATTTGTGTAATAAGGCAGAAAGGAAATACCAACCAGCCCACTTCATAGCTTCGTATTTCTCCTTGTTCTCACGCAATGAGTTCCAGTTGATGACAGGACGGGGCGAGTTCACGCTGCCACACTTGGCAGAGTAAGTGTCAAAGCTGGCCCTTGCACTGCTGCTAAATTTTGATGCAATGCCTTTAGAAGGATGAGCGGGGGAGGGAAGGAAAGAAAAAAAGAAAAACATTTAATGCTGATTTCCAATAGACTGTGAGCTTCTTTTCACATCTGGGATATCAAAATGAGTTGTCGAGTATCTGGGATCCAGAAATCTGTAGCAAACCAGCAACCACAAGCCCACAAAGTCTTACAGCACCATAAACTCAGCCCCACAAAACAAGCACATATCACCAATGTACATCTTGGCGGCTCACCTGGACAGAGTGCCCTTTGTACAATTACCCATAGAGCAAGAGAGAGCGGTAGGGACTGTAATCTGATTCAGGAGCTCCATAAATCTGAACATGAAACTGGACTGATGTGTGAAATCCACAATTCTAAAAAATTCATTTATGGGAAGTGGGCATTGCTGTCTAGGCCAGCACTTATTGTCCATCCCTTATCGCTCTCAAGGTGGGGTGGTGAGCTGCCTTCTTGAACCGCCCCTGTCCACATGGTGTAGGTACACCCACAGTGCTGTTAGGGAGGGTGTTCCAGGATTTTGACCCAGTGACAGTGAAGGATTATATCAAATGAGGGGCTTGGAGGGAAATTTCCAGGTGGTGGCGTTCCCATGTATCTGCTGCCCTCGTCCATCTAGATGACAGCAGTTGTGGGTTTGGGAGGGACTGTTTAAAGAGCCTTGGTGAGTTGCTGCAGTGCATCTTGTAGATGGTACACACTGCTGCCACTGTTTGTCAGTGTGGGAGAGACTGAATGTTTGTGGAAGGGGTGCAAATCAAGCGGGCCTACTTTGTCATGGATGATGTCAAGTTTCTTGAGCATTGTTGGAGCTGTACTCATCTAGCAAATGGAGAGTATTCTGTCACACTCCTGACTTTTTTTATTATTCGTTCGTGGGATGTGGGCATTGCTGGCTAGGCTAGCATTTATTGCCCATCCCTAATTAATAGTCAATCACATTGCTGTGGGTCTGGAGTCACATGTAGGCCATGTCAGGTAAGGACAGCAGGTTCCCTTACCTAAAGGGGCATTAGTGAACCAGATGGGTTTTTACAACAATTGACAATGGTTTCATGGTCATCATCAGACTTTAGAAGGCTTATGACGTGTAGATGGTGGACAGGCTTTGGGGAGTCAGGAGGTGAGTTACTTGTCACAGGATTCCTAGCCTCTGACTTGCTCTTGTAGTCACAGTGTTTTTATGGCTAGTCCAGTTTGGTTTCTGGTCAATGGTAATCCCCCAGGATGTTGATAGTGGGGGATTCAGTGATGGTAATGCCACTGAATGTCAAAGGGCGATGATTAGATTCTCTCTTGTTGGAGATGGTCATTGGCTGGCCCTGGTGTGGCACAAATGTTTCAAGCCTGGCTATTGTCCAGGTCTTGCTGCATTTGGACATGGACTGCTTCAGTATCTGAGGAGTTGCGAATGGTACTGAACATTTTGTAATAATCAGCGAACATCCCCACTTCTGACATTATGATGGAAGGAAGGCCATTGAAGAAGCAGCTGAAGTTGGTTGAGCCTAGGACACTACCCTGAGGAATGCCTGCAGTGATTTCCTGGATCTGAAATGACTGACGTCCAACGCCCACAACCATCTTCCTTTGTGCTGGGTACAACTCCAACCAGCGGAGAATTGTTCCCGATTCCCATTGACTCCAGCTTTGCTCAAGCTCCTTGAATCCACAGTCGGTAAAATTATGTTACAGGCATCAAGAGTTGAACCCCAGGGTCAGGTTTATCACAGCAACCTTCAATCGATGTGATGATTTTGTTTGGTTAATCAGTGGAGGTAATTCCCACCCCACCCAATGGTCAGTCAATGTAAACCCCACTGCCCACCCCATGTCAGTGTAAATGCCCCCCCAGCTCCAGTCAGTGTGGGCACTTTCCTACTCCCCATCCTCCCCCTGCTGAGCCAATCAGAGCAGACAGTCAGTGAACATTCTGGATAGAGCGGGGTTCATAAAGATTTGCAATAAAGTTGATGCAACATGACAAAACAACATTTGAACCTAAAAATGAAGCATGTGACCTTTGTACAAAAGCAAGGACCTCTCAGACTTACTTTGATCAGTCCTCCTAGCTCCATTCACCTCATCTGTATTTCTCCTCTCGACAATATTCTCAATCAGTTCCTTGGCTTTCATTTGGGCTGCGTGGCTGCCGAAGAGCTTCACTTCCACTTCAAAGTCTCCTTTTAATATCTAGCATGAAAAATATATAAAAACATACAGTTCATACGTTAACAGCAGAGTTGCCCCATTCTGGGGCAAAGCAGCTTATTTTAGTCTTTGTTTGTACTGATGCTTTCAGACAAGGAAAGGTAACAGGCTCCATTCTCCTTAGCAATGGTGTACACTTTTATTTGGAGCATTAGTGAGCTGCTCACATTATGGGTTGGTCTGAGTGGCAGTCTAATCCAGATCTGCTGCATTCAACCTTTGAAAGGATATCAGTTCTGTCACAAGAGGCACACAATATTTAATCTTATTACTGTATTGCAATGCTCCAACTGATGTTTGTCCTGTTTTTAGGAATGTATGAATGTTTCAGAATTGATGCTGGTTTGGTTTTTGTTTTAAGCTGATTAATATTGCTTCTACCGTAGGTTGCATAATTGCATTCAAGAGATAACATTAATATTGAATGTTTAGTGGAACATCCTCCCTGTTTTGAACAGTATCCTTCCTGCAGTCTACATGCACTAGGTGAATGGTAGAATGATTACAGCATAGGAGGCCATTCGATCCATTGTGCCAATGCTAGCCCTCTGAAGGAGCAATTTCCCGAGTGCCACTCTCGTAACCTTACAAATTTTTCCTTTTCAGATAATGATCCAATTGCTTTTTGAAAGCCTCAATTGACCCTGTCTCCAACACACTCTCAGGCAATGCATTCCAAATCCTAACCACTCACTGCTTGAAAATGATTTGCCTCATGTCGCCATTGCTTCTTTTGCCAATTATCTTAAATCTGTGCCCTCTGATTCTCAAACTTTTCACTAGTGGGAACAGTTTCTCCCTATCTACTCTGTCCAGAGCCCTCATGATTTTGAATACCCCTATCAAATCTTCTCAAATTCACTAGATACCAAGGATACTCAGTATCAGGCTGAGCGCCACAATTTTAATGTTCACCAATATCTTTCATCTGCGTATCCTGAAATTGCACAATTACATCAGAGGACCCCTTTTCTTCTCCTCAACGTACAACAGGAAGAGTGGATGCATGCAATCCCAGTTCCAGCTCTCACATAGTGTACACTATGTCAAATGTTTCCGTAACAACCACTCTACCAAGTAACAGAAGGCCTGAACTAAGCAACCAAAGCAGTCCTCAACTCACATCCACAATGGTGGGGATGGGGAAGCATTGTGGGCAGAGATGGTAAGATATAATGTTTGCAACCAAGGGAACTAATTTATGGTGACTGCAAGGATCAAATCCCATTTTTATTACATCGGAATCGCATTTGCAGATGTGTTGCTTGAGTCACATCCATCTGACAATATACAGCTTTAGTTATAATACAATACATAAACAATCTACCATTGGTTTCTGGTGACTGCATTAGTCAGAACCTGCTTTACCTTGGACCTTGGAAGTTTCTGTTAGAGTTTTGGGGAAAATCACACTCTACAACTGTATCTAAATCAGACTGAATTCTAGTTTTGAAAATCTCATCAAATTCCTACCTGTATTTTTGATCCTGATGTTTCCTCCAGTTCACGTATTTTAGATCCTCCTCGACCTAAACAGACATGAATGTTATATCAACCTCCTAGCTAGACAGTGCTGCTGAACAAAGTGCTGTACAATTACTTGACTGATTTAAAGCTGTCTTGACATACAGTACCAGGTGTGAGTCTCAGTGCTTGGACCAAATCCGCTTCCTTTCATATTATACAGGATATTCCAAACAGTCGGACCTCGCACACACCACAGCAGATTATTAGAGTAGGTTGGAATCAGTATGGGTCACTTAAGACAATGCTGTAAAAGTCCTGGACACCAGAAACCAAATGAATTGTGCATGTCATGCCAATGCTCTGTTTCTGCTCCATATTTAAACTGATAGGTCCAGAAATTCGATCACACTGTGTCTATATTACAGGAGCAAAACAGGCTAAGGCTCTGATATGGCAGTCAGCACACGCACACACATTACGCTCCACCCATGTGCCTCCACCTATTTCAAGCTCCCTTTGCAAAACTGGATTGTGATCGCAGTTGGTGGCGTGCCTGGTGTGTAAACTTTCTTCAGGTGCTCAGCAGATAAACTTCCCGAGAAGAAAGTGCCAATTTTTGCCGCTTCCACGTAATGGAACCGGGAGAAGGTGAGCTCCCCAGAACTCCATATTAAACCCCAGAGCACTGATTGCAACTACTAGAGCTCTTCCTGCACGGACGAGGGGGGGGGGGGGGGTGTAGTAGGGGGAATGGGAGCTATTTACCATAGTATCCAAGCTCTAGTATTTACCCCACTATTCTCCCTCAGAATTTAATACCATTATTCACCCCCTTACACAGAGTCACAGTTTTATGAAAGGGAAATTGCATTTGACAAATTTATTAGAGTTATTGAGGGAGTAACTAGCAGAGTATGAACAAAGGAACGGGATTAGGTCATTTTACTCCTTGAACCTGTTCTGCCATGACATGAGATCACAGCTGATCTGTGACCATACTCCATATACCCACTTTTGCCCAATAACACTTCATTTAGCAAAAATCCATCAATCAAGAATAAAAAATGATCGATCTAAAATCAATTATCATTTGTGGAAGAGAGTTCCAAAATTTGCCCACCCTTAGTGTGTAGAAGTATTTCCTAATTTCACCTCTGGAAGACATGATTCTAATTTTTACGGTATGTTTGTTAGCGCTAGACAGCAAAAATAGTTTCTATCTACCCTGTTCTCTTGATTACTTTGATCAAATCACCACTTAACCATCTAAATTCCATGGAAATCAACCCTAGTTTGTGTAATCTCTCATAATTTAACCCATGAAATCCAAGTATCATTCTGATAAATCTATGCTGCACTCCCTCCAAGGCCAATGAATCCTTCCTGGGATGTGATGCCCAGAACAGCTCACAATACTCTAGGTGTATTCTAACTTGGCTTTGTATAGCTGTAGTATACCTTCAACCCTCTTGTATTTTAGTCCTAAAGATAGTCAGGGGGTTAAGACCTCACTCTACATTTTTATAAAGATATATATATCATATTTGCTGATCTACAAAATAATTTTTTAACAACAAAACTGGACCAAGGGTTTAAAATGGCTGAAACCAAGAACGGCTATGACTCTCACAAAAGGAATTTCTGGCCTTCGGAAACAGCAGCAACCTTGTTATCTCAAAAGAGGTGCTAATGCCCCTTGTGACTGCCGAGATCAAATCCCAAGGAGCTGTACAAAGACCATTTACATTTCTAAAGCCAGGCTGTGGCCAACAGAGATGACCAGTCTGTGAAGGCAAAGGACCCTGAAACCCTTGTTGAACTTATTAATGGATGAAACATTAACGATCTCTAGAATCCAGACTGAGAATATATATCTTTTGTCCCAAACCTAGGGGAAGGAGTGGGAGTTGTGTGACATGAACCCCCCCCTCCCCCCACCCAAAGCTGCTAGAACCTGTAATATTGCCTTGTGGAGCTGAAAGAAGCAGTCTGCTATCTTCCATCAACCAAAACAGCAGCAGACCCTGAACCCTGTTTGGGTTTAAATTGCCTGGCCCTCATCTATACTGTTTCTACAAGAACTTCTGAACTTTTGGTGTCAGCTCATTCAAGACAAATTCATCTCTATGGGCTCATCTCATTGTGGAAGTCATTTCTACTGGAAAAGTGAATTATCCAGCATCAGTCTTCAGACAGCCGACTTTGAAAGAATACACCATTGGACTTTTGATTCTGGACTCACGTGAAATATTAATTCTTATTTTGTCTGTGGTCTTTGCCCTGTTCCTTTCTTTTTCTTATCCCTCTTTTAATGGATGAGTGTATCAGGTGCTATGTAGCAACGCCCCGTCCCTGTGTTTTGCGTATGTAAAATAAAATAACCTTCTGATTTCACTCTACACCGCTTTTGTTGTGGGGTTGTTAATAGAAGATTGGATCACTCCAAAATTCAGGGGTTGAGGAAAATATGTCACCACTTATAAAGGGGGAAACAAAAACCAAACGCCTTTCAGTTTACAGATGGGTGGCGAGAGGAGAAATCAAGGCTGTTTAAAACTAAACCCCCTCCTGTCCATAATAGAAATTGGGAGCTCAGGTCTAGGAAAGCCCAATTTGAATTTGACCAGAGTCAAAGTTAAGGGATGAGCCAAATCTGATATAAAAGAGTCAATTGGAAGTGAAGAGGAATACCTGGTGACTGTAATAAATCTTAAAACACAAGTAACTTGCCACAGCAAATTCCTTTCCCCTAACACTAAGAAAATGGCAATGTTTGATGACCAGATGTTTGTTCAGCAAGGGAATTTAAGGGGTGAAATTTTGACGGCCCTTAGCACAGAATAATTGAAAGCTGTAGCTAGGGGGATAAGTTAAAATTGCCCAGCAAAATCAAAAGAAGTGAACTGATCCAGTCATTGGTAGAACATTTGGATTTCATGCTACCAGCAGAGCAGTTAGATATAGAGCTCAACTGTGTCTCCGAGTCCCCTAGCGAGAGAGAGAGTGAGTGAGAAAGAGAGATAGAACACGAAATGGAACAGGAAAGGGAAAGAGAATTCCAGCTCTGAAAATTGGAAATTGAGCTAGCAGCTCAAAGGGAGATGGTGAGACCAGGAAATTGGAAGTGGCAAAGCAAAAGCTCTCTCCACCCCTTATCCCTCTAACCACACTCTTGAGGCCCTCAAGTATGAGAGATTCATTCCCAAATTTGAAGAGAGTGATGTGGAGTCATTTATTTCCACTTTTGAGAAAACAGTAGGGCAGCTAAAATGGCCCTCAGATATCTGGGCATTTGTAATTCAAGGGCAGCCGTCAGGGAGAGCCCAATAGGTCTACTCCATGCTGCCTCCAGATACGTCCCTGAATTATAAGCGGACCAAGGCTGCCATCCTAAGTGACTCCGAGTTAGCGTCAGAGGTATATTTGCCAGCAATCCCGGAACGCTCGTAAGAGGTCCACACAAAGCTACACTGAGTTTGAACAGCTGAAGCATATAGCATTTGATCGATTGATAAGATCCCTAAGAATCCCACGCATCAATGAGGGATTGCTTGAGCTAGTGCTGTTGGAGGAATTCAAAAATTGCCCACCCTCCAACCAATGAATACACCTAGAGAAGCAGAGAATTCTCACAGCTAGACCATAGGATGTAGGAGAAGTAGACCATTCGGCCCATCAAGTCTGCTCCACATTCAATGAGATCATGGCTAATCTGATAATCCTCAACTCCACTTTCCTGCCTTTTCCCCATAACCTTTGATTCTCTGACAGATTAAAAATGTCTATCTCAGCCTTGAATATACTTAACAAAGCATGAATTCCACAGATTAACTACTCTCTGACAGGAGAAATTCCTCCTCATTTCTGTCTTAAATGGGCAACCCCTTACTCTGAGATTATGCTCTCTGATCCTAGACTCTCCCACAAGGGAAAGCAACCTCTCAGCATCCACTCTTCAAGCCCCCTAATAATCTTATATGTTTCAATAAGGTCGCCTCTCATTCTTTTATACTCCAATGAGTACAGGCCCAACCTAATCAACCTCTCTTCATAAGAAAATCTCTCCATACCCAGGATCAACCTAGTGAACCTTCTCTAGACTGCCTCCAATGCCAGTACATCTTTCCTTTGATATGGGGACCAAAGCTGTTCACAGTATTCTAGGTGTGGTTTAACTAGTGCCTTGTATAGTTTTAGCAAGACTTCCCTATTTTTATACTCCATTCCCTTTGAAATAAAGGTTAGCATTATATTTGCCTTCCCTATCACCTGTTGAACTTGTATGCTAGCTTCTTGGGATTCATGCACGAGGACACCCAGAGCCCTCTGTGCTGCAGCTTTCTCCATTTAAATAGTATTCAGCTCTTCTATTCTTCCTGCTAAAGTGCATAACCTCACAGTTTCCCACATTATATTCCATCTGCCAAGTTTTTGCCCACTCACTTAACCTGTCTATATCCTTCGGTAGAGTCTGTGTCATCCTCACCACTTGCCTTCCCACTTATTTTTGTGTCTTCCCTCATCCAAGTCATTAATATATATTGTAAATAATTGTGGCCCCAGCATTGATCCCTGTGGCACTCCACTAGTTATAGATTCCATCCTGAAAATGCCCCCCTTATCCCAACTCTCTGACTTCTATTAGTTAGTCAATCCTCTATCAAAGCGAATACACTACCCCGATACCATATGCTTTTATCTTATTAAGTAGCCTTATATGCCTTTTGGAAATCCAAATGTATTATATCTACTGATTTCCCTTTATCTATCCTGCATGTTACCTCCTTAAAGAAGTCTAATAAATTTGTCAAGCATGATTTCCCCTTCATAAAGCCATGCCGACTCTGCTTGATTATATTACGCATTTCTAAATGTTTTGCTTTATAATCCTTAATAACAGACTCCAACATTTTCCCAATGATGGAAATTAAGCTAACTGGCCTATAGTTATTTGTTTTTTTGTCTCCCTCCCTTTTTGAATAAGGGTGTTACATTGGCAGTTTTCCAATCCTCTGAGACTTTTCCAGAATCTAAGGATTCTTGGAAGACTACTACCAGTACATCCACTATCTCTGCAGCTACTTCTTTTAACATCCTAGAATGCGAGGTAAGGAAGCAGCAGACAGCTATGATCTCACCCATAGGCCTGGAAACTCAGGCAGACCCTTTCTAAGCCATCCCCATGGAATAGAAAGACAGGGCGACCTAGATAAGAAAGGCCCCCACCCAGACAAGAAACCACAAAAGAAGGCCCCCACCCCCTGCAGCCCAAAAGGAGAATGCCCAGAGGCTGGTGAGTTCTCACTGCAATAAAATAAGCCATTCCAGACCTGAACGCTGGAGATTGCGTGGCAAGGCAGTTGGCCAGTAGGGATTCACACGAGTAGTACCCCGAAGAATGTCTCCCTACCTGTCTCAAAACATGAGCAAGTCCATGGTACTGCTCAGGGACACAGAGGCCACTCAATGTTAGAGGGAACTTAAGCCTACTCCCCGAGTCCTCCTTGAAAGCCAAAGCACTGATCAGTGGAATGGCTGGAGGATGTGTGTGTTCCTCTATAAGGTCCACCTAGAGTATGACCTTGTTTCAGGCCCTGTTACAGTAGGGAATGTCCCTAAACTACCAGTAGCAGGAATCAATTTCCTCTTTGGAAATGTTTCAGCTGGCAGCAAGGGTTAGCCAGTGAAAGAAGAGGTCAATACCAACAAGCAGAAATCTGCTAGACGCTAGGAAACATCCCGAGCCCAAAAACGTAGAATAGCAGCCACAGACCTCGATCGAGAATGGCTCGAAGGTAGAAAGGCCGAAGCCAGGCTAGTAAAATTAAAGGAGGTCCAGAAAAGGTCCTAGAATCTAAAATAGTTTCCCCAAGTATCCCAGAATTAAATAGGGACCAGAGGAATCCTATAGCAGGGAAATAAATAGTGAGGGGATGCCCCACGAGTCAAAGAGCCTGAGGGAAGGCAGGTTATTAAGCCCAAAAAGGAAAAGGTTCAGGGCTTGCCTGAAGTATGGCTAGCAGAAACCTTCTTTCCGATACCAAATAGGGACAAAGGGAATTCCCAAACCAATGAACAGATAGGGAATGAGATACCTCCCCTAGTCGAAAAGCCACAAAGGAGTGTAGCTGGAACTGCACCTTCACTTGAGGGCAGAGGTGTTCCAAAGGACATGGAACAACTCAGGAAAGCGCCTACTCCCAAGCCAAAGGCTACATCTAGGAAGCCATTAAATGGCCTGGCCAGCAGCTCTATGGCAAATTTAAATGTGGACCAGAAAAGTTCCCAAATTAGCCCAGAAAGATGAGGCTGATGCCTCACTTAGTTGAAAAGCCACCAGGAGGTACAGCAAGAACTGACCCTCCACCAGAGGGCAGTAGTATCTGAAAAGACATGACACCTACCCTCTACTGACCAGCAGGGGGACCCCAACCAGTTTGGACCCTACGCTCACCTACCATAATGCAGAATAGCAAGGTGACTGGACAGAGTTAACCACCCACCCACCTCCCGAATCAAAATGATCCATAAACCCCCACCAGGCTGTAGCCCTCTCCGTATGGATGCGAAGAGGCCCCTGCCAGAAGGTCATCTTCCGACCATCCAGGCCCACAGAGGCTGGCCCAAGTTCAGGAGTCAACTGACCATCCATTGCTGTGTCAACCCAAAACGCCTAACAGCAGAAGCTGGAACTCTCTAGTTGCGCTCGTGCCCAAACCGGATCCTGGACCGGAATTCCCCAAAGAGGCCAAAGTCCCTTTGAAACACGCCATTGTCCTGACCCTAGGCGTACCCACAGTCCCTGGGTCTGAACAGCTTGTAACCCCAGGTTACCAAAGTGGACAGGCAGGAGCTAAGCTGGACAAGACGCCATCTATCTTTGCGTCATTGACAAACTTGAGTATGTGGCTTTCTATCCCACCTTCGAAGCTGTTAATAAATATGCTGATTAGTTCAGGCCCCAACACAGATCCTTGTGGGACACCACAAGACAAGTTATTCTAATTAGTACACCTGCTCATTATCTCTACTGTCTCCTGCCACATAACCAATTTCCTAACCCAGGTCAATAATTAGTCTTCATGAACTTGCATGAACTTCAACTTTAGTTAACAGTCTCTTATGAATTCCTTTCTTGAGGACTTTTATTAAATACCTTCTGGAAGCCAACATAAATAACATCCCTGTCCATTACTTTAGTCACATCTTCAAAAAAACTTAATCAGGCTCATCAGGCATGTCCTACCTTTTACATGTTGGCTCTGTGATTGCTGGAAAATTTCAAGCTGTTCAGTTATTCTAGTCTCAATTAGACTCTTATGAGTTTCCCAACAAACTAACTGATCTGTAATAACCTTGTTTCCCTCCTCACCCTTCTTAAATAATGGAGTGACATCCAATTTGAAAAGAAGTATCCTGAATCAAGAGAACTGTGGAAGATTATAGTTAGGGCATTATAGCATTCTTACCTACTTTTTTTAAAATACTGGGTTGGAAACCATCTGGTCCTGGGGAATTGTTACTCTTTAGTGTCATTATTTATTTTATTTTTATTTTGTTTATGTTAGTTTTGAGAGTCTGTTATTGGTTCAATGTTACTTTCCTTGGGATGTCTGGCCTGCTGATCTAACCTCTGCATTTATACAATTTTCCACTTCACAGCTACCACCAGGGGGCTTATACACAACTCTCTTTTCTATTTAATTCTGTCCTTAAAGTCTTCACTGCCTGCTTACTTCTCATATTAAAATGATTTCATTCTTAGCAAGTGAAGAGGGCACTCCGTAGAGTGCATGCTTCTGCCATGCTGTGTTAACTCAATGTTATTACAATGATGCAGCTCTTCCTCGAGGCTTTTCACTGCCTGGTTGATGCTCTGTAACTACGAAGCTGAGAAAATAAATCTTTTTCTTAAGAGCTTTCATCTCACTGAGGAGGCTTCAGGCCAATCCACATCTAACAATCTGCTCTGCAAACTCTGCTCACATTCTGCCAGCTGCAGAGATGATCAACAACATTCTAAATAGAACAACTCACAGTATTCTTAAAAAGGTCAATAAGCCCTATTTCCCAATGTTAAAGGATCCTTAAAAAAACTCCAGCATCTGGATCTGCATCTTCACTAAAAACTAATCAGTTCTTTCTTGCCATACCCCAGATACCAAGTTTTGTTGAAACTGTTTCTGAGATATGTTATTACTAACAAACAGACTAACAGGGAGAAAACATTACCTCCTTCACTCTACCATTTTCCCTATCTTTCCTGGAGACCTTATAGCTTGATGTATTTAGCACCCGGTGCTGAACAGCGTGCAGCCATGTGTCAGCAATGGCTATCACCCTATCATCCCCTCCAAGCTGAATTAATTCAATTTGCTCCTTCTAATCTATGTTTGTATAAAGGAGTCTTATTTGGACTACACATCCTAACCTGTTCTTCTGACCTTTTGTTCCTTATTTCTTTCTCCTTGTTTAATAACATTACATCTTTTAGTTTTCTTTTTACCTATAGTGCTTAAAGCACAATTTCTGTTATTTACTCTCTTCCATTTTTGTTTGTTTTTGAACTATTTATACTACCTTTCCACATGAACCCTTCCTCCCTCACCCCAGCCCCTATTTATTCTTTCCACTCAGACCTTGGCTCCAGCACAGTTCAGGAAGAACCCATTTTAGCAGTACAGTTCCTTCCATTCCCAGTGCTTGTGCCAATGTTCCATGAAATGGAAACCCTCTTTTCCAAAGCACTCCTTCAGCCATATGTTCAGCTCTGCTTATGCTTACACCTATTTGCACATGGCATAGGTAATAATCCGGAGATTGTAACTTGTGAAGTCTTATTCTTTAATTTCACTGTGAGCTCCTGGCACACTCCAAACAGGACCCTTGTTTACTCTTCTTTATGGTTTTGCCCCCAACATGAGTCACAATGACCTGATCCCTTCCCCTGCCCCACTTCATATACTCTTTCAAGCTGATTTGAGATGCCCCTCACCCTGCTCTAGGTTGCCAACACACCAAGTGGGACTCTTGATCCTCCCCACAAAGGATGGTAGTTGTCCTGCTGATTACCACTCTCCTACAAATTCCCATCCTCCACCACCCCCACCTTTGGGCAGCCTTCTATTCCAATGTGCCATGAATCACATTCTGGCTGTGCTTCCAAAGTCTTTATCCTTATCCTCACAGGTAGCACATACATTGCACCTGTTGTTTAGAATCAATTTCTGCAGATCCTCATCCTCTATCTCAACTAAAGTACATTATAGGTCACCCCAACCTCATTATACACCTGCAACTCTCTATGAGGTGTGACTGAAGTCTGCAGCAAACTGACCAGATGCTGCTCTCCCTCCATTATATGCTGGGCTGTGTCCAACTCACACCTCAGCTCAATGATCCTGAGCCAGAGAGAATCGAAGTATAGACATCTACAGCCCATGTGTTCACTAGGGATACTTTAGCTCTCCATAAACTCCCATATATTGTTGTCCAGACACACAACCTGCTGTCATATATAAGTCTAGATTACTTATATTTACTTTTTAGTTTGTTGGAAGTTTTTGTTTCCACGAACTAGTTTGCATTAAAACACTGGACATTGACTCAAGCTAACATAAACCTTAAGTATTAGAGACGTGTACCCTAGCCTGGAAAAGGTGGCTTTAAGTCTCAATACTCAAAACTGGGTTGTTAGTCTCAACATTCACACTTTACCCCTGCAGGGTATTTGCCCCCTGACATTCACCACCTCAGGGTATTCGCCCCTGACACTCACTACCACCCCGCGCCCCCCTCCTCACAAAGGGTATTCACCCGACACTCACCCCCAGGTATTAATCTCTGGGTATTCGCCCCTTTGTATTCACCACAGCGTTTGCCCCCAGACACTCACCCCCCCAGGTATTCGCCCCCTGACAATCACCCCCGGGTATTCGCCCCCAGACACTCACCCCCCGACAATCACCCCCGGGTATTCGCCCCCCGACAATCACCCCCGGGTATTCGCCCCCCCGACAATCACCCCCGGGTATTCGCCCCCCGACACTCACTCCCCAGGTATTCGCCCCCCGACAATCACCCCCGGGTATTCGCCTCCCGACAATCACCCCCGGGTATTCGCCCCCCTGACCCTCGCCCCCGGGTATTCGCCCCCCGACAATCACCCCCCCGGTATTTACCCTCACCTATCACGGTCCCCACTGCCGCACTCTCCATGTAGAAGCTGAGAAACGGCGAGGCAGAGGGTGATGGGGTGGGGGAGTCCCGGGCCGACCCCCCGCCACCTCCCCGGCCCCCGGTCCCAGACTGTCTCCCCCGCCGACCCCGGCTCGAGTCCCCGCGGATCTCCCAACGGTCTCCGGCCCCCAGCTCGCTCCGAAGGCGTCTCCGGTTCTGGTTCTGGCTCTGGCTCTGGTTCCGGCTGGGGACCGGGTTCCGGCATACCGGCGGCCTCCACTCGGACCTTGGCCTCTGCCTCTGCTCCTGTTCATCGCTGCTGTCCGCTTCCCAGTCCGACATCGCCACTCCACTCTCGTCGCTTTCCGCCTGCTGAGTGCCCGACCATGCGCAAAAGCCCCGGGGAGCGCGCCTCTCACAACCTTATCGGGGTATGCGCAAGCGCGCCTCAGGAGCGCGCCCAAACCCATCAGAGATGCCCAAACGCATGAGGAACTTTCAAATCCATAATTTCCCCCCCCCCAAACCCATCAGAGACCCCCGAACTCTTCAGAGATCCCCAAATCCATCAGAGATCTCCCTCAAGCCCATCTGAGACACTAAAATCCATCAGAGAAATCCCCCAAACCCATCAGAGACCCCCAAACCGATCAGCGAGTGCCAAACCCATCAAAGACCCCCCCAATCTAGCAGACCTCCCAAACCCATCAGTGCCCCTCCAAACCTATCAGTGCTCTCCAAACCCATCTGAGACCCCAAATCTATCCGATCCACCCCCCCACCAAACTATCAGCGCTCCCCAAACCTATTAGTGCCCCCCAACCTATTAGAGACCCCCAATCCCAGCAGTGTTCCCCAAACCCAACAGGACACCCTAAACCCATCAGGACAGCACGTGTTAAGTAGATTCACGTGTAATGAATGAAAAACACTTATGTAAAACTTAGCCCCTTGCTCAGACACCCAATCGATTGATTGTTGAGGTTGGTTAGTGTGGCCCTGGTTATATCCAATATGTGAAGACTGTGAATGAAAATTCCCATTGGAAGGATACTCTTGCTTAAAGTACATGCCCTGAATAGTGGGGATGGGATAGATGGAGAGATCTGCAGACAACTCATGGAAGAAAATAGTGCACTGGATGATTTTACTCAAAATAGGTGATGGATGTGATCAAAATGCTACCAGGATTGTTTCCTGGATCAGTGTGTATCCAGGATAAGTAGGAAAGACACATTGTTTGATTTAGTTCTGGGAATGCAATTGTGACAAATTACTGATGTGAGAGTTAGCGAACAAATGGGAAGTTTCCTCAATATAATCTGGAGGGCAAAGTTCAAGGGATAAGAAGGCATCTGGGGCAAATTAATCAAGCAGATAAGTTAGCAAACAGATCATCAGAGGGAAAACTTTGAATATGAGACAGGTAAGAATGCAAATTATATATATTCCTTTCAAGCATTCATGAATAGACTTATGTGAATTGATACAGCGATAAAGCCAACGGAAAAACTTTAAATGGTTGTTTCGCAACTGGTAACCATGTTGGTGATGGGGACCAGGAACTGACAGCCAGCAGGGAGGTTGAAAAACGGCCAACTGGATTGTAATGACATCTCTGGACCCAATTTGAATTAATTCATGAGACTTTCAGTAAGATCCATGATCGCCCATGAAAGCAGCTGTAAGTGTGTAAGGTGATTCACATTACACTTGCTAACAGTTGGGACTGTAAAGGGATAATAATTGTCCTCCATTTGTAGTGTAACTGACAATTAAAGCTGTCAAAAATTCTTTCCCTTTATCACAGGAACTCTGCAGATGTCTCAGAGTTTCTTCAGTCTGCATCTGACCTAGAATGCTCGCCTGCATTGGGGTCCCATAAAAGTTGCTCTACTGTGTGTCTACACGTGGTGGCTGAGATCTCGGAGGTGGCAGAGAGACAGCCTCCTCAAGTGTTAGGCTCAACACTTTTATTTAACTTACAATCTTTTAAGGACGGAATTGTCCCAGATTTGCACAAAGTGCGGCAGCGGGCAGGAAAAAGGACGTTTTAGCCACTGGCTGCAATGGCGGGTTTTCGTGCCATATTGTTCCATTCCCGGCATGTCCTGCCTCATTAATAATACATTCCTGGGAAACACATTGGATCGCTGGTGGGGTGGCATCTGATTCGCCTGCCCCACTGTCACCTCAGGCCTTCAACAATCCAAGCACCATATATAAAGGACATCACTGCACAAGGCTAGCACTCTTGAGTAATCGGAAGCTGCTGCAAAGTCATGGTTGCCAAAGGGAGGAAACTCCCCAAATTTGCTCCCAAATTTAGTGCTGCCTCCCTCGGGTGCCTGCTGGATGGAGTGGAGGCTTGCCGTGAAGTCCTCCATCCATGCTCTGGACGAAGACCAGCAAGCAAGGTGACAAATCCACCATGGGAGGCGTTGACAGCAGTGATCAGTGCCAACACCCTGCAAAAGAGACAGCCACGGGTCACAGCAGGATGATCTCTTCTGTTCTGCCAGGGTGTGGAAGAATAAAATACATCTATACTTATGAGAGAAATAAACTTAAAATCCATGTATAATGAAATTACTGTAGAAAGTCCCCAAACAGTCACGCAGCCAGCACATAAATTAGCAAATCAAAGGGCCAGTGCTATCTTCCCAGACTAAGGGGCTCCGGATGTCAGATACAGTGGCAAAATCTAAGAGAAAAAACTATTGTGTGTGCATTGCCCAGGATATGTAGCCATTAACAAAAACAGAATTACCTGGAAAAACTCAGGTCTGGCAGCATCGGCGGAGAAGAAAAGAGTTGACGTTTCGAGTCCTCATGACCCTTCGACAGGACAATGTCAATGGTTTAGCAATTAGACAGGACAATGTCGATGGTTCAGCAAATAGATAGTGTTAATGGCTACATTCTCCACACTCTATGTAGCCATTAACACTATCTATTTGCTAAACCATCGACATTGTCCTGTCTAATTGCTAAACCATTGACATTGTCCTGTCTAATTGTTAAATCATTAACACTGATCACTATCCTTTGAAGCCATTTGAAACTATTGTAATTGCCCAAGTTTCTGTCATGAACATTTTGCTCTATGTGTGAAAAGAAGTGTTAATCAGAGTGCCGGCTAGCTCCGTTGTATGCTTTTGGGCTCTCCGTGATATCACGATTATAATAAAAGGCTTCCGAGAAAAACCTCCTGGGTCTGAGTGTTCACTCTGTTTTTCCGCAACAATTTGGCGATGAGGATGGGATCCGACTGAAATCCAGTGGCTTCTTAAGTTGGAGAAGTAACCTCTTAAGTTGGAGAGGTAATTGAAAACCTGGACCATCGGATCTCTGAAAAAGAACCCTCGCGGAGAAAGGGAGAGACTCTCCTAAATTGGGGAGAGTACGAACTGCATCCTAGCTGAAAGGGGGAATTGCAGTGAATTAGCGTCCCAGCTGAAAGGGGGACTGCGAGTAAAAAGGGTAGCTACCGATGGAAAAGAAAAGAGTTGACGTTTTGAGTCCTCATGACCCTTCGACAGAACCTAGTCCCCAGTTATGTCGAAGGGTCATGAGGACTCGAAACGTCAACTCTTTTCTTCTCCGCCGATGCTGCCAGACCTGCTGAGTTTTTCCAGGTAATTCTGTTTTTGTTTTGGATTTCCAGCATCCGCAGTTTTTTGTTTTTTGTTTTTATTATCGATGGAAAAGATTTGAAAGACCCAAATAGTTGGAGGACTTGTCGACGAACTCTTAAACACCGGTGAGCGCATAGGTAGGGAAAATGCGCTGCGCTGTTTAATTGTGTTTCCTTTCCAGATAAAATGGGAAACCGTAGCAGCAGAGAGGCATCTGCCACATCCCCAGCTCCACGGGAATTCAAAAACAGACCGAAGCCAGAACCCAAATCAGGCACTTTGAAGATGGGCAAAAGAACGGAAAAACATATGAAAATAGTAACCAGGGCTCGGCGGAAGATAGGAGACCCCCCCCACCCGCCCCCCCCACCCCGGGGTCGCCAGCCGACTTGTTATACGAGAAACAGGCGATGATCGGTATGCAGTGCCCTTTAGCAGCAACCTGTATGGGTGAACACAGGGAGAATGGTCATATGGGGGAAGTTTTAAAATACCCCTTATCCAGGTGTGGTGGGATGGGGCAGCTAATGGGGCTGGAGATCCCAACTGGGATTTTGACTATATGATGGGTTGTTTTAGTAAATGTATGGAAGTGGCGAAATGTCACCAACCCCCCCCAAAGTAAAAAATAAAAAGGAAAATCAGAATGAAAGTAGTGAAAAGAGAATGGATCGAAACGGAGCCCCCAAGACCGTTCGGATAGATGCGCCCCCCCCCGCTGCATCATCCGCCCCTCCACCACTGTATCCCCTTAGCACCGACCCGATGGGACCCTATACCTTGTATCCAAGACTCGCGGCATCTGGCAACCCTCACTGGCCTTCCCTTCCTGACCCTTTAACGGACGAACTTATAGAAATAGCCACGGCCTGGGGACAATCCAATAGGGCTGCCGCGGCTGCTGGGGCTGGTTTAGGAGAAAGAGTAGGGGCAGGACCATCAAATGATGAACCTGACAGTACTCAATAGGGCTGACGAACTTATAGAAATAGCCATGGCCTGGGGACAATCCAATAGGGCCGCCTTACAAAATACCATTCCGGTGCCACCTGGGGAGAACGGAGACTGGAGGAAAGACGATGAGCTAGCAGAGGGAGGGAATGAAAGTTTAAAACATTGGCTGCGGGGTAGGGGCAAAATTGCTAATATGGCAGCAGCACAAAGACATGGGGACATGGGGGAAGTAACTCGGTGCCTGCAAAGGAAAGAGGAAAGCACCCCTGATTTTTTGGCCCGATTCCGTAATACTTGGGAGGAGCATGCGGGCGTTCCCCTGGAAGACAACGGACCCTTAGCCATACAAACTCTGCTAAATTGCATGCTGCCCCAACATGCCCAGTCTTTCAAAATGCGAAACATAAATTGGCAAACTTTAAAATGGAAATAACCACTGCTTTGGTTAGTATGGACTGAGACGGACTATTTGTTAGCCACCGAGAGGGCTCCAAACAGCAGAAAACTCAATTTTTTCGTCAGTCAGAATAAACGTAAGGGACAAGTAAAAAGCCAGAGAAGAGATAAATTCCTCGACGCTTGTCACAAATGCTGAAAAAAGGGACACTGGGCTAGAGAATGTCGATCGGGACCCCCTAGGGAATCTTTTGGGTCTCATGGCCAACAGACTGTGGCGATTCCCTCCTTTACTTACAGGAACCCTTTTCCCCAAGAATAGGGGGGCCCAGGGGAGGCTGTGGTACAGGGAGCAGTTATATCACTTTCCCAAGACTCTGAAGCGCACCCTATGGTAACCCTTAGAATAGGAAACACACATTTACGAGCCTTGGTGGATACTGGCACTACCCTTTCCTCTGTACCTCCCTCCTTGGGATTGCCCCTTAGCCAGAAGAGGGTAGTAACCATAGGAGTGGCCGGCGTTCCCCTATCAGACCCTCTATCTAAGCGAGTTGCCTTGTCATTGGAGGACAACCATGTAGAAGAGAATCTGATAGTTTCAAAAACCACTCCTTTGCCCTTGTTGGGACGACAAACTCTGTGTAAATTAGGGGCCACTATTTACTGCACGCCACAAGGCATGTACATGGAAGTGCCCACACCCCAATCGCACCAGTTAACTTCCCTGCTCCTTGGCCCTGAGGACGCCCCTGAGATTAAGTCTGAACCAATTTTGTACTGCTGGCAACTTAAAAATAATCCTTACATGGCAGGGATGGGCCGATTGTGGCAAGAACTTGATAGATTACCTAGCACGCCGCCTGTTAAAACCCTAAAAAGCTTGCTACAGGTAGTGCTGAATTACTCCTGTCTCCATTGTACTGCATGGTATACAGTGAAAGATGACCCCGAATATCATCAAAGGGTCAGCACTCTCATAGAAACTGTGACTCCCATCTGCCCTGATCCCTACCTTTACTTCGGCGAGGCGGGCTTGGGCGTACCGGTACACCTGACCGCAGAACAGCAGCCGTTGTTTCAAGAAAGCTCTGAGTCTGTGCCCTATCTGACCCTAGCAATTCGGCCCCCCTTTTGGTCACACCATATAGGTCCTATGATAAAAAGACTTCAACAGACCCCTACCTCTGAATGCATTGGGTCAGTTGAATGGTTAGGATCTGTGGAGGGTAGGATCCATCTCCCCTGGATTTTTGGGGTCTCATGTAAAGTAATTGACCCCCTAGCCAAGTTTCAACGACAACAGCCCCTCGAGCAATCCTGATTTTGTTGGTCTCTATGCGTTAGATGTAGTTGAGGGTGGTCTATGGGCTTTGCATAAAAATCATGTCGGTTGAGTGCTTTCCGCCCCAGATCATTGTGTTAAGCTGTGGAAACATGCTGTCCTGCTCTGTGTTCGACAGTATTGGTTAACTCCTGACGCTGAAGCAGGCATAGTCCCCGTTGTAAATGCTCTTCTTCAACAAGGGTTTCTTAAACCCACTGTTAGCCCTGTAACACACCCATATTATCGATACCTAAAATCGGACGACCAAACGAGTGGCGTTTTGTACAGGACTTGCGAGCCGTAAATAGCATTATGGTCCCCATAGCACCGGTAGTACCCGATGTAAATGTAATCCTGTCCTCCATCCTGACTGCCGCCGTGGCTTATACCGTGATAGACCTGTGTTCCGCTTTCTTTTCTATCCTCCTCCATCCCGACAGTCAGTACTTGTTCGCTTTTACCTATAAGGGGCAGCTGTATACCTGGACAAGGCTTCCACAGGGATACACTGAAAGTCCTGCTGTATACGCTGCTGCAGTAAAACGGGACTTGGATGAATATTATTTAAATTGGAACTCCACACTTATACAGTACCCCGATGATCTTTTAGTGGCCTCACACAGTCTGTCAGTGTAGGTGAGGCCACTAAAAGATCATCGGGGTACTGTATAAGAGTGGAGTTCCCATTTAAATAATATTCATCCAAGTCCCGTTTTACTGCAGCAGCGTATACAAAAAAAATCACTCGTTCTTGCTTAATTTGCCAGCAGAATAATAAAGGGACAGCGGCAGCTAAGTATGACCACCTACCAATGCCTAAAATGCCTTTTGAGAACTTGCATATTGATTTTGTGCATATGCCCCTGGCCTCAGGGTATAAGTATTTATTGGTAATAGTAAATATGTTCACCCGATGGGTTGAAGCCTACCCTACGCGAAGGGACGATGCACGAACAGTAGTGAGAATATTGTGGAAAGATACCTAGGTATGGAATACCTATGGGAATAAACAGTGATCGGGGAACTCACTTTACTGGAAAGATAGTGAAGGATTTAGTGCAGATCATGGGTTTTCAGGAAGCTGCATATTCCTTACCAGCCACAGTCCTCAGGAATAGTTGAAAGGGTAAATGGGGAACTGAAGAACACCTTATCCAAGGTTTGTCAGGACACTAATCTTTCATGGCCCGAAGCACTCCCAGTGGTGCTCTTCGCTATGCGAAACCGAAAGAATAGAGTTACTGGAATAACACCCCATGAAGCCCTCATGGGATGCCCTATGACGACCGGAGCCCAACCTGCTGTATGTGCAGAGAAATTAGCCTTAATCTGGAATGATGAACAGTCCCTGGCGTACACCCAGGCAATTTTTAAGACTGCAGCTGAACTACACGAGAGGGTCAGGCAGGCTCAGGCAACCGTGGGAGATACACCTATACACACCTTTCAGCCGGGTGATCAAGTGTATGTAAAAAATTTAAACAAAGATTTTCTTTCTCCTAGGTGGAAAGGACCCTATCTGGTACTGCTGACAACTCGAACAGCCCTGAAGGTTAAAGGGAAAGAAGATTGGATTCACGCCACTCGTTGCAAGAAACATTGTCCAGCAGTCCTATAACCATTGTTAATAGTGTATTAACTTGTATTATGTATCGAATACTGTTCTTTGCTATATGTTATCCTTTTTCTGTTTGTTGTGGAGTGTACCTAAAGGATTCACACCCCAACACTTTTTTGTCTTTATGCCGCACCTATGCTGGACAAGTAGGACAGGGCGCCTGTTGGATATGTGCCCAGACTCTCCACCATGGGGGTGAGATAGGCACCTATCAGGCAAAACCCCTGACTGAGGAAGAAATAAAGGATCTCACAAACTTTCATATCCAGTCAGATGATCCGGAACCCAATATGTTTAGAGGGTGGTTCCGTCGCTCTCCCCCTGCTAGGGGGTGGAACTACACAAAGCATGGGATAAAAATCAGGCCTCCTCCGGAACCAATAAACTCTACTGTTGGTGTTCGAACCTTACAACTGGTACCTATAACTTGGGAAACAGTAGTTGTCGAAACACCATATTTACTAGCCCTGGTAGTTATGATCCTCAAAATCCTCTAAATGGTACTTACTGGGTTTGTGGAGAAAAAGCATATCCCTGGCTGCCTGGAATGCCGCAATTATCTTCCCTTTTTAATCAAGATGCCGATAATTGGGGAAGGGACACTGCCACTCCCACCTGGAGTGGTTGCTGCTATCTAGCATATTTGAATCCGTACCTTCGCTATATAAGTAAGTTAGATATTAACTCACACCTGCCTCTGCATCACTGTGGCATTTCAGAGTCCGAGCGATTTTGGATGGTTCTCACCCCCTCATACAGGACTGCGCGTAACTCCCGAGAGGCTATCAACCTGGCAGCAGCGCTTGAAAAATTTGCCAATTCGACAGCTGACGCTTTTATTGAGACTCAGAAACAGATTTCAGCTACCACTACTGAAATGATAGCCCCACGCCTGACAGCTCTACAAAATAGAATGGCTCTTGATTTCCTCCTTGCTGAAAAAGGTGGCACTTGTGCCCTAATAGGCTCAGAATACTGCACCTATGTGCCTGATGTTTCTGAGACTATTACTAACCTGGGACAGCATGTTATGGATAAATTATGAGAAGTAAAGAAAGTTGGAGAAAGGTTGAGCACTTCTTATAACAAGGATTTCTGGTGGGCCACATGGGGTGGTTCTCCGGTTGGGGAAGTTGGTTGGTTGCTGTATGTTTTAATTGGGTTAGTTTTATTAGGTGTTATAGGGTGTTGTGCATGTGCTACTATGAGGATTTGCTGTATCCAGTGTATTAATGGAGCTATGACTGGAGTCACCACTGGATTAGGAGGAGCTCCCTTTGTCCCTCAATTGATACGCACTGGCCCCAGTGAAACCCACTGGTGGGGAGAAAAAGTTTACCCTGCCAGGGATCGGCCTTTTCCTTATGGTTATGAGCCCCCTTTTGATGATGAAGATACTATTCCTCATTGGTATTAATCTAAAAGATTAACAAGGAGGGATTGTGGAAGAATAAAATACATCTATACTTATGAGAGAAATAAACTTAAAATCCATGTATAATGAATTACTGTAGAAAGTCCCCAAACAGTCACACAGCCAGCACATAAATTAGCAAATCAAAGGGCCAGTGCTACCTTCCCAGACTAAGGGGCTCCGGATGTCAGATACAGTGGCAAAATCTAAGAGAAAAAACTATTGTGTGTGCATTGCCCAGGATATGTAACCATTAACACTATCTATTTGCTGAACCATCGACATTGTCCTGTCTAATTGTTAAATCATTAACACTGATCACTATCCTTTGAAGCCATTTGATATTGTAATTGCCCAAGTTTCTGTCACGAACCTTTTGCTCTATGTGTGTAAAGAAGTGTTAATCAGAGTGCCGGCTAGCTCCGTTGTATGCTTTTGGCTCTCCATGATATCACGATTATAATAAAAGGCTTCCGAGACAAACCTCCTGGGTCTGAGTGTTCACTCCGTTTTTCCGCAACAATTTGGCGACGAGGATGGGATCCGACTGAAGTCCAGTGGCTTCTTAAGTTGGAGAAGTAACCTCTTAAGTTGGAGAGGTAATTGAAAACAGTGCTCACCCACAACCTCCATCAGTGCAGAGACACACCTTGGTGGGACCTAGCTCTAGAGTAGCCTCGGACTGTAGCACATTGCACTGTCTAATCCAAAGAAGGTGGGAGTAGGGACTTCCCAGGTTTCCGGCACTTGGAGGACTGCTGGAGGACGGAAATCTGCTGAGCCCGAGTCAATTGAGGAGCCTCTGGACTCAGTCATACTTCAGTTTCTGGAGCTGCAAAGGAAAGCTCAGGAACATCAGGAAGGAATGTCTGCTGCAGTCCTTAGATTGCAAGGCACGATAGAGGAGTCCATCTGCCTTCACTCTGAGGTGATAGTGCCACCATGCCATGGACTGAGGTCATCACTGGTAGCATGGCGGCTGCCAAGGAGACCTTGGGCTGAACCCCATTGTTGACACCATAGTTGGCCTCCAACAGTGTCAACACGAGAGGGGTGCAGGGCAGCTTGATCTTACTCCAGCTACCTCTTCTCCTCAAGGAGTCAGCCAGGGGCCCTTGGGCACACATAGGGAGGAGGATCAGCAGGTGCACATCCCAGGCCCATCCACCCAGGTGATTCTGGGAGTGTCCGGCCCATCCGAATCCCCTCTTCCTGTGACTCCCAGCAGCTCCAGCTCCACAGGCTGAGGAGGATGCCACTGCCACACAGCAGGACTCCAAAAACAGGCCAGGGCCCTACAGGTCTCAGCCCTCCAGTGGACGCCTGCCAATCGTCATCACAGTTTGTCGCAGACTGCCTCCACCTCTGCTGTGGATGTCCGGAGGAGCACCAAGATGTAGCAGCAGGATTAGGAAGGTTAAGAAGATGTAGTTGCACAGCCTTGGCATGGGTGTTAATCATTTTAACATATTGTTCACTATTGTAAATAAACTCCCAAGAATGTCTCGATGCCTGTAGCTCCTTGTTCTGATGAGCAGTGTTTGTGTAACTCAGATGTGAAACATTTCTGCACAAGATTAAGGCATGTGTCTCAGTCCAGGGCCTCTTCCCTGTGCTTTGTGCAACCTTCAGACCACAGTGATGGTCCGGCCTCACACTCCCTGGAAACATTACTGATGCCTGCACCTCGATGGTCCTTGTAATTAGCCAGAATGTTGTGGGCAGACATCACAGAGTTCCCTCATTCTCCCCATGTGCTCTCAGCACCTTTAGGGTGGGGCTGGCCCCCATCTCTTCAGTGTCTGTGACCAGTGACACTGTGCTCCTGAAGGGGTCAGGTGCTGAAGACAGACAAAGGATCAGGTGTTTTTAAAGTTTCACGGCTGCGTCTCCATCATATAACCCTGATCACAGTGTGCAAGCTGGAGCTGCAGCTGAACGGTCTCAACTGCAGAAGAAAGCTTACCTTTGACAAGCTTTTCTAAAAAAGTGGCCACTTCCTTCCCCACGCCCTCGCTATCACTCTGGCATGAGCTTGAGTATTTCCTTCAGTCTGTCTGTGCTGCCTTGTAGCCCCCCAGCATGTATTTGAATATTTCCTTCAGTCTGTGCTGCATTGCTCCCCATGCACCCATCCCACCCCCCGGATTGACCCACACTGGAGCCCTTTTATTTATTTGTTCCCCTGTATAATTTCCCCTGTTTCTGACTGTTAGGGACCTACATTTGTCTTTGCTAACCTTTATCTCTTCACATATTTATTGAAGCTTTTACAGTTAGTTTTTATGTTCCCTGCTCATACTCCATTTTCCCCTTCTTGATCAGTCTTTTCGTCCACTTTTGCTGAATTCTATACTGCTCCCATTCCTCAGACTTGCTGCTTTTTCTAGCAATTTTAACTGTCTGCACTGCTGCAATGTTAGAGGTGTTATCTTTTGGATGGGAGGTTAAATTGAGGCCCCATCTGCTCTCTCAGGTGGACATTAAAAATACCACGGCATTAATAGCAGTGGAGTTTTCCCCGGTGTCCTGGCCAATATTTATCCTCAATCAACATCACAAAAACAAATTATCTGCCCATTATCACATTGTTGCTTCTGGGAGCTTGTGCACAAATTGGCTGCCAATTTTCCTACATAACAATAGTGACTCCACTTCAAAAATGCATTTCATTTGCTGTAAAGTGCTTTGGGACGTCTGGTGGGTGTGGAAAGATGCTATAGAAATGCAAGTCTTTAATTTTCTTTATTCTCCCACACATGCTTTTCTAGCTCTCCCTTAAATGCATCTGTGCTATTTGCCTCGACTACTCCTTGTAGTAGCGAGTTTGCGTTCTCACCATTCTCTGCGTAACGAAGTTTCTTCTGAACTCCCGAGTGAATTTATTAGTGATTCTATTAGTGTCTTCTATTTATGGCCTCTAGATTTTGTCTCCCTAACAAGTGGAAACATTTTCTCTACATCTACTCTCTTGAACACCTTCATAATTTTAAAGACCCCTACCAAATCACCTCAAAGTCTCCTCTTTTCTAGAGAAAATAGTCCCAGCCTGATTAATCTTTCCTGATAATTTTAACCTCTCAGTTCTGGCATCATTATGGTAAATCTCATTTGCACCTTCTTCTGTGTCATCAAACTGAAGTTCAACATGATTTTTCTGTCTTTCAATTCTATCACTCTAGAGCTTATACCAAATAAAAGTGTTGGTTTATTCAGAATTTGATGAGGGCCATCACATGTAGTATAATGGTATCTGGCATAGCAGGGGTTAACGTGGGACTGGGAAACAGTACTGCCCATAGTGTGATGTAAAGAGACACCTGACCTGAGACTAGGGTCAGTTGTGGATTGGACAGACATCTATGCAAAAGCAAGCATGGAGTTAGCTCATAGCTTGGGCTATACCCTGTATATATGTACATAGTTATGTATATCAATAAACATTGAACGTTCAACCAAACAAGACTCAGAAGCTCTTCTTGAGACCCACTGAACATACAACATTATACTGATCTTATGGTGACCACATGCTCCAACAGGGTATTTTATTTCATGTTAAACCCATAGAGGTTTGTCTTCCAGGTTTCTTTCACAGAGTGCAAAGAGTTGGTCTTTAAGCAGGACTTGGGTGGAGCACAGAGCTGACCATCTGGCAACAGCTTTGCTCTTGCAGTGAGCCAGCACAGACACAATGGGCCAAATGCCCTCTTTCTGTGCTATAACCATTCTATGATTCTACATCGCACACCTTGTAAAAACTGCCGAAGTTTAACCAGGTTGGGCTCTGTGTCCCACATGTGATCCTTTCCACAAGATTCTCCACTCTTTCCAGGTGCTGAATAGAAAATCTGCTCCAAAGAGTTCAAAACTGGTACCTTTCCCTCTTTCTCCAATCGAGAGGCTTTTAGATCCCATCTTCAGCATCACATGACAATCAGTCATGCAATACTCCCTTCTTCTATCTGCCTGCTTTGTGGGATTCTCCTCAACTTAAGATAGAAGTTAGATGTTCATAATGAAACAGAGATTGTTCAGAAAAAATTAGGAATATATTAAATGAAATCATCCCCAAAATGTTGTGAATAATAGAAACTAAAAGGTGTCAAAGAATAAATAGAAACAGGGTTTGATTTTTTGTTTGGTTTATTGTATTTTGAGAAAATATGTCATTACCTTACTACAGGAGACAGAATTGATCTGTCACTGAACAAAATAAATTAAACAAAACTAAAATCTTACCTCAAGCAAGTCATTTAAGGCAAAATGACACAGTTCCACATAATAAATTATTTGTGAAAACAATTTATTAAAATTATTCAAATAGGATATGAATTGACATTAAGCATAATTAAAGTTGATCTTAAAAGACCCTTAGCATCTGTCAGGAATCTCCTGTACACTTGGAATTCATCTTTAGTTTTTATATTTAATACAAGATCAGGCAAGAAAGGCACCATATACATATCAAATAAGGAAAGGAATCCATGGCTGTAAAACCTATATATTCTTTTTATATTCTACAGTTTGTCAAATTTACAGACTGCGTTTTGATGAATGAAATTGTTGACTCATTCACAGCAATTTTTAAACTTTGAGCAATTATTTACAAATGTTTGCTTGTATCAAATAAGTTAATGTTTTAAAAGAAGGATGTTGAAAAATTTAATATTTCACTGCTGTCTTCACAATGGGGGGGTTACATTATGGAAAACAATGGTATATGCTGAGATCATATGCAGTTATATCAGTTCTATAATATAGAGATGTAAAAACAATAGCACAGTGATGATGGGAGACTTCAATTATCCTACTATAGACTGGATAGCAAATGTAAAGGGCAAGGGCAGAAGGAGTTCCTGAAATTTGTACAAGAGAACTTGACCAATCAATGTGTTTCCAGCCTAAAAGGAATGAAGCAGTGCTAGATCTGGCTCTTAGTAACAAAATGGGGCAAGTAGAGTATTTTCAGTGGGGGCAACATTTGGGAACTTGTGATCACAATATCATTATGTTTACAATAGATATGGAAAAGGACAGGGAACAATCAAATGAAAAAATATTCAGAGGTGGACTATTTTCAGTGTGTTTAAAGAAAATTGGAATCAAAAATTGGCAGCTAAAACAGTAAATGATCAATAGGAGACCTTCAAACAGAAGAAGTTTCGAGACTTCCACAAAGGGGAAAGGAAGTCGTCCAAAACTAGAACTCCCTGGATAACTGAAGAAATTGGGATTAAAATGAAACAGGAGCCAGAAGCTTATATAAATGTCAGATTCATAATAAAATAGAGAAGCAAGCTGAATACAGAAACTACAGGTGAAATCTAAAACAGAGAATAGAGGGACAAACAGAAAGTATGAGAATAAATTAGTGGTCAACAAAAAAAGGATAGAAAAGTCAATATAAATACATATATAGTAAAAGGGCAGTCAACAGAAGGGTGGGGGCAATTAGGGACTATAAAGGAAATATTCTTAACATATGAATTCGGAGCAGTAGACCATTCTGCATTGCAGAGGCAGGGGGCAGTCTTCATTGGAGAAGAGGATGCTTTTAATGTCACATTAAAGGAGCTAGCAGAGAAATTGGATAGAATAAAAATAGATAAGGAAAAGGTACTTAATAGGGTTCAATGTAGAAAAGTGACCCAATCTGGCTCCTAGGTAATTGAAGGAAGTAAAGGTAGAAATTGTGGCAGCTCTGGGTACAGTCTTCCAATCCTTCTTGGATACGGGGTTGGTTACCAGAGGATTAGATGATTGCACTGTTACACCCCTGTTCAAAAATAGAATAGGGATCAACTTGACAACTACTGGCCAGTCAGGGAAGCATCAGTGGTGAAGAGATTTCTTCAGTCTATAATCCTGGATAAAATTAATTGTCCCTTGGAAAAGCATGGGTTCATAAATGAAAGTCAGCATGGATTTGTTAAAAGCAAATCATGTCTGAAAACATGATTGTGTTATTTGATGACGTAACAGAGAGCTGATGAGAGTTTTGTGGTTGATGTGTATAGCAAAATTCAAAAGGCATTTGATAAAGTGCCATATAATAGATTTGTTAGCAAAATTAAATCCCATGGATTGAGGGGGCAGTGGCAACGTGGATAAAAAATTGGCTAAGGGGACAGAAATTAGAAAGTAGTGTGAAAGTTTGGTTTTTAGACTGAAAGGAAGTATACAATGGTCTGCTCCCGGGTCAGTATTAGGACCACTGTTCTTTTTATATATATTAATGACCTGGTCTTGGGTATACAGAGCATGATTTCAAAATTTGCAGAACACAAAACTCAGATATGTGATAAAAATTGATAGGGATAGTAACAGACCTCAGGGGAACATAAGCAGACTGGAGCAATGGGCACACACAAGGAAGATGAAATTAGTTGCAGAGAAGTGTTAAATGATGCATTTTGGTGAAGAGAAGGAGTATCATAAACTAAATGGTATAATTTTAAAGGGGCTGCAAATACAAAGAGACCTGGGGGTTCATGTACACAAGTCTTTGCAGGGCAGGACAAGTTGATACTCCTCCTTCAGGTGCCATGCTCTAAGAGGGTGCTGACGACCATGGACCATTGGATTGGTCCACGATTATGTTTGGCAAAGTACTGCAGTGGTTTGCTTTTGCCTTCTGCATATGGCTGACCAGGAAACTCTCCTACTCTTACCGTCCTTTATCAGGTGTTTCAGAAGGATTACAAGCTAATAACCAACACGTTCGGCCACATTATGAATGTATCTTCCGTGGCCATCAAGTCCTGAAGTGGGAGCTTCTGGTTCAGAGGTAGGGCACTACCCACTGTGCTACAAGATCTCCTGGCAAGTTGATAGGCTATTAAGAAAAATTATATGGGATCCTGGGCTTTATAAAGAAAGGCATTGGGTATAAATACAAAGAAATTAACCTAAACTACTATAAACAGTGGTTAGGCATCAGATGGAGTATTGTGTCCAATTCTGAGTACCATACTTTAGGAAGGATGTCAATCAGAGGGTGCAGAAAAGGTTTGCTAGAATGGTACCAGGGAAGAGGGACTTTAGTTATGTGAGAGACTGGGGTTGTTCTACTTAGAACAGAGAAGGTTAAGGGGAGATTGAATAGAGGTTGTCAAAATTATGAAGGGTTTTGACAGAGTAGATAGTGAGAAAGTTGTTTCCACTGGCAGGAGGGTCAGTAATCAGAAGGCACAGGTTTAGGATAATTGGCAAAACAAAGTCGAGATGAGGTGACATTTTTTTATGCAATGAGTTATGATGAACTGGAATGCACTGACTGAAAGGGTGATGCAAGGAGATTCGACAGTATCTTTCTTAAGGGAGTTGGACAAATACTTGAAGGGAAATCATTTACAGAGCTAAGAAAAGTAGGGAGAGTGGGACTAATTGGATAGCTCTCGCAAAGGCATGATGGGCCAAGTGCTCCTTGTGTACTGTAAAATTCTATGTTTCTACAATGTGATCAATTGTGCAGAAAATTGTGCTTCAAGGCAGCATCTGGATCCACCAGCTAGACTGCTGTTCAACATGATATCATACAACTAATCAGTACAAATGTCTGTATCTCATAGATTAACAAAATGCTATACAAAGCATTCTACAGTAAGTGTTCATTGTTTTAATGATGCATCAAGATTTCACTTTATTGGAATACAGCTCGTCAAAAATTGCATCTTTGCCAAAGGAGCAGATTATTCAATTCACTTTGCACCCTGCAGCACATTCAGACTTCCAGTTCCGGTTACTCTATTACCTTCCATCACACAGATTGTTCTCATACTTTTCTCACCAAAGGAAAGGTTTCTCAGAACAACCCTGAAACTAGAATGCAGCTTTTAAAAAAATCAGTTATCAGCAGTTCACCAAAATATACAGAAATAAACTTTCAAAATGGGGGTGAATATTCTATAAACAATTTTGAAAGGAGATGAATGTGTTTGCCTTGTAACTGACACACTGATCTTTGTACCTCACAGGTAGCTGAAGAATATTTCTGATGTAAACAGGAACCATCACCTGGATAAAATAATAGGGTTTTACAATTGGCACAGTGGCCTGGAGATGCAACTTTACTGCACGCGTGCTGTAAATAACAGTAGTTTTAATTTGTTCAGACTCCTGAATACATGTACTCTGGTATATCCTCAAATAATTTCTGTGCACATTTCTTACAAGAATAATTCCTGCTATATCAGCAGAATCAAGCTGTTTTACTCATAACATTTTAAACTGAGATCATTTCTAATTTAACATGCACTTTTCATGCAACTAGATCATAACTGCTCCTACAAGTGCCTTTCTGGTTTGAAAGTTTCATGATTTGTCTCATCCTTAAGAGACGGCCCATTACTGATGCATTTCAGGAACTGAAGCAATATTTGAAAGGAAAGCTTCTTACGTTGTCATTTTAGTCGAACGTGAGACAGGCTCAAGGGGCCTGTTGGCTCCTCAGTTCGCCCAATGTGCTGGGGGGTTCTGACTACACCAGCCCCCAGTGAGATGGTGGCTTTGAGCATCTCTGTGCCAATCTCCTGATCTCTTACCAAAAGTTGTGAGTCTGTCAAGTCAGGGCAGTGCTCGTTACTCATCTTGTGGTCGCTGCCAGTGAACGGCACCCTCAGTTTGTGTGTGGATTGGATCAGATTTTGCACAGACAGTGAGTGTTCTAAGGTTTTTTCCATCGGTGAGCAAACATTGATCAAGGATTCATTTTCCGCACTCTGGCTTCTCCTCCATGGTGTCTCCTGGATGAGGTTAGCTTCTGCCACTTGACCAGTAATAGGGCAGGAGATGGCATCAGAACCAATCCTCTCTGCGGTGACAGGAATGATCTGGAGAGGCCTTGCCCGGCAGATGTCCTGAAAGGATGACAGCTGTCGTGTTGGCACGGCCATCTTGGTAGACTGAACCATTTGATTTACTGCGGACATTGTAGGTCCATCACTGTCACTTCTTGGAGTAACCTGAGCATGCATGACTGGGCTGACGGTGCAACAAGAGGGAGCATTTGGATCATTTGGTGATAGGATCTGCTGTAATCCCCTAGTACTTGTAGATCTCGACATGCAGCCACTAAACTGTGCTGAGCCAGGCCCATCTACAGGACTTTGGTAATCAGATGTCTGATCAAACTCAAACACAGGCATCTGTAGTGAGGCGAGTGTCAGTGCTGAGACAGAGCCTTTTTGCAGACACTGTCTGTAGATTTCCAGAAGGCAGTCGAGCTTCGATTCAATGGACTGTACCTGTGAAAATAAATGTCACCATCTCATTGCCAGTATCAAACTGCCCAAGCTAATTTCATAACGTTCACAATGTGACGCCTGACCCAGATTAGAGACTGGGACAATCAATGGATTAACCTCCAAATGCCCAGATTAGAACCTGGGACAATCGATGGATTAACCGCCAAACACCCAGACTAGAAGCTGGGACAATCGATGGATTAACCGCCAAACACCCAGATTAGAAGCTGGGACAATCGATGAATTAACCGCCAAACACCCAGATTAGAAGCTGGGACAATCAATGGATTAACCGCCAAACACCCAGATTAGAAACTGGGACACCCAGCCCATCCCGGACAAAACAAATGATGTCTGTAATTACAGAGCTATTATTTTGATTGTGTTCTTCCTTATCATTAGGAAGAGTAGCTCATTTGGAACTGAATGGAATAATTTCCAAATGGTCGTTGCTGTTACCTGTTTTTCAACTTTTACCAGCCGTCCCATCATGCTGAGATCATCAGTGACATTAATACCTGGTGGGACTTTCTCACGTGATCGCTTGTCTGTTGTGAGCTGTCCTTTTCCAAGCATATGATCCACACTACATTGAACAAAATAAAGAAATTCAGGGAATTTTTGTGAATACATTGAGAAATTATTCTTTCACAGAGGCTGATTGCAACTAGATTAAGTGACTGTTAAGACACCTTCTAATGATGGGGCACTAAGAAGACACTCATCAGGAAACCAGATCTTACATGGGCTGAAATCTGTAAACACAGGGGTCCAAAAATCCGAAGCCACAGTTCCCTCTATCATCACTCCAGTACTGATCTCACTAATGGTCATTGGGTCATTTAGGTACTTCAGTGTAGATCAGTACCCACTGTGTTTGGGTCTTCGTCTAAATCACAGTGAGTTACACTGGGAGTGTGAAGTCCATAGATGCTTGGCCCATTATGACTACAGAAGGAGATTCAACAGTGTTAATGAATGGAACTGAGTAGTCTAAACCCAGAACTGCACCATTCTCTTAGGCCTAGTACTCAGCACCCTAGACTTGGACCTTTGAGAACGCAAGGAGTGACAGACTTTTCTAGTTCACAGTAAATGGGGGTGAAACACAATTAGATGCATTTCTGGAACGAGAGGGAATGGAAGGAACACAGTGAAAATAAGAGGATAGGAAGTGAGCTATTCAAATTGGGCAGGCTGTTTGGGATCAGCTTATTGATTCTGACATAAAATCAGGTCACAAAGCTGATCTTTGTATAACTGGAGAGATAGCTGGGCTCTGATAAGGAGAGCAGACAGCATCACAATGTGGGAGGCCCAATAAGAGGGCTCAGAGTAACTGGATGGCTGGCAACCCCACTGGGAGAGATTTGCGCTGCTGAAGGAATGTTACACTGGCAAGGCATAATAGCTTTTGACTGGGGTCTTAAATGAAGCTATTGGCTATCTGGCTCCATGGAGTGAGCTGTCAATTCTGCTGGCTGGCTGCCCCTGGGAAACGCGACCAGAGTAGGGATGGTGTCATGGAGCCATCTTAATGGGGATTCCCGCTATTTCCCAGACCTCTCCCACCTCCCAACCTGTCTCCACTTGTCATGAAGCTATTAATGTATAACATATTATTGGAAAATATTTTTCTTTTAAAATAGAGGTTTAGTCTGTGGGTCTGTCTTAATTGGATTCAAGCCAGCTGGTCAAGGTGCTTTGATGTGTACAATTTTTAAGGTGTAAGAGAGGTAGAGTGCATTTACATTTTTTGAATAGAGCATTCAAGAAGGTGAGTGAAATCTGGTACTGAGCTAGCAGAGACCAAGCATATGTTTATATTACTAATAAAATTGGTACTATAAAAGAGGTTTTATTGTTGGAAGAGGTGGAGTTCAATGAGGCTGGTGATACGATGAGAATTTACATTCAATGAGATGTGCTAGGTATAACTTCAGCAGTTTGTAAGTGCAAAGCAGAGGCAATGTAAGATCAAAGTAGCTATAAACCTACAACTGTCTCCACAGGAACCAAAGTGAAAGGAACTTCATTTTGAATTTGTCAGGTGAAAATATTTTGCCTGGTGTCTGGTTAAGTCTATGGGTTGCTGTTGCCTTAATGGAGATTAGTTTAGGAATTTGCTAAAAGCTATGATATGTTTGTAGCCATGTATATGTGTTTAATGTGCTGTAACTTAATAAAATGTTTAATTTACTTTAGTATAAAACCTCTCGAGAACTGGTGGTCTGATTCTTGAATTTAGAGTTTCAGCTCAAACATAATCACTTAAAAATATAGGTTATGACAGTTGTTTAAAGTTTCCCTCTGGAATTTTTAAATAACTCAGCTTTACCAAAGGCTGTCTCATAACACCACAGGCCTGGAAATTTCAGGCCCCTGTGTCTTCCTCATAGCTTACATTCCCACCTTTGTATCTTCAGTAAACTTAGCCATCCCCTCATCTAAGTCATTGTAAATAGCTCAGGCCCAAATACTGATCCCTATGGTATGTCGCCAGTAACACCCTGCCAACCTGAAAATGAGCTGCTTATTCCTACTCTCCATTTTCTGTCCTTTCCCAATCCTCCATTCATGGTAATATTTTACTCTCAATCCTATGAGCCCTTATTTTATGTAACAATCTTTGTTGTGGCACCTTGAATGCCTTTTGAAAATCCAAATATACTACATTCACTAATTACCCTTTAGCTTCAATGCTAGTTACATACTCTTAGAAACTCATTTGACTGGTCAAACATGATTTCCCTTTTATAAAACCATGCTGACTCAGCCTGATCCTATTGTGTTTTACTGTGACCTGTTATCACGATTTTAGGAGATTTCAGCATTTTCCAGATGTCAATGTCAAGTTAAGTGACCTGCAGACTCCCTAATCATCCCGAGCAGGTCCTAGTGTCCACACTCACCGTGACTGCAAGCTCTTGATCCTACAGAGCATGTCCAAGTGTCCAGCAGAATATTGCTCAATCACATCCTTCACATCGTACGGACGTAGAGTCTCTTTGAACTTTTTCTTTGCAACGTGAAACTTTACAATCCTGGAATATGTCAGAGGAATTGCATCAGTTGTCAGCTTTCCTGCTGTAAGATTGGGCAATCAGCTATTAAAGTGGAATTATTTTCCCCCAGATGCTGATGCCTTGGATCAGTTCCCAAGCAGGGGCCAGGATTCACAATCTCACTGACTGGATTCACCTTCCATCGTCATGTAAAACTGAAACTGATACAGCAACACTTTAAACTATGATTTACTACTGAAGGAGAACTGAGTTACTTGTTTTCATTACGTAGTATGGCAAACCAAACAATCTTGCACCTTAACACAGAACCACCCTGGACAGGAACACAATAAGGGAAAGCTATATAGGAATTTGGAACAGATGGAAAAAGACCAAGGTTTATCCAATTCATCTTCTCCTATCCTATAGTTCACGCCATACAACAATCAACCTCTATCAATTAGTCTACAACAGATGCAGATGTGAGATGAGCAAAACCCCAATGATTGAAAGCTTTGGGAACCAGAGGTCCAAATCACTAGTTCTTCCCAAACATGCTACACTCACCATGTCATGTCTCAAATCACTCACATATTGTATTCCAAAATGTATTTTCTGAAAGAAATTTAGTTTGCAGTGGAATGAATAAATACCAACTGCTTTCACAGTCTCCCATATGGATCTTGTTCCATGGTTTAACCACGTACTCACCAAAATATTGTTCCCCCAGATTAGTTTTGAATCTATCCTCCTTTAAGCACAGACCGCTGGTTCTATCATTTTGACAAGGTGAAACAGCTTGTCATGGTTCATATTAGTCAGTCCTTTTAGAATCCCAGCATCTCCCAATCCCAGCACACTACTTTATTGAGGAGACAGTGGTGTGGAGGTAACATCACTGGACTGGTAATCCTGAGACCCAGACTAATACTTTGGGGACATGAGTTCAAATCCCACCACAGCAGCTATTGGAATTTGAATTCTGTTAACAACTCTCGATTATAAAGCTAGTCTTGGTAATGGTGATCACAACAGTTATCATTGATTGTTGTATAAACCCATCTGGTTCACTAGTGCCCTTTAGGGATATCCTCACTTGACTGGTCTGGCCTACATTTAACTCTAGACCCACAGCAATGTGATTGACCCTTAACTGCCCTCTGAAGTGGCCTAGCAAACACTCAGTTCAAGAGGGATGAGAAACAAATGCTGGCCTTGCCAGCGACATCCACATGCCATGAAAGAATTTTTTAGAAACTCATTCGAAAGAGCAAAGAAGTCTCCTGTCAGACTTCACCTGATAGCCCTGATCACAGTCTTGAGCACCGGCGTGAGTTCCTCTATGGAGAACTCACAGTGACCTCCTCTCTCATCAAAACCTTCATCTGTACCCACAGCAGCATCTGCAAGAATTGAACAAAAAGTTTGTTTATTTGTCATTGTAAAATCTGGAAGGATGAATTGGGGACGCAAGTTCCTCAGGTTGAAACTATTTTAATTCTCTTTGCTAACTTAATAATCAAAGATAGACCTTTCACTGGGTGAATTCCATCCTTTACAAAGTTCAGTGTAAGTGATGAGTCTCCCAGTGAGGTCGGATGCTAGATCACAGTGTCACCTTCCCCAGATCATGGGATTAACTTACAGGTCACAGGGTCACCTCCAAATATCCAAGCTTGTGTGATGGGTGGTGGGGTCTGTGGAATGTCACAACTGATGGCAAATTGGTCTCAGACATTCCTAGCACCTGCCCCACAGACACTTCCGATGAGATTACTGGGACCTCTCCCCTGTGTGTTCACTTTCACCATCATAACCCTCCCACCCCACAACCCTCCCTCTACCATCCTCCTCCCACAATGGTCCATGATCTGATGGAGTGTCTCAGAGATCCTGCCTGTAACAAAGCCAGCAGGCCAGCACTATTTGCGACCCGAGTTGGGAAAGTCTGGGAAGAGCACAGGCCATGGCTCTGGAGTGTCTCTCACCGTCTGAGGCTCCCCGCGACTGACAGCTCTTATAACGGAGCGAAGGTCGGAATCGAGTCCGATCGTTGAAGCTCCAGCTCTTCTGCACCTTGCTGGGACTGCGTTCTGTGGTTTGATCATTGCCGGGTGACCGGCGGTCAGTCGCTAGCGAGGCCTGTCTGCCCTTTACACCTTGACCCCTGGGGCTGGTCATTCGGACACGCTCCCTAAAACTTAATTTGTGGCTAAACAGAAAAAAAGAAACAGAAGGAATATTATTTCTATACTTGAAACTCACCAGATCACATCAATCCCTGAGCCATGGTCACTCACTGCTGGCAATGTAACACTTCCCCATTTATTCCTATTCAACACTCAGCGAAGTTTTTCATTATAGAGAGAAAGGAAGGAAGTAGAATCCAGTTAAGTGAGGGACTAGAGATGCAGAGTAAAGGAGGGAACAGAGAAACACAGTAAAGGAGGGAACAGAGGGACACAGGGTAAAGGAGAGAAAGAGAGATAAAATAAAGGAATGAAGATAAAGATGCAGATTAATGGAGGGAACACAGAGAGACAGAGTAACGGAGGGAATAGAGAGATGCAGAGTAAAGGAGGGAACAGAGAAACAAAGAGTAAAGGAGGGAACAGAAAGACACAGAGTAAAGGAGGGAGCAAATAGACCCAGAATAAAGGAGAGAACAGAGAGACACAGAGTAAAGGAGGGAACAGAGAGATGCAGGGCAAAGGAGAGAAGAGAGATGCAGAGCAAAGGAGGGAACAGAGAGATGCAGAGTAAAGGAGGGATCAGAGAGAGAGAATAAAGGAGGGAACAGAGAGATGCAGGGCAAAGGAGGGAGAGAGAGAGAGACAGTAAAGGAGGGAACAGAGAGACACAGGGTAAAGGAGGGAACCGACACGCAGGGTAAAGGAGGGAGCAGAGAGAACCAGAGTAAAGAAAGGGACAGAGAGATGCAGAGTTAAGGAGGGAACAGAGAGACCTAGAGGAAGGGAGGGAACAGAGAGACAGAGTAAAGGAGGGAACAGAGAGATGTGGGGCAAAGAAAGGAACAGAGAGAGAGTAAAGGAAGGAGCAGAGAGATGCAGAGCAAAGGAGGGAACAGAGAGATGCAGAGTAAAGGAGGGATCAGAGCGAGAGAGTAAAGGAAGGAACAGAAGGACACAGAGTAAAGGAAGGAGCAGAGAGACACAGAGTAAGTGAGGGAACAGAGAGAAAGGAGAGAACAAAGAAACACAGAGTAAAGGAGGGAACAAAGGGACACAGGGTAAAGGAGGGAACAGAGAGATGCAGATTAATGGAGGGAACACAGAGAGACAGAGTAATGGAAGGAATAGAGAGATGCAGAGTAAAGGAGGGACAGAGTAACGGGGAACAGAGAGACCCAGAGTATGGGGAGAATGGAGAGACAGAGTAAAGGAGGGAACAGAGAGACACACAGAGTAAAGCAGGGAACAGAGAGACGCAGAGTAAAGGAGGGAACAGAGAGATGCAGAGTAAAGGAGGGAACAGAGAGACCTAGAGGAAGGGAGGGAATAGAGAGACAGAGTAAAGGAGGGAACAGGGACACCTAGAGGAATGGAGGGAACAGAAAGGTGCAGAGTAAAGGATGGAACAGAGAAACCTAGATTAAAACAGAGAATAGAGAGACAGAGTAAAGGAGGGAGTAGAGAGATGCTGGGCAAAGGAGGGAAATGAGGGACACAGAGTAAAGGAGGGAACAGAGAGACAGTAAAGGAGGGAACAGAGAGGCAGAGTAAAGGAGGGAACAGAGGGACAGATAAAAGAGGGAACAGAGAGACAGAGTAAAGGAGGGAACAGAGAGGCACAGGGTAATGGGGGGAACAGATAGGCAGAGTAAAGGGGGGAACAGAGAGGCAGAGTAAAGGAGGGAACAGAGAGACAAAGTAAAGGCGGGAACAGAGAGACAGAGTAAAAGAGGTAACAGAGAGACAGTGTAAAGGAGGGAACAGGAGGACCCAGGGTAAAGGAGGAACAGAACGATAGAGTAAAGGATGGAACAAGGAGATGAAGTGGAGAGATGCTGTTTAGTTAATTCCTCATCTAAAACGTGATCATACAGCATCCAATGAAACTTCGGCTAAATGTAAACTACTACTAACAGTAAGATTTCCAATCACATCGTGAGACATGGTAGAAAGGAAGCAGGTTAATTCTGCATTAAAGCACTTCAATAGTTCAGCCTTAGAAATGTCTCCTCCCAGTTGATTGGAAAGAGGAGATCGACCAACAGCTTCAATGGGGTTCAGAGTGAGAATGAGTACTGGAAATTCAAGGGGGACATTAGGTGAATGTTTTCAAGACTATTAGAAAAAGCAAATTTTTTTTGCAAAGATGAGTCAAACAGAGTCTGGGACAGCATTTAAAGGGGAATTGAGTAAGCATTGCACAATGTTTGATGATGATCTGATGAGTGTTTACAGATAAGTTGAGCGTTTTTTCTGCTACATTCTTAATCTGTCTGCTTAGAAAGCTTCAAACATGAACAGTGAAAGGGAATCTGATGATAAAATCCAGTGCATTTCATGCCGAATGCAACTTGTTGTGAACATGCAAAATGCACAAATGTTAGATTGATCTGTGCAGCTAAACTCTTGTGCTCTCTTTCTGCAGCCAATGGTGTAATCCATTGATATTCTTGGGGAACATCCCCTACAGTTATTGAACAGCTCCCAGTGAGATACTATTCTTACATAATGACCCAGATTTTGTGGTCAATGGTGAATGAACGACGAGTGGTGCTAGCTGTTCATTACACTTGACTCACTTGCAGATTTTCCTGTGGGGATTTGCACTGGAACTTGCCATGTTTAGAGAACTATTTTGTCATAGCATTTTCTACAGAGATCTGGGATCTGTATGAACAGGGCAAGCAACAGTATCTCCTTAACCAGTCTGGTTGAAGAATCATTACTGAACAGCGCAGAGTCTGAACCAGGAAGTGTTGGTTAGAATGGGTAATTTAATACCAAATCATGTACAGAAAACAAAATAAAGGGATAAGAAAATGGGATTGAGAGAGAGAGGAGACAAAGAGTTTTTAAAAAATCTTCAACAATAATTAGAATCTGGAGGAATAAGTCTCCACACTTGTAAATGTTAATTTTTGTTGCCAGCAAGGTTGTTTGGCAGTAATTAAGACTTATCACACCATTAAAATTTCACTGACACTGAAATGGACAAGAAACAACTTTTTCTGGCAAGCTTCATGGGTATCTATCTTGCAAGTGCAGCAACTTCACACTGTTGCATGTATTTCGATGCCAAGAATTGCAGTGAGATATTATTATGCTGAAGCTTCCAGAGGAGCAGGACAACTTAGTCACCAACCTCCTGATTTCCGTATTTGACTGCACGTATGCGGTCGCTGGAAGTTTCTGTCAGATTTACACTTTAATATCGAAGAGCATCATCGTTTCTCCTACTGCAAAATCTGGGTCAATCACTTTTATGGCATGGCTGGAATTAATTTAATATTATAACAATCTTATGGAGCATCATTCAATAACTGGGGGAGCTTCTTGTCGAACACTGCATTGAAGAGATTGCGAGCACCAAGGACCATGCTAAGAAACAACAGTGACCAGGGGTCTGTCCGAGTTTAGTCAATATCTGCAGGCACCAAGAAAAACAATGGGGTGAAAGAAAGGAAGGGAAGCAAAAACAAACATTGGAAATAATACTAGAATTGGTTAAAGGACCAGGAAACTCTGTGTGAAAGCCCTTAAGGAGGAGAGGACGGAATAACTGACCATGCAACTGCTGTTAGTGACATTCCCAAAGACCATGAGAGCAGATGCTGAATACCTATATTTCCTGGAGGTGTATATCCTGAAGAGCTTCTGTTTATTATTAAAAAGCTTACTAGGAAGTGAGGGGAGATAGAGCAGCATTTTAAACACTGATCAATGCAAACCTACAGAAATTAGTAACTCCAACAGCTTGAGTGATAAAATCTGAGAGCAACCTCTTACTATGGTTCATGTACAGAGCATACCTGGGTGGAAGCTTCTCTCACAGATATGAGCCTAGGAGGTTGTACCACAGTTTGGCTGATCTTTTCTATGTGACCTCCAGCGATTAATTTCTAGTCAACACTTCAACTCTTACTGGAGGTGTAGTCAGGAGCTTTTGACTGGATAATTTGGATCAACAATGAAAGGATCCTGTACCGAAAATGGGACTCAGCAAGTAACCATGAGATGTTACATTGCACAATGTGCCTCATTGGTCAGATGGTCAAGAGAGGCACAGTGATTGAAAACAACTGGGATTAGAGGGCCCACCGTGCTGCTCCCATTGGTTGAAACTATGCTGGATGCTATGACACTTGTGCCTGTAAATCACTGGATGAGGCAATATTGCTCCTTCTTCTTTCAGTGTTGCCCCAGGGAGTTAGGGCTTCACCAGAGGGTATAATTAGATCAAGTCCTGCCCTCGGGGTATAGTCCCAGTGACACCAAGTCCTTCTACATCCCTGCAGTGAATTAGTTCCATGGACAAATCTGTGACTTTAAAGAAAGCTTGCAGGTTTTAGAAAGAAGAGGAATGTGGAAAGCAGAAGCAGAATTACCCATATTTTTAAAATATTCTAAATATGAAAAATATTTTCCAAGTCATATTCCCCATCAGTGACAATCATTTAAATCAGGAATTCCCTGTGCTGGTTTGTAGTGAGATTTAAGGAGCTGAGAATCTGATTATCAACAGTGGATTTTTGCACAGTTTGTACTATTGGGAAGAAAGGGGAGTGAACAAACCTGCTGAAAGTTTCTCCTTGGTCTTTTCTTCAGTGTTAGTTGGTGAAAGGAAACAGAGTCAGACAGAAAGTATTGGTCATCAAAATAAATGATCAATGATTAAATAATTGTACGCACATTTCACCTCATTATAAATAGCAGTCATTCCCTAATTCACACAAAGTACAGCACCAAGCATCAAGCTAGGAAGGATTATCTAATTGCACAGATATTAAAAAGAGCAAAGCAGAGAGGCAGGAATAAACACAGCAACTGAGTGCTATCCAAAGCAAGCTGGACAGCTGCTCCACACCAGGAGGATTGCTGGCTAACACAAGGGCAGGTAGGTGGTGTACCATGATCCTTCACTCTTGGGGAGGTGGATGAAACTATGCTAAAAGAGGACACAGCCCCACTGCACTGACTCTGCTCCCCCTCCCATTCCCTCCTATTTTACTTTTCCTCACCCCTATCCCTCCCCCACCTGCTTTCCTTCCTTCCCCCTTGCTCTCCCTGTATGTGTGTGTGTGTGTGTGTATATGTGAAATCCCCCTGCCCTCCTCTCCCAGCCTGCTCACCACTCCTCCTCCCTCAGTGTGTGACTCCTTCTGGGTGTGTGTGTTTGCTCCTCTTTCTATGATCCCTCCCCTCCAATTGCTTTAGGGCAACCACCTTCAATTATCTTAAGCACATTTAGAGAGAGGAAAATCAAAGAGAAAGAGCAGATGTGATATCTGCAATAATAATAATAGAGATAAAAACAAAAAAACTGCGGATGCTGGAAATCCAAAACAAAAACAAAAACAGAATTACCTGGAAAAACTCAGCAGGTCTGGCAGCATCAGCGGAGAAGAAAAGAGTTGATGTTTCGAGTCCTCATGACCCTTCGACAGAACGTTCTGTCGAAGGGTCATGAGGACTCGAAACGTCAACTCTTTTCTTCTCCGCCGATGCTGCCAGACTTGCTGAGTTTTTCCAGGTAATTCTGTTTTTGTTTTTGTTTAGGATCCAGTTGCATTCTGTCCCTCGTCTAATGCTACTGAGATTTGCATGATTGTGTCATGATATTTTAATCTTTTACTCTTCAAAAGGCTAATTTCATTCATATAAAACTGTCAGAGCAGAGAGAAAGGCTGGGATCACAGGCTGGATTTATGGAGACAATCATTATCCCATTAAACAATCACAGTCGAGTTACAGCTTTGGTTAGATACAGAGTAAAGTTCCTTCTATACTTTCCAATTAAAACTCACAGGGCAGATACAGCACGGATTAGATACAGATTAAAGCTCCCTCTATCCTGTCTCATAAACACTCCCAGGGCAGTTGCTACATGAGTTAAATACAGAGCAAAGCTCCCTCTACACCACCCCATTAAACACAGCACAAGTTAGATACAGAGTAAAATTCCCTCTACACTGTCCTACCAAACATTCCCAGGGCAGGTTGCAGCATGGGATAGATACAGAGTAAAGCTTCCTCTACACTGAACCATCAAACACTCACAGGGCAAAGACAGCATGAGTTAGATACAGATTAAACCTCCCTATAGGCTGTCCTATCAAATACTTATTGGGGAGATGGTGGTCATAATGTGGGTTCCGAAGAAGAGTCATATTGGACTCAAAAGGTTAACTCTGTTTCTCTCTCCACAGATGCTGCCAGGCCTGCTGGGTTTTTTCCAGCACATTCTGTTTTTATATTGGTGGTAATGTCATTGAACTAGTAATGCAGAGGCCCAGGCTAATGCCCTGGGGACATGTGTTCAAATCCCACCATGGCAACTGATAGAATTTAAATTCAATTAATTAATAAAATTCATTTAAAAGTCCCATCTTCACAATGAGCATAAACTCCATAAACTCCTCAATCCCCACCTATGGCACCACCCCATGCCCATGCAAAAGATGCAACACCTGCCCCTTCACTTCCTCTCTCCTCACCGTCCAAGGACCCAAACACACCTTTCAAGTGAAGCAGCATTTCGCTTGCATTTCCCCTAACTTAGTCTACTGCATTCATTGCTCTCAATGTGGTCTCCTCTACATTGGAGAGACCAAATGTAAACTGGGCAACCGCTTTGCAGAATACCTGTGGTCTGTCCGCAAGAAAGACCCAAACCTCCCTGTCGCTTGCCATTTTAACACTCCACCCTGCTCTCTTGCTCACATGTCTGTCCTTGGCTTGCTGCATTGCTCCAGTGAAGCCCAATGCAAACTGGAGGAACAACACCTCATCTTCCCATTAGACACTTTACAGCCTTCCGGACTGAATATTGAATTCAACAACTTTAGATCTTGAACTCCCTCCTCCATCCCCACCCCCTTTCTGTTTCTTCCCCCTTCCTTTTGTTTTTTCCAATAATTTATATAGATTTTTCTTTTCCCACCTATTCCCATTATTTTTAAATCAATATCTTTTATGCCCTGTTAGCCTTTCCACTCCACCCCCACTAGAGCTGTACCTTGAGTGCCCTACCATCCATTCTTAATTAGCACATTCATTTAGATAATATCACCACCTTCAACACCTCTTTGTTCTTCTGTCTGTGACATCTTTTGATTATCTGCTCCTTTCACTGCTTGCTTGTCCCTACAACCACACCCCCCTCCACTTCTCTCTCTCTCTCTCTCTCTCCGCCCCCCACACACACACCTTAAACCAGCTTATATTTCAAATCTTTCTTGGACTTGAACTCAAGTTCTGTCGAAGGGTCATGAGGACTTGAAACGTCAACTCTTTTCTTCTCCGCCGATGCTGCCAGACCTGCTGAGTTTTTCCAGGTAATTCTGTTTTTGTTTTGGATTTCCAGCATCCGCAGTTTTTTTGTTTTTATCTAACTCAGCCCTGAATATGTTCAATGACCCAGCCTCCATTGCTGTGGAGAGAGAAACAGAGTTAACCTTTTGAGTCCAATATGACTCTTCTTCGGAACCCACATTATGACCACCATCTCCCCAATAAGTATTTGATAGGACAGCCTATAGGGAGGTTTAATCTGTATTAAAAACAGAATTACCTGGAAAACCCCCTTTCTGTTTGCCCCTTCCTTTTTTTTTCTAATAAATTATATAGATTTTTCTTTTCCCACCTATTTCCATTATTTTTAAATATTTTAAAATCTTTTATGCTCTCCCCACCCCCACTAGAGCTATACCTTGAGTCCCCTACCATCCATTCTTAATTAGCACATTCGTTTAGATAATATCACCAACTTTAACACCTATGTGCTCTTTTGTTCTATTGTTGTTGACATCTTCTGATGATCTGCTTCTATCACTGCTTGTTTGTCCCTACAACCATATCCCCCCTCCACTTCTCTCTCTCTCTCTCTCTCTCCGCCCCCCACACACACACCTTAAACCAGCTTATATTTCAACTCTTTCTTGGACTCAAACTCAAGTTCTGTCGAAGGGTCATGAGGACTCGAAACGTCAACTCTTTTCTTCTCCGCCGATGCTGCCAGACCTGCTGAGTTTTTCCAGGTAATTCTGTTTTTGTTTTGGATTTCCAGCATCCGCAGTTTTTTTGTTTTTATCTCTGTGTTTAATTGACTGCCACTGCTCTTCAAGAAATGCCTACCTCCTTGAAGAAGTTCTCTTCTTTTCTGCGACAAGATTTCCGTTCCCCTCTTTTGCCTTGCTCACCTTCATTGCTTTCCATTTCCCTCCTGGTGTTTGACAAGGTGTTTACTAAAACCCGCTTTCACAGCCATATCTCCTTTCTCAGTGACTGTCTCCGTCTCCGACTTACCCCACGTGGATTTCAACTGAAATTCCACCCCTCATGTTTCGAAGCCACACAGGATTACAGTATCTCCGGGACATAAAACGTTTCTCGGACTGCTGTTCCCGTCACATTCTGAAATCCACACTCAGTGCCATGCGCCGCCATATGAACACACTCGACCTCTCCCTCCAGCAGCATCGCCGTACCCTTTTTCAAAACTGCGCGTGCCCCCAGTTTCATTTTATTCTTCGGCTCATCTGACGCCACAACAAGAAACTTTTTCTCTTTCTCTCAAGTGCTAAGGAACACAAGCTCCAACAACTCATCGACACCAACACCCATCTAGGACCCTCCACCCCTGTCCATCCCTCCGTCCCCACCCCATCTTCCAATCCCAACCCCAGCCATGTATTCACTATACCCCCTGACATTCCCCTCTCCGATGCTGAACGTTCAGTGCTCAGCAAAGGACTTAGTTTCATACCCTTACGCCCTCACCTCAATGAATTTTGGGCTCGGCATGATGCTGAACTCTTCTTCCGCCGTCTTCGTCTCCGGGCTCACTTCTTTGGGCAGGAGTCATCTCCCAGTTCAACGGATCCTTTTACCCATCTCCAATATTCTCCCTCCACCTGGACCCCTCCCTCTGGATTCTTACCTTCTCTTGATCTCTTGGTCCATCTCTGACACTTCCCTTCCCTTCCTTGACCTCTCTGTCTCAATCTCTGGTGATAGACTGTCCACCAATATCCATTACAAACCCACCGACTCCAACAGCTACCTCGACTACAGGTCCTCACACCCAGCTTCCTGTAAGGACTCCATCCCATTCTCTCAGTTCCTTCGCCTCCGTCGCATCTGTTCCGATGATGCCACCTTCAAAAACAGTTCCTCTGACATGTCCTCCTTCTTCCTTAACCGAAGTTTTCCACCCACGGTCGTTGACAGGGCCCTCAACCGTGTCCGGCCCATCTCCCGCGCATCCGCCCTCACGCCTTCTCCTCCCTCCCAGAAACATGATGGGGTCCCCCTTGTCCTCACTTATCACCCCACCAGCCTCCGCATTCAAAGGATCATCCTCCGCCATTTCCGCCAACTCCAGTATGATGCCACCACCAAACACATTTTCCCTTCACCCCCCCTATCGGCATTCCGTATGGATCGCTCCCTCCGGGACACCCTGGTCCACTCCTCCATCACCCCCTACTCCTCAACCCCCTCCTATGGCACCACCCCATGCCCATGCAAAAGATGCAACACCTGCCCCTTCACTTCCTCTCTCCTCACCGTCCAAGGGCCCAAATACTCCTTTCAAGTGAAGCAGCATTTCACTTGCATTTCCCCCAACTTAGTCTACTGCATTCGTTGCTCCCAATGTGGTCTCCTCTACATTGGAGAGACCAAATGTAAACTGGGCGACCGCTTTGCAGAACACCTGTGGTCTGTCCGCAAGAATGACCCAAACCTCCCTGTCGCTTGCCATTTTAACACTCCACCCTGCTCTCTTGCCCACATGTCTGTCCTTGGCTTGCTGCGTTGCTCCAGTGAAGCCCAATGCAAACTGGAGGAGCAACACCTCATCTTCCGACTAGGCACTTTACAGCCTTCCGGACTGAATATTGAATTCAACAACTTTAGGTTGTGAGCTCCCTCCCCCATCCCCACCCCCTTTCTGTTTCCCCCTTCCTTTTTTTTCCAATAAATTATATAGATTTTTCTTTTCCCACCTATTTCCATTATTTTTAAATATTTTAAAATATTTTATGCTCTCCCCACCCCCACTAGAGCTATACTTTGAGTCCCCTACCATCCATTCTTAATTAGCACATTCGTTTAGATAATATCACCAACTTTAACACCTATGTGTTCTTTTGTTCTATTGTTGTTGACATCTTTTGATGATCTGCTTCTATCACTGTTTGTTTGTCCCTACAACCATACCCCCCCTCCACTTCTCTCTCTCTCTCTCTCTCCGCCCCCCACACACACACCTTAAACCAGCTTATATTTCAACTCTTTCTTGGACTCGAACTCAAGTTCTGTCGAAGGGTCATGAGGACTCGAAACGTCAACTCTTTTCTTCTCCTCTGATGCTGCCAGACCTGCTGAGTTTTTCCAGGTAATTCTGTTTTTGTTTTGGATTTCCAGCATCCGCAGTTTTTTTGTTTTTATCTAACTCAGCCCTGAATATGTTCAATGACCCAGCCTCCATTGCTCTTGGGGGAGATAATTCCCCAAAGTAATGAAACTCAAAGAAAAAATAATTCTCCTCATCTCAATCTTAAATGGTAGACACCTAATTTTTAAGTTACGATTGATTTTTAATCTGTGTCCCTTAGTTCTAGGCTCCTCCACAAGGGGAAACATAATCTCATTATCCATCCTGTCTAGTCCCCCCAGAATCTTACGTTTCAATAAGATTCTCATTCTTCTAAACTCTAATGGGTATAGGCCCAACCTGCTCAAACTTTCCCCAGAACCCATCCCCTTCATCCCATGAATCAGTCGAGTGAACCTTCTCTGAACTGCTTCTGATGTAATCATATCCTTTCTTAAGGAAGGAGATCAAACCTGTACAGTGTACTCCAGATGTGGTCTCACTAAAGCCCTGTACATCTGTAGCAACACTTCCCTACTTTTATAGTCAATTCCCTTTACAGTAAACACCAACATTCCATTTGCCTTCCTGATCACTTGCTGTACCTACATAATAACTTTTTGTGATTCAGGTACCAAGACACCCAATTTTCTCTGTACCACAGAATTCTGCAGTCTCTCTTCATTCACGTAATAGACTGATTTTCTATTCTTCCTGCCAAAGTGGACAAGTTCACATTTTGTGGAAAATGTGGAAAATTGCCCAAGTATGTTCTGTTCATTATAAGTAGGCCAAATCCAATCATATGAATATACGAATTAGGAGCAGGAGTAGGTCACACGGCCCCTCGAGCCTGCTCTGCCACTCAATAAGATCATGGCTGACCTGATTGTAACCTCCATTCCACATACCTGCCTACCCCCGATAACCTTTGTTACGACTGGTCCTGGATGAGATCTCCAATTTGTTAAATTCCCCGATGAGATCCCTATTTTGTTACAAGCGAACAGGACCCCAATTTTGTTATGATCCCAGATGAGGAGGAATGAGCTGGCTCCCCTCTTTGTTCAACCCCCATGGTTGCTTGCAACAAGGTTAGCTTACAAATCCTTTCCCAAGATATTTTTTCCCAGTCCAAATGCATTTAATTTTTATAAGAAGCCAATTGAACCAGGCTTTCTTGTCTCAAAGAAAGATTAAATTTATTACTTACTAAAACCCGAGGAAAAATAATACAATGATGCAACACACACACACAAATACACAAACCAAAAATGAGAATTTAAGAGTCCAAATAAAAGTTTAAAAATATACAAATCAGTCCTTAGCTTGTCCATGAGGTATAGTTGGTGGTACATTGCAGCCATTAAGTTGGGTGATTTCAGTACAGCTGACATTGGCAGGTTTGCAATCTATTGGAGACACTTGTTGGCTTGTCGCAGGTGAAGGAATCCTGGTTCTGCAGGGTAGCTGAAGAGGCTGTCTTATCTCCTTTTTGCTTGTGGTTTCTGCTAGAACACACTTGCCCCCCAGCAAAAGAGAGAGAGAGAAAAAAAATCACCTGCTTGTCTTTGCAGGAGTGACTGGCTGATGATTGTTCTTGTTTCTGTTGCTCATCAACATTGGTCTGCAGCCAGCTTTTTAACCCATTTTCTTGTGTATGCCTGGGAGGGAAACTAGTCCTGTCTTGCACTCATATCGGAACTTTTTACACATTCTGAGATATAAACCAACACCAACGCAGTGACAGCAGTGTGTACCATTTACAAGATGCACTGCAGAAACTCACCAAGGCTCCTTAGGCAGCACCTTACAAATCCATGAGCACTGCCATCTAGAAGGACAAGGGCAGCATGGGAACATCACCACCTGAAGTTCCCCTTCAAGCCATTCACCATCCTGACTTGGAAATATATCGCTGTTCCTTCACTGTCGCTAGGTCAAATTCCTGGATCCTAACAGCATTGTGGGTGTACCTACACCATAGTGATTACAGCAGTTCAAGAAGGCAGATCACTACCACCTTCTCAAGAGAAATTAGGGGTGGGCAATAAATGCTTGCCTAGTCAGCAAAGCCCACACTCCGTAAATAAATTTTTAAAAAGATGGGTTTTTGGATGTCTGTTGAGGTAGGAAACAGTCTCCATTATCTTCACAACCACAGGAGATTAAAGTCCAGGCTTTTGCATTTCCCATACCTTCTTTCAAGTGTTTATGTTTGAAGTAGGCCTTGACACCTCTTCAGGTGTGACATTCCATGCTCTCCCAGGACAGGACTGTCAGTATAATCCACATAGGAATTTTCCAGAAAGTGGTCAATTTACATTATCAGCCATCTTTTGATCAGTTTTTACATGTATTTCTTTTAAAAAATAGGTCTTTGTTAAAAAAAAGTTCTATATTCCCATAGGTAGTTGGGAGCTGTAGTCTGCTGTTGTGACACCTTTCAGTTCCTTGTTAATCAAGAATCTATCTAGCTCTGCCCTAAAAACATTCAAAGACTCTACTTCCACTGCCTTTTGAGGAAGAGAGTTCCAAAGACTCAAAACACACTGATTGAAAAAAAATCTCTCAATTATTGCCCCAGTAGCCTCCTGTCAATCATCAGTAAAATGATGGAAGGTGTCATTGACAGTACTATCAAGCTTTTCTTACTTAGCAATAACCTGCCCACGGATGCTCAGTTTGGGTTCTACCAGGGCTTCTGACCTCATTATAGCCTAGGTCCAAATATGGACCAAAGAGCTGAATTCCAGAGGTGAGGTGACATCAGGGCAGCATTTATGGTATGAAGGAGCCAGGCACAACTGAAGTCAATGGGAAACAGGGGGGAAACTCTCCACTGCTTGGACTCATGCCTAGCACAAACGAAGATGGTTGTGGTTGTTGGGGGTCAGTCATCTCAGTTCCAGGACATCATTGCAGGAGTTCCTCAGAGTGGTGTCCTAGGCCCACCCATCTTCAGCTGCTTCATCAATGACCTTCCTTCCATCATAAGGTCAGAAGTGGGATGTTTACTGATGATTTCGCAATGTTTAGCATCATTTGCGACTCCTCAGATATTGAAGCAGTCCATGTCGAAATGCAGCAAGACCTGGACAATATCCAGGTTTGGGCTGATAAGTGGCAAATGATATTCACGCCACACAAGTGCCAGGCAATGACCATCTCCAACAAGAGAGAATCTAACTATCTCTCTTGACATTCAATGGCATTACCATTGCTGAATCTCCCACCATCAACATCCTTGGGGGTTACCATTGACCAGAAACTGAATTGAACCAGCCACATAAATACTGTGGCTACAAGAACAGGTCAGAGGTTAGGAATCCTGTGGCGAGTAACTCACCTCCTGACTCCCCAAAGCCTGTCCACCATCTACAAGGCACAAGTCAGGAGTGTGATGGAATACTCCCACTTGCCTGGATAAGTGCGGTTCCCACAACACTCAAGAAGTTCAACATCATCCAGACCAAAGCAGCCCGTTTGACCCGCACCCAATCCACCACCTTAAATTCAATCCCTGCACCACTGACTCATAGTGGCAGCAGTGTGTTCCATCTACAAGATGTACTGCAGCAACTCATCAAGGTTCCTTTGGCAGCACCTTCCAAACCCACTACCACCTAGAAGGAGAAGGGTAGCAGGCACATGGGAATACCACCACCTGCAAGTTCTCCTCCAAGGCACACTGTTTGGTATTGGATTGAGTAAAACTAACACATGCTCAACAGCAGGCAAACATTATTGAACAACTTTATTTACACCTCTCAACAGAGAGGGCAGCAGAGAAAGCAGTATAACAAAATGCTCAGGTGCTAGAACATACTACATATATGCCATCCTGATTTGGCATGGTATTGCTGTTCCTTCACTGTTGCTGGATTAAAATACTGGAGCTCCCTTCCTAACAGCACTGTGGGTGTACCTACACTATAGAGATTGCAGCAGTTCAAGTAGGTGGCTCACACACCACCTTCTCAATGGCAATTAAAGATGAGCAACAAATGCTGGCCCTAGCAGCGATGCTCACATCCCATGAAAGAAAGAAAAACTGCCAGAGCAGGCACAGCCCAGGTTAGATACAGGGTAAAGTTCCCTCTATACTGTCTCCATCAAACACTCCCAGTGCAGGTATGACATGGGTTGGAAACACAGTAAAGCTCTTTCTACATTATCCTGTCAAATACTCCCAGGGCAGGTACAACCCGGGTTGTATATACAATAAAGCTCCCTTTACACTAACCTGTCAAACACTCCCAGGATAGATACAGCACCTTAGATCACAAACAGCCTCTGTGTATTATACCTATTATGGTATAATGGCTTGCATTTTATTGGACCATGGGTTATGGCCTATGCAAGTAACCAAGTTAAAGTGGCTAATTGATGTGAAGCTGTGAAATGCAGACAGGTGCAAATCAATTCGAATTTTTGAGAACAGATTTTATTTTCATACATACTTTAAGGTTTTAAAGCACTAAAGCTACCTTTGTTCAAAAGTATATAAACATCTGAAAGGTTGCTTTTCTACACTTTGCTCTAAATTTCTTATCTTGTAAAAGTAACTGGATTCTTTCTCTGGATGATCTGACAGCTGGTGGTCCTCTCAAGAACGGGGAAGGAAATAACTTCAAATTGCATGAAATATCTCAAATCCGAAACACAGACACAGTGTCAACATCAGCTGCCAGTTTTGCACCTACTTTGCAGGGCTGCAGATATGCAAAGCGTTTAAAATGTGGCTTCCAGGTTGCTATGGAAACCAAGTTCTTATCAGCCGCATAGCTATGCCACACATACTACGTGCAGATTTTTTTAATATATATAAAAGAAATCAAGCAAGGCCGGAAGGGAGAGGAAAGGGAGAAATAAAACAAAATGGAAAAAGCAGGTTAGTAGAAACGATCCAGGTGAATGGCGCATTCATGATCAAAGCACTTGATACATGCCTGAGTGGAGATAGGACACTCTCATAGAATCGCCAGGTGGCCACCAGGTATGTGCGGCTACCATCAGTGGAGTAAAACCGCCAAGCAGCCTAAAGTCAAAGGGGAGGTGGTTGAGGGGAAGGAAAAAAGTACAACATACCCACACAAAATCAGCAAGTAAAATGGGTTGAAAAGCACAGTAAATACATCACAAGACATTTCCTTTTGTTTCAACTCAGTCTGGATAAATTGGGCCTGATCAATTGTGTTTTTTGGGGAAGGGAGTTGGCAGCCATTTGATTGACAGACCCCAATTCAAATTATCCCTACAGAATATGGAAATATTGGAATCAGAATACTTTGTTAAATTAAAATAATTGAATAACAAAGGAGCAAATCAGCAAATCGCTAATGAGCTTATTTCAGCAGAGTATTCCAAATAATTACCTGATTTTCTGAAAATTTTCAGCACAAATACACTCTTGACACAAGAACAAGAACAGGATCCATACCACAATATGGGTTGATGCTGACACAGACATCCTTCACTCACTCTGCTAATGTTCTGCTTTATCAATTCAGCTGAACATCTCTACCACAAAGAGCAACTGATTCAAATTAGGAGTACCTTTTAAAGAGACATTGGGTGGAATTTTACACCCCAGCTCCCGCCTCCAGGAAGTGGAGGGAGGGGGGTGGGAGGCGTAAAATCAGGCGACCTGGGTGCGGTGCTATGCCCATCACCTCCCTGCCTCTGCTGGGATGTTACCGATGGCAGGGTAGGTGTTGGGCAGCCTGCCTGTCCTTGGGAAAATTGAGGCCATTAAGTGACCAATTAATGGCTGCTTATGGGCCTCCTCCCACCACCGTTGGTATTTTACCAGCAACAGGAGGAGTGATAAGGCCAGAGATCTTGTTAGGGGCTGGGTCCCTCTTATTCGGGCACCTTGTGCTTAACAAAGACTCCCCCTCATGGAACTCCCTCTGCTGCATACCCCCTCTGCCCTCCTTATAGTGACCCCAGCCCCCTAGCCAGGGCCTGCCATACTGGCTCTGCGGGAAGACCCCAACTTACCTTTCCATCTGGCTCCTGGTGGCACTGTTGGGACTGGAGAGCGATTGGCCACCTGATTGGCTGACATCTCTTGGAGGCGGGACCTCATCCCAGATGGGGGCGGAAGTCTCATCCTGAGCTAAGTAACACTGATGATTGTAAAATCAGCTTGGGATGACACGGCTGAGAAGAGATGGGCTCGTCCCTGACTTTTAAACAGCCGGGGAGGCAGTGGTGGGGTGGCGGAATCACAGTGTAAAATTCAGCCCATTGTCCTGGTTATACAAGTTGAGTACAGATGAAAGGAGGTATAGATATTCTCATCATGAAGGTATGGCTCACAGCTGATGCCAACAAATTGTGCATTGGTAAATCAAAGGAAAATTATTTGCCAACTATGACTTGTGCTGATTTCAGCTGGGTTTGCAGTGAGGGTAGAATGCAGAAACATTGGGAAATTAGGCCCTTCGGCCCCTCAAGCCTGTCTGTGCCTCAGCTCCTGAATGGCCTAGCTCTAATTTAAAGATTATGCCCTCAGAGGAAATAATTGCTCTCCCTCTAATCTCCCAAATCCTTTAATCATATTTAACACCTCAATTAGATCATCCGTTAATCTTCCATACTCGAGGGAAAACAAGCCTAGCCTATAAAATCATTTCTCCTAATTTAACCCTTACTCTCCTCTCCAGTAGTGAGTGATGACCCACACTGACGCTTCCTACTCTTTTCACCTTCCTCATGTGCATCATACAGTAAATTAAAACTCGGCAAAGAATCGCAGCTGCTGTTTGTGCTTTATGTTGGAATGCCAGCGAGACAGCTTCATGCTTGGCAGCTTCTGTTCTCGCTCACTGCACATAATGGCTGCTCAAGGAGGAATGATTTATAAAGGTTAACATTTGAAGAATGAGCTGTTGTGCCTCGACTGTCTGTTGAGGGATGGGAAGGAGTTTCTCAGGAACACTGCTATTGGCTGTTCACTACAGATCCGAAAGAACTTAAAAAGTTCTGTTCCAAGGAAATTGAATAATTAAGATAACGTTGCTGAAAAGAGAGCCATGTTATTGAAGCTTCTCGCCCTGCGCTCATCAGGACAAATGCAAAAATACCAAATTTCAAACGATGACAACAATGTGAGGAGCACAATGGGAGGAATTTAGTGCTTGGGGTGGTGGACTGGTCCACTGGCTGGAGACCAGGTGGCAACCCTGCCCTGTCCACTCCAGGCCCCTAACCCAATTTACTGCCATTCAGGCACTTATCTGACTGGCATTGGGGTCCTTGCCGTCCTCAGGGGGGAATTTCCCGTCTCCAAGTGCTGCTGCCCAATCAGAGCCCGGCTGCTCTCCAGTGCCAGCAGTACCATCAGGAGTGGTGGCCACAGCTGGTATAACAGGAGGCCCAGGCTGCAGGATCATCACTGGAGCTTGGAGTGCAGGTAGGTGAGGTGGGCTCGCCGGGGCCAGTCAAGGAGAGGGGTGGAGTTGGGGGGGTGGGAGAGAGAAGGGGCATTTTGGTGGGGCTGGGAAGGCCCTTGCCTCCACCGAGTCTCCCCATTTGGCATGGGCTGCTCGAGTAGAATGAATCCCCCCACCAGACTGCAGGCATGGCACCAGGCTTTACTGGTGAGTGGCCCACATGGTCTGGCCCCCACCCACTGCTAGTTGAATACCAATCAGGTCTCAATTGGCATCCGGGCAGGAATGTCCTCGAACCTTCCCATCCTGCACTTAATTGTGGGGAGTCGGGAAGGCGACCTAGTCTCTACCCTGCACCTTCCTGTCTGGGTAAATGGGACACCCTGCCTCCAAACTCCTCTGTGGGGAGAATAAAATTAATGTGCGTATATCAGTGTGAGAGTAACTGTGTAGGAACATGGGAACAAGAAGAGACCATTTAGTCCCTGGAGACTGTTCTGTCATTCAATGAGATCTGCAACCTAACTCCATATATGGGTTTTTGTGCCATATTCCTTAATACCTGTGGTTAACAAAAATCCATTAATCTCAGATGGAAAATTCACAATTACGCTAGCATCATTGCTATTTGTGATAGAGCTCCAAACTTCACCAGTGTTTGCATTAAAAGTATTTCTAACTTCACTCCTGAAGGATCTGCCACTAAACTTTAGGCCATGCCACCTAGTCCTAGACTCCCCAACCAGTAGAAACAGTTTCTCTCTATCTATCCTATCTGTTCCTCTTAATATCTTGAACTTTGATCAAATCATTTCTTAACCTTCTAAATTCTAGGGAATAAAACATTAGTTTGTGTAACCTCTCCTTGTAATTTAACTGTTGGAGTCCAGTTATTGTCTTAGTGAACCCCTCTGAGGTCAATATAATTCTTCCTAAAGTGTGGTGCCCAGGACTGCTCATGGTACTCCAGGTGTGGTCGAACCAGGGCTTTGTATGGCCTTTTTGATTACTTCCCATAATGGTCCATGATACATTCATGATCTCTGTACATGGAATCCCAAGGCTGGGATTGTATGGGACAGTGGCTCCTTCCACCACTGGCTGGAAAGTTGGGGACATCCCTGCCTTGGCTGGTCATGGGGGCCCTGACTGCATTTTTGGAACAGCAGGCAATGAATTGCGTACAGTCAGGGCTTCTGTCCCTTTAAGGGATGAAGTCCCACTCCCAAGAGCTGCTGGCCAATTGGGTGACTGCTGGGACTGCAGCTGGCCAGGACCCATCACAATGGAGCAGCCATTGCAATGGAAGTAACTGGGGTCCGTTCACAGGGGCAAACTAGGGAGGCTTCAGTGAGGGTGGAGGGTGGTTCTGTTGTGAGGGCAGGGGAGGATCTTTCAGCATTGGTGGTGGGGTAACCGAACTGGAAGGCATTTCCACGCCCCCCCCAACCCAGAAAAAGGCAGCCAGGGTATACCCAGTGGTCTCCCCATGAGGAGAGGTGCTCCGTCTGCTGCTGGTAAAGCCACTGGTATCCAGAGGAGGCCCTTAAGTGGCCAGTTAAGGGCCTCAGTTGACCTAAGGACAGAAGGGTCCCCTGCCACCTTACCCACTGCTGGTAGAATGTCATCTGCAGTGGCAAGGTGACGGGCACATCATCCTCTCCCATCTCATCTGATTTTAAAGCCCCCTCCCCCAACAATCCTGTCCCCAACTCGTTCCCTGGATCCTGTGAAATCCTGGCTCAAGTCTCTTTGGACCTCCGCTGTTTCTATTTTATCTCTGCTTAGAAAGTACCCTGTTCTAACCTTTCTTAGGTTAAAAGTGGATGACCTCACATTTGTCTAAGCTGAAATCCATTTGCTGCAGCTTTGCCCATTCACTTAATCTATTAATATCTCTTTCCAATGTCACGCTTCCATCTAGACTGCTAACAGTGCTGCCTACCTTTGTCTCATCAGCAAACTTAGAAACAAAGGTTTCTATCTTTAACTGTCTTTAAAAAAAAAGTGAATAATTAAGGCTCCAACACTGATTCTTGCGGGACACCACTAGTCATATCCTATCAATTACAGTACCTGCCCATTCTCCCTGTTCTTTCTCCTGCCGCTTAGCCAATTTCCTAACCGGGTCAATAATTTATCTTCAATTTTTTTTTATTATTCATTCACGGGATGTGGACTTCGCTGGCTGGGCCAGCATTTATTGCCCATCCTTGGTTGCCCTTGAGAAGGTGGTGGTGAGCTGCCTCCTTGAACTGCTGAAGTCAATGTGGTATAGGCACACCCACAGTGCTGTTAGGGAGTTCCAGGACCTTGACCCAGTGACAGTGAAGGAACGGCGATATGTTTCCAAGTCAGGATGGTGAGTGACTTTGGGGGGAGCTCCCAGGTGGTGGTGTTCCCATCTATCTGCTGCTCTGGTCCTTCTAGATGGTAGTGGTTGTGGGTTTGGAAGGTGATGTCGAAGGAGCCTTGGTGAATTCCTGCAGTGCATCTTGTAGATGGTACACACTGCTGCTACTGTGCGACGGTGGTGGAGGGAGTGAATGTTTGTGGATGTGGTGCCAATCAAGTGGGCTGCTTTGTCCTGGATGGTGTCAAGCTTCTTGAGCGTTGTGGGAGCCGCACTCTTCTAGGCAAGTGGGGAGTATTCCATCACACTCCTGACTTGTGCCTTCTAGATGGTGGACAGGCTTTGGGGAGTCAGGAGTTGGTTATTCACCATACGATTCCTAGACTCTGACCTGCACTTGTAGCCACAGTATTTATATGGCTAGTCACGTTCAGTTTCTGGTCAATGGTAACCCCCAGGATGTTGATATTGGGGAATTCTATGAAGGTAATGCCATTGGACACGGTCATTGCCTGACACTTGTGTGGTGTCAGTGTTACTTGCCACTTGTCAGCCCAAACCTGGATATTGTCCAGGTCTTGCTACATTTGGACATGGACTGCTTCAATATCTGAGAAGTTGCGAATGGTGCTGAACATTATGCAATCATCAGCGAACATCGGCACTTCTGACCTTTTGATGGAAGGAAAGTCATTGACGAAGCAGCTGAAGATGGTTGGGCTGAGGACACTACCCTGAAGAACTCCTGCAGTGATGTCCTGGAGCTGAGATGACTGACCTCCAGCAAACACAACCATCTTCCTTTGTGCTAGGTATGACTCCAACCAGCAGAGCATTTTCCCCCGATTCCCACTGACTCCAGTTTTGCTAGGGCTTCTTGATGCCACACCCGGTCAAATGCGGCCTTAATGTCAGGGGCAATCACTCTCACCTCACCTCGGGAGTTCAGCTCTTGTTTGAACCAAGGCTGTAATGAAGTCAGGAGCTGAGTGACCCTGGCGAACCCAAAGTGGGCATCAGTGAGCAGGTTATTGCCAAGCAAATGCCACTTGATAGCACTGTTGATGACCCTTTCCATTACTTTACTGATGATCGAGAGTAGACTGATGGGGCAGTAATTGGCCAGATTGGATTTGTCCTGCTTTTTGTGCACAGGACATACCTGGGCAATTTTCCACATAGCTGAGTAGATGCCAATGTTGTAGCTGTACCGGAACAGCTTGGCTAGGGGTGCAGCAAGTTCTGGAGCTCAAGTCTTCAGTACTATTGTTGGAACGTTGTCAGGGCCCATAGCCCTTGCAGTATCCAGTGCCTTCAGATGTTTCTTTGTCACGTGGAGTGAATCAAATTGGCTGAAGACTGGCATCTGTGATGTTGGGGACCTCTGGAGGAGGCCAAGATGAATCATCCACTCAGAACTTCTGGCTGAAGATTGTTGCAAATACTTCAGCCTTATCTTTTGCACTGAGGTGCTGGGCTCCTCCATCAGTGAGCATGGAGATATTTGTGGAGCCTCCTCCCACAGTGAATTGTTTAATTGTCCACCACCATTCAGGATTGGATGTGGCAAGACTGGAGAGCTTAGATCTGATCCATTGGTTGTGGAATTGCTTAGCCCTGTCTATCACTTGCTACTAATGCTGTCTGGCACACAAGTAGTCCTGTGTTATAGCTTCACTAGGATGACACCTCATTTTTAGGTATGCCTGGTGCTGCTCCTGCACTCTTTATTGAACTAAGGTTGATTCCCTGGCTTGATGGTAATGGCAGAGTTGGGGATATGCTGGGCCATGAGGTTACAGATTGTGTTTGAGTATAATTCTGCTGCTGCTGCTGATGACCTACAGCGCCTCATGGATGCCCAGTTGTGAGTTGCTAAATCTGTTTGAAATCTATCCCATTTAGCATGGTGGTACTGCCACACAACACGATGGAGGGTATCCTCAATGTGAAGGTGGGACTTTGTTTCCACAATGACTGTGTGGTGGTCACAACCTACCAATACTGTCATGGACAGGTGCATCTATGGCAGGCAGGTTGGTAAGGATGGGGTCAAGTATGTTTTTCCCTCCTGTTGATTCCCCCACCACTTGCTGCAGATCCAGTCTAGCAGATATGTCATTTAGGACTCAGCCAGCTCGGTCAGTAGTCGTGATACCGAGCCACTCTTGGTGATGGACATTGAAGTCCCCCACCCAGAGTACATTCTGCACCCTTGCCACCCTCAGTGTTCCTCCAAGTGGTGTTCCACATGGGAGGGCACTGATTCATCAGCTGAGGGAGGGCGGTACATGGCTATCAGCTGGAGGTTTCCTTGCCCATGTTTGACCTGATGCCATGAGACTTCATGGGGTCCGGAGTTGACGTTGAGGATTCCCACCTGACTGTATACCACCGTGCCGCCACCTCTACTGGGTCTGTCCTGCCACTGGGACAGGGATGGTGATGGTGGTGTCTGTAAGGTATGATTCTGTGAGGATGACTTGCTTGACTAGTCTGTGAGACTGCTCTCCCAATTTTTGCACTAGCCCCCAGATGTTAGTAAGGAGGGCTTTGCAGGGTCAACAGGGTTGAGATTGCCATTGTCGTTTCTGGTTCCTAGGCCAATGCCGAGTGGTCCGGCCTGTTTCATTCCTTTCTTGTGACTTTGTAATGGTTTGTTACTGGTGCCATGAGACTGGGCCATTTCAGAGGGCACTTAACTGTCAACCACATTGCTGGAGTCACGTGTAGGCCCGACCAGGTAAGGATGACAGATTTCCTTCCCTAAAGGACATTGGTGAATCAGATAGGTTTTTACATCATTAGACTTATAATTCCAGATTTTTATTGAATTCAAATTCCACCATCTGCTGTGGTGGGATTTGAGCCCGGGTCACCACAGCATTACCCTGGGACTCTGGATTACTAGTCCAGTGACAATACCACTGCATCATCATATTCCATGAACTTCAACTTTAGCTAACAGTCTCTTACGAGGAACAATATCAAATGCTTTCTGAAACACCATATAAATAACATCCAGAGAAATTCCTCTTTCCACTAGAGCATTCACCTCTTCAAACCATCAGGCATAACCTACCCTTTGCAAATCCATGCTGCCTCTCCCTGATCAGCTGAAAAACTTTAAGGTGTTCAGTTGCCCTATCCTTAATTAGACTAGCAAATTCCTGACAACAGATGTTAGGCTAACCAGTCTTTATTCCCTGGGTTTTTTTTGTCACCATTCTTAGAAAAGGTATGATCAATGCACAATATCCCAAAGCTGTTTGCAAATTGAAAGACCTTTGGTTGATTATAATTAGGGCATCTTCAAAGTTCTTCATTTAAAGCCCTGAGATGGAAACCATCTGGTCCTAGGGTTTGTCACTGTATAGTGCCATTACGTTCCTCAATATTGACATTTTGCTAAACTAATTTTGGTGAGTCCCTGATTCAATATTAGTTTCCTTGGGATTTCTGGCATGCTGACCCCTCTTTCTCTACTGTAAATATTGATTCAACATGCTCACCATTACCTTATTTTCATTTAGAATGTCACCATTATCACTCTCCAAGAAGTCCACATTGTTCTGTATCATCCTTTCTTTCTTAAAAAAATTTGCATTGATTTTGATGTAGTTGCAGAGTGTCTTTTCATATTCCCTTTTTGTATCTCTTACTATCTGTTTTGTAACCTTTTGTTGTTCTTTGTGTCTCTCTCCCAGTTGCCAAGATCTATCATTTTTTGCATGTGAATGACAAGAATGAGTCTGTGAATAACTGTGAGAGTTACTTTGGGTTGTTAATCCAGCCCCAGATCCTGTGCACTACCCTACCTCACTGAGGGGCACCAGGCAGTTATGTTTCCTTTCCTCTGGACCTTCTCCCTTCTGTCATCATGAGTTCCAATTAATGAATAGCTCATTAATCAAAGAACTCCTCACTTCTTTCAGGAATACAACTTCCTTTGTTTAAAATAAGCACTTTGCCATTCCCTTGTCTGATTTCAGGCAGAGTCGCAGAACTGAATGACACACTCAACACTGTGTCAACATGGGGCCTACCTGAATGAGGCTGGCTGCTGGATTCCTTCTCTTCTCAAAGTGCTTCTGCCGATGTTGCTCTTGAACTTTTAAGGCAAACCCTGATCCAAGAATACCCTGCGATAAAGGGCATGAAAACATGTCAGTCACATTCAGTCTAACTGATTACACGTCCAACACAAGTTGCTGGAAGAAGAGGTGAATGAATGGTCCCTTGTTCTGGACTCTCCAAATGCTGCCAACAGTCTGATTCTACCTCTCCTGTCCTCTCATAAGTTTTTAAAAAATTCATTCACAGGATGTGTGCTTCGCTGGCTGGGCCAGCATTTATTGCCCATCCCTAGTTGCCCTTGAGAAGGTGGTGGTGAGCTGCCTTCTTGAACCGCTGCAGTCCATGTTAGGAAGGGAATTTCAGGATTTTGACCCAGCAACAATTAAACACATTTATCATATCTGCAGTGTTCTAATGAAAAATGACCCAATTTTTTACATCTTTCTTTGTATTCGTATTTCCTCATACCAGTCAGCATTTCCTCTCTAAAGCTTCAATACACATCCTATAGTGTGGAATCCACTACCTTACACAGTGCTCCAGCTGAGGTCACATTAAGGTTTTATGTAGCCTCTTTATGTGGACTTTTGATATTTTCCATTTAACATGTTTCTGCAGAGTCTGGTCCAAACCCAGATTGGACTGTAATGATTAACTGAAATTGAAGTATTCGGGCCATGCACACTGATCCTTGCATTCATGCACATTGATGGTTTGCTGAAATATTTAAATTTGGGATCCCTTCCTGTCCAAACCTTCCTTATACCCGGAAGACAAGATGAAGCTGCCTCCTGTGTTGGGTGTCCCTCTTTGCCAGATTAGGATCTTGCAATAATGAAGACACCACTGGATCAGCACTGGGACAAATAGGCAAAATTCAACAATGGGGAATTAAAGGAAATTTAGTGGGGTGTGTTGTTCAATGGTATCACTGGTCAAGGGAAAAGGCAGAGTTAAAACAATTGAATATGAGCAAGTAAAGGATGGCCACAAAAAAAAAACAAGCTTAGGCTAAACAAGCCGTAAATGCATGAATTGGAAAAGTAAAGTGGAAGGAAGGAGTGAGAAATGTTTTCTACAGGACAAAGAGATATCAGAGGCACAAATAGAGTCTGAGGGCAGAATTTTTCACTGAGCAGGTGGGTGCACGCCCGACCCGCTTGATCGTAAAATAGTGTGTGTTGGCGTTGGGTAAGTGCCCCGCCATCACCACGCCCTCGCGTGATATTTTGGTCGGCGGGGTGAGTGGGAATCGGAGCTGCGCCCGCCATCAATTATGAAGCCAGTTAAGGCCATTAAAAAGGCAATTAAGCTGTATTTTACATTGTACATGCAATTTCACACTCATTGCACGAGCAAAATGGGCAAGCAGGCGGCCGACAATTTGCTAAACCTCATTCAAGGGCAGGATAAGAAAGGTTAGCAGCATTGCTAGTGTGCTTAGTGAGGGGTTTTGGAGATAGTTTGCTGCTGGTTGCTTATTGGTACTTGGCAGCTGCATCTCTGTTCGGGGCTTCATTCTGAGAATTTTCAGACTTCATTTCCAGTCTCCTTGGTGTCTCCAAGGATCCCGGAGGACTCAGGCCGAGTGGGCCCTTCCAAGTATCAGATAGACTTCTGTAATGCTGGTAATGGGAATTGTGGTCTCCACTAGTGGCATTTCCTCTGAGGAGGAAGAGAGGGGCAGAAGGGAGACGAGGCCAGGTGTCCTTATGCAGCTTCCAGGGGAGCAACCGGTGGGAGGAGAGGCGCAGGCACAAGGGGCGCAGGGCCAGGAGCAAGTCCAAGGTGGAAGTGTCCAAAGAAGATGCCACTACCCTGCTGCCAGGGTTTACAGGCACGATGCAGCTCCCTCAATATGTCTGAGGTACAATGCCGAAGGAGGCTCTGCCTCTCAAGGGAGACTCTGATCTCCATTTGTCAGATCACTGGGCCTGAGACCAGCTCTGACTATGTGGGTGGACACCCCATGCCAGTGGCTCTGAAGGTCACAGTGGCTCTCAACTTCTATGCCTCCAGCACTTTCCAGGGTCAGTGGGGGACCTATGTGGAGTCTTTCAATCAGCTGTCCACAGTTGCATCAAACTGGTGACAGAAGCGCTGTTCAGGCAGGTATTGACTTTCATTCACTACCGTACGGATGAGGCCAGCCAGGCTGAGCGAGCCAGAGGCTTTGCAGCGATTGCTGGGTTCCCCCGTCTCCAGGCTGTAATCGACTGCACACATGTGGCCATCTAGGCTCCAGCGGGTCAGCCGGGTGCCTTCATTAACAGGAAGATGCAGATAGTTTGTGACCACAGGACACAAGACTGTGCAAGGTACCCTGTCAGCTTCCATCTTGTTTATATCCTGAGACATTCCCAGGGGCCAAGGCTCTTTAGTGCTCCAGCCCGACTGGATGGATGGCTGCTGGGTGACAAAGGCTATCTGTTGAAAAGGTGGCTCATGACGCCTCTCCGCCACCCAAGAACAGAGGCAGAGCAGCGTTAAAGAGCAGTCATGCCTCCACAAGGGCGGTGGTAGAGAGGATCATAGGTCTTCTCAAGGTGTGCTTCCAATGCCTGGACCATTCAGTGAGTACACTACAATACCCCCAGAGTGGGTATCACTGATAGTGGTCGCATGCTGCGCTCTCCACAATCTCGCACTGACAAAGGGAAACCCACTGGAGGAAGAGGATCTTGATGCAGCTCCACAGGCCACAGAGGATGAATCCAGTAGTAAGTCAGCAGAGCACCACAGTGAGGAGAACGTTGAGGATGTGGAGGCAGAGCTCTGTAATTTTCAGGGACACCAGGGACGCCTTGACCCAACGCTCCTATGGCTAGGCCACCAAAGATCTGCTTCCATCTTATGCCAGGGCTGCTGTCTCCATCCAGGATGACTGAAATGACACTTTCATTTGCACCCAAAGTCCACTCAATACCTGTGCAATAAAGTATCACTCAGGTGTACCCTGCACTGGAAAGAAAAAAGGTGAAGTATACTCAAGCTATCAGAGCCAAAGCAAATTTAATATTATTGTCACATTGAATGTATAATAACATTACCATTACTGGTGTTGATGTCCACACCTGCAGACATATAAATCAAACATAAATGAACAGAAAATCACCCTTAACCTGTCCCTCTTGTGCTCATAGTACCTTTAACTCACGTTCTGAGTGCTATGCCTTGGTGCTCCCCCTTGCTGGCATCGGCATTGGAGATAGCCTGCTGACGCTGTTTTGTTGGCCTTGATGACCTTGGCAGTTGTCCTCTGGCCAGTGGAGCCTGTGCTGGCAGGGAGGGGTGGAGGAGGGCATGGCCAGTGCCTGGGAGGACGTGGCCAGTGCCATGGTTGGCATCTCCCCAGTCACTGCAGTGTCATCAGGTGCCACAATCACTGGCGGAGGGGCGGAGGAGCTGCTGCCGTCATCCAGAGTGCCCTGACAGGAGCCTGCAGAAACGACAGACATCTCATGTGCCAACGTGAGGTTGCTCTGGACCTCCCTGCTCACCACTGATGGACAGGCACCTAGCTGGGATACTGGGTGCCTCATCCATCTCTCAAACTGACAATGACTACATGAGGTCAGTGCCTGTTTGAGGGCTTGCAGGACCGGGTGCAACCCCAGGAACCCCTGATTCTGTTCCTGGAGCAGCCTCTCCATGAAAGTTGCCACTGTTTCAAGGGAGGAGGCAGTGCGCTTGGCCATGAGGGTCAATGCAGTGCTCACACTCTGCATGGACTCCTCCACAACGGAGACCATGGCATGCAGACATTCATGGATCTCCACCAGATCCTGCCGCACATCCTGCTGGACATCCAGCATCTGGATCTTAATGGACGACTCCACAGGCTCGTCAATTGCCTTTGACTGCTGGTGCCTTGGGCACTCTCTGCCTCTGCCTGCACCTCAAGCGAGTGTGAAGTGCTGTCATCAATGTGCACCGATAGACTACATGGTGATGTGATGCCCGCCGAGGTGCTAGTATCTGCGCTTGCTTGGTTCAGAGAGTGGGTGTGACGCAGGTGAAAAGGATGCCCGGTGGTCCTCTGGCATTAGGGGTAGCCCTTCAGGGTCCAGAAAGTAAATGCATGCTGGTGAATCTAAAAGGGAGAACAAGGACATCATTAGTTAAAGTCATCACTCTGTCACTGTGCATGCCAGGCACTCTGGTAAGACAATGGAGATCAGCATCATGGTGCCATCGTCTTTCAATGATCAATGGGGACTCCAGGTTTGAGGCTCCCATCAATGAAGAGACTACACTAGAATGGTTTCACAATCTGAAACTCTCACCTCTGTGCACTGTGCTCTTACCTTTGTCTGAAACACCCGCCTCTCCACGCCCAGTTGCATGTGGAGTGTGCCAGCTCTCCAGCTCCAGGGCGTCCTACTCGAATCTGGCCAGCAGCTGCAGGTTGGGAGGGCCTCCGCCTGTACGTGACCTCTCTGCTTGTAATGGCTTGTCTTCTCCTGAATGGTCAGAGGAGCATGGATTAATCCACTCTCTACCTGCAACGCTGTTGCAGCCTGGCCAACCCCAGCTGAGGAACACCTCCCAGGGCACATCCAAGTTGTGGCCCTCGAGCCACAAGGCAGCCGGAGCTCACCTCTTTGGCCAGTTCCGGCATGATTGACAGTTGGCACTCAGGCTCTAACACCCCTGAGGTCCACGGGAGGACGGCTAGACCTTAACACTTCTGCACACTGACCCATGCCAACGCAGTACTCACCCTTCCTAAGTACAGGGGTGATTGAATCTCTTCCGGCTTTGCAACCAGGTGCACCGCACCATGTCACGGCTGCTAACCAGCGCTGCCGCCTCCTCCCATGCCCTCTTTGTGAGGTGCAGTGGTCTCCTCCTCCCATCCCTGGGGACAAGGGTGTCCCTCCTGGCAGCCACCTCCTCCAGGAGGACTGTGAAGCACTCATCCAAAAAGCGGGGGTTGAGTGCCACCCAACCTGCCCTTCTGCCTGGCGTCTGCAGCCACACTTGATTCTATCACTTTGCCAACAAAGAACAGACGTTCATCCGTGGCAGCCTTCCAGGGGCTGCCAGGGCCGTTTTTAAACTGGTCGCTGGGTCGCCATTGCTCCTACATGGCCCTTCCTGACAGTGGGGAGCTGTGTTTCACGTTGGGTGGGCCTTAGTTGGCCCGCCAGTGTGAAATCATGGTTGAAGGCCAATCACTGGTAGCGGCCCATTTCCCAGCAGCTCCCGGGCTTGCAAACTACATCCACTCACTGAACTCCAAATTCTGCTCCTAGAGATCAATAGGGTAAAAGACACTGGTGCATTTGCGTTTGGAAGCAAAAGAGGAGTTAGTCAGAAATAAAGGGTGGAATTGTCTGCTCCCATTTGCTGCATACATCATAGCGGGTGGGAGTGGAAAAAATTGGTTTTGCATTGCTGTAAAACCAGCTTGCGATTGTCTGCTCCATCCGTCAATGGCAGGCCATGTTTCCTGCTGTCTCACGTCGGGAACCTAATTTCAATACTTTTGCATCTCATTATAAGCTCTGTTCACCAGAATCATTCCCCCTGTGCTGGATCATCAGGCATGTTGGCATGTTTCACAACTGGATATAAGTGACATGCACCTGGCGAGTTGCATTTAACTCAGGACTTCACAGTTTGTTTGCCTACCTTGCTTTGGGCAGCACTCATAGTCAACAGTGTCAGGCTTCGCAGACAGCACCACATCACTTTTAGGGGGACCCATGGCCAGGTCTCTACCTACCAGACCAGTGTAAGGCGGGGGTGGCTTTTCAACAGCTGTAGGGATAGGGCTTGCTTGGGGAAAGGGGAAAAGTGGCCTCAAGCAAGGGAAGAGGCTGCAGGGTAAGAGTTGTACTGGGGAAAGTAGGGGGAGGAGTTGGGGGGTTGGGGGCGGGGGTGGGTGGGTGGGGGGCGGGAGGGGGGGTGTGGGTAGGGGGCGGTTGTCCCAGGGTGTGTTTGGGGCACATGTTGATCTGTGCAAGTAGCCTCAAGATGTTGAGGGCTGAGGAGGCAGTCTCCAGAGGAGCTGAGGCCAGGTGGAGATGTGAAGATGTGTGAGAGAGAGAGAGCGAGTCGTGGTGTGCCTTGAGCTGGCAGTGAGTGAGATGTTAGTGAATGTGTGTTGGCTTTATGAGTGTGTGAGTTTAGAGTGATGAGATGGTTGCCTTACCCTGGCTGCACAGATCAGATTATTCATCCTCTTTCTGCACTGGATGGCCAACCTCTTCTGTGCAGCTTTGGCACTGACCACCACTGCCATCACCTCCCAAGTTAGAGTGGTGAGATTGCTGGACCTCCTGCAGCCAGGGAGGGGGTGGAGGACATCACAGTGGGCCTCCAAAAGGCAGTCCAGTGTTGGTTCACTGAATTCTTCTTGACTTTCAGGGCCATGTCTTCACTGGAGCAGTCCTGGGCCGCAGGCAGTGAGAACTGTGGGCGCGGCTACCGTTTAGATATGGCACCCGGAGTGAGGAAACGGTGAGGTTATGGTATGGCGGGCAATTCAGAGGCTGCCTGCTGGTGAGACAGTGTGTTTCCTGTGGCTGCATAATTAATGAAGTGGATGATACAGCGTGAAAACCTGCCAATGACTTCATTTTTCAACCCTGCTATCACACTTAGTGCAATAATGGGATGATTCTGCCCATAGATTTCAAAAGGACAGAAGCGACAAGGAGGAAATTAAAATGATTATTTTAAAGCAGTATTTAGTGAATATGTTGACACCAACTTACTGCTCAATGACTCAAATAAAGCTACTATGCTACAGGGTTTTGAATTGATTGAGTTAGAGACATTGGTTGGATTAAAAGGGTTGGAGACCAACAAACCCACTGGCACCAATGGAATATATTGGAATTACTGCAGGTTAGACTGACCCTCTCAAAAGAACCACTCCTTGGTTTTCCAGTGGTTTAAGTTCCTCAGAAGATGTAAACTCTGCTGTACCATCCCAACGTTCTGAGCTCTGTCCTGGGCAGTCTTTGGGATATGAGCTCTGTCCTGGGCAGTCTCTGGGACATGAGCTTTGTCCTGGACAGTCTCTGGGATATGTGCTTTGTCCTGGACAGTCCCTGGGATATGAGCTCTGACCCAGACAGTCCCTGGGATATGAGCTTTGTCCCGGACAGTCCCTGGGATATGAGCTCTGACCTGGACAGTCCCTGCAATATGAGCTTTGTCCTGGGCGATCTCTGGGATATGAGCTTTGTCCTGGGTAGTCCCTGGATTCTGAGCTTTGTCCTGGACAGTCCCTGGGATATGACCTTTGTCCTGGGCAGTCCCTGGGATATGAGCTCTGTCCCAGACAGTCTTTGGGATATGAGCTTTGTCCTGGGCAGTCCCTGGGTTCTGAGCTTTGTCCTGGACAGTCCCTGGGATATGAGCTTTGTCATGGGCAGTCCCTTGAATTTGAGCCCTCTCAGTCAGGGCTTTCCTTCTTGTAATGCTATGAGAAATGATTAATGTATTCCTTTATGTGAGGGTCACCACAGCTGTGTGTTCATATTGGGTGAGATGTTAATGGTGGGAAAATTACTTCCATTAAAAAGCCACTTTAATTAACTAAGTTGCAGCAGTAAGCTTTAAAGAATTATAAGGATTGTCATTCGTGATTATGATCATTGTGAAACACCAAGGGCACCACAATTCAAAAACTTCAATCCTTCTCATATTCATCCTTGTTTTCAAATCCCTCCGTGGCCTCACCCTTCCCCATCTGTCTAACCTCCTCCAGCCACAAAGCCCTCTCTTTGCTTCTCTAATTCTGTCTTCTACTATAGCCCTGATTTTAATCGCTTCACCATTGGAGGACCTGCCTTCAGTTTGAGGCCCTAATCTCTGGAATCCTTCCCTAAACTTCTCCTCCTCTCTACTTCACTCTCTTCCTTTAAGACTTTCCTTAAAACCCACCCTCTTTGATTATGTTTTTGGTCCCTGTCCTAACATCTCCTTATGTGGCTTGTGTTAACTGTTGTTTGATAATATTCCTGTGAGGCACGTTAGGATGTTTTTCTACATTAATGACACTTTATATGTACACATTGTTCAGGGATCTCCAACCACCTTTCTACTGTAAATAACAGGGTCTTTGCACTGTTATAATTCAGCGTCACTTCCGACTCTTTCCCTCTGGAAGGACTGCTCTCATGACTAACAAAGCCAAGTAGATCCCACTCATTTAAAGTGGAGGTGAGGTCTTAACAACATCACTGGGCTCCAGCTTACACTGCCTTTCTAGACTTGAATGTGGCTCGACTGTCTGACAGGACAGTGGCTGGGAGGGAATCCACTGTGAGGGTTTTAACCCCATTTTTCCCACTTTCCTCTGTGAGGGGAATTACAATTGATCCTCATGTTTTAACAATATGTAGCTGGGCCAGTTAGAATTTAAGTGAATATCTTTAAGAAACATTTTACACCCACTGTCAGTGCCTAGCTCTCTCAGAGTAAGTAACATAAAAACAGGAGACTATACAGTCCCTTGTCCTTGTTCGACCATTCATTTAGATCACGGCTTATCACTATCTCAACTCCTTTCACACACTTTTGTTTCATATCACTTGATATTCTTATTTTATAAAAACGTATTGATCTCAGCCTGAAAACTCCAATAGACCCTGGGTATCCACAGCCTTTTGGGGAAGAAGAGTTTCAGATTTCCACTTCCCTTTGTGTGGAGCAGTGCTGGCTCTAATGTTAAGATTGGACCCTCACCCAAGGAAATGGTTTCTCTATCATTCCTATCAAACCCTTTAATTATCTTTAACACATCAATCAATTCACCTCTTAATCTTCTAAACTCATGAGAAACAAGCCAAGTTTACACAATTTCTCTTCATAATGTACCCCGTTAATCCTGGGTATGATTAGATGAGTCTGCTTGGTTCCCCCTCTAAGGCTAATATATCCTTCCTCATAGGCAGTAAGGTACATAATGGCTGAATGCTGAGCAAGGCTGTCTTTCTGCTCTCCCCAGCAACATGCCTCAGCACTAACCTTTGAATAGTACTCATCCTTTAGCAGGGAGGTTTCCAGCTTGCTGCTCTGATTGGGCCACTTTAGGGCAGTGGATCGTGCGTCTAAGAACTGCTTTCATTCTACTTGGTTTCTGATTCTCTTTACGACCTCGCAGGTACTCACAGCGGGAAGTGCAAAGAAGGAGATCCCGAGGAGAGCAAAACCAGCCGACAGCAGCCTCCCGAGCCATGTGGTGGGAGTCTTATCCCCATAACCAATGGTCGTCAGTGTGATCTGGAGGGAGAAACAAGGATTACACCTTACAGCCTGTCAGCATCGGTACCTACTTCGGTCTTCACCCATGAATCAAACTGAGTCAACAGCCCAGTCTCATGCTGAGGCCAGAACAAGCGCACTAACACAATGGGAATGGGTCTGTGTCAATTCCAACCTTCCCAAATCACAATGGATGCCACAATACACGGCAGGGGTGGGTAACCAAATAAAACATTGGCTTATTGACCTTGGATTATCAGACTTGGTCGAGTATCAAGAATGGACAACCTGGGATCTTGCTCTGCCTCAGGACTATCAGACAGGATCGCGTATCAGGGATGGATAATATGGGATCTTGCTGTGCCACAGGACTATCAGAGAGGGCCGAGTTTCAGGGATGGACAGTGTGGAATATTGCTGTGCCCTAGGACCATCAGAAGGGTTGAGTTTCAGGGATGAACAGTATGGGATCTTGCTGTGCCCCAGGACTATCAGGCAGGGTTGAATATCAGGGATGGATAATATGGGACCTTGCTGTGTCCCAGGACTATTAGACAGGGCCGAGGTTCAGGGATGGACAGTGTGGGATATTGCTGTGCCCTAGGACTATCAGAAGGGTCGAGTATCAGGGACAAACAATATGGGATCTTGCTGTGCCCCAGGTCTATCAGACAGGGTCGAGTATTAGGGACGGACGGTATGTGATCTTTCTGTACCCCAAGACTATCAGAAGGTCCAGTACCAGGGACGGATATTGTGGGATCTTGCTGTGCCCCATGATTATTAGACAGGGTCGAGTATCAGGGATGGGTAGGATGGGATCTTGCTGTGCCTCAGATCTATCCTGGAGTTTCAACGCCTTGTGTGTTACTGAAAGACAAGCTGTTCATATCTGCAGTGGCTCATAGGGGTGATGGGTCATTTGGTGTTTCAGATTGAATGGGGATCCCTCCACTCAGCACTTGCTGAAATCAGTAGCTGAAGGTGATGTGTAGCATTCTGTATCCCGGAAGAATTTTCCTTGACTTTCAGCCTGCCAGCTGGATGCATTTTAATTGTTAGTAGTCCCAAGGGAGCGAGAGAGAGAGAGAGAGAGAGAGAGAGAGAGAGAGAGAGAGAGAGAGAGAATGGGAGAGAGAGAGGGAGAAGGAGGTGGAAACAGAGAGTGGGAAAGAGAGAGAGATAGACTGAGTGGGAGAGAAGGAGAATGAGTGGAACAGAGAGGGGAGGGAGAGATTGAATGCAAGAGAGTGAAAGATGAGCGGAAGAGAAAGTGTAGGCGGGTGAGAGCTAGAGTGAGAAGGAGTGGGAGATAGAGAAGGGGAGAGGGAGAGACAGTGGGCGGAGGTGGGGAGAGAGTGAGTGGGGAGAAACAACAAGGGGAGAAAGCGAGTGGGAGGGAAAGAATGAGTATGGGGAGAGAGGAGAGAGAGGGGCCCAGGAGAGAGGGAGAGTGGGGAGAGAGGAGAGAGAGAGGGGAGAGAAGTTAGTGAGAGATAGACACCAAGGGGATAGAAGGAAGAGAGAGTGAAAAACTGTTAGGGAGACAGAGCGAGTGGGAGAGAGAGATAATGAGTGAGAGTGAGAAGGAAAGTGAGTAGGAAAAGAGAGATTGGGATAGAAAGAGAGCAAGGGGAACAGGGAAGAGAGAGTGAGAGGGAGAGAAAGAGAGAGAGAATAAGAGAGAGCAGAGGAGAGAGAAACTGAAGGCAAACTGTGGTCTCTGTGACATCCCAGTGTCGATGGGCTTGTGTCACCAGTGTGAATTGTTTGTAATTTGGTGACTTGATTTCTTGTCCCTTGGTTTCAACTATCCTGTGTTTATATTTCTGTAAGGAATCTTTCCAAAGCAAAGTGGCAGTGCAAAGGTTGTACTTACTGTGCCCCACCATAGAGCATCGGCGTAAGTGGCAAACTCAGCATTCGTATCCTTCTCTACCAAGTAAACAAGAAATGAGGAGAAGATCAGGACCAGGAAGCCAATGTACCAAGCTGTAATCAGCTCCTGTCAGGAGGGAACAGAACAACACAAAGTCAGAGCCTCCTGGGTTTCTTAGAAGCCAGTGTGAAACAAAAAGAAATGCTAGAATGGTTGAGGTGAGCACATTGCTGCTCAGGAACGCTATAACATCAGGGCACTAATCACAGCAATGCAGCTGTATCCCTGAGTTGTAAGGAGTGAGGAAAGCCCCGGTGATAGAAAATCTTTGGGAACCAGAGGTCTCAAATGACCTGTTCCTCTCAAGACATGCTACACTCATTGAGTTATCATGTCTCAAATGACTCACATACCATATCCTGAACATGTCATTTTTGCAGTGAAATCTAATTTTACATTTGGAATGAATCAATACTAATTACTATTACATATCCCAAAGGGAGCCTGTTTCTTAGACTGATCATTCCATCACCGAAATATTGTTTCCCAGATTAGTTTTGAATTTACCCCCTTCAAACTCAGACTGTGTCCTCTGCTTTTATTGTTCTGGACAAGGTGAAACAGATTGTCATGTTCCACATGACCCAGTTCCTTTCGCAATTCTACAAACAGCAAACTCCCATTTTGAAATCTTCCACTTAGCCAACTGCAGATCGTATGAGCCCTGGCCATATCCTCATCATCAGTTCCTCATTGAGTGGTGTGAGCTTCAAACCCAAACCTTCCTCTCAACTTGGAACTGGTTGGTCGCATTGAGAATGAAGGTAGTTCAAGGGGAAATGGCTCAGTTAGAAAAAAAGGGGTGGCCTCATCAACGACTGAGGAGCCCGTGCTACAAGATGAGATGGGCACCGGTTGATGTCTGTGTACAATGCACCCTATTCACCCACCTTACTGTGCGCATAAACCACGGATCCCAGTAGTTTCCACGTGCCCCCTCGATGGTCCATTCTGACCATGCGAAGGATCTGCAGGAAGCGGAGGCTTCGGAGGGCGGATGTGGCAAATATGTTCCGCTGGGTACCAGCAGCAATGACTGCAATGGAAGCAATTAGAACGATAATATCTGTAGAGGGAAAGAGCAGCATGTCAATAACCACAACTCTTCAGAATTCTCTCCAAATTTCTTCTGCTTTATGTGGCAAAACTCTTACATTTATTCTTTTCTCTTTGTCTCCTCAATCTAGACCTTCACTGAAAAAGTCTAACCATCCCTTTCTGATTTTAAACATCTCTGTCAAATCATCCCTTTGCCTTCTCTGTTCAAACAAAAACAGTGTGAATTTTTCAAGTCTCTCTTCATATTCCCTCATACCAAGCAGCAGCCCAGTCAATGTGCACTGTCTGCTCTCTCTTGCTCGAACATCCTTCTCATAGTGTGAAGCCTATTACTGTTCACACAACTCCAAACAATGGTTAAGGTTTGACGTAGATTCACTGTTACATTTTGGCTTTTGTATCCTGTGCCTCTTTTATGGAGTCAAGGCAGTTTGGTGGAGTTAAGGTACAGGTCAGCCATGATCTCGCTGAATGGCGGAACAAGCTCGAACAGCTGAATGCCCTGTTCCTGTTCCAATGCTGCCATCAAATCCAATACTACATTGGTCTCTGCCTCTCTATTCAAGGCCATGCCTACAGCTGCTGAGGCCTCAAGCTTTGACTACCCTCCCTAAATCTCTCCACCTCTCTACCCCGCTCTCCTGTTCCTTTTGAACAAGCTTTCGATCAGCCCTTCCAACATCTCCATCTGTAACTCATGCCAATTTTTTCGATTATGGCTGTGAAGCTGCTCGCGATGTTTCTCTATGTGTTGTTTAGTGCCTTGCCCAGGAGCCTCTACTCTGTGTGTAAAGCTGGATATCAATGTGGGGATGCTAAGCTACCACAAAGGCTGAATTCACTTGATCTGTCGTCTCACTTTCTAACAAGAGTTATTGGTAGTGATCAGGAGGAATGACTGACCAAATGCCTTCCCTACCCCTATTCTCACTGCGAGATCAACTAATTCCAACCGAGACAGCATTTCAGTCTGGCCCTTGACAAAATGATCTTTTCTAATTCCTTAGAATAATTTAAATTTTAGCAATGGATTTCACCAGCTGGCAATGTGAATAGTTCTTATTTACTTTGCTTGAAGAAAACCTCTCACCATTGAGAATCAACAAGGTGAATTGGAGCTAACTAATTTTCTGAGACAGTGATTAATTTTATGTGTAACTTGAACTGATCTTTTAATTTGTCACATTGCATGGCAGAGCTTCTAAAGCTTTATCAGCAACTGTATCAGGTATGTGAAAACACCTGTTAAAGGATTTTATACTGAAGATGATTTATTGGTAAGAATGTTCAAATGCTGATATCAGGATACCAGGGAAAATTAGGAAAATTTGATATGGGAAGTGTTTCGCCCCCTTAACCCCTTGTATTGAGCTCAGTAGTAAACCTTCAGGTCTTATTTACTATTGCCAGTGTCAGCTGTGGCTTAGTTTGTAGCACTCACCTCTGAGTTACCAGGTCCTGGGATCAAGCTCCAATACAGGGCTTTCTCGCTCCAGTAGAGTACTGAGGGAGGGCTGTACTGTTGGAGGTTTTGGATGAGACATTAAACTGAGGCCCCATCTGCCTGCTTGGATGAATGTAAAAGATCCCTTGGCACTATTTCAAAGGAGAGCAGGGGAGTTATCCCTGGTGTGCTGGCAAATATGTATCCCTCAATCAACATCACAAGAAACAGGTTATCTGGTCATTATCACATTTCTGTTTGTGGGAGTTTGCAGTGTGTAAATCAACTGCCATGATCCTGCATGTTAACAGTGGCTACACTTCAAAAATACTTCATTGGCTTTAAGCACTTTGACACAACTGGTGGTTATGAAAAAAAAAACTATATAAATGCAAGTCTTTATTTCTATTGGTCTCACTGCCCCTGTCCCACGACGAGTTTCACAGCAACATTGATACCAAGGAGCTAGCATTGGCTGAATGGCCTGTTTTTGTGCTGTAAATGCCTTGTAAGGAGCCTTTCTATCACTCCTGTGTGAGATTTTTCAATGGCTATTGGGCCAATTGGTCCTCCTGCCAAAACCACAAAGACTGGAGCTGGAGAGCGAAGGCATTGGGATGTTTAACATTCATTTGGTGAGATGGAGGCAGGTAGAGTGTGTGGGAACATTTCAAGAAGAGTGGTCCAGGTTTTGAAAGGCATGGGTTAGGGATATATTAGATGGATTACAGAGTCGGCTGCACTCCAGCAGTACCCAATCTCTTGGGTGGGTTCTGATCAGTTTTCCTCACCGACTCTGGTATTTCTGTATATTTAATGTGCTGGTTCTGCTTCCTGTACACTTGGGGTTGGGGTGAAGGGTGTGGCGGATGCACAAGAGACAAAGCCCAAGAAATGGAGAGTTTGGGAGCTGGGTGGTGGAGTAAAGCTAGAGGAGGTTATAGAGGAAGGCAGAGGCCAGGCTATAGATGAATTCAAACATGAAGATGAGAACTTAAAATTAGAGGCACTGATGGACCGGGAGCCAATGTAAGTCAGAGAGCACATGGTAATGGGTGAATGGGACTTGATGCGAGCTAAGAAAGGGCAGCAGAGTCTTGAATGAGCTCAGTTTATGGAAGTTGGAGGGTCAGAGGCTGGCCAGGAGAACGATGGAATAGTCAAGGCTAGAGGTAACAAGAGGAGGTGAAAGCTGACAGTCTGTGTGATGGAAAGGATATGGAATCGGAAGTTCAGCTTAAAGTTGAACAGGATGCCAAGGTTGCAGGCAGTCTGATTTAACATCAAGAGTAGAATGGAGTCAATGGCTAGGGCACAGAGTTTGTGGTGTTGGGGGATTAAAAGTAATAGCTTTGATCTTTTTGATGAATAATTGGAGAAAAGACTGAGTGTTGGACAAGCTGTCTGGTAACACAGATGTAGTAGACAGGTCAGGAGAATTGTTACTGAGGTAGCAAAAACAGAAAATGCTGGAAAAACTCAGCAAGTCTGACAGCATCTGTTGGTTTAGAGCACATCGTGTGCAAATTGGCCCCTCCCACAAACCAGCCTTGGCCCCCAGGATAAATTAATTAACATTGAGACTTTCTGCTTACTGCACTGTCTGTAGGCCCTCAAACAGGCTCTAACAAATTAAGCTTTCTTGGAACTCAAGAACACAAATAGGCATGTGTTAAATGCTTTCGAAATTTAATTTTTTTTTACCTTACTAAGAAACCAACTACTGTACCTAACCTAATCAGAAAATAGTTCTGTATATTTTTTTTAAAGGTCATTTTCAATACTTTAAAATTAGGTTACTCTCAGCTGCCGGATTGACACTATCATTAAAAATGCTGATTCTGACAAACCCATTTTAAGCTTCATCAATCAAACTTTACCAAGCTATGACTCTTAAATATATCAAGGAATATTGTTTAATGCAAATATTTTATTTTGAAAAAAAACTGCTTTGAATTGCTGCTGAACTGTGCCAGATCATGACAGATTTTGTGTTTAGCGATATGCAGAAGAATTTGAGCAGAAACTTGAGGGAAACAAACTTTTCAAAATGGACATAATTTTGAGAGCAATTTGCAGCCACATTGCTAATTGCACCCAAAGTGGAAATTCCAGGTCAGGATGTGCTTTGTGACTTTGATAACAGTCATTTCAATGCTGTATCATGCTGGAGTGTTCCAGTGTGCTAGCTTACTGTGAGGAGTGCAATACAGAGAGTGAACCCAGTTATATTTCATATGCAGCTTGTCAAAGAAATATGCTTACTCCAAATTTTTGCAGCAGAGTTGAAGTGTGCTGTGCCTCGCTCCACTGTATCATGGTCTGATGAGCCCTTGGGAGAGAGAGGCAGCAGCACATTTTAAATCACTGCTGAAAATGATGCATCTGCAATTTGAGAGCGACCTCATGATGGAGCGCAGACTGCAACTGTGCATCTTTTTATAATTACCATTGTTTTCCCACATCCAAGATACTTGCCAGCCATCCCAATGTGTTTAAATATTCATTCTTGGGATGTGGGCAAGGCCAGCATTTATTGCCCATTCCTTTGACGTGGTCAGTCCCAAATTTGGAGGCATTGTCAGAGTATCTGTGCTTGTGGACAAGAGTCGTTCAGCCTTTCCAAATACCCCCAACCCTTAATCCTACATCCCCACCTCCACTCTCCTTCATCCCCACTTCCAACCAGTCCTCCACCCCCATTACCATACCACCAATAAGTTTCACTGCCTCCTCATCCCCATTTCCATCTACTCCTGCCAGTGTGTGTTCCCCCTCCCACACACCACCCCCGACCCCCACCTCTGGATGGCCCTTACCCCAATCCCTCAGCATCTGCTGCTGCTCACAGTGGGAGGAGTCCAGTCAGTCTTGGATTAATTACAGTTAAATACTAAGCCTCCGTTTTACTGGGGTTGATGGGCGAGAGACCACAATGGGGACTGGGGGGAGGCTCACCTTGACCCCTTATAACTCCAGAACCTCACTCCCAGAAATCCAGGCCTGATTCCAAGGCAAAGCAGGTGGAATGACAGCAGTCAGTGGGGCAGGAGGCTGCTGCAGGGGTGGAATGTTGGTTAACTGATGGGAGTTGAAGGGTTAGGATTGAAGACGGATTTAGTTTTGTGTCTAATATCTGTGCGGGACCAAACTTTCCAAATAAACATTGAAACTTTATCCTGCCGGGCCCATTCTCAGCTTTGCGTGCTATAAATTGACATAATTAATAGAGGGATGGAAAGAAATTAAACTTGAGAAAGAGATCCCACAAGTGGTGGACACCCACTCAGCAAGCCATCTGTTGTTTATCTCTCATTTCTATTTCCATTTTGAAGTTAATAGTATGGGACATTCTGAAACTGAATGACAATCTGTGCAAGTAAGTGACTGACAGCATCATGTGAGTTAAACAGTGCAGATCACAGAGAGTGCAGAAAGACCAGCTGTCAGGTCGAATGGCCTGTTTCTGTGCTGCAGATACTATGTACTGGTTCCTGAGGCAGTTATCTTGGCTGCTGTGACATCCGGTCTCACATTACACAATGTGAATGTCTGCTTGTGTTCACTTCAAGACCAAGATAGATTGCATTTGCGTTTTTGTTACATATTTCACTTACGCGATAAAGCCAACTTTCTACTTTAATATACTAAATTCATTGTATTTCATTGAATGTTTATGAATGCTTCTACGCACAATGTTTTACTGCAGTATTTTAAGAATACACTGGCCATATTGTTATAATACAGCGCCTTGACTAAAGTGGCCAACAGTAGTCAGAGCTTGTTATCATGAGTGTGCAATGGGCTGGTTAATGACCTCTTGGTGACAGAAGCTAATAGGTAGATTTACCATTTACAATCTAAACCACATGCATGCTCAACAGTAGCTAATGATCAAAACCTGCCAGCCACCTCAAAGGACTTTCAATGGGGCTTCTATATTCCCAGAATTTAACCTACCCACAAACTGCACTGAAGCACTACTATTAAATTGTTAGCTGGTAAATGACAGCAAGCCAGTCAACATCTGAAAGAGGAGGAGGGATGAGCATCAGAGGTAGGTGGTAATCTATTAAGTTGACAGGTGGTTGATAGAGGGCCACACCTGAAACTTGGTTTACCTGATGTACATTTACTCTTTCAGATTCCGATTCTGTGTTGTGTTAACTCTGGAGTTCCTGGCTAAATTTCATTTTTTCCACATGTTTTTCTTAATTGTTGTTGCCAGGAGTTATTCATGGCACGTTTGCTGACAGAGTCTTCACCATTGGAAGATCATGGAAATGCCTGGTGTCTATTTCCATCCATTGGGAGATCCTGGGAATGCCCTGAGTCTATTTCCATCCATCAGGAGATCCTGGGAATGCCACAAATCTATTTATTTTTATTTGCTCATGGGATGTGGATGTCACTGGCCAGGCCAGCATTTATTACCCATTTCTAGTTGTCCTAGTTCAGAGGGCATTTAGGAGCCAACCACATTGCTGTAGATCTGGAGCCACAGGTAGGCCAGACCCAGGTAAGGACAGCAGATTTCCTTCCCTAAAGGGCATTAGTGAACCATTAGTAGAAGATCCCGGGAATGCCCCAAGTCTATTTCCATCCATTGGAAGAGCATGGGAATGCCTCAAATCTAATTCCACCCATTGCCAGATTGGGTGGGGGATCATTTTAATCATTTGGGCTCCTGGAGACAGATTTCCCACAAGAAGGACATTTAGTCCAAACCAGAATCTTATGGTGATGACCATCCTGACCTCTGACCTACACTGGTGAGATGAGAAACAGCGATGGATATTATTAGTTCCGAGTAAATCTGTTTTCCTCTAAAATGTTTCAGAAGGAAAAATGCTTTCTTCTTACTTCAGTATGCCTGCAATCAGTAACTGAAGATTCTGTACTGCCCCATTTAATCTTTCCAAATATTTATTTTAGGAAGAATTCTCATTCATTCTTGAATGATGCAGCCATTGAGCTGTCTCTAATGGTGAAGACTGATTGAAAACCTGATCATTCCCATTAATGACACCTTGATACAAGGAATAGTAACACGTTCAGAAGCTTAGTCCAAACCTGTACATCACAAGATGCTGACAGTAAATACTGATCTTGTCAGTTAAATGCTGGTCTGTTGGTTTTGGTCTGTTCTGCAACATGAATGATGGAAGAAAGGCAATTTGATTGACAGTCAAGAATCAGTCGAGTAAAAAAGGGCTGAAGTTTTAAATCTCAGACACACTCGCAGCAAGGAAGGTTGGTAGAATGTGGGGAACCTGGAAGTTTTAGCAGCATTTCTGTAAGTTACTTTTTAACCCAGTCACTTCATTTCCATCTGACTTCCAGATTTCCCAGCCAGTTAGCATGAGCTTGCATGATATTGACCTGCATCAGTCTACTGCAGCTCCAATATTTAAAGGGACCCCATGAGGGTCAGAATTGGTGCATTGTAGACAACAACTCATACTTATTTAGCGCCTTTAATTTAATAAAATATTCCCAAGGCAGAAGCATTATAAAACATAAGGAGATATTAGAACAGGTAAGCAAAAGCTTGGTCAAGGAGGTAGGTTTGAAGCTGTGTCTTAAAGGAGGATCGTGAGGTAGGGAAACAGAGGTTTAGGGAGGGAACTTAAGATCATAGGGCCTAGGTAACTGAAGGCACAGTCACCAATGGTGCAGCAATAAAATCGGGATGCTCCAGGGGCCCTAAATAGAGCAGCACAGATATCTTAGAGAGTTGTGGGGCTGCAGGAGATTACAGAGATAGGGAGAGAGCCAGGAATTTCAAAGACTGAAGATCAACATGGCAAAGCAGCAACATGCTTCCCTGAACATCCCGGGACAAAATAGTGCGGGTTGTAAGGACCCTCAGGGCGATTTTGTGCCCAGTGGGTGGGAGCAAGAAGGTGCTACTGAAAAGAAACAGGCATGGCTGGAAGTGGCAAAGGAGGTCAGCAGCAGGAGTGTGGATCCAGCACTGCAAGAGGTTTAATTACCTCATCAGGGCAGGAAAGGTAAGAGGCATGGCACAAACCCCCTCACTCTGCTTTCCACAGTCTTCTGTAAATTACTCCTTGTATCAACATACCTTGCAGGCAGGCCCATCCCTCTCTGTCCAAGCTCAGTCTCACATTCCCATCTGGCCAGCCATGATTGACACTCATCCTCATCTTACTGCAATCTCACAGCCATCCCTCTCAGTAACTCTCCACAAATGTTCCATCTTCTCAAAACATTCCACCTCTTACACTCAAGAGTCTCTTTCTTTCCCAGCCGAAGAAGAGAACATAGACACCAGCGAGAGGCAGAGAACCAGAAGTAGCTTTCCAGTCGTCTCCACCTTGACAGCTGCAGAGATGATGGAAATAAGTCGGGCCACGGCATGTTTGACTATTGGAGATGGCGAAATGGGAGTCTTCCAGCCACCTGGTGGCAGAATTAAACAGCACACAGAAACATAGCACACAACACTCAGCCCAGTGTGCACAATGATAACTTAGCCCTCTCACTTTGTCAGCTGTAATTCATGTATTTCCATCTCCTGTAGGTCCTTCCAGCCTCTCTCAGGTGGTGGTGTAGGTGGAGACTCTTCAGTGGGGGAAGGTCATTCACTCTGAGGGTGTACTGTGATAGGACTCATCCGCACCCTTCACCAGCTCAGAATGCACCTCCTGGGGCCTCCAGGACAGATAGTTGAGTTGTCACATGGTGATGCACACATCACAAGTGAGCAGCAGCAGGTGGAGGAGTTAGGGACAGCAGTGGAGGGTCCCGTTGGAGGGTGCAGGACCCTACAAGCTCTGCTTACCTGACTGCAGATGCTAACCTCGGGGGTCATCAAGTAAGGGGACTATCCTGGAGCAGCTGCAGAAAATTATGAAGTTCTGTCAGCCTTTCTAGAGGTACTGTGTATGACTGAAGAGAGATTGGAGCAGTTCATCTCCAGTATGAGAGCCAAGATATCTTAGGCCTTCACTAAGTATACGCTCATGGCCAGAGTGGCCACCTTCACAGAGCATCAGATGCAGCAGATAACCGAGTGCATGCTGGCCCTGACCAATGGCCTGTACACGCAGACTTTAAGCAGGATTGAGGAAGCCCTCGTCATTCAGCACCTCAGTGAAGTGCAGCAAATTGCTCTCCAGCTCTTTACTAATAGAGTAGTGCAGGTGGGCCACAAGGGGGAAGATGGAGAAAGGGCACATGAAAGAGCGGACTCTGCTCAAAGCTATTCCACTCGTTCACCGGCTCCACACCGCATGCACCCCACACCACCGTACCCATCAATCAGCCCCTCATACTGCCTCCTGTCCCAGTGGCCAACTCTGCCCCTGCACAGGTATGGATGGGGCAGTCTTTGGCAGGACCCTCATGAGATCCAAGCCCAGAGGACATCGAATAAGAGAACGTGAGCAGTCAGAGCAGCTGAGTGAGCAGCCACTCTCCAGTTCTAGGAGCTGCACAACCTTGTAACAGAAAAATAATTTGTAACTCTTTTGGGTCACAACCAATTAAACTAAATTAACAAAATCAGGAACAAAGTAAAAGGCAGCCCCTTAAAGGGAAACTGCAAAACCAAAGACAAAATTCAAAGGAAACTTACAAACATCAAACCAAAATGTGATCAAAGGGGTCAATAAAACACCACAGTATCTGCGGTGCCCACTGAGCATGGAAGGCCTCGATAGTGCCGACAGACACCGCGTGCTCTCTCTCCAGGGACACCTGGCTGCGAAGGTAGCTGCAGAAGATGGGCAGACATTCAGGCCAGGCGACCCCCTCGTTTGCCCGCTGCCTGGACCTGTTAATGGCTAACTTGGCCAGGCCCAGGAGCAGGTTCACAAGGAGGTCCTCCTCCCTCCTGGCCACCCCTCCGCACAGGGTGCCTGTAGATCAGGAACGTGGGACTGAAGCGCAAACAAAACAACCGTAAAAAGGTTCTTCAAATAACTAAAAAGGGGCCAAAGTTGGTTCGTAGTTGCACAAGGACAATCACTTTTAACAGTGTTTTATTGTTACATTTCTGTTCAATGCTTATGAACAATAAACTTTATTTCAAAGCTCCATTATCCCGCCCTCCCCATTGTTACCTTCCTTGCCAGTCTTTTGGAAAATGGTATGTGAAGAGTTAAAGTTGAGCAATAGGTGTCAGTGAGAGGAATGGATTGTTGATTGTGGGACTGCTTTGTGCTGAGGGCTGGGAGGAGGGAACCAATCATGTCAGCTGCATTGCTTTTTTCATTCATTCACGGGATGTGGGCAATGCTGGCCGGGCCAGCATTTATTGCCCATCCCTAATTGTCCTTCAGAAGGTGGTGGTGAGCTGCTTTCTTGAACCGCTGCAGTCCATGTGGTGTAGGTACACCCAAAGTGCTGTTAGGGAGGGAGTTCTAGGACTTTGTCTCAGATGAGCTGAAGTGTGACTGAATCAGCCTGTCCCAAGCATCCCTGGCATGGAGTGAGTGGTTGCTGGTGCCCATGCCACATCAGTATCCTCCTCCTTCGTCTCTGGAGATGTAGAGCTGCACCTGAATCCAGGAGATTTCAAGAGTGGACTCTCCCTACAGAACAAAGTCACATAAAATCAGCCTCCAATACTCACTCGCTCACAGTCATAAGAGTAAAAGTTGGTCGACTCTAGTTTTTGGGAATAGGGGTTGTGAATCACACGAATGAATGGTTTGCGTGGGCCAAATTTGCAGAACATGCATCAAATCAGCATTGTGCAGGCCTTGCTGGGAGAGACCCGGGACCGCTGCATGCTCCATTTTGAGGGCCTCTGGTTTTCATAGGGCAGAATCTTCTGGCTGACGTGCGAGTGGCGGAGTCTGCACGCCAGCGCTTAAAATGTCTTGTGAGCGTCCCGACATCAGCGCGCAGCATTGCAATATTTCAGTTGGCGGCGCACTATGCAGCGGGACGTGCTCCCGCCATTAATTAAAGGCCTTGTTAAGGTCATTAACTCTCCAATCGATCAGGATTTTGAGGGGCCCGTGTGAACTTCGGGTCGGTGCACGGGCCCAACAGGCAGGTGGGTAAGTGATTTTTTTTACAAGCCTCATCCAGTGGCGGGATGAGGTTTGATATCGGAATTAAAAAATTGTTATAAAGTTTTTGTGTATTTCATTAACACATCTCATCTCATGTGACATTTTCACTTGAGGGGGACATGTTAATGATTTTTTCATTTTTCTGTTTTTAAAGTTTCACTGGCTTTCAGGATGTGCGCTCTTTCGCGCGCATGCACGAGAGAGCCACTCTGGCAGTTAGGGAATCCGCCCCACCCCCCCAGCACAGGAAGTGCATAGCGCTTCCCGTCGGGCGACATGCTGGGCGGGCCTTAATTGGTCCACCCACTTAAAATGGCGGTAGGGCCCATTTCGGTGGCGGTGATCGGCTGTCTGCCTGCCGCTGAGTCGGTCGGGCCCATCTGCCCATCAAGGGCAAAATTCTGCCCATAGTGTCTGCTCCAGGGGGTGCTACAGAGCCAAATTTTCCAACCAGAGAACCTTACATCAGAGGAGAAGGCCATTCAGCCTATTGTGCCTCTGCCAACTCTTTGGTAGAGTTATCCATTTAATCCCACTCTCCTGCTTTTTCCTCTTGGCCTTGCAAAAAGTTTCTTCTTTTCAAGTATTTATCCAATTCCTTTCTCTAAGTTACTGTTGAATTTGCTTCCACCAACCTTTCAGGCAGCGCATTCCAGATCATAACAACTCGCTGTGTGCAAAAAATTCTTCTCACCTGCTGCCTGGTTGCCTTAAATCTGTGTTCTCTGGTTGCTGACCTTCCTGCCAGTGAAAACAGTTTCTCCCAATTGCCTCTATCAAAGCTCGTCTAACTTTGAACACCTTTATTAGATCGGGTCCTAATATGCTGACGTGTAATCAACGTGGAATATTGTGTGCAAATTGCATTGCATTATGAAGTCAATTCACCCTCATCAGTTCTTGCCAAAGCTCATCTTGTTAACTATGTAATGAAGGGGGTAATTTTTGTTTCAGTAAATTGTTTTGTACTTCATTAGCGCAATCCCTTTCTTCGGTGGCAGATTTATTGACCAAGTGTCACCCTAGCAGCTGCCAAAACCATAAATTATCCCAAATGGGTCAGTTTAAAGCCTCATTACTCACGGAGGGTCAGGTTTATCTCACCATGTAAGCTTTGTCTAATACATGTCTGTGAGCAAGTTAACAACAACTCAAGGACAGAAAGCTGGAAGTGATTGACTCCTGGTTTAAACTGAACCCAAGAGCAGAATTTTACCCTTGGTGTGTGGGATTGGCAGGGGCGGTTGGGAAGCCGACTGTCCCTCGCAATCGGCAGCGCTTCGCAATTTTACGTTGGCGGGCCAATTAAGGCCCACCCAGCGTGATATGCGGCCTGGGAATGAGCGTGAAGAGGCTGGCGGGGGCATGATGCCCATTGGGTCCAATGGCCAATTCAAATGCGGCCTCAGCAGCCCCGGAAGGCTGCCACCGAGGGACACGGAAGTGTTGCAAATGGAAAGTGAAGTGAGTGGACACAGCAGGTGGGAGGGCAGGCCGGTGGGGCAGTGAGCCCAGTGTTTTTCGGATGAGTGCCTTGCAGCTCTGCTGGGGGAGATGGCAATGCGGAGAAAAATCCTTGTCCCCAAGGATGGGAGGAGGAGGCCCCCCCACCTCACTAAAAAGGTCTGGGAGGAGGTGGCATCCAGGCTCAGCAGCCACAATGTGGTGAGGCACACATGGGTCCAGTCCACTGCGATCGGGAAGGCTGAGTACCGTGTTGGCATGGGTCACTTTGCAGAACAGTTAAGAGCTGCCCATCCCCCAATGGACCTCAGAGGTGTTACAATGTGAGTGGCAAATGTTAATGAGGCAGGAGCTGGCCAAGGGGCTGAGACCTGGCTGCTTGGAAGAATTGCCTTGCAGCTCCAGGGTCACGAATTGGCTGAGCCCTGCAAGGTGTTCCTCGGGTGGGGTTGACCAGGCTTCAATGGCAATGCAAGTGCGGGGTGGACTGATCAATGCTCCCCTCTCCTTTCAGGAGGAAGCATCCCAGCAGGGTGTGCGGGAGGATCTGGTGGAGATACATGAGGAAATGTGTGCCATGGTGTTCATTGTGGAGGAGTCCCTGCACAGCATAAGCACTGCGTTAACCTTCATGGTTGAATGCAATGTTTCCTCCATGGAGAGAGTGGCAACTCTCATGAAAAGGCTCCTCCAGGAGCTCAATCAGGGGTTCCTGGGATTGCGCTTGGACCTGCAAGCCCTCACACTGGCAATGACCTCAGATGGTCAGTGTCAGTGTGGGAGATGAATTGGGCATCCAGTATCCCAGCTAGGTGCCCGTCCATCACTGGTGAGCACGGAGGTCCAAAGTGACCTCACGTCAGTGCAGCAGCTGCCTGTCGTCTCTGTGGCCTCCTCTCAGGGCACTCCGGATGACGGCAGCAGCTCCTCCGTCCCTCTGCCAGTGATTGTGGCATATGATGAGGCTGTGGTGACTGTGGAGATGCCAGCCATGGCACTGGCCGTTCCCTCTCAGTTGGGGCCAGTACAGGCTCTACTGGCCAGAGGACACCCACCAAGATCATCAAGGCCAACAGGACAGCAGAGTGAGCAGGCTGTCTCCAATGCTGGTGCCAGCGAGGGGGGAGCACCTCGACGTAGCACCCACAAACGAAAACTTAAAGCACCTTAAGCACAACAAGGCCTGATCACAGGTGATACTTGGTTCCCCCATTTTTCGTTTCTTTTTTAAATGGTGTGATGGAAAACACCGGTTAGTATTAATTTCTGCAATATTTCACATTCACAACTAAATGGTTTGTTATTTTGTGCAACTGGCCTCTGTATGCTTCATTTGTTCTGTAGGTGCAGGGTAGGCCATATAATATGATGAACGCATGTCTCCTGAAACTTTAATCCTAAGGCACATAGTTTATGTTGTTGACCAAGGAACTGGTCATGTCAGGGATCGAGTATGGAGCCTGCAGCCCTGGCATGTGGTGATGGTTCTTATTTGGTAGGCTAGCTGAAGGAGCGTCCTGGGTGTCCCTGCCTCCCTGTAGGTTACCCAGGTCTGTGACTATGCCCTCAGCGTTCTCCTCACCGTGCTCGCCCTTGGACTCACTACTGGACTCATCACCTGTGTCAACATCCTCTTCCTTCACTGCGTGCCCCCTTGCCAGTGCCAAATTGTGGAGAGCACAGCATGCAACCACTGTCAGTGACGCACAGTCTGGGGGGTATTGCAGTACACCCTCTGACCAGTCCAGGCATTGGAAATGCATCTTAAAAAGACCTATAGTCTTCTCTATCACTGCCCTTGTGGAGGCATGACTCCTATTGTACCGTTGCTTGACCTCTGTTCTGGGGTGGCAGAGAGGTGTCATAAGTCACCTTGTCACCCGGCAGCCATCCATCCAGTCGGGCTGGAGCACTGAATAGCCTCAGCACCTGGGACTGCCTCAAGATGTAAGCATAATGGGAGCTGCCAGGATACTTTGCACAAACTTGCAGAATATACGTCTTGTGATCACACACTATCTGAACGTTCATGGAGTGGAAGACCTTCCTGTTAATGAAGGCACCTGGCTGCCCCACTGGTGCCTTGATGGGGGAAGCCAGCAATCGCTGTGAAGCCTCTGGCTTGCTCTGCCTGGCTGGCCTCGTCTATATGGTAATGAATGAAAGTCAATGTACGCCTAGACAGAGCTTCTGTCACCAGCTTAACGCAACTGTTGACAGCTGATCGGGAGACTCCACTAAGGTCCCCCACTGACCCCTGGAAAGAGCTGGAGGCATAGAAGTTGAGGGCCACTGTGACCTTCAGGGCCACTGGCATGGGGTGTCCACCCACACAGTCAGAGCTGATCTCAGGGTTGATCATCTGACAGATGAAGGTCACTGTCTTCCATGAGAGACGGAGCCTCCGGTGGCAATGCACCTTGGGCATATTGAAGTAGCTGCTTCGCCACCTGTAAACCCTGGCAGCAGGATATTGGTGTCTTCAGCACCTGCTCCGCCCGCCCGCCTAAAGGAAAATTTTGGCCCAAGTGTTGGTTCCTGGCCAAAATTATTTAAAACTTTAAATTGTGCAATTTAAGGGAAGCTGGATAAGAACAGGAACAGAAGGATTTCCAGGGATGAGTTGGCGTTGTTATGGAAGTGAAAGTAGGTTGCCTCCAATGAAGACCACAATCCCCATTACCAGGATAATGGAAGGCTGCCTGACACCTCTATAGGTAACGGTATGGGAGCAGGAAGAGAAGTCATTGCAGGTGAATCTCTACCTATGCCTGGATAGGTACGAGTGGAACCAGGGGAGGGCAGTCCCAGCATGTGGATGGTGGAGAGGTGTTGCAGGAGGACGGTGTAGTCAGTAAAGTACTTTTAAACCATAGTCACTTTTGTAATGTTAGAAAGACTGCAATCAATTTTCACATAGTAGGCTCCCACAAGTATTTTCATCCCATGAATAACATAGAAGGTGTAAGCAGTGGTATACCTGTGACTCTAACCCCAAAGCAGATTCTCACATGACAGGGACAGTACCCCAGATCTGTGGTGCTCCTGGTTTTTGGAACATTAACCTTTTTGTGAATGCCCAGCTCCTCTTCCTCACCTCTGTGTCCTTCACGCTCAGGATGCCACTTACCAATGACACAGAACGGCTTCCTCACAAAGCGAATGCGCCCCATCCACCCACGATACCGACAACAGCAGCCTGCTGCCCAGATCCTGATGATGAACTCCAGGCCGAACACCACGATCACCACAAACTCCTGCCAGCAGAACGCAGAACAAAATTAGTGGCAGCTCACAGTTACTGTCCAAAATAGAACCAACTATTGATGGGGGCTTGTCACCCTCACGAACAGCAGTAGTATGACATGGTTTGATCAATAAGCGTGGAAAGAATTAATACAATCCGTTAGTGTGAGTTTATTACCTATCAAGTGATAAACTAAAAACAAAGCCTGCCACCAGCTACAATCCTCAAACACTTTTTTCTCTGGAAAAAGAAGAACAAGGGATGAATTGATAAAGGTCTTCAAAATTATAAAAGAACTTGACAGCGAAGACATAGCAAAAGTGTTTCCACTTGCGGGGAGTCCAAAGCTAGGGACCAGAAATAAAAGATGGTCACCAATGAATCCAATAGGGAATTGGTAATGTGTTATGGCTATGGGCCAAGTATTGGTAAATGGGATTAGGTAGGTAGGTCAGGTGTTTCTTATGTGTCAGTGCAGACTCGATGGGCTGAAGGGCCTCTTCTGCGCTGTGATATTCTGTGATTCTGTGAATAGGTATTGTAGTTATTCCTTGTTCCTCATGAACTGGAGTCCACCGTGATATATTTGGTAATGTAGCAATCTTTTGTCCTTAGGCCGTTAGATTGCATTGAATTCAGAGCCTAGGCACAAGAGCAAAAGATCATCGAGCTGACTCAATCCCTGTCTGGGTACCTTTCTGGGTAAAACTCCACAACAGAGAAGTGGGTTCCAACAACAGAAGGTAGCACAGAACTCTGCACTGTATCCAGCTGGTCTCGAGAACAGATCAGCCTCAATTGCACACTCGTTCAAATATCGACCAATATTCCTTAAAATTGCAATATCTGTATCACTTTACAGTCCATTCACAACAAGGAAACAATGTTAGAACCATAGAACACTACAGCACAGAAAAACAGGCCATTCGGCCCTTCTAGTCTGTGCCGAAATATTATTCCACTAATCCCAATGACCTGCACCCAGTCCATAACCCTCCAGGCCTCTCCCATCCACGTAACTATCCAATTTATTCTTAAAACTTAAGAGTGAGCCCGCATTTACCACGTCAGATGGCAGCTCGTTCCACACTCTCACCACTCTCTGAGTGAAGAAGTTCCCCCTAATGTTCCCCCTAAACCTTTCCCCTTTCACCCTAAAGCCATGTCCTCTCGTACTTATCTCTCCTAATCTAAGTGGAAAGAGCCTATTCGCATTTACTCTGTTCAAACCCTTCATAATTTTGTAAACTTCTATCAAATCTCCCCTCATTCTTCTACGCTCCAAGGAATAAAGTCCTAACCTGTTTAATCTTTCCCTGTAACTCAACTCCTGAAGACCTGGCAACATCCTAGTAAATCTTCTCTGCACTCTTTCAATCTTACTGATATCCTTCCTGTAGTTAGGCAACCAGAACTGCACACAATACTCCAAAGTTGGCCTCATCAATGTCTTATACAACCTCACCATAACATGCCAACTCCTATACTCAATACTTTGATTTATGAAGGCCAGTATGCCAAAAGCTTTCTTTGCAGCCCTGTCTACCTGTGACGCCACTTCCAGGGAATTATGGATCTGAACTCCCAGATCCCTTTGTTCCTCCGCACTTCTCAGTGCCCTACCATTTTCTGTGTATGTCGTACCTTGGTTTGTCCTTCCAAAATGCAACACCTCACACTTTTCTGCATTAAATTCCATCTGTCATTTTCTGGCCCATTTTTCCAGTTGGTCCAGATCCCTCTGCAAGCTTTGAAAGCCTTCCTCGCTGTCCACAGCACCTCCAATCTTAGTGTCACCAGCAGACTTGCTGATCCAATTTACCACATTATCATCCAGATCATTGATATAGACAACAAACAACAATGGTCACAGCACAGATCCCTGAGGCACACCACTAGTCACAGGCCTCCAGTCTGAGAAGCAATCATCCACTACCACTCTGTCTTTTCCCACACAGCCAATTTCGAATCCAGTTTACAGCCTCTCCATGGATACCAAGTGTCTGAACCTTCTGAACTAACCTCCATGCGGGACCTTGTCAAAGGCCTTACTAAAGTCCACAGCCTTTCCTTCATCTACTTTCTTGGTAACCTCCTCGAAAAACTCTACAAGGTTCGTTAAACATAACCTACCACGCACAAAGCCATGCTGACTATCCTTAATCAGCCCTTGGCTGTCCAAATAATTGTATATCCGATCTCTCAGAACACCTTCCAATAATTTACCTACTACTGACGTCAGGCTCACTGGCCTGTAATTACCTGGTTTACTTTTGGAGCCTTTTTTAAGCAACAGAACAACATGAGCTACCCTCCAATCCTCCGGCACCTCACCCTTGGCTAAGGACATTTTAAATATTTCTGCCAGGGCCCCTGCAATTTCTATATTAGTCTCCCTCAAGGTCCGAGGGAATATCATGTCAGGCCCGGGGGATTTATCTACCTTTATTCGCTGTAAGGCAGCAAGCACCTCCTCTTCTTTAAACTCTATATGTTCCATGACACTACTGCTTGTTTCCCTTCCTTCCTTATACACTATGCCAGTTTCCTGAGTTTACTGATGCAAAAAAAACTGTTTAAGATCTCCCCCATCTCGTGAGGCTCCACAAATAGACGACCACTCTGATCTTCAAGGGGACCAATTGTGTCCCTTACTATCCTTTTACTCTTAATATACTTTTAGAAACTCTTCGGGTTTACCTTCACCTTATCTGCCAAAGCAACCTCATGTCTTCTTTTTGCCTTCCTGATTTCCTTCTTTAGTATTTTCTTACATTTTCTATACTCTACAAGTACCTCATTTGCTCCTTGTTGCCTATACCTGCTATACACCTCTCTCTTCTTCTTAACCAGATCGCCAATATCCCTTGAAAACCAAGGTTCCCTATGCCTGTTAACTTTGCCTTTAATCCTGACAGGAACATGCACTCTCAAAATTTCACCTTTGAATGCCTTCCACTTACTGAACACATCCTTGCCAGAAAACAACTTATCCCAATCCACTCTTCCTAGATCCTTTCTCATTTCCACAAAATTGGCCTTTCTCCAATTTAGAATCTCACGTTCTGAAATCTCATCATATATTACAATCTGTGAACAACTTGAAGGACTGCTGCACTGTCAGAGGTGCCACTTTTCAGATGAAAGATGAAACCGAGGCCCCATCTGCTTGCTCAGGTGTATGTAAAAAGTCCCATGGCACTCTTTTGAAGATGAGCTGGAGAGTTTTCCCTGGTGTCCTAGCCAATATTTATCCCTCAACTAACACCACAAAGACAGATGATCTGATCATTATCACATTGCTGTTGGTGGGAATTTGTTTAACACAAAATGGATGCTATGTTTCCTACATTACAACAGGGACTACACTTCAAAAGTACTTTATTGGCTGTAAAACACTTTGAGACATCCTGTGATTGTGAAAAGTGCTGTATAAAATGAAACTCTTTCATTCTTTTGCAGTAACGATACAGCCTGCATTTGATGAACTCTCCTGACCTAACACCCTGAATTCGTCCATAATTAACCCCTGCAAACCTTATAGTACCTGTGCACAGACTGTTGCACAATCTATTGAGAAGAACCAATAACAACAACTTATATTTACACAGCGCTTTAACAGTGGTGTAGTGTCAAATTTCAGGGTGCAGGAGCTTTAAGAAAATGTGTTGGCCATATCATTTCTTAATCTATGATTATATTGTTTTCCTAGAAGTACATCTGACTGGGGGATGGTATATAGAGGGGCCACTGCTTTTCTTGATTTATATTTATAACCTAGACCTGGGTGTTCAGGGCACAATTTCAAGATTTGAAGATGATGCAAGACTTGGAAGTATTGCAAACTGTGAGGACAATAGTGATAGACTTCAAGAGGATATAGCCAGACTGGTGGAATGGGCAGACACGGGGCAGATGAAATTTAATGTGGAGAAGTGTGAAGTGATATATTTTGGTCAGAAGAATGAGGCGAGGTACATAAAATGAAGGGTACAATTCTAAAGGAAATGCAGGAGCAGAGGGAGCTGGGTGTTTGTGTGCATAAATCATTAACGGTGGCAGTGCAAGTTGAGAAAGCAATTAATAAATTATACTGAGCCTGGGTTTTATAAATAGGGGCACAGTGTTAAAAAGCAAGAAAGTTATGAACCTTCATAAAACACTGGTTCAGCCTCAACAGGAAGGACATGAAGGTTTTAGAAAGGGTGCAGAAAAGATTTGTGAGAATAGTTCCGAGGATGACAGACTTCAGTTATGTGGATAGATTGGTGAAGCTGGGGCTGTCATCCTTGGAGAAGAAAAGATTGAGAGGAGATTTGTTAGACGTATTCAAAATCATAAGGCTCTGGACAGCTGAAATGGGGAGAAACTGATCCCACCAGCAGAAGATTGAGAACCTTAAGGTGATTAACAAAAGAACCAGAGGCAACATGAGGAAAAACTTCTTTATGCAACAAGTGGTTTGGATCTGGAATTCACTGCCTGTGTGTGTGGTAGAGACAGATTCAATTGCGCTTTTCAAAAGGAACTAGGTAGTTATCTGAAGAGAAATTATTTTACAGGGCTATAGGGAAAAGGTTGAGGAATGGGACTAGCGGAGTTGCTGTTGCAGGGAGCTAACACAGAGACAATGTGCTGTATGGCCTCCTTCTGTGCTGTAGCCATTCTATGATTCTAGTATTCAAGGAAGTTGATAAACATGTTAGGAAAAAGAAGTTGAAGATTACCCTGATAGCGTGATTAAGAAGATTGGGAGGAGGTTTGTATGGAACATAAACACAAACATAGGTGAGATGGGCCAAATGGCCTCTTCCTGTGCTGTAAATTCCGTGTAAAGCTGCTAGCAGGGAAGACAAACACAACCACTTTTCATATCCTCAGGCCATCACAGCCAAGGAATTAATGGGAATCACTCTCTTCCCTCACACCCTCTCTCTCCCATCACCCCCTCACACCCGCTCCCTAACCCCACCCTCTCACACCCACTCCCTAACCCCACCCCCTCACACCCACTCCCTAACCCCACCCCCTCACACCCACTCCCTAACCCCACTCCCTCACACCCGCCGCCTACCCCTACACCCCTCAAACCCACTCCCTACACACACCCCCTCACACCTGCTCCCCACACCCTACCCCAACACACGCTCTCCACCCCCACCCCCTCACACCAGCTTCCTAACCCCACCTACGCACTCTAACCCCACACTCGCTCCCTGCACCCACCACCTCACACTTGCTCCCCACCCCTACCCTGACACACGCTCTGCACCCCTACCACCTTACAACTGCTCTCTACCCACACCCCCTCACTACCTCAAACCCCGCTCTCTACCCCCAACCCCTCACATCCACTCCCTACCCCCACTCCCTACACCGACTCCCTCACACCTGCTCCCCACCCCTCACACCCACTCCCTACCCCCACCCCCTCACATGCTCTCTCCACCACCTACCCACGCTCCACACCTCCACCCCCTTCACACCTGCTCCCTAACCCCACCCCCTCATACCTGCTCCCTACCCCAATCCCGGCTCTCTATCCCCAACCCCCACACTATCACACCCTCTCCCTAACCCCATCCTCTCACTCCCACTCCCTACCCTCACCCCATCACTCTCTTGCCCTCTCTCTCTAAACTCACACCCTCACCCTCTCTAAACCCATCCCCCAAACTGACTCCCTCTCTAAACCCACCCCCTCCCTCTCTAAACCCACCTTCTCACACCCCCTCACTCTCTAAAACCACCTCTTCCATTTCTAAACCCACCCCCTCACATCCCCTCCTTCTCTAAACCCACCCCCTTACACCACCCCCTTCTCTAAACCCACCCCTTCACACCCCCTCTCTAAAACCGTCCCCTCCATTTCTAAACCCACCCCCTCAAATCCCCTCCTTCTCTAAAGCCACCCCCTTACACCCCCTCCTTTATTAAACCCACCCCCCCACACCCCCTCCCTCATGAAACCCAAACCCCTCACCCACTCCCTCACTAAAGCCACCCCTCACACCCCCTCCTTCTCTAAACCCACCCGCTCACACTCCCTCCCTCACGCAGCCCACCCCCTCTCACCCTCTCTCTAAACCCAATGCCTCACACCCCCTCACCCTTTCTCTTTAAATCCACTTCCACATGATCCCTCACCCTCTCTAAACACATTCTCTCACATCCCATTCCTCTCTAAACCACTCCCTCACACTCCCTCCTTCACTAAACCCAACCCCTCACACCCCCTCCCTCACTAAAACCAAACCCTCACACCCCCTCCCTCACTAAAACCAACACCTCACACCCCCTCCCTCACTAAAACCACACCCACACACCCTCCCTTCTCGAAATCCACCGCCTCCCCCACTAAAACCAACCCCTCATACCCCCTCCCTCACTAAAACCACACCCTCACACCCCCCATTCTCGAAACACACCCCCTCGCACTCCCTCCTTCACTAAACCCAACCCCTCACACCCCCTCCCTCACTAAAACCAACCCCTCACACCCCCTCCCTCACTAAAACCACACCCTCACACCCTCTCCTACTGGAAACACAACCCCTCACATCCCCACTCTCTCTAAATCCACCCCTGCTCTCTCTAAACCCACCCCCCACACCCCTGCTCTCTCTAAACCCACCCCCTCACACCCCTGCTCTCTCTAAACCCACCACCTGACAACCCGTCCCTCTCTAAACCCATGCACTCACACCCGCAACTTCTGTAAACCCACCCACTCCCTCTCTAAACCCACCCTCTTACACCCCGTCCCTCTCTAAACCCACCCCTTCACACTCCCTCCCACTCTAAACCCACCCCCTGACACCCCCTCCCTCTAAACCCAAACCCCTCTAAATCCAACCCCCTCTAAACCTGCCCCCTTCCACCAAACCCACCCCCCATGCCTGCCCTGACAAACGTGCCCCCTCACATCCCTGCTCAACAAACCCGCCCCCTCACACCCCCTCTCGCCAAACCCGCCCCCTCACACCCCCTCTCACCAAACCCGCTCCCTCACACCCCGTCTCGCCAAATCCCCCCTCTCGCCAAACCCACCCCCTCGCACACCCTCTCTCTCCCCATCCGCTCATACTCTCTTTCATACAGTCTCCAGTCATTCACTTCCACAGACGCCAGTGGGCCCCGCATGCTCCACTCGGGCTCCGCTGGGTCTCACCACTCCAGCTGTCTCACTATCCTCTCGGGATCCCCTGGACCCCCACTGCTCCCGCTGCCTAGTGCTCCTCTCGGCCCCACCGCTCCATGCTGCCTCACAGTCCAGGCCCTGGAATTTACCTTCAAACTACCCACTCACTCGTTGCTGCCCATCCAACCGCAGGCTGGTTTATCTCTGTGTTTGCTGCTAATAGGCTCACTAGTGAGCCTGATAGCAGCAAATGCAGGAAGGAACCGGGTTGTGATTGGATGAGCAGTTTTTACAGCATTTTTCAAATATAAGTCAGCTGAATGACCAACATGTTTGGCAGGTTGCATTGAGTTAGACAAGCCTGCTTTACATAGAAGGTGTCAAGAGTGGCGCTCCAGTGTGACCAGCAGCACTACATCACTGCCTTTAATGTAAGAAAATATTCCAAGGTGCTTCACAGGGGAATTATCAAACAAAACATGACACTGAGCTGCACAGGAGATAGAAGGTCAGATGACCAAAGCTTGGTAAAAGTGGGAAGTTTTAAGGAGCATCTTATAAGAGGAAAGTGATGAGTTAGAGGTGGAGAGGTTTAGGGAGGCAATTCCAGAGCTCAGGGCCTTGGCAGCTGAAGTGTGGTCACCAATGGTGGAGCAGTATAAATTGGGGATGTACAAGAGACCAGAATTAAATGGGCACAGATATCTCGCAGGGCTGTGCGGCTGGCTGAGATTACAGTGATAAGCAGGTGCGAAGCCTAGGGGGATTTGATAACAAGGATGAGAAATGTGTGGCTTGAAAGGGAGACTGAATAGATTCTCTTCAATCATGCCATTAAATAACATTAGTAAGTTGGTGGCACTGACTGTCAAGATTTTTTTAAGTGGGTGAATTTGGAGTTTTTGGTGATTGGGGGGGATGGTGAGTGGAGGTTTTTGGGTAAGTGGGGTGTTTTGGGTGAGCGGGGGTGTTCCAGGTGAGATGGAGGGTTTGGGTGAGTGGGGGCGAGATGGATGAGTAGGGGGGGGGAGATGGATGAGTGGGGGGGAGATGGATGAGTGGGGGGGGAGATGGATGAGTGGGGGGGGGAGATGGATGAGTGGGGTGGGGGAGATGGATGAGTGAGGGGAGGAGATGGATGAGTGAGGAGAGAGGGGAGTGGGGGAGATGTGTGAGCAGGGGGGTAGATGGGCGAGGGGGGGGCAGATGCGTGAGTGGGGGGAAAATGGGCGAGTGGGGGGAGATGGGCAAGTGGGGGGAGATGGGCAAGTGCGGGGAGATGGGCGAGTGCGGGGAGATGCGTGAGTGGGGGGAGATGGGCGAGTGGGGGGAGATGGGCGAGTGGGGGGAGATGGGTGAGTGAGGCAAGATGGGCGAGTGGGAGGAGATGGGCGAGTCGGGGGAGATGGGCGAGTGGGGGAAGATGGGCGAGTCAGGGGAGATGGGTGAGTGAGGCGAGATGGGCGAGTGAGGCGAGATGGGCGAGTTGGGGGAGATGGGCGAGTCGGGGGAGATGGGCGAGTCGGGGGAGATGGGCGAGTGAGGCGAGATGGGCGAGTGAGACGAGATGGGCGAGTGAGGCGAGATGGGCGAGTGGGGGGAGATGGGCGAATCGGGGGAGATGGGCGAGTGAGGCGAGATGGGCGAGTCGGGGGAGATGGGCGAGTCGGGGGAGATGGGCGAGTCGGGGGAGATGGGCGAGTGGGGGGCGATGGGCGAGTGGGGGGAGATGGGCGAGTGGGGGGAGATGGGCTTGTGAGGGGAGATGGGTGAGTGAGGTGAGATGGGCAAGTGGGGCGAGATGGGCGAGTGAGGGGAGATGGGCGAGTGCGGCGAGATGGGCGAGTGGGGCGAGATGGGTGAGTTGGCGGAGATGGGCAAGTCGGGGGTGATGGTGAATGGGGGCTGAATGAGTGGGTGGTTTGGGTGAGAATGGGAGAGATGGGTGAGTGGGGCATTGGGTGACTGGGGCGTATGGGTGAGTGAGACTGGGTTTGATGACTGGGTGTTGGGTGAGTGAGGGAGATGGGTGAATATAGTGAAGCTGGGTGTGGGGTTTTGGTGAGTATGGGGCAGATGATTGCAGGGTGCTGAGGGTGAGAAGGATTGTGAGGATGGGACTGGGTGTTATATTTTACACAAGACTAAGCTGTGGTGGATTTTCTGATTTACCTGCCGTGAGTGATGCTCCTGTGACTCCAGTTCAGAAAGTGACCAAAGCTCTAACCTCTGTTATTCTACAACCTGCTAGCCATTTTTAGCACTTTCTGCTGTAGCAGGTGTTCAACTGTTGTGATCTCCATTTCAAATTGGAAAGAATAGATTTAAAATACAATACCATTCACTATCAGCACCTACAGTAACATGCCACCAGCTCCCTCCTTCCATCTTAAATGCTCAGCACAAACGGTCACAAATTGCAGGGGGCTCTCTGACTCCTGTATATAACCAACACATGCAATGATCTGCAAATGATGCTTTTGGCTCTAAAGAGTTTAATGTGAAGCTCTCACCAAGATGAAGAGACAGTGTGAGGCGAGAATGGTGTGCTCCGGGATTGTAGAAAGTACAGACAGAACCAAACAGCTGAAGACCAGGACAAACCTGTGAACAAAAAGAGAAAATGGTCACTTTGACTGGGAGTCAGAAAGTTAGAGAGGGTGGTCAGTTAGAGGGGGTGGTCAGTACGGAGTGAGGGTCAGATATAGAGGCTGGTCAGATAGGGGGACGACAGTTCGAGGGGACGACAGTTCAAGGGGACGGACAGTTTGATGGAATGTTCAGAGGGAATGGTCCGTTAGAGGGTATGGTCCGTTAATAGGTATGGTCACTTAGAGAGAATGATCAGTTAGAGGGCATGGTCTGTTAATGGGTATGGTCACTTAGAGAGAATGATCAGTTAGAGGGCATGGTCTGTTAATGGGTATGGTCACTTAGAGAGAATGATCAGTTAGAGGGCATGGTCTGTTAATGGGTATGGTCACTTAGAGGGAATGATCAGTTAGAGGGCATGGTAGTTAATGGGTATGGTCACTTAGAGAGAATGATCAGTTAGAGGGCATGGTAGTTAATGGGTATGGTCACTTAGAGAGAATGATCAGTTAGAGGGCATGGTCTGTTAATGGGTATGGTCACTTAGAGAGAATGATCAGTTAGAGGGCATGGTCTGTTAATGGGTATGGTCACTTAGAGGGAATGATCAGTTAGAGGGCATGGTAGTTAATGGGTATGGTCACTTAGAGAGAATGATCAGTTAGAGGGTGTGGTCAGTTTGTCAGTTAGAGACATGGTCAGTTACAGTAGACAGTTAGAGGGATGGGCAGTACTGGGATGGGCAGTTAGAGGGATGGTTAGCTAGAGGGATGGTCAGCTAGAGGGATGGTCAGCTAGAGGGACGGTCAGTTAGAGGGACGGTCAGTTAGAGGGTCGGTCAGTTAGAGGGACGGTCAGTTAGAGGGACGGTCAGTTAGAGGGATGGTCAGTTAGAGGGATGGTCAATTAGAGTAGACAGACGGATGGTCAGTACAGGGATGGTCAGTTAGAGAGATGGTCAGTACGAGAAATAGTCAGCTAGGGGAGACCGTCCATTAGAGGGGACCGCCAGTTAGAGGAGACCGTCAGTTAGAGGGGACTGTCAGTTAGAGGGGGCCGTCAGTTAGAGGGGATGTCAGTTAGAGGAGGCAGTCAGTTAGAGGAGGCCGTCAGTACAGGGCTGTCAGTTAGAGTGGACTTTCAGTTAGAGGAGACAGTCAGTTAGAGGAGACAGTCAGTTAGAGGAGACCGTCAGTTAGAGGGGACCGTCAGTTAGAGGGGACCGTCAATTAGAGGGGACATTCATTTAGAGAAGATCGTCAGTACAGGGTGGTCAGTTGGAGGAGGCCGTCGGTTAGAGGAGACCATCGGTTAGAGGGGATGGTCAGTTAGAGGTGACTGTCAGTTAGAGGAGACCGTCAGTTAGAGGAGACCGTCAGTTAGAGGAGGCCGTCAGTACAGGACTGTCAGTTAGACGGGACCATCAGTTAGAGGAGACAGTTAGTTAGAGGAGACAGTCAGTTAGAGGGGATCGTCAGTACAGGGTGGTCAGTTAGAGGGGACCGTCAGTTAGAGGAGACCGTCAGTTAGAGAAGATCGTCAATACAGGGTGGTCGGTTAGAGGAGGCCGTTGGTTAGAGGACACCGTCAGTTAGAGGAGGTCATCAGTTAGAGGAGATCATCAGTACAGGGTGGTCAGTTAGAGGAGACCGTCAGTTAGAGGGGATCGTCAGTTAGAGGGGATTGTCAGTTAGAGGAGACAGTCAGAGGAGACAGTCAGTTAGAGGAGATCATCAGTACAGGGTTGTCAGTTAGAGGAGGCCATCAGTTAGACGAGACAGTCAGTTAGACGAGACAGTCAGTTAGATGAGACAGTCAGTTAGACGAGATCATCAGTACAGGGTGGTCAGTTAGAGGAGACCGTCAGTCAGAGGAGACAGTCAGTTAGAGGAGATCATCAGTACAGGGTAGTCAGTTAGAGGGGACGGTCAGTTAGAGGGGACGTCAGTTAGAGGAGGCCGTCAGTACAGGACTGTCAGTTAGACGGGACCGTCAGTTAGAGGAGACCGTCAGTTAGAGGAGGCCGTCAGTACAGGACTGTCAGTTAGACGGGACCATCAGTTAGAGGAGACAGTCAGTTAGAGGAGACAGTCAGTTAAAGGGGATCGTCAGTACAGGGTGGTCAGTTAGAGGGGACTGTCAGTTAGAGGAGACCGTCAGTTAGAGGAGACCGTCAGTTAGAGAAGATCGTCAATACAGGGTGGTCGGTTAGAGGAGGCTGTTGGTTAGAGGAGGCCGTCAGTTAGAGGAGGTCATCAGTTAGAGGAGATCATCAGCACAGGGTGGTCAGTTAGAGGAGGCCATCAGTTAGACGAGACGGTCAGTTAGACGAGACAGTCAGTTAGACAAGACAGTCAGTTAGACAAGACAGTCAGTTAGACAAGACAGTCAGTTAGACGAGATCATCAGTACAGGGTGGTCAGTTAGAGGAGACCGTCAGTTAGAGGAGACAGTCAGTTAGAGGGGATTGTCAGTTAGAGGAGACAGTCAGTTAGAGGAGATCATCAGTACAGGGTAGTCAGTTAGAGGGGACGGTCAGTTAGAGGGGACGTCAGTTAGAGGGGACCGTCAGTTAGAGGAGGCCGTCAGTTGGAGGGGAGCGTCAGTACAGGATGGTCAGTTAGAAAAGGCTGTCAGTTAGAGGGGACCGTCAGTTAGAGGAGATGGTCAGTTAGAGGGGACTGTCAGTTAGAGGAGGCCGTCAGTTAGAGGAGGCCGTCAGTTAGAGGGGATCGTCAGTTAGAGGGGACATTCAGTTAGAGAAGATCGTCAGTACAGGGTGGTCAGTTGGAGGAGGCCGTCGGTTAGAGGAGACCATCAGTTAGAGGGGATGGTCAGTTAGAGGAGACCGTCAGTTAGAGGAGACCGTCAGTTAGAGGAGACCGTCAGTTAGAGGAGACTGTCAGTTAGAGGAGGCCGTCAGAGGAGGCCGTCAGTACAGGACTGTCAGTTAGACGGGACCATCAGTTAGAGGAGACAGTCAGTTAGAGGAGACAGTCAGTTAGAGGGGAACGTCAGTACAGGGTGGTCAGTTAGAGGGGACTGTCAGTTAGAGGAGACCGTCAGTTAGAGAAGATCGTCAATACAGGGTGGTCGGTTAGAGGAGGCCGTCGATTAGAGGAGGCCGTCAGTTAGAGGAGGTCATCAATTAGAGGAGATCATCAGTACAGGGTGGTCAGTTAGAGGAGACCGTCAGTTAGAGGAGACAGTCAGTTAGAGGAGACAGTCAGTTAGAGGAGACAGTCAGTTAGAGGAGACAGTCAGTTAGAAGGGATCGTCAGTTAGAGGGGATTGTCAGTTAGAGGAGACAGTCAGAGGAGACAGTTAGAGGAGATCATCAGTACAGGGTGGTCAGTTAGAGGAGGCCATCAGTTAGACGAGACAGTCAGTTAGACGAGACAGTCAGTTAGACGAGATCATCAGTACAGGGTGGTCAGTTAGAGGAGACAGTCAGTTAGAGGAGACAGTCAGTTAGAGGGGATTGTCAGTTAGAGGAGACAGTCAGAGGAGACAGTCAGTTAGAGGAGATCATCAGTACAGGGTAGTCAGTTAGAGGGGTCGGTCAGGTAGAGGGGATGGTCAGTTAGAGGGGACCGTCAGTTAGAGGAGGCCGTCAGTTGGAGGAGGCCGTCAGTTGGAGGGGAGCGTCAGTACAGGATGGTCAGTTAGAGAAGGCTGTCAGTTAGAGGGGACCGTCAGTTAGAGGAGATGGTCAGTTAGAGGGGACTGTCAGTTAGAGGAGGCCGTCAGTTAGAGGAGGCCGTCAGTTAGAGGGGATCGTCCATTGGAGAGGACGTCAGTTAGAGGAGATGGTCAATTACAGAAGACAGTCAGTTAGAGAGAAGGTCGGTGAGAGGGAAGGTCAACTGCAGTGATGCATAGTAAGGGGAGATGGATACAGTAACAAACTCAGCAAGTTACACACAGAATAGCAAGAACAATAACAAATTCACTAATTTACAGACTAACAGTACTGCAACAAACTCACCGAGTTATGGAGGAGTCAGCAAATTAACATACTGATTGAGCGGCAGGGTATTGGAGAGTGAGAGCAGCAGGTTATTGGAGGGAGAGAGAGTGAGAGCAGCAGGTTATTGGAGGGAGAGAGAGTGAGAGCAGCAGGTTATTGGAGGGAGAGAGAGTGAGAGCAGCAGGTTATTGAAGAGAGAGTGAGCAGATTAGGGTCCTGGAGAGATAGTGGGAGCAGCAGGTTAATGGAGAGAGAGTGAGAGCAGTGGGTTATTGGAGGAAGAATGAGAGGAACAGGATACTGGAGAGAGAGACAGAGAGTGAGAGAGAGAAGGGGAGAGATAGCAGCAGGTTATTGGAGAGAGAATGACAGCAGCAAGTTATGAGAGAGTGAAATCGCCAGCTATTGGAGAGAGTGTCAGAGCTGCAGGTTATTGAAGAGAGAGTTACAGCAGCAGGTTAATGGACAGAGAGAGAGCAGCAGGTTATTGGAGAGCGAACGAGAGCAGCAGGAAATTGGAGAGAGAGAAGCAGGTATTTGGAGAGTAAGAGTGACAGGTCATTGGAGAGATGGTCAGAGCCGTAGGTTATTGGAGAGAGAGAGTTCCGTGCTTGGTGGGCACCGCGGAGACTGGGGTGTTTTGTTGACCCCTTTAATCACATATTGATTTAAAGTTTGTAAGGTTCCTTTAAATTTTGTTCTTGGTTTTACAGCTGACCTGAATTAGGGGCTGTGCCTGATTTATCCCAATTTTGTTGATTTGGTTTAATTGGTTTCACTTAAAAGATGATTGGAGAGAGAGAGGCAGGTCATTCGCAGGTGAGAGCAGCATGTGATTGGAGAGAGAGTGAGCACATCAGGTGATTGGAGAGAGAGTGAGAGCAGCAGGTTACTGGAGAGAGAGCAAGAGAAGCAGGTTATTGGAGAGTGAGTGAGAGGAGCAGGTTAATGGTGAGAGAGAAGTAATGCAGCAGGTTAATGGAGGGAAAGAGCAGCAGATTACTGGAGAGAGTTTGGGAGTGGCAGGCTGTTGGGGAGTGGGAGCGCGGCAGGCTGTTGGGGAGTGGGAGCACGGCAGGCTGTTGGGGAGTGGGAGCACGGCAGGCTGTTGGGGAGTGGGAGCGCGGCAGGCTGTTGGGGAGTGGGAGCAGCAGGTTAATGCAGACAGTTGAGCGTGGCAGGCTGTTGGGGAGTGGGAGCAGCAGGTTAATGGAGACAGTTGAGAGCAGCAGGTTATTTGAGGGAGCGAGAGCAGTATGTTAATGGGGAGAGTGAGAGAGTGCAGTATGTTATTGGCTAGAGAGAGCAATAGATTATTGGAGAGAGAGTTGGAGCAGCTGGTTACTGGAGAGAGAGTCAGAGCAGCTGATGCTGGAGAGAGAGAGAGCAGCTGGTTGCTGGAGAGAGAGAGAGCAGCTGGTTGCTGGAGAGAGAGAGAGCAGCTGGTTGCTGGAGAGAGAGAGAGCAGCTGGTTGCTGGAGAGAGAGAGAGCAGCTGGTTGCTGGAGAGAGAGAGAGCAGCTGGTTGCTGGAGAGAGAGAGAGCAGCTGGTTGCTGGAGAGAGAGAGAGCAGCTGGTTGCTGGAGAGAGAGAGAGCAGCTGGTTGCTGGAGAGAGAGAGAGCAGCTGGTTGCTGGAGAGAGAGAGAGCAGCTGGTTGCTGGAGAGAGAGAGAGCAGCTGGTTGCTGGAGAGAGAGAGAGCAGCTGGTTGCTGGAGAGAGAGAGAGCAGCTGGTTGCTGGAGAGAGAGAGAGCAGCTGGTTGCTGGAGAGAGAGAGAGAGCAGCTGGTTGCTGGAGAGAGAGAGAGCAGCTGGTTGCTGGAGAGAGAGAGAGCAGCTGGTTGCTGGAGAGAGAGAGAGCAGCTGGTTGCTGGAGAGAGAGAGAGCAGCTGGTTGCTGGAGAGAGAGAGAGCAGCTGGTTGCTGGAGAGAGAGAGAGCAGCTGGTTGCTGGAGAGAGAGAGAGCAGCTGGTTGCTGGAGAGAGAGAGAGCAGCTGGTTGCTGGAGAGAGAGAGAGCAGCTGGTTGCTGGAGAGAGAGAGAGCGGCTGGTTGCTGGAGAGAGAGAGAGCGGCTGGTTGCTGGAGAGAGAGAGAGCGGCTGGTTGCTGGAGAGAGAGAGAGCGGCTGGTTGCTGGAGAGAGAGAGAGCGGCTGGTTGCTGGAGAGAGAGAAAGCGGCTGGTTGCTGGAGAGAGAGAGAGCGGCTGGTTGCTGGAGAGAGAGAGAGCGGCTGGTTGCTGGAGAGAGAGAGAGCGGCTGGTTGCTGGAGAGAGAGAGAGCGGCTGGTTGCTGGAGAGAGAGAGAGCGGCTGGTTGCTGGAGAGAGAGAGAGCGGCTGGTTGCTGGAGAGAGAGCGAGCGGCTGGTTGCTGGAGAGAGAGCGAGCGGCTGGTTGCTGGAGAGAGAGCGAGCGGCTGGTTGCTGGAGAGAGAGAGAGCGGCTGGTTGCTGGAGAGAGAGAGAGCGGCTGGTTGCTGGAGAGAGAGAGAGCGGCTGGTTGCTGGAGAGAGAGAGAGCGGCTGGTTGCTGGAGAGAGAGAGAGAGCGGCTGGTTGCTGGAGAGAGAGAGAGCGGCTGGTTGCTGGAGAGAGAGAGAGCGGCTGGTTGCTGGAGAGAGAGAGAGCGGCTGGTTGCTGGAGAGAGAGAGAGCGGCTGGTTGCTGGAGAGAGAGAGAGCGGCTGGTTGCTGGAGAGAGAGAGAGCGGCTGGTTGCTGGAGAGAGAGAGAGCGGCTGGTTGCTGGAGAGAGAGAGAGCGGCTGGTTGCTGGAGAGAGAGAGAGCGGCTGGTTGCTGGAGAGAGAGAGAGCGGCTGGTTGCTGGAGAGAGAGAGAGCGGCTGGTTGCTGGAGAGAGAGAGAGCGGCTGGTTGCTGGAGAGAGAGAGAGCGGCTGGTTGCTGGAGAGAGAGAGAGCGGCTGGTTGCTGGAGAGAGAGAGAGCGGCTGGTTGCTGGAGAGAGAGAGAGCGGCTGGTTGCTGGAGAGAGAGAGAGCGGCTGGTTGCTGGAGAGAGAGAGAGCGGCTGGTTGCTGGAGAGAGAGAGAGCGGCTGGTTGCTGGAGAGAGAGAGAGCGGCTGGTTGCTGGAGAGAGAGAGAGCGGCTGGTTGCTGGAGAGAGAGAGAGCGGCTGGTTGCTGGAGAGAGAGAGAGCGGCTGGTTGCTGGAGAGAGAGAGAGCGGCTGGTTGCTGGAGAGAGAGAGAGCGGCTGGTTGCTGGAGAGAGAGAGAGCGGCTGGTTGCTGGAGAGAGAGAGAGCGGCTGGTTGCTGGAGAGAGAGAGAGCGGCTGGTTGCTGGAGAGAGAGAGAGCGGCTGGTTGCTGGAGAGAGAGAGAGCGGCTGGTTGCTGGAGAGAGAGAGAGCGGCTGGTTGCTGGAGAGAGAGAGAGCGGCTGGTTGCTGGAGAGAGAGAGAGCGGCTGGTTGCTGGAGAGAGAGAGAGCGGCTGGTTGCTGGAGAGAGAGAGAGCGGCTGGTTGCTGGAGAGAGAGAGAGCGGCTGGTTGCTGGAGAGAGAGAGAGCGGCTGGTTGCTGGAGAGAGAGAGAGCGGCTGGTTGCTGGAGAGAGAGAGAGCGGCTGGTTGCTGGAGAGAGAGAGAGCGGCTGGTTGCTGGAGAGAGAGAGAGCGGCTGGTTGCTGGAGAGAGAGAGAGCGGCTGGTTGCTGGAGAGAGAGAGAGCGGCTGGTTGCTGGAGAGAGAGAGAGCGGCTGGTTGCTGGAGAGAGAGAGAGCGGCTGGTTGCTGGAGAGAGAGAGAGCGGCTGGTTGCTGGAGAGAGAGAGAGCGGCTGGTTGCTGGAGAGAGAGAGAGCGGCTGGTTGCTGGAGAGAGAGAGAGCGGCTGGTTGCTGGAGAGAGAGAGAGCGGCTGGTTGCTGGAGAGAGAGAGAGCGGCTGGTTGCTGGAGAGAGAGAGAGCGCTGGTTGCTGGAGAGAGAGAGAGCGGCTGGTTGCTGGAGAGAGAGAGAGCGGCTGGTTGCTGGAGAGAGAGAGAGCGGCTGGTTGCTGGAGAGAGAGAGAGCGGCTGGTTGCTGGAGAGAGAGAGGGCGGCTGGTTGCTGGAGAGAGAGAGAGCGGCTGGTTGCTGGAGAGAGAGAGAGCGGCTGGTTGCTGGAGAGAGAGAGAGCGGCTGGTTGCTGGAGAGAGAGAGAGAGAGAGAGAGAGAGAGAGCAGCTGGTTGCTGGAGAGAGAGAGAGAGAGAGAGCAGCTGGTTGCTGGAGAGAGAGAGAGAGAGAGAGAGCAGCTGGTTGCTGGAGAGAGAGAGAGAGAGAGCAGCTGGTTGCTGGAGAGAGAGAGAGAGAGAGCAGCTGGTTGCTGGAGAGAGAGAGAGAGCAGCTGGTTGCTGGAGAGAGAGAGAGAGAGCAGCTGGTTGCTGGAGAGAGAGAGAGAGAGCAGCTGGTTGCTGGAGAGAGAGAGAGAGAGAGCAGCTGGTTGCTGGAGAGAGAGAGAGAGAGCAGCTGGTTGCTGGAGAGAGAGAGAGAGAGCAGCTGGTTGCTGGAGAGAGAGAGAGAGAGCAGCTGGTTGCTGGAGAGAGAGAGAGAGAGCAGCTGGTTGCTGGAGAGAGAGAGAGAGAGCAGCTGGTTGCTGGAGAGAGAGAGAGAGAGCAGCTGGTTGCTGGAGAGAGAGAGAGAGAGCAGCTGGTTGCTGGAGAGAGAGAGAGAGAGCAGCTGGTTGCTGGAGAGAGAGAGAGAGAGCAGCTGGTTGCTGGAGAGAGAGAGAGAGAGAGCAGCTGGTTGCTGGAGAGAGAGAGAGAGAGAGCAGCTGGTTGCTGGAGAGAGAGAGAGAGAGAGCAGCTGGTTGCTGGAGAGAGAGAGAGAGAGCAGCTGGTTGCTGGAGAGAGAGAGAGAGAGCAGCTGGTTGCTGGAGAGAGAGAGAGAGAGCAGCTGGTTGCTGGAGAGAGAGAGAGAGAGCAGCTGGTTGCTGGAGAGAGAGAGAGAGAGCAGCTGGTTGCTGGAGAGAGAGAGAGAGAGCAGCTGGTTGCTGGAGAGAGAGAGAGCAGCTGGTTGCTGGAGAGAGAGAGAGAGAGCAGCTGGTTGCTGGAGAGAGAGAGAGAGAGAGCAGCTGGTTGCTAGAGAGAGAGAGAGCAGCTGGTTGCTAGAGAGAGAGAGAGAGAGCAGCTGGTTGCTAGAGAGAGAGAGAGAGAGCAGCTGGTTGCTGGAGAGAGAGAGAGAGCAGCTGGTTGCTGGAGAGAGAGAGAGAGAGCAGCTGGTTGCTGGAGAGAGAGAGAGAGAGCAGCTGGTTGCTGGAGAGAGAGAGAGAGAGCAGCTGGTTGCTGGAGAGAGAGAGAGAGAGCAGCTGGTTGCTGGAGAGAGAGAGAGAGAGCAGCTGGTTGCTGGAGAGAGAGAGAGAGAGCAGCTGGTTGCTGGAGAGAGAGAGAGAGAGCAGCTGGTTGCTGGAGAGAGAGAGAGAGAGCAGCTGGTTGCTGGAGAGAGAGAGAGAGAGCAGCTGGTTGCTGGAGAGAGAGAGAGAGAGCAGCTGGTTGCTGGAGAGAGAGAGAGAGAGCAGCTGGTTGCTGGAGAGAGAGAGAGAGAGCAGCTGGTTGCTGGAGAGAGAGAGAGAGAGCAGCTGGTTGCTGGAGAGAGAGAGAGAGAGCAGCTGGTTGCTGGAGAGAGAGAGAGAGAGCAGCTGGTTGCTGGAGAGAGAGAGAGAGAGAGCAGCTGGTTGCTGGAGAGAGAGAGAGAGAGCAGCTGGTTGCTGGAGAGAGAGAGAGAGAGCAGCTGGTTGCTGGAGAGAGAGAGAGAGAGCAGCTGGTTGCTGGAGAGAGAGAGAGAGAGCAGCTGGTTGCTGGAGAGAGAGAGAGAGAGCAGCTGGTTGCTGGAGAGAGAGAGAGAGAGCAGCTGGTTGCTGGAGAGAGAGAGAGAGAGCAGCTGGTTGCTGGAGAGAGAGAGAGAGAGCAGCTGGTTGCTGGAGAGAGAGAGAGAGAGCAGCTGGTTGCTGGAGAGAGAGAGAGAGAGCAGCTGGTTGCTGGAGAGAGAGAGAGAGAGCAGCTGGTTGCTGGAGAGAGAGAGAGAGAGCAGCTGGTTGCTGGAGAGAGAGAGAGAGAGAGCAGCTGGTTGCTGGAGAGAGAGAGAGAGAGCAGCTGGTTGCTGGAGAGAGAGAGAGAGAGCAGCTGGTTGCTGGAGAGAGAGAGAGAGAGCAGCTGGTTGCTGGAGAGAGAGAGAGAGAGCAGCTGGTTGCTGGAGAGAGAGAGAGAGAGCAGCTGGTTGCTGGAGAGAGAGAGAGAGAGCAGCTGGTTGCTGGAGAGAGAGAGAGAGAGCAGCTGGTTGCTGGAGAGAGAGAGAGAGAGCAGCTGGTTGCTGGAGAGAGAGAGAGAGAGCAGCTGGTTGCTGGAGAGAGAGAGAGAGAGCAGCTGGTTGCTGGAGAGAGAGAGAGAGAGCAGCTGGTTGCTGGAGAGAGAGAGAGAGAGCAGCTGGTTGCTGGAGAGAGAGAGAGAGAGCAGCTGGTTGCTGGAGAGAGAGAGAGAGAGCAGCTGGTTGCTGGAGAGAGAGAGAGAGAGCAGCTGGTTGCTGGAGAGAGAGAGAGAGAGCAGCTGGTTGCTGGAGAGAGAGAGAGAGAGCAGCTGGTTGCTGGAGAGAGAGAGAGAGAGAGAGCAGCTGGTTGCTGGAGAGAGAGAGAGAGAGCAGCTGGTTGCTGGAGAGAGAGAGAGAGAGAGAGCAGCTGGTTGCTGGAGAGAGAGAGAGAGAGAGCAGCTGGTTGCTGGAGAGAGAGAGAGAGAGAGCAGCTGGTTGCTGGAGAGAGAGAGAGAGAGAGCAGCTGGTTGCTGGAGAGAGAGAGAGAGAGCAGCTGGTTGCTGGAGAGAGAGAGAGAGAGCAGCTGGTTGCTGGAGAGAGAGAGAGAGAGCAGCTGGTTGCTGGAGAGAGAGAGAGAGAGCAGCTGGTTGCTGGAGAGAGAGAGAGAGAGCAGCTGGTTGCTGGAGAGAGAGAGAGAGAGAGCAGCTGGTTGCTGGAGAGAGAGAGAGAGAGAGAGAGCAGCTGGTTGCTGGAGAGAGAGAGAGAGAGAGAGAGAGAGCAGCTGGTTGCTGGAGAGAGAGAGAGAGAGAGCAGCTGGTTGCTGGAGAGAGAGAGAGAGAGCAGCTGGTTGCTGGAGAGAGAGAGAGAGAGAGCAGCTGGTTGCTGGAGAGAGAGAGAGAGAGCAGCTGGTTGCTGGAGAGAGAGAGAGAGAGAGAGCAGCTGGTTGCTGGAGAGAGAGAGAGAGAGAGCAGCTGGTTGCTGGAGAGAGAGAGAGAGAGCAGCTGGTTGCTGGAGAGAGAGAGAGAGAGCAGCTGGTTGCTGGAGAGAGAGAGAGAGAGAGAGAGCAGCTGGTTGCTGGAGAGAGAGAGAGAGAGAGAGAGCAGCTGGTTGCTGGAGAGAGAGAGAGAGAGAGAGAGCAGCTGGTTGCTGGAGAGAGAGAGAGAGAGAGAGAGCAGCTGGTTGCTGGAGAGAGAGAGAGAGAGAGAGAGAGAGAGCAGCTGGTTGCTGGAGAGAGAGAGAGAGAGAGAGAGAGAGAGCAGCTGGTTGCTGGAGAGAGAGAGAGAGAGCAGCTGGTTGCTGGAGAGAGAGAGAGAGAGCAGCTGGTTGCTGGAGAGAGAGAGAGAGAGCAGCTGGTTGCTGGAGAGAGAGAGAGAGAGCAGCTGGTTGCTGGAGAGAGAGAGAGAGAGCAGCTGGTTGCTGGAGAGAGAGAGAGAGAGCAGCTGGTTGCTGGAGAGAGAGAGAGAGAGCAGCTGGTTGCTGGAGAGAGAGAGAGAGAGCAGCTGGTTGCTGGAGAGAGAGAGAGAGAGCAGCTGGTTGCTGGAGAGAGAGAGAGAGAGCAGCTGGTTGCTGGAGAGAGAGAGAGAGAGCAGCTGGTTGCTGGAGAGAGAGAGAGAGAGCAGCTGGTTGCTGGAGAGAGAGAGAGAGAGCAGCTGGTTGCTGGAGAGAGAGAGAGAGAGCAGCTGGTTGCTGGAGAGAGAGAGAGAGAGCAGCTGGTTGCTGGAGAGAGAGAGAGAGAGCAGCTGGTTGCTGGAGAGAGAGAGAGAGAGCAGCTGGTTGCTGGAGAGAGAGAGAGAGAGCAGCTGGTTGCTGGAGAGAGAGAGAGAGAGCAGCTGGTTGCTGGAGAGAGAGAGAGAGAGCAGCTGGTTGCTGGAGAGAGAGAGAGAGAGCAGCTGGTTGCTGGAGAGAGAGAGAGAGAGCAGCTGGTTGCTGGAGAGAGAGAGAGAGAGCAGCTGGTTGCTGGAGAGAGAGAGAGAGAGCAGCTGGTTGCTGGAGAGAGAGAGAGAGAGCAGCTGGTTGCTGGAGAGAGAGAGAGAGAGCAGCTGGTTGCTGGAGAGAGAGAGAGAGAGCAGCTGGTTGCTGGAGAGAGAGAGAGAGAGCAGCTGGTTGCTGGAGAGAGAGAGAGAGAGCAGCTGGTTGCTGGAGAGAGAGAGAGAGAGCAGCTGGTTGCTGGAGAGAGAGAGAGAGAGCAGCTGGTTGCTGGAGAGAGAGAGAGAGAGCAGCTGGTTGCTGGAGAGAGAGAGAGAGAGCAGCTGGTTGCTGGAGAGAGAGAGAGAGAGAGAGAGAGAGCAGCTGGTTGCTGGAGAGAGAGAGAGAGAGAGAGAGCAGCTGGTTGCTGGAGAGAGAGAGAGAGAGAGAGAGAGCAGCTGGTTGCTGGAGAGAGAGAGAGAGAGAGAGAGAGCAGCTGGTTGCTGGAGAGAGAGAGAGAGAGAGAGAGAGCAGCTGGTTGCTGGAGAGAGAGAGAGAGAGAGAGAGCAGCTGGTTGCTGGAGAGAGAGAGAGAGAGAGAGCAGCTGGTTGCTGGAGAGAGAGAGAGAGAGAGAGAGAGAGAGAGCAGCTGGTTGCTGGAGAGAGAGAGAGAGAGAGAGAGAGAGAGAGCAGCTGGTTGCTGGAGAGAGAGAGAGAGAGAGCAGCTGGTTGCTGGAGAGAGAGAGAGAGAGAGCAGCTGGTTGCTGGAGAGAGAGAGAGAGAGAGCAGCTGGTTGCTGGAGAGAGAGAGAGAGAGAGCAGCTGGTTGCTGGAGAGAGAGAGAGAGCAGCTGGTTGCTGGAGAGAGAGAGAGAGAGAGCAGCTGGTTGCTGGAGAGAGAGAGAGAGAGAGCAGCTGGTTGCTGGAGAGAGAGAGAGAGAGAGCAGCTGGTTGCTGGAGAGAGAGAGAGAGAGAGCAGCTGGTTGCTGGAGAGAGAGAGAGAGCAGCTGGTTGCTGGAGAGAGAGAGAGAGCAGCCTGATTTTGGAAGGAAAGTGAGAGCAGCAGGTTAGTGGGGAGTGAGTGTGTTTGATGCAGGTGACTGGAGAGATCGTGGAGCAGCAGATTATTGATGTGAGAGTGACAGCAGCAGGTTATTTGAAAGTGAGTGCAGCAGATTACTGGAGAGAGAGTGACGGCAGCAGGTTATTGGAGAGACAGTGAGAGCCGCAGGTTATTGCATGGTGAGTGAGAGCAGCAGGGTATTGGAGAGAGAGTGAGAGCAGCAGGTTTTTGGAGAGAGATTGAGAGCCGCAGGTTATTCGAGAGAGTGCATGCTGCAGTTTATTGGTGGGAAAGTGAGAGTGGAAGGCTATTGGAGACAGAATCAGAGCAGCAGGTTATTGGAGAGAGAGAAGTAAAGCAGCAGTTTATTGGAGGGTAAGAGCAGCAGGTTATTGGAGAGAGTTTGAGAGCGGCAGGCTGTTGGGGAGTGAGAGTGGCAGCTGCAGGTTTTTGGAGAGTGAGGGCGGCGGGTTATTGGAGAGAGTAGGAGCAGTGGGTTATTGGAGAATGAGGGCGGCACAGAATCTCACAGTGCAGAAGAGGCCTTTTGGCCCATCGAGTCTGCACCAACACGAGAAACACCTGACCTTCCTACCTAATCTCATTTACCAGCACTTGGCCCATAGTTTTGAATGTTATGACATGCCAAGTGCTCATCCAGATATTTTTTAAAGGATGTGAGGCAACCAGCCTCCACCACCCTCCCAGGCAGTGCATTCCAGACCGTCACCACCCTCTGGTAAAAAGGTTTTTCCTCACGTCCCCCCTAAACCTCCTGCCCCTCACCTTGAACTTATGTCCCCTTGTGACTGACCATTCAACTAAGGTGAACAGCTGCTCCCTATCTAGCCTGTCCATGCCCCTCATAATCTTGTACATCTCGATCAGGTCGCCCCTCAGTCTTCTCTGCTCCAACGAAAACAACTCAAGTCTATCCAACCTCTCTTCATAATTTAAATGTTTCATCCCAGGCAACATCCTGGTGAATCTCCTCTGCACCCCCTCCAGTGCAATCACATCCTTCCTATAATGTGGCAACCAGAACTGCACACAGTACTCCAGCTGTGGTCTCACTAAGGTTCTATACAACTCCAACATGACACCCTCCGGGACACCCTAGTCCACTCCTCCATCACCCCCTACTCCTCAAACCCCTCCTATGGCACCGCCCCATGCCCACGCAAAAGATGTAACACCTGCCCCTTCACTTCCTCTCTCCTCACCATCCAAGGGCCCAAACACTCCTTTCAAGTGAAGCAGCATTTCACTTGCATTTCCCCCAACTTAGTCTACTGCATTCGTTGCTCCCAATGTGGCCTCCTCTACATTGGAGAGACCAAACGTAAACTGAGCGACCGCTTTGCAGAACACCTGCGGTCTGTCCGCAAGAATGACCCAAACCTCCCTGTCGCTTGCCATTTTAACACTCCACCCTGCTCTCTTGCCCACATGTCTGTCCTTGGCTTGCTGAATTGTTCCAGTGAAGCTCAACGCAAACTGGAGAAACAACACCTCATCTTCCGACTAGGCACTTTACAGCCTTCCGGACTGAATATTGAATTCAACAACTTTAGGTCTTGAGCTCCCTCCTCCATCCCCACCCCCTTTCTGTTTCTTCCCCCTTCCTTTTGTTTTTTCCAATAAATTATATAGATTTTTCTTTTCCCACCTATTTCCATTATTTTTAAATATTTTTAAATCTTTTATGCTCCCCCCACCCCCACTAGAGCTATACCTTGAGTGCCCTAACATCCATTTTTAATTAGCACATTTGTTTAGATAATATCACCAACTTCAACACCTATGTGTTCTTTTGTTCTTTGTCTGTGACATCTTTTGATGATCTGCTTCTATCACTGCTTGTTTGTCACTAAAACCACACCAACCCCCTCCACTTCTCTCCCCTAACCCAAACCGCACCCCCCAACTCACCTTAAACCAGCTTATATTTCACCCCTTTCTTGGATTCACTCAGTTCTGTTGAAGGGTCATGAGGACTCGAAACGTCAACTCTTTTGTTCTCCGCCGATGCTGCCAGACCTGCTGAGTTTTTCCAGGTAATTCTGTTTTTGTTTCCAACATGACCTCCATACTTTTGTAATCTATGCCTTGATTGATAAAGGCAAGTGACCAATATGCTTTTTTCACCAACCCACTAACATGCCCCTCACCTTCAGAGATCTATGGACACACACTCCAAGGTCCCTTTGTCCCCAGAACTTCCTAGTGTCATGCCGTTCATTGAATACTTCCTTATCAAATTACTCCTCCCAAAGTATATCACCACACACTTTTCAGGGTTAAATTCCATCTGACACTCAATCTCACTGTTAACCACCTGGCCAATCTTTGTGTCATCCACAAACTTACTAATCCTACCCCCCACATAATCATCTATGTCATTTATATAAATGACGAATAATAGGGGACCCAGCACAGATCCCTGTGGTACGCCACTGGACATTGGCTTCTTGTCACTAAAGCATCCTTCTGTCATCACCCTCTGTCTCCAACAACTAAGCCAATTTTGAATCCACCTTATCAAATTACCCTGTATCCCATGTGCATTTGCCTTCTTTATAAGTCTTCCATCTGGGACCTTGTCAAAAGCTTTGCTGAAATCCACGTAAACTACATCAACTGCACTACCCTCATCTACACTCCTGGTCACCTCCTGAGAATATTCAATCAAATTTGTTAGGCATGACCTCCCTCTTACAAAGCCATGCGGACTATCCCTGATCAAACCTAGCCTCTCCAAGTGGAGATAGATTCTCTCCTTCAGAATTTTCTCCAATAGTTTCCCTAACACTGATGTGAGACTCACTGGCCTGTAGTTCTCTGGCTTATCTCTACAACCCTTCTTAAATAGCGGAATCACATTAGCTGTTCTCCAGTCCTCTGGCACCTCCCCCGTGGCCAGAGAGGAATTAAAAATTTGGGTCAGAGCCCCTGCGATCTCCTCCCTTGCCTCCCTCAGCAGTCTGGGACACAAATCATCTGGACCTGGAGATTTGTCCACTTTTAAGCCTGCCAACACCTCCAATACCTTGTCACTCCTAAATCAATTTGCTCAAGAGCCTCGCAGTGTCTCTCCCTGAGTTCGATACCTTCATCCTCATTCTCTTGGGTAAAAACAGATGTGAAGTCTTCATTCAAGACTCTGCTGATGTCATCTGGCTCCACCCATAGATTGTCCCCTTGGTCCTTAATGGGCCCTACTCTTTCCCTGGTTATCCCCTTCCCATTGATATACTTATAGAATATCTTGTGATTTTCCCTACTTTTACCAGCCAGAGCTTTTTCATATCCCCTCTATGCTCTCCTAATAGCTTTCTTAAGCTCCACCCTGCACTTTCTGTACTCCACTAATGCCTCCGCTGATTTGCTTCCCTTATACCTGCTAAAAGCCTCTCTTTTCCTTCTCATCGTATCCTGAATATCTCTGGTCATCCATGGTTCTCTGGGCTTGATACTCCTTCCTATCATCCCAGAGAGAACATGTTGAGCCTTTTTGGAAAGAGTGAGAGTAGCAGGTTATTAGAGAGAACGTGAGAGTGGCTGGTTATTGGAGAGAAAGAGCAAGAGCAGCAAGTTATTGGAGAGACATTGAGAGCCGCAGGTTAGTGGAGTAAGGGTGGGAGCAGCAGGTTATTGGAGAGAGAGTGAAAGGAGCAGGTTATTGGAGGGAGAGAGGAGCAGGTTATTGGGGAGAGAGTGACAGCAGCAGGTTATCGGGGAGAGAGTGACAGCAGCAGGTTATAGGGGAGAGAGTGACAGCAGCAGGTTATCGGGGAGAGAGTGACAGCAGCAGGTTATCGGGGAGAGAGTGACAGCAGCAGGTTATCGGGGAGAGAGTGACAGCAGCAGGTTATCGGGGAGAGAGTGACAGCAGCAGGTTATCGGGGAGAGAGTGACAGCAGCAGGTTATCGGGGAGAGAGTGACAGCAGCAGGTTATCGGGGAGAGAGTGACAGCAGCAGGTTATCGGGGAGAGAGTGACAGCAGCAGGTTATCGGGGAGAGAGTGACAGCAGCAGGTTATCGGGGAGAGAGTGACAGCAGCAGGTTATCGGGGAGAGAGTGACAGCAGCAGGTTATCGGGGAGAGAGTGACAGCAGCAGGTTATCGGGGAGAGAGTGACAGCAGCAGGTTATCGGGGAGAGAGTGACAGCAGCAGGTTATCGGGGAGAGAGTGACAGCAGCAGGTTATCGGGGAGAGAGTGACAGCAGCAGGTTATCGGGGAGAGAGTGACAGCAGCAGGTTATCGGGGAGAGAGTGACAGCAGCAGGTTATCGGGGAGAGAGTGACAGCAGCAGGTTATCGGGGAGAGAGTGACAGCAGCAGGTTATCGGGGAGAGAGTGACAGCAGCAGGTTATCGGGGAGAGAGTGACAGCAGCAGGTTATCGGGGAGAGAGTGACAGCAGCAGGTTATCGGGGAGAGAGTGACAGCAGCAGGTTATCGGGGAGAGAGTGACAGCAGCAGGTTATCGGGGAGAGAGTGACAGCAGCAGGTTATCGGGGAGAGAGTGACAGCAGCAGGTTATCGGGGAGAGAGTGACAGCAGCAGGTTAGTGGAGAGAGACAGAGCAGCAGGAACTGGAGAGAGAGGGAAGTAGGTTAACGGAGAGAGAGTGAGAGAAGCGGGTTAATTGAGAAAGAGAGTGAGTGTATCAGGTTCTTGGAGAGACAGTAAGACCAGTAGGTTATTGGAGGGAGTGAGAGTAGCAGCTCATTGAACAGGGACTGGGAGTAGCAGATTGTTGGAGAGAAAGAGAGAGCTGTAGGTTTTTGAGGGAGAGTGAGAGCAGCAGGTTATTTGAGAGAGAGTGAGAGTAGCAGGTTTACTGGACAGAGTGTAGCAAGTTATTGGAGAGAGTGAGGGGTGCAGGTTGTTGAAGTGAGTGAGAGCAACAGGTTATTGGAAAGAGACAGTGAGAGCAGCAGGTAACTGGAGACAGTGAAAGCAGCAGATGATTGGAGAGAGTGGGAGCAACAAGTTACTGGAGAGAGTGAGAGCAGCAGGTTGCTGGAGAGAGAGAAAAAGAGGAGCAGGTTATTGGAAAGGGCGGGAGCAGCAGGTTATTGGAGAGAGAGAAAGAGCAGCAGTTTATTGGAGAGAGATAGAGCAGCAGGTTATTAGAGAGAGTGAGAGCAGCTAGTCTTAAGAGACAGAGAGAGCTGCAGATTATTGAACAGCAAGAGCACCAGGCTACTGGAGAGTGAGAACAGTATGTAATTGGAGGGAGACTGAGAGCAACAGGTTATTGGAGAGAGAGTGAGAGCAGCAGGTAATCGGAGAGTGAGTGAGAGCAGCAGGTTTTTGGAGACAGAAAGGGAGTGGCATGTCAATGGAGAGAGTGAGAGAGCGACAGGTTATTGGAGAGGGAAAGAGCGGCAGGTTATTGGAGAGTGAGAGAGCGGCAGGTTATTGGAGAGTGAGAGAGCGGCAGGTTATTGGAGAGTGAGAGAGCGGCAGGTTATTGGAGAGTGAGAGTGCGGCAGGTTATTGGAGAGTGACAGTGCGGCAGGTTATTGGAGAGTGCGAGAGCGGCAGGTTATTGGAGAGTGAGAGTGCGGCAGGTTACTGGAGAGTGAGAGTGCGGCAGGTTACTGGAGAGTGAGAGTGCGGCAGGTTACTGGAGAGTGAGAGTGCGGCAGGTTACTGGAGAGTGAGAGAGCGGCAGGTTACTGGAGAGTGAGAGAGCGGCAGGTTACTGGAGAGTGAGAGAGCGGCAGGTTACTGGAGAGTGAGAGAGCGGCAGGTTACTGGAGAGTGAGAGAGCGGCAGGTTACTGGAGAGTGAGAGAGCGGCAGGTTACTGGAGAGTGAGAGAGCGGCAGGTTACTGGAGAGTGAGAGAGCGGCAGGTTACTGGAGAGTGAGAGAGCGGCAGGTTACTGGAGAGTGAGAGAGCGGCAGGTTACTGGAGAGTGAGAGAGCGGCAGGTTACTGGAGAGTGAGAGAGCGGCAGGTTACTGGAGAGTGAGAGAGCGGCAGGTTACTGGAGAGTGAGAGAGCGGCAGGTTACTGGAGAGTGAGAGAGCGGCAGGTTACTGGAGAGTGAGAGAGCGGCAGGTTACTGGAGAGTGAGAGAGCGGCAGGTTACTGGAGAGTGAGAGAGCGGCAGGTTACTGGAGAGTGAGAGAGCGGCAGGTTACTGGAGAGTGAGAGAGCGGCAGGTTACTGGAGAGTGAGAGAGCGGCAGGTTACTGGAGAGTGAGAGAGCGGCAGGTTACTGGAGAGTGAGAGAGCGGCAGGTTACTGGAGAGTGAGAGAGCGGCAGGTTACTGGAGAGTGAGAGAGCGGCAGGTTACTGGAGAGTGAGAGAGCGGCAGGTTACTGGAGAGTGAGAGAGCGGCAGGTTACTGGAGAGTGAGAGAGCGGCAGGTTACTGGAGAGTGAGAGAGCGGCAGGTTACTGGAGAGTGAGAGAGCGGCAGGTTACTGGAGAGTGAGAGAGCGGCAGGTTACTGGAGAGTGAGAGAGCGGCAGGTTACTGGAGAGTGAGAGAGCGGCAGGTTACTGGAGAGTGAGAGAGCGGCAGGTTACTGGAGAGTGAGAGAGCGGCAGGTTACTGGAGAGTGAGAGAGCGGCAGGTTACTGGAGAGTGAGAGAGCGGCAGGTTACTGGAGAGTGAGAGAGCGGCAGGTTACTGGAGAGTGAGAGAGCGGCAGGTTACTGGAGAGTGAGAGAGCGGCAGGTTACTGGAGAGTGAGAGAGCGGCAGGTTATTGGAGAGTGAGAGAGCGGCAGGTTATTGGAGAGTGAGAGAGAGGCAGGTTATTGGAGAGTGAGAGAGCGGCAGGTTATTGGAGAGTGAGAGAGCGGCAGGTTACTGGAGAGTGAGAGAGCGGCAGGTTACTGGAGAGTGAGAGAGCGGCAGGTTACTGGAGAGTGAGAGAGCGGCAGGTTACTGGAGAGTGAGAGAGCGGCAGGTTACTGGAGAGTGAGAGAGCGGCAGGTTACTGGAGAGTGAGAGAGCGGCAGGTTACTGGAGAGTGAGAGAGCGGCAGGTTACTGGAGAGTGAGAGAGCGGCAGGTTACTGGAGAGTGAGAGAGCGGCAGGTTACTGGAGAGTGAGAGAGCGGCAGGTTACTGGAGAGTGAGAGAGCGGCAGGTTACTGGAGAGTGAGAGAGCGGCAGGTTACTGGAGAGTGAGAGAGCGGCAGGTTACTGGAGAGTGAGAGAGCGGCAGGTTACTGGAGAGTGAGAGAGCGGCAGGTTACTGGAGAGTGAGAGAGCGGCAGGTTACTGGAGAGTGAGAGAGCGGCAGGTTACTGGAGAGTGAGAGAGCGGCAGGTTACTGGAGAGTGAGAGAGCGGCAGGTTACTGGAGAGTGAGAGAGCGGCAGGTTACTGGAGAGTGAGAGAGCGGCAGGTTACTGGAGAGTGAGAGAGCGGCAGGTTACTGGAGAGTGAGAGAGCGGCAGGTTACTGGAGAGTGAGAGAGCGGCAGGTTACTGGAGAGTGAGAGAGCGGCAGGTTACTGGAGAGTGAGAGAGCGGCAGGTTACTGGAGAGTGAGAGAGCGGCAGGTTACTGGAGAGTGAGAGAGCGGCAGGTTACTGGAGAGTGAGAGAGCGGCAGGTTCTTCGCGGGCGAGAGCAGGACAGGTCATCGGGGAGAGAGTGAGAGCGGCTGGTCATCGGGGAGAGAATGAGAGCGGTAGTCATTGAGGAGAGAGTGAGACCGGCGGGTGATTAGAGAGAGAGTGGGAGCAACAGGTTACTGGAGACAGTGTGGGCAGCAGGTTACTGGAGACAGTGAGAGCAGCAGGTTTTGTACAGACTTAGAGCAGCAGGTTATTGGAGAGTGAGAGTGTAGCAGGTTACTGGAGAGAGTGAGGGCAGCAGGTTGTTGGAGAGAGAGAAAGAGAGAGGAGCAGGTTATTGGAGAGAGAGCAACAGGTCATTGGAGAGAGTGGCAGCAGCAGGTTATTGGAGTGAGAGCAGGAGCAGCAGGTTATTGGCGGGAGAGAGAGTGAGAGCAGCAGTTTTTTGGAGAGAGTGAGAGCAGTTGGTCTTAAGAGAAGAGTGAGAGAGCGGGAGGTTATTGAGACGGAAAGAGAGGCAGGTTATTGGAGAATGAGAGAGCGGCAGGTTATTGGAGAATGAGAGAGCGGCAGGTTATTGGAGAATGAGAGAGCGGCAGGTTATTGGAGAATGAGAGAGCGGCAGGTTATTGGAGAATGAGAGAGCGGCAGGTTATTGGAGAATGAGAGAGCGGCAGGTTATTGGAGAATGAGAGAGCGGCAGGTTATTGGAGAATGAGAGAGCGGCAGGTTATTGGAGAATGAGAGAGCGGCAGGTTATTGGAGAATGAGAGAGCGGCAGGTTATTGGAGAATGAGAGAGCGGCAGGTTATTGGAGAATGAGAGAGCGGCAGGTTATTGGAGAATGAGAGAGCGGCAGGTTATTGGAGAATGAGAGAGCGGCAGGTTATTGGAGAATGAGAGAGCGGCAGGTTATTGGAGAATGAGAGAGCGGCAGGTTATTGGAGAATGAGAGAGCGGCAGGTTATTGGAGAATGAGAGAGCGGCAGGTTATTGGAGAATGAGAGAGCGGCAGGTTATTGGAGAATGAGAGAGCGGCAGGTTATTGGAGAATGAGAGAGCGGCAGGTTATTGGAGAATGAGAGAGCGGCAGGTTATTGGAGAATGAGAGAGCGGCAGGTTATTGGAGAATGAGAGAGCGGCAGGTTATTGGAGAATGAGAGAGCGGCAGGTTATTGGAGAATGAGAGAGCGGCAGTTTATTGGAGAGAGAGAGAGAGCAGCAGGTTATTAGAGAGGGTGAGAGCAGCTGGTCTTAGGAGACAGTGAGAGCTGCAGATTATTGGAGAGCAAGAGCACCAGGCTACTGGAGAGTGAGAACAGTATGTTATTTGAGAGAGAGTGAGAGCATCAGGTTACTGGAGAGTGACTGAGAGCAACAGGTTATTGGAGAGAGAGTGAGAGCAACAGGTTACTGGATAGAGTGAGAGCAGCAGGTTGCTGGAGAGAGAGAAAGAGAGGAGCAGGTTATTGGAGAGAGCGGGAGCAGCAGGTTATTGGAGTGAGAGCGGGAGCAGCAGGTTGCTGGAGAGAGAGAAAGAGCAGCAGTTTATTGGAAAGAGAGAGCAGCAGGTTATTAGAGAGAGTGAGAGCAGCTGGTCTTAAGAGACAGAGACAGCTGCAGATTATTGAACAGCAAGAGCAACAGGCTACTGGAGAGTGAGAACAGTATGTAATTGGAGGGAGACTGAGAGCAACAGGTTATTGGAGAGAGAGTGAGAGCAGCAGGTAATCGGAGAGTGAGTGAGAGCAGCAGGTTTTTGGAGACAGAAAGGGAGTGGCATGTCAATGGAGAGAGTGAGAGAGCGGCAGGTTACTGGAGAGTGAGAGAGCGGCAGGTTACTGGAGAGTGAGAGAGCGGCAGGTTACTGGAGAGTGAGAGAGCGGCAGGTTACTGGAGAGTGAGAGAGCGGCAGGTTACTGGAGAGTGAGAGCGCGGCAGGTTACTGGAGAGTGAGAGCGCGGCAGGTTGCTGGAGAGTGAGAGCGCGGCAGGTTGCTGGAGAGTGAGAGCGCGGCAGGTTGCTGGAGAGTGAGAGCGCGGCAGGTTGCTGGAGAGTGAGAGCGCGGCAGGTTGCTGGAGAGTGAGAGCGCGGCAGGTTGCTGGAGAGTGAGAGCGCGCCAGGTTGCTGGAGAGTGAGAGAGCGGCAGGTTACTGGAGAGTGAGAGAGCGGCAGGTTACTGGAGAGTGAGAGAGCGGCAGGTTACTGGAGAGTGAGAGAGCGGCAGGTTACTGGAGAGTGAGAGAGCGGCAGGTTACTGGAGAGTGAGAGAGCGGCAGGTTATTGGAGAGTGAGAGAGCGGCAGGTTATTGGAGAGTGAGAGAGCGGCAGGTTATTGGAGAGTGAGAGAGCGGCAGGTTATTGGAGAGTGAGAGAGCGGCAGGTTATTGGAGAGTGAGAGAGCGGCAGGTTATTGGAGAGTGAGAGAGCGGCAGGTTATTGGAGAGTGAGAGAGCGGCAGGTTATTGGAGAGTGAGAGAGCGGCAGGTTATTGGAGAGTGAGAGAGCGGCAGGTTATTGGAGAGTGAGAGAGCGGCAGGTTATTGGAGAGTGAGAGAGCGGCAGGTTATTGGAGAGTGAGAGAGCGGCAGGTTATTGGAGAGTGAGAGAGCGGCAGGTTATTGGAGAGTGAGAGAGCGGCAGGTTATTGGAGAGTGAGAGAGCGGCAGGTTATTGGAGAGTGAGAGAGCGGCAGGTTATTGGAGAGTGAGAGAGCGGCAGGTTATTGGAGAGTGAGAGAGCGGCAGGTTATTGGAGAGTGAGAGAGCGGCAGGTTATTGGAGAGTGAGAGAGCGGCAGGTTATTGGAGAGTGAGAGAGCGGCAGGTTATTGGAGAGTGAGAGAGCGGCAGGTTATTGGAGAGTGAGAGAGCGGCAGGTTATTGGAGAGTGAGAGAGCGGCAGGTTATTGGAGAGTGAGAGAGCGGCAGGTTATTGGAGAGTGAGAGAGCGGCAGGTTATTGGAGAGTGAGAGAGCGGCAGGTTATTGGAGAGTGAGAGAGCGGCAGGTTATTGGAGAGTGAGAGAGCGGCAGGTTATTGGAGAGTGAGAGAGCGGCAGGTTATTGGAGAGTGAGAGAGCGGCAGGTTATTGGAGAGTGAGAGAGCGGCAGGTTATTGGAGAGTGAGAGAGCGGCAGGTTATTGGAGAGTGAGAGAGCGGCAGGTTATTGGAGAGTGAGAGAGCGGCAGGTTATTGGAGAGTGAGAGAGCGGCAGGTTATTGGAGAGTGAGAGAGCGGCAGGTTATTGGAGAGTGAGAGAGCGGCAGGTTATTGGAGAGTGAGAGAGCGGCAGGTTATTGGAGAGTGAGAGAGCGGCAGGTTATTGGAGAGTGAGAGAGCGGCAGGTTATTGGAGAGTGAGAGAGCGGCAGGTTATTGGAGAGTGAGAGAGCGGCAGGTTATTGGAGAGTGAGAGAGCGGCAGGTTATTGGAGAGTGAGAGAGCGGCAGGTTATTGGAGAGTGAGAGAGCGGCAGGTTATTGGAGAGTGAGAGAGCGGCAGGTTATTGGAGAGTGAGAGAGCGGCAGGTTATTGGAGAGTGAGAGAGCGGCAGGTTATTGGAGAGTGAGAGAGCGGCAGGTTATTGGAGAGTGAGAGAGCGGCAGGTTATTGGAGAGTGAGAGAGCGGCAGGTTATTGGAGAGTGAGAGAGCGGCAGGTTATTGGAGAGTGAGAGAGCGGCAGGTTATTGGAGAGTGAGAGAGCGGCAGGTTATTGGAGAGTGAGAGAGCGGCAGGTTATTGGAGAGTGAGAGAGCGGCAGGTTATTGGAGAGTGAGAGAGCGGCAGGTTATTGGAGAGTGAGAGAGCGGCAGGTTATTGGAGAGTGAGAGAGCGGCAGGTTATTGGAGAGTGAGAGAGCGGCAGGTTATTGGAGAGTGAGAGAGCGGCAGGTTATTGGAGAGTGAGAGAGCGGCAGGTTATTGGAGAGTGAGAGAGCGGCAGGTTATTGGAGAGTGAGAGAGCGGCAGGTTATTGGAGAGTGAGAGAGCGGCAGGTTATTGGAGAGTGAGAGAGCGGCAGGTTATTGGAGAGTGAGAGAGCGGCAGGTTATTGGAGAGTGAGAGAGCGGCAGGTTATTGGAGAGTGAGAGAGCGGCAGGTTATTGGAGAGTGAGAGAGCGGCAGGTTATTGGAGAGTGAGAGAGCGGCAGGTTATTGGAGAGTGAGAGAGCGGCAGGTTATTGGAGAGTGAGAGAGCGGCAGGTTATTGGAGAGTGAGAGAGCGGCAGGTTATTGGAGAGTGAGAGAGCGGCAGGTTATTGGAGAGTGAGAGAGCGGCAGGTTATTGGAGAGTGAGAGAGCGGCACGTTATTGGAGAGTGAGAGAGCGGCAGGTTCTTCGCGGGCGAGAGCAGGACAGGTCATCGGGGAGAGAGTGAGAGCGGCTGGTCATCGGGGAGAGAATGAGAGCGGTAGTCATTGAGGAGAGAGTGAGACCGGCGGGTGATTAGAGAGAGAGTGGGAGCAACAGGTTACTGGAGACAGTGTGGGCAGCAGGTTACTGGAGACAGTGAGAGCAGCAGGTTTTGTACAGACTTAGAGCAGCAGGTTATTGGAGAGTGAGAGTGTAGCAGGTTACTGGAGAGTGAGAGTGTAGCAGGTTACTGGAGAGAGTGAGGGCAGCAGGTTGTTGGAGAGAGAGAAAGAGAGAGGAGCAGGTTATTGGAGAGAGAGCAACAGGTCATTGGAGAGAGTGGCAGCAGCAGGTTATTGGAGTGAGAGCGGGAGCAGCAGGTTATTGGAGTGAGAGTGAGAGCAGCAGTTTTTTGGAGAGAGTGAGAGCAGTTGGTCTTAAGAGAAGAGTGAGAGAGCGGGAGGTTATTGGAGATGGAGAGGCAGGTTGTTGGACAATGAGAGAGCGGCAGGTTATTGGACAATGAGAGAGCGGCAGGTTATTGGACAATGAGAGAGCGGCAGGTTATTGGAGAATGAGAGAGCGGCAGGTTATTGGAGAATGAGAGAGCGGCAGTTTATTGGAGAGAGAGAGAGAGAGCAGCAGGTTATTAGAGAGGGTGAGAGCAGCTGGTCTTAGGAGACAGTGAGAGCTGCAGATTATTGGAGAGCAAGAGCACCAGGCTACTGGAGAGTGAGGACAGTATGTTATTTGAGAGAGAGTGAGAGCATCAGGTTACTGGAGAGTGACTGAGAGCAACAGGTTATTGGAGAGAGAGTGAGAGCAGCAGATGATTGGAGAGAGAGTGGGAGCAACAGGTTACTGGATAGAGTGAGAGCAGCAGGTTGCTGGAGAGAGAGAAAGAGAGCAGCAGGTTGCTGGAGAGAGAGAAAGAGAGGAGCAGGTTATTGGAGAGAGCGGGAGCAGCAGGTTATTGGAGTGAGAGCGGGAGCAGCAGGTTATTGGAGAGAGAGAAAGAGCAGCAGTTTATTGGAAAGAGAGAGCAGCAGGTTATTAGAGAGAGTGAGAGCAGCTGGTCTTAAGAGACAGAGACAGCTGCAGATTATTGAACAGCAAGAGCACCAGGCTACTGGAGAGTGAGAACAGTATGTAATTGGAGGGAGACTGAGAGCAACAGGTTATTGGAGAGAGAGTGAGAGCAGCAGGTTTTTGGAGACAGAAAGGGAGTGGCATGTCAATGGAGAGAGTGAGAGAGCGGCAGGTTACTGGAGAGTGAGAGAGCGGCAGGTTACTGGAGAGTGAGAGAGCGGCAGGTTACTGGAGAGTGAGAGAGCGGCAGGTTACTGGAGAGTGAGAGAGCGGCAGGTTACTGGAGAGTGAGAGAGCGGCAGGTTACTGGAGAGTGAGAGAGCGGCAGGTTACTGGAGAGTGAGAGAGCGGCAGGTTACTGGAGAGTGAGAGAGCGGCAGGTTACTGGAGAGTGAGAGAGCGGCAGGTTACTGGAGAGTGAGAGAGCGGCAGGTTACTGGAGAGTGAGAGAGCGGCAGGTTACTGGAGAGTGAGAGAGCGGCAGGTTACTGGAGAGTGAGAGAGCGGCAGGTTACTGGAGAGTGAGAGAGCGGCAGGTTACTGGAGAGTGAGAGAGCGGCAGGTTACTGGAGAGTGAGAGAGCGGCAGGTTACTGGAGAGTGAGAGAGCGGCAGGTTACTGGAGAGTGAGAGAGCGGCAGGTTACTGGAGAGTGAGAGAGCGGCAGGTTACTGGAGAGTGAGAGAGCGGCAGGTTACTGGAGAGTGAGAGAGCGGCAGGTTACTGGAGAGTGAGAGAGCGGCAGGTTACTGGAGAGTGAGAGAGCGGCAGGTTACTGGAGAGTGAGAGAGCGGCAGGTTACTGGAGAGTGAGAGAGCGGCAGGTTACTGGAGAGTGAGAGAGCGGCAGGTTACTGGAGAGTGAGAGAGCGGCAGGTTACTGGAGAGTGAGAGAGCGGCAGGTTACTGGAGAGTGAGAGAGCGGCAGGTTACTGGAGAGTGAGAGAGCGGCAGGTTACTGGAGAGTGAGAGAGCGGCAGGTTACTGGAGAGTGAGAGAGCGGCAGGTTACTGGAGAGTGAGAGAGCGGCAGGTTACTGGAGAGCGAGAGAGCGGCAGGTTACTGGAGAGCGAGAGAGCGGCAGGTTACTGGAGAGCGAGAGAGCGGCAGGTTACTGGAGAGCGAGAGAGCGGCAGGTTACTGGAGAGCGAGAGAGCGGCAGGTTACTGGAGAGCGAGAGAGCGGCAGGTTACTGGAGAGCGAGAGAGCGGCAGGTTACTGGAGAGCGAGAGAGCGGCAGGTTACTGGAGAGCGAGAGAGCGGCAGGTTACTGGAGAGCGAGAGAGCGGCAGGTTACTGGAGAGCGAGAGCGCGGCAGGTTACTGGAGAGCGAGAGCGCGGCAGGTTACTGGAGAGCGAGAGCGCGGCAGGTTACTGGAGAGCGAGAGCGCGGCAGGTTACTGGAGAGCGAGAGAGCGGCAGGTTACTGGAGAGCGAGAGAGCGGCAGGTTATTGGAGAGCGAGAGAGCGGCAGGTTATTGGAGAGCGAGAGAGCGGCAGGTTATTGGAGAGCGAGAGAGCGGCAGGTTATTGGAGAGCGAGAGAGCGGCAGGTTATTGGAGAGCGAGAGAGCGGCAGGTTATTGGAGAGCGAGAGAGCGGCAGGTTATTGGAGAGCGAGAGAGCGGCAGGTTATTGGAGAGCGAGAGAGCGGCAGGTTATTGGAGAGCGAGAGAGCGGCAGGTTATTGGAGAGCGAGAGAGCGGCAGGTTATTGGAGAGCGAGAGAGCGGCAGGTTATTGGAGAGCGAGAGAGCGGCAGGTTATTGGAGAGCGAGAGAGCGGCAGGTTATTGGAGAGCGAGAGAGCGGCAGGTTATTGGAGAGCGAGAGAGCGGCAGGTTATTGGAGAGCGAGAGAGCGGCAGGTTATTGGAGAGCGAGAGAGCGGCAGGTTATTGGAGAGCGAGAGAGCGGCAGGTTATTGGAGAGCGAGAGAGCGGCAGGTTATTGGAGAGCGAGAGAGCGGCAGGTTATTGGAGAGCGAGAGAGCGGCAGGTTATTGGAGAGCGAGAGAGCGGCAGGTTATTGGAGAGCGAGAGAGCGGCAGGTTATTGGAGAGCGAGAGAGCGGCAGGTTATTGGAGAGCGAGAGAGCGGCAGGTTATTGGAGAGCGAGAGAGCGGCAGGTTATTGGAGAGCGAGAGAGCGGCAGGTTATTGGAGAGCGAGAGAGCGGCAGGTTATTGGAGAGCGAGAGAGCGGCAGGTTATTGGAGAGCGAGAGAGCGGCAGGTTATTGGAGAGCGAGAGAGCGGCAGGTTATTGGAGAGCGAGAGAGCGGCAGGTTATTGGAGAGCGAGAGAGCGGCAGGTTATTGGAGAGTGAGAGAGCGGCAGGTTATTGGAGAGTGAGAGAGCGGCAGGTTATTGGAGAGCGAGAGAGCGGCAGGTTATTGGAGAGTGAGAGAGCGGCAGGTTATTGGAGAGCGAGAGAGCGGCAGGTTATTGGAGAGTGAGAGAGCGGCAGGTTATTGGAGAGTGAGAGAGCGGCAGGTTATTGGAGAGCGAGAGAGCGGCAGGTTATTGGAGAGTGAGAGAGCGGCAGGTTATTGGAGAGTGAGAGAGCGGCAGGTTATTGGAGAGCGAGAGAGCGGCAGGTTATTGGAGAGCGAGAGAGCGGCAGGTTATTGGAGAGTGAGAGAGCGGCAGGTTATTGGAGAGCGAGAGAGCGGCAGGTTATTGGAGAGTGAGAGAGCGGCAGGTTATTGGAGAGCGAGAGAGCGGCAGGTTATTGGAGAGCGAGAGAGCGGCAGGTTATTGGAGAGTGAGAGAGCGGCAGGTTATTGGAGAGCGAGAGAGCGGCAGGTTATTGGAGAGTGAGAGAGCGGCAGGTTATTGGAGAGTGAGAGAGCGGCAGGTTATTGGAGAGTGAGAGAGCGGCAGGTTATTGGAGAGTGAGAGAGCGGCAGGTTATTGGAGAGTGAGAGAGCGGCAGGTTATTGGAGAGTGAGAGAGCGGCAGGTTATTGGAGAGTGAGAGAGCGGCAGGTTATTGGAGAGTGAGAGAGCGGCAGGTTATTGGAGAGTGAGAGAGCGGCAGGTTATTGGAGAGTGAGAGAGCGGCAGGTTATTGGAGAGTGAGAGAGCGGCAGGTTATTGGAGAGTGAGAGAGCGGCAGGTTATTGGAGAGTGAGAGAGCGGCAGGTTATTGGAGAGTGAGAGAGCGGCAGGTTATTGGAGAGTGGGACAGCGGCAGGTTATTGGAGAGTGGGACAGCGGCAGGTTATTGGAGAGTGAGAGAGCGGCAGGTTATTGGAGAGTGAGAGAGCGGCAGGTTATTGGAGAGTGAGAGAGCGGCAGGTTATTGGAGAGTGAGAGAGCGGCAGGTTATTGGAGAGTGAGAGAGCGGCAGGTTATTGGAGAGTGAGAGAGCGGCAGGTTATTGGAGAGTGAGAGAGCGGCAGGTTATTGGAGAGTGAGAGAGCGGCAGGTTATTGGAGAGTGAGAGAGCGGCAGGTTATTGGAGAGTGAGAGAGCGGCAGGTTATTGGAGAGTGAGAGAGCGGCAGGTTATTGGAGAGTGAGAGAGCGGCAGGTTATTGGAGAGTGAGAGAGCGGCAGGTTATTGGAGAGTGAGAGAGCGGCAGGTTATTGGAGAGTGAGAGAGCGGCAGGTTATTGGAGAGTGAGAGAGCGGCAGGTTATTGGAGAGTGAGAGAGCGGCAGGTTATTGGAGAGTGAGAGAGCGGCAGGTTATTGGAGAGTGAGAGAGCGGCAGGTTATTGGAGAGTGAGAGAGCGGCAGGTTATTGGAGAGTGAGAGAGCGGCAGGTTATTGGAGAGTGAGAGAGCGGCAGGTTATTGGAGAGTGAGAGAGCGGCAGGTTATTGGAGAGTGAGAGAGCGGCAGGTTATTGGAGAGTGAGAGAGCGGCAGGTTATTGGAGAGTGAGAGAGCGGCAGGTTATTGGAGAGTGAGAGAGCGGCAGGTTATTGGAGAGTGAGAGAGCGGCAGGTTATTGGAGAGTGAGAGAGCGGCAGGTTATTGGAGAGTGAGAGAGCGGCAGGTTATTGGAGAGTGAGAGAGCGGCAGGTTATTGGAGAGTGAGAGAGCGGCAGGTTATTGGAGAGTGAGAGAGCGGCAGGTTATTGGAGAGTGAGAGAGCGGCAGGTTATTGGAGAGTGAGAGAGCGGCAGGTTATTGGAGAGTGAGAGAGCGGCAGGTTATTGGAGAGTGAGAGAGCGGCAGGTTATTGGAGAGTGAGAGAGCGGCAGGTTATTGGAGAGTGAGAGAGCGGCAGGTTATTGGAGAGTGAGAGAGCGGCAGGTTATTGGAGAGTGAGAGAGCGGCAGGTTATTGGAGAGTGAGAGAGCGGCAGGTTATTGGAGAGTGAGAGAGCGGCAGGTTATTGGAGAGTGAGAGAGCGGCAGGTTATTGGAGAGTGAGAGAGCGGCAGGTTATTGGAGAGTGAGAGAGCGGCAGGTTATTGGAGAGTGAGAGAGCGGCAGGTTATTGGAGAGTGAGAGAGCGGCAGGTTATTGGAGAGTGAGAGAGCGGCAGGTTATTGGAGAGTGAGAGAGCGGCAGGTTATTGGAGAGTGAGAGAGCGGCAGGTTATTGGAGAGTGAGAGAGCGGCAGGTTATTGGAGAGTGAGAGAGCGGCAGGTTATTGGAGAGTGAGAGAGCGGCAGGTTATTGGAGAGTGAGAGAGCGGCAGGTTATTGGAGAGTGAGAGAGCGGCAGGTTATTGGAGAGTGAGAGAGCGGCAGGTTATTGGAGAGTGAGAGAGCGGCAGGTTATTGGAGAGTGAGAGAGCGGCAGGTTATTGGAGAGTGAGAGAGCGGCAGGTTATTGGAGAGTGAGAGAGCGGCAGGTTATTGGAGAGTGAGAGAGCGGCAGGTTATTGGAGAGTGAGAGTGCGGCAGGTTATTGGAGAATGAGAGAGCGGCAGGTTCTTCGCGGGCGAGAGCAGGACAGGTCATTGGGGAGAGAGTGAGAGCGGCTGGTCATCGGGGAGAGAATGAGAGCGGTAGTCATTGAGGAGAGAGTGAGACCGGCGGGTGATTAGAGAGACAGTGGGAGCAACAGGTTACTGGAGACAGTGTGGGCAGCAGGTTACTGGAGACAGTGAGAGCAGCAGGTTTTGTACAGACTTAGAGCAGCAGGTTATTGGAGATTGAGAGTGTAGCAGGTTACTGGAGAGAGTGAGGGCAGCAGGTTGTTGGAGAGAGAGAAAGAGAGAGGAGCAGGTTATTGGAGAGAGAGCAACAGGTCATTGGAGAGAGTGGCAGCAGCAGGTTATTGGAGTGAGAGCGGGAGCAGCAGGTTATTGGAGTGAGAGTGAGAGCAGCAGTTTTTTGGAGAGAGTGAGAGCAGTTGGTCTTAAGAGAAGAGTGAGAGAGCGGGAGGTTATTGGAGATGGAGAGGCAGGTTGTTGGACAATGAGAGAGCGGCAGGTTATTGGACAATGAGAGAGCGGCAGGTTATTGGACAATGAGAGAGCGGCAGGTTATTGGAGAATGAGAGAGCGGCAGGTTATTGGAGAATGAGAGAGCGGCAGTTTATTGGAGAGAGAGAGAGAGCAGCAGGTTATTAGAGAGGGTGAGAGCAGCTGGTCTTAGGAGACAGTGAGAGCTGCAGATTATTGGAGAGCAAGAGCACCAGGCTACTGGAGAGTGAGAACAGTATGTTATTTGAGAGAGAGTGAGAGCATCAGGTTACTGGAGAGTGAGTGAGAGCAGCAGGTTTTTGGAGACAGAATGGGAGTGGCGTGTCAATGGAGAGAGATTGAGAGAGCGGCAGGTCATTGGAGAGTGAGAGAGCGCCAGGTCATTGGAGAGTGAGAGAGCGCCAGGTCATTGGAGAGTGAGAGAGCGCCAGGTCATTGGAGAGTGAGAGAGCGCCAGGTCATTGGAGAGTGAGAGAGCGCCAGGTCATTGGAGAGTGAGAGAGCGCCAGGTCGTTGGAGAGTGAGAGAGCGCCAGGTCGTTGGAGAGTGAGAGAGCGCCAGGTCGTTGGAGAGTGAGAGTGCGGCAGGTCGTTGCAGAGTGAGAGAGCGGCAGGTCGTTGCAGAGTGAGAGAGCGGCAGGTCGTTGCAGAGTGAGAGAGCGGCAGGTCGTTGCAGAGTGAGAGAGCGGCAGGTCGTTGCAGGGTGAGAGAACGGCAGGTCGTTGCAGGGTGAGAGAGCGGCAGGTCGTTGCAGGGTGAGAGAGCGGCAGGTCGTTGCAGGGTGAGAGAGCGGCAGGTCGTTGCAGGGTGAGAGAGCGGCAGGTCGTTGCAGGGTGAGAGAGCGGCAGGTCGTTGCAGGGTGAGAGAGCGGCAGGTCGTTGCAGGGTGAGAGAGCGGCAGGTCGTTGCAGGGTGAGAGAGCGGCAGGTCGTTGCAGGGTGAGAGAGCGGCAGGTCGTTGCAGGGTGAGAGAGCGGCAGGTCGTTGCAGGGTGAGAGAGCGGCAGGTCGTTGCAGAGTGAGAGAGCGGCAGGTCGTTGCAGAGTGAGAGAGCGGCAGGTCGTTGCAGAGTGAGAGAGCGGCAGGTCGTTGCAGAGTGAGAGAGCGGCAGGTCGTTGCAGAGTGAGAGAGCGGCAGGTCGTTGCAGAGTGAGAGAGCGGCAGGTCGTTGCAGAGTGAGAGAGCGGCAGGTCGTTGCAGGGTGAGAGAGCGGCAGGTCGTTGCAGGGTGAGAGAGCGGCAGGTCGTTGCAGGGTGAGAGAGCGGCAGGTCGTTGCAGGGTGAGAGAGCGGCAGGTCGTTGCAGGGTGAGAGAGCGGCAGGTCGTTGCAGGGTGAGAGAGCGGCAGGTCGTTGCAGGGTGAGAGAGCGGCAGGTCGTTGCAGGGTGAGAGAGCGGCAGGTCGTTGCAGGGTGAGAGAGCGGCAGGTCGTTGCAGGGTGAGAGAGCGGCAGGTCGTTGCAGGGTGAGAGAGCGGCAGGTCGTTGCAGGGTGAGAGAGCGGCAGGTCGTTGCAGGGTGAGAGAGCGGCAGGTCGTTGCAGGGTGAGAGAGCGGCAGGTCGTTGCAGGGTGAGAGAGCGGCAGGTCGTTGCAGGGTGAGAGAGCGGCAGGTCGTTGCAGAGTGAGAGAGCGGCAGGTCGTTGCAGAGTGAGAGAGCGGCAGGTCGTTGCAGAGTGAGAGAGCGGCAGGTCGTTGCAGAGTGAGAGAGCGGCAGGTCGTTGCAGAGTGAGAGAGCGGCAGGTCGTTGCAGAGTGAGAGAGCGGCAGGTCGTTGCAGAGTGAGAGAGCGGCAGGTCGTTGCAGAGTGAGAGAGCGGCAGGTCGTTGCAGAGTGAGAGAGCGGCAGGTCGTTGCAGAGTGAGAGAGCGGCAGGTCGTTGCAGAGTGAGAGAGCGGCAGGTCGTTGCAGAGTGAGAGAGCGGCAGGTCGTTGCAGAGTGAGAGAGCGGCAGGTCGTTGCAGAGTGAGAGAGCGGCAGGTCGTTGCAGAGTGAGAGAGCGGCAGGTCGTTGCAGAGTGAGAGAGCGGCAGGTCGTTGCAGAGTGAGAGAGCGGCAGGTCGTTGCAGAGTGAGAGAGCGGCAGGTCGTTGCAGAGTGAGAGAGCAGCAGGTCGTTGCAGAGTGAGAGAGTGACAAGTTATTGGAGAATGTGAGAGTGGCAGGTTCTGCGCGCGCGCGAGCAAGGCAGGTCATTGGTGAGAGAGTGAGAGCGGCAGGTCATTGGGGAGAGAGTGAGACCGGCAGGTGATTAGAGAGAGAGTGGGAGCAATAGGTTACTGGAGACAGTGAGGGCAGCAGGTTACTGGATACAGTGAGAGCAGCAGGTTTTGGACAGACTTAGAGCAGCAGGTTATTGGAGAGAGTGGGTGCAGCAGGTTATTGGAGTGAGAGCGGTAGCAGCAGGTTATTGGAGAGAGAGAGAGCAGCAGTCTATTGGAGAGAGAGAGAGAGAGCAGCAGGTTATTAGAGAGAGTGAGTGCAGCTGGTCTTAAGAGACAGTGAGAGCTGCAGATTATTGGAGAGCAAGAGCACCAGGCTACTGGAGAGTGAGAACAGTATGTTATTGGAGAGAGAGAGAGAGAGTAGCAGGTTATCAGAGAGTGAGTGAGAGCAGCAGGTTTCTGGAGACAGAATGGGAGCGGCATGTCAATGGAGAGAGTGAGAGAGCGGCAGGTTATTGGAGAGTGAGAGAGCGGCAGGTTATTGGAGAGTGAGAGAGCGGCAGGGTATTGGAGAGTGAGAGTGCGGCAGGCTATTGGAGAGTGAGAGTACAGCAGGCTATTGGAGTGTGAGAGTGCGGCAGGCTATTGGAGAGGGAGAGAGCAGCAGGTTATTGGAGAGGGAGAGTGTGGCAGGCTATTGGAGAGTGAGAGAGCAGCAGGTTATTGGAGAGGGAGAGAGCGAAGGTCATTGGGGAGAGAGTGAGAGCGGCAGATCATTGGGGAGAGAGTGAGAGCGGCAGGTCATTGTGGAGAGAGTGAGAGCGGCAGGTCATTGGGGAGAGAGTGAGAGCGGCAGGTCATTGGGGAGAGAGTGAGAGCGGCAAGTCATTGTGGAGAGAGTGAGAGCGGCAGGTCATTGTGGAGAGAGTGAGAGCGGCAGGTCATTGTGGAGAGAGTGAGAGCGGCAGATCATTGGGGAGCGAGTGAGAGCGGCAGGTCATTGGGGTGAGAGTGAGAGCGGCAGGTCATTGGGGAGAGAGTGAGAGCGGCAGATCATTGGGGAGAGAGTGAGAGCGGCAGGTCATTGTGGAGAGAGTGAGAGCGGCAGGTCATTGGGGAGAGAGTGAGAGCGGCAGGTCATTGGGGAGAGAGTGAGAGCGGCAAGTCATTGTGGAGAGAGTGAGAGCGGCAGGTCATTGTGGAGAGAGTGAGAGCGGCAGGTCATTGTGGAGAGAGTGAGAGCGGCAGGTCATTGGGGAGCGAGTGAGAGCGGCAGGTCACTGGGGTGAGAGTGAGAGCGGCAGGTCACTGGGGAGAGAGTGAGAGCGGCAGGTCATTGTGGAGAGAGTGAGAGCGGCAGGTCATTGTGGAGAGAGTGAAAGCGGCAGATCATTGGGGAGCGAGTGAGAGCGGCAGGTCATTGGGGAGCGAGTGAGAGCGGCAGATCATTGTGGAGAGAGTGAGAGCGGCAGGTCATTGTGGAGAGAGTGAGAGCGGCAGGTCATTGTGGAGAGAGTGAGAGCAGCAGGTCATTGTGGAGAGAGTGAGAGCGGCTGATCACTGGGGAGAGAGTGAGAGCGGCTGATCATTGGGGAGAGAGTGAGAGCGGCTGGTCATTGGGGAGAGAGTAAAGGCGGCTGGTCATTGAGGAGAGAGTGAGAGCGGCAGGTTATGGGGAGAGTGAGAGGGTGCAGCAGTGTTAGGAAATGGAGAGTACTTCACTACGTTATGCTTAAGCTTGTGGGTAATAGGAATGTGTTTTAGCTTCAAAGTTTAAGCTCGATTTACATTTCTGTATCTGTGTGTTAGAAAGTTCAAATGGAGTTTTAGATTCACTTTAGAAGGTTGCTTGTATTTTTAGGGAGACGTTTACAGCCCCTATAAAGTGAAAATAAACACACAAGGGTAGGAAGAACAAAACAAAAACAGAATTACCTGGAAAAACTCAGCAGGTCTGGCAGCATCGGCGGAGAAGAAAAGAGTTGACGTTTCGAGTCCTCATGACCCTTCGACAGAACTTGTTCTGTCGAAGGGTCATGAGGACTCGAAACGTCAACTCTTTTCTTCTCCGCCGATGCTGCCAGACCTGCTGAGTTTTTCCAGGTAATTCTGTTTTTGTTTTTGTTTTGGATTTCCAGCATCCGCAGTTTTTTTGTTTTTATATCGGTAGGAAGAACAATGCTGTTGCCTAGCAGTAGGGGGGTGGGTGCATTAGGCAGGTTGCTCTTACAGACACACTCAAGAAGAAAGACACCAGTTTGTTTTGGAAGCTGTTTGAATTCAATTGGTTTGATGGCAGCTGTAAAGCAGAAGCAGCCTTAAAGGGGACAGGGAGCAAGTCCCAAGCTAAGTAAAACCCCAAAAGTCCGGGGGAGTGGAAGAAGAGAGTCCAAAGAAGACCTTCTCATTAAAGGAAGGACAGGAACCTGGGGAAAGGTCCTGTTTAGTGAAGTTAAGAGTGAGGGGCAGAGGGAAAGGCTCCAAGCTTCAGATTTAAGGTGAGAACAGTTTACAAGAAGCAAGAAGGTTCAGAGAGACAACTGAAAATCTGTAATTCTTTACTACGCATATGTGAAGCAGTAGTGTACTGTTAAGGCTGAGTTGGTGAGAAAGAATTCATGGAAGACAGCTTGAGTGCATGTGTTGACCCAGGGAAAAGGAACATAAGGAAAGTTCGAAACCCTGGAGGTGAACCCTTGTGGAAGGTGTCTGAGTGAAAACATCAGTTTGGGAGAAGATTCCAAGGTGAGATCCTGGAGAGTGGAGATTGGAAATCCTCATGTGAAGGACGGCATTCAGACTGGTTGGCTTACAGTGTTGCAAGCGTTTGGTGGAGTGTTGAGGAAAGATCCGTAACATCTGTTTTAGGTGGCATATGTCACTTGGTTTCAGCGCTTGTGTGTCCAGCCACAGGGTGCCATAGGTTTACATGGACTGGGTACTTACTGTGAACATTAGAGTATGAGATAGCTTTTGTAACTTGCGTTATCCTTACAAATCTGTGTACATCTGTAAAGGTTTGGTTGTGGATGGAGGAGTATTGTAACATAATTCATCTTTTCTTGTTGAATAAATGTTTATTCTTTTGATAAAAGTTCATCAGCTGTCTCCTATGCCTCTGTTCAGCAGCTACTCTCCACATCTCTAAATAAATGAAATAAAAGTTAGGATCGAACAAAGTGGGTTCCACCCTGGGATCAGGCTTGTCTGTGGTAACCTCAGCTGGGATCATAACATGTGGGGGCTGTTGCGGTATTTTGAAACCTGGACAGCAGTTGATTGGATGTGGAATAATAATTGGTCTGGGTCTGGAAATCCTTGACATTGGTGGGATTTTTGAAACCATTTTAACAAGTACGTGGAGATAAAGCGCTCCTGGACATAGGAATTGGAGTCACTGTGAGGTATATTATACAGGTTGGAGTTTGAAATGGCATTGGAGGTTGCTAAGACTGTTTTACAGATGGAAAATATAACTCTGATTGGATTGAAAAAAAAACCAAGAGTAAGTTAACAGAGTTGGCAGATAAGTTAAAATGGGGTTACCCGTGGGAGCTAGGAAATCAGGTATAATTATAATTATAGCACAGCATCTACAGTTGGAAGTGATACCTGACACTCATGAGTCACAGCTGGAGGTAGTGAGACTTCAGTGTGAAATGAAAACAAAAAAACTGCGGATGCTGGAAATCCAAAACAAAAACAGAATTACCTGGAAAAACTCAGCAGGTCTGGCAGCATCGGCGGAGAAGAAAAGAGTTGACGTTTCGAGTCCGAAGGGTCATGAGGACTCGAAACGTCAACTCTTTTCTTCTCCGCCGATGCTGCCAGACCTGCTGAGTTTTTCCAGTGTGAAATGAACAAGTTTGAATTTAAACAAGCAAAGGAACTGAAAAAACTTGAATTAGAAGCAAAGGACAGAGAAATGGCTTTTAAAATGGAACAAGCAGAAAGGCAGGAGAAAGGAAGGAAGCTGGAACTGGAATTTCGGGAAAGAAAGAAAGAGAGATAAAGAGAGAGCATACCTGCTTAAAAGGCTGGAAGTTAAAAAAGAGATCTCTGATTCTGAAGAGAGTTCTGATGATGAAAAAACCTTTAACTTAAAACCCAGTGGAAGAACAATGCTGTTGCCTAGCAACAGGGATGTGGGGGCGGGGGGGCAGATAGGCAGGTTGCTCCCATAGACATACACACACAAGAAGAAAGACAGCAGTTTGTTTTGGAAGCTGTTTGAGTTCATTTGGTTTGACGGCAGCTGTGAAGCAGAAGCAGCCTTAAAGGGAACAGATAGCAAGAACCAAGCTAAGGAAAACCCCATAAATCCAGGGAAGTGGAAGAAGAGAAAGTCCAAAGAAGATCTTCTAGGTAAAGGAAGGAGAGGAGCTTAGGAAAAGATCCTGTTAAGTGAAGTTAAGAGTGAGGGACAGAAAGGCTCCAAGTTTCAGATTTAAAGTTAGAACAGCTTGCAAGAAGCAAGAAGACTCAAAGACAACTGAAGATCTGTAATTCTTTGCAATGCGTATGGTGTACTGTTAAGGCTGAGTTGGTGAGAGAGAGTGCATGGAAGACAGTTTGAGTGCAATATGGTGACCCAGGGAAGTGGAACATCAGAAGGAGAGTTTGAAACCTGGAGGTGAACTGTTGTGGAAGATGTCTGAGTGAAAACGTCAGTTTGGGAGAAGATTCCAAGGTGAGATCCTGGAGATTGGAATCCTCATGTGAAGGACAGAATTCAGTGAGACTGGTTGGCTCTGGGGGGAGGGGGTGGAGTTGAGGAGTGATCCATAGCATCTGATTGAGGTGACATCTGTCACTTGGTTTCAAAGTGTGGTGTGTCTGACCACAGGGTGCCTAGGTTTACATGGACTGGGTATTACTGTGAACATTAGAGTTTAAAATAGCTTTTTTAACTAAACTTGTGTTATCCTTACAAACGTGTATATATCTGTAAAGGTATAGTTGTGGGTGAAGGATAAGTGTAATATAGTTCATCCTTACTTGCCGAATAAATGTTTTATTCATTTGATAAAAGTTCATTAGCTGACCTAACCCTCTGTTCAACAGCTACTCTTCACATATCTAAACAAACGAAATATAAGCTATGATCGAACAAGCTGGGTTCCACTCTGGGATCAGGCTAAAAAACAGGCTATTGGGGAGAGAGTGAGAGCAGCAGATTGTTGGAGAGAAAGTGAGAGCAGCAGGTTGTTGGACAGAGAGTGAGAGCAGCAGGTTGTTGGAGAGAGAGTGAGAGCAGCAGGTTGTTGGAGAGAGAGTGAGAGCAGTAGGTTATTTGGACATCATGGAACTGCCAATCCTTTCCAGTGTGAGTTAGTGATCAGGAACAGGACCCCTTGGTATCTTTCTCCCTTCCCCACAGAGCCACATTGTGGGCATATTTTTTACCTGGGCCTATAGCTTCCACTCAGTTGTGTTAGTTTTTTTGCCAGAATTCACCTGAAGTTAAGCAAAAAAGTGGGAAAGATTGCGTAACTTTAAGTGGACGATATATTCAATGCAAATCGACATTCTAAAATCCGTTTTAAACAAACATCACTCTGGAGTTGAACAACTCTGTGCTGGCTTAATTAATCCACCCTTGTCTAAGTGACTGATAATTTTGTCCCTGATTATTGTTTATAAAAGCTTTGCCACGATGGAAGTTAAAGTGACTGGCCTGTGCTTTATTCTTGCAACCTTTTGACCTCTGATCTTTTCACATTTGCAATTCTCCAGTCCCCTGGCAACACCCCATGTATCTAAGGAGTATTGGAAGATTATGGCCAGTGCTTCCACAATTTAAAATGCTTATTTTTTGTGATAGACCCATTTCCAGTTGTGTGAATGATCAGTTTCCCGCTCTGGAGTACAATAAGGTCTCTCTGATAATGCAATTAAAAGAGTGAAAGGATTATGTTGCCCGATTGCTCTGGTAAATGCAAGATTTTGACTTTGTGATTATGCAAATGAGTTGAGCAGAAACTTGAGTCATAACTTCACCTCAGAAAACCAGTGCATCTGGTTTGGTGCATGCACCCAAAGCACAAACTCTAGCCATGTAACCCTGTGAGATCAGTCTGTCTGTACCTGTGATTAGGATGCAATTCCAGTCGAGTTGAAGTTAGTCTCTAACTCACATCGTGAACTCATACTGGAAGGCTTTCAAGCTAAGAAGCAACAGAGAGCCTTCCCCAAACTTTTATGTAAAACAGTTACAAACAGTGGAGAGGTGAGTGAGAATATTTGCCTTTCAAACAAACAGAAGCTTTTCCGCAGATTTAACTTTAATTCTGATTGATTTAGTTTACCATGAATATTGCCCAGACAGGCACAAATCCAACGTGAAAAGATTCTTTGTTTCACTTTAATCCGATTTTAAAGCTTTCCCCCCCCAATTAACTCAGAATTTCCAGGATTGGATTCGATTGGAGCCTGGATCAACTGTGTTCAATGGTTTGATCTATTCCTCAAGCTGCAGTTCTGGGAACGTTTTCCAAAGCTGCTGAAATTACCCTTGGTTTAAGCTGCTCTCACTTGATGTGTTTGGAAAGTGGCCCGTTTGGTACTTTAGACGCTCCTGTAGAACCCCAGGCAGTAAGGGTTTCTTTGATATTGTGCTGAGGGAGATCGAAGTGGATATTATCTTCCTGGAGGGAGGGAGGAGGAAAGAAAGTGTGGAAAAAGAAAAAGAAATCTAGAACTCCTCCAAAACTGAAAGACTCATTCTAACCCTCACAACAGTAAGGTTGAATGAGTCAATTTTCCAAATATGATGGAGTAAAGGTACAATAAGTAGTAAGACCTTAGCTGGACCATTTTGTTGAGTATTGTATTCCACACAATGGGAAGGATGCTGCAAGTTTATTTCAGGTCAGCCTGTGACAGGAATGATCGATGATATTGTGCAACTCCTGTGAAGGTGTAAAGGCAAAGCTTTTGTTGAAATTTCTCGCAGTGTTTCTCTTTCAATTTAAACTCAATATATAAAGTAGAACAGATGGCGTGAGACACTGTCGAGAGCTTGAGATTTTTTTCATGGACCATAAGCCGCAGGTCCAGTTCTGGACACTGCAATACAGGGAGGATGTGGTCACCCTGGAGAAAGTGCAGAAGATATTCACAAGGATGTTGCTAAGAATCGAGAATTTTGTTGTGAGGAAAGATTGGATGAACTGGGGTTGTTTTCTTTGGAACAGAGGAGGCTGAGGGGAGATGTAAAATTATGAGGGGCCTCGACAAAGTGGCTAGGAAGAACCTATTTCCCTCAGCTGTTCCTCCAGTTTGCGTTGGGCTTCAGCACCTCATCTTCCAACTAGGCACTTTACAGCCTTCCAGACTGAATATTGAGTTCAACAATTTTAGATCATAAACTCTCTCCTCCATTCCCACCCCCTTTCCGATCCCCCTTTTTTTCAATAATTTATGTAGATTTTTCTTTTCCCACCTATTTCCATTATTTTTAAATGTATTCCCATCCATTGTTTTATCTCTACCATTTAGCCTATTTCGATCCCTTCCCCCCACCCCAGCCCCACTAGGGCTATCTGTACCTTGCTCGTCCTGCTTTCTACCCTTAATGTCACCATTATCACATTTCTTAGATAATATCACCACCGTCAACACTTCTTCGTCCTTTTGTCTATGAGATCGTTTGGCAATCTCCACCTATCACTGGCCCTCTATCCAGTTCTACTTGTCCCACCCCCCCTTAAACCAGCTTATATTTCACCTCTGTTCTATTTTTCCTTAGTTCTGTTGAAGAGTCATAAGGACTCGAAACGTTAATTGTGTTCCTCTCCGCAGATGCTGTCAGACCTGCTGAGTTTTTCCAGGTATTTTTATTTTTGTTTTTGTTTTGGATTTCCAGCATCCGCAGTATTTTGCTTTTAACCTGCCATCCATCAGTCTGGTGAACATTCGCTGCACTCCCTCTATGGCAAATATATCGGTCCTTAGGTAAGGAGACCAAAACTGTACACCATACTCCAGGTGCGGTCTTACTAAGGCTGTATACAGTTGCAGCAACTCCTTTAAACTGCGGCAGTTTCTTTACCCCTGTACTCACATCCCCTTGCAATAAAGGCCAACATGCCATTTGTCTTCCTCATTGCTTGTTGTTATAGTATGTTAGCTGTTAGTGACTAATGAACAAGGCCACCCAGGCCCCTTTGGACATCAACACTTCCTAATCCCGCATTTCTGATTTTCCTACCAAAGTGGATAACTTCACATTTTTCCACATTATACTCCATCTGCCATGTTCTTGCCCACTCACTTAGCCTGTCAAAATCCCCTTGAAGCCTCGATGCATCCTCCTCATAACTCACATTCTCACTAAGTTTTGTTTCATCAGTAAACTTGGAAATATTACATTTGGTCCCCACATCCAAATCATTGATATAGATTGTGAATAGCTGGGGCCTAACACTGATCCTTGTGGTACCCCACCAGTCACAGGCTTCCATCCTGAGAATGACCTGTTTATTCCTACTGTCTGTTTTCTGCCCGTTAACCAATTCTCAATCCATACCAGTTTATTACCTCCAATCCCATGTGCTCTAATTTTGTTTACTAACCTTCTGTCTGGAACCTCATTGAAAGCCTTCTGAAAATCCACATACACCACATCCACCAATTCCCCCTAATCTATTTCTGTTAGTTACATCCTCAAAAAACTTTAACAGGTTTGTCAAACATGATTTCCTTTTCATAAATCCATGTTGACTCTGCCCAATCTTACCATTATTTTCGAAGTGTCCAGTTATCACACCCTTTATAAGAGGTTCTAGCATTTTCCCTACTACTGATGTCAGGCTAACAGGTCTGTAGTTCCCGTTTACTCTCTCTGTCCTTTCTTAAATTGTGGGGTTGCATTTGACCCAGAGACTGACCCCCTCACACTGACTGGGAGTCTGACCCTTACTCTCCCAGCCACTCCCTTGAGTCTAATATTGGTGTTTTAAGCCTAGGTATGAAGGCAGAGCTGGCTAAAATGAACTGGGAAATTAGGTTAAGAGGTAGGACAGTAGGGTTGCAGTGGTAGACTTTTAAGGAGATATTTAATAACTCTTAACTAAGATTTATCCCAGTGAGAAAGAAAGACTGAGAAAGAGCTGTGACTGCATAAGGAAGTTAAGGATAATAACTTGAAAGAAACACTTACAAATCTGCAAAGATTAGTGGTAGGTCAGTAGATTGAACAGATTTAAAGAATCAGCAAAGAATGACCGAAAAAATAATAAAGAGGGAGAAAGAAGTATGAGAGAAAGCTAGCTAGTAGTATAAAAACAGTAAGAGTTCCTACAAATATTTGAATTGGAAAGGAGTAACTAAAGCCAGTGTTGGTCCTCTAGAGACTGAGTCTGGGGAATTGATAATAGAAAGTAAGGAAATGGCAGAGACGTTGAACAGGTATTTTGTGTCTATCTTCACTGTAGAAGACTTAGAAAACTTCCCAAATATACTTGAAAATCAAGAGGTGAATTGGAGTGAGGAACTTAAAACAATCACCAACACCAGGGAAAAGGAACTGGGAAAACTATTAGATCTAAATGCTGACAAGTCCCCAGGAGCAGATGGCCTGTAGCCTAGGGTCTTAAAAGAAGTGGCTGCAGAGATAGTAGATGCATTGGTTATAATCTTCCAAAATTCCGTAGATTCTGGAAGGATCCCAGTGGATTGGAAAACAGCACATGTAACATCTTTATTCAGTAAAAGAGGGAGGTAGAAATCAGGGTCAGGACTTTTAGGATGACGGGGTTCCTCTTCCTACCATTGGCAGGGAATCTGATTGGCCAGCAGCTCTCTAGGCCCTGCAGTGCCAGAAGCTGCAGTGGACAGGACTGGGGCTCCAAGCGATCTCCAGGGCCTAAGTCCCAGGACTCCAGGACTGGATAAGTTTTGGGTGCTTTAGGGTGGGGAAAGTAGATGAGATGGGGTTGGGGATGGTGGTGAGGAGGGGCGTGTTGAGATGTTGGCGGAGAAGCTGGTGGGGGGAGGGAGGACCTGTGGGGACTGGACCTTATGGTAGTAGGTGGGGGACCCAATGTTAAAAGGGGGCTGCTGATGGAGACGGCCCCCCCTTCCAACCCAAGACCTGAACACACTTTATTTTCGGGCATCCCCCCTGCCCTGGTGGTACTCCTGCTAGCCAGAAAATTGAGGCTGGGCAAGAAATGGCCCTTAAGTGGTCAATAATTGGCCACTTAAAGGCCTCATTTGGGACAAGGCGAGGCTATACTTAGTCTCGCCCATCTCAGCGTAAAATTGAGGAGAGGTCAGGGGAGGTGGGAACACAGCGGGAAGCCCATCTGAGAAGTTTTATGCTCACCCCCAACCTATGAACCCGCTGGCGGGGGAATGTAAAATTCTGTCCCAGGAAAGTATGGGCCAGTTAGGCTAACATCTGTCAAAGGGAAAGTGCTAGAATCCATTATTAAGGAGGTTATGGCAGAATACTTAGAAAATCATAATGGGGTCAGGCAGAGTCAACATGGTTTTTGTGCAAGGGAAATCATGTTTACCTAATTTATTAGAGTTCTTTGAGGAACTATCAAGCAACATGGATAAAGGGGAACCTGTAGATGTTCTGTCCTTGGATTTCCAGAAGGCATTTGATAAGGTGCCACTTCAAAAGTTACTATATAAGAGCATATGGTGTAGCATGGATAAAGGATTGGTTAGCTAACAGGAAGCAGAAAGTAGAGATTAATGGATCATTTTTGAGTTGGCAAACTAGTGGAGTGCCACAGGGATCAGTGTGAGGGCCTCAACTGTTTACAATTTACATCAATGATTTGGACGGAAGGGACCGAATGTATGGTAGATAAATGTGCTGATGGCACAAAGATAGGTAGGAACATAAGTTGTCAAGAGGAGTTAGAGTCTACAAAGGGATAAGACAGAGTGGGAAAAAAATTTGGCAGATGGAGGATAATGAGAGACAACGTGAACTTGTCCACTTTGGCAGGAAGAATAGGAAAGCAGTATGCTACTTAAATGGAGAGAGATTGTAGAAGTCAGTGATACAGAGGGACCTGGGTGCCCTGATACAAGAATCACATAAAGTTAGTATGAGGTACAGCAAGTAATTAGGAAGGCAAATGGAATGTTGGTGTTTATTTCAAGGGGAGTGGAATATAAAAGTAGAGAAATTTACTGCAGCTGTACAGGACCTTAGTGAGACCACATCTAGAGTGCTAAGTACAGTTTTGGTCTCCTTATTTGAAAAAGGATATAACTGTTTCAGAAGCAGTTCAGGGATGATTCACCCGACACATTTGTGGGATGAGGGGTTTATCTTATGGAGAAAAGTTGAACAGATTGGGCCTATACGCATGGGAGTTTAGAAGAATGAGAGGTGATCTCACTGATAAGATCCTGAGGGACTTGACAGAGTGGATGCTGAGAGGATGTTTCCCCTTACGGGAGAGACTAGAACTAGGCAATACAGTTTAAGAACAAGAGGTCTTCCTTAAAAGACGGAGATTAGGAGATTTTTTTTCTCCCAAGAGGGTTGTTCGTATGTGGAATTCTCTTACCCAAAAAGCAGTGGGGGCTGGGCCATTGAATTTATTCAAGGCAGAGTTAGATAGATTATTGATAGGCAAGGTGGTCAAGGATTATTGGGGGGCAGACAGGAAAGTGGAGTTGACCACAATCAGATCAGCCATTATCGAATGGTGGAATAAGCTTGAAGGGTTGGATAGCCTACGCCTGCTCCAAAGTCCTATGTTCCTATGTCCTATTCCCGGTGTCCCTCACTGTCCCGGTCTCCCTCACTCTCCCGGTCTCCCTCACTCTCCTGGTCACTCGTGCTCCTAGTCACACTCATTGTCAGTCACTCACACTCCTGGTCAATCTCACTCCTGGTCACTCACTCTCCAGGTCCATCACACTTCCATTCACTCATACTCCCAATCACTCACTCTCTCAGTTACTCACACTCCCGGTCATGCACACTCCCTATTCACACTCATACTCCTGGTTCCCACTCTGTGATGGCATTCAGCTGAATCCTGATTTGATATGTGATGTTGAGGTTGCTGAAGTACATTAAAAGCTGCTCTGTCAGTTCTGATATTTCAGCTGGTCTCAGACCCTGCTACAGTGAAATAAATTCCTGAGCCAGAGGACAATATTTGAGGGGACCTGGATCCATCACAAATCAAATCCATTAGCTGCTGTACAGATTGGATCATGTGAAACTGTCTCACATTCAGCAAGGCAATGATGGCCAGATGTGCCAGGCCATTTGAAGGTCGGACTCCTTCCCTTGTTTTTCTGTTTTCTGGAAGGTTGAGTGGTGAGTGGTGTACTGAGCTCACTATGTTGTATCATAAAGGCCTGGTCACAGTCACAGATAGAATTTATGTTCTGTAATTTCTTACTGCCCGTGATCAGTATGTTTTGTATGGAATGAGGGGTGTGTATTCCAATTATATAATTCAGCAGCAAGCTTTTGTGAGTTAAAAATAAAGTAGGTTATTTATTCTCTCACGCTTATCATGAATTAAATGCAACATCATACAAAGATTGGACACAGATAAAGATCATGTATTTTTACAGATTACAGTTATCTCAGTCTTTGAATTATGATTTCCAGTCTCCCATACGGCAGACCTGTAGTCTTTTGAATTGATTCGATGTTTTATAGTTGAAGTGAGGGGTTCACAGCAGGTTGTGAGATTTCTTGTAGTTGAATAGCTAGGAAGTTGGTTATCAGCCAAATTTAAAACTGAAACAGGTTATGTGTTCTGGCTGCTTAATGTCCCACAGCTTGTTTTCGAGTTTGGTTCACAGACTGGCTGAACTAATACTTCTGATGGCTCTGTTGGATCTGATCTGCAAACTGCTCTTAGCTGATCTTTTAAACTGATAAAGAAAACGTGGAAAGGACTTTTCCAAATAAGGTGTGGTGTTCATGTTGATTCCACATCCTATGTTATGGGTTAACACTTCTGAGGCCCAGGGTCTTGTTTGGATGTGAGAGGCCATTGTGATACAATGGTAGGTTGGTAGTGGCCATTCACTTCCATCTGTCACAAATTGAGTATTGATCTTCCCTTTTCTCCAGTGTGAAACATGTAGATAGGCAATCTGGAAACTCCATAGTCTTTTGTGTTGGCCCATCCTTAAACAAAGAGATGTGTGAATTCTATGTATGGGCTGTGAGGTATCCTCACCTATGTCCAGGTATTGGCCTGGACTTGATATTGTCTGTAGCCAAAATGCTAATAGTCATATGATTTGCGGCAGCCATCTTGATAGCTTGCTTGTGTCAATATTAAAAGATATTGTCTGAAAATTCATAAAATGATGTGCCGGTACTGGGCATGACTGTCACATGCACAATTAGTGCTGGCCAGCTGTTTAAAGGTGGAGTGAGATGGGTCTGTCCTAACCTAGGTATTTATCTTCAGCTGCATAGCCCCCGCTTCTCCCAACACATTGAGTGGGTGAGAGGAGCTTGTTTAATTCGAAAGAACGGGGTTTTATATTGAAAGAACCCTTGTGGGAATGGGTCATTCTGGAATGTGTTGATGAATCACATTGGGGGATGGATGATGAGTAAATCTGTGCTCAATTTGTTTATGTAAACTCATTGGTATTATGGAGCTTCAGATAGGCACAATATTCAGAGCACAATTTATTAAACCAGTCTCATTCAATCAGCTATTTAAAGAGCCCTTCAGTTCCTATCCCTATGTCAGGGTTTAGATTAACATTCTAAGAAGAAATAACAAGCAATAAAATCACAGACAGCTGTATCAAACTCAACCACTCACCAAATTAACACATCCCCAAGGTTCCTTTCACGTAATGCTGCTATCTAGTGATCTTTTCATTTCCTCACCTCATTTAACACAAGTACGACTCAGGGTCAAGTTAAAACCCTCTGAAGTATTTCTGAGACTGAAGCTCACACATTAGCACGTAACTAGCAATCTAAGATTTACCAACAAATTGCCCAGTTATGTCCTCTCAATGAAAAATAACAGCAGCAACTAGCATTTATATAACGCCTTTAATGTCAGAAACCACCCCAAGGCACTTCATGAGAGGGTTATCAGAAAAAAAATTGGCACCCAGCCACATAAGGGGATATTAGAGCTTGGTCAAAGTGGTGGGTTACAAGGAGCATCTGAAAGGAGGAGAGCGAGGTGGAGAGGTTTAGGGAGGCTTGTGTGGGAGTGAGAGAGTGTGTGTGTGTGTGTGTGTGTGTGTGTGTGTGTGTATGTGTGTGTGTATGTGTGCACGATAGAGTGTGTGTGGGAGTGAGAGAGTGGGTGGGAGTGAGAAAATGTGTGAGTGTGTGGGTGTGAGAGAGTGTGCGTGGGAGTGAGAGTGTGTTTGCGTATGTGTGTATGAGAGAGTGTGCGTGGGAGTGAGAGTGTGTGGTGAGTGTGTGGGAGTGAGAGAGTGTGTGTGTGTGTGTATGTGTGTGGGAATGAGAGAGTGGGTGGGAGTGATAAAATGTGTGAGTGTGTGCGTGGGAGTGAGAGAGTGTGTGTGGGAGTGAGAGAGTGTGTGTGTGGGAGTGAGAGAGTGTGGTGAGTGTGTGGGAGTGAGAGAGAAAGAGAGTCTGTGTGTGCGTGTATGTGTGCATGATAGAGTGTGTGTGGGAGTAAGAGAGAGAGTGAGTATGGAAGTGAGCGAGAGAGCGTGTATGTGGGAGTGAGAGAGAGCATGTGTGTGAGTGTGTCTGTGTGGGTGTGGGAGTGAGAGAATGTGTGCGTGGGAGTGAGAGAATGTGTGCGTGGGAGTGAGAGAGCATGTTTGTGTGTGGGAGTGAGAGTATGTGGGAGTGAGAGAGAGACAATGTGTGTGTATGTGTGAGCGGGAGAGAGAATGTGTATGGGAGTAAGTGTGTGTGCGCATTGGTGTGAGAGACTCTGAGGGAGTCAGAGACTGTGAGGGAGTGTCAAAGTGTGTGGGAGTGTGAGAGAGAGAGAGAGAGAGTCTGTGCATGTGTGTGGGAGTGAGAGAGAGTGTGTGTGGGAGTAGGAGAGACGGAGAGACAGTTTGCATGGGTGTCTGGGAGTGAGAGGGGGAATGTGTGTGGGGGAGTGAGACAGAGGGAATGTGTGTGTGTCTGCATATGTGTGAGTGAGAGCGAGAGAGAATGAGTGAGTGTGTGCGGGAGTGAGAGAGAGGGAGAAAGAGTGATTGTGTATGTGTGAGTAAGAGAGGGAGAGAAAGAGAGAGAGTATGTGTGTGTGAGCAGGGGAGAGAGAGTGTGTGTGTATGCTTAGGAGTGAGAGAGAGAGTGTGTGTGTGTGTCTGAAAGAGAGAATATGTGTGTGTGTGTATGTATGTGTGTCAGCGAGAGAGTGAGTGTGAGTGTGTCTGTGGGACAGAGAGTGTGTGTGAATGTCAGAGGGAGTGAGAGAGAGAGAGAGAGAGAGAGTGTGTGTGTGTGCATCTGTGTGTGTTTGGGAGTGAGAAAGAGAGAGAGAAGCCTCAAGATCTCTCACAGACACAGAGAAGAGTTATGCAACAATTGAGAGAGAAGCATTAGCAGCCACATGGGCCTGTGAGAAGTTCTCTGGTTATGTCATGGGTTTAAGGTTTAAAATTGAAACTGACCATAGACCTTTGGTTACTCTTCTTAACCTAAAAGAAATTGCAAAAATTGCACCTAGAATTCAATGTTTTAGACTGAGACTCATGAGATACAATTCAGTTCCTGAGTATGTTCAAGGAAAGTACCGTAACAGCAGTTGCATTCTCCAGAATACCAGTGGAAGGTTTAAATTTTATTCAGGAAGTGGAAGAATATACTTCACTCGTTACTAAACACTTACCAGTCATGGAAAAAAGATTCTAAGAGATTAAGCAAGCACAACAGCAGGGCAACAAATGCATCCAAATAAAGCTTACTGCCAGAACAGAGGGCCAGAGTATACTCCTAACAACCCAGTAGTTTGCCAATACTTCAAGCAGAGAAAATATCTCACAATCATCAATGATTCCTTAGTTTTTAACAACAGATTAGTCATCCCTAAAACACCTCAACTTTACATTCTCCAGAAAATCCACCAGGGTCACTTGGAAATAGCAAAATGTCGAGCAAGAGCCCAGCAGTTAGTCTGGTGGCTAGGCATCAGTGACTCCAATGAAGAGTTAATCATGACTTGCCTGACGTGTGCAGTGAATAGCCAACAGCAGAGCAAACTACTGGCACCATCCACTTTTCCTTCGAGGTCATGGCAGCGCCTGGGAATGGATTTATTTGAGTTTAATGGCAAAGTTTTCATCATCGTCATTGATTACTGCTCCAGATGGTTTGAAGTGAGTAGACTGCATAGTACCACGCCAGAGACAGTCATTACATCACTAAGAAGAATCTTCATGACGCATGACATCCTAGAGGCTGTGGTATCAGACAACAGACCTTAGTTTGCTGACAAGCTGTTTTGCAAGTTTGCAGAGGAATATAGTTTCATAAATGTGACTAGTTTGCCTAGATATCCTCAATTGAACACAGAAGCAGAAAGAGGAGTTTGAACAATCAAGGAATTGATTATAAAGAGTGAAGATATTAACTTAGCCCTTCTTAACTACAGGACCTCATTGCTAAAAAATGGGCTCTTGCCATCAGAACTGTTGATAGGAAGATGGCTGCAAACACAACTTCCAGCTCTACAACAAACACTACAACCCACTATTACCTCAGATGATCATGAGTAAGTTGGAAGTGTGAGGAGCAACAAAGAGAAGGTCAAGCTCATAATTTCAACTTCAGACACAGAGCACGGGACTTGAAAGTGCTAGAGTATGGATCTGAGATCAATAGAAAGAGAGCATTGTAATAGAAAGAGCTCCGCATCTGAGATCTTATAGAATTGAGATGGATCAGGGAAATATTAGAAGGAACTGAAGAGCCTTGATATTGTTGGGAAAAAAACCTATGGAACCTTGGACATGCTATTTAGATCTGGACGGAGACAAGAATCAGAAACAAGTAGAAACTCTACAGCCCACCTAGGTGGAAGACACTGCTATTGAAAGATGACAGTACAGTTTGTTCGTCCTCAACCTCAAAATGAAATCAAGACTAGATCAGGCAGATGGTCATGACACCACAGAGACTAACCCTGTGAAATCTAAGACTTTATGTGGTGATGTAGGAGGATGTATGCAGTTGCGATAAAGACTTGGAGGGAGATGTAAAGAGTTAACATCAAGACCACCTGATGCTGATGTAACTATGATGCAATGTCACATGACTAAGTAACTGAGGTCTGATGGGAAGCAGAAGTACAACCTCATGTAGAGTACTGAGATGTATATGGATCTGTAAATAAACAAGAATGGTTTTTATGAAGAACAGTCTATAGTTACATTCTTAGGTTAACAGGCAAACCCTAAAGAAACCCATCCAGACCTCAAACCCAAGGTGAAACAATGTCTACAGTTGTGAAAGGTACGATAGAAAAGCAAGTCTTTCTTTTCTTTCCTCACTAGTGGAAATATGCTTACTGTATCCACTCTATCAAACCCCCTTCATAATTTTAAAGACCTCTGTCAGGACACAAAGAGACTCAGCCTCTTTGCCTTTCCTGATAGTTTTAACTGGTGTGATACTTGTAACTCTTTTTTGCACCATGTCCAGTCCTTCAATATCCCTCTTATAATACCAGGACAGTGCACAGTACTCTAAGTGTGGCTAAATTAATGTTTAATACAAGTTTAATATAAGTTCTCTATTTTACACTCTATCCCTCCGTACCTATCCCCTGGTGCTTTGTTTTTGTTATAGCCTTATTGACCAGGGTCACAACATTTAGTAATTTGTGTATCTGTGCATCCAGGTCCCCATTACTCCTTTTAAATTCTTATTTTCCAAATGTGACTGCCTCATTTTACTTACCAAAACATAATACCTCACATTTAACTGTGTCAAAATACATTTATCTGTTGAAATTTATGAATGGCCTCTCGTATTAGGTATGCTTGAGGGGCTGAATGGCCTCTTCCTGTTCCTGTGTACAGGCCTAAGGGGCTGAATGGCCTTCTCCCATCCATGTATTCCGGTATAATTTATGAGGTTTCCCAGGGGGTTTCCTGGTTTGGGACTGAAACGCTCAACGTGTAAACTAATCCGTCCTCTTTCAAAACCATCCTTCCGCTTCAAGTAACATCAGAGGCAGCCTGACATTTCTGTCTCTCTCCCCTCCCTGGAATTTGATGTCAAGAATTTCCGACCAGGAAGCCTAAATTTGTCCTAGGGAAAAGGGGAATTTAATTCACTGCAGACTTTGAATTGGAGAGGGCTGGTTGGGTTTCCAGCTGTCACTGGTTGCAACAGGACAGACCCTCACTTGAATTATTTCTGTTGGTGATGTACTGCAGCTTGTAGCTCTAATCTATCCCTCACAGAAACGAAAGTGTTTCTTCCAGCTGCTGCTGACTCCTAAGGCAGGAAGGATTAAGACAGGGTTGCTATTACATTGCAGTACACACAAAGCCCAGAGCAGTGTGTAAATCTGTGTTCACCATCTTAACGCCTTGTGGAAAACACAGCTCCAAGTTATTGAGACAAATCCCAACAACAGAAAAACACTCTGTCTTCAGATACCATTCCTTAAGAGGCTGTTGACGACCATGGACCTCCGTGTTAATTTTGCTCCGGAGGTGTGGATCATCTTTGATGATAACACCTTATTCATAGAATCAGACAACAGCAAAGGGGCCATTTGGCCCATCATAACTGTGCCAGCTCTAAATAATTAGCCCCATTCCACTGCACTTTCCACATAACCCTTTGGATTTTCCCTTTTCAAGTCCATGGTCCTTTTGCTAATCACCTTAAATCTGGTTACTGACCCTTCTTATTTTATCTATCAAAACTGTTCATTATTTTGAATGCTTCGATCATATCTCCCCTTGAAACTTCTCTGCTCTAATGAGAACAATCCCAGCTTCTCCAGGCTCTCCAGACAACTGAAGTCCCTCAGTCATGTTGGGATGATGCTCAGTGACAGGATGAACAGTCCCTGCTGATCTTCCCTCACTGCAGACATTGGGTCAGCCTGGGCTAGAGAGCCATCACTGATCATACGGGCATGCACATGCACACACAGACCTGAGCCTGAGAAATGAGTGCTGGAGGGTCACTGGAGGGGAGAGGACAGAGACAGGGGAGAGACAAAGGAAGAAGTGAGAGGGAATGGGAGGGGAATCGGCAAGAGAGGAAGGGGAAGAGGGAGGGAGAAGAAAGGGAGATGGCAGGGAGGGAAAAGGGGAGAGGGAGATGTGAGGGGTAGGGGATGGGAAGAGAGATGGGAAGGAAAGGAAGACGTGAGGGGACTGGGGAGAGGGAAAGTGGAGGGAGAGGGAAAGTGAAGGAAGAGGGGAGAAGGAGTTTTGGCGAGGGTGTGAGAAGGACGGGAGAGAGGGAAGAGAAAGAAAGAAGAGGGTTTTGGGGGTGGGGGAGAGAGAGGGGTGAGTGAGGGGGACAGGCTATGCTGGTGGTGCACGTCACAAAGCTAGGAGCACCCTGATAGTCAGCATTAGAATTAGAGCAACCCAGCTTAGGACAGCATGTGTGAAAGAAAAACAGTTTCCTCTCTCTCTGTCTCTCTCTTTCATCTGTCTATATCTCTATCTCTCTACCTCTCCCCTGTCTCTCTGCTTCTCAATTCTCTATTTCACCCTCTCTCTTTATCCCTCGTTCTCTCTGTCTTGCTGCCTCTCTGTCATTCCCCCACTTTAGCTAGGATGTACTGTGAGGTATATTGTAAATGCCTTTCTGTGGTCCACCTGCTGATGTAGTAATGGCTGATTTGTTTTTTCAATTGTGTTAAATATTCCCATACTGTGTAACTGCAGTGATTAGTCCCTTCTACAAGCTTGGCTGGAGATAAGTTGAGCTCATGTCTCACTAAGGTAGAATGAAGAAATTTTTTTGGGATGTAATTGGTCATCCGCAGTCAGCCTCAATATACCAGAATCTCCATCTGATCCCCAGCCATCCGTTTTCTTTCTACAAAGTTTAGTGAAATCTTTTTGTCCCTGGACACATTAAGATTCACGTTCAGAAATTAAATATTCATCAGGACAAACTGCAATTTAGTAAAGTCAGTGTAAAGATCCTCTTCAGAATGTTATATAGATGGAATGGGAGGAAAGTGTGATTTACCAGTGAACAAGTTTGCTTTAGGTTCAATAGGACGAATCAGACACAATCTATTAATTGTGTAAATTGAAATGTGACATGCTAAACCGTAGTGTGATATGGTCGTAGCTTAGTCATAGTGTGACCTGGTCATAGCTGTAGTGTAGTGATACGGTCAGTGGTCATATCTAAATGGATGAATGTCACAGTCGTAGCTAAACTGTAGCTGTGAGGACAGTCCATTGAAGTTACAAGCACAGGCCTAAGATACTGCAAGACTGCTGATAGTTCCACAATTCACTTCACTTTCCCTCTGTTACAAATTGCACCAATCTCGAATCCTGGACTCCTTATTCTGCAGGCAGTTGGTGTCACAATCCTCTCTCAGTCAGCAACTTCAGTCCCCAGCGGACTGGAAAGTACATCCCTGAAAGCACTCCTAATCCGGCACTAATTGAATAGTTTACGCAGAAGGGTTGAATAAGGGGCAAAGTAAATGTTAGCAGTGCAGCTGGGGCAAGTGCTTTTATCCAGTTCATTAAACAAAGAAGTCCTCAATTGCATCAAACCGTCCAATTCCTGATCTGAGTGCATGGAGACCGCAGAAAGAATCCATTCCTGTCACCTCCAAGAACACATGTAGTCAAAACCTCGTTCAATGGAAGAAACTTAAAACAAGTGCACAAACCAAGAAAAACGTTAGAGGTTATCCTGATTTTAAATCAAGCTTCCTCCAAATAGAAAGCTCTGTTCAACCTAACAGATGATTCTCAGCAAATACTATATGCTGGATGGAGATATTGTTGGAATGGGAGTTGCATCATTTCAAAGAGAAAGATGAGGAGACAGGTGCTCAAACTGAGTGCAATCTGATCACTATCCAGGCCACAAGAGGCTGTGATCCTCAGGCTAATGATGCCAAACTTGGCTCATTGAATCAGTTTAATTCAACCACAGATATTCCCACTGTTGCCAGGGCTGGACAGGTGTATGATGTGCTGTTGTGGGGCTATTGAACTAATGTCATTTGCAGAGTTTAGTCTTTCTTTTCCCTGTTAACTTCACGTGGAGTTATGATGCTCAGTACCATCTTCAGCTCTGCCCACTGTGATAGCTCAGTTGCTGCTCCTATGCCCCAAACATTGGGCAGTCATTTTCAACACTGTTTAATGGGAGATCCTTGGGGAGAGTTGGCAACAAGCCTATCCATCATTTTATTGCAGCCGATTCGGAATTATAAACCTTAAAGGCTTTCAAATTTAGCTTCCTTTTGGCTGGCAGTGTTTCAACAAATCTTTCCTTTCATTATGACCTTCTTCCCCACTCCTCAATGGTGCTACTGCAGTCCTTCAAAATCAGCCTCCCCTCCCTAGGTCAAATAAACCCTCCCCCAGGTCGATTGATCACTGCTTCACCACATCACATATACCCTCAGTCAGATTGCTGCTCCCCACCCTGTTTAACCACCGCTCCCCCAGGTTGACAAACCCTCTCCTGACTGATTACGTTTTACCCAGTGTGAAATGTCCCACCCGAGTGTGAGATGGCCCTTCCCTTGATCGACTGACCCCCATCCCAGTGAGAGATGCCCCTACCCTGTGTGGGACACCCTTACCCAGTGTGAGACACCCTTCCCCCAAGGTGGACTGGCCCACAGCCACAATCGACTGACTGCCTATTCCTCTGCTGTGAGATGTCCCTCCCTTAGGCTGCCTGCTGGATTCATATAAATTCCTCTCTCTCTCTCTCCGCCCCCCACACACACACCTTAAACCAGCTTATATTTCAACTCTTTCTTGGACTTGAACTCAAGTTCTGTCGAAGGGTCATGAGGACTCGAAACGTCAACTCTTTTCTTCTCCGCCGATGCTGCCAGACCTGCTGAGTTTTTCCAGGTAATTCTGTTTTTGTTTTTGTTTCATATAAATTGGGCCTGACATTGGTGTGGTTGGTCTCAGTACCTGTTCTTTTGGCTGGGGGAAGTGAATGCCATACATGCTGCTTGTCTAGTTATTGCTCTCTCAGGTCTCTGTCAGGAAGGGCATATAAACCATCTGTTCATTGAAGAGAGGACAATGATGTGATTCCGTCAACTAATATCTTATCTAAAGTGTCGCCGTATTTCTGTTACAACTCTTGGGTTAGGATACACCTTCGGTTATAACAGATACTGAGTGTACTCAGATGGATCAGTCTGAGGAGAATATCCTGTGTAGAGCTCACAAATTGTGAGCCCATCTGGGACCATCCTATACTTTTGAAGTTCATTCTTTCCTCTAATGTCGTATTTGCAAGAACAGTTAAAACCCTTTTGTTGCACTGCCCAGACACATCGCTCCCTTCTCACAGCCTCACTCTCCCTCCCCCTCACAAACTCCTCCTCACTAACTCTCCCTCCCCTTACATCTTCCCTCCCCTTCACAAACTTTCCATTCTTCCTCACAGCCTCTCCCTCACTCCTCAAAAGCTCCCCCCTCACAAGCTCCCCCCCTCACAACCTCCCCCTCCCCTTCACAAACTCTCCCTCCTCCCTCACAACCTCTCTCTCCTCCCGTCCCAATATCTTCTCCCTCTCTGTATCATACCCTGCCTGCACCCCCCACTATCTCTTCCTCCCCACTCTCTCAATCTCTCTGCCCCCTCACAATCAGCAGTCTATTAACTGAAGCTTGATGTTATCCAATCTGACCAGAAGATGGGTCTGGCCTTCTCACCTGGGCTAAAAGTATGGGGAACTTGTGCATATGTCGGACACACACAATTCTGCACCGGCAGTGCCCCTATTATTATCTAGCTTGCTGCCCCCTGCACCATGGGCTTTACCCGCCACTCAGGAACCCCAATAATCTCCGCCATACCCAGAGAGCAGGATGGCCAAGGGAGGATGATTGGAAAAAGCAAAACAGAAGAATTGGATTCAGTGGTGCAGGAGCATCTCACAATCACTGTGCATCCTTGCCCGAAACTCCAAGGTCACACGTCCAACCCCAGGGCTGCCCATCACCAGGGATCACACTGGATTTCTGCTCCAGCACCTCCAACCAGTGCCTGGGAGAGTGGGGTGCAGATCGTTCCAAATATCAGGGCCCAGGGGGTCTAGTGGGGGCCTGGGCTCAGTGTTTTAAACGGAGTTCTCATCATCCACGCTGAGCAGCCAGAGCTTTGGACCGGACAGACAGGCTTAGAAAAATCAGAACTTTCAGGGGTTGCGGGTGGGGGAATGGGAGTGTTGGGGAGGTTAGGGTGAAGGGCAGGGTGGAGGGGGGCAGTTGGGAGGAGGGGCTAGACCCTGGAGGTGGGTGGGAGCTTTGGGAGGGTGGGGGAGGGGTGGTTGGGAGTGAGGGAGGCTGTTGGAGGAAGAGTTGAGAAAGGTTGGTGACAGTGGGGGCACTAATATTTTTCACTTAAAATGCATAGTTTTACTGACGGTTATGGACTCAAATGATTAATACATAAGAAAACAACATAATAGTAGATTTAGAAGTGTGATGTGGCCAATACATTTTCTTAGAACTCCAACACTTCAAAATTTAGCACTACACCCCTTCCCATCACTCAGGCTTACGCAGCTCAGGATTGGCAGGACTAATTAGCCTTCTGGACTTAACATTGAATTCAACAACTTCAGATCATGAACTCCCTTCTCCATCCCCAACCCCTATCCTATCACCCTTTTTCCAATAATATATATATATATATATTTAAAGTATGTATTTTTCTTTTCCCACCTATTTCTATTATTTTTAAATGTATTTCCATTCATTGTTTTATCTCCACCTTTTAGCCCGTTTCGATCCCTTCCCCCCGCCCCACCCCCACTAGGGCTATCTGTCACTTGCTCATCCTGCTTTCTACCGTTAATGTCACCTATTAGCACATTCCTTAGCTAATATCACCACCATCAACACCCCTTTGTCCTTTTGTGTATGACATCTTTGGCAATCTCCACCTATCACTGGCCCTCTATCCAGCTCTACCTGTCTCACCTCCTCCCCCCGCCACCCTTAAAGCAGCTTATATTTCACCTCTTTTCTATTTTTCCTTAGTTCTGATGAAGAGTTATACGGACTCGAAACATTAACTGTGCTCCTCTCCGCAGATGCTGCCAGTCCTGCTGAGTTTTCCAGCTATTTTTGTTTTTATTAATTAGTTTATGGTTTGGCCACTAGATGGAGCAGGTAGCGAGGGTGAGCCATCCTGATGCCTGCCTATTTTAGAAGGGCACTAACTCTGGCACTGGCACAGCCAGTCAAGGAAGAAAGCACAAACTAAGACACATACAAAAGAAGCAAAGAGCAAGAAATGAATGGAGAAAGAAACACAATTACATAATCTAACTGAAGAAGTAGGTGGAAGATCTGCTTAGCTCAGCAAACTGCCACTGTGGAACATGTCACGATTTAAACTTTTCCCCAAACCAGTTAGTTCTTCACTGGTATCATTTCATTAGAAAACACCAAATTAATTGGGGATGTTGTACTTTACTAAGAACAGAGTTGCTTGATGAGATAAATATTCTTTTGCCTGACAGAATTCCAGCTCAGGGCAACTTTCTCCAGGATATATCACCTCAGTTACTCCAGGACAATTATCAACTCCTGCTTATTCCCCTGACTGCAGATGTTTTGATATTTGTCATTGATTATAATGCTGTATCTTATCAAAAGTCTTTCTGATCTTAAATATTGTGATATCTTTCTTGTTCTTTTTTTCTAATGCCTTGCCCACAAGGTTAGTGTCCCTGGTAAATACAGAGGCAAAGTAGTTGTTTAATAGTTCTCCCATTTCGCTGTCATTATGTGGGAGCTTACTGTGTATATCTCTTAGTTGTCCTATCCCTATCCTGATTTTTCTTTTGTTATTTATGTGTCTGTAGAATATATTGCTATTTCCTTTTATATTTTTCAGAATTTAATTTTACAGTTTTCTTTGTTTTCCTAATTGTTTTTTTTTAACTTCTTTCCTAACCTTTACATATACCCTTACATATACCCTTTACGTATACCCTTTCGCCATCCCTTTCTGCACATAGTGTATGCATTTTTCTATGGTTTCAGTTTTTCCCTTATTTCTTTATTCATTCATGATGCGACATTCCTGGCCAGTCTATTTTTTGGCTTTTAGTGTGATAGATTTCTCTTGGACTCTATTGATCACAGTTTTAAATATCTCTGAGCACTGTTTTAACTTGATATGGCAACATTACTCTCTAGTTTATTTTCCCTATTTTTTCTCATCCCTGCAAAATCAGCTCTTTTCCAATTTATTACTTTGCTCTTTGTCTTGCTTCTTTCTTTCTAAGTGTGTTCAGATGACTCAGTCACAGGGGGTAGTCTTTAAATACCCCACTCTAATCTAAGTGAACTGTAAGGAACATGGGCTGTTACACACTCACTGTCTGATAATTCCTCACAAGGTCTATCTCATTTGAACAATAAAACAGATTTCTAGAATTTAGAGTACAAAATTTGCTCGAAGTTCCTTAAAGCTCCCTTACTGTCACAACAATGAGTGGAATTGTCCATGTAGTACTAATTATTGTGCTTTCAATTCACTCTATACTGCATTTGCCGGAAGACCATTATCCCAATGTCCCAACTGATTGGAGAGAGGGAGATTTTCCTGGAGTGTCTGGATCTTATCTGCAGTGTCATTCTAAAGTTGAAAGGGCAGTATCCTCAGTCAGTTCAATCTGTAACCTAACTCTTCCCAAATTTTCACCCTTCCCTAATAAAATCGGCAATTAATTCTCCAGGAAAAACTCAGCAGGTCTGGCAGCATCGGCGGAGAAGAAGAGTTGACGTTTTTGTAGAAGGGTCATGAGGACTCGAAATGTCAACTCTTTTCTTCTCCGCTGATGCTGCCAGACCTGCTGAGTTTTTCCAAGTAATTCTGTTTTTGTTTTGGATTTCCAGCATTCGCAGTTTTTTGTTTTTATCTAATTACTCCTCCAGTGCGTTTCTCCTGTAAAGGGCAGGCTCACTATCAACCGTATATACAAACACACATACACTCAATCCAGAAAAGAACCAATTGTACAGGCTGAGGCTAAGTTTCTTCTCCTCTCAGTACATATGACCCCTTTAGTTAATTAACTGAAACTAAATATTCTGTCATTCTTTTCTATCTGTGTGACTCAATGATATTTTAACTATCATTGTAATAAGGGGCTGCAGTGAGGTGCTCCCTGTGGTTTGAAGCAGACCTCAGTTAGTGCTCAGTTGATTGGATTCACATGGATCTTGCGATTACAATCTTTACCGGACTGGATTGACATAGATTTAGAATTTTAATGATATTATTAAAGCATGGATTCTAATTTTAGAATGTTTCTGTGGAAAAGGCACAGATTGTTCCATGTACTGACAGGTAAGGGTTATATGCTATTTGATCTCACTATAGAATTCAGCAAGATCCAGTTGATAACAAATAAAGTTCCACTTTTTTCTGTTCTGGTAACATTCAACACCGTGTGTATGTGTGTGTGTCCGGGTGTGTGTAATTGTGCGTGTATGTACTTGTGTGTGTGTGTGTATACATTTGTGTAATTGTGTGTGTGTGTATATATGTGTTTAATTGTGCGTGTGTGGTGTGTGTGTAGAGTCTGCCCTTTACAGGAGATGGGAAGCTGAGCAACGGAGGAGTGGTTGGTGAAGATTGAGGGATTTAATATGGCATGGTGACCGTCTGGTAAGTGTTAATTGGCTTACAGGCAAATTTACTATCATGCAAATGAGAGATCATTCAGTAATAACAACAAAGTACAGCTGGTAGAAGATTTAACATCTTACAGATGTGATGGCTGCATGTATTCCCCAGGAAACACCCCATCATTCCGTGGCCCCATTGTAAGTGAATTCATGTTCCTGGACATAGAAGAGAAAGATACAACTTGCCTTTATTTACCACCTTTCACAATCTCAGGATGTACCAAAGCACCTTACAGCCAATGAAGGGCTTTTGAAGTGTTGTCACTGTTACAATGTAGGAAATGCAGGAGCAAATTTATGGACAGCTAGTTCCCACAAAAGAAATAATATCATGACCAGATAATATGTTTGAGTGATGTTGATTGAGAGATGAATATTGGGTAGCACTGGATCACTATCAATGGCATCAGTACTGGATCAATATCCAGTGATGCCAGCACTGGAGCACTACCAAGTGACTCAAGCACTGGATCACTACCAATGACACCAGTACGGGATCACTATCCAGTGACAACAGCACTGAATCAATATCCTGTGACACCAGCACTGGATCACTATCCAGTGACTCCAGCACTGGATCAGTACCCAGTGACTCCAGCACTGGATCAGTATGCAGTGGCTCCAGCACTGGATCAGTACCCAATGGCATCTGCACTGGACCAGTACCCAATGGCACCAGCACTGGACCGCTATCCAGCAACGCCAGTTCCGGATCTCTAACCAATGACTCCAGCTCGGGGCCTCAATCCAGTCCCTCCACTCTGTCTCTATTCAATGACAGCTGTCTGGATCACTATCCAGTGGTTCCTGCTCCAAGTCTCTATTCAGTGCCTGCTGTGGGTCTCTATCCAGTGACCAATCAAGGTCCCTACCCCATGACTTGTGCGCTGGTCTCTATATAGTGCCTGCTCTGAGAGTCTACCAGTGATTCCTGCTCCAGGTCTCTATTTAGAGCCAGCTCTGACAGCACAACACTCCCTCAGTGCTGCCAATCTGACAGTGCAGCACTCCCTTAGTGCTGCCAATCTGACAGTGCAGCGCTCGCTATTGCTGCCGCTCTGACAGTGCAGCACTCCCTTAGTGCTGCCGCTCTGACAGTGCAGCACTCCCTTAGTGCTGCCGCTCTGACAGTGCAGCACTCCCTTAGTGCTGCCGCTCTGACAGTGCAGCACTCCCTTAGTGCTGCCGCTCTGACAGTGCAGCACTCCCTTAGTGCTGCCGCTCTGACAGTGCAGCACTCGCTATTGCTGCCAATCTGACAGTGCAGCGGTCCCTCCGTACTGCCGCTCTGAAAGTGCAGCGTTCCTTGGGTGCTGCCGCTCTGACAATACAGCGCTCCCTCAGTGCTGCCAATCTGACAGTGCTGCTGCTCTGACAGTGCAGTGCTCGTTCAGTGCTGCTGCTCCCACAGTGCAGCGCTGCCTCAGTGCTGCCAATCAGACAGTGCAGCGCTCCCTCAATGCTGCCACTCCGACAGTGCAGCGCTCCATCAGTGCTGCTGCTCCCACAGTGCAGCGCTCCCTCAGTACAACCGCTTTGATAGTGCAGCGCTCCCTTAGTGCTGCCGCTCTGACAGTGCAGCACTCCCTCATTGCAGCGGCTCTGACAGTGCAGCGCTCCCTCAGTGCTGCTGCTCTGACAGTGCAGCTCTCCCTCAGTGCTGCTGCTCTGACGTTGCAGCACTCCCAGAGTGATGGCGTCCCTCAGCGCTGCTGCTCCCACAGTGCAGCACTCCCTCATTGCTGCCAATCTAATAGTGCAGCCCTCCCTCAGTGCTGCTGCTCTGACAGTGCAGCTCTCCCTCAGTGCTGCTGCTCTGACAGTGCAGCACTCCCTCAGTGCTGCTAATCTAATAGTGCAGCCCTCCCTCAGTGCCGCCACTCTGCAAGTGCAGCGCTCCCTCAATGCTGCCGCTCTGACAGTGCAGCGTTCCCTCAGTGCTGCTGCTCTGACAGTGCAGCGTTCCCTCAGTGCTGCTGCTCTGACAGTGCAGCGCTCCCTCATTGCAGCCACTCTGACAGTGCAGAGCTCTCTCAGTGCTGCTAATCTAACACACAGCACTCCCTCAGTGCCGCCACTCTGATAGTGCAGCGCTCCCTCAGTGCTGCTGCTCTGACAATGCAGCGCTCCCTCATTGCAGCCGCTCTGACAGTGCAGCGCTCCCTCAGTGCTGCCGCTCTGACGGTGCAACACTCCCAGAGTGATGGCGCTCCCTCAGTGCTGCCAATCTAATAGTGCAGCCCTCCCTCAGTGCCGCCACTCCCACAGTGCAGCGCTCCCTCAGTACTGCTGCTCCCACAGTGCAGCATTCCCTAAGTTCAGCTGCTCCCAGAGTGCAGCGCTCCCTCAGTACTGCCGCTCCCACAGTGCAGCATTCCCTCAGTGCTGCTGCTCCCACGGTGCAGTGGTCCATCAGTGCTGTTGCTCTGACAGTGCAGCACTCCCTCAGTGCTGCCGCTTTGACAGTACAGCATCCCCTCAGTGCTGCTGCTCTGCCAGTGCAGTGCTCCCTCAGTGTTGCACTAGGTGGTTAAACTTAATTTTGTGCTCAGGTTACTGTGGTGATTGCCTGAATGTAGTTATGGTAGGGTCCCGAGGGAACAGTTTATTCATAGAAAGAGCAAAAGGGGCAATTGGCCGAATAGCTTCCTTCTGCTTGTAAATTCGTGAAATTTTGCAGGATATCCCAGATTTAATTGCTGGTGTGTGCTGAGTTTTCTGATTAGTTCTTGTGTGCCTGTGGGCTGAATGGATGTATGAATATAATTGGCGAGTGATTCCCCCTCACACTGCATGTGCGGAGTCCAGGGACATAAACTGAACTAGGATCCAGCATGAATAACAACCACTGGGGCAGATTACATGGTGGAGGGGTTAGGCTATGTACTTTGTATCTGGAACAATTCCACTACAGCAACCAGCACATCCCCATTGACAGGGAAGAGACATATGCCTGGGTTCAGAGGGGACAGCCTGCCTGGGGAATGAATCCTCTTTCATCTGTCTGTAACTCACTTAAATCTATTTCCCAATCCCAGCCACTCTGCCCGAAATGATAAAACAGACAGAAGGCACTGTTGGTTCAGGGATCTCCTGGGATCAGGGATCTCCTGGGATATTGGCACTCCTGGATTGGGGATCTCCTGGGATTGGGGATCTCCTGGGAGTGGGTTTGAAATCTAACCCATTAACCGCAGTAATATTTGTTTTTGTCATGCCCAATCTGCCAAAACGCAGCAAGTTAAAACAGGGTAAAACTAACAACCTGTTGCAACCGGTCACGAGACATTACAAAGACACTTCATTGATGAGTCTATTTCTAAACAGATACAGTGACAAATGCCTGCAGCTGTTTGCCAGGATAATGAAATCTTCCCGAAATGTTTGAAAACCTGCCCAGCAGCAAGAGGAAGAGGCCTACAGGCATTTAAATGATTCAAATTAAACTGTGTAGGTCAGTGAGGCAGGGCTGACTGATCTGGAGGAGGAGAGCAGACAGGGGCAGGGGAGCACAGGCTGGGAGAGAGAGAGGGGCAAGGGGGGGATTGAGTGTACAAAATAGATATATCTACATTAAATATAGCTTTCGATTATGTGAATAATTCACTTAAAATATTGTCAGAATGAGGAAGCTGTTTAATAGCCTCTATTAGCTTTGATATATTGTTCCATCAGTGTAATACAGCCCAAACATTAAAATCCCCCATTTCAGAGTTTCACACAGTAATAGGTGGGAATTACTGTGTGACAATTGCCGTCATTAAATAACTTTAAGGTGCAGTCAACTGCCTTTACCTTATATGGATCAGAATTTAGAGTTGAAGGTGCAAAAAATTGTAGCCACGAAATATGAAGAGCACAATACCATGGAAGTAGAGAGCTCACCACAATAGCTGCCACGCACAAACACATACCTGTCTCTCACACACACACACACAAACACCCCTCACACATTAAGTAGTCCCCTCACCCTCTGTCCCTTCTCACCTTAACACCTCAAACAAACTGGTCCAATTTACTGTTGAAAATTTCTCTACATCGTAGGAACATAGGAACAGGAGGAGGCCATTCATCCTCTTGAACCTTTGATATTCATATTCATGTTCAACAAAATCTGAGCCTGCGACCTCAACAGAGCGTGAGAGTTTGGTGAGTTGAGGGAGTTTGGTGAGGTGGGGAGGGAAGTGTTCCTTTGCTTTTTCTAACTTTTTCATCCTGTAGGAACTGGTAGGGGAAGAAGCTAGCTATTTGGTGAAAATCTGGTAAGTGGTTAGGGTCTATCCTGTTCCTAAGGTTTAAAATAGTACAGGAATTTGTGATAAGATTAATATATAAAAGAAAATAAATAATTGAATAAGATAATTAAGTAATTAATTAAAGCATATAAGTATGGCAGGACAGGTGATGTGTCTTGGCTTCAGGGTGTGGGAGCTCCTGGATACCAGTCTTATCCAGGGCAAGTACGTCTGCAGTAAATGTCTGCAGCTTGAGGAGCTTCAGCTCAGAGTCACTGAGCTGCAGACACTGTGACACATCAGGGAGGGGAAAAGTTACCTGGACGCTTTGTACAAGGAGGCAGTCACACATTAGGATAGGATCTTCAGATCTGGAAGGTGGTCGGGGACAGGAGGGTGTGACTGTAGCTGAGACAGGTAAAGGGACTCAGAGGGCAGGAGTGTCAGCCATTGCAATTGTCCAACAGGTTTGAGGTTCTTTCAACTTGATTAGATGACAGTGGGGGCTGCAGAGTGGATGAGCTGACTGACCATGGCACTGTGGTACAAGAAGCCATTCAAGTGGGGGGAGCACAAAGGAATGTAGTAGTAGGGGACAGTATAGTGAGGGGGATTGACACTGTTCTCTGTAGCAAGGAGCGAGAGCCCAGACGGCTCTGTTGCTTGCCTGGTGCCAGGTTTCTGGGCATTTGCTCAGGGCTGGAGAGGAACTTGCAGTGGGAGGGGGAGGATCCAGTCGCCGTGGTCCTTATAGGTACCAAGGACAAAGGCAGAACAAATAAGAAGGTTCTGCATAGTCAGTATGAGGAGCATGGCACCAAATTAAGAAGCAGAACCTTGAAAGTAATAATTTCTGGATTATTACCTGGCCAGGTGCTAATTGACATAGGACAGATAAGATTAGGGAAATTATTGTGTGGCTCAGTGACTCATTTGGGAGAAGTGGGTTCCAGTTCATGGGGCACTAGCACAAGTGTTGGGGAAAGTGGGATCTGTACCATTGAGATATTTTACACCTGAACCGTGTTGGGGCTGGTGTCCTTGCGTGTCACCTAACTAGGGAAGTGGAGAGGGTTTTAAACTGAATAGTGGGACAAAGGATCAAATTTGGGAAGATGTGGTAAACCAAAGAGCAGAGACAAGGCAAGAGAGAAAGGTAGTAATTGGGAAATGATAAACAGACTGTGACAGGAAGGGACAGAGAGTTCAAAGCTAAGAGTGAATCAGCAGACAAGGCTAGACGCTACAAAAATCATTAAAAGAAAAAACTAAAGGCCCTGTATCTAAACGCACAAAGCATTCAAAACAAAACAGATGAACTGATAGTACAACTAGAAATAAATAAGTACAATCTGATAGCCATTACAGAAATATGACTACAGAATGACATAGATTACAACCTGAATTTTGAAGGGTACCTGACATTTAGGAAGGGCAGGAACTTAGGAAAAGGTGGAGGGATGGCTCTGTTAATTAATGTTGGTATTAGCACACTAGAAAGGGATGACCTTAGTTCAGGAAACCAGGATGTAGAAGCAGTTTGGGTTAATTTGAGAAATGATAAAGGCAAGAAGTCACTCGAGGGAGTGGTGTACAGACCCCCTAATTGTAACTACACAGTAGGACAGAGTATACAAGAAGAGATAAGGGAGCTTGATGGAAAGGTACAGCAATAATCATGGGGGATATTAATCTACACATAGACTGGAAAAATCAGATGGGCAAAGATAGAGTTGATAAGGAGCTCGCAGAATGTTTTCGGGATAGTTTCTTAGAACAGCATGTTCTGGAGCCAACCAGAGAGCAGGCTATACTAGGCCTGGTATTGAGCAATGAGATAGGATTAATTGATAACCTCAAAGTGAAGGCACCCCTAGGTCGCAGCGACCATAATATGATTGAATTTTACATTCATTTTGAGGGAGAAACAAGCGTGTCCAAGAATAGTATTTTAAACTTAAATAAGGGCAATTATGAGGGCATGTAAGCGGAGCTGGTTAAAGTAAACAGGCAAATGAGGTTAAGGACAGGTCAGTACAGACGCAGTGGCAGACATTTAAAAGGATATTTCAGAATACACAGAATATATACATTCCAATGAAAAAGAAAAAATCCAAGGGGAGGGCCCACCATTCATGGTTAACTAAAAAAGTTAAAGAGACTGTGTCAAACTTAAAGAGAAAGCATATAATTACGCAAAGATGGGTGGCAAGACAGAAGATTGGAAAGAATATAAAGAACAGTAAAGAATGACAAAACGATTAATAAGGAGGGAAAAATTAGATTATGAGAGAAAATTAGCTAGTAATATAAAGATGGATAGTAAGCATTTCCATAGATATTTAAATAAGAAAAGAGCTAACAAAGTGAGCATTGTTTCTGTAGAAAGAGTATCTGTGGGATTGGTAATGGAAAGTAGGGAGATGGTGGATGCACTAAACAAGTATTTTGCTTCGATCTCCACAATAGAGGACACAAGTAACACCCCAGAAATAGTGGTAAATGAGGAAATGGAAGGGAGGGAGGAGCTCAGGACAATTACAATCACCAGGGAAGTGGTATTGAACAAATTGTTGGGGCTGCAGGCTGATAAATCCCCAGGTCCAGATGGACTTCCCCCTAAGGTCTTGAAGGAAGTGGCTAGTGAGATAGTTGATGCGTTGGTTTTAATTTTCCAAAATTTCCTAGATTCGGGGAAGGTGCCATTAGATTGGAAAATAGCAAATATACCTCCTTTATTCAAAAAGGGAGGGAGACAGAAAGCAGGAAACTACAGGCTAGTTAGCCTAACATCTGTCATAGGGAAAATGTTAGAAGCTATTATTAAAGGTGTTATAGCAGGGCACTTAGAAAAATTCAAGGCAATCAGGCAGAGTCAACATGGTTTTGTGAATGGGAAATCATGTTTAACCAATTTATTGGCGTTTTTTGAAGGAGTCACATGTGCAGTGGATAAAGGGGAACCAGTGGATGTTCTGTACTTAAGAGTTCCAGAAGGCATTTGATAAGGTGCCACATCAAAGGTTATTGCAGAAAATGAAAACTCATGGTGTAGTGGTAACATATTGATATGGATAGAAGATTGGCTAGCTAATAGGAAGTAGACAGTTGGTATAAATGGGTCTTTTTCTGGTGGGCAGGATGTGACGAGTGGTGTGTCACAGGAATCACTGCTGGGGCCTCAACTTCTTACAATTTATATAAATGACTTGGATGAAGAGACCAAAGGAAAGGTTGCTAAATTTCCTGATGACACAAAGACAGGTAGGAAAGTAAATTGTGAAGAGGGCATAAGGAGGCTACAAACGGACATAGATAGGTTAAGAGAGTGGGCAAAGATCTGGCAAATGGAGTATAATGTGGACAAATGTGAAATTGTCAATTTGGCAGGAAGAATGAAAAAGAAGCTTTTTATCTAAATGGTGAGAGATTGCAGAGCTCTGAGATTCAGAGGGATCTGAGTATCCTAGTGCATGAATCACAAAAGGCTAGTAGGCAGGTACAGCAGGTAATTAGGAAAGCTAATAGAATGTTATCATTTATTGTGAGAGGAATTGATTCCAAAAGTAGGGAGGTTAAGCTTCATTTGTTTAGGGCACTGGTGAGACCACACCACAGAATCAAAGAATTGTTACAGCGCAGAAGGAGGCCATTTGGCCCATCGTGTCTGCACCAGCTCTCCGAATGAGCATTATGACTTAGTGTCATTCTCCTGCCTTTTCCCTGTACCCTTGCACGTTGTTTCTATTCAAATAATCATCTAATGCCCTCTTGAATGCCTTGATTGAACCTACCTCTAACACACTTGCAGGCAGTGGATTCCAGACTCAAACCACCCGCTGTGTGAAAAAGCTTTCTCTCACATCACATTTGCTTCTTTTACAAATCACTTAAAATCTGTGCCCTCTTGTTCTTGATCCTTTTAGGAGCGGTAACAGTTGCTCCCTATCCACTCTACTCAGCCCCCTCATGATTTTGAACACTTCTATTAAATCTCCTCTTAGCATTTCCTCTCCAAGGAAAACAATCCAAACTCTCCAATCTATCTTCATAACTCAAGTTTCTCATCTCTGGAACCATTCTTGTTAACCTCTTCTGCACTCTCTCCAATGTGTTCACATCCTTCATAGTGGCTCCCAGAACTGTACACAATACTTCAGATGTTCAGCTGAGGTCTAACTAGTGTCTTATGTACACATCATCAAAAGCATTGCCCTCATCAACTCTGTTACTTCAAAAAACTCCAGCAAATTAGTTAAACATGATTTCCCCTTTAGAAATCTATGCTGGCTCTTCCTAATCAACCCATATTTTGCTATGTGACTACTAATTCTCCCAAATAATTGTTTCTGGAAGCTTCCCCATCACTGAAGTTAAACTGACTGGTCTGTATTTGCTGGGCTTATCCTTACACCCTTTTTTGAACAATAGCGTAATGTTTGCAATTCTCCAGTCCTCTGGCACCACCCGAGTCCAGGGACAACTGAAAGATTATGGCCAGTGTCTCTGCAATTTCCACTCTTACTTCCTTCAATATACTTGGATGTATCTCATCCGATCCCTTTGCCTTGTCAACTTAAAGTACCAACAGTTTATCCAACACCACTTCCTTATCAACTTTGAACCCTTCTGGTGACAGTTTACTCCTCTGTCACCATGGCCTCAGTAGCATCTGCTTCCTTGGTAAAGACAGATGCAAAGTATTCATTTAACACCTCAGCCATGCCTCCTGCCTCCACGTGTAAATCCTAATTGGCCATAATCCTCCTTTTACTGCCCTCTTAGTATTTGTGTGCCGACAGAATAATTTGGGATTCCCTTTTATGTTGGCTGCCAGTCTTTTCTCATAAACCCTCTTTGCTTCTCTTGTTTGCTTTTTCACCTCTCCTCTGAACCTTCTGTATTCTGCTTGGTTCTCAATTATATTTTCTAATTGACACCTATCATAAGTACACTTTCTCTGCTTTATCTTAATTTCTATCTCCTTTTTCATCCAGGGAGCTCTGGAATTGTTTGCCCTACCTTTCCCTTTTGAGGGAATATACCTTGACTGTGCCCGAACCATTTCTTCTCTGAAGGTAGTCCATTGTTCAGCTACAATTTTTCCCTCCAACCTTTGGTTCCAGTCTATCTGGTCCAGTTACGTTCTTGCCCCATTGAATTTGGCTCTCCCCCAGTTAATTAGTCTTACTCTAGATTGCACATTGTCCTTTTCTACTGTCATCCTAAACCTTATGATAGAATGATCACTGTCTCCTAAATGTTCCCCCATCTGGAGTATTGTGTACAGTACTGGTCTTTTATTTAAGGAAAGATGTAAATGCATTAGAAGCAGTTCAGAGAACGTTTACTAGACTAATACCAGGAATGGGCAGGTTATCTTATGAGGAAAGGCTGGACAGGTTAGGCTTGTATCCATTGAAGTTTAGAAGGGTAAGAGAAGGCTTGATTGAAACCTCTAAGATCCTGAGGGGTCTTGACAGGGTGGATGAGGAGAGGATGCTTCCTCTGGTGGGAGAATATAGAGCTAGGGGTCACTGTTTAAAAATAAGGGGTCGCTCATTTAACACAGAGATGAGGAGAAATTTTTTCTCTCAGAGAGTTGAGAGTCTTTGGAACTCTCTTCCTCAAAAGGTGGTGGAAGCAGAGTCTTTGAATATTTTTCAGGCAGAGCTAGATAGATTCTTGATTAATAAGGGCGGGGGGGGTGAAAGGTTATTGGGAGTAGGTGGGAATGTGGGGTTGAGGTTACAATCAGACCAGCCATGATCTTATTGAATGGCAGAGTAGATTCGAGGGGCCGAGTAGCCTACTCCTACTCTTAATTCGTACGTTCGGTCTAAGTCTCGAAAGTTTCAAATGACACCCAGCATCGACAGTTTTTTTGGGGGGAAGAGTTCCTTTGCCCTTTGTATGAAGAAAGTGCTTCCTGACATCACCCATTAACAACCTGACTCTAATTTTAAGGTTATATTTGTTATTCTATTTACCCCATCAAATCCCTTTATCATTTCAAACATTGCAATTAGATCACACACCCCTAACACCCCCAAACCTTCAAAACTCAAGATTGTGCAACCTGTCCTTATAAATTCCTTAGGATCAGTCACCTCAGTGCCCATGATCTATGCGTACTCACCCACAATCACCGTACCTTCATCTCTGACACATAGTGTGATGAAAATATTGCTTTTTCATTTTCTGAAAGGCATTTTCTATATGTCTCTCATACCCTTCTTTATACACCCTGAGACTGGCCACCTTGGACAGGAAGCAAATGACAAAAAGACCTGTTTGTGAGATGTGGCTGTGAAGTAGGGTGCAGAATGCTATTTTAAATTAAACTGTCATCGTAGAGAATTAGATATAAACTAGTAAAAGGCAAGTTCATGACTGGAGATGGAGATCAATTCTTCACAGTGGTCAGTACCTGTACCAAGCCTGGGGCAGGGAGTGGAGGCAAAAGCTCAGGACTCATTCAGGACACAGCTGGATATTTTTTCATTCATTCGTTGACGGGATGTGGGGCATTCCTGGCAAAGCCAGAATTTAGTGCCCTTTGCTAACTACCCTTGAGAAGGAGATGGTGAGGCACCTTCTTGAATATAATTGACTGGCTTGCTAGGCCAGTTCAAAGGGTCATTAAGAGTCAACCACATTACTGTGGGCCTGGAGTCATATGTAGGCCAGACCAAGTAAGGACAGCAGATTTCCTTCCCTAAAGGATATTAGTGAACCAGATAGTCACCATTACTGATACTAACTTTTTAATCCCATACTTATTTAATTAATTAATTGATTTTAAATTCCCCAGCTGCAGTAGTGGGATTTGAACTTATTTCATTGGATCATTAGTTCCGGGTCCAGTACCTAATTATAAAGCTACCATATGTGATGGGGGCACTGTAGGTAATTATAGAAGATGGATGAGATGGGCTGAATGGCTTCTCTCATCCACGCTTACATTGTGATATCGCTAATCTTTGAGTGTCAATCAGCACATTTTTGTGGAAACTCCTAACTGGCAGAACCCTGGGAAATGTAGTAACTAAGACAAACTACAAACTCTTTCCCAACCTCCAGCTATTTACAAAGTATTTACAGCAAAGAAACAGGCCATTTGGTGCTTAAGTTCCACATGAATCTTCTCCTTTCCCTACTTAATTTAACTCCATATGAATATCCTTCAGTTCCTTCATCTCTCATGTACTTCCTAGCTTCCCATTAAATGTATCTATGCTTATTCACCTTAACTATTCCTTGCGGTAGTATATTCCACATTCTGACCATCCTCTGGGTTAATACATTTCTCCTAAATTCCCTGTCAGATTTATTAGTGACTATCTTACATTTAAGACCCCTAATTTTGGATTCCCCCACAAGTGGAAACATCTCCTTGTCTACCTTATCAAACCCATTGTTAATTTTAAAGATCTCTATCACATTACGTCTCAGCTTTCTCTTTTCTAGAGAAAAGAGCCCCAGCCTGTTCAATCTTTCCTGATAAATTATACCTATCAGTTCTAGTAATATGGATAGCAGAACTGTTCACAGTATTCCAAGTGTTGTCTAACCAAGTTTTTTTTATGAGTTTGATATTTCTGCTTTTCAATTTTATCCCTTTAAAAAAGAACCCCAGTGCTTTATTTATGGCATCATGGACCTGGGTTATTATTTTTAGTGTGCATCTGATCTCATTTTCCCATTCCTTCCCCCCTCACGATCCACATCAACAATTAACCTCCAACTGGAAAAATGAACAGCAACATCCAATAGTGCTAATGGAAGCAAGTCACTTCCAATTATCTAAACATAAGGACAGCAGAGGTTTGATCAAGGTGTTACAGAGATTAGTAGAGCATTTTATTACTGACAACTTGATGAAGAATGCATTAATCAGTGGTGTGTGAAGACACCAAGGAGTTGCTGAGCCAGTGCGAATGGATTAGCACTGCTCCCATCTCCCACTGAGATAGCAATGGGCATTACTGACTAAACAAAGCAGAGCAACACATCCAATATGGCACGGCCATTAATAACTATTCAAAACCACAGGGCTTCTTTCATCATTCTGATGATTTATTCATAAAATGCCTGAGAAAAGGAATGCAGTCCATTAACCATCAACCCCTTGAAGAGTTGGGAAAGGAAAGTGTGAGTTTCAGCAGTTTGCAGAAAGAATAGCTGTCTATCTCCCACAATTCCCAGAGGCAAAACATCTCACAGTGCCTCCTGAGGGACAGTCATTACCAGACAGGAAACTTTTAAATTTTGAACCTGTTATGAAAGTTTTCAAGCACTGCTCTCTCTGAGCTGTCCCCATCTCTCAGTATCAACATGCAATGAAGGCAGATTGAATTATGAGGGAGTCATGTAAACAGAAGAGCAATTTACTCAACCCAGCTCAATCAAGTAATGCCAGAGCAACAGCTGAAGCCCATCAGTCTCTCCTTTACTGGTCCTAGTTGACAAATAACTCTCTTCAAATTAAGGAAATGTGGAAAATTGCCCAGGTATGTCCTGTCCATAAAAAAACAGGACATATCCAACCTGGCCAATTACTGCCCCACCAGTCTACTCTCAACCAAAGTGATGGAAGGGGTTGTCAACAGTGTTATCAAGTGGCACTTGTTGGGCAATGACCTGCTCACTGACACTCAGTTTGGGTTCCACCAGGGCCATTAGGCTCCTGACCTCTTTACAGCCTTGGTCCAAAAATGGACAAAAGAGCTGAACTCCAGAGGTGAGGTGAGAGTGACTACCCTTAACATCAAGGCAGCATTTGACTGAATGTGGCATCAGGGAGCCCTAGCAAAACTGAAGTCAATGGGAATCAGGGGGAAAGCTCTCTGCTGGTTGGAGTCATACCGAGCATAAAGGAAGGTGGTTGTGGTTGTTTGAGATCAATCATCTCAGCTCAAGGACATCACTGCAAGAGTTCCTCAAGGTAGTATCCTCGGTGCAATCACTTTCAGCTGCTTCATCACCGACACACAGTGATACAATAAATACTGGCCTAGCAAGGCCTACACCCTGTGAAAGAATAAAAAAATCCCACCCTCTTTGAACTTCCTTCAACCTTTCCTTATCAGAATATATCAGAATCCCATCTACTAACCTTCTACTGATATTCATCTATCACTTACCCTGCTTCTCACACGATTTTTCAACCCACTTACCTTCCCTTCCCCAAAAACAATCCAACTGTCTTTTGAACTGATTGGTGTTCTTCTTTAAATGCTAATCTGATAGCTTTCTCTACAACTGTATTAGCTCTGGCTCTTAAAGATTCTTTTAACTTTGAGCAATTTGTCTGGAACAGCCGATCAACTTTGCAGTGCCCTCAGTTTGCATCAATATCCCGTTTCTTATATATAAGACAAATGTGACTGAGGGCTACAATTCAACACAGTTTTACAGTCATTCATTACCTAGCCTTTTAGTCTCATAACTATTGTTGGAACAACATTTCAATGAAATGCATTGATTTTTACATAGAATTATACAAGATGCACAGCACAGAAACAGGCCATTCGGCCCAACAGGCCTATACTGGTGTTATGCTCCACACAAGCCTCCTCCTACCTTTCTTCATCCCACCCTATCAGCATATCCTTCTGATCCTTTCTCCCACGTGTTAATCAAGCATCCCCCTAAATCCATCTATGCAATTTTCTGCAACATATTGGAGTATTTATACCTACTTTAGCCCATTAATGTAACTATTTAGTCACCAAATAGATTTTTAAATTTGTATATTTCTTAACAGCAACCCAGAATTGTAAGAGAATAAGCACCTGTCATTTGATAGATTTCTGGAAGCTTTAAACATTTACTAATGCTCAGTGTAATTGTTTCAATGGTAGCCTTTGCACAAAATACAGTCGCCATTGACAATTTATCTCTGACCACATATTTGGTTTTAATAAGCTTCTCAGTTATAAGTTGATAAACAACTGCAGTCTTAACTTGCATAGCAATTATTAAGCTGCAGGTTAATACAGCTAGTGAAGCATTAGTGACGATTCTGCTCACTATCTGCAGGTTGCACAGATCCTTGAGAAGAGCCAATTAACTTTCTGCCAATACAGCAATGAGCAACAGTCACTCTTTTGCGTTGGGATGTTGCTGCAGGTGACAATTAAACATTCAGAAGTGATTAAAATGCTGCAGAATCATAGAAACTTATAGCACAGAAGGAGGCCATTCAGACCCTTATATCTGTACTGTTTTTAAAAGAATAGTTGTACTTAGTCCCACATCCTCAGTTTTTGTCCATAACCCTGTACTTTCCTCATTTTCAAGCACCTGTGCAACATTCTTTTAAAATAATTAATAGAATCAGCTGCCACCAATCTTTGCGGTTAAGCTTTCCAAATTCCAACAACTCTGAGGGAAAACATTTCTTCTCATGTACGTCTTTTGCCAGTGATTTTCTATCTATGGCCTTTGATTATTGCCCCACACAGAGGGGATAATTATTCTCTATCTACTCTCTCAAAACTTCTCATCATTTTGAAAGCCTCTATTAAGTCACCTCTCAACCTTCTCTGATCCAAGGAGAACAGTCCTAACTTTTCCAACCTCCTCATAATTGAAGTCTAATTGCTGGTAACATCCTGGTAAACCTTCACTGTATCGTTTAATTCCAGAAGTGTGGTGCCCAGAATTGTCCACAATACTCCAGCTAACCAGTGATTTATAAAGTTATGGCATGATCGCTTTTCTTTTATATTCTATTCCTCTGTTTAACCAGCTTATCAGCTTGCCCTGCCACTTTTAAGGATTTGTGTATATGGGCAGCAAGGTCTCTCTGTTCATGTGCACGTTTCAGAATTGTGCCATTTATAGTATATTGTCATTCTATGCTAGTTCTCCCACAATGCATCACATCACTTCCCTGTATTCCTGCCAGGCTTCTTCCCATTTCACCAGCCTATCTTTGTCACCCTGAAGCCCAGAAATTTCCGCATCGCTAACAACTACTTTGCCAAGTTTTGTATCATCTGCAAATTTTATAATGCTGCTCCCCGCACCTGAGTCCAGGTCATTTATATAAATTGCAAAAAGCAATAGACCCAAAACTGGCCCTTAAGGAACATCACTGCAAATCACCCACCTAGAAAAACATCCATCCACCAGCAACTTTTGTTTCCTGTCACTGAGCCAATTTTGTATACGTTCCGGCACTTTCCCCATCATTCCACGGACTTCCAACTTCTTAATAAGCAGTAAATTGCAATTGGACATTTTAGATCTTGAAAAGGATGGTTTTGTTTGTAAGAGATTTTTGACAGGCTGGGAGAAGGTAAATCATTCAAACTGTAAAGGTTATAGGTTTCTGGAGCACATTCAGGATAGTTTCCTAGAACTGTATGCTTTAGTATTAACAAGGGAATAGATCAGACTAGATTTAATGATGAGCAAAAAACCAGAACTAGTTAACAATCTGACTGCAAGGGAGCATCTTGCAGAGTGACAATAATATGACTGAGTTTGATTTTAGGCCTAAGGGGGAGAAGGGAGAGCCATAAACCTGGGTTTAAGTTGAATGCAATATTTCATTTAACAAGTTTACCTGCCAGTCATTGTTTACATCACTTTTAACTTTTCTTTTGTACTCCCTTTTTGCATCTCTTCTTACTTTTCATGTATCCCATTGTTGATTTTTACAGCTCTCGCATTGTGTTGGATTTCCACTTTCCAGTGCATTTATGTGAACATTTTAGCTTAATGCTATCTCTTCCTTTGTTTTTTGGCCTTGGTTGTTTAACTACATAAGTTTAGGCAGTTTGAATGATTTACCTTCTCCCAGTCTGTTGAAAATCTCTCAAACAAACCCATCCTTTGCAAGATCTAAAATGTCCAATTGCAATTTATTGCTAATTAAGAAGTTGGAAGTCTGTGGAATGGTGGGGAAAGTGCCGGAATGGATACAAAACTGGCTCAGTAAAAGGAAACAAAAGTTGCTGGTAGATGGATATTTTTCTAGGTGGTGATTTGCAGTGATGTTCCCCAAGGGTCAGTTTGGGGTCCATTGCTCTTTGCAATTTATATAAACGACCTGGACTCGGGTGTGGGGAGTGGCATTATAAAATATGCAGATGATACAAAACTTGGTAAAGTAGTTTGCGATGCGGAAGGTTCTGGGCTTCAGGGTGACATAGATAGGCTGGTGAAGAGATGAGGAACAAACTGCCCACAGTAAACTGCTGAACTGTGAATGGATAAACCCATAGCCAAACAGTGGGAAAGATTCAAGACATATATGTTACAATACAAAACTACTACATACCCCTAAAAGTCAAAACCTCAACAGCAGTAAAAGGGAACCTACTGGAATATAAAGGGTTAATGCTAACTATGTAAATACACAATCATCAGTGATATAAGATCACATGACAACAGAGGATGGAGAGATATAGTTCTATGTAGAGCCTCGGGCTGAGTCTGTATTGCACATCGTTAGTATAATGTTCAATAAAAGATAGCTTTTACCAACAGCCTTGCCTCCAGTAGTATCTGAGAGTCCAGATCATAAACAACCACAGAGAGCAGGCTATACTAGATCTGGTGTTGTGCGACGAGATGGATTAATTGATGATGTCATAGTGAAGGCGCACCTCAGTAGAAGCCATCATATTATGATTGAATTTTACATTCAGTTTGAGGGAGAGAAGTGTAGGTCTAAGACTAGTATTTTAAACTTAAATAAGGGCAATTATGAGGGCATGAAAGCAGAGATAGCTGTCGTGAACTGGCAAATTAGGTTATGGGATAGTTAAATAGAGATGCAATGGTAGACATTTAAAGGGATATTTCAGAGTACACAGAATAGATACATTCCAATGAGAAAGAAAAATTCCAAGGGGAGGACCCACCATCTGTGGCTAACTAAAAAAGTTAAAGATAGTATCAAACTTAAAGAAAAAGCATATAATTGCACAAAGATGGGTGGCAGGTCAGAAGATTGGACAGAATATAAAAGACAGAAAAGAATAACCAAAAGATTAATAAGGAAGGAAAAATTTGATTACAAGAGAAATTCACCAAGGCTCCTTCGACAGCACCTTCCAAACCCATGACCACTACCGGCTAGAAGGACAAGGGCAGCAGATAGATGGGAACACCACCATCTGGTAGTTCCCCTCCAAGCAACTCACCACCCTGACTTGGAAATATATCGCCTTTGCTTCACTGTCGCTGGGTCAAAATCCTGGAACTTCCTTCCTAACAGCGCTGTGGATGTACCATAGACTGCAGCGGTTTAAGAAGGCAACTCACTACCACCTTCTCAAGGGCAACTAGGGATGGGCAATAAATGCTGGTCCAGCCAGCAAAGCCCACATCCCATGAATGAATTTTAAAAAAAAGCTAGCTAGAAATGTTAAGACAGATAGTAAGAGTTTCTATAGATATTTTAAAAAGAGTTAACAAAGTGAGTATTGGTCCTATTGAAAGTGAGTCAAGAGACTTAATAATGGAAAATAAGGAGATGGCAGATGAATTAAACCAGTTTTTTGCTTCGGTCTTCACAATAGAGGATACAAGTAACATCCCAGAAACAGCTGTAAATCAAGAAATGGAAGGGATGGAGGAACTCAAGAAAATTACAATCACCAGGGAAGTGGTACTGAGCAAATTGTTGGAGCTGTGAGCTGACAAGTTCCCGAGTTCTGATGGACTTCATCCTAGGGTCTTAAAAGAACTGGCTAGTGAGATAGTTGATGCTTTGGTTTTAATTTTCTAAAATTCACTAGATTCAAGGAAGGTTCCATTAGATTGGAAAATAGTGAATATAACTCCTTTATTTAAAAAGGGAGGTAGACAGAAAGCGAAACTACAGGCCAGTTGGCTTAATATCTGTCATGGGAAAATGTTAGAAGTTATTATTATACATTAACATTATAGCAGAGCACTTGGAAATATTCAGGCAGAGTCAACATGGTTTTGTGAATGGGAAATCATGTTGAACCAATTTATTTACTTGAGGAAGTAACATATGCAGTGGACAAAGGGGAACCGGTGGAGGTATTGAACTTGGATTTCCAGAAGGCATTCGAAAAAGTGCCACATCAAAGGTTATTGCGGAAAATAAAAGCTCATGGTGTAGGGGGTAGCATATTGGCATGTTTTGAAGATTGACTAGCTAACAGGAAACAGGCATAAATGGGTCTTTTTTCTGGATGGCAAGATATAATGAGTGGAGTGTCATAGGGATCAGTCTCAACATTTTACAACTTTTATAAATGGCTTGAATGAAGGGGCCGAAGGTATGGTTGCTAAATTTGCTGATGACACAAAGATAGGTAAGTTACTAAGAAATGAAGAGGACACAAGGAGGCTACAAAGGGATATAGATATGTTAAGTGAGTGGGAAAAAACCTGGCAAATGGAGTATAATGTGTGAAAGTGTGAAATTGTTCATTTTGGCAGGAAAGCTAAAAGAGAAGCATATCATCTAAATGGTGAGAGATTGCAGAGCTCTGAGATTCAGAGGGACCTGGGTGTCTTAGTGCATGAATCACAAAAGGCTAGCATGCAGGTGCAGCAAGTAATTAGGAAAGCTAATAAAATGTTATTGGTTATTGGGAGGGGAATTGAATACAAAAGTAGGGAGTTTATGCTTCAGTTGTGCAGGGCATTGGTGAGACCACATCTGGAATGTTGTGTACAGTATTGGTCTTCTTATTTAAGGAAGGATGAAATGTGTTGGAAGTAATTCAGAAAAGGCTTACTAAACTCATACCTGGAAGGGGCGGGTTGCCTTATGAAGAAAAGTTGGACAGGTTAAGCTTGTATCTGCCGGAGTTTAGGAGAGTAAGAGGCGACTTGATTGAAACATATAAGATCCTGAGGGATCTTGAAAGGGTTGATGTGGAGATGATGTTTCCTCTTATGGGAGAATCTAGTACTAGGGATCACTGTTTAAAAATAAGGGGTCACCCATTTAAGACAGAGAAGAGGAGAAATTTTTTCTCTCAGAAGATTGTGAATCATTGGAACTCTCATCAAAGGTGGTGGAAGCAGAGTCTTTGAATATTTTTAATATTTTTAAGGCAGAGCTAGATAGGCTCTTGATAAGCAAGGGTGTGAAAGGTTATCGGGGTAGGCAGTAATGTAGAGTTGAGGTTACAGTCAGATCGATCATGATCTTATTGAATGGTGGAGCAGGCTCAAAGGGCCAAATGGCCTACTGCTGCTCCAAATTTGTATGATCGTATGTATGTATCTAAAACTCACAATGATGGTAACAGATAGTGGCAGTGGCAAACAGATGAAAGAAGGCACAAGCGAAGAGCCCAGCAACTGGAAGAAACAGCAAGAGAAAGAACTTCAGGACAAGGACAGCATGGGAAAATCTTCCAATGAATTTTAGAAAAGGCTACAGTGAAGGGAAGCTAAGGAGAAAATTCTACATTTACCAGAGTACTTTGATGATGTAGAAGTCCCGGATCAAGCCAAGAAGCGGCAGAACTGGTATCGGAGGTTTACCAGATACAGAACAGCTTCAGGACTAGCAGAATAGACTAGCAAGGAACAGGTCAGTACCTTACTCTATGCCTTAGGCAGTAGTGCAGATGGCTCAATAGTCAGACAGGGCATGACCGAAGACAGGGCGACATATGAAGAAGTTATCAAAGCTTTTGACACTTATTTTAGTCTTGGAAGGAACACCATTACAGAGAGGGCAAAATTCAATAGGTGCACCCAAAGCCCAGGACAGCGCGTAGATTCCTTCATTAATGATTTATATCAATTAGCAGGGAATTGCAAATGTGGAGCCCAGAAAGATGAATTAATTCAGGATCGCATTATTGTAAGAATCTTAGAAGAGACTTCATCAGATTTTCTGCAGTTGACAATTTGACCCTCTTGAAGGCTGTGTAGATATTAAGGCACGCTGAAGAGAGAAAGCAAAACCAGAGTTTCATTCGAGGTGAGAAAGAAATCTTATGAAGGAAAACAATTGATACATTCCAGTTTGTAGCACATAGAAGCAGCAGCACAACTAATCCCAAGAAAGGGAAGAGTGAAGAGGGCATGGTAGCCGTTGTTATCCATTGTTCTTGTTGTGATGGGAAAAGGCTGCATTGGTGTAAAGAATGTCCCGCCAAAAATGCAGAGTTCCATTCCTGCAAGGAGAAGCCATTTTGAATCAGTATGCCGCACCAAAAAGCTCCTAACACAAAAGATATAGGAGAGATAGCTTAGATAATGTACCATCCAAGAGGTTGAAGAAGAAAAAGATAATGAAGTGCCATTCTTGAGAGAAATTATAGGATCTAATAGGAACTATTGGAGTGCAGATATTACAGTCAATAGACATAAAACAAACTTTAAATTAGACACTGGAGCAAGAGTTTCTATTCTTTCAGACACAAAGCAGTGGTTAAAACCAGACTTCCTCGAGCCATCGATCATATGTCTCCACGGTCCATAAAGCACTCAACTGAAGGTCAAGGGATAATTGACTGCTAAGCTCCAATACAAAGGAAGAGAAATCACAGAAACTTTGTATGTGATCCAAAATCAAGAATGTTCAACTGTTAAGTCGAAAAGCTTGCAAAGAGCTACAACTCATCGACAAAGTTGATGAATTGGGATGGCCAGAAAAGTCAACAGAATTCAGGATAGAATTTCCAAAACTATTCAGAGGCCTGGGGAAGCTAAAAACAGCCAATTGCATCACATTGAGACCAGATGCCAAACCAGTGTGCTTGTTCACCCCAAAGGAAGGTTCCACATCCACTTTTACAGAAAGGGAAACAAGAAATTGAGTTAATGCTGCACAGGAAGTCATCTAACCTGTGACCAAACCTACAAGTTGGTGTTCAGGTATGGTTCTTGTACCGAAACTGAATGGTTCAATATGAATCTGTATTGACCTCACACAGTTAAACAGGGCAGTGGAAAAGGAGATCTGCCCAATGGCATCTGTAGATGATAATTTGGCAAAGCTAACAAAAAGTACCATTTTACAAAGTTGGATGCAAAAAGTGACTCTGGCTAGTACCTTTGGAGAGGAATCCACATTTATCACACCATTTGGGAGATATTACTTCAATCGCCTATCCTTTGGAATCACATTATTCCAGAGATTTTTCAGAAAGCAACAACAGGCATTTTGGAGGGATTAGAAGGGGGTCATCTGCCACATCAATGACATCTTGATTCACCGGTCCATCTCACTGAAGCATGATATATATGAGAGCAGTGTTGCAATGCCTGGAAGGAGCAGCTTTAATTCTCAATAATAAGCATGAGTTCTCAGAACCAACCATTACATTTCTGGGGCACATCGTTCACTCATCAAAAGCGCACTTACCTCAAAAAGAAAACAGCTATTAATGGAATGGACTAACTACCCATATGATCAGGAAGACAACCTGAACAGAGAACTAACAGTTTCTGATGATTCATATATTACTCTACAGAGCTCAAGAGAGAATATGGAGAACTTTAACTCTATATAACCTCCATGAGAAATATGAATAAGATCAGGGAGGTTGGTGAAACCACTACAATGCTTGTCTCTGTGAATCAGAGGAAGGCAGAGACTTTGGTGGGGGGAGTTGTAGGAGAATATAAATAATGTATTTATTGGAGTCAGAGACTTTGGGAAGATGTAGCATAAAGGATTAATGTTAAATATGTAAATATGTAAGTCTACATCATCAGTGATGTAAGATCACTTGACAACAGAGGGATATAGTTCTATGTAGGGCTGTATTGAGTGCTGAGGCTGTATTGTACATTGCTAGTATAATGTTCAATAAAAGGTAGAGTTTACCATCAGCCGTGCCTCCGGCATTATCTGGAAGCCTTGATCGTGAACAGCCCTATCGAAGATACACAATGATAACAGACTTACTGGAATCTATATTCAAGGGCAGAGTGACTTAACACTGATACAAGTATGAGCTGCTCAAAGGTATGGGCCTGGATTTTGCAGTCAGCAGTGTAGCAAAGCAAAAGGGCACAGTGCTAGCCTCAAAGAATCTCTGACGTGGCTAGCCTCTTACCAGGCCTTATGCACACCTTTGTTACCTCTAGATTTGACTTTTCTAACATAATCCTGGCTGATTTCACATCCTCCACAAACTTCGATAATTCAAAATTCTAAATTCGCACCAAGTTCTTTTCACCAATCACCCCTGTGCGCGCTGGCCTACACCAACTCCTGGTTAAGCCACGGCTTGACTTTAAATTTCTCATCCTTGTTTTAAAATCCCTCCGTGGCCTTGCGCTTTCTTATCGCTGTAATCTCCTCCAGCCCTACAACCCTCTGAGCTAATTGCACTCTGACCTTTTGAGCATTCCCAGTTTTAATCACTCCACCATTGGCGGCCATGCTTTCTGTTGCCTAAGCCCTGAGCTCTGGAATTCATCCCATAAATCTCTCTGCCTCTCTATTTTGCCTTCCTCTTTTACGAAACTCCTTTGACCAGATTTTTGGTTATCAGCCCTAATACCTCCTTGAATGGCTCAGTGTCATATTTTATAATGTCTCTATGAAGAGCTTTGGGACATCTTATGATACTGAAATTACGATATAATACAAGTTCAGGCCTCCTGATGCCAGTTTAAATCTGGAGCAAAGTTAAGGGGATGCCTTGGCATGCAAAAATCGGGATGTCAGCAAACAGATAAGAAGCCACAATCATGTTGAAGTATTCACACACAGCAAACCAGGAAATCAAAAACACTTAAATATCCTTCACCTATAATTTAAATTTTCAGATAGCGAAATAAATAATCATGATTGGATCAAGATAGATGTTCATATAAAGGAAAAACAAACTGCTCAGAAACATTAAAAATGTGGATTTATCATCATTATGGAGAAAATTGTCAATCCACAAATATAAAATTAGCCTTTTACAGTCAATAAGGGTGTTTAGCAGTAATTATGAAGTTTGTTCACTGATAAAAGCTCAGTTAAATTTAATTAAACTTGGGGTAGCTATTTCCAAGGTTTTACAGAGAGTCTAACAACATAACAGTGGAAATTCTTGTCAATTTATGATTGTAAAGGAGATAGCAGTCTATGGGAACCTCCACAGTACATCCTGTGGAGGAATGTTGACTTACTGACAACAATGTCTAGATTTCTGGTTTACTCTTTAGGCTCCCGAAGTTTCTGCCAATTTCAATAGAGTATCAACGGCAAATGGCAGTGACATCATTACCGCTACAAAATGTGGGCCCATCATGAATTTGTTTTAGGTAGGTCATATCTGACTAATCTAGTGAAAGATTTTGCAGAGATCACTAGAAAGAAAGAGTGAGATTTTTTAAAAAATCTTTTATGGGATGTTGGTGTTGCTGTCAAGGCCAGCATTTGATGCCCATCCCCAATTGCCCTTGAACTGAGTGGCTTGTTTAAGCCATTTCAGACAGCAGCGCTATGGGTTTGGAGCCACATGTAGGCCAGACCAGGTAAAGATGGCAGATTCCTTACCTAAAGGACATTAGTGAACCAGATGGGCTTGTACAACAATCAATAATAGTTGTCACAGTCACCATGACTAGCTTTCAGTTCCAGATTTATAGTTGAATTTAAATTCCATTAGCTACCATGGTGGGATTTGAACCCAAGTCCCCAGAGCATTAGCCTGGACCTCTGGATTACTAGTCCAGTGACTATCACTACGTCACCATATCCCAGTTAAATATACTTCATATTGTGCCTCTTGCAACCTCAGGACATTCCAACCCTTTACAGCTGATGAAGTGCTTTTGAAGTGCAACCTCTGTCATAACCTAGGAAACTTGGAAGATAGGGGAAAGTGTTTATTGGTGTTGTGTAGATGGACTACTAGAAGGCATTTGACAAGGTTTGGCCCAAGAGATTATTAGAAAAAATATTAAAAGCACACAGAATTGGGCGTAACTGTGTGACATGTGTTGGTAACTGGTTGTGAGGTAGGGGACAGGGTTGGGATAAAGGGAATGATCTCCAGATGGTGTTCCCCAGGGATTAATACTGGGGCCTTTCCTCAGCAGATTAAATAGGTTGGTGCAGAGCATGATAGACCAGATTGCAAATGCTCAGCTGTGACAGGACAGGCTTTAGGGATGAAAGACAAATAGTACGCATTTTGAGTTGTTGTTTGGTATTTTCAGCTATTCTTTTGCAGTAATTAAAAGAAAAAAACATAGTCCAACTTTTAGAGAGGATTTCAGACTCACCACTCCAAGACATTCTGTGCCTTCAGGGCAAAGCTGTACTATTTGGGTCTACCTTGCATATTGGATGGCTTTAGGGATGTGAATGGTGGGAATTCTAAACCTTCTGTGAATTAAAAATTTACCATTAATTTGAGGCTGGAGATGTCTCACGTTCAGTGACTGATGGTAATTACACAGAACAGATAAATATGGAAACTCATATAAATAAAACTGCAATACACCATGACCCTATGATAACTGCTCAAAGACTGTGATCGTGTGGCATTCAGACAAGGATTCTGCAGCTCAGGCCATCATCAGAACTCAGTAACATGCTATAATGACAAGACAAGAAAAATGTGAAAACACATAAGATAAAAAAAAATCCGCTCAATCCAACTGCCTTCAGAGAGATATTCTGCTAGTCTGTACACCATTCCCCTAATCCCATTACCTAACCCCAACTACAGTCCTAATCCTAGCTCTAAATGTAACCCCAACCATAACTTTAACCCTAATCTTAAAGCCCTTGGCTAACGCTAACCCAAACACTGACCCTATCAATAAAACCTAACCATTAAATGTACTCTAACCTAAATTAGATTTACCCGATTTCAAGAATCTAACAAATGCCTTGAACCCCAAGCCTCTGTACTAAAGCCAACCTACAAGGCTCAATAAACTGCATGCACAGAGCAAACAATTTGAAAATAGGAAGTCACAGTGAGATGCGGGCTAAAATCAACCCCACTCTCAGGACCTCAGCTAAAGGTAAGAGAAACAACCGGAAAAAAAACAGGACAATCCTGAGTGAAACAAAATAAAAATCAATTGAAAGTTGAGCCAAATGAAAGGGGCAGGTACCAGTGACACAAACAAAAATCAAAAGAAATGAGAATACTTGAGAAAGCAGCCATATTCCTGTCCACATCCACAATGCAACCCCAATACTAACACTGATGTTAAAACTAACTAACTCTAACCCTAACACTAAGCCTAATACTAACACTATCCCCAAGCTAATATAGTCCTAGAGCTAACAAGCCTTAACACTAAATTTAACACTATCTGCAACCCTAACACAAATCTTAAACACTACCACTAGCCTTAACACAAGTCCTAACAGCAGCAAAGATGCTAGCCCTAAATTTAAAACTAAGTGCAATAATGGCCCTTAACATTAGCACTAAGACTAACTCTGATGTAAAATTGCACCCAATTCCGACACCAACCCTAAAACTAACAGTGCCCTAAATTAATATTAACACCAGCCCTAACATTAACAAGAACTTAGCCACAGCATAAGCCTAAATCAAACAACAGTATTAGTCCCAACACAAAGACTAGCCCTAACATAAATACAAATCCCAATTCACAGCCTAACACTGACGAAGGACTGAATTTAATGACACCCCCCAAGGTGAGTTTGGAGGCGGGGTGGGGGGGGGTGCATTTGATCAGGTGGGAGAATGTGGGTTGGGAGACCCCATCATCTTCCAGACTCCCCCTGATTTGGGTTGGAAGGATGGAGGCAGGCCTTTGCACCCAGAGGTCCATTAAGGCTTTTAAGTAGCCACCTAAAGGCCTGTTGGGGTCTCATCCCGCCGCTGCTGATGTTCTATGGGGAAGCTGCTTTGCAAACTCTGTGGGGCTTGCCTGTGGCATCTGGGGCGGGGGGGGAGTGTTGCGAGGTGGGATCTTTCATTCACAGGTACCTGATCAAGGTACCCAATGTCAGAAGGGGGGAGCACCCATTGAAAGCCACCACCCATACCTTGCTGACAAGCTCACTCCTTGGCGACTCTAACCCTGCAAATCTCATTCTGTCTGCACTCTCCTCCATCTGGGAATCCATGGCCGATCGCTCCTGCAGGCCTAGGTGTAAAACAGGCAGTGGCCGCTGCTCCTAGTGGCGCTCCTGAGACTGGAAAGCTGCTGAACTGTGATTGGCCGGCAGCTGACAGGGGCGGAATTTCTACCCTACAGGGGGCTTCATCGAGTGGGCGGGCCATCGCTGCCCAGTTACAAGCCTGATTGCCTGGTAATGGGGTCTGGTTCCCAGAGACAGTGGGCTCAGTTGCGTGAATCCCTCTTGCACTCTTTAAATTCTGCCTGAACAGTCATCGACTGGAAACATTAACTCTGTTTGGGACCCTGCCCCAAACTAAATGGAGTCGGATAGGGAAATAAAATACCAGCCAGGGTGGGGATCTGGAAGTCCCGTCCCGGCGCAAGCCATTTTGCCTGGCACGGGAAAGGGACGGGTTGGGAACCCTGCACACTGCTATTTAGAAGTTGATAGCACCATTCTGGAAGTGGTCATTTGAGAAGTGCTAAAATGTTCACGAGATGGCCACATTTCGGAATCTCTCCTAAATCAACCTACAGAGTGGAGGTGTGAACCATGGAATGGAAGCAGGAAGAGAACAAACGGTGAATAAAAGTGGTGCTGCCTCCTTTGCAGTTCATCATGAGATGCTATGGCCTGAGTTATATCTGTGTTTCTTGAAGTAAGTTATGACAGTGCTGTGATTGGGAAAGGTAAGTGACCATTAAATATCCACAATTTATCAACATCCTAGGGGTGACCATTGTCCAGAAACTGAAAGGGACTAGCAATATAAATACTGTGGCTACAAGAGCAGGTCAGAGGCTGGGAATTCTGCGGACAGTAACTCACCTCCTGACTCCCCAAAACCTGCCCGCCATCTACAAGGCACAAGTGATGGAATACTTTCCACTTGCCTGGATGGGTGCAGCTGTGACAATACTCAAGATGCTTGACACCATCCAGGACAAAGCATCCCACTTGTTTGGCACCCCATCCACCATTTTCATTCTGCCCACCACTGACGCAGTGGCGGCAGTGTATACTGTCTAGATGGACTGCAGCCAAGGCTCGCTCCTTCGACAGCATCTTCCAAATTCGTGATCTCTACCACCTAGAAGGACAAGGGCAGCAGTTGCACAGGAACACCACCACCTCCAAGCTGCATACCATCTTGACTTGGAACTATATCACCGTTCCTTCACTGTCTCTGGGTCAAAATCTGGGAACTCCCTTCTTAACAGCAGCATGGGTGTACTTACACCACATGGACTGCAGGACATCAAGAAGGTGGCTCACCACCACCTCCTCGAGGGCAATTAGGGATTGGCAATAAATGCTGGCCTAGTCAGCGACATCCACATCCTGATAATAAATAAATAAACAAAGTGGTTGACAGGCTGTTACTTTTGACAACTGGCAAGCTGTCAAGTGAAAGAACAGCATTGTAAAAGTGGAAAAGTCTTTAGATGCGTTTGAATAGATTATCCACTGGATAAAGTGCTATCCTGCATTGTACAATATTGAAAGTTTGATCTAGTGTGAGATCCAAGCTAATTGTTTAAACTCTATCATGGCTTTCATTCATTCTTTGCAGAATAGCTTAGCCACCTGTTTGTTTTAAAGCTTTGACAGATGTATGAGCCTTTGGCTGCTTTCCAAAGCACTAGTAAACTTGTCGTGCAGAGTTTGTTTATTCAGCTGACCTAGGCAATGTGAGTTAGATATCTTTGACAGATTTATAAACTTCTAAAGAGGATAATGTTTTTAAGTGCCCATTTAAGTGATTTTATTTTATTTTGACAGATTTATGAACTTCTAAATGCTATTACAGGACTTGTGAGTACTGGGTGAGAAGGGTAAGGGTAGGGATAGTGAAGGGATGAGGGAGGGTGGGAAGGTTTAAATGGGCAAAAGTGAGGTTAAGGAGGGTTGATGGGGTTATAGGTGTAAAGGGGAGGTGAGAGGGTAGGGATGGTGAAGGGGTAGGGGGAGTGTGGGGTAAGGGGAGAAGGGGGTGGGGGCTTTACACTGATCTGAAGAACTGGGCCAATGTTTCTGAGAACGGAGGTGGACCTTTTAACTTGGCCTGCTTGGAATAGCCCTGCTACTATCTCTGCCTCTGGCAGCAGGTCCAACTTGAGGATGTCTCACCCACCAGCAAATAAAAAATGCCTCCTGCCAGCACTGTTGGAATGGGGGTGGGATCACGACATTGGGACTCATACTTCTTCCCACCTCTAGCGGGAAAATTCCAGCCTCAGACTCACACTTTGTCCCACTGTCACTCCAGGTTCATCTCACATTCACCTCAGACTATTGCAGGCTCGATACGCAGACTGGTGGGGAGAGTTTGTTTTAAAACATTGCTAGAGCGTTGTTCAAGTCATAAAGTAAACAGAACAAACTAGTGCGCTCAGCACCCTGGCAGAGCGAACACGACATGGACAGAACACACTCAAAAGTGAAGAGAACACATTGGTGAAGAGAACAGTGTCAATATTAAAACCACCACACTGAGGTCGGCACATTAACACTTAATACTGTAACGAGACCTCATACCTGAGTGAATGAATGAGGGCTTATGGACTGTGGAGGCTCCTCAGCCTGTACTAATGGCCAGACTTGAAGCAGCTTTTCTCAGGAGTTATAAATTGTTACACTGGGATCAGTTGACAATTAATTACAAATAGCTGGTAACACTGGCTCCTCATTCTGTGATTAATGGCTGGAATAAAACAATCATCCACTGTACAAAATAAAGCAGATATTAACTTCCCAAAGGCAGACCTGCATTTTACATAGGGACATGCTGCTCACAGAAAATTGCATGTCAGAATTGCCCAATCCATCTCACTGTCCTACAAACTGCTCATCCAACTATTGTACAACTTTTACAGAAAGATACAAATTCCAGTTGTGCAAAATCCCATGCCAGGAGTCTAGTTAGCTAAAGTCCTGTATCAGCAGTCCTTTTAGGTAGTGAATGTAATGTACGCTATCACAGATGCTGACTGAAATTGGGGTTCAGTATCACAGTCACTAACTGGAATTGGGGTTCAGTATCACAGGCACTGACTGGAATTGAGGTTCAGTATCAGAGACACTGACTGGAATTGGAGTTCAGTGTCACAGACCCGGACTGGAATTGGAGTTCAGTATCATGGACACTGACTGGAATTGGGGTTCAGTATCACAGACACTGACTGGAAATGGGGTTCAGTATCGCAAACGCTGACTGGAATGGGGTTCAGTATTGCAGACACCAACTGGAATTGGGGTTCAGTATCATGGACACTGACTGGAATTGGGGTTCAGTATTGCAGACACTGACTGGAATTGGGGTTCAGTATCACAGATGTCGACTAGAATTGGAGTTCAGTATCATGGACACTGATTGGAATTGGGGTTCAGTATCACTGACACTGACAGGAATTGGGGTTCAGTATTACAGACACTGACTGGAATTGGAGTTCAGTATCACAGACACCGACTGGAATTGGGGTTCAGTAACACGGACACTGACTGGAGTTGGGGTTCAGTATCACGGACACTGACTGGAATTGGAGTTCAGTATCATGGACACTGACTGGAATTGGGGTTCAGTATCACAGACACTGACTGGAAATGGAGTTCAGTATCGCAAACGCTGACTGGAATGGGGTTCAGTATCGCAAACGCTGACTGAAATGGGTTCAGTATCAGGGACACTGACTGGAATTGGGGTTCAGTATCAGGGACACTGACAGGAATTGGGGTTCAGTATCAGGGACACTGACTGGAATCAGGGTTCAGTATCAGGGACACTGACAGGAATTGGGGTTCAGTATCAGGGACACTGACTGGAATCAGGGTTCAGTATCAGGGACACTGACAGGAATTGGGGTTCAGTATCAGGGACACTGACTGGAATTGGGGTTCAGTATCATGGACACTGACAGGAATTAGGGATCATTGTGACTACACTGACTGGAATTGGGGTTCAGTATCATGGATACTGACTGGAATTGGAGTTCAGTGTCAGAGTGACTGACTGGAATTGGGGTTCAGTATCAGGGACACTGACTGGAATTGGGGTTCAGTATCAGGAACACTGACTGGAATTGAGGTTCATGTAGCAAGGACACTGACTGGAATTGGGGTTCAGTATCACAAACACTGACTGGAATTGGGGTTCATCTATCACAGACACTGACTGGAATTGGGGTTCAGTATCAGGGATGCTGACTGGAATTGGGGTTCAGTGTCAGGGTGACTGACTGGAATTGGGGTTCAGTATCAGGGACACTGACTGGAATTGGGGTTCAGTATCACAAACACTGACTGGAATTGGAGTTCAGAATCACAGATGCTGATTGGAATTGGGATTCAGTATCAGGGACACTGACAGGAATTTGGGTTCAGTGTCAGGGACACTGACAGGAATTGGGGTTCAGTATCAGGGACACTGACTGGAATCAGGGTTCAGTATCAGGGACACTGACAGGAATTGGGGTTCAGTATCAGGGACACTGACTGGAATTGGGGTTCAGTATCAGGGACTCTGGCTGGAATTGGGGTTCAGTATCAGGGACACTGAATGGAATTGGGGTTCAGTATCAGGGACACTGACTGGAATTGGGGTTCAGTATCAGGGACACTGACAGGAATTAGGGATCATTGTGACTACACTGACTGGAATTGGGGTTCAGTATCATGGACACTGACTGGAATTGGAGTTCAGTGTCAGAGTGACTGACTGGAATTGGGGTTCAGTATCAGGGACACTGACTGGAATTGGGGTTCAGTATCAGGAACACTGACTGGAATTGAGGTTCATGTAGCAAGGACACTGACTGGAATTGGGGTTCAGTATCACAAACACTGACTGGAATTGGAGTTCAGAATCACAGATGCTGATTGGAATTGGGATTCAGTATCAGGGACACTGACAGGAATTTGGGTTCAGTGTCAGGGACACTGACTGGAATTGGGGTTCAGTGTCAGGGTGACTGACTGGAATTGGGGTTCAGTGTCAGGGTGACTGACTGGAATTGGGATTCAGTATCAGGGACACTGACAGGAATTAGGGATCATTGTGACTACACTGACTGGAATTGGGGTTCAGTATCATGGACACTGACTGGAATTGGAGTTCAGTGTCAGGGTGACTGACTGGAATTGGGATTCAGTATCAGGGACACTGACAGGAATTGGGGATCATTGTGACTACACTGACTGGAATTGGGGTTCAGTATCACAGACACTGACTGGAATTGGGGTTTACTATCACACATGCTGACTGGAATTGGGGTTCAATATCAGGGTCTATGACTGGAATTAGTGTTTAGTATTAAGACACTGACTGGAATTGGGGTTCAGTAACAGGGACACTGACTGGAATTGGGGTTCTGTATCACAGACGCTGACTGGAATTGGGGTTCAGTGTCAGCAAAACTGACTGGAATTGGGGTTCAGTATCACGGACACTGACTGGAATTGAGGTTCATGTAGCAAGGGCACTGACTGGAATTGGGGTTCAGTATCACAAACACTGACTGGAATTGGGGTTCATGTATCACAGACACTGACTGGAATTGGGGTTCAGTATCAGGGATGCTGACTGGAATTGGGGTTCAGTGTCAGGGTGACTGACTGGAATTGGGGTTCAGTATCAGGGACACTGACTGGAATTGGGGTTCAGTATCACAAACACTGACTGGAATTGGAGTTCAGAATCACAGATGCTGATTGGAATTGGGATTCAGTATCAGGGACACTGACAGGAATTTGGGTTCAGTGTCAGGGACACTGACTGGAATTGGGGTTCAGTGTCAGGGTGACTGACTGAAATTGGGGTTCAGTGTCAGGGTGACTGACTGGAATTGGGATTCAGTATCAGGGACACTGACAGGAATTAGGGATCATTGTGACTACACTGACTGGAATTGGGGTTCAGTATCATGGACACTGACTGGAATTGGAGTTCAGTGTCAGGGTGACTGACTGGAATTGGGATTCAGTATCAGGGACACTGACAGGAATTGGGGATCATTGTGACTACACTGACTGGAATTGGGGTTCAGTATCACAGACACTGACTGGAATTGGGGTTTACTATCACACATGCTGACTGGAATTGGGGTTCAATATCAGGGTCTATAACTGGAATTAGTGTTTGGTATTAAGACACTGACTGGAATTGGGGTTCAGTAACAGGGACACTGACTGGAATTGGGGTTCTGTATCACAGACGCTGACTGGAATTGGGGTTCAGTGTCAGCAAAACTGACTGGAATTGGGGTTCAGTATCACGGACACTGACTGGAATTGGGTTCAGTGTCAGAGACACTGACTAGAATTGGGGTTCAGTATCAGGGACTCTGACTGGAATTGGGGTTCAGTATCACAAACACTGACTGGAATTGGAGTTCAGAATCACAGATGCTGACTGGAATTGGGATTCAGTATCAGGGACACTGACAGGAATTTGGGTTCAGTGTCAGGGACACTGACTGGAATTGGGGTTCAGTGTCAGGGTGACTGACTGGAATTGGGATTCAGTATCAGGGACACTGACAGGAATTAGGGATCATTGTGACTACACTGACTGGAATTGGGGTTCAGTATCATGGACACTGACTGGAATTGGAGTTCAGTGTCAGGGTGACTGACTGGAATTGGGATTCAGTATCAGGGACACTGACAGGAATTGGGGATCATTGTGACTACACTGACTGGAATTGGGGTTCAGTATCACAGACACTGACTGGAATTGGGGTTTACTATCACACATGCTGACTGGAATTGGGGTTCAATATCAGGGTCTATGACTGGAATTAGTGTTTAGTATTAAGACACTGACTGGAATTGGGGTTCAGTAACAGGGACACTGACTGGAATTGGGGTTCTGTATCACAGACGCTGACTGGAATTGGGGTTCAGTGTCAGCAAAACTGACTGGAATTGGGGTTCAGTATCACGGACACTGACTGGAATTGGGTTCAGTGTCAGAGACACTGACTAGAATTGGGGTTCAGTATCAGGGACTCTGACTGGAATTGGGGTTCAGTATCACAGATGCTGACTAGAATTGGGGTTTGGCTGTCAATTGCTCACTCTTCCACTACAGCCCAACTGATAAGAATGCTCCTGTTCACATGTTAAGATATATATCCCAGTTCTGCTCCTGCATGTGAGCATTGTTTTATATCTAAAATAATGATAACCATCCATGTTTGAGAGGGTGACATTTCATCAGGACTCATTTCCAACATTTTGCTTCAAATATTACCCCTTCAGATGTACTTTAATAGTTACATCAGTGGTTTTGGTGTTACAGGAGCTGCCAATTAAAGGCATTCCATCCAACTTGAAGGTTTGTTCCTTTCGACTATCTGCTTATACCAGTGGATCCTTCTTGGCTAAACAGGTGAAATGGCGATCATCTCGCAGTCTGCCATGCATCACTGCATCTGGGAGGTGAGAGAACTGTACTTCTGGAGACGGGACTTCATTGTCTTCTCTTTAGACAGTAGTAGGAGGATCAGGTAAATGGCTTTGCCAAGGATAGTGGGCCTCCCCATGTTGGAAGGAGTCATTGACAGCATGCACATGGCTGTGTGGGTGTTACATTTCAATGGGGAGGTGCATCGATACCGCAGGGGATACCATTCACCCAACGTATAGTTAATGTGTAACCACTCTCAGAATATCATGTTGGTGAGTGCCTGCTTTCCTGACAGCAGTCATGACGCTTCCATCTTGTGCAAGTCTGCACCTTCACCAACCTTAGAGCTACCACATTGAGCTACGATATGGCTGCTCAGCCACATGGGCTAGTTGCTGTACACCTGACTGATGACACCCATTGGCAACCCCATCACCTGTGGTCAGCTCTCCTATGATGAGAGCCATGCTGCCAAGAGGAAGATCATTAAACAGACCATTAATATCCTGGTTCCACTCACTGGACGGCTTGGTTGGTGGGGGAGTGGGAGTCTTCCACTACTTGCTGAAGCTGGTGTGCTGATTTGTGCTGGTTGGCTGTATCCTCCACAACTTGGCCATCATGAGGGTACAGCCGTATCACCGAGAGAAGGAGGATGAAGAGGCATATCCATGTTGTGGACAGGCTGTTTGTGATTGTATCATCAGACTCTAGTTCCCTTGAATGAATCCCCAAATCCATGTTGTTTAACACCTCTCCACTTCACTAACCCTCTGTTATGGACCATCACAATATCCTTTTAGCCATAACCCAGAAATAAAAATCACCAAAAAAAAACATTCCAAACCAACATTATCTAGACAATACTCAACTGATCAGTGTTGTGCAGCCTGTTCTGTAGGTGCTTTTGCCTGATTTACTGCTCCTGCGCAGTGTTAGCCCAGTATCTGAGCATGGCTAGTGGAAGACTACTGAATAGCAATGGGGGAGACTGCAAATGGCCTTACAGAACACCCTCAAGCAGCTAGACATCCTAGCAAGAGCTAGAGCGTGAAAGTGAGCATGAAAGAGTGACAACAAGAGTGAGTGCGAGTGATGGAGAGCTAGAGAGACCAAGAACAAGAGTGAAGGTGAACATGAGTGAGAGAGAGATTGAGAGCAAAGATGAGCGATCAATAAAGAGATAGATTATGAGAGCAAGAGAGAGAGATGATGACAGAGAAAGACAAGATAAACAAGGTAGAGAAAGAGAAGAAGACAGGGAGACAGAGAAAGAGGAGAGACAGAGAAAAAATCTAGAAAGAGAGAAACAGAGAGAGAAAAAAGAGACAGAGAAAAAGACAGAGAGAAAGAGACAGAGGGAGTGAAAGAAAGAGTGAGAAATAAAAAAAGAAATACAAGAAATCAGAAAGAGACAGAAGGAGACAAAAGGATGGAAAGAGATAGGCCAGAATCATCCCAGATTTTCAATAAATGCGGTAAGTGAGTAAAGCAACATTTTACTCACTGGCTGCAATGGCGGTTTTTCACGCCGCATCATCCCAAACCCAGGAAACCTGGAAACATGCTGTTTCAATGGCGGGCAGGCTTGCATTCGTCCACCACACCATTACCTCGCCGCTTCATCATGCCGGGCACCATATTTAAAGTGCAGCTGTGCGCACACATCTCAATGCTTCCAGCCCACGCCTGCTGCACAGAAGAAATGGCCCCAAAAGGCAAGAAGACTGCAGTCCCCAGATTCAATGACATGTCCCTCGAGTGCATGGACGCAGTGGAAGCCTGCCGTGATGTCCTCTACCCCCACTTTTTCTGCAGGATGGTCACCAACATCCGGTTGGGAGGTCAGTGCCAACACCCTGCAAAGGAGGGACAGCCACCCAGTGCCACAAGAGGATGAATGATCTCCTCCATTCTGCCAGGGTAAGTTACTCTTCTCATCATTGTCAACTCACACTCACAAACCCATCACACATTCACAGGGCCCTCACACACTGCCAGTTCAAAAGATATCACCATTCACACTCTCACACACATATTCATTGTCCTCATTCCGTCTATGGAACCACTCACTACCCACACATGCCAGGCATACTTATCTTCTGGCCTGTTTATGAACATATGAACATACGAATTAGGAGATGGAGTAGACCACTCGAACCTTCGAGCCTGCTCTGCCATTCAATAGGATCACGGCTGATCTGAATGTCACCTCAATCCCACATTCCTGCCAACCCCCGATAATCTTTCACCCCCTTGTTAGTCAGGAATCTATCTAACTGTGCCTTAAAAATATTCAAAGACTCTGCTTCCACTGTCTTTTCGGCAAGAGAATTCCATAGTCTCTCAACCCTCTGTGAGTAAAGAACTTCTCCTCACCTCTGCCTTAAATGAATAACCCCTTATTTTTAAACAGTGACCTCCAGTTCTAGATTCTTCCACAAGAGGAAATATCCTTTCCACATCGACGTGGTCAAAATCCCTCAGGATCTTATATGTTTCAATCAAGTCGCCTTTACTCTTCTAAACTCCAGTGGATACAAGCCTAACCTGCCCAAACTTTCTTCATAAGATAACCCATCCCTTTCAGGTATTAATCTAGTAAACCTTCTCTGAACTGCTTTCAATGCATTTACATCGTCCTTAAAAAAGGAGAGCAATACTGTACACAGTATTCCTAATGTGGTTTCGCCAATGCCCTGTACAAGTAAAGCATAACCTCTCTACTTTTATAATCAATTCCCCCTCACAATAAATGATAACATTCTATTAGCTTTCTTAATTACCTGCTGTACCTGCATACTAACCTTTTGTGATTCATGCACTTGGACATCCAGATCCCGCTGAATTTCAGAGCTTGTCAATCTCTCAGTATTTAGATAACAAGCTTTTTTATTCTTCCTGCCAAAATAAACAATTTCACATTTGCCCACATTATGCTCCATTTGCCAGATTTTTGCCTCCTCACTTAACCTATCTATGTCGCTTTGTAGCTTCCTTACATCCTCTTCACAATTTACTTTCCCACCTATCTTTGTGTCATCAGCAAATTTACCAATCATTCCTTCTGTCCCTTCATCCAAGTTATTTGTATAAATTGTAAAAAGTCGAGGCCCCAGCACTGCTCCCTGTGGCACACCACTCATCACATCCTGCCAACCAGAAAAAGACCCATTTATTCCAACTCTCTGGTTCCTGTTGGATAGCCAATCTTCTATCCGTGCCAATATGTTACCCCCTACACCATGAGCTTTATTTTCCACAATTACCTTTGATGTGGGCACCTTATCAAATGTGTTATGGAAACCTTACATTCTCTTCACCTCTATTCATGCAGGACAAGCTGGCACACAACAAGAGGGAGATGTTGCAGACCAGTGGAGGAATTCCTGACATCAAGGTCCTCACGGACTTTGAAAACAGAGCCATCCAGTTGGCTGGCGAGGATCTGGACTGTTCCTGTGCTGATGGTGAGGTCGGTGCTGCTGTACCGAGTGAGGGTCCGGCAATGCAACATCTATCAAACAAACTTGCTGTGAGTGATGTGTCCTGTTTCACAGGCAACTGCCATGCATTAATTATCTCTACTTGCTCTTGCAGGCACATCTGGGAAACAGCTGAGGGGGTCCAAAACCCAGGGCCTCCAATCAAAGCCCGAAGGAAGCTCAGAAGAGAAATATGCTGAAACTCTCCATGAAAACCCATCACAGCATTCACCACACCCTCCACCAGTGCAGACACAAACACTCTTTGGGACCCAGCTTTCGAGTAGGCTCTGGATCACAATCTAATGAGCACATCGCACTTTCTAATCTACAGCAGGCATGGCAGGGGCTTCCCTGGTGTCCAGCATTCGGAGGACTACTGGAGACCAGAAATTTGCGGAGCCCAAGGCAGATGATGAACCTCTGGGCTCGGTCATGTCACAGTTGCTGGAGGTGCGAATGCAAGCTCGGGAACATCAGGACAGGATGCCCGCTGCACTCCTCAGATGGCAAAGCACGATGGAGGAGTCCATCCACCTTCAGACTGAGGCATGCCAATACACCGAGGTCAACACTGATAGAATGGCAGCTGCCATGGAGACCTTGGTCCAGGACGTCGCTCCTGCACTGTGGGTGAACTCCATCATGAACGCCACAGTTGGCCTCTGATTGTGTCTGCGCAAGAGGGGTGTGGGGCATCTCGGTCTCACTCCAGCTACCCATTCTTCTCAAGGAGTCAGCCAGGGAACCTCGGGCACCCATAGGAAGGAGGATCAACAGGTGTACAACCTGGGGTTAGTCATCCAGGTGACTCCAGGAATGACCAGCCCATCCGAATCCCCTCTCCCTGTGATCTCAGCAGCTCCAACTCCACAGGCCGAGGAGGGTGTCACTGCCTCACATCAGGACCCTGAAAGCAGGCTGGGGCCCTCCAGGTCTCAGTCCTCCAGAGGAGGCCCGGCAAGGTCATACAGACAGGGCGTCACAGTCAGTAGGCTGACTCCATCTCTGCTGTGGGTGTCCGAGGAGAACCAAGACGCAGCAGCAGGGTTAGGAAAGTTAAGATGTAACTCTTTTGACTACAAACATGTTTCCATCTGTTTTCAGATGAAGTTACATTGTTTCATAGTTTGCTATTGTGAGATGTAACTCTTTCGAGTACAAACCCGTTTCCATCTGTTTCAGATGAAGTTACATTGTTTCATGGTTTGCCATTGTGAGATTTGAATTCTTGATCTTGGGGTTACAAACCCAGTACCATAACCACTTGGCTATTTAGGCCAAGCTTATTGTGAGATGTACCTCTTTCGAGTACAAACCCATTTCCATCTGTTTCAGATGAAGTTACATTGTTTCATAGTTTGCCATTGTGAGATTTGAACGCTTGATCTTGGGGTTACAAGCCCAGTACCATAACCACTTGGCTATTTAGGCCAAGCTTTAAATGTGGAGACCATAACTGCGCACAGTATTCCAGATGTGGTCCCACCAAACTCTGTACAATTGTAACTCTTTCGAGTACAAACTCGTTTCCATCTGTTTCAGATGAAGTTACATTGTTTCATAGTTTGCCATTGGGTGATTTGAACTCTTGATCTTGGGGTTACAAGCCCAGTACCATAACCACTTGGCTATTTAGGCCAAGCTTATTGTGAGATGTAACTCTTTTGAGTACAAACCTGTTTCCATCTGTTTCAGATGAATTTACATTGTTTCATAGTTTTGCCATTGTGAGATTTGAACTCTTGATCTTGGGGTTACAAACCCAGTACCATAACCACTTGGCTATTTAGGCCAAGCTTATTGTGAGATGTAACTCTTTCGAGTACAAACACGTTTCCATCTGTTTATACAGATGAGGTTACATTGTTTCATAGTTTGCCATTGTGAGATTTGAACTCTTGATCTTGGGGTTACAAACCCAGTACCATAAACACTTGGCTATTTAGGCCAAGCTTATTGTGAGATGTAACTCTTTCGAGTACAAACCTGTTTCCATCTGTTTCAGATGAAGTTACATTGTTTCATAGTTTACCAGTGTGAGATTTGAACTCTTGATCTTGGGGTTACAAACCCAGTACCATAACCACTTGGCTATTTAGGCCAAGCTTATTGTGAGATGTAACTCTTTCGAGTACAAACCCGTTTCCATCTGTTTCTGATGAAGTTACGTTGTTTCATAGTTTGCCATTGTGAGATTTGAACTCTTGATCTTTGGGTTACAAACCCAGTACCATAACCACTTGGCTATTTAGGCCAAGCAAAAGCATGGTCAACTGCTATCAGCTCTTTTGAGTACAAACCCATTTCCATCTGTTTCAGATGAAGTTACATTGTTTCATAGTTTGCCATTGTGAGAGTTGAACTCTTGATCTTGGGGTTACAAACCCAGTACCATAACCACTTGGCTATTTAGGCCAAGCTTATTGTGAGATGTAACTCTTTCGAGTACAAACACGTTTCCATCTGTTTATACAGATGAGGTTACATTGTTTCATAGTTTGCCATTGTGAGATTTGAACTCTTGATCTTGGGGTTACAAACCCAGTACCATAACCACTTGGCTATTTAGGCCAAGCTTATTGTGAGATGTAACTCTTTTGAGTACAAACCCATTTCCATCTGTTTCAGATGAAATTACATTGTTTCATAGTTTGCCATTGTGAGATTTGATCTCTTGACCTTGGGATTACAAACCCCACACCATAACCACTTGGCTATTTAAGCCAAGCTTTATTGTGAGATGTAACTCTTTCGAGTACAAACCCGTTTCCATCTGTTTCAGATGAAGTTACATTGTTTCATCGTTTACCATTGTGACATTTGAACTCTTGATCTTGGGGTTACAAACCCAGTACCATAACCACTTGGCTATTTAGGCCAAGCCTTTTACAAACATGTTTCCATCTGTCATTTCAGATGAAGTTACATTGTTCCATAGTTTGCCATTGTGAGATTTGAACTCTTGATCTTTGGGTTACAAACCCAGTACCATAACCACTTGGCTATTTAGGCCAAGCTTATTGTGAGATGTAACTCTTTTGAGTACAAACCCATTTCCATCTGTTTCAGATGAAATTACATTGTTTCATAGTTTGCCATTGTGAGATTTGATCTCTTGACCTTGGGATTACAAACCCCACACCATAACCACTTGGCTATTTAAGCCAAGCTTTATTGTGAGATGTAACTCTTTTGAGTACAAACCCATTTCCATCTGTTTCAGATGAAGTTACATTGTTTCATAGTTTGCCATTGTGAGATTTGAACTCTTGATCTTGGGGTTACAAACCCAGTACCATAACCACTTGGCTATTTAGGCCAAGCCGTTACAAACCCAGTACCATAACCACTTGGCTATTTAGGCCAAGCTTATTGTGAGATGTAACTCTTTCGAGTACAAACACGTTTCCATCTGTTTATACAGATGAGGTTACATTGTTTCATAGTTTGCCATTGTGAGATTTGAACTCTTGATCTTGGGGTTACAAACCCAGTACCATAAACACTTGGCTATTTAGGCCAAGCTTCAAACCTGTTTCCATCTGTTTCAGATGAATTTACATTGTTTCATAGTTTTTTGCCATTGTGAGATTTGAACTCTTGATCTTGGGGTTACAAACCCAGTACCATAACCACTTGGCTATTTAGGCCAAGCTTAAATCAACAATGGTTTCATGGTCACCATTGAACTTTTAATTCCAGATCTATCTGCCATGGTGGGATTTGAACCCAGGTCCCCAGAATATTATCCTGGGTCTTTTGGTTATTAGTCCAATAACAATATCACTGCACCATCACCTCCTCCCTCAAAATTGTTTGTTTTTTTTTATAGTTTGCCATTGTGAGATTTGAACTCTTGATCTTGGGGTTATAAGCCCAGTACCATAACCACTTAGCTATTTAGGCCAAGCCCCAAAGCATGGTCAACTGCTATCAGCTCTTTTGAGTACAAACCCATTTCCATCTGTTTCAGATGAAGTTACATTGTTTCATAGTTTGCCATTGTGAGAGTTGAACTCTTGATCTTGGGGTTACAAACCCAGTACCATAACCACTTGGCTATTTAGGCCAAGCTTATTGTGAGATGTAACTCTTTCGAGTACAAACCTGTTTCCATCTGTTTCAGATGAATTTACATTGTTTCATAGTTTTTGCCATTGTGAGATTTGAACTCTTGATCTTGGGGTTACAAACCCAGTACCATAACCACTTGGCTATTTAGGCCAAGCTTATTGTGAGATGTAACTCTTTCGAGTACAAACACGTTTCCATCTGTTTATACAGATGAGGTTACATTGTTTCATAGTTTTTGCCATTGTGAGATTTGAACTCTTGATCTTGGGGTTACAAACCCAGTACCATAACCACTTGGCTATTTAGGCCAAGCTTATTGTGAGATGTAACTCTTTCGAGTACAAACACGTTTCCATCTGTTTATACAGATGAGGTTACATTGTTTCATAGTTTGCCATTGTGAGATTTGAACTCTTGATCTTGGGGTTACAAACCCAGTACCATAAACACTTGGCTATTTAGGCCAAGCTTTAAAACTTACAACACCCCGCTTGGGGCTCGAACCCACGACCCTGACATTAAAAGTCTCATGCTCTACCGATTGATCTAGCCAGGAATATTTATGAAATTACATTGTTTCATAGTTTGCCATTGTGAGATTTGATCTCTTGACCTTGGGATTACAAACCCCACACCATAACCACTTGGCTATTTAAGCCAAGCTTTATTGTGAGATGTAGCTCTTTCGAGTACAAACACGTTTCCATCTGTTCCCATTCAGATGAGGTTACATTGTTTCATAGTTTGCCATTGTGAGATTTTTGAACTCTTGATCTTGGGATTACAAACCCCACACCATAACCACTTGGCTATTTAAGCCAAGCTTTATTGTGAGATGTAACTCTTTCGAGTACAAACCCATTTCCATCTGTTTCAGATGAAGTTACATTGTTTCATAGTTTGCCATTGTGAGATTTGAACTCTTGATCTTGGGGTTACAAACCCAGTACCATAAACACTTGGCTATTTAGGCCAAGCTTTAAAACTTACAACACCCCGCTTGGGGCTCGAACCCACGACCCTGACATTAAAAGTCTCATGCTCTACCGATTGATCTAGCCAGGAATATTTATGAAATTACATTGTTTCATAGTTTGCCATTGTGAGATTTGATCTCTTGACCTTGGGATTACAAACCCCACACCATAACCACTTGGCTATTTAAGCCAAGCTTTATTGTGAGATGTAGCTCTTTCGAGTACAAACACGTTTCCATCTGTTCCCATTCAGATGAGGTTACATTGTTTCATAGTTTGCCATTGTGAGATTTTTGAACTCTTGATCTTGGGATTACAAACCCCACACCATAACCACTTGGCTATTTAAGCCAAGCTTTATTGTGAGATGTAGTTGCACAGTCTGGGCACAGGTGTTAATCACTTGTACATAATGTTCACTCTAGTCAATAAACTCTCAACAATGTCTCCCTGACCATGGCTCCTTGTTCTGATGAGCAGTGTTCATGTCACTCAGATGTGAACGCTTTCTGCACAATATAAAGGCAGGTGTCTCAGTCCAGGGCCATCTTCCCGAAATTAATGGTCCGGCCTCACACTCCCTGGGCACATTACTGGTGCCTGCACCTCAACGTTGCTTGTTACTGCTGCCAGAATGTCATGGGAAGGTGTCCCATTGTTCCTCAGAACTTCCTAATGCCATGCCATTCATTGACTACTTCCTTGTCAAATGACTCCTTCCAAAGTGTATCACCTCACACTTTTCAGCGTTAAATTCCATCTGCCACTTATCTGCCCATTTGACCATCCCATCTATATCTTCCTATAGCCCAATTCACTTAACCTCACTGTTAACCACCTGGCCAATCTTTGTGTCATCTACAAAATTTCTAATCCTACCCCCCACATAGTCATCTATGTAATTTATATAAATGACAAATAATAGGGGACCCAGCACAGATCCCTGTGGTATGCCACTGGACACTGGCTTCCTGTCACAAAAGCATCCTTCGGTCATCACCCTCTGTCTCCTACAACTAAGCCAATTTTGAATCCACGTTATTAAATTACCCTGCATCCCATGTGCATTTGCCTTCTTTATAAGTCTCCCATGTGGGAACTTTTCAAAGGCTTTGCTGAAATCCATATAAACTACATTAACTGCACTACCCTCATCTACACCTAATCACCTCCTGAAAAAATTAAATCAAATTTGTTAGGCATGACCTTCCTCTGACAAAGCCATGCTGACTATCCCTGATCAAACCTTGCCTCTCCGACTGGAGATAGATACTCTCCTTCAGAACTTTCTCCAATAGTTTCCCTACCACTGAGGTGAGACTCACTGGCCTGTAGTTCCCTGGTTTATCTCTACAACCCTTCTTCAATAGTGGAATCACATTAGCTGTTCTCTAGTCCTTTGGCACCTCCCCTGTGGCCAGAGAGGAATTAAAAATTTGGGTCAAAGCCCCTGCGATCTCCTCCCTTGCCTCCCTCAGCAGTCTGGGACACAAATCATCTGGACCTGGAGATTTGTCCACATATAAGCCTGCCAACACCTCCAATACCTTGTCACTCCCTATATCAATTTGATTAAGAACCTTGTAGTCTCTCTCCCCGAGTTTGATACCTTCATCCTCATTCTCTTGGGTGAAGACAGACGTGATGCAATCATTCAACACTCTACCAATGTCCTCTGGCTCCACCCATAGATTGCTGTCTTTGTCACCTCCGAGGACCTCCTCACCCTTATCACCGACGATGCCCTCCTCATTGGAGGAGACATCCAGCTCCTGTATTTCCTAGTCAGCCAGCTCCTCTCCCCGTTGCAATGCTAGGTCATAAAGGGCGCAGCAGGTGACGACGATGCGTGACTCCCTCTGCGGACTGTATTGCAGGGAGCCACCAGGTCCAGGCACCTGAAACTCATTTTGAGTATCCTGATTGTTTGGTGAAAGTTGCAGCATGAGTCTCGTTATACCGCTGCACGGGTGTCATCAACCATGTCCTCTGTGGGTAGCCCTTGTCCCCAAGGAGCCATCCCTGCAGCCTCTGTGGCCCCTGAAAGATGTCAGGGATCTTTGACCGACTGAGAATGTGGAAGTCGTGGACATACCCTGGAAACCGTGCGCAGGCCTGCAGGCTGCGTTTCTGCTGGTCGCACACCAGCTACACGTTCAACAAATGGAAGCCCCTGCGGTTGACTTAGTTGACTGTTTGTTGCAAAGGAGATCCACGGGGTGCAGTCGATTTTACCTTGTACCTGTGGGAAACCTGAGATCTGGGCAAATCCAATCGCTTTTACATCCTGGCTCTCCTGGTCCCGGGCGAAATGCACAAAATTGTGTGTCCTCGCAAAGATGGCATCTGTGACCTCATGGATTCATTTATGGGTGGAAGTTTGTGATATTCCACAGAGGTCACCTGTGAAGCCCTGAAAGGAGCCACTGGCGTAAAAATTGAGTGCTGCTTCACTTTCACAGACACTGGCAGTGGATGCCTTCCATGTCCCCTTGGCGCCAAGTCTTGCAGCAGGTGGCAGATGTGACCGATTAGTTTCCTAGACATGTGCAGTCTTCGGCGGCACTGGCTCTTGGTCATCAGCAGGAACGAAAGACGGCATCTATAGACCCTGGGTCTACGTATGTGCCGACCAGCAATGGCTCGCTGTGGCTCTTCAGCAGCATGTGCAGGAGCCCCAGCCACCCTTTCTTCTTGAGGCTGCTGCTCCTGCCTCTGCACAGCCAGCAGCCTTTGTTGCTCTCCTCTCCTTTGTCTCCATTCTCGTTATGCCACGAGGCATGCAGCTAGTTCACAGGCTCCATGCTCCTGATGTACTCCTGCTGCAGGATGGAAGAGAGACCCGTGGGTTGGCTTGGGTACACCTAGAACCTCTCTTGGTTAAGTCTGTAGGTCCTTTATTGCATCCCGGAGAGTTCTGGCCACCACTTCAACGGCCAGAGTTTAGTGCGCTGCATGGCTGCCCGAAACCCCACCCTCCTCCGCTCCACTCCATCTGACCGATTGGTGGCAGCTTTGCCCTCTGGGCTGCATGCTGTGCTCTCAGCTCAGGCACAGGCATTCTCCTAACCCGCACTGCAAGGCTGCACTGTCAGTTTGAACCGTGGGCGAGACTGGTCCAAACCAGGATGATGTCATTGCAAGGGGCTGTGAGCGCCTCCTCCAGTGACTGCTCCATGGCCAACTTTAGCAAGGAGCTTGTACAATGTGCCCAGTCGCCCAACTGTTCTGCAGTCCACTAAGATGCTCATTAGTTTGCACCCAAAGGGTGAGAAATTCTGGAGCACTTAGTGGTACTTTCAGGCCTCTGCCTTGCTTGGGTGGGCAGATAAAGTGGAGACCCGACTCCAGTCATACCAATGTGGCTGCGTCTGAACAGACTCGGCTGCAGAGGAATTGTCACTTTACACAAGGTTTCCCTAATGCGTGGCTGCTTCTCCACCCCCCCACCACTCCATGTGCTTGTGCACTATCTTCAACCGTAGGGCAGCCTTTGCCCTCATGCTTCAGTCACCTCAACTGCAGGGCAGCCCTTGCCCCCCAAGCCTCTAACATGCCACAACCTTGAAGTTCAACAGGCGAACTGGGCAAGCGCTGCACAATGTTACTGTTTACTCACCTCCGAGTTTCCCTCAAAGTGCAGCCCGCAAAGCACACGCCTTATATATGCTGCTATATGTCAGCGGGTGGATGATCCAGTTGGCGGGGGTGGGGGTCGGTGGGGGCTGGCTTTATAATGATATGCAGTTTTATTACATTATTTTATTATAAATGCGGTCTGCCGTCAACAGGCTGAGCGGACAACTGCAAACCGGTTTCGTGACATCGTGAAAACGATGTTTAGCCTTCTCACCAGATTGTCCACTCACGCTGCTGAGTACATCTGACGCCAACTGGCATGAGTGATTCTGCCCTGAGAGAGACGTAAAGAGAGATAGAGGGATGAAAGAGGGAGAAACGGAAGAAGAGATACAAAAAGAAAGCAAGACAAAGAGAGGGAGAGGCAGATAAAGGCCCTGTTATTATGACACAGCTGATGGTAAAGGCTGAGTTGTTCAAATCCTAGAGGGAAACTTGAAACATTTTTGCAATTTGTATGTTTCGAGATGCAGACTTTGAATTCAGTAGTAATAAGACCACCGAGTCTCAAGAGGCTTTTTATAAAACTAAATTAAACATTTATTAATACAAGAAAGATTGTAAACACATACATATGTCTACAAAAATCCCCTAATTAATCTGACTCTCAGTTACACCCCCGTTAAGGCAACAGTAAATCTCATAGATTTAACAGATACCTGGCAGAGCACACCCTGGACAGTCACATTCAAAATGAGATTCTTTTAGCTCTGGGCCCTTGCTGACAGACTTGAGGCTTACAGTTCGGAGGCTTCTCACACTTGTTGGATCTTAAAATGCCTCTACACACAATCTTCTTTCTCCTTTATACATATCTTTCTCTTTGAATATAAATTTCCCGTTGTATCACTAGGCTTTTAACTTTATCTCTTCTAACAATAAGATCCTTTCATCCCACCAATTTTATTAGTAAGCTGGAAAAAATAAACACATTGCTTGGCATCTTCTTGCTAGGTGCAACATTTCACCCGCAGTCTTGAATGGTTTCTTTTAACAAATGAAAATTTACACTTTACCTTCAAACCTCTTTATGTTGACCTAATTAACATCTCAAAACTACTATACATCAAAGCATCCAGACTAGCTGTCTTTAATCCAATTAGGATACACACAGACACACACATAGAGTTGAATTTCCCTCCCATCAGGGAGGAAGTTGAAGGGCGGGCGCACACAGGTGTGCTTCTGATCAGTGCCCCCAATTGGGGGCATGGCCACACAGAAGCGCTATGCTTCAGGGAAATATAAACCAGTTAGCCTAACATATGTTGTTGGGAAATTACTAGAATATGTAATTAATGATAGGGGGACTGAACACCTTGAAAATATTAAGCAAATCACAGAAAAAGAGTAGGTCATGCCTGACGAACCTGATTGAATCCTTTGAAGAAATGACTAAACTAGTGGACAGAGGAATGTCTCTGGATGTTATTTCTATGGACTTCCAGAAGGTATTAATGAAGTCCCTCTTAATAGACTATTAGCATAGAATTGAGGATAAATTATTGTCCTGGTTAGGAAATTGGCTCAGATAGTGTTGGGATAATGAGAAGGTACTCTAATTGGACTCGTGTCCCACAAGGATCTCTGTTGCAGCCTCAACTATTCACTCTATTTATTAATGATTTTAATGATGGGATAGAAAGCCACATATCCAAATTTGCCAATGGCACAAAAATAGGTGAAATTGTAAACAGTGTAAATGGAAGCATAATATTACAGACATATTGATGGATTAAGTGAATGGGCAAATTGTGGCAAATGGATTTCAATATTGGCAATGTTTGGGACCTTAATTAAACAGGGAACTTTCTAAACAGTGAAAAGCTAGAAACAGTGCAAGTCCAAAGAGACTTGGGATTCCAGGTACATAGATCATTAAAGTGTCATGAACAGGTACAGAGAATAATCAAAAAGGTTAATGGAATGCTGGCCTTTCTTTATCTAGAATAGAATGGAAGGGGTAGAAGTCACGCTTTAGCTATACAAAGCTCTGATTAGACCACACCTAGAGTCACAGTGAGCAGTTCTGGGCACAACACCTTAGGAAGTATATAGCGGCTTTGAATGGAGAACAGTGTAGATTTACCAGAAAGATACCCTGGCCCAACCATCTTCAGCTGCTTCATCAATGACCTTCCTTCCCTCATAAGATCAGAAGTGGGGATGTTCGCTGATGATTGTACAATGTTCAGCACCATTTGCAACTCCTCAGGTATTGAAACATTCCTTTTCCAAATGCAGCAAGACCTGGACAATATCCGTACTTGGGCTGACAAGTGGCAAGTAACATTTGTGCCACCAAGTGCCAGGTAATGACCATCTCCAACAAGAGAAAATTTAACCATCACCTTGACATTCAATGACATTACCATCACTGAATCCCTCACTATCAACATTCTGGGGGCTACCATTGACCAGAAACTGAACTGGACTAGCCATATAAATACTGTAGCTACAGGAGCAGGTCAGAGGCTGGGAATTCTGCACTGAGTAACTCACCTCCTGACTTTCCAAAGCCTGTCCACCATCTACAAGGCACAAGTCGGGAGTGTGATGGAATTGTCTCCACTTGCCTGGATAAGTGCAACTCCAACACCACTCAAGAAGCTAGACACCATCCAGGACAAAGCAGCCTGCTTTACAAACATTCACTCCCTCCACCATCGACACATATTGGCAGCAGTGTGTACCATCAACAAGATGCACTGCAGGAAGTCACCAAGGTTTCTTAGACAGCACCTTCCAAACCCATGACTGCCATCATCTAGAAGGACAAGGGCAACAAACACATGGGAACATCACCACCAGCAAATTCCCCTCCAAGCCACTTATCATCCTGACTTGGAAATATATCACCATTCTGTTACTGTCGCTGGGTCAAAATCCTGGAACTCCCTCCCCCTAACATCACTGTGGGTGTACCCACACCACAGGGACTACAGCGGTTCAAGAAGGCACCTCACCACCACCTTCTCAAGGGCAACTAGGGATGGGCAATAAAAGCTGGCCCAGCCAGTGAAGCCCAGAAACCCCATGAATGAATTAAAAAAAAACACACACGCACGTACAGAGTTAGGTCACAGATCAGCCATGATCTCATTGAATGGCAGAACAGGTTTAAAGAGCTAAATGGTCATCTCCTGTTTCTATGTTCCTATCCTTGGACCCCATTTACCCATCTTCTCCCCATATCCCTCAACACCACCCAGTACACGCACTCAGGAACAGGGATCGTTCAGGTTTCTGGGCCTGTTACCATCTCAACCACCAATTTATCGAGATAAGTTAACTAAACAGGGAGCAGCAGTTGGTTCGGGATCTTTCTGACCTGTGTGGTTCAAGTGGTAAAGAGATTACCCAGTATGGGAGCCCTGCCTCAAAACCTTTTAAATTTTTTTTGTAGTTAAGAATTCTTGAATCATGTGATGGCGCTTATGGTAAGACTATTTACTATAGCATTCCTTGTATTGGGCTTTTAAAGGCTCAACGTCAGAAAGACAAATTGCTGTTGGAAATTTCACTGATTGCAAGAAATAGCTAACAAGAACCAAGGGATTTTAAACCCCATACAATATTTCAATCCTGGCAGTATTTTAATCCGTGAACACAAATTCTACATCATCAAAAATTGCATCTTATATAATAATCCGTTGCAGCATGTTTCACTTGCTCCAGTCATAAGTGCGATTCAGTTGACATTTTAAAGTTTTTACAAGACAGCAACATTTAAAAATAACCATGTTTTCAAATACTGAGTGCAACTATCTTGGTGAAGAAGCCTGGCCAGAGTCAGTAAGCAGCGACTACTCCCCTCCCTTCTCTCTTCCTCTAATTCCTCACAGCTCCCCTCTCGCCTCCCTTCCTTCCCTATCATACATCTAATTCCCTAATTCCTTCCCACATCCCTCCCTTTCGTCCTCCCCTTCTCTCCTCTTCCCTACCTCCCTATTATCCTCCACCCCTCCCCTTACTTCCCTTTCCTTCCATCTTCCTCCACTTCCCTTCATTCCCCTCCTCCACCCTCATTTCCCCTTTCCCTGCTTCCCTCATCTCCTCTCCTCTCCCCATCTCCCTCCAATTTCCTCATCTCGCCTCCTGCCCTTTCCGCTCGCCTCCTCTTTCCTATGTTCCTTTCATTTTCTCCTTTCAATCCCCTCCTGGTCTCTATAAAACACATTGCTGGTCACTATAAGACACATTGCTGGTCGCTATTAGACACATTGCTGGTCAATATAAGACACATTGGTGGTCACTATAAGACATTGCTCATCTCCATAATACACATTGCTGCTTACTATAAGACACATTGCTGACCCTCGAAGACACATTGTCGGTTCCTATAAGATAATTTGCTGGTCTCGATAAGTTGCTGGTCTCTTTAAGGCACATTGTTGGTCTCTATAAGACACATTGCTGGTCACTATAAGACACATTGCCGGTTGCTATTAGACACATTGCCGGTTGCTATTAGACACATTGCCGGTTGCTATTAGACACATTGCCGGTCACTATAAGACACATTGCCAGTTACTATAAGATACATTGCTGGTTACTATAAGACAATATTGCTGGTCTCTATAAGACACATTGCTAGTCTTTATAAGACACATTGCTGACCTCTAAGACACATTGTTGGTTCCTATAAGATAATTTGCTGGTCTCTATAAGTTGCTGGTTCCTTTAAGACACAATGCTGGTCTCTATAAGACACATTGCCGGTCACAATAAGACACATTGCTGGTCTAACACATATAGCTGGTCTCTATAAGACACATTGCTGATCACAATAAGACACATTGCTGGTCTAACACACATAGCTGGTCTCTATAAGACACATTGATGGTCACAATAAGACACATTGCTGGTCTAACACACAAAGCTGGTCTCTATAAGACAAATTGCTGGTCACAATAAGACACATTGCTGGTCTAACACACATAGCTGGTCTCTATAAGACACATTGCTGACCCTCTAAGACATTGTCGGTTCATATAAAATAATTTGCTGGTCTATTTAAGATAACTTGCTGGAACCTTTAAGACAGTTTGCTGGTTCCTATAAGATGTGCTGCTCAACCTATAAGACACGTGGCACGGAAATTTCTCTCCATGTTGCCACAATGGGGTACACTGTCCTGTCAGCTGCTTCCAGCACTCCATCCTGGAAAGGCTGGTGGTATGGGTGCCCTCAGCATGAGTCAGATGGTTCTGAAGTGGCACTATCCTGACATCACACAGACCAGCCAGCTGATGCCACATTGGAATACCTCCTTTGGGCCAAGTAATGTATTAGACCAGGTGTTCAGCTGCAGGATGGGTCCTCCAGCAGCTTTATTAAAGGGACAGTCGGCAAGTAGCAGGTGTGGAGCTTTTGACTTGCTTTAGACTGAATTTGTGGAAGCATTGTGGTGGGTTTTTGAAGTTTTTTTTGGCAGTTGGTGCTGACAGTTAGGGAGGATAGAAGAATACCTGAACCAGGTATGGGGGCAGCTGTTGCAGTGCCTGTAACATGACCAGGACATGGAGTGGAGAATGCAGAGAGGGAAAGCTCTGTGAAGAGGGAGGAAAAGGAGGAAGGTTCTACACAGAAGCCACTACCCAGCAATTGTTTTCAGAGAGGAGTTCTCTGACCTTCACCTGACCCAGGAGCAATGCCTAAGGTGACCCAGGTTCAACAAAGAAGTGGCCACTGTTTTCTGCGACTTTCTGCAACCCAAACTGGAGCCTTACACTAGGACAAGGTAGGCTCTGCTAGTGGCAAACAATAATCACCATCTCCCTCAATAGTTATGCCTCCAGGTCCTTCCAGGCAGGCTCAGAAGACACTGCCAACAGTATGCCATTCATCGCAGCAACAGAGAGGTGACCGAGGTCACATATACCAATAAGGGGCATCTCATCATCTTGGCCAGGAGGGACAAGCATGGGCAAGAGGGCATGTGGCTTCATCAGGATAGCAAGACTCCAGATGGGGCAGGGCACCATCGACTACAAGCACGGATTTTCCAGGCTCTCTGGGTCAATGAGGGAAGTTACAGAAACTGCAGTGGCTCCTATTCGATAAATGTGCAGTTGACATGCTGCCACGCCAAGAGCTTCATCTCCGCCAATGTCTGCTACCCTGGCAGCAGCCAAGATGCATTTGTCTGTGCCAGTTAACCATAGTCACTGTCTTGGGCCCTCCTGGAAAAAAACAGGGGCTGGCTGCTGGTGACGAGGGCTACTCCTTCTGTACAAGGCTGATGATCCCTTCCGCTATCCCACCACATGAGTAGAGTGGGTCTTTCGTGAGAGCCATAAACCACCTGGAGCATGGATCAGCCTCCTAAAGCAATGGTAATAACTGCCTTTTGATCAGTTTTGGGAGGGTGGCGGCAGGGGAGGTGGGGTGATGTGGTGATGGGGGAGCATTACACTACAGTCCAGAGAAGATCTCCAAGTTTGTTGGCAGTCTGCTGCATCCTCCACAACCTGGTCATTATGGGTGATCAGGAGATCATCTCAGGAGGAGGAAGAACAGGAGGAGGAAGGGAGGAGGCATCCTTGATGCCTTGTAACCAGATGAGCTGTCAGAGAGTAGATTATGAAGCTCTGCTTCCACAGAGACAACTTCCCCAAGCCAACAAGGACCCACCGTTACATCCACCTCAGAGAGGTGGTGGCTTGGCGGCATTGTCACTGGATTAGAATAATGCTCTGGGACCTGGGTTCAAATCGCATCACAGCAGATGGTGAAATTTGAATTAAATAAAAATCTGGAATTAAAAGTCTAATGATGACCATGAAACAGGTGTCGTAAAAACCCATCTAGTTCACTAATGTCCTTTAGGAAGGCAATCTGCCACCCTTACCTGGTCTGTCCTACATGTGACGCCCAGACAACAATGGGGGTTGACTCTTAAATGTCCCCTAGCAAGCCACTTAGTTGTATTAAACTGCTAGAAAGTCTAAAGGAATGGCCTTAATAACACTGTGGGTGTACATGGACTGCAGCAGTTCAAGAAGGCAGCTCACCACCACCTTCTCAAGGGCAATTAGGGATGGACAATAAATGTTGGCCTAGCCAGCAAAGCCCACATCCTGTGAACAAATAGGGGAAAAAAAAACGTCGCCTCATCATCCCTTGGCCAGATCCAACAACAAATACTTTCATGTAACATAAGATATTCACCCTTGTGCAATCCCCGAGTGCTGATCTGGCGGATGCCTTTGCCTGTCCTGAAGCCCTACACAGTGTTATCCCAGTGGCTGCAGCATGGCTGGCAGAAGGCTATTGATTTTCAATGGGGTGTCTGCAGATGGCTTTGCAGCTTGACCATAATTGGCTCCGAATTCTCCAGTGAAACCTGACTTCACTGTAGAGCTCTCATAGGGTATCCCTGAGAACTGGGTATGAAGACTGGTGCTTGGCACTGGGTATGCACACTGCTCTGGGTACTGTGTGTGAATACTGTCCTGCGTACTGGGCATGTATCATGGCTGTGGGTACTGGTTATGTATACGGTCCTGGGTATGTATACTGCTCTGTGTATCTGGGTATGTATACTGCCCTGGGTGGGTACTGGTTATGTATACGATCCTGGGTATGTATACTGCTCTGTGTATCTGGGTATGTATACTGCCCTGGGTATTGGATATGAATAATGGCTCTGTGTACTGGGTGTTCATACTACTTTGGGTACTGGGTATGAATACTGCCCTGGGTAATGGGTGTCAATATTGCTGTGGGTACTGGTTATATGTAATGGCTCTGTGTACTGGAGTTTATACTGCTCTGGGTCCTGGGTGCATATACTGATCTGGGTACTGGGTGTGTATACTGCTCTGAGTACTGGGTATGTATACTGCCCTGGATACTGGGTGTGTATAACTGCTCTGGGTACTGGGTGTGTATACTGCTTGGGGTACTGGGTATGTATGCTGCTCTGGGTACTGGGTCTGTCTACTGCTCTGGGTACTGGGCAGGTATACTGCTCTTGGTACAGGGTATGTATACTGTTCTGGGTACTGGGTATGTATAACTGCTCTTGGCACTGGGTATATATACTGCTCTGGGTACTGGGTATGTATAACTGCTCTTGGTACTGGGTATGTATAACTGCTCTTGGCACTGGGTATGTATACTGCTCTGGGTGCTGGGTATATATACTGCTCTGGGTACTGGGTATGTATAACTGCTCTGGGTACTGGGTATGTATAACTGCTCTGGGTACTGGGTATGTATACTGTTCTGGGTACTGGATATGTATAACTGCTCTGGGTACTGGGTATGTATAACTGCTCCTGGTACTGGGTAGGTATAACTGCTCTTGGCACTGGGTATGTATACTGCTCTGGATGCTGGGTATATATACTGCTCTGGGTACTGGGTATGTATCACTGCTCTGGGTACTGGGTATATATACTGCTCTGGGTACTGGGTATGTATTACTGCTCTGGGTACTGGGTATGTATAACTGCTCTGGGTACTGGGTATGTATAACTGCTCTGGGTACTGGGTATGTATACTGTTCTGGGTACTGGGTATGTATACTGTTCTGGGTACTGGGTATGTAAAACTGCTCTTGGTACTGGGTATGTAAAACTGCTCTTAGTACTGGGTATGTATAACTGCTCTGGGTACTGGGTATGTATAACTGCTCTGGGTACTGGGTATGTATAACTGCTCTGGGTACTGGGTATGTATAACTGCTCTGGGTACTGGGTATGTATAACTGCTCTGGGTACTGGATATGTATAACTGCTCTTGGTACTGGGTATGTATAACTGCTCTGGGTACTGGGTATGTATAACTGCTCTGGGTACTGGGTATGTATAACTGCTCTGGGTACTGGGTATGTAAAACTGCTCTTGGTACTGGGTAGGTATACTGTTCTGGGCACTGGATATGTATAACTGCTCTTGGTACTGGGTATGTATAACTGCTCTGGGTATTGGGTATGTAAAACTGCTCTTGGTACTGGGTATGTATACTGTTCTGGGTACTGGGTGTGTATAACTGCTTTTGGTATTTGAAAGCCAAGAGAAAAAATAAATCAGACAGAAGCCTCCAATCCTATTGGCCATTGTGAAAAATAACTGCAAGCACATATAAATTGTTAGGGTATGATTACCGTCCAATATTGTCAGAGTCTGCATGTTACGATCGTTGAAGAATGACGTGGATATGTGGCAATGGGTTACGTTCCTACCAAAGTGGAAACAAAGTACTGCCTTGGTGTTGTCGCTTCCCAACAGAAGTAAAATCAGAAGTGAAGCATTTTGAGCTGGGTGCTGGTCAGTTGGGTAGTGATGAAGGTTTGATTTCTATTAGAGTATTTGGATGAAATTTACAAGAATGATGATCTGCCAAATCTCTATGAGGCATGCTCAGACTTTGATAGATTTTGGAGAACAGGTGATTATTCAATAGAATAATATATCATAGACTTTAACAGATTATAAGAAAGATTATAAGATATCCAGTTTGGGGATCCCTAGATCCCTAGCACTTAAACTGCTGATTGTGCCAAGTGTTGCATATGGCCAGATTCCTGGTTCTAACTGTCGTTCGGTTCATGGAGAGGGAAATGCTGTTTCAATCAGATGTCTATCGCCTTGATAAGACCCTGAGAAGAAGTCATTTTGCATCAGTTGAAATTATTATAAATACTGGGTGTAAAACTTTCAAATTCCAGATCAAGCTATGTGGAATTAAATTTTTAGAAAAAAAGACACTGAGTTAGAAAACATGTTTCTCATCTCTGAGATCACAGTTCAAACCAAGCCCAGAATCTCAAGTGTGGGAGTTTGTAGGAAGCGTTTGAATGCAGGGCCCCAATCACTAATCTCTCAACAATTCTGCCTCAGTTTAAATACAGCTATCCCTGTTTAGTGCACTTAAGAAATTTCTGAAAAACAGCATCCTAAATGAAATAATTTTCCCATAAGGAATTATGTAACATGTAATGCATAGGTTACATTCCTAACCTATAATTTTTAGATTAAAAACCTATTTTTATGTATTAATTAAACACAAACACATGAAGGAGTAAAATAAATGTTAGGAAAATTGTTTTCTCAACTCACCCAAGACATGGGAAGGCTCTTGCTTAGTGAAACTGGCATTTATATTGGAGAGTGAAGATTATTAAGTGACTCTGTAGAAGACTCATCACTATCTGACTTGATAGTGGTAACTGGAGAAACTGATGGAGGGAGAGCTGATGGAAAGTCTATGGTGTTTGAAGTTGATGGATGACGTTTCTTGAAAAACTGGTCGATCTTAGACTGTTTGGCAAACTTCTGCCTTTCACTGCAGAATGCTCTGTAACATTCAATGGATTTGACCAAGTCACGGCAAACACAGGAGCCGGGATCTACCTTGGTGTCCAGGTTTTGAATGATGCACTGCATCCTTCCGCTAAAATGAAAAACGTACTTCATTTTTTCACTGTTATTTGACAAGGTACTTCTGTTTCTTTAATGTCTTTAGCATCATCATTCTCCCCCAAACTTGCTTTCATCTTTTCCAACTCCATCAAATCTTCATTTGATAAAGCTTCATTGAGAGATTCCAACAACTCCTCCGCATTGTCTGCATCAACTTCATCAAATCCCACATTATGTGAAAAGTTAACAATCTCATTTTTAACAGCTGCATTTTCGCTAAGGGTAAGCCCACAAAAATCATACACACATTCTGGTCAAATCTTCTGCCAAGCTGTTTTTAATGTTGATAGTTGAACTTCATCCCCAGACTTACCAATTAACTTAATGGCATGTGTAATGTTGAAATTTCTCCAAAACTCATGAACTGTTGGCTTATCTCCTCCATCGGTCTCATGAATCAACTAGGCTAATGTCTTTCTGAGGCAAAATGCTTTAAATATTGCGATTACAACTTGATCCATAAACTGGATTAAAGCCACAGTATTCTTTGGGAGATAGCCAACCCTGATGTTACCCGACAACTCATTCAAATTGATGGGATGACCGTGGGTATTGCTTAGATGCAACAATGCCTTACGGGCAATGTTCTTACTTTTGCAACAATTTTCAACAGCAGGACAGAGGTAAGGAGCAAGCCAGCCTTCAAAAATCTTCCTGGTTACCAATGCATCCTTTTAGAATTCCATACAACAAGAAGAGAAACTTTAACACAGTGTTGAAGAGCCCTTGCATTTTCACCGAAGTTTCAAGCTAAAATCTCCTTCAGCATTGGACCCAGGAATAAGAATCAACCTATCTTTCACAGGCTTAAACCCAGGAGCAGGCGCTTGTTCCGCAGAAATGAACATTTGATTAGGTAGTTTTTTTTCCAACAGACACCTGTCTCAATAACATTGAAGACTTTACAGGGTAAATCAACAGCCTCCTCAATAATAGTCTTTAAAGATTCAGGATATGTATCTGTGATACTTGAGTTACCACCTGCTCCCTCACCAGTAAGCTTCAGGTTATGTAATTTTGCCCTCCTCTTGAAATGCTCAAACCAGCCTCAACTTGTTTTAAAAGATTCATTTAAAGCTGCTTCACCCTCCTTAAATTTCAAATTCTCGAACAGACGCCTGGCTTTCTCCTGAATTATAGCTGTGTGTAAAGGAATTCACCATTGGAACTGATCTTCAATCTAAACACCCAGTAGGTACTTCATTCTCTCCATCACATGTCAATGCAGGTATTATAACCTTGTGGCAGTTAAAGGAGTTACACTCTGAGCAGTGATCTTTAACTTATATGAATTTTTCCTAATGATACACACTGTAGATTCAACCAGGTTCATGGTATTAGCAATATCACTCACATGATCACCTTGTGCACAATGTCTAAGCACATTAAGCTTAACTTCTAAATAAGTGGCCTTTCTCTTAACGACCTAGGCAGTTGAACTAAACTGTCGCTGAGACATAATTAGGAGTAAGTTTATGCACAACACGTAAATACAGCACAGCTAGATGCGCATTGTTCAATAAATAATACACCAGTAATGTACAATATTCAAGAAATGAACTTTATGCCACTGGACAATTGACAAGTAAACTGAACATTGACGCGCTTCATGCATATGCAGTCATGTACATTCTATTTTATTCATTAATGCGTGTATAGCACAGTATATACTTTGACGGAAAATTTATATGACAACTATACACTATAGTGAGAATTAGGTTTCAAAATGTTGATTAGACAAAATTTACCAACCATGCTAAACTGAAAATTGAAGTTGTGGCTGACAGTGTTATTTGGAAAAAGCTCCCTTTTGTGAAAACTGCTCTAAAATGGAAGTGCATTATTAGAAAGTGCTCTAAACAGGGAACACCTGTAACTCAGGACAGCTGAATAAGAAGATAATACATTTACCCTTCAATAGGGGCTACTTCCTGAAGTTGAGGAGTAAGGGGCCTTGTTCAGAGAGAGCCTTTGCTGTCTACCTTGCCCATGTGCATCTAAGCTTGGAGCGAGGTGTGCTTGATGATAGCACCGGACAATGCCAATTATTCCTTTACCAACATGGACAATCCTTTCTTTCATAACCAGAAACACTCAATAGCCACCCAGTCCCCTAAATTCAAATACAAGGACACCTACAAAAAAAAACCGTATCAAAGCCACAGAGCTGATACAGGAGTTATGCAGAACATTTGAGACTTGATTTGGATTCACTTAATTCAAATTATTTGATCATTTAAGTTGAAATTATGCAACAAAAAATATCCCTGCACTGTTAAATAAAATTGCTGAACAAAGTCTATTGTGAATTCAAATTATCTATATACTGGGGGAAAATTTCTCCATTATCTTTGCTGGGTGCAAATCAGCAGAATCCTGGACTAATTAAGGGAGAATATATAAAATTACCCAAGGAAGGATGGACTCGCCTTAGAGGGCTGCAACAAAGGTTCCACTAGACTGATTTCTGGATCTTGAGAGGGTTGACCTTTCAGGAGAGATTGAGTTGAATGATCCTCTATCCTGTGGAGTTTAGAAGAATGTGAGGTGACCTCAATGAAACATATAAAATTCTGAGGGGGCGTGACAGGATTGAAGCTGAGAGACTTTCCCCTGGCTGAGCTGAGGAGACATGTCTTCACTCAGAGGGTTGTGAATCTTTGAAATTCTCTACCCAAGAGAGCTGTGGATAATCAGCCAATGAGTATATTAAAAGCTGCGATCTGAGATTCTTGAACCATAAGAGAATCAAGGGATATGGGGATAGTGCAGGAAGAGAGGTTGAAGCTCAGCTTTGCTTTTATTGAATGGTGGAGCAGGCTCGAAGGCCTTATGGGCTACTCCCGTTTATATTTCTCATGTTCTTGACAACATCAACTGCAGTTTTTGAATGAAAAAAGTGCTTGACTCCATTTTTTAAAACATCACACAGAGATAGAAAGGAGGAAGCATTAAATCCTTGACTTGTGCCTCAGGCAAAGGTTATTAGTTCTGGGAATGGGACACTTCATCTGTGGAGCTCCCTATCAACTTCACACAAACCAGCATAGATGAACATGCCATCCGCAACAACTAGCTCTTATATAATGTCTTTAATGGAGGAAAATTACAGCCCCCTGAATGTAGGAACAGACAGGGCTATTGAGACCCTGCCCTTGGATATGGGAGTGAGCTAGTGTTACTGGCCCTGGATATGGGAGTGGGATACAAGTCTTGGGCACTGTGAGCATTGCAGCTTGGCAGTATTTGGAGCAGTGAACAATGTTTGATTAGGCTGTGTGTTGTTTCTGCTCAGTGCAGTTTAGATCTGGTGAGCTCTAGGGATTATTATTGCTTTTGGCAGCGAGTGTGATTTCAACTCCAGTGCTTGGCATTTGCTATTATATCCGATACTGAACACTTCCTGACTGTGACTAAATCACCCAAGTTTATTGAGCAGCTATAACAAGTTGATTACTATTGGGTATAAGTCACTGCATTAGCCGCTGACTGATTCACACACCAGAGGTGAAGTGAAAAATGAATCTTATATAAAAACATGCCTTTGTTGGTTTAAACAGCACAAGAAATCCACCCTGTGCATCCAAACTCCTTAAATATAGAGGTGAAAAGATCAGTAGAAACAGATGATTAAACTGTTTGAAGTCTTAGTAAACACTTTGCAAAGATTGAGGATTAATTTAAATCAATTCTGTGACAATGGAATGTGCATCATTAAATAAGCGATAATCACAGGAAGATATCAGAGTATACTCCCACAAGTGCAATTAACTGAAATAACCTTTGAAAATCAGAAGTGGTGAAGCACAGATACTTGACCATGCTCCCGTCACGCTCCAGCCACACAGAACCCCACTACAGCACCATGCGCCCATGCTGTAGCCACACTGCAATCATAATATAGTCACATTGTAAACACATCACAGCCACACCCTGTCACACTACAACCATTTTCTTTGCACTGCCGCTGTCTGTATTGCTGAGAAATGGATTGTGCAGATATATCAGAGTAAGTGTTCGCCCTACTTTGGCCAACGCCCAGTTGCAAACCCCTGATTCCTTCTGTTTCCTTGTGCCTCGATCTCCCGGTCAGATCACTCATTGACCCCCAATGATCCTTCTTTCTCAGTGTGAAAACTACAATACAGGCTAACCAGGCAGAAAAACTGATAATTGTTTAGGGGCTGCTTTTCCCACAATACTCTTTAAGGCATTAGATTAGATCAGGCTGGTTGTGTAGTGGATTGTCAGGGCCATAGTTCAGGCTGTGACCTACACCTCTAAGGGCTAAGAGCAAGTCTCATCAGCTTCATAATGAATATCACAATCAATAGGAATGACTTCTATCCCAGGGAGGGGAGGTGGCGTTGGGTAGGGGGGAAGGGGGGTGATGAACTGAGGGGAGGGGAGATTAGGTAGGGTAGGGTGAGGTTGGGAGAGATAAGGGGAGGCATATGCATCCCTAAGCCCTCCATTCCCCACCTGACCAGTTGCAATCAATGTGGCTAGATGGTAAGAGGTGGGCCAGATGCGAACTGTGATTCAATCCGCCCAGCCCCCCTCACTCTGTAATGGACTGCACTATTCACAATGTTCCTCATCCTGCTGAGCCAACACATCCCTCATCTTGAGCACTAGTTGATTCATTCACTCCTTACATTATCAGTCATAGTCTGGACACTTGACTAGGACTCAGTAGCAATCTGTAACTGCCCACCTTGGGGAGTTTTGGATCAGATGAAGTGACGAGGCCTACGGAATGGGAACACGAGAGGATGAGTCTCATAGTGAGGGAATGGAGAAGTTATGAGGCCCAAGATGAGGGTGAGGCCCACACTGAGGGACAGAGCCAAGGCTGAAAAAACAGCAGGTGACTAGCTGGCTGAATCTGATGTTAAAAGTCTGTAGATTGGAGGGGAAGAACTGAGGAATTGTCTCATTAGAGCAAGGTGAAGTTAGAGAGGAAACAGCTGTGTCTCAAGACTTGATTCCAGCACTTTGAGAAGCATGTGAGGAGAGTAGCAGTGGTTAAAGGATTAAAGTGTTGGATTTCCTCCAGCTGAGATATCTAACTTCTATCATGAGATGTCATCATTCTGCAGCACAACATCAAAAGAAGCAGAGACTGTTTGAAGAGATTCCACAAGGTCAGTGTAACATCTCAGCAACGTTTTGTATCAAACCAGCTGCGTTACATTAAATGCTGTCCTGCCTTTCATTCTATTACTGTCATCATGGAAATGCTATCTCAGCCTCATCTCCATCTCTTAGCTGCCCTGCTGCCCCTGTCCTTCAAACACAATCCCTGACCAGACGACTTCCTTGTCTTGACCTGTTGTTCATTGATACCACCTTTCTGTTTTGGTGGTGTTGGTTGAGGGATAAATATTGGCCTCAGGATGCTATAATTATACTTCAGAAATATTTCATTCACTGTAAAGTGTTTTGGGATGTCCTGAGGTTGTGAAAGGTGCTAGATAAATGCAAGATCTTCCTTTTTTTTCACCAGATCTGTTCGCCATCCCCCTCAAAACTAATGCCATCATCACCTTCCTCAAAAAACTCATTATAAAGCCCTCTGACCTCTAACCCATTCAAATCCAGATTTTCTCTCTCTATTGTCCTTGAATGAGTCACAATCATCTGGTTACACATCCAATCCCCCTCAGCCTTACCACCACTATTACCACCATTATCTACTCCTCTGTTTACTTTCATCATTTATATTCTGTTCCTTGGCAACATCCATAGACCACAACTCAGTATCTGTAATCTGTTACTTTAATGTCCACCACTCATGGCTACTTGTTTGATGCCACTTCATGCTACATCTACATATTTACAACTTCCTCCAAAGGAAAAAATTGAAAGAAACAGAAGTCCTGGCCTCATCCCCTCACACTGTACACCCACCCCCTTCCAACTGCCTGAACCCCTCTTCCTCTCACCAACCTCCTCACCCCCTGGCTTCACACAATTACACTCTTCCCCCAACCAACCTCAGCCCTTCACATTTCACCTGCCACCCTGCCTCTCACTTTGGGTAAATGTAATTCAGTGTCCCCAGTGACTGGGTGGATAAGTGTGATGCAGTGTCCCCAGTGACTGGGTGAATAAGTGCAGTGTTCCCAGCCATTAGTCGGTAAGTGTAGTGTTTCCCATGACTGGGTGGGTAAGTGTAATTCAGTGTTCCTAGTGACTGATGGGTGAGTGTAATTCAGTGTTTCCAGTGACTGGGTGGGTACGTGCTGTGCGGTGTTCCCAGTGATTGGGTGGGTAAGTGTGATGCAGTGTTCCCAGTGACTGGGCGGGTAAGTGTGTTGCAGTGTTCCCAGTGACTGGGTGAATAAGTATGATGCAGTGTTTCCAGTGACTGGGTGAGTAAGTGTGATGCAGTGTTCCCAGTAACTGGGTGGGTAACTGTAATTCAGTGTTCCCAGTAACTGGGTGAGTAAGTGTAATTCAGTGTTCCCAGTGACTGGGTGGGTAAGTGTGATGCAGTGTTCCCAGTGATTGGGTGGGTAAGTGTGATGCAGTGTCCCCAGTGACTGGGTGGGTAAGTGTAATTCAGTGCTCCCAGTGACTGGGCGGGTAAGTGTGTTGCAGTGTTCCCAGTGACTGGGTGAATAAGTATGATGCAGTGTTTCCAGTGACTGGGTGAGTAAGTGTGATGCAGTGTTCCCAGTAACTGGGTGGGTAACTGTAATTCAGTGTTCCCAGTAACTGGGTGAGTAAGTGTAATTCAGTGTTCCCAGTGACTGGGTAGGGTAAGTGTGATGCAGTGTTCCCAGTGATTGGGTGGGTAAGTGTGATGCAGTGTCCCCAGTGACTGGGTGGGTAAGTGTAATTCAGTGCTCCCAGTGACTGGGTGGGTAAGTGCAGTGCAGTGTTCCCAGTGACTGGGTGAATAAGTATGATGCAGTGTTTCCAGTGACTGGGTGAGTAAGTGTGATGCAGTGTTCCCAGTAACTGGGTGGGTAACTGTAATTCAGTGTTCCCAGTAACTGGGTGAGTAAGTGTAATTCAGTGTTCCCAGTGACTGGGCGGGTAAGTGTGATGCAGTGTCCCCAGTGACTGGGTGGGTAAGTGTGATGCAGTGTCCCCAGTGATTGGGTGGGTAAGTGTGATGCAGTATTCCCAGTGACTGGGTGGGTAAGTGCGTTGCAGTATTCCCAGTGACTGGGTGGGTATGTATTATATCAGTGTTCCTGGTGACTTGGTAGTAAGTGTAATTCAATGTTCTCAGTGACTGGGTGGGTAAGTGTAATTCAGTGTTCCCAGTGACTGGGTGGGTAAGTGTAATTCAGTGTTCCCAGTGATTCGGTGGGTAAGTGTGATGTAGTATTCCCAGTAACTGGGTGGGTAAGTGTAATTCAGTGTTCCCAGTAACTGGGTGAGTAAGTGTAATTCAGTGTTCCCGGTGACTGGGTGAATAAGTGTGATGCAGTGTTCCCAGTGACTGGGTGGGTAAGTGTGATGCAGTGTTCCCAGTGATTGGGTGGGTAAGTGTGATGCAGTGTCCCCAGTGACTGGGTGGGTAAGTGTAATTCAGTGTTCCCAGTGATTGGGTGGGTAAGTGTGATGCAGTATTCCCAGTGACTGGGTGGGTAAGTGCGTTGCAGTATTCCCAGTGACTGGGTGGGTAAGTACGTTGCAGTATTCCCAGTGACTGGGTGGGTAAGTATTATATCAGTGTTCCCGGTGACTTGGTAGTAAGTGTAATTCAATGTTCTCAGTGACTGGGTGGGTAAGTGTAATTCAGTGTTCTCAGTGACTGGGTGGGTAAGTGTAATTCAGTGTTCCCAGTGACTGGGTGGGTAAGTGTAATTCAGTGTTCCCAGTGACTGGGTGGGTAAGTGTAATTCAGTGTTCCCAGTGACTGGGTGGGTAAGTGTAATTCAGTGTTCCCAGTGATTCGGTGGGTAAGTGTGATGCAGTGTCCCCAGTGACTGGGTAAGTGTGTTGCAGTGTTCCCAGTGATTGGGTGGGTAAGTGTGATGCAGTATTCCCAGTGACTGGGTGGGTAAGTACGTTGCAGTATTCCCAGTGACTGGGTGGGTAAGTATTATATCAGTGTTCCCGGTGACTTGGTAGTAAGTGTAATTCAGTGTTCCCAGTGACTGGGTGAGTAAGTGTAATTCAATGTTCTCAGTGACTGGGTGGGTAAGTGTAATTCAGTGTTCCCAGTGACTGGGTGGGTAAGTGTAATTCAGTGTTCCCAGTGATTCGGTGGGTAAGTGTGATGTAGTATTCCCAGTAACTGGGTGGGTAAGTGTAATTCAGTGTTCCCAGTAACTGGGTGAGTAAGTGTAATTCAGTGTTCCCGGTGACTGGGTGAATAAGTGTAATTCAGTGTTCCCAGTGACTGGGTGGGTAAGTGTGATGCAGTGTTCCCAGTGACTGGGTGGGTAAGTGTGATGCAGTGTTCCCAGTGACTAGGTGGGTAAGTGTAATTCAGTGTTCCCAGTGATTGGGTGGGTAAGTGTGATGCAGTATTCCCAGTGACTGGGTGGGTAAGTGTGTTGCAGTGTTCCCAGTGACTGGGTGGGTAAGTGTAATTCAGTGTTCCCGGTGACTGGGTGAATAAGTGTAATTCAGTGTTCCCAGTGAGTGGGTGGGTAAGTGTAATTCAGTGTTCCCAGTGATTGGGTGGGTAAGTGTGATGCAGTGTTCCCAGTGACTGGGTGGGTAAGTGTGTTGCAGTGTTCCCAGTGACTGGGTGGGTAAGTGTGTTGCAGTGTTCCCAGTGACTGGGTGGGTAAGTGTGTTGCAGTGTTCCCAGTGACTGGGTGAGTAAGTGTAATTCAGTGTTCCCAGTGACTGAGTAAGTAAGTGTAATTCAGTGTTCCCAGTGACTGGGTGAGTAAGTGTGTTGCAGTGTTCCCAGTGACTGGGTGGGTAAGTGTGTTGCAGTGTTCCCAGTGACTGGGTGGGTAAGTGTGTTGCAGTGTTCCCAGTGACTGGGTGAGTAAGTGTAATTCAGTGTTCCCAGTGACTGAGTAAGTAAGTGTAATTCAGTGTTCCCAGTGACTGGGTGAGTAAGTGTGTTGCAGTGTTCCCAGTGACTGGGTGGGTAAGTGTGATGCAGTATTCCCAGTGACTGGCTGGGTAAGTGCTATGCAGTGTTCCCAGTGACTGGGTGGGTAAGTGCAGTGCAGTGTTCCCAGTGACTTGGTGGTAAGTGTAATGCAGAGTTCCCAGTGACTGGGTGGGTAATTGTAATGCAGAGTTCCCAGTGGCTGGGTAGGTAAATATAGAGACCGCCCCCAGTGGTTGAATGGATAAGTGCAAAGTAGTGCCCTCATTAGCTGGGTGGATAAGTGCAGAGTTGTCTCCCCAGTGGCTGGGTAGGTAAGTGTAGAGACTGCCCCTAGTGGCTCAGTGGGTAACTGCAGAGTAACCCCCCAGGGACTGGGTGAGTGTATCATTTTGTTTGACACTAAAGAGCAGGATATTGCTCAGTTAATTCCCAGTTGGACCTTAGTCAATGGAGTGCGATTGGAACAGGGAGGAATTGATTAGTTGGGGTTTCTAATCCTGATCACTATCTTACACTTCTACTAAGAAATTTGTGTAAGGTTGAGTGAGGCCCGAGCTGGATTTGTTTTTGAGGCTCTAAACACTCTCCCTGTGCCATTGACTCTCTTTGTCTACTCAATCATTAAAACCAGAATTGGGGTGAGTTGTTTGGAGTCTGCAGAGACTGACAGAGTCCCTGTAGGAACCAGCAGGGGTGTTTGAGTTCCCCCATTCTACAGCTAGTGTTCCATTCAATACTTTCCTCCCATAGATTCATCACAATTATAAACATCAAAGCATAGAATTTTGCGGAGTCATGGAGACTTTCCAGATCCAGAAGTTCCACCTCCATTTCTGACAGATCCTATTTTCGTCAGGGGGATTGGGTATGCGGGGATGGGGTAATGGAATGTGAGTCCCACATGTGGGAATTCTGAACTCAGCAGGGTCATTTGAACTCAGTGCTGAGTTCAAACACATCCCATTTTCATTGCAGCAAGAGCCTTAAACTGCCATGTGGGAGTTATGAATCTTTAGAGAGGCTATAAATGCTTTTGAAGGGTGAATAATGTCTGTAAAACTGTCAAACTGTCCAGTTATTTAAATGGTTGGCCCTTTAAAAATTTGAAAAAAACCCAGCCTGCCTGTGTACGTGAGAGTTAAAATAATTCGAGCTGTCAAATAATTTAAAGGACAGCCCTTTAAAAATTGAAAAAAATAATGTCTGCCTGTATCTGAGAATTGATAAAAATCTCTTCTAGCAATTTCAATAGCCGTTTGTTGACATAACCCTAAGTGCTATCATTATATTATTATTAATGCTTGTCTACTTTCCACAACCTATTGTTATCACAGTGGTGGGTTGCAAGTTCACAGTTTGATTGAGGTTATTCTAATGTCTTTGAGGTGGGGTTATGAATACAAATGTTTGCTTTTATAAGGGATTAAGTACTTTAAGGGATTAAGAGGATTTAAATGTATTGAATCGGGTTTGATGAAAGGGAGTCTTTTTTAAATAGTTAATTTTGTAAAAGTTATTGAGAACTTTATTTTATCTCGTCTCAGCTTGGCTCCTGTGGTCTGCCAATGATGGATACTAGGTCAGTTGGCATGGAGTGTGTAAGGGCAAAGGGTGGTGAATGGTGGCCATGGGTTGGCATGGCTTAGTACTAAGTTGGCATAGGGGCTATAAAGGGTCATGGGAATGGGTGGGGGTTCATGAGTTGGCACAACGTTGGCATAAGAGCAATAAGGAGTGGGAGTAGGTAGGAGGCAGAGGTTGGCATGAGTTTGCACATATGGGCATGGGGAATGGGTGGGGGTGAGGGGATCTGAGGGGTTAGGGCTGGAGGGACCAATGTTTAAGAAAACAACTGGGATCAAGTCCTGCAGAACTGAGGCAGGCCTTTTAAACAGCCTGCACCAGCACAAGGCAGCCCCTGTGGCTGCCTCTGATCTGCATGCGGGGATGACAGATCCCATTCCATCCCATTCCAACTTCTCTTCACCCCCGGCATGAAGATCCCATTATTTGGGGCACTTCTTCCCAGTGCAGGTGCACTGAGCCGGGAAATTTCCCAACTCTCACCACGCACCTCAGGAATGAAAGTCCAGGTCCAAGTTTCATCGCTTGCTGTCAACAGTGTCTGAAAACAAAATCATTACAGCTTTTGGATCAGCTGCCAGGGAGAGCATAGCTTAAGAAGATCAAATTTTAGTGACTTACCACATTGTTCTATTCCTGAATACATTACATACCTTTAATTTAGAAGGGACACTTAGCCACAGAACCTTCTGCCTATCATTTCACAGAACTTCCAAATACCAAACTATTCCTTTGATTCTACACAATTACGGTCTCACTGAGCTTATATTCAGTGACAGTGAAATAGTAGAAATTTACTAGCACTAAATTAATTATTCCTGTCCCTCATGCTCCCCGAAACAAAATTTTGAGATTCACTTTAGGAACATGAAAATTATTAGGCAGAAACCATGTACCACCCTAGTGTTCACTCGATACAACACTAATACCCAAAACTAATCATAGTTAATCTCTAGCAATGAGTCTACAACAGACCCAGATATGAGGTGAGGAAAACGCCAATGATGCGAAGCTTAGGGAACTAGGGGTCCAAAGTCATGTTTGTTCAGCCTAAGTATGCTATACTCACTATACATCACGGGCAGAATTTTGCCCTTGTCAGGCAGGCTCGATGGGGGCCGTCGGGAAACTGACCACCACCCGTGATCGGGGCCACACTGCAATTTCATGCTGCTGGGCCAATTAAGGCCTGCCCAGCGTGAAACGCGAGCGGCAGCGCTCAGCGCTGCCTGTGTAGGTAGGAGGGGGAGAGGAGGGTGAGCGCGAACTTTGTGTATGCAGCGGGTGCGCACTTGAAAATCCCCCTAAGGCACAGAGCTGCCTCAGGGAGATGAACAGCTTTCGAAATAAAAAATAAAGATCTTAAAAATGTTATAAAACATGGCCCCTCATATGACTCTGTCACGTGAGCAGGGACATGTTATTATTTAAATTAAAAACTTTAAATTTTATTTTTATTTGACATTGGAACTCTCATCCTGCCCGTGATAAGGCTTCCAAAAAAATGCAAAGCCTTTTCGCCTGCCCGGCAACTGCAAGGCTGGACAGGCAGTGAAAATTTTCTTTGTACTGCAGTTGAAGTAGTTTATATGGATATGCACATGGGATACAGGGTAATTTGATAAGGTGGATTCAAAATTGGCTTAGTTGGAGGAGACGGAGGGTGATGACAGAAGGATGCGTTAGTGACTAGAAGCCAGTGTCCAGTGGCGTACCACAGGGATCTGTCCTGGGTCCCCTATTATTCGTCATTTATATAAACGACATAGATGACTATGTGAGGGGTAGGATTAGTAAGTTTGCGAATGACACAAAGATTGGCCGGGTGGTTAACAGTGAGATTGAGTGTCTTGGGCTATAGGAAGGTATAGATGGGATGTTCAACTGGGCAGATAAGTGGCAGATGAAATTTAACCCCGAAAAGTGTGAGGTGATTCACTTTGGAACGAGTAATTTGACACTTTGGAAGGAGTAATTTGACAAGGAAGTATTCAATGAACGGCATGGCACTAGGAAGTTCTGAGGAACAAGGGGACCTTGGCGTGTGTGTCCATCGATCTCTGAAGGCGGAGGGGCATGTTAGTGGGGTGGAGAAAAAGGCATATGGAGCACTTGCCTTTATCAATCGCGGCATAGATTACAAAAGTAGGGAGGTCATGTTGGAGTTGTATAGAACCTTGGTGAGGCCACACCTGGAGTACTGTGTGCAGTTCTGGTTGCCACATTATAGGAAGGATGTGATTACACTGGAGGGGGTGCAGAGGAGATTCAACAGGATGTTGCCTTGGATGAAACATTTAAGTTATGAAGAGAGGTTGGATAGACTTGGGTTGTTTTCATTGGAGCAGAGAAGACTGAGGGGTGACCTGATTGAGGTGTACAAGATTATGAGGGGCATGGACAGGGTGGACAGGGAGCAGCTGTTCCCCTTAGTTGAAGGGTCAGTCACGAGGGGACATAAGTTCAAGGTGAGGGGCAGGAGGTTTAGCAGGGATGTGAGGAAAAACCTTTTTACCCAGAGGGTGGTGATGGTCTGGAATGCGCTGCCTGGGAGGGTGGTGGAGACAGGTTGCCTCACATCCTTTAAGAAGTACCTGGATAAGCACTTGGCACGTCATAACATTCAAGACTATGGGCCAGGGGTTGGTAAATGGGGTTAGGTAGGTAGGTCAGGTGTTTCTCACGTGTCGGTGCAGACTTGATGGACCAAAGGGCCTCTTCTGCACTCTGTGATTCTGTGATTACTTCTTTAATGGCCTTAAAAGGCCTTTTAATTGTCAGTGGGTGCGCTACCAACTCTGGCATTTGCCTGCCGACCGAAATATCACACATCATTTTACGCTTGGTCTGGTCTGGCGCATGCCCGCCCATCGAGCTAAAAATTCAGCCCCATCTCTCAATGACTCACAAACTGTGTCTCAAACTCTTATTTTCTGAAAGAAATCTGTCTAATTTGTTTTTGGAGAATCGATGCTGCTTTCATTGTTCCCTGGGGAACATGTGCCACCGATTGACAACAAATATTTTTTCCTAATTACCCCACCCCCTTCAAGCTCAGGCTGTGTCCTCTGGTTCTACTGTTCTAGGTAAGATGAAACAACTTGCCATGGTCCATATCATACAACCATTGAGAATCCAAAAAAAACAGAAATCGTATCGCCTCCTAACCTCTTTTCCAGTGAGACCATGCCCAGTTTACATCATCACATATCCTAATCCAATTCCTTTATCCCCTCTGACATTGAACAGATGTGGTGGGCAATTGGTTTAGCCATTCACTGCCAGATCTGGCTGGACCACAAAATCACTATTGAGTCCTACCCTCATCTGCTAAAACTGTTTACTGTTCCAGGATCATCCTGGAATGCCAAGAGAATGCTCGGCTTCTTTTCTCTACTACAAACCATCTTTATAAACCCTTCTCCTTTGTTTTCTCCACTCTCACCTTCACCAATAAGTGTGAGGAGCTTGTGGACTTTGTCACTAAGATTGAGACCATTTGATCAGCTGCCTCTGCTGCTTCTCTCCCTTCCTACCTAACTCACTGGGCAAATTTCCTCTAAAGTCTCCCACTCCCTAGCCTTGAATTTGTATCTTTCCCTGGATTCTCTCCCATCTCTAATCTCCCTTTCTTCACTAAAGTACTTGAATGTGTGGCAGTATCTATGGAGAGAGAGAAGCAGAGTTAGCCTTTCAGGTCTGTGATACAGATGCTGCCAGACCTGCTGAGCATTTTCTGTTTTTTATTTCTGATTTTTAGCATCCACACTCTTTTGTTTTGGTCCTTGAATGTGTTGACATCTTCCAAACTCATGCCCATCTTTCCTGGAATTCCATGTCTGAAACCGTCCAGTCAGATTTCTGCCTTTCACAGTACTGAAATAGCTCTCATCAAAGTCACAAATAACATCCTGTGATGAAGGTAAACTTTCCCTCTTTGTTCTTCTTGACCTGTCTGCAGCCTTTGACACAATTGACCGCACCATCCTCCTCCAACGCCTCCCTACTGTCACGAGTTGGGTGGGACCATAATTGCCTCATTCTATTACCTAATTGTAGTCAAGACATCCCTGAAAAGGTTTCTCTTCCCACTTCTGCACTGTTATCTCTGATGTCCCCCCAAGCTCTATTTCTCATTACATGCTGCTCCCTTGCGACATCATCCGAAAGCACGGTGTTAATTTTCACATGTACACTGACGACACTCAGCTTTACCCCTCACCACCACCTCTCGGCTCCTCCACTGTTGCTAAATTATCAGGCTGCTTATCCAACATTCAGGATTGGATGAGCAGAAATTTCATCAAATTAAATATTGGGAAGACCGAAGCCATTGTTTATGATCCCGGCTCCATACTCCATTTCCTAGCTAATGATTCCATCCTGGGGAGCTTTTTTTTTATTCATTCATGGGATGTGGGCATCATTGCTAGGCCAGCATTTATTGCCCATCCCTAAATTCCCTTGTTCATTGGGCATTTAAGAGTCAACCACATTGCTGTGGGTCTGGAGTCACATGCAAGCTAGACCAGGTAAGGACAACAGATTTCCATCCCTAAGGGACATTAGTAAATCAGGTGGGTTTTTACGACAATCGGCAATGGTTTCATGGTCATCATTAGACTTTTAATTCCAGATTTTTATTGAATTGAATTCATCATCTGCTGTGATGGGATTTGAACACCCCAGTCCCCAGAGCATTAGCTTGGAATACCAGTCCAGTGAAAATACCACCATGCTACAGCCTCCCCCAGCTGAGACTATTTCAGACTGTTCATAAACTTGATGTCATATTCGATCCAAAGTTAAGCTTAGATCACAAATCTATGTAATCACAAAAACTGCCTATTTCCACCTCTGTAAATTGCTCGACTTCAATCCTGTCTCAGGTCATCTGCTGATGAAACCCCCATGCCTTTCTTATCTCAAGATTTGACCAATCAAACAGGTTCCTGGCTGATGAAAACAAAAAACTGCGGATGCTAGAAATCCAAAACAAAAACAAAATTACCTGGAAAAACTCAGCAGGTCTGGCAGCATCGGCAGAGAAGAAAAGAGTTGACGTTTTGAGTCCTCATGACCCTTCAACAGAACAGTTCAATCAGTTCTGTTGAAGGATCATGAGGACTCGAAACGTCAACTCTTTTCTTCTCCGCCGATGCTGCCAGACCTGTTGAGTTTTTCCAGGTTCCTGGCTGGCCTCCCTCATTCTATCCTCCATAAGTTTGAGAACATCCAAACTTACTGCTGCCTGTATCTTTAGTTATACCAAAGTCCTACTCACCCATCACTCCTGTACTCGCTCACCTCCATTAACTTCCAGCCAAGCAACACCTCAATTTTAAAATTCTCATCTTTGTTTTCAAAGCCCTACCCACCATTCTCTATCTTTGCAATTACCTCCAACCCCACAATGCTCCAAGTTATATACGCTCAGCTAATTTTGGCCTTTTGAGTATCTCTGATTTTAATCGCTCCACCATTGGTGCTGCTATGAAATTTTCTCCCTAAACCCCTCTGCCTCTCTACCTTTCTCCCCTCCTTTAAGACACTCCTTAAAACCCAGTTTTTTTCAGCCATCTGCCCTAATATTTCCTTATTTGGCTCAGTGTCTAATTTTGCTTTATAATGCTCCTGTGAAGTGCCATGGGACTTTTGATACCACAAAGGCGTCATATAAATATAAGTGTTTGTTGTTGGCTCTCATTTCTATCCTCTCAGTGATTGCAACATCTGTTTTGTACTCTGGCAACCAGAACTGTACACAATGTTCTATGTATGTTCAAACCAATGATTGATAAAATGTTGCTTCAATAATGAGATTTTAATATATCCAAAGAGTTGATTTGCTTTACTGACTGTCACTAACGATTGTTGTGATAACTTTGATTTATTCTCAATTAGGATCCCTAGATATATTTAATCTTCCATGCACATTATTTCTTTCCATTTAAGTAATGGGCCATTCATGGAATTTTATATCCTCCAGGTGACGCACTTTGCATTTCCCCACGTTGAATTTGATAGCTACCTCAATTGTTCAGTTTATTCAAATTTCCCTGTGGCTTACCCTGTCCAGAATTGCAGTTTATCATATTCATTAGCTTTGTGTCATATACACTCCACTTGGGTGTCCTAGATCTGGATCATTTATAAAGGTATTAATCACTTCTCCCTGCCTCCATTTATACTACGCCAGGTGTTCCTGAAGTTTATTGTTGAAACTCTGTCCACTGGCTCTTAAAATGGCGTCATTACCGTGGGCCCATTGACTTTGCTTCAAGAGCTTTCGGTCCAGGGCAGGCGGGCACCCAGGTGTCCAATAGCAATGGGAAGGGAACCACAGCCAGAATTTGATCTTTGCTATAACCTGGTTTTGGCCATAAAGACAATGGGCAGAATCATCCCAAAATGCACTAAGTGGGCATGAAAAATGACATTGTACCTGCCGGCTGCAATGGCGGGTTCTCGTGCCGTGTCATCTGCTTCCCACCTGATTAATTATGCAGCCATGGGAAACATGCTGTCTCGCTGGCAGGCAGCCTCTGAGTCGTCCGCCACACTGTTACCTCACTCCGGGTGCCATATCAAAACTGCAGCTGCGCACACAGTTTTCAATGCTTGCAACCCAGGACTGCTCTAGTAAAGACATGGCTTAAAAGTCAAGAAGATTTCAGTGACCCATCACTGGAATGCCTTTTGGAGATCCACCATGACGTCCTTACGCCCCCCCACCACTCTGGTCGCAGGAGGGTCGGCAATCTCACCACTCCGGCTTGGTAGTCGATGGCAGTGGTGATCAGTGCCAATGCTGCACAGAAGAGGTTGGCCATCCAATGCAGAAAGAGGATGAATGATCTCATCTGTGCCGCCAGGGTAAGGAGGCCATCTCATCACTCTAAACTCACACATTCACTTGTATCTCACTCACTGCCAGCTCAAGGGACATCACCATTCACTCTCTCACACACCCTCAAATATCCATCTGGCCTCATCTCCTCTGGAGACTGCCTCCTCAGACCTCATCGTCTCGAGGCCATTTGCACAGATCAACATGTGCCCCGACACACACCCTGGCTACTCCCTTCCCCAGTGCAGCTCTCATCTTGCAGTCTCTTCCCTTGCCTGAGGCCACGTCTCCCTCTTCCCCTAGCCCTGCAGCCGTTGAAAAGCCACCACACCCCCCACCCTGCCTTATGCTTGGTCTGGTAGGTACAGACCTGCCTATAAGCCCCCACTAAAAGTGATATGGTGCTGCCTGTGAAGCCTGGCGCTGATGACCACGAGCGCTGCCCGAAACAAGGTAGGGAAACAAACCTCAAAGTCCTGAGTGAAGCGCAGCTCACCAGGTGCACATCACTTTTTTACAGTTGTGAAACACGTTCGTGCACAATCGCATCAGCATGCCCAGATGATCCAGCGTGGGGGGGGTGTGGAGGGGATGATTCCGATGAGCTGGGCTTATAATGAGATGCTAAAATATTGAAATTAGGTTCCCGACATGCAGCAGTGGGAAACACAGCACACCACTGATGGGCAGAGCGGACGATCGCAAACTGGTTTCATGATGGTGTACAACCAATTTTTGGCCTTCTCGCCATATTGTCCGCTCACGCTCATGATGCCTGATCCCAATGGGACTGGATGATTCCGCTCAACGGCACCAACACAACGGATGTTAAGACTGGAGAAGGTCCAGGCATAATGACAAATAGCCAGAGGCAAAAATCCGAGCACTGCTGTTTCATATTGAGTGCCACAGAGTTGTGTATGAAACTTCCAGCAACATTCTCATTACTGTGTCCTCAATTGGAATTTGATTTCCTGAGTGTCTTTCTGCAGTTTTAGGCTGAGACTCCATGGATTACATGCTTAGTTTTAATGATGTTCCCTCCTGTATGTAATTCCTATTATCGTCAGACATGTTCATGTCACAGCCTGTTAAAGCAGAGATTCGAGGCAGGCTCTGTGCATTAAAAGGCACTGCTGTATGTGTGTTTTTGAAGCCCAACCATCTTCAGCTGCTTCATCAATGACCTTCCTTCCATCTTAAGGCCAGAAGTGGGGATGTTCGCTGATGATTGCACAATGTTCAGCACCATTCACGACTCCCCAGATACTGAAGCTGTTCATGTCAAAATGCAGGAAGACCTGGACAATATCCAGGCTTGGGCTGACAAGTGACAAGTAACATTCACATCCACAAGTGCTAGGCAATGATCATCTCCAACAAGAGAGAATCTAACCATCGCCCCCTGACATTTAATGGCATTATCAACGCTGAATCCCCCACTATCAATATCCTGGGGGCTTGCCATTGACCAGAAACTGAACTGAACTAGCCATATAAATGCAGCTACAACAGCAGGTCAGAGGCTAGGAATCCTGTGGTGAGTAACTCATCTCCTGACTCCCCAAAGCCTGTCCACCACCTACAAGGCACAAGTCAGGAGTGTGGTGGAATACTCCCCACTTGCCTGGATGAGTGCAGTTCCCACAACACTCAAGAAGCTTGACACCATCCAGGACAAAGCAGCCCACTTGATTGGCACCCCATCCACAAACATCCATTCCCTCCACCACCAACAAACAGTAGCAGCAGTGTGTACCATCTACAAAATGCATTGCAGGAACTTACCAAGGCTCCTTAGACAGCACCTTTCAAACCCATGACCACTACCATCTAGAAGGGCAAGGACAGCAGACACAAGGGAACATCACCACCTGGAAGTTCCTTTCCAAGCCACTCACCACCCTGACTTGGAAATATACCACCGTTGCTTCACTGCCGCTGGGTCAAAATCCTGGAACTCCCTTCCTAAAGGCATTGTGGGTGTACCTACACCACATGGACTGCAGTGGCTCAAGAAGGCAGCTCACCACCACCTACTCAAGAGCAGTTAGGGTTGGGCAATAAATGATTGCAAGAAGCCATTACCATCTGACTGGAGGTGAGAGAGTGCTTTCCATGGAATCCCAGCTGACACCGCAGAAACATCAGGGAGAAAGATTGAAACTAATAGATGGCTAGAAAGCTGCAATCTCAGTGTGTAAAAGGTTTCCATGATATGGATTGGACAGCACTAAGCCTGATGGGCACTGGTTATATCCTCAGCCCATCAAACAGCAGAATGGGGCTGTTACAATTGAGCTTCACTAACTGCTGTTACTCTGTGAGCCCAGATGGAATTCATATCCATGGACACACACCCAGCTTTACACTGGTTCACCGGTAAACACCCGGCTTTACACCGTTTCCCCGGTATTTACCTGTCTTTACACCGGATCACCGGTAGATACATGGATTTACACTGGATCACCGGTAGATACCTGCCTTTACACGGGATCACCGGTAGATACCTGCCTTTACACTGGATCACCGGTAGATACCTGCCTTTACACTGGATCACCGGTAGATACCTACCTTTACACTGGATCACCGGTAGATACCTGGCTTTACACTGGATCACCGGTAGATACCTGGCTTTACACTGGATCACCAGTAAATGCCTGGCTTTACACTGGATCACCAGTAAATGCCTGGCTTTACACTGGATCACTGTTAAATAACCGGTTTTACACCGGATCACTGTTGAATACCTGGCTTTACACCGAATTGCAGTTAAATACCCAGCTTTACACTGGATCGTGGTTAAATACCTGGTGCTACACTGGATCACAGTTGACCTTTACACTGGATCGTAGTTAAATAGCTGGCCTTAGACTGTGGTATGATTTAATCATTGGCTTTACATTGAATCATGGGTAAACATCCAGCTTTATATTAGAGTACAGTTAAATGCCTGATTTTACACTGGAGTATAGTTCAATACTTGGTTTCACACAGGAGAACACTAAGGTACCAGCTTTACACTGAATCATGAGTAAACACCCAGCTTTGCACTGGATCACGGTTTCATACCCAGTTTTACACTGGATCCTAGTTACACACTGTCGAATGTTGGTTTTGACGGACTTTGGAACAGTTGTAGAGAATTAGATATACGTGAACAATAACTGTTTATTGGCTGAAATAACTCTGTTTACAGATGTACAAGATGAGGTGTTACTCAGTCTGTGCCATGTGCATTCTCCCTCCAGAGTCTTGGTCATGTGATTCTCTTTCATCATAATGTGGGCGGCACTGTTTCTCCAGTCCCACCCATTATCTCTTTCAGTCCTGAATACCCTAATACTACATCTGCCCCCAAGCCTTTGTCTATCTATATATTTGACATTTATATTTACATACTACCCCTTGTCCCCCCAAGTCTCTGACTTCATAGGTTTAATCAGTCTGCGGGTTTCATGACTCTCCCTGATCATGTCCTTGTGAGGCTTGGGAGATCAGTAGTCTCCCCTTGAACATCTTGGCTTTGGTTTGATTGGTCTTCGGTAAGAGTTGCATTGTCAGTTTGACTCCCAACATCTGGTCTCCCAAATTTATAATGGAAGGCTCTCTTATCTGGATCTAGCTTTGAAACTCTTCTTCCTCTCCTTGCTGTTGTACCTCTCTCGATCCATTGTTTCTCTCTCTAGATTTAATTTTCTGAGCTTATTCCTTTCTTTACATTGACTATATTTCCTAACTTTGTTAACTTGATGGGTACATCTGCCTTTCTTTACTTCTGGAATGATAACTTCTTGTAACCTCTGGTTCGTGAAATTTTGGGGAGTCCTGGATTGCTGCCTGTGGGATGAATTGTTTAGATGGGGCAGGAAACTGTGAGGGCGGCACATGATCAACATCTTGCTGTCTCTCAAATTCCAGTAACTCAGGTGTAGCAGGAAGGTCAGTGTCCTCCCACATGGACGAGGTGGCCATCGCCTGGTTCAGTTCTGTCTCTAGGTTTGGACTTGTTTGACTACTTGCATCCAGGATTACCACACTTGGTGGATGGATAGGTGTGGATGCACTTGATGGGTCTCCTCTGTCAGATGAATGTGGTATTGTAACAGTGTGTTCTCTCATGAGTTTCATCTTCCACCTTCTCAGCTGAAGCACAGAACGATGAAGAATCATGGTTGCACCTAGATATTTGCTGGTGCAATTGGTTCAGTACCACTTCAGTAATAACAATTTACTCTCTGTCCCCTGGTCGTCATCTTGGAAAAAGGGTGGACTATCAACCTCAGTGAAGAGTGTCGATAAATCCACACTGAAGTCCCAATCCAGGTCATCAGAGCATTTGGATGGTTTGAGAGCATCTGATTTGTCATCACCAATGACTGTCAGTTCATTGATATCTTCCACTATTTTGATGAGGTCGAGGTTGACACAGGCTCAGAAGAGAAAATTCCTGATTGCAAATAACATACAATGTTTCCAGTATCTCTTTGCTCCTGTATTGGACTGCTGCTCACAACATGCCCGTGACTGGTAGTTTGATCCCTCCTGGAACATACAACAGTGTTTCATTTGTCCTCAGCCATAGGTTTGCTAGCCTCGGTTCTTCAGCGGACAGGAATGTGACACTTGCTCCTGTATCCAATATGAAATTAGTGATGTGTGACAAAAATGTCCGCATTCCAGAAAGTGTATCTTGAATCTTTGATCTGGCCTAGGAAGCATTGGTGTTCCTCTTTTTGGTGAGACTCCTCTAATTCATTAATGTCCTTGTGCGCAACGATTCTCTCGTGATTTTCTGTATATCTAGGGGTTTTAGTTCTGCACATTTTTCCAAAGTGCCCCAGCTTTTCACAATGATAACATTCTGCAGTGCTTGAGGACACTGTTCATGTCTGTGGGGCTTTTTGGCATCTAAGTGCTGGCATGGTTTACTGACATCTTGAGCCTTTGTTTCATAAGGTCATTTGTGCCCCGAGATGGAATTTTCCATGCCCACTGGCTTTGGGCATGTTTGGTGGCATGAGTGGACAATATTGCCTGCAACCATCCTTTCTGCCCATCAATGGCGGGCCACATTTTTGGACATTGGGAACCTCATTGTAATGCATCTGCATTTTATTATAAGTCCAGCCCGCCGGAATCAACCCCCCAAGGTGGATCATTGTTTCACAACAGCATATATAAGGCATGCATTGGGTGGCAGCACTTCAAGGGGAACTCGGTGGTGAGTGCACAGTAACATTGCGCAGAGCTCGCGAGTGTTGCCGGTTGGACTTCAAGGTTGAGGTGAGTTGGGGGTTGGGGAGGGCAAGGGCTGCCCTGCGGTTGAGGTGACTTGGATGGAGAGGGAGGTCAAAGGCTGCTCTGCAGTTGAGGCTAGTTGGGGGCTGGGGCAAGGGCTGCCCTGCGGTGGTTGATAGTGCACAAGCATGTGCGGAGTGGGCGAGGGAAGCAGCCATGTGTTAGGGGCACCTTGTGTAAATTGACAATGCCTCCGCAGCTGAGACAGTTCAGGCGCAGCTACATTGACATGCTGCTGCCCACTCAAGCAATGCAGAGGCATCAAAGTGCCACCAATTGCTCCATAACTTTTCATCCCTCAGGCACAGACTACAAACTAATGAACGTTTTACTGGACTGCAGAACATTTGGATGACTGCGCTTGTTGTACAATCTCCCTGCGAAAGTTGGCCATGGAGCAGTCATTGGTGGAGGGGCTTACAGCCCCTTGCAATCTCATCATCCCAGTTTGGACCAGACCTCTCCCCATGGTTCGAGCTAACAGTACAACCTTGCAGTACGGGTCAGGAGAATGCCTGCACTTGAGCTGAGAGCACAGCATGCAGTACAATGGGCAAAGCTGCTACCAATCAGTCAGGTGGAGGTGGGTGGGGTTTTGGGCATCCATGCAACGCACTAATCTCTGGCCATCCAAATGGTGGCCAGCACTCTCCGGGATGTGTTAAGGGGCCTTCAGGCTTGACCAAGATAGGTTGCTGCAGGAGGAACACATCAGGAGAATGGAGCCTGGTGTACCAGCTGTATGCCTAGTGGCATACAGAGAGCAGAGACGATGGAGAGGAGAGCGATGGAGGCATCTGGCTATGCAGAGGGAGGAGCAGCACCCACAGGAAGAAGGCGCAGCTGGGGCTCCTGCATACGTCACCGAAGAACCACATCGACGTAGATGAGGGTGAAGAGGTCCTCCAAGCCGACGACGACAGCAATAAGGCCATCGCACTGGCCAAACGAGGCAGGCGCGGTCAGGAGGCCCTCATAGCTGTTATATTTGTGGGGGATCGTGACAATATGCAGTAAGGAGACAACATAGATCCTCACATTGCATCTGTGAACATTTGATTCCAGTCTGGCTTATGGCAGTGTGAATACCCTCTTTCAGAGTGCTCCTGTCACAGAGATGCAGTGCAGCCTCTAATAGTTGCTATATTCCAGGAGGATGATGACGACATGCAATGAGGACACTGTATAGATCTTCACATAGCCTCTGTGGATGTTTGACTCCTGTCTGGCTGAGGGCAGCTCACTTACATTCTGTGATCAGGGTCATATCATGGAGATGCAGCCGTGAAACCTGATCCTTTGTCCACCTTCAACACCTGATCCCTTCAGGAGCACAGCTCACTGGTCACAGATGCTGATGAGATGGGGGCCAGCCCCACCTGAGAGCATACAGAGCGAATGATGGAACTCTGTCACACCTGCCCACGACATTTTGGCAGCAATGACCAGCACCGTAGAAGTGCAGGCATCAGTAATGTGTCCAGGGAGTGTGAGGCTGAACCATCACTTTTTTCTGAAGGCTGCACAAAACACAGGGAAGAGGCCCTGGACTGAGACACCTGCCTTTATCCTGTGCAGGAACCAAGGTTTCACATCTGAATGACAAGGACACTGCACATCAGAACAAGGAGCCATAGGGAAGGAGACATTCTTGGGAGTCTGTAAGAGGCACACGGTCAGTGAGGGAGACTTCGCCTGAGTGAGACAGAGACAGAGTGAGTAGCTTCGGAAATTTTCCCCAACCCCTCTCAATATCCTCCCATTCATCGGGTATTCCCTTGCTTTGTTTGCCCTCCCCAAATGCATGAACTCACACTTTTCCAGATTGAATTCCATTTGTCACTTTCCTGCTCATTCAGCCAAACCATTGATATAATTTTGGAGACAACAGCTATCCTCTTTACTATCAACTACACGGCCAATTTTTCTGTCACCTACAAATTTTCCAATCATACCTCCAACGTTTATTTCCAAATCATTAATATATACAACAAACAGCAAGGCCCCAAAACTTAGCTGTGGAACACCACTGGAAACTGTTTCCCATTCGCAAATACATCCATTGACCATTACCTTTTGTTTCCTGTCGCTGAGCCAATTTTGGATCCAACTCGCTACCTTCCCCTGTAGCCCATAGGATCTCAGTTTTCTGACCAGTCTGCCATGTGGGACCCTGTCAAATTCCCTACTAAAATCCATGTAGGCAACATCCACTGCATTATCCTCATCAATCCTCCGTGTTACTTCCTCAAGAATTTCTATTAAGTTAGTAAGACACGATCTTCCGCTAACAAAACCATGCTGACTATCCCTGATCAATCTGTGTCTTTCTAAGTGACAGTTTATCCTGTCTCTCAGAATTGATTCCAATAAAATTTGTCTTCCCCCAGTTTAGAACTTTCACTCCTGTTCTATCGTTGCTCTTTTCCATGATGATGCTAAAATTAACTGTATTATGGTCACTAACTCCAAAATGGTCCCCCATTGCTACTTCATCCACTTGCCCAGCTTCATTTCCTAAGACTAAATCTAGAATTGCACCCGCACTCATTGGGCTTGTTACATGCTGGCTGAAAAAATTGTCTTGAATGCAGTCCAAGAAATTTGTGCCCTCTGTGCCCTTCACACTGTTCGTATCCCAATTGGTTAGGGTAGTTGAAGTCCCCAACGATCACTGCCCTGTTGTTTTTGCATTCAGAAATCTGTCTACATATTTGCTCTTCCACTATTTGGTGGTCTATAGTGCACTCCTAGCAGTGTAACTGCCCCTTTTTTATTTTTCAGCTCAACCCATACGGCCTCATTTGATGCTTCATTTAGTATATCATCCCTCCTCACAGCTGTAATTGATTCTTTAACCAATAATGCTACAACCCCATCTTTTCATCCCACTCCTTATCCAGCCTGAAAACTCTATATTCAAGGATGTTGAGCTGCCATTTTTGCCCCTCCTTAAGCCAAGTTTCCTTAATAGTAATGATACATGTTGCCATATGTCTATGAGCCCTCAGCTCATCGGCTTTATTTGCTATACTCCTTGTATTTACATATATATAACTTTAACCCTACCAAATTCCTGTGCTGTACAGGTTTTAACCTGTGCTTCTTCTGTCTTTCAGAGTCACTCACTAATTCTCCATCTCCTGTTCCCTCCTCTGATTTTGCCCTCAGGTTCCTACCCCCCTGCCAATCTAGTTTAAACCTGCCCCCCCAACACCCCCTGAAAAAGCATATAATTGTGCAAAGATAGGTGGAAGGTCAGAAGATTGTACAGAATATAAGGAACGGCAAAGGATGACTAAAAGATTAATAGGATTGAAAAAATTATAGTAAGAGAGAAAGCTAGCCAGAAATATAAAAACAGAGAGGAAGAGTTTATATAAATATTTAAAAAAGAAAGTGAGTCTAGAGGATTAATAATGGAAAGCAAGGAAATGGCAGATGAATCGAACAGGTATTTTGCATCAGTCTTCATTATAGATGATACAAGTAACATCCCAGAAGCAGCTATAAATCAGGAAATGGAAGGGAAGGGGGAACTCGGGAAAATTACAATCACCAGAGAAGTGGTACTGAGTAAATTGTTGGAGCTTTGAGCTGACAAGTTCCCGGGTCTTGATGGATTTCATCCTAGGGTCTTAAAAGAAGTGGCTATTGAGATAGTTGATGCATTGGTTTTAATTTTCCAAAACTCCCTAGACTTAGGGAAGGTCCCAGTAGATTGGAAGATAGCCAATGTAACTCCATTATTCAAAAAGGGAGAGAGGCAGAAAGGAGCAAACTACAGGCTAGGTGGTTAACATCTGTCATAGGGAAAATGTTAGAAGCTATTATTAAAGAAGTTATAGCAGGGCACTTGGATAAGTTCAAGGTAATGAGGCAGAGTCAACATAGTTTTGTGAAAGGAAAATCATGTTTAACCAACTTATTGGAGTTTTGTGAGGAAGTAATATGTGCTGTGGATAAAGGGCAACCGGTGAATGTACTGTATTTGGATTTCCAGAAGGCATTTATAAAGTGCCACATCAAAGGTTGTTGCGGAAAATAAAAGGGGGTAACATACTTGCATGGATAGAGGATTAGCTGGTTAACAGGAAGCAGAGGGTAGGCACAAATGGGTCTTTTTAGGTTGGCAGGATGTGATGAATGGTGTGCCACAGGGATCAGTGCTGGGACCTCAACTGTTTACAATTTATATAAATTACTTGGATAAAGGGATGGTTGGGATGGTTGGCAAATTTGCTGATGACACATAGATAGGCAGGAAAGTAAGTCGTGAAGAGGACAAAAGGAGGCTACAAAAGGATATAGATAGGCTAATTGAGTGGGCAAGGATCTGGCAATGGAGTATAATGTGGAAAAATCTGAAATTATCCATTTTGGCAGGAAGAATAAAAGAGAAACATATTGTCTAAATGGTAAGAGATTACAAGAGCTCTGAAATGCAGAGGGATCTGGGTGTCTTAGTGCATGAATCACAAAAGGCTAGTTTATAGGTACAGCAAGTAATTAGGAAAGCTAATAGAATGTTATCATTTATTGCAAGGGGAATTGATTACAAAAGTAGAAAGGTTATGCTTCAGTTTTATTGGGCACTGGTGAGACCAAATCTGGACTACTGTGTACAGGATTAGTCACTTTATTTAAGGAAGGATGCAAATGCGCTGAAAGCAGTTCAGAGAAGGTTTACTAGAATAATACCTGGACTAGGCGAGTTGTCTTATGAGGAAAGGTTGGACAGGCTAGGCTCGTATCCACTGAAGTTTAGAAAAGTAAGAGGTAACTTGATTGAGGGATCTTGATAGGGTGTATATGGAGAGGATGTTTCCTCTTGTGGGAGAATCTAGAACTAGGGGGTCACTGTTTAAAATTAAGGTATCGCCCATTTAAAACACAGATGAGGAGATATTTTTTCTCTGAGAGTTGAGTCTTTGGAGCTCTTTTCCTGAAAAGGTGGTGGAAGCAGAGCCTTTGAATATTTTTAAGGTAGAGGTGGATAGATTCTTGGTAAGCAAAGGGGTGAAACGTTATCGAGGGTAGGCAGAATGCAGATTTGAGGTTACGATCAGATCATTCATGATCTTATTAAATGGTGGAGCAGGCTCAAGGGGCTGAATAGCCTACTCCTGCTCCTTGTTCGTATGTTCGTATGAGTTTATTTACAATAGTAGACATTATGCACGAGAGGTTAACACCCATTCTCAGGCTGCGCAAATACATTTTCTTAACCAGACATCTGCGGCGGAGCTGGAGGCAGCCTGCTGACTGCTATGCCCTGTCTGTGATGGCCTTGGTGGGTGTCCTCTGGAGGGCTGAGGCCTGGAGTGCCCTGGCCTGCTTTTGGGGTCTTGCTGTGTGACAGTGGTACCCTCCTTGGCCTGTGGAGCATCAGTCAGAGCATGGTTGTCTGATGGATGTTGCATTGCTGGATCCTCACTTGGTAGAGCAGCGCCGACCTCACTGTCAGCACAGGACTGATCCGAATCCTCACTGGCCAGCTGGATGGCTGTTTTCAAAGTCGTGAGGACCTTGATTTCAGGCATTCCTCCACCAGTCTGCAACTTCTCCCTCTTGTTGTGTGTGCTAGCTTAACCTGCATGAACAGAGATGGAGAGAGTGTAAGCAGGGTGCCTGCTGGCCAAATGATAAGTATGTCTGGCATGTGTAGGTGGTGAGTGGTACCATGGACAGGATGAGGACAATGAAGGTGTGTGTGAGAGTGTGAATGGTGATGTCCCTTGAACTGGCAATGAGTGAAATCCCTGTGGATGTGTGATGGGCTCGTGAGTGTGAGTTGAGACTGATGAGAAGAGTGACTTACTCGGGCGGAATGGAGATCATTCATCCCTTTTCGGCACTGGGTGGCTGACCCCTTTTGCAGGGTGCAGGCGCTGACCACTGCTGCCACCGCCTCCCAAGCCCGATTGGTGATTTTTAAATATTTATTTACATGTGTGGGCATCGCTCGCTAGGCCAACATTTATTGCCCATCCCTAACTGACCTTGAGAAGGTGGTGGTGAGCTGCCTTCTTGAACCGCTGCAGTCCCTGTGGTATAGGTACACCCACAGTGTTGTTGGGGAGGGAGTTCCAGGATTTCCACCCGGCGACAATGAAGGAACGTTGATATATTTCCAAGTCAGGATGGTGAGTGGCTTGGAGGGGAACTTCAAGGTGGTGATGTTCTCATGCATCTGCTGCCCATGTCCTTCTAGATGGTGCCCATTCTGCAGCCAGAACGGGGGTAGAGTGGCATGACTCCCCTGCATCTAAAAGGAACTTAAGGGGTGTATCATTGCACTTGGGGGCTGCAATCTTCTTGCCCTTCAGGGGCATGTCTTTTGTGCAGCAGTTCTGGGCTGAACTGGTGTGCACGCGGATGCACTTTAAATATGGCACCCGGTGTGAGGAGGCAGCGAGGTGATGGTGTGGCGGGCAAATGAGAGCCCACCCGCCATCAAAATGGCGTGTTTCCCGGCAACGCATAATTCATGGAGTGGATTGGGATGATATGGTTTGAGAAGCCGCCAATGTGGCTGATGGGTAAAACATCGTTTTCCCTGCCTGCTTTCACACTTAGTGCAAATCTGGGATGATTCTGCCCCTGGAGTGTCTTTGGCATTCTTTTGTTTCATAAGCTGCAGCATCACTGGGGGTTTTCTGAACCATGGTTTGTCTTCCCCTTTTAGTATGGCTCTATGTTGCAAATGGCCCTCTGGCTAACTGTATCATCTTCTCCAAAGTTAGGTCGTCTTTGGATTGCAGTAGTTCAGAAGGAGTTGGTTACCCTGACAATGATGTGATCTCGTATCAGCCCAGTTTTAAGATCAAGTCATTGATAAAGGTATCGATAGGGTTCACCAGCTTTCTGGATCCTTTTGTTAAACTTGGCTCTAATATCTTGTTACCCCATAGGTTAAAATAATTATCAAAAGCTTTTAGGACCTCTTCGAATTTGCCTGATGTTTCTTAATGCCTTGTCTTGTTATCACATCATCAACGATTGCTCCAATAGAGTACAATAATGTATTGACTTGTTTAGCTTCTGATTTATTGTTTAATCTGGATGCAATTCTGATTCTTAAAAACCTCTTCCTTCATAGTGCCCAACTCTGTGTCTAATCTGGCCCTTCCATGTGCCCAAATCAATCTGGCAAGGTGAGTTTAGAATCCCTAGTTGTTTTAGGCTCTTAAGAGGTTTGGCTGGATTTTTTAAGCTTTTGTTGAAGTGAAGGCCTTTCCCCACACTGATCAGGCTTCTACTGATACCCAGTATTTTTGCTGACCCACTTTGTTACTCCTAAACTTTGTAGAATTTTGAAACTAATTGCTGGAAGTAATTATTAAGGCTAGTTCACTGCTTTCCTCCCTTTGTGGAATTGTGTTTGAACAGCTACATTTTTTTCAATCACTGCCATGCAGTCGCCACGTGTAATAGCACCGATGTTGGACCCAGGCTGTGGGATGTATCGACCCGTGCTCATTAAAATTGAATTTTTCCCAGCCCTGTCTGCTTACTGCACTGTAAATTTGAAAGCTTTTAAGCCCTTTTCAAGGTTTGCTCATCCTTCCTTGATCTTTGCCAGGTCCTTTGACTCTACTGCTGGATCGGGATTTTTCACAGACCTCCACGTGTTATGGCGTAGCTCTTAGTAAGCTGGACAGTTGACGTCTTCTCTGCCTCTCAGCCTCCACGCCTCCGATGGAGCTCTATAGGCGATTTTCAGCTGTCTTACTGAAGTTTCAGTTTTGATGCCTTTTTTCTGGTCAGACTTGCAAAGATTTTTAAAGTTGATTTTGGGGCCCTTCATTGCTGCCGCCATGTTGTACGTTGGTTTTGACTGGTGAAGGATCAGTTGTGGACACATGGATATGTCTAAGCAATAAATGTTTATTGGATGAACATAATTATTTGCATAAATACAAGACTAGGTGTTGCTCAGTCTGAGCCATGAGTATTCTCCTTCTAGAGTCAAGGCTCTTGGTCATGTAACTCTCTCTTACATCATCATGTGGGTGGTACTGTTCTCCAGTACCACACATTAACTCTTTCAGCTCTGAACGCCCTAATACTACAAACACTCACCTTGTAACTGGAGTATGGTGATAAATCTGGCTAAACACTGACTCATGGCTAAATACCCAGTTTTGCATTGGCCTCACAATTAAAGTTTTAATTGGCACAGCAACGTCATAACCTATCCCAGATGTACAGGGTAACAAGAAATTAACTACAAACTGTAATGCAAGGAAATTTCCTTGAAAGGATGTAAAAGATACCCAGTCATAAAAATGAGCAAGTGCAGTTTGCTGTGAAGTGTACACTAAATAACTTCAACAATAATGGAATGATGTGTGAAAGCACTCTGGTTAATCCAGTGCAAGCAGTTAAAAATCTGGCTGCAGAATAGCACAGAAAAGGGCTCATAATTCACTGCAATAAAACTGAAACTAATTGACACACACTGCAAAATTAAAAGGATTTAAAAAAAAAAGCAAAGTGGTTGAAGTTCACTTTTCCATGTTAAATACATTGCCAACTGATCTTGGGCTTGCTTGCTATGATTGCTTAGAGTTCTTCAAAGCTCTTACTGTAACCGGGTGTGTGTATGGGGCAGAACCAGTGGTGGTTTAAATAAAACATAAACTGCATTGTTGATCTCGACAGTTTGCAAATCAACATCACATCATCATATCTCCTAGACTCATGTGGACCAAAGTGTTGCTTGGGTCAGTGGTCACAGAGCATGAGTGTGAAACTCCATACAAGAGTGTAAAGCCATTGTGTTTGGGTTATTGGGAAGGACAAGTATTAAACAGTTCTGTTTGGGGTATTGCAGGGCACAAATGTGAAACTATGCACCAGTGCGAAACTGATGTCTTTGTAGTGTCCAGTAAACAAGTGTGAAACTGTTGTAATAAAAACAAAGTGCTGGAAATACTCAGCAATTCTGGCAGCATCTGTGGAATGAAAAACAGAATTAATGGCCAGGATTTTACAGCTCCCCTGCCCAGCGGGATATTACGGTCCTGCCGAACTGAATGGAGATTTAAATGGCTCGCCGCATCTGCCAGGTTGGGAGAGTAGACACGCTGTGGCAGTGCCATAAAATCCTGGCCGATGTCTCAAATTGAATATAACACTTTTTCAAGAAGGTAGACATGTGATAGGGAGAACAGAAAGGAAGGTCTGGAATACTGTAGCGGGCAGTAGAGATTAAATGACAAAGAAACAAAAGGCAAAGGGAGTGGCAATGGTTGTAGTAAAGAAACAAAGCATTGGTCCAGAGTGAGTGTGAATGGCAGAATAATGAATACTTCATGGAAAATAAGATTCAGACCAGCACATGGCAAAAAAACGGAATCAAAACAGGGCATTGAGTTCATGATCTGAAATTGTTGAACTCAAAGTTGAGTCCAGAAGGTGCTGAGGTGCTGTTCCTCCATCTTGCGTTAAGCTTCACTGGAACAAGGAAGCAGGCTGAGGGTGAAGTGTGAGCATGAAACTGTTGTGTTTATGCAGATGGCGAAACAATTGTGAAACTTTTGTATGTCGTGACCAAGTTTAACGCAGTTGGCAAGATTCAATAATTCAACCAAGATTTGAAAAATGTTGGTTATATAAAACCCACAAAGCCTATTTTTATATAAATTTCCTTCTTATTATGTAGGTTACAATGCCAACTTTTATGGAGCTAAATGGGACACATGCTGTAAGAACCAGCTAACGCTGAGCCCAGTAATAAAAATCTACATCATCTCACCAGTAAAGGGAGAAAAATATTTTGCAAAATTTTCTTTCAGAAGGCGAAAATCAGATGCACTTTTTATCCCAGTGATCTCACATGAAAGGGACATGAAGATGCTTTCAGTGAGTTATGGTATTATGTAATTTTTAAGCAAACAAGGTCTGCCACAACATCTCAGGAAAGAAAATAGTTTTCTCCTCTAACAAATAATGCTACAATTGTCACTTCGGTGAGATGAGATTTCAATTGACAACTAATGGTTCAATGGGCGGGGAGGTGTTCCAATTGGCAGGAGGGTCCAATGGGAAAGGGAAGAATCCACTGGGCAGGGGGAGGGTCCACTGGGCAGGGGGTGGGTCCACTGGGCAGGGGGTGGGTCCACTGGGCAGGGGGAGTGTGATATAAATGGTTAACAGGTGGGATATTCTAATGTATGACGTAGATGATGATGTACCACTGACACTGATTCTTCACGTGTTGGACTCTCGAGAGGCTGGAATCGTGCCTAAGAGCCTATGTGCCTACTCTGTAACTTGTTTAGAAGTAGTACTAATAAACAAGTGTTAAACAGATACCAGAGTATGTCTACAGTCTGTCTAAGAATCAAATCCCACACCTAGAGTCCAAGACAGAAGGATCCAAGCTCAGAACATGGTGGCAGTGATGGAGACATCGATGTAAAAATCACATCAGTGTTACCGAAGGGATCACAGAGTGAAGAAACCTTTGAAAGCAGTTCAAGAAATTTCGGGGGAAGGAAGCACACTGGAGAGAGGTAATGATGATTGTACCTGGTGAGCAGTCCCTGTCCCTACCCTGCCTGTTTTACTGCCCATTTGACCCACAGAGAGGCCACCAATGGGAGGTATGGAAACACCATTTTGTCTGGTACCAAGCAGTATCAGGTCTTTATGAAAAGGAGCCAAAACTCCAAAGTTAGTTCCTTTCTCTGTGCAGAAGGTCCAGTAGCAGACAACGTTCTTTTAAGACAGGGTGTGTCGGAGTCCACTGTGGATTTTGATTCCATTATTAAAGCTTTTGACACCTATTTTAGCCCGGAGAAAAATTTATTAATTGAACGAGCACGTTTTAACCAGCTCTCACAATGATCTGGGAAATTGATTGAATTATTCCTAACTGACCTATATCACCGAGCTTGTTCTTGAGGATACAGGGCGCTGAAGGACAAACTAATACATGATCGCATAGTCATGGACGTCCAGGGTGAAAAAAACACTGACTTTTTGCAGACTAAAGATGATCTTACTTTGACTGAAGTGGTCCAGAATGTGACGCCGTCGAGCTTTGATATTTATTTGTGCAATCATTTGTGGCAACTTCGAGGCTTTACATGACTCTGTAGGTTGGGTAGTGGCCCCACCCATATGAAAACCCACCAAACCAATCGAAAGGGCAGCAAACTCCATGCTGGCAACTATTTTGCATTGTGGCTTGAAAACCAAGCAGTTTATTTAATCATTCACGGGATGCAGGCTGGGCCAGTATTTATTGTCCATCCCGAGTTGCCCTTGAGAAGGTTGTGATCAGCTGCCTTCTTGAACCGCTGCAGTCCATGTGGTGTAGGTACAGCCACAGTGCTGTTAAGAAGGGAGTTCCAAGACTTTGACCCAGCGACAGTGAAGGAATGGTGATATATTTCCAAGTCAGGATGGTGAGTGACTTGGAGGGGAACTTCCAGGTGGTGGTATTCCCATCTATCTGCTGCCCTTGTCCTTCTAGATGGTAGTGGTTGTGGGTCTGGAAGGTGCTGTCGAAGGAGCCTTGGTGAATTCCTGCAGTGCATATTGTGGATGGTACACACTGCTGCTACTGTTTGTTGGTGGTGGAGGGAGTGAATGTTTGTGGATGTGGTGCCAATCAAGCAGACTGCATTGTCCTGGATGATGTTGAGCTTCTTAAGTGTTATGGGAGCAGTACTCATCCAGGCAAGTGGGGAGTATTCCATCACACTCCTGACTTGTGCCTTGTAAATGGTAGACAGGCTTTGGGGAGTCAGGAGATGAATTACTCGTCACAGGGTTCCTAGCTTCTGACCTGTTCTTGTAGATGCAGTACTTATATGGCTAGTTCAGTTCAGTTTCTGGTCAATGGTAACCCCCAGGATATTGATAGTGGGGTTTCAGTGATGGTAATGCCATTGAACATCAAGGGATGATGCTTAGATTCTCTCTTGTTGGAGATGATCATTGACTGGCACTTGTGTGGTGCGAATGTTACTTGCCACTTGTCAGCCCAAGCCTGGATACTGTCCAGGTCTTGCTGCATTTGGACATGGACTGTTTCAGTATCTGAGGAGCAGCGAATGGTGCTGAACATTGTGCAATCATCAGCAAACATCTCCATTTCTGACCTTATGATGGAAGGAAGGTCATTGATTAAACAGCTGAATATGGTTCGGCCGAGGACACTACCTTGAGGAACTCCTACAGCAATGTCCTGGACCTAAGATGATTAACCTCCAACAACCACAACCATCTTCCTTTGTGTTAGATATGAATCCAATCAGCAGAGAGTTTTCCCTCTGCTTCCCATTGACTCCAGTTTTGCCAGGGCTCCTTGATGCCACATCAGTCAAATGTGGCCTCAATGTAAAGGGCAGTCAATCTCCACATTTCGGGAATTCCGCTGTTTTGTCTATGTTTGAACCAAGGCTGTAATGAGGTCAGGAGCTGAGTGGCCCTGGCAGAACCCAAATTGGGCATCGGTGAGCAGGTTATTGTTAAGCAAGTGCCGCTTGATAGCACTGTTGATGATCCCTTCCAATACCTTACTGATGATCAAGAGGAGACTGATGGGCTGCTAATTGGCTGTGTTGGATTTGTCCTGCGTTTGGTCTACAGGACATACTGGGCTATTTTCCACATAGCCGGGTAGATACCAGTGTTGTAGCTGTACTGGAATGTATTGGCTAAGGGCGCGGCACGTTCTCGAGCATATGTCTTCAGTACTATCGCCAGAATATTGTCAGGGCCCATAGCTTTGCAGTATCCAATGCCTTCAGCTGTTTCTTGATATCACGTGAAGTGAATCGAATTGGCTGAAGACTGGCATCTGTGATGCTGGGGAGCTCTAGAGGAGGCCAAGGTGGATCATCCACTTGATTTACGCTGCAGGGGACATGGAATGCTTCTTGTGTGGAAAACTGGACATTGAGCGTTTCTGCAAATCCAGCAACTTTAATCGAAGTCGCAGAGTGGCTAATATTTATTAAACCCATTCCTTCCATGAAATGAAAGGTCCAGAAAATGACAACCCTACAGAGTTCCTAAGGGGAGTGGATAGTCTTAATCCAGACTACTGGTCAGTTACAGTCCAAGTTCAAGGCTTTGATGCTACTTTTAAAACTGGTGCCAAAGCAGATGACCTCGACTGGCTTCAGCTGATGACCCTTCATCCATCAGGCATCAAGTTATAAGGTCCAGGCAGCCCAATCCTTCCAATCAAAGTCAGGATTATTGTTTCTCTTAGCTACAAGGGGTGATAGATTGTTGATTCTCTCACAATCAATGTCCATCCTTATTGAGAGGCGATGTTGATATAATCATAGGAATCCTATAAAAACCAGATGATGCTCATCATTTGAACAACTCACTGCCTTTCATGCAACAATCTTCAACCTCTTAGAAGCAGTGGAAATTCAGCCTTCAGACACTGAGGAAGCTTATACACTTAGCAGTAAGTTCCTTTCTTTCACAGAGACACTATCCACTAGACCCAGGGCAGAGATTGAAGTGATGAATCTCTCATCTCTTCATGAGATAGGGCCAGAGGTGGTGGATACAGAAGGTTCTGCAGCAGACGGTGACCATCCCCATGAAGACCTGCTGGACCTGAATTGGCTCTTCCTAGAGAGTGATGAGGAATAATCCCTTGCAGTACTGAGTGATCTGTTGGAGGTTGAGGCCCGAGAGAATGATTCATCGTTCCCATTGATGGATGCACCTTATGATGTCTCTGTTGTTTTTTTACAAGAATCAGTTGTGCTTTTCATGGCTGAGCCGCTTTCGAATCTTCGCTCCACCGAATCTACCGAAGTATTGCCTACTTTACCTCCAGTTGTTTATGAAGAGTCTTCCACAGAAAATGCTTTGCCTGAGTCCAGGTCAGACTCCATAGAGGATCATAGAGGTAAAAGTCAAGTGACACCCATATTTCAGTCCCAGCTGAACATTGTCTTCTTTTCCAAGCTGGAGATCAGCAGAGAAGCTGCGACAGAATCTTTGGCACTTCTGAAGCTGCAGAATCCTGTTGCAGAGTTCTTGTCCCTGAGTTCAGTGTCTACAGGGAATTCCTCTCATTACAGAAGATGAGGTTGTCTTGTCTCCACTTTCCCAGCAGTTCTTCCCTTTGCCCACAGTGGAGCAATCTCACACAGAGAGAAGTGTGGCTCTCTTACCACTGCCTACAGAAAGTAGACAGTCCTCCCGGAATATCATTGGGAAACCATCTCTTATTTTCCTGAGAGTCTCACAGGAAATTGGTCGTTTCTTCCTTCGCCGTCTAAGTTTGTTGTAATCTCAGATCTTCAATGTCTTTTCAATCTTTGATGCAGCAATGGAGGATACTGATGTGATAGTCTTCCCTGGAGTTGAAGATGATTCTTCTTTTGAAGCTTCTACCCAGAGTCCTTTGAAGGAGCACCAGATTCCTCAGAGTGTCCAGAGTCCTTCTCTTCAAGTCCCAGCGGGACAAAAGGTCCATTCTCTTCAGTCTCCTCTTTTAGATCAGTCTTTCATAGAAAAGTCTTTGTTATCCTTACAGGTCAGTCATTCTGAAACCTACACTCTGCTTTCCAGCAGTACTGACATCAATGATGCTAAAGTGTTGTCCTATTCAGCAGATAATCATGTCCTACCAGGTGCAGAAGAAAACCCTTATGTCTCCAAGCTATCCTCCCTAAGGGTCGAGAATACTGAAGAAGATTGAATCCCCCTGAGGGAGGAAAGAGTTGGAGTTGAGTAGAATCTGTAGTTGTAAAAAGGGAATTACAGGAATGTAATATAAATAGTTAAGGGCCTAAAGTTTCATGTTGTTTAAAAATAGGATTGTATACTTGGGGGAAGGTATAATATAAAGGGTTAACAAATGGGAAATGCAAATGCATGATGGAAATGATGATGTACCACTGACATTAGTCAGTCATGTATTAGTCAGCAATTATATGGATAGGTGATGGAATAGTGGTATTGCTGCTGAACTAGTAATCCAGAAACCCAGGGTAATGCTCTGGGGACCTGGGTTCAAATCCTGTCATGGAGTTTGAATTCAATGAAAATCTGTATTTAAAAAGTCTAATGATGACCATGAAAACATTGTTAATGGTTGTAAAAACCCTTCCTTTAGGGAAGGACATCTGCTGTCCTTACATGTGACTCCAGACCCCCACAGTAATGTGGTTGACTCTTAAATGCCCTTTGAACAAGGGCAATTAGGGATGGGTAATAAATGCTGGTGCCCACACCCAATGAATAAAAAAAAGACTCTTAAGAGAGGTTCATGCCTAAGAGTTATGTGCCTATTCTGCTACCTGTTTAGATGCAGTACTAATAAACAAGTGTTAAGCAGATACCAGAATATGTCTACGAACCAAGTTTTTTGCTCGGCCATCATGTATTGCCCATCCATAATTGCCCTTGAGAAGGTGGTGGTGAGCCGCCGCCTTGAACTGCTGAAGTCCAAGTCCCACATCTAGAGTCCAAGACAGAAGGACCCAGTAAGAAAACAGAAAAGGTCTAATGGGCAGCCACACATGGCTACTAACCACTGACTGCATGAGCTATAGACTGCGAGTGAAATAAATGCCAGCGCTAAACAGCAAGCCATGAAATGAAAGAATAACATTGAGTGTAAGATGCTTTTATAAGTTTGATTTTCATCTGGTTGAAAATTCTGTGTAAACAGGTGTTCAGGGATGGTGTTGCAAATAACAACTATTTCCCCCTTTAGTAATTTAATCCAATTTTATCTCTTACATTTCTGATGTGTCGTATTCCTCTTTTAAAAATAAGAACAGGATAAATGTCTACCTTAACACTGGAAGGTGGAAGGACAATTGTACAATGAATTGACCAATTGCCAAATCGACCCCCAATGACTGCTCTCCTGCTGAAACCAGCAACATAGAATTTATGGAATGTAATTGCGCTGATGGTGTAAAAACAGACAGAGAGCCAACACTTTCACTCAATTCATGTCAAAATTTAGCACAGCTTCCCCAAGAAGATGAATGAAGTTGTGAATAGTTCATGATTAGACACGGTCTGAGAATAGAGTGTACCAAATGGGCAAAAAAGCCTATTCTTGCTCAAGGTTGTCTTATATTTTTACACTCATGATCAGAAGGTGACAGCACTTGATTTTACCTTCACTGTGTCCAGAGTTCCAATACTCCTGATCACTGTGGACAATTTGAGTAGCTGTATATACTCCATTAGAAAGCATCTCAAGGAATCGCTCCAATTTATTGCAGGTCGGCCTTTGAACTCTTGAAAAATATTTTGGCAGACTTACAACGAATATCCATTGTAGAGTTCAGTTCTTGAGAAAACTGGTGGCTTCCGTTCAAACATAGTATAGCTGCAGCCCAACACATGGACAATACAGCTGCATTCAATTACAATGGACTCTAGTGTACCTATTTATCTCCCAATGGAGTTCAGAGGTCAGTGTGTCTAATTCACTCCCTCTCAATTCCTTGGTAATGAATAAATGGGTTAACACAAAATTTACCAACTAAATCACAACTTGTCATGAATTCCTATATCAAACTGAATATGTTTAAAACAATACATCAGCACTAGGGGAAAATGTTTTAACCTACACCATTTTGCATCCTGATCACCAACACCCTTTGTCCAACACTGGTCACCAGGCTCACATGATTTAATCCAATGTAATTGAGGCCACTGAAACAGACCCAGGCTCATGAGGGACCATATTTACTGTGGCATAGTGGTTAGTGGTAACTGTGCTAAAGATTGAGATACATGAGTTCAAATCCCACTTTGGCAATTTGTGAATATACATTCAGTTGGTTAAATGCATGTAGAATAAAAAGCTAACATTGGTAACGGTGATCAGAAAGTGATTGTCTTGTCACAAAAAACTAACGGGTTCACAAGTAAGAGAAGGAAGCCTACTACCCTTACCTAGTCTGGCCTACATGTGACTCCAGATCCCACAGCAATGTGAATGACTCTTTAACTGCCCTCTGAAATGGGCAAGTCACTCAGTTCTACCAAACTGCCATGCAAAAAGGTAGATCATCCAAAGCTAATGCACCTTGGATGACAAAGGAAATAAAAGTTAAAATAGAAAAAGGAAGTTTATGACAAATGTCAGGAGCAAGATTCAGTTAATAACCAGGAAGATTATAAAGAATACAGGAGGCAAAGAGAGGTTATGACACCTTCAGAAGGCCTTCAACAAAGTGCCACACAGGACGTTTATTTGGAGGATATTCCATTGGAATTATGGGGAAGGTAATACAAAATTAGCTCTGTGACAGGAAGCAAAGAATGATGACAGATGGAAGTCTTTCAGACTGGGTGGTGAGTTGCAGTGGTGTTCCCCAAGGATCAATTTTGGGTCCGTCACTCTTTGTAAGTTTTATAAACCTGGACTCAGATGTAGGGAGTAGAATTATGAAGTTTGCAGATAATACAAAACTTGTCAAATAATAGATAATAACGAGCACAGCTATAGGCTTCGAGAGATTATAGACATGATGGTAAAATGAGCAGAAGCTTGATAGATGGAGTTGAATGTGGAAAAGGGTGAAGGGATGTGCATTGGAAAGGCCAATACTATAAATGGGACAACTTTGAGAAGGGTATATGAGCAGAGAGACTGTCTAAACAAATCCTTAAAAGTGGCAGGGCAAGTTGATTAGATGGCTACAAATAGAGGAAAAGCAAAAACATCATATTAGAACTTAATAAATCACTGGTTAGGTCTCAACTGAAGTATTGTGGATGCCACACTTAAAGATATAAACACAAGAACATAAGAAATAGGAACTAGTTGTAGGCCATTCAGCCTCTCAAGTCTGCTCCACCACTCAATAAGACCATGGCTGATCTGTTTGTGGCCTCAACTCCACTTTCCTTCCTGCCACCCTTAACTCCCTTGTCAATATATTGCCATTGAAATACATCGCCCTTCCTTCACTGTCATTGGGTCCAAATCCTGGAACTCCCTTCCTAACACCACTGTGGTTATACCTATACCACATGGACTACAGCGGTTCAAGAACGCAGCTCACCAACTCTCTCTCAAGGGCAACTAGCGATGGGCAACAAATGCTGGCCTAGCCAGCGAAGCCCACATCCCATGAATGAATTTTTAAAAATCAAAAATGTGTCTAACTCGGTCATATATATATTCAATGACTGAGCCTCCACTGCTCTATGGAAGAGAATTCCAAAGACTAACGACCCTCTGAAAGAAGAAATTCCTCTTCATCTCTGTTTTAAATGGGAGATCCCTTGTGTTAAAATGTGCCTCCTAGTTCTAGATTCTCTTGCGAGGGCCAACATCCTTTCAGCATCTACCCTGTCAAGCCTCCTTAGAATCTTATATGTTTCAATAAGATCACCTCTCATTCTTCTAAACTCCAATGAGTAAAGGCGCAACCAGCTCAACCTTTCCTCATAAAACAAAGCCCTCATTCCAGAAATCAGCCTAGTAAACCCTCTCTGAACTGCATCCAATGCAAGTATTTCCCTCCTTAAGTAAGGTGACCAAATTGTATGCAGTACTCCATGTGTGGTCCCACCAGTACCCTGTACATTTGTAGCAAGACTTCCCTATTTTTATACTCTATCCCCCTTGCAATAAAGACAATAGTTCCTTTTGATTACTTGCTGTACCTCCATGCTGACTTGTGATTCATGTACAAGGACACCCAGATCCCTCTGTACAGCAGCATTCTGTAGTCTCTCTTCATTTAAATAATATCTTGTTGTTTTATTCTTCCTGCCAAAGTGGACAACCTCACACTTTCCCACATTATAACCATCTGCCAATTTTTTTGCCCACTTACTTAACATATCTATCTATATCCTTTGTAGACTCTTTGTGTCATCATCAAATTTGGCTACAATAAAGTCGATTCCTTCATCAAAGTGATTAATATAGATCATAACTAGTTGAGGCCCCAGCACAGATCCCTTTGGCACTCCACTAATTCAAGTTTGTCATCCTGAAAATGATCCATTTATTCTGATTCTCTGTTTCCTGCTAGTTAGCTAGTCCTCTATCCATGCTAATATTTGGCCCCCAACACCATAATCTCTTATCTTTTGTAGTAACCTTTTAAGTGGCACCTTATTAAATGCCTTTTGGAAAACCAAATACACTACATCTCCTGGTTCTCCTTTATCTGCCCTATTGTTACATCCTCAAAGAATTCTGATAAATCTGTTAAACCCAATTTCCCTTTCACAAAACCATGTTCACTTTGATTGCATTATGATTTTCTAAATTTCCTATTGCTACCTTTTTAATAATGGATTCGAGCATTTTCCTAATGTCAGATGTTATGCTAGCTTTACTATAGTTTCCTGCTTTTCATCTCTCTCCTTTCATGAACAGAGGTGCTACATTTACATTTTTCCAATCCACTGGGACCTTTCAAGAATCTAGGGAATTTTGGAAGATTACAGCCAAGGCATCTGCTATCTGCAGCCACTTCTTTAAGACCTTAGAATGCAGGCCATCAGGTCCAGGGTATTTGTCAGCGTTTATCCCCAAGAGTATTCCCATTACTTTTCCTCTAGTGATACTGATTGTTTTATGCTCCTCCCTCCCTTTTGCCTCTTGAATTTCGACTATTCTTGGCTTTAGAAAGGGTACAGAGGAGGTTTACCAGGATGTTACGAGGGATGAGGAACTTCAATTGTAAGGAAGTTGGAAAAGTTAGGATTGTGCCCCTTGGAAAAGGAAAGGTTAAGGGGTGACTTAATAGAGGTTTTCAAGATGATGAGAAATTTTGATAGAATAGACGGGGGGTTGGGGTGGGGGAGGAAACTATTCCCTCTTCTGAATAGGTCAATAACCAGAATTATTGGAAAAAGAGGCAAGATTAAGAGAATTATTTTCACTGAGTTGTCAGGATCTGCAAAGCTCTAATTAAAAAGATAGTGGAAGCTGATTCCATAAATAATTTTTTAAAATGAGTTGGACATGGGGATGTCCAATAGGTAGCAACAGTGAGTACAAGATTCTGAGCCAGTGGCAGTGAGCTCTGGGATTGGCAGGGGGGTGCAAAGCTGCAGAAAGTGGGAGGCTTGAGCCATGGGGAGTGGGGCTGAAGGAACGGAAATGTGCCTGGCAGAGGCTTGGCTCAGTGGGGAGTGGAAACCTGCCTGGCTGCAGAAATCTTCTTTTGGAGGGGTGGGGGGTGGGGGGGTAAATATTGGTTGTTTTGGTGTTTGAGTAATGAGAGATGGTTACAGGGCTCCACATCCTGAGGTATGATTGGTTGAAGAGACTTTGCAATCAATTGTTTTTACAATAATGCATTTTTATATTTATATAGATATTGGAATAAGTGAAGGTAAAGAACTGTCAAATCAATGGATCCCTGGACAGCATCAATGTCTTCAGCCAAGTTATTGCCGTGGCATAGCTATTGCATCAAAGTTCACTTCATATTGCCAGATCTATGAGTTCTTCATCTTGTTTTAGTGGTCTGATTATCAGTGCAAACTACATCAGTACCCCAGAGAACTCCATTCATACGGGGTCTTTAACACAGAAAAGCATCCCAACTGGAAGAACATACTGAACCAAGGAAGGAAAGTTTAGGTTGGGTGGAAAAATATTTGTTCAAAGAGGTGGCTTTTGATAAGGTGCATAAAGGAAGGCAGGGAAGTGATGAGGTGGAGGGATTTGGGGAGGGAATTTCAGAGAGTGGACTCAGGCAGCTGAAGGCATGGTCACTATTGGTGGAATGATGGTACTCACAAGAGCCCAATGTAGAGGCAAGAGGTTCAGGACAAGGTGGGTGCTACTGGGATAGATTGGTTACAGAGATAGGGAGGGGATTCTTGAATCTTACAACACAGAAGAGGCCATTCAGCCCATTGTGCTTGGGCCAGCTCTTTGAAATGTCATGGCACAGCCGATGGTAAATGCTGTGTTGTTCAAAGGGAAACTTGATACAACTGCCACAACTTGTTTGGGAGTTTGTATAAATTTCGAGATGCGTGCCTTGATTTCAGTAGTAATAAGACTACCAAGTCTTATAGGTTTTTTATAAAACTAAATTAAGTATTCATTAATAAGAGAAATTATTTTAAATACATATATAGATCTACAAATTACTACTATGATAACTTCTAAATTCCTCTAACCAATCTAACTCCCAGTTACCCTTTTGTTAAGGCAACAGTAAGACACATAGATTTTAAAAGACCCAGGCAAAGAAACATGGTATCCTGAACAAGTTGAATTCAAAATGAGTATTCTTAACTTCAGTCCTTTGAAGGCAGCAGCTTGAGGAATAGATGCTGAAGGCTTTTTCACACTTGTAAGATCTTAAAATGCCTTTCCATACACACAGCCTTATACATTTTTCCCCTTTGAATTCAAATAGCCATTGCTTCACGTTGTCTTTGGACTTTATCTTACTGATAATAAAACCGTCACATAGCACAAAGTTTTACCAGTAACCTTTGGGAAAAATAAACACACTGTTTCTAAACTTCACCTGGCTCGGTGACACATTTCACCACTCTTTTGAAAACAAGCTAGTTTATTTTAAAATGCAAATTGTTCCCTTGACAACTATGTTTCTAAACTTCCTCATATTTATCTAATTAACATTTCAAACTTAACTTTTCTTCTTACATCAAAGCACCCAGACTAATTCAATTAAGTCTCACACACACAGACACATATAGACACATCCCACTATTATTCTATTTTACAATAAATTCCAATAATATTATGAGAATTATTATTTCTTCCTGACAGAAATAAATTGTCTTATTCCCTTTGCTTTCTTCCCAGTAGCCTTGAACATTTTCCCTTTCCCATTTCAAAAATAGAGGCATGATCTACACCTCAGAAAATAAGGATCTGAACAGGTAGAAGAGTAAAGGGTTCCAGGGATATGGATGATAAATCATTATAAGCAATACTGCAGGTCAGCAAAGCCATTAAAGATGTTATTTCCAAGGATAGAAAGTTCAAAAGAAGTAGAGCTATGTTATACATGTTAAGGATCCTGGCCAGGCTATACTTGGAGTACTGGGCACAGTTATGGTCTCCATTCTTTAAAAAAAATGACACAGAAGCACAAGAGAAAGTGCAAAAAAGATTTACTAGGATGATACCAAATCTGAGAGATAGCAGGTATTGAGAAAAATTGAACATGTTGGGTTGCTTTCAGAAAAGTGGTAGACCTTACCTGGTGGAGGTCTTTCAAATTATGAATGGGTAGGATGGAGTAGGTGTGGAGATGATAGGCTGGATTTAATGGAGGTGATGGGTTGCAACTTGAGAGCTGACAGGAGACCCACATTGCCTCTTTTTGGGAAGGCCCGCTGAATGAAGTGCTATTCAGGAACTTGAGATATCAGCAGCATCAGAGGCCAGCAATCCCTCTGTACTCAGCAGTGCCAAGAGGGAGGCAGTGGCTGCTGCTGGTAGTACACCCACCAGAGGATTGAGGTAGAATCCAGGCATAGGTGAGTGGGGGATGGAGTGAGAGGGATCAGCAACAAGGGCAGGGGGGGAGGCTTTCAGCAGGCCCCCCTTCCTGATACTAGGTCCCTTGAACAGACACTAAGTGCCTTTGAATGAGAGGTCCCCCCACACCTCTGGGAGTCTGCAAGCAAATACGCCAGTGTTTGCTTGTCGTGCTCTCTGTACGGGGAATTCCTCCCGCCCACCCACCACTTGGTTAATACTTGGGATGAGACCCTTAAGTGGGCATTAAGGGCCTCAATTGGTGGCAGGGCGGGAAGGCTGTCCATGGGCCTGCCTGTCACAAACTTAATCGGGATGGAGGCGGCAAGTTGGCAGTTTCCCCACCCGCCCACCATCTCCCACTCAATTAAATGCCCTCCTGGCCAGCATACTCGCTGTGAGGGAGGACATTAAATTCCGCCTATGTTCCCACTTGTGAGAGAATCCAAAACTAGAGGACCATAAACACAAGACTGTGACTAATAAATCCGTGAGGGAAAGAAAGAGAAATATCTTTACTCAGACAGTGGTTAGAATGTTACGACAAGATGTGGTTGTGGCAATTGGCTAAGATGCTTTCAACTGCAAACTAGATGAGTACGTGAGAAAAAGCAGATTAGCAAGATTCACTGAAAGGCTGAGATGAGGTAGATGAAACAGCCGGAGATTAGTGTGGATCATAAACACCAACATGATAGCGTGATAGTTGAGGACAGAATTGGGCAGGGGAGATATGGGCATGGGCACAGGATGATGGGATGGGTGTTGAACAGAAGGGGTGAGCTGATGGTCAGTCATGCATATGGGGACAGGGTAATGGGAAGATGGGATATGGGGATGGGCAGGAGTGTTGTGGATAGGCTGGTGGTGGGTGGAAGATTTGTGTGGTAGGGGTGATGGTTGAGGGAATGTGTGAATGGGGTGAAAGGGTGGGCTGAGGATTTGATTAATGGGATGGGTGGGGTGGTTTAAGGGGAAAAAAATTCTAATTCATTGGGTGTGGGTGTTGCTGGCTAGGCCAGCATTTATTGCCCACCCCTAACTGCCCTTGTTCAGAGGGCATTTAAGAGTTAACCACATTGCTGTGGGTTTGGGGTTACATGTAGGCCAGATCAGATAAGGACAGCAGATTTCCTTCCCTAAAGGGCATTAGTGAACCAGATGGGCTTTTTACAACAATTGGCAATGGTTTTGTGGTCATCATTAGATTTTTATTGAATTCAAATTCCACCATCTGCCATGGCAGGATTTGAACCCAAGTCCCTAGCGCGTTACCCTAGGTCATTGGATTACTAGTCCAGCAACAATACCACTACCCCATCACCTCCCCTGTTTAGGATCACTGTGGGAAAAGATGTTGATCTACAAATCATTCGTACTCCTATAAGAGAATGCCTGCTGCCTGTATATATTCTATCTCTGTATAAGTCCGATTATTTAATTTAATAATTTAAAAAAATATAATCTGGCTTATGGGGAGGTGGTGGTATTGTCACCAGACTAATAATCCAGAGACCCAGGGTAATGCTCTGAGGATCTGGGTTCGAATCCCACCATAAAAGATGGAGGAATTTGAATTCAATAAAACAAATCTGGAATTAAAAGTCTAATGATGACCATGAAGGAAGGCCCTGGTCTGTCCTACATGTAACTCCAGACCCACTGTAATGTGGTTGACTCTGAACTGCCCTCTGAAATGGCCTAGCAAGCAACTCAATAAATGCTCGCCTAGCCAGCGATGTCCCCATCTCATGAACAAATTTTTAAAAATTGTGTAATGTGGAAATTGAGCTAAGATACAGAAAGATGGTGCTGCTTCATCTGATGGAGCGGGGTAGATTCTGGTGCAGCAGGGAAGGGAGTCACACTGTCTGGATGGGGTGAGAATCAATCCCATGCTATCAATCACAATATGGAGGAAGGCCCTTCCTCCCAAGGACCAATTGTGCCACTTAAGTGACCAATTATGGGACTCTCCCTGCCACCATTGGCATTTTACTAGTGTGGCAGGTCAGCCCTCCACTCCATGGGGAGATCACCTGGTGAATCCTGGTAGGGTCCCTGTGGGCTGGGGGGGTTTGGTGGGGGGGCTCCTAATCAGGCACTGGGGAGAGGGGTTCCACTGGTGGCAATGGTCATCCTCATGGCAAGACCACCCCACTGCCCTTACCAAAACTCCCCACTCTCACCCCTTGCCAGGATCTGCCTGAGCCCACTCACCATATTCCGAGGGCACGTCCATCACTGTGTCGTCTTGGATGGGTGCAGTCTCAGCAATGGCCAGCACTGAGGCTGAGGAGCTCCTGAACCTCCTATTGGCCAACAACTCTTGGGGGCTGACTCCTGTCTTTTAAAGGGGCAGGAGCCCTGGTGGCGACTAATTAGCCGCCGGATTGGCCCAAAATGCAGTCACAGATCCCCCAATCAGCAGAGAAGGGGTTGCCCCCCAAATTTCCTGCCCTTGCTACCCTGACAAAATCCAAACCTGTGAACCAGCAGTGCTCAACCTTTTTCCCAGACATGGAGCTTCCAAAGTAAATCGCTAAGATAATTGCTCACTAAACTCAATTTTACTGGTTTCTCACTTTCTAAAGGTTAATTGGATCTATTAAAGACTAAATTCAACAGCATCTAAAAACAGGTGTGGGGATTCAGTGGGGGATTATCCCACAGTCATTACTTACAATGAAGGCAACATGCCAATGTCGTGCTGCCTGCTAAGTATAACCTGGTTGCAGTGTGGAACAAGCACTAACCGCACTGTTAAATGGTTGCATGCCTCAGTGAGAAACCCATGATGGCGAGAGTTAAAGAAAGACTGCACTACTTACAGCAACTGGATCCCTGGGCTCAAAAGGCCTCAAAGCAGTCTAGAAATCTCTCCTCCTGCAGATTACTATGATGGCTGAGGTGCCACCCCGGGGGGGAGTGACACTGGTTCAGGATGACAACATTGGCCCTCCTACCGCAGCCACTTCATCAGTATCTTTGTTACTGCCTGAGAGCCAGCCAGCCCAGACTGCTGCTGCACAAGCCAACAGAACTGCTCGAGGTTATCCTGCAAGGCCATCTGCAGCCTCCCCCAATGAAAGTCAGCAACCTTCCACCAGTCAAGCTGCAGCCATGGGATAGGAACACCTAGGCCAGGCAATGGCAAATGGAAGACCAGCACTAAGGGAATACAATGGCGATTAGTTGATGTTCATATAGCAATGTTTGGTTTATAAATTTGCTTTGGAGTGTGTATTTTGTGTTGGCTTTTATTTTTCCATTTTGGCCAAGAAGACACTGTGATAGTAGAAGAGGGAACGGAAGGTGTGGGACTGTTGAAGAATGAGGAATTGGGGTTGTGTTTACTAGTATCACAGTCAGATGAGTTGTTTACAGGTAGCATGGACAGGAATGGACTGTATGGATTACATCCTCCTTTCAAGTTCCTCTTCCTCCTCTTCCCCCCTCCTGCTGCTACTACCCCGCTGCTTGCCAAAAAGCTGGTGGCAAAGGCTGTGCCTCCATGATATCAAGGCTGTGCGGCATACAGCATCACACCACAAATCTTGACATGCACTCTACCGAGTGCTGCAGGGCTCCTCCAGAATGGCCCAGGCAACAGAAGCATTTTTACCATGTCAAAGGGCTGTACCTGGCAGCAAGGCATTAATTGTATGCATGGTACCCACATCTGTGTGGGTTAAGCACCGAAGTCATCTACCACGTAGTCAGTGGGTAGCTCTGTTACCCAGTAACCACCTTTTGGTTTGTTGTACTCAAATATAGATGGTACAGTGGATGCTGGGTGATGAAAACATCATTGACCTGCATGCTATGCTGCATAAGTTCATTGCACATGGACATTGAGGGAGTGAAATCCCTTTTGGTTGTTTTATATTTTAGAGTTGACATGCAACACCTGCAAAGCGACGTGTGCAGTCAATGGCACCTTGCACCATGGGGAAGCCATCAATCCTGGTGAAACCATGTGCCCACTCTGTCTGCTTCTCTTTAGTAAGAGAGAATGAAATGTAGTCAGCTCAAGATGAATAGAGAACCTCAGTGACCTCCCTTACACAGCAGTGGACAGCAAACTGGGAGATGTTGCAAATAGCTCCAGCTCCAGCCTGGAGGGAGTCAGATGTATCAAAGTTCATCGTCATGGTCACCTTCACAGCCACTAGCAATGTGATCTATGCCCTGCTCTGAGGTTGCAGTCGTGGCTGCAATAGTGGTAGATTTCAGTGAGGATGTCCTTAGTAAAGCGAAGATGTCTAATGCAGTTGGGGGAGAAATTTGTTTGTGTAGTGGAGACTTGCGTTGATTCCTTGGGGGCAGGCATGGCTGCAGGCTTCTACCTGTGCAGGTTTCTTCACTGAAATCATTGAAGAACGCTGTGCAGGCTGCACAAGTAGGGGCTTGTGGCACTGCCTGCCCCTGGTGAATCAATGTAAGTTTGCATCGCAGAAGGGGTGCTGCACTAACACATTTCTCCCCATTGTTCCTCGCAGAGTTTGAGGTAGGAGCAATGCACCCTGAGGCAGATATGGCCTCCTGCTGAGAGGTCTTCTCCCCTTTCACTGCCTCCTGTATCTTGCAACTTGTCCTCCCCAGTGTCGCCTTTGCTCATTCTCTTAGTCATACTGTAGTTCAAGGGGATTACATACTACTGCACCCATGTTTGGGAGCAACTGGCTTGTGCAGAATCCTTGAATTCAGGACCAAATCCTTTAGCACCTACTGACTTTAGGAACTTTAAATAATGGTAGAGAGCACCAAACAATTGTACAATTATAGCAACAGGCAGTAGACATTAATCAGCAAATTAATCTGAAAGTCTTTGATGATCCCTTTAAATAGCATTGGTGGGTGAGGTCCTTCTTGCTGCTGAAAGTGTGTTCAGACATGTGAGCTACACTGACATTTTACAATTTACAAGGTGCTGATTCACATCATACAGCTGATAAGTGTCGAGTAAATGTTTATGGTTATGTTAATTAGTCAATGATGATGTAAGCATGACGTCAGGGTCAGATGACCAAAAGGCTCCGAGAGAACAAGTACAGGACAGCCTGTGTCCATAGAACCAAGAACTTACTATGAAGTCTTTGTAAATAAATAATTTTAAGAAAAGCTATATACTGACTATCTTCAGGCCATTCATAGAGAAAGTAAAACCTCATCAAAACAACGGGGTGATGTTTTATTGTGCCTGGTGAAAATTAGTTTGGGCATCTTTAAGTAACTGAGGTGACAAATTACTTCTTTTGGGGATGTGATTTTCCTCATCGATTAGTTCAAGCAGCTCCACTATTAGAGACCAATAAGAATAGGAGTTTGGTGTAAAAATCAAATCAATTGAACTTGGATACGCAGATGCTCCCAACAAATCTATTTCTGGAGATATGGGGCCCAATTTTAACTCATTCAAAACTGAATCACCTACACACTTAGGGCAGGATTTTACTGTCGGCAAGCGGGGGCGGGGCCCGCTCGCCAATGTGTAAAATGACGCGCAGTGATGATGGGTGGAGCTCCCGACGTCACTGTGCCCCATTTAAATTTTCAGGAAGGCGGGGGCGAAGCAAAATCAGCTGCAGGCCCACCGGCCTGTCAATGGCCGCTTAATTAGTGGACCTGCCCGTCCAACCTTAAGGCTGGCGGGCAGGCCAGGAGCCCTGGTGGAAAGTAGAAAAAATATGAAATCTCATCCACAGGTGGGATGAGGTTTCATGTAGGGTTTTAAAAATTTTAATAAAGTTTTTTTGGAAATTATGAACATGTCACATGAGGGGACATGCTTTGTCCCTGATTTTGTTAATGTAATTTATTTGTTTGTAACCATTAAGAGTTACACACAGTTAAAATCAGGAAGCTTTTGCAGTTCAAGCCTTGTTTAAAATACAAAAAATAAAAGTAATGTCAGCTGTTTTTTTTTTGTTCATTTGGAAGGGGAAAAGAAGCTTGTGGCACAACTCAGTCTCTGATTTGCCTCTTCAAAATAGTGGGGATACTTCATAACCAACTCAAGTCAAGGCCTAGCCAGATCAAGGTCACTAACCCAGAGGCATGAGCTACATCCCATCACCACACACCAAGGCACCACTTGCTTTCACCATTGGTACAGCAATGCACTACTCCTGAAATAATTAATATTTCCAAATGGACGCAGAACAAATGGTGAATTAAACATCTATCCCTTACATTTCTATTTTGCAATACTCAACAATGAAAGCGTACAAAATAAAATTGCCAAATATTGTCCAACATAAACTCTGTGTAGAGCTCAAACAGTTAAGGCAATGAATAGCTGGTTGAGGCAGTGTATAGCTGGTTAAGGTAGTGAATAGCTGGTTCAGGCTGTGCATAGCCAGTAAGATAGTGAGTAACTGGTAAAGGGTAGCTCAGCCGTGAAGAGCATGGTTCCATGTGCAGCCTTGTGTCTGCTGAATTAGCTCATCTGAGAAGGGCGCCAAGTGGAATGCTACACTGGGCTTCACTATTGCTAGACTAGCAGAGGGAAACACAACCATAATTTCTACTCCTGACCCTTATCCAGTGATCTCTGCTGATGGTAATGGTTATAAATGTTGTGTAAGAACTCAGCTTGCTGGTGATACCCCTTACAACAGGATGTCCCACTGACTCATTCAGCCTAGGTATGCCAGATTCAATACACCACCAGCTAGCTTGGGGATCTTGCAATGTTTCCCAGTGGGTGCTGATTGATTTCAGGACTTCCTGATTAAAATGCAACAATTAAAATGTTTGCAACTGAGGTGTTCTAAATATCAACAGCAGAGTAGACTTCCATTGCATATTTGCATTCCCTTCCTCTTATTTTGATCTGATAACATTGAAAACAAAATCAAATCTAATTAATCACATAGTTGAGTGAGATGGAATTAAATAAAACAGCAAAGTTGTTTATGTGTTATTATCCTGCAGGATACCAAAACCAACTCTCATATTTATAGTTAATTATATGGTTATTAACTCTAAAAATGGCATATTGACATGCCTCTACAGAATTTGATAAAGTGTTGTTTACTCTCCACTTACCCACCAGATATCCTGATGTCAGTTTAATTATGTATTGCAATGTTCAGTAGCCACAGTTGGAATATTATGATCTCAGAGACAGATTCACAAAGCAGTATAAGAAATATGGAGAGATGCAAGGCCCTCCATAAACTTCAGCTCATCTAAACCTCCGCTCATGTCAAGTTCCAATCACCAATCACCCCTGTGCTATATTGGCTTCTGGTGTGACAATGCCTTCAATTTGAAATTCTCACCCTGGCATTCAAATCCTTCCCTGGTCTCTCCCGCCATTTCTCTGTAACCTCCTCCAGGCCTCCAATCCTCCAAGATCCCTGTACTCCTCCAAATCTGGAAACTCGTGCATCCCCCATTTCCTTTGCCAGTCATTGGCAACTGTGGCTCTGCACCTCACTATCCTCCTTTATAATGCTCCTTAAAAACCTCCCTCTTTGACCAAGCTTTTGGTTACCTGTTCTGATATCTCTTTATGAGGCTCGACCTACATCAGCCTCTGTTTCAGAAGTAGCGCATTGCTGTGTTAATTTGAAGGCTCCTGTTTGACTATACTCCTGTGAAGCACCTTGGGACACTTTTGTATGTTGAAGGCACTATTTAAATGAAGTTGTTGCTGTTGCTGAATTAGTCCTGAGTTGGGGTAGCTAAACTGCTGCTATCACCATGAACCTCGACAGGGCAGTGGAATTAATCAGTCAGGGTTTTACTTCTGATTGTTGCCTAATTATCACTGGGGAATTCTTTGCATCAATCTGCCTTTACCCACAATCTTTATGTTGAATTTTCAATTGTATAAACTTATCGACACAGTACAAGGTGGACTCAAGGGGCGGTCAAAGGGGACTTGTGGTAGACTGAGGCATAATGTTGTGTGAAGTGAAGTAATGCAGTGAAAGGTGAAATAATATGAAACAGGATAATGGTCTCTGTGAAATTCAAGTGGCTGCAAATGTGGATTCAGATTGGGTGCAGAACGTTAGTTCTGGATATCACACATAGATCAAAGGTGGAGACAGGTTTGCTACGAGTAGGCTGACCAGATTTTCAAAAGTCAAAACCAGGACACATTGCAAGGCCTTGAATTTTCCAGGCACCAAACGTGACCTCTTGGATTGACAAGTTCAACTATGCCCATCACTTTCGGCGAGTGATTGACAGGTCACAGGGCCACACAGAACATGCCAGTGGGCTCCAACTGAAAAATCGGAACCAGGTATTCACCTTGTGGATGGGATGATGGTCATTGGTTGTAGCTTTGGTGGTGGTGGGAGCCTGGTGAATAAAGCAATTTGAGAAATTGTTCTTTTCTTGTGGGGGAAGATTATAAGAGGTGGGGTGTAAATGGTTAATGCAGTTGCAGACAGTGCTGAAAATCAGACGGAAGAACACAAAAGTTTCACAATTAGAGCTGTCCCATTAAGGACCGTTTTGGGAAAAAAAGATTTGCTCCCAGCTCTGGATGCCAGGAAGATGGGTTTCTGTGCATGTAGGAATGGCCCGGTACAGCCGCTTGACAGTTGGTGAGTGGGGCGACATTTCAATTTGCAGGGTGCAGCGCAGCACAGGAGGGTTGTTCTGGGGTTGCTGACAGTAACTGGAGCACAAGGTAAAGTGGAAGGGAGAGGAAGTGAAGAAAAGAGACACTGTTGCTGTGCACGAAATGGCGAAGTACTGACGGAAATCTCTGATGCGGGTTATGTAGGAGGGAAACACTGCAAACCGGGATACTAGAACTATTTTGAGCAAATTGTCAGGGCACCGGGCATTTAATGACAAACCAGGATTGTGTCCCGGCAAAACGTCTGGTCTCCGTAGTTATGGGAATGGTGAGATTTGGTTCATCTGCGATGCCCACCAGATTAACATAGGCTGTTGAATTACACCACAAAGGCTCATATGTGAGGAATAACCCCATGGCAATATATTGGAGGATTGTCGTTGCCAGTTAAAGTACCGCAGAAACAGGCCATATCCTCAGGAGGTAGAAACAAACTGGGGTAGCAAACAGGCCAAAGGAAACAAAAACAGAAAATGCTGGAAATGTGGAGCAACCCTGATGAACAGTCATGAACCTGAAATGTCAACTCTTCTGTTTGTCTCTCTCACTGGCTGTTGCCTGAGCTGCTGAGGATTTCCAGCATTTTTGTTTTATTTCAGATTTCCAGCATCTGCAGGACTTTGCCCAGATAAATGGTAACAATGCATCTGGGAAATTTCTGTCCATTTAGTAATCTCTGGTTACTTAAAGGGAAACCCTCTTACAAGCCACTCTAAGCGTTTATTAATAATGTCGCTCAGTGGGTAGCGCACACACCTTCGAGTCAGAAGGTTGAGGGTTTGAGCCTCACTCAAGTATATAGTTAGGCTAACATTCCAGTATGGAACTGAGAGTGTGTTGTGCTGTCGGAGGATCAGTACTGGGGGAGTGCTGCACTGACAGAGGAGCAGTACTGAGGAAACATTGTACTGAGAGAAACTCGGTAGTGCGGGAGTGTTACATTGTTGAAGGGGTTGGTAGTGAGGGAATGCTGTCATAGAGTCGGTATTGAGGGAGTACTATACTGTCAAAGGGGCAGTACTGAATGAGTGCTGCGCTGTCAAAGGGTCAGTACTGAATGAGTGCTCCACTGTCAAAGGTGCAATACTGACAGAGTGCTGCACTATCAAAGGGGCAGTACTGAGGGAGTGCTGCACTGTCAAAGGAGCAGTACTGAATGAATGCTGCACTGTCAAAGGGGCAGTAGTGAGGGAGTGCTGCACTGTCAAAGAGGCAGTACGGAGGGAGCGCTGCACTGTCCAAGGGGCAGTACTGAGGGAGTGCTGGGCTGTTAAAGGGGCAGTAGTGAGGGAATGCTGTGCTGTCAAGGGGGCAGTACTGAGGGAATGCTGTGCTGACAGAATACTGTACAAGGAGTGTCAGCCTGGATTTTGTGCTCAAATCTCTGGAATGAAACTCAAAACAGCAAATTTCTGATTCAGAGGTAACAGTGCCTCACATTGAACCACAGCTGTTATGATTATTGAACCTTATGACAGATGCTAACTGACCTTCTGGCTATTTCCAGTTGATTACTTTTTATTTGTTCTTGTTTGGTGATAATGTTCTGACCAACAATCCACAGACTGGCAGGTGGACAGAAATGCAGACCAACTGACCCACAGACTGACTAACCCACAGACCAGCAGACAGACCGACAGACCAACAGACTGACTGAGATAAAAACAAAAAAACTGCGGATGCTGGAAATCCAAAACAAAAACAGAATTACCTGGAAAAACTCAGCAGGTCTGACAGCATCGGCGGAGAAGAAAAGAGTTGATGTTTCGAGTCCTCATGACCCTTCGACAGAACTTGAGTTCGAGTCCAAGAAAGAGTTGAAATATAAGCTGGTTTAAGGTGTGTGTGTGGGGGGCGGAGAGATAGAGAGACAGAGAGGTTGGGTGGGGTGGGGGGGGGGGTGGTGGTTGTAGGGACAAACAAGCAGTGATAGAAGCAGATCATCAAAAGATGTCAACGACAATAGTACAATAGAACACATAGGTGTTAAAGTTAAAGTTGGTGATATTAGCTAAACGAATGTGCTAATTAAGAATGGATGGTAGGGCACTCAAGGTATAGCTCTAGTGGGGTTTTTTTTTATATAATGGAAATAGGTGGGAAAAGGAAAATCTTTATAATTTATTGGAAAAAAAAGGAAGGGGGAAACAGAAAGGGGGTGGGGATGGGGGAGGGAGCTCACGACCTAAAGGTGTTGAATTCAATATTCAGTCCGGAAGGCTGTAAAGTCCCTAGTCGGAAGATGAGGTGTTGTTCCTCCAGTTTACGTTGGGCTTCACTGGAACAATGCAGCAAGCCAAGGTCAGACATGTTGGCAAGAGAGCAGGGTGGAGTGTTAAAATGGCAAGCGACAGGGAGGTTTGGGTCATTCTTGCGGACAGACCGCAGGTGTTCTGCAAAGCGGTTGCCCAGTTTACGTTTGGTCTCTCCAATGTAGAGGAGACCACGTTGGGAGCAACGAATGCATTGGACTAAGTTGGGGGAAATGCAAGTGAAATGCTGCTTCACTTGAAAGGAATGTTTGGGTCCTTGGACGGTGAGGAGAGAGGAAGTGAAGGGGCAGGTGTTGCATCTTTTGCGTGGGCATGGGGTGGTGCCATAGGAGGGGGTTGAGGAGTAGGGGGTGATGGAGGAGTGGACCAGGGTGTCCCGGAGGGAGCAATCCCTACGGAATGCCGATAAGGGGGGTGAAGGGAAAATGTGTTTGGTGGTGGCATCATGCTGGAGTTGGCGGAAATGGCGGAGGATGATCCTTTGAATGCGGAGGCTGGTGGGGTGATAAGTGAGGACAAGGGGGACCCTGTCATGTTTCTGGGAGGGAGGAGAAGGCGTGAGGGCGGATGCGCGGGAGATGGGCCGGACACGGTTGAGGGCCCTATCAACGACCGTGGGTGGAAAACCTCGGTTAAGGAAGAAGGAGGACGTGTCAGAGGAACTGTTTTTGAATGTAGCATCATCGGAACAGATGTGACGGAGGCGAAGGAACTGAGAGAATGGGATGGAGTCCTTACAGGAAGCAGGGTGTGAGGAGCTGTAGTCGAGATAGCTGTGGGAGTCGGTGGGTTTGTAATGGATATTGGTGGACAGTCTATCACCAGAGATTGAGACAGAGAGGTCAAGGAAGGGAAGGGAAATGTCAGAGATGGACCACGTGAAAATGATGGAGGGGTGGAGATTGGAAGCAAAATTGTCCTCACTTATCACCCCACCAGCCTCCGCATTCAAAGGATCATCCTCCGCCATTTCCGCCAACTCCAGCATGATTCCACCACCAAACACATTTTCCCTTCACCCCCCTTATCGGCATTCCATAGGGATCGCTCCCTCCGGGACACCCTGGTCCACTCCTCCATCACCCCCTACTCCTCAAACCCCTCCTATGGCACCACCCCATGCCCACGCAAAAGATGCAACACCTGCCCCTTCACTTCCTCTCTCCTCACCGTCCAAGGACCCAAACACTCCTTTCAAGTGAAGCAGCATTTCACTTGCATTTCCCCCAACTTAGTCTATTGCATTCGTTGCTCCCAATGTGGTCTCCTCTACATTGGAGAGACCAAACGTAAACTGGGCGACCGCTTTGCAGAACACCTGCGGTCTGTCCGCAAGAATGACCCAAACCTCCCTGTTGCTTGCCATTTTAACACTCCACCCTGCTCTCTTGCCCACATGTCTGTCCTTGGCTTGCTGCATTGTTCCAGTGAAGCCCAACGTAAACTGGAGGAACAACACCTCATCTTCCGACTAGGGACTTTACAGCCTTCCGGACTGAATATTGAATTCAACAACTTTAGGTCGTGAGCTCCCTCCCCCATCCCCACCCCCTTTCTGTTTCCCCCTTCCTTTTTTTTCCAATAAATTATAAAGATTTTCCTTTTCCCACCTATTTCCATGATATAAAAAAAACCCCCACTAGAGCTATACCTTGAGTGCCCTACCATCCATTCTTAATTAGCACATTCGTTTAGATAATATCACCAACTTTAACTTTAACACCTATGTGTTCTATTGTACTATTGTCATTGACATCTTTTGATAATCTGCTTCTATCACTGCTTGTTTGTCCCTACAACCACCACCCCCCCCCCAACCTCTCTGTCTCTCTATCTCTCCGCCCCCCACACACACACCTTAAACCAGCTTATATTTCAACTCTTTCTTGGACTCGAACTCAAGTTCTGTCGAAGGGTCATGAGGACTCGAAACGTCAACTCTTTTCTTCTCCACCGATGCTGCCAGACCTGCTGAGTTTTTCCAGGTAATTCTGTTTTTGTTTTAGACTGACTGAGATACTCACTGACCTACAGACCAGAGACAGACCAACTGATCCACTGACTGACTGAGATACTCACTGACCCACAGATGGACTGACTGACCCACAGACTGACTGAGAGACTGACTGACTGAAGATGGTGCTCCCCCTTATCTCAAGTCCAGAGGATGAAGCTCCCACTAGCATCAGGTTCTGGCATGGAGTCAATGGATCAATTGACCTCATTCTGTATTGTAAATGACTCTATGATCCCTACCATTTAAGATCTTTGTATGTTTTTATCCTGCCGTGCTCCTTGAAGTTTACTGCTTATGAATGTTGAGAAAAGTGCGGAAACTTGTTGGGAAATTTTCCAACCTATGTTCGTCAATGGTGCCTCACCCTGAATCATGCAAACAATAATGTTGCTTCTTTAAATTTATTCATTGGGTTGGGTGTCAATGACAGGATCAGCTTTTATTGTCTATCCCTAATTGTCATTGAGGAGATCAGCTTCAAAAACTGTTGCAATCTGTGTGACGCTCTTAGGGGTTTTGATTCAGCGACAGTGAAGGATAGGCGACATATTTTCAAACCAGGATGGTGAGTGGTTTGGAGGGGAACTTGCAGGTGGTGGAGTCCCCATCTATCTGCCACCTTTGTTCTTCTAGATGGTAGAGGTTGTGGGATTGGAAAATGCTGTAGGGTAGATGCCAGTGTTGTAGCTGTGCTGGAACAGCTTGGCTGGGGATGCGGCTACTTCTAGAGCACAAGTCTTCAGTACCATTGCCGGGATGTTGTCGGGGCCCACAGCTCTTTCCAATACTGTCATGGATGGACATATCTGCAACAGATAGATTGGTGAGGGTAAGGTCAAGCAGTTTTTCCATCTTGTCGGTTCTTTCAACATCTGACACAGGCCATGTCCGGAACATATGTCATTCAGGACTTGGCAACTCAGTCAGTTGTGGTGCTACTGTGCTATTTTTGAGGGTGGACATTGAAGTCCCCACCCACAGTACATTCCATGCCCTTGTTCCCTTTAGTGCCTCTCCCAACATGGTGTTCAACATGGAGGGTACTGATTCAGCAACTCAAGGAGGGCGGTAGGTGGTAATCAACAGGTGGTTTCCTTTCCCATGTTTGGCCTGATGCAATGAGATTTCATGGGGACTGGAGCCAATGTTCAGAACTTACAGGGCCACACCCTCGAACTGTATGCCATCTTTGGTGGGTCTGTTCTGCCAGTGGGACAGGACATACCCAGGGATGGTGACTCAGGATTGTGGGATGTTGGCTTAGTGAATTATTGTGTGAGTACGACTATGCCAGGTTGTGACTTGACTTGTCTGTAGAACAGCTATCACAATTTTGGCACAAGTCCCCAGATTTTAGTGATAAGTATTTTGTGTGGTTGTTGGGCTGGATGTGTCATTGTTGTGTTTAAATCCAGTGCCTAAGTCGATGCTGGGTGGTCTGTCCTGTTTTATTATTATTAAAATAGTTTTCCTCCATGGTTTGGGTAAAACTGAGTGGGACATTTCTGAGAACAGTTGGGAGTCACATTTGGATGGGGCAGATTTTCTTCCCAAAAGGACATTGTGGAACTGGATGGGCCTTTAGAACAATCTGGTAATCTCCTGGGCACCATTACTGAGACTGGCCATTTATTCCACGTTTATTGAATTAATTAACAGAATTTAAATTGTCCTGCTGTGCTGGAATCTCAAACTAGGGTATTGCAGAACAAAAGATCGGCCATTTAATATTGTCAGAGCGAGTAGGAGAGTGGATAAATTGTATCCTGTTGGTGTTGCTCAGATCCCAAGAACAATTAAAGAAGCTCCTGTAGTTGTTGATGCTTAATCCAGTACTCCAGGTTTATACAGGGCCCTCTTGGCTGTACCTCACCATCCAGACCAGAACGAAACATTCATTCTAAATACCAGCAGTGTCGTTGGTAACATCTCCTGGCCCCCTCACACTCTTAAGGGTGCAGTTTGGGTTGATGCTAAGAGCAAAGAAGCTGATTTTCTGTTTGCTATCTTCCAATCGTTGGGGACTACCCCAGCACCTAACAAATCATGGAAGATCAAAACCAATGCATCTGTAGCCAACTCTTTTAAAACCCCAGGATGGAGGCATTCAGCACCAGGCGCTATGTCAGCTTTTAGTCTCGTTCGTTGCTCCAGTTCTATTTCTTTACTAACACTAATTTCTTCATGTTCCCCATTCCTCACTAGACCCTTGGTTCCCTGCCATTTTTGAATTATTTTTGTGTCACCTAACGTGAAAACAAATACAAAGTATCTGATATAATGGGCTGGAATTTGCTGGGGGCAGATGGTGGTTTGTGACCCGCCCCATTGCATAGGCTTATCCTGCACGTTTCAACTTGAAGACTTTCTGCCCACAAAGTTAGGAGAAGTGAAAGCTGATAACCCAGTGGTGAGGGGACCAGGACACCTGGGACCTTGGTGAATGATGGGACATACGGGACAGAATTTTCTGCTTGTTGGGTGAGCCGTGCGGGAGCGGGCATGGGTGGGCACGGACCCTATCACCATCTGTGATCGGGCCCACGCCGCCATTTTACATGGGCGAGCCAAGGAAGGCCTACCCAGCGTGAAACATGGCTCCCAAGGACAGTGGGAGTGGGCGGGCGGCAGCGGGATTGCTATGACCACTGGGTCCAATGGTGACCCTGAGGCCTGTTTAAAAGTCCTCCTGCAAAGACTGTCAAACACGTCCAGCAGAAGGGTCCCCAGAGCACTGCTGGTGAGCAGGCCAGGCAGGAAAGTAGGGCAGGGGGGCTACTGTGCCCCTTATTTTTTAGACGATTGCCTTGCTGCCTTTGTTGAGGAGGTGGTAGCACGGCAGGAAGTCTTTGTTCCTAGGGACGGGAGGCAGAGGCCCCCCCACATGACCAAATGTGCCTGGGAGGAGGTGGCAGAGATAGTGAGCTCCAACGATGTGGTGCGATGCACCTGGATTCAGTGTTGCAAGTGCTTTAATGACCTCTTGCACTCGGGAACCATGTTGGCACTGGTCTCTTAACCCAGCAGGTAGGCTGTCCCCCCGGTCACACACTGCCCGACTCTGAGTGTAGTTACTGCAATGAATCATTGACAGTATGTGTCCAGATATTGCCCATGCCGAGGTCACCCTGAGAGGATAATGATGAGATGGGTTCTGCACCCACAGCATGTGGTACAGTGACACCCACATTACTGTTTTGGGGGCAACCTGGAGGATCTGCACCTAGGCGCAGTGCTGGAACTGCAAAACATTTCAAAGTCAGGGTGCTGACATGCTGGGAGAGGAGCTTCCAGGTGGCGGGGCACCAATCCATCTGCTGCCCTTTGCGTTTCACGTGCTTGCGCCTCCTTGCTTTGCAAGGTTAGGCCGTGTGGTGCAAAATGTGATGTAGGCAGCATTTGGCCAAAGGTGGGGGAACAGGTCTGGCATCTTTTTGTGAGTGTGCGGCAGCTGCGGGTGAGGAGATACTGGAGCTCTGCAATGTCCCTCCCTGGTAGGGGTGGGACGGCAGCGAAGAGAATCCAGGTACAAGTTGCACTAATCAATGCTCTTCTCTCCTTTTCAGGAGAAGAATGCTCATAATGCCGCCGAGCGGGTGAGGACTGGCGGAGGGCCGGCCCAGTTGGCCATCATTACCAGGTTTGAGCAGGTGGCCCTCGATCTGGAGAGGTGCCATGTGCCCAGGTCCACCGGTGTCGGTGAGGCTGGGGTGCCACGGGCAGGTATGTTAGCCCAGCACTGAGGTCACCATTAGTGTCCCAGCAGCCATGGCACTGCTGAATGTTCAATGATTGAAGTTTGCAACATGGCTTGACCATTGCTTATGGAAGGATGAGCGTGTAATGATCTGGGGGACAGGGATGCATATTGACATTGTCTCCATGTTAACTAATAAATGTCCTTGTTCTTCCTTTCAGCATCAGTGGAGTAGGGCTGGGAGGAGGAGCAGCAGAGGCCCCCTCTCACACCTGAGGGGTCTGAAGTCTCTGACTCACCAGTGTCACACCATCTCTGCCAGGCAGGCACCAGCACAGATACTAGCACCTCGGTGGGAATTAGAACATTGGCTAGTGTCCCGGGGCACAGCAGTGAGGGCACTTCACAGTCGCTAGTGGAGACAGAGAGTGCCCATGGCGCCAGCAGTCAGAGGAATGCAGGGGACTAGGCACATGTTCAGTCAGTGACTGATGGTATGCCTCTGGAGTCGGCTGTGAGGCAGCAAAGATGCTGGAAGTCCAACAAGGTGTGCGGGAGGATCCAGGGGTGATACATGAGGCTGTGCTTGGCTTGGTGTCCGTGGTGGAGGAGTCCACGCGGACCATCGCCAATGCAATGAGCCTCATGGCTGAGCGCCATGCTTCATCCATGGAGAGAGTGGTGATTCTCATCGAGAGGCTTCTCCAGGAGACCAATCAGGGATGTGCTCAGACCAGCAAGCCCTCACATTGGCATTGATCTCAGCTGGTCAGTGCCTGTGTGGGAGATGGTCTGGGCACCAAGTTTCCCATCTACCTACGGTGAGCAGGGAGGTCTGAAACAATCTCACATTGGCGCAGCAGCTGCCTGTCATCTCTGCGAGCTCCTCTCAGGGTGCTCCAGATGAGCGCAGCAGCTCCTCCGTTCCTCTGCCAGTGACCGTTGCATCCGATGAGGCTGCGATGACTGGGAGATGCCAGCTGTGGAACTGGCAGCTCCCTCCCAGTTGGGGCCAGCACAGGCTCCGTGGGCCAGAGGACGGCGGCCAAGGTCATCAAGGCCAACAGGACAGCAGAGTCAGTAGGCTGTCTCAGATGCCAGTGCCAGCGAGGGGGAAGCACTTAGAAGTATCACTCGAAAGTGTAAATTTAAGGCACCTTAGGCACAGCACAGGTTTCTCACTGGTGCTTTTGTGTTACCCCGCAATGAGGTCATGGTTGTTGGTGTGGTGTTTACCTTAGGCATTTTGTTTCCTTAAGTTCATTTTGTTATATCATTAAATTTAGACATGTGACCATGGCTGAGGGGGGCCTCTTTCCCTCTGCAGGTGGATGGTTACCCATGATGTTATGAGTGAGTTATGTCACATTGAGCTTTATCCAGGCAGATTTTGCACTCAGGTATTGAGTATGAAGCCTACAGCACAGGCTTGTGTTGCAGGTCCATCTGTGGAGTTCTAGCTGAAGGTTTGTTGGGTTAAAGCATCCTGGGTATCCCTGCCTCCCTGCAGTATCCCCAGTCAGCGCCTACCCCCTCAGCATTTCCCTGTGCATGCTCATCCTCGGACTCACTGCTGGACTCATTGTGTGCAGCTACAGCCACTGCATCGTCATCTTCTTCGTCCACAGCGTCGCCCCGGATTGCGAAGAGCGCAGCATGAAACCACTATCAGCGACACACGATCTGGCGGGTACTGGAGTGCGCCCCTGAACGCTCCAGGCATCGGAAGAGCATCTTGAGAGGACCAATGATTCTCTCCATCACAGACCTTGTGGAGGTGTGGTTCCTATTGTGCCGCTGCTCAGCTTCTGTTCTTGGATGGTGGAGAGGCATCATGAGCCACCTTCTGAGGGGATAGCCCTTGTCACCCGGCAGCCATCCATCCAGTCATGCTGGAGCACTGAAGACCCCAGCACCTGGGGGTGTCTGAGCATGTAGGCGTCGTGGAAGCTGCCTGGGTACCTTGCACAGACTTGTAGAATCAGCATCCTGTGGTCACACACTAACTACACCTCATGGAATGGAAGCCCTTCCTGTTGACCAAGGCACCGGGGCTCACCTGCTGGTGCCTTGATGGCCACATGTGTACAGTCTATAGCACCCTGGATGCGGGGGAAGCCAGCAATAGCCACGAAACCTCTGGCTCTCTGTGTCTGGCTTGCCTGGTCCCAGTGATAATGGATGAATGTCAATGTATGCCCGAACAGAGCGTCTGTCACCTGCGTTGACACAAGTGTGTACAGCTGATTGGGAGACACTGCAGAGGTCACCCACAGAGCCCTGGAAGGAGCCAGATGCATAGAAGTGGAGGGCAACTGTGACCTTCAGAGCCGTGTGTCGCTGATAGCGGTTGCATGCTGCGCTCTCTGCAATCTGGCACTGAAAAGGGGTGCTGCTGTGGACGAAGAAGATGTAGACGCAGTTGCTGCAGCTGCACACGATAAGTCCACCCACCTAAGTTAGCGGAGATCTCAGGGTCTATCATTTGACAGATATAGTTGACTGTCTCCTTTGAGAGACGGAGCTTCCTTTGGCACTGCACCTCAGACATATTGAGGTAGCTGCTGCGCCGCCTGTATACCCTGGCAGCAGGATAGTGGGGTCTTCTGTGGCCCCTTCCACCTTGGATTTCCTCTTGGCTCTGCGCCCCTTGTGCCTGCATCTCTCCTCCCAAAGGTGGCTCCCCAGGAGGTTGAATGTGCACTTCTGGCCTCCTGCCCCTTCTGCCTCTCCCTTCCTCCTCAGAGGAGGTGCCTCCAGTGGAGAGCACAACTCCCAGTCCCAGGCTAAGGAAACCTGCAGGCCCCAAAAAGGATCTTCACTGCAGAGTGCTGACCTGAAGGTTGTGAGTCCTGTCCAAGCAGCTGGTATGAGTTTTGAAGTATTTTTGCTCACACAGGCAAAGATCAGTAACTTTCCAAATTAATTATCTGTCTGAGCACATTCGCGACCTCACTGACCCCTCATATCCGTGGATGAGGTTTATACAAATGTCTCCTACCCTCCTGCCCTTTAAGCCCAGGCAACGACCTGAAGATCGCACGGGCCCCAAAAAATCACCGTTGACTGGTGCCTCAAGGACCTTAAGTGGCCCATTAATTAATGGTGGGCGCGCATCAGAGATCATCGCGTGCCCTCCCACCGAAATAACGCGATGGTGCCCCGTGACTGCGTGACCCTCACTTGACGTCACCACACGTCATTTTACGCATAGGCATGCGTGGCCCACCACCCCACCCCACCCCACCCCCACGGAAAAATTCTGCCCACGGTGTATCTCCAACCAACAAGATTAAAAGTTTGAGAAATAAACAGGGGACCATCTGAAAAGGAAATCGTGTGAGCTGAATGTCAAATCAGAAATAGAATTAAAGAGAGGGAGAGGCAAAGGAAAAGTAAGAAAACAATAAAAAAAAGGCTTTTGTCAAATCTCCTAAAACAAATCACAACCTGAAGGAATGAGATTTCACACTTAGACATGTCCACTTGCTAGGTTATAAAGTTTAATTGGCAATCATTAACAAAAGAACAAGGTGCAGGTGTAGGCCATTCAGCCCCTCGAGCCTGCAGTTATCACATCGTTAATACTTGGAGCTGCTACATACTGGACTTCAATTTCTTTAGTGAGCTTAATGGAAAAATAATGAGTAACTGCTGCAACTTCATGAAAATCACAGGGACATCAAGAGTGAGGTGCCATTTTCCTGAAACTCACAGAAAACACAAACCAACTGGTGACTTATTGCACCTCACAATTCTTCACTTCAAGTTGCTTGATGATTTTGCAATAAGTGTGAATGGTTCACACGTCATTATTCATCCAGCAAATTATAGCCTTATGTGAGCAGTAAAATGCCAGGATTTGGTTTTAGATCTAATCTCAGGATTTATCTGCAAACTCTAAATTGCTGGTGCTTATAGACCACCTGATTTGAACTCAATTACAACCTCCCAGATAGCTACTATTTCAAAGCAATTTGGAAAAACATACAAACTTAGTTTTTTTAGATGTGTTTTTACAATTGGCTGATTAATTATATCCAATATGTAGAGTGAACCCTAAACTTTGAATCTTTCAGTCAGATTTTAAATTTTCGCCTATAGGTGCTAACTCATGCCTGACACAACAATTATTAAACAAGCTCACAAAATATCAAGAAACCCAGACATTGGCTGAGAGAGCGGGATTTGCGTGAGCAGGGTGTATAGTTTGTTTAATCACAGTGTGTTTGACATATGCTGGGTCACAGTTTTACTCCAGCAATGTGTGCTTTAGTTATTTATAAATGCAATTCTTTGATCCAAGAGTTGTAACCTGGGTTTGTGATTCAACAAATAATGATCTGGGAGGAAGTTCAGGGAGAGCATTTTCTCCGGTCAGCTGTGCGCCGCCATTTTGCATGGGTGGGCCCAATGTGATGCACACCTGGAAACACTTAGCGCTACCTGTGCGGGCGGCGAGGGGAGGAGGAAGAGTCAGGGCTTGCGCTCTATTGCGCATGTGCACAGAAAGAGCACAGAAATCTCCCTGAGGCACGGAGCTGCCTCATGTGACAGTGTCATATGAGCTGGGACACGTCAATGAATTTTACTAAAAATTTTTATTACAGTTATAAACCCTTCATGAAACCTCATCCTGCCTGTGGATGAGGTTCCATGAAAAATGCAAAGACTGACTGGGCTCTTTGCCTGCCCGCCAACCTTAAGGTTGGATGGGCAGCCCTGTTAATTACTTCAGTTGGTTTTTAAATGGCCTTAATAGGCCTTTGACAGTTTGGTGGGTGGGCAGCCAACTCCGGTGTGCACCCACCGAACTGAAGATCGTAATGATGTGCGGTGATGTCGGGATGCACGCCTGACATCACTGCATGTCATTTTACGCCAGGGTCCCCCCCTGCACGCCGACCAGAACATTCAGGCCCAAGTGTTTCTTGGTCAGATGTTGTTCCTATATCCAGATACCATATGACAGAGTCATGTACGGAACTTGTCTGCAGTGAAGTGTAAAGAATTCTATCTAGAAACTGGACATGGAGTTAGAATTACATGACAAATACAGCTGAAAGAATGCACAAACAGCTCACCATATCACTCGTCTTGTTTTCCACTTCTCCGTATACTTTCACTCATTAAACACCGGCTTGTTGTTTAACAGAGTTTGCAATCTGTCTCATGCATTCCCACCTATCGCACTGCCAGTATTTTCCTCTAGGTGTCAGCGGCCCTGAGAGTTTGGATAACCTTCCCCACTAAGGACTGGGGATACTACCGCTTAGAACCTTGCAGTTAACTATCTAATACCCCTCAAACCCTGCAAAGTCCTTCATCGCGCCTAGGATGGTTGATACAAACCCTATCTGAGATCCTGGTGCACCCCCCACAACCCCAAGGATGTAGGAGCCCCCTACTATGCTGCACACCCATCTCCAGAATTCTTCCCCCATTCTCCTGCCCCTCCCAGGATCATCCCCCATAACACCAGCTTCTCTGGGACTGTAGATGAGGCAAAACCCACCTGAGATCTTAGTGCTCTCTGCCCAGGGACCCTGGAAAACCCACCCATGGGACTAGACTCTGCACCTGCCCTCTGAACCCTTAGATAGCACCTTCCAAAGCCTACGACCTCTACAACCTAGAAGGACAAGGGCAGCAGATGCATGGGAACACCACCACCTGCAAGTTCCTCTCCAAGCTACACACCATCCTGACTTGGAACTATATCGCCATTACTTCACTGTTGCTGGGTCAAAGTCCTGGAACTCCCTCCCTTACAGTACCTACACCACATGGACTGCAGCGGCTCAAGAAGGCAGCTCATCACCACCTTCTCAAGGGCAACTAGGGATGGGCAATAATCCCATCTGTACTTTTACCCTTGTGCATAATGCAATATGGTTGCAGAGCTTGTCTTATGTCATTCCATTAGCTTGACAATGATTAAATGACAATGATTAAATACCAATGCTCACCCTTTGATACACGCCCCAAGTTATTATCCAGGCTTTATTTAACAAGAAAAACATTGGAACACTATCCTGTATTTTCTTCCACATTTCCCACTGCCCGAAATGACTTCACTTATCTAAACATAACTAGGTGCACATGGTGACTAAAACAAATCATCCTTAAAGTAAAAGTGTAAAAACAATAACAGTTCACTTCCATAATTATATTTATCTAACCTTTCTGAACATTTTTGTTTGATTAACCGCATTATATCCTCTTTCGCCTGCCAAACTGCATCTGACTACAGCCAAACTTGAAGTGCAGACTAACAATGCTCGACAACAACTGCAAAAGTGGAAAGACTCCTAAAACATTTTTGAATTTTCTGAAACGTGATGGGTTAGGGGTGAATTTATTCAGGCAAAGCATTTTATCATCTTTTTCACTCTTACTTCCTTTCCTGAAGACGTAAAATTTTTCACATCCACCCTCCTACAACTCACCCTAAGAGCCAGTTTTCATGTGTGAGCAAGTCCTGGAGTAGAACTTGAACCTAGAACTTCTAAGCCAGAGGCAGGGAACACTACCACTGCACCACAAGGCCTCCTCATCCTTGAATATAGATTCCAGTAAGTTCCTCACACCAACATTCAAGTATCTGTAGTTTCTTGTTTCCTCCTCTTTCTCAAATAATGGAGCTTCTTTTCCAATCCAAAGGTACATATTAGAGGAGTGTGGAAAACTGGCTAAATCAGCTGTAATTTCCCCACCTGATTTCTAATACTCTAAGGTGGAATCCATCAATTCCTGGAGAATTATCAGTCATTCTTTTCTTCATTACCATTCTGAACTTGTATTAAATCTGAAAAGATCTATATTTTTAGGTTCCCTCTTACTGCTGCTCTTTTGTCCTCTTCCTCCACTATGAAAACATATGCAAAGTATTCATTTAACAAGTCTACCTGTCCTTCATTGTTAACATCCTTTGAACATGTTCTTTCATACTCCCCTTTTGCACTGCTTCTTACTTTCCATGTTGCTTTTTACAGCTCACCCCATGTGCTGGCTTTCCACTTTTCAATTCCCTTGTTTCTTTCAGTTTGATGTGGTCTCTGCTAGGGTGGGGAAATCAGCTCAGGTTTCAATTCCAAACTGTTATCAATGCTTGATAAGGTCTGGATTGTATTGAATGGTGATGCTTTGGTAGTTAAATAGCTCGCCAACCTTCATCAGCTCAGCTCACATGTGAAAACTGGCTGATTGGGTGAGTTGTAGGAGGGTGTAAGGGTGGATGTGAAACATTTTGCAACATCTTCAGGAAAGGAAGGAAGAGTGGAAAACTGGGGAAAAAGATGATAAAATGCTTTGCCTGAATAAATTCACCCCTAACCCATCACGTTTCAGAAAATTCACAAATGTTTTAGGAGTCTTTCCACGTTTGCAGTTGTTGTCGAGCATTGTTAGTCTGCACTTCAAGTTTGGCTGTAGTCAGCTTTTCACCATTTATGCATCAAGGCTTGTATGTATATTCAGATTTATGGATGACAAAGTGAGGAGTCTCAGTAAGTTCTGTAGACGAACCAGGAAGTTACAAAAAGACAGATAAATCAGATGAGTGGCTAAAACATTGGCAGATGGAATTCACTGTGAGGTCACCCACTTTGGATCCAAGAATGACAAATCAGAATATTCTCAATAGTGAGAGACTAGATATTGTGAAAGAGCAAAGGCATGTACTGGTGAATGGAACATTCTGTGTGAAATAAACTGGAATAAAAAAGGGGAAGGAAGTTATGATTCTGTTATACAGAACCTCGGCCAAACCCCTTTGGAACACTTCATTCAGTTCTGGGCACCTCACCTCAGGAAAAATACATTGGGCTTGAGGGAGTGCAGGTTGATTAGATTGGGCTGAGGGCTTAACACATTGAGTTGTGAGGATAGGTTGCATAAATCTGAGTTGTTTTCCCTTGAGTTTTGAGAAGGGTGATCTTCACAATGTTTAAAATGATGAAATGGTGAAAATTGGACGAAGTAGAAACAATTTTCTCTGGTGGGGCAAATCCAGAACAATTAGAATGAAAATTATAACTATGTTCCTTAGGAATGCTATCAGGGAGCAATTATTTTTACTGCAGATGGAGTCAATTGAAACTTTGAAAGCTGATCTCAGTGAGCAGCTCTCTCACCTCTGAGTTGGGGGGTTGTGACTTCATGTCCGGTCCTCACTTACAATCCAGTGCAACATTGAGGGAGTGCTGCACTGTCAGAGAGGCAGTACTGAGGGAGTGCTGCACTGTCAGAGGGATCTGTATTGTGGGAGTACCACACTGTTGAATGAGTCAGTGCTAAGGGAGTGCTGCACTTTTGATGGGTCAGTACTGAGGGAGTGAAGCACATTTGGAGGGGCAGTACTGACTGAATGCTGCACTGAAGTGTGGTACTGAGGGATTGCTACACTGTTTGAGGATCAGTATTGAGGGAATGCTGTATTAGCACAGGTCAGTATTGAGTAAGTGCAGCACATGTGGAGGGGCAGCACAGAAGGAGGCCTGCACTGTTGGAGGGGAAGTACTGATCGGATGCTGCACTGTTGGATGGTCATTGCTGAGTGCATGGTTCACTGTCGGAGGGGTAATGCTGAGTGAGTGTTGCACTATTGGAGAATTAGTGCTGAGGGAGTGCTGCATTGCCGGAGGATCAGTACTGAGGGAGTGCTACATTGTCGAAGGTGCTGTTATCTGGAAGAGACGTTAAATTGAGGCCTCACCTCCTCTTCAGATGGATATAAAAGATCCCATGGCACTACTTTGAAGAAGGGCTGGGAAGTTCTCCATGGTGTCCTAATCAATATTTATCCCTGATTCAAGGTCATTAAGTCAGATTATCTAGTCATTCATCTGATTGTTGGATGGTCAATGACCCCCACGCCTACATGACTTGTAGTAAACAGGATATTCAGCCCACTAATTAATCCTCAGGGAGGAAGAACAAACACTCTGCATTAACCCCAATTTGCATTAATGAAGCATATATTGAATTATCACTTTACTTCAGTATTCACCAAGGAGACTAACAGAGTTAATATGACATTAGAAGAAGAGAACCAAAAAAACATGACATTTATGAGAGAAAAGGGGAATATGATTGATAAATTAATAAAACAGAGAGCATAAAACTCCTTATCCAGATGGATCGGATATTAAATGAAACTGGGAAAGAGATAACAGAGGCACTAGAATGTAGTTAGAAAAATTCAATAGAAAATGAAATAGTGCCAGAGGGTTGTTGAACAGCTTATGTTATTTCTATATTTAAAAAGGCACTTCAAGCATATCTGAGGGACTATAGACCAGTTAGTTTAATGTTGGTGGGGGGAAAAATAATGGAATGTTTACTGAAAGATATAATATATAAACATTTAGAAACTGAAAATATAATAAAGAATAGTCAGCAAGGATTTTGAAAGGGAAGAACATGCTTGACCAATCTTATTAAATTTCTTGGAGAAGTAATGGAAAAACTAGTTGTAGTAATGCAGTTGATGAGATATACTTGGATTTTCAAAAGACCTTCAGTAAAGTAGGGCATAATAGTCTACTGACTAAGGTCAGAACATGTAGTCAGGGAACAGGTGGCAGGATGGATTGCAGGCTGGCTATAAAACAGAAATCGGGTGTTAATTGGATCCATGCCAGTTGATGAAGTTAAAACTAAGACACAGTTGCTTTCTTTGCTGGAGAGAATTTATTGACTTAGTTCACAGTCAAAACTACTCCAACACCCTGTGTCCCAGCTATCCCCATTTATAGGTGTACAAATACCAATCACCTGTTTAAAAATGTAATTGCCATTAAACCTTAACGATGCAATTAATAAAACATTGACATCAGAGTATAGGGATTAAAGACTGGCACAAGTTGGTAAATGGTGTTCCATTGGGATCGATACTGGGACCATTGGTGTTAATAATTTACATTAACATTTGAAATCAGTAATCAGTTGCATAACTTTAAAATATGCAGGTGATAGCAAATTGCGAGGTTGGGAGTAGTTAATATAAAAGTGGGGGTAGTTAATATAAAGGTGGAAAATAGTGACAAAATACAAGAGGACATTAATAATGAGCGTGTAATAGGCAAATTAACTTCAGTATAGATTAGTGTGCGTGATGCATTTTGTCAGGAAGAATATTGCTTGCTTAATAAGGGGTAGAGGAGCAGTAGGATCTTGTGGTACAGACACACAAATCTCTAAAAATAGTAACACAAGTTAATTGGCCCATTTGAAAATAACACTGGGTTCATTTCTTGAGAGAGAGGATTGTAAAACCAAAAAGTTGTGTTAAAAATCTCGTGTCAAGCCTTGGTCAGACCACACTTAGGAGTATTGTGAACAGTTCTGATTTTATATTATGGAAAGGATATAGACTACGTCAGAAGGTTGAAAAAATATTTGAAAGATGATATCTGAACTAAGAGGTTATAACTATCATGAAAAACAGAACAGCCTGGAGCTCTTTCCTGTAGAAGAGAATTGACTGAGGGGTGATCTGATTGAGGCCTTTAAGATTATAACAGTTTCATAGAGTGGATGTAGGGAAGATGTTTCCAGTTGTGGGGAAGACCAAAACTAGAGGCTATGAATATGAGATAGTTACTAATAATTACAATCAAGAATTCAGGAGAAACTTCTTCATCCAAAGAGTGGCTAGAATGTGAAACTCACTACCACAGGGAGTCATTCAGGGGAATAGCATAGATGTATATAAGGGGAAGCTAGATAAGTATAAGAGGGAGAAAGGAATAAGGGGATAAACTGACAGGGTTAGGTGCAATAGAGTGGTAGGAAAATCATAAGGAGCATAAACGCCATCATTGGTCAGTTGGACTGAATGGCCTGTTTCTGTGTTTAATTGTTTTATGTAATTTCTCCCAACAAAACCAAAGTGGCGGCAATTGGTTCATCATCTACCCATACAGTTTCACACAAGCATTGGGCCAGTCAAATTTCAACTTCTTAAAATATGTGAACTCAATATTTTGTGCAACAAGATTATAAAATGGGTATTTGTATCACGAGGTAAACACTTCAGCACCTTAATAAAGACTACGGTCTTTATTACCACCACTACTGAAGGTGGGCTGAGGTAAAGCTTTTGTCTTTGTTTATTAGTCTGTTTAAACAAGATACATCTAAAACTAATGGTTGGATTTCAAAGAAACTTGGTGCACAGATAGGGTATGGCCCAAGGATTAGTTTTTGGAGAAGATGCGGATCCAGATCCTGGAATTTTGTAAAGGATCTGGTAACATTGGGAGATAGGGCAAATTGACATTTCGTTAGAATGTTGTGGGTTGTTTCAGAATGTTGTGAATTATCTCAGCTGCTGGAATTTGTCAGGTAGAAACATAGAAAATAGAAGCATTCAGCCCTTCGAGCCTTCTCTACCATTCAATATGATCTTGGTTGATCCTCTATCTCAATACCATTCTCCCACTCTTTCCCCATACCTCTTGACACCTTTACTGTCTAGAAATCTATTTCCTTCTTAAATATATTTAGTGACTTGGCCTCCACAGCCCCTATAGTAGAGAATTCCATAGGTTCACTACACTCTGAGTGAAGAAATTTCTCCTCATCTCAGTCCTAAATGGCCTATCCCATATCCTGAGATTGTGACTCCTTGTTCTAAAACCCCCATCCAGATGAAACATCATCTCTGCATCCAGTCTGTCCAGCCCTGTCAGAATTTTATACGTTTCAATGAGATCCTCTCTCATTCTTCTAAACTCCAGTGAATAAAGGCCTAGTCGGCCCAATCTCTCCTCATACGACAATCCTGCCTTCCCAGGAATCAGTTTGGTGATCCTTTGCTGCACTCCTGCATGGCTACTATGTCCTTTCTTAGGTAAGGAAGCCAAAACTGCACACAATACTCCAGTTGTGGTTTCACTAAGGCCCGCTACAGCTGCAGTAAGACATCCTTGCTCCAGTACTCATGTCCTCTTGCAATGAAGGCCAACATACCATTTGATTCCTAACTGCTTGCTGCATCTGCATGCTTGCTTTCAGTGACTAGTGGGCAAGAACACCCAGGTCCCTTTGCAAATCAACATTTCCCAATCTATCACCATTTAAATAATACTCTGTCATTCTATTTTTCCTACCAAGGAGGATAACTTCACACTTATCAATGTTATACTGCATCTGCCATGTATTTGCCCACTCACTCAACTTGTCTTAATTGTCTTGAAGCCTCTTTACATCCTTCCCACCACTCACATTCCCACCAAGTTTCATGTCATCAGCAAATTTGGAAATATTAAATTTGGTTCCCTCAAATAAATCATTGATATATATTGTGAATAGCTGGGGCTCAAGCACTGATCCCTGCAGTACCCCACTAGTCACCACCTGCGATTCCAGAAAAAAAAACATTTATTCCTACTCTCTGTTTCCTGCTGAATTACAGGAACGTTCAAGATGAAGCAAGCGAGCTTTGCACAGAAAAGGAAACCTAATGAAAGACCTTTACATGCTACAAGAGTCTCTCAGGACAAAGTTTATTCCTCTGGAAAATTGCGAAGTGAAGCAAAATGAATTTAATATCACTCTGAACAAACAGAAGAACTAGTTGGCAGAGAAGACTTGGCAATGTTCCATATGCCAGGGGGAAGCTGAAAGCTACAAGAAACAGAATGAAGAGCTGAAGAAGCAGTTGAATAAAGAAGAGGAGGCTTTGAAAGGAAAAGCCATGAGTAACACAATTACAGAACCGAACCATTGTAAGACTTTGCCGGAGACAGACCTGGCCAACAGTGAAAGGACAAAGGAGAACATGAAGGACAAGGACAAAGTTCTGCTGCAGACAGAAAAAGAAAACACAGAAATGAGATCGGTAAATATAAATCCAACACCGAAACTCAAAGAACTAGAAGAAAAATAATTGGATGTCTCAGATGTTCTGAAAACCATTGAACTGAATGAAAAGATTCATAAGCTTGCAAAACGATTTGAAAATAAAACAGCAAACAGGCGTTTGGCTGAAATTGTGAAACAAGTCGAAATGAAGTTTCCATTTGCAAAATGTTGACATCTAGCAAGAACCTGGCATACACCATGGATAAAGGAAATTTGAGTCCACATCAGGAAAGAGCAGAGTGCACATCCCCCTGGAGGTGAATGGGACAAATCCACGGTGTCTGAAAAAAGCAGATGGGTTGTAAATGAAGCAAAATGCAACTTAAAGGAGCACAAAAAGCAAATCAAATGTAGATATCAAAGTACTAGACACAGTGTCCTATTACCATTCCTCCAAAACATGACGGACTGAAATGTGGAAGAACTATCAAGCCTCAAGACTGTCTGAATTCATAATATCAGAGGCTTGAGGTGGAGGATAAGGGATAGCAAGTAAAGATTGTATTGTAAACAGTTGTACTTCATTGGAAGGGCGGAAAGTTTTCTTTAGGATAGAAAGGGGATGTTGTGTGTGCCTGCATGCCATTGTAATGTAAAGGTGCTTGGCAGAGCCAGGATTAACGTGCGACTGGAGAATAGCACTGCTCACAGTATGATGTATAGAGTCACATGGTAATAGACTGAGAGAACACTCTAGAAGCAGCCTACCTGCCTGACAGCAGAACCATGCATGACATTAACTGAGATCTGTACATAGTTAAAGATTAACAATAAATGGTTTGTGGTTAAACATACAAGTCTCAAGATCTCATCATTGAGACATCAAGAAAACCCATAATACGATGTGGTGAGCAGTGGCGGTACGCAGCGTGGCGAACAGCGGCGGTACGCAGCGTGGCGATCAGTGGTGTTATACAACATGGTGATCAGCAGCAGTACGCAACATGGTGAACAGCGGCAGTACGCAACATGGTGAACAGCGGCAGTACGCAACATGGTGAACAGCGGCAGTACGCAACGTGGTGAACAGCGGCAGTACGCAACATGGTGAAAAGTGGCAGAACGCAACATGCTGAACAGCGGCAGTACACAACATGGTGAACAGCGGCAGTACGCAACATGGTGAACAGCGGCAGTACGCAACATGGTGAAAAGCGACAGAACGCAACATGCTGAACAGCGGCAGAACGCAACGTGGTGAACAGCGGCAGAACGCAACGTGGTGAACAGCGGCAGAACGCAACGTGGTGAACAGCGGCAGTACGCAACATGGTAAACAGCGGCAGTACACAACATGGTGAACAGTGGCAATACACAACGTGGCGAACAGTGTTGTTATACGACATGGTGAACATCGGCAGTACGCAACATGGCAAACGGCGGCAGTACACAACATGATGAACAACGGCAGTACACAACATGGTGAACATCGGCAGTACACAACATGGTGAAAAGCGGCAGTACACAACGTAGCGAACAGCGGCAGTACACAACATGGTGACCAGCGGCAGTACACAACGTAGCGAACAGCGGCAGTACACAACATGGTGAAAAGCGGCAGTACACAACATGGTGAACAGCGGCAGTACGCAACGTAGCGATCAGCGGCAGTACACAACATGGTGAACAGCGGCAGTACACAACATGGTGAACAGCGGCAGTACACAACATGGTGAACAGCGGCAGTACACAACGTAGAGGTCAGCGGCAGTACGCAACGTAGTGATCAGCGGCAGTACACAACGTAGCGATCAGCGGCAGTACACAACGTAGCGATCAGCGGCAGTACACAACGTGGCGATCAGCGGCAGTACACAACGTGGTGATCAGCGGCAGTACCCAACGTAGTGATCAGCGGCAGTACACAACGTAGCGATCAGCGGCAGTACCCAACGTAGCGATCAGCGGCAGTACACAACGTGGCGATCAGCGGCAGTACACAACGTGGTGAACAGTGGTGTTATACAACGTGGCGGTCAGTGGTGTTACACAATACGGTGATCATCGGCAGTACGCAACGTGGTGAACAGCGGCAGTACACAACGTGGTGATCAGCGGCAGTACCCAACGTAGCGATCAGCGGCAGTACCCAACGTAGCGATCAGCGGCAGTACCCAACGTAGCGATCAGCGGCAGTACCCAATGTAGCGATCAGCGGCAGTACACAACGTGGTGATCAGCGGCAGTACCCAACGTAGTGATCAGCGGCAGTACACAACGTAGCGATCAGCGGCAGTACACAACGTGGCGATCAGCGGCAGTACACATCATGGTGAACAGTGGTGTTATACAACGTGGCGGTCAGTGGTGTTACACAATACGGTGATCATCGGCAGTACGCAACGTGGTGAACAGCGGCAGTACACAACGTGGCGATCAGCGGCAGTACCCAACGTAGTGATCAGCGGCAGTACCCAACGTAGCGATCAGCGGCAGTACCCAACGTAGCGATCAGCGGCAGTACCCAATGTAGCGATCAGCGGCAGTACACAACGTGGTGATCAGCGGCAGTACCCAACGTAGCGATCAGCGGCAGTACACAACGTGGCGATCAGCGGCAGTACACATCATGGTGAACAGTGGTGTTATACAACGTGGCGGTCAGTGGTGTTACATAATACGGTGATCATCGGCAGTACGCAACGTGGTGAACAGCGGCAGTACACAACGTGGCGATCAGCGGCAGTACCCAACGTAGTGATCAGCGGCAGTACCCAGCGTAGCGATCAGTGGCAGTACCCAGCGTAGCGATCAGCGGCAGTACCCAATGTAGCGATCAGCGGCAGTATACAACATGGCGAACAGCGGCAGTACACAATGTGGCGATCAGCGGTATTATACAACATGGTGATCATCAGCTGTGCACAACGTGGTGAACAACGGCAGTATGCAACGTGGCGGTCAGTGAGGTTACACAACGTGGTGATCATCGGCAGTACACAACGTGGCGATCAGCGGCAGTACACAACGTGGTGATCAGCGGCAGTACACATCATGGTGAACAGCGGTGTTATACAACGTGGCAGTCAGTGGTGTTACACAATGTGGTGATCATCGGCAGTACGCAACGTGGTGAACAGCGGCAGTACGCAACGCGGCGATCAGCGGCAGTACGCAACATGGTGACCAGCGGCAGTACACAACATGGTGAACAGCGGCAGTACACAACATGGTGAACAGCGGCAGTACGCAACATGGTGAACAGCGGCAGTACGCAACGTGGTGAACAGTGGCAGTACGCAACGTGGTGAACAGCGGCAGCACGCAACGTGGCGATCAGCGGTGGTACACAACATGGTGAACAGCGGCAGCACGCAACGAGGCGATCAGCGGTGGTACACAACATGGTGAACAGCGACAGTACACATGATGGTGAACAGCAATGTTATACAACATGGTGAACAATGGCAGTACGCAACGTGGCGATCAGCGGTGGTATGCAACGTGGTGAACAGCGGCAGTACGCAATGTGGTGAATAGCGGCAGTACGCAACGTGGTGAACAGCGGCAGTACGCAACGTGGTGAACAGCGGCAGTACGCAATGTGGTGAACAGCGGCAGTACGCAACGTGGCAAACAGCGGCAGTACAGAACGTGGCAGACAGCGGCAGTACACAACATGGTGAACAGCGGTGTTATACAACATGGTGAACAGCGGCAATACACAACGTGGCGATCAGTGTTGTTATACGACATGGTGAACATTGGCAGTACACAACGTGGCGAACAGCGGCAGTACACAACATGGCGAACAGCCGCAGTACGCAACATGGCGAACAGCCGCAGTACGCAACATGGCGAACAGCCGCAGTACGCAACATGGCGAACAGCGGTGTTATACAACATGGTGAACAGCGGCAATACACAACGTGGCGATCAGTGTTGTTATACGACATGGTGAACATCGGCAGTACACAACATGGTGAACAGCGGCAGTACGCAACATGGTGAACAGCGGCAGTACGCAACATGGCGAACGGCGGCAGTACGCAACATGGCGAACGGCGGCAGTACGCAACGTGACGAACGGCGGCAGTGCGCAACATGGTGAACAGCAGCAGTACGCAACATGGCGAACGGCGGCAGTACGCAATGTGGTGAACAGCGGCAGTACGCAACGTAGTGAACAGCGGCAGTACGCAACAGGGCGAACAGCGGCAGTACGCAACTTGGTGAACAACGGCAGTACGCAACGTTGCGATCAGTGGTATTATACAACATGATCATCGGCAGTACACAACATGGTGAACAACGGCAGTACGCAACATGGTGATCAACGGCAGCACGCAACATGGTGATCAACGGCAGCACGCAACATGGTGAACAACGGCAGAATGCAACATGGTGATCAACGGCAGTACACAACATGGTGAACAGCGGCAGTACGCAACATGGTGAACAGCGGCAATACGCAACATGGTGAACAGCGGCAATACGCAACATGGTGAACAGCGGCAGTACGCAACGTGGCAATCAGTGGTGTTATACAACATGGTGATCAGCGGCAGCACGCAACATGGTGATTAGCGGCAGCACGCAACGTGGCGATCAGCGGTGGTACACAACATGGTGATCAGTGCTGGTATGCAACATGGTGATCAGCAGTGTTATACAACATGGTGATCAGTGCTGGTACAGAACATGGTAATCAGCGACATGGTGGAGGCAGATTCAACTGTAGCTTTCAAAAGAGAATTGGATCCTTATTTGAGAAGAAAAACTTGCAAGGTTATGGGGAAAAGGAGGGGCATCGGGACCAAATGAGATGTTCCTGCACAGAGCTGGCACAGACATGTCGGGTTGCATGGCCTCCTATGCTGTAACCATTCTATGATTCTATAGGATCTATACAGTTAGTTCAATATCTGGAGCTGGGTAAATGGTAAATTGGGGAAGTAATCTTAAACTGCTACAGTTTCACACTGACTGTAGTGCAGCTGAAAATTAAATTATGAAAAGAGCTGATTATTAGTTTAGCTCTTTTGAAAGGAACCAGAGGAGGCTGTTTGGCCTCTTGAGCATGCCCAACCAATCAATTACAGCATGGCTGATCTGTATTTTAACTCCATTTACCCACCTTTAATCTAGGTCCCTTGATCTCCCAACTTAACAAAACTCTGTCAAACTGAGTTTCGAAAGTTCTAATTGAACTCCAAAATCCCCAGTCTTCTGGGGGAGAGAGTTCCAGATTTCCACTACTCTTTGGTGAAAAAGTGCTTCCCTATTACCCTCCTGAATAAATTAGCTCCTGAGGCTGGGGGTGCGTCACTATACACTGAGCCAGGGGGAGCATTACTATACACTGAGCCTGGGGGAGTGTCACTAAACACTGAGCCTGGGGAATTGTCACAAAACACAGCCTGGGGGAGCATCACTATACACTGAGCCTGGGGGTGAGTCACTATTCACTGAGCCTGAGGGAGCATCACTAAACACTGAGCCTGGGGGAGAGTCACTATACACTGGGCCTGGGGGAGTGTCACTATACACTGAGTCTGAGGGAGTGTCACTATACACTGAGCCATGGGAAGTGTCAATATACACTGAGCCCGGGGGAGAGTCACTATACACTGAGCCAGGGGGATTGTCATTAAACACGGAGCCTGGGGGAGTGTCACTATACACTGAGCCTGGGGGAGCGTCACTAAACACAGACTGGGGGAGCATCACTATACACTGAGGCAGGGGGAGTGTCAGGATACACTGAGCCTGGGGGTGTGTCACTATACACTGAGTCTGAGGGAGTGTCACTATTCACTGAGCCTGGTGGTGTGTCACTATACACTCAGCCTAGGGGACTTTCACTAAACACTGAGCCTGGGGGGGAGTCACTATACGCTGAGCCTGAGGGAGTGTCACTATACACTGAGCCTGGGGTGTGTCACTATACACTGAGCTTGGGGGTGTGTCTCTATACACTCAGCCTAGGGGACTTTCAATAAATACTGAGCCTGGGGGGGAGTCACTATACACTGAGCCTTGGGGAGTGTCACGAAACACTGAGGCTGGGGTAGCATCACTATACACTGAGCCATGGGAAGCGTCAATATACACTGAGCCCGGGGGAGAGTCACTATACACTGAGCCAGGGGGAGTGTCACTATACACTGAGCCAGGGGGGATTGTCATTAAACACGGAGCCTGGGGGAGTGTCACTATACATTGAGCCTGGGGGAGCGTCACTAAACACAGACTGGGGGAGCATCACTATACACTGAGGCAGGGGGAGTGTCAGGATTCACTGAGCCTGGGGGAGTGTCACTACACACTGAGCCTGGAGGAGAGTCACTATACACTGAGCAAGGGGGTGTGTCACTATACACTGAACCAGGGAGAGTGTCACTATACACTGAGCCTGGGGGAGTGTCACTATGCACTGAGCCAGGGGGAGTGTCACTAAACACTGAGCCTGGGGGAGAGTCACTATACACTGAGCAAGGGGGAGTGTCACTATACACTGAGCAAGGGGGAGTGTCACTATACACTGAGCAAGGGGGAGTGTCACTATACACTGAGCCTGGGGGACTGTCACTATACACTGAGCCTGGGGGAGAGTCACTTTACACTGAGCCAGGGGGAGTGTCACTAAACACTGAGCCTGAGGGAGAGTAACTAACACTGAGCCAGGGGAAGTGTCACTAAACACTGAGCCTGGGGGAGAGTAACTAACACTGAGCCAGGGGGAGAGTCACTATACACTGAGCCAGTGGGAGTGTCACTATACACTGAGCCTGGGGGAGTGTCACTATACACTGAGCCTGGGGGAGTGTCACTATACACTGAGCCAGGGGGAGTGTCACTATACACTGCGCCAGGGGGAGTGTCACTATACACTGAGCCAGGGGGAGAGTCACTATACACTGAGCCTGGGGGATCATCACTATACACTGAGCTTGGGGGAGAGTCAGTATATACACATCCTGGGGGAGCCTCACTATACATTAAGCCTGGGGGAGAGTCACTACACAATGAGCCTGGGGAAGTGTGAATATACACTGAGCCTGGGGGAAGTAACTATACACTGACCCTGGGGGAGCATCACTATACACTGAGCCAGGGGAAGAGTCACTATACACTGGGCCTGGGGGAACATCACTACACACTGTGCCTGGGGGAGCATCACTATACACTGGGCCTGGGGGGAGAGTCACTATACACGGATCCGGTGGTAGAAGTCAATATACACTGAGCCAGGGGGAGAGTCACTATACACTGAGCCTGGGGGAGCGTTACTATGCACTGAGCCTGGGGGAGCATCACTATACACTGAGCCTGGGAGAGCATCAAAATACATTAAGCCTGGGGGAGAGTCACTACACAATGAGCCTGAGGGAGTGTCACTATACACTGAGTCTGGGGGAGAGTCACTATACACTGAGCCTGAGGGAGTGTCACTATACACTGAGCCTGGGGGAGTGTCACTATACACTGAGCCTGGGGTTGAGTCACTATACACCGAGCCTGAGGGAGTGTCACTATACACTGAGCCTGGGGGAGAGTCACTATACACACATCCTGGGGGAGCCTCACTATAAAGTGAGCCAGGGGGAGTGTCAGGATACACTGAGCCTGGGGGAGTGTCACTATACACTGAGCCTGGGGGAGAGTCACTCTACAGCGAGCCAGGGGGAGTGTCACTATACAATGACCCAGAGGGAGTGTCACTATACACTGAGCCAGGGGCAGTGTCACTATAAACTGAGCCAGGGGGTGTGTCACTATACACTGAGCCTGGGGGAGCATCACTATACATTGAGCCTGGGGGAGTGTCACTATACACTGAGCCTGGGGAAGTGTCACTATACACTGAGCCTGGGGGAGAACCACAATGCACTGAGCCTGAGGGGGTGTCACTATACACTGAACCAGGGGGTGTGTCACTATAAACTGAGCCTGGGGGAGAGTCACTATACATTGAGCCAGGGTAAGTGTCACTATACACTGAGCCAGGGGGAGTGTCACTATACACTGAGCCAGGGGATGTGTCACTATACATTGAGGCAGGGGGAGAGTCACTTTACACTGAGCCTCGGGCAGCATCACTATACACTGAGTCTGGGGGAGCATCACTATACACTGTGCCTGGGGGAGTGTCACTATACACTAGGCCTGGGAGTAGAGTCACTATACACGGATCCTGGGGTAGAGTCACTATACACTGAGCCAGTGGGAGTGTCACTATACACTGAGCCTGGGGAAGAGTCACTGTCCACTGGGCCTGGGGAGCATCACTATACACTGAGCCTGGGGGAGTGTCAGCATACACTGAGCCTGGGAGAGTGTCTCTAAACACAGAACCTGGGAGAGTGTCTCTAAACACTGAACCTGGGAGAGTGTCTCTAAACACTGAACCTGGGGGAGCGTCACTATGCACTGAGCCTGGGGAAATGTCACTATACACTGAGCCAGGGGAAGTGTCACTATACACGGATCCTGGGGTAGAGTCACTATACACTGAGCAAGTGGGAGTGTCACTATACACTAAGCCAGGGGGAGTGTCACTATACACTAAGCCAGGGGGAGTGTCACTATACACTGAGCCTGGCGGAGTGTCACTAACACTGAGACTGGGAAAGTGTCACTATACACTGAGCCTGGGAGAGCATCAGTATACACTGAGCTTGGGGGAGTGTCACTAAACACTGAGCCTGGGGGAGTGTCACTATACACTTAGCCTGGGGGAGAGTCACTATACACTGAGCCTGAGGGAGTGTCACTATACATGGAGCCAGCGGGTGTGTCACCGTACAATGACCCAGAGGGAGTGTCACTATACAATGACCCAGAGGGAGAGTCACTATACACTGAGCCTGGGGGAGAGTCACTAAACTCTGAGCCTGGGTGAGTGTCATTATACACTTTGCCTGGGGGCGAGTCACTATAGACTGAGCCTGGGGGAAGTAACTATACACTGACCATGGGGGAGCATCACTATACACTGAGCAAGGGGGTGTGTCAATATACACTGAGCCAGGGGGAGTTTCACTATACACTGAGACTGGGGTAGTGTCACTATACACTGGGCCTGGGGGTAGAGTCCCTAAACACTGAGCCAGGGGGAGTTTCAGTATACACTGAGCCAGGGGGAGTGTCTCTATACACTGAGCCAGGGGGAGTGTCACTATACACTGAGCTTCGGGGAGCATCACTATACACTGAGCCTGGGGGAGCATCACTATACACTGTGCCTGGGGGAGTGTCACTATACACTACGCCTGGGAGTAGAGTCACTATACACGGATCCTGGGGTAGAGTCACTATACACTAAGCCAGTGGGAGAGTCACAAAATACTGAGCCAGGGGGAGTGTCACTATACACTGAGCCTGGGGGAGCATCACTATTCACTGAGCCAGGGGAAGTGTCACTATACACTGAGCCTGGGGAAGCATCACTATACACTGTGCCTGGGGAGCGTCACTATACACTGTGCCTGGGGGAGTGTCACTATACACTGGGCCTGGGGGTAGAGTCACTATACACGGATCATGGGGTAGAGTCAATATACACTGAGCCAGGGGGAGTGTCACTATACACTGAGCCAGGGGGAGTGTCACTATACACTGAGCCTGGGAGAGTGTCTCTAAACACTGAACCTGGGGGAGAGTCACTAAACACTGAGCCAGGGGGAGTGTCGCTATACCCTGAGCCTGGGGTAGAGTCACTGTACTATGAGCCTGGGGGAGCATCACAATACACTGAGACTGGGCAAGTTTCACTATATACTGAGCCAGGGGAAGTGTCACTATACACTGAGCCAGGGGGAGTGTCACTATACACTGAGCCAGGGGGAGTGTCACTATACACTGGGCCTGGGGGTAGAATCACTACACACTGAGCCTGGGGGAGTGTTACTATACACTGAGCCAGGGGGAGTTTCACTATACACTGAGCCAGGGGATGTGTCACTATACATTGACCCTGGGGGAGAGTCACTTTACACTGAGCCTTGGGGAGCATCACTATACACTGACCCTGGGGAAGCATCACTATACACTGAGCCTTGGGGAGCATCACAATACACTGACCCTGGGGGAGCATCACTATACACTGAGCTTGGGGGAGTGTCACTAAACACTGAGCCTGGGGGAGTGTCACTATACATTGAGCCGGGGGGAGATTCACTATACACTGAGCCTGGGGTTGAGTCACTATACACTGAGCCTGAGGGAGTGTCACTATACAATAAGCCTGGGGGAGAGTCACTATACACTGACCTGGGATTGAGTCACTATACACTGAGCCTGAGGGAGTGCTACTATACACTGAGCCAGGGGGTGTGTCACTATACACTGAGCCTGAGGGAGTGTCACTATACACTGAGCCTGGGGGAGAGTCACTATACACACGTCCTAGGGGAGCCTCACTATACACTAAGCCTGGGGGAGAGTCACTACACAATGAGCCTGGGGAAGTGTCACGATACACTGAGCCTGGGGGAGAGTAACTATACACTGAGCCTGGGGGAGCATCACTATACACTGAGCCTGGGGGAGTGTCACTAAACACCGAACCTGGGGGAGCATCACTATACACTGAGCCAGGGGGTGTGTCAATATACATTGAGCCTGGGGGAGAGTCACTTTACACTGAGCCTGGGGGAGCATCACTATACACTGAGCCTGGGGGAGCATCACTATACACTGAGACTGGGGTAGTGTCACTATACACTGGGCCTGGGGGTAGAGTCGCTATACACGGATCCTGGGGTAGAGTCACTATACACTGAGCCAGTGGGAGTGTAGCTATACACTGAACCAGGGGGAGTGTCATATACACTGAGCCAGGGGGAGAGTCACTTTACACTGAGCTGGGGAAGTGTCTCTATACACTTAGCCTGGGAGAGCATCACTATACAATGTGCCTGGGGGAGTGTCACTATACACTGGGCCTGGGGGAGCATCACTATACACGGATCCTGGGATAGAGTCACTATACACTGGGCCTGGGGGAGCATCACTATACACGGATCCTGGGATAGAGTCACTATACACTGAGCCTGGGGAAGTGTCACTATAAACTGAGCCTGGGGGAGCATCACTATTCACTGAGCCAGGGGAAGAGTCACTATACACTGAGCCTGGGGGAGCATCACTATACACGGATCCTGGGGTAGAGTCAATATACACTGAGCCAGGGGGAGAGTCACTATACACTGAGCCAGGGGGAGAGTCAATATACACTGAGCTGGGGGCGCATCACTATACACTGAGACAGGGAAAGTGTCACTATACACTGAGCCTGGGAGAGCATCACTATACACTGAGCTTGGGGGAGTGTCAGTAAACACTGAGCCTGGGGGAGTGTCACTATACACTGAGGCTGGGGGAGAGTAACTATACACTGAGCCTGGGGTTGAGTCACAATACACTGAGCCTGGGGGAGTGTCACTATACACTGAGCCTGAGGGAGTGTCACTATACACTGAGCCTGGGGGAGAGTCACTATACACACGTCCTGGGGGAGCCTCATTATACACTAAGCCTGGGGGAGAGTCACTACACAATGAGCCTGGGGAAGTGTCACTATACATTGAGCCTTGGGGTGAGTAACTATACACTGAGCCTGAGGGAGCATCACTATACACTGAGCCTGGGGGAGTGTCACTAAACACCGAACCTGGGGGAGCGTCACTAAACACTGAGCCTGGGGGAGAGTCACTTTACACTGAGCCTGGGGGAGCATCACTATACACTGAGCCAGGGGGTGTGTCAATATACATTGAGCCTGGGGGAGAGTCACTTTACACTGAGCCTGGGGGAGCATCACTATACACTGAGCCTGGGGGAGCATCACTATACACTGAGACTGGGGTAGTGTCACTATACACTGGGCCTGGGGGTAGAGTCGCTATACACGGATCCTGGGGTAGAGTCACTATACACTGAGCCAGTGGGAGTGTAGCTATACACTGAACCAGGGGGAGTGTCATATACACTGAGCCAGGGGGAGAGTCACTTTACACTGAGCTGGGGAAGTGTCACTATACACTGAGCCTGGGGGAGCATCACTATACACTGAGCCTGGGGAAGTGTCACTATACACTTAGCCTGGGAGAGCATCACTATACAATGTGCCTGGGGGAGTGTCACTATACACTGGGCCTGGGGGAGCATCACTATACACGGATCCTGGGATAGAGTCACTATACACTGGGCCTGGGGGAGCATCACTATACACGGATCCTGGGATAGAGTCACTATACACTGAGCCTGGGGAAGTGTCACTATAAACTGAGCCTGGGGGAGCATCACTATTCACTGAGCCAGGGGAAGAGTCACTATACACTGAGCCTGGGGGAGCATCACTATACACGGATCCTGGGGTAGTGTCAATATACACTGAGCCAGGGGGAGAGTCACTATACACTGAGGCTGGGGGAGAGTCAATATACACTGAGCTGGGGGCGCATCACTATACACTGAGACAGGGAAAGTGTCACTATACACTGAGCCTGGGACAGCATCACTATACACTGAGCTTGGGGGAGTGTCACTAAACACTGAGCCTGGGGGAGTGTCACTATACACTGAGGCTGGGGGAGGGTAACTATACACTGAGCCTGGGGTTGAGTCACAATACACTGAGCCTGGGGGAGTGTCACTATACACTGAGCCTGAGGGAGTGTCACTATACACTGAGCCTGGGGGAGAGTCACTATACACACGTCCTGGGGGAGCCTCACTATACACTAAGCCTGGGGGAGAGTCACTACACAATGAGCCTGGGGAAGTGTCACTATACATTGAGCCTTGGGGTGAGTAACTATACACTGAGCCTGAGGGAGCATCACTATACACTGAGCCTGGGGGAGTGTCACTAAACACCGAACCTGGGGGAGCATCACTATACACTGAGCCTGGGGGAGAGTCACTATACATTGAGCCAGGGTAAGTGTCACTATACACTGAGCCAGGGGGAGTGTCACTATACACTGAGCCAGGGGATGTGTCACTATACACTGAGGCAGGGGGAGAGTCACTTTACACTGAGCCTCGGGCAGCATCACTATACACTGAGTCTGGGGGAGCATCACTATACACTGTGCCTGGGGGAGTGTCACTATACACTAGGCCTGGGAGTAGAGTCACTATACACTAGGCCTGGGAGTAGAGTCACTATACACGGATCCTGGGGTAGAGTCACTATACACTGAGCCAGTGGGAGTGTCACTATACCCTGAGCCTGGGGTAGAGTCACTGTACTATGAGCCTGGGGGAGCATCACCATACACTGAGCCTGGGGGAGTGTCACTATATACTGAGCCAGGGGGAGCATTACTATACACTGAGCCTGATGGAGCATCACTGTACACTGAGCCTGGGCAAGTGTCACTATACACTGAGCCAGGGGGAGTGTCACTATACACTGAGACTGGGGGAGTGTCACTATACACTGAGACTGGGGGAGTGTCACTATACACTGAGACTGGGGGAGTGTCACTATACACTGTGCCTGGGCAAGTGTCACTATACACTGAGCCAGAGGGAGTGTCAGTATACACTGAGACTGGGGGAGTGTCACTAGACACTGAGCCTGGGGGAGAACCACTATGCACTGAGCCTGAGGGGGTGTCACTATACACTGAGCCAGGGGGTGTGTCACTATAAACTGAGCCTGGGGGAGCATCACTATTCACTGAGCCAGGGGAAGAGTCACTATACACTGAGCCTGGGGGAGCATCACTATACACGGATCCTGGGGTAGTGTCAATATACACTGAGCCAGGGGGAGAGTCACTATACACTGAGGCTGGGGGAGAGTCAATATACACTGAGCTGGGGGCGCATCACTATACACTGAGACAGGGAAAGTGTCACTATACACTGAGCCTGGGACAGCATCACTATACACTGAGCTTGGGGGAGTGTCACTAAACACTGAGCCTGGGGGAGTGTCACTATACACTGAGGCTGGGGGAGGGTAACTATACACTGAGCCTGGGGTTGAGTCACAATACACTGAGCCTGGGGGAGTGTCACTATACACTGAGCCTGAGGGAGTGTCACTATACACTGAGCCTGGGGGAGAGTCACTATACACACGTCCTGGGGGAGCCTCACTATACACTAAGCCTGGGGGAGAGTCACTACACAATGAGCCTGGGGAAGTGTCACTATACATTGAGCCTTGGGGTGAGTAACTATACACTGAGCCTGAGGGAGCATCACTATACACTGAGCCTGGGGGAGTGTCACTAAACACCGAACCTGGGGGAGCATCACTATACACTGAGCCAGGGGGAGAGTCACTATACATTGAGCCAGGGTAAGTGTCACTATACACTGAGCCAGGGGGAGTGTCACTATACACTGAGCCAGGGGATGTGTCACTATACATTGAGGCAGGGGGAGAGTCACTTTACACTGAGCCTCGGGCAGCATCACTATACACTGAGTCTGGGGGAGCATCACTATACACTGTGCCTGGGGGAGTGTCACTATACACTAGGCCTGGGAGTAGAGTCACTATACACGGATCCTGGGGTAGAGTCACTATACACTGAGCCAGTGGGAGTGTCACTATACCCTGAGCCTGGGGTAGAGTCACTGTACTATGAGCCTGGGGGAGCATCACCATACACTGAGCCTGGGGGAGTGTCACTATATACTGAGCCAGGGGGAGCATTACTATACACTGAGCCTGATGGAGCATCACTGTACACTGAGCCTGGGCAAGTGTCACTATACACTGAGCCAGGGGGAGTGTCACTATACACTGAGACTGGGGGAGTGTCACTATACACTGAGACTGGGGGAGTGTCACTATACACTGTGCCTGGGCAAGTGTCACTATACACTGAGCCAGAGGGAGTGTCAGTATACACTGAGACTGGGGGAGTGTCACTAGACACTGAGCCTGGGGGAGAACCACTATGCACTGAGCCTGAGGGGGTGTCACTATACACTGAGCCAGGGGGTGTGTCACTATAAACTGAGCCTGGGGGAGAGTCACTGTACACTGGGCCTGGGGGAGCATCACTATACACTGAGCCTGGGGGAGCGTCACTATACATTGAGCCTGGGGATGTGTCACTATACAATGGGCTTGGGGGTAGAGTCACTATACACGGATCCTGGGGTAGAGTCACTATACACTGAGCCAGGGGGAGTGTCACTATACACTGAGCCTGGGAGAGTGTCTCTAAACACTGAACCTGGGAGAGTATCTCTAAACACTGAACCTGGGGGAGCGTCACTATGCACTGAGCCTGGGGGAGTGTCACTATACACAGAGCCTGGGGGAGAGTCACTATACACAGAGCCAGGGGGTGTGTCACAGTACCCTGAGCCTGGGGTAGAGTCACTGTACTATGAGCCTGGGGGAGCATCACTATACACTGAGCTTGGGGGAGTGTCACTAAACACTGAGCCTGGGGGAGCATCACTATACACTGAGCCTTTGGGAGCATCACTATACACTGAGACTGGTGGAGTGTCACTATACACTGAGCCTGGGAGAGAGTCACTAAACACTGAGCCTGGGGGAGCATCACTATACATTGAGCCTGGGGGAGTGTCACTATACACTGAGCCTGGGGAAGTGTCACTATACACTGAGCCTGGGGGAGAACCACAATGCACTGAGCCTGAGGGGGTGTCACTATACACTGAACCAGGGGGTGTGTCACTATAAACTGAGCCTGGGGGAGAGTCACTATACATTGAGCCAGGGTAAGTGTCACTATACACTGAGCCAGGGGGAGTGTCACTATACACTGAGCCAGGGGATGTGTCACTATACATTGAGGCAGGGGGAGAGTCACTTTACACTGAGCCTCGGGCAGCATCACTATACACTGAGTCTGGGGGAGCATCACTATACACTGTGCCTGGGGGAGTGTCACTATACACTAGGCCTGGGAGTAGAGTCACTATACACGGATCCTGGGGTAGAGTCACTATACACTGAGCCAGTGGGAGTGTCACTATACACTGAGCCTGGGGAAGAGTCACTGTCCACTGGGCCTGGGGAGCATCACTATACACTGAGCCTGGGGGAGTGTCAGCATACACTGAGCCTGGGAGAGTGTCTCTAAACACAGAACCTGGGAGAGTGTCTCTAAACACAGAACCTGGGAGAGTGTCTCTAAACACTGAACCTGGGAGAGTGTCTCTAAACACTGAACCTGGGGGAGCGTCACTATGCACTGAGCCTGGGGAAATGTCACTATACACTGAGCCAGGGGAAGTGTCACTATACACGGATCCTGGGGTAGAGTCACTATACACTGAGCAAGTGGGAGTGTCACTATACACTAAGCCAGGGGGAGTGTCACTATACACTAAGCCAGGGGGAGTGTCACTATACACTGAGCCTGGCGGAGTGTCACTAACACTGAGACTGGGAAAGTGTCACTATACACTGAGCCTGGGAGAGCATCAGTATACACTGAGCTTGGGGGAGTGTCACTAAACACTGAGCCTGGGGGAGTGTCACTATACACTTAGCCTGGGGGAGAGTCACTATACACTGAGCCTGAGGGAGTGTCACTATACATGGAGCCAGCGGGTGTGTCACCGTACAATGACCCAGAGGGAGTGTCACTATACAATGACCCAGAGGGAGAGTCACTATACACTGAGCCTGGGGGAGAGTCACTAAACTCTGAGCCTGGGTGAGTGTCACTATACACTTTGCCTGGGGGCGAGTCACTATAGACTGAGCCTGGGGGAAGTAACTATACACTGACCATGGGGGAGCATCACTATACACTGAGCAAGGGGGTGTGTCAATATACACTGAGCCAGGGGGAGTTTCACTATACACTGAGACTGGGGTAGTGTCACTATACACTGGGCCTGGGGGTAGAGTCCCTAAACACTGAGCCAGGGGGAGTTTCAGTATACACTGAGCCAGGGGGAGTGTCTCTATACACTGAGCCAGGGGGAGTGTCACTATACACTGAGCTTCGGGGAGCATCACTATACACTGAGCCTGGGGGAGCATCACTATACACTGTGCCTGGGGGAGTGTCACTATACACTACGCCTGGGAGTAGAGTCACTATACACGGATCCTGGGGTAGAGTCACTATACACTAAGCCAGTGGGAGAGTCACAAAATACTGAGCCAGGGGGAGTGTCACTATACACTGAGCCTGGGGGATCATCACTATTCACTGAGCCAGGGGAAGTGTCACTATACACTGAGCCTGGGGAAGCATCACTATACACTGTGCCTGGGGGAGCGTCACTATACACTGTGCCTGGGGGAGTGTCACTATACACTGGGCCTGGGGGTAGAGTCACTATACACGGATCATGGGGTAGAGTCAATATACACTGAGCCAGGGGGAGTGTCACTATACACTGAGCCAGGGGGAGTGTCACTATACACTGAGCCTGGGAGAGTGTCTCTAAACACTGAACCTGGGGGAGAGTCACTAAACACTGAGCCAGGGGGAGTGTCGCTGTACCCTGAGCCTGGGGTAGAGTCACTGTACTATGAGCCTGGGGGAGCATCACAATACACTGAGACTGGGCAAGTTTCACTATATACTGAGCCAGGGGAAGTGTCACTATACACTGAGCCAGGGGGAGTGTCACTATACACTGAGCCAGGGGGAGTGTCACTATACACTGGGCCTGGGGGTAGAATCACTACACACTGAGCCTGGGGGAGTGTTACTATACACTGAGCCAGGGGGAGTTTCACTATACACTGAGCCAGGGGATGTGTCACTATACATTGACCCTGGGGGAGAGTCACTTTACACTGAGCCTTGGGGAGCATCACTATACACTGACCCTGGGGAAGCATCACTATACACTGAGCCTTGGGGAGCATCACAATACACTGACCCTGGGGGAGCATCACTATACACTGAGCTTGGGGGAGTGTCACTAAACACTGAGCCTGGGGGAGTGTCACTATACACTGAGCCTGGGGGAGATTCACTATACACTGAGCCTGGGGTTGAGTCACTATACACTGAGCCTGAGGGAGTGTCACTATACAATAAGCCTGGGGGAGAGTCACTATACACTGACCTGGGATTGAGTCACTATACACTGAGCCTGAGGGAGTGCTACTATACACTGAGCCAGGGGGTGTGTCACTATACACTGAGCCTGAGGGAGTGTCACTATACACTGAGCCTGGGGGAGAGTCACTATACACACGTCCTAGGGGAGCCTCACTATACACTAAGCCTGGGGGAGAGTCACTACACAATGAGCCTGGGGAAGTGTCACGATACACTGAGCCTGGGGGAGAGTAACTATACACTGAGCCTGGGGGAGCATCACTATACACTGAGCCTGGGGGAGTGTCACTAAACACCGAACCTGGGGGAGCATCACTATACACTGAGCCAGGGGGTGTGTCAATATACATTGAGCCTGGGGGAGAGTCACTTTACACTGAGCCTGGGGGAGCATCACTATACACTGAGCCTGGGGGAGCATCACTATACACTGAGACTGGGGTAGTGTCACTATACACTGGGCCTGGGGGTAGAGTCGCTATACACGGATCCTGGGGTAGTGTCACTATACACTGAGCCAGTGGGAGTGTAGCTATACACTGAACCAGGGGGAGTGTCATATACACTGAGCCAGGGGGAGAGTCACTTTACACTGAGCTGGGGAAGTGTCACTATACACTTAGCCTGGGAGAGCATCACTATACAATGTGCCTGGGGGAGTGTCACTATACACTGGGCCTGGGGGAGCATCACTATACACGGATCCTGGGATAGAGTCACTATACACTGGGCCTGGGGGAGCATCACTATACACGGATCCTGGGATAGAGTCACTATACACTGAGCCTGGGGAAGTGTCACTATAAACTGAGCCTGGGGGAGCATCACTATTCACTGAGCCAGGGGAAGAGTCACTATACACTGAGCCTGGGGGAGCATCACTATACACGGATCCTGGGGTAGAGTCAATATACACTGAGCCAGGGGGAGAGTCACTATACACTGAGGCTGGGGGAGAGTCAATATACACTGAGCTGGGGGCGCATCACTATACACTGAGACAGGGAAAGTGTCACTATACACTGAGCCTGGGAGAGCATCACTATACACTGAGCTTGGGGGAGTGTCACTAAACACTGAGCCTGGGGGAGTGTCACTATACACTGAGGCTGGGGGAGAGTAACTATACACTGAGCCTGGGGTTGAGTCACAATACACTGAGCCTGGGGGAGTGTCACTATACACTGAGCCTGAGGGAGTGTCACTATACACTGAGCCTGGGGGAGAGTCACTATACACACGTCCTGGGGGAGCCTCACTATACACTAAGCCTGGGGGAGAGTCACTACACAATGAGCCTGGGGAAGTGTCACTATACATTGAGCCTTGGGGTGAGTAACTATACACTGAGCCTGAGGGAGCATCACTATACACTGAGCCTGGGGGAGTGTCACTAAACACCGAACCTGGGGGAGCGTCACTAAACACTGAGCCTGGGGGAGAGTCACTTTACACTGAGCCTGGGGGAGCATCACTATACACTGAGCCAGGGGGTGTGTCAATATACATTGAGCCTGGGGGAGAGTCACTTTACACTGAGCCTGGGGGAGCATCACTATACACTGAGCCTGGGGGAGCATCACTATACACTGAGACTGGTGTAGTGTCACTATACACTGGGCCTGGGGGTAGAGTCGCTATACACGGATCCTGGGGTAGAGTCACTATACACTGAGCCAGTGGGAGTGTAGCTATACACTGAACCAGGGGGAGTGTCATATACACTGAGCCAGGGGGAGAGTCACTTTACACTGAGCTGGGGAAGTGTCACTATACACTGAGCCTGGGGGAGCATCACTATACACTGAGCCTGGGGAAGTGTCACTATACACTTAGCCTGGGAGAGCATCACTATACAATGTGCCTGGGGGAGTGTCACTATACACTGGGCCTGGGGGAGCATCACTATACACGGATCCTGGGATAGAGTCACTATACACTGGGCCTGGGGGAGCATCACTATACACGGATCCTGGGATAGAGTCACTATACACTGAGCCTGGGGAAGTGTCACTATAAACTGAGCCTGGGGGAGCATCACTATTCACTGAGCCAGGGGAAGAGTCACTATACACTGAGCCTGGGGGAGCATCACTATACACGGATCCTGGGGTAGTGTCAATATACACTGAGCCAGGGGGAGAGTCACTATACACTGAGGCTGGGGGAGAGTCAATATACACTGAGCTGGGGGCGCATCACTATACACTGAGACAGGGAAAGTGTCACTATACACTGAGCCTGGGACAGCATCACTATACACTGAGCTTGGGGGAGTGTCACTAAACACTGAGCCTGGGGGAGTGTCACTATACACTGAGGCTGGGGGAGGGTAACTATACACTGAGCCTGGGGTTGAGTCACAATACACTGAGCCTGGGGGAGTGTCACTATACACTGAGCCTGAGGGAGTGTCACTATACACTGAGCCTGGGGGAGAGTCACTATACACACGTCCTGGGGGAGCCTCACTATACACTAAGCCTGGGGGAGAGTCACTACACAATGAGCCTGGGGAAGTGTCACTATACATTGAGCCTTGGGGTGAGTAACTATACACTGAGCCTGAGGGAGCATCACTATACACTGAGCCTGGGGGAGTGTCACTAAACACCGAACCTGGGGGAGCATCACTATACACTGAGCCTGGGGGAGAGTCACTATACATTGAGCCAGGGTAAGTGTCACTATACACTGAGCCAGGGGGAGTGTCACTATACACTGAGCCAGGGGATGTGTCACTATACACTGAGCCAGGGGATGTGTCACTATACATTGAGGCAGGGGGAGAGTCACTTTACACTGAGCCTCGGGCAGCATCACTATACACTGAGTCTGGGGGAGCATCACTATACACTGTGCCTGGGGGAGTGTCACTATACACTAGGCCTGGGAGTAGAGTCACTATACACTAGGCCTGGGAGTAGAGTCACTATACACGGATCCTGGGGTAGAGTCACTATACACTGAGCCAGTGGGAGTGTCACTATACCCTGAGCCTGGGGTAGAGTCACTGTACTATGAGCCTGGGGGAGCATCACCATACACTGAGCCTGGGGGAGTGTCACTATATACTGAGCCAGGGGGAGCATTACTATACACTGAGCCTGATGGAGCATCACTGTACACTGAGCCTGGGCAAGTGTCACTATACACTGAGCCAGGGGGAGTGTCACTATACACTGAGACTGGGGGAGTGTCACTATACACTGAGACTGGGGGAGTGTCACTATACACTGAGACTGGGGGAGTGTCACTATACACTGAGACTGGGGGAGTGTCACTATACACTGTGCCTGGGCAAGTGTCACTATACACTGAGCCAGAGGGAGTGTCAGTATACACTGAGACTGGGGGAGTGTCACTAGACACTGAGCCTGGGGGAGAACCACTATGCACTGAGCCTGAGGGGGTGTCACTATACACTGAGCCAGGGGGTGTGTCACTATAAACTGAGCCTGGGGGAGCATCACTATTCACTGAGCCTGGGGAAGAGTCACTATACACTGAGCCTGGGGGAGCATCACTATACACGGATCCTGGGGTAGTGTCAATATACACTGAGCCAGGGGGAGAGTCACTATACACTGAGGCTGGGGGAGAGTCAATATACACTGAGCTGGGGGCGCATCACTATACACTGAGACAGGGAAAGTGTCACTATACACTGAGCCTGGGACAGCATCACTATACACTGAGCTTGGGGGAGTGTCACTAAACACTGAGCCTGGGGGAGTGTCACTATACACTGAGGCTGGGGGAGGGTAACTATACACTGAGCCTGGGGTTGAGTCACAATACACTGAGCCTGGGGGAGTGTCACTATACACTGAGCCTGAGGGAGTGTCACTATACACTGAGCCTGGGGGAGAGTCACTATACACACGTCCTGGGGGAGCCTCACTATACACTAAGCCTGGGGGAGAGTCACTACACAATGAGCCTGGGGAAGTGTCACTATACATTGAGCCTTGGGGTGAGTAACTATACACTGAGCCTGAGGGAGCATCACTATACACTGAGCCTGGGGGAGTGTCACTAAACACCGAACCTGGGGGAGCATCACTATACACTGAGCCAGGGGGAGAGTCACTATACATTGAGCCAGGGTAAGTGTCACTATACACTGAGCCAGGGGGAGTGTCACTATACACTGAGCCAGGGGATGTGTCACTATACATTGAGGCAGGGGGAGAGTCACTTTACACTGAGCCTCGGGCAGCATCACTATACACTGAGTCTGGGGGAGCATCACTATACACTGTGCCTGGGGGAGTGTCACTATACACTAGGCCTGGGAGTAGAGTCACTATACACGGATCCTGGGGTAGAGTCACTATACACTGAGCCAGTGGGAGTGTCACTATACCCTGAGCCTGGGGTAGAGTCACTGTACTATGAGCCTGGGGGAGCATCACCATACACTGAGCCTGGGGGAGTGTCACTATATACTGAGCCAGGGGGAGCATTACTATACACTGAGCCTGATGGAGCATCACTGTACACTGAGCCTGGGCAAGTGTCACTATACACTGAGCCAGGGGGAGTGTCACTATACACTGAGACTGGGGGAGTGTCACTATACACTGAGACTGGGGGAGTGTCACTATACACTGTGCCTGGGCAAGTGTCACTATACACTGAGCCAGAGGGAGTGTCAGTATACACTGAGACTGGGGGAGTGTCACTAGACACTGAGCCTGGGGGAGAACCACTATGCACTGAGCCTGAGGGGGTGTCACTATACACTGAGCCAGGGGGTGTGTCACTATAAACTGAGCCTGGGGGAGAGTCACTGTACACTGGGCCTGGGGGAGCATCACTATACACTGAGCCTGGGGGAGCGTCACTATACATTGAGCCTGGGGATGTGTCACTATACAATGGGCTTGGGGGTAGAGTCACTATACACGGATCCTGGGGTAGAGTCACTATACACTGAGCCAGGGGGAGTGTCACTATACACTGAGCCTGGGAGAGTGTCTCTAAACACTGAACCTGGGAGAGTATCTCTAAACACTGAACCTGGGGGAGCGTCACTATGCACTGAGCCTGGGGGAGTGTCACTATACACAGAGCCTGGGGGAGAGTCACTATACACAGAGCCAGGGGGTGTGTCACAGTACCCTGAGCCTGGGGTAGAGTCACTGTACTATGAGCCTGGGGGAGCATCACTATACACTGAGCTTGGGGGAGTGTCACTAAACACTGAGCCTGGGGGAGCATCACTATACACTGAGCCTTTGGGAGCATCACTATACACTGAGACTGGTGGAGTGTCACTATACACTGAGCCTGGGAGAGAGTCACTAAACACTGAGCCTGGGGGAGCATCACTATACATTGAGCCTGGGGGAGTGTCACTATACACTGAGCCTGGGGAAGTGTCACTATACACTGAGCCTGGGGGAGAACCACAATGCACTGAGCCTGAGGGGGTGTCACTATACACTGAACCAGGGGGTGTGTCACTATAAACTGAGCCTGGGGGAGAGTCACTATACATTGAGCCAGGGTAAGTGTCACTATACACTGAGCCAGGGGGAGTGTCACTATACACTGAGCCAGGGGATGTGTCACTATACATTGAGGCAGGGGGAGAGTCACTTTACACTGAGCCTCGGGCAGCATCACTATACACTGAGTCTGGGGGAGCATCACTATACACTGTGCCTGGGGGAGTGTCACTATACACTAGGCCTGGGAGTAGAGTCACTATACACGGATCCTGGGGTAGAGTCACTATACACTGAGCCAGTGGGAGTGTCACTATACACTGAGCCTGGGGAAGAGTCACTGTCCACTGGGCCTGGGGAGCATCACTATACACTGAGCCTGGGGGAGTGTCAGCATACACTGAGCCTGGGAGAGTGTCTCTAAACACAGAACCTGGGAGAGTGTCTCTAAACACAGAACCTGGGAGAGTGTCTCTAAACACTGAACCTGGGAGAGTGTCTCTAAACACTGAACCTGGGGGAGCGTCACTATGCACTGAGCCTGGGGAAATGTCACTATACACTGAGCCAGGGGAAGTGTCACTATACACGGATCCTGGGGTAGAGTCACTATACACTGAGCAAGTGGGAGTGTCACTATACACTAAGCCAGGGGGAGTGTCACTATACACTAAGCCAGGGGGAGTGTCACTATACACTGAGCCTGGCGGAGTGTCACTAACACTGAGACTGGGAAAGTGTCACTATACACTGAGCCTGGGAGAGCATCAGTATACACTGAGCTTGGGGGAGTGTCACTAAACACTGAGCCTGGGGGAGTGTCACTATACACTTAGCCTGGGGGAGAGTCACTATACACTGAGCCTGAGGGAGTGTCACTATACATGGAGCCAGCGGGTGTGTCACCGTACAATGACCCAGAGGGAGTGTCACTATACAATGACCCAGAGGGAGAGTCACTATACACTGAGCCTGGGGGAGAGTCACTAAACTCTGAGCCTGGGTGAGTGTCACTATACACTTTGCCTGGGGGCGAGTCACTATAGACTGAGCCTGGGGGAAGTAACTATACACTGACCATGGGGGAGCATCACTATACACTGAGCAAGGGGGTGTGTCAATATACACTGAGCCAGGGGGAGTTTCACTATACACTGAGACTGGGGTAGTGTCACTATACACTGGGCCTGGGGGTAGAGTCCCTAAACACTGAGCCAGGGGGAGTTTCAGTATACACTGAGCCAGGGGGAGTGTCTCTATACACTGAGCCAGGGGGAGTGTCACTATACACTGAGCTTCGGGGAGCATCACTATACACTGAGCCTGGGGGAGCATCACTATACACTGTGCCTGGGGGAGTGTCACTATACACTACGCCTGGGAGTAGAGTCACTATACACGGATCCTGGGGTAGAGTCACTATACACTAAGCCAGTGGGAGAGTCACAAAATACTGAGCCAGGGGGAGTGTCACTATACACTGAGCCTGGGGGAGCATCACTATTCACTGAGCCAGGGGAAGTGTCACTATACACTGAGCCTGGGGAAGCATCACTATACACTGTGCCTGGGGGAGCGTCACTATACACTGTGCCTGGGGGAGTGTCACTATACACTGGGCCTGGGGGTAGAGTCACTATACACGGATCATGGGGTAGAGTCAATATACACTGAGCCAGGGGGAGTGTCACTATACACTGAGCCAGGGGGAGTGTCACTATACACTGAGCCTGGGAGAGTGTCTCTAAACACTGAACCTGGGGGAGAGTCACTAAACACTGAGCCAGGGGGAGTGTCGCTATACCCTGAGCCTGGGGTAGAGTCACTGTACTATGAGCCTGGGGGAGCATCACAATACACTGAGCCTGGGCAAGTTTCACTATATACTGAGCCAGGGGAAGTGTCACTATACACTGAGCCAGGGGGAGTGTCACTATACACTGAGCCAGGGGGAGTGTCACTATACACTGGGCCTGGGGGTAGAGTCACTACACACTGAGCCTGGGGGAGTGTTACTATACACTGAGCCAGGGGGAGTTTCACTATACACTGAGCCAGGGGATGTGTCACTATACATTGACCCTGGGGGAGAGTCACTTTACACTGAGCCTTGGGGAGCATCACTATACACTGACCCTGGGGAAGCATCACTATACACTGAGCCTTGGGGAGCATCACAATACACTGACCCTGGGGGAGCATCACTATACACTGAGCTTGGGGGAGTGTCACTAAACACTGAGCCTGGGGGAGTGTCACTATACATTGAGCCGGGGGGAGATTCACTATACACTGAGCCTGGGGTTGAGTCACTATACACTGAGCCTGAGGGAGTGTCACTATACAATAAGCCTGGGGGAGAGTCACTATACACTGACCTGGGATTGAGTCACTATACACTGAGCCTGAGGGAGTGCTACTATACACTGAGCCAGGGGGTGTGTCACTATACACTGAGCCTGAGGGAGTGTCACTATACACTGAGCCTGGGGGAGAGTCACTATACACACGTCCTAGGGGAGCCTCACTATACACTAAGCCTGGGGGAGAGTCACTACACAATGAGCCTGGGGAAGTGTCACGATACACTGAGCCTGGGGGAGAGTAACTATACACTGAGCCTGGGGGAGCATCACTATACACTGAGCCTGGGGGAGTGTCACTAAACACCGAACCTGGGGGAGCATCACTATACACTGAGCCAGGGGGTGTGTCAATATACATTGAGCCTGGGGGAGAGTCACTTTACACTGAGCCTGGGGGAGCATCACTATACACTGAGCCTGGGGGAGCATCACTATACACTGAGACTGGGGTAGTGTCACTATACACTGGGCCTGGGGGTAGAGTCGCTATACACGGATCCTGGGGTAGAGTCACTATACACTGAGCCAGTGGGAGTGTAGCTATACACTGAACCAGGGGGAGTGTCATATACACTGAGCCAGGGGGAGAGTCACTTTACACTGAGCTGGGGAAGTGTCTCTATACACTTAGCCTGGGAGAGCATCACTATACAATGTGCCTGGGGGAGTGTCACTATACACTGGGCCTGGGGGAGCATCACTATACACGGATCCTGGGATAGAGTCACTATACACTGGGCCTGGGGGAGCATCACTATACACGGATCCTGGGATAGAGTCACTATACACTGAGCCTGGGGAAGTGTCACTATAAACTGAGCCTGGGGGAGCATCACTATTCACTGAGCCAGGGGAAGAGTCACTATACACTGAGCCTGGGGGAGCATCACTATACACGGATCCTGGGGTAGAGTCAATATACACTGAGCCAGGGGGAGAGTCACTATACACTGAGGCTGGGGGAGAGTCAATATACACTGAGCTGGGGGCGCATCACTATACACTGAGACAGGGAAAGTGTCACTATACACTGAGCCTGGGAGAGCATCACTATACACTGAGCTTGGGGGAGTGTCACTAAACACTGAGCCTGGGGGAGTGTCACTATACACTGAGGCTGGGGGAGAGTAACTATACACTGAGCCTGGGGTTGAGTCACAATACACTGAGCCTGGGGGAGTGTCACTATACACTGAGCCTGAGGGAGTGTCACTATACACTGAGCCTGGGGGAGAGTCACTATACACACGTCCTGGGGGAGCCTCACTATACACTAAGCCTGGGGGAGAGTCACTACACAATGAGCCTGGGGAAGTGTCACTATACATTGAGCCTTGGGGTGAGTAACTATACACTGAGCCTGAGGGAGCATCACTATACACTGAACCTGGGGGAGTGTCACTAAACACCGAACCTGGGGGAGCGTCACTAAACACTGAGCCTGGGGGAGAGTCACTTTACACTGAGCCTGGGGGAGCATCACTATACACTGAGCCAGGGGGTGTGTCAATATACATTGAGCCTGGGGGAGAGTCACTTTACACTGAGCCTGGGGGAGCATCACTATACATTGAGCCTGGGGGAGCATCACTATACACTGAGACTGGGGTAGTGTCACTATACACTGGGCCTGGGGGTAGAGTCGCTATACACGGATCCTGGGGTAGAGTCACTATACACTGAGCCAGTGGGAGTGTAGCTATACACTGAACCAGGGGGAGTGTCATATACACTGAGCCAGGGGGAGAGTCACTTTACACTGAGCTGGGGAAGTGTCACTATACACTGAGCCTGGGGGAGCATCACTATACACTGAGCCTGGGGAAGTGTCACTATACACTTAGCCTGGGAGAGCATCACTATACAATGTGCCTGGGGGAGTGTCACTATACACTGGGCCTGGGGGAGCATCACTATACACGGATCCTGGGATAGAGTCACTATACACTGAGCCTGGGGAAGTGTCACTATAAACTGAGCCTGGGGGAGCATCACTATTCACTGAGCCAGGGGAAGAGTCACTATACACTGAGCCTGGGGGAGCATCACTATACACGGATCCTGGGGTAGTGTCAATATACACTGAGCCAGGGGGAGAGTCACTATACACTGAGGCTGGGGGAGAGTCAATATACACTGAGCTGGGGGCGCATCACTATACACTGAGACAGGGAAAGTGTCACTATACACTGAGCCTGGGACAGCATCACTATACACTGAGCTTGGGGGAGTGTCACTAAACACTGAGCCTGGGGGAGTGTCACTATACACTGAGGCTGGGGGAGAGTAACTATACACTGAGCCTGGGGTTGAGTCACAATACACTGAGCCTGGGGGAGTGTCACTATACACTGAGCCTGAGGGAGTGTCACTATACACTGAGCCTGGGGGAGAGTCACTATACACACGTCCTGGGGGAGCCTCACTATACACTAAGCCTGGGGGAGAGTCACTACACAATGAGCCTGGGGAAGTGTCACTATACATTGAGCCAGGGGAAGAGTCACTATACACTGAGCCTGGGGGAGCATCACTATACACGGATCCTGGGGTAGAGTCAATATACACTGAGCCAGGGGGAGAGTCACTATACACTGAGGCTGGGGGAGAGTCAATATACACTGAGCTGGGGGCGCATCACTATACACTGAGACAGGGAAAGTGTCACTATACACTGAGCCTGGGAGAGCATCACTATACACTGAGCTTGGGGGAGTGTCACTATACACTGAGCCTGAGGGAGTGTCACTATACACTGAGCCTGGGGGAGAGTCACTATACACACGTCCTGGGGGAGCCTCACCTCCCTCAGGCTCAGTGTATAGTGACACTCCCCCAGGCTCAGTGTATTGTGACTCAACCCCAGGCTCAGTGTATAGTGACTCTCCCCCTGGTTCACTGTATAGTGAAACTCCCCCTGGGGGAGTGTCACTATACATTGAGCCAGGGGACGTGTCACTATACACTGTGCCAGGGGGAGTTTCACTAAACACTGAGCCTGGGGGAGTGTCACTATACATTGAGCCAGGGGACGTGTCACTATACACTGAGCCAGGGGGAGTTTCACTATACACTGAGCTCTTTCCTGGACTCGAACTCAAGTTCTGTCGAAGGGTCATGAGGACTCGAAACGTCAACTCTTTTCTTCTCCGCCGATGCTGCCAGACCTGCTGAGTTTTTCCAGGTAATTCTGTTTTTGTTTTTTCACTATACACTGAGCCTGGGGGAGTGTCACTAAACACCGAACCTGGGGGAGCATCACGATACACTGAGCCTGGGGGAGAGTCACTTTACACTGAGCCTGGGGGAGCATCACTATACACTGACCCTGGGGGAGCATCACTATACACTGAGGCTGGGGGAGTGTCACTAAACACCGAACCTGGGGGAGCGTCACTATACATTGAGCCAGGGGGTGTGTCACTATAAACTGAGCCTGGGGGAGAGTCACTAAACACTGAGCCTGGGGGAGTGTCACTATACATTGAGCCAGGGGAAGTGTCACTATACACTGTGCCAGGGGAGTTTCACTAAACACTGAGCCTGGGGGAGTGTCACTATACATTGAGCCAGGGGACGTGTCACTATACACTGAGCCAGGGGGAGTTTCACTATACACTGAGCCAGGGGGAGTTTCACTATACCCTGGGCCTGGGGGTAGAGTCACTACACACTGAGCCTGGGGGAGTGTCACTAAACACTGAGCCCGGGGGAGTTTCACTATACAGTGAACCAGGGGGAGAGTCACTATACACTGAGCCTGGGGGAGTGTCACTATACACTGAGCTTGGGGGAGTGTCACTAAACACTGAGCCAGAGGTAGTGTCACAATACACTGACCCAGAGGGAGTGTCACTATACAACGTGCCATGGGGAGTGTCTCTACACACTGAGCCAGGGGGTGTGTCCCAAAATACTGAGCATGGGGGAGCCGCACTATACAGTGAGCCTGGGGGAGTGTCACAAAACACTGAGCCTGGGGGAGCATCACAATACACTGAGCCAGGGGAAGAGTAACTATACACTGAGCCTGGGAGAGAGTCACTATAAACTGAGCCGGGGGAGTGTCACTATACACTGAGCCAGGGGGAGAGTCACTATACACTGAGCCAGGTGGAGTGTCACTATACACTGAGCCAGGTGGAGTGTCACTATACACTGAGCCAGGGGGAGTGTCACTATACACTGAGCCAGGGGGAGAGTCACTATACACTGAGCAAGGGGGACTGTCACAATACAATGAGCCAGGTGGAGTGTCACTATACACTGAGCCAGTGGAAGAGTCACTATACAATGGGCCTAAGGGAGCATCACTAAACACTGAGCCTGGCGGAGAGTCACTAAACACTGAGCCTGGGGGAGTGTCACTAAACGTTGAGCCTGGGGGATCGTCACTATACACTGAGCCTGGGCGTGTGTCATTATACACTGAGCGTAAGGGAGTGTCACTATACACTGAGACAGGGAAAGTGTCACTATACACTGAGACAGGGAAAGTGTCACTATACACTGAGCCTGGAGGCGCATCACTATACACTGAGACAGGGAAAGTGTCACTATACACTGAGACAGGGAAAGTGTCACTATACACTGAGACAGGGAAAGTGTCACTATACACTGAGCCTGGGGGCGCATCACTATACACTGAGACAGGGAAAGTGTCACTATACACTGAGCTTGGGGAAGTGTCACTATACACTGAGCCTGGGGAAGAGTCATTATACACTGAGCCTGAGGGAGTGTCACTATACACTGAGCCTGAGGGAGTGTCACTATACACTGAGCCTGGGGGAGAGTCACTATACACACGTCCTGGGGGAGCCTCACTATACACTAAGCCTGGGGGAGAGTCACTACACAATGAGCCTGGGGAAGTGTCACTATACATTGAGCCTTGGGGTGAGTAACTATACACTGAGCCTGAGGGAGCATCACTATACACTGAACCTGGGGGAGTGTCACTAAACACCGAACCTGGGGGAGCGTCACTAAACACTGAGCCTGGGGGAGAGTCACTTTACACTGAGCCTGGGGGAGCATCACTATACACTGAGCCAGGGGGTGTGTCAATATACATTGAGCCTGGGGGAGAGTCACTTTACACTGAGCCTGGGGGAGCATCACTATACATTGAGCCTGGGGGAGCATCACTATACACTGAGACTGGGGTAGTGTCACTATACACTGGGCCTGGGGGTAGAGTCGCTATACACGGATCCTGGGGTAGAGTCACTATACACTGAGCCAGTGGGAGTGTAGCTATACACTGAACCAGGGGGAGTGTCATATACACTGAGACAGGGGGAGAGTCACTTTACACTGAGCTGGGGAAGTGTCACTATACACTGAGCCTGGGGGAGCATCACTATACACTGAGCCTGGGGAAGTGTCACTATACACTTAGCCTGGGAGAGCATCACTATACAATGTGCCTGGGGGAGTGTCACTATACACTGGGCCTGGGGGAGCATCACTATACACGGATCCTGGGATAGAGTCACTATACACTGGGCCTGGGGGAGCATCACTATACACGGATCCTGGGATAGAGTCACTATACACTGAGCCTGGGGAAGTGTCACTATAAACTGAGCCTGGGGGAGCATCACTATTCACTGAGCCAGGGGAAGAGTCACTATACACTGAGCCTGGGGGAGCATCACTATACACGGATCCTGGGGTAGTGTCAATATACACTGAGCCAGGGGGAGAGTCACTATACACTGAGGCTGGGGGAGAGTCAATATACACTGAGCTTGGGGCGCATCACTATACACTGAGACAGGGAAAATGTCACTATACACTGAGCCTGGGACAGCATCACTATACACTGAGCTTGGGGGAGTGTCACTAAACACTGAGCCTGGGGGAGTGTCACTATACACTGAGGCTGGGGGAGAGTAACTATACACTGAGCCTGGGGTTGAGTCACAATACACTGAGCCTGGGGGAGTGTCACTATACACTGAGCCTGAGGGAGTGTCACTATACACTGAGCCTGGGGGAGAGTCACTATACACACGTCCTGGGGGAGCCTCACTATACACTAAGCCTGGGGGAGAGTCACTACACAATGAGCCTGGGGAAGTGTCACTATACATTGAGCCAGGGGAAGAGTCACTATACACTGAGCCTGGGGGAGCATCACTATACACGGATCCTGGGGTAGAGTCAATATACACTGAGCCAGGGGGAGAGTCACTATACACTGAGGCTGGGGGAGAGTCAATATACACTGAGCTGGGGGCGCATCACTATACACTGAGACAGGGAAAGTGTCACTATACACTGAGCCTGGGAGAGCATCACTATACACTGAGCTTGGGGGAGTGTCACTATACACTGAGCCTGAGGGAGTGTCACTATACACTGAGCCTGGGGGAGAGTCACTATACACACATCCTGGGGGAGCCTCACCTCCCTCAGGCTCAGTGTATAGTGACACTCCCCCAGGCTCAGTGTATTGTGACTCAACCCCAGGCTCAGTGTATTGTGACTCTCCCCCTGGTTCACTGTATAGTGAAACTCCCCCTGGGGGAGTGTCACTATACATTGAGCCAGGGGACGTGTCACTATACACTGTGCCAGGGGGAGTTTCACTAAACACTGAGCCTGGGGGAGTGTCACTATACATTGAGCCAGGGGACGTGTCACTATACACTGAGCCAGGGGGAGTTTCACTATACACTGAGCTCTTTCCTGGACTCGAACTCAAGTTCTGTCGAAGGGTCATGAGGACTCGAAACGTCAACTCTTTTCTTCTCCGCCGATGCTGCCAGACCTGCTGAGTTTTTCCAGGTAATTCTGTTTTTGTTTTTTCACTATACACTGAGCCTGGGGGAGTGTCACTAAACACCGAACCTGGGGGAGCATCACGATACACTGAGCCTGGGGGAGAGTCACTTTACACTGAGCCTGGGGGAGCATCACTATACACTGACCCTGGGGGAGCATCACTATACACTGAGGCTGGGGGAGTGTCACTAAACACCGAACCTGGGGGAGCGTCACTATACATTGAGCCAGGGGGTGTGTCACTATAAACTGAGCCTGGGGGAGAGTCACTAAACACTGAGCCTGGGGGAGTGTCACTATACATTGAGCCAGGGGAAGTGTCACTATACACTGTGCCAGGGGAGTTTCACTAAACACTGAGCCTGGGGGAGTGTCACTATACATTGAGCCAGGGGACGTGTCACTATACACTGAGCCAGGGGGAGTTTCACTATACACTGAGCCAGGGGGAGTTTCACTATACCCTGGGCCTGGGGGTAGAGTCACTACACACTGAGCCTGGGGGAGTGTCACTAAACACTGAGCCCGGGGGAGTTTCACTATACAGTGAACCAGGGGGAGAGTCACTATACACTGAGCCTGGGGGAGTGTCACTATACACTGAGCTTGGGGGAGTGTCACTAAACACTGAGCCAGAGGTAGTGTCACAATACACTGACCCAGAGGGAGTGTCACTATACAACGTGCCATGGGGAGTGTCTCTACACACTGAGCCAGGGGGTGTGTCCCAAAATACTGAGCATGGGGGAGCCGCACTATACAGTGAGCCTGGGGGAGTGTCACAAAACACTGAGCCTGGGGGAGCATCACAATACACTGAGCCAGGGGAAGAGTAACTATACACTGAGCCTGGGAGAGAGTCACTATAAACTGAGCCGGGGGAGTGTCACTATACACTGAGCCAGGGGGAGAGTCACTATACACTGAGCCAGGTGGAGTGTCACTATACACTGAGCCAGGTGGAGTGTCACTATACACTGAGCCAGGGGGAGTGTCACTAAACGTTGAGCCTGGGGGATCGTCACTATACACTGAGCCTGGGCGTGTGTCATTATACACTGAGCGTAAGGGAGTATCACTATACACTGAGACAGGGAAAGTGTCACTATACACTGAGACAGGGAAAGTGTCACTATACACTGAGACAGGGAAAGTGTCACTATACACTGAGCCTGGGGGCGCATCACTATACACTGAGACAGGGAAAGTGTCACTATACACTGAGACAGGGAAAGTGTCACTATACACTGAGACAGGGAAAGTGTCACTATACACTGAGCCTGGGGGCGCATCACTATACACTGAGACAGGGAAAGTGTCACTATACACTGAGCTTGGGGAAGTGTCACTATACACTGAGCCTGGGGAAGAGTCATTATACACTGAGCCTGAGGGAGTGTCACTATATACTGAGCCTGAGGGAGTGTCACAATACACTGAGCCTGGGGGAGAGTCACTATAGACTGAGCCTGGGGGAGAGTCACTATAGACTGAGCCTGGGGGTGAGTCACTATAGACTGAGCCTGGGGGTGAGTCACTAAACACTGAGCCTGGGGGAGAGTCACTATACACACGTCCTGGGGGAGCCTCACTATACAGTAAGCCTGGAGGAGAGTCACTATACACTGAGCCTGGGGGAGTGTCACAATACACTGAGCCTGGGGGAGTGTCACTAAACACCGAACCTGGGGGAGCATCACTATACACTGAGCCAGGGGGTGAGTCACTACACACCGAACCTGGGCGAGCATCACTATACACTGAGCCTGGGGGAGAGTCACTTTACACTGAGCCTGGGGGAGCATCACTATTCACTGAGCCTGGGGGAGCATCACTATACACTGAGACTGGGGTAGTGTCACTATACACTGGACCTGGGGGTAGAGTCACTACAAACTGAGCCTGGGGGAGTATCACTATACACTGAGCCAGGGCGAGTTTCACTATACACTGAGCCAGGGGGAGTGTCACTATACACTGAGCCAGGGGGAGTGTCACTATACACTGAGCCAGGGGGAGTGTCACTATACACTGAGCCAGGGGGAGTGTCACTATACACTGAGCCAGGGGGAGTGCCACTATACATTGAGCCTGGGGGAGAGTCACTTTATACCGAACCTCGGGGAGCATCACTATACACTGACCCTGGGGAAGCATCACTATACACTGGGGCTGGGGGAGTGTCAATAAACACAAAGCCTGGGAGTAGAGTCACTATACACGGATCCTGGGGTAGAGTCAATATACACTGAGCCAGGGGAGTGTCACGATACACTGAGCCAGGGGGAGTGTCACTATACACTGAGCCTGAGGGAGTGTCACTAAACACAGCCTGGGGGAGAATCACTACACACTGAGCCAGGGGGAGATTCACTATACACTGAGCCTGGGGGAGAGTCACTATACACTGAGCCTGGGGGATAGTCAATATACACTGAGCCTGGGGGAGTGTCACTAAAAACTGAGCCTGGGGGCGCATAACTATACACTGAGACAGGGAAAGTGTCACTATACACTGAGCCTGGGAGAGCATCACTGTACACTGAGCCTTCGGGAAGGTCACTATACACTGAGCCTGGGGGAGAGTCACTATACACTGAGCCTGAGGGAGTGTCACTATACAATAAGCCTGGGGGAGAGTCACTATACATTGAGCCAGGGGGTGTGTCACTATACACTGAGCCTGAGGGAGTGTCACTATACACTGAGCCAGGGGGTGTGTCACTATACACTGAGCCTGAGGGAGTGTCACTATACACTGAGCCTGGGGGAGAGTCACTATACACACGTCCTGGGGGAGCCTCACTATACACTAAGCCTGGGGGAGAGTCACTACACAATGAGCCTGGGGAAGTGTCACTATACACTGAGCCTGGGGGAGAGTAACTGTACACTGAGCCTGGGGGAGTGTCACTATACACTGAGCCTGGGCGTGTGTCACTATACACTGAGCCTGGGCGTGTGTCACTATACACTGAGCCAGGGGGAGTGTCACTATACACTGAGCCAGGGGGAGTGTCACTATACACTGAGCCAGGGGGAGTGTCACTATACACTGAGCCTGGGGGAGAGTCGCGATTCACTGAGCCAGGGGGAGTGTCACTATGCACTGAGCCAGGGGGAGTGTCACTATACACTGAGCCTGGGGGAGCATCACTATACACTGGGCCTGGGGGTAGAGTCACTATACACTGAGCCTGGGGGAGCATCACTACACAATGAGCCAGGGGAAGTGTCAATAGACACTGAACTTGGGGGAGTGTCACTATATACTGAGCCAGGGGGAGCATCACTATACACTGAGCCAGGGGGAGCATCACTATACACTGAGACTGGGGGAGTGTCACTATACACTGGGCCTGGGGGTACAGTCACTATACACTGGGCCTGGGGGTTGAGTCACTATACACTGAGCCAGGGGGAGTGTCACTATACGCTGAGCCTGGGGGAGTGTCACTAAACATTGAGCCTGGGGGATCGTCACTATACACTGAGCCTGGGCGTGTGTCATTATACACTGAGCATGAGGGAGTGTCACTATACACTGAGCCTGGGGGAGTGTCACTATACACTGAGCCTGGGGGAGTGTCACTAAACACAGCCTGGGGGAGCATCACTACACACTGAGCCAGGGGGAGATTCACTATACACTGAGACTGGGGGAGTGTCACTATACACTGAGCCTGGGGGAGACTCACTATACACTGAGGCAGGGGGAGTGTCACTATACAATGACCCAGAGGGAGTGTCACTATACAATGAGGCAGGGGGAGTGTCACTATACACTGAGTGTGGGGGAGAGTCACGATACACTGAGCCAGGGGGAGTGTCACTATGCACTGAGCCTGGGGGAGTGTCACTAAACACAGCCTGGGGGAGCATCACTATACACTGAGCCTGGGGGAGTTTCACTATACACTGAGCCTGGGGTAATGTCACTATAGACTGAGCCTGGGGGAGCATCACTATACACTGAGCTTGGGGTAGTGTCACTATACACTGAGCCTGGGAGAGCATCACTATACACTGAGCTTGGGGGAGTGTCACTAAACACTAAACCTGGGGGAGTGTCACTATACACTGAGCCTGGGGGAGAGTCACTATACACTGAGCCTGGGGTTGAGTCACTATACACTGAGCCTCAGGGAGTGTCACTATACAATAAGCCTGGGGGAGAGTCACTATACAATAAGCCTGGGGGAGAGTCACTATACACTGAGCCTGGGGTTGAGTCACTATACACTGAGCCTGAGGGAGTGTCACTATACACTGAGCCTGGGGGAGAGTCACTATACACACGTCCTGGGGGAGCCTCACTATACACTAAGCCTGGGGGAGAGTCAATACACAATGAGCCAGTGGAAGTGTCACTATAGACTGAGCCCGGTGGAAAGTCACTTTACACTGAGCCTGAGGGAGTATCACTAATCACTGAGCCTGGGGGAGTGTCACTATACACTGAGCCTGGGGTAGAGTCACTACACACTGAGCCTGGGGTAGAGTCACTACACACTGAGCCTGGGGGAGAGTCACTATACACTGAGCCTGGGGGTGTGTCACTATACACAGACCCAGAGGGAGTGTCACTATACACTGAGCTACGGGGAGTGTCACTATACACTGAGCCAGGGGGAGTGTCACTAAACACTGAGCCTGGGGGAGCGTCATTACACACTGAGCCTCGGGGAGAATCACTATATACTGAGCCTGGGGGAGTGTCACAAAACACTGAGCCTGGGGGAGCATCACTATACACTGAGCCAGGGTAAGTGTTACTATACACTGAGCCTTGGGGGAAAGTCACTATACACTGAGCCAGGGGGAGTGTCACTATACACTGAGCCTGGGGGATTGTCACAAAACACATCCTGGGGGAGCACAAGTATACACTGACCCTGGGGGAGTGTCACTATACACTGAGCCTGGGGGAGTGTCACTATACACTGAGCCTGGGGGAGTGTCACTAAACACTGAGCCAGAGGGAGTGTCACTATACACTGACCCAGAGGGAGTGTCACTATACACTGAGCCTGGGGGAGTGTCACTATACATTGAGCCAGGGGAAGAGTAACTATACACTGAGCCTGGGGGAGAGTCACTATAAACTGAGCCAGGGGGAGTGTCACTATACACTGAGGCTGGGGGAGTGTCACTAAACACAGAGCCTGGGGGAGTGTCACTAAACACAGAGCCTGGGGAACGGTCACGAAACACTGAGCCAGGGAATGTCACTATACACTGAGCCAGGGGGAGTGTCACTGTACACTGTGCCTGGGGGAGTGTCACTATACACTGAGCCTGGGGGAGTGTCACTATACACTGAGCCCGGGGGAGAGTCATTATACACTGAGCCAGGTGGAGTGTCACCATACACTGAGCCAGGTGGAGTGTCACCATACACTGAGCCTGGGGGATTGTCACAAAACACAGCCTGGAGGAGCATCACTATACACTGAGCCGGGGGAGTGTCACTATACACTGAGCCGGGGGTAGTGTCACTATACACTGAAACTGGGGGAATGTCACAAAACACAGCCGTGTGGAGTATCACTATACACTGAGCCAGGGGGAGTGTCACTATACACTGAACCTGGGGATTTGTCACTATACACTGAGCCAGGGGGTGTTTCCCTAAACACAGCCTGGGGGAGCATCACTATACACTGAGCCTGGCAGAGCATCACTATACACTGAGCCTGGGGGAGTGACACTATACACTGGGCCTGGGGGTAGAGTCACTATACACTGAGCCAGGGGGAGTGTCACTATACACTGAGCCAGCTGGAGTGTCACTATACACTGAGCCAGCTGGAGTGTCACTATACACTGAGCCAGCTGGAGTGTCACTATACACTGAGCCAGTGGAAGAGTCACTATACACTGAGCCAGTGGAAGAGTCACTATACACTGGGCCTAGGGGAGCATCACTAAACACTGGGCCTAGGGGAGAGTCACTAAACACTGAGCCTGGGGGAGTGTCACTAAACATTGAGCCTGGGGGATCGTCACTATACACTGAGCCTGGGCGTGTGTCATTATACACTGAGCGTGAGGGAGTGTCACAATACACTGAGCCTGTGGGAGTGTCACTATACACTGAGCCTGGGGGAGAGTCACTATACACTGAGGCATGGGGAGTATCACTATACAATGACCCAGAGGGAGTGTCAGTATACAATGAGGCAGGGGGAGTGTCACTATACACTGAGTGTGGGGGAGAGTCACGATACACTGAGCCAGGGGGAGTGTCACTATGCACTGAGCCAGGGGGAGTGTCACAATACACTGATCCTGGGGGAGCATCACTATACACTGAGCTTGGGGCATTGTCACTATACACTGAGCCAGGGGCTGTGTCACTATACACTGAGCCTGGGGGAGAGTCACTAAACACTGAGCCTGGGGGAGCATCACTATACACTGAGCCTTTGGGAGCATCACTATACACTGAGACTGGGGGAGTGTCATTATACACTGGGCCTGGGGTTCGAGTCACTATACACTTAGCCTGGGGGAGTGTCACTATACACTGAGCCTGGGGAAGTGTCACTATACACTGAGCCTGAGGGGGTGTCACTATACACTGAGCCAGGGGGTGTGTCACTATAAACTGAGCCTGGGTGAGAGTCACTAAACACTGAGCCTGGGGGAGTGTCACTATACATTGAGCCAGGGGACGTGTCACTATACACTGTGCCAGGGGGAGTTTCACTAAACACTGAGCTTGGGGGAGTGTCACTATACATTGAGCCAGGGGACGTGTCACCATACACTGAGCCAGGGGGAGTTTCACTATACACTGAGCCAGGGGGAGATTCACTATACACTGAGCCTGGGGAAGTGTCACTATACACTGAGCCCGGGGACGTGTCACTATACACTGTGCCAGGGGGAGTTTCACTATTCACTGAGCCAGGGGGAGTTTCACTATACACTGAGCTGGGGAAGTGTCACTATACACTGAGCCAGGGGGCGAATCACTATACACTGAGCCAGGGGGAGTGTCACTATACACTGAGCCAGGGGGAGTGTCACTATACACTGAGCCTGGGGGTGTGTCACTATACACTGAGCCTGGGGGTGTGTCACTATACACTGAGCCTGGGGGTGTGTCACTATTCACTGAGTCTGAGGGAGTGTCACTATACACTGAGCCTGGGGGTGTGTCACTATACACTGAGCCTGGGGGACTTTCACTAAACACTGAGCCTGGGTGAGCATCACTATACACTGAGCCTTGGGGAGTGTCACTATACACTGAGCCAGGGGGAGTGTCACTATACACTGAGCCAGGGGGTGTGTCACTAAACACTGAGCCTAGTGGAGCCTCACTATACACTGTGCCTGGGGGATTGTCACTAAACACAGCCTGCGGGAGCATCAATATACACTGAGCCTGGGGGTGTGTTACTATACATTGGGCCTGGGGAAGAATCACTATACACTGAGCCTGAGGGGGTGTCACTATACACTGAGCCAGGGGGTGTGTCACTATAAACTGAGCCTGGGTGAGAGTCACTAAACACTGAGCCTGGGGGAGTGTCACTATACATTGAGCCAGGGGACGTGTCACTATACACTGTGCCAGGGGGAGTTTCACTAAACACTGAGCCTGGGGGAGTGTCACTATACATTGAGCCAGGGGACGTGTCACTATACACTGAGCCAGGGGGAGTTTCACTATACACTGAGCCAGGGGGAGTTTCACTATACACTGAGCCTGGGGAAGTGTCACTATACACTGAGCCCGGGGACGTGTCACTATACACTGTGCCAGGGGGAGTTTCACTATTCACTGGGCCAGGGGGAGTTTCACTATACACTGAGCTGGGGAAGTGTCACTATACACTGAGCCAGGGGGCGAATCACTATACACTGAGCCAGGGGGAGTGTCACTATACACTGAGCCTGGGGGTGTGTCACTATACACTGAGCCTGGGGGTGTGTCACTATACACTGAGCCTGGGGGTGTGACACTATTCACTGAGTCTGAGGGAGTGTCACTATACACTGAGCCTGGGGGTGTGTCACTATACACTGAGCCTGGGGGACTTTCACTAAACACTGAGCCTGGGTGAGCATCACTATACACTGAGCCTTGGGGAGTGTCACTATACACTGAGCCAGGGGGAGTGTCACTATACACTGAGCCAGGGGGTGTGTCACTAAACACTGAGCCTAGTGGAGCCTCACTATACACTGTGCCTGGGGGTTGTCACTAAACACAGCCTGGGGGAGCATCAATATACACTGAGCCTGGGGGTGTGTCACTATACATTGGGCCTGGGAGAGAATCACTATACACTGAGCCTGAGGGAGCGTCACTAAACACTGAGCCTAGGGGAGAGACACTATACACTGAGCCTGGGGGAGCGGCACGAAACACTGAGGCTGGGGTAGCATCACTATACACTGAGCCAGGGGAAGTGTCAATATACACTGAGCCCGGGGGAAAGTCACTATACACAGAGCCAGGGGGTGTGTCACCATACACTGACCCAGGGGGAGTGTCATTCAACACGGAGCCTGGGGCAGTGTCACTATACATTGAGCCTGGGGGAGCGTCACTAAACACAGACTGGGGGAGCATCACTATACAGTGAGGCAGGGGGAGTGTCAGGATACACTGAGCCTGGGGGTGTGTCACTGCACACTGAGCCTGGGGGAGTGTCACTATACAATGACCCAGGGGGAGTGTCACTATACACTGAGCCTGGGGGAGTGTCCCTATACACTGAGCCTGGGGGAGTGCCACTATACAATGACCCAGGGGGTGTGTCACTATACACTGAGCCTGGGGGAGAGTCACTATACACTGAGGCTTGGGAGTGTCACAAAACACTGAAATTGGGGGAGCATCACTATACACTGCGCCTGGGGGATTGTCACTATACACTGAGCCTGGGGGATTGTAACTATACACTGAGCCAGGGGAAGTGTCATCATACACGGAGCCTGGGGGAGAGTCACTATGCTCTGAGCCAGCGTGAGTGTCACTATACACTGAGCCAGGGGGAGTGTAACTAAACACTGAGCCAGGGGGAGGGTCACTAATCAAAGTCTGGGGGAGCAGCACTATACACAGACCCAGGGGGAGTGTCACTATACACTGACCCAGGGGGAGTGTCATTCAACACTGAGCCTTGGGGAGAGTCACTAACCACTGAACCTGGGAGAGCATCACCATACACTGAGCCTGGGGGAGTGTCACTATACACTGAGCCTGGGGGAGTGTCACTATACACGGAGCATGGGGTAGAGTCACTATACACTGAGCCTGGGGAAGTGTCACTATACACTGAGCCTGGGGAACTGTCACTATACACTGAGCCTGGGGAACTGTCACTATACACTGAGCCTGGGGAACTGTCACTATACACTGAGCCTGGGGGAGAGTCAGTATACACTGAGCCTGGTGGTAGAGTCCGAAAACACTGAGCCTGGGGTTGAGTCACTATACACTGAGCCTGAGGGAGTGTCACTATACACTGGGCCTGGGGGGAGAGTCCGAAAACACTGAGCCTGGGGTTGAGTCACTATACACTGAGCCTGAGGGAGTGTCACTATACACTGGGCCTGGGGGGAGAGTCACTATACACTGAGCCTGGGGTTGAGTCACTATACACTGAGCCAGGGGGAGTGTCCCTATACACTGAGCCAGGGGGAGTGTCACTATACACTGAGCCAGGGGGATTGTCACTATACACGGAGCCAGGGGGTGTGTCACTATACACTGAGCCTGAGGGAGTGTCACTATACACTGAGCCTGGGGGAGAGTCACTATACACTGAGCCTGGGGGAGCATCACTATACACTGAGACTGGGGAAGTGTCACAATACACTGAGCCTGGGAGAGCATCACATTACACTGAGCCTAGAGGAGTGTCACTATACCCTGAGCCTGAGGGAGTGTCACTATACACTGAGCCAGTGGGAGATTCACTATAAACGGAGCCAGGGGGTGGGTCACTGAACACTGAGCTTGGGGGAGCCTCACTATACACTGAGCCTGGGGGAGCATCACTATACACTGTGCTTGGGGGAGTGTCACTAGAAACTGAGCCAGGGGGAGTGTAACTACACAATGAGCCTGGGGGAGCGTCACTAAACTCTTAGCCAGGGGGAGTGTCACTATACAGTGAGCCAGGGGGAGAGTCCCTATACACTGAGGCTGGGGAGAGTCACTAAACACGGAGCCAGGGGAGTGTCAGTATACGCTGAGCCTCGGGGAGGGTCACTAAACACTGAGCCTGGGGGAGTGTCACTAAACACTGAGCCTGGGGAAGTGTCACTATATACTGAGCCTGGGGGAGAGTTAATATACACTAAGCCTGGGGGAGAGATACTATAAACTGAGCCTGGGGGAGTGTAACTATATACTGAGCCAGGGGGAGTATCACTATACACTGAGCCTGGGGGAGCATCACTATACTCTTACCCAGGGGGTGTGTCACTATACACTGAGCCTGGGGGAGAGTCACTTTATACTGAGCCTGGCGGAGTATCACTATACACTGAGCCTGGGGGAGGGTCAATTTATACTGAGCCTGGCGGAGTATCACTATACACTGGGCCTGGGGGTAGAGTCAAAATACACTGAGCCGGGGGGAGTGTCACTATACACTGAGCCTGAGGGAGAGTCACTATACATTGAGATTGGGGGAGGATCACCATACACTGAGCCTGGGGCAGCATCACTATACACTGAGCCAGGGGGTGTGTCACTATACACTGAGCCAGGGGGAGTGTCAGTATACATGGAGCCTGAGGGAGTGTCACTATACATGTAGCCAGGGGGAGTGTCACTATACACTGAGCCAGGGGGAGTGTCACTATACACTGAGCCAGGGGGAGTGTCACTATACACTGAGCCAGGGGGAGTGTCACTATACACTGAGCCAGGGGGAGTGTCACTATACACTGAGCCAGGGGGAGAAACACAATACACTGAGCCAGGGGGAGTGTCACTAAACACTGAGCCTGGGGGAGCATCACTATACACTGAGCCAGGGGGTGCATCACTATACACTGAGCCAGGGGGAGAGTCACTATACACTGAGCCAGGGGGAGTGTCACTAAACACTGAGCCTGGGGGAGTGTCACTAAACACTGAGCCTGGGGGAGCATCACTATACACTGAGCCAGGGGGTGTGTCACTAAACACTGAGCCAGGGCAAGTGTCACTATACACTGAGCCAGGGGGAGTGTCACTATACACTGAGCCAGGGGGAGTGTCACTATACAGTGAACAGGGGGAGAGTCACTAAACGCTGAGCCAGGGGAGTGTCAGTATACGCTGAGTCTGGGGGAGTGTCACTAAACACTGAGCCTGGGGAAGTGTCACTATACACTGAGCCTCGGGGAGTGTCACTAAACACTGAGCCAGGGGGAGTGTCACTAAACACTGAGCCTGGGGGAGTGTCACTAAACACTGAGCCTGGGGGAGAGTCACTATACACTGAGCCTGGGTGAGTGTTACTATAAACTGAGCTAGGGGGAGTGTCACCATACACTGAGCCTGGGGGAGAGTTAATATACACTAAGCCTGGGGGAGAGTCACTATACACTGAGCCAGTGGGAGATTCACTATAAACTGAGCCAGGGGGTGGGTCACTGAACACTGAGCTTGGGGGAGCCTCACTATACACTGAGCCTAGGGGAGCATCACTATACACTGAGCTTGGGGGAGTGTCACTAGAAACTGAGCCAGGGGGAGTGTAACTATACACTGAGCCTGGGGGAGCGTCACTATACTCTTAGCCAGGGGGTGTGTCACTATACACTGAGCCTGGGGGAGAGTTACTTTATACTGGGCCTGGCGGAGTATCACTATACACTGAGCCTGGGGGAGTGTCACTATACACTGGGCCTGGGGGTAGAGTCAAAATACACTGAGCAAGGGGGATTGGCACTAAACACTGAGCCAGGTGGAGTGTTAATAAACACTGAGCCTGGGGGAGCATCACTATACACTGAGCCAGGGGGAGTGTCACTATACAGTGAGCCAGGGGGAGAGTCCCTATACACTGAGGCTGGGGAGAGTCACTAAACACGGAGCCAGGGGAGTTCAGTATACGCTGAGCCTCGGGGAGGGTCACTAAACACTGAGCCTGGGGGAGTGTCACTAAACACTGAGCCTGGGGAAGTGTCACTATATACTGAGCCTGGGGGAGAGTTAATATACACTAAGCCTGGGGGAGGGATACTATAAACTGAGCCTGGGGGAGTGTAACTATATACTGAGCCAGGGGGAGCATCACTATACACTGAGCCTGGGGGAGCATCACTATACTCTTACCCAGGGGGTGTGTCACTATACAATGAGCCTGGGGGAGAGTCACTTTATACTGAGCCTGGCGGAGTATCACTATACACTGGGCCTGGGAGTAGAGTCAAAATACACTGAGCCGGGGGGAGTGTCACTATACACTGAGCCTGAGGGAGTGTCACTATACATTGAGATTGGGGGAGGATCACCATACACTGAGCCTGGGGCAGCATCACTATACACTGAGCCAGGGGGTGTGTCACTATACACTGAGCCAGGGGGAGTGTCACTATACACTGAGCCTGGGGGAGAGTCACGATTCACTGAGCCAGGGGGAGGGTCACGATTCACTGAGCCTGGGGCAGAGTCCCTATACACAGAGGCTGGGGGAGAGTCACTATACACTGAGCTAGCGGGTGTGTCACTATACATGGAGCCTGAGGTAGTGTCACTATACATGTAGCCAGGGGAAGTGTCACTATACACTGAGCCAGGGGGAGTGTCACTATACACTGAGCCAGGGGGAGTGTCACTATACACTGAGCCAGGGGGAGAGTCACAATACACTGAGCCAGGGGGAGTGTCACTAAACACTGAGCCTGGGGGAGCATCACTATACACTGAGCCAGGGGGTGCATCACTATACACTGAGCCAGGGGGAGTGTCACTAAACACTGAGCCTGGGGGAGCATCACTATACACTGAGCCAGGGGGTGTGTCACTAAACACTGAGCCAGGGCAAGTGTCACTATACACTGAGCCAGGGGGAGTGTCACTATACAGTGAACAGGGGGAGAGTCCCTATACACTGAGGCTGGGGGAGAGTCACTAAACATGGAGCCAGGGGATTGTCAGTATACGCTGAGTCTGGGGGAGTGTCACTAAACACTGAGCCTGGGGAAGTGTCACTATACACTGAGCCAGGGGGTGTGTCACTATACACTGAGCCAGGGGGAGTGTCACTATACACTGAGCCTGGGGGAGAGTCACGATTCACTGAGCCAGGGGGAGTGTCACGATTCACTGAGCCAGGGGCAGAGTCCCTATACACAGAGGCTGGGGGAGAGTCACTATACACTGAGCTAGCGGGTGTGTCACTATACATGGAGCCTGAGGGAGTGTCACTATACATGTACCCAGGGGAAGTGTCACTATACACTGAGCCAGGGGGTAGAGTCAAAATACACTGAGCCGGGGGGTTGTGTCACTATACACTGAGCCTGGGGGAGCATCACTATACACTGAGACTGGGGAAGTGTCACTATACACTGAGCCTGGGGTTGAGTCACTATACACTGAGCCAGGGGGAGCGCACAAAACACAGCCTGGGTGAGCATCACTATACACTGAGCCTGGGGGATTCTCACAAAACACAGCCTGGGGGAGCATCACTATACACTGAGCCTGGGGGAGTGTCACTAAACACTGAGCCTGGGGAATTGTCACAAAACACAGCCTGGGGGAGCATCACTATACACTGAGCCTGAGGGAGTGTCACTATACACTGAGCCTGGGGGTGAGTCACTATTCACTGAGCCTGAGGGAGCATCACTAAACACTGAGCCTGGGGGAGAGTCACTATACACTGGGCCTGGGGGAGTGTTACTATACACTGAGTCTGAGGGAGTGTCACTATACACTGAGCCATGGGAAGTGTCAATATACACTGAGCCCGGGGGAGAGTCACTATACACTGAGCCAGGGGGAGTGTCAGGATACACTGAGCCTGGGGGTGTGTCACTATACACTGAGTCTGAGGGAGTGTCACTATTCACTGAGCCTGGTGGTGTGTCACTATACACTCAGCCTAGGGGACTTTCACTAAACACTGAGCCTGGGGGGGAGTCACTATACGCTGAGCCTGAGGGAGTGTCACTATACACTGAGCCTGGGGTGTGTCACTATACACTGAGCTTGGGGGTGTGTCTCTATACACTCAGCCTAGGGGACTTTCAATAAATACTGAGCCTGGGGGGGAGTCACTATACACTGCGCCTTGGGGAGTGTCACGAAACACTGAGGCTGGGGTAGCATCACTATACACTGAGCCATGGGAAGCGTCAATATACACTGAGCCCGGGGGAGAGTCACTATACACTGAGCCAGGGGGAGTGTCACTATACACTGAGCCAGGGGGGATTGTCATTAAACACGGAGCCTGGGGGAGTGTCACTATACATTGAGCCTGGGGGAGCGTCACTAAACACAGACTGGGGGAGCATCACTATACACTGAGGCAGGGGGAGTGTCAGGATTCACTGAGCCTGGGGGAGTGTCACTACACACTGAGCCTGGGTGAGAGTCACTATACACTGAGCAAGGGGGAGTGTCACTATACAATGACCCAGGGGGAGTGTTGCTATACATTGAGCCAGGGGCAGTGTCACCATAAAATGAGCCAGGGGGTGTGTCACTATACACTGAGTCTCGGGGAGAATCACTATACACTGCGCCTGGGGGAGAGTCACTATACACTGAGCCTTGGGAGTGTCACAAAACACTGAGCCTGGGGAGGCGTCACTATACACTGCGCCTGGGGGAGAGTCACTATACACTGAGCCTTGGGAGTGTCATAAAACACTGAGCCAGGGGGAGTGTCACTATCCACTGAGCCTGGGGGAGAGTCACTATGCTCTGAGCCAGTGGGAGTGTCACTATACACTGAGCCTGGGGGAGAGTCACTATACACGGAGGCTGGGGGAGTGTCACTATACACTGAGCCGGGGGAGAGTCACTATACACTGAGCCTGGGTGAATGTCACTAATCCCTGAGCCAGGGGGATTGTCACTAAACACTGAGCCTGGGGGAGCCTCACTATACACTGAGTCTGGGGGAGTGTCAATATACACTGACACAGACGGAGTGTCACTATACACTGAGCCAGTGGGAGATTCACTATAAACTGAGCCAGGGGGTGGGTCACTGAACACTGAGCTTGGGGGAGCCTCACTATACACTGAGCCTGGGGGAGCATCACTATACACTGAGCTTGGGGGAGTGTCACTAGAAACTGAGCCAGGGGGAGTGTAACTATACACTGAGCCTGGGGGAGCGTCACTATACTCTTAGCCAGGGGGTGTGTCACTATACACTGAGCCTGGGGGAGAGTCACTTTATACTGGGCCTGGCGGAGTATCACTATACACTGAGCCTGGGGGAGTGTCACTAAACACTGAGCCTGGGGAAGTGTCACTATATACTGAGCCTGGGGGAGAGTTAATATACACTAAGCCTGGGGGAGAGATACTATAAACTGAGCCTGGGGGAGTGTAACTATATACTGAGCCAGGGGGAGCATCACTATACACTGAGCCTGGGGGAGCATCACTATACTCTTACGCAGGGGGTGTGTCACTATACACTGAGCCTGGGGGAGAGTCACTTTATACTGAGCTTGGCGGAGTATCACTATACACTGAGCCTGGGGGAGGGTCAATTTATACTGAGCCTGGCGGAGTATCACTATACACTGGGCCTGGGGGTAGAGTCAAAATACACTGAGCCGGGGGGAGTGTCACTATACACTGAGCCTGAGGGAGAGTCACTATACATTGAGATTGGGGGAGGATCACCATACACTGAGCCTGGGGCAGCATCACTATACACTGAGCCAGGGGGTGTGTCACTATACACTGAGCCAGGGGGAGTGTCACTATACACTGAGCCTGGGGGAGAGTCACGATTCACTGAGCCAGGGGGAGTGTCAGTATACACTGAGCCTGCGGCAGAGTCCCTATACACAGAGGCTGGGGGAGAGTCACTATACACTGAGCTAGCGGGTGTGTCACTATACATGGAGCCTGAGGGAGTGTCACTATACATGTAGCCAGGGGGAGTGTCACTATACACTGAGCCAGGGGGAGTGTCACTATACACTGAGCCAGGGGGAGTGTCACTATACACTGAGCCAGGGGGAGTGTCACTATACACTGAGCCAGGGGGAGTGTCACTATACACTGAGCCAGGGGGAGCATCACTATACACTGAGCCAGGGGGTGTGTCACTAAACACTGAGCCAGGGCAAGTGTCACTATACACTGAGCCAGGGGGAGTGTCACTATACAGTGAACAGGGGGAGAGTCCCTATACACTGAGGCTGGGGGAGAGTCACTAAACATGGAGCCAGGGGAGTGTCAGTATGCCCTGAGTCTGGGGGAGTGTCACTAAACACTGAGCCTGGGGAAGTGTCACTATACACTGAGCCTCGGGGAGTGTCACTAAACACTGAGCCAGGGGGAGTGTCACTAAACACTGAGCCAGGGGGAGTGTCACTAAACACTGAGCCTGGGGGAGTGTCACTAAACACTGAGCCTGGGGGAGAGTCACTATACACTGAGCCTGGGTGAGTGTCACTATACACTGAGCTAGGGGGAGTGTCACCATACACTGAGCCTGGGGGAGAGTTAATATACACTAAGCCTGGGGGAGAGTCACTATACACTGAGCTTGGGGGAGAGTCACTATACACTGAGCCTGGGGGAGAGTCACTTTACACTGAGCCAGGGGGAGAGTCACTTTACAATGAGCCTGAGGGAGTGTCACTATACACTGAGCCTGAGGGAGTGTCACTATACACTGAGCCTGGGCGAGAACCACTATACACTGAGCCTGGGGGAGAACCACTATACACTGAGCTTGAGGGAGTGTCACTATACACTGAGCCTGGGGGAGAACCACTATACACTGAGCCTGAGGGAGTGTCACTATACACTGAGCCTGGGCGTGTGTCACTATACACTCAGCCTAGGGGACTTTCACTAAACACTGAGCCTGGGGGGGAGTCACTATCCACTGAGCCTGGGGGAGAGTCACTATACACTGAGCCAGGGGGAGCGCACAAAACACAGCCTGGGTGAGCATCACTATACACTGAGCCTGGGGGATTCTCACAAAACACAGCCTGGGGGAGCATCACTATACACTGAGCCTGGGGGAGTGTCACTAAACACTGAGCCTGGGGAATTGTCACAAAACACACCCTGGGGGAGCATCACTATACACTGAGCCTGAGGGAGTGTCACTATACACTGAGCCTGGGGGTGAGTCACTATTCACTGAGCCTGAGGGAGCATCACTAAACACTGAGCCTGGGGGAGAGTCACTATACACTGGGCCTGGGGGAGTGTCACTATACACTGAGTCTGAGGGAGTGTCACTTTACACTGAGCCATGGGAAGTGTCAATATACACTGAGCCCGGGGGAGAGTCACTATACACTGAGCCAGGGGGATTGTCATTAAACACGGAGCCTGGGGGAGTGTCACTATACACTGAGCCTGGGGGAGCGTCACTAAACACAGACTGGGGGAGCATCACTATACACTGAGGCAGGGGGAGTGTCAGGATACACTGAGCCTGGGGGTGTGTCACTATACACTGAGTCTGAGGGAGTGTCACTATACACTGAGCCTGGTGGTGTGTCACTATACACTCAGCCTAGGGGACTTTCACTAAACACTGAGCCTGGGGGGGGAGTCACTATACGCTGAGCCTGAGGGAGTGTCACTATACACTGAGCCTGGGGTGTGTCACTATACACTGAGCTTGGGGGTGTGTCACTATACACTCAGCCTAGGGGACTTTCAATAAATACTGAGCCTGGGGGGGAGTCACTATACACTGAGCCTTGGGGAGTGTCACGAAACACTGAGGCTGGGGTAGCATCACTATACACTGAGCCATGGGAAGCGTCAATATACACTGAGCCCGGGGGACAGTCACTATACACTGAGCCAGGGGGGATTGTCATTAAACACGGAGCCTGGGGGAGTGTCACTATACATTGAGCCTGGGGGAGCGTCACTAAACACAGATTGGGGGAGCATCACTATACACTGAGGCAGGGGAAGTGTCAGGATTCACTGAGCCTGGGGGAGTGTCACTACACACTGAGCCTGGGTGAGAGTCACTATACACTGAGCCAGGGGGAGTGTCACTATACAATGACCCAGGGGGAGTGTTGCTATACATTGAGCCAGGGGTAGTGTCACCATAAAATGAGCCAGGGGGTGTGTCACTATACACTGAGTCTCGGGGAGAATCACTATACACTGCGCCTGGGGGAGAGTCACTATACACTGAGCCTTGGGAGTGTCACAAAACACTGAGCCTGGGGAGGCGTCACTATACACTGCGCCTGGGGGAGAGTCACTATACACTGAGCCTTGGGAGTGTCATAAAACACTGAGCCGGGGGAGTGTCACTATCCACTGAGCCTGGGGGAGAGTCACTATCCACTGAGCCAGTGGGAGTGTCACTATACACTGAGCCTGGGGGAGAGTCACTATACACGGAGGCTGGGGGAGTGTCACTAAACACTGAGCCAGGGGGAGGGTCACTATACACTGAGCCAGGGGGAGAGTCACTATACACTGAGCCTGGGTGAGTGTCACTAATCACTGAGCCAGGGGGATTGTCACTAAACACTGAGCCTGGGGGAGCCTCACTATACACTGAGACTGAGGGAGCATCACTGTACACTGAGCCAGGGGGAGCGTCACTATACACTGAGTCTGGGGGAGTGTCAATATACACTGACACAGACGGAGTGTCACTATACACTGAGCCAGTGGGAGATTCACTATAAACTGAGCCAGGGGGTGGGTCACTGAACACGGAGCTTGGGGGAGCCTCACTATACACTGAGCCTGGGGGAGCATCACTATACACTGAGCTTGGGGGAGTGTCACTAGAAACTGAGCCAGGGGGAGTGTAACTATACACTGAGCCTGGGGGAGCGTCACTATACTCTTAGCCAGGGGGTGTGTCATTATACACTGAGCCTGGGGGAGAGTCACTTTATACTGGGCCTGGCGGAGTATCACTATACACTGAGCCTGGGGGAGTGTCACTATACACTGGGCCTGGGGGTAGAGTCAAAATACACTGAGCCGGGGGGAGTGTCAGTATACACTGAGCCTGGGGGAGAGTCCCTATACACTGAGGCTGGGGGTGAATCACTATACACTGAGCTAGCGGGTGTGTCACTATACATTGAGCCTGAGGGAGTGTCACTATACATGTAGCCAGGGGGAGTGTCACTATACACTGAGCCAGGGGGAGTGTCACTATACACTGAGCCAGGGGGAGTGTCACTAAACACTGAGCCAGGGGGAGTGTCACTATACACTGAGCCAGGGGGAGTGTCACTATACACTGAGCCAGGGGGAGTGTCACTATACACTGAGCCTGGGGGAGAGTCAGTATACACTGAGCAAGGGGGATTGGCACTAAACACTGAGCCAGGTGGAGTGTTAATAAACACTGAGCCTGGGGGAGCATCACTATACACTGAGCCAGGGGGAGTGTCACTATACAGTGAGCCAGGGGGAGAGTCCCTATACACTGAGGCTGGGGAGAGTCACTAAACACGGAGCCAGGGGAGTGTCAGTATACGCTGAGCCTCGGGGAGGGTCACTAAACATTGAGCCTGGGGGAGTGTCACTAAACACTGAGCCTGGGGAAGTGTCACTATATACTGAGCCTGGGGGAGAGTTAATATACACTAAGCCTGGGGGAGAGATACTATAAACTGAGCCTGGGGGAGTGTAACTATATACTGAGCCAGGGGGAGCATCACTATACACTGAGCCTGGGGGAGCATCACTATACTCTTACCCAGGGGGTGTGTCACTATACACTGAGCCTGGGGGAGAGTCACTTTATACTGAGCCTGGCGGAGTATCACTATACACTGAGCCTGGGGGAGGGTCAATTTATACTGAGCCTGGCGGAGTATCACTATACACTGGGCCTGGGGGTAGAGTCAAAATACACTGAGCCGGGGGGAGTGTCACTATACACTGAGCCTGAGGGAGAGTCACTATACATTGAGATTGGGGGAGGATCACCATACACTGAGCCTGGGGCAGCATCACTATACACTGAGCCAGGGGGTGTGTCACTATACACTGAGCCAGGGGGAGTGTCACTATACACTGAGCCTGGGGGAGAGTCACGATTCACTGAGCCAGGGGGAGTGTCAGTATACACTGAGCCTGCGGCAGAGTCCCTATACACAGAGGCTGGGGGAGAGTCACTATACACTGAGCTAGCGGGTGTGTCACTATACATGGAGCCTGAGGGAGTGTCACTATACATGTAGCCAGGGGGAGTGTCACTATACACTGAGCCAGGGGGAGTGTCACTATACACTGAGCCAGGGGGAGTGTCACTATACACTGAGCCGGGGGAGTGTCACTATACACTGAGACAGGGGGAGAGTCACAATACACTGAGCCAGGGGGAGTGTCACTAAACACTGAGCCTGGGGGAGCATCACTATACACTGAGCCAGGGGGTGCATCACTATACACTGAGCCAGGGGGAGAGTCACTATACACTGAGCCAGGGGGAGTGTCACTATACACTGGGCCTGGGGGTAGAGTCAAAATACACTGAGCCGGGGGGAGTGTCAGTATACACTGAGCCTGGGGGAGAGTCCCTATACACTGAGGCTGGGGGTGAATCACTATACACTGAGCTAGCGGGTGTGTCACTATACATTGAGCCTGAGGGAGTGTCACTATACATGTAGCCAGGGGGAGTGTCACTATACACTGAGCCAGGGGGAGTGTCACTATACACTGAGCCAGGGGGAGTGTCACTATACACTGAGCCAGGGGGAGTGTCACTATACACTGAGCCAGGGGGAGTGTCACTATACACTGAGCCAGGGGGAGTGTCACTATACACTGAGCCAGGGGGAGTGTCACTATAAACTGAGCCTGGGGGAGAGTCAGTATACACTGAGCAAGGGGGATTGGCACTAAACACTGAGCCAGGTGGAGTGTTAATAAACACTGAGCCTGGGGGATCATCACTATACACTGAGCCAGGGGGAGTGTCACTATACAGTGAGCCAGGGGGAGAGTCCCTATACACTGAGGCTGGGGAGAGTCACTAAACACGGAGCCAGGGGAGTGTCAGTATACGCTGAGCCTCGGGGAGGGTCACTAAACACTGAGCCTGGGGGAGTGTCACTAAACACTGAGCCTGGGGAAGTGTCACTATATACTGAGCCTGGGGGAGAGTTAATATACACTAAGCCTGGGGGAGAGATACTATAAACTGAGCCTGGGGGAGTGTAACTATATACTGAGCCAGGGGGAGCATCACTATACTCTTACCCAGGGGGTGTGTCACTATACACTGAGCCTGGGGGAGAGTCACTTTATACTGAGCCAGGGGGAGTGTCACTAAACACTGAGCCTGGGGGAGAGTCACTATACACCGAGCCTGGGTGAGTGTCACTATACACTGAGCTAGGGGGAGTGTCACCATACACTGAGCCTGGGGGAGAGTCACTACACACTGAGCCTGGGTGAGTGTCACTATACACTGAGCTAGGGGGAGTGTCACCATACACTGAGCCTGGGGGAGAGTTAATATACACTAAGCCTGGACGAGAGTCACTATACACTGAGCTTGGGGGAGAGTCACTATACACTGAGCCTGGGGGAGAGTCACTTTACACTGAGCCAGGGGGAGAGTCACTTTACAATGAGCCTGAGGGAGTGTCACTATACACTGAGCCTGAGGGAGTGTCACTATACACTGAGCCTGGGCGAGAACCACTATACACTGAGCCTGGGGGAGAACCACTATACACTGAGCTTGAGGGAGTGTCACTATACACTGAGCCTGGGGGAGAACCACTATACACTGAGCTAGCGGGTGTGTCACTATACATTGAGCCTGAGGGAGTGTCACTATACATGTAGCCAGGGGGAGTGTCACTATACACTGAGCCAGGGGGAGTGTCACTATACACTGAGCCAGGAGGAGTGTCACTATACACTGAGCCAGGGGGAGTGTCACTATACACTGAGCCTGGGGGAGAGTCAGTATACACTGAGCAAGGGGGATTGTCACTAAACACTGAGCCAGGTGGAATGTTAATAAACACTGAGCCTGGGGGAGCATCACTATACACTGAGCCAGGGGGAGTGTCACTATACAGTGAGCCAGGGCGAGAGTCCCTATACACTGAGGCTGGGGAGAGTCACTAAACACGGAGCCAGGGGAGTGTCAGTATACGCTGAGCCTCGGGGAGGGTCACTAAACACTGAGCCTGGGGAAGTGTCACTATATACTGAGCCTGGGGGAGAGTTAATATACACTAAGCCTGGGGGAGAGATACTATAAACTGAGCCTGGGGGAGAGTTACTATACACTGAGCCTGGGGGAGAGTTACTATACACTGATCCTGGGGGAGAATCACTATACACTGAGACTGGGGGAGAATCACTATACACTGAGACTGGGGGAGTGTCACTATACACTGAGCCTGAGGGAGTGTCACTATACACTGAGGCTGGGGGTGTGTCACTATACACTGAGGCAGGGGGAGCATCATTATACACTGAGCCAGGGGAAGTGTCACTATACACTGAGCCTGGGGGAGAGTCACTATACACTGAGCCAGGGGGAGTGTCACCAAACACTGAGACTGGGGGAGTGTCACTTAGCACTGAGCCTGGGGGAGTGTCTCTAAACACTGAGCCTGGGGGAGCATCACTAAACACTGAGTCAGGGGAAGTGTCACTGTATACTGAGTCTGGGGGAGAGTCACTATACACTGATCCAGGGGACTGTCACTATACACTGAGCCTGCGGGAGTGTCACTATACACTGAGCCTGCGGGAGTGTCACTATACACTGAGCCTGCGGGAGTGTCACTATACACTGAGCCTGCGGGAGTGTCACTATACACTGAGCCTGGGTGAGTGTCACTATACATTTAGCCAGGGGGAGGGTCACTATACACTGAGCCAGGGGGAGGGTCACTATACACTGAGCCAGGGGGAGTGTCACTATACACTGAGCCAGGGGGAGGGTCACTATACACTGAGCCTGGGTGAGTGTCACTATACACTTAGCCAGGGGGAGTGTCACTATACACTGAGCCAGGGGGAGTGTCACTATACACTGAGCCAGGGGGAGTGTCACTATACACTGAGCCAGGGGGAGTGTCACTATACACTGAGCCAGGGGGAGTGTCACTATACACTGAGCCAGGGGGAGAGATACTATACACTGAGCCTGGGGGAGAGTTACTATACACTGAGCCTGGGGAAAAGTCACTCTACACTGAGCCTGGGGGAGCATCACTATACATTGAGCCTGGGGGAGAGTCACTATCCATTGAGCCTGAGGGAGTGTCACTATACACTGAGCCTGGGGGTGTGTCACTATACACTGAGCCTGAGGGAGTGTCACTATACACTGAGCCAGGGGGAGTGTCACTAAACACTGAGCCAGGGGGAGCATCACTATACACTGAGCTAGGGGGAGAGTCACTATACACTGAGCGTGGAGGAGTGTCACTATACGCTGAGCCTGGGGGAGCATCACTATACCCTGAACCTGGGGGAGCGACACTATAGACTCAGCCTGTGGGAGTGTCACTATACACTGAGCCTGGGGGAGCATCACTATACCCTGAACCTGGGGGAGCATCACTATAGACTCAGCCTGTGGGTGAGTCACTATACACTGAGCCTGGGGGATTGTCACTATACACTGAGCCTGGGGGAGAGTTAATATACACTGAGCCTGGGGGAGAGATACTATACACTGAGCCTGGGGGAGAGTTACTATACACCGAGCCTGGGGGAGAGTTACTATACACTGAGCCACGGGGAGTGTCACTATACACTGAGTCTGGGGAAGAGTCACTATACACTGCGCTGGGGGAAGTGTCACTATACACTGAGCCAGGGGGAGAGTCACTATACACTGAGTCTGGGGGAGAGTTACTATACACTGAGCCTGGGGGAGAGTCACTAAACACTGAGCCTGGGGGAGTGTCACTAAACACTGAGCCTGGGGGAGCATCATTATACACTGAGCCAGGGGAAGTGTCACTATACACTGAGCCAGGGGGAGAGTCACTATACACTGAGCCTGGGGGATTGTCACTATACACTGAGCCTGGGGGAGCATCACTATACACTGAGCCACGCGGAGTGTCACTATACACTGAGCCAGGGGGAGTGTCACTATACACTGAGCCAGGGGGAGTGTCACTATACACTGAGCCAGGGGGAGAGATACTATACACTGAGCCTGGGGGAGAGTTACTATACACTGAGCCTGGGGAAAAGTCACTCTACACTGAGCCTGGGGGAGCATCACTATACATTGAGCCTGGGGGAGAGTCACTATCCATTGAGCCTGAGGGAGTGTCACTATACACTGAGCCTGGGGGTGTGTCACTATACACTGAGCCTGAGGGAGTGTCACTATACACTGAGCCAGGGGGAGTGTCACTAAACACTGAGCCAGGGGGAGCATCACTATACACTGAGCTAGGGGGAGAGTCACTATACACTGAGCGTGGGGGAGTGTCACTATACGCTGAGCCTGGGGGAGCATCACTATACCCTGAACCTGGGGGAGCGACACTATAGACTCAGCCTGTGGGAGTGTCACTATACACTGAGCCTGGGGGAGCATCACTATACCCTGAACCTGGGGGAGCATCACTATAGACTCAGCCTGTGGGTGAGTCACTATACACTGAGCCTGGGGGATTGTCACTATACACTGAGCCTGGGGGAGAGTTAATATACACTGAGCCTGGGGGAGAGATACTATACACTGAGCCTGGGGGAGAGTTACTATACACCGAGCCTGGGGGAGAGTTACTATACACTGAGCCACGGGGAGTGTCACTATACACTGAGTCTGGGGAAGAGTCACTATACACTGCGCTGGGGGAAGTGTCACTATACACTGAGCCAGGGGGAGAGTCACTATACACTGAGTCTGGGGGAGAGTTACTATACACTGAGCCTGGGGGAGAGTCACTAAACACTGAGCCTGGGGGAGTGTCACTAAACACTGAGCCTGGGGGAGCATCATTATACACTGAGCCAGGGGAAGTGTCACTATACACTGAGCCAGGGGGAGAGTCACTATACACTGAGCCTGGGGGATTGTCACTATACACTGAGCCTGGGGGAGCATCACTATACACTGAGCCACGCGGAGTGTCACTATACACTGAGCCAAGAGGCGTGTCACTATACACTGAGCCTGGGGGAGAATCACTATACACTGAGCCAGGGGGAGAGTCACTATACACTGAGCCAGGGCAAGTGTCACTATGCACTGAGCCAGGGGGAGTGTCACTATACACTGAGCCTGAGGGAGAGTCACTATACAATGAGCATGGGGGTGTGTCACTTTACACTGAGCCTGAGGGAGTGTCACTATACACTGAACCTGGGGGTGTGTCACTTTACACTGAGCCTGAGGGAGTGTCACTATACACTGAAGCAGGGGGTGTGTCACTACACACTGAGCTGGGTGAGAGTGACTATAGACTGAGTCAGCCGGAGAGTCACTTTTCACTAACCCAGGTGGATAGTCACTATCAAACGTGCCGGGGGAGAGTCACTATACACTGAGCCAGGGGGAGTGTCACTAAACACTGAGACTGGGGGAGTGTCACTAAACAGTTAGCCAGGGGGAGTGTCACTATACACTGAACCTGGGGGAGCGTCACTATCGACTCAGCCTGTGGGAGTGTTACTATACACTGAGCCTGGGGGATTGTCACTATACACTGAACCTGGGCATGTGTCACTATACGCTGAGCCAAGGAGCGTGTCACTATACACTGAGTCTGGGGGAGTGTCACTATACATTGAGCCTGGGGGAGTGTCACTATACATTGAGCCTGGGGGAGTGTCACTATACACTGAGCCTGGGGGAGTGTCACTACACAGTGAGCCGGGGGAGTGTCACTATACACTGCCACAGACTGAGTGTCACTATACACTGAGCCAGCGGGAGAGTCACTATACATTGAGCCTGGGGGAGTGTCACAAAACACTGAGCCTGGGGGAGCATCATTATACACTGAGCCAGGGGAAGTGTCACTTTACACTGAGCCTGGGAGAGCGTCACTATACATTGAGCCTGGGGGAGCGTCACTTTACACTGAGCCTGGGGGAGCATCACTATACACTGAGCCTGGGGGAGAATCACTATACACTGAGACTGGGGGAGAATCACTATACACTGAGACTGGGGGAGTGTCACTATACACTGAGCCATGGGGAGTGTCACTAAACACTGAGCCTGGGGGAGTGTCACTAAACACTGAGCCTGGGGGAGTGTCACTAAACACTGAACCTGGGGGATTGTCACTAAACACTGAACCTGGGGGAGTGTCACTATACATTGAGCCTGAGGGAGAGTCACTATACAATGAGCATGGGGGTGTGTCACTTTATACTGAGCCTGAGGGAGTGTCACTATACACTGAGCATGGGGGTGTGTCACTCTACACTGAGCCAGGGGGAGTGTCACTATACACTGAGCCTGAGGGAGAGTCACTATACAATGAGCATGGGGGTGTGTCACTTTACACTGAGCCTGAGGGAGTGTCACTATACACTGAGGCAGGGGGTGTGTCACTATTCACTGAGGCAGGGGGTGTGTCATTATACACTGAGGCAGGGGGTGTGTCACTATACACTGAGCCTGGGGGAGTTTCACTAAACACTGGGCCTGAGGGAGTGTCACTATACACTGAGCCTGGGTGAGTGTCACTATACATGGAGCCAGGGGGAGAGTCACTATAGGCTGAGCCAGGGGTAGGGTCACTAAAGGCTGAGCCAAGAGGAATGTCACTAAAGGCTGAGCCAGGGAGGATGTCACTACAGGCTGAGCCAGGGAGGATGTCACTACAGGCTGAGCCAGGGGTAGGGTCACTAAAGGCTGAGCCAAGGGAAATATCACTACAGGCTGTGCCAGGGGTCGGATCACTATTCACTGAGCCAGGGGAAGTGTCAATATACACTGAGCCTGGGGGAGAGTCACTTTACACTGAGCTGGGTGAGAGTGACTATAGACTGAGTCAGCCGGAGAGTCACTTTTCACTAACCCAGGTGGATAGTCACTATCAACCGTGCCGGGGGAGAGTCACTATACACTGAGCCTGGGGGAGAGTCACTATACACTGAGCCTGAGGGAGTGTCACTATACACTGAGCCTGGGGGAGTGTCACTAAACACTGAGCCAGGGGGAGAGTCACTAAACACTGAGCCTGGGGGAGAGTTAATATACACTGAGCCTGGGGGAGAGTTACTATACACTGAGCCTGGGGGAGAGTTACTATACACTGAGCCTGGGGGAGAGTTACTATACACTGAGCCTGGGGGAGAGTTACTATACACTGAGCCTGGGGGAGAGTTACTATACACTGAGCCTGGGGGAGAGTTACTATACACTGAGCCAGGGGGAGTGTCACTATACACTGATCCTGGGGGAGAGTCACTATACACTGAGCCTGGGGGAGAGTCACTATACACTGAGCCTGGGGGAGAGTCACTATACACTGAGCCTGGGGGAGAGTCACTATACACTGAGCCTGGGGGAGTGTCACTAAACACTGAGCCTGGGGGAGCATCATTATACACTGAGCCAGGGGAAGTGTCACTATACACTGAGCCTGGGGGAGTGTCACTAAACACTGAGCCTGGGGGAGTGTCACTAAACACTGAGCCTGGGGGAGCATCATTATACACTGAGCCAGGGGAAGTGTCACTATACACTGAGCCAGGGGGAGTGTCACTAAACACTGATCCTGGGGGAGTGTCACTATAGACTCAGCCTGTGGGAGTGTCACTATATACTGAGCCTGGGGGATTGTCACTATATACTGAACCTGGGCATGTGTCACTATATAGTGAGCCAGGGGGAGTGTCACTATACAGTGAGCCTGGGGGAGCATCACTATACATTGAGCCACGCGGAGTGTCACTATACACTGAGCCTGAGGGAGTGTCACTATACACTGAGCCAAGGGGCGTGTCACTATACACTGAGCCTGGGGGAGAATCACTATACACTGAGCCTGGGGTAGAGTCACTATACACTGAGCCAGGGGGAGTGTCACTAAACACTGAGCCTGGGGGAGAGTCACTCTACACTGAGCCAGGGGCAGCATCACTATACACTGAGCCTGGGGAGAGTCACTATACACTGAGCATGGGGGTGTGTCACTATACACTGAGCCTGAGGGAGTGTCACTATACACTGAGCCTGGGGGAGTTTCACTATACACTGAGCCTGAGGGGGTGTCACTATACACTGAGCCTGAGGGAGTGTCACTATACACTGAGCCTGAGGGAGTGTCACTATACACTGAGCCTGAGGGAGTGTCACTATACACTGAAGCAGGGGGTGTGTCACTATACGCTGAGCCAGGGGGAGAGTCACTATACACTGAGCTTGAGGGAGTGTCACTATACACTGAGCCTGGGGGAGAACCACTATACACTGAGCCTGAGGGAGTGTCACTATACACTGAGCCTGGGCGTGTGTCACTATACACTCAGCCTAGGGGACTTTCACTAAACACTGAGCCTGGGGGGGAGTCACTATACACTGAGCCAGGGGGAGCGCACAAAACACAGCCTGGGTGAGCATCACTATACACTGAGCCTGGGGGATTCTCACAAAACACAGCCTGGGGGAGCATCACTATACACTGAGCCTGAGGGAGTGTCACTATACACTGAGCCTGAGGGAGTGTCACTATACACTGAGCCTGAGGGAGTGTCACTATACACTGAAGCAGGGGGTGTGTCACTACACACTGAGCTGGGTGAGAGTGACTATAGACTGAGTCAGCCGGAGAGTCACTTTTCACTAACCCAGGTGGATAGTCACTATCAACCGTGCCGGGGGAGAGTCACTATACACTGAGCCAAGGGGAGTGTCACTAAACACTGAACCTGGGGGAGTGTCACTAAACAGTGAGCCAGGGGGAGTGTCACTATACACTGAACCTGGGGGAGCGTCACTATAGACTCAGCCTGTGGGAGAGTCACTATACACTGAGCCTAGGGGATTGTCACTATACACTGAACCTGGGCATGTGTCACTATACGCTGAGCCAGGGGGAGTGTCACTAAACACTGAACCTGGGGAGCGTTACTATAGACTCAGCCTGTGGGAGTGTCACTATACACTGAGCCTGGGGGTTTGTCACTTTACACTGAACCTGTGCATGTGTCACTATACACTGAGCCTGGGGGAGTGTCACTATACACTGAGCCAGGGGGAGTGTCACTATATACTGAGCCAGGGGGAGTGTCACTATACACTGAGCCAAGGGGCGTGTCACTAAACACTGAGGCAGGGGAAGTGTCACTTACACTGAGCCAGGGGGAGTGTCACTATACACTGAGCCTGGGGGAGTGTCACTATACACTGAGCCTGGGGGAGTGTCACTATACACTGAGCCTGGGGGAGTGTCACTATACACTGAGCCTGGGGGAGTGTCACTCTTCACTGAGCCTGGGGGAGTGTCACTATACACTGAGCCTGGGGGAGTGTCAATATACACTGAGCCTGGGGGAGTGTCACTATACACTGAGCCTGGGGGAGTGTCACTATACACTGAGCCTGGGGGAGAGTCACTATACACTGAGCCTGAGGGAGAGTCACTATACGTGGAGCCTGAGGGAGTTTCACTATACACTGAGCCTGAGGGAGTGTCACTATACACCTAGCCAGGGGCAGCGTCACTACAGGCTGAGCCTGGGGCAGCGTCGCTACAGGCTGAGCCTGGGGCAGCGTCACTACAGGCTGAGCCAGGGGCAGCGTCACTACAGGCTGAGCCAGGGGCAGCGTCACTACAGGCTCAGCCAGGGGCAGCGTCACTACAGGCTCAGCCAGGGGCAGCGTCACTACAGGCTCAGCCAGGGGCAGCGTCACTACAGGCTCAGCCAGGGGCAGCGTCACTACAGGCTCAGCCAGGCGCAGCGTCACTACAGGCTCAGCCAGGGGCAGCGTCACTACAGGCTCAACCAGGGGCAGCGTCACTACAGGCTCAGCCAGGGGCAGCGTCACTACAGGCTCAGCCAGGGGCAGCGTCACTACAGGCTCAGCCAGAGGCAGCGTCACTACAGGCTCAGCCAGGGGCAGCGTCACTACAGGCTCAGCCAGGGGCAGCGTCACTACAGGCTCAGCCAGGGGCAGCGTCACCACAGGCTCAGCCAGGGGCAGCGTCACTACAGGCTCAGCCAGGGGCAGCGTCACTACAGGCTCAGCCAGGGGCAGCGTCACTACAGGCTGAGCCGGGGGAGCATCACTACAGGTTGAGCCAAGGGCATCGTCACTCCAGGCTGAGCCAGGGGGAGCGTCACTACAGGCTGAGCCAGGTGGTATGTCACTACAGGCTGAGCCAGGTGGTATGTCACTACAGGCTGAGCCAGGGGGAGCGTCACTACAGGCTGAGCCAGGGGGAGTGTCACTACAGGCTGAGCCAGGGGGAGCGTCACTACAGGCTGAGCCAGGGGGAGCGTCACTACAGCCTGAGCCAGGGGGACCGTCACTACAGGCTGAGCCAGGGGGAGCGTCACTACAGGCTGAGCCAGGGGCAGCGTCACTACAGGCTGAGCCAGGGGCAGCGTCACTACAGGCTGAGCCAGGGGCAGCGTCACTACAGGCTGAGCCAGGGGGAGCGTCACTACAGGCTGAGCCAGGGGGAGCGTCACTACAGGCTGAGCCAGGGGGAGCATCACTACAGGCTGAGCCAGGGGGAGCATCACTACAGGCTGAGCCAGGGGGAGCATCACTACAGGCTGAGCCAGGGGGAGCATCACTACAGGCTGAGCCAGGGGGAGCATCACTACAGGCTGAGCCAGGGGCAGCGTCACTACAGGCTGAGCCAGGGGCAGCGTCACTACAGGCTGAGCCAGGGGCAGCGTCACTACAGGCTGAGCCAGGGGCAGCGTCACTACAGGCTGATCCAGGGGGAGCGTCACTACAGGCTGAGCCAGGGGGAATGTCACTAAAGGATGAGCCAGGGGCAGCGTCACTACAGGCTGAGCCAAGGGGAGCGTCACTACAGGCTGAGCCAGGGGAATGTCACTATAGGCTGAGCCAGGGGTAGGGTCACTGAAGGCTGAGCCAAGAGGAATGTCACTATAGGCTGAGCCAGGTGTAGGGTCACTGAAGGCTGAAAATAAGAGGAATGTCACTACAAGCTGAGCCAGGGAGGATGTCACTACAGGCTGAGCCAGGGGTAGGATCACTATTCACTGAGCCAGGGGGAGCGTCACTATACACTGAGCCAGGGGAAGTGTCAATATACACTGAGCCTGGGGGAGAGTCACTTTACACTGAGCTGGGTGAGAGTGACTATAGACTGAGTCAGCCGGAGAGTCACTTTTCACTAAACCAGGTGGAGAGTCACTATCAACCGTGCCGGGGGAGAGTCACTATACACTGAGCCAGGGGGAGTGTCACTAAACAGTGCGCCAGGGGGAGTGTCACTATACGCTGAGTCAGGGGGAGTGTCACTAAACACTGAACCTGGGGGAGCGTCACTAAACACTGAACCTGGGGGAGTGTCACTATACACTGAGCCAGGGGGAGTGTCATTAAACACTGTGCCAGGGGGAGTGTCACTATATATTGAGCCAGGGGGAGTGTCACTATACACTGAGCCTGGGGGAGAGTCACTATACACTGAGCCAGGGGGAGAGTCACTTTACACTGAGCCAGGGGGAGTATAAGTATACACTCAGTCAGGTGGAGTGTCACTATACACTGAGCCTGGGGGAGAGTCACTATACACTGAGCATGGGGACGTGTCACTATGCACTGAGCCTGAGGGAGTGTCACTATGCACTGAACCTGGGGGTGTGTCACTTTACACTGAGCCTGAGGGAGAGTCACTATACATTGAGCCTGAGGGAGTTTCACTATATACTGAGCCTGAGGGAGTGTCACTATACACTGAGGCAGGGGGTGTGTCACTATACACCTAGCCAGGGGCAGCGTCACTACAGGCTGAGCCAGGGGAGGGTCACTACAGGCTGAGCCTGGGGCAGCGTCGCTACAGGCTGAGCCTGGGGCAGTGTCACTACAGGCTGAGCCTGGGGCAGCGTCACTACAGGCTCAGCCAGGGGCAGCGTCACTACAGGCTCAGCCGGGGGAGCGTCACTCCAGGCTGAGCCAGGGGCAGCGTCACTCCAGGCTGAGCCAGGGGCAGCGTCACTACAGGCTGAGCCAGGGGCAGCGTCACTACAGGCTGAGCCAGGGGCAGCGTCACTACAGGCTGAGCCAGGGGCAGCGTCACTACAGGCTGAGCCAGGGGCAGCGTCACTACAGGCTGAGCCAGGGGCAGCGTCACTACAGGCTGAGCCAGGGGCAGCGTCACTACAGGCTGAGCCAGGGGCAGCGTCACTACAGGCTGAGCCAGGGGCAGCGTCACTACAGGCTGAGCCAGGGGCAGCGTCACTACAGGCTGAGCCAGGGGCAGCGTCACTACAGGCTGAGCCAGGGGCAGCGTCACTACAGGCTGAGCCAGGGGCAGCGTCACTACAGGCTGAGCCAGGGGCAGCGTCACTACAGGCTGAGCCAGGGGCAGCGTCACTACAGGCTGAGCCAGGGGCAGCGTCACTACAGGCTGAGCCAGGGGCAGCGTCACTACAGGCTGAGCCAGGGGCAGCGTCACTACAGGCTGAGCCAGGGGCAGCGTCACTACAGGCTGAGCCAGGGGCAGCGTCACTACAGGCTGAGCCAGGGGCAGCGTCACTACAGGCTGAGCCAGGGGCAGCGTCACTACAGGCTGAGCCAGGGGCAGCGTCACTACAGGCTGAGCCAGGGGCAGCGTCACTACAGGCTGAGCCAGGGGCAGCGTCACTACAGGCTGAGCCAGGGGGAATGTCACTACAGGCTGAGCCAAGGGGAGTGTCACTACAGGCTGAGCCAGGGGGAATGTCACTATAGGCTGAGCCAGGGGTAGGGTCACTGAAGGCTGAGCCAAGAGGAATGTCACTACAGGCTGAGCCAGGGAGGATGTCACTACAGGCTGAGGCAGGGGTAGGGTCACTAAAGGCTGAGCCAAGGGAAATATCACTACAGGCTGAGCCAGGGGTCAGATCACTATTCACTGAGCCAGGGGAAGTGTTAATATACACTGAGCCTGGGGGAGAGTCACTTTACACTGAGCTGGGGGAGAGTGACTATAGACTGAGTCAGCCGGAGAGTCACTTTTCACTAACCCAGGTGGAGAGTCACTATCAACCGTGCCGGGGGAGGGTCACTATACACTGAGCCTGGGGGAGTGTCACTAAACACTGAACCTGGGGGAGCGTCACTATAGACTTAGCCTGGGGAAGTGTCACTATACACTGAGCCTGGGGGAGAGACACTAAACACTGAGGCAGGGGGTGTGTCACTATACACTGAGCCAGTGGGAGTGTCACTATAAACTGAGCCTGGGGGAGAGTCACTATACACTGAGCCTGGGGGAGAGTCACTATACATTGAGCCTGGGGGAGCATCACTATACACTGAGCCTGGGGGAGAGTCACTATATACTGAGCATGGGGGTGTGTCACTATACACTGAGCCTGGGGGAGAGTCACTATACACTGAGCATGGGGGTGTGTCACTATACACTGAGCCTGAGGGAGTGTCACTATACACTGAGGCAGGGGCTGTGTCACTATACACTGAGCCAGGGGCAGCGTCACTACAGGCTGAGCCAGGGGCAGCGTCACTACAGGCTGAGCCGGGGGAGCGTCACTACAGGTTGAGCCAGGGGGAATGTCACTACAGGCTGAGCCAGGGGCAGCGTCACTACAGGCTGAGCCAGGGGGAGCGTCACTGCAGGCTAAGCCAGGGGAAATGTCACTACAGGCTGAGCCAGGGGCAGCGTCACTACAGGCTGAGCCAGGGGGAGCATCACTACAGGCTGAGCCAGGGGGAGCATCACTACAGGCTGAGCCAGGGGGAGCATCACTACAGGCTGAGCCAGGGGGAGCATCACTACAGGCTGAGCCGGGGGGAGCATCACTACAGGCTGAGCCGGGGGAATGTCACTACAGGCTGAGCCAGGGGGAATGTCACTACAGGCTGAGCCAGGGGCAGCGTCACTACAGGCTGAGCCAGGGGGAGCGTCACTACAGGCTGAGCCAGGGGGAGCGTCACTACAGGCTGAGCCAGGGGGAGCGTCACTACAGGCTGAGCCAGGGTGAATGTCACTACAGGCTGAGCCAGGGGTAGGGTCACGAAAGGCTGAGCCAAGGGAAATATCACTACAGGCTGAGCCAGGGGGAATGTCACTACAGGCTGAGCCAAGAGGAATGTCACTACAGGCTGAGCCAGGGGGGATGTCACTACAGGCTGAGCCAGGGGGGATGTCACTACAGGCTGAGCCAGGGGGGATGTCACTAAAGGCTGAGCCAGGGGGGATGTCACTACAGGCTGAGCCAAGGGAAATATCACTACAGGCTGAGCCAAGGGAAATATCACTACAGGCTGAGCCAAGGGAAATATCACTACAGGCTGAGCCAGGGGGAATGTCACTATAGGTTGAGCCAGGGGGAGCGTCACTAAAGGCTGAGCCAGGGGAAATATCACTACAGGCTGAGCCAGGGGTAGGATCACTATTCACTGAGCCAGGGGGAGCGTCACTATACACTGAGCCAGGGGAATGTCACTATAGGCTGAGCCAGGGGGAATGTCACTAAAGGCTGAGCCAAAGGGAATGTCACTACAGGCTGAGCCAAAGGGAATGTCACTACAGGCTGAGCCAAAGGGAATGTCACTACAGGCTGAGCCAGGGGGAATGTCACTACAGGCTGAGCCAGGGGGAATGTCACTACAGGCTGAGCCAGGGGGAATGTCACTACAGGCTGAGCCAGGGGGGATGTCACTAAAGGCTGAGCCAAGGGGAATGTCACTACAGGCTGAGCCAGAGGTAGGATCACTATTCACTGAGCCAGGGGGAGCGTCACTATACACTGAGCCTGGAGGAGAGTCACTTTACACTGAGCTGGGTGAGAGTGACTATAGACTGAGTCAGCCGGAGAGTCACTTTTCACTAACCCAGGTGGAGAGTCACTATCGACCGTGCCGGGGGAGAGTCACTATACACTGAGCCAAGGGAGAGTCACTATACACTGAGCTGGGGAAGTCAATACAGACTGAGTTAAGGGGCAGAGTCACTATACACTCAGCCAAGGTGGGAATCACTATACACTGATCAAGGGGGAGTGTCACTATACGCAGAGCCAGGGGGAGAGTCAATATGCACTGAGCTTGGGGAGAATCAATATAGACTGAGTTAGGGGGCAGAATCACTATACACTGAGCCAGAGGGGAGAGTCATTATACACTGAGCCAGAGGGAGAGTCACTATACACTGAGCCAGAGGGGCGTGTCACTATACACTGAGCCAGAGGTGAGAGTCACTATACATTGACCTTGGAGGAGCGTCACTGTAGACTGAGCCAGAGGGAGTGTCACTATAGACTGAGCCAGAGGGAGCGTCACTATAGACTAAGCCAAGGGGAGAGTCACTATACAATGAGCCAGAGGGAGCGTCACTATCCACTGAGCCAGAGGTGGAGTCACTATCCACTGAGCCAGGGGGAGAGTCACTATCCACTGAGCCAGGGGGAGAGTCACTATCCACTGAGCCAGGGGGAGAGTCACTATCCACTGAGCCAGGGGGAGAGTCACTATCCACTGAGCCAGGGGGAGAGTCACTATCCACTGAGCCAGGGGGAGAGTCACTATCCACTGAGCCAGGGGGAGAGTCACTATCCACTGAGCCAGGGGGAGAGTCACTATACACTGAGCCAGGGGGAGAGTCACTATACAATGAGCCAGGGAGAGAGTCACTATACAATGAGCCAGGGAGAGAGTCACTATACACTGAGCCAGGGGGAGAGGCGCTATATAGTGTGCCAGTGGGAGCAGAAGAATGGCGAGTCAGTGGATCTGCCTTGCAGCCGGGAACATCTTGTACCTGAATCATTTCTACTTTCTCTTGATCATTTAATTGGTGCAATGAATTTTGCTAATTTTTTTATTAATTCACTGGGTGTGGGCATCGCTGACAAGGCCAGCTATATTGCCCATCCCTAATTGCCCTTGAGAAGGTGGTGGTGAGCTGCCTTCTTGAACCACTACAGGCCATGTGGTGTAGATACACCTACAGTGCTGTTATGGTGGACGTTCCCCCTTTGTAACCTTTGTTATTGAATTTTGGTTTTTCCAGCTATTTAAATAATTAAATTAATAATTTGAAATTAATTTTCTTTAATCATTACCAGTCTGTCTTGTGTGCTGATGTCTCACAAACACAGAGCCTTAACAGCATAAGATCAGAGAGTACATAGGGAATAGGGGCTGGAGTAGGCATTTAGCCTTTTGAAACAAAAACAGAATTACCTGGAAAAACTCAGCAGGTCTGGCAGCATCGGCGGAGAAGAAAAGAGTTGACGTTTCGAGTCCTCATGACCCTTCGACAGACCCTTCGTTCTGTCGAAGGGTCATGAGGACTCGAAACGTCAACTCTTTTCTTCTCCGCCGATGCTGCCAGAACTGCTGAGTTTTTCCAGGCAATTCTGTTTTTGTTTTGGATTTCCAGCGTCTGCAGTTTTTTGTTTTTATTTAGCCTTTTGAACCTGCTCTGCCATTTAATACAATCACGGCTGATCCTTTATCTTAACTCACTTTCCTATCCGTTCACCATGTCCCTTGATTTACTTAGTACCCAGAAATTCATCGAAATCTTCCTTGAATATACTCGGCGGCTGAGCATCCACAGCCCTCTGGGGTAGAGAATTCTAAAGATTCACAAAGATTCTCCTCATCTCAGTCCTAAATGGCCTTGTCCTGAGACTCTGACCCCATTCTAGATCTCCCAGCCAGGGGAAACATTTTCTCAGCATCTACCCTGTCAAGCCTCATTTTGTACGAATTGTATATGTTTCAATTAGATCACTTCTCTTTCTTCTAATCTCCAGTGAATGTAGGCCTAATCTACTCAATTTCTCCTTACAGGACAATTCCCTCAATCCAGGACCCAATCTAATGAACATTCACTGCACTCCCTGTAGGGCCTTCCCTAGATATGGAGAGCAAAATTGCACAAAGTACTCCAGGTTCTCTCTCACCAATGACCGATACAATTGTAGTAAGAATTTTTTACTCTTATACTAAGCTAACATACCACTCGCATTCCTAATTGTTGTTGTACTTGCATGTTAACTTTCTGTAATTGATGTACAAGATCACCCAGGTCTCTTTGAATGCAAACATTTTCCAATCTCTCACCATTCAAAAATATTCTGCATCTTGTTAGTTTCCCTCCCAAAGTGGGTAATTTCACACTTCACCACTTTGCATTCCATCTGCAATGTTCTTGCCCATTCACCAAACCTGTACATATCCCTTTGCAGCCTCCTCAGTGTTTACTTTCCCACCCAACTTTATATTGTCAGCAAACTTGGATATTTCACAGTTCCCTCATCTAACTCATTAGTATGGATTGTAAATGGCTGAGGCCCAAGTACTGTGCCTTGTGTTATCCCGCTGGTTACAACCTGCCAACCTGAAAATGTGCCATTTATCCGTACTCTTTGTTTTCTGTCCATTAACTAATTCTTAATCCATAATAATATAACCCCTAATCCCATGAGAACTAGTTTTGTGTAATAATTTTAAATTCAACCCAAATTATAACTTTTTCCTAGAAAAATTAGTTCAAACATAAATCCCCCAAAATAATTTTTCCTACAAAAGAAGTGAATGGGATTAAAATGAACAAAATCTAATGAATACACAGGTCTCACGAAGTACCATGGGCTGAATTTTATATCTGGATAGCGTCACTGTCCCTGGCATAAAAGTTGGATGTGAAACCAGCCCTGCTTGGCTGGCTTACCTATCAACCATTCAACGACCATCAGGCCTTTAATAGGTTTGAGGTGGGCCTTCCACCACAATCAAGGAGGAGGTTCCGCCTCTGGGAGCTGCCAGCCAATCAAATAGCTGAGATTGTCAGGGCGGGGGATAAGGGAGGAGGTGTAAGAGAGAGGAAGAGAGGAAACCCCAAAGAGAACAGACTTACCTTGGGAGGACTCCAATTGTCACAGGCCGCCTGAAAAGGAAACACCTCCACCACTTGCCCAACTACCAATCTGCCAGGTGTGGGTGGGCACAACGCCACTGGCATGGCACCAAATTTTACAGCATTTCCATCCACCCTGCCTGCCAACCTCTTCCCTGGGGCAGCCTAAAATTCCAGCCCATGTAACTAAATAATATAACAGGGCCTGAAAGGGACTTTACAGATCACTGGATGTCTCAAGTGCTTTCCAGCTAATGAAGTACTTTTGAACAGTAATCACTGTTGTAAAGTAGGAAATGCATCAGCCAAAATGAGCACAGCAAGTTCCCACAACAGCAATGTGATAATGACCAGATAGTCTGTTTTTTGTGATATTGATTGAGGTATGTATATTAGCTAGGACACCAGGGATAACTCATCAGCTCTTCTTCGAAATAGTGCTATGGGTAAAATGAACTTTTACTGAAGCAAAAGATGGCTGCTGCAGGTGACATGACTCACAGGATTGACCAGCTGTCCTGAAAGTAACCAACAAGAGTTACAAGAGCTCATCTTTCATCCTTGTGGAATCTCACAACCCATTGTAAGGACATGATAATCATGAAAGCATGGGACTTGCAGAGATAGAAACTCATTATTCCTGCACCTTTGTTAACAGACTGATCTCACATCTGGGGCTGCCCAGGTCCATTTCAAAAATGGCCCATTGAGGGGACAACGGATGTCATTTGCATGTTGATAAGTTTCCCTTCTAGTCGAGTCACTGGGTCTGCCCCAACAATAGCTCCCTGAAACATGATCCTCGACATGGATGGTGATTCTTTCAGAGGCTAATGATTCCAACATTATAAGCCATAAAACAAAGCTAGACCCAAACACCAGAAAAAACATCCCTTTTGAAATCATTCTGGAGGAAGGTGGTCACATGACTTGAGTAACCATTCTGAAATCTCTACATTCCTTTAAGAACTGAGAAACAAGCAGTCTGCTGATTACTTCAAACTGGAAGAGAGCAGCAGGGCTCCCAGCTGACCAAGCAGCTGGTTACCGTGCCTCAACTCCTTGAAGCCCGTTTGATTTTAAACACCTCTGATCATCACTGACCAAGCGGTTTTAGCACAGAAATCCTATCATGCTGCATTGTCATTCATTTCAAGGATTTTAATGCTGCTTCTCTAACCAGGAACTCATCTGGACTGAACTCCGTCACGAAGGCAACACCCTCTGAACTTGGACTTTCTGGACTCTGGAAATCACATGAACCAATATTTATCTCTGTGGTTCTTTTACTGTTGTTATCCATAGTTGTAAAAACTCCTTTTCCATCTCCTTACTGTTATTGTATGCACGAGGTTGCAAACATCACCCTGCCCCCTTCACTCCCCCTCGCTGCCTGGGTTTGAATGTGAAATAAACTAAGCGTTAGAAGACGAGTTTGCTGTGTGTTACCTATAAAATTGGACCACACAAACTGAGAGTTTGGGGAAACATGCCACAGCCTACTTTAAAAATAATTCAAAAACACCTCTGCTCATGGATAGACGGTGAGTGGATGAAGAAGTTGTTTGCCTCTCTCCTGTCCGTAATAATATAGAGACAGACCATCCAACCATTGCCCAGACTTATATATTAATAATCATATATATATGTATGTGTGTGTATATATATATATATATATATATATGTATATATACACACACACATGCATTGGCTTATATATTGTACAATTACTATACACAGGCACACAGGCTCTATGCATTGTATATATTCTATATGTGCACATGCATAGGTTTATTATAAGCACATGCACTAAAACTGGTAACAGCAGCTTTTGATGCAGTCAGCAACCTCCGAATTTCCAATCTTCAATCTTCTCCCTCTCAGCTAAAACCCAACTTCAAACATTAATCACACAGCTTCAAAAACATTCAGTATTATAAACAAGAAATGCCAGATAATGAGAGAGGGAAATTCAATGACAGCTGTAAATCTACTTGTCTTCTTTTCTTGTCGATGAGATGTCCTGTTGCTTTCCCCCAATAGTTGGTTTTGAAACTATACAATGGGGCAGTGCCAGGACAACACACCATTAGAGTGAAAGGACACACGGCTCAGTGTGTGCAGAGATCCTAACCTCACCTATCCCACCAGACAGAAATCCAGAGCAGTGGCCAGATAATACACAACATTATGTCCAGCTATTTAAAATGATAGATACATGGTGAAGATCATAGAATTCACTTAGCCCGACTGCCATAAAGCATGCTAGACAAAAGCTCAAGAATGAGAAGGAACAAAAGACAAAATAATTAATGAAAACATTTTTAATATTCTTCGTTTCCCCCTCTCCTTTTGACCTGATGCAAGAGTTGGTTCTTGATTTGTGGTCTGGTCAGTATGAGTCGGATGATTATTCCCCCATGGACCTCGAGGCAATGTCTGGTCTTGCTCGTCCATGCAGGTTCCAATATGAATCACTAGTTGAGATGTGAAACTAAAACAAAAACAGAATTACCTGGAAAAACTCAGCAGGTCTGGCAGCATCGGTGGAGAAGAAAAGAGTTGACGTTTCGAGTCCTCATGACCCTTCGACAGAACTTGAGTTCGAGTCCAGGAAAGAGCTGAAATATAAGCTGGTTTAAGGTGTGTGTGTGGGGGGCGGAGAGATAGAGAGACAGAGAGGTGGAGGGGGTTGGTGTGGTTGTAGCGACAAACAAGCAGTGATAGAAGCAGATCATCAAAAGATGTCAACAACAATACTACAATAGAACACATAGGTGTTAAAGTTAAAGTTGGTGATATTATCTAAACGAATGTGCTAATTAAGAATGGATGGTAGGGCACTCAAGGTATAGCTCTAGTGGGTTTTTTTTTTTTTTTATTTTATATAATGGAAATAGGTGGGAAAAGGAAAATCTTTATAATTTATTGGGAAAAAAAAAAAAAAAAAAAAAAAAAAAAAAAAGAAGGGGGAAACAGAAAGGGGGTGGGGATGGGGGAGGGGACTCACGACCTAAAGTTGTTGAATTCGATATTCAGTCCGGAAGGCTGTAAAGTCCCTAGTCGGAAGATGAGGTGTTGTTCCTCCAGTTTGCGTTGGGCTTCACTGGAACAATGCAGCAAGCCAAGGACAGACATGTGGGCAAGAGAGCAGGGTGGAGTGTTAAAATGGCAAGCGACAGGGAGGTTTGGGTCATTCTTGCGGACAGACCGCAGGTGTTCTGCAAAGCGGTCGCCCAGTTTACGTTTGGTCTCTCCAATGTAGAGGAGACCACATTGGGAGCAACGAATGCAGTAGACTAAGTTGGCGGAAATGCAAGTGAAATGCTGCTTCACTTGAAAGGAGTGTTTGGGTCCTTGGACGGTGAGGAGAGAGGAAGTGAAGGGGCAGGTGTTGCATCTTTTGCGTGGGCAAGGGGTTGTGCCATAGGAGGGGGTTGAGGAGTAGGGGGTGATGGAGGAGTGGACCAGGGTGTCCCGGAGGGAGCGATCCCTACGGAATGCCGATAAGGGGGGTGAAGGGAAGATGTGTTTGGTAGTGGCATCATGCTGGAGTTGGCGGAAATGGCGGAGGATGATCCTTTGAATGCGGAGGCTGGTGGGGTGATAAGTGAGGACAAGGGGGACCCTATCATGTTTCTGGGAGGGAGGAGAAGGAGTGAGGGCGGATGCGCGGGAGATGGGCCGGACACGGTTGAGGGCCCTGTCAACGACCGTGGGTGGAAAACCTCGGTTAAGGAAGAAGGAGGACATGTCAGAGGAACTGTTTTTGAATGTAGCATCATCGGAACAGATGCGACGGAGGCGAAGGAACTGAGAGAATGGGATGGAGTCCTTACAGGAAGTGGGGTGTGAGGAGCTGTAGTCGAGATAGCTGTGGGTGTCGGTGGGTTTGTAATGGATATTGGTGGACAGTCTATCACCAGAGATTGAGACAGAGAGGTCAAGGAAGGGAAGGGAAGTGTCAGAGATGGACCACGTGAAAATGATGGAGGGGTGGAGATTGGAAGCAAAATTAATAAATTTTTCCAAGTCCTGACGAGAGCATGAAGCAGCACCGAAATAATCATCGATGTACCGGAGAAAGAGTTGTGGAAGGGGGCCGGAGTAGGACTGCAACAAGGAATGTTCCACATACCCCATAAAGAGACAGGCATAGCTGGGGCCCATGCGGGTACCCATAGCCACACCTTTTATTTGGAGGAAGTGAGAGGAGTTGAAGGAGAAATTGTTCAGCGTGAGAACAAGTTCAGCCAGACGGAGGAGAGTAGTGGTGGATGGGGATTGTTCGGGCCTCTGTTCGAGGAAGAAGCTAAGGGCCCTCAGACCATCCTGGTGGGGGATGGAGGTGTAGAGGGATTGGACGTCCATGGTGAAGAGGAAGCGGTAGGGGCCAGGGAACTGGAAATTGTTGATGTGACGTAAGGTGTCAGAGGAATCACGGATGTAGGTGGGAAGGGACTGGACAAGGGGAGAGAGAAGGGAGTCAAGATAACGAGAAATGAGTTCTGTGGGGCAGGAGCAAGCTGAGACGATCGGTCTACCGGGGCAGTTCTGTTTGTGGATTTTGGGTAGGAGATAGAAGCGGGCCGTCCGAGGTTGGGCAACTATCAGGTTGGAAGCTGTGGGAGGGAGATCCCCAGAGGAGATGAGGTCAGTGACAGTCCTGGAAACAATGGCTTGATGTTCAGTGGTGGGGTCATGGTCCAGGGAGAGGTAGGAGGAAGTGTCTGCGAGTTGACGCTCAGCCTCCGCGTGGTAGAGGTCAGTGCGCCAGACAACAACAGCACCACCCTTGTCAGCGGGTTTGATGACAATGTCAGGGTTGGACCTGAGAGAATGGAGTGCAGTAAGTTCAGAGAGAGACAGGTTAGAATGGGTGAGAGGAGCAGAGAAATTGAGACGACTAATGTCGCGCCGACAGTTCTCAATGAAAAGATCGAGAGAAGGTAAGAATCCAGAGGGAGGGGTCCAGGTGGAGGGAGAATATTGAAGATGGGTAAAAGGATCCGTTGAACTGGGAGAGGACTCCTGCCCAAAGAAGTGAGCCCGGAGACGAAGACGGCGGAAGAAGAGTTCAGTATCATGCCGAGCCCGAAATTCATTGAGGTGAGGGCGTAAGGGTATGAAACTAAGTCCTTTGCTGAGCACTGAACGTTCAGCATCGGAGAGGGGAAGGTCAGGGGGTATAGTGAATACACGGCTGGGGTTGGGATTGGAAGAAAGGGTGGGGACGGAGGAACAGGCAGGGGTGGGGGGTCCTAGATGGGTGTTGGTGTCGATGAGTTGTTGGAGCTTGCGTTCCTTAGCACTTGAGAGAAAGAGAAAAAGTTTCTTGTTGAGGCGTCGGATGAGCCGAAGGATAAAATGAAACTGGGGGCACGCGCAGCTTTGAAAAAGGGTACGGCGGTGCTGCTGGAGGGAGAGGTCAAGTGTGTTCATATGGCGGCGCATGGCACTGAGAGTGGATTTCAGAATGTGACGGGAACAGCAGTCCGAGAAACGTTTTATGTCCCGGAGATACCTGTAATCCTGGGTGGGGTCGAAACATGAGGGGTGGAATTTCAGTTGAAATCCATGTGGGGTAAGTCGGACATGATGATTTACACACCCTCCTCACCCTCTGGCACATAGACCCAGATAGCACCCCTAACAGCTATTCAGTAGGTACTGGGACCTGAACCCAAATCTTCCTACTCTGTACGTATCTACAATACCACTAAATAATGAAGGTATTTGTCAATGCATGTGAACAGAGTTATAGTATCAAAATCTGGTCAGAAACTTCCTGAAGATACTGGTCTGTCAAGACCCATTTAGTAGCTAATAGGTTTTTGCAGGAACACACTTGCTCTACTTCTTCACATTCATTTGATGTCTTGTTTATAAACAGAACCAGAGTGAGTCATCATAATTCAAGCATGTCCTTGCTCACACAGGGCTTTCAATATCCTATTCACCCATCCATCATGATTCAGTTTGCTGTGATGTACCATCTCTTACCAAGCTTGAAGGACTGGTCACCCAATAATAAACTCTTCTTTCAGGTATTGTAGTAACCTTCCTGTGAATGATACCAAGATCATCTCTTTTCTTTTAAAATAATTGCCCAGATTTTCCGGTTTCCAGCAGATCATACCCTGGAGGTACCCAGGACAATATGGGTAGAGGATCCCTCAGAACTCCCCAAGGACAGCACAGGAATTGCCTTGGAAGTTTCAACTTCTATTGGGCAATCACCCTGTGTCTGGAACCCTCCAGAACTCCGATTTCAAGTCGGTGACTTCGGATGGTTCCGATTTATTTAGCAGAATAGTTACCTAGGAAAGGTTAGAAGCATTAAAACCAGTTCCAGTGCCTGGGTAACAATATTGCTGACACCCCCAGTATTCCCCTGGACCCTCTAACTATATGTCCCACTGATCTGCCCCTGACTACAGCCCCCAACTCTCAACTACAACACCCTCACCACGCTTCCACCCCTATCCAGCCCCCACCTTCCTAACCCCATCCTGTGGCCACCCCTGACCTATCTCCCACCCACCAACTTCCCACAACACCCTGACTACAACTCCAACACCGGGCTACCATCCACACCACCTGACTAACCCCATCCCTTGACACCCTGCCCCAGCGACCACACGACTAGACCTCCACCCATGGGAGATTCAGCTCAATATCTTGCAAGTTGTTTTGTGAAGGATTAAAATGATAACTAATTTTTAAAAACATACACGGAACTACATTATAATTAGACAATACAGGTTGAAAATAAATTAACTTTTAACCTTTTAAAGAGTAAGACAATCCAAGGCAGACTGTGTACCTAAGTCTGACACTCCCACAGACTCCCTACACACACTGACCCTCCCACACTCTCTCTAAACACTGACACTCCCAGGCTCCCTACAAACACTGACACTCCCACAAACTCCCAATAAACAATGACACTTTCACACTCTCTGCAAACACTGCCACTCTCTCACTCCCTACAAACACTGCAGTCCCACAGGCCCCCTAGAGGCACTGACACTCCCACAGACTCCCTATAAACACCGACACTCCCACAGACTCCCTAAAAACACAAACAGAATTACCTGGAAAAACTCAGCAGGTCTGGCAGCATCGGCGGAGAAGAAAAGAATTGACGTTTCAAGTCCTCATGACCCTTCAACAGAAGCCATGAGGTCATGAGGACTCGAAATGTCAACTCTTTTCTTCTCCGCCGATGCTGCCAGACCTGCTGAGTTTTTCCAGGTAATTCTGTTTTGGATTTCCAGCATCCGCAGTTTTTTGTTTTTATCCCTAAAAACACTGACACTCCCACACTCTCTCTAAATACTGACAGACCCAGGCTCCCTACAAACACTGACACTCCCAAAGACTCCCAATAAACAATGACACTTTCACACTCTCTGCAAACACTCTCACACTCCCTACAAACACTGCACTCCCACAGGCTTCCTACAGGCACTGACACTCCCACAGACTCCATACACACACTGACACTCCCAGACTCCCTATAAACACTGACACTCCCACAGACTCACTACAAACAACTCCCATAGGCTCCCTACAAACACTGATACTCCCACGGACTCCCTATAAACACTGACACTCGCTATAAACACTGACACTCCCACAGGCTCCCTATAAACACTGACACTTGCTATAAACACTGACACTCTCACAGACTCCCTACAAACACTAACACTGCCACAGACTCCCTACAAACACTAACACTGCCACAGGCTCCCTACAAATATTAACACTCCCACAGACTCCCTATAAACACTGACACTCGCTATAAACACTGACACTCCCACAGACTCCCTATAAACACCGACACTTCCACAGACTCCCTACAGACACTGACACTCCCACACTCCTGACAGACCCTGACACTCCCACAGACTCTCACGGTCCCACAGACTCGCTATTGTCACAAGGTCTGGAGGGTGGGGAATTGGAGATCCAGGGAGGAGGTGGGATCACAGGTCCAGGGTGGGTGGGATTAGAGGTCTAGGGGGCAGTGGGGGAATGGAGGTTCAGAGGGTGGGGATTGGAGTTCTCGGGGTGGTTGGGGATCGAAGGTCGGTGGGTCGGAGGTTTGGGGGGTGTCGGAGATCGGGGGTGAGCTATTGGGTCTCAGTGGGGGGGTTGGGTGTGGGTGTCGGAGGAGTGTCGGGCCTTGGGGGGTGTGGTGGTCAGGCCTTAGGTCTGCAGGGAGTTGGGGGGAGAATGTTGGGTCTGCTGGTCGGTAGGGCGTCCCGTGTGGGTGGGGGAGTCCAGTGGGTGGGGGAATAGTGGGAGAATCCTGGGGCATCGGGGGCTGGGGGTGGGGGTGGTTTAGTCCATGGATGGGGTTGTCAGGTGGTTGGGTAGACCCCTGGGGTGTCATGGGGTGGGGCAATCTTGTGGGGGATGTAGTCGGGGGTTGGGAGATTCCTGCTGGGGGGTTAGGGGGAGTCAGTGAGGGTTGGTCTGCATGTATACAATAGTTACCCAAAAGTTAGAAGAGGTTTTAAATCTTCTAACTTTTTCTGGATAACTATTGGCGTAACCCGTGGGAGGGTCAGGGGAGGTAGTGGTGTAGTGATATGTCACTAGACTAGTGAACCATGGTAATACTCTGTCAGGGTTTGAATCCCACCACAACTGATGGTGGAATTAGAATTCAGTGAAAAATCTGGAGTTAAAAGTCTAATGATGACCATGAAACCATTGTTGATTGATCATCTGGTTTTCTACTGCCCTTTAGGGAAGTTTATCTCCGTCCTCACCTGGTCTATCCTACATGTGACTCCAAACCCACAACAATGTGTTGACTCTTACATTTGCTCTGAAATGGCCTAACAAACCAATCAGTTGTCTCAGCCTGCTAAAAACAAGTCAATATGAAATCGGACAGATGATACCAGGAGAGACAATGGCAATCTCAGCCCTGTCGACCCTGCAAAGTCCTCCTCACCAACATCTGGGGGCTAGTGCCGAAATTGGGAGAGCTGTCTCACAGATTAGTCAAGCAACAGCCTGACATAGTCGTCCTCACGGAATCATACCTTATAGATCATGTCCCAGACGCCACCATCACCATCCCTGGGTATGTTTCTGTCCCACCGGCAGAGGTGGCGACACAGTGGTATACAGTTGGGAGAGAGTCCTCAACATCGGCTCCGACCCCATGAAGTAGCAGGTCAAACATGGCCAAGGAAACCTCCTGCTGATTACCATGTAGCTCTGCCACCCCCCAATCCCCTCAGCTGAAGAATCAGTGCTCCTCCATGTTGAACACCGCTTGGAAGAAGCACTGAGGGTGGCAAGGGTGCAGAACGTACTCTGGGTGGGGGGCTTCAATGCCCATCACCAATAGTGGTTCAGTAGCACCACTCCAGATTAAGCTGGCTGAGTCTTAAAGGACATAGCTGCTAGACTGGGTCTGTGGCAGGTGGTGAGAGAACCAACAAGAGGAAAAAATATACTTGACTTCATCCTCACTAACCAGCCTGCCGCAGGTGCATCTGTCCATGACAGTATCAGTAGGAACAACCACCGCACAATCCTTGTAAAGATGAGGTCCCGCCTTCACATTGAGGATACCCTCCATCATGCTGTGTGGCACAACCATGCTAAATGGAATAGATTTTGAACAGATCTGGCAACTCAAGATTGGGCATCCATGAGGCGCTTTGGGCCATCAGCAGCAGCAGAATTGTCACTCAAGCACAATCTGTAATCTCATGGCCCAGTATATCCCCCCCTTGACATTTACCATCAAGCCAGGGATCAACCCTGGTTCAATGAAGAGTGCAGGAGGGCATGTTAGGAGCAGCACCACTGATATCTACAAATGAGATATCAAGCTGCTGAAGCTATAACACAGGAGTACTTGTGTGCCAAACAGCATAAGCAGCAAGTAGATAACCAGAGCTAAGCAATTCCACAACTGATGGATCAGATCTAAGCTCTGCAGTCCTGCCACATCCAGTCATGAATGGATGTAGACAATTAAACAACTCACTGGAGGAGGAGGCTTTACAAATATCCCCATTCACAATGATAGAGGAGCCCAGCACATCAGTGCAAAAGATAAGGAGGATGGAATTGCAACAATATTCAGCCAGAAGTGCCAAAGGGATGATCCATCTCAGACTCATCTAGAGGTCTCCACTATCACAGATGCCAGTCTTCAGCCAATTTGATCCACTCCACGAGATATCAAGTAACGGCTGAAGGCACTGGATACTGCAAAGGCTATGGGCCCTGACAGTATTTTGGCAATAGACTTATATTCCAGAACTTGCCACGCCCAGAGCCAAACTGTTCCAGTACAGCTACAACACAGGCATTCACCCGCCAATGTGGAAAATTGCCCGGGCTTGTCCTGTACACAAAAAGCAGGATAAATCCGGCCCGGCCAATTACTGCCCCATTAGTCTACTCTCGATCATCAGTAAAGTGATGGAAGGGGTCATCAACGGTGCTATCAAGTGGCACTTGCTTAGCAATAACCTGCTCACTGACGCTCAGCTTTGGGTTCCGCCAGGGTCACTCAGCTCCTAACCTCATTACAGCCTTAGTTCAAACATGGACAAAAGAGCTGAACTCCCAAGGTGAGGTGAGAGTGACTGCCCTTGACATGAAGGCAGTATTTGACTAAGTGTGGCATCAAGGAGCCCTAGCAAAACTGGAGTCACTGTGAATCCGGGGGAAAACGCTCTGCTGGTTGGAGTCATACCTAGCACAAAGGAAGATGATTGTGGTTGTTGGAGATTTGTCATCTCAACTCCAGGAGTTCCTCAGGGTATTGTCCTAGGCCTAACCATCATCAGCTGCTTTATCAATGACCTTCCTTGGATCATAAGGTTAGAAGAGGGGACGTTCGCTGATGATTGCACAATGTTCAGCACCGTTCATGACTCCTCAGATACTGAAGCAGTCCATGTCCAAATGCAGCAAGACCTGGACCATATCCAGGCTCAGGCTAACAAGTGGCAAGTGACATTCACAACACACAAGTGCCAGGCAATGTCCATCTCCAACAAGAGAGAATCTAATCATCATCCCTTGACATTCAATGGAATTACCATCACTGAATCTCCCACTATCAACATACTGGTTTCTGGTCAATTGCCATTGACCAGAAACTCACCTAGACTAGCCATATAAACAAACAGTGTGACTACAACAGCAGGTCAGAGGCTAGGAAACCTGCAATGAGTAACTCACCTCCTGACTCCTCAAAGCCTGTCCACCATCTACAAGGCACAAGTCAGGAACGTGATGGAATACTCTCCACTTGCCTGGATGAGTGCAGCTCCCACAACACTCAAGAAGCTTTAAACCATCCAGGACAAAGCAGCCCATTTGATTGGCACCCCATCCACAAACATTCACTCCCTCCACTGCCGAAGCATAGTGGCAGCAGTGTGTACCATCTACAAGATGCACTGCAGGAACTCACCAAGGATCCTTAGACAGAACCTTCCAAACCTATGATTGTTATCATCTTAAAGGTGAAGGGCAGCAGATAGATGGGAACACCACCACCTGGAGGTTACCTCCAAGTCACTCACCATCCTGACTTGGAAATATATCACCATTCCTTCACTGTCGCTGGGTCAAAATCCTGGAACTCCCTCCCTAACATCACTGTGAGTGTAACCACAACACAGGGACTGCAGCGGTTCAAGAAGGCAGCTCACCACCACCTTCTCAAGGGCAACCAGGGATGGGCAATAAGTGCTGGCGTAGCCAACAATGCCCATACCCCATGAACTAATTTGAAGAAACCCAGTTGGAACCATTCAAAGTTTGTGATTTAAATGGTATTTTCAGATGGCTCCTCGGACAGGGCCAGGGGAAAATTGCACTTCTCGACAACTGCGTGTAAACCTTACCTTTGAACTTCCAAAAGGGATTCCCCAGCACATCTTTGGGGTACCCCCACAATCGGACGCTGGCCAGCTCAAGGAGAATCAAACGACACTTAACTGTATATTTCTTTTTTCCTTTGGACTCCAACTTCCCTTATTTCTGATAGCTGTGTGTGTGATGTTGCATTTTTCTTACTTTTTTACCTTGGGTTGAGTGGCTAATTAATTTGCTCTTTCTTTATTTCAAGAAAGTCTTGTTTGATTAGCTCCTTATTGCTCACAACTTAAACAGTAAAATACATTCTGATTTGGAAAAGGCATATCCTCAGGATAAAGAAACTTAAACCTTTGTTAATACCATCCAAGTAGGGTGAATAGAGGAAAGCCAGTACATTCCTTCTCACCAGGTCATAGCACTGCAGACCCTCTCGATAAACACTGACACTCCCACAGACTCCCGACAGACACTGACACTCCCACAGACCCCCTACAGACAGACACTCCCACAGACTCCCTACAGACACTGACACTCCCACAGACCCCCTACAGACACTGACACTCCCACAGACCCCCTAGAGACACTGACACTCCCACAGACTCCCTAGAGACACTGACACTCCCACAGACCCCCCCTACAGACACTGACACTCTCACAGACCCCCTACAGACACTGACACTCCCACAGACTCCCTACAGACACTGACGCTCCCACAGACCCTCTACAGACACTGACACTCCCACAGACTCCCTACAGACACTGACACTCCCACAGACTCCCTACAGACACTGACACTCCCACAGACCTCCTACAGACACTGGCACTCCCACAGACTCCCTACAGACTCTGACAGCCCCACAGACCCCCTACAGACACTGGCACTCCCACAGACCCCCTACAGACACTGGCACTCCCACAGATCCCCTACAGACACTGGCACTCCCACAGACCCCCTACAGACACTGACAGCCCCACAGAACCCCTACAGACACAGACAGCCCCACAGACCCCCTACAGACACTGGCACTCCCACAGATCCCCTACAGACACTGGCACTCCCAGAGACCCCCTACAGACGCTGACACTCCCACAGACCCCCTACAGACACTGACACTCCCACAGACTCCCTACAGGGACTGACACCCCCACAGACCCTCTACAGACACTGACACTCCCACAGACCCCCTACAGACACTGACACTCCCACAGATCCCCTACAGACACTGACACTCCCACAGATCCCCTACAGACACTGACACTCCCACAGACTCCCTACAGACACTGACACTCCCACAGACCCCCTACAGACACTGACACTCCCACAGACCCCCTACAGACACTGACACTCTCACAGACTCCCTACAGACACTGACATTCCCACGGACTCCCTACAGACACTGACACTCCCATGGCCTCCCTACAGACACTGACACTCCCACGGCCTCCCTACAGACACTGACACTCCCACGGCCTCCCTACAGACACTGACACTCCCCCAGACTCCCTACAGACACTGACACTCCCACAGACCCCCTACAGATACTGACACTCTCACAGACTCCTTACAGACACTGACAATCCCACGGACTCCCTACAGATACTGACACTACCACGGCCTCCCTACAGACACTGACACTCCCACCAACACTTTAATATTTAATCTATATAACACCCGTTGAAGTTTACTATTTGCAAGTGTATTGAACACGTTTGTCATGGTAAGTCTGATGAACAGATTAGAATTAAATCTGAGTATCGTACGGTCGTAAACCAGTGTGGACAAAATAATCCTTTTATTACTCCAGGACATTTTCCTACGTATTCTCTATGCAGCTGTGCTGATCTGCCTTACTTCATAACAGAATGCGCTTTAATCAGGAAAATCACTGAACATGCTCAACTTAACCCCACAGATCAAACCCACAATATCCCTTCTTTTTCTCTTTTTTTCCAGAAATGTATCTATTGCCCCTGGACCTCATTTATACATAGAGGAAGCAGCAGAAGCTATTCAATCCTTCAAGCCTGTTGCACTATTCAATTTAACTGTGGTTGATCTGTATCTTCACTCCATTTACCCGTCTTGGTTCCACATCCATTAAGAACCCTAACTAACAAAAATCTATCAGTCTCAATTTTGAAATTTTCCGATGCTTTCCATCCCCAACAGCATTTTTGAGGCTGTGAGTTCCGGATTCCCACAACACTCTACGTGAATAAGTTTTTCCTCAATTTATTCCTGGATGGCCTAGTTTGAAATGTAAGAATCTGTCCCTTGTTCTGGCCTCTCCCACCAGAGGAAATAGTTTCTTTATTAACCCCATCAATTGCTTTAATCTTCCTAAACACCCCAATTAAGTCACCCCTTAATTTTCTATACTCAAGGGAAGACAAGTCTAGTTTATACAACTGGTCCTCCTAATTTAACCCCTGTAGCCCTGGTATCATTCTGGTGAATCAGCACTGTGTCCCCTCCAAGTGAACGTTTTTTTCATGAGGTTCTTAAACAGGCTGTTTGAACATGCTTAGCTAAACTTACTCCATAATTCTTTACCGTTTGGTCCAAAAGTTCCCCTCCTTTTGTCTTCCCTTCTAATTTATAGATATTTGAGAGTGCCCTGAGATTTGAACCTGTCACCATTCGTGAACAATTTGCCTTGATCAATTTTGAGGATTCCTTTCAAATCTTAAAAACATCAATTCAGTCACCCTGAGACAATCATTGTGAACTTTAATTTCTGATACCTGGATTCACCCGAACTGCTCCCTCTGAACTTTCACAGAGGCAATTAGATGCAAACATTACTTGAAGTAAGGCTAATCAGTGTATTGAACAGCAATACAATGTACCCTGTCTCCATGTTAAAGAAGCCAACTATTTTAGTAGTTCTTGTCTCTGTAACTAGCCCTGCATTTAAGATTTCACCATATAAGCTCTCAATCTCTTTTCTGATCTTCAGCCAACACACATTACATATAACTTAGCTTGATTCCTTGCTCCCACACGACCCATTTTACAATGATCCAGATCAAAATGCATCACCTACTCGTGAGGACTTAAGTAGACAGATATTACATTTTAAATTGTTAGTTTCCTCAGGCGAAAGTACCAATTTGGTTTCTGTACTTTTGTACAGAGAAACAATCAGAAAGAATTGTGTAGTAAATTTAAGCATTACAATACATCTCTCAATGAGGCGGGGATCAGGGTTGGAGGTGAAAGGGTTGATGATTGAAGAGTGCAGTTTTGAGGCCTTTAAAGATGAGGAGATATAAGCCAGAAACGTTAAGGAAAAGAATTAAAGACAGACAGAAGTGATTGTGGTGAAGGGAGATAAGGGACTTGCAGGTCAGTCTAGGCAAACTTGTAAATGTTGATATTCAGGAAGACTTGGAACACAAAGTTAGCATGTAGGTAGAGCAAGCAATTAGGAAGGCAAATGGCATGTTGACTTTTATTGTGAAGGGTCCGGAGTACAAGAACAAGGACGCATTGCTACAATCATACAGCGAGTTGGTGAGAACACACCTGGAAGATTGTGTGCAATTTTGGTATCCATATCTAAGGAAGAATATGCTTGCACTGGAGGGAGAGCAGTAAAGGTGCACTAGATTGGTCCTGGGAGGAGATGGTTGCTTTATGATGACAGGTTGAGTAAATTGGGTCAATATTCTCTGGGGTTTAGAAGAATGAAAGGTGATCTCATTGAAATATATAAAAGTTCTGAAGGGATTTGACAGGGTAGACAATGAGAGGTTGTTTCCCCTGGATGGGGAAGCTACTACGAGGTGGCAGAGTCTCAGGATAATGGGCTGATAATTTAAGACTGAGATGAGTAATTTCTTCATTCAAAGGGTTGTGAATCTTTGGAACTTTCTACCCCAGAGGATTGTGAAGGCAACATTTTACCTAAATGAGCCATTCGCCATCCTGAATAATCACTGTGCCCATTCCGACTCACTATCCCAACCAATCCTTGTGCCCATTCCCACTCATTATCCCGAAAATTCCCTGTGCCCATTCCCATTCGTTATCCTGAACAATCCCTGTGCCCATTCCCACTCACTATCCTGAACAATCCCTGTCCTCACTCCCACTCACTATCCCAAACAATCACTGTCCTCACTCCCACTCACTATCCCAAATAATCCCTGTGCCCATTCCCACTCATTGGGCAGTATATTTAAGTCAGTGTGTGGGCGCAATTGGTGGGTTCGGGAGTGGCCAAGAAATGGACGGCCCAATGCGATTTCATGCCGGCTGACTAATTAACGGCCAGCCAGCTTGAATCATGCGCTGAAATGCTCAGCACTGCCAGTGTGGGGGCAGGAGGAGGGTGGGCGCTGACATAAGCATGGGTGCAGAGGAGCGCGGAATGAAAGCTCCCTGAAGGCAGAGAGCTGCCTCAAGGGGCTAAAGGATTTTAAAGCAATAAATAAAGGTTTTGAAACCTGGAAAAAAAATCTCCACACATCCAAATCAATCACCTGAACATAGACCTGATGAAATTTTTGTCCATACATTTCTATTTTTTTTAAATAATGGAAACCTCATTTCACCCTTGGATGAGGTTTCATCAAAAATGCAAAGTCCGCTTGTCAGATTTGCCCATCTGCCAACTGTAAGGTTGAACAGACCACGGAAAGTCCTCTCAATTGTCAGCGGGCGCACTTCCAACTTTTGCGCGCGCCTGCTGACCGAAATATTGCGCGAGTGTGGGATGACGTCGGGACGCTAACTTGACATCATCATGCGCTATTTTATGCTTGAGCGGGTCTTGCGTGAGCCTGCACGGTGAGCTAAAAATTCTATCCACTATCGCGAACATTCCCTATGCCCATTCCCATTCACTATCCTGAACAATTCCTGTCCTCATTTCCACTCACTATCCCGAACAATCCCTGTGTCCGTTCCCCCTCACATTCCCGAACAATCCCTGTCGACATTCCCACTCACTATCCCGAACAATCCCTGTCCTCATTCCTACTCACTATCCCAAACATTCCTTGTGCCCATTCCCACTCACTATCCCGAACAATCCCTGTCCACACTCTTACTCACTATCCTGAACAATCCCTATCATCACTCCTCCTATCCAGTGTTCTTGTTCCATGTCATAACTTACATGTGAAATAGATTATAATGAGGGAGAGTTGCACTACATCACTTCACTCTCTTGTCCACTTACATCTGAGTTCAGTGGCAAGACAAAGTGAAGATACTGGGGATGATTCCAGATTCAGTGGATGACCTTTTTATCTCGAGTGCCTGGCCACACTCTCAGTGCTCCACAACGCTTTGTTTAGTCACCCTATGACCGTTGAGTTTGTGCTAAATTCTTCCGCCAATTCTGCTGAATAAGATTTCGCATGGAAGAAAAGGCAAATCCTAACTCACCAATGGGGAGTCACAACAGCTAACCTCACCTGGGTTTGCCCACCCGTGGTTTACTGGGGTGTGGCTGCTGTCAGATGAAAGCAACTACTAGGAGCCATGGGTGAGAGCTAAATGATGGTGAGGACCCATGATAGGTGAAACACTCCAAAGAGGTTGACAAGATTCTCCCCCCACCTCTTTACAGAGACACCATCACTCCCAGACCCACCTATATGTCTAACAAATTTGATTGAATTTTTCGAGGAGGTGACTAGTTGTGTAGATGAAGGTAGTGGTGTTGATGTAGTCTACATGGACTTCAGTAAGGCTTTTGACAAGGTCCCACATGGCAGAATGCTCAAGAAGGTAAGAGCCCATGGGATCCAGGGCAATTTGGCAAATTGGATTCAAAATTGGCTTAGTGGCAAGAGACAGAGGGTGATGGTCGAAGGTTGTTTTTGCAATTGGAAGCCAGTGATGAATGTACTGCAGGGATCAATGCTGGGATCCTTGCTGTTTGTAGTGTACATTAATAATTTAGACATGAATACAGGAGGTATGATCAATAAGTTCGCAGATGACATAAAAATTGGTGGTGTCATAAATAGCGAGGAGGAAAGCTTTAGCTTACAAAATGATATAGATGGGCAGAGCGGTGGCAAATGGAATTTAATCCTGAGAAGTGTGAGGTGATGCATTTTGGGAGGACTAACATGGCAAGGGAATACACAATGAATGGTAGGACCCTAGAAAGCACAGAAGATCAGAGGGACCTTGGTGTACATGTCCATAGATCCCTAAAGGCAGCAGCACAGGTAAATAAGGTGGTTAAGAAGGCATATGGAATACTTGCCTTGATTAGCCAAGGCATAAAATATAAGAGCAGGGAGGTTACGTTGGAGCTGTATAAAATACTAGCTAGGCCACAGCTGGAGTATTGTGTGCAGTTCTGGTCGCCACAATATAGGAAGGATCTGATTGCACTGGAAAGGGTGCAGAGGAGCATTTCAGCTATAAAGAGAGACTGGATAGGCTAGGGTTGTTTTCCTTAGAGCAGAGAAGGTTGAAGGGGGCACCTGATAGAGGCATACAAAATTATGGAGAGGCATAAATAGGGTAGATAGGAGGAAACTTTTCCCCTTAGAGGAGCTATCATTAACCAGGGGACACAGATTTAAGGTAAGGGGCAGGAGGCTTAGAGGGGATTTAAGGAAAAATGTTTTCACCCAGAGGGTGGTTGTAATCAGGAACACACTGTCTGAGGCAGGAACCCTCAACATTTAAGAAGCATTTAGATGAGCACTTGAAATGGCATAGCATACAGGGCTGCAGGCTAAGTGCTGGAAAATGGGAATAGGATAGGTGCTTGATGGCCGGCATGGACACAGTGGGCTGAAGGACCTGTTTCTGTGCTGTATAACTCTATGACTCTATGGCTATGATACCTTCCGGAAGAATATCACCCACTTGGACATTTTCTTTTTATCACTTACACTGTTCACTGTCCTTTAAACTAAAAAATGACTGCGTAAAATCTCCATATAATCTTGAATCTTCAAATCACCGGCTGTGTTTCAAACATGTAACTTACACCTTGCTGAGTTTTACTCAAGTACACTCAGGGATTGTCAGTCCAGTTGCCCATTGGGACGTTATCACCAGTCAGTGAGATAACTGTGACTTGCTTATACTGGTTTCATGTGCATGAGTCAACGATGGCTCCCTGGTATTAATGTGCAGCCACATCAGGCTTGGCAATAACTTTGCTGCTGAGCTAACCAGAAAAATAATTGCTAAGCAGCCGAAATGAAAATAAAATGAAGTCCCCATGTTAACCAAATACTGTCGTTTCTGCTTCCCCGTGCTTTCTTACAGTTACACATGGTTGATTTATAGACTTGCTTGTAATTAACAGTGAGCCAGCTCCTCTGCTTTCTGAATAGTCCTCATTGAATCGATTACTCTGAGCAGCTGATCAACAGAGCACTTTCAGGAAAAGTTTTCACTGGGAGCAGTTGGCGCCTGGAGAGTTTGAACTGAGTGAACGTTGGAGCACTGGAGAGGACAATTTAGAAGTTGACACAGGGTGCTTTTTATATACAACAAGTTATCTGATTGGACAATCCCAGGTTTGGACAAACATTTTTTTCATGTCTCCCAGAATAAGCCGAGTGTCCCGCTTGCGATTTCATTAACCCAGGAGGGGGTAGCTACAGTAACAGAGAAAGAATTCACTCACTCGCTGTTAAACCAACCTCTCTGGACAAAAGCATTCAATGGATTTGATCTCGTTAATAAACCCAATAAACAGATTTAATCTTAAAAAAAAAGAACCAAGGCATTTGAAATCAATATACATACAATAATATTCAGCGGGTCTGGCAGCATCTGTGGAGAGAGAAACAGAGTTAACGTTCCAGGCTTTCCTCAAAAAGGGTTCATCCTGAAAATTTAACTCTCTCCACGGATGTTGCCTGACCTGCTGAGTATTTCTAGCATCTTCTGTTTTTATTTCAGGGTTGCCGCATCCACTTTGGAATCGCCGAGTTTAAGCCACAGCTGAATACTGCCCAACTCAATCTGAGGTCGGTTTGCAGACAGCAAATTGATGTAAGATACAAACACGTGGGCTGATCAAACCTTCAAACTCTGAATGAATGGCCAGCGAGAGAAAATTGGATAAAAGCCAAAATACCGCGGATGCTGGAAATCTGAAACAAAAACAGAAAATGCTGGAAAAACTCAGCAGGTATAACAGCATCTGTGGAGAGAAAGACAGAGTTAACATTTCGAGTACGTATGACTCTTCAGAGCTAAAGAGAAGGAAAAATGTGATGAAATTTATACAGGAGGACAAAGGAGTGTTAATGGTAGTGGTACTTGTCCTGCTATTATCACATTCTGCTTTCTGACCTTAATGCTACCATCAGCACCTCCTTTAGTCAGTGCCACTACCATTAACATCCCTTTGTCCACCATATCTTTGTCAATCTCGCCTTTGCCTCCACCTATCATTGGTCTTCTACCCAATTTCATTTCTCCAACCCCCCCTTTGAACAGCATAAATGTCATCACATTTTTACTTTTCTTTAGCTCTGAAGAAGTCATACGTACTCGAAATGTCAACTCTGTCTTTCTCTCCACAGATGCTGTTAGACCCGCTGAATTTTTCCAGCATTTTCTGTTTTTCAGTTCACCCAAACTCCCCCATTCCCCGCCACCTCACTTTGTCCTCACGAAAGAAACCAAAATCTGGTCAACAGGTGATTGGAAACGCACCGTTCCACTGGTGAGACAGAAGAAATGTGAATGAAGTGAGAGATAGAGACAGGTACAGTCCAGTGAATTGTAAAGAGTCTCACTTACACAAAGGCGTGGTAGGTGAAAGCCCAGTTTCTGGGTCGCTCCAGGACATTGTACAAGAGGTTTTGCAGTCTCCTGTAACGCACGTTCCTGCGGGGACAGTAGCCTCTCCCTAACGGTTTGTCCAGCAGACTGAGGCGGCTCCCCTGCTGAGCCGGCCCGCGGTATCCAGCCCTGTCCAAGCCGCTGATCAGGAGCACTCCGTCGCGGATGTGGCCAGACTCTGCCCCGGGGCTCAGCCCCGATTCCACATCACTCATCCCCACAAACTCCACTCTGCCCCCTCCTCCCGCTGCGCTTTCCATCCAGAGGCCGCCCTCCTCGCTGGGATTCCGGGGCATGCTATCAGATGCATCGGGGCGCCGTGTGTTCAGACATTGAGCTGCCGGGGACAGGCTGGAGCAGCCAGTCCGGCTCTGCACCCCCCCTCCCTCTGTCTGTCTAATCCCTTCCCTCAGGTTCCGGGAGGGCACCCAGCCCCTTTAGCCGGTAAATAGTCTTGTTATCCGGATCAAACAAAGTCTTGGAGCGGCTGCAAAGCCGGGGTTGAATCTTGGAGAGTTGGCAGGCACGGTAAAGTTAGCTGGTTGCCTGGCTTTGCCTAACCCTGGAACTGTCCTCCGGCTCCCACTGACAATGAATGGGGGCTGCGTCCTCTTCTCCTCCTGCAGTCTGCAGCCTGAGCACCAGACTGCCCGCTACCCCTACAGCCTCTCAGCTCCCGGTGGGCGCTCAGTGGGGTGCCACAGCGCGGGTGATATGCTCCTGCTTTAGCCGCTACCCATCCCTCCACAGCCACCATTCCTCCGATTCTCCCACAACTTCAACTTCACGGGCTGGTCCCGTCTTGAGAAAAGGGCTCTTCGAACGGGATGCAGCAGTCCCGGGGCCCGGAACCCCGGGGACGGAGAGAAGTTTGGCGTGACACACCGGCAGGATCACGGACTCTGAGCGATTTCGGACAGAGCAGGAATATAAATATTTAAAAAATCACATCTTCCAATTCAGCGGCGTGAACAGGAACTGGTCGGAACAGGAATGCGAGAGAGCCGCTTCCCAAAGGCTGGAGTGTTCGGGCTTGAACACAGCAACTGGCAGCTGAAAGACTCCCCCTGTGACAGGTGCTGAAAGCTCCAGTATTCCGGTCTCCGGATTATTCACACAACAATCCCAACAAATGAAGCAATATGAGACAGCAACGCTTCACTGGGGCCATCCAGACTCTCCCCACATCTAATTCAATGGTCTGCTCCCGGTGCAAATTCCAAACTCCTTTCGCGTTCCCTCCCAGTCCGATGTTGTCCCGTTTTGGACTGGAAACTCAGGAATAGCAGGAGGCCATTCAGCCCGTCTAATTCCGCTCCGCCATTCCATCAGATCGCGGCTGGTTTATACCTCGCTGAATCGGGAGCGCTTGTGCACAAAAATTGTTAAACGTATCGATGTAATTCATCAGCAAAGCAGTTATGTATATGTAATGGCATTTCATCATATCCTTACTACCATTTAATATCACAATTGTAAAACTGGATTCATTAATTAATTGTCCCCTCTTGCAATAGTGAGTTATATGCAACAACCGTACGATAAATAAAGGATTATCTTTTGACTAATACATGCTAGAAATTGAGCAAATATCCCCTTTATGTAACAGGTATAAATTTATAATCGTCATTTTCTGCAGACCTATGTTTTCCGAAATGTTTTAAGGGAACTACAAACACATTCTGTGCGGCCAATAAACTGTATTTCTCCTAATCTAGTGAAAGTCATTGTAAACAATGAACTCTAATAATTTTATGCTGCAGCTGTATGTGTGGGCTCACTGAACAGTCCCATTCATCCAAAATTTTCGGTTTAAATCCAGTTTACCTGGTCCAGACTGGGAAGGAATCGAGATCACCGCGACATCTCGTGGTGAGACTCAGTTATTCCAATCACTCTACTGCAAGGTGCGATTCAGGGGGGCTCATTTTAACCCGCCCAGTTCTCAGTTATTAGCTGGACTGTTTGATTATATATTTAAAAGTCATTGAGGACAGCACCTGATAGACTTGGACACACACTCATTCCTGTTAAGTTTCAATGGTGAGAGGTGACACCAGGATGACCTGTTAGATATAAGAAAGTCTTAGTGCCCTCAACTAGTTACCAGATTCTCTTAACTTTCCTTTTCTCTCACCAGCGCCCTCTGTTAACGAACTATTATACATCCTCACCCTCACTTTTCTCTTCCTCATTCAAACTTCTGATTTGTCTCCTCTTACTTTCTAGCTTTCCAACTTACACCAGTGAGGACTACACATTTATTAAAATAAGATTTTACAGATAGATGTAAATTAACAAAATATACCAGAATACTGTTTTGATAATACCAATAAGTTACAAATATGGTTTTAGGAAGATTCAATTAATGAAGGGCACCCTAACTTGCAACATTCAGGTTACATCACATAACATTTGGGAACACAAAGATTTATGATTGAACAGCCGAAAGAATATGGAAATCCAGCAACATAAATCCTGCCATCCCAATGATCAAAAATAATTGTTTCTCAGAAAGGCTCAAAGATAAATGGTACACACTGAGTGTAAAAGGGGACACTGTTCCTGATGGATGCAGGGGGTTGATAGGAATGTGGGTATCAACCTGGCCAGCATTTTTACATATCTCTAATTGCCCTTGAGAAGGTAGTGGTGTGTCACCTCTTTGAAGTGCGTCAGTTGGTGTAGTGAAGGTAATCTCGTAGTGCTATTAGGTTAACAAGTTTTACCACTTTGATCCAACCACGATGAAGGAATGGCAATATATTTCCAAATCAGGACAGTGTATGACTTGCAGCTGGTGGTGTTCCCATGTGTTTGCTGCCCTTCTAGGTGGTAGATGTTGTAGATTTGGAAGATGCTGTTGAAGAAGCCTTGGCGAGTTGCTGCAGTGCATCTTGCAGCTAGGTCACACTGGTGGTTGAGGGAGTGAATATTGAGGTAATGGATAGGGTGACATTCAAGCAGGTTGCTTTCTCCCAGACGTTGAGCTTCTTGAGTGTTGTGGGAGCTGCACTCATCCAGGCAAGTGGTGAGTATTCCATCACACTCCTGACTTGTGCCTTGTAGATGGTGGACAGGCTCTTGTTGGTGCATTATTTGTATGGGCTGGTCCAGTTCAGTTTCTGGTCAATGGTAATCCTAAGGATGTTGATGGTGGGAAATTCAGTGATGGTAATCTCATTGAAAATCAAAGGTAGGTCTTTATACTCTCTTGTTGGAAATGGTCATTGCCTGGCACAAATATTACTTGTCACTTATCAGCCCAAATTGGAATATTGTCCAGGTCTTGCTGCATATGGACACAGACTGCATTATTATATGATGAGTCGCTAGTGGAACTGAACACTGTGGGATCATCAGTGAATATCCCCACCTCTGACCTTACGATGAGGGAAGGCCATTGATGCAGCAGCTGGAGATGGGTGGACCTAGGATACTACCTGAGGAACTCCTTCAGCGATATCCAGGGGTTCATGGTGCCTGCTGGGAGTGTATTCTAGCAGATTGTGCTAATGATGCAAGCTGTGAGTATATTCCAGGCAATTGGTCTGTCAACATTATTACAATCTCTGGATTTCCTTGTAAACACTATTACTATGTCTGGATTTCCCTGTAAACATTATTACTATGTCTGGATTTCCCTGTAAACATTATTACCATCTCTGGATCTTTGTGAACTCTCAGACTTCAAAATGTCCTTACAAACTTTGTCGCACTAAACTGACACTTGTGATTAATTACAGGCTCAAGAATGTCCTGCAAAAACTGTCATCCACATGCAATCTTAGGAGCCTCATGTAAATAGTGACAACTTCACTTGTAAATACAATGAAACACCATGGACACTGTAAAAACAGGCACCTTTGATGTACCCTGCAAATTCAGCCTCGGTCCCAGGGAACAAATGCAAATCAATTTCATGCCCAAAATTCCATCAATATATGTCACATCGCTGGTACCTCATTTAATGTTGAAGTGAACTACACAGACTTACCAGAAACTTAAACACAACAGCAGATAATGTGTGACAGTAAATGACATGAACAGTAATCAAGTGAAACATTATTCTATAGGAGTAATTGCTGAATTTGTAATTAATTAATTAATAATCACTTACTTACCAGTGATTGTGGGACAGGGAATGACAAAAACAGTAGAACAATGGAAAGTGGTTTATAGAATTAATAGTTGAACTTGGGGGTTGCAAATTTCCATTGTGAGGCACTGTATTTTCAGTACTATGGGTGTTGGTTCAAGTCCAAAATGGTGTCCATACACATACACTTTTGATGCCAAATGTCATTTGGGTACGGGCGTTAGCTCACTCACAAACATTGCGCACTGAAAGTATGCAGAGAACGTGATGTCATTCAGTGTGTAACGCTGATTTGACACCCACAGTGCCATTCAACTGGCATGGTCCATTTAATATGCTCTCACAAGAACCCCCAACTAGTGCTATTTAAAAGAATCATCAATTACTTTCAGTTTAGTCGTTGATTGATTTCTACTGGCCTGTATTACTAGCTAAAGTTGCTAAAACCTACAGGGAGCTGTGAGGCATATGTGGAAGGGTTTCTTCTGACTTGAAGGGTCTCCTCAGTCCAGCTGCTCCTAGACAAGTGTCCAATGGCTTGTGATCACCTTCTGCATGAGGCAGACAGTGGACAGAGGCAACAGAGGAAGACAAGCTGCTTAACAAATAAGGAAGGGGAGTGGGAGGGGGAGAAAGTCTCTCAGCAAAGGCCATATCCACCCAGGTCTTCAGGGAACAATTCTCCTACCTCAATGAAGAACAGTGTGTCAGATATCTCTGCTTCACCAAGGGGATTCCCACTGAAATCTAACACCAGTACAGCCTGAACAGCAGTCTCGGAGCAGGGTGAGGACAGCATTGCCAGTGGCCATGGAGGTCACGATGACGATGATCTATTGTGCATTGAGCTCCATCCATTGGAGCAGATGAAATTTGAACATCCCCTGTTTTACCATTTACTGTTGCATAACAGAACTCACTGCACTCTGAATACAAGGGCTGCTGAATACAGTGTATTTCATTTTATCTTGCCAGAGAGCAGCAGGTGAAGCAAGCACATTACTTTGTGAGGATCTCAAGCTTTCCCATGAGGTGGAAGGAACTATTGACTGCACACAGCTCGCTCTGCAGGTGCCGCATGTCAAGTCTGAGATGTGCCACTCCCTCAATGTCCAGTTGCTGTGTGACCATACGTAGCCTCTCATGCAGGGCAGTGCCCAATATCCTGGTGACACTCATGATACTTTCAGTCTGTGGTCATTTGTTGTACCATCTGCAGTTGAGAAACCATGACAAATCAGAAGGTGGCAACTTGGTGACGAGGACTATCCACTGACCACATGGCTGGTGACTCCAGAGCACAACACACACACATATGGGCAGCTGCCACATAAATATGATCAAATGGACCACTAGCATGCTTAAACAGCATTTCCATTGTCTGAGACACACTGGAGGAGCCCTGCTGTGTGTGTCACAATTTGTCATGGTCTGCTGCCTGCTGCACAGCCTTGCCATCTTGAGGCAAGTGTCCTTGTCACTAAACATGCGGGAGGGAGCTGAGGAGGAAGGGAAGAACCTACCAACACATTCATTTCTAGCTAGGCTGTCCTTGATTGACTCATCTGATTGTGGTACCAGTCACTCCAATTCCTCATTCACCGATAGTCCCACAACTCCCCTTTCCATCCCTCTGTTACTGACCATCACAATGTCCTCTTGGCCACAATGCTAAAATAAAAATGTTACGACATTCAAATATTCTGAACCAACTTCATCAATCAAACCAACTAATTGTCTGCACAAAGGTCAACCAAGTGCATAACCTTGTGCATTCCCTTAGTCCCTATCCTACTGCCCCTGTACAGTGTTCCCACAGTGGCTGCAGCATGACTGGTGGGAGGCTGCTGAGCTTCAATGGGAAGACTCTTATTTCGAACAGGGGAGAGAGGCAAACTGAACTCCTTTATTTTCTCACTGTCTGTCTGTAAGCAGAGGTGTTTTAATATTTGAAGTAGGCTGTGGTGTTTTTCCCCAAACCCTTGGTTTGTGAGGTCAATTTTTAAAATGGCTTTAGCAAACTCTCTTTAGAGTTGAATCATAAATATTGTTTATTCATACCTTCAAACCCAGGGAATGTTCACAACTTCACACAGACACAAGCATACAATAAGAAGATAGGAAAGAGGAGATTTTGCAATCATGCGCAACTTAAAAGAGAAAAAACCACAGATATAGATATCAGTTCATGTGATTGCTAGAGTCCAGAAAGTCAGAGTCCAGTGAGATTCCTTCATGGACAGGTTAAAGTTCAGATGAAGCAGGAGTTGCAGGATTCCTTTAAAGTTGATGGTGACGCAGCAAGATCAGGTTGGTACACAGAGACTTGGTCTGTTTAGCAGACAATGGCAGGAATCTTCCAGAGAACAGGCTTCTTAGAGACATGACACTGTAAATGGCTTTGGAGGATGACCTCGAATAGCCCTAAGCCTAGAAGGCCCGGCTATGGACTGCACCATCTTGGCATGGGTGACAGCAGTCTAGGATGGCTGGCCAATGGGCAACATCAAGGGCACTGGTGGACTGGCAATGCTGGGAGCATAACATTTCTTGTGCCCACTGCTATTTCCTCATCTAAGTAGTCCCAACAATGGCCTGAACTCTATTCTTGTCTCTTTACTCTTGTTTTTGAGTCACAATGCCTGACAGCCTGTAAGTCTACCCACGCAAGGCCAGCTGCTCTGTCCCTTGCATTCAGGTGTTAAATCCGGCACCTGACCTTCAAAAGACTCAGGACCCCCTGTTGCGATGGTAATCAGGCCACACAGGCTTATCTTTGGACAAAACTAGTAGTAGGTCACATGTCCCTATTCATTACTCCGTTGTAAGAATTAAAGGTACCAGCACAGGTATGAGCGTCAGTTGGCTAAGATAGATTGGGGAACTTCATTAAAAGGCGGATAGACAATGGCTAATATTTAAGGAATGAATGTACACATTGCAACAGCTATATATTCCTTTCAGGTACAAAAAACACAACAGGAAAAGTGGCCCAACCATGGCTAATAAAAGAAATGAAGGATAGTATTAGATGCAAAGAGGAGTCATATAAAGTTGCAAGTAAAAGTAGCAAGTCTGAGGATTGAGACCAGTTTAGAATTCAGCCAAGGAGGACCAAGAGATTGATTAAGAGAAGAAAAATAGAATATGAAAGTAAACTTGCAAGGAACATAAAAGAGGACTGTTTAAGCTTCTATAAGTATATAAGAAGAAAAAGACTAGTGGAGACAAATATAGGTCCCTTATAGTCTGAAACAGGAGAATTTATAATACAGAACAAGGATATGGCAGGGCAATTAAACAACTATTTTAGTTCTGTCTTCACGGAGCAAGGCACAAATAACTTTCCAGAAATACTAGGGAACCAAAGATCTAGTGAGAAGGAGGAATTGAAGGAAATTAGTATTACTAAAAAAAAGTACTGGAGAAATTAATGGACTGAAAGCCAATAAATCCCCATAGCCTGATAATTTATATCCCAGGCTACTAAAGGAGGTGGCCATGGAAATAATGGATGCATTGGTCGTCATCTTTCAAAATTTTGTAGATTCTGGAACAGTCCTGGAATGTTGGAGGGTGGCAAATGTAACTGCACTATTTAAAAAAGGGGGAGGGAAAAAACAGGGAATTACAGACCAGTTAACCTAACATTAGTGGTAGGGAAAAAGCTAGAGTCTATTATAAAGGATGTGATAACGGGACACAGAAAATATCAACGGGATTAGACAAAGTTAATATGGATTTATGAAAGGAAAATCATGTTTGACAAATAAACTGGAGTTTTTTGAGGACATAACTATCTGAATAGATAAGAGAGAACCAATGGATGTGGCGTATTTGGATTTTCAGAAAGCTTTTGATAAAGTTCCACTTAAGAGGTTAGTGTGTAAAATTAAAGCACATGGTACTGGGGGTAATACATTGGTATGGATTGAGAATTGGTTAGCAGACAGGAAACAGAGAGTAGGAATAAACGGGCCTTTTTTGGAATGGCATGTGGTGACTAGTGGGGTACCGCAGGGATCAGTGCTTGGGCCCCAGCTATTCACAACATATTATCAATGATTTGGATGAGGGAACCAAATGTAATATTTCCAAGTTTGCTGATGGTACAAAACTAGGTGGGATTGTGAGTGGTGAAGAGGATGTTAAGGGGCTTCAAGGCAGTTTAGGCAGGTTGAGTGAGTGGGCAGATGTAGTATAACATGGACAAGTGTGAAGTTATCCACTTTGGTAGGAAAATCAGAATAGCAGAGTATTATTTAAATAGTGATAGATTGGGAAATGTAATGTACAAAGGGACCTGGGTGTCCTTGTACACCAATCACTGAAAGCAAGCATGCGGGTGCAGCAAGCAGTTAAGAAGGCAAATGGTATGTTGGCCTTCATTGTGCGAGGACTTGAATACAGGAGCAAGAATGTCTTACTCCAGCTGAACACTTAGAGTATTGTGTGTAGCTTTGGTCATCTTATCTAAGAAAGGATATACTTGCCATAGAGGGTGTGCAGCGAAAGTCCCCTGACTGATTCCTGGGATGGCAGTATTATCGTATGAGGAGAGATTGGGCTGACTAGGCCTTTATTCACTGGAGTTTAGAAGAATGAGAGGAGATCTCATGAAACATATAAAATTCTGACAGGGCTGGACAGACTGGATGCAGGGATGATGTTTCCTCTGGCTGGGGGGTTTAGAACAAGGGGTCACAGTCTCAGGATACAGGGTAGACCATTCAGGACTGAGACAAGGAGAAACTTCTTCACTCAGAGGTTGGTGAACCTGTGGAATTCTCTACCACAGAAGGCTGTGGAGGCCAAGTCACCGAATATTTTTATGAATGAAATAGATTTCTAGACACAAAAGGCATCAAGGGGTATGGGGAGAGAGCGGGAGTATGGCATTGAGATAGAGGATCAGCCATGATCATATTGAATGGCAGAGCAGGCTCGGGGGGCCAAATTACCTACTCCTGCTTCTATATTTCTATGTTTCTTAAGAGACAGTTTAAAATATAACCATTTTATAACGTTGGTGGTCATAACAACCTCTCACCACTGTCACTACCAGTGACAGCGGTAAGAGGCTGTTATGACCACCAAGCAGCCCATTTCATGTGGTGAGGCTGCTAGGCATGCTCTTGTGCCCTGACTACGTGCTCCCTGTGCCCCACGGAGAGCACCACCTGGAGCAAGGACAGTTTGCTGGACTGCTGTGAGACCCTGCAAACCCATTTGTGCTGGAATATTGCAAATGCACTGTTTCGGTCTATCATACATGATTCTGGTGATTGTTGCAACATTCCAATCTATTGTTCTCAGGGGCTGAATTTTCCCCCCATTGGGGAGGGGTTGTATGGGGGTGGGCAGGAGCGAGCATGAACCTGATCCGTGCCTCCGATCGGGTCCGCATCGCCATTTTATGTTGGCCCACCCACCTGGAAGTTCTGTGCACTCCCTGTGCGGGCGGTATGGGGGGGTGGGGATTCCCTGAGTCAGGGCCATGCGTGAAAGAGCGCAGAAACCTCCCTGAGGCACTCCTCAGTGTAAGGTTTGAAAATTAAAATAAAGGCAGAAAAAAACTTTTAAAACATGTCCCCTCTTGTGACAGTATGACATGAGCTGGGACATGTCAATGAATTTCTAAAATAATTTTAATTGATTTTTAAAACACTTCATGAAGCCTCATCCTGGCTGTGGATGAGGTTTCAAGACAAATGCAAAGGCATCCTGGGGTCTTCGCCTGTCCGCCAAACTTAAGGTTGGAAGGGCAGCTCATTTAACTGTTTTAATTAGTTTCCAACGGGCCTTAACAGGCCTTTGACAGTTCGGTGGGCGCGCAGGCAAGTCGGCTGCGCGCCCACTGAACTGAAAATCTAAATGACCCGTAGTGATGTCAGGACACCCGCCCAACATCAGCGCGCATCATTTTATGCGTCGGTGAGTGGAGCCCACCCCCACTCGCCAATGGAAAAATTCTTCCCAGATATTTTAACATTCCAATTGATTGTTCTTAGATTTGGTCTATTCTCCTCCTTTCTGTAGGCACTATGGGATAACACGTTGATATTAGTTTATTAATAGCAGATGGAGAAGCTCCAGTGGCCACAATTAGGACCGGTAGAAACTGACATTAATTACATACACTGAGCAAGCAGATTCGGTTAAGTTAAATCCAATTCTTTTTATATCAATACACATATTTAATCAAATATTACATGGATGGAAAGCTGAAAGCCCAGTATAATATATTAATAAATATTTGGAACCAAAACTTTGAGATCCACAGTTGAAAAGCAATGATGTGAAGTGAGAGCAGCTTCATTTAAATTTTGCAGATTATTTACGCGTAGAATACTTTAATTTCACAGAGCTTTTACTCGCATCTCCAGGATGAGATTTACAATCAGAGATGGAAACTGAACCATTCTATTAGTCAGTTTGGAGTCCAGCTTGCCAATGTTGGTGAATAACTCATCAAGTTTGACCAATCTATGGAGCCCTTTATAAATATTGCTGTAGTCTCTGGAATCTTCATCATCTAAGAGATTTCCTGACACAATCAATAGAGTGTTTAAATGTCACTGCATTATACCCTCGTGAATAGTGAATCACACCCACAGAAGCCTGCAAATGACATCATCTAGGCCTACAGTCCTACATAACCCAATAAATGTTGACTTACACTCACAGATGCCTGAAATTGTTTGTGGCCTGCTGTATTGTGTACTCCTTTCCATATTAACCCCCTTTCAAAGACCAAATCTGTATACTGACAGTGTAGGGATTCCTTGGATGCCTTTGTTTCTTAGTACTCCACTATGTATTGACTTACCTTGTTTAGACATCTGTAAATATTAACACTGTCTAGGGTCTCCAGGAATGTCTGCTGACATTAGTACCCCTTTATATATTGACTCACATTAACAGATCATGTAATACTGACACAGAGTGGCAAATCCATGATTATCAATAGTCCTTGCTACACTTTTATATATTGACTACAGTCCCTCAGAATACTGCACACTCTGAAGCCGACTGGGGCTCCTAAATGTCTAATATCCTTGGTAACATTTTAAATATTGACCCACTCATACAGAACCTTATAAATACTGACACATTCAAGGTGCCTCTTAATTCTCTGTTTCTTGGTGCCTTTTTATATATTCTATCAGTCTAGCTGGTGGGGGGTGCGCATGGGGGAGTGTTGGTTATCTCAGCTGGCTGGATAGCTAGAGTGTGATGCAGAATGGCACAAGCAGCGTGGATTCAATTTCCATACTGGCTGTGGTAGTTCACGGAGGCCCTGCTTCCTCACCTTGCCCCACACATGTGGAGGGTCGCCCCTCAAGCTACAATTAGCCAAAAATGTCTCTCTGATGGAGAGAGATGCCTATGATCATTTGGGACTCTGGAAAGATGTGTGCATCAGTCAGGCCAGGTAATGAAGTAAGGAACAGTGGAGCTGAGCCTTTACGCTCTTAAACGTTTAATTAGAAAGGCACACATTGCATGTTGGGCAACTCGAACCCTGCTTCTGGTCTGCTGTTACATGTCTGAGCACATGTGTGTCCTCAGTTAATACCCACTACCTGAATAAAATTAGTATACAATTAACAGATTCCCTTCTCTTTTCAAATGAAATAAAAATTAAAATTTATGGGCAGAATTTTCAGGTCGTTGGGCAGATATGGGAGCGGGCCTGGGAGCGGCTGGGAAATGGCCTGCTGCCCACGATTGGCCCCCAACTGCAATTTCACACTGGCTGGCCAATTAATGGCTGAGGAGCTCAGTGCTGATGGGGTGGGGGTGGGAGGAAGGCGAGCGCTGAAGTCAGCGCAAACGCGGGGGAGCGTTGAATGAAAATTCCCTGAAGGCAGAGAGCTGCCTCAGGGAGCTGAAGAATTTAAAACCATCAAATAAAGATTTCAAGATGCAGAAAAAAATGTCCACACAACGGAGTCACTCACCTAAGCATATAGATTATAAAAACCCTGCCCAAACATTTTTATGTTTTTTAATTAATATATGAAACCTCATCCTGCCGACTCTCGTGCGCACCAGCTGAGCGAAATATCACACCAGTGAGCAATGATGTCGGGGCACTCGATTGACGTCATCGCGCAGTATTTTATGCCTGATTGGGTCAGGCAACCACCCGCCTGTGGGACTTTCTGCCCTATGTGAACCAAACTTAAAAATAAAAACTCCATGCTCTACAAAATACTAGATTGAGAGAAACCCCTCTTCCAGAACTCCTAATAATTTCCCCACACATGTACTTTTAATAAAATAGCATGCCAGTTGATGACTTGCATTCAGCATTTGTTTCAAGACAACATGGTCCATCCGTAGCCTTTTCTCATTCTTCGTAAAAAGTACATTGTTCCACAATGAATGAATATCTACATAACATTCAATAGGTATCCTCTCTACAGTACACCCATTTTATACACTGCCATTTAAAATATTTGCTAAATAGAATCCCACATCCATTGACTCCACAAGACCCAGTGTTTTAGCAGCTGAACTACTTTGAACAACGCATTTTATTTTTTGCTTCCAAACTAAAAGACATCAATTCCCATTTCCATAAGAGATATAGTGAAACCAATTCACTAGGATGCCCATCAGATAAATTAGAATGTGATGCATCATTAAAAATAAGTACCATTATGTTCTTTGGGTCACCTATGGGTGGCACCTGATGTACACATTTTTGCAAATGTAATTTTTGTAATTACTTCTTGCCCTTAAAACATCCTGTAGTTTGAGGTATTTCACTCTCTATATGATTGTTAATTTAAAGTTATGCCAGACCATTGTTTAATGTCTAGCCAATATATTTAAATCTTAAATCTAATCTTAAATTCTATTCAAATCTTATTTCTAACACATTTCTCAAATTCTGTAGTACAACCCCATAAAATATCATCAACATGGATCACACAATTGCCTAAAGTTTTCCTTCATGATTCCAGTTAAACATTGTAGGATCTATAGCTTAACTACTACAATTAATGATTAGCATTTGTTCATTGAGCCGGCAAAACATAATAAGTACTGGCGATGGAGTTGAAGCAACATTCCTACTTGATCTACTTCTGGACTCCAGTAATCTCTGAAGTTAGAGTCTTAGAGCCAAGGGCAGGATTTTATGTCTGTCGGGTGGACTGGTTGGGAGTGCCTGCGATCAGCTGACTGCCACCATTTTACATGGGTGGGCCAATTACGGCCCGCCCAGTGTGATGCACGGCTGGTAGTGCTCTGCGTTACCTGTGCGGGCAGGGAAAGGGGGGAGAGTCGGGGCCTGCGCTCTTTCGCAAAGGAGCGCAGAAATCACCTTGAGGCATGGAGCCGCCTCAAGGAGATTAAGTTTATATGGAATGTTTTAAATAAAGAAAGATAAAAATTATTCAGTAATGTTCCCTCATGTGACAGTGTTACATGAACTGGGAATGTTTATGAACTGTGAAAAAATCTTATTTATTTAATAAAACATTCATGAAACCTCATCCCGCCGGTGGATGAGGTTTCCCAAAAAACATGAAGGCCACTTGGGCTCTTCACCTGCCCACCAACCTTAAGGTTGGATGGGCAGCGTTCATAATTACGTTAATTGTTTTTTTATTGGCCTTAACAGGCCTTTGACAGTTCAGCGGGCGCACAGCCGCCTCCAGCGTGTGCCTGCCGAACGAAAGATCTGAATGACGCACGGTGACATCGGGATGCATGCCCATCATTTCTCATGTCGGTGTGCCGGGCCCGCCCCTGGACGACGACGTGAAAGTTCTGGCCACAGAAACAGGCCCTTCGACCCAACGTGTCCGTGCCAGCCATCAAGCACCTATCTATTCTAATCCCATTTTCCAGCACTTGGCCCGTAGCCCTGTATGCTATGGCATTTCAAGTGCTCATTTAAATACTTCTTAAATGTTGTGAGGGTTCCTGCCTCCAACACCCCCTCAGGCAGTGTGTTCCAGATTCCAACTAACCTTTGGCTGAAAAAACCTTTCTTCAAATCCCCTCTAAACATTCTGCCCTTACCTTAAATTTATGCCCTTAGTTATTGACACTTCCTTTAAGGGGAAAAGTTTCTTCCTATCTACTGTATCTATGCCCCTCATAATTTTGTATACCTCTATCAGGCCCCCCCCTTCAGCCTTCTCTGCTCTAAGAAAAATAACCCTAGCTTATCCAGTTTCTCTTTATAGCTGAAATGCTCCAGCCCAGGCAACATCCTGTTGAATCTCCTCTGCACCCTCTCCAGTGCAATCACATTTTTCCTATAGTGTGGCAACCAGAACTGCACACAATACTCTAAATGTGGTCTAACTCGCGTTTTATGCAGCTCCAACATAACCTCCCTGCTCTTATATTCTATGCCTCAACTAATAAAGGCCAGTTTCCCATATGCCTTCTCAACCACCTTATCTATCTGTGCTGCTGCCTTCAAGGATCTATGGACATGTACACCAAGGTCCCTCCGATCCTCTGTACTTCCTAGGGCCCTATCATTCATTGTGTTTTCCCGTGTCAGTCCTCCCACAATGCATCACCTCAAATTCTCAGGATTAAATTCCATTTGCCACTGCTCTGCCCATCTTACCAGCTCATCTATATTATCCTTTATTCATTCACCAATTCCTTTCAGTGTTATTTGCCCCCCGAGAACGTCATGGTTCCAACATGAATAATAAATCTTTTCTTTCCCTCCTCGTTGCGTTGAGCAATAGAGGCATGATGCTTTACCATCATCAGATGTTTTTCCACCCCTCCTCCCCTACTCAATTTGTTTATATCTTTTGCTGAACTTTTAAGGTCAGTCAAGGAATATACCTAATGTTTTTCTGTCTTTTTTCCTCTAGATCCCAGTCTGTGCCTGTCTTACAGAAGGGGGCACATTTTCTTTCCTCTCCTTTTCTGGGTGCACATGCCGAGGCTCTCCAGTGTTTCCCTGGCTGCTCATATTTCATCTTCCTTGTCACTTAACACACCCACCATACAAATGCCATCCCCTTTTTAATGGGCAGTTTCTCCTTGAATTCCATAATCCCTCTTTCACATTGGGCAGAATCTTATGTTCGGCGAGCGGGGGACAGCGCCAACTCACCGACACATAAAATAATGCGGGGTGATGTCGGGCGTGTGTCATCATGAAAACCATGGTTGAATATCCCTCTACCAAACTTTCAGGCAGTGAATTCCAGATCATAACCACTCACTGTGGAAAACAGCTTTTCCTCATGTTGTCTTTGGTTCTTTTGCCAGTCATGTTAAAACTTTGTCCGCTCTTTCTTAACGGCTTTCTCCAATGGCATCAGTTCCTATCTAATCTGTCTAGTCCCTTCATGATTTTGAACAACTTTGTCAAATGTCCTCTGCAGGTCAGTGTATCTTTACTTCAAAAAATAACTTTAAGCAAAGTTTGACCCTATTATCCACCATGCCCTGTGAAGAACTGCAGAGAACTTAAGGTCCTTGAAGGTGGCAGGACAGGTGGTCAAGGTGGTCAAGAAATCATATGGAATGCTTTGCTTTATTGGGCAAGGTATTGAATACAAAAGCAGATCTGTGCCTCAGGGAGATTATGAAGTGCACACTCGCACACATGCGCGAAGCCCATGCTCGCCCAGCTCGCACTCCCCACCCCCCCCGCCGAACACAGGCGGCGCTCAGCACTGCCACTCACGTTTCACGCTGGGCAGGCCTTAATTGGCCCAGCAGTGCAAAATTGCCTGCCGGCCCCGATGTGGCCGGCTTTCCAACTGCCCCCACTGAACCCACCCAACATGGGTGAAATTCTGCCTATTATGTCAAAGTTTTTCATCACCCACTCATCAGGACAATCACAAGAGTACCAATGTCAGGGGAAGCAACAACTTTATACTGTATGAGAAGAGAGTGCTGATTGGTTGGCAAGTGGACTCTGATTGGTAGAAGCATTGCTATGGAGAATGCACCAGTTAATGGTGGCTGACAGTTAATTGCCAAGCTTGTTCGAAATTTAAACTAGGCAACTTGATGCTGATTGGTCAAGGAATTGCCCTGAGGAATGAACCAGTGAATGGCTACTACTTTTTTTGTTTTGCTGAAACAGATGCAGAGTGTGCACATGTTCTTTCTGTCCACAAACAACAGGGCTCTGTGTATTAATATGTGTAGCGTCCAGTACATGCAAATGTGCAACACTGCAAGCTTGACTGATAATCTTACATTGGTTATGAGGGTAATTTTTAGCACATGGAGGATTATTGAGCAAATGTTGTCCAACTACGGAATCACATCTAATGTTGGACAATGTGTTTTGAGTTCTGTAAGCACGGGCTGGTTGGGTACAGTCTGTTCCTTGTCCATTGCGAACAACGGAAGGGACATGCTATTTGACACAACCTCCAGTCTTTGGAACGTACGAATTTCAGTGCCAGTGTGATGCTAGGTATGTAGGCTGTACATCCCAAAGACTGGCGGATCATATCAAACAGCATGCCTCTTCCACTGTTCGCAATGGAGAAGGTACAGACCATGCTTGCAAAACTCAAAACACAGTGTCCAACGTTAGATGCGATTCCATGATTGGACAACATGTGCTAAATAATCTTCAGTGCACTAAAAATTACACTGACAACCAATTTAAGATTGTCAGTTGGACTCGCAGTGTGGCACATTTGCATGTACTAGAAGCTACTTATATTAATACACAGAGCACTGTTCTTTGCAGACTGAAAGAACATGTACACACATTGCGCCTGTTTCAGATAAACAAAATAAGTGATAGCCATTCGTTGGTTCATTCCTCAGGGCAATGCCTCGGCCAATCAGAGTCAAGCGGCCTGGTTTAAATTTCAAATAATGCTAGGTAGTTAACTGTCAGTCACCATTAACTGGTGCGTTCTCCATGTCAATGCCTCGATGAATCAAAGTCCATTTGCCAACTGAGCAGCACCCTCTTCTCTTAACAGTATAAAGTTGTTGCTTCCCCTGACATTGGTATTTTTGCGACTGTCCTGATGAGTGCAAAATGAGAAACTTCGACAATATGTATTTTTTAAGCAACACTCAAATCATGATAGCTCCTTTGTACTATAAAATCATTGCTTTACCTAATTTTAGCTGCAATATTTTACAGTCACAACTAAATATATTAACATGGTCAAAACCATTCAATATTCCTTTCCCATTGAATCCATTCAAAAATTAAAGTTTGATTCAGTGTCCATGACATTTTAATCTATTGTTCATCAAAAATTGTCAAAGCTCTTTAACTTATTTTCAGGATATTAAATTTAGAAAAGTTACTAAGTTATTATCCTCCTGTTGTAAGACAGAATATTTCTTCTTTGCACAATCACAAATCTGGCTACGCTCAACATTAAATTAATCACTGCTCTGCTAGACTCAGGCAGATTCCTGCACCCAGCATGGAATCATCTCATATAATATACTTTCCAGACGTAACCTAGGTTTTATAAAAGCTTGATTAAATAATCTGTTTAAAAATGTCTTTTTCTAAAAAATTCAGTGAGCTTATATGTGTGCTGTACACTTCTGAAGCATTGGACCCGAATTCGATAACTCGAATAAAATCTAAGGAGATGATTACTATATGTCAAAAACATTGTTGCTTTCCAAATGAAATATATCCTATCCTCCCAACATACCTCTTTTAAAAAATATATTCAAAACAATCCTTGTAGAAATTTGACATCTGATTATTCTCTTAATTAAATCTGATTAAATCTCTTCATCCCTTTTATTCTAAAGGGGATTTTCTTCAAATTAAAGACTTTGAATTTGAGACCGCCTTGATCTCTCCTTCCAATCACAGAATGATGGAAGCTCTGTCTTATTGAGTCTGCATCAGCTGCTTGGAAAAGAAGCTTAGTTAGTTCTACAGCGCCACCCTTTCCCCATATTCCTGGAATTTTTTCTCCTTCAATTATTTATGCAATTCTATATTGAAGGCTACAATTGAATTTATATCCATCAGGCAGGCAATTCCAAATCCTAACTACTCATTGCATAAACGGGTTCTTCCCTCATGTCACCTCTGGTTCTTTTGCCAAACATCTTACATCTGTGTCCTCTCATTATCGACACTTTAGCCATTGGAAGCAGTTTTTCTTCATTTACTCTATCTAAACCCTTCATGACTTTAAGCACCCTATCAAATCTTTTCTTAGCCTTCCCTGTTCTAAAGCGGAACAATCTCAGCCTCTCTAGTCTATCCACCCAGCAATAAGCCATCATCCCTGGAACTGTTCTAGTAAATCACTTCTGTACCTTCTTCAAAGCCTTCATGTACTTCCTAAAGCGTGGTGCCCAGAATTGGACACATGTCGCTAGTTGGGTCCAAACTTGTGCCTCATACTTTGTGCTTTTGTACTCAATGCCTCCATGTATCAAACCCAGGACCCCAAATGCTTTTTGTCATGAGCATATTGAACTTTTTGAGAAAGACATGTGTTTTTAAAAAGGACATACAAGCAAAATCTGGCTGAGGCTGTAAAGCAACCACTTGCTGGAAAATTTCTATGTGGATTACACTTGACCGGCTAGTCCAGAGAACATGGAATGTCGCACCTAAAAGGTATCAAGGCCTACTTCAGACAGAGACACTTGAAAGGGAGAGATGCAATGCAAAAGGCTGAACTCTAATCTCCTGTGGTTACAGAGACAACAGAGGCTGATTACCACATCTCATCAGAAACCATTTCCTATTGAGTTACACCTCAGAATGTGTAAATGGTCTGAGTTGAAAGAAAGCAGATTCTGGATGAAAGACATATTTGTTTCTTCCCTTCCAGGAATACACAAGAAAAGGGGTTAAAAAGCCAGTTGCAAACCTGGTCCGTGTGTACTAGTTCTGGTGTTCTAGCTCTGGTGTGCTAGTGTGTACTGTGAAAGTCACAGCTGAAGAACATCAACTAGGCATTCCTGCAGCTTTCAGGTAAAAAAAAACCTATATTTTATCCATTGCTGGAAGCAAGCCACAAGTCAGCAAAGCCACAGTCAAAAAGGAAACCAAACAACTCCTTCAGCTAACCTGCAGAACTAAGTGTCTCCAAACCAACTGCTCAACTGCCAAGGTCAACTCTACCGGAATCACACAACTTCACAGCTGCAACCTTTCACCATTTATTCCTAATGGACAAGCCAAAGACTGATTCATATTTTTTAACTTTTATTTTTCAACTCAACTTCTCATTTATAATCTATATATGTGTGTGTGTGTTTGTGTGTGTGTGTGTGTTGCATTTTTATTGTTTTTTCTCATTTTTTTAAATAACTAATAAACTTACTCTTTCTTTGATTCAAGAAAATCTAGTTAAACTGGTTCCTTCTAAAACATAAATATATTTGGACTGGGAAAGGGTATCCATGAGGGAAGGTATTTTTAAGTTAGCCTTGTTGCGACCAGTTGAGGGGGTTGAATAAAGAAGGGGAACCAGTTCATCCCTCCCTACCTGGGAGCATAATAATTTGGGTTATCTTGTCCGGGATCATAACAAACTGGAGAACCATGCCACGGGACCAATCATAACAAATTGACAAAACAAAGGAATTAGAGTGGAGAAAGTAAATTGTTTCTTTGAAACCAATTTTAAAAACTGCAAAAAGATTTTTTTGAGTTTGTTCTACTAAATTGTCGATATGTCCACATTTGAAGCCAATGCTTTTCTGGGAGAATTAGGGAAGTTACTTTTGGGGATATAAAAGTTCTGTTCCCCGAAGAGTTAAAAGATTTAGTGAGGCACTTGGGATTAGAATTTTGCCCGAAAGCCAGAAAACCCGAAATTTTAAAAGGGGTGGCCAACAGTGTACAGGTAGAAATTGAGGACGATGAAACAGATAGAGTAGCAGTAGAGAGATTAAAATTGGAGCACAAATTAGAATTTCAGGAAAGAGAAAAGGAAAGGGAAAGAGAAAGGGAGAAAGAGTAAAGACAGGAAAGGGCACGGAGAGAAGAGAGAGAATTTCATGACAGAGAGAAAGAAAGGGATTTTAAACAAAACAGCTCGAGCTGAAGGGCAGGTATCCTACAGTGACCCCTGAAGCCACAACTAGCTCAAACGTAAGGGTTGAGGCAATCTGGTTTGTTCATTTAATCCCTAAGTTTGATGAAGCAGAGGGAAGCCTTCTTTATCTCCTTCATATGGTTAGCACAACAGGTAGTGGCCAATCCAACATTGGTCCTTATTACTGCAAAATAAACTTTCAGGAAAAGCTCACAAGGTTTACTCCATCTTGCCTGAGGAAAGTGTCACTGACTGTGAGGCAGTAAAAAGGGTTATTTTAAGTGCATACCAGTTAGTGCCAGAGGGTGTACCATCAGAAATTCTGTAGCCTCAGGAAACGGCTTGACCAGATGTAACTGGAATTTGAAAGGCTTAGGCAACTTGCTTTTGACTAGCGGGTGTGGGCACTTAAAACATAAGCCAGTTACGAAAAACCTCTGTGAAATAATTCTCCTTGAGGAGTTTAAAAAATCCATACCCTTCCCAGTAAAAACACACCTCGAGGAACAGGAGGTAACAGGGGCCAGGCTGGCAGCCACACTGGCTGATGATTTTGAGCTGAGTCACAAACCCTTGTCCCAGAAGAGACCCTTCCCTAGTCACCCCTGACCAACTGGAAAGGATAGAGGTGGAGAGGGTGATAGGGAACTTAGCACCCATGGGAGAGAGAGAAATGCTGGGGCTCTCCTCAGGACAGAAAGAGTGGTGCTGAGCTGAAAAGTCAGGCCAAGAAGACAGTTTAAACTGCCGAGAGGTAGAACACCTCCGGGCCAATTGCTGGAGGTTACAGGAAAAAACAATGGGATTTATCGGGACATATACCTCCCGTGCAGAGAATGGGAGTCAGTCAGAGAGCATAGCAGACCAGGCTATGGCTCTGACTGCAGCTGCGAGCCCTTGTAGTTGCACTCCTGAGATTGTGGATGAGGTTAAACAAATCCTTCAGAGTTACAAGGGTTTTGTATCCAAAGGAAAGGTGGCCACATTTCCCCAGGGTGAGGGAGTAAGCCTGTAGTGATACTGAGGGATTCAGGGGCAAGCCAGACTCTACTGCTGTCCACTGAATCTTCGCGAATGTCACTGTATACCTCCACTTCACAAATATAAAAGTGTTTGAAAAAAAATCCATATCCATTTAGGAAAATTGCTCCTGAGACTAAATGCTTCCAAAACTGTTAATAAAACTCATGAAAGGCCCTATTGAAACCTTCCTGTTCATCTATATTTAGCACATCAACTCGACCCTCCCCAATCTCCTCCATGAACTTGAACGCATCTTGGATTGAGACCATTGATACTGCCATGTCCCGATCAATTATTCCATGGGACTGAGAGAGAAAAGCTACCTTAATATCATCACCTTCAGAAGAATTCCCATAATCTTCACCAGATATTTATAATTCGTGTTTAATATTGTTAAAATCGTAAGGAAGAATCTGACTCTAAACTAAAATAGGAGGTGAAATCGAATTATAATGTCTGAAAGTGCATTCTAGATCAGTTTCATTTCATCTTTAACCAATCTTTCAATCAGTATCCATGGAGATTTCAGCACCTTCTTCAGCTCTTCCCTGAATTTCCTCTGGGTATCTGCATAAATACAAGTGTTTGTGCAGGAACTCAGATACTTCATTATAGCTCTGGTTTCAGTGGCTATATATGCAGGGTTTGTTTGGTCACCTCGATAGTAGTTTGTGCTTATCAGTCTAGTAGTTACAAAGCTCACACTGGATGTCAGCCACAACTGTATAAAACTGCCTGAGATAGTGAAGAGTAAAATGATGGATTTCCTTCGGTTCTCCATCTCTGAATCACTCTGATTCTCACTGCTGTGACCCTGGAGTCTCCTACGGGCTCGACTGGCTACTAAAATATGTCTGACTGCCAAAGTATTAAATAGGACGAGTAAAACAAATGGGAGCCAAACACGCCAGATGCTGTGAAACAAAGAGTACATCACACCGAAAGGTGAGGAAAAAATAGCCAGGTTAGCCCGACAGCCCCACCATAATTTGTTAATGATCTGTTCAGGTTCATATGCAAACCAAACAGGGATGTTCTTTATACAGATGAGGATAGAGAACATTGTTATAACCAGAGCCGCAGTTCTCTCTGTGCAGTATTTTGTTTTAAACTTCTGGAAGCAGATAATGATGGAACTGTCAAATGTGAAGGTGACAGTAAACCAAACAGACAAATTGAGGGTGACAACAGCCATATAAAGAATGAATGTACACACAGGAGTGCGGGACAGGAAAGAAATTGGATAATGATAACCAAAAATATGATCAAGACCAGTAAATCTGCTGTGCCATGGCCACCATATAGACAGAGATACATTTGGAAAGGCCTCAGTTCCCTTGGGTTAGAATCACAATCGTCATTAAGTTCGCTGTAAGAAAGAGAAAGGAGAGAACATAAGCTTCACTATCAACTTTATATATATGGAGATTCTGGTTGAGAGCATTTTACCCTATTTAGCTTGACTATCAACACAGAACCATATGAGACAGGGTTAGTATTGGAGACATTGACCTGGATTTTCCGGCCCCATCATGGGCAGGACCCCCCCCACGGGCGAGGCGCCCCAGCCAGAAGTCCACTGACTTGCGGTGAGATTGGAAGATCCCAGCAGGGGATGGGTGTGGAAAATCCTACCCATTAATTGGGCAACCTACCCACAATATTTAATAAACTGCTGCAGCTGTCCAGAAATACACTAAAATCCTTGTGCGCAAGCTTTAAAAATCATTACATCAGTGAAATTATTGGGTTAAGGGAGCATAGATGGTATGGACAAACAATTCATGAGTTGGTTTCAACAACTAAAAACAGTCACCAAGGAAATGCCATACCACATTGAGTAAGCAGGAAAAACAAGGAGGGTATTAATACTGCTATGATATGGCAGGTGGTAATTGTCAGGCTGACCAAATCCCAAAGGGAAACTTGGTCAAGCTATCACAACAATTTTCAATTTGTATTTATTACAAGGAGGTATATATATTGAAGTCAGAAGTAAAGATTCCACTACCACTTTTGGAGATTTTAAATATTAAATTAAACATTTATCAACAAAAGAAAAGAAAACATAATCACACAAAATTAGTTATACAGTTAAGTTTAGTGTTATAACATTTCCCAAAATATTTCTGCTTAGCTAGGCTCACAAATACACAGCCTTTTCCAGGCAACAATCCATATAGATTATTAAACTATAAAAAAATCCAGTAATATTACTGCAAGGCAACCACTGTTGCTATAGGGGGAGTATTTCACAGGCTTCTCCCTCCCTCAACAATGGAAATCCAAGGCTTGTAACAAAACCTTGCTCTCTGTTAACAAACAAACAATTCTTTGAGGTGGCGAGAGGTTGCTTATTTCACACAGCATACTCTTCAAGATATCACATGGCCACCCCTCTCATACAGCTTTCAGTTTTCCTTAAATATGTTTTTATTCTTTCATCTTTAAACCCGTTGTTCTTAACTTTCTTTGGAAGTTACCTTTCCCAGAATATAAAAATCTTTCAGGTTGTCTTTATGGCCATGACTTTTAGGAAAAATAAACTTAATAACTTTGCTTTATTAATTTATAATCTTCTCCAGTTGTAAAACCTCCTTTTATTTCTCTTTGAAATTCAACAGCTAAAAATTCAACTCCTCATTTATCTCCAAATGCAAATTCTTTTTCATGTTGTACTTGTATCCCATCTTAGCTTGTTAACCTCCATTTCAAAATGCCTATTTTTACACCTGACTTTTTGATGATTTAAACCTTGCAGTCTGACTGTCTTCAGTTTAATGAAATTAGTCACACATACACACACACACACACATACACACATTTCCCACAAGCCTGCTTCACAGTATCCCACAATCATATTGGAAAAAATGATATTTTTCTTTACAATACTGAATAACAACAAGGAGATTACAATAACTCACCGGGAACACCAACAACAGTGAGAATTGGGTAGTAAATCTCCTTTATCAGCAGAATAGTTAGTTGCTCCATTTTCTGTGACAGTAGATGAATTCTATCCAAGCGGAACGTCTTTGACTAGTGTATAGCTGAGACATATGAAGGGAACTCTATATTTATCCACACAATAATGCTCCAGGGAGCCAGTCAGGTTATATTAGCAGCATTAACTACAGTCATTTAATAAATAGACTCAATTAAATTGTTTTTTTTTTGCTTGTGCTTTAGAATAAGATAAATTTTGCTGATATTATTATTGGACAATTTGAAAGGAACACCTACAATGAAACAATTCTTTACAAATGGAGAGCGGTATCTGCGAGCATTGGTGCTGTTTCTATTCATAGAGGACAGCTGGAGGCAGCTCCCATTGTCGTCATCATCTTGACCCTGCCATTGACTCATTCTTATTGCCTCAATGATACAAAACAGGTGATATTTGAAGGAAGGCCCATTAAACACCTAGCCTTAGTAATCAAAACAGAAGATACTGGAAATACTTAGTAGACTAGGTGACATCTGTGGAAAGTGAAAAACTGACCTAGCATTTCAGGTCAGATCTTCTGTCAGAGCTAGAGAAATTTGGAGATTAACATGTTTTAAGGAAGTGCAGAGGCAGGGAGTGGAGGGGGGAAGGTAGAAAAGAACAAAAGTGTAGATTTGTAATAGGGGAGAGGGCAGGTGAGATTAAATGATAAAAGGGGTGATAAAGCATATGATGGCGATAATGGTATAAGTAAGGAAACAAAACATAGATATAGAGGAAGGGTAAATGGGGAAAACGATATAATCAACAACTGACATCCAAAATAATGGGGAATTGGTTAGAATCTGAAAAGGTGCACTGCACTCAGTTAAACATCACTCTAATCTCCTCTGTATCACTGTATCCAGTTCCAACTTTATCTATCTCTCTCTTTTGGTGCCTCTCTATCTCAGTCACTATACCAACTTACATCATTTTCAACATCATTGTGATGCTATTTCATTCTGTGTCACTGTACTCAGTGGGACAATGGTTGAGCAAGACAAACCATTATGCCTGATACTACAATGGGCTAATTACAGTAACTGCACCAATTCACGATTCCACACCTCAGGCACTGTAGCTGATAATACTGTAAATATTCTTCTTCTGTGCAGAAATACCACGGTCACATGGCACATAAACTCCAGTGTTAGACACAGCAACAGACATTGCTCTCCAGACCCATCACATTGCCAGAATAGGCACTTTGCTGGATGGTTGATTTTTCAGCATTGGTTTTCGGGCAATTGATTCTTTCTCTAACTTCCGGTGCGCTGCACATCGTCATGGGCGCTCACAGCCTCCACCATCTCCTGCCACACCTGGATACAAAATATCCCGACAGTTTGACACCTCTTCCAGGAGGACAGCAAGGCAGGCATCAGAGAACCAAAGGGCGCAATGGCCACCCGCTGGCCTCTCCTGCAGCCTGCCCCATTCCTCCTCCTCTGCCCTCAAACCACCATGTCCTTTCCCATGAGTGGCCATGGTGAACTGCCTCAAGGTGGCTGCCTGGCCACTCTTTATACAGACTGCCGGTTCCCCAGACTGCCAAGTCGGTCGGGCCCACGCGCCCATCAAGGGCAAAATTCAGCCCCATGTAAACCAACTGGCAATCTATGGTTAGACACACCACACTCATAAACCAAGTGACAGACGCCACCCCAAACAGATGCTATGGATCTGTCATCAACTCCCCGAGATGCTTTTTACACCATGAGCCAACAAGTCTTACTGGACTCCGTCTTTCACATGAGGGTTTCTAATCTCCACTCAAGAGTTTTCTCCCAAGCCGATGCTTTCTTTCAGATGCCTTCCGCAAAGGTCTAGCTCCAGGGTTTCAAACTCTCCTTCTGATGCTCCCATCCCCTTGGTCACATGCATTCAATCTTTCTTCCACGCATTCTCTCTAACCAATTCAGCCGTCAACAGTACCACTGCTTCACATGCCCATAGCAAAGAGTTACAGACCTTCAGCCATCTCTTTGGTCTTTCTGGTCTCACACTTTAAATCCACTTCCTACAGCTTTTCTTCCTTTAAGCTTGAAGCTTGGAGCCTTCCTCTGCTCCTCACTCTTAACTTCACTGAATAGGACTTTTCCAGGTTCCAGTCCTTCCTTTGACTAGGAGGTCTTCTTGGGATTTTCTCCTGTTTGTTATACTCTTTGGCCTTGGGATCTTTCAGCTCTTTTGAGAAATCTGCTCTTACTCTGCAACTTCCTCTCCCAGAATCCAGTCTTTCTGGAGTGCTGGCTTTAACTTCAGTTTGGGAATAGCTATCTGCCCCTCTGCTCCAGCCTCTCCATGGCAGCTGTTTTCAACTGAACCCAAACTGCTTCCGCTTTAGTTTTTCAGTGCGTGTGTGTGTGTGGGGCCTACCTCTCTGAACCTCTGTTGCTAAGCAACAGCACATTTTTTTCTACCCTTTTGTTTGCTTTAACTTCTCTTAGTGTCGTAAAACTGATTAGAAATGCAGGTATACAAACAGTTTTAGACCTGCTGGCTCCACTCTAAATGAAACTACCCCAGGTTTCACCTTTTAACCCACAGATAGAGAAAAAAATAAATTAAACTTAAAGATAAACCTTATACCTAACACATCCAAATACATATATAACTTACTTAAACTATCTCTATTTCCTAACAGTCCCAGTTTCTTTTAGTGACCAATCACCCAGCCATCAGCAGATGTGGCCTACCAAAGGAAAACTCGGTCGTTTCTGTCACTCCAGTCCTCTTGTTTCGAAGTGAAACACTGGGCTGGAGTGGCACATGAATGGGAATTCCCTCTGCCAAGCGTCAGGCCAATGGCTCTCTGCTGGGGTGGGATAGCCCCTGTGTAATGGGATGATAACAGCTAGAGACTGATGAGGGCCCTGATCCCAGCAGGAGGGCCTTTAGAACATCTCTTAAAAATGATGATGCATCAGGAGTGGAAGGAAATGTCCCCAGCCAGCTGATTAGAAAGGGGAGACAATCAAAGGAAGTGGAGAGCGCTGAAAGATGGACTATGTGGTCTTGTTCTGTGTATATTTAAATAAAGAGTTCAAACCAAGTGAGACTATACTGTGTTGGTCGCACAGTGAGATACACTGAAGTATTTATAAACACAGAGCAGACAAAACAGAGCAGACCTCACTGAATTGGGCCTGGAATTAAATAAACTGAAGTGTTTAGAAAAAGGCACAGAACACAATGGCCTGGGTTTTTTTCTCCCTAGGTGGGTGCGTTGGGCCAGGAGCTTACCCAGTTTGCTGCAGCCCCTTTGGGGAAAAAGTACCCAAAAGGTGGGATCTACATTCTGGGGGCCTGGGTGCAGGATGGATTTGGGCTTGCTGCCCCCTGACACAGATCGTAGGTGGCCACAAGGGCCATTGTTTAAAGTTCCAACTTGATTCCCTGTGACTTTGCCCCAGTTGTTTTGTTAAACATAACACTTGTTAGCCCTCACCCCTCACACTCCCTTCCCCTCCATGACACATCCCATGTCCATATATGCTAACTCATGCCAATCCATGCCCCCACCTGCCCCATGGACCTATACAGCCCTCATGCTAACCCAGTGCCAGCTCATGCCAACCCATGCCCTCCATCCTTTGCTTTTACACCCTCCATGCCAAATTGCCCAGTATCCACCATGTGCAGACTAAAGGAACCTGCTGAGATGAATTAAAATAAATTTTTAAACATCTATTACAGACCTCACTAGAAAGAAATACATTGATTCATGAAAGCCCATTTAAATCCCCTCAAGTGCTTAATCCATTATAAAAACATTTGTATTCATACCCCCACATTAAAGACAGAAATCCTTTAATAACCTCCTTAAGCTGTCAACCAAACTGTGAACTTACAGAGAACCCCCCCGACTCCAACACTAATAAATTGTGTGAAGCAGTCAAGCATTAAGAATGCTATAATTAAAGCACTTAGTGTTATCTCAATGAACAGCCATTGAAACTGCTAGAGCAGATTTTTTTCAACACTCAGACACAGGCAGACATGGTTTTTCTCCAGTTTTAAAGATTGGCATTTAAATAACTTGGCAGCTTGACAGCTCTGCAGACCTTATTGGCCCTTCATGAGCATTTATGACTTCTCTAACCATTCATAACACCCTCAGTGTGGAATAAGGCATTTGCTACAGCAAAAATGGGGTTTGTTTGAACTCAGCACTCAGTTCAACTAGTCTTGCTGAGTTCAGGGGTCCCACATGTGGGATCATGTCACATTGCACCCCTGTTCTTCCCTGCCACCCCACCACCGTGAAAATGATTTCTGCTGGATATCTACATAATTGAAGTTCCTCAGCCCTGGAATCAAGCTTGTGAATCCTTTCTGCACCCTCTCTATTGCTTTCATATTCTTCCTAAAGTGTAATGCCCAGAGCTAGATTCAATTCTCCATTTGAGGCTGAACCAGTGTTTTATACAGGTCTAACATAACTTCCTTGCTTTTGTACTGTTTGGCCCTATTGATAAAGCCCAGAATGTTGTATGCTTTATTAGCCACTCTCTCAATTTGTCCTGCCACCTTCAATGATTTATGCACATCTACACCCAGAGCCCTCTGTTCCTGCACTCCCTTTAGAATTTTACCCTTTATTTTATGTTGTCTCCATAAGACCATAAAGCATAAGAGCAGAAGTAGGCCATTTGGCACAGTGAGTCTGCTCCTGCCATTCAATGAGATCATGGCAAATCTGATAATCCTCAACTCCACTTTCCTGCCTTTTCCCCATAACCCTTGATTCCCTTACTGATTAAAAATGTCTTTCTCAGCCTTGAATATACTTAATGACCCAGTCTCTACAGCCCTCTGTGGTAAAGAATTCCACAGATTGACTACCCACTGAGGGAAAGAATTCCTCCTCACCTCTGTTTTAAATGGGCACCCCTTTGCTCTGAGATTATGCCTTTGGTCCTAGACTCTCCCACAAGGGGAAACAACCTCTTAGCGTCTACCTTTCAAGCCCCCTAAGAATCTTGTATGTTTCAATAGGACACTATCGCCTCTCATTCTTCTAAACTCCAATGTGTACAGGCCCAACCTACTCAATCTCCCCTCATAAGAAAATCTCTCCATACCCGGGATCAACCTAGTGAACCTTCTCTGGAATGCGTACAATTCCTGTATATCTTTCCTTAGATAAGAGGACCAAAACTGTTCACAATATTCGAGAAATGCTCTAACTAGTGCCTTGTATAGTTTTAGCAAGACTTCCCTATTTTTATACTCCATTCCCTTAGAAATAAAGGCCAACATTCCATTTGCCTTTCCAATTACTTGCTGAACTCGTATGTTAGCTTTTTGGGATTTATGCATGAGGACCCCCAAATCCCTCTGTGCTGCAGCTTTCTTCAGTCTTTCTCCATTTAAATAATATTCAGCTCCTCTATTCTTCCTGCCAAAGTGCATAACTTCACACTTTCCCACATTATATTCCATCTGTCACGTTTTTGCCCACTCACTTAACCTGTCAATATCCCTCTGTAGACTCTTTGTGTCAACCTCACCACTTGCCTTCCCACCTATTTTTCTGTCATCAACAAAACTGTACATTCATTTCCCTCATCAAAGTCCTTAATATATATTAGAAATAATTGTCTCCCACAGCACTAATGTAGCACTCCATTAGTTACAGGTTGCCATCCTGAAAATGCCCCCTGTATCCCAACTTCCTGTGTTCTATTAGTTTGCCAGTCCTCTGTCCATGCTAATATACTACCCCCAACGCAATGGGATTTTATCTTATTAAGTAGCCTTATGAGAAGTACCTTATTAAACGCCTTTTGAAAATCCAAATATATTACATCTCCAGGTTCCCCTTTATCTATCCTCCTTGTTACCTCTTCAAAGAATTCTAATAAATGTGTCAGGCATGATTTCCCCTTCATGAAACCGTGCTGATTCTGCTTGATTATATTATGCATTTCTAAATGCTCTGCTAGTACATCCTTTATAATAGACTCTAACATTTTAACAATGACAGACGTTAAGGTAACCAGCCTTTGGTAGCCTGTTTTTTCATCTCCCTCCCTTTTTGAATAAGGGTGTTACATTGGCAGTTTTCCAATCTTTTGGGACTTTTCCAGAATCTAAGGATTCTTGTAAGATTACTACCAGTACATCCACTTCCTCTGCAGCTATTTCCTTTAATATCCTAGGATGCAACCCATCAGGTCCAGGTGACTTATCGGCCTTTAGCCCCATTAGTTTCCCTAGTACTTTTTCTCTAGTGATAGTTATTGTATTTATTTCCTCCCCCTTTTTGCCCCATGATTATTTAGTATTTTTGGAATGCTACTAGTGTCTTCTGCTGCAAAGACTGATGCAAATATTTATTCAACTCATCTACCATTTCCTGGTTCCCCATTATTATTAGCCCAGTCTCTAAGGGGCCTATATTGACTTTGGCCTCTCTCTTCCTTTTTACATATTTAGAAAAGCTCTTACTATCCATTTTTATATTTCTTGCAAGTTTACCCTCAAAGTTTATTTTCTCCCTCTATTTTTTTTTTGGTCATCTTCTGTTGGTTTTTAAAACTTTCCCAACCCCCCTGGCTTACCACTAATCTTAGCTACATTGTATGTTTTTCCTTTCACTCTGATACTATCCTTAACTTCCTTGGTTAACCATGGTTGGTTTATCCCCTTCCTACAATCCTTCTTCCACACTGGGATATATCTTTGTTGTGAGTCATGAACTATTTTCTTAAACATCTGCCATTGTTCATCAACCGTCTTTTCTGCTAAATTCCTTTCCCAGTCCGCTCCAGCCAACTCTGCCCTCGTTCATTTGTAATTACTCTTATTTAAGTTTAACACAGTTGTTTCCGAACTAAATTTCTCACTCTCAAACTTAATGCTAAATTCCACCATGTTATGGTCACTGTTTCCTAGGGGATCTTTTACTCTGAGGTCATTTATTAAACCTGCCTCATTACACATTACTTGATCCAAAATTGCCTGACCCGTGGTTGGATCCACAACATATTGTTCTAGGAATCTGTCCCGAATGCACTCTATGAATTCTTGCCTGTGGCTACCTCTGCCAATTTTATTTTCCCAATCTACATGGAGATTAAAGTCACCCATGATTAATATACAGCCTTTTTCCCATGCCCTCATTATTTCCTCATTTATTCTCTGTCCAACAGCATTGCTACTGTTAGGGGGCCTATAGACTACTCCTACCAGTGTCTTCTTTCCCTTGTTATTTCTTACCTCCACCCATATGTATTCCACATCTTCTGATCCAAGATAATTTCTTGCTATTGCACTTATTCCATCTTGTACGAACAAGGCTACCCCACCACCCTTTTCTTTTTGTCTGTCCTTTCGAAAAGTCACATAACCCTGAATATTTAGTTCCCAGCTTTGATCTCCTTGTAACCATGTCTCTGTAATGGCTATAAGATCTTACCTGTTAACCTCTATTTGTGCCGCTAATTCAGTTTTTTCCTGAATACTTCATACATTTAAGTAAAGAGACCTTAATTTTTCCTTTTTACCATTTCTCCCCCTTCGACCCCATTTGCTGCTTTTTAAAATAGTTGTACATTCTGTCCCTTCCTGTCACACTCTGGGTATCATTCTCACTGTGTTCTTCCTACCAAAGTGAATTGCTTCACACTTCTCTGCATTAAATTTCATCTGCCACTTGTCCGCCCATTCCAGCAATTTTTCTATGTCATGTTGAAGTTCTACAGTATTCCCCTCATGGTTCACAACACTTTCAAGTTTCGTATCATCCACAAATTTTGAACTTGTGTCCCATACACCAAGGTCTAGCTCCTTAATATATCATTAAGAGCAAGGGTCCTAATACTGACCCCTGTGGAACTCTATGATGAACCTCTTCCAGTCCAAAAAAGCAACCGTTCGCCACTGATCTGTTTCCTGTCACTCATCCAAATTGTTAAACATGTTGCTACTATCCCTTTTATTCCATGAGCTCTAACCTTGCTGACATCCTCCTCTTTATACAAATTTTAATGGTCAATTAGCCATTTTGATTATTTTTTGCACCTGATTACTACATTTTAGTGATCTTGGTTTATGGACCCATAAAATCTCTTGTGATGCCCATGATTCCTAGCTTTTCACTGTTTAAATAATTCAGTTCTCTTTGTTTGCTTCAAAATGGATGACCTCATACCTACCTGCATGGAAATATCCATCTGTCATAGCTTTGCCCACTCACTTCATTTATCAATGGAATTTATGCTCCCAACCAAATTACTTACTGCGCCAGCAAAGGTTGTCACCAGCAAATTTGGGTATATGTCTTTCTATTACGCGAGAGAACCGGACTCGAAGTTAAAATGGGAGCTGAAATATAAATTCTAATGTCCCAAAGTGAGCTCTATGTTGTTTATAAATGAAATAAGACCAATCTTTCAGTCAGTGTCCAGGGAGATTTCAGCACCTTCTTCAGCTCTTCCCTGAATTTCCTCTGGGTAGCTGCAAAAAAACACGTGTTTATAGACGTTATTATGCATAAGTACATAAACATTTCATTATAGCTCCGGTTTCAGTGGCGACATATGAATATATATATATAGTTGGTGCGGTCGCCTCGATAGTAAGTTGTGTTTGTCAGTCTAGTTGTTACAAAGCTCACGTTGGCTGTCCGCCACAACAGTATAAAACTGCCCGAGATAGTGAAGAGTAAAATGATGGATTTCTTTTGGTTCTCTATCTCTGAATCACTCTGATTCTCGCTCACCTGACGGAAGCAGCCATTCCCGGATTTCAGAAAAAAAAAATTAAAAATCCATTCACATAGTTTTATTTTCTTTTATTAAGTGAGACAGACCTTTGGTCTGGACAAGGGATTGCACCTTCGAGGAGAAAAGCACATTCAATTACCTGTTTACAGTAATTTACTGAGATTTAAGTAAAATGACTCACCCAAATAATGTAACTACATAGTGATCTTTCGATAATGGCTGTCAGTGGGGGTCATATATCCGTCCCATCTGTTTCACATCATTCTATCCTGACATGCTGGCTGATATTGGGATGTGGTTCCTCCAGGTCAAGAGATAAGATAAGGTTCTACCTCAATTTTCTAATGAACTAAGGGTGAACAGTCTGAAGCAAAGACTTGAAGAACGAGATATGATTGCTAGATATGGAATATAAACAGCAATTACAGCTAAACAGTGCGTTACACACACATTAGACTGTGGCAATGACTTTCCAATTACCCTTACTGCCACAGGAAATTGAGTAAGACAAAGGTTTTTCTCTCATAAGCCTCTGGCAAATACATTTTTTTTGTAAGAATTCCTGTCGATGTTGGAGGCAATCATTCCAAGGACAGAAATGAAGCAGGAAACGATTGATGCTACAGTGAATCCCCAATGGATTGAATTTTTACCTTTATCAGTTCCAGTTTGCTGAACAAACAAGGTGTTGGCACATTCGGATTTTCACTATCAATCTCATTGGGCAAGGAATCAGTACGGAAAGAGGAAACTGGCCACCTTTAGTTAAAAGCAACATGAATTCTCAGTACAAAAACAGAATTACCTGGAAAAACTCAGCAGGTCTGGCAGCATCGGCGGAGAAGAAAAGAGTTGACGTTTCGAGTCCTCATGACCCTTCAACAGAACTAGGTGAATCCAAGGAAGGGGTGAAATATAAGCTGGTTTAAGGTGTGTGTGGTGGGGGTGGGGGGCGGTGGGGGGGGGTGGGGGGGGGGGTGGAGAAGTGGCGGGGGTTGGTGTGGTTATAGGGACAAGCAAGCACTGACAGAAGCAGATCATCAAAAGATGTCACAGACAAAAGAACACAGGTGTTGAAGTTGATGATATTATCTAAACAAATGTGCTAATTAAAAATGGATGTTAGGGCACTCAAGGTATAGCTCTAGTGGGGGTGGGGGGAGCATAAGAGATTTAAAAATATTTAAAAATAATGAAAATAGGTGGGAAAAGAAAAATCTATATAATTTATTGGAAAAAACAAAAGGAAGAGGGAAGAAACAGAAAGGGGGTGGGGATGGAGGAGGGAATTCAAGACCTAAAGTTATTGAATTCAATATTCAGTCCGGAAGGCTGTAAAGTGCCTAGTCGGAAGATGAGATGTTGTTCCTCCAGTTTGCGTTGGGCTTCACTGGAACAATGAAGCAAGCCAAGGACAGACATGTGGGCAAGAGAGCAGGGTGGAGTGTTAAAATGGCAAGCGGCAGGGAGGTTTGGGTCATTCTTGCGGACAGACCGCAGGTGTTCTGCAAAGCGGTCGCCCAGTTTATGTTTGGTCTCTCCAATGTAGAGGAGACCGCATTGGGAGCAACAAATACAGTAGACTAAGTTGGGGGAAATGCAAGTGAAATGCTGCTTCACTTGAAAGGAGTGTTTGGGCCCTTGGACGGTGAGGAGAGAGGAAGTAAAGGGGCAGGTGTTACATATTTTGCGTGGGCATGGGGTGGTGGCATAGGTGGGGGTTGAGGAGTAGGGGGTGATGGAGGAGTGGACCAGGGTGTTCCGGAGGGAACGATCCTTATGGAATGCCGACAGGGGGGGTGAAGGGAAGATGTGTTTGGTGGTGGCATCATGCTGGAGTTGGCGGAAATGGCGGAGGATGATCCCTTGAATGTGGAGGCTGGTGGGGTGATAAGTGAGGACAAAGGGGACCCTATCCTGTTTCTAGGAGGGAGGAGAAGGCGTGAGGGGGGCGGGGGGGGGGGGGGTGGCATGAAAGAAGCTATACAAATATATAAATGCAAGTCTTTCCTACTTTCCTTCTCTTTGTATTTCTCGTCCTTTCATATTGCCTCTTTCAGAATCATTCTGGTTACTCCTATCCATCCCTCCAGGCACTCCCGATGTTCTTTTGTTTCTACTCTCTTTCCTTCACTTTAATTGATGAAATTTTAAACTGAGGCCCCTTCTGCCTTGTCCATGTGAAAGGTCCGTTGGCACCATTTGGAGAAGAGCAGGCAGTTTTCCCTGGTATCCTGACCAATCTCTCAACTAGTATCATTTAAACAGATTATCTGATCAATTGCAGCAACAATGACCAGAGTAAATTTTCCTTCCTGGGTGGATGGAAATAAAAGTAAAGGTTGTTACAATCCATGAGGGACCATTAACTTTTCATTCAAACTGGACAAAGTTTGAAACCCCAGTTACCCACTAAGAGAATAAAACCACAAGATTCCATGGTTTTAAACAAACAAAATAAACTATACTATATAAAGTCAGAAAAGTAAAACAATTTACAATATCTATCTTATACTCTTAAGAGTCTACTATTCAGAACTAATATGAGGTAAATATGAATTAGCAGGCAAGCTGTGGACAAACACATCACACTGCATAATAAATGGCAGATGTGACCAAGACAGATCCCATGAATTTTTCAGCAATCTACCTACACCTCAGTGACCACTGTGAGTTACAACATCTTGTTAAGACTCTGCCTCTCTCATGAGGGATTTCAATTTTTCCCTTTCAAAGATATAGCCTCTGAACTCCAGTCTCCCAGCTACACTAAGCTAGCTATAAATGGCTTGCAGGGATTCTCTGAGCCCTAACTGCCTCCAGTATGTAACCAGCACCTTCTCAGCTTCCCAAGACTTCTCCTGAACCATAACTGCACCAAACAGCTCCCAGAGATTCTCTGTAAGCTGCAAACCACACCAGGTGCAAACCCCCTCTCCTAGCAAACATGCAGATAAACTGAAACCAGATAATCCTCTTAAGGTCCACCCATCTCTTTGATGATGTAGCCTTTCAGGATTCACTGAATGCTTTTAAGCTAATTTAGCTCCCGAAACAAAACAACTTTCTGGACTACACTTCTTTGCAAGCGCTGTAGATGCCATAGCCCGCAACTTGTGAGCTCCAGGGCAGTGTATCTGGGGGGGTGCCCAAAGATGCACTGGGGAATCACCACCACCCCCCCCCCCCCCCCAGGAACTGCCCAGGTAAGGATTGTATGGCAATTAGTAATTGCTTGGGAAGTACAAACTCCCCCTGGGCAATTGCCCTGCACTGGGAACGATCCAAAAATTCAACTTATATCGCAAACTTCAGATGGCTTCAACTGTCTTACAGCAATAGTTACCCAGAAAAAGGCAGAAGAATTAAAACCACTTGTAGCTTCTCTGTGGATCATTGTGCTGATCTCCATGACACCTCTACAGGATTCCCCCAGCGCCAATGATTGCCTGCAGCACTCCTCGCACACCCCACTACCCCTTCTCGACTACCCCCTACAGCACTCCTCCCGCACTCTCTGACACCCCAGTTACCTTATACGCTTACCTTCTTCCTGGCTTGTCAAAGTGGCTGGGCCTTTAAACTTACCTGGTTTACAGCAGCTAGAGTCATAAAAAAGGGGTGTAGCTTATTGACGTATGGCTCTCCTGGACTTGACAGTAGGCCAGGGGAAACCACTGCCCTGGAGTGATCTCGCTTAGCTTGAGTCGGAAGGTTGGGCGAGATAGCAGTGGCTTCATTTTAAGATAAGAACCCAGGAACTGAGTGGCAACCCAACTTGGAAGTTATTGGCCAAAGTCTCCAGCTCTCCAGCCAAGTAAGCCCACCTGCTGTTTATGCCTCTTACCTTAGCAGCTGTTAACCCCATTAATCAACATGGCCCCAAGCTTTTAAGTGTAATAGGCTCCAAGCTGTTTTAAAATCCAAAACAAAAATAAAAATATCTGGAAAAACTCAGCAGGTCTGGCAGCATCTGTGGAGAGGAGCGCAGTTAACGTTTCGAGTCTGAATGACTCTTCAACAGAACTAAGGAAAAATAGAAGAGAGGTGAAAAATAAGCTGGTTTAAGGGTTGGGGGGTGGGGGGGGGGGGGGGGGGGGTGGGGGGACAGGTGGAGCTGGATACAGGGCCAGTTATAGGTGGAGATAACCAAAAGATGTCACAGACAAAAGGACAAAGAGGTGTTGAAGGTGACGATATTATCTAAGGATTATGCTAATTAAGGGTAGAAAGCAGGATGAGCAAGGTACATATAGCCTTAGTGGGGGTGGGGTGGGGTGAAGGAATCGAAATAGGCTAAAAGACAGAGATCAAACAATGGATGGAAATACATCTAAAAATAATGGAAATAGGTGGGATATTAGGGAAAAGGGGGAATCAGAAAGGGGGTGGGGATGGAGGAGAGAGTTCATGATCTAAAATTGTTGAACTCAATATTCTGTCCGGAAGGCTATAAAGTACCTAGTCGGAAGATGAGGTACTGTTCCTCCAGTTTGCGTTGACCTTCACTGGAACAATGCAACAGGCCAAGGACAGACATGAGGGCATGAGAGCAGGGTGGAGTGTTGAAATGGCCAGACTCCGCATTCAAAGGATCATCCTCTGCCATTTCCACTAACTCCAGCATGATGCCACCACCAAGCACAGCTTCCCTTCACCACCCCCCCTCCCCCCACCGGCATTCCGCAGGAATCATTCCCTCTGGGACACCCTGGTCCAGTCCTTCATCACCCTCTACACCTCAACCCCCTCCCACAGCATCCCAATAGATATCAGGTCACACCTGGAAGACCACCAAGTTTCTAAAGATTCTAAGGGAAGTAGGAGTTCTGGTAGATGAGTTTGATGTATCACATAGGCAGCTAGAGGTAGATCACTATTTGTAATTCCACAGAAAGCTGGGGGAATAAAAGGATCTAGATTGAAGGAGAAGGCAGAAGTTGTTCCAGTCAATGAAATTGATAGTATAGTGATGATAGTATAATGATAGTAAAGTGATGCAAAGAAACTAGTATGCTTTAATTGCCATAAGGCAGGGCATATAAAAGCAAATTGTTGGAGCAGGTCAGTAAACTGGTAACACTAAGAGGGATGCTTAAGGAGTCCCCAAAAAAGAAAATGGGTGTTAAATCAGTGGCACTGGTGCAAGTGATAGGAATTTCCACAGAGAAAGCTACAGAAAGTGAAAATTGTAATAAATCCATGCATCTAATGTTTTGGGAATAGGATGGGATGCAAAGGATTATCAGGGGCAGACTGTTCTGTCCATCAGGCAGGCGGGCCAAACCCAATCTCCGGCGGGTGGGGAGCCGATCCCCACTGGAGAAGCAGGCCCCACAGCCATTTTAAGTGGGCGGGATGCATTCCCCAAATGTGAGAGTGCGTTCTTTCACGCATGCGCATGAAAGAGCGCACATCTCCTTGAGGCTAAGTGCTGCCTCAGGGAGATCGCTGACAGTTGTAAAAACTTTAAAAATAATAAAAAAAAATCCTTAACATGTCCGACTCATGTGACAATGTTACATGAGATGGGACATGTTCATAAATTTCACTAAAACTTAATTAAACTTTTTAAATCCCTACATGAAACCTCATCCCGCTGGTGGATCATTAAAACAATTAAAGGACCTGCCCGTCCAACCTTGAGGTTGGCGGGCAGGCCAGGAGCCCCGGCGGGAACTAGAAAAAACATGCTGTTTTGAAATTCTCACATTATCATTTGCTCTCTCATATTCTCACAATTCTGTTCAAGTTTCAGTGCCTGAAACCACCAATCCCACAACATTTCTTTCTCCCTATCAAATTCTATGAATGTTTCATACAGTTTTTCATTTAAACTTCAAAGCTTTAGGGCCACAGTTAAGTATCAGTTTTAACTGTTTCGTAATCTGAGGATTGTTCTACCAAAAGGCTAGAATACACATCCACAGCTTTCCTGACCAAAATACTTTATAACATTTTTTTTATTCATCAGAATGAGAGTCAATGTATCCCTTGGACACTTTAGCTTTGTAGCCACCTTTTCATTTGAGATAAAAAAAAGACTGCAAGCTACTTCAGTTGCATTTATCCCATTTCCTACTGTTCATCTTTAATCTTCCCAGAACTAAACATTACCTCCAAAATATTAACATGAAACATGACCTAGATACTTTTCACAAGATGCAGGAATAATTTTTAGGTTGCGTTTATTTGTGCCACAGCACTAGAGGGAAACACTTTCTGCACATGCATAGATGCAGTGTCAGTGTCAGTGTCAGGACCTGTGACTTTTTAAAGTGACAGATGCTTTTAAGCTCTAAGTTTCTGTCACTGAATTATGCATTTTTTTTGCAAGTTGGCATCTTAAAGCTGATTCCCTGACAACATATTTTGGCGCTTTATTTATGATGCAGAATTTTATTTAAGGTAAAGGTTTGCAAGTCAGAGGCTAGGAATCCTGTGGCAGATAACTCACCTGATTCCCCAAAGCCTGTCCACCATCTACAAGGCACAAGTCAGGAGTGTGATCAAGTACTCTCCACTTGCCTGGACGAATGCAGCTTCAACAATACTCAAGAAGCTTAACACCATCCAGGACAAAGCAGCCCATTTGAATGGCACCACATGTACAAACATTCACTCCCTCCACAACCGACGCATAGTGTGTGCCATCCACGGGATGCACTCTGGGGGAACATTTTATTACTCATCATGTGGAACAAAATCAGAAATATCTTGTTTGTGAACTTTAGTTGGAAGATTTTCTTAAACCGAGCTCTTAGATGGAACCTTGCCGATAGCTCACTTGTTATATTCCAGAAAATCAGATGGTGAAGGATAGAACAAGTAATTTCTGCATGTTTTTATAAGCATCTATTTATAGAGGTACACATTACAAACATGCACCTCCTCACCCAACAGCCACAGTTTTGCTCTGTTCCTTTGTTATGGCACAAGTGAATCCTCAATTGACACCCACCATCTGCATACAATTACTATATAATTAAGAATTTCCCTTTTTTTAAAAAAAAAAATAGCAGCTTGTATGTACAGCAAAGAATCAGAAACAAATTACATCAAAGACCTCCATATTCCATTACACCGCACCTCTTCTAGGAACCCCAACATTTTCTTCATATATTCATTTCTTTTTGGGGCACGTCAGACAGTTGATGACTTGCAGCCAAGCTTTTAATTTTGTACATTTCCTTTCTCTCCAGTATTTGTTTCAAGACAGCAAGGTCAATCTGTAACCTTTTCCCACTCACACTTTGTAGAGTGTACATTATCCCACAAGGAATAATTATCTATATGACATTTATCGGTTATCCTATTGCTAGTACTCCTTTTGTACAGCATCACGCTTAAAATATATGACAAATAGAATCCCACATTCACTGCTTCCACAAGAGCCAGTATTTCTGCAGCTAAAGTACTTTAACAACCTTTTTAAAATTTGCTTAGCTTCCCAAACTAAAGGACAACATTTTCCATTTTAACCCATCATAATTATTATGAAACCAGCTGCATTAGAGTACCTAGAAGATTAGCATGTGCAGAATCACTAAAAGTAACTAGCAATTTGTTTTATAGGTCACTTAAGGGTGCATTTATACAGACTTAATTTTCTTAATATTTTATTTGCCCTTAAAACAAATGGCTTTATGGTGTTCATTGTTCTCTGCTTAGAACACTAAAACCTGTTCTGACTTAGAAAAATCTTACAAGCATTCGCCTTTCAGCAACCACGCTCTGCTCAGACGCTGTATTCCAGAAATCCAGGTAGCGAAGGATAGAACTAGAGGCAATCTTAACACATTTTTATAGGAATTTATTTACAGAGGTGCACGTTACAAACACGCACCTCCTCACTCACACACCATAGTTTCAGTCTATTCCTTTTTATAGGGCACAATTGAATAATCTGTTTATTTCAGCTAACTGTATACAATTAATATACAATTGACATTGCTCCCCTTGGGCTCAGTGGCACTCTTCAATATTGTAGGCAAATATGTGGAAAGATTCTTGTGTTTTATCAAGTTAATAAAAGGAGAGTGCAAGAGGGATTGGAAACTTTTTTTATTCATACATGGGATGTGGGTGTCGCTGACTAGGCCAGCTTTTATTGCCCATCCCTAATTGCCCTTGAGAAGGTGGTGGTGAGCTACCTTTGAGTGTCTTGGCAAATCGCATAACCAGGGTGGTAGATAGGGCTTTAAACTAAATGGTGGGGGGGAAGGGTTCAGTTGCATGGAAATATAAAAAAATCAAAGTTTAAGGAGAGGGTAAGAGTGCAGATTAGTGACGGGGCTGATTGTTAGCAAAAAGTGAAAGGAAGGGACAGAGTGTGTGAATGCCATATTGCACCAATGAATCATATAAAAGTAGGGAAAATTGGCAATAGGGCAAACTTAAAGGCTTTGTATCTGAATGTGCATAGCATTTGGAATAAAATTAATGAGTTAGCAGCGCAAATAGAGATAATTAGGTATGATTTGGTAGCAATTACTGAGACGTCGTTACAGGGAGAACAGGATTGAGAGTTGAATATCCAAGGGTACTCAGTGTTTTGGGAGGATAGGCAGGAAGGGAAAGGAGGTGATGTAGCTTTGTTAGTAAAGGAAGAGATCAGTGCTATAGTGAGGAATGATATAGGCACTGGAGAGCAAGATGTAGAGTCAGTCTGGGAAGAAATAAGAAATAGCAAGGGAAGGAAGTCCCTGGTGGGAGTAATCTACAGGTCCCCAAACAGTAGTTCATCAGTAGGGCACAGTATAAGCCAGGAAATACTGGGAGCATGTAAGAAAAGCACGGCAATAATCATGGGTGATTTTAATATGCATATAAACTGGACTAATCAAATTGGCAAGGGTAGCCTTGAGGGACAGTTCATAGAGTGTATTAGAGACTGTTTCTTGGAGCAATATGTTGTAGAACCAACCAGGAAGCAACTATTCTGGATTTGGTTTTGTGTAATGAGATGGGATTAATTAATAATCTCATAGTAAAGGATCCTCTAGGGAAGTGTGATCATAGCATGCTAGAATTTCAAGTTCAGTTTGAGATCGAGAAACTTGAGTCCCATACTAGTGTTCTGGAGTTAAATAAAGGTAACTGTATAGGCATGCGGACAGATTTGGCCCTAGTAGGCTGGACAGGAAGACTGCAAGGTAGGACAGTTGATGAACAGTGGCAGATATTTAAGGAGATATTGAATTCTTCCCAAGTAAAATATATTCCAAAGAGAAAGAAAGATGGTAAGAGGGGGAGAAAGCATCCATGGCTAAGCAAGGAAGTTAAAGATAACATAAAGGCAAAAACTAAGGCATACTAAATTGCAAAGGTCAATGGCAGGCTGGAAGATTGGGAAACTTTTAAAGGTCAACATAGGATTACTAAAAAAAATAATAAAAAAAGCAAAGGTAAATTATGAAAGAAAACTAGCGCAAAATGTAAAAACTGATAGCAAACTATCTACAAGTATATAAAAGGAAAGAGAGTAGCTAAAATGAATGTTGGTCCCTTGGAGGATGAGTCTGGGGAGTTAATAGTGGGAAGCGCAGAAATGGCAGAGGTGCTTAATCAATATTTTGCCTCAGTTTTCACGGTGGAGGATACTAGTACCACCCCAATAGTAACAGGTAGTGTAGAGGATATAGAGAAGGAGGAATTTAGAACAATCACCATCACTAGAGAAAAAGTACTGAGCAAACTATTGGAATTAAAGGGTGACAAGTCCCCAGGACTTGATGACCCACATCCCAGGGTCTTAACGGAAGTGGCAGCGGAGATAGTGGATGCATTGGCTGTAATATTCCAAAATTCCCTGGATTCTGGAAAGGTTCCAGTGGATTGAAAAAATGCTAATATAACGCCCTTATTCAAAAAGGGGGGGAGGCAGAAAGTAAGAAACTATTGACCAGTTAGTTTAACATCTGTCATTGGGCAATTGTTGGAATCCATTATTAAGGAAGTAATAATGGGGCATTTGGAAAGTCAAAATGCAATCCATAACAGAGTCAGCGTAGTTTTATGAAGAGTAAATCATGTTTGACTAATTTGCTTGAGTTCTTTGAAGATGTGACAAGCAAAGTGGATAATGGGGATCCTGTAGATGTAGTATAACTGGACTTCCAGAAGGTCTTTGATTAGGTGTCGCACAGAAGATTAATACATAAGATAGGATCACACGGAGTTAGGGGTAATATATTAGCTTGGATAGAGGATTGGCTAACCAACAGAAAGTAGAGAGTTGGGATAAATGGGTCATTTTCTGGATGGCAAGCTGTAACTAGTGAGGTGCCACAGGGTTCGGTCCTTGGGCTCAACTATTTACAATCTATATTAACTTGGATTCAGGGATAGAAGATACTACTGATAAATTTGCAGATGACACTAAAATAGGTGGGAAAGTAAGTTGCAATGAAGAATTAAGAAATCTACAAATGGATATGGACAGGTTAGGTGAATGAGCTAAAATTTGGCAGATGGAGTTTAACGTGGATAAGTGTGAGGTTATTCATTTTGGTCAGAAGAATAAAAAGGCAACTTATTATTTAAATGGGGAGAAACTTCAGAATGCTTCAGTGCAGAGCGATCTGGGTGTCCTCATGCAAGAATCGCTGAAAGCTAGTATGCAGGTACAGCAGGTAATAAGAAAGGCAAATGGAATTTTGGCATTTATTGCTAAAGGAATAGAGTATAAAAATAGGGAAGTGTTGTTGCAACTGTACAAGGCATTGGTGAGACCGCACCTGGAGTGCTGTGCACAGTTTTGGTCCCCTTACTTGAGGAAGGATATAGTTGCATTGGAGGCGGTTCAGAGGAGGTTCACCAGTTGATTCCAGAGATGCGGGGCTTGTCTTATGAGGAGAGATTGAGCAGTTTAGGTCTATACTCGCTAGAGTTTAAAAGGATGAGAGGAGATCTAATTGAGATAGATAAGATGCTATAGGGGGTAGACAAAGTAGACATGGAGCAGATGTTTCTCTTTGTGGGGCATTCTAGAACGAGAGGCCATAGTTTTAGGCTAAGGTATGGTAGATTTAAATCAGAAATGAGGAGGAATTACTTTTCTCAAAGGGTCGTGAATCTGTAGAATTCATTACATCAATGTACAGTGGATGTCGGGACGCTGAATAAATTTAAGGAGGAGATAGACAGGTTTTTAATTAGTAACGGGCTGAATGGTTATGGGGAGAGGGTGGGAAATTGGAGTTGAGGCTGAAATGAGATCAGCCATGATTGTTTTCAATGACGAGGCAGGCTCAAGGGGCTGAATTGCTTACTCCTGCTCCCAATTCTTATGTTCTTATGTACCTTCTTGAACCACTGCAGTCCACGTGGTATAGATACATCTTCAGTGCTATTAGGGAGGGGGTTTAGGATTTTGACCCAGCGACTGTTATGGCACAGTGGATGGTAAATGCCAGGCTGCTCAAATCCTAGTGGGAAACTTGGAACAGCTGCCATAACTGTTTTGCAAATTGTACTTTATTTTGAGGTGCGTGTCTTTAGTTAAGTCCACTGAGTCTTAGAATTTTTCAAAAAACTAAATTAAACATTTATTAATAGAAGAAAAGATTTTAAGCACATGCATAAGTCTAAAAATTACTACTATTATAACTCCTAAATCCCCTAATTAATCTGTCTGCCAGTTATAGCTCCATTAAGGCAACAGTAAAAGCAAATAAATTTGAACAGATCCAGGCAAAGCACACCATACCCTGGACAATGATATTCACTATGAGTTTTCTTAGCTTCGGTTCCTGTAGACAGCAAGTTGATACATACAGGCTGGAAGCTTTTCACACTTGTTAGATCTTAGAATGCCCTCCCCTTACACATAACCTCATCTCCTTTATACATGTTTCTCCCTTTTTGATGTAAATTCCATTGTTCCAATATGTCTTTGCAACTTTTCTCACAATATAAATCTTTCATAGTATTGATATTATCCGTAACCTTTGGGAAAATAAACACAGTTAGGCTTAGCTTCCTATGGCTAGGTGTAACATCTTACCATCTTTCTGAAATTCAAACTAACCTAATTTATCTAAAAATGCAAATGTTCCTCACACCTTGAAATTTCAGCCATGTTTACGTATTTAGCATTTCAAACCTAGTTTCCCCATTGATAACTCAAAAGCTCCAGAGCAACTGCCTCCAATTCAATTAAGTCCCCCACTTACACATCCACACAGAGAAACTAATCCAAACCCCACTATTAACCTACCTTTATAATAAATCACAATCATGTTATGAACGTTATTATATTTTCATGACAGTGATAGTGAAAGGACTGCGAAATATTTCCAAGTCAGGATGGTGAGTAGCTTGGAGGGGAACTTCCAGGTGGTGGTGTTCCCATGTGTCTGCTGTTCTTGTCCTTCTTGATGATAGTGGTTGTAGGTTTGGAAAGTATTGTCCAAGGAGCCCTGGTGGCTTGTTAACAATTTAATATGGTAACAACAATACTGCTTTCAAATTGATAATAATAGTTTTTGGAAAAAACCCTGACCACCAAATTCATGGAAATAGTTGGTATATTCTATTCAGTAAATTCAAATAGTAAAGTGAGCAGCTCCATTGGGAGATGACAAAGGGCTCAAGACATGAGGAATTTTGAAGCTTTCCATGAAAGGGCACATCACGCTGACAACGCAAACAATCGGGAAGAACCAATGTGGATTTCTGAGTGGCTTCATGTATCCTATCTGAAACAACTTTATAGATTTCCATGAGACAGAGATCTGCCTTACAGTAAATATGTGCAATACCACAGAAAGAATCAAATAATACCTGTTATTGCAAAGTGGTGGCACAGAGAGATCGTGAAAAGAGTAGAATTAAATAGAGAGCACAGTCAGGAATTTGGGGCTGAATTATATGTCTTGAGCCGACGGCAGCTTCTGCACCTGGAAGTCGGCAGCCTTCCCACTCCTGGTCGCGCTGTTGGAGTGCAGCTGATAATACGCTAATTGCTGCCAATTAACGGCAAGGGCAGGGTATAGATCTTCATTCCGCCCAATGTGTGCTGGAAGGCAGGATGTCCAGTCTTGGAGGCTGGGGGCCGTGACCCTGAACAAGGTCACGCCAGCACTTTAAAGGGTCCCCTGGCATGGATGAGCGTCAAGTGATCCATAATGCGATCTTTCAGGGGCTGAAATTGTGATCAGTGAATAATTTTGACTTTTGAATGCTATCCAGGCAAGTCTGCTTTAATTTATGCTTATGTCTGCCAATCATCTGAAACCTCACAGTTAGCATTTTTTTAATTTATTCATGGGATGTGGGCATCGCTGGATAGGCCAGCATTTATTGTCCATCCCTAATTTCCCTTGAGAAGGTGGTGCTGAGCTGTCTTCTTGAACCTCTGCAGTTCATGTGCTGTAGGTACACCCACACTGATGTTAGGAGTTTAATCCAGCGACAGTGGAGATACAGTGATATATTTCCAGGTCAGGATGGTGAGTGGCTTGGACGGGAATTTCCAGGTGGTAGAGTTCCAATGTGTCTGCTGTCCTTGTCCTTCTAGATGCTGGTGGTCATGGGTTTGGAAGGTGCTTTCTAAGGATTCTTGGTGAATTCCTGCAGTGCATCTTGTAGATGGTACACACTGCTGCTACTGTGTGTCGGTGGTGGAGGGAGTAAGTGTTTGTGGATGTGGTGCCACTCAAGCGGGTTGCTTTGTCCTGGATGGTGTCAAGCCTTTTGAGTGTTTTGGGAGCTGTACTCATCCAGGCAAGTGGACAGTATTCTATCACACTGGCTTATGCCTTGCAGATTGTGAAAATTGTGGAAAGGCTTTGGAGAATCAGGAGGTGAGTTACTTGCCACAGGATTCCTTGCCTTTGACCAGCTCTTGTAAGCACAGTATTTATATGGCTAGTCCAGTTCAGTTTCTGGTCAATAGTAACCCCCAACATGTTGATAGTGGGGAATTCTGTGATGGTAATGCCATTGAATGTCAAGAGGCGATGGTTAGATTCTCTCTTGTTGGAGGTGGTCATTGCCTGGCACTTGTGTGGTGCGAATGTTACTTGCCACTTGTCAGCCCAAGCCTGGATATTACCTAGGTCTTGCCGCATTTGGACATGGACTGCTTCAGTGCCTGAGGAGTCACAAATGGTGCTAAAGATTGTGTAATCATCAGTGAACATTCCACTTCTGATCTAATGATGGAAGGAAGGTCATTGATGAAGCAGCTGAAGAGGATTAATAAATGTTAGTAAATCAGCCAGTCCAACAGTTTCAAACATTGAGGAGTTGAACATTAATTTAAGATTTCCATGCAGACGTGTCTTTGTCTTCAGGGCATGGGGAGAGGCTCTCCAAAAGGGACAAAACTGCTCCCAGATTCAGTGAGGTTGCCCCTAGTGCCCTCCTCTGTGCAGTCGAGGGGAGACACGAAAAGTTGATTCTGAGCACGGGTAAGAGGAGGAAGCCCATGCAGACTCGGACTGCATGGGAGGAGGTGGCCATGGATGTTAGCAGTGTGGAGGTGATGAGGAGGACCTTGTCACAGTGCCACAAAAGGTTCAATGACCTCAAGAGGTCGGCAAGGTAAGTATGGCAATCAGCATGAGCAATATTGGTCCAGTGTGATACAGGCCTAGCAAATGAATGCAGTAGGTATTTGAGATTACCTGCTCACCCAAAGTTGCATGGTTCCACAAGTGCACAGCTGTCCTAAACCATGTCATAGTGCATTCCAAGCAGTTACCATTTTAAACAGCAGGTGCTTGGCAGGATGAACGTCTGACCCTGAATATAAGCTTCAGTCGGGCATGTGCTGACCTGACAATGGGATTGAGACATGTGACAGTTTGAGATTGTTTATGACAATTCTGTGTAAAATCTCTTCAGGAGAAGCAAGCCCACAATGTCCAAGAGCGAGCCCGTACAGGTGGTGGTGTAGTCCAGTTGGATGCCTGACTCCCTATGGGAAACAAATGTTGGCCCTGATCGAGACTGAGGTGACCAGGAGTGTAGGCGGTGGTGAGGCTGGAGGGAGGCCTGGTTCTGGTGAGATGGCAAAAGTATCAGACTGAGTGACAAGAGGAGATGGTCAGTTTTGTTTAAAGGAGGTTAGGAACTATCAGGCTGTTTGGTGTCTGGATTTCACACTTTGGAACTTTAACAATCGTCATGATCACAAGCTTCGCATCTTTGTTCAGGGTCTCAGTTTCTGCGGGGTTCATTCATGCAGGTCACACCGTGAGAGGGTTTATGTGAATTGCCTAATAGGGGTGATGTGTAAGTAATTTGATACCCAATTATCCCCTTACTAATGTCTGTCTGATACAGGCCTCTTCAGCACAGGCTCTATCAGAAACCATGTAGCAACCTCCCTCCTCCTCTGAGGATCCCTCGGAGGGTGCTGCATCTCCTTCTCTCTCTGCATCAAGCACCATCACAGATACTGACACTTCAGCAAGGTTCAGCACAGGGGTCATGCATACACACTGGTAAGGGCACTTCACATTCACATGTGCAGCTGCTGGTGCGTGTGGTGGAGCAGGCCTCAGGTAGTCGGAGGAGTGTCTGGGGTGATCCAAAGACTGATTCCTAGTTGGATGATGAGCCTCTGCAATTGACCATAAGGCAACAGATGCTGGATGTCCAGCACAATGTCCGTGAAGATTTGGCCGGTATACCAAAGGTGTTGTGTGCTCTGGCACAGACTATGGAGGTGTCCATTCTGGCCATGTGCTCATTCCTTCATGCTTACGTTCTTTTTGATGGCTGTGGCTGCCTGACTAGTGGCTGAATGTGGAGGTAGGTCATCAAAGACTGAGGGAGGGCTGGAGGAATTGTGGAAACCTTTGGATCGATGGAGGAGAATTGCACGTTCCGGCTTCCTTCGCTCATTGCAACCGTGAGATGGAGGGATACGTTTCAAGAAAACTGTTATGTAGGCATGGCTAGAGGATGGACAGAAACCGTTGGCATATCAAGGCATTCCTGGTGTCACAGCCAGGAACATTCCCAGCAGCTTCGCCATGTTCCCTGGCCTTAACCTCGCCATCATTCTCAGAGGATTGGTCCCCTCTGACCTGTCATCATTCTCCAGGGTATCTTCTCTTTGTATTGCGATGTTGTGGAGGACACAGCAGACCACAACCATGAGTGACACCCTTGAGGGAGAGTACTGCAATGCACCTTTGGAATGGTCCAGACATCGGAAGAGGAGCCTGCTTGTGTGCTCCAATATGGTGCTGGATCTTGGGAACCCCCACAGGCGTTATAAGCCATCCCTTGAGAGGATAGCCCTTGTTGCAGAGAAGCCATCCCTCTAATACATCCAGGCCTGTTAAAAGGTCAGGGATTTGAGAATCCCTGAGGATATAGGTGTTGTGGCTGCTGCCTAGGTATCTGGTACACACCTGCATGACCCGCTGTTTGTGATCGCAGACATTGAGTGGAATCTCTTTCTTTATGACTAGTACTGAAGTAATGTGGTTAAATTGAGTATAAGTGTAGGGTATGACTAGTACTGAAGCAACATGGTTAAATTGAATGTAAGTGTAGGATACGACTAGTACTGAAGTAACGTGGTTAAATTGAGTATAAGTGTAGGTTTGGACTAGTACTGAAGTAACATGGTTAAATTGAGTGCAAGTATAGGGTATGACTAGTACTGAAGTAAAGTGGTTAAATTGAATGTAAGTGTAAGGTACGGCTAGTGCTGGAGTAACATGGTTAAATTGAGTGTAAGTGTAGGGTACGACTAGTACTGAAGTAACGTGGTTAAGTTGAATTTAAGTGCAGGGTATGACTAGTACTGAAGTAGCATGGTTAAATTGAGTGCAAGTGTAGGGTACAACTAGTACTGAAGTAACATGGTTAAATTGAGTGTAAGTGTAAGGTATGGTTAGTACTGAAGTAACATGGTTAAATTGAGTGTAAGTGTAGGGTATGACTAGTACTGAAGTGGCATGGTTAAATTGAGTGCAAGTGTAGGGTACGACTAGTACTGAAATAACATGGTTGAGTGTAAGTGTAGGTATGAAGAGTACTGACGTAACGTGGTTAAATTGAGTGTAAGTGTAGGATACCTCTAGTCTTGAGGTAACATGGTTAAATTGAGTGTAACTGTAGGGCGCAACTAGCACTTGAGTAACGTGGTTAAATTGAGTGTAAGTGTAGGGTACAACTAATACTGGAGTAACATGATTAAACTGAGTGCAAGTGTAGGGTATAACTAGTACTGAAGTAATGTGATTAAATTGACTCTCAGTGTAGTGTACCACTGGTACTGTAGTAACGTGGTTAAATTGTGTGTAAGTGTAAGGCACAATTAGTATTTATGTAACATGGTTAAATTGAGTGTAAGGTACGACTAGTGCTGGAGCAACATGGTTAAATTGAGTGTAAGTGTAGGGTATGACTAGTACAGGAGTAAAGTGGTTTAATTGAGTGTAAGTGTAAGGTACAAATAGTACTGATGTAACATGGTTAAATTGAGTGTAAGGTACGACTAGTGCTGGAGTAACATGGTTAAATTGTATGTAATTGTAGGGTACGGCTAGTACTGAAGTAACATGGTTGAACTGAGTCTAAATGTAAGGTCTGACTAGTACTGGAGTAATGTGATTAAATTGAGTGTAAGTGTAGGGTATGACTATTGCTGAAGTAACATGGTTAAATTGAGGGTAAGTGTAGGTTACGATTAGTACTTAAGTAACGTGGTTGAATTGAGTGTAAGTGTAGGGTACGACTAATATTGAAGTAGCATGGTTAAATTGTATGTAATTGTAGGATACGGCTAGTACTGAAGTAACATGGTTGAACTGAGTCTAAATGTAAGGTACGACTAGTACTGGAGTAACGTGATTAAATTGAGTGTAAGTGTAGGGTATGATTAGTACTGATGTAACGTGGTTAAATTGAGTGTAAGGTAAGACTATTGTTGGAGTAACATGTTTAACTTGAATGTAAGTGTAGGTTACGACTAGTACTGAAGTAACGTGGTTAAATTGAATGTAAGTGTAGGTACGACCAGTACTGGAGAAACATGGCTGAATTGAGTGTACATGTAGGGTACAACTAGTACTGAAGTAACGTGGTTAAATTGAGTGTAAGTGTAAGGTACAATTAGTACTGAAGTAATGTGGTTTAATTGAGTGTAGGGTACGACTAGTACCAGAGTTACATGGTTAAATTGAGTGTAAGTCTAGGTTACAACTAGCACTGGAGTAACATAAGACAGAATTTTCACATTGGCAGGCAGGAGCGATCGGCGGGCCCAGGATCGGCTGAGAAACGGGCTGTCGCCCACAATCGGCACATGACTGAGCTTTCATGCTGGTGGGCCAATTAAGGACTGCCCAGCATGAAACGCAGCTCACCAATGGCAATGTGGTGGCTGGTTTAAAAATGGCACCGACCACCCCTGGAAGGCTGCCAGCGACACACCCAGCTTCAGCATTGTGACCACGAAGCTATGGCATCAAGTGCAGCTGCAGACGGCATGCAGGAGGGCAGGTCAGGTGGGCACTCAGCACCTTGGTTTTCGGATGAGTGCCTCCTGTTCCTTCTGGAAGAGATGGCTGCCAGGCAGACCACTCTTGTCCTCATTGATGGCAGGAGGAGGCCACCACATCTAACAAAAAGAGCTTGGGAGGAGGTGTCAGCACTGGTCAACAGCCATGATGCTGTGCGGCGCCTGGGTCCAGCACCGCCAGAGGTTTAACGACCTGCTGTGAGTGGGAAGGGTGGGTACCGTGTTGGCATGGATCTATATGGTGAAGTGTTCAGGGCTGGCCAGTCCCAGTGGAGCCCAGGAGTATTAGAGTCTGAGTGCCAACTGTCAATGACGCCGGAGCTGGCCAAGGGGGTGAGGCTGCTTGGACTGAGTGCCTTGCGACTCGAGAGGCACAACTCAGATGTGCCCTGCAAGGTGCTCCTCAGGTGGAGTTGGCCAGACTGCAATGGCGCTGCAGGTAGAGAGTGGACTAATCAAAGCTCCTCTGTCCTTTCAGGAAAAGACGGCCCATAACAACATTGAAAAGTTGCAGACTGGTGGAGGCCCCCAAAACCTCCCAATCCTAATGAGGTATGAGCAGGACACCCTTGAGATGGAGAGCCAGAACTCATCTTGGTGAACTAGCCGTGGAGAGCTGGGGTGTCAGACGAAGGTAAGAGTGCAGTTCACAGAGTTGAGAGTTTTGGATGGTGCAAACCTTCTTGTGAAGACTCAACATTGATGGGAACCTCAAACCTGGATTTCCCTTTGCTCGTTGAAAGATGATGGCACCATGATGCAGACCTCCATTGTCTCACCAGGGTGCCTGTGACAGTGTGATGACTTAAACTAATGACGTGTCCTTGTTCTTCCTTAGGTTTGCCACCCAATCACAGGACCCCGAAGACTCACCCCTAGAGGACTGTCAGGCTCCAGATGCGCCTCTGTCACACCCGCTGAACCAGGCACCAGCGCAGATATCAGCACCTCATTGGGTGTTAGATTGGCGGCTAGAATGTTGGTGCACAGCCATGAGGGCACTTCACACTCACTTGAGGTGCAGGCAGAGGCAGAGAGCACCCAGGGTGCCGGCAGTTGGAGGGCTGCTGGAGACCAGGAGGATGCTGGGTCAGAGGCAAATGACGGGCCTCTGGAGTCGTCCACTAGATGACAGATGCTGGGCATCCAGCAGGATGTGCGGGAGGATCTGGCAGAGATTCATGAGAGTATGCGTGCCATGGTCTCCGTTATGGAGGGGTCCATGTGGAGCGTGAGCACTGCGTTGACCCTCATGGCCGAGCACACTGCCTCCCCCATTGAAAGAGTGGTGACTCTCATGGAGATGCAGCTTGAGGAACAGAATCCGGGGTTCCAGGGGTTGCGCTTGGACCTGCAAGCCCTCACACAGGTGACCTCAGTTGACCAGTGTCAGCGTGGGAGATGGATGAGGCACCCAGTATCCCAGCTAGGTGCCCGTCCATCAATGGTGAGCAGGGAGGTCCAGAGTGACCTTGCTTTGGCTCTTGATGTCTCTGCGGGCTCCTTTCAGGGTGCTCTGGATGATGGCAGTAGCTCCTCCCCCCCTTTGCCAGTAACAGTGGCATCTGATGAGGTTGGTGCAACTAGGGAGATGCCAGCCATGGTACTGGCTGCTCCCTCCCAGGTGGGGGTGGCACAGGCTCCATTGGCCAGAGGACGACCGCCAAGGTCACCAAAGCTAACAAGACAGCAGAGTCAGCAGACTGTGTCCAATGCCAGTGCCAACATTGGAGACATCAAAACGTGGCACTCGTGAACATAAGTTTAAGGCACCATGAACACAAGAGGGACTGATCACAGGTGATCTTCTGTTCTGCAATGTTCTCTTTATGTTTACTGGCCTCGGGTTGAAGACCAGAGAAGGTTATGATAATTTGTTTGGATTGTCAAAATGAGATAATTTATTTACGTGGTGGCCTGAGTACGCTTCACCTTTTTTATTTATTTGGTGCAGGGTACGCCAGTATGTAATGCTGGATGTGGGTGGCTCTAAACTTTATTGTATAGGCACAGAGTGGACTTTGGGTTCAAAGTAAAGAGTCATTTCAGACATATGGGATGGAACCCTGGCGTGAGGTGCGAGCAGTTATTTGGCAGCCTAGTTGGAGGAACATTGGATCAAGGCATCCCTGGCGTCCCTGTCTCCCTGGAGTTTACTGGGGTCTGTCTCCATTCCCTTAGCATTCTCCTAACTGTGCTGTTCTTCTGAATCACTGCTGGATTCATCTTCTGTGTCAATGCCAGATTGTGGAGAGCCCAGCATGCAACCACAATCAATGATACCCACTCTGGAGGGCATTATAGTGCTTCCCCTGAACGGTCCAGGCATCGAAAATGCATCTTCAGAAAACCTCTGGTCTTCCCTAACACGGCCCTTGTGGAGGCATGGCTCATAATGTAATGCTGCTCTGCATCTGTTCTTGGGTGGTGGAGAGGAGTCATAAGCCACCTTTTTAGCTGATAGCTCTTGTTACCCAGCAGTCATCCATCCAGTCGGGCTGGAGCACTGAAGAGCCTCAGCACCTGGGAGTGTCTGAGTGTGTAAGCATTATGAGAGTTGCCGGGGAACCTCGCACATCCTGGCTGAATGTGCATCCTGTCGTCACAAACTACCTGCACGTTCATGGAGTGGAATCCCTTCCTGTTGACGAAGGCACCCGGCTGACCCACTGGTGCCTTGATGGCCACATGTGTACAGTCTATAGCACCCTGGTTCCGGGGGAAGCCAGCAATCGCTGCAAAGCCTCTGGCTCGCTCAGTCTGGCTGACCTCGTTCGTACGGTGGTGAATGAAAGTCAATACCTGCCTGAATAGAGCTTCTGTTACCAGCTTGATGCAACTGTGGACAGCTGATTGTAGAGTCTCCACACACATCTCCCACTGACCCCTGGAAAGAGCTGGAGGCATAGAAGTCGAGGGCCACTGTGACCTTCAGAGCCACTGGCATGGGGTTTCCATCCACACAGTCAGAGGTGATTCAGGCCCAATCCATCTGACAAATGGAGGTCACTGTCTCCCTTGAGAGGTAGAGCCTACTTTGGCATTGTACCTCGGACATATTGAGGTAGCTGCATCACCACCTGTAAACCCTGGCAGGATAGTGGCATCTTCTATGGCCCCTTCCACCTTGGACTACCTGTTGGCCCTGCACCCTTTATGCCCGTGCCTCTCCTCCCACAGGCCCCTTCCCTGGAAGCTGCATTAGGACACCTGCCCTGCTCTCCCTTCTGTCCCTCTCTTCCTCCTCAGAGGAGGTGCCAGACCATAATCCCAATTGCCAAGGTAACAGAAGGCTGTCTGATACCTGGAAGGATCCACATGGTCTGAATCCTCCAGGGGCCTGGCAGGTAGCAATATGCCCTGAAATGAGGCCTGGAAATGCTAATAATGAAGCCCCGAACAGAGAGGAAGCTGCCAGGTACCAATAAGCCAGCAGCATCAAACTATCTCCCACACAAATGGAGGCTGAACATTGTGCAATCCATCAGCGAACATTTCCACTTCTGACCTTATGATGGAAGGAGGGTCATTGATGAAGCATTTGAAGTTGGTTGGGCTGTATGGGCTATGGGCCCTTACGGCAATAGTACTGAAGACTTGTGCTCCAGAACTCGCCGAGCCCCTAGCCAATTTGTTTCAGTACAGCTACAACACTGGTATCTACCCAACTTTGTGGAGAATTGCCCAGGTATGTCCTGGACACAAAAAACAGGACAAATTTAATCCGGCCAATTACCACCCCATCGGGGTGATCACAATCATCAGTAAAGTAATGGAAGGGGTCATCAACAGTGCTATAAAGCGACACTTGCTTAGCAATAACCTGCTCACTGACGCCCATTTTGGGTTCCATCAGGGCCACTCAGTTCCCGATTTCATGGTTCAAACATGGACAAAAGAGCTGAACTCCCAAGGTAAGGTGAGAGTGACTGCCCTTGGCATCATTTGTCAATGATGGCCGCATTTGACTGACTGTGGCATCAAGGAGTCCTAGCAAAACTGGCATCAGTGGGAATCAGGGGGAAAACTCTCCACTAGTTGGAGTCATACCTAGCACAAATGAAGATGGTTGTGGTTGTCCTCCAGGGACTGGAGGAGAATTTCCAGGGAGGCATCACTGAATTGAAGGGCTGGTGCTTGTTGCCATTTAGAGGACATCCCGGTGCCCTGAAGTTCTGGCGCACTGAGTCACTGGCTGTCCGGGTGCCTCTTAAATATGGTGCACAGACATGACAGAGGGACATGTGACTTCCTGTCCACCCCATCATGAGATCCATCGCAAACCATGTGCATTCATAATTAATTAGGCAAGGAGTGGATGATTGCGCATAACGACGCACCCTGCACATCAGTGGGGAACATTCTGGGTTCCCGCTCCCACCATGGAACTTATGGCGGGAGGGGAATACTTTGGCCAAAATGTGGGAAACCTGCCCGCACATTTAAACTGCTACAGCTCTAACTTTGCATGTGATGGCAAGACTGTCCATAAATCCACTAAAATTCTTGCTTTAATCTTTAACAAGCATTGTGCCATCAGTGAGGCCATTGGATTAAGGGGCCATGGTGAGTGTGGACAAGGGGTTCACAAATTTGTTCCAACAACTGCTGACTGTGTGGCACAGTCATCCAGGAAGCACATTCACCAAACAAGCAGGAAGAACAGGGAGAGCGTTAATACTGATTAATAACAGGCAGATTACAATAACTCAGCAGGAACACCAACAACGGCAAGAATCGGGTAGTAAATCTCTTTTATCAGCAGAATAGTTAGTTGCCTTATTTTCTGTGACAGTGGATGAATTCTGTCCAAGCTGAAAGTCTTCGACTAGTGCACGGCTGAGACACAGAAAGGGAACTTTATATTTATCCACATATCAATCCTTCAGAGAGTCAGTCAGGTTACATCATTAGTATCATTAGCTCCACTCATTTCACAAATAGACTCAATTAAATTGTTCTGTTTGTCTGATATTTCAGAACAAAAAAAGTGTTGAGTTTGTTATTGTGCAGTTTGAAATAACACCTACAATTAAACAATTTTTACAAATGGAGAGTGGTGTCTGCCAGTATTGGTGCTGTCTCTATTCATACAGGACAACTGGAGGCAGCTCCCATGTAGTCATCATCCTGACCTTGCTCTTGACTCATTCCTAGTGACCCAATTTTCCAGAACCTAATCCTGCAGCATTGGTGATGATGCCAGAATTCAGCCCAGCAGGTGAGTATATTCCGCCCGCAGTAGTGGCCCTCACACTTACCTTCGAGCTAACCATATTAGCCTGATACTAGCTCTACGTATAGTTAAGCAATGTCAGATTCGCAATGCCACTTTAACACTGTGGAGTTACGTTGAAAATTTAAGGCCATGCATTGGTAAAATTCACCTAGGACAATAATAAAAATCAGATGGCACCAAAAAAGGGCCAAATTTGCACTCTGCCTGCTTTTGTTTTCCACTGAAGTCCACGAGGTTAGTTTTAACTTTTCACAATAACATAAAGAGGGAGTATTCGATGGACTGTCCATTTAATACACAGCCTAAGTAATACAGGTAGAAAATGCTGAGAACACTCAGTAGGTTAGGCAGTATCTGTAGAGAGAGAAAATAGAGTTAATAGGCAGGAATGTTTCTTTCTGGAGACTAAGTGCAGTGGTGAGCAGGAAAGGCAGTGCGGATCTTGCCTGTGTGGTATGTTTCCATGCCAGATTGTCTGCTTTTCAACTCATTGTATATCCATGAATGAGCAGCTCGTCGTATCTCGTGATGGGGTGGGCTAGGATTCGCCTGCCCCACCGTGACCTCATCGGCTCATATTTCCGGGTGCTACATTTAAACAGCACCCGTGCACACATTCACTCTCTGCAGCCCAGGACTTGTCGTGGCGAGCGATGGCCTCAAGAAGAGACAAACACTGTGTACCCAAGTTTAGTGACAAGGCACTGGCTGCACTCTTCCAGGTAGTCGAGGACTGTGATGGGAGCCAGAGGTCATCCAACCTCACCAAAGCTTGGGAGGCAGGTCACCAGGGCGGTCAGCACCAGCACTCCTCAGAAGAGGACCACTATCCAGTGCAGGAAGGGGATGAATGATCTCACCCATTCCGCCAGGGTAAGTCAATCTTCTCCTCACTCTCAAATCACACTCTCAGAAGGCCATCAGGTATTCAGAGTTACAGTCCACAGGAATCTCACACACTATCGGCACAAGGGGCATCATCACTAATTCTCGCACACACATTTTTACATCATCGGCTCTTGTCACATCCTGCACAAATCGCATCTTCGGCCCTCACATTGCTGCACTCAGCATTCACAGGCGGCTGGCATGCATATCATCTGCTTTGGCATCGGTCCTGCTGGCAGCCTGCCCGTCACTCTTTATGCAAGACAAGATCTCCCACAACAACAGGGAGAGATCCCAGAGAAGAAGGGTGTTGCCTGAGCTCAGGCCACTCGCTCCCTTTGAAGAGCAGGTGGCAGAACTGGCTGCCAAGGACAGAGACCGTTCCTGCACCAAAGGTGAGATCGGTGTCTCTCAACAAGCCAGTGAGGCCCCACCACTAGGTTTGGCCCACCCACCCAAACTGTGGATGCTCTTTAATGTAGGCAACTATCCATCCAATCATTACTTATCTCCTCTGTCTATTTCTGCCACCAGCAAGAAAAGGAGGAGACACATTGCCAACCAGCCCGTCAGGCCCGGTCTCCAGGCCACCTTGAATGAGGAGCCTGAGGACCCACTAAATGTAGAGCCGTCACTGCGTTCAGCTGCACCCTCCACCAGCGCAGAGACACACACCTCGGTGGGACCTGGTTCTAGAGAAGGCTCAGGGTTACCACCTGGTGAGCACAGCACAGATTTGGGTCTACAGGAGGCAAAGGCAGTGACATCAGCATCATCGACACTCAGAGAGCCACTGAAGGCCAGGCTCCTGCTGAGTTCAAGTCCAATAATGAGCCTCTGGAATCATACCTCACAGCGACGTTGGAGGTCCAAAGACAGACAGAGGTACAGCAGGCAGGGTTGTCATAGGCTGTCAACAGATTAAAATGGAGAATGGAGGAGTTCGTCTATGTTCTGTCTGACATGGTGCCAACATGCCAGCGTATTGAGGTCACCATTGGAAGAGTGGTGACCACCAGGGAAACCTTGGTCCAGCAGAGTGCTCAGTTTCTGCCGGATAAGCATGAAGACTTGCACACCATCACTATAGCTATGAGTGGGATCCATCAGTGGCTATGCGAGGGGGGTGGGGCACCTCGACTTCCCTCCAGCAGCCCCTTCTACTCAAGGAATTAGGGAGGGGCTCTTGGGCACCAACATGGAGGAGGAGCATTAGCCAGACATCCTGGGAGGGAAAAGCCAGTAGGACTGGCACCGGGTTTGACAAGTATACCACGAGATTTGACCACCAGTTCCCAGCTGGTGGAAGAGGGGTGCGAACTAATGGGACTAGTCTTAGTTGGTTGTGGCCCAGTTGTATTGGTTGGAGTTGACGGGCATGGCACCAGTACAGCTGGCATGGTAGGCAGGGCTGCTGCCGCTAATACCAGTCATGAACTGGTCCGAATGGATTATTTCTCTAGTTCTCTACTGTATGAATCAAATAGTGCCCATGTTATTTTTGCTTTATAATTCCATTCATAAATTTATATTTATTCATATTTATGTTTACTTAATTTAAATATTGTGAATATCATTTAAGTACTGTGAATATATCATGATTAAGATGGTTATATTTAATTAAAAGTGCACAAAGGCGGTCCCCTTCCAGTGTTTGTGTGGGTGAAGTTGCTGAGGGTTGTGATTCTTGTATTGTGGCAGAGGAGTGATTACATTTTTAAGCACTGTATCTTTATTTTGGAGAACCAATGTAAATAATTTCCAGGCTGGGTTTTCCGGTTGTCGGGTGGGTGTGGCGGCTGGGCCTGGGAGCGGCTGGTAAAGGGTCCACCGCCCGCCAGCCAGCAAAAAAGATGCGTTGAGGCGCTCAGCACTGCCAGGGTGGGGGCGGGAGGAGGGCGAGCGCTGAAGTCTGCGCGTGCACAGGGGAGGGTGCACTGACAGCTCCCTGAGGGCACAGAGAATTGTGGAAATAAAAATAAAGATTTTAAAAATGGGAGAAACGTGTCCTCACATGTGGCTTATTCACATGAACGGGAACATATTAAAAATGATGTGTAAAATTTTTAATTTTTTTTTAATTACTGCTGGAAACCTCATCCCGCCCGTGGATAAAAAATCTGAAAGCCGATTCGTTCACCTGCCGACCATAAGGTTGGACGGGCAGCGAAAAATAGCTTTCAATTATTTGATTAAGGGCCTTAATAGGCCTCTTAATTGTCGGTGGGCGCACTGCTAACTCTCGTGCAAAATATCACGTGAGTGCGCGATGATGTTGGGACACTGGTCTGGTGTCATTGCGCGCTATATTACGCCCGATGGGGTTGAGCGCGTGCCCGTTCATGGGTCGTAAAATCCTGCCCTACAATATTTACATACAGGGTCTGAATATTGATTTGGGTAAAAAACATAAATGCTTTTAAAAAATGCATATCCCAGAACAGAGCACCCCACCCATCCGCACGTCACTCCAGCCTGTTGGCTGGTTTGGTGCTGCTCGGGCTGTCTACTGCTTCCGGTCCAGACCCATGATATTCTCCGTGATGTAGTTGTTCACACGGGCTTGCTCCTGGGCCACCTCCTCCGTACTCACGCCGCTTTTTTCTCAAGGTGGTGGGTCTAACATGCTGCAGACAGGATTAAATAGATCACAGCTGAAGGCTGCAAACTGAAGGCGGAGCATTCAGCGAGATCAGGGGTGACGTTTTTAGCAGGCAGCGGAATGGGCATCTAGGTGATGGGAGAAAAGCGTTAGCATTGGCAGCATCCTTAGCTTTAATGGCGTTCAGCTTCATGGGTTGAAGCGGAGATTTCGCTGGGGGAGGTGCGGCAGTGTATATGAATCGGCCACATTGTCTGCCATAAATAGAGCAGCACTTTAGAACCTCCACACCCAACACAGCAGAAGCTTTACAAACATTGAGTTCACCTTCGAACATTTTATATTCGACCACTGATGCTCTGTGAGGATGACACCAGCCTGCAGCTGCACCTGTAAGGGAATAGCACATGTCAGCTTCCAGCATCACAGAATCACAGAATCACAGGACCACACAGTCCAGAAGAGGCCCTTCAGCCCATCGAGTCTGCACCGACATGTGAGAAACCCCTGAACTACCTATCTAATCCCATTTACCAGCAATTGGCCCATAGCTTTGAATGTTATGACATGCCAAGTGCTCATCCAGCTACTTTTTAAAAGATGTGAGGCAACCCGCCTCCACCACCCTCCCAGGCAGCACATTCCAGACCGTCACCACCCTCTGGGTAAAAAAGTTTTTCCCCACATCCTCACTAAACCTCCTGCCCCTCACCTTGAACTTATGTCTCCTCATGACTGATCCTTCAACTAAGGGGAACAGCTGCTCACTATCCACCCTGTCCATGCCCCTCATAATCTTGTACACCTCGATCAGGTCACCCCTCAGTCTTCTCTGCTCCAACAAAAACAACCCAAGTCTATCCAAACTCTCTCCATAACTTAAATGTTTCATCCCAGGCAACATCCTGGTGAATCTCCTCTGCACCCCCTCCGGTGCAATCACATCCTTCCTATAATGCGGTGACCAGAACTGCACACAGTACTCCAGCTGTGGCCTCATCAAGGTTCTATACAACTCCAACATGACCTCCCTACTTTTGTAATCTATGGCTTGATTGATAAAGGCAAGTGTCCCATATGCCTTTTTCACCACCCCACTAACATGCCCCTCCGCCTTCAGAGATCTATGGACACACAAGCCAAAGTCCCTTTGTTCCTCAGAACTTCCTAGTGTCTTGCCATTCATTGAGTACTTCCTTGTCAAATTAATCCTTCCAAAGTGTATCACCTCACACTTTTCAGGATTAAATTCCATCTGCCACTTATCTGCCTATTTGACCATCCTGTCTATATCTTCCTGTAGCCTACTACCCTCAACCTCACTGTTGACCACCTGACCAATCTTTGTGTCATCCGCAAACTTACTAATCCTAACCCCCACATAGTCATCTATATTATTTATATAAATGACGAATAATAGGGGACCCAGCACAGATCCCAATGGTATGCCACTGGACACTGGCTTCCAGTCACTAAAACATCCTTCTGTCATCACTCTCTGTCTCCTACAACTAAGCCAATTTTGAATCCACCTTATCAAATTACCCTGTATCCCATGTGCATTTGTCTTCTTTATAAGTCTCCCATGTGGGACCTTGTCAAAGGCTTTGCTGGAATCCATATAAACTACATCAACTGCACTATCCTCATCTACCTGGTCACCTCCTCAAAAAATTCAATCAAATTTGTTTGGCATGACCTCCCTCTGACAAAGCCATGCTGACTATCCCTGATCAAACCTTGCCTCTCCAAGTGGAGATAGATTCTCTCCTTCAGAATTTTCTCCAATAGCTTCCCTACCACTGATGTGAGACTCACTGGCCTGTAGTTCCCTGGCTTAACTCTACAACCCTTCTTAGATAGCAGAACCTCATTAACTGTTCTCCAGTCCTCTGGTACCTCTCCCGTGGCCAGAGAGGAATTAAAACTTTGGGTCAGAGCCCCTGCGATCTCCTCCCTTGCATCCCTCAGCAGTCTGGGACACAAATCATCCAGACCTGGAGATTTGTCCACTTTTAAGCCTGCCAACACCTCCAATACATTGTCATTCCCTATATTAATTTGCTCAAGAACCTCACAGTTTCTCTCCCCAAGTTCGATACCTTCATCCTCATTCTCTTGGGTGAAGATGGATGTGAAGTATTCGTTCAAGTCTAGAAATTATGCACATGGAAGAAATATGAAAGAACAGATGCTATGGATACAGATGATCATCTACAAAAGCAGTGCTTTCTGGAGTCGGGTAGGATTACTTGGTGCGCTGTGAGAAAAATGACCTTTCATCAATGGGAGTGTAGAGCCAGGTGTCTTTGTGCAGCCTCGGTTCTGTTGCAGTTGACGTGGTGCATCATCATTCAGCCGCTTCGATCTATGGGGTGCCGGCTGAAAGACACCCACGGCCTGGCTGCTCTGCTGAGGTTCTTGTGCTGCAGCACAAACCAAAAATGTTGGCTCATTATTGAGATCTCACTGTGATGTCAATGCTGCACTGCACCTTTGAAACAGAAAATATACATGAGCGTTTAGGCTATGAAAACAAAAATATTATCCAGCGAGCAACTCCTTAGTTGCCTCTGCAGGTGGGCAAGTTGGGATCTTGCCTCTTGCCCATTCGGTCCTGGAGACGTTGGCTTCTCTTTGTGGCCTCCTCCAGGTCACAGGTGAGGTCCTCCACCTTCTGCTTGAGGACATTGTTCTCTTCCTCCAGCGTTTCCGGGCACTAAGGGTCAGCCACACTTGGTGGAGGGCTGTTCCTTTCGATCCCCATTAATGAGACAGAAGTGGTGTCTGTCACCTCCTCCAGCTGCATCATGGCCCCTGGAGTGCTGCAAATATCCACTAGCCGCTCTGACAGATGGCTTCGAAGCTCTTTTCTCCTAGCGCTTGAGGTCTGGGGTTTTTTTTCCTTCTATCAACATAAGAAAATTTAGACATTAGGAACTGTTTTGGTGCTGCCCATTTACAGTTGACAGACTGTCACAGAAGTGCCCGTGCAGTCCTGCTTGTAGACAATGGCTGGAATTTTCCGTGCCTGCTGGCGTCAGGCGGGTTCAGTGGCATGAGTGGACAATATGGCGAGAAGACCAAAAATCGGTTTCATGATGTCGTGAAACCAGTTTGCGATCATCTGCTCTGCCCGCCGATGGCAGGCTGCATTCCTTGCCATTGGATGTCGGGAACCTCATTGTAATACATCAGCATATCATTATAAGGCCAGTCAAGCGGACTCATCCCCGCCCCCACTGGATCATTCATCCACATCGAAGGGAATGCATGCCAACGTGTTTCACAGCAGCATATACAAGCTGTGTACTTGGTGAGCTGCACTTCATTTGTTTGCTTACCTTGCTTCAGTCACCCTTCACATTGAGGATACCCTCCATCATGTTGTGTGGCACTACCACCGTTCCAAGTAGGATAGATTTCGAACAGATCTCGCAACTCAAGACTGGGCATCCATGAGGTGCTGTGGACCATCAGTAGCAGCAGAATTGTTCTCAAACACAATCTGTAAGCTCTTGGCCTGGCATATCCCTCACTCTACCATTACCACCAAGCCAGGGGATCAACCCTGTTTCAATGAAGAGTGCAGGAGGCCATGTCAGGAGTAGCACCAGGCATACCTAAAAATGAGGTGTCAACCTGGTGAAGCTATAACACAGGACTATTTGCGTGCCAAACAGCATAAGCAGCAAGTGATAGACAGAGCTAGGCGATACCATAACCAACGGATCAGATCTAAGCTCTGCAGTCCTGCCACATCCAGTTGTGAATGGATGTAGACAAATAAATAACTCACTGCAGGAGAAGGCTCCACAAATATCCCCATCCTCAATGAAGAGGGAACCCAGCACATCAGTGCAAAAGATAAGGCTAAATCATTTGAAAAAATCTTCAGCCAGGAGTGCCGAGTGGCTGATCCTCTGGAGGTCCCTAGCATCGCAGATACCAGTCTTCAGCCAATTTGATTCACTCTACGTGATACCAAGAAATGATTGAAGGTACTGGATACTGCAAGGGCTATGGGCCCTAACAATATTCCGGCAATAGCACTGAAGGCTTGTGCTCCAAAACTTTTCGCGACCCTAGTCAAGCTGTCCCAGTACAGCTACAGTACTGGCATCTACCAGGCTATGCGGAAAATTGCCCAGGTATGTCCTGTACACAAAAAGCAAGACAAATCCAATTCAGCCAATTACCACCCCATCTGTCTACTCTCCATGATCAGTAAAGTAATGGAAGGGATCATCAACACTGCTATCAAGCAGCACTTGCTTAGAAATAACCTGCTCACTGATGCCCAGTTAGGGTTCCACCAGGGCCATTCAGCTCATTACCTCATTACAGCCTTGGTTCAAATATGGACAAAAGAGATGAACTCCCAGGGTGAGGTGAGAATGACTGCCCTTGACATCAAGGCCGTATTTGACCGAGTGTGGCATCAAGGAGCCCTAGCAAGGAGGAGCACAGAGGAAAATAGTTGTGGTTGTCGGAGGTCAGTCATCTCAGCTCCAGGACATCACTGCAGGAGTTCCTCAGGGTAGTGTCCTAGGCCCAATCATCTTCAAATGCTTCAGCAATGACCTTCCTTCCATCATAAGGTTGGAAGTGGGGATGTTTGTTGATGATTGCAAAATATTCAGCACCATTCGTAACTGCTCAGATACAGAAGCAGTCCATGTCCAAATGCATCAAGACCTGGACAATATCCAGGCTTGGGCTGACAAGTGGCAAGTAACATTCGTGCCACACAAGTGCCAGGCAATGACCATCTCCAAAAACAGACAATCCAGCCATCGCCCCATGATGTTCAATGCCATTACTATCATTGAATCTCCCACTATCAACATCCTCGGGGTTACCATTGACCAGAATCTGAACTGGACTAGCCATATGAATACTGTGGCTACAAGAACCGTTCAGATGCTAGGAATCGTGCGATGAGTAACTCACCTCCTGACTCTCCAAAGCCACCATCCAGTAGGCACAAGTCAGGAGTGTGATGGAATACTCCCAAGCTGCCTGGATGAGTGCAGCTCCTATAACACTCAAGAAGCTTAACATTGCCCAGGACAAAGCAGACTGCTTGACAGGCTCACTCCCTTCACTTAATTCACTCCCTACAGCACTGATGCACAGTAGCAGCAGTGCGTACCATCTACAAGATGCACTGCAGAAATTCACCAAGGCTCCTTCGACAGCGCCTTCCAAACCCACGTTCACTACTATCTAGAAGGACAAGGGCAGCAGATAGACGGGAACATCACCACCTGGAAGTTCCCATCCAAGTCACTCACCATCCTGACTTGGAAATATATGTCTGTTCCTTCACTGTCACTGGGTCAAAATCCTGCAACTCCCTCCCTAACAGCACTGTGTGCCTACCTACACCACATGGGTTGCAGCAGTCCAAGAAGGCAGCTCACCACCACCTTCTCAAGGGCAACTGGGGACGGGCAATAAATGCTGGCCCAGCCAGCGACACCCACATCCCATGAATGAGTAAAAAAAGGAGACAGCATCAACACTGGCAGATACCAGTAAAGAATTGTTTCATTGTAGTGATTCTTCAAACTGTTCAGTAACAATTTCAACAATTTCTCTTCCAAATATTGGACAAAATACTATTTAATTAAATCTACTTGTTAAAAGACTTTAGGTAATGTTACTAATGATTTAACCTGACTGAATCCCTGGAGGATTGATGTGTGGATAAATATGAAGTTCCCTTCCTGTGTCTCATCGTGCACTAGTCAAAGATCTTCAGCTTGGACAGAATTCATCCACTGTCACAGAAAATGGGACAACTAACTATTCTACTGATAAAAGAGATTTACTACCCGATTCTCGCAGTTGTTGGTGTCCCTGGTAAGTTATTGCAACTTGCTTGTTATTAATCAGTACTAACGCACTGAAGTTCTCCCTACTTGTCTGATGAGGAGACATGTTTCCTGGATGCTTGGCATACAGTCGATAGTTGCCAGAACCAAATTATGAACCACTTGTCCAATCTCTTCATGAGAGTGATGACCCTTTAAGGATTTCAGTAGATTTCTGGACCATCTTGTTAGGGATGTAGTTAGGGCTGCAGCAGCATTTTGAAATGTATGGGTATATTTCTTAAGTAAGTGCTCAAATAGTAATCCTAACACATATGGTTCAGGTTGAGAATCATATATTATCTCTGCAAATATTTAAATTAGATGGTGATACTTATGCTTTCTCCAATCTCTTTCTAACAGCAAACTTAATGATGATTGTGATACTCTCCCCTGGTGTGGTAATTATGGTTTTCGCTAATGTCTAATATGCTTTTTAAGAAGAATATTTGTTAGGAAGATCGCATGCTCTTTAATACCCAATAGGAGAGTAGTGTGGGCTACCTCAGTAGTTAGTAATTAGTGTAGAGATAGAGTTTGAAGTGAAAGCACACGTGTAGTTGTTGCTGAGTACCTTTGCAAATAAACTCAAAGTTTCCACCTAAAAAGTGTCTGCTGATCAACTCTGTAAACAGTACCAACTCGGCCACCTGTCACAACAAACTGGTGATAAGGATAAAACAAATTTAACAGAATAAATCAAGTGAAACAAAATCGGCACTGTACCTTCCACAGTAATTGTAAATAGAAGTTCCTTTCGAATCAAAGAAGTAATTCCTTCTCAGAATGCTGCAATTCGGAAGAATTGATCCTTTTGACCCAAGCACAGACGATTGGTCTCATTATATTGAATACCTCATGTTCTTTTTCCAAGCAAACAAGATTATGGGGGAAGAGAAGATGCGAGCAATCCTCTTAAGTACATGTGGGAATAAAATCTAAGGCTTGATTTGAAGTTTGATAGCACCTAGTGCTCCAGATTTGAAAAATTTTGATGAATTGGTGGACCTGGTGAAGGGTCATTATCAACCAAAGCCCTCAGTAATGATGCAAAGGTTCAAGTTAAACTCCAGAAATAGAGCCCCAGGGGAGAAAGTTGTGAGCTACGTGGCAATTCTGAAACAGTTAAAGGTACTTGTGGGTTTGGTACCTCTCTAAACAACATGCTCAGAAACCGTTTAGTGTGCGGTGTGAATGAGGACACGATTCAGAATAGATTACTGTCTGGAGCAAATCTGGATTTCAAGAAGTTGCTAAAGATAGCACAGGCCATGAAGAGCGCAGTAAGAGATTCAAAATCCATACAGAGCATGCAAACTGGCACTGTCCTCCACATCGGACTGGAAACCCCAGCCAAAAAGGGCACGAAAATGCAGGATAGCAGACTGCCGAGAGACGGGAAACAGCTCCTGCTAGCTGAAAAATGAGAAAAAATGACTCAGCAGCAAAAACAAGAAATAATTTCAATAGAGGTGGAAACAAGCAGTTTTTTAACAACTGGCAGTTTAAAAAAATAGAATGCTTTTATCGTCACTGAAATGGACACATAATGAGACAGCGCAAGGAAAGAGTCAAGCAAACTTTTAAAGAAAAAAAAGTGAGATCTATAATGTAAAAGAGCCTGAAACAACAAATTCAGATATTTACTCATTTAACTTGAAGGTTAGAAAGACAGAACCAATATATGTAACAGTGAAAGTGAATGGTAGACCTGTTAGAATGGAAGTGGACACAGGAGCTTCCACTAATTGAGGAACATACCTTCAGATATCTGAATAATGTGGATCATCAATTAAATTTAGAAGAAACAATGAAAAAAAACATACAAGGGTGAAGACATTCAAGTCAGAGGCATAAGTAGAGTAACTGTTCATTATGGAAGCCAATCAACAAAGCTACCAGTGTTGGTATTGAGAGGCAGAGGACCAAGCCTCCTAGGGCGAAATTGGCTCAGGGAAATTGATCTTGGGTGGCCACTGAGATTCCAAAAAGAAGCTAGAAGCGTTCCTGTTTTAAAAAAGGAGTTTATAAGATCTCAACAACCTGAAGAAATGCAGGCTGTCTTAAGCCAAAACAGCAGAAGAAAGTCGAAGAGACTCTGCTTAATGACAGAGTTCGAGCTGAGGTGAGCAACCTTTGAAAGGAAAAAGAAAACCTGTTGAAAGACCTTCACAAGATTCCCTCAGGTCGGAGTTTGTACCACTGGAAATGTATGACGAGAAACAGAAAGAACTCAGCACTTCTCTGAACAAACTGAAGAATGAGTTGTTAGAGAAGGCACAACAATGCTCAATTTTCCAGGAGGCAGCAAACAAATATAAAAAAAGAGATGGAAAAGTTGAACAATCAACTAAATGAAGCCGAAGAGACTTTGGAAGCGAATGTCACAGAATCTTCTAAGAAGCAGACAGACAATGAAATTTTGGGAGACTTAACTATTGAGCTCACTCAAGTCGAGCTTGCATTTGAGAGCAGTCTGGCCAATATTCAAACTGAAAAGAAGGGTGAGATTACAGTTAGCAATAGAAAGGAGAAAGCACATAGAAAGAAGACACAGAAACACAAATAAGGCTTTCATCCTGGCAGCATATGAATACACTTTCATACATAGGCCTGGCAGTCAAATAGCAAACATCGATGCACTTAGTCGTTTGCCTTTACAAGAAAATGATGAGGAAGTCCCAGTTCCACAGTAACTTATGTTATTGTTAAACTTCTTAGTTTTCTCGCTGATATGTGCTTGACAGATCAAAGACTGGACAAGTCGGGACCTAGTCCTATCAAGTATGAGAACAAGTGCTTCATGGTTGGTCACAAGAGCCTGTATCTGTTGAAATGAAACTGTACTTCAACAAAAGACACAAAATAACCAGCCAGGATGGTATCTTATTGATAGTTCCTACAAAGGGAAAGGAGCCACTTCTAATTGAACCATACAGCGCACTTCCAGGAATTTCCCGAATGAAGACCATAGCTCGCAGCTACATATGGTGGCCTGGGATGGATGGTGAAATAGAAAGTTGCCTTCAACAGCTCTGCTACACCCTTGGGAGTTGCCAGGAAGACCATGGATGTGATTGACTATGTGGGACCTTTCATGGGAACAATGTTTCTGCTTAATGTCAATGCCCATTCGAAATGGATGGACAAATATAAGGTGAAGTCACCAATGTCTTCTGCTACAATAGAGAAGCTCTGTCAAAGTTTTACCATCAATGGACTACCAGAAGTAGTTGTTTCTGATAATGGCATGGTATTTATGAGTGCTGAGTTTCAACAGATTATCAGCCTCAATGGTATCACTCACATAAAGACTTCCAAGTTTAGAGGGGAAGCTGGAAAGGAGTCAGGGAAGCCAAGAAACTAGGCACGAGTGCATAGTTGTGAGAGGAAATTTACCATGGGAGAGATGGTATACGTGAAGAACTTTGGAGAAGGACCAAAGTGGTTACCGGGTGAAATAAGTGCAGTTACTGGACCTCTATCTTACCACGTGGAGATGGAAGGCAAAGTCATACAGAGACAATGGATTATCTAAGGAAGAGAGAAACAAATCATCAAGAAATTATTCCACCAGTGTTCATGGCCGGGTCAGTGTTTCCTGTTGACGATACTCAACCCAGTACATACATGTCTTATGTTTCTGTAAGAGTTGAGGATACAGATCTGCAGGTGCCCACCCAAGCTCCTGATGTTCAGACAACTCCAGAAAAGGAGGTTCCTGACAAGGCATCTGAAGTGGTAGAGCTGGGAAGCTCTACTTGCATAAGGAAACCTCAGAAAGACTGAATTTGTAAACTAATCACCTGTGTAAATATTTTGCTATCTTGAGAAAATTGTACTTGTAAACATAAAATGTATATCTGAGTAAAGGGGGAGGGATGTGGTAATTATGGCTTATCTAATGTGTAATATACCTTTAAGAAGAATGTTTATTAAGGAATCTTTAATAATACCCAATATGATATTTAATAATACCCAATAGGAGAGTGCGGGGTTTGGATGATGGGTGTAATAAAAAAAGGATAAAGTCTGCAGGGTTTTGACCCTATCTACCCGGAGTTGTCTTGTGTGAAATTGGCCACTGATCCTGGTGGATGTCTGGAAGTTCTCACCAACTGGTCTCAGCTTCGCAGGTCCAAATGCAGACTGGTTACACTCAGATGAGGCTTCTCTGGCTACAGGTTGATAGCCACATGCAATTTTATACAAGGTAGAGAGGGGGAGCCAGCTTGGGCAGCCTTCCTTCCTCAGCTTGTTCCCCAACAAGACTGAAAGCAAAACCACAGGTTCAAACATAAGGTTTGCCTCTTCCATGTGATTGCCTTCTTGTCTTCCTGCTTTTCATTAATTTGCAGTTCAAAACAAACAACTTCTCAAGTACCATACAGCTCAGGTGACTTTTTGGAAGAGGCTTGCTTGTTGACAGTCCCAAGGTGAACGTGTCCAAATGTCCAGATCATGGCACGTCCGTCTATTTTGTAAAAGAAAACTCCAGTCCTGAGAAATATGGTTCTAACATATGAATATTTCCATTCTTAGAGCATTTATCTTAACAAGTTGAAACTTTCATAGTCTAAATGAAACTTCAAGTGGCAGAGGGAAGCTCCACCTACAGGGACTATCAAAACAACTGAAACTAACATTTCCTCTGCTACCCCCCCCCACCCCCCAACCCCCACCCCCGCGTGTACCGCCCTCCCTCTCCCCCTTTCTCTATCTTTCCTCAGAACAAAAGCTTTAGTGACTTACACCAATTTAATTTTCTTCCCTTTTAATTTGCCAAAAATTCAGTGGTGGACCCTTTGGATCTCTACTCTGAAATTTTTGTCTGCCATGGCTGATGTTATGCATATATACTGACTACTATTATTGCTTTCTTATTGGAGATGGATCCCTCCCTATTCCACGGTTCTCTTGCTACACTGGACACTACGAAATGGTTGATACCATTCTACTGCACCTGCTTTCTCACTCCACTAGACACTAGGGCTGGCATTTTCCAGCCCCTCATGCCTTCTGGTCCCGCTGATGTGAACAGAGATTTCAGTGGTTCGTCAGCCCCACTGTGGGGGAACCCGCCCTGGTGGGGGGGGTTGGCGGCGCTGGAGAATTTCAGCCTAGGATATGGTTAATACCGTTTTACCACCAGCTTTCTTACTATACCAGACACTAGGAAATGGTCGATAGTGTTTTACTGTACCGGCTTTCTCGCTACACTGGACACTAGGAAACGGTCAACACAGTTTACTGTACCAGCTTTCTCTCTACACTGGACACTAGGGAACGTTCAATACCATTTTACTGCACCGGTTCTCTCAGAGCCCTTTCTAGGGACTGAATTTTTCAATCGGTAGGCAGGCTTGGCGGGAACGGGCAGGGGCTGCCCGTGATCAGCTCCGTGCCGCCTTTTTATGCAGGCAGGCAAATTAAGGCCCGCCCAGCATATGACGTGAGTGGTAGTGCTCAGTGCTACCTGTGCGGGCAGGGGGAAGAGGGAGTGTCGGGCCCAGCGCTCTGCATGCGTGTGAAAGAGTGCTTCATTCTCCGTGAGGCACGGAGCTGTCTCGGGGAGATCGAAGGGCTTTTGAAATTATTAAATAAATGGATTAAAAATTTAATTAAACATGTCCCCTCATGTGTCACATGAGATGGGACATGTTTTTATATTTCAGAAAAATTTTTATTCAATTCATAAAAGCTTTAGGAAACCTCATCCTGCTTGTGGATGAGGTTTCCTAAAAAAACATGAAGGCCACTTGACCTTTTCGCCTGCCCGCCAACCTTAAGGTGGACGTGCAGCATAAACAATGACCTTAATTACTTCCTTAATGGCCTTAATAGGTTGTTTAGCATCAAGGAGCTAAAATTGAAGGCAATGGGAATTATGGGAAAATTCTCCACAGGTTGAAGTCACGTCTAGCACAAAAGAAAATGTTTCTGATTGAAGAGAAGGGGGTTATCCCCACGGTACTGCCAATATCTATCCCTCAATCAACATCAAAATACAGTTAATGTGGTCATCATCCCGGTGCTGTTTGTGGGAGCTTGCTGTGCGCACATTGGCTGTCAATTTTCCTATATTACAACAGCGACCACAGTTAATTTAGCACTTTATTGGCCGTAAAACACTTTGAATTGTCTATTGGTCGTGAAAAACACTTTAAAAATGCAAGTCTTTCTTTTTGTTTTGTTGAAGGGAAATGGTCACAGCCCTGGGATATTATTGAAGTTCCTCAGGGTAGTATTCTAGGCCCAAGCATCTTCAGCTACTTCATCAATAAATTTCTTTCCAGCACAATTTCAGAAGTGGCAATGTTTGATGATGATTTCATAGTGTTCGGTTGCATTTGCCTCAGATAATGAGACCCTCATTACCTGCATGTAGCAAGGCCTCAATGTTCTGGCCTGGGCTGATGTGTGGCAACTAACATTGGCACCACAAGTACCAAGCAATGATGATCTCCAAAAAGAGAGAATAAAATCATCTTTCCTTGAAATTTCAGTGGCATTACCATCACTAAATTCCACACCATGAATATTGATCAGAAATTAGCTGGACCAATCTTATAAATACTGTGGTTACAAGACCAGGTCAGAGGCTAGGAATTCTGCAGCAAGGAACTCATCTACTGGCTTCTCAAAGCCTGTCCACTATCTACAAGGCACAAGTCAGAATGTGATAGAATACATCCCTCATGCTTGGATGAGGACAAAGTAGCCCACTTGATCGACACACCATCCACCACATTAAGCATTCACTCAGTTCACCACTGATGAATAGTGGCATCAGTGCATAGCAACTACACAATGAGGTTTTTGATGAGATTACAGAGGTGTTCGATGATCGATGAGGATAATCTGGTTAATATGGTGTATATGGGCTTCCAAAATGTGTTTGATAAAGTGCCACCTTATAGACTTGCCAGGGATGTTTGAAGCCCTTAGAAAAAAGGGACAGTGTCAGGTTGGCAAAGAAAATGGTTGAGTGCTAAGAAACAGAATAGTGGTGAATGCTTTTTTCAGGCTGGAGGGACGTATAGTGTCATTCCCCAGGGGTCAGTACTTGGGCCACTGCTTTTCTTGATTTACCCTAATGACCAAGACTTGGGAATGCAGGGTACAATTTCAAATCTTGGAAGTATTATGAACTGTGAGGTGATAAACTTCAAGAGGCCTTGGACAGGCTGGTGTAATGGACAGACACTTGGAGATGAAATTTATTGCAGACAAATGTGAAGTGACTAATTCTGGTAGGAAGAATGATGAAAGGAAATTTAAAATAAAGGATACAATTCCAAATTGGGTACAGAAGCAGAGAGATCTGGAGGTGTATATAAAGAAATAATTGATTGTGGCAGGGAAGGCTGAGGAAGTAGGAAAAAGATATAAAGAGTCCTTGGTTTTATAAATAGAGGCATAGATTATAAAAACTGGGAAATTATGGTGACCCTTTACAAAGCACTGGTTCCACTGAAACTGGAGTATTGTATCCAACTCTGGGCATCACACATTAGGAAGGACGTGAAGGCTTAACAGAGGGTGCAAATAAAGCTTACTAGAATGGTTCCAGGGATAAGGGTGTATGGATTTTAAAGAATCTGGGTTGTTCTCCTTCGAGAAATTTATGAGGGGTCTAGACAGAGTAGATAAAGAGGAACTTTGTATTGGCTGAAGGGTTGACAACCAAGTGAATGGCAAATAAACCAACAGCGACATGAGGAAATACCTGTTTTGCAGCAAGTAGTTAGGATGTGGAATGCACGTGGAGTGCACTGTCTGAGACTGTGATGTAGGCAGATACAATCGGGGCTTTCAAATTGAACTTGATAATTATCTGAAGGTAAGGAAATTGAAGGGATATGTGGAAAGGGCGGGGAAGTGGGACGAACTGAATTACTCTTGCTAAGGCTCCTTCAACAGTACTTTCCAAACCCATGATCTGTAACACCTAGAAAAACAAAGGCAGCAGGAGCATCGGAAGACCAGCAGCTTCAAGTTCCTCTCCAAGTCAGACAACATCCTGACTTGGAGCTATAGTGCCTTTTCTTCATTGTTATTGTGTCAAGTTCTAGAATACCCTCCCTAACAGCACAGTGGATGTACCATATGGGCCATATGAATAAAGGGGGCGGCTTACCACCACCTTCTCAAGGGGAATTAATTATGGGCGATAAATGCTGACCATGCCAATGATGCCCACACCTCATAATTGTATTAAAAAAATTGACAAGCTCTATGAAAGCAGGGTAATAAGTTGGGGCTCTCCCTAACTCTGTAAGATCGTGCAGCCCAACAACATTGCCCACCCCCACCCTGCCACCTCCGTTACTGTCATGGTGTCAGCAGAGGCATATTTGATGAACATTCAGCCTTGAGTCAGAAGAACATGATTTCATAGTCCCATTCCAGAGACATAGGGGAGAATTTTCTCCATGTCGGGTGGGAGCAGGTGCGCATGTGCGCAAAAGAGTGTAGAAATCTCCCTGAGGCATGGAGCTGCCTCAGGGAGATTAAGTTCATATAGAAAGTTTTAAATAAAGAAAGATTAAAATTATTTAGATATGTCCCCTCATGTGACAGTGTTACATGAGCTGGGACATGTTTATGAATTATGAAATTTTTAAAAATGTATTTAATAAAGCCTTCAGGAAACCTCATTCCACCCGTGGATGAGGTTTCCTGAAAAACGCGAAGGCTGCTTGGGCTCTTCGCCTGCCCAGCAACCTTAAGGTTGGACGGGCAGCCCTGTTGATTATCTAAATTAGTTTCTTAATGGCCTTAACAAGCCTTTGACAGTTCAGTGGGCGTGCAGCCGCCTCTGGTGCGCACCCGCCGCACGAAAGAGCTAAATGACGTGCGGTGACGTCGGGACGCACGCACAACATCACCGCACGTCATTTTACGCATTGGTGAGCGGGGCCCATCCCCGCATGCCGACATCAAAATTCAGGCCATGAACACATCTCTGCTGTCACTCTAGTATTGAGGAAGTGCTGCTATGTCACAGTTGCTGTTTCTCAAATAAGATTTTGAACCAAGGCCCCAGCTGCCCCTGGTGATATTGTCAATGAAAATAAAGGAGTGTTGGACATCTCAATCAATTACTTTGTATTGATAGTAGAGCAGTGATCTTCACTATTTTTCAAGCAAGGGCCACCATAGCAAAAAACCTGCAGTGTGAGAGCCACATCAACTACTTTACTAAATTATCATTGCTTACTGCTCCTTCATGATGTAATGTTACACAGCAACGTGTATACGTAAAACAGAATCCCATATTATATTATATTTAAAAATAAATACACACGTACAATTAAAAAAACAGCATTTATAAAACAATATCCAGGAAAATATAAGGAGTTAAAATGCACCTATGCAAATGAACTTTTGCAAAGCTGAATAATGCAAAACTTACTTAAGTTGCAATATTCTACACTGCTAAATTCCTACATTGGATATTGAAATATTTTTTATATTTTTAGACTTATTTTGTTTTAAAAGAAAAATGTAACTTTCGACTTACAGCACCTCCTGCCTGCCACCAATCCTCCTTCCTGAACCTCCTGCTGCCTGGTCACTGCAGACCCTCCTCCTCCCCAACCCTCAGCATTGTGGTCTCTCCCCCTCCCTGATCTTCGAGTCGGGGCCTCTTCCCCCCTCTCGCAGAACCTCCCGCTCCCTGACTCAACCTCTCGCCGCTTCCCTTTCCTAGGCCTGCGTTCACATTCAAGATCCCGCTGCAACTCCGAGGTCGGGGAGCAGCCACAACTCGGAGGTCAGGGAGTGCTGAGAGGCTACTCCATAGTAGTACCAGGCCAGTCACAGGGGAAACGACGTTAAGACAAATCTTGCAACACTCAACAAGATTACAGGAAAGGGAGAGTCGAGGAGCCACATTTAGTGAGAGTGGGAGCCTCCAATGCCTTGCGGGCCTTGCAATGAAGAACACTGATAGAGGATCTGCAATGTTCTCACCTGTACCTTTAAAATCCTGAGGCGGAAACCATTTTGCCCTAGGAATTTGTCACTCTTTAGTGCGATGGTTTTCTTCATCACAATTATTTTATTTATTTTATTTTTGTTAAGTCCCTGTCCCTGATTCACTATTAGTCTCCTTGGAATGTCTGGCAGGTGGACCTCTTTCTCTGCTTTTTGTTAGAGTGGAGAATGGCACTGCTTTATGCCTGGTATTTAAGGAAGGTGAGGGAGGAAAACCAGGGAATTATTGACTAGTCAGTTATCATCTGTTGCTGGGAAATGACTAGAGTCTATAATTGTGGATAGGGTGACTGAATACAAAACTTTTCAGCTGGTCAAAGAGAGGCAGCATAGATTTGTAAAGAGTAGGTCATGACTGATGAACGTGATTGAATTTTTTGAAAAGATGATGAACGTCGTGGGCAGGGTGATGACTGTGGATCTTATTTCTATCGAGTTTCAGAAGGTATTTGATATCATTCCTCATAAGAGACTGTTAGCTAAAGTTGAAGAAGATGGAATTGAAGGCAAATTATTGATCTCGTTAGAAAATAGGCTGAACAATAGGAGACAGAGTCTGGATAGTGGGCAGGTACTCTAATTGGCTGGATGTGACGCATGGTGTCCTACAAGAATCCATGGAGCTTTGACTATTCATCCTATTATTTAGTGACTTAGCTGATTGGGTAGAGAGCCACATATGCAAATCTGCAGGTGTCACAAATATAAGCAGCATTGTAAACCATATTGATAGAAGCATAAAGGGAGGTAATGGTGTACTGGTACTGTGTCTGGACCAGTAACCCAAGATCACTAATGGCCTACATGTGACTCCAAACTCACAACAATGTGTTTGAATCTCTGAACAAGGGCAATTAGGGATGGGTAATAAATGCTGGCCTAGCTAGTGACACCCATGTCCAATGAAAAATAAAATTACAAAGCGATATTAATAGATTAGGATTTCAATGAGGTCATCTATTTTGGAGATAGAATTGCTTATTTTTTTAAATAATGTACATAAATCATGAAAATGTCATGGGCAAATAACCAACAGGCTAATGGAGCATTGAATTTTACATCTAGCGGGCTATAATATAAGGGGTTGAAATCATGCTTCAGCTATAGAAAGTACTGGTTAGAGCAAACATGGAGTACTGTGAGCAGCGCTGGGCATCACACATTTGAAAGAATACATTGGCCTTGGAGGGAGTGCAATGTAGGTTTACTGGAATGATAGTTGGGCTCCAAGGGTTAAATGGTGAGAAGAGATTAGACAAAGAATGGCATTTTGTGCACACCCCCATGCTGAATTTGGTGTTGGGGAAGGCATTTAGTCAGGTGGGAAGGTGGTGACTGATTTCCCCCCGCCAGCCCCAGCTGCCTTCCTGCTTTCGCCCTGATTAAGTGTGTAGTCGAAGGCCTGTGAATGGCCTCCCACCCCAGTGTCAAATGAGGCCCTCAAGTGGGCGATTCAGGCTGAGACAGCTTAACTCTAGAGTAGAACCAGAACCAGAGTAACATGGTTAACTCCAGTGTAATTATAGAGTACACTCGTACCAGAGTGACACGGTTAACTCCAGTGTAAATGTAGAGTACACTTGTGCCAGAGTAATATGGTTAACTTCAGTGTAAATGTAAAGTAATGCTTGTACTGGAGTAACAAGGTTAACTTCAGTGTAAATGTAGAGTAGCACTTGTATGGGAGTAACATGGATAACGCTAGTGTAACTGTAGAGCATACTGGTACTGGAGTAACAGGGTTAATTCCAGTGCAAGTGAAGAGTACACTTGTGCCACAGTAACATGGTTAACTTCTGTTTAAATGTAGAGTAGTACTTGTACTGGAGTAACACGGATAACTCCAGTGTAAATGTAGAGTAGCACATATACTAGAGTAACACGGTTATCTCCAGTGTAAATGAAGAGTAACACTTGTACTGGAGTAACATGGTTAACCCTCTGTAAATGTAGAGTAGCGCATATACTAGAGTAACACGGTTACCTCAAGTGTAAATAAAGAGTTGCACCTGTACTATAGTAAATGTAGAGTACCATTAGTGCCAGAGTAAGACAGTTGACCCTAGCTTATGTGGAAAGTACCACTAGCACTGGAGAAACATGGTTGAGTCCATCGAATACTCCCTCTTTATATTATTGTGAAAAGTTAAAACTAACCTTGCGGACTTCAGTGGAAAACAAAAGCAGGCAGAGTGCAAATTTGGCCCTTTTTTGGTGCCATCCAATTTTCATTATTGTCCTAGGTGAATTTTACCAATGCATGACTTTAAATTTTCAACGTAACTCCACAGTGTTAAATTGGCATTGCGAATCTGACATTGCTTAACTATACGTAGAGCTAGTATCAGGGTAATACGGTTAGCTCGAAGGTAAGTGTAGGGGCCACTAGTGCGGGCGGAATATACTCAGCTGCTGGGCTGAATTCTGGCATCATCACCAATGCTGCAGGATTAGGTTCTGGAGAGTTGAGGCACTAGGAATGAGTCAAGAGCAAGGTCAGGATGATGACTACATGGGAGCTTCCTCCAGCTGTCCTGTATGAATAGAGACAGCATTATCACTGGCAGATTCTACTCTCCATATGCCAAAATTGTTTAATTGTAGGTATTTTTCCAAACTGCACAATAAAAATTTAAATTTTTTTTGTTCTGAAATAACAGACAAACAGAAAAACAATTTAATTGATTCTATTTGTGAAATGAGTGTAGCTAATGATACTAATGATGTAACCTGACTGACTCCCTGGAGGATTGTTGTGTGGATAAATATAAAGTTCCCTTCCTGTGTCTCAGCCCTGCACTAGGCAAAGACTTTCAGCTTGGACAGAATTCAACCACTGTCACAGAAAATGGGGCAACTAACTATTCTGCTGATAAAAGAGATTTACTATCCAATTATTGCAGTTACTGGTGTTCCTGGTGAGTTATTGTAATCTGCCTGTTGTTAATCAGTATTAACGCTCTCCCTGTTCTTTTTGTTTGTTTGAAGAGGTAACGTGTTTCCTGAGTGACAGCGTCATGCAGTCAATAATTGCTGGAGCCAACTCATAAAGCAATTATCCCCTCTCTTCATGTTCCCCAGTTTGATAACATTACTGATGTTCCCAGATAATGGCTCCAATACTAACACTGTTTCAAACTGCACCATATTGATAATCAGATGAAATAGAGTAAAATGCTCTCAACCAGGATCTCCGACTGATTTAAATTAGGAAGTGATACTTGTTTTCGCTCCTCACTCTTTCTAACAGCAAACCTAATAACAATTGTGTAACTCACCGAAGGATACTGCGGGCTTTCCAAATGTATCTCTATCTACATGTTGGCCATGGCAACAGCAGATCTACTGGTTATGATCATCAATATAATGATCTGTTATATTATCAGCTATCATTTTCCACATTTAATCCTGTCTCACACTCGCATGTGTATGTTCATTATATACATGGCCATGTCATGCTTGGGTTGTCTGTTTGGTTCACTGTTTCCTTCATATTTGACTGTTTTATAATTATCTGCTACCAGACTTTTAAAACAAAATACTGCACCCCGAAACTGCGTTTCTGGTTATAACCTGGTTGTATGGTCTTAATCTTTATAATGAACATCCCTGTTTGGTTTGCATATAAATCTGAACAGATAATTAACAAATTGTGGTGGGGCTGTCGGGAAAGCCTGGCTTTTGTTTCCTCACTTTTCAGTGTAATGTCCCTCTGGTCTCACAACATCTGGAGTATTTGGCTCCTGTTTACTTTAATTGTCCTGTTTAATTTTTTGACAGTCAGACATATTTTAGTAGCCAGTCAAGCCTGTAAAGGACTCCAGGGTCACAGCAGTGAGAATCAGAGTGATTCAGAGATGGAGAACCGAAGGATATCCATCATTTTATTCTTCACTATCTCGGGCAGTTTTATACTGTTGTGGCTGACAGCCAATGTGAGCTTTGTAACTACAAGAATGACAAACACAAATTATTATCGAGCGACCGCACAAACCCTGCATATATTGCCACTGAATCCGGAGCTATAATGAAGTATCTGAGTACCTGCACAAACACTTGTGTTTATGCAGCTACCCAGAGGAAATTCAGGGAGGAGCTGAAGAAGGTGCTGAAATCTCCCGGAATACTGATTGAAAGATTGTTTAAAAATGTCACAAAAGTGATCTAGAATTCACTTCAGGACATTATAATTATATTTAATTCCTAGTTTAGCTTTGAGTCTGGCTCTTTTCTTATGGTTTTCACAATATTAAACATGAATTTTAAATATTTGTCGAGGATTATGGGAATTCTTGAGAGAGCAGTGAAGCCAAGATAGTTTTTCTCTCTCAGTCCTAGGGAATGATTGGCCAGGATATGGCAGACTCAATGGCCTAAATCCAATATGCATTTGAGTTCATGGAGGAGATTGGGAAGGAGGTTTATGTGTTGAAGACTGATGAAGAGAAAAATTTCGAAAGGTTCTCTCAAGGGTTTTATTAGTGACTTTGGAAGAATTTGCTTTCAGTAACAATTTTCATAAGTGGCTGAGAATATTTTTTCGAACACTTTTATTTGTGTGAAACACATTTCACCAAGGTTCCGTGCTGGCAGCACTTTAGTTTTTGATATTATTAATGACTGGGACTTTGGTGCAGGGGACAATTTGCAGTTGACACAAAACGTGAAAATGAAGGCATCAGTGAGGAAGATAATTAAAAGTATCTAGAATACATATAGAAGCTGTTGGAATGGGTGGAAAAATGCTGGATGAAATTTAATACAGAACCATGTGAGGTGATATATTTTGATAGGAAGAATGAGTGAAGACCATACATGTCATATGCTACAATTTTAAAGGGGGTGAAAGAATGGAGAAATCCAATGGTGTTTGTGGATGAATCTTTGAAGGTGTCAGGACAGGTTAACAATGCAGTTAATAAAGAATATGGGGTCCTTGGTTTGATCCATGGGGGTATAGAGTACAAAAGCCAGGACATTCTGGTATACACATACAAAGCATTTGCTTGGCCATACCTGGAATATTGTGTCCAACTCTGGGCACCATATATTAGGAAGGACATGATGGCTTTGGAGAGGGTAGAGATGTGATTAAATAGAATGATTCCAAGGAAGACATGTTACAGTTATATGGATAGACTGGAGAAAGTAGGATTGTTCTCCTCAGACCAGAGAAGGCTAAGAGGAGATTTAATAGGTATGTTTAAGATCATGAGGGGTTTGGATAGAATAAATGAGGAGAAACCGTTTCTAACGGCTGAAGGGTTGATAATGAGAGGACACATATGTAAGATGTTTGTGAAAAGGACCAGAGGCAACATGAAGATAAACCTTTTTATGGAAAGAGTGTTTAGGATTTGGAATGCACTGTCAAATAGGATGGCGGAAGCAGTTTTAATAGCCGTCTTCAGGAGAGAATTGCATAAAAAGTTAAAGGAGAAAACATTGCAATGATAGGGAGAAAGGGTGGAGGAGAGGAACAAACTGAATTGTTCTTCCAAACAGCTGGTGCAGGCTTGATGGATCAAATGGCCTCCTTCAGCACTGTATGATTCTTTGTTTCCAACAATTCTCTGTTTGGAAGGAGCGATCAAGTATGGATCAAATTCAAAGACATAGATTGGATGGAAGAAATAAACGTGGAGATCCATAGAGGAAGAAAAATGCATCTCACTTTTCCAAACTTTCAGCTGGAGAAAAGTGATGAGTTGGATCCACTGGAAAACTGCAGTACTTGAGACTTGTGTGGTATATTTAGGGATTGGTGATTCCAGACATCTGTTGGTCACGAGATTTGGCTGTGTAAATACCCACAGCTGGACTTGATCAGGATTTGGAAAGCAGCATGAGTGAATTTTAAGAGTCCAGAGAAGATTTAACTGGAATTTAAATTGGCCATAAACTGGCTACCTACTGTTTTATGTAAAATGGTGTGAGTGCGGGTGGGAACATGCTGAATGTGTGGGACAGGCAATGAGACTCTGTTCCATTTACTATCTTACATCTGCAGCTAAATGATCACAAGCACTTTGTTCTACAGTTGTGACATGTTTTCTTGCTGACTGGGGTCTGAAGATCAGAAATTGGAATCCCATGGGACTTTATTTTGAGATGGACATTGCAGGAGAGTCTGCCTGAATCTACCAGGGCGGTGATTAATGTAACATTCAGTGCAGATTCATGTTTGTGCAAAGAAGGAATGCTTTGCCTTATAACGGGAGGAGAATAACTCAGGCATCTTTCTGAATTCATATTTGGAAAATAATTTAAGGCATTTTGATCAGTTTTTGAAGTTCAGCATCTTAAAAGGTCATGGACACTGAATCAAACTTTAATTTCTGAAGTTAATAAATGAATAGTAAAGGAATATTGTACAGTGTTGACCATGTTAATATTTTAAATGGTGACTATAAAATATGTAGCTAAAATTCTTTAAAGGAATGATTTTATGGTACAAAAGAAATGTGTTGTAAAAGTGTTAAATGATGAATGAAACCAATACAAAGGCTTCAGTCCCCTTTGGGGGCAAAAGATTAAATGTGGTTGACTCAGCTGATAGAATCATAGATGGTTACAGCACAGGATCAGGGCATGCGACCCATTGAGACTATGACAGCACTCTGTAAGAGCAACAGAGTTAGTTCCACTCTCTGGCTTTTTCCTGCAAATTATTTCCTTTCTGGTGATTATCCAATTCTTTTTTGAACGCCCCAATTTTATCTGCCTCCACCACCCTTGCAGCCCATTACGCATCATAACCACTCACTCTGTCAAAGATTTTTCCCCAAGTCACCTTCCATTCTCTTGTCAATCATGTTAAATCCATGCTCCCTGGTTTTGGACCTGTCAATCAGAACAATTACCATCTGAGTTGCCTAGACCCCTTGATCAAATCTCTTCTCAAACTCTTCCTCTCCAAGGAGAACAACCCCAGTGTCTCCAATTTATTTTAGCTGCTCTGACTCTCTTATTTCCTTGTTGACTTCCTCTCTGAACATTTTATATTCAGCCTGCTTCTCACTTGTGTTACCAACCTAATGTCTGTCTCACAACACCTTTTTCTTCCTCATCCTATTTATCTCTTTGGTGATTGAGGATGATCTGGTTTTGCTTCTCTTGCTTTCTCCTCATGGGAATATGCCGTGACTGTACCCAAACCATCTCATCTTTAACGGCAGCCCATCGTTACAGTTTTGCTTGCCAATCTTTGATTTCAATTTACCCTGGACAGATCTGTTTGCAAACCAATTTCAATTAAGGGTCTTTACTTTTGATTGCTCCTGTCCTTTTCTGCACCTTAGCTGAACCTTACAATACTATGATCACTGTTTCCTAACTCTTCCCCGACTGACACTCGTTCACTTGGCCTCCTTCATTCCCAGAAGCAGATCCAGCAATGTTACCTTCCTCTTTGGGCTGGAAATGTGCTGATCAAGAAAATTCCCCTGAACACATTTCAGAAACTCTTCCTCCTCTCTGCTCTTTACAATATTACTATCTCAGTCTATATTCGAATAATGCAAGTCCCTCATTATTACTACTCTATGTTGTATTATTATCACTGATCACCATGTTGTGGTATCATGCCATTGCTGTGGTGTCTCATTTGTGAGAGCTTGAGGCTTCTATGTTTAAACATAAACATAAATCTTTAACTATTTACAAATCCCAGGTTACTGACATGCATAGTGTTGCTTCTCATGCAGGCTGGCTTCCAGAGTGATCTCTCTAGACTGTTCTCTCAGTCTATTACCATGTGACTCTAAACATCATACTGTGAGTGGTGCTATTCTCCAGTCCCATGTTAAACCTTGCTCTGCCAAGCATCTTTACATCACAATGATATGCAGGCACATACAGCATCTCTTTTTTTTCTCAAAACAAAACTTTCTTCCCTTGCAATGGAGTATATCTATTTGTAATACAATCTTCATTAGCTTTTCCTGTTTCCCCACCTCAAGTCTCTGACTTTATAAATTTAGATGGTCTTGTGGCTTGACAGTTCTTAGTCTGTCACATTTGGAGGTATTTGTGTAGTCTTCTGTGCTTCCGGTACTTGGCTATCTCCATTTGATTCGTTTTTTGTGCTCCTTCAAACCATGTTTCTCTTTATTAACAATTTGTTCCTTTTTTTGGATGCTGTAGATTTGCCCCGTTCCTTCCGCAGGGGAAGTTCACTCCATTTGTCCCTACAATGACTCAAATTTTCTTTTCTCCTGTTGTCCATCATGTTCTTTCCGAATGTATAAATTTTTCAAAAGGAGCCTTCATTTCCTCCATTTCATCCAAACGCCTGTTTGCTGTTTTATTTTCAAATCATTTTGCAAGCTTATGAATCTTTTCATCCAGCTCAGTAGTTTTCAGTACATCTGAGACATCCAGTGTTTTTTCTTCTTCTAATTCTTTGTGCTTTAGTGTCGGATTTACATTTTCAATCTTATTTCTGTTTTTACTTTCTCTGTTAGCAACAGAACTTTGTCCTTGTCTTTCCTTTTGGATTCATTGTTGGCCAAGTCTGTCTCCAGCGAAGTCTTAACTTTTCAGTTCTGTAATTGTGTTGCTCGTGGCTTTATGATCCACTCACAACTTGGAAAATTCTATGGCTTTTCCTTTCAATGCTACCTCCTTTTCGCTCAACTGCTTCTTCAGCTCATCATTCTATTTCGTGTAGCTTTTGGCTTCCTCCTGGAATATAGAACATTGCTGACTCTTCTCTGCCAACTGGTTCTTCAGTTTGTTCAGAGCGACAAGAAATTCATATTGCTTCTCCAGAAGAATAAACTTTGTCCTGAAGGATTCTTGGGGTGTGTGAAGATCCTTCACCAGGTTTTCCTTTTCTTTACTAAGCTCACTTGCTCCATCTTGAGTTTTCCTGCAATTCGGTAGAATCTCCTTGAGTTTCTTCAGCTGTTTTTCCATTCTGCTGTTGAAGACAGTCTTCATTTTTCATGTTGCTGAATGGTTACCCATTCCTTTTGCATTTGATCTTGAAGGACAATCAGTTGTTCTTTCAACTGTTTATTTTCTTGTTCACCTCTGGCCAACTCACTCTGGGCTTCAGTGGATTGTTTTGTTGCTACTGATATTTCCAATGCAGCTTTTGCTGAACTAATATTCAACATCCTTTTTACCTCCTCATATCTTTCCATGGCTACATATTGATTCTGTAAGCAGACATTCGGGGTTGCAACTTCTTTGTGTGCCTTTTCTGCCTACTGTTTTGCCTGGCATTGACTTTCATCTACTACTGCTGGGACAATGCAAGCCAGACATTGCGAGACAGGGACTTTGCAGCCTTTGCTGGCTTTCCCCACGTCCAGGGTGCAATCAACTGCACACATGTGCCCATCAAAGCACCAACGGTGAGCCTTCGTCAACAGGAAGGGCTTCCATTCCTTGACTGTGCAGATAGTGTGTGATCATAGGATGCTGATTTTACAATTCTGTGCAAGGTACCCAAGCAGCTCCCACAATGCCTACATCCTCAGACACTCCCAGGTGCTGGGGTCTTCAGTGCTCCAGCCTGACTGAATGGATGGCTGCTGGGTGACAAGGGCTATCCCCTCAGAAGGTGGCTCATGATGCCTCTCCGCCATCCAAGAACAGAAGCTGAGCAGTGGTACAATAGGAGCCATGGCACCACAAGGGCTGTGGTGGAGAGAACCATTGGTCATCTCAAGATGCGCTTCTGATGCCTGGACCGTTCAGGGGGCGCAGTCCAGTACCCCCAGATCATGTGTCGCTGATAGTGGTTTCACGCTGTGCTCTCCACAATCTTGTGCTGGAAAGGGGCAACGCTGTTGACAAAGAAGATGTAGACACAGTGGCTGCAGCTGCACACGATGAGTCCAGCAGTGAGTCCGAGGATGAGCATGCACAGGGAAATGCTGAGGGGTTGACACTGACCTGGGCATACTCCAGGGAGGCAGGGACACCCGGGAGGCTTTAACCCAATGAATCTTCAGCTAGAACACCACAGATGGACCTCCAACAAAAGCCTGTGCTGCAGGCTCCACACTCTATATCTGAGTGCTAAATCTGCCTGGATAGGAACATTAACTAAAGGCCTTGTCAATAAAGCTCAATGTGACACAACTCACTCATAACATCATGAATGACCATCCACCTGCAGAGGAAAAGAGTCACCCTCAGCCATGGTCACATGTCTAAATTTAATGATATAACAAAATGATCTTAAGGAAACAAAATGACAAAGGTGTTAAACAGCACACCAATTAATCACGACCTCATTGCGGGGTAACACAAAAGCACCAGTGAGAAACCCGTGATGTGCCTAAGGTGCCTTGAATTTACGCTTTTGGGTGCTACATCTAGGTGCTATCCCCTTGCTGGCACTGGCATCTGAGACAGCCTGCTCACTGTGCTGTCCTGTCGGCCTTGATGACCTTGGCGAATGTCCTCTGGCCCGTGGAGCCTGTGCTGGCCCCGCCTGGGAGGGAGCTGTCAGTTCTGCAGCTGGCATCTCCCCAGTCGTTACAGCCTCATTGGATGCAACGGTCACTGGCAGAGGGGCAGAGGAGCTGCCATCCTCATCCGGGATGCCCTGAGAGGAGCCCGCAGAGAAGACAGGCAGCTGCTGCACCAATGTGAGGTTGAGGTTGCTTCTGACCTCCCTGCTCACAGTAGATGGATGGGCACCGAGGTAGGAAACTTGGTGCCCGGACTATCTCTCACACTGGCACTGATCAGCTGAGGTCGATGCCAATGTGAGGGCTTGCTGGTCCGAGCACATCCCCAGGAAGCCCTGATTGGTCTCCTGGAGGAGCCTCTCCATGAGAGTCACCACTCTTTCCATGGAGGGAGCATGACGCTCAGCCATGAGGCTCGTTGCATCAGCGATGGTCCGTGTGGACTCCTCCACCACGGACACCAAGCCAAGCATAGCCTCATGTGTCTCCCCTGGATTCTCCCGCACACCCTGCTGGACTTCCAGCATTTGCTGCCTCACGGACGACTCCAGAGGCACATCATTAGCCACCGACTAAGCATGTGCCCGGTCCCCTGCAGTCCTCTGACTGTTGGCGCCATGGGCACTCTCTGTCTCCACCAGCTCCTCTAGTGACTGTGAAGTGCCCTTACCGCTGTGCCCGGGACACTAGCTGATGATCTAATTCCCACCAAGGTGCTAGTATCTGTGTTGGTGCCTGCCTGGCAGAGATGGTGTGATGCTGGTGGGTCAGACACTTCAGGGTCCTCAGGTGTGAGAGAGGGCCTCTGCTGCTCCTCCTCCCGGCTCCACTGATGCTGAAAGGAAGAACAAGGACATTTATTAGTTAATGTGGAGACAATGTCAATGTGCATCCCGGTCCCCTGGATCATTGTGCTCTCATCCTTCCGTAAGCAATGGTCAAGCCATGTTGCAAACTTCAAACACTGAACATTCAGCAGTGCCATAGCTGCTGGGACACTAATGGTGACCTCAGTGCTGGGCAAACATACCTGCCCGTGGCACCCCAGCCTCACTGACACCGGTGGACCTGGGCACATGGCACCTCTACAGATTGAGGGCCTCCTGCTTGAATCTGCGAATAATCATCAACTGGGCCGGCCCTCCTCCAGTCCTCACCCGCTTGGCGGCATTATGAGCATTCTTCTCCTGAAAAGGAGAGAAGAGCATTGATTAGTGCAACTTGTACCTGGATTCTCTTCGCTGCCGTCCCACCCCAACCAGAGTGGAACATTGCAGGGCTCCAGTGCCTCCTCACTCTGCAGCTGCCGCACACTCACAAAAAGATGCCAGGCCTGTTCCTAGCAAAGCAAGGAGGTGCAAGCACGTGGAACGCAAAGGGCAGCAGATGGATCGGTGCCCCGCCACCTGGAAACTCCCCTCCCAGCATGTCAGCACCCTGACTTTGAAATGTTTTGCAGTTCAAGCACTGCGCCTAGGTGCAGATCCCCCAAGTTGCCCCAAAACAGTAATGTGGGTCTCAGTGTACCACATGCTGCGGGTGCAGAATCCGTCTCACCACCATCATCTCAGGGTGACCTAGGCATGGGCAATATCTGGTCACATACTGTCAATGATTCAATGCAGTAACTACACTCAGAGTTGGGGGGAAGTGCGGCCGGGGGGGAAAGCCAACCTGCTTGGTTAAGTGACCAATGCCAACATAGTACTCACCCTTCCAAAGCGCAAAAGATCGTTAAAGCGCTTGTGACACAGGATCCACGTGCATCGCACCACATTGCGGGAGCTCACCAGCTCCGCCACCTCCTCCCAGGCACGTTTGGTCATGTGAGAGGGGCCTCCTCCTCCTGCCTCTTGGAACAAGGACATCCCACTGTGCTATCACCTCTTCGACGAAGGTAGCAAGGCAATCGTCTGAAAAACAAGGGGCACAGTAGCACGCCTACCCTACATTCCTGTCTGGCCTGCTCACCAGCAGTGCTCTGGGGACCCTTCTGCTGGCCATGTTTGACAGCCTGGCTGCAGGAGGACTTTTAAACAGGCCTCAGGGTCGCCATTGGACCCAGTGGTCATAGCAATCCCACTGCCGCCCGCCCATTCTCACTGTCCTCGGGAGCAGCGTTTCACGCTGGAAGGGCCTTAATTGGCCTGCCCGTGCAAAATGATGGCGCGGACCTGATCATGGGCAGCGATTGGTTTTGCGCCCACCTGCACCCACTCCCGCACTGCCTGCCAGACAGGCTGAAAATTCTGCCCCAAGTATGTGCTGTCTATGAAAAGCAGGACAAATCTAATCTGGCCAATTACAACCCCATCAGACTCCTCTTAATCTCAGCAAACTGGTGAAAGCTGTCATTGACAGTTCTACTTAGCAGCAATTATTCAGTAATAACCAGATCACCGATGTTCAGTTTGGGTTCTTCCAGGACCACTTGGGTTCCAGACCTCATAATGGTCCAAACATGGACAAAAGACCTGAATTCCAAAGGTGAAGTGCGTATGCCTGTGCTCAAGATCATGGTAATATTTGACCAAGTGTAGCATTAAGGAGCCCTAGTAAAATTAATCTCAATGGGAATCGGGGAAAACACTCCATTGGCTGGAGTCATATCCAGCACATTGGAAGATGTTTTTGATTGGAGAAAGGGGAGGTTATCCCCAGTGTGCTGGCCAACACTTATCCCTCAATCAACATCACTAAAACAGTTTATCTGGTCATTAAGACATTGCTGCATGTGGGATTTTGCTGTGCGCAGATTGGCCTTCACATTTCCTACATGACAGCAATGACTACAGTTAAAAATAAAGTACTTTTATTGGCTATAAAGTGCTATGAGATGTTCACTGGTTGTGAAAAGTGCTATATAAAGCAAGTCCTCCTTTTTCTTTGTTGGGGGTCAATCATCTCAACCTTGGGGCATCACTGCAATTCCTCAGGGTAGTGTCCGAGACCAAAGCAGCTTCAGCAACTTCATCAATAAGCTTTCTTCCATCATAAGGTCAGAAGCAGAGATGTTTGCTGATGATTTCACAGTGTTTAGTTCCACGTGTATTGCTTCAGATAATGAGACCATCATTACCTGGACAATTTCAGGCCTGGGCTGATAAGTGGCAACTAACATTGGTAACACACAAGTGCTAGGCAATGATGATCTTCAACAAGAAAGAATCTAATCATTTCCTCTTGACATGCAATAGCATTACCACTGCTGAATCCCACACCATCAACTCCCTGGCAGTTACCATTGACCATAAATTAACTAGACCTGCCTTATAAATACTGTGGCTACAAGGCCAGGATAGAGACTGGCAGCAAGTAACTCACCTTCTAGCTCCTCAAAGCCTGTGCACCAAGGCACAACACAGGAGAGAGATAGAATACACCCCACATGCCTGGGTGAGTACAAAGCTGCTTGATTGGCACCCTATTGACCATATTAAACATTCACTCATTGGTAAAAGTAGGGAAAACCCCAGGATATTCTATAAGTATATCAATAGGAAGAGGATAACCAAGGAAAGAGTAGGGCCCATAAAGGACCAAGAGGGCAATCTATGGGTGGAGCCGGATGACATCGCTAGAGTGTTGAATGAATACTTCACATCCGTCTTCGCCCAAGAGAATGCGGTTGAAGGTATCGAACTCGGGGAGAGACACTGTGAGATTCTTAAGCAAATTGAAAAAGGGAGTGACAAGGTATTGGAGGTGTTGACAGGCTTGAAAGTGGACAAATCTCCAGGTTAGGATGATTTGTGTCCCAGACTGCTGAGGCAGGCAAGGGAGGAGATCGCAGGGGCTCTGACCCAAAGTTTTAATTCCTCTCTAGCCACGAAGAAGGTGCCAGAGGACTGGAGAACAGCTAATGTGGTTCCGCTATTGAAGATGGGTTGTAGAGATAAGCCAGAGAACTACAGGCCAGTGAGTCTCATGTCAGTGGTAGGGAAACTATTGGAGAAAATTCTGAAGGAGAGAATCTATCTCCACTTGGAGAGGCAAGGTTAGATCAGGGGTAGTAGGGATGGCTTTGTCAGAGGGAAGTCATGCCTAACAAATTTGATTGAATTTTTTGAGGAGGTGACCAGGTGTGTAGATAAGGGTAGTGCAGTTATGTAGTTTATATGGATTTCGGCAAAGCCTTTAACAAAATCTCAAATGGGAGACTTATAAAGAAGGCAAATGCACATGAGATACTGGGTAATTTGATAAGGTGGATTCAAAATTGGCTTAGTTGTAGGAGACAGAGGGTGATGACAGAAGGATGTTTTAGTAACTGGAAGCCTGTGTCCAGTGGGGTACCACAGGGATCTGTGCTGGGTCCCCTATTATTTGTCATTTATATGAACAACATAGCTGACTATGTGGGGGGGTAGGATTAGTAAGTTTGCAGATGACACAAAGATTTGCCGGGTGGTTAACAGTGCGGTTGAGTGTCTTGGGCTACAGGAGGATATAGACTGGATGGTCAAATGGGCAGATAAGTGGCAGATGGAATTTAACCCTGAAAAGTGTGAGGTGATACACTTTGGAAGGAGTAATTTGACAAGAAAGTATTCAATGAACAGCGTGCCGCTAGGAAGTTCTGAGGAACAAAGGGACCTTGGCGTGTGTGTCCATAGATCTCTGAAGGCAGAAGGGCATGTCAGTGGGGTGGCGAAAAAGATATATCAGACACTTGCCTTTATCAATCGAGGCATAGATTACAAAAGTAGGGAGGTCGTGTTGGAGTTGTATAGAACCTTGGTGAGGCCATAGCTGGAGTACTGTGTGCAGTTCTGGTGGCCACATTATAGGAAGGATGTGATTGCACTGGAGGGAGTGCAGAGGAGATTCACCAGGATGTTGCCTGGGATGAAACATTTAAGTTATGAAGAGAGGTTGGATAGACTTGGGTTGTTTTTGTTGGAGCAGAGAAGGCTGAGGGGCGAACTGATCGAGGTGTACAAGATTATGAGGGGCAAGGACAGAGTGGATAGGGAGCAGCTGTTTCCCTTAGTTGAAGGGTCAATCACAAGGGGACGTAAGTTCGAGGTGAGGAGCAGGAGGTTTAGGGGGGATGTGAGGAAAAACTTTTTTACCCAGAGGATGATGATGGTCTGGAATGCGCTGCCTGGGAGGGTGGTGGAGGCGGGTTGCCTCACGTTCTTTAAAAAGTACTTGGATGAGCACTTGGCACGTCATAACATTCAAGGCTATGGGTCCAGTGCTGGTAAATGGGATTAGGTAGGTAGGACTGGTGTTTCTCACATGTCGGTGCAGACTCAATGGGCCAAAGGGCCTCTTCTGCACTCTGTTATTCTGTGATTCTGTGACTGCACCATCAATTCACATTGGCATCAATGTGTATCATTTACATGATGAGTTTTTTGATGAGGTAACATAAATTTTCAACAATCAATGAAGATAATCTGTTTGATGTGATATATATGGACTTCCAAAAGGTGTTTGATAAAGTGTCACCTTATAGACTTGCCAGCAAAGGTGAAGCCCCTAGAATAAAAGGGACAGTGTCAGCATGGAAAAGAAGATGGCTGAGTGCTAGGAAACAGAGAATATTGGTGAATATCTTTTTCAGACTGGAGGGAGGTGTACAGTTTCAATCCCCTTGGGCCGCTGCTTTTCTTGATCTATATATTGTGTCTGCAAGGTGCAATTTCAAAATTTGCAGATTACACAAAACCTGGAAGTATTATGAGCTGTGAGGTGATAGTCTTCAAGAGGTCTTGGACATGCTGGTATAATGGGCGGGTCCTTGGCAGATGGAATTGATTTCAAAGAAATGTGAAGTGTCTCACTTTGGTAGGAGGAATGAGGAAAGGTAATGTAAAATAAAGGGCATGATTCCAAATTTGGTGCAGGAGCAGAGAAATCGGGGGTATCTGTGCACAAATGATTGATTGTGGCAGGAAGGCTGAGGAAGTGGGCAAAAGGCATAAGGGATCCTGGGCTTTATAAATGGAGGCATAGGTTACAAAAACAAGGAAGTTACGATGACTCATTATAAAACACTAGTTCCACTGAAGCTGGAGCATCGTATCCAATTCTGAGCACCACAAGTTAGGAAGGATGTGAAAGCTTTACAGAGGGTGCAAATAAAGCTTACAAGAAAGGTTCCAGGGATGATGGAGTTTGGTTACATGAATATTGGAGAACTTGGAGTTGTTCTCCTTTGAGAAATTCATGCAGTCTCTAGGTAGAGCAGGGAGAGAAAAATCTCTGCTGTCACTCCAATGTATTATCGAAGAATTGCTGCACTGTCACAGTTGCTATTTCTCAAATGAGATTTTAAACCGAGGCTTCAGTTGCTCCTGGTGATATTGTTAATGAAAAGGAAGAAGTGTTAGGCACCTCAATTAAATACTTTATGGCGTTGATAGTAGAGGAAGAGGTCAGCCTGCCAGACACAAATCGTGAATCAGAGAGCAGGGGATCTGACCGAAAGTAAAGTAAGCAAAATAACATTGACGGAGAAAACCATTGCACCTGGACAAGATGGTTTCCATCTCAGCATTTTAAATGGAGTAGGTGAGAACACTGTAATCTTCCAAAATTCCACTGATTCGGGGACTGACACTTTAGACTGGCATTTAAGGGAGGTGAGAGAGGAAAACCAGGGAATTACCAACTAGTCAGTTATCATCTGTTGCTGGGAAATGACTAGAGTCTAATAATTAATGATAGGGTGACTGAACATGAAACTTTTCAGCTGATCAAAGAGAGGCAGCATAGATTTGTAAAGAGTAGGTTATGACTGATGAACGTGATTGAATCTTTTGAAGAGGTCATGAACATAGTGGACAGGGCAATGACTGTGGATCTTATTTTGATAGAGTTTCAGAAGGCATTTGATATTGGCTGGATTTTCTGTGCCAGCTGGCGTTGGGCATGTTTGGTGGCGTGAGCAGACAATACGGCGCAATCAACTTCACGACGTTGAAACCAATTCGTGATTGTCCACTCTGGCGGGCTGTGTTTCCCGCCATTGGACGTTGGGAACCTCATTGCAATACATCTGTATATCATTATTAGGCCAGCCCATCGGAATCGAACCCCTCAGCTGGATCATCTGTCCATGTCAGTGTTTCACAACAGGACATAAAAGCCATGCACTTGGCGGGCTGCACTTTGAGGGGAACTCGGAGGTGAGAACACAGTAACGTTGTGCAGCGCTTGAGGGATGTTGGCTGGTCGGGGGGAGATTAAGGGCAGTCCTGCTGTTGAGGTGACTTGTGGTGGGGACATGGGCTGCCCTGCCATTGAATACAGTGCACAAGCATTTGGGGTGGGGGGTAGGGCAGGTGAGGGAAGCGGCCATGCATTAGAGAGGCCTGTGTAAAGTGACCATTCCTCTGCAGCTGAGACAGTTCAGGCACAGCCACATTGATATGATTGAAGTTGGGCCTCTAGCTTATTTGCCCACTCAAGCAATGCAGGGGCATCAAAGTGCCACCAAATGCTCCAAAGCTTTGCACCCCTCAGGCACAGGCTGCAAAGTCATGAGCATTAAAGTGGACGGCAGAACAGTTGGATAACTGGGCACATTGTACAATCTCCTTGCTAAAGCTGGCCATGTAGCAGCACTGGTGGAGGTGCTCACAGCCCCTTGCAATCTCAGCATCCCAGTTTGGACCAGTCTCCCCCATGTTTCAAGCTAACAGTGCAGCCTTGCAGTGCAGGTTAGGAAAATGCCTGCACCTGAGCTGAGAGCACAGTCCAAAGGGCAAAGCTGCAGCCAATTGGTTGGGTGGAGTGGGGAAGTGGTCTTGGGGTTTCGGGCAGTTATGCAGCGCGCTAAACTCTGGCCATCCATGCAGTCGCCAGCACTCTCCAGAAAACATTAAGGGGCCTTCACACTCAACCAGGACAGGTTCTGAGCGCACCCATGCTAGCCACATGTCTCTCTCTTTCACTCTGCAGGAGGAGTACATCAGGATCATGGAGCCAGGTGAACTAGCTGTATAGCTGATGGCCTACAGCGAACAAAGATGACAGAGGAGAGAGCGACTGAGGCTCCTGACTGCGCAGAGGGAGGAGCGGCAATCTCAGGAAGAAGAGGCGGCTGGGGTTCCTGCCCACACGCTGCTGAAGAGCCACAGTGAGCCATCGTTGATCAGCGCCTAGCGACACCCAGGGCCTACAGATGCCGCTGTTCATTCCTACAGATGACCGAGAACCAGTGTCGCCAAAGACTGCGCGTGTCTAGGGAACAGGTTGGTCACATCTGCCAGCTGCTGCAGGATTTGGTGCCACGGGGACATGGAGGGCATCCACTGCCAGTGGCTGTGAAAGTGACCACGGTGCTCAATTTCTATGCCAGTGGCTCCTTTCAGGGTTCCACAGGTGACCTCTGTGGGATTTCACAATCGGCCACCCATAAATGCATCCATGAGGTCACGGATGCATCTTCGCAAGGGCACACAACTTGGTGCATTTCACTCGGGACCAGGACAGCCAGGATGCAAGAGCGATTGGATTTGCCCAGACCTCGGGTTTTCCACAGGTTCGGGTGCGATCGACTGCAGTCACATGGCACTCAGATCTCCATCATAACACACGGTGGACTACATCAACCGCAAGGGGTTCCATTCGCTGAATGTACAGCTGGTGTGCGACCACCAGAAAGGCATCCTGCAGGTGTGTGCATGGTTTCCAGGGAGCATGCAAGAGGCCTACATCGCGTGTCAGTCACAGATCCCTGACATCTTCCAGGGTCCATTGAGGCTGCAGGGATGACTCCTCTGGGGCAAGGGCTACCCGCAGAGACTGTGGCCGATGACACCCGTGCGGTGGTCTCAGACTGCAGCAGAGCGACGATATAATGAGGCTCATGCTGCAACTCGCAACTTGGTGGAGCAAACCATCGGGATGTTGAAGATGAGGTTCCGGTGCCTGGGCCAGTCTGGTGGAGCCTGCAATACAGTCCACAGAGGGTGTCCTGCAGTCCTGCATCATCATCGTCTGCTGCGCCCTTCACAACCTGGCGCTGCTACAGGAAGAGGAACTGGCTGAGGAGGAGATGGAGGAGCCGGAGGTCTCCTCTGTTGAGGAGGACACCAATGGGGATGAGGGTGAGGAGGTCCTCAAAGGCGACAATGACAGGGATGAGGCCCTTGCACTGGCCAGATGAGGCAGGCATGCTCGGGAGGCCCTCATAGCTGCTAGATTCATGAAGGATGATGATGACATGCAGTGAGGTGACCCTATGGTCCTCACATTGCATCTGTGAATGTTTGACTCCAGTCTGGCTTATGGCAGCGCGAATATCCTCTGTGTGAATGCTCCTGTCACAGAGACACAGTAGAGGTGCTAATAGTCACTCGATTGCAGGAGGATGATGACGGCATGCAGTGAGGGCACTCCATAGATCTTCACATAGCCTCTGAGAATGTTTAATTCCTGTCTGGCTGAGGGCAGCTCGCTTGCGCTCTGTGATCAGGGTCATGCAGCCATTAAACTTTAGAAGCATCTGATCCTTTGTCCGCCTTCAGCATCTGACCCCTTCAGGAGCACAGTGTCACTGGTCACAGATGCTGAAGAAATGGGGGCCATCCCCATCTTAAAGGTGCGGAGAGCACACAGAGCGAACGATGGAACTCTGTGACACCTGCCCACGACATTCTGGCAGCAATGACCAGCACCATCAAGGTGCAGGCATCAGTAATTTTTCCAGGGAGTGTGAGGCCGGACCAACACTTTGGTCTGAAGGCTGCACAAAGCACAGGGAAGAGGCCCTGGTCTGAGACACCTGCCTTTATCTTGTGCAGAAAGGTTTCACATCTGAGTGACAAAAACATTGACCAACAGAACAAAGAGCCATAGGCAGGGAGACATTCTTAGGAGCTTATTGACAATAGCGAACATTATGAATAAGTGTATACCACCCGTGCTCAGTCTGTGCAACTAATTCCTCATTACTTTTCTAACCCTGTTGCTACATCTTGGTGTTCCCCAGACATCCACAGCGGAGGTGGGGGCGACACCCTGTCTGTGATGACCTTGGTGGGGTGTCCTCTGGAGGGCCGAGACTTGGAAGGCCCTGGCCTGCTTTCGGGGTCCTGCTGTATGGCAGTGGCACCCTCCTTGACCTGTGGAGCTGGAGCTGCCGAGGTCACAGGAAGAGGGAATTCGGATGGGCTGGACACTCCCGGAGTCAGCTGGATGGATGGACTCGGGGGTGGGCGGGGGAGGGTTGAGGGGGGGACGGTTAGGGCGAACACCTGCTGATCCTCCTCCCTAGGGTGACTGGGAGCCCCAGGCTGACTCCTTGAGGTGAAGGTGTAGCTGAAGTGAGATTGAGCTGCCCTTCACCCCTCTCATGTACATAATTTTGTAGGCTAATTAAGGCTCAATATGAAGTTGAGCCAGCGCAGCAGTGTAGGAGTGACATCCTGGACCAAGGTCTCTATGGTGGCCGCCATCCTACAAGTGTTAACCTCAGTGCATTGGCATGCTAGCACTATCACCTCAGTCTGAAGGCAAACAGACTCCTCTATGGTGCCTTACAATTTGAGGAGTGCAGCGGACATCCCTTCCTGATGTTCCCGTGCTTGCCTTTGCAACTCCAGCAGCTGTTGTATGACCGAGTCCAAAGGCTCGTCATCTGACTCGGACTCAGCAAAATTCTGGCCTTTAGCAATCCTTTCATGCTTGATTTCGTGTCATGGACTCTCTTGGCTGTTTCCCAGATGTGTCTGTGAAAGCAAGGGGAGATAATTAGTGTATGGCAGTGGCCTGTGAAACAGGACACATCACTCACAGCATGGTTGTCTGATGGATGCTGCACTGCTGGATCCTCACTTGGTAGAGCACCCTGACCTCACCGTCAGCACAGGACTGGTCCAGATCGTTGCTGGCCAGCTGGATAGCTGTGTTTTCAAAGTCTGTAAGAATCTTGATTTCAGGCATTCATCCATTGTTCTGTGACCTCTCCCTCCCATTGTTTTCCAGCTTCTCCTGCATGAATAGAGTTGGAGAGAGTGTAAGCAGGATGCCTAACAGGCCAGATGATAAGTATACCTGGCCTGAGTGGATGGTGAGTGGTCACATGGACAGGATGAGGACAATGATGGTGAGTGTGGGAGAGTGAATGGTGATGTCCCTTGAACTGGCAATGAATGAGGGCCCTGTGGGTGTGTGATGGGTTTGTAAGTGTGTGAGTTGAGAGTGATGAGAAGAATGACTTACCCTGGGGGAACAGAGGAGATCATTCATCCCCTTGTGGCACTGGGTGACTGTCTTCTTTTGAAGGGCCTTGGCACTGACTACCACTGTTACCGCCTCCCAAGCCTGGTTGGTCACCCCTCTGCCCAGCCTGCAGCCAGAGCGGGGGTTGAGAATATCCTGGCGAGACTCCATGGCATCCAAAAGGCACTCCAGTGAAGCATCTTTGAACCTGAGGGCTGCAGTTTTTTTGCCTTTCAGGGCCATGTCTTCCCTGCAGCAGTCGCAACCTGGAAACACTGAGATGTGTGCGTGCGGCTGGACTTTAAATATTGCGCCTGGTGTGATGAAGCGGCGAGGTTATGGCGGGCAGACAAATGAGAGCCCACCCACCATGGAAGCGGTGTGTTTCCCAGGAATGCATAAATAATGTGGCGGGTTTCGGATGATATGGCGTGAAAAACCGCCATCATGGCTGGCTGGTAAAATGTGATTTTACCCGCCCGTGACCGCACTTAGTGCAAATCTGGGACGATTCTGCTCATCGTCCCTCATAAGAGACTGTTAGCTAAAGTTGAAGCAGATGGAATTGAAGGCAAATTATCAATCTCGTTAGAAAATAGGCTGAACAATAGAAGACAGAGTCTGGATAATGGGCAGATTCTCTAATTGGCTGGATGTGATGCATGGTGTCCTACAAGAATCCATGGAGCAGCAATTATTCATCATATTTATTCATGACTCAGCTGATTGGGTAGAAAGCCACAAATGCAAATCTGCAGATAACACAAAGATAGGCAGCACTGTAAACAGTGTAGATAGAAGCATAAAAGCACAAAGAGATATTAATAGATTAAGTCCTAACAGCACTGTGGGTGTACCTATGTCACATGGACTGCGGTGCTTCAAGAAGGGAGCTCACCGCCACCTTCTTAAGGGCAAATAAGGATGGACAATAAATGCTGGCCCAACCAATGAAGCCCATTTCCCATTAATGAATAAAAAAAATGTGAATAGGCAAAACTGTGGCAAATGGATTTCAATGTGGCAAATGTGATGTCATCCAATCTGGACCTGAAGTGGATAGGAAAGCTTATTTTTTAAACAGCGTACATAAAAACGTCATGGACAAGTACAGAAAATAATCAAGAAGGCTAATGGAATGCTGAACTCTATATCTAGCGGCTAGCATACAATAGGGGAGAAAACCCTGGTTAGAACACAACTGGAGCACTGTGGGTAGTTTTGGGCAGCACACATTGGGAAGAATATATTGGCCTTGGAGGGAGTGCAACATGTGTTTACTAGAATGACGGCTGGACTCCAAGGGTTAAATAACAAGGAGAGATAACATAAACTATGGTTGTATTCCCTGGAATTTGGAAGGTTATGAGGTGATTTAAGATAGAGAGAAACTATTCAACTGCTTGTGGGGTCTAGGGACCATAGTATAAACATTAGAGCCAGACTTTTCAGGAGGGAACTTAGGAAACACTTCTGCAGACAAAGGGTGGTGGAAGTTTGGAGCCCTCTTCCACAAATGGCAATCCCTGCTATTAATTTTAAATCTCACATTGGTAGATTTTTGTTAACTGAATGTATTAAGGAATATGGGACAATGGCAAGTATCTGGAGTTATGCCATGGATCAGTTGTCATCTCCTTCACTGGCAGAACATGCTCAAGGGGCTAAAAGGCCCAATCCTCTTCCCATGTTCCCTTAGATGAATTTAAGCAATCCCGTGGCATCACTTTGAAGGAGAGAAGGGGTATTCTCCCGAGTATCCTGGGCCCATATTTATCTGTCAACTAACATTGCTAAAACAGATAATTTGGTCATCATCTCATTGCTATTTGTCGGGCTCTACTATGCATAAATTGGCTGCCGAGTCCAACATGCTGAAGTGTCTACATGTTGAAAGAACTTAATTTGTTGTTAATCAAATTTCAAAGTCCTGAGATCATAAAAGGTGCTATTTAAATGCAAGATCTTTCTTTCTTGAAGTCTCATGACATTAGGTCAAGCATGAACCGCCCTCCGTCAGCTGATCAGTAAGTAATCCTCCATGTTAAATATACTTGGAAGAAGCACTGAGAGTAGCAAAGGAAGAAAATATATTCTGTGTTCAATAGTCTTTACCATGAGTGCTAGTTAGCACCAAGAATCACCAAGATGATTGAGTCCTGAAGGACATAGCTAACAGACTGAGCCTGCAGCAGGTAGGAAGAGAACCAACAAAAGGGAAAAACCTACTTGACCTTGTCCACACCAATTTATCTGTCACAGATGCATTTCTCCGTGACATTATTGGTAAGAGCCCTTATAGAGATAAAGTCCCATCTTCACAATGAGACAACCTCCATTGTGTCATGTGACACCATCACCAAGCTAAATGGGATCCCAGGAGGAAAAAACAGTTCAGACCAGTACTCATAGTTCCCAGTTTTTACTGGTGTTCCATTTTAAGGTATACAAGGTCAGTTTGGACCAGTATTCTTATTTCCACTTATTGCTGTTTTTTCCCTTCTGGGATAAATTCTGAACAGATCCAGCAGCTTAAAACTGATCATTCATGAGGAGCTATGGACCACCAGCAGCAGTGGAATTCTACTCTACCACAACGTGTAATGTCAAGGCCCGGCATATTCCTCATTCTACCACTATCAACAAGCCAGAGGACTAGCATTGGTTCAATAACAAATGTAGCGAGCATGCAAGAAACAAATCAGGTGCATCTAAAAATGGTAATTAGGCTGGTAAAGCTACATCACAGGGCTTTCTGCATGCCAAGCAATGGAAAGAGCATATGATAGCCAAAGCAAAGTGATCCCACAGCCATCAGATCAGATCAAAGCTCAGCAGTCCAACCACATCCAGTCCTTAATGCTGGTGGACAATTAAACAACTAATGGGAAGAGGATGCCCAATGACCATCGCCACCCTGAATAATGTGCAGCTCATTGCACCTTGATTCTTGTCTCTCATGTTTTATCCAGGTGCATATAAGACTGTCAAATTAGCTTGAACATTCTGCCATATCACCGGTTAACTTCCTGCAAGAAGACTGGTTGCAGTTCTTTTTGAGGTGCAACCCATCCATTGTGCACAGGTTCCTCCAGCCCTGGTACTGGTACCAGTGTGTTCTTGTAGTAAACACGTCTGTCAGAACTTGTCTGTGCTTTTCCTATCGCTTCCTGGTATCTTCTACACTTAGCTTTATTCATTTTACAACCCAATCTTTTGTCCACATTATCTATCACCACGCCCATTAATTAACATTCCTTTCTCTGTTCTTCACACAAAATAGTCATTGAGTTCTGCCTGTGACAGAATTCAGATACTGACCTGTCCTGAATAACTCATACAGCTACTACATAATCAGGTTAATATTCATCCATGACCATTGATATTCCAAGTACTGTATCTATTCTTACAATATAAACTCTTAAGAAAAAGTTTATTAAAGTACTACAAGATATATTTGTTAGCAACATAACAGGATTAATGGAGCATGTTGTTCAAAACAGGAAAGAAATCATTGCAGTGTTAGGAGGAAAGCAGAGGAGTGATACTAGCTGGATGTCTGTTTCAAAGAGACAGCGGAGGCATGATGGGCAGAATGGCCACCCTCTGAGCTGTAGGATTCTATAATAATTGGTATCTGTAAAAGTGATCAAGAAGCTGTGGATTGTTTGATAAAAGCCTGTAGCTCACTGACCTTTTAGGGAAGTAAACCTGTCATCCCTTATATTTGACTCCAGCCTCACACTGACGTGGTTGATTGTTTAACTTCCCTCTGGAGTGGCCGAGCAAGTTTTCAGCTGTGTGGTACAGCTTTAAAAAACACAGACTGCAGCAGCTGGATAAAAAAATCCCATCCACACTTTGAAGTGTCAGCCTTGGCTCTGTGATACTTAAACAGTAGAAAGGCTGTTTCTTTCTCCCACTATGTCAGAACATAAGAACACATACCCAAATCTTCTGTGCAGAGTCAATGATGACCAGGTTGCCGCTACACTCGAAGATTCCCCTGATGCGACACCGCTGATCATTTCTTCTGGGGTCATCCAATCCTGGCTGTCAAAGAAATGGGCAATGCAGCATCCCTGGAGGAGTTCTGTCAGAGCGGAGTAGCGTCAGGGGAAGACAGGACTCGTGCCCTTTTTATGGCATCTTGCTGTCCAGTCTTTTAATGTTAGTGAATGGGTGAGTGGATGGCTATGTGGGTTGGTGGTGAGTAGGTAGGTGAGTGAGTGGTTAGGGTGTGTGAGTGGTTAGATGGATGAGAGGGTAGGTGAGTGAGTAGTTAGGGTGTGTGAGTGGGTAGGTGGGTGAGAGGGTAGGTGAGTGAGTGGGTAGATGGGGTGAGAGGGTAGGTGGGTGAGAGGGTAGGTAGGTGAGAGTGCAGGTGAGTGAGTGGGTAGGTGGGTGAGAGGGTAGGTGGGTGAGAGGGTAGACGGGTGAGTAGGTAGGTGAGTGAGTGGGTAGGTGAGTGAGTGGTGAGGGTGTGTGAGTGATTAGGTGGGTGAGAGGGTAGGTGAGTGAGTGGGTAGGTGGGTGGGTGAATGAGTCAGGTTAGGTAGGGGATTAATTGGGTAGGAGGTTAGTCAGATGGTTGGGAGGTAGTCAGATTGGGGGTAGTCAGGTGGTCAAGGGGGTAGCTGGGTCCAGCTGGGGTTAGTCGGGCGGATGTAGAGTATCTGGGCCCAGTTGGGGGGGGGTGGGGGGGGTGTAGTTAGGTTGTCGGGGTGGTAGTTGGCTTGTTGTGGGGATGGTGATTGGGCATTGGTTGTAGAGTTACTCAGGTGTTAGACTAGGTTTTAATCTGTCTAACATTTCCTGGGTAACTATCCAGGTAAGTACCGCAGAACTGCCTGAAGTTTCCAACGCTAACTCAGAGTTGGAGACATTCATGGAGGGTCTCAGGGAGCAGGGCAATTGCCCATCAGAAGTTTAAACTTCCTGGGCAATTCCCATGTAGGTCTGCACATCAGGACTTCCACAGGGCCCTGAGATGCATCTTTAGTTCAGCTTCTGACGATCCGGAGATTTAGCCTGTTATGTTAGAGCATAAGAAATAGGAGCAGGAGTAGGCCATTCAGCCCCTCAAGCCAGCTCCGCCATTCAATATGATCATGGCTGGTCTGACTGTGGCCCCAACTCCACTTCCCTGCCTCTCCCCATAACCTTTCACTCCCTTGTAGATCGAAAATCTGTAAACTCAGCTTGATTTTATTAAATGAGCCGGCCTCCATTGCTCTCTGGTAAGAGAATTCCAAACACTGAAGACCCTCTGAGAGAAGAAATTCTTCCACATTTCTGTCTTAAATGGAAGGCCACCTATTTTGAAACCATGGCCCCTAATTCTAGATTTGTCCACGAGGGTAAATATTCTCACAGCATCTATCCTGTCAAGCCCCTGCCGAATCTTATATGTTTCAATAAAATCATCTCTCACTCCTTTAAATTCCAATGAGTATAGGCCCAACCTTCTCAACCTTTCCTCATAAGACAATCCACTTCACCCCAGGAAGTTGTCACCTTCAAACTCCATTCCAGGCATTTGAAGAGCTGATCTATGCTGATGCTTTGGGGTAGTGCTGAGGATGGGCTGCACCACCAGAGACCTGATGGATGAGATTTTAAACCCTTTTCTCAAGAAAGGACGGATTGTGCTGACAATTCAAACAATTGTGAAGGACCAGTGTGGATTCCCAGTCCCTTCATGTGCACATTCTGAAGGTTCTTAGCGGATTTAGTATCAGATAATTAGTATAATGATTCCACTTGTTCAAGCATTGTTCCTCCCTTCAACATCATCTTCCATTGTCCTATCTTTAACAGTGCCTTTCTCTCTAAGATCTTCGGCGACCATCTCCGTGTTCACCACTCTCACACCTCCTTATTCTGATTCCTCTGATCTGGCTGCTGTCCGGAACACAGTGCCAATTCCCTGAGGGAAATGTTACCACCAATACTCTCTGTGAATGAGACCATGGTTCATGTTTCCTCTGGTCCTCCTTGACCTCTCTGTGAAATTGTAACAGGCATGTCACTCTATCATTTTCCAATGCCCCTCTTCAATGGAGCAATTCAACAGCACATCTTTAACAAGATATCTTTTCTTCATCTTGTGTGGACACCACAACCCCCATTGCTGCTGGTTAATGTCACCCTCTGATATTGGAGCAGTTCCAACTTGGAGACTCATGACACCCAGATCAACCTGTTCACTGTTGTACTGTGTACAGTGAGTGATGCAGAGAGATATCAATGAAGGGTTACCGATCAATATCTTACCGAGTATAATGAAACAGAGGGAGAGATAACAAAACTGCCATAGAGGATGATGTAACTTAGCACAGTGAATGACACAGAAAGACACAAACGTGGGGAGACAGATAAAGTTGTGTATGAATACAGAGAGACACCAGCAAAGGTGGATAGAGTGAGGTGTAATTCAGTACAGGAAGTGAGAAGAGAGACACACCAGAATGATACAGAGGAAGGTGTAACTAAGTACGTGTAATGATACAGAGACACACCAGCAAAGGGAGATAGAGTTAGATGTAACTCAGTACAGTGAGTGAGGAGAGAAACATACCAGAGTGATCATGATGAAGATGTAACTAAGTACAAGCAATGATACAGAAAGACACAAGCACAGGGTGATTGATAAAAGTGGCATTGGGTATGTATAGAGTCATTTCTCTTTTTGACAATGACAGCAGGGTATTTAATGGGCAGCTTGATGAATATCATCCATTTTATAACTTGTGTAAAGTTAAAAACATCCTCACTGACTTCAGTTGGAAACTATTTGATAGAATGTAAATTTGGTCTCTTTCTTCTGCCACTCTTTTTCAGGACTGACAAAGATGAATTTCTCCAATGGAAGAATTTAAATAATCAACCTGATGCCACAACATTAAATTGCTATTGCTGATCTGACACAGCATAACTGTAGAGTAGAACTAGCACCAGGGTATAATGGTTAGCTCCAGTGTAAATATAGAGCAGCACTTGTACTGGAGTAACAGGAGTAACTTCAGTGTAAATATACAGTAGCATTGGTATTGGAGTAACTCAGTTAGCACCAGTGTAAATGAAGAGTACCACTTGTACTGGAGTAACATGGTTAACTTCAGCGTAAATGAAGAGTAGCACTGGTATTGGAATAACACTGTTAACTCCAGTGTAAATGAAGAGTAGCACTTGTACTGGAGTAACACGGTTAACTCAAGTGTAAATGTAGAGTGGTACTCGTCGTGGAGTAATATAATTAAGTCCAGTGTAAATGTTGAGTAGCACTTGTACTGGAGTAACACATTTAACTCCGGTGTAAATGTAGGGTAGCAATTGTACCAGAGTAACATGATTACCTGTAATGTAAATGTAGGGTACTTCCAGAATAATACAGTTAACCCTATTGTATGTGGAGAGTACCACTAGTACTGGAGTAACATGTTTGGTTCTAAGCTGAGTGCAGAGGACCACTTGTACCAGAAGAATATACTCAGCTGTTGGACTGAAATTCCAGCATCATCACCAATGCTGCAGGATTAGGTTCACCACTTGTTCTGGAGAGGTTGGGGCACTAGGAATGAGTGAAAGGCAGGGTCAGGATGATGACTACATAGGAGCTGCCTCCAGCTGTCCTGTATGAATAGAGACAGCATCAATACTGGCAAATACCACTCTCCATTGGTAAAGAATTGTATGTGTGTTTTTCAAACTGCACAATAATAATCTCAACTTTTTTTATTCTGAAATAGCAGACAAACAGAAAAATAATTTAATTGAGTCTATTTGTGAAATGAGTGTAGCTAATGATACTAATGATGTAACCTGACTGATTCCCTGGAGGATTGTTGTGTGGATAAATATAAAGTTCCCTTTCTGTGTCTCAGCCGTGCACTAGTAAAAGACTTTCAGCTTGGACAAAATTCATCCACTGTCACAGAAAATGGGACAACTAACGATTCTGCTGATAAAAGAGATTTACTACCCGATTCTTGCAGTTATTGGTGTTCCTGGTGAGTTATTGTATTCTGCCAGTTGTTAATCAGTATTAATACCCTCCCTGTCCTCCCTGCTTGTTCGATGAGGATCACATTATCACACAGTCAATAGTTGCTGGAACCAACTCATAAACTGCTTCCCATAATTCCAACGTTCCTTTAATCTGATAATCTTACTGATTTTTTAAAGTTTGCGCACGAGGATTTTAATGAATTTCTGCACCGATTTATCATCTTGTGCAGACTTAGGGTTGCAGCAGTTCATTAAAACTTTATTAAGACTTTAGCTCTCAAGAAGAGTCATATGACTCAAAACGTTAACTCTGTTTCTCTCTCCACAGATGCTGCCAGACCTGCTGACTTTTTTTTAGCATTTTCCACCGTACTGTTCTCTGTAGCCAGCATCGAGAGTCCTGAAGGCTGTGTTGCCCACCTGGTGCCAGGGTTAGAGATATCTCATCTGGGCTGCAGAGGAACATGGAGTTGGAGGGGAAAGATCCAGTTGTCGTGGTCCATGTAGGTACCAACGATATAGGTACAGGAAGGAAAGAGGTTCTGCTGAGGGAATATGAGCAGCTAGGGGTTAAATTAAAAAGCAGAACCAAAAAGGTAATAATCTCCGGATTACTACCTGAGCCACGAGCTAATTAGCACGGGGTCAATAATATTAAAGAGGTAAATATGTGGCTCAAAGATTGGTGTGGGAGAAGTGGGTTCGAATTCATGGGACATTGGCACCAGTACTGGGGAAAGAGGGAACTATTCTGTTCGGATGGGCTCCACTTGAACCATGCTGGGACCAGTGTCCTAGAGAATCACATAACTAAGTTCGTAGGTGGGGCTTTAAACTAAATAGTGGGGGTAAGGGTTCAGCTCCATGGAAATATAAAAAATCAAAGTTTAAGGAGAGGGTAAGAGTGCAGGTTAGAGGCTGATTGCTATCAAAAAGTGAAAGGAAGGGAGAGAGTGTTTGAACGCCATATTGCAACAAAGAATCATATAAGAGGAGGGGAAATTGACAATAGGGCAAACTTAAAGGCTTTCTTTCTGAATGCACGTAGCGTTCGGAACAAAACTACTGAATTAACAGTGCAAATAGAGATAAATAGCTATGATTTGGTGGCAATTACTGAGACATGGTTACAGGGAGGACAGTTTTGGGAGTTGAATATCCAAAGGTACTCAGTGTTTCGGAAGGATAGGCAGGAAAGAAAAGGAGGTGGTGTAGCTTTGTTAGTAAAGGAAGAGATCAGTGCTATAGTGAGGAATGATATAGGCACTGGAGAGCAAGATGTAGAGTCAATCTGGTAGAAATAAGAAATAGCAAGGGAAAGAAGTCCCTGGTGGGAGTAATCTACAGGCCCCCAAACAGTAGTTTAGCAGTAAGGCACAGTATAAACCAAGAAATATTGGAAGCATGTAAGAAAAGCACGACAATAATCATGGGTGATTTTAATATGCATGTAGACTGGACTAATCAAATTGGCAAGGGTTGCCTTGAGGGAGAGTTCATAGAGTGTATTAGAGATTGTTTCTTGGAGCAATATGTTGTGGAACCAACCAGGTAACAGGCTATTCTGGATTTGGTTTTGTTTAATGAGATGGGATTAATTAATGATCTCATAGTAAAGGATCCTCTAAGGAAGAGTGATCAAAGCATGCTAGAATTTCAAGTTCAGTTTAAGAGTGAGAAACTTGAGTCCCACACTAATGTTCTGGAGTTAAACAAAGGTAATTACATAGGCATGAGTGCAGATTTGGCCCTAGTAGGCTGGGCAGGAAGACTACAAGGTAGGACAGTTGATGAACAGTGGCAGATATTTAAGGGGATATTCAATTCCTCCGAAGTAAAATATATGCCAACGAGGAAGAAAGATGGTAGGAGGGGGAAAAAAACATCCATGGCTAAGCAAGGAAGTTAAAGATAGCTTAAAGACAAAAACTAAGGCATACCAAATTGCAAAGGTCAATGGCAGGCTGGAAGATTGGGAAACTTTTAAAGATCAACAAAGGGTTACTAAAAAAAAATAAAAAGAGCAAAGGTAAATTATGAAAGAAAATTAGTGCAAAATGTAAAAACTGATAGCAAAACCTTCTACAAGTATATAAAAGAAAAGAGAGTAGCTAAAGTGAATGTTGGTCCCTTGGGGGACGAGACTGGGGAGTTAATAGTGGGGAACTCAGAAATGGCAGAGACGCTTAATCAATATTTTGCCTCAATTTTCGAGGTGCAGGAGACTAGTACCACCCCAATAGTAACAGGTAGTGTAGAGGATATAGAGAAGAATGAACTTAGAACAATCACCATCACTAGAGAAAAAGTACTGAGCAAACTATTGGGATTAAAGGGTGACAAGTCCCCAGGACCTGATGGCCTACATACCAGGGTCTTAAAAGAAGTGGCAGCGGAGCTAGTGGATGCATTGGCTATAATATTCCAAAATTCCCTGGATCTGGAAAGGTTGCAGTGGATTGGAAAAATGCTAATATAACACCCTTATTCAAAAACGGGGGGTGGGGGGGAGGTAGTTTTCACTGGCTGGGGAATATAAAACATGTGAACACGGTCACAGGATAAAGGGACAATCATTTAGCACTCAGGTGAGGAGAAATGGCTTCATTCAAAGACTTGTGAATCTTTGGAATTCTCTACCCCATCGTTGGGAAATTGTTGGAATCCATTATTAAGGAAGTAGTAATGGGACATTTGGAAAGTCAAAATGCAATCCATCAGAGTCAGCATGGTTTTATGAAGAGTAAGTCGTGTTTGACTAATTTGCTAGAGTTCTTTGAAGATGTGACAAGCAAAGTGGATAATGGGGATCCTGTAGATGTAGTATATTTGGACTTCCAGAAGGCCTTTGATAAGGTGCTGCACAAAATATTAATACGCAAGATAAGATCACACGGAGTTAGGGGTAATATATTAGCTTGGATAGAGGATTGGCTAACCAACAGAAAGCAGAAAGCCAGGATAAATGGGTCTTTTTCTGGGTGGCAAACTGTAACTAGTGGGGTGCCACAGGGTTCGATCCTTGGACTATTTACAATCTATATTAATGATTTGGATTCAGGGGTAGAAGGTACTATAGCTAAATTTGCAGATGACACTAAAATAGGTGGGAAAGTAAGTTGCAATGAAGAAATAAGAAATTTACAAATGGATATGGACAGGTTAGGTGAATGGGCCAAAATTTGAAAGATGGAGTTTAATGTGGATAAGTGTGAGGTTCTCCATTTTGGTCCAAAGAATAAAAAAGTGACTTATTATTTAAATGGAGAGAAACTTCAGAATGCTTCAGTGCAGAGAGACATGGGTGTCCTCATACATGAATCATTGAAAGCTAGTATGCAGGTACAGCAGGTAATAAGGACGGCAAATGGAATTTTGTCATTTATTGCTAAAGGAATAGAATATAAAAATAGGGAAGTGTTGTTGCAACTGTACAAGGCATTAGTGAGACCGCACCTGGATACTGTGCACAGTTTTGGACCCCTTACTTGAGGAAGGATGTACTTGCACTGGAGGTGGTTCAGAGGAGGTTCACTAAATTGATTCCAGAGATGCGGGGCTTGTCTTATGAGGAGAGATTGAGCGGTTTAGGCCTATACTCGCTAGAGTTTAGAAGGATGAGAGGAAATCTAATTGAGGTATATAAGATGCTAAAGGGGATAGACAAAGTAGACATGGAGCAGATGTTTCTCTTTCTGGGACATTTTAGAGCGAGAGGCCATAGTTTTAGGCTAAAGGGTGGTAGATTTAAATCAGAGATGAGGAGGAATTACTTTTCTCAAAGGGTCATGAATCTGTGGAATTCACTACCTCAGAGTGCAGTGGATGCCAGGACGCTGAATAAATTTAAGGAGGAGATAGACAGATTTTTAATTAGTAATGGGTTGAGAGGTTATAGGGAGAGGGTGGGAAATTGGAGTTGATGCCAAAATGAGGTCAGCCATGATCATAATGAATGGGGGGGGCAGGCTCGAGGGGCTGAATTGCCTACTCCTGCTCCTAGTTCTTATGTTCTTACATTCTTTCTGTTTTTCTTTCAGATTTCCAGCATCTGCTGTATTTTGCTTTTATATTAAAATGTGTCTGTAGGTTTCCCAGACAATGGTTCCAATGCTAATCCTGTCTTACACAGCTCTGCGTTGCTAATTATATGAAATAGAATAAAATGCTGTCAACTTGTATCTTCATACATCTTTAAATTAAATACACAAGAACGTGAGATAGAAGCAGGAGTTGACCATACAGCCTGTTGAGCTTGCTTCACCTTTCAAATTGTCTGATCTTGGGTTTCAACTCCACTTTCCTGCCCACCCCCCATATCACTTGATTCTCTGAGATACCAAAAATCTGTCTGTCCCAGCCTTAAATGTATTCAATCTTGGGAAAACCACTCCCCTCTGGGGTAGAGAATTCCAAAGATTCACAATTCTTTGAATGAAGACATTTCTCCTCACCTGAGTCCTAAATGATTGTCCCCTTATCCTGTGACCATGTTCACATGTTTTATATTCCCCGGCAAGTGAAAACTACCTCTCAGCATCTACCCTGTTCACACCCTTCAGAACCTTGTACATATCAATGTGATAACCTCTCATTCTTCTAAACTCCAGAGAAAATAGACCCAATTTACTTTGCCTCTTATCATAGGACAACCCTCTCACTCAGGGACCAATCCAGTGAGCTTTTTCTCCTCCAAAGCAAATATATCCTTCCTTAAAAATGGAGACTAAAATTGCGTGCAGTACTCCAGGTGTGGTCTCACCAAAGCCCTGTACAATTGTAGCAAAACTTCTTTATTCTTGTACTGGAATCCTCTTGCAAAAAAGGCAAATGTGTTATTTGCCTTCCTAATTGCTTGCTGTACCTGTATTTAACTTTCTGGTGTTCCTTGTACCAGCACAGCCAAGCCTCTGAACACCAAGCATTATAAGTTTAACTTTAAAAAAAAAAACCTGTTTTGCTAATTCTTACAACCAACATGAATAACCTTACACTTCCCCTCATTATACTCTATCTGCCATCATGTTGCCCACTCACTTAACCTATCTATATCTCTTTTAACCCTCTCTGTGCCCTCCTCACAGCTTATATTTGCACCTAGCTTTGCAACGTCAACAAATTTTGTTATTTTACTCTCCATCTCTTTGTCAAAGTCATTAATAATGATTTTGGCTGACCTTGGGCTTCAACTCCAATTTCCTTCTTGCTCCCTATATCCCTTGTAATAGCTGAGGCAACAGCACTGACATTTGAGACATTCTGCTAGTCACAGCCTGCCAAGTTAAAAATGCCCCAACTACGCTCACTGTTTCCTTCCTGTCCATTACACAATCATCTATCCTAATATCATATACATCCTATCGAAAAGATAGCAGGTTGGCAGAGGGGATGGGGTTGCTTTGTTAGTAAGAAATGAAATTAAATCAATAGCAAGAAATGACATAGGGTCAGATGATGTAGAATCTGTGTGGGTAGAGTTGAGGAACCACAAAGGTAAAAAAACCATAATGGGAGTTTTGTACAGGCCTCAGAACAGTAGTCAGAATGTGGGGCACAAGATACACCAGGAGATAGAAAAGGCGTGTAAGAAAGGCAAGGTTACAGTGATCATGGGGGATTTCAATATGCATGTAGACTGGGAAAATCAGGTTGGTATTGGATCCCAAGAAAAGGAATTTGTGGAATGTCTACGAGATGGCCTTTTGGAGCAGCTTGTGGTGGAGTCCACTAGGGAACAGGCAATTCTAGATTTAGTGATGTGTAATGAGGCCGATTTGATAAGGGAGCTTAAGGTGAAGGACCACTTAGGAGGAAGTGACCATAATATGATAGAATTTACCCGCAATTTGAGAGGTAAAAGCTGGAATCAGATGTAACGGTATTACAGTTGAATAAAGGCAACTACAGAGGCATGAGGGAGGAGCTGGCCAGAATTGATTGGGAGATGAGCCTAGCAGGAAAAACAGTGGAAGAGCAATGGCAGGAGTTTCTGGGAATTATTTGGGAGACACTGCAAAAATTCATTCCTAGGAAGAAGAAGCATACTAAAGGGAGGACGAGGCAACCATGGCTGACAAGGGAAGTCAGGGACAGCGTAAAAGCTAAAGAGAAAGCATACAATTCGGTGAAGAGCAGTGGGAAACCAGGGGATTGGGAAGCCTACAAAGACCAACAGAGGACAACCAAAAAAGAAATAAGGAGGGAGAAGATTAAATATGAGGGTAAACTAGCCAGTAATATAAAAGAAGATTTCAAGAGTTTTTTTAGATATATAAAGGGTAAGAGAGAGGCAAAAGTGGACATTGGGCCGCTGGAAAATGATGCTGGAGAAGTAGTAGTGGGGAACAAACAAAATGGCGGAGGTACTTGCGTCAGTCTTCACGGTGGAAGACATGAGTAACATCCCCAAAGTTCAAGAGAGTTGGGGGGCAGAGATGAGTATGGTGGCTATTACCAAGGAGAAGGTGCTAGGAAAACTGAAAGGTCTGAAGGTGGATAAATCACCTGGACCAGATGGATTACACCCCAGAGTTCTGAAGGAGATAGCTGAAGAGATAGTGGAGGCGTTCGTGGTGATCTTTCAGGAATCACTAGAGTCAGGGAGGGTCTCAGAGGACTGGAAAAGCTCTAATGTAACCCCCCTGTTTAAGAAGGGAATGAGACAAATTCGGAAAATTACAGGCCGATTAGCTTGACCTTGGTCGTTGGTAAGATTTTAGAGTCCATTATTAAGGATGAGATTTCAGAATACTTGGAAGTGCATGGTAAAATTGGGCAAAGTCAGCATGGTTTCATCAAGGGGAGGTCATGCCTGAGAAATCTGTTAGAATTCTTTGAGGAGGTAACAAGTAGGTTAGACAAAGAAAAGCCAATGGATGTTATCTACTTGGACTTCCAGAAGGCCTTTGATAAGGTGCCGCACAGGAGGCTGCTCAGTAAGATAACAGCCCATGGTGTTAAAGGCAAAGTACTAGCATGGATAGAAGATTGGCTGTCTGGCAGGAGGCAGAGAGAGGGGATAAGGGGGTCCTTCTCAGGATGGCGGCCAGTGACTAGTGGAGTTCCGCAGGGGTCAGTGTTGGGACCACAACTTTTCACTTTATACATTAATGATCTAGACGAGGGCATCCTGGCTAAGTTTGCAGATGATACAAAGATAGGTGGAGGGACAGGTAGTACTGAGGAGGCAGGGAGGCTGCAGAAGGATTTGGACAGGTTAGGAGAATGGGCAAAGAAGTGGCAGATGGAATACAATGTGGGCAAGTGTGAGGTCATGCACTTTGAAAGGAAGAATAGAGGCATAGACTATTTTCTAAATGGGGAGAGAATTCAGAAATCTGGAGTGCAAAGGGACTTGGGAGTCCTAGTCCAGGATTCTCTTAAGGTAGTTAGGAAGGCAAATGCAATGTTGGCATTTATTTTGAGAGGACTAGAATATAAAAGCAGGGATGTGCTGCTGAAGCTTTATAAGGCTCTGGTCAGACCACATTTAGAATATTGTGAGCAATTTTGGGCCCCGTATCTCAGGAAGGATGTGCTGGCCCTGGAGATGGTCCAGAGGAGGTTCACGAGAACGATCCCAGGAATGAAAGGCTTAACATATGAGGAACATTTGAGGACTCTGGGTCTATACTCGATGGAGTTTAGAAGGATGAGGAGGGATCTGATTGAATTACAGAATTCTGAAAGGCCTAGATAGAGTGGATGTGGGGAAGATGTTTCCATTAGTAGGAGAGACTAGGACCCGAGGGCACAGCCTCAGAGTAAAGGGAAGACCTTTTAGAAAAGAGATGAGGAGAAACCTCTTTAGCCAGAGAGTGGTGAATCTGTGGAATTCATTATCACAGAAGGCTGTGGAGGCCAGGTCATTGAGTGTATTTAAGACCGAGATAGATAGGTTCTTGATTGGTAAGGGGATCAAAGGTTACGGGGAGAAGTTGGGAGAATGGGGTTGAGAAACCTATCAGCCATGATTGAATGGCAGAGCAGACTCGATGGGCCGAATGGCCTAATATCTGCTCCTATGTCTTATGGTCTTATTATCAGATCAGCCATGATCTCATTGAATGGCGGAGCAGAGTCGATGGGCCGAATGGCCTACTTCTGCTCCTACATCTTATGGTCTTATCCCCAAATCCATGATTAAACTTACCTTGTGTATTAAACTTTTGTATGGCACCTTATCGAATGCACTTTGGAAATCTCGGTATACTAAATCTACTGATTCCCCTTCATCCACCTTACTTGTTCCATCCTCAAAAGATATAATAAATATGTCAAACACAATTTCCCTTTTGGAAAACAATGGTGACTTTGTCTGATCATACTATAATTTCCTAAGTGCATTGTTAAGACTTCCTTAATAATAGATTCCAGCATTTTCCCAACAACTTATGTCAGGCTAACTGGATTGTAGTTCATTGTTTTCTCTCTCCCTCCTTTCTTGAACAGCTGTGTTATATTATTAACATCCAGTCTTCTGGGACTGTTCCAAAATCTAGGGAAATTTGGAAAAATATAGCCAGTGCACTATCTCGGCAGCTACCTCTTTAGAACCCTGGGGTATAGGCCGTTAGGTCACTAGGGTTTGCCAGATTTTAGTCCCTTAAGTTTCTCCAGTATTTTTTCTCTGATATTAAGTACCTTAATTTCCTCATTCTTTTTAGCCCCTAGCTTACCCTCTATTTCTGATGTGAAACTTGTGTCTTCTGCTGTGAGGCTAGATACAAAATAGTTGTTCAATGTCTCTGCCATTTCCTCATTCCCATGATAATTTCCCCTGTTTCTGCTTCAAAGGGACCAATGTTTACTTTAGCTACTCTATTCCTTTTTATTTCCTTGTAAAAGCTCTTATAATCAGTTTTTATATTATTAGCTAATTTACTCATGTATTCTATTTTTTTCCTTTCTGTCAACTTTTTGGTGGCCCTTTGTTGGTTCCTAAAACATTCCCAATCCTCAGGCTTGCTATTATTCTTTGCAGCATTATAAACCTCTTCTTTTAATCAAATATCCGTTCTTAGCCCCCTGAGTAAGTCACAGATGGATCTCTCTTGCTGAATTTTTGTTTTTTAATGGAATGTATTTTTGTTGAGCATTTTGAATTGTTTCTTCAAATGTTTCTCACCATTTATTTCTTGCCATAGCTTTTAGAAAGTGGTACACAAGTTCTCTTCTCTCTTGTTCTTATAGCAAACTTAATAACGATTGTGATTATCTCACAAGGAAAATGTGGCCTTTCCAAAAGTATCTCCATCTTTATGGTGGCCATGGCAACAGCAGACTTACTGGTCATGATCATCAATATAATGGTGTCTTACATTTTCAGTTATCATTTTCCACATTCATTACTGTCCCACACTCCCGTGTGTATGTTCATTCTATACATGACTGTTGTCAGCTTCGATTTGTCTGTGTGGTTCACTGTCTCCTTCACATTTGACTATTTCATAATTATCTGCTACCAGAAATTTAAAACAAAATACTGCACCCAGACAACTGCAGCTCTGGTTATTACAACGGTCTCAATCGTGATCTTTATAAAGAATCCCTGTTTGGTTTGCGTATGAACCTGAACAGATAATTAACAAATTGTGGTGGGGCTGCTGGGCAAGCCTGGCTTTTTTTCCCTTACTTTTCAGTGTAATAATCGGAACATCAGAGACAACAGTGTGTTAATAATACTCTCAGATACTGAGATGGAATATTCCACTGTGTGCCTTGGTTCACAGAGGGTAATCAGTAAGATAACTTTGTCCTTTTTCAACTGCAGTTGTACAAGGACCCCCGGTGCAAGGCTGTGTGTTCAGAGCACTGTCCAGCATCACTGAAACAAAAACAGAAAAAGCTGGAAAAACTCAGCAAGTCTAACAGCGCATGTGGGGAGAGAAACAGAGTTAATGTTTTGAGTCCATGTGGCTCTTCTAAAGAGAAGTAAGAATGTGGTGAAATATATTCTGTTTAAAGGGAGGGTGGGGTGGAACAGGTGAAGCTGGATAGAAGGCCAGCGATAGGTAGAGGCAAAGGAGAGATTGCAAAAGATGTCATTAAAAAAAGGTCAAAGGGATGTTAATGGTTGTGGTACTGGCTAAAGGAGGTGCTGATGGTGGCATTAAGAGTAGAAAGCAGAATGTGATAAAAGCAGGACAAGGGTAAGCACCCTGGAAAGAACAACATGAACAAGTATTAGATGGCCCTTGTGGGGGTGGGATGGTGGGAAAAAAGATTGAAAATAAGATAAAAGGTGGGGATAAAACAAAGAATAAAAATGAAAATAAATAAAAATAAATTTAAGCAGATAAAAAATTAAAAATGAAAAAAATGAAAATGAATATTGAAAAAAGGGGGGGATAAAAATGGGGTGAGGATGGAGGAGAGAGTTCACGGTCTGAAGTTGTTGAACTCAATGTTAAGTCCGGAAGGCTGTGAAGTGCCTAATCAGAAGATGAGATGCTGTTCTTCTAGTTTGCGTTGAGTTTCTCTGGAACATTGCAGCAGGCCAAGGATGGACATGTGGGTACGAGAGCAGGATGGTGTGTTGAAATGGCAAGCAACAGGGAGGTCTGGGTCATGCTTGTGGACAGACCAAAGGTGTTCCGTAAAGTGGTCACCCTGTCTGCGTTTGGTCTCTGCAATGTAGATGAGACAGCATTGGGAGCAGAGAATGCAATAGGCCAAATTGAGGGAGGTGCTTCACTTGAAAGGGGTGTTTGGGCCCTTGGACGGTGAGGAGGGAGGAAGTAAAGGGGCAGGTGTTGCAGCTTCTGCCATTGCATGGGAAGGTGCAGTGGGAGGGGGGTGATGTGTTGGGGGTGATGGGGGAGTGGACCAGGCTATCCTGGAAGGAACAGTCCCTATGGAATGCTGACAGGGGTTGGGGGGGGGTGGTGAAAGGAAGATGTGTTTCGTGGTGGCATCATGCTGGAGTTGGCGGAAATGGCGGAGGATGATCCTGTGAATGCGGAGGCTGGTGGGGTGAAAAGTGAGGACAAGAGGGATCCTATCATAGTTCTGGGAGGGAGAGGAAGATGTGAGGGCAGAGGAGTGGGAGATGGGCTGGACACGGTTGAGGGCCCTGTCAACCACCGTGGGTGGGAAACCTCGGTTAAGGGAGAAGGAAGACATGTCAGAAGAGCCATTTTGGAAATTGGCATCATCGGAGCAGATGTGACAGAGGCGAAGGAACCGAGAGAATGGGATGGAGTCCTTACAGGAAGCAGGGGCTGTAGTCGAGGTAACTGTGGGAGTCGGTGGGCTTTTAATGAATATTGGTGGACAGTTTAACACCAGAAATTGAGACAGAGAGGTCAAGGAAGGGAAGGGAAGTGTTGGAGATGGACCATGTGAAGGTGATGGAGGGATGGAAATTGGAAGCAAAATTAATACATTTTTTCAGGTCCAGACCAAGAACTGAAGTAATGCTGAAACAATCATCGATGTGCCAAAAAAAGAGTTGTGGGAGGGGGCCTGAGTAGGACCAGAACAAGGAATGTTCCACATACCCCATAAAGAGACAGGCATAACTGGGGCCCATGTGGGTACCCATAGCCACGCCTTTTATTTGGAGGAAGTGAGACAAGTTTAAGGAGAAATTATTCAGTGAGAGAATGCGTTCAGCCAGACAGAGGAGAGTGGTGGTGGATGGGGATTGTTCGGACCTCTGTTCAAGGAAGAATCTGAGAGCCCTCAGACCATCTTGGTGGGGGATGGAGGTGTAAAGGGATTGGACGTCCATGGTGAAGAGGAGGTGGTTAGGGCCAGGGAACTGGAAATTGTTGATATGACGTAGGGCATCAAAGGAATCACAGATGAAGGTGGGAAGAGGCTGGACAAGGGAAGAGGGAACGGAGTTAAGATAGTAAGAAATGAGTTCCATGGGGCAAGAACAGGCTGATACGATTGGTCTGCCAGGACAGTCCTGTTTGTGGATTTTGGGTAGGAGGTAGAAGTGGGCTGTCTGAGGTTGGGAGACTATGAGGTTGGAAGCATGGAGCGAAGATCTCCAGAGGAGATGAGATCAGTGACAGCCCTGGAAACAACGTCTTGATGTTTGGTGGTTGGGTAATGGTCCAGGGGGAGGTAGGAGGAAGTGCCTGAGAGTTGGTGCTCAGTCTCTGCAAGGTAGAGGTTAATACAACAACAGCACCACCCTTGTCAACAGGTTTGATGACAATGTCAGGGTTGGACCTGAGAAAACAGAGTGCAGAAAGTTCAGAGAGAGACAGGTTAGAGTGGGTGAGAGGAGCAGAGAAATTGAGATGGCCAATGAAAAGCCGACAGTTCTCAATGAAAAGATCAAGAGCAGGTAAGAGGCCAGAGGGAGGGGTCCAGGTGGAGGGAGAGTACTGGAGGCAGGTGAAAGGGTCCGTTGAACAGGGGGAGGATTCCTGCCCAAAGAAGTGAGCATGGAGACAAAGGCGGCAGAGGAAGAGTTCAGCATCGTGCTGAGCCCGAAGTTCATTGAGGTGAGGGCGTAAGGGTATGGAACTGAGTCTTTTGCTGAGCACTGAACATTCAGCATTAGAGAAGGGAAGGCCAGGGGGTATGGTGAATACATGGCAAGGGCTGGGCTTGGAAGACGGGATGGGGTAAGTGGCATAGGAAGCAGTGGAGGGTCCTGGACGGGAGTTGGTATCAATGAGTTGTTGGTGTTTGTGTTCCTTAGCACCTGAAAGAAAGAGACAAAGTTTCTTGTTGAAGCATCGGATGAGACGGAGAATAAAATGAAATTGGGAGCAAGGACAGCTTAGAGATAGGGTGGGTCGGTGCTGCTGGAGGGAGAGGTCGAGTGTGTTCACATAGCGGCGCATGGCACTGAGTGTGGATCTCAGGATGAGGCGAGAACAGCAGTCCGAGGAGCATTCTATGTCCCGGAGATACCTGTAAACTTGGGTGGATTGGAAACATGAGGGGTGGAACTTCAGTTGGAACCCACGTGGGGTAAGTCGGAGACGGAGACCTGGGTTTGCTGAGGGCAAAAGTATCAAATGAAGACTTCAATGCATTAAGAAGCACATCTGCCTCCCACCAGTTACTGTGACTTCAAAGATGTAGTTTCCAATTTAACCTAGGTTGCAGATGGTAAGATGTCGAAGGATTGGTCAAATCCATATAGGTTGTCTATACACATGGTTCACGCTGTTGGATGTGTTTAATCATCAGAAGAGTTGTCTTTGACTAGTTTTGGTGTAAAGAATTTTTGTTAGAGGTCTTATGTCTATTTCTCTTGGTTGCCTTTAAATTTGAGGAAATCATCTCCCCATCTAAGAAAGAGGCATTATAGCCTTAACTTATTTAAATATGAGAAAGATGGGATCGAAAGAATTGGAGCCCATCATATTATTCAATATGGATTACAAGATTTTGGTGATGTTATCGCAAATTCTATAAAGGGCACCATGTCGTGCGTAGTTTCACTTTCTCAGTTTTGTGGATTCATAGGCCTGGACATTGCAGACTAAGTGACCTGAATACAAGATGTATTGAAGCTCATGGAAGAGATTGAAGGAAAGGCTTATGTGTTGAAGACAGGTCAAGAGATAGCATTCAGTAGGGTCTCTCAATAGTTTTATTGATGGTTTTAGAAGCCTTGGTATAGGGTAAAACTTTGAGCAGATAAGGATTCTTCATTCAAACATATTTCCATGTGTTAAGTGGAATTGGATCCTATCAAAGTATTATCCAATACAGAGATTGGAGAGAAGGGTTTCCCACCCAGTTCTCATTGTTGTTCATGTTGATTGAAGAATCATTTGGTTATATGATGCAGAAAGAAAATAGAGTAATTGGGATTCCAGTTCCCTGTTCTGGACTGGTGTCAGTGGTAGGCCAACATTTCAAGACGTGAAGCCAGTGCAGGGAGCTATATGAGTAGTGGACAAGTTCTGTTGGGCTTCTGAAGCCATAGCGAAGTGTGGTAAACCCCAATACCTGGTTGGGGAAAGCCTAGGTGATTCATGGAAGAAAGTTCCCTTAAGGTGCTGGAGGTATTGGAAGTTCTGGGGTTCATTGGGAAGGAGGAATGATCGGAATGCAGCATATCAATTAAATTGGGAAGTGATGATTGGAATAAGTAAAAAGATTTGTGAATTGTAGAAGAAAGATTTTTGAAAACCCAAGGGAAATTGCCAATGTGTCAGTTCTCTATCCATATTATGATATATATTTGTTCATGGGCTGTAGGCATCACTGGCTGGGCCAGCATTTGTTGCCCATTCCTAACTGCCCTTGAGAAGATGGTGGTGAGCTGCCTTCTTGTACCACTGCAGTCCATGTGGTGTAGGTACACCCACAGTGCTGTTAGGGAGGGAGGGTTCAAGGATTTTGACTCAGTGACAGTGAAGGAATAGTGATATATTTCTAAGTCAGAATGGTGAGTGGCATGGGGGAGGGGGAAACCTGATGGTGGAGGATGTTCCTGGGCAGGTGGACAAACCCATCTGAGAGGCTTGTGTGAGGTTTGTATGGAAAGGAAAACCAGCCTTGATTGCATATATTACTATTACTGGAAGGAAAGTTTAAGGAGAAGTAAATTTTCTACATGTTAACTTGAAGAAAAAAATCATTTAATATTAAATAGGTGAAGAGATTTCTTCAGATGTCAAATACAGGTTTCTGACCATTTTTGAAAATAAAATGGAATATGAAAAGGGATAGTTTATATGGAATACAATAACATGGCTTAGAAATCTATTCAAGATCTCTGGCGGTTTTGTAAGGGGTATATAAAGATTTGGGTCCAATTCTTAAAAAATGTGTTGCTCATACCTAAGACTGCTGATCTATTTTAGAACATGCCTTATTGTTGAACAAATGGATAAATATTGAAGAAAAGGCATTATTTTATCAAGCTTGTTTTATAAAAGCTGGGTTTGTATTCATGGAAGGTATGTTGTATGGGGTGATTTCTGCTTGGTTGTAGGAGACAGCGGTGAGGGATATGGTTTGTGGGGAGTGCTGCAGTCTATTTTAACTGAGTCCAGGGGAGCGGCAATTAATTTAATGTTGCCAAATTTTTGATTATTAATGAAGGAATGTTCTGGAAAGAAGGAGAGTATCCCTGAAAGAGGTTTTCAATTATATCCTAACAGAACATTAGACGGCTTTGTGGATTTAGCATTTGGAAAATAATTTAAGGATGGGTTTTTAACCATTTTGTGAAGTTCAATAGATTAAGTTGTCACATAAAGCAAATTGAACTTCAATTTCTGAAGATAATAAATGGTAAAGACTGTATAGTATTCCAGAACAATGACAATGTTTATGTTTTCAAATATGGCAATTTAAATTTTGTAACTAAAAACTGATAAAGGTAAAACTCATAAAGGAATGATTTTATGTCCAGAATGAAATAATCGCTGTGTTGCAAATTTGTTTATTATTGAATAAATTTAATAAAAAAGACACTGGATAAAGGGGCCGGTCTATTGAATGATGTGGATTCCAATCCCACTGCTACCAGAATTTATACTGTTGTCTATTTTGATCGCTGTGCGAAAAAACTATTTTAAAATCAGAGTATTATCTGCTGACTTGCTTATCCATGTCTTTGTCAACTCGAGACTTAACTATTGTAAGGATCCCCTACCTGGTGTTCCATCTCCATGCTTTGTATCCTTCAACTCATCCAAACACTGCATCAGCTGTGGAGCAGAAAGAGTAGCAGGAGGAGGAAGTTGAGAAGAGGGAGCAGCCTAGACAGCCTGTTCCTGGCTATGCTGCCTGTGACACCAGTAAACAAAACCCAATTTCCACACTCACCAACCTCCTCTTTGTTATTGACCATTACTTGGCCACAATATAAAAATAAAAGAAACTGCAAAATAAACATGCCTGTGGTCACAACCCAAATGGGATATCCTTAACACATGAACAGTCCTTCATTAACTTTTCTCCTGTATGACTATTTTTAAAATTAATTTACAGGATGTGGGCTTCGCTGGCTGGGCCAGCATTTATTGCCCATTCCTAGTTGCCCTTGAGAAGGTGGTGGTGAGCTGCCTTCTTGAACCGCTGCAGTCTACATGATGTAGGCACACCCACAGTGCTATTAGGGAGGGAGTTCCAGGTTTTTGACTCAGTGATAGTGAAGGAAAGGTGATACATTTCCAAGTCAGGATGGCGAGCACTTGTGGGGGAAATTCCAGGTGGTGGTGCTCCCATGTGTCTGCTGCCATTGTCCTTCTAGATGGTAGTGGTCATGGATTTGGAAGGTGCTGTCGAAGGAGCATTGGTGAATTCCTGCATAGCATCTTGTAGATGGTACACTCTGCTGCTACTGTGTGTGTCGGTGGTGGAGGGAGTGAATGAATGCTTGTGGAAGGGGTACCAATCAAGCGGGCTGCTTTGTCCTGGATGGTGTCAAGCTTCTTGAGTGTTGTTGGAGCTGAATTCATCCATGGGGGTATTCCGTCACACTCCTGACCTGTGCCTTTATGATTGGTGGACAGGCTTTGGGGAATCAGGGGGTGAGTTATTCGCCATACGATCCCTAGTCTCTGACCTGCTCTTGTAGCCACAGTATTTATATGGTGTGTCCAGTTCAGCATATGGTCAATGGTAACCCCCAGGATGTTGGTAATGCCATTGAATGTCAAGGGGTGATAGTTAGATTCTCTCTTGTTGGAGATGATCATTGCCTGGCACTTGTGTGGTGCGAAGGTTACTTGCCGTTTGTCAGCCCAAGCCTGGATATTGTCCAGGTCTTGCTGTATTTGGACATGGACTGCTTCAGTATCTGAGGAGTTGTGAATGATGCTAAACATTGTGCATTCATCAACAAACATCCCCACTTCTGACCTTATGATGGAAGGAAGGTCATTGATGAAACAGCTGAAGATGGTTGGGCTGAGGACACTACCCTGAGAAACTCCTGCAGTGATGCCCTGGGACTGAGATGATTGGCCTGCAACAACCACAACCATCTTCCTTTGTGCTAGGTATGACGCCAACCAGTGGAGAGATTTTCTCCTGATTCCCATTGACTCCAGTTTTGCTAAAAAAAAGTCACACATTTGCTGACTTAATGGCACCAAATTCATTTAAAGTCCATTAATCTGTACATTTCAAAGCACATCCTTTGATCACAATAACATAGTTAGGACATCTGTCCTTTATTTCTCGTTATCTATTCACTTTGTCAGTTCACAATGACAATCCTTGTTACACTGTGTTTCTGATTGAACTCAAGTCACACAGGCAGTATTTCCTCACACATCTAAAATGAACTCTTCATCTACCAGGAACTCCTTCAAAATACAAATAAACAGGAATTCATAATGCCCATAAAGTATGAAGTTTAAAAAGTATAACATTTACAAAAAGTATAGAAAGGTTCACGTTTCCTACACCTGTAAACTCCTTTGCACCCTATTATGCACAGACATGAATACAGCAATCTGAGCTTGCACTGCCTTGTGTTTCATCTTCATTGGAAGCTGAGTCATCTGACATGATTGTACAGGTTGAGTTGACAACCACTCCATGCCAGCAAGAGTTCAAATCCCTGTTCAAAATTGCTGCTGGCTTATTCTGTGCTCCTTGATATTACATGCAGGCATTCTGGCTGGCCTGCCAAAGCATTAAGCATTAAATTATTGCATCAGTCTTCTTCTGCAGCCTGCCCCACTGATGTACTCACCTGAGTCCTCTGCAGCAGAGCTGGCACATGCACAATCCTTGCCTCTGCCCTAATTAAAACCATTCATGCCTGCTGCCTCACCGCGGCACATATCGCCTTTATGCTACCCTTCAAATGATGCTCAGTGACAGTATCTGAGCTGGTGGCCATGACTGTGAAATGCGGTGCTGCTGTTACTTCACGCTCAGTCCTTTTCTGCTCTTCTATCACTGCCTTGCCCGGTTGGGTATGTGGTGGTTCTTGGATATCTGAAAGAAAGGCACAAGGATAGGACAGTGGTGGAGGAAGGAGAGAATGAGAAAGGTAGATGCTTATACAATCTGCAGCTTGCAAATCAGAAGAGATTGTGAGATGAGGACACAATGGGATGTGAGTAGGAGATTTTTTTTATTATTCATATATGGGATTTGGGCATTGCTGGCTAAGTCAGCACTTATTGCCCATCCCTAAATGCCCTTGAGAAGGAGGTGGCGAGCTGCCCTCTTGAACTGCTGCGGAACCTGTGGTGTAGGTACATCCACAGTCCTGTTAGGAAGGGGGTTCCAGGAAATTGACCCAGCGGCAGTGAAGGAATGGCGATACATTTCCAAGTCAGGATGGCGAGTGGCTTGGAGGGGAACTTCCAGGTGGTGGTGTTCCCATCTATCGGCTGCCCTTGTCCTCCTAGATGGTAGTGGTAGTGGGTTTGGAAGGTGCTGTCGAAGGAGCCATGGTGAGTCCCTGCAGTACATCTTGTAGGTGGTACACACTGCTGCTACTGTGTGTTGGTGGTGGAGGGAGTGAACGTTTGTGGATGGGGTATGTGGATACTATCATCTTCACTGGCATCAGCCGTGCTGCTGGCCATGGCTGCAGCAATGGATGACCCAATGATGGTCAACACTGCCTCCTTCATGGGATAAGAATATGCAAGTGTGCTCATCCCCATTGGTTAGCTCCTATTGCCTCTGGTTATACGCCACTTGGTCCAGGAAGAGAGAGGGAAGTGTGTCAGTGAGTGTGGTGTCATCTATTTAGATGGTGTGGCTGACGTGGTTGAATAGCTGGCCATGTGCTGCATTGGAAAATCTTGGAGCCTGCTCTCTGCCCTGTTGTGTCTTTTTGCTTTCCCAAGCTCACTTTTCAATGACTCCATGAACCTACGTACATCTCCTTTAAGAGATGCAGCCATTTCAGATTAAAACCTGTCATAATCAGAAGGAAAAAACATTTCGGACCAGTACTCTTATTTCCCAGTTTTTACAGGTGTTCAATTTTAAGGTATACAAGACCAGTTTGGGCCAGTACTCTTATTTCCTAGTTTTTACTGTTCTTTTCAACCTGGGAATAGATGGATAAAGAGAGATAAGTTATAGCTTAGTGGAAACAGTATGTAGTTTAGACATTATTTATTATAGACAGAATAGTAACTTCATCAAAATAGCGATACAGAGAGACCTCAACTGAGGGAAACCAAGGGAAACTTAAATGAGCACAGTCAGTGATAAAGAGGAGACAGATTGATAAAAGTGTGATTAAGTATGCTGAATGATGCAGAGAGACACCAGCAGAAGGGGATGGAGATGTGTCACTGAGTACAGCGATATAGAAAGACACCAGTAGAGGGCAGGAGAGTGATGATTAAGTGACAGCAATGAGCAATAGAGGGAGTCCTCAGAGAAGTATCATTGTGTACAGTGGATATGGAGAGGTAACAGCAGAGGGAGACAGCGAGGTGAGTAATACAGAGGGACCCCCCTCAGGCAGAGCAAAGCAAAGACAGGTTTAAAACCGAGAATCGTGCATTCTAAAGGGGGAACCCAGCATAGGTAGAAAGAGCAAACTGTAACTGAGTGTACTGACTGAAACAGAAGGACACCAGCAGAGGGAGGTAGATGAAAACAAGATTGAGTATTTTAAGGAAAGTACAGAGGATAGAGCTTGTTCTCATCTTCATTTGATCCTTGTCAATTATCTTAAATACATGTCTTTTGGTTACCATTCCTGCTGCCAGAAACAGTTTCTCCTCACTCTTTTGAAACCACACAAAAGATTGCATTTCTCTTGAACCATCTATGCTCCGGGTGGAACAATCCCAAATGGTACTCGGGTGCATGCCAACCTGCTGCTCTGCTGCGTTCCGGCCTCTGCTATCACCCAGGAAGGCAGCGGCTACAATCATAGCAGTCAGATGCCCTTCAAATTGGGCTCCCCAAATCTATACCTGCCTCCTCAATGCATCTGCTGCCCCTAATTGGATGCCAACATGCCAATGCCAGGCTACTAATTGGCCACCTTCTTCAAAATACCACAGGATATCTGACAGCAATGTGGTGCAAGATTGTGACCTGGAATAAACATTCAGCCTGTTGTCAGCATGTCAGTGGTCTTCTTGATTGCATTTCATGTGGCAGCACGGTTGTACGCCTGCTGCCAACGTATGCACGGGTTGCTCAATGGAGCCATGAGCCTTGTCATCAAACATATCCCTTTTTAACCAGTAGCCACCCTCTGCTTTTTTGTGATGTTTTGAAACAGTATTTCACAGCAGACTGCCGCAGATAAAGACATCATGGCCGCTGTCAGGATATTAGGCATCGACCTGCATGATATGCTGCATTATGGCCACATACCATCTCAAAGTTGACATGCTGTGCCCCAAAGTGATGTTCAAGTCAATAGCACTCTGCTATTGGGAAGGCTTATAATCTTTGAAAAACCATGGGGCAGGATCTTGCTCTTGGCTCAGTGGGGGGCGGGTGGGGGCAGGCCACCCGCGATCAGGGCTGGAAGGTGATTTCACACAGGCGGGCCAATTAAGGCCCACCCAGCGTGAAACGCAAGTGGCAGCGCTCAGTTGTGCCTGTGTGGGCGGGAGGAGGAGTGGGAGTGTGAGTGGGGCGAGTTCAAACTTCACGCATGCGTGCGAGAGTGCGCTTCATAATCTCCATGAGGCACAGAGCAGCCTTGGGGGCGGGTGAAGAGTTATATAAAAAAATAAAGAACTTACAAATGTAATGAAACACGTCCACCCTTGTGATTCTGTCACCTGAGCAGGGACATGTTGTAAATTAAGTTTTAAAATGTTTATTTTACTTTTATTTGCTTTAGGAAACCTCGTCCCGCCCATGGATGACGTTTCCTAAAAAGTGCAAAGGCCACTTGGCCTTTTTGCCTGCCCGCCAACTGTAAGGTTAGACAGGCAGCGAAAGATTTAACTTAATCGATAATTTAATGGCCTTACAATTGTCGATATGCGACTGTGTGTTGACGTCAGGACGCTCACCCGATGTCAACGTGCATCATTTCACGCTCGAGCGTGTCAGACTCCATATGTTTGCTCCAATTGCTTCTCTCCGGTGAAAGAGAATGAAATGCATTTTAGTGTCTTGGAATTCAGAGCTTCAGTGGCCTCTCTTATGTAACAACGGATGGCAAAGTGAGAAGTGTTGCAAATATCACCTGGTCCAGCTTGGAAGAAACCCAATGCATAAAAGTTCATGGCCAAGGTCACCTTCATAGCCACAGACAATACTATCCTTGTCCTGCTCTGAGGTGAAAGCTCTGGCTGCAGCAGATGGTAGACTTCAGGGAGGATGTCCTTAGTGAAGTGGATATGTCTGATACACTGCTTCTCGATAAGGTTCAAGTAAAATAATTGTTCCCTGGACACTTGGGGCAGAAATGGTCTCCACCTGAGAGCCCTTCTCCTCCAGCAGCTTGTCCTGCTATGTGTCATTCTCCTGCTATGCTGCAATCCATGGGGAGTCCATTCTACTGCGCCCATGACTGGGAGCAAATGGTTTGTGTAGAATCCTATAATTTAGGACACAGTCCTTCAGCTCGTACCACACCATTCCCTGATGACTTTGGCAACTTTAACCAACATTGGAGACCTCCAACCACTTCGACAAGCACAACAACACCAATAGAAATAATCCAGCCGCTAACCTGTAAGTAATTATGATTCCGTTAAAGAGCACTGGTGGAGGGTGGGGTTTCCTTCCTGCTGCTGAATGTGTGTTCAGTTCTGCAAGGTTAATAGACGATGTTAGTTGGAGAGTTTAGCTCCAAAATGGCAGCTCTGATTTTAAGTTAATGTTAGACACTACTTGATGTCTCAATCTGCTTACTGTGCAGTGGACGTTCTCTGTGTGTGTGCTAATGGTCTTACCAAGATGGCACCCAGCATGGCTCACATCAAAGGCGTGCACACATGTCCTGGACACCATTTTGGAAGGTGAAAATCCAGGGTCTAAGAGTTCAATTCCATGGCCTCTCCTCTGTACAGATATCAGCAGTGCCTTGCCACTTCCATTCGCTTCCCCGGTGATGCAGAAAGTTGCATATTCCCACTGGTTTTAGTGGTATCATTCAGAGATATCATTATAGAATGCTGCAGCACTGGTTCAGTTAATAACAATAGTTCAAAGTCACATTTCAGATGCAGCAACAAGCCTAAAAATTTTCGGCTGTTCCCCATCTCACAGAATGAATCAAGCAGTGACAAGCAGCATCATGCTGGCTGCCTGTTCAGCTCTGCTCTCACCAAATACCCACTGCTGATGGAGAGTAGCAAATGCCAATTCTAGTAATGCATTACTGCCCATCCTTAGTAAACCAGCCAAGTCTCTCCATATACTGACCACAGGTTCAGCAAAATCTGGAGAGAGGATACCTAAGTTACTTAGTCTTCCAGAAGCATTAAGTGAGGACTGGAGTGAGTAAAACCTTCTTTGGGTCACAGTGGGGAAATCTTTGAGTTAGAGTGGCTGAGTGGTCTATGGCGCAGTGAACAAATTGCAGTTCCCTCCAACACTCCGGTTATTTCACTTGTATCACAAGCTAATTTTCATGGATTTTGCTCCGGCTGATTTATCAGCTCAGTAAACTTGATTTTCCAGAAAACCAAACTAACCTACATCGATGGTCGTACGTTTCCCAGTTCACCTTAAAACTCAAATGGATCATCTCCTCGGCACTTCTAGCTGAAGATGGTTGCAACTGCTTCAGTCTTGTCTTTTGCACTCATGTCCTAGGTCATGATATTTTTGGAGACACCTCCTCTGGTTTAATTGTCCACTGTCAATCATGAATGGATGCAGCAGGAGTGCAGAGCTTTGATCTGAATCCCTGCTTGTTGGATCATTTGGCTCTGTCTATAGATTTCCGCTTTTGTTGCTATTTCCAACAGGGATGTTCAGTTCTTCTACATTCCCTTCCCAAACCAGAACATTTAGACATTGTACACCTCTATGCCTCACCATGTTGCTTTGTTCCTCTACGCTTTCATCACTCCTCAGGACACCTTTCCCTTAAGACCTCCACACTGCATTGTTCAGTCCTCTACATCTCCATCTCACACCAAATTCATCTTTGCATCCATTCCCCATTAGGACGACAAGTCCCTCTACACTGCTAGCCTCCGCCAGAGCATCCATCTCCATCTCCCAGTAGGATGGCCTGTGGCCATTAGCATTTATTCATTGAATGGAAGCCAAACTAGTTCCCATCCACCACCATCCTCCTCTGATTCTTACAATGAACAACTTCTCCTTTGACCTCACTCCAGATCCGTAAAGTCTTATGGCATCAGGTCAAACATGGGCTAGGAAACCTCCTGCTGATTACCACTGTTAGGAACTAGAAAGAGTATTTGTATTGATGGGTATTTGGAATAAGCTATAAGTTTAAGTCTAAGTTCGAGCTTTAAGTTTAAGTTCAATTTATATTTCTGTACTTGTGTGTTAAGGGAACCTGATTTTTGGTTTCATTTTAAATTGGTGCCTGCAACTCTGGAGGGTTTGTTTATATACCATAATTCTAATGAGGTTTTATGACTCTTGAAGCAGGAAAATCTATGCCATTGCCTAGCAATAGGGGAGCCCGAAGAGACAGAATAGAAGTTTTAGTTTAGTTGGAAGCAGGTGCCAGGAGAAGCTGGACAGAGGAGAGGGAACTGCAGGAAGCAGGTTCCAAAGAATGAAAAGAAAAACCCCAAAACCAGGGAGTGGAACAGGAGAAAGGTCCTAGGAAGTGAGTGAAGTCAAGGAAGAAGAACGTGATTCTGAACAAGGTCTTGTTCAGTGAAGTCAAGGTATGTAGCAGAGGAGGAGAGAAAGAGAGAAAGCTGCAGGAAGCAGACTTAAAGCAAAATAGTCTTGCAAGAAGCCAGAAGATCCAAGGTGACAGCTGAAGGTTTGTGACTATTTACTATGGGCATATGAAGCAGTGATTCTTTGTTGGCATGGCTGAGTACCTGAGAGAGAGTACATGGAAGGCAAAGCTTGAATGCACATGATGATCCAAGGGAGAGGAATATCGGAAGGAGAGATCAAAACCCTGGAGGTCAACCATTGTGGAAGGCATCCGGGAGAAAACGTCATTTGGGAGATGATTCCATGGCCAATTCTTCAAGAGTGGAATTTGGAAACCCTTGTGTGAAAGACAAAATTCAGTGAGGCCGGTTGGCTCACAGTGTGACAAGCATCTGGGAGGAGTTGAGGAGAGATCCATAGCATCTGTTTGAGGTGGCATCATGAAACTTGGTTTCATAGTGTGGTATGTCTGATCACAGGTCACCTAGTGGTTTATATGGACTGTGTACTTGCTGTGAACATTAGAGTATAAGATAGCTTTTGTAACTTGTATTATCTTTACGAATCTATAAATATCTGTAAAGGTATAGTTGTGGGTGAAGGGGTATTGTAATATAGTTCATCTTTTCTTGCTTAATAAATGTTTTATTCTTTCATTTAAAGTTCATCAGCTGACTTCTGTGACTCTGTTCAGTAGCCGCCTTCCATGTTTCTAAACAAAAGATAAAAAATAGGATCTACAAGCAAGATTCCACTCTGGGATCTGACTTCGCCAGTAGTAATATCAGCTAGGATCATAACACCATGTACTGCACCCCTCACCCCCCTGCCCCCCTCAGCTGATGAGTCAGTACTCCTTCACGTTGAACATGACTTGGAGGAAGCACTGAGGGTGGAAAGGATGCAGAATGTACTCTAGGTGGGGGACTTCAATGTCGATCACTAATAGTGGCTCGGCAGCACCACAACAGACCGAGCTGGCTGATTTCTAAAGGCATAACTGCTAGACTGGGTCTGCAGCAGGTGGTCAGGGAACCAAGAAGTGAGAAAAACGTGCCTGACCTCATCCTCACAAATCTGCCTGCTTCAGGTACATCTGTCCATTGGTCAGTATTGGTCAGAGTGACAACCGCACAGTCCTTGTGGAGATGAAGTCCTGTCTTCACACTCAGATGCCCTCCATCGTGTAGTGTGGCTCTAAAACTGTGCTAAATGGGATAGGTTTCGAACAGATCTAGCAACTCAAGACTGGGAATCCGTGAGGTGCTGTGGGCCATCAGCAGCAGCAGAAATGTACTCAACCACAATATGTAACCTCATGGCCTGGCATATACCCCACTCTACCACAGCCACCAAGCCAGGGGATCAACCCTGACTCAATGATGTGTGCAGGAGTGCATGCCAGGAGCAGCATCAGACATACCTAAAAATAAGCTGTCAACCTGGTGAAGCTACAACACAGAACTATTTGTATGCCAAACAGTGTAAGCAGCAAGTGATAGATAGAGCTAAGCAATCCCACAACCAACAGATCAAATCTAAGCTCTGCAGTCCTGCCACATCCAGTCATGAATGGTGGTGGACAATTAAACAACTCACTGGAGGGGGAGGCTCCACGAATATCCCCTCCCATTACTTTGCTGATGATTGAGAGTAGACTGATGAGGCGGTAATTTGCCGGGTTGGATTTGTCCTGTTTTTCGTGTACAAGACATACCTGGGCAATTTTCCACATTGCCAGGTAGATGGAGGAGCCCAGCACATCAGTGTTAAAGATAAGGATGAAGCATTCGCAACAATCCTCAGCCAGAAATTCTGAGTGGATACCTATCTTGGCCTCCTCCGACGGTCCCCAGCATCACAGTTGCCAGTCTTCAGCCAATTTGATTGACTCCACGTGATGTCAAGAAATGGCTGAAGGCACTGGATTCTGCAAAAGCTATGGGGTCTGACAATATTTCAGCAATATTACTGAAGAACTTGCTGTGCCCCTAGCCAAGCTGTTTCAGTATACCTACAACATTGGCAACCACCCGGCAACATGGAAAATTGCCCAGGTATGTCCTGTACACAAAAAGCGGAACAAATCCACCCCGGCCAATTACCGCCCCATCAGTCTCCTCTCAATCATCAGTAAAGTGATGGAAGGGGTCAGCAACAGTGCTATCAAGCGGCACTTGCTTAGCAATAACCTGTTCACTGATGCACAGTTTGGGTTCCACTAGGACCACTCAACTCCTGATTTCATTACAGCCTTGGTTCAAACATGGACAAAAGAGCCGAACTCCAGAGGTGAGGTGAGAGAGACTGCCCTTGACATCAAGGCTACATTAGACCGAGTGTGGCATCAAGGAGCCCCAGCAAAACTGGAGCCAATAGGAATTGGGGGAAACTTTCCGCTGGTAGGAGTCATACCTAGCACAAAAAAAGATGGTTGTGATTGTTGAAATCAATGATCTTAGTTCCAGGACATCATTTCAGAAGTTCCTCAGGGTTGTGTCCTCGGCCCAACCATCTTCAGCTGCTTCATCAATAACCTTCATTCCATCATAAGGTCAGAAGTTGCGATCTTCGCTGGTGATTGCACAATGTACAGCATCATTCATAGCTCCTCAGATACTGAAGCAGTCCATGTCCAAATGTAGCAAGACCTAGACATTATTCAGGCTTGGGCTGACAGGGGGCAAGTAACATTCATGCCAAACAATTATCAGGCAATGACCAGCTCCAGCAACAGAGATTCTAACCATCGCACCTTGACATTCAATGGAATTACCATCACTGAATCCCCCACAATCAACCTCCTGGGAGTTACCATTGACCAGAAACTGACATGGACTATCCATATAAATGCTGTGGCTTCAAAAACAGATCAGAGGTTAGGAATTCTGCAACAAATAACACACCTCCTGACTCCCCAAAGCCTGTCCACTATCTACAAGGCACAAGTCAGGAGTGTGATGAGTCCGCTTTTAAACTGAATGGGGGTGTTCTGCAAAGTGATCACTCAATCCGCTTTTAGTCTCCTTTGTCTGGAGGATAAAACAGTGTGAGCATTGAATAGAAGATACAAAGTTGAAATAAGTACAAATAAATCATTGTTTCACCTGGGGGAGTGTTTGGGGTCTTGAACAGTGGGAAGTGAGAAGGTGAAAGGGCAGCGTTACATCGCCTGCACTTAAAGGGAAGGTATCATGGGAAGGGCTGGAGGTGTTGGGGCTATTTGAAAAGTGGGTCAGAGTGACACACGAGCAACTGTCCCTTCGGGATGCTGAAAGGGGAAGGGAAGAAATATTTGGTGCTGGTATCACGTTGGCCAGAGGTGGTGGAAATGGTGGAGGGTGTTTTGTTAAATGTGAAGGCTGGCGAGATGCAAGGTTAGGAGAAGATGATACCAATTGTGGTTCTTGGGAGGAGGGAAAGGGATGCAGGGAAAGGGACAGACATGTCGGGCCCAGGCAATCATGGAAAATGGGAATCCTTCAGAAATATTAGTACAGAAAGTGCCATCATCAGAACAAATGGAAAGGAGAAAATGAGAGAATAGAATACAGTCCTTACAGAAAGTGGAGTGTGAGGAAGTGTAGTTGAGATAGCTAAAGGAGTAGGTGAGCTTATAGTAGATATTGGTTGATGGCCTATTCCACAGGAATGGAGACAGAGAAGTTGAGGAAGGGAAGGGAAGAGTCAGATCATTTGAAAATGAGAGAAGGGTGGAAGCTGGTAGCAAAGTTGTTGAAATTTTCCAGTTCAGGGCGAGAATGGAAAGTGACACCAATGCAAACATCAACGTACCAGAAAAGGGGGTGTGGGAGTGAACCTGAGTAGCACTGGGACAAATGGAGTTTCAGAATCCTATACATATAAAGGCAGCCACAGCTTCGGCCCAGAGGAGTACCAACACATTTTATTAGGAAGAAATTAGTTTTTTTTATTCATTTATGAGATGTGGGTGTCACTGGCTAGGCCAGCATTTATTGCCCATCCCTAATTGCCCTTGAGAAGGTGGTGGTGAGCTGCCTTCTTGAACCGCTGCAGTCCCTGTGCTATAGGTACACCCACAGCGTGGTTAGGGAGGGAGTTCCAGGATTTTGATCCAGCGACAGTGGAGGAACAGCGAAATATTTCCAAGTTAAGATATTGAGTGGCTTGGAGGGGAACTTCCAGGTGGTGGTGTTCCCATCTATTTGCTGTCCTTGTCCTTCTTGTTAGTAGTGGACATGGGTTTGGAAGGTGCTGTCTAAGGAGGCTTAGTGAGTTCCTGCAATGCATCTTGTAGATGGTACACACTGCTGCTACTGTGTATCAAAGGCGAAGAGGGTGAATGTTTGCGGAAGGGGTGCTAATCAAGCAGGCTACTTTGTCCTGGGTGGTGTTGAGCTTCTTGAGTGTTGTTGAAGCTGCACTCATCCAGGCAAATGGAAAGTATTCTATCACACTCCTGACTTGTGTTTTGTAGATGGCGGACAGTCTTTGGGGAGTGAGGAGGTGAGTTACTTGCCACAGGATTCCTAGTCTTTGACCTGCCCTTGTAGCCACTCTCTTTATATGGCTAGACCAGTTCAGTTCTGGTCAATGGTAACCCCCAGAATTTTGATAGTGGGTTATTTAGAGATGGTAATGACATTGAATAGTGAAGGGCGATGGTTAGATTCTCTCTTGTTGGAGATGATCATTGCCTGAAACTTATGCGGTGCAAATGTTACTTGCCACTTGTCAGCCCAAGCCTGGATATTGTCCAGCTCTTGCTGCATTTGGACATGGACTGCTTCAGCATCTGAGGAGTCACAAATGGTGCTGAATATTGTGCAATCATTGGCAGATATCCCCACTTCTGACCTTATGATGGAAAGAAGGTCATTGACGAATTGGCTGAAGATGGTTGGGCCTAGGACACTACCCTCAGGAACTCCCGCAGTAATATCCTGGAGCTGAAATGATTGACCTTCAATAACCACAACCGCCAGTGTGCTAGAGGCAAAATACTGCTAATGCTGGAAATCTGAAACAAAAACAAAAAATGCTGGAAAAACTCAGCAGGTCTGACAGCATCTGTGGAGAGAAAGACAAGAGTTAATGTCTCGAGTCTGTATGACTCTTCTTCAGAGCTCTGAAGAACAGTCATACAGATTCGAAATGTTAACTCTGTCTTTCTCTCCACAGATGCTGTCAGACCTGCTGAGTTTTTCCAGCATTTTTTGCTTTTGTTTCTTTGTGCTAGGTATGACTCCAACCAGTGGAGAGTTTTCCCCCTGATACTCATTAAGTCCAGTTTTGGTAGGGCTCCTTGATGATACACTCAGTCAAATGCTCCCTTGATGTTAAGGGCAGTCACTCTCACCTCCCATTTTTACATAAGAACATAAGAACTAGGAGCATGAGTAGGCAATTCAGCCCCTCGAGCCTGCCCCCCATTTATTACGATCATGGCCGATCTAATTTCAGCCTCAACTTCAATTTCCCACCCTCTCCCCATAACCTCTCAACCCATTACTAATTAAAAATCTGTCTACCTCCTCCTTAAATTTATTCAGAATCCTGGCATCCATGCACTCTGAGGTAGTGAATTCCACAGATTCACGACCTTTTGAGAAAAGTAATTCCACCCCCATCTCTGATTTAAATCTACCACCCCTTAGCCTAAAAATATGGCCTCTCATTCTAGAATGCCCCAGAAGGGGAAACATCCACTCCATGTCTACCCCCTTTAGCATCTTATATACCTCAATTAGATCTCCTTTCATCGTTCTAAACTCTAGCGAGTATAGACCTAAACTGCTCAATCTCTCCTCAAAAGTCAAGCCCCGCATCTCTGGAATCAATCTAGTGAACCTCCTTTGAACCACCTCTAATGCAACCACATCCTTCCTCAAGTAAGGGGACCAAAACTGCACAGAACTTCAGATGCGGACTCACCAATGCCCTGCACAGTTGCAACAACACTTCCCTATTTTTATACTCTATTCCTTTAGCAATAAATGCCAAAATTCCATTTGCCTTCCTTATTACCTGCTGTACCTGTATACTAGCTTTCAGCAATTCATGCACAAGGACACCCAAATCCTTCTGCATTGAAGCATTCTGAAGTTTCTCTCCATTTAAAAAGTAAGTCACCTTTTTATTCTTCCAACCAAAATGGATAACCTTACACTTATCCATGTTAAACTCCATCTGCCAAATTTTGGCCCATTCACCTAACCTGTCTATGTCCATTTGTAAATTTCTTATTTCTTCATTGCAACTTACTTTCCCACCTATTTTAGTGTCATCTGCAAATTTAGCTATAGTGCCTTCTATCCCTGAATTCAAGTCATTAATATAGATTGTAAATAGTTGGGGCCCAAGGACTGAACCCTGTGGCACCCCACTAGTTACAGCTTGCCATCCAGAAAAAGACCCATTTATCCCAACTCTCTGCTTTCTGTTGGTTAGTCAATCCTCTATCCAAGCTAATGTATTACCCCTAACTCTGTGTGATCTTACCTTGTGTATTAATCTTTTGTGCGGCACCTTATCAAAGGCCTTCTGGAAGTCCAGATATACTACATCTACAGGATCCCCATTATCTACTTTGCTTGTCACATCTTCAAAGAACTCTAGCAAATTAGTCAAACACAGTTTACTCTTCATAAAACCATGCTGACTCTGATGGATTGCATTTTGACTTTCCAAATGTCCCATTACTATTTCCTTAATGGATTCCAACAATTTCCCAATGACAGACATTAAACTAACTGGTCTATAGTTTTCTACTTTCTGCCTTTCCCTCTTTTTGAATAACAGCGTTATATTAGCATTTTTCCAATCCACTGGAACCTTTCCAGAATCCAGGGAATTTTGGAATATTATAGCCAATGTATCCACTATCTCTGCTGCCACTTCCGTTACGACTCTGGGATGTAGGCCATCAGGTCCAGGGGACTTGTCGCCCTCTAATCCCAATAGTTTGCTCAGTATTTTTTCTCTAGTGATGGTGATTGTTCTAAGTTTCTCTTTCTCTATATCCTCTGCACTACCTGTTACTGTTGGGATGGTACTAGTGTCCTCCACCTGTGAAAACTGAGGCAAAATATTGATTAAGCATCCCTGCCATTTCTGCATTCCCCAATATTAACTCCCCAGTCTCGTCCTCCAGGGGACCAACATTCACTTTAGCTACTCTCTTTCCTTTTATATACTTGTAGAAGCTTTTATGTTAGTCACTAATCTATCCTCATCTTCTCTCTTTGTCCCTCTTATTTCTTTTTTTTTAAGATCTCCTCTGCACCTTCTGTATTCAGTTTGGTTCTCTGCTGTTTTATGAATTTTATATTTCTCACGAGAGTCCTTCCTCTGTTTAATTATGATCGCTATATCCTGAGTCATCCAGTGTGCTCTAGATTTGGATGTTTTCCTTTCCACCTTGAGGGAATAAGTCCAGTTTGTGCCTGAATTGTCTCATTTTTGAAGGCCTCGCATTGTTCAAATACTATTTCACCTACCAAGTTTTGATTCTAATCACCTGGCCCCTAATCACTTTTCAACCCACTGAAATTAGGCCTTCTCCAGTTAAAAATGATTGTGCTGGATTTTTCCTTGTTTTTGTCCATAACTATTTTTCACCATTTATACCTTTTAAATTATTTAGCTGACAGTTTATATGTTATGATTGCTGCTGTCCAAATTCTCCCCCAGTGAAACATGCTCCACATACCCCACTTCATTCTCCAGAGTTAGATCCAGCACTGTGTCCTTCCACATCAGGCTAGAAACACACTGATCGAGAACATTTACTCTTACAGATTTTGGGAATTCCTCCTCCATTTCGTCCCTTACACTGTTACTACCTCCATCAAGAAGGGTAATTGAAGTTTCCCATTGTCACCATTCTATAATTCTTGCATCTTTATGTAATTTACTAGGAAATTTGCAACTCCATCTCTCCTACTCTTTGGTTGTCTATGGTATATGCCTAGAAGTGCAATAGCTCGTATACTCTTCCTTACTTCTGACCAAATAGGTCCTACCTTTGACACATTAACTGTAGTAAACCTTTGCAGAAGAGTAATAGTTTCTTATGATAATTATGCCACACCCTTTTTTCTCCTTTCCGATTGCTCCTAAATACTTGGAGCCAGGAAATCTGCCCCTTCTTTGAGATAAGTATCCCTTATTTCCACAGTATCATAGTGTCATGTGGCCTGCAGCTCACCAACTTTAATTTACCACATTAACTGCATTGCACATGCATTCCAAACACGTTGCAAACTACCTTTGATCATTTCTATTTAAGAACCATTCTTTAGTCTAACGCTATTGGTCCCTACCAATTATCTGTGCACCCTGACTTTCTCCTCTAATGTTTCATCCAGGTGAATATATTGCTGCCAGATTAGTTCAAACCTTCCCCTCACAGCACCAGTTAACCACTGGGAGGAGAAAAGTCCCAGCTCTGTTGAGCCGCATCCCATCCAGACCCCTCCTGCCCCAGTACTGATCCCATTATTGTTCTTTTTACATTAGTAATCATAGTTGTCAGATATGGCCTGCATTCTTCTTATCTTTTCCTAATATATTCCACAGTGAGTTCTATTCTTGGTTTACAACTCAATCCTCTATCTGAATTATCTGCAAACATGTCATTAGTTAACTCTTTAGTTAAAGCTCTTCTCATCGGCTGTTAGAGTTCTGCCTGCAACAGAATTTAGATACTGACCTAGTCCTGATTAACTCCTACAGCTACTACCTAATCAGCCCCTACATCATCGCGCACTCGTGCACTAGAGGCCTGTTAAGACCCTTAAGCAAGTAGCTGAAAGCTATTTTTTGCTGCCCATCCAACCTTCTGTTGGTGGGTGGGCAAATAGGCCGGGCAGGCTTCGCATTTTTCATGAAATCTCATCCACGGGCAGGACGAGGTTTCCAGCAGTAAATAAAAAACACAAAAAAAATATTTTAACATAATTTTTAACATGCCCCTCTTCATGTGACTGAGTCACATGTGGGGACATATTTATATAATTTGTAAAATCTTTTTTTGTCATTTTAAAATTTTCCAGCTCCTTGAGGCAGCTCTGCACCTACAGGGAGATTTCAGAGCACGCTTCCCCGTGCATGCGCAGACCTCAGCCCTCGCCCTCCTCCCACCCCGACCCTGGAAGCTCTGAGGCTCTCAGCACATGTTTCATGTTGGCTGACCGTTAATTGGCCAACCAGCGTGAAATCTCGGTCAAGGGTGGCGGTCCGTTTCGCAGCTGTTCCTGGGCCCGAGTTCACCGTGTTCACCCAACAATGGGAAAGTCCTGCCCTAGACCCCTGTTTATAAAGTCCAGGATCCCATGTACTTTATTGACTGCTCTGTGAACCTGCCCCGCCGCCTTCAAAAATGTGTTTACAGACACCCCATGTCCCTCTCTTCCTGGCAGCCGTTTGAAATTGTCCTCTTTCTTCCTAACAAAATGTATCACTTTGCAATTTGCTGCATTAATTTTTTTTGCCATGTGACCCCCCATTCCACCATCCTGTCTATGTCCTCTTGAAGTCTATTACTATCTTCCTCATTTTCAATGCTGCTCTTCCAAGTTTAGTACATTAATATTTGAATATTGAATATGGACTTTAAAAAGGTGCTTGCTAAAGTGCCACAAGATTATATTTGCTGGCAAAATATTAGGATGAATGGCAGCATGGATGACCAAGTTGACTTTTGAGCAGAGAGTAGTGGTGAACGGTTGCTTTGCAGACTGGAGGCAAAAATACAATGGTATTTCCCAGCTGTCGATATAGGACGGTTACTCTCTTTGATATAAATTAATAATCTGGACTTGGACATAAAGGGAATCATTTCAAAGTTTACAGATGAAAGACAGTTGGAAATGTAGTGACCAATGAAGAGGGTAGAAACAAACTTCACAAGGGTATAGACAAACTGGTAAAATTGACAAACACATGGCAGTGAAGGAGGGGCACATAGAGAAATTCAATAGATTGCAATAGATAAGGAGATATTTAGAAAGCAGTGTTTAAAGTAGGAAAGTCACCCCATCAGGATGGGGTATGTGCTACATTGCTGTGGGAAGGTAGTGTGAAGACAGTGGAGCTTTTGGTCATAATCTTTGAACAGAGTTGAGTAAGTGTGGATGAAATGTTTCTATTGGCGGAAATTCACTAGGCAGAGGATGGAGATTTCAAGTGATTGGGAAAAAGCAGAGGCAAGATGAGTAAAATTTGTTTTAAGCAGTGAGTTTTAATGGTCTAGTGCACTCATGTAGTGGTTGATTCAGATTGAATTTCAAAAGGAGTTTTCAATATGTAGTGAAATATACAGGTCTATATAAAAAAAAAGTTGCAATGCTATGGGGAAAGCATGGGGGAGCGGCACTATTTGGATATCTCTTTTAAAGAGCTGCTGCAGACACAGTTAGCCGAACAGCCACCCTCTGAGCTGTAAGATTCTGTAAAATTGGTATCTGCAAATGTGACTAAGAAGCTTTTGGATTGTTGTATAAAGGCTGCTGACTCAATGATGTCCTTTAGGGAAAGCAATCTGCCATCCTTATATGTGGCTCCAGCCCCACACTAATGAGTTGACTGCTTAACTTCCCTTGGAAGTGGATGGGCAAGCTCTTAATTGTATGATGCCACTCTGAAAAAACACTGCCGAGAGCAGTTGGATAAGAAAGCCCACACGCAACTTCATATGTGTCAACCTTGGGCCTGTTCCAGTAGTCGTAAAATAATTCTCACTGAGCCAGAAAGTTGTTACCTTTAAGCTTCATTCCAGGCACTTGAAGAGCTGATCTATGCTGATGCTATTGGGTAGTACTGAGGATGGGCTGCACCACCAGAGACCTGTTGGATGAGATTTTAAATGAAGACACCTTCTGTTCTCTCTGGTGGATGTAAAAAAATCCCATGGCAAAATTCGAGGAAGAATAGGATGTTCTCCCAGGTGTCCTGATCAATTCACCTCTCAATAAGCATCATTTAAGCAGGTTCAACGATCATTTTCTGACAGCAGTGGCCAGAGTAAATCTTCCTCCCTGGGCAAACAGAAATAAAATGATCACTTAAAAGTAACCTAATCACTAAGTTCAGGTAAAAGGTTTGCATTTCCATTGAGGGGTTGATAAGGGGCCTGAAACTTGGGACATTTTTGAAGCTTCTCATGAAAGGTCAGATTGTGCTGACAATCCAAACAATTGGGAAGGTCTAGTGTGGATTTCTCAATTGCCTCATGTGCCCACTCTATAAGACTTCAATAGATTCAGTTGAATCAGACATCTGCCTGAGAGTAAATATTTGTGACACTGGAGGAAGAATCGATTGCCGCAAACCAATGCCAAAAGATCAACCATCCAGAAAAGCACCAAATCTGGCAGTGATTTAGGCCTGGAGAACATGTCGGTTGCTGTGTCTAACACTGGAGTTTAAGAGTTATGTGTCTGTGGTATTTGCACATAGAAGATTTTTACAGTTTATCAACTACAGTGTGTTGGATGTGGAATTGCGAAATAGTGCAGTTGCTGTAACTGGTCCATTGTAGTATTGTCTCCTCCCTTCACCAACACCTTCCATTATTCATTCTTTAACAGCATCTCCCTTTTTAAGATTTTTGGAGACGTTCTTGATGTCAATCCCTGTATTCCCATAACTCCTTAATCTGATTGCCCTGGTCTGAATGCTGCCAGGGACACAGAACTAAGGCCTCTGAGGACAATGTTACTACCAATATTCTCTGTAAATGTGACTTGACAATCCACCTGGTCTTCCTTGACCTCTTTGCGACATTCTTGAGGAATGTCATTCCATCATTCTCCAATGTCCCTCCTCAATGAAGCAATTCAACAGCATCTCTTTAACAAGATATCCTTTCTTCATCTGGTGTGGGCAACCACAATCAAGACCCCTTTCCCCATTGCTGCTGGTTAACATCACCCTCTGATATTGGAGATGTTCCAACTTGGAGACTCATGAAACCCTGATCAACCTGTTCGCTATTGTACTGTGTATGGTGAGTGACACAGCGAGGCATCAGTGAAGGGATATTGATCAATGTGTTACTGAGTACAATGAAAGTGAGGGACACCAAGGGCGGAATCGGTGGTGCCCGCTCATGTCAGGCGTGTTCAGTGGCATGAGAGGACAACATGGGAAGAAGGACAAAAATCGGTTTCACGACGTCGTAAAGCCAGTTTGTGATCGTCCGCTCAGCCCATTGTTTCCCACCATCATACGCCGGGAACCTCACTGTAATACATCAGCATATCATTATAATGCTAGCTTGCCGGAGTCATCTCCCCCGCCAGATTGTCCACCCATGTTGGCGTGATTGCATGGCAACAAGTTTCACAACAGCATATAAAAGGTCTGCCCTTGGCAGGCTGCACTCTTAGTGCACAGTAACGTTGTGCAGCACTCGCCCGTTGGACTTCAAGGTGCCCCCTTGTTCTGGATTCATCCACACTCATCCTTTTGATGTCCACCTTGTCAAAGTCATTCAGAATCTTGGATACTTCAATCAAATCACCCCTCACTCTTCTAAATTCCAGTGGGAGCAAGCCCAGCCTGTCCAACCTTTCCTCATAAGACAATATGCTCATTCCATATAGTCACTGATGGAGGCACTCACAGCCCCTTGCAATGTCATCATCCCGATTTGGACCAGTCTCCCCCATGGTTCAAGCTAACAGTGCAGCCTTACAGTGTGGGTTAGGAGAATGCCTGCGCCTGACTGAGACCACAGCATGCAGTCTAATGGGCAAAGCTGCCGCCAATCGATCAGATGGAGTGGGGCAGAGGTGGGTGGTGTTTCGGGCAGCCATGCAGTGCACTAAACTCTGGCCAGTGGTGGCCAGCACTCTCCGGGATATGGTAAGAGGCCTTCAGACTTAACCAGGACAGGTTCTTAGTACACCCAAGCTAACCCACGTGTCTCTCTTTCATCCTGCAGGAGGAGTACATGAGAACCATGGATAAAAGCAAAATACTGTGGATGCTGGAAACCTAGAACAAAAACAAAAATACCTGGAAAAACTCAGCAGGCCTGACAGCATCTGCGGAGAGAGATACAGTTGACGTTTCAAGTCCAGATGACCCTTCATCAAAACTAAGACATATAGAAATGAGATGAAATATAAGCTGGTAGAGGGGGGTGGGACAGGTAGAGCTCGATAGGGGGCCAGTGACAGGTGGAGGCCAAGAAGAGATTGCCAAAGATGTCATAGACAAAAGGACAAAGGGGTGTTGATGTTAGTGATATTATCTAAAGGATGTGCTAATGGGGACATAAGGGTAGCAAGCAGGACAAGGTAGTGGCAGGTGGCCCTAGTGGGGGTAGGGTGGGGGGAAGGGATCAAAATGGGCTAAAAGGTGGAGATGAAACAATAGGTCAAAATAAATTTTAAAATAGGAGAAAAAAGAAAAATATATTTGTCAAAACATTATAAATTATTGGAAAAAGGGGGATCAGAAAGCCTAGTGAGCTAGCTATATGCCTCATGGCTTACAGAGAGTGAAGATGACAGAGAAGAGGTCGACTGACACATCTGGCTGCTCAGGGGGAGGAGCAGCACCCTCTGGAAGAAGGGCCTCCCACACACACCGCTGAGGAACCACAGAGAGCCATCACTGGTCAGCGCCTAGCTAGAATCAGGGTCTATAGACACTGTCAGGAAGATACAATAATTCTTATAATATTATTGGAATTTATTGTAAAATAGAGTAATAGTGGGGTGTGTGTGTGTGTGTGTGTGTGTGTGTGTGTGTGTGTGTGTGTGTGTGTGTGTGGGTGTGTGTGTGTGTGGCAGTTAGGTTTGAAATGTTAATTAGGCAAACATGGGGAAGTTTAGAAACATAGGTGTCAAGGGAACAATAAACCAGACTAGATTGTTTTCAAAGGAGGGATGAAATGTGTCACCTAGCCAGGTGCAGTTTAGAAACATTGGCCAGAATTTTCCCGTTGGCGTGCGGAGGCGGGCCCCACACTCTGAAGCGTGAAATGACATGCGGTAACGTCGAGCGAGCGTCCCGTTGTCACCGTGCATCATCACGATATTTAGGTGGGCGGGCGCGCGATGTTCTCAGATGGGCGCCTGCCATTAATTAATCAGGTATGTAAGGCCCTTGACGCACCAATTGTCTGCAATTTTTCGGGGACTATGCGATCTTCAGGATGTCGCATGAGCACAAGGTGGGTAGGAGACATTTGTATAAACCACATCCACAGGCAGGATAAGAGGGGTGAGTGGGAGCGCGAAAGGTATATTTAATTGTGAAAGTTACTGCTACTGTGTGAGCAGGAATACTTCAAAACTTATACCAGTTGCTTGGACAGGAGTAACAGCCTTCAGGTCAGGACTCCAGGAGTAAAGATCATTTTTGGGGCCTGCAGGTTTCAGGAAACCTTACCTTAGCCTGGGAATGGGAGTTGTGCTATCCTCTTGAGGCACCTTCTCTGAGGAGGAAAGGAGGACCAGCAGGGGGAGGAGGCCAGGATTCCACCTTCAGCCTCCAGGGGAGCCACCTTTGGGAGGAGTGGTGCAGGCACAAGGGGCACAGGGCTGACAGGAAGTTCAAGGTGGAAGGGGCTACAGAAGATGCCACTATCCTGCTGCCAGGGTATGCAGGCGACGATGCAGCTATCTCAATATGTCTGAGGTGCAGTGCCGAAGGAGGCTCCATCTCTCAAGGGAGACAGTTGTCTCCATCTGTAAGATGATTGGGCCTGAGATCTGCACCAACTGTGTAGGTGGACACCCAATGCCAGCGGCTCTAAAGGCCACAGCTGCCCTCAACTTCTATGTCTTTGGCTCTTTTCAGGGCTTGGTGGGTGATCTTTGCGGAGTTTCCAAATCAGCTGTCCACACTTGTGTCAAGCAGGTGACAGATGCTCTGTTCAGGCATGCATTGACTTTCATCCACTACTGCTGAGACGAGGCCAGCCAGACAGAGCGAGCTAGAGGCTTTGCAGCCATTGCTGGCTTCCCCCATATCCAGGGTGCAATCGACCGCACACATGTGGCCATCAAGACGCCAGCGGGTGAGCCCGGTGCCTTCGTCACCAGGAAGGGCTTCCACTCCAGGAACGTGCAGATAGTGTGTGATCACAGGATGCTGATTCTGCAAGTCTGTGCAAGGTACCCAGGCAGCTCCCACAACGCCTACATCCTCAGACACTCCCAGGTGCCGGGGCTCTTCAATGCTCCAACCTGGCTGGATGGTTGGCTGCTGGGTGACAAAGGCTATCCCCTCAGAAGGTGACTCATGATGCCTCTCTGCTATCCAAGAACAGAAGCTGAGCATCGGTACAATAGGAGCCACGGCACCACAAGGGCTTTGATAGAGAGAACCATCGGTCATCTCAAGATGCGCTTCCGATGCCTGGACCGCTCAGGGGGCGCACTCCAGTACCCCCCAGATCGTGTGTTGCTGATAGTGGCTGCATGCTGCACTCTCCACAATCTTGTGCTGGAAAGGGGCAACGCTGTGGACAAAGAAGATATAGACGCAGTGGCTGCAGCTGCACACGATGAGTCCAGCAGTGAGTCCGAGGTTGAGCATGTACAGGAGAATGCTGAGGGGGTAGACGCTGACCTGGGCATACTCCAGGGAGGCAGGGACACCCGGGGGGCTTTAATCCAAAGAACCTTTAGCTAGCCCACCACAGATGGACTTTCAACCCATGCCAGGGCTGCAGGCTCCATACTTGACACCTGAGTACTAAATCAGCCTGTATACTAAGGCCCTTGTCAATAAAGCTCAATGTCAAACAACTCACTCATAATATCATGGGTTCCCATCCACCTGCAGAAGTAAGGAGTCACCCTGAGCCATGCTCACACATCAAAATTTAATGAGATTGCAAAAGTAACTTCAGAAACCAGTAAAAAAGGTGTTGCACATCACACCAAATCTTAAATGAACGAATATGGGGCAACATAAAAACACCAGTGAGAAACCCGTGGTGCGCCTAAGGTGTCTTAAATTTATGTTTTCGGGTGCTATGTCTAGGCATTGTCGCCTCACTGGCACTGGCATCTAGACAGCCTGCTGACTGTGCTGTCCTGTTGGCCTCGATGACCTTGGTGGCTGTCCTCTGGCCCGTGGAGCCTCTGATGGCCCCGCCTGGGAGGGAGCTGCCACGCCACAGTTGGCTTCTCCCCAGTCGCCCCCGCCTCTTTGGATGCCACGGTCACTGGCAGTGGGGCGGAGGAGCTGCTGCCATCATCTGGAGCGCCCTGAGAGGAGCCCGCAGAGACGACAGGCAGCTACTGCACCAACGTGAGGTTGCTTCGGACCTCCCTGCTCACCCTGGATGGATGGGCACTGAGCTGGGATACTTAATGCCCAGACCATCTCCCACATTGGTACTGATCAGCTGAGGTCAATGCCAATGGGAGGTCTTGCTGGTCCGAGCGCATCCCCAGGAAGCCCTGATTGGTCTCCTGGTGGAGCCTCTCCACAAGAGTCGCCACTCTCTCCATGGAGGAAGCATAGTGCTTGGCCATGAGGCTCATTGCATCGGTGATGCTTCGCGTGGACTCCTCCAGCACGGGCAGCATGCCACGCATTGCCTCATGTATCTCCACCAGATCCTCCCGCATACCCTATTGCACTTCCAGCGTCTGCTGCTTATTGGATGACTCCAGAGGCACATCATCAGCCACTGACCAAGCATGTACCAGGTCCCCAGCAGTCCTCTGACTGCTGGCGCCATGGGCATTCTCAGTCTCCGCCCGCACCTCAAGCGAAGTGCCCTCACCGCTATGCCCCGGGACACTAGCTGAATATCTAATTCCCACCGAGGTGTTAGTATCTGCGCTGGTGCCTGCCTGGTAGAGATGGTGTGACACTGCTGAGTCAATACGTTTTGTGCCCTCAGGTGTGAGAGGCGGCCCCTCTGCCTCCTCCTCCCTGCCCTGCTCCGGGTGATGCTGAAAGGAAGAACAAGGACATTTGATTAGTTACAATGGAGACAAGGTCAATTTGCATCCCTGTCCCCCAGATCAGTACATGCTCATCCTTCTATAAGCAATGGTCAAGTCATGTTGCAAAATTCAATCACTGAGCATTCAGCAGTGCCTTGGCTTCTGGGACACTAATGGTGACTTCAGTGCCTGGCAAACATACCTCCCTGTGGCACCCCAGCCTCACTACCACCAGTGGGCCTGGGCGCATGGCACTTCTCCAGGGCCATGGCCTCCTGCTTGAATCTGGTCACGATGGCCAACTGGGTCTGGCCTCCACCAGTCCACATCCGCTCGTTGGCATTGTGTGCATTCTTTTCCTGCAAAGGAGAGAGGAGCATTGATTAGTCCAGCCTGTCCCTGGGTTCCCATCGCATCCCTGCCACCCTAACCAGAGTGGGACATTGCAGAGCTCCAGTGCTTCATCACCCAGCAGCTGCTGCACACTAACACCAAGCAGCCAGGGCTGACCCTCTCTTGCCCACATGCTGCCTCCATCACATTTGGCACCACACGGCCTAACCTTGCTAAGCAAGGAGGCACAAGCACGTGGAATGCCAAGGCCAGTAGATGGATTGGTGCCCTGCCACCTGGAAGCTCCCCTCCCAGCACCCTGACTTTGACATGCTTCCCAGTTCCAGCACTGTGCCTAGATGCAGATCCTTGAGTTTTCCCCCCATTCTATACTCTGGGTGTCAGTGCTGTGGATGCAGGATCCATCTGAACTCAACCCTCTCAGGCTGAACTAGGCATGGATAATATCTGTTGGCCCACCCAGCGAGGGATCCATGCCATGAAGGATTCAATGCTGTAACTATATTCAGAGTTGCTTGGGGGAGGGTGGCGGGAGTTTGGGGGGGAAAGGGTGATGGCTGCATTAAGTGACATCAGCCAGCATGGTACTCACCCTTCCCGAGAGCAGGAGGTTGTTGAATCTTTTCGGCACTGGTCCCATGTGTAGCACACCACATTATGGGAGCTCACACGCTCGGCCACCTCCTCCCACACACATTTGGTCAGGTGGGGGGTGGGGGGGGGGTGGGTGGTGTGGGGTGCTGGGGGGGGCCTCCGCCTCCTGTCCCTTGGAATCAGGGCCTCCTGCTGCGCTGCCACCTCTTCCAGGAAGGCAGCTAGACACTCATCCGAAAACACTGCTCCACTGGGCTACCCTCCAGACTTGCCTGCTCAACAAAAGCCCTCTGGTGAGCCCCTCTACTGGCCATCATGAGCAGCCTTGCAAAGACCGCTGGGCCTACGTTTAAACAGGTCGCTGAATCCAATTTCGCCATTGGACCCTACAGTCTGTGCACACTCACCGCCGCCAGCCCACTTCCGTTGCCCTTGGGAGTCGAGAAATACACTGGGCAGGTCTTAATTGGCTCGCCCACATAAAATGGCAGTGCAGACCTGATTGCAGGTGACGATCAGGTCCACGCCCACCCATGCCCACTCACAGTCCGCCCGCCCAACCTGGGAAAAATTCTCCCCAGTGTGTTTATTTTTCCCAAAGATTATTGGTAAAACTTAATGCTATAGGAGGTTTTTATTATCAGGAGGTTAATGTCCAAAGGCTTAGTGAAACAATGGGTATTTGCATTGAAAGAGGGAAATATGTATAAAAGAGAGAAGGCTGTTTGAAAAGGAAAGCATTTTAAGACCTTACAAATGTGAAAAGCCTTTAGTATCTATGCTTCAAGCTGCTGTCTTCAAAGGGCTGCAGATAAGAAAACTCACTTTGAATTTGACTTGTTCAGGGTATCCTGTTGCTTTGCCTGGGTCTTTTAAAATCTAAGGGCAGGATTTTTACCTCATCGGGTGTGTGCAGCAGTTGGGCCTGGGAGCTGTTGCGGAACTGACCACCGCCCACAATAGGGCCCCAATCTCGATTTCATGCTGGCTGGCCAATTAACGGTCCACCAGCATGAATCGTGCGCTACAACGCTGAGCACTGCCAGGGTGGGGGTGGGAGGAGGGCGAGCGCAGAAGTTTGTGCATGTGTGCGGGTGCATGCACTGAAAGCTCCCTGAAGGCACAAAGCTGTCTCAGGGAGCTGAAGATTTTTGAAAACATAAATAAGGAATTGAAAAAATGTGAAAAACATGTCCGTGCTCATGTGGCTCTGTCACATAAGTAGGGCCATGTTATAAATGAGATTCAAACATCTTATTTTCAATTCCAGTTGGAAACCTCATCTGGCCTGTGGATGATGTTTCATAAAAAATCCAAAGGCTGCCTGTTCGATTTGCCTGGGGCAGCAAAAAAGTGCATTCAATTATTACTTTAATGCCTTGTTAATTGTCCATGGGTGCGCTGCTGACTCCCACGCGTACCCACCAACCTAAGTATTACACGAGTGTGCAATGATGTTGGGATGCTTGCTCAATGTCACCGTGTGTCACTTTACACTCAAGCAGGTTGGGCATGTGCCTGCCTGCTCAGTGAAAAATCCTGCCCTATGTGTCTTACTGTTGCCTTAACAAAAATGTAACTTGGAGTTGATTGATTAGGGGAATTTAGAAGTTATCATAGTAGTAATTTGTAGATCCATATATGTAATTAAAAATCATTTCTCTTATTACTAAATATTTAATCTAGTTTTGTAAAGCTTATAAGACTTGGTGGTCTTATTACTACTGAATTCAAGGCACGCGTCTCGAAATTTATACAAACTGCAAAAGACGTTGTGGTAGTTGTTTCAAGTTTCCCTTTGGGATTTGAAAAACTCAGCATTTACCATTGGCTGTGTCATAATGGAAATTGGAGGCTCTTTGCGGGATATATGTGAAATTCCTTGATTGGGTTGGAATTGGTGAATCTTAAGGTAATGAGTATGGGAAGCACTTTGAATTCAGGAGTTGGAGTAAGGTTTTTTGTAGTGCTGAGACTGCAATAAGGCTTTGGCAGTTGCTCAGACTTGTCTGGTAGTTGAAGTTATAACTTTGGCTGGTTTACAAAAGGTAACTAAAATTAAGTTACTGGAATTGGCAGATAAATTACAATTGGGGTTACCTGCAGGAGCTAAGAAAGCAGATATAATTGAAAGTATGGCTCGGCATTTAAAGTTGGAAGCGATACCTGGCACTAGTGAGTCACAGCTGGAGGCAGCGAGACTTCAGTTAGAAATGAAGAGGCTTGAATTTGAACAAGCAAACGAAATGAGGAAACTTGAGCTAGAGGCAGAAGAGAAAGAAAAAAGATGAGCATTTCAAAGGGAACAGTTAGAAAGACGGAAGAGGTAGAGAGGGAAAGAGATTTAGCTTAAAGTGGAGGCAGTTAAAAAAGAGACACCAGTTTGTGAAGAAGGACTTTTTTTCCGACCAGTGGGGAGATGTTTAAACTTGTACAAGCTCTTCCAATGTTTGAGGAAAAAGATGTTGAAGCATTCTTTATTTCATTTGAGAAGATAGCTAAAGAGATCAAATGGCGGCAGGAAAACTGGACATTGTTATTACAATTCAGGTTGGTGGGTAGAGCACATGAGATTTATGCTTCACTGTCAGATGAAATGTTGGTGAACTATGATGTAGTAAAAAAGGCTATTTTGAGTGCATATGAGGTGGTTCCTGAGGCATACAGGCAGAAATTTAGGAATATGAGAAAACTGTCTGGGCAAACGTATATTGAGTTTGAAAGCGTAAAGCAAAATAATTAATGCTTGTGGGTACAGGCATTAAAAATACAGATAACATATGTAGCTCTTAGAGAATTAATTCTTTTAGAAGAACTTAAAGATTCAATTCCTTCGGTAGTGAGAGCTCATGTGGAGAAACAGAAGATTGAAGGTGAAAGGAAGGTGGGTGGTCAAGGAAGAGAAGGAGTAGGTGGAAATTCCCAGGAAGTTTTTTTCTCAGAATAAAAAGGAAGGTGCTGAGGGTAGAAATGTCATTTGAAAATTGAGGTGTTTTCATTGCAATGAAGTTGGATGCACAAAGTCAGTGTGCTGGAAATTGCAGGGAAAATCTGTTGGAATTATTGGGGTGCAGAAAATATTGGAAGTAAGAGTACTGTGGGTTCCGAGGTTCAGGTAAAGGAAAATAGAACAATGGTTTGTGTACAGGCAAAACAGGGAGAATCAGTGATAGATAAAGAAGTAGGAATGTGTTCATAATTCATCCAAGAGAATTCGGAAGAGCAGGTTACAGAAGTGTTCAGAGATTTTGTATGGGGAGGTAAAATCTTTCCATGTGTACATGGTTGAGTAGGTAAAAATATTAAAGTCTTAAGAGATACATTGGCTATTCAATCCTCAACGTTGTGAGATAGTGATATTTGTTGTTCAGAGGGAGTATTGCAAGAGCAGGTGATAATAAATGGGGTTCATGGAGATGCAAAACCTATTTCATTGTGGAAGGTAAATTTAAAGAGTATGTGGAAAACAGGCTAAGTGACTGCTGGAATAGTGGAAAAATTGCCCATTGCAGGAGTTCAATTTATTCTGGGTAATGATATAGCTGGATCACAAATGTGGGTGATGCCTATGGTAGCTGAGCAGCATGTAGAAGTTCCTTCAACAGAAGTTGCAGATATAGCATCCAGGATTGCTTCCAGATCATAGGCTCATTGGTTGAAACAAGAAAAAAATACAGGAAGGAGAGGCAGTTCAAAGGCAGGGAGAAGGTGTGGAGATTGAATTAGCTAACACTGTGTTTGATAACATTGTTCATAAAGAAAGACTGGAAAACAATTCAGCTGAAGTGTTTAGACAGTTGGTGGAATTGCAGGAAAAGGATTTGCAAATACAACATTTATATCAGACAGCTTACTCAGAAACAGAGGCAAAATGTGTCCAGAGTGTTATTACCTTAAGGGTAATATTTTAATTAGAAAATGGAAGCCGGATCATGTTTCTGCAAATGAAATCTAGAGGGAGTTATATCAGATTGTTATCCCATTTGGGTATAGAAATGAGATTCTGAGGATTGCTCATGAAATTCCAATGGGGGTACTTTGAGGAATTACAATGACAGGTGAAGCTACAAAAACATTTTTTTTGGCCTGGATTGCATAAGGATGTGGTTAAATTCTGTAGAACATGTCACACATGTCAGGTGATAGGGGAACCACAATCAGTGATTAAGCCTGTACCTTTAATTCTAATTCCAGCATTTGAAAATTCTTTTACCAGGGTCATGATTAATTGTGAAGGACCCCTCCCTAAGATGAAAAGTGAAAAATCAATATTTACTGACAATAATGGATGCATCTACCAGATTTCCTGAAGCAATACCTTTGAGAAACATTACATCAAAGATTATTGCGAAAGAGTTAACTAAATATTTTACAAGATACCTAAGGAAACACAGTCAGATCAGAATTCAAATTTTATGTCACAGCTGTTTAAAGAAGTAATGAACAGTTTGGGGATGAAACAATTTAAGTCAACAACTTATCATCCTGAGTCACAAGGCACTTTGGAAATATGGCATCAAACTCTAAAAATGATGATGAGAACGTAGCTCAGGATTATCCACAGGATTAGGATAGAGGAATCCCATTCTTATTCTTTGTTATTAGGGACACTCCTAATGCATTGACTGATTTTATTCTTTTTGAACTAGTCTATGGTCATGAGGTAAGAGGTCCACTGAAATTGATTTATGAGAAATTGGTTGGTCAAAATTCAGAAACTACTCTCCTGGATTATGTGTCAAACATCAGAGAGAGAGAGATTGGCCAGAGAGTATGAGTTGGCTAGGGCATATTTAAAGATATCACAGCAAGTGATGAAAGTGAAAGCAGACAGGAAAGCTCAGAATTTTGTTGCTGGTGAAAAAATGGGCTAGTTCCATTACCAATACTGGGTGACTCATTAAAGGCACCTTACAGGATTGAAAATAAACCAAGTGAAGTAAAGCAGATGGTGTATCATGTAAATATGTTTAAAAAGTACTTTGACAGGGAAGAAGACCAAAAGGAGGTATTAGTGGTGGTAGATAACGAGAAAGAAGTAGAAGTGCAGGACTCAGAAATTGAGTTTCCTCTAATCAAATTGGATAATGAGGCGGTACTTGAAAATTTAAATGTAATATTGAGTTACTTTTCAGGCAAGTGTCAAAGTTATTTGGAAAAGCTATGGTGGTCACACAAAGCTATTTGTGGAAATAAGTTGGGAAAGACAGATTTAGCTATACATGATGTGCCTGTAGAAGTTTCATCTTGCTAAGGCATAGCCCTTATAGATTAACTCTGGCAAAGTTATCAAAAGTGCAGAAAGAAATTAATTTCAATGCTTCAAAATGATATTTGTCTAGTTGCAGTAACTGGAGTTCGCCTATTGTACTGGTTACGAAACCGAGTGAAACACAAAGACTGTGTGTGGACTATCAAAAGGTGAATGCAGAGACAAAAGCAGTTTCATATCCTATACCAAGGTTGGAGGATTGTATTGAAAAAGTGGGGCAATCAGCATTTATCACAAAGATTGACTTGCTAAAAGGATATTGGCAAGTACTGTTATCAGAGAGGGCAAAGAAGATATCAGCTTTCATGAGGCCAAATGGACTGTATCAGTTTAAAGTGATGCCATTTGGAATGAAGAATGCATCTGCGACATTTCAAAGACTGATGAACAAAGTAATTGCAGGTCTGAGCAATTGTGCGGTTAATACTGACGACCTGACAGTTTTCAGTCAGACATGGGAGCAGCATTTACAACAACTGGAAGAATTATTTACTCAATTACAAGGAGCTAATTTGGTGATGAACTTGGCTAAAAGTGAATTTGCAAAAGTACAAGTTATATATCTAGGCCATACCATTGGATATGGTAAGGTGGCTCCGAGAGATGTGAAAGTCAAGGCTATCGTGGATTTCCCAGTGCCTACAACAAAATGAGAAGTTTTGAGATTTCTGGACATGAGTAGGTTTTATCGGAAATTTGTGCCACATTTTAGTAGTGTGGATGCTGCACTGACAACTATTAAAAAAGAACAAGGAGTTTCAATGGACACAGAAGTGTCAGAAGGTATTTGATAGTTTGAAAACTGTATTAACTATGACACCAGTTTTGGCAATACTCAATTGCGCCAAGCAATTTAAGTTGGTTGTTGACACAGGCAATAAAGGCATTGGGGCTGAACTGTTCCAAGAAGATGACACTGGAATTGAAAAATCATAGGGTATTTTTCATGGAAGTTGAATGCACAACAGAGAAGATATTAAATGATCGAAAAGGAGACTTTGGGTTTGGTGTTAGCATTGCAGCATTTTGAAGTTTATGTGGCAAAAAATTCATCAGAAACAATTAATTATACAGACTACAATCCTTTAAAGTTTCTGGACAAATTTCAAGCCAGAAGTGCAAGGCTATTCAGATGGAATCTATTAATGTAACCAATTAATCTACAGATTATACATGTCGCTGGATGAAAAAATCTGATTGCACATGCTTTATCAAGAGTTTGTAGTTTTAAAGGAAAGTTGGGCATTTAAAACTTGGACACTGAACTGAATGATTTCTGTTGATACAAAGGATTTATATATATATTATGTTACTACATGCATCTGGTAATGTCATAGTGCAAGTATACAGATAAGTATAAGAGATAGTATAAAATGGGTTAATAAAAATGAAGCTGTCTTTTTAAATTACGACGGTTCATTTTCAATACGAAGGGAGATGTCAGGAAGATATGATAATTCTCAGAATGTTATTGGAATTTATTGTAAAATAGAGTAATAGCAAGATGTATCTATGTGTCTTTATGGCCAGGATTTTTCGCTGAGTGTAAAATGATGCATGATGACGTCTGGCGAGCATCCCTATTTCATCGCGCACTTGTGTGATATTTCGGTAAGAGGGAGTGTGCCTAGCAACAATTAAAAGGCCCATTATGGCTATTAACAATCCAGTTGATTGTTACCCGACAGCCTCCACCCACCCCTGTCGAGCCCGCCAGATGAGGGCAAAATTCTGCCCGATGTGTCTGTCTGTGTAAGACTTAATTGGCAGCTAGTCTGGGTGCTTTAATGTAAGAAGAGAAGTTAGGTTTGAAATGTTAATCAGGTAAACATGGGAAAGTTTAGAAACACAGGTGTCAAGGGAACATTTTGCATTTTTAAATAAACCAGACTAGATTGTTTTCAAAGGAGAGACGAAATCTGTCACCTACTGTTAGAAACAGTGTGTTTATTTTTCCCAAAGATTACTGGTAAAACGTAGCACTACGAGATGTTATTATTATCAGGAAGACAAAGTCCAAAGACATAATGAAATGATGGGCATTTGCATTCAAAGAGGAAAATATGTATTAAGAAGTGAAGGCTGTGTGTAAGGGAAGGCATTTTAAGATCTTACAAGTGTGAAAAAGCCTTCAGCATCTATGCCTTCAAAGGACTGAAGTTAAGAAAACTCACTTTGAATTTGACTTGTTCAGGGTATCATTTTTCTTTGCCTGGGTCTTTTAAAACCTATGTGTCTTACTGTTGCCTTAACAAAAGTGTAACTGGGAGTTAAATTGATTAGGGGAATTTAGAAGTTATCATAATAGTAATTTGTGGATCTTTGGATGTATTTAAAAATCATTTCCCTTATTAATAAATGTTTAATCTAGTTGTGTAAAACCTATAAAACTTGGTGGGCTTATTTCTGTTGAATTCAAGGCACGCATCTCGAAATTCATGCAAACTGTAAAACAAGTTCCCGAGCGCAGGAGGTTGTTGAATCTTTTCGGCACTGGGCCCATGTGCACCACACCACATCATGGGAGCTCACACTCTCGGCTACCTCCTCCCACACACGTTTGGTCAGGTGGGGGGGGCCTCCGCCTCCCATCCCTTGGAATCAGGGCCTCCCGCCGCGCTGCCACCTCCTCCAGGGGGGCAGCTAGACACTCATCTGAGAACCGAGGGGCACACTGCCCCATGCTGCCCTACCCTCTGGCCTGGCCTGCTCCACTGCCCTACCCTCCGGCCTGGCCCGCTCCACTGGCCTACCCTCCAGACTTGCCAACAAAAGCCCTCTGGTGAGCCCTTCTACTGGCCATTGTGAGCAGCCTTGCAAAGGCTACTGGGCCTCCATTTAAACAGGCCGCTGAATCCAATTTCACTATTGGTCTGCGACCTTTCCCTCTTGATGTGTGTCAGCTTGTCCTTACCAAATAGAGATGGAGAGAATGTAAGCAGGATGTCTGCCAGGCCAGATGCTAAGTGTGCCTGGCATGTGTGGGTGGTGAGTGGTCCCATGAACAGGATGAGAACAATGAAGCTTTGCCTGAGAGAGTCAATGGTGATGTCCCTTGAACTGGCAGTGAGTGAGGGCCTTGTGGATGTGTGATGGATTTTGAGCGTGTGAGTTGAGAGTGATGAGAAGAGTGACTTACCCTAATGGAACAGGGGAAATCATTGATGCTCTTGCAGCACTGGGTGGCTGTCCTCTTTTGCAGGGCATTGGCGCTGACCACCACACATCTAACGCCTCCCAAGCTGGATTGATGATGCTGCTGCCCATCTTGCATCCAGAGCGAGGGTAGAGAATATCATGGCAGGCCTCCACTGCGTCCAAAAGACGCAGAAGGGCCGTGTCATTGAACCAGGGGGCTACTGTCTTTTTGTCTTTCAGGCCCATGTCTTCTTTGCAGCAGAAGCACTGAGAGGTGTGCGTGCGGCTGCACTTTAAATATGGCGTCTGGTGTGATGAAGCAGTGACGTGATGACGTGGTGGGACAATGAGAGCCAGCCCACCATGGAAAAGGTGTGCTTTCCAGCAATGCCCGGTTAATGCGACGGGTTTGGGACGAAACTGTGTGAAAAGCCGCCATTGTGGCCGGCAGGTAAAACATTTTACCCACCCACTACTGCACTTAGTGCAAATCTGGGGAGATTCCACCCCTACACACACATTGCATGTGGGCTAACTAGGGGCAGTGTGGGACTCCCGCCCGACTGCCCACACCAGCTGTATTATAGTGTAGGCAGCATATTATTGGGTCAATTGTCTTGTTAACAAGCTCAGTTGACTCTTGATTATTGATTTAAATATGGTGGGCGGGTTGCTGATTTTGGTGCCCACCCATCCCCCCGTATTATGGGGGTAAGATGGGTGGGAAGGTGTTGGGTTGGCACCCACCCTATTTCACATGCCCCCCCCCCACCAAAAACATGCCTGGTGGGGGCATGTAAAATCCAGCCCAGTGGTATATTGTAATCAAATTGTTATACTGCCCTCTCTGCTGATGCCTCACATTTGGCTGAAAGTTAATAGAATAAGCAATAAGAATAAAGCAAATGTCTTTCTTTCCATGATGGGACCAGATGCCTTTGATGCGGTGTATAACCAGTGTTGTCTGAGAGACCCCAGAACCGTGGAATACACTGAGATAAATGAGATTCTAGACCCCTATTATGGCATGACTTAAAAAATAGCAATCCGCTGAGAGTTGCATTCTGTCAAAGGAAACAATTGTCAAATGAGACAGTAGCACAGTACATCATTGAGTGAACAAAACACTCTCACAACTGTGGGTTTGGCATGAACTTGGAAATCAACATTAGAGGCACTTCATATGAGGCCTAAAGAGTAATAAAATCCAAGCCAAGTTTTTGAGTAAAGGCAATAAGCTGATGGGGAAGGGGGCCTGTGATGAGGCCACAGCCATTGAAATGGCAGAAAGAGATCATCACAATTTGCAAGGAAATTATTTTCCTGAGCCAGCAGTGGAGGTCCATTGGATTTCAGTGGGATCAGGGCCACAGCAACTGTTATGGTTCCCTTAGAGACCAATAATGTTTAAAATGAAATTCAAACTTCCAGTTAATGGCTAAAAAAGATGATGCAACAAGATTTCATGTTTTAAGATTTTTACTGTAACACATGATTAAAAGCATCATAAACTAAACACCATTTTTGTAGGCAGCTTATACTTTAAACTACAGAAAGGTACATTCTCCCTCTATACTTTCACATATCGCACTCTCTATAAAAGTAGAGTCATTATTACAAATTGTCCATAGTTGCTCTCAGCTTCCAATGGGTTCATATTTCCCTATTTCACTGAGTAGTAACTTTCAATGACTGCTTCCCTTAGTTTTTGGAGAATTTTCTGAACATGCTATCAGCAGTAAAACCTGTCCCGGTGGTCCTTCTTCATTGGTCATGCCAGGACAGATCTCATGGAATCCTTTGATGGTTGCAGGATACATCTCTTTGACTAGAGATTATCTCTCTCCCACATCCGGTTGTGGTAGTTCCAAAGCCAAGCAACCTCTTCTCTCTCTGCTGACCACACAAACCTGCTGTCTGTGATATTCATTGATTTGTATGGAAGCCTGTAACCTAACATCAAACGTGGCTTCCTCTGCGCTTTTCACCACGGTAACAGTAACCCTGCATTCAGACAGGAATGCTGATTAGTTATCCTTGATCCCAATTCTTTTTCATCTTAGAAGTAGATGGACAGTTTACCCCACAAATGTTTACAAGCCGATACTTTCCACACCTTTCTGAGACTTTGGGAAACTCAAAGCCTACTCATTGCAAACACAGACTGCTGCCGTTGTCTCCAAGTGTAAATAACTTGCATTTCTTTCCAAGTAAAACACTACAAGCTTTCCTTTGATTGCTAACAATCAAACTACCATGGCTTACTGTTAGGCAGACTTCAGAACAGGTCATATGACCCTCTTCATTTTACCTTATTTTAAAGGCATAGACCCAAAACATAACAACCTCACGAGTCTCAGCTGGGGTCGGAAAGCAAAGACAGTCCTGGGGCCATGTGACCATAACATGATAGAATTCTTCATTAGGATGGAAAGTGAAATTGTCACCAAAACTAGGGTCCTTAACCTAAGCAAAGGAAACTGCAAAGGAATGAGATGTGAGTTGGCTATGATAGACTGGGGACGTCATTAAAAGGCTTGCTGGTGGATAGGCAATGGCTAATATTTAAGGAACGAATGTCTGCATTGCAGCAGTTATACCTTCCTTTCTGGCACAAAAACACAGTGGGAAAAGTGGTCCAACCATTGTTAACAAAATAAATTAAGGATAGTATTAGATCCAAAGAGGAATCATATAAAGTTGCTAGAAAAAGTAGCAAGCCTAAGGATTGGGAGCAGTTTAGAATTTAGCAAAGGAGGACCAAGAGATCGATTGAGAGGGGAAAAATAGAGTATGAAAGTAAATTTGCAAGCAACATAAAAGCGGATGGTAAAAGCTTCTATAAATATGTAAAAAGAAAACGATTAGTGAAGACACAATCTGAAATGGGGGATTTTATAATAGAAAACAAAGAAATGGCAGAGCAATTAAACAATTATTTTAATTCTGTCTTCATGGAGGAAGACAAATAACTTCCTAGAAATACTAGTGAACCAAGGGCCTAGTCAGAAGGAGAAATTGAAGGAAATTAGTATTACCAAAAAAATGGTGCTGGAGAAATTAATGGGACTGAAAGCCAATAAATCCCCAGGGCCTGATAATCTACATCCCAGGACACTAAAGTAGGTGGTTATGGAAAATGTGGATGTGTTTGATGTCATCTTCCAAAATTCTGTAAATTCTGGAACAGTCCTGGCAGATTGGAGGATGGCAAATTCAACCCCACTATTTAAAAAAGGAGGGAGGGAGAAAACAGTGAATTACAGGCCAATTAACCTAACATCAGTCATAGGAAAAATACTAGAGTCTATTATAAAGGATGTGATAACAGGGCACTTAGAAATTATCAATGGGATTAGACAAAGTCAGCATGGATTTATGAAAGGGAAATCATGTTTGACAAACCTACCGGAGATGTAGCTAGCTGAATAGATAAGGGAGAACCAATGGATGTGGTGTGTTTGGATTTTCAGAAAGCTTTTGATAAAGTCCCACATAAGAGGTTGGTATGCAAAATTATAGCACATAGGATTGGGGGTTATATATTGGCATGGGTTGAGAATTGGTTAGCAGACAGGAAACAGAGTAGGAATAAATGGGCCTTTTTTGGAATGGCAGACGGTGACTAGTGGGGTACCGCCTCAACTATTCACAATATATATCAATGATTTGGATGAGGGAACCAAAAGTAATATTTCCAAGTTTGCTGATTACATGAGACTTAGTGGGAATGTGAGTGGTGAGGAGGATGTTAAGAGGCTTCATGGCAATTTAGACAGGTTGAGTGACTGGGCAAATACATGGCAGATGCAGTATAACGTGGATAATTGTGAAGGCATCCACTTTGGTAGGAACAACAGAATGGCAGAGTATTATTTAAATGGTGATAGATTGGGAAATGTTGATGTACAAAGGGACCTGGGTGCCCTTGTGCATCAATCACTGAAAGCAAGCATGCAGGTGCAACAAATAGCTAAGAAGGTAAATGGTATGTTGGCCTTCATTACGAGAGGACTTGAGTACAGGAGCAAGGACGTCTTACTGCAGTTGTAGAAGGCTTTGGTGAGACCACACCCAGAGTACTGTGTGTAGTTTTGATCTCCTTACCTAAGAACAAACACACTTGCTATAGAGGGAGTACAGCGAAGGTTCACCTGACTGATTCCTGGGATGACAGGATTGTCGTTATCAGGAGATTTTGGGTCAACTAGGCCTGTATTCACTGGAGTTTAGAAGAATGAGAGGGGATCTCATTGAAACGTATAATTTTTTAAAAAATCATTCATGGGATGTGGGCTTCACTGGCTGGTCCAGAATTTATTGCCCATCCCTAGTTGCCCTTGAGAAGGTGGTAGCAAGCAGGATGACAGGGATGGACAGATTGAATGCAGGGATGATGTTACCTCTGGCTAGGGAGTCTAGAACAAGGGGCTACATTCTCAGGATGCAGGTAGGCATTTAGGACTGAGATGAGGAAAAACCTCTTCATTTAGGTGAACCTGTAGAATTCTCTACCACAGAAGGCTGTGGAGGCCAAGTCACTGAATATATTTAAGAAAGAAATAGATAAATTTCTGGACTCTAAAGGCGTCAAGGGGTATGGGGAGAGCGCGGGAGCACGGCATTGGAACCGTGATCATACTGAATGGCAGAGCAGGCTCGAAGGGCCAAATGACTTACTCCTGCTTCTATTTTGTTTGTTTCTACCATGTAGTTGGGGCCAGAAAACAAGACAGTCCTGGGTCTGTGTGCACAATGCTGCAAGGAGTGGGGAGGGAGGGGGAGGGCCTGTCCATTTTGTGTCAGTCGTGCACAACATGGTGTTCAGGGCATGGTCAGTCCCTTGCATATTTGAGTCCTGGGGGTTAGTGGCTTGGTACTGGGTGGCAGATGGCACAGTCACCATCAAGGGAGGCATTGGCAGCCTGTAAATGAGAAACTAGTAATGAAAAGGGGGCATGCAATGGACTCATGGGGGCCCTCGGTAGGTCACTGTGCATCGGGCCTCAAGTTGGGGAGTGGTCAGGTCGACATGGGCCATTGGAATATCAACAGAAAGCGGTTCAGGGAAGCTGAGGGATATGAACTAGAGTTATGATTGGCATCAGGATTAGAGGGGGAGGAAGGCGAGTGATTGGAAGAAGGCAAACATGCACATGCTGCTCTTCCAGGATGATAGGAGAGTCTTGGATGATCACAGGAGTGGGGGTTGGAAGCTGATGTCACAGTAGAGCAGGAGCAGCATCACTATGCCAGCCGATGGAATGACGCAGTTGAAAAATAACCTCAGAAAAAAATCGCCAGAGGAGGGGCCTGAGGGCTTATGGGAGGGGTCGATTATTGAAGCTTTTGGCCGATTGAAGGGGCACTCTGATAATTTCTCCTTCAGGACATGGAGAGCATGGCTCAGCTGAGACACAGGAAGATTCAAATGCCAAACGCTCTCAAGTCATAATTACAATTTCAAAGAGCTGAAAGCCCGCTGTGAGGCGCGATGTTTAATTTACCCCACGCGGCCAAATCCAATTTCTCTTCACACCCCCACCCCAGTCCTGCTCTAAGAGGTACACACATTTGCATTTTCAGGAACAAACCACCTCCCCCCCTCAACCCCCTTCTCCCTCCAAAATTCCATGGCCACCTTCTCCAAGCCCTGCTTGAAGGACCGAGTGAAACAAGCTTGCTGGCCCGACATTCAGACGGCCAGATGCAGCTATAAACACGTTGTGTTTAGCCCATCTCCCTTCCCCTCTCCCCCACACCAAGTCCCCAAATCAGACCCACTTTTACAGGGGTTAAACTCGGACTCAAGCTCAGCCACCTGCAGAAGTGCCCTTTTCCAAACTGCAACCCTGTCCCTGCATTTCCCACGCCCCCCCTACCCCCCCAAAAGATCAGCTAATCCGTGGGAATAATTATTCCAAAATGCTACTTCGAAGGATCAATGATGCTGCCAGGAAATTCCTGCGGAAGAGCTAGCTCCCAGCAATTAGTGATGCAAATACTTTACTTCATTCTCTCACACAAGAACAGCCTCCAAGGAGAAATCAAATGGAGGTCTAGGGGCCTTGCCTGCTGCCTCAGTGCTGTATTTTAAATTCTAGAAATTATTTGAATTCACCTGCAGGAAACTTTCATCTCCAAGGTTCAAATGGGACTCTATCCCACCCTAATTCTGATTGGTTGTCAGCTCCCTGTGCATCACATGCCACTGAACATTGGCTTTAAAAGGCTGGCTGCATTGAGATGAGTTCATTTCTGCTTTCTCCAAGTGAACACCAGATCAGGTAAGACGATGCCATTCCATTTCTTCGTTGAGAGTTGCTGCAAAGATGGAAACTGGCAATTTAATCGTTTGAATGAATGGTCAGTACAGCGAGGCCGATACAAAGACTGAATTTATTCCCTACGACGTTCAGGCGATTCTCTTGAAATTTCTCATGCAGGTATACTATCCAAAATATGGTTGCCACACTGTCCTCTTCCTTTCATGATAGGGGGGCCCACAGAATTGTCTCAATCAAACAGGGCATAAAGGTTAAAAGCAAAATACTGTGGATGCTGCAAATCTGAAACAAAAACAGAAAATGCTGGAAAATCTCGGCAGGTCTAACAGCATCTGTGGAGAGAAAAACAGAATTAATTCTTCCAGTTTCAGAGCTCTGAAGAAGAGTCATATGGGCTCAGGACATAAAGGAATTTCACAGCAAGACGCCCCATTCCACGAAGATGTACAAGGTGTGGTGGATTCAGGCAAGCAAAGGCAGATCTGCTGATTATGATGGTATATCTCAAGGGAGCTGAGAATATTTATTTCAAAATGCAGATCATCTGCTTGGTGGCAATGGAAACGTTGATAGCTTGTGAAATTGGGAATTGCTTCTGAGAAGTAGATTAATTATTGCTCTTGTGTTCGCAGACTCCCCTGAGGTTGTAAGAGCGAAAAGGGAGCAGGGCAGGCTCCTGCTGCCTCGTGTTGTGGATAGCAGTGAGGAGCAGAGCTGTGATGAAGTCCTTGGCCTGAGCCACTGGTGGGGTCAGGGTAGGTCCTCTCCATCAGCAGCTCAGTTTGTTTCATCACCTTACAGTTAACTTTAGGCAGAATCGTCCCAGATTTGCACTAAGTGCTGTTGTGGACGGGTAAAATGGCATTTTATCTGTCGGCCACAATCGCGGCTTTTCAAACCATATCATCCCAAACCTAATGCATTATTTATGCATTTCCAGGATACACACTGTTTCGATGGTGGGCAGTCTCTGATTTGCCTGCCACCCTGCCACCTCACAGCTTCATCACGCCAGGCACCACATTTAAGGTGCAACCACACTTAGTGCTTCCAGGCCAGGACTGCAGCAAAGAGCACACGGTCCTGAAAGGCAAAAAGACTGCAGCCCTCAAGTGCCTTTTGGATGCCATGGAGGCTGCTGTGATGTCCTCTAGCCCCTCTCTGGCCGCAGGAGGGGCAATTACCACGCTGGCTTGGGAGGCAATGGTAGTGGTGATCAGTGCCAGTGCTGCACAGAAGAGGTTGGCCATCCAATGCAGATAGAGGATGAATGATCTCATCCGTGCAGCCAAAGTTTGGCAACCATCTCATCACTCTAAACTCACACACTCAAGTCCACCACACATTGACTGGCATCTCACTCACTGCCAGCTCAAGGGACATCAGCATCCATTCTCACACACACACCCTCACATCTCCATCTGACCTCATCTCCTCTGGAGACCGCCTCCTCAGCCCTCACCCTCTTGAGGCCACTTGCACAGATCAATATGTGTCCAACACACACCCTGGGATATCCTCCTTCCCCAGTACAGCCCTCGTCCTGCAGTCTTTTCCCTTGCCTGAGGCCACTTCTCCCCCTTCCCCAAGCAAGACCCTGATCTGCAGCCATTGAAAGGGCTGATCTGGTGGGTAGAGACCTGCCGTGATTCCCCCTAAAAGTGATGCGGTGCTGTCTGTGAAACCTGGCGCTGATGACCTTTTTTAAAATTCATTCATGTATGTGGAAGTCGCTGGCTGGGCCAGCATTTATTGCCCATTCCTAGCTGCCCTTGAGAAGGTGGTGGTGAGCTGCCTTCTTGAACCGCTGCAGTCCATGTGGTGTAGGTACATCCACAGTGCTGTTAGGGAGGGAGTTCCATGATTTTGACCCAGCGCTATTGAAGGAAAAATGATAAATTTCCAAGCCAGGATGGTGAGTGACCTGGAGGGGAACTTCCAGATGGAGGTGTTCCCATCTATCCGCTGCCCTTGTCCTTCTAGATGGTAGAGGTCGAGGGTTTGGAAGATGCTGTCTAAGGAGCCTTGGTGAATTCCTGCCATGCATCTTGTAGATGATACACACTGCTGCTACTGTGCGTCGGTGATGGAGGGAGTGAATGGTTTGTAGATGGGGTACCAATCAAGTGGGCTGCTTTGTCCTGGATGGTGTCAAGCTTCTTGAGTATTGTGGGAGCTGCACTTATCCCAGCAGGTGGAGAGTATTCCGTCACACTCCTAAGTTGTGCCTTGTAGATGGTGGAGCGGCTTTGGGGAGTCAGAAGGTGAGTTACTCGTCGCATGATTCCTAGTCTCCGATCTGCTTTCTGTAGCCACAGTATTTATATGGCTAGTCCAGTTCAGCTTCTGGTCAATGGTAACCTCTAGATGTTGATGGTGGGGGATTCAGTGATAGTAATGCCATGGAACACCAAGGAGCGATGGCTATATTCTCTCTTGTTGGAGATGGTCATTGCCTGGCACTTGTGTGGCACGAATGTTACTTGCCACTTGTCAGCCCAAGCCTGGATATTGCCCAGGTCTTGCTGCATTTGGACATGGACTGCTTCTGTATCTGAGCAGTCACGAATGGTGCTGAGTATTGTGCAATGATCAACAAACATCCCCACTTCTGACCTTATGATGGAAGGAAGGTCATTGCTGAAGCACTTGAAGATGATTGGGCCTAGGACACTACTCTGAGGAACTCCTGCAGTGATGTCCTGGAGCTGAGATGACTGACCTCCAATAACCACAACTATTTTCCTTTGTGCTAGGTATGACCTCAACCAGTGGAGAGTTTTGCCCCTGATTCCCATTGACTCCAGTTTTGCTAGGGCTCCTTGATGCCACACTTGGTCAAATGCGGCCTTGATGTCAAGGTCAGTCACTCTCACCTCACCTTGGGAGTTCAGCTCTTTTGTCCATGTTTGAACCAAGGCTGTAATGAGGTCATGAGCTGAGTGGCCCTGGTGGAACCCTAACTGGGCATCAGTGAGCAGGTTATTGCTAAGCAAGTGCTGCTTGATAGCACTATTGATGACCCCTTCCATTACTTTACTGATCATGGAGAGTAGACAGATGGGGCGGTAATTGGCTGGGTTGGATTTGTCCTGCTTTTTGTGTACAGGACATACCTGGGCAATTTTCCACATAGCCTGGTAGATGCCAGTACTGTAGCTGTACTGGACAGCTTTACTAGGGTCGCAAAATTTTAGAGCACAAGCCTTCAGTGCTATTGCCGGAATATTGTTAGGGCCCATAGCCTTTGCAGTATCCAGTTACAGATTGTAAAAACAAAAATACCTGGAAAAACTCAGCAGGTCTGGCAGCATCTGTGGAGAGGAGCACAGTTAACATTTCGACTCCGAATGACACTTAAACAGAACTAAGTAAAAATAGAAAAGGGGTAAAATATAAGTTGGTTTAAGGGGGTGGGTGGGTCAAGAAGAGCTGGATAGAGGGCCAGTGATGGGTGGAGATAACCAAAAGATGTCACAGACAAAAGGACAAAGAGGTGTTGAAGGTGGTGATATTATTTAAGGTATGTGCTAATTAAAGGTAGAAAGCAGGATGAGCAGATAGCCCTAGTGGGGGTGGGGTGGGGGAAATGCATGGAAATAGGCTAAAAGGTAGAGATAAAACAATGGATGGAAATACATTTAAAAATAATGGAAATGGGTGGGAAAAGAAAAATTTATATAAATTATTGGAAAAAACAAAAAGGAGGGGGAAAATCAGAAAGGGGGTGGGGATGGTGGAGAGATTCATGATCTAAAATTGTTGAACTCAATATTCAGTCTGGAAGGCTGTAAAGTGCCTAGTCGGAAGATGAGGTGCTGTTCCTCCAGTTTGCGTTGAGCTTCACTGGAACAATGCAGCAAGCCAAGGACGGACATGTGGGCATGAGAGCAGGGTGGAGTGTTGAAATGGCAAGCGACAGGGAGGTCTGGGTAACGCTTGTGAACAGACTGAAGGTGTTCTGCAAAGTGGTCACCCAGTCTGCGTTTGGTCTCTCCAATGTAGAGGAAACTGCATTGGGAGCAACGAATGCAGTAGGCTAAGTTGAGGGAAGTGCAAGTGAAATGCTGCTTCACTTGAAAGGAGTGTTTGGGCCCTTAAGCAATGAGGAGAGGGGAAGTAAAGGGACAGGTGTTGCACCTTCTGTGGTTGCATGGGAAGGTGCCGTGGGAGGGAGTTGAGGTGTAGGGGGTGATGGAGGAGTGGACCAGGGTGTCCCAGAGGGAAGGATCCCTGCGGAATGCCAACAGGGGGGGTTGAAGGGAAGATGTGTTTGGTGGTGGCATCATGCTGGAGTTGGCAGAAATGGCGGAGGATGATCCTTTGAATGCAGAGGCTGGTGGGGTGATAAGTGAGGACAAGGGGGATTCTATCATCTTTCTGGGAGGGAGAAGAAGGACTGAGGGCGGATGCGCGGGAGATGGGCTGGACACGGTTGCGGGCCCTGTCAACCACCGTGAGTGGAAAAGCTCGGTTAAGGAAGAAGGAAGACATGTCAGAGGAACTGTTTTTGAAAGTGGCAACATCAGAACAGATGCCACGGAGGCGAAGGAACTGAGAGAATGGGATGGAGTCCTTACAGGAAGCGGGGTGCGAGGAGCTGTGTCGAGGTAGCTGTGAGAGTCAGTAGGTTTGTAATGGATTTATTAATTTTGCTTCCAATTTCCAGCGCTCCATCATTTTCACATGATCCATCTCTGACACTTCCCTTCCCTTCCTTGACCTCTCCGTCTCAATTCTGGTGATAGACTGTCCGCCAATATCCAAACTGGTGGAAGAGCACCTCATCTTCCGACTAGGCACTTTACAGCCTTCTGGACTGAATATTGAGTTCAACAATTTTAGATCATGAACTCTCTCCTCCATCCCCACGCCTTTCCGATTTTCCCCTTCCTTTTTGTTTTTTCCAATAACTTATATAGATTTTTCTTTTCCCACCTACTTCCATTATTTTTAAGTGTATTTCCATCCATTGTTTTATCTCTACCTTTTAGCCTATTTTGATTCATTCACTCCACCCCACCCCCACTAGAGCTATCTGTACCTTGCTCATCCTGCTTTCAACCCTTAATTAGCACATTCCTTTAGATAATATCACCACCTTCAACACCTCTTTATCCTTTTGTCTGTGACATCTTTTGATTATTTCCACCTATCACTGGCCCACTATCCAGCTCTTCTTGTCCTACCCCCGCTCCCCTGCACAACCCTCCCCCCCCTCCCCAAACCAACTTATATTTCACCTCTTTTCTATTTTTACTTAGTTTTGTTGAAGGGTCATTCAGACTTGGAACGTTATCTGTCCCCCTCTCCGCAGATGCTGCCAGACCTGCTGAGTTTTTCCAGGTATTTTTGTTTTTGTTTTGGATTTCCAGCGTCCGCGGTTTTTTGCTTTTATCTTAGGTTACAGATTGTGTTTGAGAACAATTCTGCTGCTACTGATGGTCCAAAGCGCCTCATGGATGCCCAGTCTTGAGTTGCGAGATCTGTTCGAAATCTATCCTACTTGGAACGGTGGTAGTGCCACACAACATGATGGAGGGTATCCTCAATGTGAAGGGTGACTGAAGCAAGGTAAGCAAACAAATGAAGTGCAGCTCACCAAGTACACAGCTTGTATATGCTGCTGTGAAACACGTTGGCATGCATTCCCTTCGATGTGGATGAATGATCCAGTGGGGGCGGGGATGAGTCCGCTTGACTGACCTTATAATGATATGCTGATGTATTACAATGAGGTTCCCGACATCCAATGGCAAGGAATGCAGCCTGCCATCGGCGGGCAGAGCAGATGATCGCAAACTGGTTTCACGAAGTCATGAAACCAATTTTTGGCCTTCTCGCCATATTGTCCACTCATGCCACTGAACCCGCCTGATGCCATCGGGCATGGAAAATTCCAGCCATTGTCTACGAGCAGGACTGCACGGGCACTTCTGTGACAGTCTGTCAACTGTAAATGGGCAGCAACAAAACAGTTTCTAACATCTAAATTTTCTTATGTTGCTAGAAGGAGTAAAAACCCCAGACCTCAAGCGCAAGGAGAAAAGAGCTTCGAAGCCATCTGTCAGAGCGGCTAGTGGATATATGCAGCACTCCATGATGCAGCTGGAGGAGGTGACAGACACCACTTCTGTCTCATTAATGGGGGTCGAAAGGAACAGCCCTCCACCAAGTGTGGCTGACCCTAAGTGCCCGGAAAGGCCACACAGGAACATCCAGAGGCTGGAGGAAGAGAACAATGTCCTCAAGCAGAAGGTGGAGGACCTCACCTGTGACCGGAGAAGGCCACAAAGAGAAGCCAACACCTACAGGACCGAATGGGCAAGAGGCAAGATCCCAACTTGCCCACCTGCAGAGGCAACTAAGGAGTTGCTTGCTGGATAACATTATTGTTTTCATAGCCTAAACGCTCATGTATATTTTCTGTTTCAAAGGTGCAGTGCAGCATTGACGTCACAGTGAGATCTCAATAATGAGCCAACATTTTTGGTTTGTGCTGCAGCACGAGAACCTCAGCCAGGCCATGGGTGTCTTTCAGCCGGCACCCCCCAGATCGAAGCAGCTGAATGAGGATGCACCACATCAACTGCAACAGAGACTGCACAAAGACACCTGGCTCTACACTCCCATTGATGAAAGGTCATTTTTCTCACAGCGCACTAAGTAATCCTACCCGACTCCAGGAAGCATCGCTTTTGTAGATGATCATCTGTATCTGTAGCATCTGTTCGTTCATATTTCTTCTATATGCATAATTTCCAGACTTGAACGAATACTTCTCATCCATCTTCACCCAACAGAATGAGGATGAAGGTATTGAACTTGGGAAGAGAGACTATGAGGTTCTTGAGCAAATTAATATAGGGAGTGACAATGGATTGGAGGTGTTGGCAGGCTTAAAAGTGGACAAATCTCCAGATATAAATGGTTTGTGTCCCAGCCTGCTGAGGGAGGCAAGGGAGGAGATCGCAGGGACTTTGACCCAAATTTTTAATTCCTCTCTGGCCACGGGAGAGGTGCCAGAGGACTGGAGAACAGCTAATGTGGTTCTGCTACTTAAGAAGGGTTGTAGAGATAAGCCAGGGAACTACAGGCCAGTGAGTCTCACATCAGTGGTAGGGAAACTATTGGAGAAAATTCTGAAGGAGAGAATCTATCTCCACTTGGAGAGGCAAGGTTTGATCAGGAATAGTCAGCATCGCTTTGTCAGAGGGAGGTCATGCCAAACAAATTTGATTGAATTTTTTGGGGAGGTGACCAGGTGTGTAGATGAGGGTAGTACAGTTGATGTAGTTTATATGGATTTCAGCAAAGCCTTTGACAAGGTTCCACATGGGAAACTTATAAAGAAGGCAAATTCACATGGGATACAGGGTAATTTGATAAGTTGGATTCAAAATTGGCTTAGTTGTAGGAGACAGAGGGTGATGACAGAAGGATGTTTTAGTGACTGGAAGCCAGTGTCCAGTGGCGTACCACAGGGATCTGTGCTGGGTCCCCTATTATTCATCATTTATATAAATGATATAGATGACTATGTGGGGGGTAGGATTAGTAAGTTTGCAGATGACACAAAGATTGACCAGGTGGTTAATAGTGCGGTTGAGTGTCTTGGGCTACAGGAAGATATAGATGGTCAAATGGGCAGATAAGTGGCAGATGGAATTTAACCCTGAGAAGTGTGAGGTGATACACTTTGGAAGGAGTAATTTGATAAGGAAGTATTCAATGAACGGCATGACGCTAGGAAGTTCTGAGGAACAAAGGGACCTTGGCGTGTGTGTCCACAGATCTCTGAAGGCGGAGGGGCATGTCAGTGGGGTGGTGAAAAAGGTATATGGGACACTTGCCTTTATCAATCGAGGCATAGATTACAAAAGTAGGGAGGTCATGTTGGAGTTGTATAGAACCTTGGTGAGGCCACAGCTGGAGCACTGTGTGCATTTCTGGTTGCCACATCATTGGAAGGTTGTGATTGCACTGGAGGGGTTGCAGAGGAGATTCACCAGGATGTTGCCTGGGATGAAACATTTAAGTTATGAAGAGAGGTTGTATAGACTTGGGTTGTTTTTGTTGGAGCAGAGAAGACTGAGGGGCGACCTGATCAAGGTGTACAAGATTATGAGGGGCATGGACAGGGTGGACAGGGAGCAGCTGTTCCCCTTAGTTGAAAGGTGAGTCATGAGGGGACATAAGTTCAAGGTGAGGGGTAGGAGGTTTAGTGGGGATGTGAGGAAAATCTTTTTTACCCAGAGGGTGGTGACGGTCTGGAATGTGCTGCCTGGGAGGGTGGTGGAGGCGGGTTGCCTCACATCCTTTAAAAAGTACTTGGATGAGCACTTGGCATGTCACAACATTCAAAGCTATGGGCCAATTGCTGGTAAATGGGATTAGATAGGTAGTTCAGGTGTTTCTCACATGTCAGTGCAGACTCGATGGGCTGAAGGGCCTCTTCTGGACTGTGTGGTCCTGTGATTCTGTGACTCTGTGATGCTGGAAGCTGACATGTGCTATTCCCTTACAGGTGCAGCTGCAGGCTGGTGTCATCCTCACAGAGCATCAGTGGTCGAATATAAAATGTTCGAAGGTGAACTCAATGTTTGTAAAGCTTCTGCTGTGTTGGGTGTGGAGGTTCTAAAGTGCTGCTCCATTTATGGCAGACAATGTGGCCGATTCATATACACTGCCGCACCTCCCCCAGCGAAATCTCCGCTTCAACCCCTGAAGCTGAACGCCATTAAAGCTAAGGATGCTGCCAACGCTAACGCTTTTCTCCCATCACCTAGATGCCCATTCCGCTGCCTGCAAAAAATGTCACCCCTGATCTCGCTGAATGTTCCGTCTTCAGTTTGTAGCCTTCAGCTATGAACTATTTACTCCTGTCTGCAGCATGTTAGACCCACCACCTTGAGAAAAAAGCGGCGTGAGTACGGAGGAGGTGGCCTAGGAGCAAGCCCGTGTGAACAACTAAATCACGGAGAATATCATGGGTCTGGACCGGAAGCAGTAGACAGCCCAAGCAGCACCAAACCAGCCAACAGGCTGGAGTGACATGGGGATGGGTGGGGTGCCCTGTTCTGGGATATGCATTTTTTAAAAGCATTTATGTTTTTTACCCAAATCAATATTCAGACCCTGTATGTAAATATTGTAGGGCAGGATTTTACGACCCATGAACGGGCACGCGCTCAACCCCATCGGGCGTAAAATAGCCCGCAATGACATCAGGCCAGTGTCCCAACATCATCGCGCACTCGCGATATTTTGCATGAGAGTTGGCAGTGCGCCCACCGACAATTAAGAGGCCTATTAAGGCCCTTAATCAAATAATTGAAAGTTATTTTTCGCTGCCCGTCCAACCTTATGGTCGGCAGGTGAGCGAATTGGCTTTCGGATTTTTAATGAACCTCATCCACGGGAGGGATGAGGTTTTCAGCAGTAATTAAAAAAATAATTAAAAATTTTACACATCATTTTTAATATGTTCCCGTTCCTGTGAATAAGCCACATGTGGGGACACGTTTCTCCCATTTTTAAAATCTTTATTTTTATTTCCACAATTCTCTGTGCCCTCAGGGAGCTGTCAGTGCACCCTCCCGGTGCACACGCAGACTTCAGCGCTCGCCCTCCTCCCGCCCCCACCCTGGCAGTGCTGAGCGCCTTAATGCATCTTTTTTGCTGGCTGGCGGGCGGTGGACCCTTTACCAGCCGCTCCCAGGCCCAGCCGCCACACCCACCCGACAACCGGAAAACCCAGCCTGGAAATTATTTACATTGGTTATCCAAAATAAAGATACAGTGCTTAAAAATGTAATCACTCCTCTGCCACAATACAAGAATCACAACCCTCAGCAACTTCACTCACACAAACACTGGAAGGGGACCGCCTTTGTGCACTTTTAATTAAATATAACCATCTTAATCATGATATATTCACAGTACTTAAATGATATATTCACAGTATTTAAATTAAGGAAACATAAATATGAATAAATATGAATTTATGAATGGAATTATAAAGCAAAAATAACATGGGCACTATTTGATTCATGCAGTAGAGAACTGGAGAAATAATCCGTTCGGACCAGTTCATGACTGGTATTAGCGGCAGCAGCCCTGCCTACCATGCCAGCTGTACTGGTGCCATGCCCATCAACTCCAACCAATACAAGTGGGCCACAACCATCTAAGACTAGTCCCACTGGTTCGCACCCCTCTTCCACCAGCTGGGAACTGGTGGTCAAATCTCATGGTATACTTGTCAAACCTCGTGCCAGTCTTACTAGCTTCTCCCTCCCGGGATGTCTGGCTGATGCTCCTCCATGTTGGTGCCCAAGAGCCCCTCCCTAATTCCTTGAGTAGAAGGGGCTGCTGGAGGGAAGTCGAGGTGCCCCACCCCCCTCGCATATCCACTGATGGATCCCACTCATAGCTATAGTGATGGTGTGCAAGTCTTCATGCTTGTCCGGCAGAAACAGAGCATTCTGCTGGACCAAGGTCTCCATGGCGATCACCACTCTTCCAATGGTGACCTCAAAACGCTGGCATGTCGGCACCATGTCAGACAGAACATGGACGAACTACTCCATTCTCCGTTTTAATCTGTTGACAGCCTCTGACAACCCTGCCTGCTGTACCCTCTATCTTTGGGCCTCCAAAGTCGCTGTGAGGTATGATTCCAGAGGCTCATTATTGGACTTGGACTCAGCAGGAGCCTGGCCTCCAGTGGTCCTCCAAGTGTCGATGACCCTGATGTCACTGCCTTCACCTCCTGTAAACCCAAATCTGTGCTGTGCTCATCAGTTGGTAACCCGGACCCTTCTCTAGAACCAGGTCCCACCGAGGTGTGTGTCTCTGCGCTGGTGGAGGGTGCAGTTGAACGCAGTGACGGCTCTACATTTAGTGGGTCCTCAGGCTCCTCATTCAAGGTGGCCTGGAGACCGGGCCTGACGGACTGGCTGGCAGTGTGTCTCCTCCTTTTCTTGCTGGTGGCAGTAATAGACAGAAGAGATAAATAATGATTGGATGGATAGTTGCCTACATTAAAGAGCATCCACAGTTTGGGTGGGTGGGCCAAACCTAGTGGGTGGGGCCTCACTGGCTTGTTGAGAGACATCGATCTCACCTTTGGTGCAGGAACGGTCTCTGCCCTTGGCAGTCAGTTCTGCCACCTGCTCTTCAAAGGGAGCGAGTGGCCTGAGCTCAGGCAACACCCTTCTTCTCTGGGATCTCTCCCTGTTGTTGTGGGAGATCTTGTCTTGCATAAAGAGTGATGGGCAGGCTGCCAGCAGGACCGATGCCAAAGCAGAGATATGCATGCCAGCCGCCTGTGAATGCTGAGTGCAGCAATGTGAGGGTTGAAGATGCGATTTGTGCAGGATGTGACAAGAGACGATGATGTAAAAATGTGTGTGCGAGAATTAGTGATGATGCCCCTTGTGCCGATAGTGTGTGAGATTCCTGTGGACTGTAACTCTGAATACCTGATGGCCTTCTGAGAGTGTGATTTGAGAGTGAGGAGAAGATTGACTTACCCTGGCGGAATGGCTGAGATCATTCATTCCCTTCCTGCACTGGATAGTGGTCCTCTTCTGAGGAGTGCTGGTGCTGACCGCCCTGGTGACCTGCCTCCCAAGCTTTGGTGAGGTTGGATGACCTCCGGCTCCCATCACAGTCCTCGACTACCTGGAAGACTGCAGCCAGTGCTTTGTCACTAAACTTGGGTACACAGTGTTTGTCTCTTCTTGAGGCCATCGCTCGCCAAGACAAGTCCTGGACTGCAGAGAGTGAATGTGTGCACGGGTGCTGTTTAAATGTAGCACCCGGAAATATGATCCGATGAGGTCACGGTGGGGCAGGCGAATCCTAGCCCACCCCATCACGAGATACGACGAGCTGCTCATTCATGGATATACAATGAGTTGAAAAGCAGACAATCTGGCATGGAAACATACCACACAGGCAAGATCCACACTGCCTTTCCTGCTCACCACTGCACTTAGTCTCCAGAAAGAAACATTCCTGATTATTAACTCTATTTTCTCTCTCTACAGATACTGCCTAACCTACTGAGTGTTCTCAGCATTTTCTACCTGTATTACTTAGGCTGTGTATTAAATGGACAGTCCATCGAATACTCCCTCTTTATATTATTGTGAAAAGTTAAAACTAACCTCGCGGACTTCAGTGGAAAACAAAAGCAGGCAGAGTGCAAATTTGGCCCTTTTTTGGTGCCATCCGATTTTCATTATTGTCCTAGGTAAATTTTACCAATGCATGGCTTTAAATTTTCAACGTGACTCCACAGTGTTAAATTGGCATTGCGAATCTGACATTGCTTAACTATACGTAGAGCTAGTATCAGGCTAATATGGTTAGCTCGAAGGTAAGTGTGAGGGCCACTACTGCGGGCGGAATATACTCACCTGCTGGGCTGAATTCTGGCATCATCACCAATGCTGCAGGATTAGGTTCTGGAAAATTGGTTCACTAGGAATGAGTCAAGAGCAAGGTCAGGATGATGACTACATGGGAGCTGCCTCCAGTTGTCCTGTATGAATAGAGACAGCACCAATACTGGCAGACACCACTCTCCATTTGTAAAAATTGTTTAATTGTAGGTGTTATTTCAAACTGCACAATAACAATCTCAACACTTTTTTTGTTCTGAAATATCAGACAAACAGAACAATTTAATTGATTCTATTTGTGAAATGAGTGTAGCTAATGATACTAATGACGTAACCTGACTGACTCCCTGGAGGATTGATATGTGGATAAATATAAAGTTCCCTTTCTGTGTCTCAGCCGTGCACTAGTCAAAGACTTTCAGCTTGGACAGAATTCATCCACTGTCACAAAAAATGAGGCAACTAACTATTCTGCTGATAAAAGAGATTTACTACCCGATTCTTGCAGTTGTTGGTGTTCCTGCTGAGTTATTGTAATCTGCCTGTTATTAATCAGTATTAACGCTCTCCCTGTTCTTCCTGCTTGTTTGGTGAATGTGCTTCCTGGATGACTGTGCCACAGTCAATGGCCTCACTGATGGCACAATGCTTGTTAAAGATTAAAGCAAGAATTTTAGTGGATTTATGGACAGTCTTGCCATCACATGCAAAGTTAGAGCTGTAGCAGTTTAAATGTGCGGGCAGGTTTCCCACATTATGGCCAAAATATTCCCCTCCCGCCATAAGTTCCATGGTGGGTGCAGGAACCCAGATTGTTCCCCACTGATGTGCAGGGTGCATCGTTATGCGCAATCATCCACTCCCTGCCTAATTAATTATGAATGCACATGGTTTGCGATGGATCTCATGGTGGGGTGGACAGGAAGCCACATGTCCCTCTGTCATGTCTGTGCACCATATTTAAGAGGCACCCGGACAACCAGTGACTCAGTGCGCCAGAACTTCAGGGCACCGAGATGTTCTCTAAATGGCAGCAAGCACCAGCCCCTCAGTTCAGTGATGCCTCCCTGGAAATTCTCCTCCAGTCCCTGGAGGACAGGAGGGACGCCCGCTTTCCCAGAGATGGGAGCAGGAGGCCTGTTCGACCCGCCACAGCAACCTGGGAGATAGTCGCCAGGGTGGTCAGTATCACAGGGGTGGAGAGGAGGACTGCCCTCCAGTGCAGGAAACACATGAATTATTTAATCCACAAGGCCAGAGTAAGTGAACCCACGATTTTCTATATTAACCTCACCATTTTCTGAATCTGTCATGGTACGTGGGTATCAATGGTGAGGCCAGCATCTGCGCTGCTGATCCCGAAAAGCCCTTCAGAAGGTGAAGTGCTGCCTCTTTGCCCCACTGCAGCCCATGTGGTAACAACTGCAGGTTGCTGACCCAGCCACACTGAAGGCACAGTCATTCAGTGGGGGTGGCATGACTGGGTAGGTTGGAGTAGAGGGCAACTTGCAGATGCTGCTGATGCTTGTCCTTCTAGCTGCTAGAGCTTGTGGGTCTAGAGGAGGCTGAAGTAGCTTTGGGGACCAGCAGCAGTGCATCGTTCACACAGCACACATAGCTTACAAAGGGTCGGCGGTGGAGAGTCTGCATGTTGAGGGTGCTGGATTGGGGGTTAATCAAGCAGCCTGCATAGCCCTGCATGGTGTCCAGCTTCCTGAGTGCTGTCAGAGCTACACTTATCCAGGCAAGTTGACAGTATTCCCTCAAACCCCTCACTTCAGCCTTGCAGATGGTGGACAGGCTTTGGGGAGTCATAAGGTCTCTTTCTCAGCCACAGAATTAGCAGCATATGACCTGTTCCTGCATCAGAAGTGCAAACAATCTAAATATCTTTCCGCAGAATAAGACAGCACACAACAGGCGAGCGAGGGGGAAGACGGGAGGAGACATGCCTGAGGCGCTCTCACAATTTGAACGGCTGGCTTCCAAGCTGGTAGGGGAGGACCGTGACTGTGCCAGTGTCAAGGGCAAGGCCGGCCTCCCAAGTATCCAGTCAGGAATCATGCTTAATCTTTGTTATTCGGTAGCAGAGAGTGAGGCTCTGTGCAATGTAGGTGGTAGCCTAGGCAGTCACTCATTCTCTATTCTCTCTATTCCAGGTGACAGTAAGAAAGGGGGGAGACCAGACCCCACTCCAGAAATAAGCCCCAGCCTCCAGGAAATCTCAGAGAAAGACCTTCTTCACACCTGTACAGCTGTCACAGCATTCACCTGCAGTCTCCACCAGCCCAGCTATGGCTCATGCATTTACTTTAGGCTCAGGCACACACTCTGGTGGTCACCTCAGAGATACATGTCCACAGCAGGAGGAGGCAGTGACAGTCAAGGTCTCCAGCACTCGGAGGGCTGCTGGAGAAGAGGCCCCTGATAAGTCCAAGTCAGTTGATGAGCCTCTGGGAGTGGCCGCAGAAAAGATGCTGGAGTATCAGTGAAACAGAGGGGAACATCAAGCAGAGGTGTCAGAGGCCCTCAGAGTGGCACATGAGCCACAGGAGTGCATCTATGTGCTCTCTGATGTCATGGCTCCGACATGCAAGCCCATGGAGCAACTAGGGATGGGTAATAAATCCTGGCCCAGCCAGCAAAGCCCACATCCCATGAGTGAATTGTTAAAAATACACGCTCGGACCTGCACCTCACTCTAGCCATGAGTAAGCTTGTGCAGTGGCTAGACAAGAGGGGGATGGGCACCTCAACCTCCCTCCAAGTGCCCCTCTCCTCTAGGAGTCAGTGAGGGCCTCTCAGGCACCCAAAGGGAGGAGTGTCAGGCAGACACACCACAGGTTTCCACCCAGGATTCTCCAAGGGTGTCCTTGAGTTCAGATTCTCCTGTACCAGTGACCACATCAGCTCCAGCCTCAGACCGCTGAGAGTGCACCTGCCGCAGAGCAGGAGACCCAAAGGAGGCCAAGGCCCTCCAGAGGAAGCCCGTCAAAGTCAAAAGCAGAGGCAAGAGGGTATAGTAGTCAGCAGGTTGCCTCTACCTCTGCTGCAGATGTTGGGGAAGCACCTAGACATAGCGGTAGGGGAAGAAAAATTAAAAAGTATGGTAGCATGAGTGTGCAGTCATTGTAAAACCTTATTGCACCTTTGTAAATGTAGAATCATTTCACTTCATGGAGGTCTCCTGGGTTTTTCTTGCTGCTGCTTGTGTTATTGCCTGTGTGTACTCCCCAATCTCCCCCTCTTCCAGTGACGTGGGTCCAAGTCTGGGCCTATGTCCCCCTGAATGAAGCCTCCCACTCACATTATTCCCCTTCCCTCCACTGGACCCTATAGAGAGACCTTTGCCTTGTCAGGATCAATTATCAGGGTTCTCCTTCAGTTGTCCAGTTGAGCTGATCTTCAGCTCCACCCACCTGATGACCCTCCTCTTATCTGGAAGTTTTTCAATTGGGCACCGAGGGCATTGACATCCTAATCTGTCTGTGCCAAAGGATGGTGCACGTCATCTTCCAGACAATATCCTCCACCTTTTACCCTCCACCTCCCAGAAGCAAAACCAGTTCAAGATGTTCAAATCCCATTAAAAATCAGTAGCACTGGCACCAGTAACACTGGAGTTCTACTTTAAGGTATACAAGTACAGTTCGGACACATTTTATTGGTACCCTTCATTCCCAAGTCTTATTGTTTTTTCCTTCTGGGCTGTCATGCACCCCCTACCCCCCAATCTTCATCAACCACTCCCCAGCACCCCCATCCCGATGCTGCCTTCATCCTCCCGTTAGTTATGCTTGAACCTCACCCCATCGCTCCATCCTCCTGCCCCCACTGAGCCCACACCTGCCACAGTATTCATGCCCACCATGATCCTGCCCACTTCTGAGACCTGTGTGACAATTCGTATCCAAGTGAACAACTCTCCCCCGACAAGAAATACCCCTGCTATGCTCAGACCCTCACCCTCCCACCCGACTGCATCCCACTGCCCCCTCTTATAGCCACAATACCCTCCTACCACCAATACCCTCAGTTCACCCACAAAGATTCCAGCATTGACAGCACTGACCCCTCTCCCTGAACAATTTGCCCCCAGTTACCCTGCATATACCACAGCCCCACCCCCTTTAATCCTCCTGACACCAACGCCCCCCCTCCCCATGTCTTCCAGTTACTGACCCCCCCCCACCATCATGTGTTCTGAATTCCCCCCATCTCTTCCAGCTTCCCCACTGTGTATTCCGGCCTGCCTGGCCCCACCCACCCCGCAACAACCCCCCCCGCACCCCCCCCCCCCCCCCAACCCCCCCCCCCGCCCCCCCCACCCCCCCCCCATCCCGGTCATCTTCTCAGCATGCACCGTATCTGGGACCGTGTGACTCTCCAGTGCTCCAGGCCACAGCTTCTCTAGTAAGTGCTCTTAACTCTCTCACCATGCGCATGCCAGGTTTGTTTGGTAATGAATTGGGGCCGGCATTAGTTCCCACTGGTGGGGTGGAAGTTACACCGGGGCGGGGTGGGGGTGATGGGTGAATTCTGGTTGGTTGGGGTTTTAATTAGCATGCGTGAGATGCAAATTTGTTTCCTGACGAGCTTCAGAGGGAAAGGTGACCCGCCACTAACCCTCTATGACAGTAGGGTCTGCAAGTCTGCAAATTCTCACCGTTATTTCCCATCGTTGGGAAACTGATGTTTTTCATCCTGGCATTACTTCACCGTTACTCTCCTCGAAGCCCGCCGCTGGTGGGACAGGATAATTCCAGCCACTGGTGAGTGACTTCCTCCCCACCCTGCCATGGGACATGTCCCGAGCCACATGCATGCATAATTAATTAGGCAGGGAGCACACAATTGTGCATAATGGCACACCCCGCTCCTCGGACCACCCCGAACACTCTGTGTTCCCGCTCTCACCATGGAACTTATGGCAGGAGTGGAAAATTCCAGCCTTTGTCTCTGATATTCATCCTCACTGCACCATGTGGATAATCACATGGAATAGATTAAAATGCTCTCAATCAGGATCTCCACAAATATTTAAATTAGACAGTGGTACTTAGGTTCTTTTCTCTCTCTTACAGCAAACTTAATGACGATTGTGATAATCTCCCAAGGAAACTGTGGCCTTTCCAAATGTATCTCTGTCTACATGGTGGCCATGGCAACAGCAGATCTACTAGTCATGTTCATCAATATAATGGTGTATTATATTTTCAGTTATCATTTTCCACATTCATTCCTGTCTCACATTCCCGTGTGTAAGTTCATTTTATGTTTCACTGTTGTCATCCTCGATTTGTCTGTGTGGTTCACTGTTTCCTTCATATTTGACCGTTTCATAATTATTTGCTACCAGAAACTTAAAACAAAATACTGCACCCAGAGAACTGCGGCTCTGTTTATTACAACAGTCTCAATCGTGATCTTTATAAAGAATATCTCTGTTTGGTTTGTGTATGAACCTGAACAGATAATTAACAAATTGTGGTGGGGCTGCCAGACAAGTCTGGCATTTATCTCCTCATGTCTGGGAGTAGCGTGCTCCTTGTTTCACAGCATCTGGTGTGTTTGGCTCCCATTTATTTTAATTGTCCTGTTTAATACTTTGACAGTCAGACATATTTTAGTAGGCAGTAGAGCCCGTAAAGGACTCCGGGGTTACAGCAGTGAGAATCAGAGTGATTCAGAGATGGAGAACCGAAGGAAATCCACGTTTTTTATTCTTCACTATCTCGGGCAGTTTTATACTGTTGTGGCTGACAGCCAATGTGAGCTTTGTAACTACAAGACTGACAAACACAACTTACTATCGAGGCGACCGCACAAACCTTGCATATATCGCCACTGAAACCGGAGCTATGATAAAACTTTTGAATTCCTGCACAAACACTTGCATTTATGCAGCTATCCAGGGAAGAGCTGAAGAAGGTGGTGATGAAATCTCCCTGGACACTGATTCAAAGATCGGTTTAAAAACATTAAAAAAAAAACTATTTAGAGTTCACCTTGGAACATTAAAATTCAGTTTCATCTCCTATTTTAGCTTCGACTCTGGTTGTGTCCTTATGGCCAGTTGAAGCTGCTTCTGATGTAAAATCATTGTGTTGCCATTATATTTGCTTCCTTTGTAGCTTTGTTATGATCCGGTTAGGGGCAATAACCTTTTGTTTAAACTAGGCCAAGTTTGAAATCCCAGGCACCCACTAAGAGACTAAAGCCACAAGATTTTAAAGCCACATGGTTTTAAACAAACAAAATAAACTTTACTGTATAAAGTCAGGGAAGTAAAACCATCTACAATATCTATCTTATATTCTAACATTCAGAATTAACACAAGGCATATGTGAATTAACAGACAAACTGTGTTCGAACTCACCACACTGCATCTTAAATGGCAGATGCGACCAAGAAAGATCCCACGGATTTCTCAGCAACCTACCCAGATGTCAGTGACCACTGTGAAACATTATCTTACTAAAACTCTGCCTCCCTCATGAGGGATTTCCACTCTTCACTTCTAAAGGTCTAGCCTCTGAATTCCCTCAAATGCTGCTCTGACTCAGACTTCCTCAATGACTGCACATCTCCCGATCGATCAATCTCTTCCCCTGAAACCATGGGGTTAGAACTCCTGCCTCTAATTACCAACACACTTCCAGTCTTTTGCAAACTGGCACTGCCCTTGGGTTTCTCTGAACTCTAATGCCCTCCTGCGCCAAGCTATAAATGGTTCCCAGGGCTTCTCCTGAGTCCTACCCCTCTCCAGCACAGAACAGTGACCTTCTGCCACCTTCTCAGCTAACAGCTCTCATGGCCTGTACATTTTCCAGGTCTTGCTGCATTTGGACATGGGTTTCTTCAGTATCTGAGTTGCGAATGGTACTTAACATTGTGCAATCGTTAGTGAACATTTCCACTTCTGACCTTATGAAGGAAGGAAGGTCATTGATAGCAGGTAGAAAGACTTAAAACAGCTTGAACTAAAAATGCAGAAAAAAATACTTGTCCCTGAATGCAAATTAGAAATTCAGGAAGAAGGAGTGGCTGCTGTGCCAAAGCCAAATTCAAAAAAGCTTGAATTCAGTGGGATAGAGAAGAGCAGGGAGAAATTAATAAAAGTAATGAACTAAATAAAAACAATTATCAAGACTTCTTAGCTAAGCATCGAGATAACCTCTATGGAGTTTTTAAAGAAGACACACAGGACTTTACCTGGCAGGAAAATGTGCTGCTAATATAAAAGGGTGCAGAATTAAATTGACATCCCTAGAAAAAAAAAACAAGTGGCCAGTTCAAGGAAAAGTTAAAAATGCTTCTGAATTTAAACAAGAGGAGATTAATACAGTTTTGGTGAAAATTCAGGTATTTAGCAGCCTGATTTTTTTTCAAACAATTGGGCATTAAAAAGCATGGCATGCAGACATAAGAGTAAATGGAAACCAATATCTGAATTATACAAGGCACTGGATTCCCTGCAACCCCTAAGCTAAAATGTCATGGGGGATCCAGCCAAGGGGAGAACCAACTGTCCTATAGCCATTTAGCAATAGGATTTCTACTTCCCAGGGACAGGAAGTCCCACCAGAGGCATGCAGTGGGATAGAGGCATGTGGTGCTGGATCAGATTTGGGTAAGTGTATGGGGTCTCACCAGGCTTCAGGCTGGCAGACCTCAGCAAGGTCTGAGTGAAGGGCGGGGGGAGGGCTTTGATTTGTGGGTAAAAGGGGAGGGGAACCTGGAGGATAAGGACTTTGGGGGGACCTTTAACGGGGCCAGGGGAACCATTAAGCAGGGACCTCTCCCCAGCCTACCATCAGTCTGAACAGTGAGATCTATGGGGCTGGGCATGTGTCGTGGGTCTCAACCGGTACCAGCTAGAAGGACAAGGGCAGCAGGTAGATGGGAACACCATCACCTGGAGGTTCCCCTCCAAGCCATTCACCACCCAGACTTGGAAATATATCACTGTCCCTTCACTGTCACTGAGTCAAAATCCTGGAACTCCCTCCCTAACAGCACTGTGGATGTACCTACACCACATGGACTGCAGCAGTTCAAGAAGGTAGCTCACCACTACTTTCTCAAGGACACTTAGGGATTAGCAAGAAATGCTATCCTAGCCAGAGATGTCCACATCCTATAAATGAATTAAAAAAAAGTTTCTTCTTTAGCTTGATGCTCCAAGGTCACTTTTAAACTAGACTGAGTTTCTAACTTTTCTGACACATCTTTAGGAGAAACATTTATCTTAGCCACAGATTCACAAAAAAAAAATGAATCTTTCAAATCACTCAGCCTTCCCTGTAAAATCTTAGTTTCAGAGCCCTTAGTGGATTTTCTCAAAACCCCTGGAGGTGCCAATACCTTACACCCAATCAAGTCATTTCCTAATCAACTATTCACAACCTCAATAGATAAATATAGAACAACATCAACAGTAACAGCACCAGTGATTAAATCACATTTTAAATTAACACTATACAAGGGAGCAGGTAAATGACTTTCATCAATACCTTGCACCAATATCTTTGCATTCAGTGAACTATCTAGAGAGAAATGCAAGTAACTTGCCAACACCAGTGACTGTACTGCCCTGGTATCTCAAAGGATAACAAATTACTTGTCTGCCTTACCAGAAAAAGTTGAGATATCTTACCTTCAAACAGAAAACTTCCATAGCTTTCTGCAACCTGGTTCACTCTACCTGTAAACAAGGAGAAAGTACCTGCCTGTCATAAGCGTTACTTGCTAGGACTATGTTTTCTGGAGGGGCACTCTGTAACTGTACAAATAGTATAGTCTTCTTTCTCCACCTCCAACACTCAGCCTTCACATGTCCATTTTCATGACAAGAATATCATGTCAGTTACCTGGAACTAAACTTATCCTCTGGACTTTCTCTTTCACTAGCCTGAGGAGAACCTGCCTCTTCATCACTTGTCCTCACTAGAATCAGATTTATTTTCACTTTCAAACCTCTCATCTCTTCAATTTCTATGTGATTTTCCAACTGGGGCCTGATACTAAGATGTTTGTGAGTCAATTTGTAATCAGCTATTGCACTATTGCAGCATCCTTTGTTTTACAACCTTTACTTTCCTTCAGATGGGACTTCATTCCCAAAGAGACTCTATATTTAAATTATTCCACGAGAATCACTTCCCTAAGGTTCAAAGGTTCAACCACCATCAATATATGCCACTTATCAAACACCATTCCCTTCTCTCTAGCAAACTCCAAAAAGGTCTGACCCCATTTTCTTTACAAATTTCTAAATTCTGTCTGTAGGCTTCTGGTAACAATTCATTGATGTTGAGAACAGCAGTCTGTATTCTGTCATAGTCACCTGATTGTTCTTCTCTGAGCAGAGAAGTTAGAATCACAGAATCACAGGGCGGAATTGTTTAACCCACTATTTGCAATGGTGGCTTTTCACACCATATTGTCCCAATCCTGCCTCATTAATTATGCTTTCTGGGGAAATACGCCGTTTCCATGGTGGGCGGGCTCTCATTCACCTGCCATGCCATTACCTCGCCGTTTCTTCATGCCGGGCACCACATTTAAAGTGCAACCATGCACACACACCTCTCAGTGCTTCCAGTCCAGGACTGCTGCACAGAAGACATGGCCCTGAAAGGCAAGATGACTGCAAGTGTTTAATGACCTGTCCCTCGAGCACCTTTAGAAGACTGTGAAGGCCCACCGTGATGTCCTCTATCCCTGCTCTGGCCGCAGGAGGGGCAGCAACATCACTAATCCAGTATGGGAGGTGGCGGAAGTGGTGGGCAGCAACAAAGCCCTACAAAAGAGGACAGTTACCCGGGTCAAAAAAGGATGAATGATCTCCTCCGTTCCACCAGGGTAACGCACTCTTCTCATCACTCTCAACTCACACACTCACAAACCCATCACACATCCACAGGAATCTCACAGCTCAAGGGACAACACCATTAACTCTCACACACATCTTCACATCCCCATCAAGCTCATATCCTCTTGAGCTTGAATCTTTATCCCATCCATGGCTCTGGTCATCACACAAACATTCCATGCAGTGCTATGTGTCTTGCTCACACACTCTCCACCTGTTTTCATGCAGGAGAAGCTGACTCACAGCAGCAGGGAGAGGTCCCAGACCGGGGGTGAAGTGGCCCACACTAGGCCCCTCACGCAATTTGAGGAACGTTTCATTGCGCTGACTGATGAGGAAGTGGACTGTGCCTGCAGTGACAGTAAGGTTGGTGGTGAACACCCACCTGAGGATTCTGAACCACATCATCCCTCTGTCAATGTAACTGTGAGTGCTCCCTCTCCTGCTTTTGATTCTGCTGACATGCACTAATTAGGTCTACCTTGGTTCACAGGGACCTCGGCCAAGCAACTGACATCCTTAGCCAGCCATTCCCTCAGCTCCATCCAGGTCCCCACCTCTATCCAAGAGGACACCTCCTCCATTGAAGAGCTGGAAATAAGTAGCCTGAAAGACCCGTCACAGCGTTTACCCACACCCTCCTTCAGCGCAGTGACACACACCTCAGAGGAACCGAGATCTAGAGCAGGCTCAGGTTCACAATCTGATTGTCACCACATAAAACAGTGAGAGTTCAGGAGATAAAACAGCGAGAGTTCAGGGGTAAAGCAGCAAGAGTTCAGGAGATAAAATAGCGAGAGTTCGGGAGATAAAACAGCGTGAGTGGATAGACAGTCGGGAGATTGAAAACAGCACGAGTACAGAAACGTAAATTTCTAAATGAGCACAGGGAAGGTAAGAATTTATAGGCACAGGAGAGGGAGCTGATTTGTGAGTAAGGGCAAAGAATCTCTACTTTCTACTAATCTCCAGTTTATAGTTAATAGTACAAGAGTAAGGTTAAAATAAGGTAAAGTAAGTAAAAGTAGCTAAAGTTTAAGTAAAAAAGCAATTTAAAAGCTTATGGTTAAGGCATAGCAGCCCAGCTCAGCCAAGCAGAATGCCCGTCCTGTGGCTTGTGGGAAGTCGTGGACACTTCTCATGACGCAGACGAGCCCATGTGCAGGGAGTGTAACGGGTTGCTCAAGTTTGAGCCCCGCATTTCAGAGCTTGAGCAGTGGCTGGAGTCACTGAGATGCATCCTTGAGGCACATGGATAGCACATTCAGAGAGGTAGTCACACTGCAAGTTAGGGTCAAGCAGGCAGATAGGGAATGGGTGACCACCAGGCAGTCCAAGAGAAGCAGGCAGGTAGTGCATGAGAAACCAAAGGTCTCACTCACTAACTAGTTTTCCATTCTGGATATCAGTGAGGGCGATGGATCCTTGGAGGAGTGCAGCAAGAACCAAGCCCATGGTGTCACAGGTGGCCCAGCTGTATAGGAGGGGAGGAAGAGAGTGGAAGGGTAGTACTGATAGGGGATTCTTTAGTTAGGGGAGCAGACAGGTGTTTTCCCAGCCATCAACGTGACTCTAGGTTGGTTTGTTGCCTCCCTGGTGCTAGGGTCAAGGATGTCACAGAATGGCTGCAGGACATTCTTGAGGGGGAGGGTGAACAGCCAGAAGTTGCAGTCCATATTGGTACTAATGACATAGGTAGGAAGGGGGATGTGGTCCTGCAATCAGAATTTAGGGGGCTAGGTAGAAAATTAGCAAGCAGGGCCTCTAAAGTAGTAATATCCGGATCACTCCCAATGCCACGCGCAAGTGAATACAGAAATAGGAAGATAAGACAGATGGATGCATGGTTGGAAAGATGGTGCAGTAGGGAGGGCTTTAGATGCCTGGGACACTGAGATTGACTCTGGGGGAGATGGCACCTGTACAAGCCAGATGGGATGCACCTGAACAGAGCCAGGGCTGAGTACATCGCGGGTCGTTTTGCTAGTGCTGTTGAGGAAGGTTTAAATTAATTCAGCAGGGGTGTGGGAATCAAGGGAGAATATTAAACAGTAATACCAGGGTGCACAGAATGCTGGGAGAGGCAGATAGCACTAAAATAGAGAATAGTAACTTAATAGATGGAGTCAGTGTAAGGGAGCAAGCAATGAATGTGAATGCACAGAATATAGTTAATAAAATTGGGGAGTTACAGGCACAGATTGCCTTGTGGGATTATGATGTTGTGGCGATAATGGAGATCTGGCTTAAGGAAGGACAGATCAGAGAGGATGTGTCAGAGGATTCAAGGACAGGATCGATTTGGCTAGAGCTAAGGAATAAGAAGGGTGCAATTACATTGCTCGATGTAATGTATAGACCACCAGCTGGTGGGAAGGATATAGAGGAACAAATCTGCAAGGAAATTACAGAGAGGTGTAAACAGCATGGAGTAGTTATAATGGGGGACTTTAATTAACGGTATATAGACTGGGATAGTGGTATGTAAGGGGCAGTAAGGGACAAGCATTCCTAGATCAGGAGAATTTCCTACAGCAGTATGTGTCCAGTCCAACAAGAAAGGAGGCTCTAACAGTGTGGAGCTAGAGTTGGAGTTGAAAGCACACGTGTAGTTGCTGCTGAGTATATTGTAAATAAACTTAATGTTTCCACTCAAAAAGTGTCTGCAGATCAACTCTATCACTAATAATTCCACCCAGCAACAAACTGGCAATGAAGATAAAGCAAGATTGAACAGAAGAAACCAAGTTAGAAAGAAATTGGCACTGTACCTCACCCAGTGATTGTGCACGCTCCAGTAGAAATGAAGAAGTTAGCCTCTCTAAATGACATAATTTGGGAGAATTGATCCTTTTGAACCAGCCACAGATGATTGGTCTCATTTCATAGAACGCCTCATGTTCTTTTTTTCAAGTGAACAAGATTATAGGGGAAGAGAATATGCGAGCAATCCTCTTGAGTACTTGCGGGAACAAAAATTACAGTTTGATTCAAAGTTTGAAGGCACCCAATGCCCCAGGTTCAAAACATTTTGATGAATTAGTGGACCTCATGAAGGGTCACTTTCAATCCAAGCCCTCAGTCACGATTCAGAGGTTCAGGTTTAATTTGTGAAATAGGGCCCTGGGTGAGACATTTGCATGCTATGTGGCAAATTTGAAGCAATTAATGGAACATTGCGAGTTTGGTACAACCCTGAAGGGCATGCTCAGAAATTGTTTAGTGTGTGGTGTAAAGGAGGACACTGTTCAGAAAAGATTATTGTCCGAAGTGAATCTGGATTTCATGAAGGAGGTTCCCCCCAACCTCACCACCCTAACACCTTCGTTTCCCCTCTCCCAACCTTACCCCTCTACCTGCCAACGCCTCTTCCTCTCCCAGTCAAACCCAAACCTTCCTCTCCCACCCTCCCAAACACCAATGCCTCTTCCTCTCCCAAACACAGCTGTGCCTCCCTCTCCACCCCCTTGACCATCATCCGTTGTGAGCAGACCCTCAATGATGCTTTTCCACTTCTATGAGCTGCTTTTCAGCAGAGCCATGTCCATCAGAATCCAGCCAGCATGCCATGGGCATTCCTGCATTTCCTGTTGCTGTCAGGCTCCAGCATCTTCTGCTCCTCAGATGTCCACAATGTGAGCAAGGTTCTGACAGTAAGTCCCGACTTCCACACATCACACTTGTCAAGACGTGTTCTGAGCCGGTGTGTTTTCCTGCTGATGTGGGCGAACGATCCAGCATGGGAGATGATTCTGGTGGGCTGGGCTTATGACGATATGCAGATGTATTACAATGAGGGTCCCGATGTCCGATGGCAGAAAGTGCGGTCTGCCATTGACGGGCAGAGCGGACAATTGCAAACTAGTTTCACAACGTCGTGAAACAGATTATTGGCCTTCTCACCATATTGTCCACTCACTCCTCCGAACACACCCGACGCCAGCGGGCACGGAAAATTCTGTCCACAGCATCGTTACAGCGTAGAAAGAGGCCATGTCTGCATTAACTCTCTGAATAAGCAGTACACCTCATCCCATTCTCCCACCTTCTCCCCATAACCCTGCACAGTCTTCCTTATTGGATAAAAGTCTAATTTATTCATGAATGTCTCGATTGACCCTGTCTCCACCACACTCTCAGGCAGCACATTCCAGACCCTAAAAGGGTCATGGATGTGTGTAGCTCTCTTATGAAAAGCAGTAAATATTAGCTCAATTAATTTAAATCTGAGATCAACTAATTTCTAGTGCCAAGGTGTTGAAGGATATGGAGCTGAGATGACTTGATGGTATTAAGATACAAGTCAGTCATGATCTCACTGAATGGCAGAACAGACTCCAGGGGCTGGATGGCCTTCTCCTCTTACTATGTTCCTGCAACTCAGCAAAAGGAGCACAGTTCCGGGATTGAGCCTAGGATTCTCCTGCTCTGTGTCAGACTCAGCGACACACTGCTTGAAGAGAGGGAGAGACAGAATGACAAGGAGATTGGCATAACATTTTTAAAACATTTTAGGTCATTTAATTCAGTGTCAAAAACTGTGAGGTTTGCCCTGGTCCCAGTGTTCATAAATACTTCAGTGTATTTCATTGCGTGTCCAACACAGCGACGTCTTACCCGAGGTGTGAGCTTTTTATTGAAATGCATGTAACTCAGATCAAGACCACATGCTACACCATTCAACTACTCCACTTTGGTTGAATGTCATGCTTCTATATTCAGCTTTTTTTTTATTCATTCATTGGATGTGGGCATCACCGGCTAGGCCAGCATTTATTGCCCATCCCTAATTACCCTTGTTCAGAGGGCATTTAAGAGTCAACGTATTGCTGTGGGGTCTGGAGTCATATGTAGACCAGGCTGGGTAAGGATGGCAGATTTCCTTCCCTAAAGGACATTAGTGAACCAGATGGGATTTTACGATAATCAATAATGTTTTCATGGTCATCATTAGACTTTTAATTCTAGATGGCTGGGCACCTCTCCTCTGAGTCCAGATGCATCGTCATTTGAAGGGGATATTCTAAAGGAGAGTGTCCCCCTGCCGGGATAAGGGACCTCAGCGGCCTGTGTTTACACACTGGTCTCCAATCACCCTGTCTATTAGGGACTATCCCACCCCTATATTCCCAGCCCCAGCATGGTGCTATTGGCTTGATGCTTGGTAGAGGGCATTACCATTCCCATGTGCCACTCCAGCTCAAACCAATAGAACTGGAGTGACAGAACCACCAAGTTTCCTTTTGGTAGACCACATCCAAAAGAGGGGCACTAAGAGAAAATGGTGCCCAATAGGGAGTACTTTGGTGTTTCTATGACCCGCTTAATTGATAAGCACTCCTCCTTTCTCTGTTCCCTAGGCAACAGTTTTGAGCTCAGGTAGAGCACGGGATGTTCCTCTCCCTCTGCTATTTGGGGAGAGCTCCAAAACCCACTGCTGAGGCGTCACTTTGCAACACTAAGATTTGATTAACGTCTGGGACAATGACCACAGGATTATCACAGTGTTTGGCTCAGGTCCTGAAAGCAGCCTCTGTCCCAGGGTTCCACTCAATTCAGTTTGGTGTGTTTGCTTTAGTCAGATCGGTAAAATGATTCACTCCAGTATCCAAGTGCAGAATAAATCCCCAGTACTAACCAATGATACCTAATAATGATACCTTGCTTATTACTCCCTCTTTTAGGAGGACTGTAGCATAGTGGTAATGCAACTGGACTAGTAATCCACAGTCCTGAACCTATGCCCTGGAATCGCCAGTTAAATCCCACAATGGCAAGAGGTGGAATTTAAATTCTGAAATATAATTTAATGCTAGTCTCATTATTAATGATCATGAAACTAGCATTTTTTTTTTGTAAAAAAACCCATCTGGTTCAGTAATGTCCTTCAGGAGAGGAAATCTGCAATTCTTGCCTGGTCTGGCCTACATGAGACTCCAGGTCCATAGCAATGTATTTGACTCTTAGCTGCCCTCTGAAATGGTCTAGCAAATCACTCAGTTGCATGAAACTGCTGCAGAGAAAAGCACTGTGGCTGTTCTTACACCCTGGGTGCTGCCACTGTTCAAGAAGGTGGCTCACCACACCTTCTCAAAGGCAATTAGGGATGGGTAGTAAATGTTGGCCTTTTCAGCAACACTCGCATTTCAAGAACTAATGAAAAAAAGCCAGCGTCAGCTTTTTATAGCTTCCACTTTGTTTACCCAAGGCTTTTTCACCACCTCACCTACACTGTGCCCTTGGCATTTGGTGTCTGATAACTCCATGGGGCATTTTACTGGGTTTGCCGTATGGCCAAATACCCTCAGGATGTCTAATACAGCCATAAGCTTATGTAGTTGTAAGCCCAATCCATAATCTAGATGGCCACATCATGCAACAATGGTGCTGCTTCTGAGTATTAGGCCTTAATACTTGGCCCATGGTTCTTTGCATAGTAGAGACCTGATGTATTCCAAATGGCTCAACAATTTAGACAGCCCCAGAAGCAAGAAAGCTGTTTTTTCTTTCACAGGCTCTGTTAAAGGGATCTGCTAGGTTCCTCTGATTAAATCTAAGCTGGTAAGGTACTGGCTTTACCCAGTCTCTCAATCAACCCATCCAGTCGGTGATTGAGTAAGCATTACATTTGGATACCTCATTCAGTTTATGAAAGGCATTACAAGACAGTTTCAGAACTAAAACTACTCTATTCATTTTGTGTGAAATTCAGTAACAAATGGTTTCCATGTCCTCTTACAAAAACAAAAATAAAAATACCTGGAAAAACTCAGCAGGTCCGACAGCATCTGCGGAGAGGAACACAGTTACTGTTTCGAGTCTGTATGACTCTTCAACAGAACTAAGGAAAAATAGAAGCGAGGTGAAATATAAGCTGGTTTAAACTGTCCTCTTAGTTGGCTGACTAACCTCTCTCTGTTTAAATTCTGAGATTCAGTAATGTCACACCTTCATTGTCATCCAGGGTCACATCACCAGGTCTTCTTAAATCCTCCTGTCCTCCCCGGTTGAGATATGACTGGAAAACAACACCGACATCCTGAGCCTACCTAGACTGATCCTCTGTCAGTTCACTCAGAGGTGAACTGTTCTTTGAATCTTCGAATCTTCGTATCTCCAAGTGGCTCCTCCATCAGTGTGAAAGTATGTCGCACTCTCTATCTCTCTCGATTGGATGTTTGCATGGTAAAGCTGTTCAGACTTCCTTATCTAAGGTTGTCTGATCTTATAGTTCATCAGGTCCATCAAATCCAAAGCACGATAACAGTCTTGGTCTGAAAAGGTAACCAATTGGGAGAGTCCCTGAATCTGTCCTATCCTTTCTCGTAGACAATCTGGATCCACTCCATTCCTTCAGATCGGGGAATTAAACCCCAGGAATGCCTCCCCAATGTTATAGACCCAGGGATTTCGGATGCCACTCCAGTCTTTACTTCACAAGCACCTCTCTTCGCTTCAAGATTGTTTTACAATGCCTTTAGAGATCTGTATACCAAATTTACTGAACAACGCCCACCCAAATGAAGAAATTACTAGACAAAATTTCACATTTTGTAACTTTTACTTTACCACCAGCCAGAATCAACATAAACTAAACGTAAATTAACAGGCCAATCATGGTATGGATCCTGTTTCAGCCACACAATTCTTCAAAGCAGAATTCCAGTCCTTTTCCTTCATTAACTTAGCCGATTTTCCGCAGGTAGCAGCTTCTGTGTAAACAAGGTTCCACTTGTGCAATCTTCCCTGCATGGAACATTTCTTTCCTTTCTCTTCTTCCTCCTGTCTCTGTATACTTTCTCTTTGTGTGCCCCACAACCTCCGTATTTTAATTTCTTTCCTGTTGCAAGTGCTACCAGGTCAAGAGTCACCAGTCACATGGATTAGTACTTTTTATTATCAAAAACATGCAATTGATCCCTTTACAAGAGATACAAACCCTTAAAAATCCTTTTCATACATTTTTAAATCAGCTACATCTTCCCCAGAGATTTTAAAGTAATTACAAATTTTCCTTACTGTTACTACTTCCAGGTCAAAGTTTGTCAAACTTCAATGGGTTTCTTTGTGAACTCTTCTCCCCATGGCAACCAGATCACATCAGCTGGGGTGTTGACCTGGATTTTTTTGCTTTATTTTGTGTTAAAGATACATTTCAAAACACAACCATCTTATAAAATTCAGTATTCATGACACTTGACCTGGGTGGTGGATGAATAAAATAGTTCCCATGTGCACTATTTAGTCCGAGTTTCTCTACGTGATTAAGGTCTGAAGACTGTACTATACTTGAGGAAACCCAAAAGCACCCTCTGGGTCTGCAGAGGCCATTAAATCACATCCATTCACTGGCAGTGTTTACAGCAAGGGTAAGTGGTCTTCACATGGCTGACAAACTGGACTACACAATTCAGGTAAGTCCTCTAGCTCCTTCAGAGTCACTGAAGCTGAAGTGTGCTGTTATTTGGCTCTACTCAGCGTCACAATACATTTTCCCTGATTTGCTGTTTACTCTAGAATTTGTAGTTATTTGGGCCAGCACCATATTTTTTACTTAATTCTTCCCCACACTCCAGTGCACTCTTGTGCCCGCTCCCACCCCCCCCCCCACCCCCCACCACCACCAACCTCCCAGATTTTTATCAACCCAGGATGTAGTTCCATTCTTTGGACTTGAGGGTCATATGGTCAAGAGAACATTGGGGAATAGATCAGATTCTGCAGTGAGTTGATTCCTCAAGCACAATCAACTCTTGGGTTTTGGCCAAATATTCCTGGATCTACAGTTTCAGTTCTGGACTGGAAGAGGTCTTACAAAGAGGTCCTTTACCAGCAACATCATGATCCTGGCAGGGCAGTTGCTGTCAGGCTGATGTCACCACTTGGTCATATTTATCAAGTCAAACATTTCAGAGTGGGGTTGTTTTACCCTATTAGTTGGCCCAGGCATCCAACCTCTGTACCTGTATCATTAAGGTGAGTCTACCCCTGGCGAGGGTAAGTGTCTTCATCTGGAGGTGGGTGACTGTAACCTACAGCATCGGCTGAAAGTAGGAATCATTAGGATTAGGCAAGAAGATGGGTGCAACAATGCCAGCTGATTGGTCTTCTGGTTAACTCTCCCATTCAACATGTCCTTCAGAGCCCAAGAGGGAAGCCTCCATGTTGTCATCTGTGGTCATTCACATTGACTATTAATCTGGCTCAGAAATATTGGATGGGAGATTCTTGGGCTCCACCCTGCTCTGTCCTTGTTGCAATTCTACCATCTCTACCCAAATCTGCCCAGGATTCAGGAGTTCCTCTCTTGCTAGGCCTGTTGTGGGGCCCTATAGGCCTCTTGCAGATCTTATATAGTCTTCACCAATTCTCTAATCATTGGGTTTGGATTCTTTCTTTCTCTGTTATTGTTGCATTATGCACCCACTTCTGACACCAAGCATTACGGTGTCTTACCATCTCAACACCTCCTCTCTCCTACAAATTGTAGGCCTTGAACAATCCAAGATCCAAACACCATTTATTAAATGTTCATGCAGCAAGACAACCTTTCAGCTCTTTAATGCCCCTTATTACTTGTGAACCTCCCGGTTTATGTTCACCTAGCTGGGGAAAATCCCTCCCCACTCCAGATGTAATTAGCTTGCAAGGGGAGATTCTTAAAGGTACCAGACCCTTATGTGGGCATCAGTGCCCAAATCAGCCTGCAGTTGACATGCTAGTCCTTAATCACCCTGCTACACAATATATAAAGCAGTTCCAAGGACTTCACAGAGACCCAGACTATGACAGTGTTTCGAGGAATTATTGAGAGTGAATCAACATTCCAAATGTCACCAAGGACTGAAGACATTCAGGGGATCCCTAAACCGGGCCAGCATTAACATGTTCCATGAAAGTGAGTTAAATATATAAAGGACTGTACATATTCAGCAAGCCCCCCTGTCATTTTAGAGTGTTGCTAGATAGAGGTCTGTTATGCTAATTGCATGACAATTGGATATTAGTTGTATTTAAGTGGTGAGTATTAATTGGGGACTCGCATGTTCACATATAGGAGCAGAATACTGCTGACGTTGGAAATCTGAAAGAGAAACAGCAAATGCTGGAAACAGTCAGCAAGTCAGGCAGCATCTTTGGAGAGAGAAACAGAGTTAGTGGGTGGGATTTTCCAGCCCTGCCACTGGGATCATCCGGTCCCACCGAAAGTCATGAAGGGATTGGAAAATCTGTCCAATGTTTAAGGTCTGTGGCCTTTCATTAGAACTGGGAAAAGTTAGAAAAGACTTTGAGCAAGGGGTGGGTGACACAAAGACAAAAGGGAGGTCTGTGATAGGGTAGAAGACAGGATAGATTGAATAACAGATGAGTTAGTCTTACAGGGCCAAAGGGAATAATGATGAGGTAAGAAATGTAACAGTGTGCCTCTGACTGAAAGCAAAAAGTAAGAGGAAAACCAAAACAGGCAAAGGAAAGGAAACACAATGGGGCAGAGATTATAGTCTGAAATTGTTGATCTCAATGTTGAGTCTGGGTGGCTGTAAGGTGTCAAAGTGAAAGGTGAGGTGCTGTTCCTCAAGCTCATGTTCAGCTTCACTGTAAAAGTACTGAACAGTGCAATAAGGCCAAGGGCTGGTATTGGATTTTCAGTATTGTCCAAGGAGACATTTCCCAACAGCTTTCAGATTTTCAACTTGACTGCGTGGAGTTAAATTGGCATTGCAGATCTGACATCATTTAAGTATAGAGTACAATTAGTATCGGAGTAACACCATTAAATCTAGTGTAATTGCAGGGTAGTACAAGTACTGAATAACACAGTTCAGTCTAGTGTAATTGTAGGATAGCAATAATGAATTAAGTTCAACTGTGGTACTGAAATTCTTTGGAGTCATCACAAACCTTTCAGGATGAGGTTCACCACTTGTTATAGAGGAGTTGGGGCACTAGGAATGAGTGAAAGGCAGGGTCAGGATGATAACTATATCGGAGCTGCCTTCAGCTGCCCTCTATGAATAAAGACAGCATCAATACTGGCAGATTTCACTCTCCATTTGTAAAGAATTGTTTAATATTAGGTGCTTTTTCAAACTGTCCAATAACAATGTCAACAATTTTGCTTATTCTGAATATTGGACAAAAATACTATTTAATTAAATCTATTTGTTAAAAGACTGTAGCTAATGTTACTAATGATGTAACCTGACTGACTCCCTGGAGGATTGTTGTGTGGATAAATATAAAGTTCCCTTCCTGTGTCTCAGCCATGCACTAGTCAAAGACTTTCAGCTTGGACAGAATTCATCCACTGTCTCAGAAAATGGGGCAACTAACTATTCTGCTGATAAAAGAGATTTACTACCCGATTCTTAAAGTTGTTGGTGTTCCTGCTGAGTTGTGGTAATCTGCTTGTTGTTAATCAGTATTTACGCGTTACCTATTCTTCTAGCTTGTTTGATGAATTAATGTGCATCCTGGAAGACAATGCCCACAGTTGATAGTTGCTAGAACAAACTCCTGAGCTCCTTGTCCACACTTACCATGTTCCATTAATCCAATAACCTTACTGCTGTTACAATGAATTTTAAGGTGTGCATGCAAGAATTTTAGTGGATTTCTAGACCGTCTTGTCATCCGGTGCAAAGTTAGAAGCTGCAGCAATCTATTAAATGGTGTGGATAGGTTTCCCAGATAACGGCTCCAATATTAATAAAAACAAAAAAACTGCGGATGCTGGAAATCCAAAACAAAAACAGAATTACCTGGAAAAACTCAGCAGGTCTGGCAGCATCGGCGGAGAAGAAAAGAGTTGACGTTTCGAGTCCTCATGACCCTTCGACAGAACTTGAGTTCGAGTCCAGGAAAGAGCTGAAATATAAGCTGGTTTAAGGTGTGTGTGTGGGGGGCGGAGAGATAGAGAGACAGAGAGGTGGAGGGGGTTGGTGTGGTTGTAGCGACAAACAAGCAGTGATAGAAGCAGATCATCAAAAGATGTCAACAACAATAGTACAATAGAACACATAGGTGTTAAAGTTAAAGTTGGTGATATTATCTAAACGAATGTGCTAATTAAGAATGGATGGTAGGGCACTCAAGGTATAGCTCTAGTGGGTTTTTTTTTTAAATTTTTTTATATAATGGAAATAGGTGGGAAAAGGAAAATCTTTATAATTTATTGGGAAAAAAAAGAAGGGGGAAACAGAAAGGGGGTGGGGATGGGGGAGGGGACTCACGACCTAAAGTTGTTGAATTCAATATTCAGTCCGGAAGGCTGTAAAGTCCCTAGTCGGAAGATGAGGTGTTGTTCCTCCAGTTTGCGTTGGGCTTCACTGGAACAATGCAGCAAGCCAAGGACAGACATGTGGGCAAGAGAGCAGGGTGGAGTGTTAAAATGGCAAGCGACAGGGAGGTTTGGGTCATTCTTGCGGACAGACCGCAGGTGTTCTGCAAAGCGGTCGCCCAGTTTACGTTTGGTCTCTCCAATGTAGAGGAGACCACATTGGGAGCAACGAATGCAGTAGACTAAGTTGGGGGAAATGCAAGTGAAATGCTGCTTCACTTGAAAGGAGTGTTTGGGTCCTTGGACGGTGAGGAGAGAGGAAGTGAAGGGGCAGGTGTTGCATCTTTTGCGTGGGCAAGGGGTTGTGCCATAGGAGGGGGTTGAGGAGTAGGGGGTGATGGAGGAGTGGACCAGGGTGTCCCGGAGGGAGCGATCCCTACGGAATGCCGATAAGGGGGGTGAAGGGAAGATGTGTTTGGTAGTGGCATCATGCTGGAGTTAGCGGAAATGGCGGAGGATGATCCTTTGAATGCGGAGGCTGGTGGGGTGATAAGTGAGGACAAGGGGGACCCTATCATGTTTCTGGGAGGGAGGAGAAGGAGTGAGGGCGGATGCGTGGGAGATGGGCCGGACACGGTTGAGGGCCCTGTCAACGACCGTGGGTGGAAAACCTCGGTTAAGGAAGAAGGAGGACATGTCAGAGGAACTGTTTTTGAATGTAGCATCATCGGAACAGATGCGACGGAGGCGAAGGAACTGAGAGAATGGGATGGAGTCCTTACAGGAAGTGGGGTGTGAGGAGCTGTAGTCGAGATAGCTGTGTGTGTCGGTGGGTTTGTAATGGATATTGGTGGACAGTCTATCACCAGAGATTGAGACAGAGAGGTCAAGGAAGGGAAGGGAAGTGTCAGAGCTGGACCACGTGAAAATGATGGAGGGGTGGAGATTGGAAGCAAAATTAATAAATTTTTCCAAGTCCTGACGAGAGCATGAAGCAGCACCGAAATAATCATCGATGTACCGGAGAAAGAGTTGTGGAAGGGGGCCGGAGTAGGACTGCAACAAGGAATGTTCCACATACCCCATAAAGAGACAGGCATAGCTGGGGCCCATGCGGGTACCCATAGCCACACCTTTTATTTGGAGGAAGTGAGAGGAGTTGAAGGAGAAATTGTTCAGCGTGAGAACAAGTTCAGCCAGACGGAGGAGAGTAGTGGTGGATGGGGATTGTTCGGGCCTCTGTTCGAGGAAGAAGCTAAGGGCCCTCAGACCATCCTGGTGGGGGATGGAGGTGTAGAGGGATTGGACGTCCATGGTGAAGAGGAAGCGGTAGGGGCCAGGGAACTGGAAATTGTTGATGTGACGTAAGGTGTCAGAGGAATCACGGATGTAGGTGGGAAGGGACTGGACAAGGGGAGAGAGAAGGGAGTCAAGATAACGAGAAATGAGTTCTGTGGGGCAGGAGCAAGCTGAGACGATCGGTCTACCGGGGCAGTTCTGTTTGTGGATTTTGGATAGGAGATAGAAGCGGGCCGTCCGAGGTTGGGCAACTATCAGGTTGGAAGCTGTGGGAGGGAGATCCCCAGAGGAGATGAGGTCAGTGACAGTCCTGGAAACAATGGCTTGATGTTCAGTGGTGGGGTCATGGTCCAGGGAGAGGTAGGAGGAAGTGTCTGCGAGTTGACGCTCAGCCTCCGCGTGGTAGAGGTCAGTGCGCCAGACAACAACAGCACCACCCTTGTCAGCGGGTTTGATGACAATGTCAGGGTTGGACCTGAGAGAATGGAGTGCAGTAAGTTCAGAGAGAGACAGGTTAGAATGGGTGAGAGGAGCAGAGAAATTGAGACGACTAATGTCGTGCCGACAGTTCTCAATGAAAAGATCGAGAGAAGGTAAGAATCCAGAGGGAGGGGTCCAGGTGGAGGGAGAATATTGAAGATGGGTAAAAGGATCCGTTGAACTGGGAGAGGACTCCTGCCCAAAGAAGTGAGCCCGGAGACGAAGACGGCGGAAGAAGAGTTCAGTATCATGCCGAGCCCGAAATTCATTGAGGTGAGGGCGTAAGGGTATGAAACTAAGTCCTTTGCTGAGCACTGAACGTTCAGCATCGGAGAGGGGAAGGTCAGGGGGTATAGTGAATACACGGCTGGGGTTGGGATTGGAAGATGGGGTGGGGATGGAGGGACAGGCAGGGGTGGAGGGTCCTAGATGGGTGTTGGTGCCGATGAGTTGTTGGAGCTGGCGTTCCTTAGCACTTGAGAGAAAGAGAAAAAGTTTCTTGTTGAGGCGTCGGATGAGCCGAAGGATAAAATGAAACTGGGGGCACGCGCAGCTTTGAAAAAGGGTACGGCGGTGCTGCTGGAGGGAGAGGTCGAGTGTGTTCATATGGCGGCGCATGGCACTGAGAGTGGATTTCAGAATGTGACGGGAACAGCAGTCCGAGAAACGTTTTATGTCCCGGAGATACCTGTAATCCTGGGTGGGTTCGAAACATGAGGGGTGGAATTTCAGTTGAAATCCATGTGGGGTAAGTCGGAGACGGAGACAGTCACTGAGAAAGGAGATATGGCTGTGAAAGCGGGTTTTAGTAAACACCTTGTCAAACACTAGGAGAGAAATGGAAAGCAATGAAGGTGAACAAGGCAACAGAGAAATCCGGAAATCTTGTCGCAGAGAGGAACAGAACTTCTTCAAGGAGGTAGGCATTTCTTGAAGAGCAGTGGCAGTCAATTAAACACAGAGATAAAAACAAAAAAACTGCGGATGCTGGAAATCCAAAACAAAAACAGAATTACCTGGAAAAACTCAGCAGGTCTGGCAGCATCGGCGGAGAAGAATTAATCCTATCTCATGTTGATAATCACACATAATAGATTAAAATGCACTCAACCAGAATTTCCATACATATTTAAATTAGATAATGGTACTTATGTTCTCTCTTCTCTCTTTCTAACAGCAAACATAATGACAATTGTGATATTCTCTTGAGGGAACCGTGGCCTTTCGAAATGTATCTATGTCTACGTGGTAGCCATGGCAACAGCAGCTTTACTGGTCATGATCATCAATATAATGGTGTATTATATTTTCAGTTATCATTTTCCACATTCATTCCTATCTCACACTCCCATATGTAAGTTTATCCTATACATGAGGACTGCAACCTTTGATTTGTCTGTTTGGTTCACCGTCTCCTTCACATTTGACAGTTTTAAAACTATCTGCTGCCAGAAGTTTAAAACAAAATACTGTACCGAGAGAACTGCAGCTCTGATTACAACAATGTTCTCTATCCTGATCATTATAAAGAACATTCCCATTTTGTTTGCATATGAACCTGCATATGAACAGGTAATTAACAAATTGTGGTGGGGCTGCCGGGCAAGTCTGGTATTTTTTTCCTCACATTTTGGTGCAGTGTGCACCTGGTTTCACAGCATCTGGCGTGTTTGGCTCCCATTTGCTTTATTTGTCTTGTTTAATTCCTTGACAGTCAGACATATTTTAGTAGCCAGTCGAGCCCAAAGGAGACTCCAAGGTCACAGCAGTGAGAATCAGAGTGATTCAGAGGTGGAGAACCGAAGGAAATCCATCATTTTACTCTTCGCTATCTCGGGCAGTTTTATACAGTTGTGGCTGACAGCCAATGTGAGCTTTGTAACAACAAGACTGACAAACACAACTTACTATCGAGGCGACCGCACAAACCCTGCATATATTGCCACTGAAATCGGAGCTATGCTGCAGCATTTAAGTTCCTGTCCAAACACATGTATTTATGCAGCTACCCAGAGGAAATTCAGGGAAGAGCTGAAGAAGGTGCTGAAATCTCCCTGGACACTGACTGAAAGATTGGTTAAAAATGGAATAAAACAGATCTAGAGCTTACTTTGGACATTAAAATTATGTTTCAGCTCCCATTTTAGTTTAGATTTTGGTTCTCTCCTCATGGTCAGCTAGAGCTGTGTCTTATATTTGTTTCCTTAGTAGCTTTTATTCCCCTCATTGTCTACAGCCATCTCCAGTTCATTGGCCAAGTGACTTCTGCCAAATAAAAACATTCCCTCTCGATTATGAGAAGTGTGAACAATGAAGTGAACTTTAGCAGTGGACTAGAGGATTTATCTATGGTTTATTAGGTTGGGCCATTACTCCTTGGGGTTTAGAAGAATGAGAGGTGATGTTTTTGAAATATGTTGGATTCTTAGTGGGCTTGACAGGGTAAATGCTGAAGAGGATGTTTCCTCCAATGGGGGAATCTAGAACTAGGGGGCAAAGTTTACAAATATGGGGCCTCCATTTAAGACAGAGATGAGGAGACACTTCTTCTCTCAGAGGGCTGTTAGGCTTTGGAATTCTCTTCCACAGTGTCACAAAGCTATTAATGTATATAATATTTTGGGAAATATTTTTCTTTTAAGATAGAGTCTTAGTCTGTGGGTGTGTCTTAATTGGATTAAAGCCAGCACCCAGTCTGGGTGCTTTGATGTGTCCTAGTTTTGATGTTTGCAATTTTGAATAGAGCATTCAAGAAGTGGGGTGAAAACTGACACCGATCTAGCAGCTAACAAGCTATATGTTTATATTACTAATAAAATTGGCACTATGAAAGGGTTTTCATTGTTAAAAGGTGGAGTTCAAAGAGGATGGTGATGCAATGAAAATTTGCATTCAATCATTGGTGGTAGGTATAAATTTAGCAGTTTTCGGGTGTGCAGTGCAGAGGCAATGTGAGATCAAAAGGCAGCTGTAAGCCATGAACTGCCTCCACAGGAACCAAAGTGAAAAGAACCTAATTTTGAATTTGTAAGGTAAAAATGCTTTGTCTGGTGTTTGGTTAAGTGTATCGGTTGCTGTTGCCTTAGTGGAGATTAGTTTGGTAATTTGTTAAAAGTTATGACAGTAGTAATTTGAAGCCGTGTGTATTTTTATTTTAACCTGTGTAAATTAATAAAATGTTTCATTTAGTTTAATGTAAAACTTCGAGAACTGTTGGTCTGATTCCTGAATTTAGAGCCGCATCTCAAACATAACACTTCAAATTATAACATGACATTTGTTTAAAGTTTTGCTCTGGGATTTTTAAATAACTCTGCTTTACCAACTGCATCAGTCATAACAATTGGGGTTCTTGCCGGGATAAATTATATTTCTAATTCCTTAATTGGTTCAGAATTGGTGAATCTTAAACTTATGAGTCTGAGAGGCACTCTGAATTCAGGAGTTGGTGAGGTATTTTTAGAAGTGGTGAGACTGCAAAGATGGCTTTGGCGATTGCTACAACTTGTCTGGGAGTAGAAGAGATAATTCTGATTGGATTGGAGAAAATAACCAGAATTATGCCAACAGAGTTGGCAGATAAGTTAAAATTGGGGTTACCTGCTGGAGCTAGGAAATCATATATAGTTAAAAGTATAGCACTGCATCTACAGTTGGAAGTGAAACCTGACACTAGTGAGTCACAGCTAGAGGTAGTGAGATTTCAGTTGCAAATGAAAAAAACTTGAATTAGCGGCAAAGGACAGAGAAATGGCTTTTAAAGGGGAAGTAGTAATTGTGAAGATGGAGAAGGAAGAAAGAGAAAGTGACAGAGAGGGAATTCCAACTGCAAAAGTTGGTGGTTAGAAAAGAGATGTCAATGGGGGAGGAAGGATTTATCTCTAGAGTAGAACCCAATGGGGATATGTTTAAGTTTGTACAAGCTCTTCCAAGGTTTCAGGAAAAAGATATTGAAGCATTCTTTATTGCATTTGAAGAGCTAGTTAAACAGATGAAATGGCCACAGGAAAATTGGAATTTTATTATTACAGTCTAAGTTGTTAGGTAAGGCACATGAGGTATATGCTTCTCTTTCAGAAGAAATGTCAGTGAAATATGTTGTGGTGAGAAAAGCTATTTTGCATGTAAATGAGTAGGTTCCTGAAGCATACAGGCAGAACTTTAGGAATATGAGAAAACAGCCTGGGCAAACAAAATTGAGTTTGAAAGAGCAAAATAAAGTAATTTTGACTGGTAGATAAGGGCAATATAAATAGAGACAACCTATGCAGCTCTTAGGGAAGTCATTCTTTTGGAAGAATTTAAAGATTTAATCCCTTCTGTAGTGAGAACTCATGCAGAGGGACAGAGGGTTGATTCTGTAAGACAAGCAGCAGAGATATCTGGTGATTATAAGTTAGTTCATAGAGCAAAACCTTTTTTCCATCACCCTTTCAAATTAGAAAAGGATAAAAAGTGGGGAGGTGAAAGGAAGGTAAGTAGTCAGGGAAGAGAAGGAGTAGCTGCAATTTCCCGGGAAGTTTTTTTTTCTCAGAATAAAAAGGTGGAGAAGGTAGAAGTGACATTTGAAAATTGAGTTGTTTTCATTGTAATAAAGTGGGGCACATGAAGTCAGTGTGTTGGAGATTGCAGGACAAATCTGTAGGAACTATCGGAGTACAGAAAAGCTCTGGAAATAAAAGTACTGTGGGTTCTGAGGTTCAGGCACAGGAGAAACCAATGGTTTGTAAACAGGTGAAACAGGGAGAATCAGTGAAAGGTAATGAAGTGGGAATGTGTTTACAGTTCACTCAAGAGAATTCTGAGGAGCAGGTTGCAGAAATGTTTAAGTGCTTTGTATGTGAAGGGAAAGTCTTTCCATGTGTACAGGGTGGAGTAGGAAAATATGTTAACATTTTAAGAGACACAATGTTGTGGGATAGTGATATTTGGTTTTTAAAGGGAGTATTTCAGGAGAAGGTAATAATAAGTGGGGTTCATGGAGATGCTAAATCTATTCCATTGTGGAAGGTAAATTTAAAGAGCAAACGGAAGACAGGTGAAGTTATAGTTGGAGTGGTGGAAAAATTGCCCATTGCAGGGGTTCAATTTAAACTGAGTAATGATATAGCTGGATTGCAAATGTGGGTGATGCCTATGGTAGTTGAGCAGTATGTAGAAGTGTTTTCAACTGAAGTGCTCCAGAAGGAACATCCTGGATTGTTTGCTGATTGTGATATAATGAGATCAAAAGCCCATAGGGAAGAACAAGATAAACAAGATAAGCAGACAGTTCTAAGGCAAGAAAAAGGTGTCAAAATCCAATTAGCTGGCACTGTATTTGATAACATTGTTCAGGAGGAAGGAATGTAGGTCAGTTCAGTTGAAGTGTTTAACTCAAGGTTAGTGGAGTTACAGGAAAATGATTTGCAATTAAAACAAGTATATCAGAAAGATTATTCAGAAACCGAAGCAAAATGTATTCCAGTATGTTATTATCATTGAGGGACTATTTTAATGAGAAAGTGGTGGTCGGAACGTGTCTCAACAAATGAAAGCTGGAGGGAGGTGCATCAAATTGTTATCCCATTAGGGTATAGAAACAAGTTTCTGAGGATTGTTAATGAAATTCCAATGAGTGGACATTTAGGACTCAGGAAAACAGAAAAATATACAGAGGTTTTTTATTTGCTCAGGATTGCATAGGGATATAGTCAACTTCTGTGGAATCTGTCATATGTCAGGTAACAGGAAAACCACAAGCAGTGATTAAGCTGGTAGCTTTAATTCCAATATCAGCATTTGAAGAATCTTTTACCAGGGTCACGATTGATTGTGTAGGACCCCTCCCTAAGACTAAAAGTGGAAATCAGCACTTACTAACAAAAATAGATGTGACTACCAGGTTTCCTGAAGTGATACCTTTAAGAAATATTATAACTGAGAAGAATGTAGAGGAGTTAAGTTACATTTTTCATACAATATGGTTTACCTAAAGAAATACAATCAGATCAAATTTTATGTCACAGCTGTTTAAGGAAGTAATGAACAGTTTGGGGATAAAAGATTTTAAGTCAATAGCTTATCATTTGGAGTCACAAGGAGCTTTGGAAAGATGGCATCAAACTTTAAAAATTATGATAAGAGCATACTGTCTGAATTATGCCCAGGATTGGGATACGGGAACTCCATTTCTGTTATTTGCTATTAGAGATGCTCCTAAGGAATCAGTTGGCTTTAGCCCTTTCGAACACGACTATGGCCATAAGGTAAGGGGACCACTGAAATTGATTCATGAGAAATTGGTGGGTCAAAATTCAGAAACTACTCTCCTGGATTACATATCAAATTGCAGGGAAAGATTGAACAGCATGTGAGTTGGCTAGGGAACATTTAAAGATATCACAGCAAGTGATGAAAGTGAAAGCAGATAAGAAGGCTAAAATTCACAGCTATGTTTCTGGAAAGTATTAGTTTCGTTACCAGTTCTAGGTGATTCATTAAATGCAAGATTTAGTGGGCCTTACAGGATTGAAAAGAAATTGTGTGAAGTAAATTATTTAAGAAATACTCCAGACGGAAGAAAGAAGCAGAGGGTGTGTCATGTAAATATGCTTAAAAAGTACTTTGACAGGGAAGAGGACCATAGAGAGGAATTAGTGGCGATGGATCATCAGAAAGAGGCAGAAGTGCAGAATTCTGAAATTGATTTTCCTCTAATCAAATTGAATAATGAGTGGGTACTTGAAAATTTAAATGCAATATTGAGTTGCCTTCCAAGCAAGTGCCAAAGTGATTTGAAAAAACTATTGCAGTCACACAAACCTATTTGTGGAGATAAGTTGGGAAAGACACATTTAGCTTTACATGATGTGTGTATAGGAATATCATCGTCAATAAGGCAACAACCTTATAGATTAAATCCAGCAAAGTTATCACAAGTACAAAAAGAAATTGATTTCATGCTTCAAAATGATATAATTGAGTCTAGTTGTAGTAACTGGAGTTTGCCTATTGTACTGGTACTGAAACTGGATGGAACACAAAGACTGTGTATGGACTATCGAAAGGTGAATGCGGTCACAAAAGTGGATTCATGTCCCATACCACTGTTGGAGGATTGCATTGAGAAATTGGGACAATTGAAATTTATCACAAAGATTGACTTGCTAAAAGGACCGTGCCGTTTTTGGAGAGAGAAATGGAGATATCAGCTTTCATAACACCAAGTGGACTGTTTCAGGTTAAAGTCATGCCATTTGAAATGAAGAATGCACCTGCAACATTTCAAAGTCTGACAAACAAAGTAATTGTGGTCTAAGCAATTGTGTGGTTTCTATTGATGATCTAATTGTTTTCTGTCAGACATGGGAGGAGTATTTACAGCATCTGGAAGAATTATTTGATCGACTACAAGGAGCTAATTTGGTGAAGAATTTGGCTAAAAGTGACTTTGCAAAAGCGTAAGTTACGTATCTAGGCCATACCATTGGGCATGGTGAGGTGGCTCAGAGAGATGTGAAAGTCAAGGTTATTATGGATTTCCCAGTGCCTACAACAAAATGAGAAGTTTTGAGATTTCTGGGCATGAGTGGGTTTTACCAGAAATTTGTACCAAATTTTAGCCAAGTGGATGCTTCACTGACTGAACTATTAAAAAAGAACAAGAAGTTTCAATGGACACTGGAGTGTCAGAAGTTATTCAATAGTTTGCAAACTGTATTAACTACGACACCAGTGTTGGTAGTACCCAATTATGCCAAGCAATTCAAGTTGGCCATTGACACAAGCAATATAGGCATTGGGGCTGTACTGTTGCAATAAGATGACGCTGGAATTGAAAAACCGATAGGGTATTCTTCACAGTAGCTGAACATACAACAATCGAAAAAGAGACTTTGAGTTTGGTGTTAGCATTGCAGCATTTTGAAATTTATGTTGTAAACAATTCATCAGAAACAGTTGTTTATGCAGATCATAAACCTTTGAGGTTTAGGACAAATTTTGTGACAAAAGTGCAAGGCTTTTTAGATGGAGTCTATCACTGCAACCATTTAATCAATGGATTATACATATCGCTGGAAGAGAAAACCTGTTTGCAGATGCGTTATCAAGAGTTTGAAGCTTAAAGGAAAATGGGGCATTTTGTAAAAAAAACCTGGACACTGAACTGGAGTGATTTCTGTTGATACCAAGGACTTGTGTATATATACATTGTTATATTAATACATGCACCTGGTAATGTAATAGTGCAATAAGTATAGGAGATAGTGTGAGATGGGTTATTAAAATGAAACCGTCATTTAGAATTATGGCAGTACATTTTTCTATAAGCGGGGCTGATGTCATGAAGCTATTAATGTATATAATATTTTGGAAAATACTTTCCTTTTAAAATAAAGGTTTAGTCTGTGGGTGTGTCTTAATTGGATTAAAGCCAGCTAGTCTGGGTGCTTTGGTATGTACTCATTTTGATATGTAAGAAAGATAGCGTGTGGTTGCATTTTTTGAAGAGAGCATTCAAGAAGTGGGGTGAGACCTATGTAGCAACTACCAAGCAATATGTAACTACCAAAAGGCTGGTGGTACAATGAGAATTTGTATTCAATCAGTGGTGGTAGGTATAACTTTAGCAGTTTTCGAGTGTGCAGTGCAGAGGCAACGTGAGATCAAAAGGCAGCTGTAAGCCTCCAACATTTTGAATTCGTAAGGTAAAAATGCTTTGTCTGGTGTCTGGTTAAGTGTATGGGTTGCTGTTGCCTTAATGGAGATTAGTTTGGGAATTTCTTAAAAGTTATGACAATAATAATTAGACGCTGTGTGTATTTTTATTTTAACCTGTGTAAATTAATAAAATGTTTCATTTAGTTTAATGTAAAACCTTGAGAACTGTTGGTCTGATTCCTGAATTTAGAGTTGCATCTCAAACATAACAATTTTTGTTTCAGATTTCCAGCATTCACTGTATTTTGCTTTTATATTAAAAGTGCAGCTGCACAAACACCTCTCATTGCTTAATACCCAGGACTGCTGCACAGAAGACATGGCCCTGAATGGCAAGAAAACTGCAGCCTCCTGATTCAGTGACATGTCCCTGGAACACATTTAGAACGACGTGGAGGCCCGCTGTGATGTTCTCCACCCTCACTCTAGGTGAAGGCCTGGAAGCAAGGTCACTAATCCTGTATGGGAGGTGATGGCAGTGGTGGTCAGCACCAAAGCCCTGCGAAAGAGGACAGCCAACAAAAGGGGATGAATGATCACCTCTGTTTGCCAGGGTTAGTCACTCTTCTCATCACTCTCAATTCTCACGCTCATAAACCCTTCACACATCCACAGGGATCTCACATCTCAAGGGGCAACACCACTAACTCACACACACCCTCATGTCTCCATCAGGCTCATACCCTCTCGAGCTCATATCCTTATCCTGTCCATGGCTCTGCTCACCAAACAAACATTCCATGTAGTGCCATTTGTCCTACCCACACTCTGTCCGTTTTCATGTAGGAAAAGCTGGCTCACATCAGTAGGGAAAGGTTCCACATTAGGCCCCTCACTCACTTTGAAGAGCATTTCATCGCACTGACTGGTGAGGACATGGACCCTGTCTGCGGCAACAGGGAGATCGGTGGCGAACACCCTTGTGAGGATCCTGCACCACATCATCCCTCTCTCAACACAACTGTGAGAGCTTTCACTCCTGCTTTTTACTCTGTTGCCATGCACAATTCATATCTACTTTAGTTCACAGGGAGTTCTGCCAAGCGGCCGACACCCTCAGCCAGCTAGTCCCTCAGCTCCATCCCAGGTCCTCAACCTCCAGCGAAGAGGACATCTCATCCATTGAAGAGCTGGAAATAAGCAGCCTGGAAGACCCATCACAGCGCTTACCAACACCCTCCACCAGCGCAGACACACACCTCAGTGAGACATAGATCTAGAGCAGGCTTGGGCTCACAATCTGGTTGTCACCACAAGGACACATGTCCGCAGGAGGAGGAAACAAGTTCAGCCAAATTCTCTGGCACTTGGAAGACTGCTGGGGAAGAGGCATCTGTGAGGTCCAAGTCAGATGATGAGCCTCAGGGTTTGGCCCTTCCAACTCATGGAGAGTCAGCAGAAGGCCGGGGAACATCACACAGAGCTGTTGGAAGCCCTCAACAGAGTGGCACACAAGTCGTAGGAATGCATCCGCTTGCTTTCTGATGATGTTGTGCCCACATGTTTTCCCATGGACTTCTCCATGGGAAGAATGGCGGATACCGTGGAGGCCCTGGTCCAGCAGAATGTGTAGATGCATACAGTGGCAACGCGAGAGGGAAACAGGGCACTTTGATGTCCCTCCAGATGCTCCTACACCTCAAGGGGTCAGGCATGGGGTTTGCTTTCAGTTGTCCATCTGAGATGACCTGCATCTCCGCCCACCCACTGATCACACTCCCATATAGCACCTGTACCGTCCAACTCGAGGCTCCACTTACTTTCGATTTTGCAAAATGGCACTTGTAAAGTGTGTCTTTAGCTCCCCCATCCTTTCCACCCCCCCCCGCCACCCATGTCCTTTCTCCCATCACTGTTGACCCCCGGCACCACCTTCCACCTCCCCACTGTCGCCTACCAGCCACAACCCTTTTCTTTCCAGGATGTCCAGGTGAATGTGCACGTTCCCTGCCTTCCTGAGAATCCCACCCCCCATCCATATTGACATTCCCGACCTCCTACTTCCCACCCCCAGGGACTGTATCTGCCTCCGAGTCCCTACCAGCCACCCTCACCATTCCTTCTACCATTACCGTCTCACCCTCACCTTCCCACCCTCTCGCCTTACTCTATCCTCCCTGATTCTCACCATTCACTCCTACCACACACACCCTAATTCTGCTCCCCACGAGACAGTCATCTATTCTAGGTACCCCTCCCTTGCAAATTCAAGTGGACATCCCGGCACTTACTCCTTCCTCCCCCTAGACTCCTTCCTCATTGCGAACTCTTTTCTCCCCACGAACTCCTTCCTTTCCCTGGACTCCTTCCACCTGCAAATTCTTTCCCCCCACAGACTCCTTCCTCCCCCTGAAGTCTTGCCCCTCCAAACACCTTCTTCTCCCCAAAGTCCTCCCCACTCCGAGCTCCTTCCCTTACATTTTCCTCCACCCTTAACCTACATCTCCAGTTGCCGCATTCTCCTCCGAAACACAATCTTCCCCCATACACCCGCCCCATCTCCCAACTTCAAACTTTGACATCTTCGTTCTCCCCTCCCATCCTCACCCCCCTGACACCTTCCTTTCTCCTCCCAAGCTCACTGCCCCCAGGATGCATTACTCTCCCAGTCAAACCTAGACATTCCTCTCCCACTGCTCCCCGCCCCTCCAGGCTACACCTTCCTCTCCCACTCATAGCTGGACCTTCCTCTCCAACCCTTTGATGATAATCCATAGCAGCCCATCGCCAAGACACTGATGTCCTGAAGCAGACCCTCAATGGTGACTTTCCATGCTTTGTGGCAGAGCCATGTCCATGAAAATCCACCCATCATGCGATGCACATTCCTCCAGGGTCTGGTAGCTGTAGGGCTCCAGCATCTTCTGCTCCTCGGATGTCCACGATATGTAACAGTAATCAAAACATGTTCTGCACCAGCATGTTCTCCTGCCAATGTGGGTGGTAAATTTAATGTGCAGGAGGGATGATTCCAGCGAGCAGGGCTTATAATGATATACAGATATATTAAAATTAAATTCCCGACGTCTGGCGGTGGGAAATGCAGCCATTCATTGACGGGCGGAGCGTACGAATTCAAACTGGTCACAAGATGTCGCAAAACAGATTTTTGGCCTTCCTGCCATATTGTCCACTCACACCCACCATGATAACCGACGGCAACAGGCACGGAGATTTCCGCCAATGGTCTTATCAAATAGTGGAGTAGGCTTGATGGGTTGAATGGCCTACTCCTGCTCCTATTTCTTATGATCGTATGTTCTGACAGTGCAGGATTTTAATTCAATTCCATTGCAAATCAACAGGGAAAGTTACCAGTTTTAGTGAAATATTCGATTTTTTAAAACTCCTGGGGTAGAATTTTGTCCTTGGTGGGCAGGCTCGGTGGGGGTGGGCGGGGGCAGTGAGGAAACTGACCGCTGCCTGCGATCGACACTACACCGTGATTTCATGCAGGTGAGCAAATTAAGGCCCGCCCAGCGTGAAATGCAAGCAGCAGCGCTGACTACTGCCTCAGGGAGATTAAGAGATTTTTTTTAAAAAATTAAAGATAAAAATGTAATGAAACATCCCCTCAAGTGACTCTGTCAAGTGAGCAGGGGCATGTTTTAAATGCTGCTTTCTGTCTCTGGGTTCTCCACTTTCCCGCTCTTTCAGATGCTGCTGTCTGTCTCTGGGTCCTCTTATCTCCTGTTTGCAAAACAATGGAAAATCCTTTAATACTCTATAACCGTCAATAAAACTGTGAACTTGCAAAATGACATAATAATAGCCTTTAGGCAAATGTCAATAAATACTGCTGGAACAGATGCTACATCAACTGGGCTGTCAATCAAAGCAATCAAGTCAAAGATTTTTTTTTAACCTAATCACTGCAGCCAGTTTTCCTTCTAGACTTCAAAGAAATGTTTTAAAAACACTTCAGATCATGATAGCTAAACAGTTCTTTTCTGCCCTTCAAGAGCATTTACGTCTACTGCATGAATTTTTCACCCATACGCTACAGGTTAAAGTCCTTGCAATAGTCAAAATGGGCTCTGTTTAAACTCAGGACTATTGGCATAAATGGAATCTGTTGGAAATGGGAGCGAAACTTCTGCATCCGGGTCATTCCTACCATTTTCAAAGATCCACAAAGTCTTTCTGACACCCCGAAAATCCACGCCTTTGCCTCTATTTATAAAGTTCAGAATCTAATATGCTTTGTTAACCACTTTGTGAGCCTGTCCTGACACCAAAGATTTGTGCACAAACATCACCAGATTTCTCTTTTCTTTCTCCTTCTTTAAAATTTCACCATTTAGCCTGTATTGTCTTTCCTCAGTTTTCCCACTAAAAATGTGCATCAGCCTGGAAACCAGCTTCCAAATTGTCTTCTAGGGAACATCAGGCTGGTTGTGCCTGATCTCATAGGGACAAGCAGCTTGTTGATTACCATGTGCTAATGGCTCTGTTGGAGTGGATACTTCAACACACTTATAATTTTAACAGTACATCCACGTTTTTCCCAGATTTCCTGAAAATTGTCATATAAACAAAGGTGTCAACACAACAACAATTGATTAAAAGTCTTGCAAATACTGAAACAAATGCTCAGTACTCAGAGCTGCTACCTACTGTCAGGAAAACATTTGTTCACAATACCTTTGCTGAGAGTTTGCATTCTACATTTTGGAAATTTTCTGCATCAAATCAGTATGGATGCCACTTTGGCTGCCTGGACCCTGCACAAGAGCAATATGATCAGCAGCAGTGGCAGCAACAGGTTGCTGTTGACAGTGGGGAAAGGATCAGAGAGGGAAACAACTGTTTGGAGACACCACCGACAACACATGGTGCACGACACTGAGTTCCTTTGCTATGTTGGAAGGCTCAGGTTGTTGTGTCAGGTGGTGACAGGCATCTGCTGCATGCTGGAAGAGAGACCTGTTCACTGCTGGACCCAGGTGGTCACGTGTTATTGGTGGCTGTCAAAGTGAGCACCGTTGCTAACTTTTTATTCCTCCAGATCCTCACAGGGGTCTGCTGGAGACATCTCCATGATCTCCCAATTGGTAGCACAAAAATGGATACAGCAGGTCACTGTTGGGTTATTTGCCAGCCTCAGCAATTATGTGAACTTGGCCTGTGATGATGTCAGCTGGAATGAGTGGGCACTCAGCTTTGCATTGGTTTTCCACAGGCATAGGGCATCACCAACCATACATACGTGGCAAACCACACATTCACAGATATATCTGTGAACTGCAAGGCTTTCTATTCCATTGATGTGTACTGGATGTGCAACTACCAAAAAGGCATTTTTTTTGTGCAATATCCCTGAAAAGATGTTGTGATGCTTTTGTCCTGTGGCAGTCTACCTTCCCTGACCTCTATGAGCTTGAAAGCAACTTAAGGGGTGGCTGTTACGAAATAATGGACACCCCTTCAAATGTGTCATTGAGCAAGCCATTGACATGCTCACGATGTGTTTCAGGTGCCTGGCCAGATTTGAAAGTGCGCTTCAGTGCACACCAGTGTGTCCAGAACGTTACAGTTTGCTGTGCTCTGCACAACATTGGACAGCTTGGAGTTTTGGATCATTAGGAGGAGCAAATGAGGCACAGAACACACACTGTCAGCAAACAAATCCAAGGTGGTGGTGAAGGATGAGAAAGAGGAGGAAGTTAAGGAGGAAGCTGACGACAGCAATGCAGCACCAACTGCTATGAACGTACGAACATATGAATTAGGAGCATAAGTAGGCCACTCAGCTTCTTCATCTGTTTCACCATTCAATAAGATCATGCTGATCTGGTTTTAATCTCCCACCCATCCCTGATAGCCCTTCATCCATTTGAATTCATCTACTGTTATGACCACAGCGGGTGTTAATTGCTGCACAAACCAAATCCCAGAGGGAAACTTGGATAATGGGCCATAACCTTTTTTTTGTATTCTGAAAACAAGACAAAGGCATACTGATCTCAGCAGTAAAGAGCCCAGTGACACTTTCAGGATTTTAAAAGCTTTATTAACAAGAATAAAAGAAAACTTAAGCACACAAGTTTACAATTATACAATTAAAGTTAGTCTTACAAATCATTCCCCCAAAAATTCTCCTTTTGGTGAAACCCATAAGTAAACACCTTGAAGGCAACACTCCCTTATAGATGTTTAAGTATGAAATCCAGTAATATTACACAAAGCAACTGCTGTAGCTGTAATAAAGGCACCACATTACCTGTAACTCTCTTCTCTGCTGTGGAAATCCAAGCTTCAGAATAAAACGGCTTTTTGCAGCCTAAGATTTTTCTGGCTTGAGCTGCATCTTCTCCCAGCCAGAACTACCAGTTCCAATAGCTCCAAGCTCAACTGAACAACTATAGCTCACAGCTAAAGTAACTCTAAAATATATATTTTTTCCCTTTCATCTCAGATTCCATTGTTCTCATACCTCTTTGAAACACAAATCCTTCCAAATATAAAATCTTTCACATCTCTCTTTTGTCTTTGCTTTTGGGTCAATAAAATATAATACCCCCACTTCTGTTTACCTATGGAATTCCTGAAAGATGCAAACATGTTTCTTGTTACCTCTGACTTTCCTTTGATATTCAAACTCTCAACTTATCTAAAAATGCAAATGTTAGTTCTAACCTATTCACTTGTACCTCAAACCTAACACCTCTATCCTTTTTATGTTTTAAACCCCCCAGACAACCTGACTCCTTTAAATCTTTGTCCAGCTTAATTAATTACACACACACACACACACTTACACACTCACACACACACATATAGACTTCTTCACAGAATAACACAATAATCCTTAAAAATATTTAAAAATAACATCCATTTCTCCCACTACCTCTGCCTTAAAAATATTCAAAGACTTTGCTTCTACTACCTTTGAGGAAGGGAGTTCCAAACTCTCACTACCCCCTGAGAGAAAAAAAATTCTCCCCATCTCCGTTTTAAATGGGCGACCCCTTATTTTTAAACAGTGACCCCTAGTTCTAGATTCTCCCACAAGAGGAAACATCCTCTCCACATCCACCCTGTCAAGATCTCTCCTTAAATGTTTCAATCAAGTCGCCTCTTACTCTTCTAAACTCCAGCAGATATAAGCCTAGCTTGTCCAACCTTTCCTCATAAAATATCCCACCCATTGCTGGTATTAGTCTAGCAAACCTTCTCTAAACTGTTTCCAATGCATTTACAACCTTCCTTAAATAAGGAAACCCTTATTAATTGCTGCATTGTTGTCAAGAATGTCAAGGATGCCTTTTTTACTTCAAGATTCAGTTAGCTACAACTGCTCTAGTAATGTTAGAAACAATCATGCCCAATCTTCCTTCACTCCACCCAATGGGGGGAATTGTCCCAGATTTGCACGAAGTGTGGTAGCAGGTGGGTAAAGCAATGCTTTTCCTGTCGGCCACAATGGCAGCTTTTCACGCTGTGTCATCACAAACTGCTGTATTAATTATGCATTCCCTGGAAACAAGCCTTTACGATGGTGGATGGGCTCTTATTCACCTGCCACACTATTACCTCACTGCTTCATCACGTTGGGTGCCATATTTAAAGTGCAACAACCCACACACCTCTCAGGGCTTCCAGCCCTTGACTGCTGCACAGAAAACATGGCCCCGAAAGACAAGAAGACCGCAGCTTCTTGATTAAGTGATGTGTCCCTCGAGCACCTTTTGGACACAGTGGAGGCCCACTATGATGTCCTCCACTCCTACTCTGGCCACAGGATGGGCAGCAACATCACCAATCTGGCTTGGGAGGTGGTGGCAGTGGTTGTCAGCGCCAATGCCCTTCAAAAGAGGACAGCCACCCAGTGCCGAAAGAGGATGAATGATCTCCTCCAATCCATCAGGGTAAGTCACTCTTCTCATCACTACGAACACATCCACAGGGCCCTCATTCACTGCCAGTTCAAGGGACATCACCATTCACTCTCTCACACACACGGTCATTGTCCTCATCCCATCCACGGGACCACTCACCATCCACACATGCCTGGTATACTTAACATCTGGCCTGTTAGGCATCCTGCTTATGCTCTCTCCATCTCTATTTATGCAGGCTAAGCTGGCACACAACAACAGGGAGAGGTCACAGACCGGTGGCAGAATGCCCGAAATCAAGGTCCTCACGGACTTTGAAAACAAAGCCATCCAGCTGGCTGGCGAGGATCTGGACCCGTCCTGTGCTGACGGTGAGGTCAGCGCTGCTCTACCAAGTAAGGATCCAGCAGTGCAACATCCATCAGATAACCATGCTGTGAGTGATGTGTCCTGTTTCACAGGCCACTGCCATGCACTAATTATCTCTCCTTGCTTCCACTGGCACATCTGCCAAACAGCCGACAGAGTCCATGACCCAGGGCCTCCAATCAAGCCCCGAGGGAAGCTCAGGAGAGGAATATGCTGAAACCCTCCCTGAAGCCCTGTCAAAGCGCTCACCCACACCCTCCACCAGCGCAGAGACACACACTTCGGTGGGACCGAGCTTTAGAGTAGCCTCGGGATCACAATCTGTTGAGCACATCGTACTTTCCGATGCACAGTAGGTGGCGGCAGGGGCTTCCCAGGTCCCCGGCACTTAGAGGGCTGCTGGAGGCCAGAAATTTGCTGAATCCAAGTCAGATGACCAGCCTCTGGACTCGGTCATGTCACAGTTTCTGGAGCTGCAAAGGCAAGCTCGGGAACATCAGGTAGGGATGTCCCCTGCACTCCTCAGATTGCAAGGGATGATGGAGGAGTCTATCCGCTTTCACTCTGAGATGATAGTGCTGGCATGCCAATGCACCGAGGTCAACACTGGTAGGATGGCAGCCACTATGGAGAACTTGGTTCAGGACTTCACTCCTGCACAGCTGCATGGGCTGAACTCCATCGTTGACACCATAGTTGGCCTCCAACAGTGTGTACGTGAGAGTGGTGAGGGACAGCCTGACGTCAATCCAGCTACCCCTTCTCCTAAGGAGTCAGCCAGGACCCCTTGGGCATCCACAGGGAGGAGGATCAGCAGGTGCACACCCCAGGGCCATCCGTCCACGTGACTCTGGGTGTGTCCTGGCCATTCGAATGCGCTCTTCTTGTGACCTCAGCAGCTCCAGCTCTACAGGCCGAGGCGGATGCCACTGCCACACAGCAGGACCCCGAAAGCAGGTCAGGGCCCTTCAAGTTTCGGCCCTTCACAGGACGCCGATCAAGGCCATCACAGACAGGGCGTCACAGTCAGCAGGCTGCCTCCACCTCCGCTGTGGATGTCCGGGGAGCACCAAGACGTAGTGGCAGGATTAGGAAAGTTAAAGAGAATTAGTTGCACAGCCTGGGCATGGGTGTTAATCACTTGTACAGAATGTTCACTATTGTCAATAAACTCCCAAGAATGTCTCCCTGCCTATGGCTCCTTGTTCTGATGAGTAGTGTTTGTGTCACTCAGATGTGAAACATTTCTACACAAGATGAAGGCAGGTGTCTCAGTCCAGGGCCTCTTCCCTGTGTTCTCTGTGGCCTTCAGACCAAAGTGACGGTCCGGCCTCACACTCCCTGGGCACATTACTGATGCCTGCACCTCAACGGTGCTTGTTATTGCTGCCAGAATGTTGTGGGCAGGCATCACAGAGTTCCTTCATTCTCTCTGTGTGCTCTCAGCACCTTTAAGGTGAGGCTGGCCCGCATCTCTTCAGCATCCGTGACCAGTGACGCTGTGCTCCTGAAGGGCTCAGATGCTTAAGGCAGACAAAGGATCAGATGCTTCTAAAGTTTCATCACTGTGTCTTTAAGATATGACCCTGATCACAGAGTGCAAGTGAGCTGCCCCTCGGCCAGACAGGAGTCAGACATTCTCAGAGTCTATGTGAAGATCTATGGAGTGTCCTCACTGAATGTCGTCTTCATCCTCCACAAACCTAGCAGCTATGAGGGCCTCCTAAGTGCGCCTGCCTCGTCTGGCCAGAGCGAGGGCTTCATCGTCGTCATCATCACCACCAAGGATCTCCTTATCACCGTCATCACTGTCAACGTCCTTCTCATTGGAGGAGACCTCCAGCTCCTCCATCTCCTCCTCAGCCAACTCCTCTCCCCGTTGCAGTGCCAGGGTGTAAATGGCACAGCAGGTGAAGATAATGCGTGACACCCTCTGTGGACTGTATTGCAGGGCTCCACCAGACCAATCCAGGCACCAGAACCTCATTTTCAGCATCCTGATGGTTTGCTCCACCAAGTTGCGAGTTGCAGCATGATCCTCGTTATAGTGTTGCTCTGCTGCAGTTTGAGGCCGCCGCACGGATGTCATCAGCCACGGCCTCTGCGGAGAGCCCTTGTCACCGAGGAGCCACCCCTGCAGCCTCTGTGGACCCTGGAAGACATCAGGGGTCTGTGACTGACTGAGAATGTAGGAGTTGTGCACACTTCCTGGAAACCTTGCGCACACCAGCAGGATGCATTTGTGGTTGTCACACTCCAGCTGCACATTCAGCGAATGGAATCCCTTACAGTTGATGTAGTTGAGCCGTTGCTGTGATGGAGAACTGAGCACAGTCGACTGCACCCTGCACCTGTGGGAAACCTGAGATCTGGGCAAATCCAATTGTTCTGGCATCCTGGCTGTGCTGGTCCCGGGCAAAATGCACAAAGTTGTGTGCCCTCGCAAAGTTGGCACCCGTGACCTCAGGGATGCATTTATGGGTGGAGGCTTGTGATATCCCACTGGTGATCACCTGTGGAGCCCTTAAAGGAGCCACTGGCACAAAAATTGAGCACTACTGTCATTTTCACAGACACTGGCAGTGGACGTCCTCCATATCCCTGTGGCACCAAATCTAGTAGTAGCTGGCAGATGTGACTGACCAGTTCTCTCATACGTGCAGTCTTTGGCGACACTGGTTCTCAGTCATCTGCAGGAATGAAGTGCGATGTCGATAGACCCTGTTTCTACCTAGTCACCGATCAATGACGGCTCGCTGTGGCTCTTCAGCAGCGTGTGTGCGAGCCCCATCTGCCCCTTCTTCCTGAGTGTGCTGCTCCCTCCTCTGCACAGCCAGGAGCCTCTGTCGCTCTCCTCTCTGTTGTCTCCACTCTCTGTAAGCCACAGGGCATACAGCTAGTTCACCAGGCTCCATGATCCTAATGTACTCCTCCTGCAGGGCGAAAGAGAGAGACGCATGGATTAGTTTGGGTGTACTAAGAACCTCTCTTGGTTGTCTTATGGTCTTATGGTCTGGTCTTAAATCTGAAGGCCCCTTAATGCATCCCCGAGAGTGCTGGACACAACTTGGATGGCCAGAGATTAGTGCGCTGCATGGCTGCCCGAAATCCCACCCACCTCCGCCCATTCACCCGACCGATTGGCTGCAGCTTTGCCCGTTGGACTGCATGCTGTGCTGTCAGCTCAGGTACAGGCATTCTCCTAACCCACACTGCAAGGCTGCACTGTTAGCTTGAACCATGGGGGAGACTGGTCTAAACTGGGATGATTTCATTGCAAGGGGCTGTGAGCACCTCCCCCAGTGACTGCTCCATGGCCAGCTTTAGCAAGGAGATTGTACACTGTGCCCAGCCATTCAACTGTTCTGCAGTCCACTAAAATGCTCATTAGCTTACAGTCTGTGTCCAAGGGGTGAAAAGTTCTGGAGACTTGGTGGCACTTTGATGCCTCTGCATTACTTCAGTGGGCAGATAAGCTAGAGACCCAACTCCAAGTGTGTCAATGTAGCTGCATCTGAACTGTCTCAGCTGCAAAGGAATGGTTACTTTATACAAGGTATCTCTAATGCGTGGCTCTTTCCTTCCCCCTACTTCACATCTGCTTGTGCACTACCTTGCCCCCCAAGCCTCCAACGCACCTCAAACCTGAAGTCCAACAGATGACCGGGGTGAGTGCTGCACAACATTACAGTTCACTCACCTCTGAGTTTCCCTCAAAGTGCAGCCCGCCAAGTGCACGCCTTTTACACATTGTTGTGAAAACGTTGGAGTACAATCACGCCAATGTGGTCGGACAGTCCAGCGGGGGGGATGAGTCCGATGGGCTGGCTTTATAATGATATGCAAATGTATTATAATGAAGTTTTCAACGTCTGATGGTGGGAAACGTGGCCCGCCATCGATGGGCTGAGCGGATGATCGCAAACTGGTTCCACAATGTAGTGAAACTGATTTTTAGCCTTCTCGCCATATTGTCCACTCACACTGCCGAGCATGCCCAACACCAGCGGGGACAGATGATTCCACCCAATGCCACTGGTACAAAACAGTCCTCCCATTGGTCTCCGTCAATTCATGTCTTCACACATTATCACCCAGCATAGTCAGTGACAGAAAGATCGATAACTAGAGGACAGAGATTTAAGTTAATTATCAAGAGAATTATTGCAACATGAGGAAAATAAATTATATACTGAGTTGTTATGGTCTGAAATCGACTCCTTGAAAGACCGGTAGAAACAGATTCAATAGTAACTATTAAATTCTTGAAGGGTAACTGTTTCCGGCTATGGGGAAAGAGCAGGGTGTGCAGAACTAGTCAAGTAACTCTTAAAGATAGCCGGCACAGAGATGATGAATCAAATGGTCTGTTTCTGTGCTGTATGCTTCTATGACTGTGGTACTCAGGTGCTCTCACAGTCATTCACGGGGAGGTGGGCAATCAGGCTTTTCATGCTATCACAGGCTGCTCTCAGCTCTGCACTTTCACACTGCCTTCAATCTGCAATCTTTTGGCTGCCTACTCCTAGTCTGCCTCTCTCGCTTTCCTTTCTCCTATTTCTTCATTGCTCAGTCTTCTGCTGCTGCTGCACAAAGGCAGCAGGGTAAAGGGAGAGAGAGTGAAAAAAAGGTCAACAAAATAAACTAGCAAAGAACAGAGCAGGAAAACTTTAATTAAAAGAAATGAAACCAAACTCATTGCTGACTTCAATGGTAGCACCTGACTTAGTTTGGCCCCAGAAGCTAAACAGGGCTAGTGAAGTAACTCTTATAGAGATACTTTGCTTAAAGCTGAATGAATAACTAGGTATGGTAATGATATCTTGGGAAAGTAAGGCGATGGTGATTGCTGATGGCAGTTTAAGTTAGCTTTAATTAGGTGTTTTAGGCTTTTTTGGTCCACAAACAGCAGCCAGATAGCTGCAGGGGGGCATGGGATACCTGACTCCTTTAAGGATAATGTTCCTGAAGGATGAGTTTAACCAGGGAAAAAGTGGTGAGAGAATAGGGAAGGAAAGACCCGAGAATTTGAGCCAGGACTCACAGTTATTTGGCAAGGTGAGCATGGTGGTTGTGTATTATAACATGGGGATGCCAGCCTGGGATATTATCCAGGCAGCGTCAGAGGTCATCAGGAATGAGGTTGCTTTGCCTGCCAACTGAAATTGAGTGTCGAGTGTCTGAAGTGTTAGGTTTGAGGTAACAGTCAGTTACTGAGAGGAGGTGGAAAGGCTTGCACTGGATTTAAAAGTTCAAGGTAAGATCCTGGAAGCTTATAGACTAACGTGTTGTATGACCATATGGATTTATTATTCCAAAATTAATTTATAGATATTTTTTCATCAGTTTTTGAAGTTCAGTAGATTAATATATGTCATAGGAGACAAACTGAGTTTTAAGGCAGAATTTTTCGCTCAGTGTGCAGGTGTCCGCCTGACATGCCCAGGCGGGTATCCCAACATAATCGCGTATTCGCACGACATTTCGGCCGACATGTGCGCATTAAACTCGGAAGTGTGCCCGCTGAGAGTTAAGAGGGCTATTAAGCCCATTAACGGCACAATTAACTGGGAGTTTTTGCTGCCTGTCCAACGTACGGTTGGTGGGCAGACAAATCGGCCAGGTGGCCTTTGCATTTTTCAGGAAACCTCATCCCTCGGGGTGAAAAATTCAAGTACAAAAAAATAAAGATTTTAAAATCTAGAAAACATGCCAACGAATCAGAAACAGCCACTGAACATATCCGATATGAAAATTCTGTTCAAATATTTTTATTTTTTTAATCTAATGACAGAAACCTCATCCTGCCATTAGATGAGGTTTCCCTCATTAAATAAATAAAAATGTTGGAACAGAATTTTCATATCGTACATGTTCAGTGACTGTTTCTGATTCGTGGGTATGTTTTCTGGATCTTAAACTCTTTATTTTTTGTATTTAACTTCTTCAGCTCCCCGAGCCAGCTCTCTGTTTTCAGGGAGCTTTCATTCCGTGTTCCCTCAAGCCCGCGCTGACTTCAGCCCTTGCCCTTCCCCCATCCCACCCCAACCCAGGCAGCACTGATCATATCGTTAATTTGCCAGCCATTGTGAAATCACGGTTTGGGGCCAATTGCAGTCGGCGGTCCATTTCCCAGGCCTGCCGATTGCGCTCACCCACCAAGCTGGAAATTCAGGCCTTAATTTCTGAAGTTAATTGCTGGTAAAGGAATAATTGTACGGTACAATGAAATGAAGGCAGATTTGTGCATGTGCTTAATGATGAATTAATTCTCGTTGTTAAAAGCTCAGCAGAGTTGCGAGTCAGGCAATGCCACGTGCAGTAGGATTTTCATGCCACCAGAGGATGCTCTTGGACCTGTATGTTCATACTGCCTTCAGCAAGTAATCTTTCTACTGTACACTCCTGGATTCACGTAATCTCTTGTTTACTTTTGTCCCATTCTCTTGCGGGTACACAATGATAAGGTGGTCGAATGAGAATGAAAATTGAAAACAAAATTTAGTTTTGTAAAAGATAGGTAAAGCAGGAACGAAAGCAAGTTATTGCCCACTTTCATGGTGTCTGATAAAGCCTGATTCAATGTAATCTTGGAAACTAAGCAGTTATTGTTGGGCTGTTCTTGCTTAGGAATACCAGGGACAATAGGTTTTGTTGCCATCACAGAATGCTCTCGACTTTGTACTTTCATGCTGCCTTCAGCTAGCTTTTATTTTTTACTCCGTGCTCCTGCATTAAGTCTCTCTTCCTCACTTTCCCTAGTCCCATTTCTTCACTGTACATTCTCCTGCTGGTTCTCACATGAAGGGGAAAAGACGAGTGGAAAATTAATTAAATAAATACACTGGCAAGAACAGATACAATACACATCAAAACAGCTTTCATTGTTACAGCACAAAGTAATAATCAGGCTTTTATTGCAATACTATTGACAATCCTGGCTAATCTTAAAAAGAATAATATTGATCTTGAGCAATTACTGCAATAAGCAATGAAGATGGTCCACAGTATCAGTAATTTAGGGGAAAAGTTAGAATGAAGGGTGTAGTCAGAGGGACAGCTGGTCCGGGCTGGTATGCATTGTGGCTAGCTCTTCATGAACAAATCTAAATTTCCCCTATACATGGCAATGAATGCAATCACCCTCCCCATCAAATCATTTTCTTAGCCAAAGAGGAGGTCTAACAGCTGATGGAGCAGTGAGTGCTCTAAGGGAGCACAGATCAGGTGATCATGAGACCCAGTTCTCACTGCAAGTGCCCAATCATAGAACCAGCCCAAGTTAAATGAGGTTGTCAAAACTGTGAGGCATAAGGTGAAAGGAGACCCAAGGTAAACCTACAAAACAGATCTGTCTGAGCAAGTGCTGGGTGTTACAAGGCCTTGTTTTAAGAACGGCTATTTGCACATCAACTGCATGAGTTGGCTGCAAGGATGGTTGTCCTTTTTGCCTTTCAGGTGACAATGCTGTATCAGCCTTAGCAGCCCAATGCTGTGTACATGACCTGCAGGTTTAGTAACAGATATGGAGGAATATGGCACACTTAAACAAATCTGGCAAAGAAAGACCATCTAACCATGCTGTATATGTCATGGATGGCCTGTCAAACTGTTCCACATTTACTAGTGTAACGTGCTAAGTCCACAAAATTTACCAACATATCAGGAGAGCATAGCTTCTAGATGCAAGCCAACCATATATGACTGAGAATCACAATCGATATGATATTGCCCAGTACATACAAAAGCCCAAATCAGCAATTCCAGTATAAAAGAGGGTCCTGCATTTATATAGCACCTTTCATGACCGCCAAATGTCTCAAAGCTCTTTACAGCCATTTCAGTATTTTTGAAGTGTATTAACTATTGTAATGTAGGAAACACAGCAATCAATTTGCATCCAGTAAGCTCCTACAAAAAGCAATGTGGTATTGACAACCTATTTTTGTAATATTGATTGAAGGATAAATATTGGCCAGGATACCATGGATAACTCTCCAAGTCTTCTTCAAATAGTGCCAGGGGATCTTTTACACTTAACTGAGAGAGCCAACAGGGCCTCAGTTTAACATAAATAAAAAACAAAAACAGAATTACCTGGAAAAACTCAGCAGGTCTGGCAGCATCGGCAGAGAAGAAAAGAGTTGACGTTTCGAGTCCTCATGACCCTTCAACAGAACTAGGTGAATCATCTCATTTGAAAAGCAGCACCTCAGGCAGTTCATCACTCCCTCAGTACTGCACCAGCACCTATGATTGTTGGGTACAATTTCTCAAGTGGGACTTGAACCCTGAACTTTGTGAGTCAGGTGAGTGCTACCAACTGAGCTATAGCTGCCTCACAAACATTCTCTCTCTCAAATACCATAGGATAACACTGTACAGTGACTTCACCAATGGCTGTTCCGTGTATGTGATTTTTTGAATAGAAAGAGAAAAAATTCATTTAAATGCATATGCCAAGTTCTATGGACCAAACCAGTTTTATCCTGCTAGTAATGTTTAGGTCTGAAAGAGAGACAATTTTTTTTTCTAATGCTTATCTTTATAATATTTGCATATTTGCTGTTCATTGTGATTTGGTTTCTCTGCAAGGTAATTTGTACCAAAAATGTCTTCCCTGTAAATAAATGCAGCTCCTCCTGGGAGCAACATCTTGTTCTAACCACCTTTACAAGATATAACATCTGGTACAGAAAGTCCTCTTCTTGGCCACCAAACTGTTTAAAATCTTTTTGTGTTCAGCTAGTGTCTATATAAAGATTAATCTACAAAGACCGATTTTGTTCTTTAAAATTGTGATGTGTGTGTGTTCTTGTACAGGATCTTCAGTGAATAACTGTTTAAGAAGATATACATGCACTTCCTGGATTATTTGACCAAAGATTTTGTGAACGTTTTCTAAAGTGAGGACAAGGTTTTGCTTATGTCTAGTTGATGTGGAACATGCTTTTTATGCCATATTGTTCTGATAGTTCAAGAAGATTTAATACGCAGTGATTACTCTGGAGTTACAGAGATTCCAAAATATCCAACTTCAGGGCATCGGCATTTGATTTGTCATCTGAAAGTTTCTTAATTGCATCAGGTCAATTGGAAATGTACCCTTTAGTGGTAGTGAATTCATATTTAAATTCTTAGTTTTTGAAACTACGGGAGTTTGAGCTAAAACCTGGTCTTCACAATTGACAAAACATTTAATTATGGCAATGCTTTGAAATTGTGGTTTGCACATTCTCTACTTTACTTTATGGCTGCAGTGTCTTACTGCGACCTTTTGACCTTGAGGTCATTATTCAAGGGTCAAAGTGGCAAAACAGAACATGGCCATTTCAGCCTCTGCTTCTGTTGTCTTCAGAGCCATTGACTGAATTTTAATCAAAGCAAATTAATCCTGGGGAGTGATAAAATAAAACATTTGTACCCGTGAAATTCTGCCATTAGGGCACTGACCTGTAGTGATGGACTGTAAAAGGTGAAGGTACATCAAAGAAAATCAGACCGGAAACAGAATTAACAAATGCTGCTAGTTATGAGCTGAACCGTCCAAATGATTTTGCAGAGAAAAATAATTGCAACGGATGGCAGTAAATCTTACTCCCTATAACATGAATGCTGCTTTATTGTGCTGAATTTTATCAATGTATAAATACAGCTGTAAATCTGAATTGTTAATGCTTACAAGAACGCCTTCTAATTTCGTAAAAACAAAGTCTGTATATGCAGCTGGGTTTTGATTATGTGATGTTTCACACAGTATTTGATCACGTAACAGTGATATGATGCCTATTTATGTGACATTCGATCGCTGACGTTTGCTTATTGCAAGTGTTATTACCTTTACTCCAGTTGAGTGCCTCAATATCATCAATAACTGAAAGTAAACATTTATTTTGTTTTATAGAATAATGTTTTCTGCGAGATGAATTACTGTACAACATAATCAGTAAGTCAAGAAACAACACAAAAGCATGGAGGATTTCAATGATAAGTAATGTTTAAATAAAACTTACTCCTGAGAAGGTTCTACAGTTTGAATACATTGGGAAACACCTAATAAATTCCACCATACCTTGGAAAAGGCCAAAAAGGCCCATAACTTCTGATCTTTGGGAGCTCGTACCCGAGATGGACCCCAGAAGGTGTGCTGGGGGATGCACCCCCTGCACCAGCCCCCCACACCCTGGAAGTCTCCACATAAGGATTGCGTGGGAATTGTCCGGGAAGTTCAAACCTCCAATGGGAAATTACCCTGCTCTGAGAACCATCCGATACTCTGATTTAAGTCGGGGACTTTGGGATGGTTCTGACTGTCTTAGCAGAATAGTTACCCAGGAGAAGGTAGAAGAATTAAAACCTCTTCTAGCTCCTGGGTAACTATGGTACTGATCACCCAACCCGTCCCCGATACTCTCAACTTCCTGACTACCCTCCCGAAACCCCCCACTACATTCCCAACCCCCCCTCCCCGGCCACCCATCCAACACCTGACTCCCGGCTACTCCCCTGCCCCCACTACTCTCCCGACACCCTAGGTACACCCCTGACATCCCCCACCTTGACCACCCGACTCATCACCCTCTCTACTGATCACCCGCAGCCCCCGCCCCCCACTGACTCCCACCACCATCACCTACGCTGCCTCCCCCACCCTAGGTTGGTCTAGGTTGACCTTCTCCCCATCCTACCCACTTACCTTACACACTTGCCTTCTCCCTTTTTCTCTCATGTGGCTGGGACCTTTAAACTTAACTGCTTCTGTCAGCTAGTGCTGTAAAAAGGGGCATGGCTTTACAACACCCAGCACTGCTGCACTCGACAGAAGGGCCCGAGAAGCTGCTGCGCTGCACTATTCTCACTCAGCCTGAGTTGGGAAGAAATATTCAGCCGCGTTCCAGTCTAAGGACCGGAGTGGCAATCCGACTGTGATTGCCAGTCCTTGGAAGTTCTGGCTCGTGGTGTTACAGAAAGATGGTGTTCCAAGAAGGACTGTATTAATCTACAGGAAAGTAGTAACCTTCCCAAGGAAACAGGGAATTTACTTTCAAGGAGGTGAGACTCAGTCCTTAGGGAGAAACATCAAAACTGCCTGACCCCAGGAATGCATCATACAACACCGCACAGCAAAGGCCAACATAGTACCATAGGGAAGAATTTTCCCCCCATTGGGGAGGCTGTGCGGGGGCAGGCGTGGACCTGATCAGCGCCCCCGATCGGGTCCATGCCGCCATTTTACATGGGAGGGCCAATTAAGGCCTATCCAGTGTGATGCTCGCCCGGAAGCACTGTGCGCTCCCTGTGTGGGCGGGGGAGAGGTTCCCTGAGTCGGGAGTGTGCTCTTTCGTACCTCAGGGAGATAAGTTTTAAGTTTGAAAAATTTTAATAAAGGAAAGAAAAAAAATTAAGACGTCCCCTCATCTGTCAGTGTCACATGAACTTGGACGTGCCAATGAACTTTAATGAAAAGCTTTATTTAATTTTAAAACCCTTCATGAAACCTCATCCTGTCTGTGGATGAGGTTCCATGAAAAATGCGAAGGCCGCCTGGGCTCTTCGCCTGCCCAACAACCTTAAGGCTGGATGGGCAGCTTTCTCAATAAGTTTAATTAGTTAATTATTGGCCTTAAAAGGCCTTTGACAGTTCAGCTGCGCGCCCGAGCTGAAAATCTAAATGACGTGCGGTGATGTCAGGATGCCCGCCTGACGTCGCCCACTTCATTCTACACCTCGGCGAGCGGGCCCCGCCACGGCTCACTGAGCTACAAATTCTCCCCATAGAATCTTATAGCACAGAAGGAGACCATTCAGCCCATCTTAGCTGTGCCAGCTCCAATTATTCCCGCTGCCTTTGTGCTTTCTTTATAGTCCAGCAAATTTTCCTTTTCAGGTTTTTATCCAGTTCCTCTTTGAAAGCTGTTATTAAATCTGCTCCCTCTGGCTATGTGATCTGGAGGGGTAACCACAGTGCTATTGGGGAGATGCTTTCAGGTTTTTGACCCATCGACGATGATGAAACAGTGATATTTCAAAATCAGGATGGTATGGGGCTAGGAGGGGAACTTGCAGGTGGTGATGTTCCCATGTGTGTTTGCTGCCCTTGTCCTTTGAGGTGGTAGAGGTTGCAGATTTGGAAGATGCTGTCGAAGGAGCATTGGTGAGTTCTTGCTACGCAACTTGTAGTCATGACACGCTGGTGGTGAGGGGAGCGAATGTATAAAGTGGTGGATGGGGTGCTGATCAAGAGGGCTGCTTTGTCCTGGATGGTTTCATGCTTTGAGTGCTGCTGGACTCCACTTGCCAGGCAAGTGAAGAATATTCCATCACACTCCCAATTGAGCCTTGTAGATGATGGACAGGCTTTGGGAGTCAGGAGATGAGTCAATCATCTCAGAATACCAGCCTCTGACCTGTTCTTGTAGCCACAGTATTTATGCCACAGAGTCATAGAGATATCACAGTGCAGAAGGAGGCCATTCAGCCCACCATGTCTGTGTGGCTCTCTGCAAATACAACTCACCTCGTCCGATGACCCTGCCTTCTCCCTGTAGTCCTGAAAATCTTTTCTCTTCAGTTAATTCTTCAATTCTCTTTTGAAGACTGCGATTGAACCTGCCTCCATCACACTCTCAGGTGGAGCATTCCTGATCTGAACCACTCAGTGCCTGAAAAAATTTTTCTTCATGTCACTGTTACTATTGCCAATCATCTTAAATTGGTATCCTTTGTTCCTCAATCCTTTTGCCAATGAGAACAGATTCTCCCTATCTCCTCTGTCCAAACCCCTCATTGGTTTCAGACACATCTATCAAATCTTTTCTGAAGGAAACATCCCCACCTTCTCCAATCTATCCTCATAACTGAAGTTCCTCATTCCTGGAACCATTCTTGTGAATCTTTTCTGCATCCACTTTAATGCCTTCACATCTTTCCTGAACTGGACACAATATCCAATTGAGGTCAAACCAGTATTTTATGCAGGTTTAATTTGGTCGGACCAGCTAAATTCCTGGTCAATGGTGACCCCCCTCCCTGCCCCCACCCAGGATATTGCTGGTTGGAGATCAGCAATGGTAATGCTATTGAATGTCAAGGGGAGGTGGTTAGACCCCCTCTTGTTGGACATAGTCATTGTCTGGCACTTAAGTGACAAGTAAGATTTATGCCACACATCAGCCCAAGCATAAATTTTGTCTAGGTCTGCTGCTTGCAGGCACAGACAGCTTTTGTATCTGAGGAGTCATGAATAGCACTGAAAGCTGTGAAATCATCAACTAATATCCCCACTTTTGATGATGGAATGAAGGTCATTGATGAAGCAGCTGAAGATGTTTGGGCCTCAGACACATGAGGGACTCCTGAAACCACAACTATCTTCCTCTATGAAAGCCAGGACTCCAATCAGTGGAGAGTTCTCCTCATGGTTCCCTTTGACATCAGTTTTACTGGGGCCACACTTGGTCAAATGCTGCCTCGATGTCAAAGGCTCACTTCACCTCTTGAAATCAGCTTTTCTGTCCATGTTTTCACCAAGGCTGTAGTGATGTCAGGAGCCATGTGGTCCTGGCAGAACCCAAACCCGGATCATCGGTGAGCAGGTTATTGCTGAATAAGTGTTGCTTGATAGCACTGTCGAAGATACCTTTCATTACTTTGCTGATGGGGTGATTATTGGCATCATTGGATTTTTCCTGCTTTTTGTGGACAGGACATAGCTGGGCAATTTTTCACAAATGTCAGGAGCTGCCAGTGTTGTAGCTGCACTGGAACAGCTTGGGCAAGGGTGCGGCTAGTTCTGGAGCACAAGCCTGCAGCACTATAGCCAGGGAGATGTTGGGACCTATAGCCTTTGCTGTTTCATGTGCTCTCAGCTGTTTGCTGATGTCATGTGGATTGAATCAAATTGGCCTTTAGGGACCTATATATACTGTTGCTACAAGAGCAGGTCAGAGGCTAGGAATCCTGTGGCGAGTAACTCACCCGCTGACTCCCCAAAGCCTGTCCACCATCTACAAGGCACAAGTCAGGAGTGTGATGGAATACTTCCCACTTGCCTGGATGTGTCCTCCTAGACATCATTTAAGATAAAGCAGCATACTTAGAAAGGAGGCATTGCTGGATCTGGTGCTGGGTAACAAAGAGGGTCAAGTGGACCAAGTGTCTGTGGTGGAACACTTGGGTAAGACTTATCATCGTGCCATATAGTTTGATTAGCAGTGGAGAAGAGCAAGGAGAAATCTGAAGTAGAACTTCTATGTTGAAAGAGGGCTAATTTCAATGGGATGAGAGAGGATCTAGCCAGGGTAAAATGGAACCAAAGATTGACAGAGCAATCTGTAACTGAACAATATGTAATTTTAAGGAAGAGGTGTTTTAAGTACAGATGAGATCACTCCAGCAAAGGTAAATGCTGGAGTAAATGGGATGACAAGGGAGATAGAGAATATGATGAAACAAAAAAAAAGACTGTATGATGCATGTCAGCTCAATTCTTCGAGTGAGGAGCCGGCCAAATACAAAAAGTTGAGAGGGAGAGTGAAGAGGAAAATATGACTGATTATGAGAATGGAATGGCAGTTAACATAAAAAGAACCAAAAATCCTCTACAGCACGTAGAGTAAGGGTAGAAAGAGGTGGGTTTAGATCTATTCGGGACAAAGAGGGTGATATATGCTTAGAGGGGCAGGTCAAAGTTATAATACTTAATGAGCACATTGTATCAGTGTTTACTAAGGAAGATGATGCTGACAAAATATCAGTAGAAACAGAAATGGTAGAGTTAATGGATAGGGTGAAAATTGAGTGGCTGGAGATACTGGAAAGTCTGGCTATGCATAGAGTGGATAAGCTGTCTGGTCTGAGTGGCTTGCATCCAAGGTTGCTAAAGGATGTGAAAGTGGAGATAGTGGAAGGGCTTGTCATAATCTTCCAATCTTCCTGAGATACAGAAGAGGTGCCAAAGGATTGGAGAATGCTAATTGTGCAATTCTTATTCAAGAGAGGGTTTAAGGACATCCCTAGTAACTGTGGGTCAGTTAGTTTAACATTAGTGGTAGATACGTTTTTAGGAAATAATAATCAGGATAAAAACAACAGGCGCTTGGCGGGGTTTGAGTTAATTAAGGAATGAATTTATAAAGGGCAAGAGTGTGCTTGATGAACCTAATTGCATTTTTCATGACATTTCAGAAAAGGTTGATGAAGGGAATGCAATGGATGTTGTCTCTATGGATTTTAAGAAAACTTTTGACAAAGTACCACATAAAAGGCTGGTTAACAAAATTGAGGTTTATGGAATATGAGGGTCAGTGTCAGCTTGAATAAAATATTGGCTTAAGGACAGAAAACAGTGAGTCACGGCAGATGGTTGTTTTTCAGCCTGGGGAATGGTAGACAGTGGTGTTCACCAAGGATCAATACTAGGGTCACTGCTTTTATTTATATATATATTATATATAAATAATTTGCATATTGGAATACAGAGTAAAATTTCAACACTTGCAGATGATAATAAACGTGGAGGTATGGTTGACAGTAAGGGTGATAACAGTCGACTACAACAGAACATAGATAGGCTAGCAGAAGGAACAGACAAGCGACTGATGAAATTTAATCTAGAAAATGAGGTGATACATTCTGGCAGAATGAATAGGGAAAGGCAATATAGACTAAATGGCATAGTTCTAAAGAGTGTAAAGGGACAGAGGGACCTGGGAATTCATGTGCATAGATCTTTGAAGGTGACAGGGCATATTCACATATTCACAGAATCACAAAATCACACAGTGCAGAAGAGGCCCTTCGGTTCATTGAGTCTGCACCGACATGTGAGGAACACCTGACCTACCTACCTAATCCCATTTACCAACACTTGGCCCATAGCCTTGAATGTTATGATGTGCCAAGTGCTCATCCAGGTACATTTTAAAGGATGTGAGGCAACCCGCCTCCACCACCCTCCCAAGCAGCGCATTCCGGACCATCACCACCCTCTGGATAAAAAAGTTTTCCCTCACATTCCCCCCTAAACCTCCTGCCCCTCACCTTGAACTTAAGAGAACAAATAGCAAAGCATATGGGATCTTGGGCTTCATAAACAAAGGCATTGAGTACAAAAGCAGGGAAGTTATGCTGAACCTTTATAAAGGTCTGGTGAGGCCACAACTAGAGTATTGCATCCAATTCTGCTCACCACAATTTAGGAAGGACGTGGATGTCCTTGAGAGGATGCAGAAGAGATTTACCAGAATAGTTTGAGGGATGAGGGTTTTAGCTACAAGGTTAGGTTGGAGAAGCTGGGGTCGTTCTCCCTGGAGCAAAGGAGATTGAGGGGAGATTTGACAGAGGTGTAAAAGTTTATGATAGATTTAGAGAATGTAGACAAAGAAACATTATTCCCATTAGCTGAAGGTAGAAGGACTAGGGAGCAGAGATTTAAGGTTTTGGGCAAGAAATGCAGGGGGAGGTGAGGAAGAATTGTTTTATGCAGTGAATTGTAATGACCTGGAACTTGCTGACTGCAAGGGTGGTGAAAGTGGGCTTGATGGATGATTTCAAAAGGAAATTGAATGGGCACTAGAGGGAAATGAATTTGCAGGGCAATGCGGGTAGAATGGGAGAATTGGAATGATTGGATTGCTCTACAGAGAGCTGGCACAGACATGATGGGCTGAACAGCCTCCTTCTTTGCCATAAAGACTCTACGAAGGTATAGTTTCAACACTGGTGCATGCAGGCTAAGGCAATCATACCTGAATGACTTTCTTGCAAAAAATATAATTCATAAAGGATGCTCTGCCACTCCTGGAAGCAGGCCTTACAATCACTTCAAGAGGCAGGGAAGGTGTGTAAAGGTCACTGCTGCCTTGAATTCTTTTGCCACTTTTTTTCCAAGCACCAGCATGAGATGCCTGTCAAATCTAACAACCAGCAGAGCACAGCTACAGCATGTAGGTGACAGATGCTGGGCCAGGAATTTCAATAATTTTCCCATGGAAACCAGCCAAAAAACAGGAAAAAGCCTGGACTTTTACCATCTGTTGTACATTCCCTAAAATGCAGGACACTATTGATGGGACGCATGTGGCCATATCAGGCCTTATCTCCAATGGCATCCTCTTAATGAACAATGTGTGCAGTTGGCCTGTGACCTTTGGTATACAGAGCCAGTGCCCACCACCCTGGTAGAAATCATAATTCATGGTATTTTACATTACTTGATAGGGCACCATTATTCCTCGGTGGAGCAGACAGTCAGGATGTTAAAGCCAAGTTTCAGATGCTTGGGCTTTTTTTTAAACAGAACATCATCATAAGAGCAGTCACGGTTCAAAAAGAAGCTGGACTGCATTTATTTCCCATCCCTGAGAAAGAATTGTTTTTGAACCTTTCAGATACAGCTGCGGAGGTACTAGTGGAGCAGGTGAAAGGCGCCAGGCATTATCCCGTACAGATAGCAGGAAAGTACCCAGACTCTAAAGCATGCCTGCAAAAAGGTGACAATGTCAAATACTGCTGCATCACCCCAGGACTGCTGCCACCCTGAGAGAGCAGGTTTTGCTTCATGGAGCCACTGCCACTCCTGCTGGGAAGGCACCTCAGCCATGAGGACAGATTGTTGGGCTGCTGGTAAAACCCTTTTTTTAAATTCATTCACAGGATGTGGACTTCGCTGGCTGGGCCAGCATTTATTGCCCATCCCTGGTTGCCCTTGAGAAGGTGATGGTGAGCTGCCTTCTTGAACTGCTACAGTCCATGTGATGTAGGTACACCCACAGTGCTGTTAGGGAGGCTGTTCCAGGGTTTTGATCCAGCGACAGTGCAGGAACGGCGATATATTTCCAAGTCAGGATGGTGAGTGACTTGGAGGGGAACTTCCAGGTGGTGGTGTTCCCATCTATCTGCTGCTCTTGTCCTTCTAGATGGCAGTGGTTGTGGGTTTGGAAGGCGCTGGCTAAGGACCCTTGGTGAATTCCTGTAATGCATCTTGTAGATGGTACACACTGCTGCTAGTGTGCGACGGTGGTAGAAGGAGTGAATGTTTGTGGATGTGGTGCCAATCAAGCGGGCTGCTTTGTCCTGGATGGTGTCAAGCCTCTTGAGTGTTGCAGGAGCTGCATTCATCCAGGCAAGTGGGGAGTATTCCATCACACTCTTGACATGTACCTTGTAGATGGTGACAGGCTCTGGGGTATCAGGAACTGAGCAACTCATTGCAGGATTCCTAGCCTCTGACCTGTTCTTGTAACCACAGTATTTATATGGCTAGTCCGGTTCAGTTTCTGGTTAATGGCAGCCCCCAGGGTGTTGATAGTGGGGGATTCAGTGATGGTAATGCCTTTGAACATCAAGGGGCAATGGTTAGCTTCTCTCTTGTTGGAGATGGTCATTGCCTGGCACTTGCCTGGTGCAAATGTTACTTGCCACTTGTCAGCCCAAGCCTGGATATTGTCCAGGTCTTGCTCTACTTGGACATGGACTGCTTCAGTGTCTGAGGAGTTATGAATGATGCTGAACATTGTGCAATTATCAATGAACAGCCCCACTTCTGATCTTATGATGGAAGGAAGGTCATTGATGAAGCAGCTGAAGATAGGGCACTATCCTGCTTTGACGTCCTGGAGCAGAGATGACTGACACCCGACAACCACAGCCATCTTCCTTTGTGCTAGGTATGACTCCAGCCAGTGGAGAGCTTTCCCCCGATTCCCACTGACTCCAGTTTTGCTAGGGCTCCTTGATGCCACACTCGGTCAAATGCAACCTTGATGTCAAGGGCAGTCACTCTCTCCTCAGCTCTGGAGTTCAGCTCATTTGTCCACATTTGAACCAATGCTGCAATGAGGTCAGGAGCTGAGTGGCCCTGGCGGATCCCAAACTGGGTGTCAGTGAGCAGGTTATTGTTAAGCAAGTGCCACTTTATAGCACTGTTGACCCCTTCTATTACTTTACTGATGATGGAGTGTAGACTGATGGGACAGTAATTGGCTGAGTTGGCTTTGTCCTGCTTTTTGTGCACAGGACATACCTGGGCAATTTTCCACAAAGTCGGGTAGATGCCAAAGTTGTAGTTGTACTGGAACAGCTTGGCTAGGGATGCGGCGAGTTCTGGAGCACAAGTCTTCAGTCTTACTGGAATATTGTCAGGTCCCATAGCCTTTGCACTATCCAATGCCTTCAACTGTTTCTTGATATCACATGGAGTGAATCGAATTGGCTGAAGACAGGCATCTGTGATGCTGGGGACCACCGGAGGAAGCTGAGGTGGATCATCCACTCAGCACTTCTGGCTGAAGATTGTAGCAAATGTTTCAGCCTTGTCTTTTACACTGATCTGCTGGGCTCTTCCATCTTTGAGGAAGAGGATATTTGTGGAGCCTCCTCTTCCAATGAATTGTTTAATTGTCTACCACCATTTGCAACTGGATTTGGCAGGACTGTAAACTGCCTTTGCACGCATCCAAAGGCATCCAAAACTGATTCTAGCTGCTTACGAATATACTTTTATCTGCAGGCCGGGAAGGCAGATTGTCAATGCCGATTCACTGAGCTGATCTAAAGGACAGCAATGTGAATGTTCCCATCCCTCAAGAGCTTGTCTTGTTATTAAATTTTATAGATTCATCATCAATGAATGCCAAACAGATCAGAGAATGGACAGACCCCGATCGAGTTCTGTCTCATATCAGGGTACAAGTCTTGCAGGGATGGCCTAATGAGCTAAAGTCGGATGAAATGAAGCCCTATTTTAACAGGAGATATGAGCTCACCTGCCAGGGTGGCACCTTACTGCGGGGAGTGAGAGTCATTTTGCCTCCCAGAGGAAGACAAGCATTAGTGATAGAATTGCATAGCGCTCACCCCGGCATTTCCAGAATAAAAATGTTGGCGCGCAACTACTTATGGTGGCCAGGGATGGGCACTGAAATCGAAAATATGGTCAAGAACTGCATGCAGTGCCAACAGGTGCAGAAATTGCCCCTTTCTGCTCCATTGCATCCTTGGGAATTGCCAGGAAGGCCATGTGTCTGCCTCCACATTGACTATGTGGGGCCTTTTTGAGCATGATGTTCCTCTTACTAATCAACACTCACTCCAAATGGAAGGATGTATACGAGATGAGGTCACATATATCTGCTGCCACCATAGACAGATTACATCAGAGTTTTACAATACACGGTTTACCAGAGATAATAGAGTCTGATAATAGAATGGCATTCACCAGCGGGGAATTCCAAAGATCTACAGGCCCTCAATGGCATAACACATGTGAAGACCTCGCCATACTGCCCTGCATCAATGGGTTGGCTGAGAGGGTAGTCCAGACCTTCAAGGACGGAATGAAAAACCTAAAGGGGGACCTTATAGCAATGAAATTATCATGTTTCCTGCTCAGCTATAGGGCTACACCACATACGACCACTGGTATTGCCCCCTGTGGAGTTATTAATGAAACGATGTCTCAGGACACAGTAAAGCCTCATAAGGCCAAATTTAGGGGGGAGGGTAGAGAGAAGTCAGGAGGCCCAGAAAAATGGACATGATTACCACAGTTGTGAAAGAAACTTCACTGTAGGAGAAGCAGTTTTTGCAAAGAACATTAGAGATGGGACCAAATGGCCATCAGGTGAAGTCAGTGCAGTAACCCTTTCCTATCACCTATCAGTTGAAGGTCGAATAATCAGGAGATCACCTCAGGAATAGGGAACTAGATCCACAAGAAAAGGTGCGCCAAAAATTCCCATTGAAGCCTACACCACAGGTAGAAGGAGCTCCTCTTTCTTTGGAAGTACCTGTAAACCCATTGAGCCTGAGAGAGCCGAAGAGACAAACTTACAGGTTCCTGCTGGGGAGCCTAGAGGACAGATAACTCCTGAGAGGTGGGCCTCAGATAAACCATCTGAAGTCGTAGAACTACGATGGTCGGCACGTTTGAGAAAACCTCCTAAGAGACTGAATTTGTAAATAATTAATTTTTGTAAATTGTTAATATATTGTAAAATGTACTTTCAAATAAAGGGGAGGGATGTGGTAATCTGAGGTGTAATACACCTTTAAGAGAATGTGAGCAGATTGTAAGACTGTAAGACCCAATATTTGTTTAGCATGGGCTACCATGTTAATTTTAGTGTAGAGTAAGGTCTGATTGGAGAAGCACACATCATGTTAGTGCTCTGTTGTTTGGGTAAATAAATAGTATGTACTTCATTTCATAATGGTCTCTGCTTCTGCAGTATATTGTAATCGCCTCACCTGCCAATAGATAAGCGTGCAACTGACTCATGAGCAAAGTGACCCCAGAGTAAAACTAACACATACATTGCCAATCAGTTTACCGACCACATTCAATACAAACAGCTATTGGCTAAATCAGTATTAGCAGCAGTCTTAGCATGGTTAGATGCTTAATAGGCTCAAAGTGGGTTACAATTTTAACTGAAACAAACTTCCCATAAACATGGGCCCAGATTTTCAGCCCAGGGTCAAGTTTTCCTAGTCTGGAGATTTCCCAGCTAGGTGAACCCCACCTTTAAAAATGTCCATCCCCAGGTCAGATTTTCAGTTGGGGACCTAGGCTGAACAATGAGTTGGGGCAGCTGACCCCAGAACAAAAGTGCAGGCTACTGGGTGCGGTGGTGAGCTGATCGCAAAGCCTGCCTCTGTGCCCTGGCACAGTGTTTAAATAAATTAAAAATAATAAAACCAAAAAAAAATTCCTCCAACCCTCACCAATGAATCCCCACAACACCCACTCATTTCCTGTAACCTACCCCTGCCAACCTATGCCTCCTCCTGCCCCCATAACCTCCATATCCCCATGCCAACTCAGTGTCCCACTATCCACCCCCATTGCCCTATACCCACTATGTCAACTTAGTACCAACTCAGGCAACCCATGCCCCTACCCACCATCCTTTTCCCTTACTCCCTCCATGCCAACTCACCTAGTATCTTTGGACAGTTCACAGATTTGACACTTACTATATAGCTTTGACAGCTTTGACACTTCTTGGATAGCTTTGACAGTCTTGACAGGTTTAGCACTTTCTAGGTAGGTTTGACAGCTTTGACACTTTCTGGATAGCTTTGACAGATTTGACAGGTGCAACACTTCCTGGATAACTTTGTTAGCTTTGACAGCTGGACAGCTCTTAACAGTTCCTTGACAGCTGGTTAGTTCCTTGTCAGCTAGACAGTTCTTTGACACTGGACAGTTACTTGACAGCTGGACAGTTCTTTGACATTTCCTTGACAGCTGGACAGTTCCTTGACAGTTCTTTGACAGTTGGACAGCTATTTTGCTGTTTCTCGATAGCTGGCTAGCTCTTAGACAGCTTGACAGTTCCAGTGAGTTTGTGTGTAAAAAGTTCATAATCATGTTCACATTTAACAATCCTAAAGGGGTACTTTACCTATCCATAAGAAGCCACCAAATTCAGACCACCTCTTACCTTTTCTAGTCTGCACACTCAGAATTCCACATTTCTGTTCTTCCAAAATCCCACTTCAGTGGAGGCTGCTGGTGGTTTAAATGGCCAGCTGTGTCTGCGAATCGCACATTTGCAAACCCTGGCCTGATTCCCGTCCCTGTCCCACCCCTGCAAAGTTGGGAAAAACTGGGTTCAGGGGTGGAACTTAGAATTTTTGGCCGTTTCCGGATTTTCACAATAACATAGAGCCTCTCCGTTGTAGTGAAAATGCGGACCATAGTTGCTTTCCCTCCAATTCTATTACAGAGCGTGACATTTTCGAGAATATTTCATAGACCTGTGCAAACTCAGTTCAGCTTTTCAGTGTTAATGTTGCAAGGAACTTACATTATTGCAACATGGTGAAGATTTAAGTCAGTCAAACTGACAGCATTTCCATAATTACAGAAATCAAACCAACAAGACATTAATATAAACAGAAAATGCTGGATTTACTCAGAAGGCCAGGCAGCATTATAATAGAAATTGCTCATTGCATGAGCCCAAATTGAATGCACCTGAGTATCACAGCAGTAGTTGGCCTCCTACCTCCACTCCCTTCTCCTCCCACTGAAATAAATATGAGACTCACCACTGGAAACCATGACAACCGAAGTGCTTATCACCAAGAAGAAGGTCATTTGTTCAGAATTTTTGAGATTGGGCATCTTGTCAGCTACTTGTCCAGGACCATCACTAATTACCATTAATTTATACAAGGTGGGCAGCTTCCTTTTTGATTTTCCCCTTTGAGTTAGAAGCAAGATGGAAGCAAGAAGTGCAGGTTTAGACTATCTTCACCTTGTAAATCTGAAGAGATTAGAGGATGAAAGGGAAGTGGGATATGAGAAGATCATATTGTAAGCAGCGGGTGAGGCTCTCACAAGGTTATCTGCAAAGTTTTCCACAAGGCCAAGAACTGGCATAACCAGGCCTCAGTCTCGTTTTTGACTCTTTCAATAGTCCTCAAGCAAAGTTGCAGTGAGAGACCCTAATGGTTGTGGCAGCTTTGCCATTATGATTTCCTACTTCCTTAATTATAATTGCAGCTGTGTTTGTAAACTTGTCCTGTTATAATTATACCGTTCCACTTCTGTTTGTGCTCCCAGTACCTGAGGCTTTAAGCAGTGATGATTCAATGACCTGCAATTCTCAATGTAAGCAGGAGACTTAGATATGAGGGTTCCATCATCATCAATGGTTTCAGTCTCACTGTTGGCTCTGGCCACATCAATGGGCATCACAATGATGGCGACCACTATCTCCTCCATGGGGGTAAGGACATGCAACTGTGCCTGTTTGCCACTGGTCAGCACCAGCTGCCTCTGGTTATGTGCCACCTTGTCCCACCAGGGAGGGGCAGGTATTTCAAGTGAGTGCGATGCAATGTGTTTGATTGATGTGGCTAACATGGTTGAATAGCTGATAATCTGTGCAAGTTGATAGACTTGGATAAATGGCTTACAGCAGTGTGAAGTGTGTGAGGGTGAGGTGAAGTTGAATGAATCTTAGGTGTGAGCCGTGTTTGATAGAGATTGTTTGTAGCTAAGTGATGGAGGTGTGGGGCACAGAGCTGTGTGTGAGGCTGGTGGTTCAGTTGATAGTAGATGGCATTTAAAGATACATTCAGTGACCTCGACCACTTGTGAGAGGTGGCTACTACACTGCATTGCAGTTCTTTGGACTTGACTCCTGGCATTGATCACCACAGCTATTCAGTTCCACTGTCTTCACAAAGGAGATCTGGAGGATCTCCCGGCCTCTTTGTGGATAGATAACATCTCTCCTCCTCTCCATTAAGGCTTCCTGTGCAGTGTCAGAAAATCTTGCAGCCCATTCTCTGCCAGGTTGAGCCATTATTGAACCCCAGGTCAAAATCACTTGTAGGATGTCTTCCAGCACTGGCACCAACCACAATGCACCTCTGTTCTAAGAGGTGCAGGCTGGCTTTAAGTGGCACAGGTTAAATTTAACGTATGCTAGCCTCTCACATTTTGCATATTCAGGCATGCAGATACTCAATAGCACACCCTACACTGGCTGCACACTGCGGCCAGTTAAGTTAGCAGGCAGCATGAAGCTTGCAGGCTGCCTGCATCAGAAACAATGGGCACGGGTAATCCCACATCAAGACCCCCAGACCTTTTTCTCAGCCCTGCCATTTCTGTTCTCCCCATGGCATTAAGTACTAAGGTGTATTAACACCTTGCCTTTGTCACCGACACTACCAAAGTTCTCATGCTCAAAGGAGGTCACATGATTCTCAAACACTCTCCTGGCTGGAGGTGCATCTGACGTGTTGGGTTACGGAGCCATTGCTTCATAGGATGACCTTGTAAGGGGCAGTTGAATAGTGCTCTCACAAGGCTATCTGAAAAACATTCTGTAATCCAGGAACTGGGACATCAAGTGCTCATTCTAGTCAACTCTTTCAGCAGATCTCAACCGCAGCTACTGCAGGAAACCCTTATGATTGCATCAACTTCTCCATCATAATTTCCTATCTCCACAGTTATAATTGGAACTGTGTTTGTAAACTTGTCCTGCTGTAATTCTACCCTGCCACTTCTATTTGTCTCTGGCCACCTCAGATCATAATGCAGGGAGCTTCAGATTGCTTCTCAAATTGCCATAAATTTTGTCAAAGTGTCACATAAAAATAAAGACAAACTGTACTACTTTTCAAACAAAGCCTGGATATATCTATTTCCAGTTATCTAGTATCTCTGTTACCCTTTTTCAGCTGAAGACTACACTTGGGCACTGAAAGCCTGGAACATGCCCTCTCCCTACCAGTGTCAGTGAAGGCATGGTAGGAGATACCCATATCTGGAGTTTCCTCATCCCCAGCAAACAGTGGTAGGTGAATATACAAAGAGAGCTTAAGTACGGCACTCCAGGAGACTGCTGCAAGCCTAGACGCCCAAAGAAATTATTTTTCCCACATTCTTTTCTGTTTCCTGGCTGCCTGTTGGCAGTGTTAAAAAGAAGTAATGGTGGGAAAAAACAAAACGCTCAAGATTACAGAAATAGGAGATGAGGGTAAAGGTCAGACAAAGGGAAAGAATAAGACTAACAGAAACAGTCAGGGAACAGATACAATTACAAAACATGAGTATCAAATGATTTTATAATAAAGAGAAAGGATCAATTAAATAAAAACAAATTAAATAGACTGTTTCGTTTCCAAAACAAAAGGGGTGAACTGGAGAAAGTAATTAATATCAAGGGGCTGGATATAGTAGGGATAACTGAGACATGGCTACAAGAAGAACAGAACTGCCAGTTAAATACTGCAGGATATAACTTTTTAGAAAGGATAGGTAAGGGAGAAGGGAGGTAGCGTAGGCATACAAATCAGAGACAACATGGCAACGGAAAGAAGAGACATAATTAACATTAAGACATCAATATGGATCAATATAAATTGAGATAGAGGCTAAGAAGAAATTAATCATGTTAATAGATTTGTACTGGAGACTATTGAGAAGTGGAAGGGAAGTGGAGAAAGAAATCTATGGAATGTAGGCAAATCCATGGAATGAGTAAAAGACAGAGAATAAGAATGATGGGACATTTCAACTGCCCACAAGTAAACTGACAAGAAAAGGTAGGGAAAGGAGTAAAGGGAATAGGGAGCTTACAATCTGTCCAGGTGTCCTTTCTTACCCAATACATAATAAGCCCAAAAAGGAGGAATCATTGGTGGTTCTATTTATGGGAAATGAACCAGAGAAATAGGAAGACGAAGCAGAACTTCAAAATTAAATATTTCAAGAATATAAAAGAAGTAGTAAAGCACACTATAGACACATAAATAACACAAAGAAAATCAGGTAATGACAACAAAATGGCCAGGAAAACTAACATTTACATAACTGATTTGGACTTAGGAATTTGAAGAGCAATTTCCAAACTTGTGGATAACACCGAGTTGGAGATATTATTAATACTGGGGAAGAATGTGACAAAATACCAGGAAATGATTAAGAAACTTGCAGAATGACAAATTCATTCCAATATAGGTAAATGTGAGATGGTGCATTTTGGTAGGAGGATAAGGAGGCCACAGATTCTTTGGAATATAAGAGTCTAAATGGAGTAAAGGAACAAAGGGATTTAGTGGTGCAATACTCAAATCACTAAACGTAGCAATTCAGGTTAACAAGGTCTAAAAATGCAAACAGAGCACTTGGGTTCAATTCTGGAGGAATAGAATTAAAAGCAGAGATGTTATGTTCAACTTGCCAAGAACTTTGGTTCGACCACAACTGGAGTACTGTGAACAGGTCTTCTTCAGATTACAAAAAGAGCACAGAGGCACTGAAGAAGTGAAATCCTGATTACAAAGATGATGCCAGAACTGAGAGGCTGCAATTACCAGGAAGGACTGAGTAGGCTAGGGTGTTTATCTCTAGAAAAGAAAATGTTAATGAGTGACTTTATTGAGGTCTTTAAAATCATGAAGGGTTTTAATAGGGTAGCCGTAGAGAAAGTGTTTCTGCTTGTGGGGGAACCTCACTTGACTCTGGGTTTTTCTTGTACATTGGAGATAAACAATGACTATACTAAGTGAGGCGTTCAGTGGCTCCAAGCTAAGTTTTCTGTATTGTATTTCTTTCCTTCTTATGAGAATGTGACTGATTCTGAGGAAGCGATGAATGGGTTAAACTGACTGATTGAAAAGAGGCTTCAACTTGCTTCCTCTTGCAGCTGACCAACAGCTCTTGACAGATTTAGAAAAAGCTACTTCCTGTTGAAGCAGACAAAAACATTTGACCACAATCGCCCATGTGCTATGCAAATTGACAAAAACATACAAATATCGAAAGGATATACAGGGATAGAGTTCCTTCAATTCAACTGATATCAGTGAAACCAGCGCAAATGACCGAGGACTTTCAAGCATAGGTTACACAGAGTGTCAGCTGAGCTTATGCGATCTTTAACACCGGTTTAAAATCACACACAATACAGAGTTCAGGAAAACTTCTTTACCCAGAGAGTGGTGATGATGTGGAACTTGCTACCACATGAAGAGATTGAGGTGAACAGCAAACATTGGAAATGGTACCATTCTGGGGATGTCATTGGACTAGTAATCCTGAGATATGGACTAATGCTCCTGGCACATGAGTTCAAATCCCACCATAGCAGATGAATGATTTCAAATTTAATTAATAAATCTGGAATTTAAAAAAAAGCCAGTCTCAGCGATAATAATCATGCAACCTCCAGACTGTCATAAAAACCCATCTGGTTTGCTAATGTCCTTCAGTGAAGGAAACCAGCCGTCCTTACTCAGTCTGAGCTACGTGTAACTCCAAGCCCACAGCAATGCCCTCTGGAAGGATCCATCAAATCAGTCAGTTGTGCCAAAACTGCTACAGAAAAGTCAAATAAGAATGAAACTGGATGGACCACCCAGCATTGATCTAAGCACCAGAAATGACAAAAGCACACTAACTCAGATGACTGCAAAGTCCTCCTTACTGACATCTGGGAACATGTGCCAAAATTGGGAGATGTGTCTCACAGATAAGGCAAGAAACAGCCTGACATAGGCATATTTTAAGCCAAAATTCCTCCATCACCAGCACTGGTTATGTCCTGTCTCACTGGCAAGCCAGACCCACCAGAAATGGTGACACAATGGTGTACAGTCAGGATGGCGCAGTCATGGGAGTCTTCAACATTGACTCCAGACCTCATGAAGCCTCATGGCATCGGGAAAAATATGGGCAAGGAAAACTCCTACCATTTACTACCTGCCGCTCCCCTTCAACTAATGAATCAATACTCCTTGAAGTTGAACACCACTTTGGAGGAAGCACTGAGGGTAGCATGGGAACAGAATGTGCTCTGGATGGGGAACTTCAATGTTCATCACCAGGACAGGCTCAAGTGGCACTATTCCTGACTACACTGCTGAGTCCTGAAGGACAGTTTAGCCAAACTGGGTCTGTAGTAAGTGGTGTGGAAAACAATATGAGGGAAAAGCCTACTTGTTCTTGTCCTCTTCCTTTCATGAATACATCTGTCCAAGACAGTATTGGTAGAAGTGACCACCATACAGTCCTTGTGAGACAAAGCTCCACCTTCACATTGAGGACACCCTCGTGTGGCATGACCACTGTGCTAAATTGATAATAGAAATATATACAAAATAGTAAGGACAGAATGTATGGTTTTAAAACAAGGACTGAATTATTTCACCTCTTGACTTGTGTATTCCAGTGGTTTTCTGGCTGGCATTCCAACCACAAACCTCCGAAAGCATTAGCTCATCTAAAACTCTGCTGCCTGTATCACATTCCAAGCACCACTCCCCCATCAACCCTGCCCTTACTGATCTACATGAGCACTGGGTTCCCCAATGCCTCTAATTTCAAATTCTCATTCTTTGATGGCCTTGCCTGTAGCATCCTTTATGTACAAATCCCACCTCCAAATCCTCTGCTTCTCAAACTCTGCCCTATTGCATGTTTCCTTCCCTTTTTACCCCAACATAGGCAGTCATGCCTCCAGCTGCCTTGACTCCACACTCTGCAGTATCCTTCTTGAGCATCTGTCTAAGATCCACTTTAAAATTCACCTCTGATTAAGCTTTAGATCATTTCTCTTCATGTCCCCTTCTTTGGTTTCACATCCGATTTTGATTATGGATTTGTGGTGCACTTTGGAACATTTTACTTTGACATGGTATAAATGCAAATTGGTGTTGCAATCACACAAAGTGTTTGGAATGTTCTCCCTAGCGAGCAGTAGAGGCTGGGTTATTGGATATATCAAAGGCTGAGTTAGACAGATTTTTGATTGACAATGGAGCCTAGAGTTATGGGGGCCAGGCAGGAAACTGGATTTAAGGCCAGAGTCAGATCAGCCATGATCTTATTGACTAGCTTGAGGGGCCAAATAGCCACTCCTACTCCTGTGGAAACTTAGTGATAATGTTGCTGGCCTAGTAATCCAGAGACCTAGGCTGATGCTCTGGGGACATGGGTTCAAATTGCACCACAGCTGTTAATGGAATTTGAAATCAGTTAATAAATTTGGAATATAAAGCTAGTCTCTGTAATAATGACTTTGAATCTATCATCGATTGTTGTAAAAACCCATCTAGTTCACTAAAGTGACTTAAGGAAGGAAATATGCTGGCCTACATGTGTCTCCAGACTTGCAGCAAAGTGGTTGTCTCTTAACTGCCCTCTGAAATGGTCTAACAAGGGCATTTAGGGGTGGGCAACAAATCCTAGTCTTGTCAGCAATGCTCACATCCCCTGAAAGAATAAAGAAAAGAAAAATACTTATGTTTCAGAATAACTTAATTAATTTGATCCTAGAATTGCCTTTCTTGTAAGACCTTCATTATATTTTGCCTGAAAGGCCTTGGCTGCACACAAAATATTAGGCATGGTTTTTATAATTTTTTGCGGGACTATTGAACTGTGTAATTTTGCAGGATCAGCCTGTGAAGCATACCCAACTTCAAGGAAGCGTTGATACCGTGCAGTCAGCTATATGATTGAGCAATTTTTCTCTAGCTTCTAAAAGTTTGTAACTAGTTCATAGAATTATAAAATTATTACAGCATAGGAGGAGGCCATTTGGCCCCTCGTGTCTATGCTGACTCTGCAAAAGCAACTCATCTGGACGTTCTCCCTGGCCCTTTTCATGCAGCCCTGCAAATTTGTTCTCTTCAGCTCCTTATCCAATTCCCCTTTGAAAGCCCTTGATTGCCCCTGCCTCCACCACACACTCAGGTCAACACTTGTTTTGAAAAATCTTTTCTGTCATGACATTGTGGTTCTCTTGCCAATCACCTTAAATTGGCCTCGGCTCACTTGCCAATGGGAAGAGTTTGTCTGTGCTTGCTCTGTCTGGACTCCTCATGATTTTGAACAGTTCGTTAAGTCCCCTCTCAACCTTCTCCAAGGAGAACAACACCTGCTTCTTTAATCTATTCGCATAACTGACCTTTCCTTAAATCTTTTCTACATCTCTAAAGCCTTCACATCCTACCTGAAATGTGGTGCCCAGATTTGGATACAATACTTCAGTTGTGACTGAACCAGTGCTTTATACAGGTTTATCATGCCTTCCTTGTTTTAGAACTCTATACCCCAGTTTATAATGCTCAGGATCCACTATACTATATCAATTGCATTTTCAACCTGCCCTGCCACTTTCAATGATTTGTACACATGTATCCCCAGGTCCCTCTGCCCCTGCACTGCACTTTAGGATTGTGTTTATTTTATATTGCCTCTCTTCATTTTTCTTACCAAAATGAATCACTTCACACTTCTCTGCATTAAATTTCATCTGCCACTTGTTTTCCCATTCCACTGGACTGCTTGAGTCCTCTGAGAATCTGTCACTATCCTCCTTACAACTCCAAGTTTTGTGTCGTCCACAATTTTTAAAATTGTGTCCTGCACACCTAAGCATAGGTCATTAATATAGATCAAGAAAATGAGGATCTTAACATTGACCCTTGGGGAACTTCACTGTATACACATTCAACAGTCCAAAAACCACTTGTTTCCTCTCACTCAGCCAATTTCATATCCATGCTGTTGAAGCCCAGAATATCCTATTCCTATGAAAGTGAAGCGTGTAACTGAATTCGATTGTCTAGCCGCAATGTTGTGACATGACAGATATCTAGTTCCAATTGGCAAACCTTGCTTTGAACTTGGTGCTGCTTGCAACTTTAAAAATTGAAAGGTGCGAAATTTAAATACATAGGGCGGAATTTTACATTCAACGTGCAGGGGCGGGCCCAACATGCTGGAATGTAAAATGACGTGCGATGACATCGGGCGAGTGTCCCGATGTCACCGCGCACCGTCGCAATATTTTGGTAGGCGGGCACTATGAGGACAGAGGCGCACCCACCATTTATTAATGGGCCAGTTAAGGCCCTTGAGGCACTGATTGTCTTTGATTTTACACAGCCGTGTGATTTTCAGGGCGCCACATGGTCACAACGGGCAGGTGGGTAGGCCACATTTTCAAAAACCACATCCACGGTTGGGACAAGAGGGATGAGTGGGCTCGCTAATGCGAGTTGTTAGTACTTTAGATGATTACTTACTGTTACTTGCTTGTGTGAACAGGACAACTTCATTTCACTTCAGAGCTGCTTTAACAGAAATAACATTCTTCAGTTCAGGACTCCAAAGGAGTCAAAACACTTGGGGCCTTCCAGGTATCAGACAGTCTTCCCTTACCCTGGGAATGGGGATTGTGCTCTCTGTTGGAGGCACCTCCTCTGAGGAGGAAGAGAGGGCCAGAAGGGAGAGGAGGCTAGGTGTCCCTATGCAGCCTCCAGGGGAGCGACCTGTGGGAGGAGAGGCGCAGGCACCAAGGGGCGCAGGGCCAACAGGAAGCCCAAGGCGGAAGGGGCCGCAGAAGACACCACTATCCTGCTGCTAAGGTTTACAGATGGTGATGCAGCTACCTCAATATGCCTGCAGTGCAATGCCGAAAGAGGATCCACCTCTCAAGGGAGACAGTGGCCTCCATTTGTCAGATGATCAGCCCTGAGATCAGCACCAACCATGTGGGTGGACACCCCATGCCAGTGCCACTAAAGAGTCATAGTGGCCCTCAACTTCCATGCCTCTGGCTCTTTCCAGGGGTCGGTGGGTGATCTTTGTGCAGTCTCCCAATCAGCTGTCCACAGTTGCGTTAAGCTGGTGACAGACGCTCTGTTCAGGTATGCATTGACTTTCATTCACTATCGCACAGACAAGGCCAACCAGGCAGAGTGAGCCAGAGGCTTTGCCGTAATTGCTGGATTCCTCCATATCCAGGGTGCAATCAACTGCACACATGTGGCCATCAAGACACCAATGGGTGAGCTGGGAGCCTTCATCAGCAGGAAATGATTCCACTCCATGAACGTTCAGATAGTGTGTGACCATAGGATGCAGATTCTGCAAGTCTGTGCCAGGTACCCAGGCAACTCCCATGATGTTTACATCCTGAGCCACACCCAGGTGCCGAGACTCTTCAGTGCTCCAGTCTGACTGGATGGATGGCTGCTGGGTGACAAAGGCTATCCCCTCAAAAGGAGGCTCAAGACACCTCTCCGTCATCCAAGAACAGAAGCTGAGCAGCGGTACAATAGGAGCCACGCCTCCATCAAGGAAGGTAGTAAAGAGAACCATTGGTCTTCTCAAGATGCGCTTCTGATGCCTGGGCTGTTCAGGGGGTGCACTGCAATACTCCCCAGATCATGTGTCACTGATAATGGCTCATACTCATGCTGCATTCTCCACAATCTGGCACTGGAAAGGGGGGACGGAGTGGAGGAAGATGTTGATGCAGCTGCTCTGTCAACAGATGATGAGTCCAGTAGTGAGTCCGAGGACAAGCATACTCAGGAAAATGCTGAGGGGGTAGACACTGACCTGGGTAACTTGGAGGCTTTGATCCTTCAGCTTCTTCAACTAGCCAACCAAATAAGCACCACCACCACATGCCGGGCTGCAGGCTCCATGCTCGGTCCCTGACAGGAACATTTGCTTGGTGAACAACACACACTGTGCCATTTTAATAAAGCTCAATGACAAACAAGTCACTCATAACATCATGGGTAAACCTGCACCTGCAGAACAAATGAAGCACACAGAGGCTTGTTGAACACAAACACGATTATTGGTGTGGTACCTAGCATACATAAAACAAATTAAATGGAAAGGTATTCTCCATCACACCGACTAATAATTAACTTTAAAGTGGGGGAAAAAATAACACCAGTGATAAGCCCGTGTTGTGCTTAAGGTGCTTTAAGTTTGCATTTGCGGGCGCTACGTCTAGGTGCTCTTCCCTCACTGGCACTGACATTGGAGCCAGCCTGCTCACTCTGCTGTCCTGTTGGCCTTGATGGCCTTGTCGGGTGTCCTCTGGCCCGTGGAGCCTGTGCTGGTCCCAACTGGGAGGGAGCAGCCAGTGGCACTATTGGCATCTCTCCAGTCGCCGCAGCCTCATCGGAGGCCACGGCCACTGGCAGAGGATCGGAGGAGCTGCTGCCATCATCCAGAGTGCCCTGAGAGGAGCCCGCAGAGACAACAAGCAGCTTGTGCGCCAACATCAGGTCGTTTTGTACCTCCCTGCTCACCATTGATGGATGGGCACCTAGCTGGGGTACTGGGTGCCCAATCCATCTCCTACATTGTCACTGACCACTGATCATTGCCAGTGTGAGGCCTTGCAGGTCCGCGCGCATCCCAAGGAAGCCCTGATTCAGCTCCTGGAGCAGTCTGTCCATGAGAGTTGCCACTCTCTCCATGGAGGAGGCAGTGCACATGGCCATGAGGGTCTTTGCATTGCTCATGCTCCGCATAGACTCCTCCACAACGGAGACCATGGCACACATTCCCTCATGTATCTTTGCCAGATCCTCCTGAACACCCTGCTGGACTTCCAGCATCTGCTGCCTCAGGGATGACTCCAGAGGCACAGCGTCAGCCACCGACTGAGCATGTTCCTGGTTCCCAGCAGTCCTCCAACTGCCAGCGCCCTGGACACTCTCTGCCTCTCCCGCACCTCAAGCAAGTGTGAAGTGCCCTCACCACTGTGCACTGGGATACTACCTGATGATCTAATGCTGGTGAGGTGCTGGTACCCGTGCTGGTTCCTGCCTGACTGAGATGGTGTGACGCTGGTGCATTTCCATCATCCATGTCCTCAGGGGTGAGCAGCTGGCCTTTAGGCTCCTGACCCTGAGGGTCTTCTGGTGAGCCTGAAAGGAAGCACAAGGAGATGTGATTAGTTGAAATCATTACACTGTTACTGTATATGCCTGGCACTGGGGTCAGGGTGCCCTCATCTTTCCATTATCAATAGGGATTCCATGTTTGTGGCTCAAATCAATATAGAGACAACAGTGGAATGGTTGCTCTTACAGACATTCTGACAACAGTGCATGGCACTCTTACCTCCCTGTGGCACCCCAACCTCACTGCGACTGGTTGAGCTGAGCACATGGCGACTCCCCAGCTCCAGTGCCTCCTGCACGTATCCAGTCAAGATTAGAAGTTGGGCCAGTCCTCCTCCAGTCTGCAGCCTCTCAGCAGTTTTGTGGGATGTCTTCTCCTGAATGGAGAGAGGAGCATTGATCAGTCCACCCTGTACTCGCATTGCCACTGCAGCCTGGCCAACCCCACCTGAGGAATACCTGGCAGGGCTCAGCTGATTCGTGACCCTGGAGCTGCAAGACACTCATTCCAAGCAGCCAGGGCTCACCCCCTTTCCCAGATGCTGCCTCATTGACATTTGCCACTCACACTCTAAGAACTCTGAGATCCAGGTTGCGGGGGGGTGGGGGGGCGGCGGTGGGTGACGGTGGTGGTGGGCAGCTCCTAACTGCTGTGCTAAGTGACCCAATCCAACACAATACTCACCCTTCCTGATCACAGGAGATCATTGAAGTGCTTACAGCACTGCACCCATGTATGCCTCACCACATCATGGGAGCTCACCCTGGACGCCACCTCCTGCCAGACATTTTTGGTGAGGTGGGGGAGGGGCCTCCTCCTCCCGTCCCTGGAGACAAGTAAATCCTGGCTTGCTGCACCTCCTCCTGGAGGGCAGAGAGACACTCATCAGAAAACATGACTGCCCCGCCGACCTGCCCTCCTGCCTGCTGTGTTCAGCACTGACATTCTCCATAATTGCGGCCCTCCGAGTCAATGGCAGCCTTCGCAAGGCTTCTGCAGCCGCTTTTGAATCATCCACTGGGTCACCCTTCTTGCTGATGCCGGAGTTGTGTATTACATTGATTGGGCCTTCATTGGCCTGCCCGTATAAAATGGTGGTGTGGAGCCAATCGCGAGCGACGGTCAGGTTCCTGGCTGCACCTGCCTGCTCCTGCAGAGCTTGCCTGACCAATGCAAAATCCTGGCGATAAGTAAAGGAATGTGTACATAATACATAGGACACTCATTTATGGTTTTCACAAAATAAGTTATGAAACTCAATTAAGAAACAACTGTAATATCACAGAATGCTATGTAATGAAGTTTTATGTCACTATACAGTCACTATACATCATGGGCCTGTTGTGAAACCATGCTTTATGAAAAAATTACGATGAATTTACTGACTGGAAACCACTAATTGATTTTTTTCAAAGGACTAAGTCCATGTTCCAATGATGTGAAATCATAGTGAAAGATGGCTGCACATTTGCATCACTGCACCTTCTAAATTCTGAAGCCATTGAAACAGAGACAACCTGTCTGCAAAGCCTCACCAAGAACAACCTCAAGAAAACCTGTCTCTTTGTGTCTTTTATAGTCACAGCACCCAAACGGTTAAACATTCACTGAATTGGCAAGTATGTCCTTTTGAAAAAAAGAACTGTTGCAGCCAAACAAGGAGTGGGAAAAGAGGAGAGCCATTCAACTCTTCCTCACCTGATTATAACAGGCACAGATATTATCCCAAGCATTGCATAAACACTTTTCTTATAAAATAGCGAATTCTCTGGCTTGTGGTGAGTAATGCCATTGGTGTTCTACTGCTGATGCTATATTTGCTTTCACTTCTTATTCTGAATTATTTTGTCCACCTTTATAAGTGAAATATTCTGTATCCTGCTGCTGTCACCATTGGTAGAACAAAATTACGACATGACAAGTTTACATTGGATATTTCCACTACAGATGTGGTCATGGGAATTTACAATATAAAATATTAAAATAAGGACAGAAAGTTTGACTTTAAAATGAAGGCTAAATTACATTTGAGCTTCCATTTCATTATCCTCTGCCCAAAACCCAGGTTCACCTGAAGATTATATTTGGCCTTGATTCCTAGAAGATTTATTATGTAAGTGATATCATAGAATCATAGAATAGTTACAGCACAGGTTGAAGCCATTCAGCCCATCCCTGCCAGCTATCTGCAATAACAACACAGCTAGTCCCACTGCACTGTCTTTTCCCTGTGGCTCTGTAAATATTCTCCTTTCAGATAATTATCTAATACCCTTTCAAAAACCATGATTGACACACAATATATATCATATGGATTTCATTTTTCTCAATCTTGAACTTGTGATAGTCATTCATTGTCTCCCCATGTTGGCTTCATGAGAGGATAGTATCTGGCCCAGTTGTAATACTGTCGATGATTAAATAGCTGAATAACTTACGTGGCCTAGTTTCAAAATTAAGAATGGCCATGGTGCAAGGTAGTGAAGGGCTAAGGATTCCTGTGCAGTTGGATCTCAACATAAGGGACTGCATTGAAAGCAGGGCAAATTTCAGAATTTTACTTTTTGCAGGTGCAACTGCAAGAAAAACTTTTCCTGCCCAATGCATTAAAATAGGCCATCTGAGAATCCATGTGATACAATGATTTAAAGGGAAAATAAGGAATTGAGGTTAGACAGCATATCAAAAAATGCCATCCTGTAAGAAGTACTGGAAGGTGTCTTATTTAGAAGACATTTATAAGAAAATGTGTTGCCAATTTAATACAAAATAAACAACACTCAACATTTTAAACTAGTGGCCAGTGGCTCAACTGAATTTTTTGGTAACCAAACTAACATTTTTGTGGTTTATTAAACCTCTTATGGTCAACCACTAAAGGCAAATTATATTTATTGTTGCCAGCAATGACACATTTTGCTTTGACCTATGCAGCACTTAATAAAGATCTGGTCAAAACCTGTTTTGTGTTTAGATATCTCAGATATCAAGCCTCAAAATTATTAATTTTGTTTTGGACTTCATGGTTGCAAGAAATACATATTCATAACTTAATTGCAGAGCTTTGAAAATGTAAATGCCATTTATATTGGGTCACTTATTTTATTGTTAATAGAACGATAAGCACCAATGATGTTGGTGACCAAACTAATTATAAATTATCATTCATTGCAGGGAAGGCTGAGAAAATTAGAAAACAGCTGAGAGATAATTCATCAAATAGAATTAATAATATATACACTTATTTATAAACCTGTACTATAGGCCCAATCTTTTAACTGGGGCCAAGAAGATGATGTTAAGCTAGTGGGACGTATCAGTCATTCAATCATTGCCCAATCAGAGTCAGCCTGCCTGTCTTGAATTTAAACAAAGCTTGGCAGTTAACTGTCAGTCATCAGTTAACTGGTGCATTCTCCATAGCAATGCCTTTACCTTTCAGAGTCTACTTACCTACCAATCAGCACTCTCTTCTCATGCAGTATAAATTGTTGCTTCCTTTACATTTGATGTCCTTGTGAATGCAAGATGAAAAGCTTTGACAACGTGTCTTTTTTTGGTTCAAATATAGTTGTGGCTGAATAATGTCAATAGATCCCTTATGCTAGCTGTGGTCAGAGTATACCTGTTAAAGTGGGGCACGAATACCATATTTCAAATGATTACAAGAATTTATACCACAGGAGAAAAGGGGCATGATTGGTTGGCAAATCAACTCTGATTGGTCGAAGCATTGCCATGGGGAAAGCAACAGGGAACTATAGGCTCCTTATGCTTCCTGATAATTCAGAAAATGCACAAGGCTTGAACATATTCTTTTTGTTTGATAGAATGGGTCCTGTGTATGAAGGTATGTTGCTTTGAGCAAGCGTAAATGAGCCACCTTACGAACTTGACTGATATCTTAAATTTGTTGTTAGTGTAGCTATTAACACAGTCAGGATTGTTCAGCAAGTGCTGCCCAATTACAGAATCACATCCAACAGAGCAGGCATTTGGGCCAGAATCTTCCTACACCTTCTTGATCGGTTTCGCTGCAGTGGGGCTGGCGAACCATTGAAATCTCTGTTCACATCGGTGGGACTGGAAGATCCCACCAGCATGAGGGGTTGGAAAATTCCTATCTTTGTTTTGAGTTTTGCAAGCATGGGCTGGTTGAAAATGGTTTGTCCTTTGCCTATTACGACTTTTACTTCCTCTAGATCGTCAAGGTTGATCGTCTTCTCAGTTCTCCGCCAGAGCCGTTGCCAACTCCAGCAGGGCCGATCTGAGGACCTCACTAAACCATCCAATCAGTAGTAGCGACGGTCGGTGTGTATGCATTAATCAATGTGAGCTTATGACCCGCACTTACTGGGAATTCCTTGTTCATGGGAAATAATTGCAATTCCCAACCCCTATCACGAACGGGGTTTAACAGGTTACCCACACCTGGTGGCATAGGGTATTCACACGCTGATCCATTCAGTATAGCACACATGCAGCGCCAAACATCTAAGGGCATTGCAGGCCTGTTATTGCTCAGTTAAGAAGTTGGATCTGGACCGCTCGGGGGTTGCGTAACAGAGGAACATTTTGTTTGATTTGATCAGCCTACATACCTCGCTTCACACTAACACTGAAATCCATACACAACATTGCTCAACTGCGTGGTAGGCAAACGCCTTTTTGGACTGACGGCAGCATCCTCAGTCACTTTTCCAGAACCACTTTATCTAATTTAAGGTCATAGAGAGTCACAGCCTATTCCGACAGGCAATGGGTGCTAAGTGGGGCACGTACTCGCACAACTTGCCGCAGCGAATCCACCTAATCGGTCTTTAGATGGTGAGAGGAAGCCGGAGCACCTGCCGGAAACCCACGCAGACACGGGGAGAGCGTGCAAACTCCACGCAGACACACCTGGGGTCAGAATCAAACCTGGGTCCTTGGAGCTGTGAAGCAGCAGCGCTAAACACCGTGCCACCCGGGCAGCATCCTAATTGTGGAAAATACTGCATGTGACACCACTGAGTAGTAGCAGCGTGAATTGGCTTGCTTAACCTGTTATTCAGATTTTTCCAGTGTCCTTCCAGAATAATTTTGAAGTAGACTGGGCACTTTTCAGATATGAAAGCGATGGCCATCCACCCATTTGCGAGTTTGCATGATACACAACGAACAATGATCTGATAAGGAGAGCCATTGTCCTGCAGGATAACTTTGATACGCTCCATTTCTGTCTCAAGCTTGCAAGGTGAGCAAATGGCTAGGGCCATTTTACAAGATTTTTAATAAGGTCCATCTCAAAGCATGTGGAGCTATGTGAATCCCAATGTGTATATTGGCCATATTGGGAGGCTTGCAGAAGGCAATAGTGGACAAACCTTTAGCAGATTTCTTAACTAGAATGCCAAGGAAAGGGAGCACATTAGACTGCTCCATCTCAAAAGTAAATTGGACCATGGGATGGAGTGCATTAATATGCATAAAGTAAATCCTTAAGCATGGCTGCAGATTCAGAGATAGCCAATGTATCATTTCATTTTGGAAATATGCACAGGTTAGGAGGTTAGGGCTCATTCCATCAAAAATGCGTTTCTCGTGGAAATCTCCAAAAATACTTACAAGGGCTGGACCTGGAGGAACCTGCACCCCACCCCACCCTCCACACCACGCTTTTCTCCTGTAGTACAAATTGTTGTGATCATTTGAAATTTGGCATTCTTGCAAGAATGGGTGCAAGATGAAAAGTTTTGGCACCATGTCTCTCTTTTCAGCAATATTAAAGTTCAGTACTATCAAGTGACTGTAGATTTCCTTCTATTTCATTGACTGTGAAGTTCTTTGGGATATCCCGAGGCTGTGAAAGGCACCTTATAAATACAAGCTTATTCTTTTTTTCAATTTCCATTTTACTGTCATAATTTTGCAGTTTATGCTTCAGTAATGTGTTTTTTTTCCATTGCTGTCTATTCTACATACATTGACATGACAATACATTTTTATGAGGGAAAGCAAAAGAACGTGTAGAGAATATATACTCCATAAATAACCTCATGGATAATCTACTGAAATATACACTGACATCAGCGCATAATTACATCTGCCCCTGTATAGTTAAACAACTGACCAAATCAACTCTCCAGATCCACAGATGTTGGCCCAAACGGAACATGGTATAATCTCTGTTACGTGGCACCAGAGAACCTGTAGTACAGACCACCATTATGTAGAGAAAGAAAGAAAGCGTTGTATTTATATAGCATCTTTCATGAGCAGCCAATGAAGTACTTTTGAAGTGTAGTCACTGTTGTAATGTAGGAAATGAGGCAGCCAATGTGTGCACAGCAAACTCCCACAAGCAGCAATGTGGTAATGACCAGACCATTTGTTTAGTGATGTTAGTTGAGGGATAAATATTAGCCAGGGCACCAGGGAGAACTCACTTGCCTATCCTCAAATATTGCCACGCGATGTTTTATGTTTGTCTGAGAGGGAAGATGGGGCCTCTGTTTAATGTCTCATCTGAAAGGCAGCAACTTGAACAGCGCAGCACTCTCTCAGTACTATATTGGAGCGTCAGCCTGAATTTTGTGTGTGGCTTTTTAGAGTGAGATTTAAACCCGCAATCTTCTGACTCTAAGGTGAAAATGCAACCAACTGAGCCACAGCGGACACTGTAGCAGAGGTGAGGCAACCATTTAAAGAAATATTTTGTCCTTAAGGTTTAGTTGGCATAGCTTCTCCTATTCTATATAACTCGCACAGTAAAGCACCATTGTCCCAAATCATAGCTGTGCCACTTGTGAATATTATCACATGCAATGCTTGAGATACTTGTTCCAACTGGTATCCCTCCACTGAAAACTGACCCTTTTAAGATGCTTTACTATTGCTAGATAGGATTTCCATATTATATAATGATGGCAGTGTACCGTTTCACAGCATGTGAATTGAATTGTGTATTCCCAGTATAATTATTCACCTAGAAATTCATGCTGCCTGCTGGTTGTAATGTTTCAGGTGTGCAGCCCGTACTACTCACCAGCTATACACCTAACCAGAGGAAGGATATTAGGTATCTGTGAAATCACTTAAAGACAGCCAGCAATTCTCAAAACAGAGGTTCACTCTGGCTGCAAACAGCAGGGAGACCACATAAAGTGGGAAGAAATAGCTGGGAAACATCCAGAAAGGGCACTCAGATTCTCAGTGCCATGTTGGAGGCACTAGTGCAGATTGTGAGACAGGAGAAAGGGTATCTTCTTCCCACCCAAGGACAGGAAGCCTGGTAGGCATCGACTCTGGCAACAATGGGAGGAGGTTGCACAGCACGTCAATGCTAGGAATTTATTGCCCAGAACGTGGTGCAATGATAACGACGCTGGAGCCATTGAAGGAAAAATGCTGCTCTCTCAACACCCTGCACACAACTCCAATCCCCTCTAGCCTTACTATTCATAATATTTCATCCTACACCTTCCTTCATTTCCTAAAATCACTGCACCACAACTCACTATACCTCCTTCTCCTCATACTCCAAGGTGCCACTCTTCCAATCCTTACTTACTCACAACTCACATCAGATACACTGACTATCAGCCATCTCACAACATTGTCAGCAGCCACTTCTCTCTCCTGTTGCCCCTAGTTAACCTGTGTTCCTCCCTTTCATTTCTGGTGCTGAAGGTGTGAAGAGAGAAGTACCAAGCCTAAGGGGTGTGACTGCCTCCTGGAACAAAATGTCCAGGCAACTTCCCACCCCACTCCCTGATGTGCTGCAGTGTCCGAAGCTCAGACTCCAACTCATTAACTCTGAGCTGATTTTCCTCAAGCTGCAGACACTTACTGTAAATGTGGTTGCTGTGGATCACACAGGTGTAGACCAGATCCCACATACTACAGCTGCAAGACATCACTTGCCTCAGTTGTAATGCAGCTGTATCTTTATTGTGTTTTATTTAACTAATTACCTGCGATCTTTATTGTGTTTTAACTAATTAGGTTTTAACTTTAAAAATATCATTCAGCTGCTATTTGCAGTTATATTAAGTAGTTTAACTAGTTGAGCTAAAAGTTTTATGCACGACTTATCTCTCCCCAGTACTGGTTTAAACTAATTACCCCCATTTAGAGGGATAGAATCTTAAAACTCACCAGCCAATCACCTACATGTTCACCAACTTAATACCTTTGTACATTTGCCACCTACTGAGAGCAGAAAAAAGATATAAAAGGCAGCACTTCCTTCTGCCTCGGCACTGAAGTCTCATCTGCTGCAAATTCCCAAGTTAGCACTCATTCCTCGTTGCACTTAGTCCTCGTCATCTCTGTTCTGAGATGGGTCCTTCTGTCTTGGACTCTAGGTGTGGGGTTTGTTCTTAGACCGCAGACATACTCTGGTATCTGCTTAACACTTGTTTATTAGTACGGTATCTAAACAGATTACAGAGTAGGCACATAGCTCTTAGGCATAAGTCCAACCTCTCTCTTGAGGCTCTAACACATGACCAACTATCGTCAGTGGTGCATCATCATCTATGTCATACATTAGTATATCCCATCTGTTAACTCTTGAACTATGCCTCCCCCTAATTATATGATCCAATTTTTAAACAACATGAAACGATGTCTTTAAGAATTTACATTACATTTCCGTAACTCCCTTCTTACAACTACAGATTCCAGCCAACTCCAACCTCTATTCTTCCCCTCCTCAGGTTACAGTGCTGGGGGATTCAATCTCCCTCAGTACTCTCAGCCCTTAGGGTAGATAGCTTGGAGACAGAAGGCTTTCCTTCTGCACCTGGTAGGACATGATTATCTGCAGAATAGGACGACACATCATTGATGTCAGTATTGCTGGAAAGCAGAGTGTAAATTTCAGAATGACTGAACTGTAAGCACAACAAAGACTTTTCAACGAAAGACTGATCTAAAAGAGAAGACTGAAGAGAATGGACCTTTAGCCCCTCTGGGATGAGAAGAGAAGAACTCAGGACACTCTGAGGAACTTGGTGCTCCCTCAAAGGACTCTGGGAAGAAGTTTAAGAGAAGAATGATCGTCAACCCTAGGGAAGATTATCACTTGTATCCTCCATTGCTGCATTAAAGACGGAAAAGACATTGAAGATCTGAGATTACAACAAGCTTAGATGGCAAAGGAAAAACGACCAATGTCCTGTGAGACTGTCAGAAAAAGGAGAGATGATTTCCCAATGATATTCCGGGAGAACCGTCTACTTTCTGCAGGCAGTGGTAAGAGAGCCACACTTCTCACTGTGTGAGATTGCTCCACTGTGGGCAAAGGAAGAACTGCTGGGAAAATGGAAACAAAACAACCTCATCTTCTGCAATGAAAGGAATTTCCTGCAGACACTGAACTCAGGGACAAGATTTCTGCAACAGGATTCTGCAGCTTCAGAAGTACCAAAGATTCTGCCACAGCTTCTGTGCTGACCTCCAGCTTGGAAAAGAAGATGATGTTCAGCTGGGACTGAAGTATGGGTGCCAATTGACTTTTACCTCTGGAAGGTACCAGCTCTTTAGCAATGTGATCTTCTATGGAGTCTGACCTGGATTCAGGCAAAGCATTTTCTGTGGAAGACATTTCATTAACAACTGGAGATAAAGTAGGCAATACATTGGTAGATTCAGTGGAGCTAAGACTTAAATGTGGCTCAGCCATGAAAAGCACAACTGATTCTTGTGAAAAGACAACAGAGACATCATAAGATGCATCCATCAACGGGAAAGATGAATCATTCTCTAGGACTTAACCTCCAACAGATCACTCAGTAGTGCAAAGGATTATTCCTCGTCACTCCCTATGAAGAGCCAATTCAGGTCCAGCCGGTCTTCATGGGGATGGTCACCATCTGCTGCAGAACCTTCTGTATCCACCACCTCTGGCCCTATCTCATGAAGAATGGAAAGATTCATCACTTCAATCTCTGCCCTGGGTCTAGTGGATAGTGTCTCTGTGAAAGAAAGGAACTTACTGCTGAATGTATAAACTTCCTCAGTGCCTGAAGGCTGAATTTCCATTGTTTCTAAATAAAAGAGTGTTGCATGAAAGACAGTGAGTTGTTCAAATGATGAGCATCATCTGGTTTTTATTGGATTCCTAGGAGTATGTCAACATTGCCTCTCAGTAAGGATGGACATTGATTGTGAGGAACATAGAGAGAATCAACAATCTATCACCCCTTGTAACTAAGAGGGGCAATAATCCTGACTTTGATTGGACGGTCTGGGCTGCCTGGACCCTGCAACTTGATGTCTGATGGATGAAGGGTCATTGGCTGAAGCCAGTCGAGGTCATCTGCTTCGGCACCAGTTTTAAAAGTAGCATCAAAGCCTTGAACTTGGACTGTAACTGACCAGTAGTCTGGATTAAGACTACCCACTCCCCCCTAGGAACTCTGGAGGGTTGTCATTTTCTGGGCTTTCCATTTCTGGGAAGGAATGTGTTTCATAAATATTAGCTGTTCTATTACTTCAACTGAAATTGATGGATTTGCAGAAATGTTTGAAATGTCCAGTTTTGCCAGACTGGAAGTATTCCGCGACATCTGATAGCCATTCTTGGTGCCTATGCTAGGTTTTCACACCACACCACAAAATGGCTGTCAGTGTGGCATTTCCCACCCTTTCATTTGCTTTGGCAGCTTTTGTATAGGCGGGGCTGCTGCCCATGGGCCTAGCCAATCCAAGGGGTCATATGAAGCCTTGCTGTTGCCCGGAATTACAGAATGATTAAACGCCCTAGCTTGGCCACCATGCATGCTAGGCTACTTGAGCCAAAGTAAGATCATCTTTGGTCTGCAGAAAGTCACCCGGATATCCATAATTATGAGATCACGGATTAATTCGTCCTTCTGCGATCTGTATCCATAGGAACTAGCTAGGTGATATAGGTCAGTTAGGAATAATTCAATCGCTTCCCCAGGTCATGGCAAGTGCTGGTTAAAATGTGCTCGTTCAACTCCTAAATTTTGCTTTGGGCTAAAATAGGTGTCAAAGACCTTAATAACATAGTCAAAGTCTGTGGTGAGCTCTGTCACGAAACTATAATATTCTTCATTGGGCAGAATTTCACCCATGTTGGGCAGGCTCGGTGGGGGCGGTCAAGAAGCTGACCACTGCCCGGGGTTGGGGCCGGAAGGTGACTTCACACCAGTGGGCCAATTGAAACCTGCTCAGCATGAAACGTGAGCTTCAGCACTCAGCACTGCCTGTGCGGGCAGGTTGGGGAGGGGGGGTGGGAGTGCGAGCAGGTTTAGCACGAACTTCGTGCATGCACACAAGTGCCATTTGCAAATCTCCCTGAGACAACGAAAGATTTAAAAAATAAATAGAGTTGTTATAAATGTTATAAAACATGTCCCCTCATTTGACTCTGTCACATGAGCAGTGGCATGTTATTAATGAAAAAATACGGTTTTTATTTTATTTTTATTTGCTTTTGGAAACCTCATCCTGCCCATGGTTTCAAAAACAGTGCAAAGGATGCTTTGCACCAATGATAAGGTTGGATGGGCAGTGAAAAATTTCTTTTAATTAGCATTTTAATGGCCTTACTGGGCCTTTTACTTATCGGCAGGCATGCTGCTGAATCCAGCACGAGCCCGCTGACCAAAATATTGCGTGAGCGCGCAGTGACATTGGGATGCTCGCCAGACAGCATCATGCATCATTTTATGCCTGGTTGGGTTGGGAATGCGCCCACCCGCTGAGCTAAGAATTTTACCCATAACATTATTGTGAAATATTGTAAAGTAGGTTAAAAAGTGTGTGTGTGTCTATGTGTGTGTGGGTCGTTCTTTGTGTGCTGATTCAATTAAATTAGAGATGGATAGTCTGCAAGGTTGAAATTATCAAAAGAGTTAGATGTAAAAGGGCATTTGAAATGTTAATGAGTGAGCGAGGGTAAAGTCAGCAGATAGGGTGTGAATGAAATTTGCATTTTTAGATGAGGGGGAAAGTTGTTGGATTTTCAAAGAGACATGATAAGGTTTTTACGACTGACAAGATAAAAAGGGCAAGGTTATTCCATTGATTTAACCCCAAAAGTGCTGCCCATAATGACAACATAAAAGATTTTTGTATTATGGAAAAAGAGTAAATTCATGGGATGGGGGAAGGATGGGATTTACAAATCATAGGTGAGATATATTTAAGGAAGGATGGAAGGCTGTGCGGGATGTGGCTGAAAGGTATATAGTCTGAAACAGACTTGGGGAAAAGCCTCCAGCCACTTTGCAGAAGTCTGCTGTTCCAGTAACCAAAGTTGCGTCAAAAGCCTTTGAAGTTCCACTGTTGAGTGGGTGCTGTGGTATTCTTGCTGGATCGTCTCTATAAATTTAAAATCTATTTTGGGTTGTTGCCTTAAAGGGGGCATGTAGCTGGGAGCCTGATTAATTAGGAATTTTGGGAATTGTTATAATATTAAGTAACTGTGTAACTGTAATCTTGTGTACGTGTTTTAGTCTTTTCTTTTGTTAATAAATGCTTTAATTCAAATTTTTAAATCTCCAAAGGTGTTAGTGGACTCATTACTTCTGAATTCAGTGCACAAACCTTCTCGTAATAAATACAAATTGCAAAACCTTTGTGATAATGTGGCCAAGTTTCCCTTATGGATTTGGTCAGCCTGTCAAATACCACCTGGCATATCATGACAACTCCTACACACTCTGCCTTCAGAGAACCTCATCTGCTACTGGAGCAACTGCATAAGGAAAGGAACTAACTTGAAGATTTTTTAACTAAAAATCGATCAATCAGGAGGGGGCGACAGCCTCTGGTGGGGCACTGTAAATACAAAATAAACACAAAAAAGGGAGCTTACAAAGTCAAATCAAAGTGTCATTTCTGGGGATGATGATGCACCCCAGCCCCCATGGTGCCCATCAATCCTGGAAAGCCTCTAGCATACCTTCCTGGCCATGAGCATAGCTGCAGCGGAGGGGCAGACAGTTGGGTTGGATGACCCCACTTGACCGCCCGCTGCCTGGGCTTGTTGATGGCTACTTTGGCCAGGCCCAGGCTTACCAGGAGGCCCTCCTCCCTCCCCACAACTACCACCTGCCCCCGGACAGGGAGGCCTCTTAGTGGCTATGTGTTGAAGAAAATGAACACAATAGGACGAACCTTCCCCGAGCAGCAATAGGCAGAATCTTGGTAGTTGGACTGGGGGAGAGGTGGAGGGCAGTTTCCTTTTACATTTTATTGCTTTCAATGCCAGAGGGTTCATAGCAAACATCCGTGAATTGCTAGATTCCCTGATATATCACATAACTAACCCGCAGCACAAGTTCTGTCCACATTTACATTCTGCCTGCTCCTGTGTCGCCTTTCTGATGTTCCACAGGTTGTGGTTGCTGTTTGGATAAAAAATATATTATTGGTTTTCCAGCTAAAAGCTGCAGTGCCATCTGAGAATCCAGCTATGTTCATAAACTGTGCTTCAAAGCATCATTCAATTGAACTGTAATTCTAGCTCTGTTCCGAGTAATTAATGGAAGTCAGCAAACTGATGGGTAAAAACAGGAATTATATCCTTTTATCAGGCTTTAGGGGGTGGGGGAGGGGCCTGCGCTGGAAGTTCCCACCTAATTTAGGGCTCTGCCCATGCCTGCTCACCACTTTGTCCAAGAGGCTACACTTCTACTGAGATGTAGTCCAGATGTCACAGCGGCATCATTGTTGCCGTGCCATAGGGGTGAGGGCCATCTTCGATGGGGCTGCACGACTTGCTGGGAGCCGTTTGCGGAGGCTTTGGGGGCAGCATATGAAGACTGAACTCCTTGATCAGCGGTCCTGCACGCTGGGAACGGGGAGCTGTCACATCAGCATGTTGCATTCACTGAACTGAGGAACTGAGGAGCAGCACCCGCGCCCATCCCGCCCCCAGTGTCAGCATTCTCAGGAGTCCCAAAGCAGCCAAGTCTGCTATAAAGGTGCAGCGCACAGCAACACGGCGAATGTGCCGCCCCGCCCTGACTACAATGTCACACTGACTTGGGATCACCAGACAGCACTGAAGCCTCATGTCTCGCCTGGCAGTATAAACAGCCCGGTGTTCGCACAATGCCAATTAAAGCATTTCCTAAACTAAAAGCTCAGCACGGGTATTGTCATTTACTGATAGAAATAGCCCGTAGAATTACCCGGCAGAGGGAAATATATATATAAAAAAAACTCAACCTTCAGTCTCAGAAGAGTGCAGGGCCAATGATTATTTTGAAATAAATGAACCACTTGACAAAATTGCTGTAACATTACAAGCGGCCGGCGTGTGAAATAAGAGGAAAGTTGAAAAGTTGACATTGCAAAGATTTCAGGCGTCAGAGATCAGAGTCAAGTGACAGAGCTGATGGGTTGAGTGTTGGGGGGGGTGGGGGGGAGGTGGTGCAGGGAGCGCCAACTAGAGACAGCTTGAAGCCGTTGCAGGGAGTGCAGTGCAGAGGGAGAGAGCAGCTTCCAGTCAGTAACTCACACAGTGAGGGGCAGGAGCACACTCACCACTGCTGCTCCACTCTTAAACACTGGCCACACAGCACACCAGAAGAAAGCGGTGAGTGGCTTCTTTTCGGCCGAAGGAGTAAGAGGACAGAGTAACAGCTGCCGCGCTTGTTGCTAAAACTTCATCTAAACCAAAATCCGACCAAAGTGGAATTGCCTGCAGAGGCGACATGAACACATTACCTGCCTGGTGCTGCTGACAGCTAACTCCAGGAGCTGCCCGGGACTTCATGAAAGAAAAGGGGCAACTGTTGGCAGGAACAAAGTTATAAAGGGAGGAACAAAAAAAAAACACCATCAAAAACGCATTTATTAAACGAAAAGAGACAACTGCAATGAACAAACTACAGGCTTTCTCTAAAGCCACCGCTGGACTGCTGTGGATCTGTTGTGTGTTCCTCGGAAGCGCCGAGGGGAATTTTGCCGATCACCACGTCCACTCCAGCTTCATCTACAGGCGATTGCGAAACCACGAGAGGAGGGAGATACAGAGGGAGATCCTGTCCATCTTAGGGCTGCCTCACCGGCCCAGGCCCTTCTCGGTGGGGAAGCACAGCTCGTCGGCCCCTCTCTTCATGCTCGACCTGTACAACGCGATGTCGAACGACCAGGAGACGGAGCGAGGAGCGGTCCGGGGCTCCCTGCCTTACCGAGCCACTCTCACCACACAGAGTCCGCCCCTCGCCAGCCTGCATGATACCAACTTCCTCAACGATGCCGACATGGTCATGAGCTTCGTGAACCTGGGTAAGCAGTCACTTCCCATTGGAGTGAGTATCCTTCTCCCCATGATGGGGTCAGCACTGGAAACACTCAGTTTGTACTCGCAGCATACGTTGGTTTTCTAACTTAGTTCTTAAAGCGTTAAATAAGGATTATAAACTTTGTCTTGTTTTATGCAATATCTTTGTGAGCTTAGATTCTGTTCTGTGCCTCAGGTAATGAATGGGGTTCATCTATCTATCTGCTGCCTATATATCTGTCTATCTATCTGCTATCTATCTAGCTATTTATTTGTCTATCTGCTATCTGCTGCCTAGCTCTCTATTTTTCTATCTATCCATCTATCTATATGCCTATCTGCTGTCTGCCCGTCTATCTTATCTCGCTCTCCCTCCCCAAAGTGAGAGGAAATTTATTTCCATTTTTGTTGATTAATCGTAACATTCATCCGATTTCCGCAAAAGTTAACGATTGCAAAGCGCATCCATCCGACAAAGGAACAAGTAATTGAAAGTGAACTAGCATTCCGCGAAAGTGCATGTCGCGGCCGCAGAGATTATTGTGGGAATCTATAACCTTTCTCAATCGTTGTTAGTGTAAACGTTTTCCACAGAGTTTCAACCCTGCCGGCTCCAGTTTTCTCATTCCAACTTTAATAAGCACAGGTTGGAGTGATAGCGTTACTTACAGAAAAGAGCGTCCAATAAAATGCTTCGCATGGTGTGGGGAAACCTGCGCTTTATTTTAATTTTAGAAAGCACCGCGATAACAAACGGCGCTAAATCTTTCAAAAATAATGGCAAGGTCCTGAGTGAAAAAGGAGCTGAGACGAAAATCCGGTCAGAAGCGGCCACATTGAAGGATAAACCTGCGCCAAACCTCTTTGCAAATGGAAGTTTAATGGCCTGACATAAATAGAGTTACTGGTATGTATATTTACACAGAAAGTATTCGCCGGTATCCTAAATTGATCTGGTTGAAGTTATGGTTCTTGTCAAAGCAAGTTGTGATGATAACGGTGATCCAACTTTAACAGATGTCTTTAGATGAGAAAAATGTGTTCTTTCTTTTAAAAGTCATTTTCTTTGTTAACTCGCGAGTGATGCCATTTGATTCTTGGCAATTTATAAATGTCTATCCTGGGACCATGCTCGGCGTGCGACGCTGTCATTGTCTCGGCTCGATTGCAAAGGGGATCAAAGGAGGATGGTTGCAGACCCGGTTAGCAGATGGCTAACACAGCACCGTATCGTTTCCCCTTTGTTTCCAAGAGGCTTAAACACTCCTTTCTCCCTCTACATTTCGCTCTGCCCGAAACACAGACCACCACGCTTATGGCACCAGCCACCAGTCAGCTCCACAGTAACGCTTCACAGAAGTTGCGGGAATAGTCCAAGGTGGAAACACACATACTTCAGAAAGAAAATGTACTTTGGGGAATCTGGAGCGCTACTCTGCGTTTCTGTGCAATAATGAATTGGAGTTAAGTTGCCAGAAATCAAGTTTGATCTAATCTTTAGCTCTCTTTGAAACGGCGGTCTTTACATTACTGAAGCCAGCTGTGCATTCCCAGCTCGTGTGTATATTATATTACAGAAATAACTTGGCATGAAGTCGCTATTTTCTGTGGCAACATCTGTAGGAGTATCTTGTCTAAACAATCCAGTTCAATTAGCAAGTTCACTACCAGCAATATTTTTATAAACCTACTGTTCAGTAAACTATTTTCACATTAGAATGCCTTCACTCAGCTGCCTAGGAATAACTGAAGACACTTGTTTTAGTTGCAGTCTGCTTATAACTGATGAGTCAACCAGATGCCGATTTACAAAGCGCTTCAGTTTGTTTTGTGAACGGATCCTTCGTAATTTGACATTTAAAGGTGCTAGATTAGTTTAAATTAAAACAGTTTGCTAGGTGTCAATTATGAAGCGTGGATAAAGGCTCTCCAGGAGGTTTCGAGTCACCCTTGACTGTTTCAATCCTTTCTAATTATTTCCCATGAATTCTTGGGCACTGCCAGCAAGTGAAGTGAAGTTTAATTTTGTTGCTGTTTCATTTGGCCTGGGGCTAAAAGAGGTTAGCCTTTGTACCTCTGCAGGTGTAAGGAGCATCAGACATTCTTTATTGTCACTCCTTATAACTCAGAGTATCGGATTTTACAAAGACTAATAGTTCAATGACGCTTGGTAAGAAATGATTATACCCTGAATGTTGAAGCTCCTGCACCAATTCCTAATTCTCACGGAAATTAAAGACAAACCTATAATTATTTGAAAGTTTTGAAATAGAGCACTGAAGTAAGCATGGACTGCGTTTAATATTTATTGGAGGATCGTGTTCCAGTGCATTTATTTTCGCATTGAATTACATTGACTGTACAGTACAGAAAGAGGCCAATCGGCCCAGCTAGCCTTTGCTGGCTTTTCTGCTCCATTGGAGCTTCCCCCTACCCTTCCTCATGAAGCTCCAATAGCATAACCTCCTATTCGGCCCCCTTCTCATATTTATTTCGCTTCCATTTAAATCTATGTAACTGACCTCAATCACTCCCTGTGCTAGCCAATTTCACCACTCTCTGGGTAAAGAGGTTTCTTCTGAATTTATTATCTGATTTCCTGGTGACTTGATACATTGATTACCTTTAGTTTTGCTCTTTCCCGCAAACAAAACCACACTCTCTGTGTCAGTTCTGTCAAAGCCTTTCATAAAACCCCTGTTTGTGCCTTTAAAATGATAGAATGATGCAATCTTTGTGAAATGTTGATGATGTTTACAATCTTAAGAAAGTGATTTACTTGAAAATCAAACTTCCTAGTAACATGGCAAAAAGTAAAATTACATTTAATTGACTAACAACAGTATTAAGACCTCTCATTTTATATGTAGATAATTGCACTGTTGGATGGTGCATTGGACAGTTCCTTAATACTGTAAGGGAGGTGCATAATTGGTGTCCAGTTTCATCACTGGAGGCATAAAATAAGAAACACTTGTTTAGCTTGTTTTTGCCCCAGTTGGAAATATAAATTGCGACATTTTCAAGACCAGCTATTTGTTTAGTAATACATTCATTTACATAACCAAACGTAATGCTTTAAAAGTTTGCATTTGAATGAATGTTGATGAAATGAATTGTTAACACAGCATGTAACTTGTCATGAAACATGCCTATATAAGTAATAAAGTCGACTGGGACTGTTACTTCAAAACATCCGAATTGTTACATTGAAAATTGTTATTTTCTATTAAGAACCCAATAAATATCAGGAAAGGACTATTTGGTAAGGTAGTTGAATTTGATTATTAGAAATTGCCCTTAAGCCAGAATTTATACACTGGAGAACAGGTAATCATGTCATCTATCTGAATGTTGGTAACTTTTTGTAGTTGTTTACATGTATATATAGATAAACCATTTAACAGTTACTGAAGACACCCATATAATTATTTTAACAGAGATTAAGAATTCAATTTTCTAAAGTGCTGATTCTGGGACTACGCATGTTTTGTTATGAGTGCTCTGTTATATCTACAGTTTCTACAGAAATATTGTTGCTATTACAGAAGTCTGAAGGCCAGTATTGATTGAGTAATTATTAAGTCAACTCCCTTGAAGAAAGGAAGGACATTGAGATGTGCTGTTAAACCTTTAAAACTGTGAAAAGCAATGCCAACCCAAGGGGTTAAGGCAGCAGGTGGTTCACTGTACCAATGCATTGTCTTGGAAAGGTCAGATGCTTCATTGTAATATTTAAATCTAGTTCCTACAGAGCAATTAGGAGCCCAATTTCAATTTAACTGCTGCTGGTAATCTCCCCTCCCGACCCTTGACCTGCAGCCTGCCCTGCCATTGTGGCCAGCTGACCCTGCCTTCACCTACACCCACTAAGTCCTGTTCTGCAGTCCAGCTTCTTAGCAATTGCTGGGATGGACCTCGAGGATCTCTGGTTTTGACCTCCTGCAATTGTTTTTCCCACCTGACTGCTGGGTGAGAAATGGAAGAAAACATTATAATGAGGTTCCAACAGTTAAGTTTGTCAGGACCTCAGTGTCTCTGGCCTTGCCCGGCACCATCAAGCTCCCCAAGTATCCCCTTCTCCCCAGAAATATCAGGCCTTATGAATCCGTACAATTTGATTTGTTAGGGATTTTCTTCTCCCTCTCATTTTTGGCTGTTACCATTGGCAATCACATCCCCATCCACAACAAATATCATAATGCTACAATCAGAACTCTTGCAACTATAATAAATGCTATTTCCAAATATTGTGACAAGCAAAACACATTAAGTTTACAACTAATTAACTACTGAATGATGTTTAGTCCCTAATCATGAAATAAGTGAAGTCATCTATATGTTAAGTAACATTGGAGCCCTTTATTTAGCCTCTAAGCCTGATTATTGCTTTAGCTTCTGGGAATATGGCCTAGAAATTCATTGAGGTTGCATCCATTTTACGTATGGCAGGCAACATATGTGCACACATTCCAAAGTGGAAGTGCACTATCTGCTGCACTGGTAAAAGCAGCTGTATAAATGTTCAGAACCTGTGGCAAAACAGGCATTAGACCCTTTGCCTTTCTAAATAGGGGGCTTAAAGCCTGTTTCAGGACCTCTTCCAAAAATTGGGCAGCCCTGAACAGCGCCAGTGCTGTTGCTTTTGGGATCATTATGCCTGCATGTGTCCTAATTAGTAATCCTTAGAGGGCCAAAATGTAAGTTTTAAAAGTAATAATTATCTGAATGTAGAACTGGGAGGAGCAGCCCTGCTAGTATCTTGACCAATATTTGTCCCTGACCTGACATCATTGAAACTAATTATCTGGCCATTATTACATTGCTGTTTGTGGGAACTTGCTAAGTGCAAATTGGCTGTTGCACTTCCGGTGTTATAATAGTGACTACACTTCCAAAGTGCTTCATTGTGTTGTGATCCCCGAGTGACTGATAATGTTTAAAAAAAATTGAAACTTACAGTTAATAGCTGAAAAAGATTTCACATTTTAAGATTTTTACTGTCATAAATGACTAAAAACACTACTAACTAAACATTACTTTTGTAGACAACTGATACTTTAAACCACAGAATGGAATGTTCCTCTTTCATACCTATCATACTCTCCACAGAATTACAGTCTTTGTGGCAAATAGTCCACAGTCACTTCCAGCTTCCTATTGGCTTACCTACATCTCTCCAGCTCTGAAGAAGAGTCATATGGACTCGAAATGTTAATTCTGTTTCTCTGTCCACAGGTGCTGCCAGACCTGGCGAGTTTTTCCAGCATTTCCTGTTTTTGTTCCAATGGATTTACGTTTTCCTGTTTCACCAAGTAATAACTTTCAATGACCATCTTCAGGCACTGCCCTTTGTTTTTGGAGAGTTTCCCAAATCCACTACGACCATTAAAGCCCGCTCTGATGATTCTTCTTCCTATGGCCACACCAGAACGAATCTCCTGGATTCCTTAGATGGCTATGGAATGTGGCTATTCGACTAGAGACCATCTCCCTCCTGCATATGGCTTCAGTAGCTCACAAAGAACCTTCAGCCTCTTCTCTCTGCTGACCACATCAACTGCTCTTCTTATCCCCTCTCTCTTATTCTTCTGCCCAAAAGCTTGGAGCCAGCAAATCTATTTATTGTAAGCACAGCTGCCATTGTTCCCAGGTATAAGAACTTCACATCTTGCTCAGTCAGGTCCTTGGCTAAGCTAGACTTGTTGTCAGGCCGAATTTGGAATAGTCACATGACTCTCTGCACTTTAACCTAGACTTAAGGACACAGTCCAAAACATCATAATCTTAAAAACCTCACAATTGGCTCAAGAGCCCCTTGAGGCATCCTGAGGGTAGGGAAGGCATTATATAAATGCAAGTCTTCTTTCACATCTTTACTACGATTGTTCTAAATTCAAACCAGCACAATGACAAGGCTATGGCTTCATTGCAAGAAACATATATGTTTAAAACAGATATTTTTCATATATTTATTCAATGTTGCAGTGATATAACTATATCACTGGAGACTAGCAGATCAAAGCTAAAATGTGTTCTTCTTGCATTCTTGTCTGTTCTTTCATTAGTGACAGCAGCATGTTTAAATAATTGGAATAATGTTTCTGCTAAAATAATGAACAGAAAAGTTCCAGGTTGATTCCCTCAGCTTCAACATTGTCTGTAGAATGTTTTTGCTGAACACTGAAGACTCCGAGGCCAGGCCACAAGAATCTTTGTGTTTTTATTGATAGAGCCAAGAGTCCTCCTGCCTCTTTGCTACTGCACCAGCAAGCGTCTCTTCAGTTCTGCAGCCATTGAATCAGACTCCATTTTCCCACCAATCCAGGGCTGCTTTTTGGCCAGTCTCGCCAGAGAGATAACTGCCTTTTCCACCTCCTCTGTGTCTCCGCCTGCTAGGAATATGGATTCAGGGATGGTGGGGAGTGCACTGTAGCAGCAGATGTCTAGTCAACAGATCACCAATCAGCTTCTTCCACCTGACTGTAGCCATTACATTGAGCATGGGAGAAAGTCATGACATCGCAAGTTTCTTGCCTTCCCAACTTTGTTCTGGTCAACCTTGGGACAAACATCAAGGCCCACAGTGCCTCTACAACCTTCTCAAACCTGAGAGCTTGAATGTCGGGGACAAGCTCAGCTGTTCCTGCCTTTCCTCTACTTCATTCAAGCAGGCCTGCAAATCCTCATCTGAGAGGTTAACTGGCTTTCTCCTGGTCTTCTTTTGTCAATCAGTCACCTGTGGGTGGAGAGAAATTGAGGCAGTTTAGACTCACAAGAGAACAGTTTCAGTAAATGCATTAACCAAGTTATAGGACAGAAAGTTGGGTGCTGCTGATCTTGCACTCGCTCTGATGGGGAGCATTATGAATTCCAATTTTCATGGTCCTTCACTATTGCATCTTGAGTCTCTATTGATTCTGCCTTAATTGTATTTGAACCATGCTGGAATACGATGCAGAATTACCCCTATTCTTAAATTCCAGTGTATTCAAATGAGACTGGGGGGATACTTGGGTGCACTGTGTCCAGAGAGGGAGCTTCAGGCCAAGTGTGCGAGTTTCTGTTCCTTCCATTTGAAGTTTCTTCCATGTGTTCTTTTCCATTCTGTTTCCAATCACTTGTTGATATTGGCCACCATTTTATTTTTGAACATTCAATGCCAGCTCGGTTTTCCAACTTGAGCATCCACTGGTCCTTTGGTTCATTGACTAACTTTTTTCTTGCTGGCTCCTCCTTTAAAACAGTGTCATTTTGATTCTTGATTTTTAATGTTGAATGCGGTCTTCCAAGAAGTTTAAAAAAGGCGGGGTACTGACAACCAAATAGATTCATGTCAATCCTTTTCTCCTTGCAATGTCTTCAAACTATACAATAATCTAACACAAATTAGTTATCACTTGGAACATGCAAACACACAAATTAGGAGCAGGAGTTGGCCATTCGGCCCTTTGAGCCTGTTCCATCATTCAATAAGATCATGGCTGATCTGATTGTGGCCTCAACTCCAGAGTCCTACCTACCCCTGTTATCCTTTAACTCCCTTGTTAGTCAAGAATCTAGCCACCTCTGCTTTAAAAATATTCAATGACCCTGCCTCCCCTGCTCCCTGGGGAAGAGAGCTCCAAAGACTCATGACCCTCTGAGAGAAAAAAAAATGTTCTCATCTCCATCTTAAATGGGAGACCCCTTAGTTTTAAACTGTGTCCCCTAGTTTTAGATTCTCCCACAAGGCGAAACATCCTTTCAGCATCCATTCTGTCAAGTCCCCTTGGGATCTTATATGTTTCAACAAGATCACCTCTCATTCTTCTAAACTCCAATGGATACAGGTCCAACTCGAAACGTTAACTGTGTTCCTCTCTGCAGATGCTGTCAGACCTGCTGAGTTTTTCCAGGTATTTTTGTTTTTGTTTCGGATTTCCAGCATCCGCAGTTTTTTGCTCTTACCAACATGTGTCAGATGGGTCAAATCTAAACGGCCCAGAAAGAAGACATTTATTCTACAATGTGCTGTTTAACTTTGATATCAGGCTGTTTGTGACCTCTTTGAGCCGTCAGTATAATTCTGCAAGATTTTAACCTTAGGGGTTTAATATAAAATCGATTCTTCACTTGTCCTTAGTCTGTTAACTGATGTCCTAATGCCAGGTGTTCACTAGGGGTTTGCAATTACAGTAAAGGTAAGCATCATATTGCTTAGCATTACATGGGTTCCATAGCACAGAAACACAAATTATCCTAACAGATCTATGCTTGTGTTTATGCACCATTAAGAATCTCCTCCCACTCCTCATCTATCCTATCAGCCTATCCTTCTACTCCTTTCTCCCTCATGTGTCTACCTAGATTCCCTTAAATGCATCTGGCACAGGCAAAATTACTGAAAGCTACAGTTATTTTCAGAAGTTTTCATTTAACCTTATGGACCATTCAAAGTATGTAGATTTGATTTTAGTTTTTGGAAAGATGTAAACTTTAGCTCTTGTGGCAACTAGCCTGCAATTCAGATCTTTGCGATATTACAGTTCATGTGTTGGATTTTTAAACTTATGTACAATGTCAAAAATAGTGATTGCCATTTCTGTGGTCTCCAGTGGCCAAATGAAATTGCACCATTACTTGCAAAAGAGAGTATGTGCACAGGCTGACAAAAGGAATTAGTCCAAAGAGTTTTTAATTCAGTTATGGTATGACACTACAGTTAATGCTATGCCATCACAAAATTCTATAAATACCCAAAAACCTCAGTGCATTAATATTCAAGCAGCTTCACTGATTTGAGAAAAGATACAAGAGTGAATTAAGACAGTTCTACGAAATCCTTAGCACTGTATCGTTATTCTTCATAACAAGAATTATTCTTTCCATGTAACTGGGACATTTACTTCTTGCGTTCTTAATTATGTACTTGAGAATTTTGTACTTATTGAGGCTTAACTCATAAAGTGATCCTGCTGATAAACACATAATATAACTTCACCAATTGAGTTTAATAAACTAAAGGTTAATCGTTACTGACTTGCTTGGCACAGAAGACATGGAATTACTTTTTCAGCCTCTCTTCCTTGAATTTGGACCTTTATAGAATGAACGTCTTCTTTCTGTGCTGGCAATTAGGGGCCAAAGCGTAAGGGGTTTGGGCTATTGCAATACAGTTCCCGGTGGCAGAATCCACAGTAAAAAGAGAACTATTCAAGATTTATTCTATTGGCTCAGAGTGAGCTTTGCTGACCTGGGATAGTTTGACTGGGAGCCAAAAGTGGAAAATATTCCATTCCCCTCGCCTGACTTAGAGCTATCACAAAAGTGACTTGTGTATGAACTGAAAATGTCATGTTAGTGCAGAAATGAATGCTCACCTGTTGGCTTGAAAGTGCAACGGAGAAAATGTTCCTCTGGTCACTGTACATCGTGACAATGTAGATCTGTTCGTTAAGAGTTCCCCTTTGTCCTATTTGTAACAAGATTACAAACAGGTTCTGATAGGATGTTAATGATCTCAATAAGAGCATCCAGCATAGGAAATTGTTGTAAACGCTTTTTACTGACCAAAGGAATATTACTCACTCTAGAGTGAACTTGATTGACCTGAGATAGTTTGATTGCATGCCAAAATGGAGAATATTCCATTTCCCCAGTACATTTTTTTTATTCATTCACAGGATGTGGATGTTGTTGGCTAGGCCAGCATTTGTTGCACATCTCTAATTGCCCTTGAGAAGGTGGTGGTGAGCTGCCTTCTTGAACCGCTGCTACCCATGTGTTTTAGGTACACCCACAGAGATGTTAGGGAAGGAGTTCCAGGATTTTGACCCAGCCACAGGGAAGGAACAGTGACACAGTTCCAAGTCAGGATGATGAATGGCTTGGAGGGGAACTTGCAGGTGGTGGTGCTCTCATGTACCTGCAGCCCTTGTCCTTCTAAATGGTAGAGGTTGCAGGTTTGGAAGATGCTGTCGAAGGTGAGTTGCTGCAATGCATTTTGTAGATGGTATACACTGTTGCTATTGTGTGTCAGTGGTGGAGGGAGTGAGTGTTTAAGTTGGTGCATGAGGTGCTGATCCAGTAAGCTGCTTTGTCCTGAATGGTGTCGAATTTCTTAAGGCTGTTGGAGCCACAGTTCTCCAGGCAAGTGGAGACCATTCCATCAGAGTACTGGCTTATACATTTTATATGGTGGACAGGCTTTGGGGAGTTAGAGGTGAGTTACAACCCCCAGAATTCCCAGCCTCTGTCTTGCTCTTGTAGTCACAGTATTTATGTGGCTGGTCTAGTTCAGTTTCTGGTCAATGGTAACCCCCAGGATGTTGATCGTGGGAGATTCGCTGATGGTAATGCCATTGAATGTCAAGGGGAGGTGGCTTGATTCTCTCTTGTTGGAAATGGCCATTGGCTGGCACTTGTGTTACATGAATGTTACTCGCCACTTGTCAGCCCAAGCCTGGATATTGTCCAGGTCTTGCTGCATTAGGACATGGACTGCTTCAGTATCTCAGGAGTCATGAATGGTGCTGAACATTGTGAAATCATCAGCGAACATCCCCACTTCTGACCTTATGATGGAAGGAAGATCATTGAAGAAGCAGCTGAAGATGCTGGACCTAGGACACTAGGAGCTCCTACAGCAGTGTCCTGGGACTGGGCCTCCAACAACCACAACCGTCCTTCTTTGTGCTAGGTATGACTCCAACCAGTGGTGAGTTTTCCCCCTGATTCCCATTGACTCCAGTTTTGATAGGTCTCCTTGATGCCACACACAATCAAATGTGGCCTTGATGTCAAGGGCAGTCACTCTCGCCTTTCCTCTTGAATTCAGCTCTTTTGTTCAAGGTTGGACCAAGGCTGCAATGAGTTCAGGAACCGAGTGGCCTGGGAAGCTAGGGACAATGTAACACTTATCCTGAATAAATGCAACTGGCAGAAACTCACCTTTTGATGCTCGGCAGATGGACATCTGTTACCTTAGTGAGCAGTAAATAATTTGCCAACGGTTCTGAGCTTTGTTGGCAATGTATTAATATAGAACTCATCAATATTTGGAAAATTAAATAGATTAACTCACAATGTTGACTATAATTCACACCACAATTACATTTTTAGAGTTTTATTTAACTTGTTTATTGACATGAAAAAAGCTATGTAGTAACAATACAATGTTATTAATTTGTAGCATTCACCCAAATGTTTATTATAAATTTTAGCTGCTAAGCGGTAATTGAAAGAATATATTTTAAGAAAAGAACAAAGGTTCAAACATGAAAGGTGAGTTTATGACTGATTTCAGGAAGTTGCTCTTCACACAAGTCGTGATCATGAGAATGGTTCCAGAGGATAAGGAACTTCAGTTAAAAAGATAGGTTGGAGAAGTTAGGACTGTTTTCCTTGGAGAAGAGAAGGCCAATAGGAGGTTTGATAGAGGTATCCAAAATTATGAGGGGTCGGAATAGAGTAGTTAGGGAGAAACTGTTCCCACTCGTGAAAGGATCGAGAACAAGATGGCACAGATTTAAAATAATTGGCAAAAGAAGCAATGGCGACATGAGGAAAATCTTTTTCACGCAGTGAGTGGTTAAGCTCTGGAATGCACTGCCTGAGAGTATGGTTCAATCGAGGCATTCAAAAGGGAATTAGACTGTTATCCAAAAAGGAAGAATATGCAGGGTTACAGGTAGAAGGCCGGGTGAATGGCACTGGGTGAATTGCTCATTCAGAGAGCTGGTGCAGACAGGATGGGCCAAATGGCCACCTTCTGTGCCGTTAACAATTCTGTGATTCCCTGAGAATGGATTTCTGGGCAGAGTTTTGGAGAACACTGGAAAAATTTAAGAAACAGTTGGATGGGAGGATTTTAGGATCCTTAAGATGGCTGAACTAAAATAGGCTGAATGGCCTTTGTCTGTAATTATCCTGTGAAAGATTTTCTTTTTACATTAAAGAACTTAAGAGATTGTGGAAATCTGGGCATGAATGAGTTATGCTCATAACTACAAATGTACAAGTAGCTGCAATATTATAAGTACAGTTTTTGAGTCCTTTACCTGAATGAGTCACTGCCCACAAGACTGGCCATCTCCCCAGCACTAAAAGAAATTCTGCCGATTGCGTTTGTTCAGGATGTTTATTACATAGCTCCCAGATTCTCAGCTCATATGAATCCAATGAAAGTCAGCTGACTCAGCAGCACATTAAAGCCTCATGCCTGCCTTGCAGCTACAACTCATACATCTTCAGGGTAGTTCATCGTCTGCTATTCCATTGAACTTTATAATGGGGGAGCGGGGGAGGGGGCTGTCGGGGGAAGAGGAACAGCAGAGAAAGTTCCAGCGACTCGAGGCCCAAAGGATTAAGCACCACAGGAAAAGACTGCATCCCATTGTCCAAAGAATGTATAGTCCTGAATGAGTTATGAGGAGATGTCTGAGGAGCTACAATTTATTAGGGGTGCTATTGGTTGACTGTGTGGATTGCTGTGAAATGATCTTAAACCTCAGTCCTTAAGCTGCAGGGCTATCACTGTGGAGGCGAAGGTCACCCTGGCTGTAAAAACCGATGGGTCTGGGTTATTCCCAGCATCCTCGGGGAGCCTGTGGCAGATCAGTCAAGGGCCAGTGAGGAACTGCATTCATCAGGTGACTGCCACCCTGGTCTGGAGAGTTCATGAATGTGAGGTATCAGTGGTGTAAATGATCTTCTATTGGGTTACTGCCTCCCCCCAAGGTACTTGGAGCGATTGATGGGGCACATGTGGCATTGCAGACTCCCTCTGAAAACCTGCAAATCTATACAATGAGGAGGAGGTGCTATTCACTCAATGTGCAGATAGCCTGTGATGCGTGGCTGTACATCCAGCATGTAACAATTTATAAGACCAAAAAATATAAAAATTGTACAAAAACTGTATTAAATTTCCTACCCCCACTTCCACCCATACAGCTACCCCCCCAGGAGGATAAAGTGGAGGTAGTAGAGATAGAATGAAATTTCCCAACTCTCTCAAGGCACGTTACCTGGCTCCCTGTTCACAGGCAGGTTTATCCACTGTCCCCTGCCCTGCGCTGCCTCTCAGCCACTGTGGGTGGCATGTCTACCTGTGATGGGGATGAGGAATGTAGGTCTGATGGGCCGTGAGCCTGTGACTCATTAACTCAAATGGTCTCTGCTCCTGGAGCAAGAATATAGCAGCTGTATTCAAGGATTGAGAACTTGAGCTGACTTGTGCAACCTCCCCGCTGCTGTAAGGTTGGAGCCCAGGGTGGTGCTGCCACTCATAGAGCTGGAAGCACCAGCTAATTGGACCACACAAGCCTACCGACCAATGTGGAAATGATCTGTGGCCTCAGCCAACTGATAGGTGGAGCACTGGTAGCTGTCAGATCCTGCAAAACCTCATTGAGACAGTGAAAGCCACGTGACATTATGCCCTCCAGTCTGCCGCCCAATGCCTGAAGAGCTGAATGCGTGGTCTTCATTAAACTGAGGGCCTCCGACGCCTGCACTGTCATCCACTTGCAGAGAAGCTGCTGGCTATCACAAAGAGACAATCAGCTGCAGTAATGACTTTCTGGAGCTGTAGTGTCGCTTGTGCAATACTACTGATGATCATTACAGTAGCATGACACCAGGTTGACAGGTCCATATTATCATTCATGGAGCTGATGTTCATCAAGCCTCTTTGATGCTGCATCAGCAGACACCTTTCATGTCTGCACCTGACAAGTCATGTCCCATTGACCCACCTTCATGGCTGCTTTCTTGATGCAATTTCACCTTGGACAGGCAAGGCACAATTTCAGATGCATTTTGGATGCCATTTCCTGATTGCTCACGGAGGAAACTCCAAGCTGCAGGATTCAGAACAATTTCTTTGTTGCAATTTTTTAACATTAGCAATTTGTTTTCCTGGTTTTTATAATTTACTTTGCTTTTCTTTCAATTATGATATGCGCTGATTAAAGTAAATCCTTGTCTTTAATATATTTAATGATCAGTTATTATTGATTCACAGATTTCAGATGCTAATCATAATGCAGCATTTATTGTTCCAAACAGTGACAAAAAAGGCAATAGCTGGAATTCAACTGTTTCCAAAATGTATCTTCATATCCCTTATGTCAGAATGGTAATGGCTCAGCATTTTACACAATGAGTGGCTGAGTTATATAGATCAGGAAGGAAATGCTGATAGGGTTAGATGAAAAGAGATGGGAGAAAGTTTGTGTACAGTATAAACATTGACAAAGTCCAGATGGGCCTAATGGCCTGTTTCTGTGCTGTAAATTCTACATAACGGACCAGGAAAGTCCTAAGTTTGTTCACATTGTTCCAATGTAGTTGAGCTCAGCTGGAACAGTGGGATGGACTCTCCAAATAACCTCAGGGTTTTTAGGTTAGGGAGGAGAAAATGGGCCAGAGTTCCTTGCTGGAGGCACATGTGGTTCAATATCTTCTGGAGCAGAGCAGAGAAAACAAACCAGATAAACTAAGTGATAGAAAAACAAATACTGGAAAAGCACACAGTTTGATCCAATCTGAACCAAAATAGCTGGGTTACTATTTTGACAATAGATACCAGCATTTGTGGTTCTTAAAAAAAATGAGAATTTTTCTGTCTTTAAACATTCATTTAATGTATTAAATACATTTACTTCTACACTTATTGCCTGTTAGACAATATTTTTTAAAGGAACCACCCCACTCTCCTTTTTTTGGTTTGTAATTTACTCTTGTAATCTACTTGGTTATATCTGCTGATTATTGGAAATCCTCATAATCAACACCTTAAAAATGGTTAATATCTTTCTGTAACCATGTCACCCATCAAAAACATAATGTGTGCTGCCAAACCTCACAGCTCATTAATTAAATAAGAAGCCCACAAAGCAGATAAAACTACACATATCAAAAAGAAAGTAAGAACAAATATGAGGGAGTGAGTATAAGACTGAAATCTAACCTAAGGATATACAGATGAAGGTAATGAACCATTCGCGCTTAGTCATTGAAATTTATGATGCCATCTATACCCTTTGGTTAGATTACAGTTTTGTAACCCACTCTCATGTATTCTTTATTCTCTGTTTATTAAATGCCTTTAAAAACAGGAAAAAAGTAACATTATCCAGAGATCTTTTCTCAGTACTTTTGTAGTTCGATCACTTTTTAACAGAATATTATTTGGTGAAGGATCTATTTTTAAAATTCACTGTGAGCACTGCTTTCTGATCTTTGACGGCTGATGCGAGGAAAACTCCTATCATTTACTTTGGTTAACATCACATGAATTCAGCAATGCTGACCTTCCTGACTACTTGATCTTGGCTATTCTTATCAGATGACCATTTGACCTGTTGGTAATTGCACTTAATTACTTCCTGTTGTAAATTTAAGAAAATGGGAGGTGTGCTGTGTGATTTAGGAACATGGGAACTTTTTTTTTCTCAAGAGCTTACATTATCAAATCCCACAGGTAGTATGTCTTGACAGTGTCAGTATCGAGTTTCTAAAAACAGCAGCAAATAATTTGCAGTCCTCTCAAAAAGTTAGTTGAGCTTCTCAGGACAAACAGAATTTTTCTTTGTGGCATTTTCGACGAAAGAAAGTTCTAAATAATAACAGATGTGATGGTAACTTGGAAATGATGGGAAATATACATGCTGGTCTAATACGAAAAGTCAACTCAGCCATGTTTGGCCTTAGCAATACTTGATAAGGGCAATCAGAATATTCTCTAAATACAATGGGGGAAAAAAAGCAGGCTGCACACAAAATCAAAAGATTGTGAATTGAAATAAGATTATAAATGCTTTTAATTAAAAACTAGTTGTATAGTAACCCAATTGATGTAGTGATGTACTGTATCATGAAGTGATGGGGCATTAGTGTGCACCTGCAGTCTCTGTACATAGTGATTTCTCAAGTTATTAGAAGGGGCTGGTAGGGAGGGAAGCATCACTGAAGAATGAACTCAGGGTTTTCCCATATCTCTCCTGGTGGCCAGTCACAAAGCAATATTGGCAAAGAACTAGGAACTTGTCAACAGTCTGCTTTCTCAGCTGGAAAAGTGAAAGTGAGCGGAATAACCTAAAAGGAATGCTTTTATAAATTTCAAAAGGACAGCAGTTGATTATTTGCATGAGGCCAGAGGTGAAATTCTTCTTTTAGCAAAAATGAAAGGAAGAGTATTTTTCTCTGTAAATAATGAGCCTCAAACTGAAAGATGAGAATCAACAATGAGTTATTTCTAAGAATAGAACTTCATTATTAGGTTGTTAATTACGTAGCAAATGAGACATTCCCTTGTTTCTATAATGAGAGCTGTTTTATTATTTGTTGGTGTGATATTGAAACATTCAGATTAACGCCAACAGTAATAGTAACTTGTATTTATATTGAGCCTTTAACTTTTAACCTTTATATTGAATCTTTAACATAGTGAAACATCCCAAGGTGCATCACGAGAGTGTCATCAAACAAAATTTGACACCAAACCACAAAAGGAGATAATAGGGCCAAAAGAAGTAGGTTTTAAGAAGCATCTTAAAGGAGGAAGGAAAGGTAGAGAAAGGGAGAGAATCCAAGAGCTTAGGGACTCTGCAGCGGAAGGCAAGGCCAGAAATGGTGGAGGGATTAAAATCAGGGATACTCGAGAGAAGGAGGAGCACTGTTATCTTGGAGGGACATAGGGCTGGAGGAAATTACAGAGATAGGGAGAGACAAGGCAATAGTGGCATTTGAAACATGGTTGACAAAGGAAGATGGTTCTAGGTTTTTTTTTGCTGATCTAGCCAGGACAATATTTAGATCTTTCAATTACCCCTAGGTTAATAAGGCAAAATTGGCTATTCAGCTCTGAATTCCCTCCCTAAATCCCTCCACATTTCTACCTATCCTTTTTTAAGAAGCTCTTTAAAACCTTCCTCTTTGACCAAATTTTTGGTCTCCTATCCTTATATCTCCATATGTGACTCGATTGGTGACAAAATTTGTTTAGAAACATTGCAGTGAAGGGCCTTGGGAAGTTTTACTATAAATAAGCTATATAAAAGCAGGTTTTTGTTGTTGCTGCTGGTAATTGTCATTCTGCAGATCAGTGCAAGATTGGCTTTAGCGTTGATGCTCCATAATCAACTTCCCACTGTGCATGATTTATCGGAAATGAAAATAAGTTGCTGAACTGTAGTTTCATTGCAGTGCACCTGCTTAAATTAACTTGAATGCAAATGAAATGACGCATGTCACTATCTAATTGAATGGATATGCTTAAGTTTTAATGACATTATTATCTCACTTTATTTGAAATTTGAGTGCAATCCTTTCATCGTTTGAACTTTAAGACCAAGCCGCTTCCAGGCACAAAGAATTTATGCTTTGTTTGCACCTTGATGGAATCTCTTAGGGTGTTATTGTGTAACAAATACTGGTCCCAGACCAGTGTCCTCAAAGAGTAAACAGTCCAGAGATATATTGCCAGCTTTACCGCATCACTCCTTATTCAGTGACATTGGAGTTTTGTGAATGAGTGTCGTAAGCTTCAGAGGTATGGCCAGCAACATTCAAATGCCGCTTAACTTTGATGTCAGCAGAGGACCAACTGCACTGCCATTCCATGCCAACATTAAACATGGGGGAGAATTATCTGCCCATCGCGGTGGCTGGGCGGGAGCAGGCATGGGCAGGCACAGAGCCAATCGCTGCCTGTGATCGGTTGCACGTCGCTATTTTGTGTGGGCAGGCCAATTAAGGCCTGCCCATTGCGATGCACACACAGAAGCACAGTGCGCTCCCTGTACGGGTGGGGGGAGGAGGGAGAGTCGGGGCCTGCGCTCCTTTGCGCATGCGTGAAGGAGTGCAGAAACCTCCCTGAGGCAGCTCCATGCCTCAGGGAGATTAAGTTCAGTTCAAAAGATTTTTAAAATATAAAAAAATTATTCAGACATGTCCCTCATGTGACAGTGTCTCATGAGCTGGGACATGTTTATGATTGTAAATAAAAACTTTTATTTAATTTATAAAACCTTTATGAAACCTCATCCCGCCAATGAATGAGAAATTTAATGAGAAATGCGAAGGCCACCTGGGCTCTTCACCTGCCCGCCAACCTTAAGGTTGGATGAACAGCCCTGACAATCTCTTAAATTGGATAATTAATGGCCTTAGCAGGCCTTTGACAGTTCAGCAGGCGCGCAGCCGACTCCAGTGGGCGCCTGCCGAACTGAAGGTCGGAATGACATGTGGCCAAGAAGTTTATAATGCTCCCAGGCCATCCATCTTAATGTGTGCTTTCTACTGAAAGAGAATGATACTCACATCTGGTGTGATAAGCCACAGTGGAAGGCCACTTTGAGTTATAGATGGTCTCTATTATCCACATGTATATAAATTAAACCAGTGGACCAATTATACAGATATTGTCATCGGTCTTTTTAGGGGACTGCAGTTGTCTAGGGGGTGGCATGGAGGGTATGAGAGGCCATGGGGATTGGTAGAGGGGCATAGGATGGCATGGACAGTATGAGGGGCTATGGGAGTTGGGTGGGGGCATGAGGTGGGATGGATTGGCATGAATGGGCATCGGGAGTGTGTGGGAAATGAGGGGGTGTGAGGTGTGAGGGTTGGAGGTCTGTTTTTTGTTTTATTCACTTTTCTAATAACTTCAACAAAGTGCCGGGCCAACAAGACAATCCTTCCTCCTAGCTCCCCCCTGCACCCAACTGCCTTCGCATTTGCTCCGGGGATGAGAGGCCCGACTTCTAATCCAGTCCACTTCCCCCGTCCTGACCCCTCCCCAGAACTCCGGATTGAAAATCTGACCTTCTGGTCCACTTTTACCCAGGTCCAGTTCATGGTGCCGGGAAATGTCACGACTCTGCGCTCCCAGCCCAGGAGCGAAAACCCTGGTCTGGAAATTACTTTTGCTCTATTTTAGATATGACACTGTGTCAATCTTTTTTAAAATAATTTTTTTTTTTGCATTTCAAAACAATTTGCTGAACTTTTGTGCTTATCAACATAGGAGCATCAGTGCTCAGGAACGAAACATTTCTTATATTTCACATCTAGCCATAGATTTCACAACTAGACATAGGGCTGATTTTCTAAATGTTCATTTCCAGTGCATGGAGCCTTCATTTAGAGGAAATGAAAATTGTGGGGAACATACTAGTCATTTACCAGTATGTGCTCCTGGCTGGTGAGACACCGTGTTGGAGGTTCTAGATTCAGAAGGTTAATTCTGTAGACCTAAGCTCTCACTGCTTTGTCTGCATAGCATGGCCCAACTCAGAAGAGAAATCTATCCTCCATTAGTTTGAACATTTCCACCTCCTGCTGCCAGGCATCCTGTAGGTAGCTCTGAAACCACAGTTTTACTGTGCTAACCATCTTTGGCCAATAGCTGCAGGTTGTGATTTGTACCCCAGAAAGATGTTGGCTGGCAGCGAATTGCACACTGCTGCCAAGGAAGAGTTTTGCACATTCACACTTATGTACATGCAAAGTTGCCTGTTCATAAACAGCAAACATGTATTATTTGAGATAGTGAAGTATGTACTTCTACTGCACATAGAAAAGACTCTGGGCAGAATTTTCTGCCTGTTGTGTGGGTGGGCACGACCCAATCTCCGGCGGGCGGGGAGCTGATCCCCGCTGGAGAAGCGGACCCCACCACCATTGGCCCACCCAGGGTGACATCCAGCGGGAAGCACTATGCGCTTCCTGTGCGGGCTGGGGGGATTCTCCAAAAGCGAGAGTGCGCTCTTTTGCGCATGTGCACATCTCCCTGAGGATAAGTGCTGCCTCAGGGAGATCGCTGACACTTTTAAAAATATTAAAAAGAGAAAAAAATAAATCCCCTAACATGTCCCCCTCACATGAGATGGGACATGTTCATAATTAACATAACTTCATTAAAAATTTTAAAACCCTGCATGAAACCTCATCCCACCCGTAGATGAGGTTTTATGTTTTATATGTTTGCCATCGGGGCTCCTGGCCCACCCGCCAACCTTAAGGTTGGACGGGCAGGTCCTTTAATTGTATAATTGATCCTGTCAATGGCCTCAATTGGCCGTTGACAGGTCGGCAGGCCTGCAGCTGATTTTGCCACGGGCCCACCTTCCTGAAAATTTAAATGGGCTGGGATGACATCAGAGGTTCCGCCCGACATCATCCTGTATCATTTTATGCGTCGGCGAGCGGGCCCCGTCCCCTGCTCGCCGATGGCAAAATTCTGTCCTCTGTACACTTTTTATAAAGTGTCCAAGAAGTCTTTTAGACTATTGAACACTTTTTTAATACAGCTTGACCGCTGGTGTAATAGTCCCTTCCCACAGGAGTCTCATACCACTGTATTCCATTTGTGGCTGTGCCTTCAGTTGTCCATGCCCCAAACTCTGGAATTCCCTTCCTAAACCTCTCCGCCTCTCTACCACCCTCTCCTCCTTTAAGATGCTCCTTAAAATCTGCTTCTTTGACGAAGCTTTTCATCAACTATCTTATTATCTCTTTTTGTGTCAAATTTTGTTTGCTGGATGCTATATTCCGTTAAAGGCACTATATAAATGCAAGTTGCTGTTGGACTAAGATTAGGTCCTGACTTTGAATTATAACTTTACTCTGACTGATATTATACAAGAACACAAGAACGTGAGAAATAGGAGCAGGAGCAGGCCTTTTGGCCCCTTGAGCCTGCTCCGCCATTTTTTAAGATCATGGCTGATTTGATTGTGGCCTCAACTCCACATTCCTGTCTGCCCCCACAACCCTTGGCTCCACTGTCAATCAAAAACCTGATTCAGCCTGTACTGCTTTCTGGGGATGAGAATTCCACAGACTAATGACCCTCTCAAGAAAAAAAACTCCCCCCATCTCAGTCTTAAATGGGAGACCCCTATTCCTTAAATGGCGTCTCCTGATGTGGAACTGGACCCACGTTGCAGGAACTAAACTCTACCTAAAGTGAGAGAAAGAAAGATTGGATTATGAGAGTGTGAGAGGTAAAAGAGAAGAAAGGAAAAGAATTGTTTTTAAATTTCAGCTTTGATATTTTAAAAATCTCTTAATAGCATGCAGGAATGAGGCTCAACAGTTTAGATCGTTCACTTTCTGCAACAAGAGTTTGAACGGTATCGCATTAACAATTATCACGACATTAAGCTGGTTATGATGTCAAATTCAAGACCTGACTTTTTGCGGTGAGTTTAACAATTAATGTGCAAATCCAGCAACTTCTTTGAGATAACAGAGAGGCTAAGGGCGGGAGACCTTTGCGTGAAGGAAGCTCCATAGCGACACATGTCAACCAGCAAGCTCTGGATGTTCACAATGTAAGAGATTCTTTTTCTCTTAATGCTCTGATCTTGTTGACCAATTTGTGCATTGACAACAGCTTGCTTCGTTAGCACATTGTTATATTTATGGCAAAATACAGGAAGGAAGATTGAAAAGAGGCTATTAGCTCCAGTTTCGCACCTGCAAGAAAAGTTGTGATGATTTTTCATTGTTACGGTAAGGGGAGCCATTGGTCCAGTTTTATACCGGATAGCCTGGTTTTCAGCTGGTTTGGAGCCTGTCCAGTACCAGTTTTATGCTCTGTATTTTTAATTTGAAATGCATAAGATCCACAAAAAAACTGTTTATCTTTATTGCAGTTTGTGATCGTTTTTACCCCCCCCCCCCCAATAGCTAATGAGCTCAGTGTGTGTGATTCCCACCATGACTGTTTAAGCTCCAGCCTGTACCTATCTGTCCCCTGCCCCCCTGGCACCAGCTGCCCCAGGTCTGTTCTCCCTGCCACAACTGCTACCGCCGCAATCCACTCTGAGCCCAAGAGAAACCCCGTCTCGCTCCAAACTCTGACCCTGGCACAGGCCCCGCCCCTGTCCTCGCTTACACTACATAGGGCGGGGTAAGTAGTCAGCCTCTTGGTCTTATAGAGGCCGCAGTCTGGGAGAGAGATGGTTGTGGGGGGAGGGGTGGTGGTGGCGGGTGGTGGGGATGCGTGGGGTTGGCTGGGGGATTGTCTGGTATTCTCGAGATCCATCAGTGGCCACCCTATAATGCTTAGTCTAGTACTTTGAAATTGATTGCTATGCACCTGAGTTTGGGGTCCAGTGTATCATTGTGATGGATCATCTTATCTCATTATTTTCAGAAAATAAGAATGAACATTGTTTATAAATCAATACGAAATGTGCAGATCGTTCAAAAATCATCATTATCAACTGTTGTGAAGCTCCAATACTGCTTTGTTGCCGTGGGGCTATTTGAAGCTTGTGAGAATAGCTGTAAGAGGGTAATTGGGACATTGATGCCACATTTTTTGGGTGTGCAATGGCTGAAACAGGATCCAAAATTCAGGACATGCTTCCAATTACCCCAGAAGTGCCTCTCATGAAAAATTTGGAAGAGGTGGCAGTTTCCCTCATGTGTGAGTCATGCCCCACCCCCTTTCCCCGACTGGCGAAAATGAGATATGTCAGAAATGGGGCCAGGACTTCTGGATCTGGGACCCAACCACCATTTTTAAAGGTCTTCACAGTCCCCATGACTCCGTGAAAATACGGCCCCATGTCTTGATAATGGCGACTCGATCAAAATCATTTATGTCTATGCCATTTGTTCATCAATCATATCATGGATGCTCTGCATATTCAGATAAAGGGCCTTTAAGTTCATTTTTCTACTACTATTCCCTGTATAGGCCTTATTCACTATTGTACAATTTCTATTAAATGATCTGTCTCACTCTGCTCGTTTTACCCCAGATAGCTACCAGGACTATTCTCTTTGGATTTCTGAATCTCCCTTTGCCTGAACCCTCCAACAACACCACCCCACCCACCCTTGTCAGTTAAAGTCCAATCCACAGACCCAGTTATGCAATTTGTCAGCACTCCGGTCCAAACCCCGTTTAAATGGAACCCGTCCCAATGGAACAGCTTTCCTGAGTATTGGTGCCAGTGCCCCAGCAATCAAAACAAACCCCTTTTTGGAGCCACAAATCTAATTCTCTAATATGGCTGCTAATTGGCAGGAGGCTGAGGTAACAATCCAGAGATGATTGCCTATGGTGTTATGTGGACCTTAAATCCTCAAACTCACTTAGCAGAATATTATTCCTGTTTCCACCCATGTCGTTGGTCCCTATGTGGACCATGTTACGACAGCGGGTCACAGCTCCAAATTACTTACAGGCATATTGAACCTTTTTTAAGGAAGATATATGCTTTTTTAAAAAAGGACATGCATGCAAAAGCTGTCTGAGAATGTAAAGTAACCACTTTCTAGAAAATTCCTATGTGGATTTTACTTGACCGACTCGTTGAGAGAGAATACATCTAAAAAGGTGTCAAGGCCTACTTCAGAAAGAAACACTTGAAAGGAAGAACTGCAATGCAAAAGACTGAACTTTAATCTCCTGTGGTTACAGAGACAATAGAAACTGATTACCACATCTCAGCAGAAACCATCTCCCATTGAATAATAGCTCAGAATATGGACATGATCTGAATTGAAAAAAAGCAGATTCTGGGTGAAAGACATGTTTGTTTTCCCTTTCTAGAAATACACAAGGGAATAGGTTAAAAAAACCAGCTGCAAACCAGATCTGTGTGTGCTAGATCTGGTGTGCTAGCATGTACTGTGAAGGTCACAGCAGAAGAACAGCAACTACACTGCAGCTGCAGGTAACAGTCCCTCACTCTCCTTTCTCTCTGTTGCTGGAAACAAGTCACAAGTCAGCAAAGCCACAGTCAAAAAGGAAACAGGTCAACTCCTTCAGCTAACCTGCAGAACCAATTGCTCACTTGCCAAGGTCAGCTTTACAGAATGACCCAACTTAATGGCTGCAAAACTTTGCCATCTGCTTCTCATGGACAAGCCAAAGACTGATTCGTATCTGTTTTTTAACTTTTAGTTTTGGACTCAACTTCTCATTTCTTAGCTGTGTGTATGTGTGTCATGTTTTTATTATTTTTTCTCAGGTTTTTAGTAACTGATACTCTTACTCTTTCTTTGATTTAAGAAAGCCTGGTTAAATTGGCTCCTTTTAAAACATAAATATATTTTGATCGGGCAAACATATCCATGAGGGAAGGGACCCCTTTTAAATGAAACCTTGTTGCGACCAATTGAGGGTTTGAATAAAGAAGGGAAGCCAGCTCATTCCCCCTCACCCAGGAGCATAACAAAATTGGGGTCCCATTCGGGAGGTTAGCAATTTGGGGTATCTCATCCGGGATCATCATAAATTGCGGAGCCTCACCCAGGGACCGGTCATAGCAACCACAACAGTTGGATCCTTCCCCATCCATTCTGAGTTCATCTCCAGGCACAAGGAGATGTCTGTAACTCTGGCACTGGGTTAACATAATCTTCTGAACTCCTGGCAGCTGCAGAGAACAGTATTTATCCCCCTGAATATACTGTGCCCTATCACTGCCACATGCCTCTTTGCTCCCTCTACTTGGTGCCATGGTCAGTTTGCTCATCCACACTGCAGGTCTTCTCCTCAGCCACACAAGTGGAAAGCAAGAAAGCACCTTGTATTTGTTAGCTAAAGTCAAGGACTCCTCCATCACTATTAGCTGGATCCTCATACCTGCCTGACTTGCAGTCACACCTCCTGACCCAGACCATTGACCAGTTCTAAAGTTTTGCCAAGCCTAAGGGGTATGACAGCCTCTATGAACAATGTGACCCTCTCCCTGTGCGCTACAATGTCTGCAATTCAGACTCCAGCTCAGCAACTCTGAGCCAAAGTTGCTCAAGCCACAGATCCTTCTTAAAGCTATGGCTGTCCAGGGCAGCAATGCACTCCACAGATGATAAGTATGCCTGGCAGGTGTGGGTGGTAAGTGGTCCCATGGACTGGGTGAGGACAATGATGGTGAGTGTGAGAGAATGAGTGGTTCCACAGATTCCCATGGAAAATCACCGTCTCTGCAATGTCTGTCTAACCTTATCTATTTAATTAGTTCTGTTAAACTAGCCTTCTTAACTAACTTGTAGTTTTAAAATTCTAAGCCAGAATCTGACTGTTAATCTAAATTATAGCTTGAGAAAATCTTACCAGAAATATCACACCTGTACCAAATTCTCAATTTAGCATTCATCCCTTGTTACTTGTGTCTCACTTTGTGCTTCCCTTACTCTGTGTGGTTGCAAAAGTTGTGAACTTTTGCAGAGGGCTGATGACTCACATCAAAGTTGCAGTTGCTAAATCAGCTTCCTGTTACCGTAATTAACACCTGGTCAGCCAACCACTTTCAGTTGATTTTCACTGCCAATGTCTTGTAGCTCTGTCTTGCACCTCTGTCTTGAAAAGATCATAGATCTTTGTTGGAACTAGGCTTTGCGATCTGTGTTTGAACTTATTATTGTGGACTGGTACTGGGATTCTGTGTTGTAGATCTGAATCACAGAATTGTTTTAACACAGAATGAGATCATTCAGCCTATTGTGCCTCTGTCAGCACGCCTTAGGAGCGATTTACCCAGTACCTTTTCCCTGCCTTCCCGCCATAGCACATTCTTCCATTTCAGATACCAATCCAATTGTCTCTTGAATGTCTCGTTTGAACCCACCCCCACCACGCTCGCAGCAGTTCAACCACATCCTAACCACTCGCTGGGTCAAAAAGTTTTTCCTCATGTTGCCATTGCTTCTTTCGCCATTAATCTTAAATCTGTGCCCTATGATTCTCGATCCTAATCTGTGCCATTTTGTTCTCAATCCTAATCTGTGCCCCCTTGTTCTTGATCCTATTCTGTGTCCTCTTGTTCTCAATGCTAATCTGTGCCTATTGTTCTCGATCCTAACCTATGCCTTCTTGTTCTCAATCCTAAACTGCACCCTCTGGTTCCTGATCCTAACCTGTGCCCTCTTGTTCTCAATCCTAATCTGCGCCCTATTGTTCTCAATCCTAATCTGCGCCGTGTTGTTTTTGATTGAAATCTGTGCTCTCTTGTTCTCGATCCTAATGTGTGCTCTCTTGTTCTCGACTCTAATATGTGTCCTCTTCACTTCAATCCTCACCTGTCCCCCCTTCTTCTCAATCCTAATCTGTGCTCCCCTGTTCTTGATCCTAATCTGTGTCCTCTTGTTCTTGATCCTAATTTGTGCTCTCTAATCCTTGATCCTAATCTTTGCCCTCTTGTTCACAATCCTAAACTGTGCACTCTTGTTCCGGATCCTAACCTGTGCCCTCTTTTCCTGATCCTAATCTGTGCCCTCTTGTTGCTGATCTAAATCTGTGCCCTCTTGTTCTCGATCATATTCTGCGTCCTCTTATCTCGATCCTAAACTGCGCCCTCTTGTTCTTGATGCTAATCTGTGCCGTGATTTTCTTGATTCAGATCTGTGCCCTCCTGTTCTTGAACCTAATGTGTGTGCCCTCTTGTTCTCAACCCTAATATGTGCCCTCTTGTCTTCGATCCTCACCTGTGCCCCCTTTTTTGCAATCCTAACCTGTGCCTTCTTCTTCTCGATCCTAATCTGTGCCCTCTTGTTCTCGATCCTAATCTGTGCCCTCTTGTTTTCGGTCCTAATCTGTGCCCTCTTGTTCTCGATCCTGATCTGTGCCCTCTTGTCCTTGAACCTAATCTGTGTCCTCTTGTTCCCGATTCTAACCTGTGCCCTCTTGTCCTTGATCCTAATTTATGCCCTCTTATTCCCAATCCTAATCTGTGCCCTCTTGTTCCTGGTCCTATTCTGTGCCCTCTTGCTCTCAATCTTAATTTGTTTTTGATCCTAATTTGTGCACTCCTGTTCCTGATCCTAATCTTTGCCCTCTTGTACTTGATCCTAATTTGTGCCCTCTTGTTCTTGATCATTATCTGTGCCCTCTTGTTCCCGATCCAAATCTTTGCCCTCTTGTTCCTGATCCTAATCTTTGTCCTCTTGTTATTGATCCTAACCTGTGCCCTCCTTTTCCTGATCCTAATCTGTGCCCTATTGTTCTGGATCCTAACCTGTCCCCTCTTGTTCTTGATCCTAAAATCTGCCCTCTTGTTATCGATCCTAATCTGTGCGATCTTGTTCTCAATCCTAATTTGTGCCCTGATGTTCTTGATCCTAACATGTGCCCTCTTGTTGCTGATCCTAATCTGTGCCATCTTGTTCTCGATCCTAATTTGTACCCTCTGTTTCCCGATACTAATCTGTGCCCTCTTGTTCTCAATCATAATCTGTTCCCTCTTGTTCTTTATCTTAATCTGTGCCCTGTTGTTCTCATTCCAAATCTGTGCCCTCTTGTTCCCAATCCTAATCTGTGCCCTCTTGTTCCTGAACCTAGACTGTTCCCTCATGTTCCCGATCCTAATCTGTGTCCTCTGGTTCTCAATCCTAATCTGTGCCTTCATGTTCCCGATCCTAATCTGTGCCCTCTTGTTCTCAATCCTAATCTGTGTCCTCTGGTTCTCAATCCTAATATGTGCCTTCATGTTCCCGATCCTAATCTGTGCCCTCTTGTTCTCAATCCTAATCTGTGCCCTCATGTTCCCGATCCTAACGTGTGCCCTCTTGTTCTCGATCCTAATCTATGCGCTCTTGCTCTCGATCCTAATCTGTGCCTTCTTGTTCTCGATCCTAATCTGTGCCCTCTTGTTCTTGATCCTAATTTGTGCTCTCTTATTCTCAATCATAACCTGCACCCTCTTGTTTTCAGCCTAATCTGTGCCCTTTTGTTCCTGATCGTAATCTGTGCCCTCTTTTTCCTGATCCTAATTTGTGCCGTGTTGCTCTTGATTGAAATCTGCGCCTCTTGTTCTCAGTCGAAATGTGTGCTGTCTTGCCGTTGACCCTAACTATTCCCTCTTGTCTTCGATCCTTACCTGCCCCCCTTGTACTCAACCCTAATCTGTGCTTCCTCGTTCTTGATCCTAATCTATGCGCTCTTGCTCTCGATCCTAATCTGTGCCTTCTTGTTCTCGATCCTAATCTGTGCCCTCTTGTTCTTGATCCTAATTTGTGCTCTCTTATTCTCAATCATATAACCTGCACCCTCTTGTTTTCAGCCTAATCTGTGCCCTTTTGTTCCTGATCGTAATCTGTGCCCTCTTTTTCCTGATCCTAATTTGTGCCGTGTTGCTCTTGATTGAAATCTGCGCCTCTTGTTCTCAGTCGAAATGTGTGCTGTCTTGCCGTTGACCCTAACTATTCCCTCTTGTCTTCGATCCTTACCTGCCCCCCTTGTACTCAACCCTAATCTGTGCTTCCTCGTTCTTGATCCTAATCTGCACCCTCTTGTCTTCAATCCTAATATGTGCTCTCTAGTCCTTGATCCTAATCTTTGCCCTCTTGTTCCCGATCCTAACCTGTGCACTCTTGTTCCAGATCCTAATCTGTGCCCTCCTGTTCCCAATCCTAATCTGTGCCCTCTCGTTCGTGATCCTAATCTGTGCCCCCTTGTTCTCGATCTTAACCTGTGCACTCTTGTTCCAGATCCTAATCTGTGCCCTCCTGTTCCCAATCCTAATCTGTGCCCTCTCGTTCGTGATCCTAATCTGTGCCCCTTGTTCTCGATCTTAACCTGTGCCTTCTTCATCTTGATCCTAATCTATACCCCCTTATTCCCGATCCTAATCTGTGCTCTCTTGTTCTCGATCTTAACATGTGCCCTCTTGTTCTCGATCTTAACCTGTGCCCTCTTGTTCTCGATCTTAACCTGTGTCTTCTTCTTCCTGAACATAATCTGTGCACCCTCATTCCCAATCCTAATATGTGCCCTCTTGTTTCTGATCCTAATCTGTGCCCTCTGGTTCCTCATCCTAATTTGTGCCCTTATTCCTGATCCTAATCTATGCCCTCTTGCTCCCGATCCTAATCAGTGCCCTCTTGCTCCCGATCCTAATCTGTGCCCTCTTGTTCCCAATCCTAAACTGCACTCTCTAGTTCTCGATTCTAATCTGTGCACTCTTGTGCTTTACCCTACTCTGTGCCCTCTTGTTCTCAATCCTAATCTATGCCCTCTTGCTCCCGATCCTAATCTATGCCCTCTTGCTCCCAATCCTAATCTGTGCCCTCTTGTTCCTGATCCTAATCTGTGCCCTTATTCCTGATCCTAATCTGTGTCCTCTTGTTCCTGATCTTAATCTATGCCCTCTTGCTCCCGATCCTAATCTATGCCCTCTTGTTTGCAATCCTAACCTGTGCCCTCTTATTCCTGATCCTAATCTGTGCCCTTATTCCTGATCCTAATCTGTGTCCTCTTGTTCCTGATCATAATCTGTTCCCTCTTGCTCCCGATCCTAACCTGTGCCCTCCTGTTCTCAATCCTAAAATAAGCCCTAAAAACAAAAAAACTGCGGATGCTGGAAATCCAAAACAAAAACAGAATTACCTGGAAAAACTCAGCAGGCCTGGCAGCATCGGCGGAGAAGAAAAGAGTTGACGTTTCGAGTCCTCATGACCCTTCGACAGAAGTTCTGTCGAAGGGTCATGAGGACTCGAAACGTCAACTCTTTTCTTCTCCGCCGATGCTGCCAGGCCTGCTGAGTTTTTCCAGGTAATTCTGTTTTTGTTTAAAATAAGCCCTCTTGTTCTCGATCCTAATCTGTGCCCTCTTGTTTTCGATCCTAATCTGTGCCCTCTTGTTCTTGATCCTAATCTGTGCCCTCTTGTCCTTGATCCTAATCTGTGTCCTCTTGTTCCCGATTCTAACCTGTGCCCTCTTGTCCTTGATCCGAATTTGTACCCCCTTATTCCCAATCCTAGTCTGTGCCCTCTTGTTCCTGGTCCTATTCTGTGCCCTCTTGCTCTCAATCTTAATTTGTTTTTGATCCTAATTTGTGCACCCTTGTTCCTGATCCTAATCTTTGCCCTCTTGTACTTGATCCTAATTTGTGCCCTCTTGTTCTTGATCATTATCTGTGCCCTCTTGTTCCCGATCCAAATCTTTGCCCTCTTGTTCCTGATCCTAATCTTTGCCCTCTTGTTATTGATCCTAACCTGTGCCCTCCTTTTCCTGATCCTAATCTGTGCCCTATTGTTCTGGATCCTAACCTGTCCCCTCTTGTTCTTGATCCTAAAATCTGCCCTCTTGTTATCGATCCTAATCTGTGCGATCTTGTTCTCAATCCTAATTTGTGCCCTGATGTTCTTGATCCTAACATGTGCCCTCTTGTTCCTGATCCTAATCTGTGCCCTTATTCCCGATCCTAATCTGTGTCCTCTTGTTCCTGATCATAATCTGTGCCCTCTTGCTCTCGATCCTAACCTGTGCCCTCCTGTTCTCAATCCTAAAATAAGCCCTCTTGTTCTCGATCCTAATCTGTGCCCTCTTGTTCCCGATCGTAATCTGTCCCATTTGTTCTTGATCCTAATCTGTGCCCTCTTGTTCTCAATCCTAATCTGTGCCCTCTTGTTCCCAATCCTAACCATCACCCTCTTGTTCTCAATCCTAAACTCTGCCCTCTTGTTCTTGATCCTAAACTGAGCCCTCTTGTTCTCGATCCTAACCTGCACCCTCTTGTTCTCAATCCTAATCTGTGCCCACTTGTTCCCGGTCCTAATCTGTACCCTATTTTCTTGATCCTAATCTGTGCCCTCTTGTTCTCAATCCTAATCTGTGTGCTCTTGTTCCTGATCCTCATCTGTGCTGTCTTGCTCCCGATCCTAATCTGTACCCTATTTCTCCTGACCCTAATCTGTGCCCTCTTGTTTCTGATCCTGATCTGTGCCCTCTTGTTCTCTATCCTAACCTGTGCCCTCTTGTTCCCGATCCTAATCTGTGTCCTTTTGTTCTCATTCCTAATCTGTGCCCTCCTGTTCCTGATCCTAATCTGTGTCCTTTTGTTCTCAATCCTAATCTGTGCCCTCTTGTTCCTGATCCTAATCTGTGCCCTCTTTTTCCTGATCCTAATCTGTGCCTTCTTGTTCTTAATCCTAATCTGTGCACTCCTGTTCCTGATCCTCATCTGTGCCCTCTTGTTCCTGATTCTAATCTGTGCTCCCTTGTTCCTGATCCTAATCTGCGCCCTCTTGTTCCTGATCCTAATCTGTGCCATCTGTTCCTGATCCTAATCTGTGCTGTCTTGTTCCTGATCCTATTCTGTGCCCTCTGTTCCTGACCCTAATCTGTGCCCTCTTGTTCCCGATCCTAATCTGTGTCCTTTTGTTCTCATTCCTAATCTGTGCCCTCTTGTTCCTGATCCTGATCTGTGCCCCCTTGTTTCTCGATCCTAACCTGCACCCTCTTGTTCCTAATCTTAATCTGTGCCCTCTTGTTCTTCATCCTAATCTGTGCCCTCTTGTTCTCGATTCTAATCTGTGCCCTCTTGTTCTTGATCCTGCATTGATTGTTATGCAGTATTGATAGACTCTATAGTAGATCTGGATTTATAAGCTGCATTTTAAATAACAATTTATATATATTGCACCTTTAATTTAACAAAACACCCCAATGTACTTCACAGGAGCATTATAAAACAACATTTGGCACGGAGCCACATAAGGAGGTTATTCAGTCAGATGGCCAAAAGCTTGGTCAGGCAGGTACATTTTCAGAAGTGTCTTAAAGGAGGTAAGAGAGGTAGAGAGACAGAGAGAGGTTAGGGAGAGAATTCCAGAATTTAGGACCTAGGCAGCTGCAGGGATGGCAACCAATGATGGAGTGATTAAAAATTGGGGATGCACAAGATGCCAGAATTAAAGGAGCACACATATCTCAAATTATTATGGGCTGGAGGAGATTACAGAGCTAGGGAGGGGTGAGGCTATGAAAATCTTAAAATTCAGGCAATATTTAACTGGGAACCAATGTGTATCAACAAGCACAGAGGTGTTAGGTGTATGGAATCTGGTGCAAGTTAGGTTATAGGCAGCCTGACTTTTGGATGACATTAAATTTATGGAAGGTAAATGTGGGAGGCTGGTCAGGAATGCATTAGAATAGTCAAAGTCTAGAGGTAGCCAATGCATGGATGAAAGTTTCAGCAGGAGATGAACTGAGGCAGGGCTGAAGTTGGGTGATTTTACAGACAGTCTTAGTGATGGCGTCATTATATCGACAGAAGCTTATCTTAGAGGCAAATATGATGCCCAGGCTGTGAAGAGTCTGGTTCAGCCTCTGACAGTTTCCAGAGTGATGGAGTTGGTGACTAACGGGCAGAGTTTGTGACAGGGACTGAAACCAACCTGCGGTGGGAGGAAATTTCCGCTCATCCAGTGCTGGATGTCAGACTTGCAGACTGGCAATTTAGAAACAGTGATGGGTTCGAGAGAGGTGGTGGTGAGGTAGAGCTGGGTGTCATCAACGTACATGTGAAAACTAATACTGTGCCTTTGGATGATGTCACCAAGGAACAGCATGCGGATGAGAAATAATAGAGGCCAAGGAGAGATTCTTGGGGACACCAAAGGTAATGGGGCAGAAGTGGGAAGAGAAGCCATTGTAAAGTGTTTCTCTGGTACAACTGGACAGCTAAGAATGAAACCAGGTGAGTTCAGTTCCCCCAAGCTGGATGACTGTGGAGAGATGTTAAAGGTTACTGACAGGTCAAGAGGGAAGAGGACGGATTGTTTATCTTTGCCACAGTCACATAGGATGTCATTTCTGACTTTTAAAAGAACTGTTTCAGTACCGTGGTAGAGGCTGAAGGTGAAGGTGGATTTGGAGTAATTTTGGAGACAAGGTCTTTTGAGAGCAGCAATGTTTGAGATTCTTTGCTTTTCCAGGGTAATTTGGGGTAGACCAGGCACTTTTCAGGTGCGTAGTGGTGGCCTTTGGCCCATTTGTAAATTTTCATGATACACAGCAAAGAGTGATCTTAAAAGAATCTCAAAAATTTGAACATGTTAAGCAGGTTGTTTCATGCTGCCACTATGCAGTAACATCTCAAGTGGTATTTTCAACTAACATGATCCTGCCATCTGTCCAAAAAGAGGTTCTGCTGACCACATCATTGAGCAACATTGTGAATGAATTTGGATGCTGGTGTGATGCCAGGAACATAGGCTGAACCTTCCAAAATTTGGATGATTGAATCAAACAACATGTTCCTCAGGCTGTTCGTACTAGGCAGACTACAGACCGTACTCAACCAACCTGTGATGTGATCCTGTGATTGGACAGTACTTGCAGAACAATACTCAGTGTATTAATAGCTACACTAACAAGAAATTTAAGATAAGCAGTCGATCTTTAACATAGCTCATTTGTACTTGCTAGAAGTATCATACATTCATATGCAGAGACCCGCTCTCTGTGTACAAAAAGGGTATGTTCAAACTTGTGCCTGTTTTGAATTACCCAGGAGCATGGGGAGCCTATTGTTCCCTGTTGCTTTCTCCATGGCAATGCCTTGGCCAACCAGATTTGGCTTACCAACCAATCAGCACCCCTTTTCTCCTTTAGTATAAACTGTTGTGACTATTTGAAATTTGGTATTCTTACATTTGTCCTGAGGAGTGCAAGATGAAAAGCTTTGGGAACACATCTCTCTTTTCAGCAGTACTCATTTTCTTAAGAACTTAACAGTGTTCAAATTGTCTGTAATGCTGTTAATGTGGCCCAGACATACATTTTAAAGAGGAACTGATTTTTGGTGCACCACTGATTATCACTGAAAAAACTGCAAAAATCAAGGTTGTGAAAAAAATAGCATGGGAGCAGGATCTGAAGATCAGAAACATTAGATCCAAATGAAGAGACCAGTTGTATCAGATCCAGCTCGGGACAGCATTGAAAGATGAATCTCAGCTGGCAGTTCGAACTTGATGAGGAAAAAGATGGGAAAACTATTACCTAAAAACTGTTATTTCAACAGCCCTGAGAGAGATGGTTAGGGACAAGTGGATTGTTCGGCAGGAGGCAGGGGGTGTGGGGGAGGGCAGTAGGTGAGGATGATGAGGGGCACATTGGTAGTTGAGCGCAGGATAGAACACAGACCAAAAAGGTTGATTTGTGGAGGGCAAGAGGCAGCGCTTTGATGCAATTAAGGTGGGAAAGCTCTGGATGACGACTTTAACAACAGTGAAGTTAAGATAAAGGCCTAGGTGAAGAATACTGTAGAGTTGGAAGTTAGAAATCTTGATGATGCACCAGATGTAGGGTTGAAAGCTCAACTTTGGGTCAGTCCATATAGGAATATTGCACACATCAAATTCTGACTGAGCGAGCAGACATAGAGAAGCAGGGGGGAATGAAATGTGGCGAAGGGGTCTCGCTCGTTGGCTGGAGAACCGGCAAGAGCCCCACATCACCTCTAATAGCGAAAGCCCACCAGAATAAATGACTGGCCAGAGGTGGGCCTTCCCCAGGATTTAGGACTCCAGGGGTGGAAAGCCCAACACCAAACCCCTGCCCAGAGCTGCTGATCATCAGAGGCTGGCAGCCCTCCATTGCCTGGCAGTGCCACTGGGTGTGGTGGAAGCTGTCGATAATGCACCCGCCAGAGACTTTGGATCACTGAGGGACCCAAGCCACAGGTGAGTGAGGAGGGTGGGGGTCACAGGGAAGGGGTTGCTGGCTAGTGGTGGGAGGGGATCAGAAGAAAGGGCAGTGGGATGGCTCTCAGCGGCGCCACCCCCCCCCCCCCACCACCACCCCACCACCCCACCCCTTCCCGTTGCTTGGCCGACGATCAGGTACCGAATGCGCTTGGGGAGCCCACATGCAAACCAGACAGGGATTGCTTTTCAGGCTTCTAGCCGAGGCTTAACAACTCTCTCCTCCATCAATGGAATGGTGCTGCTATTTCAGCTGATGGTTCTAAGTGTGTTCCTCTGATGCCATCTTGTGACACATCCACCCTGCCCATGCAAATGGCTTGGGAACAGGGTCTCGGACTTGGCACTAGGGCAGATGGAGATTCAGCATCATTGTGTTTACACCACTGGAATGAACAGTCAGGACTTTGAAATGATACAACCAGGAATTTCATCGTTATGGTTAATCGACAACAATTGGACCCACCTTATGACTGTCCTCCATACCTTTCTTCATTATTCAGGATGGTCATTCTTCTTTTAGTATGCCCATGGCTGTATTTTTAATGACTACAGTTGCACCATGGTTTATGGGCTTTGGGTGTGATTGACTAATTCAAAGGTTAACTCATTTGCATTTTGATGGCATCGCCTACAACAATGCACCCACTATCTGCCCCCTGGAACTCACCATTACAAAGCCATTGGTACCTTCTGGAGGTGACTATGTCACTTAGTCATTGCCCAGCACTCAGTGCCGACCAGTTGCAACTTATACTGTCTACCCTATACAGGTTTTAATGCCTGATCTAACCAGAATAAATACTTTAGATGCAAAGTGTCTAGCAAGAACCAAGCCTTTGGTCTTGATGTTAAAATGAAGAATTTCCTGGCTTACTCATGATTTGATCTCAGACAGGCACAGCAACAATTTTGGCATAGGTAGAGTTGCATGTCATTGGCATAAATACAGAACTGATGTCACGATTGTCACCGTGGGAAAGATTATAGGCAAGGAGTAGGAAGTCATGCCTACATTAATCCATTTTGCTGATGTTACTCTTGTGCTATTTTTTCTTAATTAAAGGTTGTGGTCATATTTCTATGGTTATGTTAGGCTGCTCTTTTTGAATTGCTTTCTTTTATGCTGCCCAGGAGCTCTCTTAATATCATATATTCGAATGTTCAAGGATTCAATCCACCAATCAAAGTACAAGTACAGTGCAAGGTACTTGTATTAAGTATCGGCTTTGCTCAATGGCTCAGAGTCTCTGAATTGACTCTTGCAAGGATTTAAGCACACAATCTAGGCTGAAATTTGAGTACAGTACTCAGGGAGTGCTGCATTGTTAGAGGTGCTCTCTTTTGGATGAACAGTTATACCTATGCCCTGTCTACTTGTTCAGGTGAATGCAAAAGATCCCATAGCACTATTTAAAGAAGAACAAAGGATATTTTTTCAGTGTTTTTATGCCTCAACCAACATTACCAAAAGAGGTTAAATGGTCATTTACCTTATTGCTGTTTGTGAGTTTTTGCACAAATTGACTTCCACTTTTCCTTACATAACAACAGTGTCAACATTTCAAAATAGTTTACTTTATGTCGAGCACTTTGAGACAGCTTGAAGATGTAAAAGTTCACGGTATAGATGCAAGTTATTTGTCTTCCTCCGATGAGATATGCAGGCATTTTCTTACTTCGGGAGATACTTGTATCTCTAGTGGAGCATGAAAAGGTTTGTCAGGTACACCTTTATCTATACCCTCCACCCCATTACAAGAAACAATGGTTGTCCATAGTAATTCACAGAGATCTCCCATTTAAAGTTGAGCACATTTTGTCTGATGAACAGGTCTGTTATGTTGTGATCTCTACCCATTTAACAGCTGTGCCCAGTACTGCAATAAATGTTTACAGCCTAAACCTGACCAACACTTTTCTCTCTACACTGTTACTTGTTTTGGTTTGACAGATGTGTCCAACATGGTCTCCTCTACATTGGAGAGACCAAATGTAAACTGGGCGACCGCTTTGCAGAACACCTGCGGTCTGTCCGCAAGAATGACCCAAACCTCCCTGTCGCTTGCCATTTTAACACTCCACCCTGCTCTCTTGCCCACGTGTCTGTCCTTGGCTTGCTGCATTGTTCCAGTGAAGCCCAACGCAAACTGGAGGAACAACACCTCATCTTCCGACTAGGGACTTTACAGCCTTCCGGACTGAATATTGAATTCAACAACTTTAGGTCGTGAGCTCCCTCCCCCATCCCCACCCCCTTTCTGTTTCCCCCTTCCCTTTTTTTTCCAATAAATTATAAAGATTTTCCTTTTCCCACCTATTTCCATTATAAAAAAAAACCCTCCACTAGAGCTATACCTTGAGTGCCCTACCATCCATTCTTAATTAGCACATTCGTTTAGATAATATCACCAACTTTAACTTTAACACCTATGTGTTCTATTGTACTATTGTCGTTGACATCTTTTGATGATCTGCTTCTATCACTGCTTGTTTGTCCCTACAACCACAACCCCCCCTCCACCTCTCTGTCTCTCTATCTCTCCGCCCCCCACACACACACCTTAAACCAGCTTATATTTCAACTCTTTCTTGGACTCGAACTCAATTTCTGTCGAAGGGTCATGAGGACTCGAAACGTCAACTCTTTTCTTCTCCGCCGATGCTGCCAGACCTGCTGAGTTTTTCCAGGTAATTCTGTTTTTGTTTTTAACAATTACAGGTTGGTATTTTAACGGTATTGTTAATTGTTCAGTGGATAAGCAGAGCAGCAGATTGCATGCCCCCTCCTGGATGACTCTGGCCTTAATTGCACGATGGATTGGAGTAACTGGTATTGGTAGACATGCAATGAACGTGTGACCTGACTGCTTTAGATGACACTTTTTTTTCCTCCAATCCTCACAAATCCCAGTAAAGGATTCATGATTGCTTTACTCCTGAGTTTCTGGATTATGAAGCTAAGATTGGCTTGATGTTGCTGAAATGGCAGTATAATAACTGGCAGTGAGGCCGGTGCTTCATCTGTGCTGCAGAATATTCCATGGACAATTCCCGATTTTGCTTTAAAAGACTGCCAAGGCAGTTTTCTCCATGGATTTAATGTTGTCTCAGCAAAAAGATAGAAGTGAAGGCTTCTTAGCTTCGACTTGGCAGGGAGAGTTTGAGTCCTGGAATCTGCTTGTGAGAAGAATCAAACAGCCAATTTCTTCAGCCTTTCGGGAGACTTAGGCAGAACTAGGTTCTTTTATGAGTTTCAATATTGGATGAGTAATTTGGCTTTTCCATGCACTTTACTAAAAACATAGGAATAAACCAGGCTGCATATTGGCTGAAACCTCAGGAAACAGTTGGGTAGCCCTGAAATACATTGTGGAAGTGACCAGGTTGCTATTAGTTCTGAGCATGTTGGCCATGTGCTTAGCTGGTTTCATTTTGATCAGTGGAAGCCAGAAATCAAAGCATTCTCCAATGCTGTTCACATCTCTACTTAAATACTCTGACACTTGTATGAAGCTTTGAAACTGTGGATGCGACACTCCAAGCTAAAATCCTGTTCAAGCTAGAAAACCTCCTCACTCAGTTGGCTATATAGCTAGCTGACCTTTGCAAAGAATAACCTAATGTTGTCCTATATGAATCTGGTTCCAGCTCTACTGTTTGGAGTGAAAGCTTTAAAAAAGGACAAGGAACCTGAGCATGAATCTGCTTTCTTGCAGCTCATTTCTTTTTGCAATTGCAACCCCAAACCGTTTTACCAAAGTTCTTGCAGCATGCCTAAGTAACCTAGCGTGCATATTCACTCACTGCAAGAAAGATGTTAAGCACCATTGGTTGTTCATGTGACAGAGCAAATTTCAGCTTGAGGTTAGTGTGATCTGAATCACAAGCTTAGATAACAACTTTGTGAACTGTGCCAAACAATCCCTCTGCATTTTTAGGGGTATTTCCTTTATTCTTTTACCTCTCCTCTTTCTGCTTGGATCACATTGTGCCATACATGGTTGCCAATTGAAAGGGCAGATGGATGACCTGCTTCCAGGCTTCTGCCAATATTGCTCCAAGGCAGAAGCTTTGCCTTTGCTCTTGGAATCATAACTGAGACTCATAGCCCATCCTGGGAAGAATATTTCCTGTTTGCTGTTATTCATGAGTGCAAGACTTTACATTGCAAGACTTAACTCGTGGCACAGTGTCATTCAATGGGAGAGCCGATCAGACAGTTGAGGCAGAAAAATTGAGAGCACTGCATGTAAGATATTTCAACTTAAGTGCCCAATTATCAGATTGCGATCATGATGATAGAAATTGTGGGGGTGAAACCCGTTTTAGGTAAATCAGCAATAATGCAGACTGGGTGATAGGGAGTTGTTTCCCCAATATTTGTTTCCATTGATTTTGATTGGGGTGCAAAATAAGCTGCTGATTCGTTACCACACTTTCTGCCCACCGCCCGGATCATCTGGTCCCACTGAAAGTTGATGGATCTTTGGCTGGGCCGCCGAGTCTCCTGCGGTTGGTCCCGCCACAATGGGGCCAGAAAATCCCAGCCAAAGACTATCATCAATTCCACTGTGCTCATTGGAACACAATAGCGCCAAGGAATTGGGGAGGTATTTGGCTTTTGGGGGCCAGCTATTGAAGTTTAAATAGTGGGGGTGGAGATTGGCTTGACTACCATTGGCAATCAGAAAGCATCATTGCTGAGTTTATGATAAAGTAATCTACAGAAGGAATGAATTAATTTTTTCTTCTCTGTATCTTTTATTTTCTTATAAGGAAAAATAACAATTTAAAGTATTATAAATAATAAGGGAGATAAGTAAGAGTAAAATGTGCATCATGTAATTGTCAAGTGTAAAATTCTCCAGTGGCATGCCATGATCAGGGAGCTGATCTGACACAGCTCCCCATGTTTTTACCGTGCCCCCACCTCCTGTGGGCTGGTACAATTCAGCCCCATGTTATACAATTGAGGAAGACCATTGGTGCCTTCCATTAACTGCTACCTACTAATTTTTAAATGTAATTCTATTTCATCTTCTTGATTTTTAAATTTTGTTCTGTTCAAAATACCGAAAACTGATAGTTTTGTTAGAATTCATGGCTGATGGGATGGTGGAGGTGTTTTTTTTTATTTATTCATGGGATGTGGGCCAAACCAGCATAAGCCCATCCCTAATTGACTTTGTTCAGAGGGCACTTAAGAGTCAACTACATCGTTGTGGGTCTGGAGTCACATGTAGGCCAGACCAGGTAAGGATGGCAGGTTTCCTTCCCTAGCAGGCATTAGTGAACCAGTGTCTTTACGACAATTGGCAATGGTTTTGTGGTCATTATCAGACCATCAATATGTAAAAAATTAAAATATTTTGAGAATTCAAAGATTCTTTTTACTTCAATTTCCTCTTGATAGTTTCCAAGAGAAGCAAAATGTAGATGTACGTTTGAGAAAGTGCATCCAAGAATTTTGAAACATTGCATATTAATTTGCCAGAATGTGGGCAGAAGCAGTTTTCAAATTGGAATTGGTGTGTAATGGTCAAAACATCACACAAGGAAAAAAAATCTAATTTCACCTTAATTGAGGTGGTTTTGATTAGATATAGTTGTCCTTGCAGTACTAGACTAAAGTGATCTGGTTTGAGAAAGCATATTGCTAATTCCATTTGCAAATCATATTTCATGTTTGCCTTCAAATTATGGCTGGTGGAATGGTTGGAAAGATCTTGGTGTCAAGGTAAATGGCTCATTTTGAATTCTTCTTTCTTTCTAATGTTTTATTGCGTCTTTGCTTTTGCTTTGCTGATCTATTTTTCACAGTGTTTCCACTCTAGGTTGGTGAGGAGGTTATTTTTCATCTAGTACTGACCTTCGATGATAGCATCTGAACACATGGGGCAGAATTTTCTGCCTGTCGGGCGGGTGGGTACCACCCAATCTCTGGCGGGCGGGGAGTCGATCCCCACTGGAGAAGCAGGCCCCGCCATCATTTTATGTGGGCGGGCTAAGTGCTGCCTCAGGGAGATCGCTTACACTTTTAAAAAGATTAAAAATAGAAAACAAAATTCCCTAACATGTCCCCCTCATGTGACAATGTCATATGAGATGGGTCATGTTCATAAATTACAGTAAAACTTCATTAAACTTTTTAGAACACTGCATGAAACCTCATCTTACTGGTGGCCATTGACAGGTCGGCAGGCCCGCAGCTGATTTTTCTGCGCCCCCGCCTTCCTGAAAATTTAAATGGGGCGGGATGAGTTCGGGGGTTCTGTCTGATGTCATCCCGTGTCATTTTACATGTCGGTGAGCAGGCCCCGCCCCCTGCTCGCCGACAGCAAAATTCTGCCCCATGACATCAGGTTCTGCATGTGCCCAGTTCTACAAACGCAAAATACTGTGGATGCTGGAAATCTGCAATAAAAACCAAAAATGCTGGAAATGTTCAGCAGGTCTGGCAGGATCTGTGGAGAGAAACAGAGTTTATGGGTGGAAGTTCATGGCGCCTCCCGCCAGCAGGATTTTCCGGTCCGACCGAAGTCAATGGACGTATGAAGAGCTTGCTGCATTTTCCGGCCCTGCCCCTGTCATGACAGGGCCGTAACATTCCGCCTAACATTTCAGATTGATGAACTCTCATCAGACCAAAAGAAGATAGGGCCTGAACCTCCTCAGAATGGCCATCAGTGTTGGATTGGTACTTCTTGCCCAAATACTTACGTTACTTTCTTTCCCAGCCTATCTTGCCCGACCTTCTGACTCAGAATGGGCGAGATCCAGGCATTACAAGGCATCCCCGGAGCCCAGCGTCGAAGCCCTGAAGAATCAAGTGAAGGAGGCCAGACCCCCTTTTTTACCGCACGAGCTCCCATAAACCAGGTAAGTTTAAAGGTCCATTGAAATATAAAGGTCCTTGAAAGACTAGTTAAGTGTCTGAAGTAAGTGGAAAGTTTTGGGGAGTGTGGGGGTGGGGGGTGGGGGTCGGAGGTTGGGGGACTGGAAGTCAGGTGTTTAGAGGTCAGGAGATTGTTGTCAGGGAGTTCAGAGGTTGGAGTTTGGGGTGTTGGAGGTTGGAGGGTCAGAGATCGGGGATCAGAGTGTTCCGAAATTGGGGTGGTCAGTTGTCAGGGGTTCAGAAGTTGGGGAGGTCGAAGATTGGAAGGGGTTGGAGGGCAGAGGGCTGTTGGGCTGGGCCTTGGGGTAGGGGAGGTTGTGGGGAGGGTATCTGACCTCGGGTCGGGTTGGGTCAGGCTTGGGGAGTCGTGGCGGGGGGGAGAGGGTTTGGGGGAGGTCAGAGGATGTGGGGGCAGGCTGAACCCAGTGGAGAATGGTGGAGGGAGAGGGCATTGGGCCTCAGGGAGGGTGCTGGGCCCCAGTGCGGTGGGGGGTGGGGGGGGCGGGGTGGAGGTTGGGCCTCAGGCCAGGCCCGCGGGGCTGGGGGTTGTCGGGCATCAGCGGTTGGGCTTCTGGTTGGGTCAGTTTGGGTCTGGGGATGTGAGGGTGACATTTGGGCCTGCCAGGTGGGGGCAGAGGGAAGAGTCCATGTGGGTGGGGAGGAGTCCTGTGGCGGTTGTAATTGGGTGGTGGTGGGAGACCCCTGGGGGTTCAGGGTGTGGGGCAGCCCCTTGGAGATGGGGGAATGGCGGTAAGTTGGGGGGAATCCCCTGGGGGTGGGGTGGGGGGGAGACTCCTCGGGGGTTGGGGAGTGGTGGAATCTGTTGGGGAGTAGTTGGTGTTGGGGGTGTTTTCTGAGGGCTCTGGAGTATGGGGGATAGTGCTGTTGGGGGGTCGGTCTGGATCTGTAAAATATTCACCCAGAGGGGAGAAGAAGTTTTAATCCTTCTAACTTTTCCTGGGTAACTATTGGTATAACCCAGCCGGAGCCATCTGAAGTTTGCGATTTAAACAGCATTTTCGGATGGTTCCCAGCACAGGGCAGTTGCCCAGGGGAAGCTTGCATTTCTGGGCAATTGCAATTCAAACCTGACCTGTGAACTTCAGAAGGGGATTTCCCCAGCGCATCTGTGGGGTACCCGCACCCCCCTTCCCACCCCAGCACGATGCTGGGGAGTTTGGATGTTACAGTCCACAGAAATGGAAAAGCTTTTAAGCCAGTTGGAAAAGGGAAGGGGCAGGAAGAAACAAAGGAGAAAGTCTGTGATACGGTGGAGACCAGGGGAGATTAAATAACAAAAGATTTCATGACGCAACAGCCAAAGAGAGTGGTAATGGATATAGGAAAGAAACAAATGAAGTGTGAATTGCTGCATGAAAACCATCTGAATGGAACATGAGGGGGTAACGACAGAAAAAGACGAAGACCAACCGCGCAAAATAAGAAAGGGGGAAAAATCCCACACGGAACAAGATGGAGGCAGAGGTTATGCTCTAAAGTTGTTGAACTTGATGTTGAGCCCAGTAGGCTCCACAGGTGGGATGAGGTTTCATGAAGTGTTTTAAAATCTAATAAAAAATTTATACTTTTATTCTTTGACATGTCCCAGCTCATGTGATAGTGTCTTGGGGCAATCTCTGCGCTCTTTCACACGCATGCACGAAAGAGCGCAGGAAACCTTTCAGGGAAATCACCCCCTTGCCTGCACAGGGAGAACTCAGCGCTTCTGGGTGAGCGTCACGCTGGGCGGGCCTTAATTGTCCTGCGCAGGTAAATTGGCGGCACGTCCCCAATGGGGGGGCTGATTGGGTTCATGACCGTCCCTGCCCACCCCCACACAACCCCACCAACGGGGGGAAATTTCTGGCCTTTGGGTTTGTGTATTCAGGTGTAACTGAATTTAAACAATGTAATAAGCCATTATTACTGCCAAAAGCCCTCTTTGGCCCTGAAAATTTACATTCCCTAGTGTGGAGTCTCATCCCTTCAGAAACTAATTAGTATTGGAGATTAAAAAACCTTTTTGTTTACATTTTTTCTGTATATTTTATCTCTTAATCCAACTTTCTTTCCCTCTCTTAATTTCATTTTCTGCAAAATTTTTACAGCAAATTAACTCCACTTATTCTTCTTGGTTTGTACATCTTGGTTTATAATCTGCTTGGCTCAGTGAAGATTCTTCAATTTGATTGGTTGAAGACCCACTGTGTTGCTTGCCTTGCTCACAAACCACAGCTCTCCGTAGAGAGTGTCACGCTGGAAATGATCCCCAGTTCATAAGTAATTAGTTGGTTTTCAGTGCTTTAGGACGTGTACGGTTGTGAATGGTGCTAAGTAAATGCAGCTTCCTTCCTTTATGCCCACTTGTCAGTGTTTCACAAGAAAAATCCATTGGGGTGCCAGTTGACAATAGCAACCAATTACATCAGTTGGAATCCGAAACTGAAGGATGTTACAACTAACACTTTCTCAAAGTGATGTTTGTGGAAAAATCTGAGGCAGAATAGTTTGGAGATGTGTTGACAGTTTCTCATGGCCAGGCATTTTCTTTTGGTGTTTCTCCCCAAAGATGTACCATGTAACATCATAATTTGCTAAAATGCAACTTTTAAGAACCTTTAATTTCTCTTAAAGGAATTTTCTGTGGCATACTCTGCCACATTCTCCCCAAAAGCAGATGCAGTTACTTTCTTGAGGCACGGATTTCCCTGGTGAGGATCATTAACTGGTTTTTGACAGGGTTTTGAGCGTACAAAACGCAGTTGAGATTTAAGTGAAATTATACAGTTTTAACAGGAGTGCAGAAACAGAGAGACCTGGGGATGTTAATACCAAGACAAGTTGACGAGGCTGTTAAAAAGCAAATGATAACCTAAGCTTTATAAATTGAGGCACAGAGCTCAAAAATGAGAAAGTTATTGTAAACCTTTATTTTCACTGATAAGCCTTAGCTAGAGCATTGTGCATGATTCTGCACAGCACACTTCTGGAAGGATGTCGGTGTCTTGGAGGGGGAGCAGAGGAGATTTGCTACAGGTTCTGGGGGGAAGGGACTTCAGTTCTGTGGAGAGACTGCAGAAGCTGGATTCCTTATCCTCAAGAGCAGCAGGTTAAGGGGAAATTTAATAGAGTATTCAAATCATGAAGGGTTTGATCAAGTGTCTGTTTATACTGTCAGAAGGATCAGGAGCCAGATGTGGTAGAAGTTAGAAATTTGAACCACTTTCAATTTGATCATCTTCGGCACTTAAAAGGACTTTTTTCACTGAAGTTGAATGAGTTAAAAGATCCATAACTATTAACTATATTACTGTTTAATGTTTATTGTAAGGAAATATTGGAGATTCTCACTTTTCATATTCTAGCAATATTATTCCAGTAAAGTTAGGGAAAAAGGTAATGAAACGTTGGCAGTTCTACTAGACATTCACACAAAAGGATCGAAAGGTTCTGCTGATGGGTAAATTTATTGCAAAGTGAACTTGGTTGAACTTACTTAAATCACCAGTCATGTCATATAATGTTATCAGCTGTCTTTTTTAACTGTAAGAAGGAAGATGTTGTGTCATTTTGATTATTTATTAGGAGCTGGAGTCAATGACACTTTGTGATGACTGGTTGTGGTGGAAAGAGAGAAAAGTAAGGAAGAAAAAGAGACATGTGGAAGGAAAAGAAAACGCTGGCCTGAGTTTTACCTTTGGTTGGCGGGCGCGATCTGCGGGCCTGGGAGCGCTTGGAAAATGGACTAACGGCTGTGGCCGGCCCCCGACTGCAATTTCATGCTGGCTGGCTAATTAACGGCCAGCCAGCATGAAACGGGCACTGAAAAGGTCAGCGCTGCCGGGGTGGGGCGGGTAGAGGGAGGGCGATGATGTCACCGTGGGCGGGGTGAGCGCTGCAAGAGAGCACCCTGAAGGCAGACAGCTGCCTCTGGGAGCTGCAAACCTGCAAGTGACTAAGTAAAGGTTTAAAAAGCTGAAAAAAATGTCCCTGCAACACAATCAAGACCCTGAAAATATATCTCATAAAAATGCTGTCCACAGATATTTATTTTAATTTTATTTCATAACGCAAATCTCATTCCGCCCTTGGAAGGTGTTTGATGAAAAATGCAAAACACGCCTGGCTGATTTGCCCATCTGCCAACCGTAAGGTTGGATGGGCCATGAATAAATTGCTGACATTTGTGCCGTTAATGGGCTGAATTGCCCTCATAATTGTCAGTGGGCATGATTCTGACTTTTGCGTGTGCCGGCTGAGTGGAATATCGCGTGAGTGCGCGCTGATGTCAGGACACTCGCCAGATGTCTTCTCGCACAATTTTATGCCCTATTGGGTAGGGTATGCTCCCACCCGTGGGAAGTAAAATTCAACACACTAAGTTCAACACAAACTAAAAACTGAAACAAGGACCCTCCCTAGCTTGTATAGCTCAATTGTAGAATGGAATGCTTCACTGGGCCACTTGGGGAGACCTGAGGGAGGAAAGAACTGAAGGAAATTATTGTCCCATGGCTTTAGGGTTTTAAACTGTTCAAGCACTCTCCTGACCTGCACCCACCCACTCCCACCTTGTATTTTGCTTCTGCTTCCAACCCTTCTTTGAAGAACCTTTGTCACCACACACATTTAAAGTCCCATCAGAGCCAACTGTATGATATGCACTAAATGCGGTAGCAGGCGGGTAAACGCAGCACTGGCTGCAACGGTGGCTTTTCAGGACGTATCATCCCAAACCTACCACATTAATTATGCATTCCCGGGATACATGTTGTGTCCATGGCGGGTGGGCTTTCCATGGCAGTCCCACCACACCATCACCTCACCGCTTCAGCACGCCAGGCGCATATTTAAAGCCCAGCCGTGCACACTCATCTCAGTGCTTCCAACCCATGACTGTTGCAATGAAGACATGGCCCCGAAGAAACCTCTGAAGAGGAACCTGGAGGCACCCTCCCTGAAATCCCGTCACAGCGCTCACCCACACCCTCCACCAGCACAGAGACACACACCTCAGTGGGACCTAGCTTTAGAGTAGCCTTGGGATCACAATCTGGTGAGTACACCGCACTGTCTGATCAACAGCAGGCAGAGGCAGGGACTTCCCAGGTCCCCGGCGCTCAGAGGACTGCTGGAGGCCAGAAATTTGCTGAGTCCGAGTCAGATGACGAGCCTCTGGACTCAGTTATGTCACAGTTGCTGGAGCTACAAAGGCAAGCTCGGGAACATCAGGAAGGGATGTCCGCTACACTCCTCAGATTGCAAGGCACGATGGAGGAGTCCGTCCATCTTCAGTCTGAGGTGATAGCACCGGCATGCCAATGCACCAAGGTCAACACTGGTAGGATGTCTGCCAGAGGACGCCCACCAAGATCATCACAGACATGGTGTCGCTGCCTCCACCTCCACTGTGGATGCCTGGGGAGCACCAAGATGTAGCAGCAGGGCTAGGAAAGTTAGAAGAATTAGTTGCACAGCCTGGGCATGGGTGTTAATCACTTCTACATAATGTTCACTATTGTCAACAAACTTCCAAGAATGTCTCCCTGCCTATGGCTCCTTCTTCTGATGAGCAGTGTTTTTGTCACTCAGATATGAAACCTTCCTGCACAAGATAAAAGCAGGTGTCTGAGTCCAGGCCCTCTTCCCTGTGCTCTGTGCAGCCTTCAGACCAAAGTGATGGTCCAGCCTCACACTCCCTGGACACCTTACTGATGCCTGCACCTTGGCGGTGCTGGTCATTGCTGCCAGAATGTCGTGGGCAGGTGTCACAGATTTCCATCATTCTCTCTGTGCTCTCAGCACCTTTAAGGTGGGGCCGGCCCCCATCTCTTCAGCATCTGTGACCAGTGACACTGTGCTCCTGAAGGGCTCAGGTGCTGAAGACGGACAAGGAATCAGATGCTTCTAAAGTTCCATGGCTGCATCTCTATGAGTTGACTCTGATCACAGAGCGCAAGCGAGCTGCCCTCAGCCAGGCAGGAGTCAGACATTCTCAGAGGCTATGTGAAGATCTATGGAGTGTCCACGCTGCATGTCGTCATCATCCTCCTGCAATTGAGTGACTATTAGGGCCTCCACTGCGTCTCCGTGACAGGAGCGCATTTACAGAGGGTACGTGCGCTGCCATAAGCCAGACTGGAGTCAAACATTCATAGGTGCAATGCGAGGTTCTATGGTGTCTCTTCACTGCATATCATCATCACCCCCCACAAATTTACAAGCTATGAGGGCCTCCTGAACACACCTGTCTCGACTGGCCAGTGCAAGGGCCTCATCTTCATCATTGTCACCTTCGAAGACCCCTTCACTATCATCCCCGTTGGCATCCTCCTCATTCGAGGAGACCTTCAGCTCCTCCATCTCCCCCTCAGCCAGCTTCTCTCCCCGTTGCAGCGCCAGGGTTTAAAGGGTGCGGCAGACGATGACGATATGTGACACCCTCTGTGGACTGTATTGCAGGGCTCCACCAGACCGGTCCAGGCACCGGAACCTTATCTTCAACATCCCGATGGTTTGCTCCACCAAGTTGTGAGCTGCAGCATGAGCTTCGTTATACCGTTGCTCGGCTGCAGTCTGAGGCCGCCACATGGGTGTTGTCAGACACGGCCTCTGTGGGTAGCCCTTGTCCCCGAGGAGCCAACCCTGCAGCTTCTGTGGACCTTGGAAGACTCCAGGGATCTGTCACCAACTGAGAATGTAGGAGTCGTGCATACTCCCTGGAAACCGCGCACAGACCCGCAGGATGCGTTTGTGGTGGTTGCACACCAGCTGCACATTCAGCGAATGTGGTTGACATGTTATGACGGAGATCTGAGCACCACATGAGTGCAGTCAATCACACCCTGCGCCTGGTGGGAAATCCGAGATCTGGGCAAATCCAATCGCTCTTGCATCCTGGCTCTCCTGGTTCCGGGCGAAATGCATAAAGTTGTGTGCCCTCACAAAGATGGCATCCGTGACCTCATGGATGCATTTGTGAATGGCAGATTGTGATATCCCACAGAGGTCACCTGAGGAGCCCTGAAAGGTGCCACTGGCATAGAAATTGAGTGCTGCCTTCACTTTCACAGCCACTGGCAGTGGATGCCCTCCATGTCCCCGTGGCGACAAATCTTGCAGTAGCTGGCAGATGTGATTAACCAGTTCTGTAGACATGCGCAGTCTTTGGCGACACTGGTTCTTGGTCACCTGCAGGAATGAAAGACGGCATCTATAGACCCTGGGTCTAGCTAGGCACTGACTAGCGACGGCTCACTGTGGATCCTCTCTGTGCAGCCAGAAGCCTCAGTCACTCTTCTATATCGTCTTTGCTCTCTATAAGCCAAGAGGCGTACAGCTAGTTCACCAGCCTCCATGATCCTGATATACTTCTCCTGCAGGATGAAAGAGAGAGGCGGGTGGGTTAGCTTGGGTGTACTAAGAACCTCCCTTGGTTAAATCTAAAGGCCCCTTAACACATCCCGGATGATGTTGGCCACCACATAGATGACCAGTGATTAGAGCATTGCATGGCTGCCCGAAACACCAGCTTCCTCGGCCCCACTCCACTTGACCGATTGGCAGCAGCTTTGCCCACTGGGCTGCATGCTGTGCTTTCAGCTCAGGCGCAGGCATTCTCCTAACCCACACTGCAAGGCTGCACTGTTAGCTTGAACTATGGGGGAGACTGGTCCAAACTGGGATGATGACATTGCAAGAGGCTGTGAGCACCTCCACCAGTGACTGAACAAAAGCCAGTTTTAGCGAGGAGATTGTACAACATGCCCAGTTGTCCAACTATTCTGCAGTCTACTAAAATGCTCATTCGTTTGCAGTGTTTGCCTATGGGGTGAAAAGCTCTGAGCACTTTGTGGCACTTTGATGCCTCTGCGTTGCTTGAGTGGGCAGAGAAGCTAGAGGCCCGACTGCAAGCATGTTAATGTGGCTGTGCCTAAACTGCAGAGGAATGGTCACTTTTTACAAAGTGTCCCTAATGTGTGGCCGCTTCCCCCACCCATCCTACCCCCTACCCTGCACGTGCTTGTGTGTTACTTTCAACTGCAGGGCAGTCCTTGCCCCCACCCCCCAACATGCCTCAACCACAGGACAGTCCTTGCCCCCCCACACCCCCGCCAATGTGCCTCAACTGCAGGGCAGCCCTTGCCTCCACCCCCCACAACGTGCCTCAATCTTGAAGTGCAGCAGGCCACCTGGGTAAGTGCTGTGCAACATTACTGTACACTCGCCTCCACGTTCCCCACAAAGTGCAGCCCACTAAGTCCACGCCTTTTATATGCTTTTGTGACTGAACATCGATGTGGCTGATGGACGATTCCAGTGGGCTGAGCTTATAATGATATGCAGATGTATGACAATGAGGTTCCCGACATCTGGTGGCGGGAAACACGAGCCCGCCATTGGCGGGTGGAGCGGATGATCACAAACTGGTTTCACGTCGTGAAACCAATTTTTGGCCTTCTCGCCATATTGGCCACCTACGTCACTGAACATGCCCGATGCCAGTGGAGACGGACAATGCCATCCATAGCATTGCACAGTCAGTGCTGGTCATGATCACGTCTACCTGCTCCAATTGGTCTGGAAACCAGCGGTGGAATTTTCCACTCCTGTCAGCAGTGGAGATTGTGGCGGGCAGGGAGCAAGATTTAGTGGGAGGCAAAAATCAATTTCCTGATGTCAGGATTAGTTTAGGATCTTGTTCTTCTGACTTTCATGGCGGTCGAGTATCTTCTGGAAGTATTTCAGGAATACCATTTGCATCTCATGAATGCTCATTAAAAGCCCAAAACACTAGAACCTTGCTACCCCTCCAAATTAAGCACCCCACCTAGTGAGGTAGACTTCTTCCTGGACCTTCAGGTCAGTAGACGCTGCTTCTGCCTTCTCTTCACACAGTAGCTGAGAGATATCAGCTGCCTGTCACTCAGGCTGGGCAGAGGGGAGAGGTGACACTGAGGCAAGACTGGGTGGGAGTCAAGGAGCAGAATCGAAGACTGAACGGGGCTGTCTGTGTGCCGTTCAAATATGGCTCCCGGATGTTGGAGCCTATGAGGTGGTGGTGGGGTTGGGCCACTTCCTGCTTGCCCCTCTTCGAGATTCAACGTGCTCCTCATGGCTGCATAAATAATGAGCTGAACAGCATGAGATCTTGCATGTTCGGCCGCCCTGATCCCCACCAGAAGTCATTCCGACTGTTGCTTCTGCCATTAGGCTTAGTATCCAGAATGGAAAATTGTCCCCCGGGAGTGGGATGCTGATTGGTGGCTGAGTTAAAGAACCACGACAAAATCCACTCAAGGAGCTATTGGCTTTCTGACCCACTGCTGACCTCCCGCACTGCAAGCAGGGCCAGTGTTAAAATTCTGCCTTATGATCCTAATGATATGGGTTCTTCTGTTTTAAACAACTTGCACCGAGATTCCCACATTCTGAATTTTACTCTAGTATGCTGCTGTGATGCAGACTGTTAGCATGTTTATATATGAGTCACATTGCCCGTTATGTTCTCTAACTCTATAATAGTTCTTGGAAACCATATTTCTGTGCACTTCCTTTTTCAATAATTGCAGAGAATAATAAATATTTATTCTAGTAGATGAAAACGATAGCTTCCAAAGAGCAAACATGGGCCGGAATTTTCCAGCCCCCGCAGCGGGGCCAGTGAGCCATTGAAATTATCTATTCACATAAGTGGGACTGGAAGATCCCACCGGCATTAGGGGCTGGGGAATTCTAGCCTTAGTCTTTTGAATGAGCGACATGTCCAGATTCCTGGAGGGAATAAACCTCTCACCTTCAGCACTCACAGCCTCCTTCAGTACTTCTCATAATTATTGCTGCAAATTGTACTTTTATGTACTGGATGAATCTCCCCCCCCACAATAAAAGTGAATCGATGTTAATAAAGCAGAAAGCAAAGCTTGCCTTTATAGACAGAAAGAATATAAAAGCCAGCAAGTTATGCTAAACCCATGTAAAGCATTAGTTGAGGCCCAGCTTTTCTATTGTGCCCAATTCTGGACACCGCACTTTAGGAAAGTTGTGAAGGCTATAATTGCACAATTGCCCATGATTTTTCGTGGCCATCCAACCTTACAGTTGGCAGACAGGCCAATCTGCCAAGTGGTGTGATGAAATCTCCGTTAGGAAATAAGAAGAAATACCTGGGGACAGAATTTTTTTGAGGTATGCTTTCAGGTGCTTGATTGTGCTGCATTGACATTTTTTGCAGCTTTTTTGTGCTTTAGTTTATTATTTGGAGGTCTGCAGCTGCCTGAGGCAGCTGTCTGCCTTCAGGGAGCTCAGTGGAAGGGCTTACCCGTGGCTGTGGTGATGTCATCGCCTGCCCTCACCTCAGTAGTGCCGAACCTTTCAGCACGGGTTTCACTCTGGCTGGCCAGTGAGCATCAAATCGCAGTCGGGGGCTGATCGGTGTTGGGGGCCAGTTTCCTGACTGCTCCCGGGCCCGCTGATTGCGCCCGCCCACCGAGGGAAACATTCAGGCCTTGGGGAAGGTGCAGAAGCGATTTACTAGAATGGTAGAATGAGGAATTACTGTTGTGTAGATAGATTAGAGAAACTTGAGTTCTTTTCCTTAGAGCAGGGAAAATTAAGAGGTGATTTTTGAGAGAAGTGTTTAAAATCATGACGGGTTTAGATAGAGTAAAGAAAGAGAAACTGTTTCCAATGGCTGAAGGGTTGATAACCAGAGGGCACAGATGTAAAATGTTCAGCCAAAGAACTCGAGGAGACACAAGGAAAAACCTTCTTTGTGCAACAATTCGTTAAGATTTGGAGTACACTGCCTCAGTGTGGTGGATACAAATTCAATAGTAGCTTCCAAAATGGAACTGAATAAATAATTGAAGGAGAAAACATTTCAGGGGCATTGGGAAAAGAGCGGGAATTGGGACTAAATAGAAAAGTCTTCGAAATAACTGGCGTAGACTCGATGGGCCAAATGGCCTTCTTGTATGCTGTACTATTATATTATTCAATGTCGACTACACCTGCAGCTTCAGTTATGGCTTTCTCACCTCCCACTGCACTTTCAGTTCAATTCCTAACATGTCATTCAGCTTATGTTAAATACTTTTTTTCTGTTGTTCGACCCTGAGGTTAGTTTTTGTTAGCCTTCTGGTTAGTCTGTATGCAAAGCGAAATTCTTTTTAACTTCATTGTGTTTTAACTGGTTTCTAAGTTTTGTTGTCTTACAAAATATTTAGATTATCACACCCTGAATTCGATTTGAAACAAAATGGGAAATTTTGTGTTGATTACTTGTTTTAGCTTCAGCCTATGAGTTGCTCCATTTTAGGGTTGATCATATACTATTTGTAATATGGTGTGAAGCACCGTGGGACATTTCACTATGTTAAAGGTGCTATATAAATACAAATTGCTGTTGTTTGGCAAGAAATAGGCAACAGCATTTTGTCTCATTGGAAATACAAAGCTACAAAACGTCTGTCTGTCTGTCTGTCTGTCTGTCTGTCTATCTCTCTGCCTGTATATCTATCTATCTGTTAAAAACATTTTTGAAGATATTTTTTTCTCTTTTTGTTTCTCTTCTATCTTCTCTTCTTTTTCCATTTTCCCCTTGCATGCCACTCAACCACTTCCATTCTCCAGTACTTGTGAAAGGGCTACTAAATTAGGTGTGAATATTCCATTATACTCAGCCAGAGGGAGATATAATGTGAAGAGGGCAAATCAAGCAGTGCAATTTTTCCCACACTCCAAGACTGAAAGGTAAAGTTGTATTATTACATGGTGTATCAAGTTAGTGATGATGCTAACTTCAGGCAATGGATCTCTTCCCCAGCACTGTCAGAAACCCTAATCGTAACCCACGTCCAGGATTGTTTGCTCCTAAGCTGTGGGAAAGGTCAAAAATTAGAAGATGTTTGAAGGGAATGTCTTGTCAGCCCTGTGCAAGTTCAAAAGTGAAAATTCAATTGACGTTATGTGAAGCACGTAGGCAGAGAGATTTAGAAGCAGTGAGAAATTCTTGTGGCTAATGATATTATCAGAATCATTCTTGTTATAGTGCATCGTAAATCCCCTCTCTACCTTAATATTTATTTCATGTGAATGATGCTGGAAATGGTTTTCAATGTTGCTTGGATGGATTATTTATTTTGTAATTACCTTGCTTCAGCTGAAGCTGACTAAAATGATGCACAACGTGTTAGACAGAAGAGTTGAATTCAGAATGTGATATCATTTGTCCACAAATTCTCTTAACTAGTTTACAACCAGTTAATTGTCAGCAGCGTAAACTAACAAACAATGCAAATAGTCTACAACTGCCTTTGCTGGATGATTTCATCTTCATCTCATTAGCCTTCACCAAAGAGTTTGTAACTGCTCTGTGGAGAGTTTTATGAGAGTAACTGTGGGCATTCTGCTTAATTTGCAAAATAATTAAATGAAAACCATCATTATTATATTCCTCCTTCTTCTTTCTGGATCACAGAAGCATACAACACAGATGGGAGACCATTTGGCCCATCATGCCTATGTTAGTTCTTTGAAAGGAATCTCCAATTAATCCCACTCCCCTACTCTTTCCCTGGAGCCCTGTAATTCCTTCATTCTCTGGCACATATCCAACTTCCTCTGGGATTGCTTTCCACCAGCCTTTCAGGCGGTGCAGTCCAAAATGTAACAACAAAATCCGTGTCTTCTGGTTACTGACTCCACAGCCACTACAACTGCACCCAAGTAAAAGGGGAGGGATGTGGTAATCTGATGTGTAATATACCTTTAAAAAGAATGTTATAATGAAAGATCACATAGTCTTGTTATCCAATAGCAGAGCAGTGCACGCTACCTCAGTAGTCAGTAGTCTATAATTAGAGTCTGTCATGTAGAGACAGGGTTTGAGTTGAAAGCATACAAGTGTAGCTGCTGAGTTCCTTTGTAAATAAATAGAATGTGTTCTATCTAAGAACTGTCTGCTGATCTACTCTGTCTATGGTACCAACTCGACTATCCCGAAACAAGCGTGCAACCCTGATCTATTAGTCAAACTAAACTAGTAACTAGGATCCAATAAACTGGTGGCGAGGAAAAAACAAGGAAGGACGAGGAAAAAAGCGAAGATTAACAAGTTAATGAAGGAAATCAAGAGAAACAAAATTGGGCCATACCTCACACAGTAATTGGAAATACAATTTCCGTCTTAATCGTTGAAGCAATCCCCTCAAAGCATGCCGCAATTTGGAAGAATTGATCCTTTTGATCTAACCACAGATGATTGGTCTCATGATATTGAATGCCTCGCGTTCTTTTTCCAAGTGAATGACATTGCGGGGGAAAGAAGAGGCAAACAATCCTCTTATCCACATGTGGGAGTAAGGCCTGTGGATTGATTCAAAGTTTGAGGGCACCCAGTGCCGCGGGTCCAAAAAGTTTTGATGATTTAGTGAACTTCGCAAAGAGTTATTACCAGCCAAAGCCCTCGGTAATGATGCAATGGTTCAAATTTAACTCAAGAAATAGAGCCCTGGGGGAGACAGGTGCTTGTTATGTGACAAGTCTGAAACAGTTAACAGAACATTGCGAGTTTGGTACCTCTGTAAATGACATGCTTAGAGATGGTTTGGTGTGCGGTGTAAGTGAAGAATCGATTCAGAAGTGAATACTGTCTGAAACAAATTTGGATTTTAAGAAGGTGCTAGAGGTAGCACTGGCCATGGAAAGTGCAGTAAGGGCCTTGAAAGCCTTACAGGGAGCACAAAATGGCACTGTCCTCCATGTTGGGCAGGAAGCCCCATCCAAAAAGGGCACGAAAATGCAAGACTCTGCCAAGAAGTAGGAAGCAGCCGCCATTAGCAGACAAATAAAAAGAAGTGACTTAGTAACGAAGACATGGAATAATTGTAATAGAGGTGGAAGCAGACAACTTTGTAATGAATGGAAGTTTAAAAGAATCGAATGTTTTCACTGTCATTGAAATGGACACCTCATGAGACAGTGCAAGGATAGAATCAGGCAGATTTTCAAACAAAAGAAAATACCCCATGAGATCCACAATGTAGAAGAGCCTGAAGTAATAGATTCAAATATTTATTTGTTGTATAATTTGAAGGTGGGAAGAACAGAACCAATCTATGTAACAGTGCAGTGACTTATCAGAATGGAGGAGGACACAGGCTTGGTAATTGGTAAACATACTTGCAAATATTTGAATTATGGGAAATGTAAATTAAATTTGGAAGGAATAGATGCCAAATTGAAAACTCACATGGGAGAAGACATCAAAGTCAAAGGCATAAGCAAGGTTACTGTACAATATGGAAGCCAATCAGTAGTGATGATGGTAGCAGATGAGGGGCCAAGTCTCCTTGGACGAAACTTGCTGAAGGAAATTAAATTAGAATGGGCTGAAATCTTCCAGCTGAGAGCCAGTGGGCTACCTAAGCTGCTACAAAAATACACAACAGTCCCTCAAGAACTCGATTATTATTGAGCTTCTTAGATTCATCACCGGTATGTGCTAGACAGATAAGAGATTGGACAAGTTGAGACCCAGTCTTATCCAAAGTATGTCAACAAGGTTTTCATGGTTGGTTAGAAGAGCAAGAATCCGATGAAATGAAACCGTATTTTCACAGAAGATATGAAGTAGGATGGTATCTTGCTGTGGGGAGCATGTGTGACTGTTCCTCCAAAAGGTTGAAAGTCATTGCTAACTGAGCTACATAATGTACATCCAGGAATTTCCCGAATGAAGACCATAACAAACAGCTATCTATGGTGGCCTGGGATGGATGGAGAAACAGAGACCTTACTGAAGAATTGTGTGCAGTGTCAGCAACTGCAAAAGTTACCTCCAACAGCTCCATTATACCTGTGGGACTGGCCAGGAAGGCCATGAGTGTGATTGCACATTGACTGTGTGGGACCTTATGTGGGAACAATGTTTCTGCTCATTGTTGATGCCCAGTCAAAATGGATGGACATAGAACCATAGAAAAGTTACAGCACAGAAGGAGGCCATTTGGCCCATCTTGTCCATGCCAGCCCGAGGACACCCAGGTGCCCTTTCTAATCCCACCTTCCTGCACCCGGCCCATAGCTCTGCAGCTTACAGCACTTAAGGTGCAGATCCAGGTACTTTTTAAAAGAGTTTAGAGTTTCTGCCTCTACCACCAATTTGGGCAGCGAATTCCAGACACCCACTACCCTCTGTGTAAAAAAGTTCTTCCTCATGTCCCCCCTACACCTTTTGCCACTTATCTTGAATCTATGCCCCCTGGTTCTAGAATTCTCCATCAAGGGAAACAATTTTAACCTGTCCACTCTTTCTATTCCCCTCATAATCAATCAAGTCTCCTCTCAGTCTTCTTTGTTCTAAGGAAAATAACCCCAACCTATCCAATTTCTCCTACAGCTACACTTTTCTAACCCTGGCAACATTCTTGTAAACCTCCTCTGCACTCTCTCCAGAGCTATTACGTCCTTCCTGTACTGTGGTGACCAGAACTTCACACAATACTCCAGTTGTGCCATCACCAGTGTTTTATACAATTCCAACATTATATTCTTACTTTTATATTCTATACCTCTGCCAATGAAGGAGAATATTCCATATGCCTTCTTTACAACCTTGTCTACTTGAACTGCTGCCTTCAGGGACCTGTGTACTTGTACGCCAAGATCTCTCACTTCATCTACCCCTCTTAGTATATTCCCATTTATTGTGTAACCCCTGTAACTGTTTGACCTCCCTAAATGTATGACCTCACACTTCTCTATATTAAAATCCATCTGCCACTTTACCGCCCACTTCACCAACCCATCTATATCGTTTTGGAGATTATGGCTATTCTCTAAACTATCCACTACTTGGCCCATCTTTGTGTCATCTGCAAACTTCCCAATCGTGCCCCCCACGTTCATGTCCAAATTGTTAATATATAAAACAAACAGCAAGGGTCCTAACACTGAGGCCTGTGACAACTTTCCATTCGCAAGAGCATCCGTTGACCATTACCCTTTGTTCCCGGTTACAAAGCCAACCTTTTATCCAGTTTGCCACATTACCCTGAATCCCATGGGCTTTTACTTTCCTGACCAATTTGACATGCGGGACCTTGTCAAATGCCTTGCTAAAATCCATGTACACAACATCCACTGCACTACCTTCATCAACCCTTCTTGTCACTTCCTCAAAGAATTCAAACAAATTTGTGAGGCAAGATCTTTCTTTAACAAATTGATGCTGACCATCCCTGACTAGTCCATGCCTTTCCACATGACAGTTAATCCTATCTTTCAGGATTGATTTTACTAATTTGCTCAGCACCGATGTAAGACTAACTGGCCTATAATTGTTTGGCCTTTCCTTTGATCCCTTTTTAAACAATGGAACTATGTTTGCATTTCCCCAGTCCTCCAGTACCTCCCCTGTACCTTGTGAATGAAGTGAAGTTACCAACATCCTTTGCTACAGTTGAGAAGTACATCAAAGTTTCGTCATCAACGGACTACCAGACGTATCAGATAATGGGATGGCATTTATGAGTGCTAAGTTTCAATGGTATCAGTCATGTAAAAACTTCACCATACCACTCTGCCTCAAATGGACTGGCCAAGAGAGTGGTTCAAATGCTCAAGGCTGGCATGAAGAAATTAACTCAAGATTCCATAGTGACCAAGCTAGCACGCTTTCTTTTCCATTATAGGGCCATCCCCCACACAACAGGTGTCACACTTGCGGAATTGTTGAAACACTGTCTCAGAATGAGATTGAGCATAACGATACAAAATTTAGGGGGGAAGATACAAAGGAGTCAGGGAAGTCAGAAAACTGGACATGACTGCCATAGTCATGACAGGAAGTTTACCGTGGGAGAGACGACATATATGAAGAATTTTGGAGAAGAATCAATGGTTATCGGGTGAAATAAGCGCAGTGACTGGATCTCTTTCTTACCACATGAAAGTGGAAGACCGAGTTATACAGAGACATGTGGATCATATCAGGAGGAGAGGAACAAAGTATCAGGAAATTATTCCTTCTGTCTTCACAACTGCGTCAACACCACCTGTGGAAAGAACTCAACTGAGTACAGATGTGTCTGAAGGGTCGGCTGTACCTATAAAAGTTGAGGAAACAGATTTGTAGGTGCCCACCAAAGAACCTGATGTTCAGACAACTCCAGAAAAGGAAGTTCCTGACAAAACTTCTGAAGCTGTAGGGCAGAGACATTCTACATGTATAAGGAAACGCCTAGAAAGACTGAATTTGTAATTTATCTATCTGTGTAAATAATTTGATATTTTGAGAATAATTGTAATTGTAACTGTAAAAAAGTATTTCTGTATAAAGGGGGAGGGATGTGATAATCTGATATGTAATATACCTTTAAGAAGAATGTTATGATGAAAGATCACATGACCTTAATATCCAATAGCAGAGCGGCGCGGGCTGCCTCTGTAGTCAGTGATCTATAGTTAGAGTTTGTAATGTAGAGACCAGGTTTGAGTTGAAAGCACACAAGTGTAGCTGCTGAGTTCCTTTGTAAATAAATAGAATGTGTTCTACCTAAAACCTGTCTGCTGATCTACTCTGTTTACAGTACCACCTCAGCCATCCCGAAACAAGAATGCCAACCTGGGTCCATAAGCCCAACCAAATTAGTGACTAGGATTTGACACTATTCTATCAAAACCTTTTATAATTTGAACTTTTCCATTAAATCATTCTTTAATCTTCTCTGCTGCAAGGTGAACCATTGCAGCTTCTCTTGTCTTCCCATACAACTGAGACTACTCATCCCTGGTGCCACACTAGTAAATATCCTCTGCACCCACTCCAAGGCCTTGATGTCCTTCCCAAAATGCAATGCCCAGGATTGGGCACAATGCTCCAGTTAAGACCCAGTCAGTAATTTGTAAAGGTTTGGCATAATTTTCTTGCCTTTGCACGCATTGCCTCTATTAGAATCATAGAAAGTTACAGCACAGAAAGATGTCTTTCAGCTTCTCATTTCTGTGGTGACTCTATGAAGCAGCAGCCATGATTAGTCCCACATCCCTACTTTTTATCTGTAACCCTGTAAATTTCTGATCCTAAAATACCTGTCCAATTCCTTTTTACAATTATTTATGGAATCAGCTTCCACCACCTTTTCAGGTTGCGTGTTCCAGATCCCAACAACTCAGTGAAAAAATTCCTCCTGATTTCCCCTTTAGATCTTTTGCCAATGATTTTGAACCTATGGCCTCTAGTTGATGGTCCACTTGGCGAAGAGAATATTTTTTAATATATCTGCTCCAGCAATACCTCTTATTATCTTGAAAGCTCTACTAGGTTACCTCTTAACCTTCCCTGTTTCAAGAAGACCAGTCCCACCTTTTCTAACCTGCTCTTCCAATTGAAATCACTCATCCTTCGTAACACCTTTTGAAGCCTCTCCCATGGTCTTTCTAAAACCCTTACATCTTTTTTGAAATGTGCTGACCAGAAATGTCCACAATACTCCATCTAAGGCCTAACGATTGATCTCTTTGCGTTTATGATCTATTTCTCACCTCTACTTATAAATCCAAGTAACCCATATACAGTAGCTCTGATGAAGGGTCATATGGACTCTAAATATCAACTCTGTTTTTCTCTCCACAGATGCTGTTGGACCTACTGAGTTTTTCCAGCATTTTCTGTTTTTCTTTCAAGCTTATTATCTAAATGGTGAGAGATTGCAGAGGGATCTGAGTGTCCTAGTGCATGAGTCACAAAAGGTTAGAATGCAGCTACGGCAAGTAATTGGAATGTTATTGTTTATTGTGAAAGGAATTGATTACAATACTAGGGAAGTTATGCTTCAGTTGTACAGCGCACTGGTGAGACCACACCTGGAGTACTGCGTACAGTACTGGTCACCTTATTTAAAGAAAGATGTATATGTGTTAGAAGCAGTTCAGAGAAAGTTTACTAGACTAATACAAGGAATGGACAGGTTGTCTTATGAGAAAAGGCTGGACAGGTTAGGCTGTATTCATTGCAATTTAGAAGAGTAAGATGCAACTTAATTGATCCTGAGGAGTCTCGACAGAGTAGATGTAGGGAAAATGTTTCCTCTTGTGGGAGAATCTAGAACTAGGGGTCACTGTTTAAAAATAAAGGGTCGCTCATTTAAGCCAGAGATGAGGAGAAGTTTTTTCTCTCAGAGGTTTGTGAGTCTTTGGAACTCTATTCCTCAAAAGGTGGTGGAAGCAGAGTCTTTGAATATATTTAAGGCAGCGCTAGATAGATTCCTGATTAAGAAGCGGGTGAAAGGTTATTGGGGGTAGGCAGGAATGTGGAATTGAGGTTACAATTAGATCAGCCATGATCCTATTGAATGGGGGAGTAGGCTCGAGGGGCCGAGTAGCCTACTCCTGCTCCTAATTCGTATGTTCACATGTTTGTATGTTATCTTCATCTGTATTAGGGCAATTACAGTCTCCTAATATTCTATTTTTGTTACGCATCTTTGAAATTTGCTGACAACTTTGTTCATCTATCTCCTTCTCAATTTTTGGAGTTCTATAAAAATCTCCCAGCAATGGAACAGCTCCCCTTCTCTCCCTCAACTCAAACCAAATAGTTTCAGTCTTTAACCATATTGTAAAATCCTTTCTGTTTAAAATTGTAACATCGCCCTTAATCAATACAGCCTCATCCTCCCCTCTTTTTCCTATTTTACTATTCCTGAATGCTTGGTAACCAGGCATATTAATACCCAGTTCCTGGTCTTGTTTGACCTATGTCTCTGTTAATGCACCCTATAATCTCGTGGAGCAATTTATGCCTTCAGCTCATTGACCTTGTTATTTACACTATGGACATTGATGTGCATAGAATTCAATATTTCCTTCTTTACTTTTGCGATTATCCTCAATCTGGTTCCTGCAATTTCTGGGATACCATAGATAGCAGCATATAAATTGACCCAGTGTATAAGACATTTTTTACTACCAAAATACAAAGTTTAGATCTATACTCAGTGTATAAGTCACTCCCCCACTACCTTTTCAGCTAATAAATGCTTGGTTAGTACTATGCTTGCGTTAGGAGTCAGCCTCAATTTTCCAGCTGAGAAATATAGATTTCAGTTTGTACTCGCCTTATAAGTCAGCACATGGGATCAAGCAGGTGATTTGGGCCATGTTGCCAACAAGATGCACGGAAGTTTAAGACAGACTCAGACAGAGCCACTGCACACAGTGACCAATGAACAGAAGTGGGTCCTCCTGTAAAAAGAAAGAGTGCTTTCAAGCTAAAAGTCATGACATTCGCTAACTCATTAACTCCTTTGTGCTGCAGTGAGGGAATTTGGTGTTGGTGGAAAACTGGTGTGAGATTGGAAGAGGGAATCTGCCCTGAAGAAGATGGCCAAGAGCAAATGCGTCATGAGAACAAAGGCCAGCCACTGGCCTCGTCGTGAGGACCAAGTATCCAATGGATCTCTGAAAATTGTCAGAACGGCCAACTCATCACCAGAAATGCAACATGTATATACATACTTAAGTGGCTCAATCAAACACCGAGTCCAGCACAGGCTTCAGGGCATTAGCTAGCTGGTGTAGCCGCTTTATGAAACGAAAATGTCTAGTGTTGCAGCGAAGACCACGATCATTCAGAGACTACCAAAACACCTTGATGTTTAAATTACCAGTTTCCAGCATTTCATCATCAGACAGCAGCAAAATCCATTCAGTCATATTGGCAACATGGATGAAGCAGCCATGAATTTCGATATGCCCAGCAACCTAACTGCAGAGTGGAGAGGTTAGAAAACCGTCCTAGTGAAAACCACAGGATATGAGAAGACAAGATTCACGATGGTACTAACCAGCACGGCTGTTGGAACAAAATTAAAGCCTATAGTAATTTTCAAACATAAAATCATGCTGAACATCAAGTTCCCTGCAGGAGTCTATGTGCACGCCCATAATAACGGTTGGATGGATGAGGATGGAGTGAAGTTGTGGATCGATAATGTGTGGAATATGTGTCCCCAAGATCCACGTAAAGGATGGAACTTATTAGTGTGGGACACATTCAGATCCCATATAACCAATGAGATCTATGGTGGAGAAATAACACCTAAATTGCAGTTATACCAGGGAGTCTAACATCAGTAGTTCAACCTTTGGATGCATGCCTCAACAAGCCATTCAAGGATCATGTTCACACCAAATGGAATAGGTGGGTGTTTGATGGAGAATAAACCTCCACAAAGAGTGGAAATATACAAGCTGGCCCATTTGATGTTTTGTGTGGTTTCATCATCAAATCGTGAGAAGCTATTGGTGTGCAAAGTTATCAGATCATTCAAAAACTGTGGAATATCCAATTCAATGGGCAGAGTTTTTAGGTCGGTGTGCAGGCGTGCGCCTGACATGAATGGGTGCAAAATCATGCGAGATGACGTTGGGTGAATGTCCCAATTTCATCCCACGTTCGTGCGATATTTCAGTTGGTGGGTGCACGCGAGTGTTGGAAGCGTGCCCGCTAACAATTAAAAAGACAATTAAAATTGTTAAAGTTCCAATTGTCCCCGATTTTTCATGGTCTGTCCAACCTTACAGTTGGTGGATGAGCCAATCTGCCAGACGGACTTTGCATTTTTGATGAAACCTCATCCAAGGGCGGGATTCTTTCATTCCATTCTTAAAAAAAGAAAATGTATGGACAGAATTTTCATCATGTTTATGTTCGGGTGACTGATTCTGATGCATGGATATTTTTGTCTGGATTTTAAAATCTTTATTTAATTGTTTTGAAGTCTTCCTTCAAGAAGGCACTCTGCCTTCAGGGAGCTTTCATTCAGCGCTTACCAGTGCCCACGCTTATGTCAACGCACCCCCCCCCCACCCCCCCCACCCCAGCAGCACTGAGCATTTCAGCACACGTTTCATGCCATTTAACGGCCAGCCAGCGTGAAATCGCGATCAGGAGCCAATCGCGGGCGGCACTTCATTCCCCTGGGTGCTCCCGGCCCGCAGATCGTGTCCTCACACCAACCTAAAAATCCTGCCCAATGAATGGAGATAAAGATGATTTGTTGCGGAAGAATGATTCTGAAAGCAAAAATGTCAAATCAGATCCAGAGTGGGATCCTTATGAAAATGCTATTCCCGAAATGACTCAGAATGAATTTGAGGAACACTTTGCATCGGATGCCAAAGGCAATGAATGTGATGGTTATTAAAATGTTATGATTATGGTTCAAACTGTCCTAGTAGAATTATTTCATTAAATAACGTGTCACTTTTGAATTACTGATTTTTTTTTGTCACATTTCAAATTGGTGACCACCTACACCAATATCAGCGGTTCAAATTTTGTATTCGGCATATAGGTTGAGCCCCATTTTTGGAAGGATTTTTCGAAGCTTCAAAGGTTGACTTATACGCCGCAATCTACAGCATTTCTAATTTTCCCACTGTTTATCTCTCTGCCCTCTGATCTCAGTTTTGCTCCTTTCTGCTATTTTTTGGTTTCCCTTCCCCCAAATCAGTTTAAATTCCACCCCCTCCATCACCCCAACAATACTGGTTAACCACTCAGTGAGAGCATTAGTTTCGGCTTTGTTCAGGTGCAACCCGTCCATCTTGTACTGTTTCTCCCAGAACCAGTTTCAATTCCCCAAGAATATGAAACCCTGATGAATCACTATTCCAGACATGCATTTACTTGCACTGGTTCTACCTGTTTCTATATTCACTAACATGTGGCAACTGGGAGTAATCCTGAAGTCCTGTTTTTTAATCTTCTCCTATCTCCTGAAGCTCCTGAATGGTATGTCATCACTTTTTTAGGTACGTCATTGGTTCCATATGAGCCACAACTTCTGGTTGTTCCCCTCCCACTGAAAGAATGTCCTGTATCTGGTTAGTGATATCCTTTACCTTTGTACCAGGGGGGCAACATACTATGCAAGAATTACATTCACATTTACAGAAATGCATGTCTATAGCCCTAAATATAGAATCCCCTATAGCTCCTACATTTCTACTCTTCCCTCTGTACAGTCAAATATCCCATGGTGCCAGGGGTTTGATATTTATTGCATTCGTCTAAGCAATTGTCGCTCCCCCCGGTATTCAAAATTGAAAACTCGTGAGCGCGTGCCACTGGCTTGGGGGATTCCTGCACCACCTGTGTCTTCCTCATACACTTTCTGTTGGCCACCCACTCCCTCACCTCCTGCACCTCCTTTGGTATTTATGTGGTGACTAGCTCCTGGAATGTACATCTGGTGAAACTCTTCCGGATTTACTACAGTGACTCCAGCTGCTCCTCAAGCTTTGAAATTCAGGGTTTGAGTTTGAGCAACTTCCAGCACATGTGGTTATCCGAGACATATGACATGTCCTGGAATTCCCACGGTGAACAGGATGTGCATGTAGCCTGCCATGGTAGCCAGTCCACTGACCTCTAGATCACTGTGGCCCTGACCACTAAAAAACTTGGCACTGAACTTTAAAATTATATGAAAATTATGCCTAAGACACTGAGGCACTGACCTATAAAATTCTAAGAAACTCACCACTGAAAGACTAAAATAATAAAAATAGTAAAAAGACACTGGAAACTGTATCTATAAATTTAAAACACAATGGAAACCACCATCAAGCGAATTTCAACAGTGAAACATGACCAATTTAATAAAACAGGCTAACACTTAGCTGTTCCCCTTGCTCTGCAGCAGTGGTTATCAATTTGAATTTCATTCTCAGATCTCTGACTCTGACTAATCACTCTCACTAACTCTCTGCCGCCAGTTCACTAGGCTTGCTCTCTCCACTAATCTTAGAGCACTCTCTTCACTTGTTTGTTAAAACTGCTCCTTATCCTTCATGCTTCTCACATTATATAGTTGTGATTCTCACAATGCACAATAGCACTAGAGAGTTCAGCTGGGGGATTCAATATCATTGAAACTTTTCAATTTGTTCATGGCGAGTGGAACTGAAAAAGTGTGTTTGTCTTTGTCATGTTGAAGTGGTGACCTAAGAAGGGTATTGGCAACAAAAATAAGGCCATGAGTTTCTTGTCAACAGCTTGACAGGATATCTTAATAACTGCTGAACTGGAATAATAAGTTATAGAGTGCAAGCAAATTTAAAATATATGTGCACTCCTTTTGATTTGTAATTAATTCCAAACAATGAAATTCCATCCATTGCATTTGAAAAATTATCCGCTGTTATGTATTGTAATTTTAAAGGTACTTGTGGTTGACATGTCTTTACAGCAATTAATATTAAGGATCGTTCACAACTCCTACTCACATATGTTTCGTGGTATTTTTTCTAAAGTAAGTTGAAGCTCTGATGTATTTGAAAGCAAAGATTTTTAGTTGGATGATTAGATTTTATTCCAGGCACTCTGTGGTGACCTGTGTTTTTTCACAGTAACATAATAAGTGATCTTTCTGACCTATGACCAGTTAGTACCCTGTGGTGCAGCATCTACAATTGTCTGTAGCTTATCTGTCACACAGCACATTTCATATTTTAGGTTCCTGGTTCTAATTAACAATCATTATTGGAACTGTAGTAACTTCAGTAGAAAACTCATATGACCTTTGAACCCCGTTTTGGGAACAAAACCAATGTTTTTGTTTATTTTTTGATAGGGGGTTGGGTGAGGCAGTTTTAAGCTGGTGATTCAACGATATTGAATTCTCCAGTTGAGTTGTATCATTTGTCACTGTATGTTACGATCAAGCAGACAACCCCCATCGATCTGTAGGAAACAAAAGAATGAAGGCAAAATGGATAAGTTAAAAACAAGCAACATTTTTCAATCTTGTCCCAATGCATGTAATGAATTCTCCTAAATAAATGATGTATGCTTTTGCATGTGATTGATTAGCTATTTCATTTTGGGATTGCTGTATCTTAACACTGAAACATGGCTTCAATTTTTACTGGTGGCACAATGACTTAGTTCCAACATAAAATTTAAAAGGGCAGAAATAAAGGAAGTGGATAATTAATTTAAATAAGCCATGAAATGTTTCCAAAGGGTTTAGCAATTCTAGCTAGTCATCATTACAGAAACCTAGTGAAGCCAAAGTGTAAAGTTGAGACAGTTAGCGATTTAGTCACGTCTAGCGGTGTGGACTGGTTCTTGGACAGTATAGAGGCAAGTGATTCCTTTTGGAGATTTCAGCACCCAACATATGCATGTTTGTGGTTAAAATAAAGCTGGAGGTTGCTTTAGGAAATTTTGACCAGGGAAATTTATACTAATAAATCTCAATCTTCTAGAGGATATGAAGCTAGTGATTTGTTTAAGACTTGGTGATAAATCAAGAAAATGGGAGTCAATTTTTAATTGTTTCTAAGAATACGCTATCAGACCCGTTGTTTTAAACTGTATATTAGGGTAATGAGCTAGTGCAAAGTAATCATAATTTATATTGATGTGTAGGTTATTTCTTTGCACTAAGTCCTAAATCTGCCAATGTTGACACTTCTGAATGTATATTTTTAAGCATACAGACCAAACCTGTTTATATTGCAGGAAACAAATATGCATTAATACAATAAATGTTTACTTACAGTGGTTGAACAGTTTTTTCTCCATGGAAGAGAATATGGCTAACAAGGATATTTTTACCCTCCTCACGGTGTACAGTTTCCATCATGCCACCCTGTTAATGCCCTTTAACTGTATATCAATGATGTATTAAGTGTAATGTTTAAGTACCATTACCTTTTAATCTATTGGCAAGTCATTTACAGAAATTGAAATGGCAGTCCTAGTTTGGCAAAAAAACTGAAAAAGCAATGGCTTTGAAATTATGGCAAAGTATACTAGCAGATAAACAAAAGCTAAATAACCTGGCCCAAAGTTCCTCTCTCTGCTATTATTTGGGACTTCTATAATCCTTCCCTAGTGTGCTTTTCTTTATGACAAGTGGTTTGGATTGGATTGTGAGTCCCTAGTCTGGCCAGCCAGACGTAAGCTTTCTCTCATCCTGACCTGGGAAGAGAGGTTTTAATTGTATACGCCAATAGGTTGTATATCTCCTTTGGTCGGTGTAGTAACATTTCTACCTCTTGGAGGTACCACTAAGTTCTACAAGGAGATTCCAGGATCAAAGGATGGATGCTAGCCTCTTTTAGAAAATTTTCTCCCATTGTGTCTGCTACAATCCAGGAGCTTTATTAGCAATTTCCTCTCCCTATTTCTGCACCACTTTTCTGGTATCTGAATTTTGCTGAATTTTCTCTCCTGCTCCTTTTCCTTCTTTGCTTTGTCAATGCTTGAGGTGTTGGGAGGGCTGCTCCTATTGGAGTTAAACAGGACTCCCTGACTTCTGATTGAGACAACCTTGAACCCATTGAACTTGAACCTTGAACTTTGACAAGGTGCCCACTTGGCAAATGAAAATCCTGACATATAATTACACAGCCTCCAATGCCAGTGATATCCAGTGGGGAGCTCACCACTCCTCCTTTCCCAGCACTTGTGGGAAACTCCACAACATGGAGTTAACACTTTTATCAGAAAAGGAGAGAGAGGAGAAAATGGGCAACAATTTAAAATACCCTAGCCAACCCAGGCGACGTGTCATTTCCCAGAGGCCCAGAGAAGTAAAGTTTTGAAATATAATTTAGTTTCTTTGTGTACCAGGAGGAACAGCAACGCTCACCTGGTGCCTGACAACACATCTGCTGTGGCTTCTTGCAGCAAGAATGTTTGTTTCCAGTTACTGGCAAGTCACTGATTTCTCCCAGCTTGGAGCAGAGGTCAAATCCTGCATAAGTAAATAAGGCACTGAATCCATCTGGGCATTGGCATGTGAGTTTTCTCTCTTCCTCCCCACGTATTAATCTTGCTCTGGATTAAAATCGTGATATATAAACCCAAGGGGCAGAATTTTCTGCCTGTTGTGCGGCCGGGCCTAACCCAATCTCCGGCAGGCGGGGAGATGATCCCTGCTGGAGAAGCGGGCCCCGCCGCCATTTTATGTGGGCGGACCAATTAAGGCCTGCCCAGTGTGACGTCCGGCGGGAAGCACTATGCGCTTCCTGTGCGGGCTGGGGGGATTCCCCAAAAGCGAGAGTGCACTCTTTTGCGCATGCGCACATCTCCCTGAGGCTAAGTGCTGCCTCAGGGAGATCGCTGACACTTTAAAAAATATTAAACATAGAAAAAAAAACTCCCTAACATGTCCCCCTCATGTGATGGGGACATGTTCATAATTAACGTAATAACTTTATTAAAAATTTGTAAAACCCTGCATGAAACCTCATCCCGCCGGGATGTTTGCCACCGGGGCTGCTGGCCCACTCACCAACCTTAAGGTTGGATGGGCAGGTCCTTTAATTCTATAAATGATCCTGTCAATGGCCTCAATTGGCCATTGACAGGTTGGCAGGCCCACAGCTGATTTTGGAGGCAAAATTCAGCCCAAGGGATGGAAATCCCTCGTCTCCTTTCTCTGGTCCAACTGTTACTTTTACTTTTCTGACCTTTTTAGATGGGCTGGTAACATAGCTCATTATTCTTGATGACACGCAAGGTTTCAATCCTCATCCTAGCCCTTCTGTAAGATCCCATGCTACATTCTGCTTCAATTATGCCCATCCTTCTGTTATCTCAGATAAAAAAACGATGCCTGTCACAACTAGTGCTGTAATCAGTCAGAACCATCCCATTTTTATTTCTGCCTGTAACTTCCTGTACGTTAAAGCTGCTAAATGCAATTTTATTGAAAAGAAGCTCTAACTGCATTCTTCTTGAACCAAATGTAGGAGGTTCTGGTCTTTTACAAGAGCTAATGATCTTCCTGATTTACTTATACATCTCTAGACGTCTACTTTACAGATGTGAGGTAATCCAATTTGGATCTATAAACGATATGGCAAGGTATTTTTCAAATTATGGAAAGCTACAAGGACGGGAGCTACTCGTCCATGTACATGGATCATTATTATGTCTTGGATAAGTACAGGAAATAATCAAAAAGGCTAAAGGGATGCTGGCCTTTATATCTAGAGGACTAGAATACCAGGGCAAGTAGAAGTCATGCTTCAGATATACAAAGTCCTGGCTAAATCTTACCCGGACTATTGTGATCAGTTCTAGGCAGTGCAAATATTGGCCTTGGAGGGAGAGCAGTGTAGGTCCACCAGAATGATACCTGGACCCCTAGGGTCAAATCACGAGAAGTAGTTACACAACCTAGGTTGTATACCCTGGAATTCAGAAGGTTAAGGGATGATTTAATGAAGTTACAAAGATAATATGAGGAAATTACATGGTAGAGAGAGAGAGAGAGAGAGAGAATGAAATTACTGCTGGTTGGGGAGTCAAGGACCAAGGAGACATGGTCCAAAGATTAGAACCAGAGCTTTCAGGAGTAAAATTAGGACATACTTTTAGAAGTTTGGAACTCTTTGACACTGGAATCATACAATAATAAAACAACTCAAATTGTTTATTGTTGGGATAACCTGACACTGTGCAGGTAAACCAAACAGAAACACTGGGCTGGATGTAATGACTGCAAAGTTGGCAGCCCTTCCTCCCTGCGCCCATGCCCTCGCTGCACCTGCGGCCCCGCGCTTAATAAAATACAGTGTGATGACATCGGGTCGGTAATCCATCATCATTCTGCCAGTCTCCGATATTACGCAAGGTGAGTGAGTGGGTGCCGAAATCGAAAGCTCGGCTGACATTTTGAGAAAAGAAACAATTTACAAGACATTGAGCTTGTTAAAGAGGCAATTGACTGCAATTTTATGTTGCCCATTCTATTTTTTGATATTCACTCGGGAAAAACGTGAGTAATTTATGCCAGGCAGAGGAGGGCAGCACAAGGTTGGATGGATAGATCTGTCAACTGGCAGGATGAGGTTTCATGAGGGTTTTTAAATATTTAATAAAGGCTTCAGTAAAAGTGATGGACATGTCCCAACTCATGTGATAGTGTCACATGAGGGGACATGTCAGGGAAATTTTGATATCATTTCTTTAACATTTTAAAATTTGGAGCCAATCTCCCTGAAGCAGCACTTAGCCTCAGGGAAATCTGTGCCCTCTTCCGCGCACATGAACGAAAGAGCGCACTCCTGGCTGAGGGGATCCCCCCTGCCCACACAGGGAGCGCATAGCACTTACTGGCGGACGTCACGCTGGATGGGCCTTAATTGGCCCACCCACGTAAAATGGCAGCGCAACCCCGATTGGGGGCGCCGATCGGAGGCATGCCTGCCCTCGCCCGCTACTGCACATCACCCTTGACGGGGGAAGACATTTTCCCATGGGTCTTCATTGGTGGTACATTCATCCAGTTTGTGAGTATCTTAAGAAAGATCAGTCCATTGGTACACATAAAGTAGGAGCTTTTACCACTGGCCTTCAGACCTTGGGGGTGTATTTCAAGAGAACAATGGAGCTCATCTTCCGAGAGCTTTGGCTGACATCTCTCAAGGTCTTCAGGAGCTAATTGATACTATCAAGTTTACCATCAGATCCAGCTCAGATTCAGAAAAAATGGACATAAAGTCCACCCTCGTGAAGCTGTATGCCATGATAACAGCTTTTAACATTACTAGCCAACACTCTAAGATATCTGCACATATAAGTGTCAGGATATAGGACCAGGAGTCACTGCACCTGACTGACAATTATCCTAATGAAGAGTCCTTTTAGGAGTAAGCAACTATGAGATGAGGGCCAGGTGTGATTCTAAAAGACATATGTTACCACAGCACAACTCTGTTCCTGGGGTATCACATCAGCTAGGATAGGTTTAAGAACAGGACAGGCAGATACCAGAAGTAGACATGGTGAAATTAGGAAACAGTTGCTACAAGTATTTATGAGACTGTGGAGCTGTTTATTGATATGAAGTTCAATATTCTGCACTGTATCTATCTGTGTTAGAGTGGATGTGTGGTGATCATTTTTTTTGTGTCTTATTGGACTGTTACCTACTTAAGGAAACCTCTTCTGAGAGGCCATCAACGTAGCACCATGGTCTTTTTTCCTGTTCTTTCATGGGATGTGGGCATCACTGGCAAGGCCAGCATTTGTTTCCCACCCTTAATTACCATTGAACTGGATGGCTTGCTAGGCCATTTCAGAGGCAGTTAAGAATCATTTCTGTGAGTCTGGAGTCACATGTAGGCCAGACTAGATAAGAATGGCAGGTTTCCTTTCCTTTTTTTTTAAATGTCCATTGACCATGGTTTCACAGTTTTAATTTCAGATTTTATTAAGTGAATTTAAATTCCACCAGCCGGCATAGTGGGATTTGAACCCTTGTCCTGGGCTATTAGTCTGGGTCTCTGGATTACTAGTCCAGTGACATTATTACTACACCACCATGTCCCCAATGAACCCTATAACCTTTAGTGGAATAGTACTCCCTGTTGGTTGGCTTTGGTGTAGCCTTATCCTGTGTGCCTCATTTCTTTTTCATTCTGTTCTTTCTGCCTCTATCATCAAGAGATATGTGGCTGTGGCTATAGTGAACCCTATGTAGGTGACTACACAACAGATTGATAGGAAGAAAAAGATTTTCTTGCCTTAGCTGTTGAAAATATTTCTGTCTTAGTGTGGAAATATTTTTCTAATCACTCCAAAGACAATGCTTAAGGAAGTTTCTCCTCATAATCACTTTTGCTTCTTTCAGAAGTGGGAACAGTCTCTCCCAATTTACTCTGTCCAGACCTCTCATGATTTTGACTACCTCTATCAAATCTCCCCTCGACCTTCTTTCTTCGAATGAAAATGGTCCTAACTTCCCCAATCTTTCTTCATAACTGAAGCTCCTTGTCCTTGGAACCATTCTCATGAATCTTTTCTGCACCCTCTCTAATTCCTTCACATCCTTCCTAAAGTGCAGCATCCAGAACTGGATACAATACTCTAGCTGAGGCCAAGCTGGTGTCTTATACAAGTTCAACATAAACCCCTTGCTTTTCTGCTCTACACCCTGATTAATAAAGCCCAGGATATTAACTGGGTGACCGCTTTGTGGAACACCTGTGGTCTGTCCACACACATGACCCAGTCCTTCCTGTCGCTTGCCATTTTAACACACCATCCTGCTCTCATGCCCACATGTCTGTCCTTGGCCTGCTGCCATGTTCAAGTGAAGTACAACGCCAACTGGAGGAACATTGTCATCATTGTCATCACTTGTCATCTTCCGATTAGGCACTTTACAGCCTTCTAGCTTTAACATTGAGTTCAACAAATTCAGACCATGAACTCTCTCCTTGATCTTCACCCCTTTTTTAATCCCCCTTTTTAAAAATTAATTTTTATTTTTATCCACTTACTTTCCTTTTATTTTTATTCATTAATTCATTGTTTTATCCCCTTTTACCCCCTTTTAACATCTTTTTCTATCCTTTTTCCCCAACAACCGCCCCCTCCCCCCACCACACTCCCCAAAAGGCCAACTGTTACTTGTTCCATCTCGTTCTTTCACACAATGCTTACCCCTTGTTCTGCTATTAGCATATTCTGCTTTCTTACCTTTATGCCGCTATCAGCACCTCCTTTAGCCCTTACCACTACCATTAACACTCCCTTTATTTTTTTGTTTATGACATCTTTGTCAATCTCTCCTTTGCCCCCACCTATCACTGACTTTCTATCCAGCTTCACCTGCTCCACACCCCTTAAACAGTATAAATTTCATCACATTTTTACTTCTCTTTAGTTCTGAAGAAGGGTCATACAGACTTGAAACATTAACTTTGTTTCTCTCTCCATTGATGCTGTCAGACCTGCTGAGCTTTTCTAGCATTTTCTGTTGTTATCCCAGGATATTAACTGCTCTCTCAACCTGTCCTACCACCTTCAATGATTTATACACCGATACACCCAAGTCCCTCTGCTTCTGCACCTCATTTAGAATTGTACTAATATTTTATATTGTCTCTCCATGTTCTTTCTACCAAAATGAAATACTTCACATTTCTCTGCATTTAACGTCATCTGCCATCTGGCCATCCAATCCATTTGTCTATGTCCCTTTGAAATTCTACACTATCCTCCTCACAGTTCACAATGCTTCCTAGTTTTGTATCATCTGCAAACTTTGAAACTGTGCCCTGTACACTAAGATCTGGGTAAATAATACATATCAGGAAGCCAGTGTCCAAACACTAACCCCTGGGGAGCACCACTACAAACCTTCCACCAGCCCAAAAAGCATCCATTAACCATTATTCTCTGTTACATGTTGTTCAGCCAGTTCTGTTGCTACTGTCCCTTTTATTCCATGAGCTATTACTTTGCCCACACATCTGTTGGGCAGCATTGTATCAAACACCTTTTGGAAGTCCATGTACAACACATCAACAGCATTGCCCTCAACAACCCTTCTCTGTTACCTCTTCAAAAAACTCCAGGAAATTAGTCGTTTGTCAAATAGAACTTGAGTATTGCTGAGAAAAGAGACATGTCAAAGCTTTTTGTCTTGCACTCATCAGGACACTTCACAAGAATACCAATATAGGAGAAAACAACAGTATATGAGAAAAAAGTGCTGATTAGTTGGCAAGTGGACTCTGATTAATAGAGGCATTGCATGGAGAATGCACCAGTGATGGTGATTGATAGTAAACTGCCAAGCATTGTTTGAAATTTACACCAGGCAGCTTCGACATGTTTTATTTTCAGCAATACACCAGCAAGTTAGTTAACCCATGCTGGTTTTCCTTAATTGACCCTTAATTAATGTCCACATGACTACTAACTTTTTTCCTGAATTATTGTTTCTAGAAGTCTCCCTACCAACTAAAGTTAAACTGATTGGTCTGTAGTTGCTGGGCTTATCTTTACACTATTTTTTGAACAAGGGCGTAATGTTTGCAATTCTCCAGTTCTCTGGGACCACCCCTGAGTCTAAGGAAGGCTGAAAAGTTATGGCATGTGCCTTCACAATTTCCACTGTCACTACCCTCAGTATCCTTGGATGCTTCTCATCCAGTCCCAGTGCCTTATCAACTTCAAGTACAGATAACCTATCCAATACCACCTCCTTCTCAATTTTAATCCCATCTTGTGTCTAAATTATTTCCCCTTTTACTGGGTAGCATCTTCTTCCTTTCTAAAGACTGATGCAAAGTATTCATTTAATACAAAAACAGAATTACCTGGAAAAACTCAGCAGGTCTGGCAGCATCGGTGGAGAAGAAAAGAGTTGACATTTCGAGTCCTCATGACCCTTCGACAGAACTTGAGTTCGAGTCCAAGAAAGAGTTGAAATATAAGCTGGTTTAAGGTGTGTGTGTGTGTGTGTGTGTGTGTGTGTGTGTGTGGGGGGGGGGGGGGGGGGGGGGGGGGGGGGGGGGGGGGGGGGGGGGGGGGGGGGGGGGGGGGGGGGGGGGGGGGGGGGGGGGGGGGGGGGGGGGGGGGGGGGGGGGGGGGGGCGGAGAGAGAGAGAGAGAGAGAGAGAAGTGGAGGGGGGTTGTGGTTGTAGGGACAAACAAGCAGTGATAGATGGAAATAGGTAGGAAAAGAAAAATCTATATAATTTATTGGAAAAAAAAAGGAAGGGGGAAACAGAAAGGGGGTGGGGATCTATTTCCATTATTTTTAAATATTTTAAAATCTTTTATGCTCCCTCCACCCCCACTAGAGCTATACCTTGAGTGCCCTACCATCCATTCTTAATTAGCACATTCGTTTAGATAATATCACCAACTTTAACACCTATGTGTTCTTTTGTTCTATTGTTGCTGACATCTTTTGATGATCTGCTTCTATCACTGCTTGTTTGTCCCTACAACCACACCCCCCCTCCACTTCTCTCTCTCTCTCTCTCTCTCTCTCCGCCCCCCCCCCCCACACACCTTAAACCAGCTTATATTTCAACTCTTTCTTGGACTCGAACTCAAGTTTTGTCGAAGGGTCATGAGGACTCGAAACGTCAACTCTTTTCTTCTCCGCCGATGCTGCCAGACCGGCTGAGTTTTTCCAGGTAATTCTGTTTTTGTTTTGGATTTCCAGCATCCGCAGTTTTTTTTGTTTTTATTCATTTAATACCTCAGCTATGCCTTCTGCCTCCATGTGTAAATTCCCTTTTTGGTCCCTAATCGGCCCTACTCCTCCTTTTACCATCTGTTTACTATTCATATGCCTATAGAGGATATTGAGATTCCCTTTTATGCCAGCTGCCGGTCTCTTTTCGTATTCCCTCTTTGCTTCCCTTATTTGTTTCTTTACCTCGCCTCTAAATCTCCTACACTCAGTTTGGTTTTCAATTCTGTTTTCTACCTGACACCTGTCATAAGTACACTTTGTTTTCTTTATCTTAATTTCTATCTCCTTTGTCATCCAGGGAGCTCTGGATTTGTTTGCCCTACTTTTCACTTCCAAGGGAATATGCCTTGAAAGTGTCTGAATGATCTCTTCTTTGAAGGTAGGCTATTGATTAGCTACCATTTCTCCTGACAAGCTTTGACTCCAAAACAAAAATTAAAATACCTGGAAAAATTCAGCAGGTCTGGCAGCATCTGTGGAGAGGAACACAGTTAACGTTTCGCGTCCTCGGTGCTGTTCCTCCAGTTCCTCATCTTCCGACTAGGCACTTTACAGCCTTCCGGACTGAGTATTGAGTTCAACAATTTTAGATCATGAACTCTCTCCTCCATCCCTACCCCCTTTCTGATCCCCTCCTTTTTTTTCCAATAATTTATATAGATTTTTCTTTTCCCACCTATTTCCATTATTTTAAATATATTTCCATCCATTGTTTTATCTCTACCTTTTAGCCTATTTCGATTCCTTCACCCCACCTCACCCCCCGCTAGGGCTATCTGTACCTTGCTTGTCCTGCTTTCTACCCTTGATTAGCAAATTCCTTATATAATATCACCACCTTCAACACCTCTTTGTACTTTTGTCTGTGACATCTTTTGGGTATCTCCACCTATCACTGACCCTCTATCCAGCTCTACATGTCCCCCCCAAACCCCCCCCCACCCCTTGAACCTGCTTATATTTCACCTCTCTTCTATTTTCACTTAGTTCTGTTGAGGAGTCATACGGACTCGAAATGTTAACTGTGCTCCTCTCTGCAGATGCTGCCAGTCCTGCTGAGCTTTTCCAGGTATTTTTGTTTTTGTTTTGGGTTTCCACAGTTTTTTGCTTTTAAGCTTTGACTCCAATTTATTTGGCCCAAATCTGTTCTTACCCCATTGAAGTTGGCTTTCTCCCAGTTAATCTTTCTTACTCTGGTTTGTTCTTTGTGCTTTTCTACAGTCAGCCTAAAATGTATGATACAATAATCACTGTCCCCTAAATGGTCTCCTACTGACACTTCAAACTTCATTACACAGTACACCATTCAAACAGCTTTCCCAAATGATGTGTATTAATTGTATAATAATCATGTTTAATTGTTTGCAGTGGATAGACTTTAATTAACTAGGGAGTCACTTGAGCCCCCATAAGTAGACAGACACTAAAACTACAGTTTTTAATTAGGAGGTGTATGCTTGTAATGTCTAATTCGTAAATAAATATAAACGTGTATGAGGGCTGGCTCCATTTCTATCCTTCACCAACTGGCTTTTTGGAATAGAACAATATGAAACCCTGGCTCAGCTAAGTGAATTTTCTAGGACAAGGAGTAAGAGTAATGTCAGCTATATTTCTGGTTGAAAGCCACAAATAAAAACATAGCAGTGTGTTACGAACACTGGACAATGGTTATGTTCTAAACTGTCTCTTTTAATTCACAATAAAATAGTGATTTGGAGCGGGTGATGTGACCTCCTGCAAAATCTGCCTGGAGACAAGCCCATGTGACCTGGTTGCCATTAGGACAGGGGCAGGTCAAAACTTATTGAAAGTAGGGTTTAAGTTTTGACACTTAAACACAAAATAGGAGGCAGCTGGACTTGCTGAATATAGATCCAGGGAATCTCAGAGTCAGTCAGACAGAAAGATTTGGAGTAGAAGACCCACAACAGCTGCTACTATGGCAGAAGTAAAAGAATGTTTTGGGGTTAACCAACAAGCTGAGTGCTGATGGTGATGGATTAACTGTTTGAAGAAACCAAGCTTGTGAAGAATTAAAGACCAAAGAGTTGCCAGAGTTTGCCTTACTACAGGAAGTCCATCCAGGTATGCTCAGAAGATTGAGTGAATGTGACTTTGTTTAAAAGGACACTGGAAGATTCACCCGGGTGGGGCAGGGAGAAGGGACCCTGTTAAAGCAAGAAGAGCTTGGAGATTTTGTGGGCAGAATATTATGGCGGAGCAGATGGCTCGCCTCTTGCCCCCTGTGTCCCACTTGTGAAGTGTCCTGTTAAGTGCAGCCATAATGCACTGAGGGTGCACTAAACAAAGGCCAAGTGAGTCTTCCACCCCTCAGTGGGGCGGACGTCCCGCCCTTAAGTTGCTGGCCAATTGGATTGGTTGGCACTTCCAATCAGCCCCAGTAGCACCAAAAGCACATTAGTGGGCTCTGCTGGGGCTGCAATGAGGAAGAAGGAGAAGGCCCAATGAATCCCAGAGTCAGATAAGTCTGGGGTCTTGGACAGGGAGGGTTGGGACAGGTTAGGGAGGGGCTGGGGGGGGTCATGGGTTTAATGCAGCAGGTGGGTAGGAAGAAAGGCGGCGCTCTATCTCAGGGATGCTGCACCTCTCGATCCTCAAAGGGCAGCCCCCGATGGGTGACCCCACTTCCCTTCCGAATTTTTCAAAAAATATCTGGCTACACATTCGTGCCCCACCGCCCATGCCATGGCGTGGGCAGCATATTAACCGGGTAAATTGTCTTGCTAACAAGCACAATTGATCCTTGACTATCTATTTAAATATGGCAGATGGGCTGCCGATTTCGGTATTATGGAGGTGAGCTTGTGGCAGGGTGGGACTGTGGTGATGTTGGCACCTGCTCTATTTTATGTGCCCTCCCCATTGAAAACATGGCCGGCGGAGACACCCAAAATGCAGAGCTACATTTCTGTTGAGGGCGTAATATATAAATGTGGAGCGGGGATTTTGGTTGTGTTAAGTTAAAGGGAAACACCTTTCCTTTAGTTTAGTGTATTAGTTGCCTACTGAGCAATGTTTAGTTGAGGTTGATTTAAGTTGTTATTATAAGATGTTTAAAATATGAAATCTTGGCCTGAATTTTACTCTTGTCGGGCGTGCATGATCGGCAAGCCTGGGAGCAGCCAGGAAATGGACCCCAGACCGTGATCGGCCCCTGACCACGATTTCATGCTGACTGGCCAATTAACGGCCAGCCAGTGTGAAACACGCGCTGAAAAGCTTGACGCTGCTGGGGTGGGGGCGGGTAGAGGGGGGGGCAATGATGTCACCGCGGGCGGGATGAGCACTGCAAGAGAGCTCCCTGAAGGCAGACAACTGCCTCTGGGAGCTGCAAACCTGCAAGTGATTAAATAAAGGTTTAAAAAGCTGCAAAAAATGTCCCTGCAACACAATCAAGCACCTGAAAACATACGTCATAAAAATGCTGTCCACAGATATTTATTTTTATTTTATTTCATAACGGAGATTTCATCCTGCCCTTGAATGAGGTTTGATGAAAAACATAATGGCTGCCTGGCCGATTCGCCTATCTGCCAACCGTGAGGTTGGATGGGCCACGAAAAATCGAGACAATTGTGCCATTAATAGGTTTAATTGCCTCTTAATTGTCAGCAGGTGCGCTTTTGTGTATAAAAAACAAAAACAGAATTACCTGGAAAAACTCAGCAGGTCTGGCAGCATCGGCGGAGAAGAAAAGAGTTGACGTTTCGAGTCCTCATGACCCTTCGACAGAACTTGACAGAACTAAAACTGGGTTTGAATCTCATCAAGGCAGCTGGTGGAATTTAAAACATAATTGATAAAACGTGGGGCAGAAGTTTGCCCTTGTCAGGCAGGCTCGGCGGGGGCAGTTGAGAAGCTGACCACCACCTGCGATCGAAGCCGGAAGGTGATTTCACGCAGGCGGGCCAATTAAGACCCGCCCAGCATGAAATGTGAGTGGCAGCGCTCAGCGCCGCCTGTGCAGGGGGTGAGGAGGGCGAGCGGGAACTTCACACAGGCGAGCGGTTGAAAATCTCCCTGAGACACAGTTGCCTCAGGGAGATGAAGAGCTTCAAAAAAAAAGACATGCAAAATGTTATAAAACATGTCCCCTCATGTGACTCTGTCACATGAGCGGGGATATGTTATTAATTAAATTTTAAAATTTTTATTTTATTCTTATTTGCTTTTAGAAACCTCATCCGGCCCATGGATGAGGTTTCCTAAAAAGTGCAAAGGCCGCTTGGCCTTTTCGCTTGCCCACCAACCATAAGCTTGGACGGGCAGCAGAAAGTTTCTTTTTATTACCTTGTTAATGGCCTTAATGTGCCTTTTAATTGTCAGCGGGTGTGCTGCTGACTCCGGTGCTCTCCCTATGACCAAAATATCGTGCGACTGTGTGTTGATGTCGGCACGCTCGCCCAAAGTCAACGTGTGTCATTTTACGTTTGAGCAGGTCGGGCGCGCACCCGCCTGCCGAGATAAAAATTTTGCCCCTGGAATTGAAAGCTAATCTCAGTAATGGTGACCATGAAACTTTCAGTGATTGTTGAAAAAACTATCTGTTCACTAATGTCCTTTAGCAAAGGAAATTTGCCATCCTTAACTGGTCTGGTCTAGCCTACATGTAACTCCAGACCCACAGCAATGTAGTTGTGTGCGAAATGGCCCAGCAAGCCACTCTGTTTCAAGGCAATTAGGGATGGGCAATACATGCTGGTCTTACCAGCAGTTCCTATGTCCCATGAAAGAATAAATAAAGTTCTAGGCTACTGAGGGAAGTAAAGGTGAAAATTGAGGAGTCCATTAAAAACCATGGGATTAAAGAGACAGTGGCTGATGTGAGGCCAAGGGACAGAGTAGTGGGGAACAATTTTTTTTCAGACTGAAGGGATGTATATAATATGTTCCCCAGTGTCAGTATTAGGATCATTGCTTCTTTTGATATATATTAATATTCAAATTTAGGTATATAGAGCATAATTTAAAAGCTTACAAATGATATGAAACTTGGAGAAGTAGCAGACGGTAAAAGAATAATATCAGACTTCAGGAGGGCATAGATGGACTGTTGACATGGGTAGACACATGGAAAATGAAATTTAACAACAACAAAAACTTATATTTATAACAAGGCCCAAGGCACTTGACAGGGGCAAAACACAATACGACACTGAGTCTCATAAGGAGATATTAGCTTGGTCAAAGAGGTAGCTTTTCAAGAGTGTCTTAAAAGAGGAAAGCAAGTTGGTGAGGTGTAGGAAGGGTATTCCAGAGCTTGTGCCCTAGGCAACTGAGGCCTCCAGTGGTGGAACAATTAAAATTAGGGGTGCACAAGAGGCTGAAATTTGAGGAGTACTGATGCTTCAGTGGATTGTGGGGTTGGAGGAGATTGCAGAGTTAGGGAGGGATGAAGCCATGGAGGGATTTGAAGACAAGGATGAGAATTTTAAAATCAAGGCGTTGCTTGACTGGGAGTCAGTGTAGGTCAGCGAGCACAGGGGTGAAGGGGAATGGGACTTGCATGCGAGTCCATGGAGAGCAGAGTTTTGGATGACTTCTAATTTATGGATGTAGAATGTGGGAGGCCAGCCAAGAGTGCATTGGGATAATCAAGTCTAGGGAAACAAAGGCATGAATGAGGATTTTATTTGCAGATGAGCTGAGACAGGAACAAAGCTGGGCAATGTTATGAAGTTGGAAATTGGGGGCCATATGATAGCATGAGGTTGGAAGCTCATTTCAGGATCAAATGTGACACCATGGTTGCAAACATATCAGCTTAATCTCAGACTGTTGTCAGGATGTGGGATGGAGTCGGTAGCTAGGGAACAGAGTTTGAAGTAAAGACCGAAAACAATGACCTGGATTTTCTGGTCCTGCCCACAGTGGGAATTGCCACAGGCGGGGCCGGAAAATTTGGAGAGCAGCCAAAAGTTTGTTGACTTTGGGCGGGAATTTCTGCTTGTGAATTACCAGATGTCAGGTGTGGTGAGATATGAAATAAAACAGTTTGGTAGGATAAAAAGAGGAGGGGCCATGTAAACAAATCAGTATGATTTGAAAGGGTATGCAAGAATAGAGAGACTGGGGGGTGCATATATTTTACCTTTCAAGGTGGTAGGACAAGTTGAAAATGCTGTTAAAAAGGCATAAGGGATCCTGGCTTTATAAATAGAGGCATGGGGCAAAGCGATGAAGTTATGTTCAACTTTTATAAAACGCTGTTTAGGCCTCAGCTGGACTATTGTGGCCAATTGTGAACACCATGTTTTAGGAAAGATGCCAAGGTCTTAAGATTGAGTCCATAGGAGATTTACTAGAATGGTACCAATGATGAAAGACTACTGTTACCTGGAGAAACTGGGTTTGTTCTCCTTAGAGCAAGGAAGGCTAAGGGGATATTTAATATAGGTGTTAGAAGAGTTTGATAGAGCAAATAAGAATCGAGAAACTGTCTCCAGTAGCAGAAGAGTCGGTGACCAGGGGACACAGGTTTAAGATAATTGGCAGAAGAACCAACGGTAACATGAGGTAAAGGAAATGATGAGGAAGGCACAGCCTCAAAGGACAGTGGAATAATTCAATAATAACTTTCAAAAGGGATTTTGTTAAGTACTTGTAAAGGAAGAAACATATTGGACAATAGGGAAAGAACATAGGAGTGGAACTAATTGAACAGCACTTTCAAAAAGGCCAGCAAAGCCACATTGGCTAAATGGCCTCCTTCTGTACAATACCAGTCTATGACTTTATCGAGAAAATAAGCTTGATACTGCATGGTCTGTGCAGGGAATGAACTTGATAAGGTACAAAAACAGAAAATGCTGGAAAAACTCAATAGGTCTAGCAGCATCTGTGGAGAGAGAAACAGAGTTAATGTTTCGAGTCTGTACGATCCTTCTTCAGAGCTGAAGAGAAGAGAAATTTATACTGTTAAAGGGGGGTGGGATAAGTGATGCTGGATAGAAGGCCAGCGATAGTTGGGGACAAAGGAGGGATTGACAAAGATGTCATGGACACAAGACAAAGGGAGCGTTAATGGTAGTGGTTAGTGCTAAAAAAGGTCCTGATAGTGGCATAAAGGTAAGAAAGCAGAATGTGGTAATTGCAGAACAAGGGTAGTATTGTGTGAAAGAACAACATGGAACAAGTTACAGGTGGCCCTGTAGGGGATGGGGTGGGGGAAGGGGTGGTGGTGGGGTAAAAGAAGGATAGAAAATGGGATAGAAGGGGGGATAAAAAAAGGGGATAAATCCACAGATAAATGAATAAAAATAAAAATGGATAAAAGTGTGAAATAGTACACATTGATAAGGCAGTTGGGCATGAATGGACTGAGATTGATAAGCTAGAATGAGATTGATGGAGGTTGTTTGCCTGATAAGGCAGAGAATGAGGTTGATAAGGCATTCTCCACACCCAAAACAAAAACAGAAATACCTGGAAAAACTCAGCAGGTCTGGCAGCATCGGCGGAGAAGAGCAAAGTTGACATTTCGAGTCCTCATGACCCTTCAACAGAACTAAGTAAAAATAGGAAAGGGGTGAAATACAAGCTGGTTTAAGTTGCCTTATCGCATGTAGAGCAAGTGAACGGTCTCTCTCCGGTGTGAATTCGCTGGTGTTTCAGAAGGTGGGGTGAATCAGCGATTCCCTTTCCACATAAAAAGCAAATGAATGGCCGCTCACCGGTGTGAACGCGATGGTGTCTCAGATGGTGAGATGAGCGGGTGAATGGCTTCTCACCTGTGTGAACTCGCTGGTGTGTCAGCAAATCCTGTTTCCTTTTAAAGCTCTTCTGACAGTCAGGACATTGGAATGGCAAAACCAGCTTATATTTCACCCCTTTCCTATTTTTACTTAGTTCTGTTGAAGGGTCATGAGGACTCGAAACGTCAACTTTGCTCTTCTCCGCCGATGCTGCCAGACCTGCTGAGTTTTTCCAGGTAATTCTGTTTTTGTTTTGGATTTCCAGCATCCGCAGTTTTTTGTTTTTATTCTCCACACTCATCCTGTCCAACCCATTCATAACTTTAAAGACTGTTGTCAGATCACCTCTAAGTCTTCTCTTTTCTGAAGACAAAAAAAACCAACCTATTCAATCTTTATTAATAGTTGGAATCTCTCAGATTTACTTGAAAATCTTTTTCACACTTCTCCTTTGCTGCTATGTTATTTTTAATAGTTTGGAGACCATAACTGCACAGAAAACTCTAAGTGCCACCTGACCATCCTATACAAGTTTAACATCATTGCTTTTGAATTCTATATCGTTAGAATTAAACCTCAGTGTTTCATTAGTAGTTTTAATTGCTTTGCTGATGTGTGGTGCTGTTTTTATTGATTTTTATTCTCCTGTATCCTTAAATCCCAGTATCCCTAAATCCCTTTGCCCTCCTATCCCATTCCACTTGTTTATTTTCTAAGGTGCTGATGAGGTTTCTGTTTTCCTGACCTAAGATGCTTCAATTCACATTTATCTATGTTAAAAGTTCATTTGTTATGTGACTGCCCAGTCTTCAGGTTTTCTAATATCTCCTTGTATATTGTTATTCTTCCTTAGTGTTTGCTCTATGCCTCAATGTGATATTTTCCGCAAAGTTTGGTATTAAGTTACTTGTCCTTCATTCCAAATTATTGTGCAAATTATCAATAACAGTGGTTCCAGCACTGGTTCTTGTGATAAACTGCTTTCTACATTTCTCCAACTGAATAACTACCCTTTAGTCCTATTCTCTGCTTTCAATTTTTAGGCAATTTGCTATCCATTCATCAGTTATTCTCCTAACTCCATATGCTCTAACATTTGTCATGAGCCTACCCTGTGGCACCTTACCAAAGGCCTTTTGAAATTCCAAGTATATGAGACTTATTGCTTTATCCTTCTGTTGCCTCTTCAAATAATTCGATCAGATTAGTGAAGCATGACTCTGCCTTTCAGAACCCATGCTAACTATTTTTAAAAATTTCTATTTTCTGTCTCTAGACGGTCTTTCATCAGTACTTTTAATACAGATTCCAGTCTTTCCCCTATTGCTGCTACACTCCTGACTTGTGGCCTTGTAGATGATGGACAGGCTTTGGGGAGTCAGGAGTTACTCATAGCAGAATACCCAGTCTCTGACAACCATTTCTAGCCACAGTATGTATGTGGCTGGTCAATGATGAGCCCCCCAGGATGTTGCTGGTTGGGGGATTTGATGATGATGATGCCATTGAATGTCAAGAGGAGGTGGTTATTCTCTCTTCTGTTGGAAATGGTCATCACTTAGCACTTGTGTGGCTTACTTGACCCTTGTGAATCTTACTTGACACTTATCAGCACAAGCCTGGATGTTGTTCAGGTCTTGCTGAATGTGGGCATGGACTGCTTTAATATCTGAGGAGTTAGGAATGGTGCTGAATTGTGCAATCATCACCTGAGTAAGTGTCACTTTATAGCATTGTCAATGTCACCATGGTAATTGATCAAATTGGATTTGTCCTGCTTTTTATGTACAGGACCTATTTGGGTAATTTTTCACTTTGTTGGGTAGATGCCAATGTTTTTGTAGCTGTATGGGAAAGCTTGCTGATAGGCACAATTAGTTCTGGAGCACAAGTCTGCAGTATTACATCTGGGATGTTGTCAGGGCCCATGGCCTTGGTATATCCAACACATGCAGCCATTTCTTGATATCATGTGTGCAGTAAATAGAATTTGCTGAAGACTGGCATTTATGATCGTGGGGACCCCAGAAGGAAGCTGAGATGGATCATCCACTTAGCACCTCTGGCTAAAAATAGTTATGAATGTTTCAGCCATGTTTTTCACACTCTGATGCTGAGCTCCACAATCGTTGAGGATTGAGATATTCATGGAATCTTTCCTCTTCCAGTTAGTAAATGCAATGAGAGTTACTGTCTCTACCAGCCTTTCCGGCAGTGAGTTCCAGATTCCCACCACTCTAGATAAAAATAAAAATTCTCCTTAATCCTCTCTAAGCCTTTGGTCAGTTACTTTGAATCTATGCCATATATACACCAACCCCTGCTTATTGACCTCTGTGCTAAGGGAAATAGGCCCATTTATCCACTCTATATAGGCCTTTATAATGTTATAGGCCTTAATTAAATCTCCCCTCAGTTGCTTCTTTTCCAAAGCAAACTACCATGATCTGTCCAATCTTTCCTCAGAGCTAAAATTCTCCAATGCTGGCAAAACCTTGTAAATTTGCTCTGTACCTTCTCTAGGCTGATCACATACTACCTGTAATGTGGTGACCAGAACTGTATGCACTTTCCTAGCTGTGGCCTAACAAGTATTTCATACAGCTCTGGCTTAACTTCCCTGCTCTTCTATTTATGCCTTGGCTAATAAAGGAAAATGTCATGTATTAAAAAACAGAAAATGCTGGAAAAACTCAGCAGATCTGACAGCATCTGTGGAGAGAGAAACAGAGTTAACGTTTCGAGGCTGTAGATACAGACTCGAAACATTAACTCTGTTTCTCTCTCTACAGATGCTGTCAGACCTGCTGAGTTTTTCCAGCATTTTCTGTTTTTACTTCAGATTTCCAGCATCGGCAGAATTTTGCTTTCATCAAAGTATCATGTATGCCTTTTAACCGCCTTATCTACCTGAGGTGTCTTCAGGAATCTGTGGACATGCACTCACAGGTCCCTCTGTACCTTTCTGACACTTCTCAGTATCATACCCTTGCCTTGTTTCCCCTTCTCAACTGCATTACCTCACACTTTTCCATTGCATTACCCCACACTTCACCGGATTGAATTCCATTTGCTGCTTTTTGACCCACCTCAACAATTCATTGATATCTTGCTGCAGCCTACAGCTTTCTTCCTTAGGAAGTTTAAATGTTTTCTCATCAAACTGACACTCTTTATACATCACTCAACTTGGTGTGTGAAAGGAGAGATTTTGATGTAGTAGTTAACACATGGCCTGTGGAGAGAGTGAACCTGATGGTGTTGTTGCTTTATTGTGAGCAGTTGAGCTAGCTACTGCATGAAGGGAGTGAGAACGTTAAGATAGTTGGTGTATACAGAGTGAGCTTGATATTGTCAAATTGGTACATGGTTGGTGAAGCAAACAAGCGTCATTATATAGTTGTTGCATGGTGAGAGTGAGCTTGATATGGTAGCTGATGCATGGAGAAAGTGAGCTTGGTAAGGTCTGTGGAGTGTGAGCTGGGTAAGATGGTGCGTGGACAGAGATAGTTTAAGAAGGAAGTTGATGATTTAAGTGAGTGAGCTTGATAAGGTTGTTGGTAGAGGGAGACATTGAGCTTGATATGTTATTGTTTGCATGGACAATGCATGTACTGGGAGAGAATTAGCATAATGAGACAATTCGTGCATGGACAGAGCGAGATTGACATGGTAGTTGGTGTATGGATTGAGTGAATTTGATAAGACAGTTATCCCATGATATGTGGAGTGATTAAGCTTGATCAGGCAGCTGGTGGATGGAGGGAGTGAGATCATAGAATAATAGAATGAAAAAGCCATTCAGCCCATCACATCTGTGGTGCCTCTTTGAAAGAGCTATCAATTAGCCTCGTTCCCCTCAAAAAATTCAGTTAGATTCATTAGACATATCCTGCCGCTATATTCAGCTGAAATACCTCTAATTGTTCAGGGACTCCGTCCTTAATTGTAGATTCCAATAAATTCCCGAAAACAGATGTTAGACTAATAGGTCTATAATTCCTGGGTTTCTCTCTCTCACCTTTCTTAAATAACAGTTACGTTTACAATTTTCCAAGCTAATGGGACAATGCCTGAATTGAGAAAACTTACGAAGATTATGGCTAAAACATCTGCGATTTCCTCACCTACTTCCTTAAAATCCTAGGATGGAAACAGTCAAGTCCTCGGGATTGTCACTGTTTGGTGCTATGATTTTCTTGTACTGTTTTCTTGCTTGCGTTAACTTTAGTGAGTTCAAGTCCTTGGCCCATTATTAATTTCCTTAGCATGTCAGGTATATTATCCACTTCCTCTATTGATACAAAGTAATAATTCGAAAGCAAAATACTACGGATGTGGAAACCTGAAATAATATACAGCTGGTGACACTCTGCTCTTCCCAAATTATATGAAAATCAGAGGGCTGAATTTTATGAAGGGGGCTGAAGTCCCACCACCGGCAGTGGGACCTAGGGATCATATTCCCGACAGTGGCCAATAGGGCTGCTATCCCTATTAAGGATGGTGGCCCTCCCGACTAGCTGCTGGCCCAATCAGAGGGCCGGCCACCACTAGTGATGGCCACTGCTAGGGCTACACCTGCAGGATGAAGGCACATCGATGGCCATGAGCCATTGAAGGGGGGATAAATGGGGTTTGGAGTTGCCAGGGATAGGCATGCAGGCCCCGGGGATTGGGGGAGGGTCGGGGGGGAAGTGGAGGGGGTGGTCACTGAGGCCAGGCAGCGCTGTTGTTGCAGGGGCTGTCATTGTCACCGGAGGGCTCCGCTATGGCACATGGAATGCACTAAAAGAAGGGCTCACCCTTCCTTGCAGCACACTAGGATGACACCGCATTTCAGTGGCTGGTCCCCACATGGTGGCGGGCACAGCCACCACTGTCAAAATGCCAAAAGAGGTGGGAAGCGGCCTATAATTGGCTGCTTTAAGTGGCTCGGTTAGGGTCCCGGTGGGCAGCCAATGATCCAGCTTTCCAACCACCGTCAAAATGGCACTGAGAAAGGAAGATGTCAGGCACGCCTCCCCAGTGCCTTCCTGTGCCATTTTCCCACCTCTCAGCACATTGTCAAGAGACTGGGAAAATTTTGGCTGAAGTCTCACATTGAAACAACTTTGATTTTGCTACAATGCTTTCTAATGTCTGAATTAATATATTCTGCCACTTTTGCTGTTACCAGGAGACCTGTAGACAACTTCCATTACAAAGTTAGTCAAAAAGAAAAGGGAAGCATTCGTAAGGGCTAGAAGGCTGGGAACAGATGAAGCCAGTGGAGAATATAAAGAAAGTAGGAAGAAACTGAAGCAAGGAGTCAGGAGGGCTAAAAGGGATCATGAAAAGTCACTGGCAACCAGGATTAAGGAAAATCCCAAGGCCTTTTATACATATGTAAAAAGCAAGAGGGTAGCCAGGGAAAGGGTAGGCCCACTCAGTGACAGAGGTGGGAATCTGCGTGTGGAGCCAGAGGAAATGGGAGAGAAACTAAATGAATACTTCTCATCAGTATTCACTAAAGAGGACTCAGTGCTCAATTTGTCTAGGGAAGAATGTATAGATAGCCTGGATCATGTTGAGATCAAAAAAGAGGAGGTGTTAGGCATCTTGAAGAATATTAAGGTGGATAAGTCCCCAGGGCCAGATGGGATCTACCCCAGAGTACTGAGGGAGGCAGATTGCTGGGGCCTTGACAGAAATCTTTGTATCTTCACTGGCTACGGGTGAGGTCCCAGATGACTGGAGAATGGCCAATGTTGTTCCATTGTTTAAGAAGGGTAACAGGGATAATCCAGGAAATTACTGGCCAGTGAGCCTACATCAGTGGTAGGGAAATTATTGGAGAAGATTCTTCGTGACAGGATTTACTACCATTTGGAAGCAAATGGGCGTATTAGTGAGAGGCAGCATGGTTTTGTGAAGGGGAGGTCGTGTCTCACTAACTTGATCGAGTTTTTCAAGGAAGTGACAAAGATGATCGACAATGGAAGGGCAGTGGTTAACAAGGTCCCTCATGGCAGACTGGTACAGAAGGTAAAGTTGCACAGCATCAGAGGTGAGCTGGCAAGATGGATACAGAATTGGCTTGGTTAAAGAAGACAGAGGGTAGCAGTGGGAGGGTGCTTTTCTGAATGGAGAGCTGTGACTAGTGGAGTTCTGCAGGGATCAGTGCTGGGACCTTTGCTGTTTGTAGTATACATAAATGATTTGGAGGAAAATGTAACTGGGCTAATTAGTAAGCTTGCAGACGACACTAAGGTTGGAGGAGTTGCAGATAGTGAAGAGGATTGTCAAAGGATACAACAGGATACAGATAATTTGGAGACTTGGGCGGAGAAATTTTTAATCCGGACAAATGCGAGGTAATGCATTTTGGAAGGTCTAATACAGGCAGGAATTATACAGTAAATGGCAGAACCCTTAAGTGCATCGACAGGCAGAGGGATCTGGGTGTACAGGTCCACAGATCACTGAAAGTGGCAACACAGGTGGATAAGGTATTCAGGAAGGCATACGGCATGCTTGCCTTCATCGGCAGGGGTATTGAGTATAAAGGCTGGGAAGTCATGCTGCAGCTGTATAGAACCTTGGTTAGGACACACTTGGAATATTGCATGCAATTCTGGTTGCCACATTACCAGAAGGATATGGAGGCGTTGGAGAGGGTGCAGAGGAGATTTACCAGATTGCTGCTTGGTCTGGAGGTTATTAGCTATGAGGAGAGGTTGGAGAAACTCGGATTATTCTCACTAGAGCGATGGAGATTGAGGGGCGACTTGATAGAAGTTTATAAAATTATGAGTGGCATGGACAGAGTAGATAGTCAGAAGCTTTTTCCCAGGCTGGAAGAGTCAATTACTAGGGGAGATAGATTTAAGGTGAGAGGAGAAAACTATAGAGGAAATGTGTGGGGCAAGTTTTTTTACGCAGAGGGTAGTGAGTGTCTGGAATTCGCTGCCAGAGGAGGTGGTGGAAGCAGGTACGATAATGGTGTTTAAGAGGCAGATTGACAAACACATGAATAGGATGGGAATAGAGGGATACGGACCCCGGAAGTGCAAAATGTTTTAGTTGATGGGCAATATGATCGGCGCAGGCTTGGAGGGCCGAAGGGCCTGTTCCTGTGCTGTACTTTTCTTTGTTCTTTGTTTTTTGTTCTTTGTTAAGCATTCTCTTATTCCTCCTTTCTAACCACAGAGTCTTTACAGATTGCTTTCCATTATCTATCTCCGTTCTGTCAGTTTTAATGGGGAATATAATTAAAATTCAGATTCAGTTTAATTTGGTTGCATATACCCAATTACTTGGTTCCAAACTGACCCTCTAAAATGCTTTAGCTCAGAAGTGACTTTAATCATAATGCGAGATGGGACTCTGAAATAGCAAATAATATCAAAGTTTATTTAAAATCAAAAGGTATACTTATGAAATACATGACCGACTTTCACCACCTCAAGAGGGCCATCCTTCAAGGTGGGAATCTTCCTCAAGTTCCTGAACTGACAGTGATTTCCTGAAATCCTGCCCCAGGGAGGATTCAGTACCTCTATGACTACAGTCCAAATTGCAACAGCAAGATGGTTCTCAAAACCCCCTTTAATTAGCATTACCTCATCTCAAGTCAGGCCTGTTGTAATTAGCCAATCAGTCATTGTTGTTACTGGGTTAATTCTATTGGATTTAGCCATTTACATACATTGTTCCACAGAGCAGAATAATGGGACTGCTCGTGACCTTTATCTGAATTTGGGCAAGGCTTCATTCATTCTCTTGCACCCGACCTCGATAGTCAATGACAGTAGTTGAGTGCTCTCTGTTCCCACAGAATTTAGCAGTGCATTTAGAAATACTGGTTTGCAGGAAATTAATATTTTAATATTAAAACATTAGTATGTTATTCAGCTTTAATAACAACTTGATTAATTACTTATTCTTCAATTATACATTGAGATTCGGTATTTATTTAATCAACTGTTTCTGGCTGGTTACTAATTATATAGGAATTCTTGATTAATATATGTGAATGCTTATAACGTACGGAATACAACATAGCTTTTTTATCCCAGTGCCAGTAAGAAACTGGCATCTTGGCTTTGTTAGCATACTACATTGAATATCATGTAAAAACGCCTTAAAAATGGCCAAGTGCCAGATTAAACCTACTGTCCAGGTCTGCTTACAGTTCTGACTAATTAGTTTCTAACTAATGTTGTAAAAATGGGCAGGATTTTCTGGCCCTATCATGGTGGGACTCGATGCAGGACATTCGGCAGCCCAGCCAAAGGTCCATTGACTTTCGATGGGACCGGACGATCCCAGTGGTGGGCAGGGCTGGAAACCCCCGCCCAGCATCTTTAATCAGTAAGGCTCCCTTCCACTTTCAGTTTCCTTATTCCTTCTAAGCTTATGAACTGGAATATTTAACTGCCAATCATGACCATCTTTGCAGGCATACCTGTGTAATGGCCACTGTGTCTTACCCTCTAAACTATATTTGATCCTCTAATTCACTCAATTTATTTCTTGTGTTCTCTGTATTGGTATATAAAACTTACTTAGCCAAGAGATCCCAATCGCATCTTTTTGCCGGGACGCTGTCTTTCTCTTACTATTTAACTTAGCATATTTCTTATTTGTTACTAATGCAGTAACCAATTTAGTTATTTTAGTATTCCCTTCACCTGGCCTATCTGCATCACTGTTTGTGAATGAAATCTGTTCTTTACCTTTTATCTGAATCATTGTTAAAACTGTTGTTTCTGTCTGAGCACTACCCCTCCCAATTTATTAGTTTCAAATAGTTTTTGCTGGGCTATTTATTCTTCCTGCTAGAACCTTGGTCCCAGCCTGGTTCAGCTGCACTCTGTCCTCATGCTCCAGCTGCCTCCTATCCCAGTACTGCTGCCAGTGTCGCATGAAATGGAACCTCTTCTTCTCGCATTGATCTTGTAGCCATGTGTTTACCTTCCAGATCTGTTTGTGTCAGTTAGCATGTGATTATCACCCTTGAGGTCCCGCTTTTTAATTTAATTCCTGTGAAGCTCCCTCAGCAGGACCTCCTCTCTTTCCTTCCCTGTGTCATTGCTTCCAGCATGGGCCACGGCAACTTGGATGCTCATAACCCCAGCCCCTTTCCACCCATGTTGATTTACCCCTTATCCTGGCACCAGTTAGGCCCTTCAGTTTCTCGATTCTATCACCAAATTATTGAATCCGCCCACTGCTGCATTTCTATTCTGCTCCTCTTCACTTTGGATAGCCTCCCACTCCACAATGCCTAAGGCAGAATTTTGGCTGTCCTCATTGCAGTTTTCCCCCTTATCCTCACAGGTATCATGTGCATTGTACCTATAGGACAGGTCTGGTGTCTGCAGGACCACCTCCTTTATCTCCCCTTGGTCCCCCTTAATCTGATGACTGACAATTGCACCTTTCCCCTTCCTGTACCTGTGCTTTCCCCTGAGATGTGGCCATCATCTGGAGAAAACTGTCTTGAAATTCTTTATGTCTTCAACTCAAGAACTCTGAGCTGCAGTGTCTCAAGGCAGAAACGTTTCCTGCAGATGTGGCAATCCAGGACAGTCTCAGTGTCCACAAACTCTCACACAACACATTCCCAACACAGGCAGCACTACCAGCTCTACTTGTATTAACTTATCAACTTAGTGCTAAGTAGTAATTTAATACGAGATATAACTAAATTGCTTTCAAACTAGATGATATTTAGTTGATATATTTAGCTTGATTTCAGGTTAGGTTATAAATATTTGGTCTTGTTTCTTGTTTATAAATGTATTTTTTGGAACTCTTGAATCCGATGTATTATACATTAACAAATTTCTGTTTAATGTAATTTGGATCCCTGTAATGTTGGTACCCTTTATTCGGTAACTTATAATTTTATCCCTGTGATCTAATTAATTATTCTGATTATTTATAGATTTACATATTTATTGTTGTCCCTTGGTTTAAATTATTTAATATTTCCTTTCACCTCTGTATCAAATTCCCACTAACTTTACCCAAATTTTGCTAAGCAAATAATTCCATATAATGGCTTCTCACAACTCTGCTTAAAGGGAGTGAGTTTAAAAAGGTAACTGGTTCATGGCGAAAGCAAGCTTCATATGGAAGTTGTTGAATGGAGAGAGTCAGACTAATATGGCATTTGGTATAAAGACTACACAAGGAATGAGTTTGACATGTTATTGGCACATAGTCTGAAGTGGAGTAAGCTTAATACCAGCAGTAATAAGAACTTAGTGTTGAATGATAGAATAGTCCAGTACAGCAGGAGGTGATTCAGCCCATTAAGTCTGCATCCAGTTATTCCCCACTGCCCTGCTCTTTTCCCATATCCCTGCATTTTTCTCCTTCGTGTATTCATCCAAATCAATTAGTAGGCTACCATTGAATCTATATCCAACATCCTATCAGGCAGTGCATTCCAAATCCCAATCGCTCGTTATGTAAAAAAGCTTTTCCTCATGTTACCTCCGGCCATTCCATATTGAATTTGTGCCCTCCAGTTGTCAACCTTTGAGCCGTTGGAAAGTTTCTCTTTATTTATTCTATCTAAACCCTTCATGATTTTAATCAATTCTATCAAATCTCCTCTTAATCCTCTCTGCTGTAATGAGAACAACCCCAGCTCCTCCAGCCTGCCTACGTCCTGCAACCAGCATGGTAAACCTCTTATGTACCCTCTCCAAAGCCTTCATAGCCTACGCTGCCCAGAATTGAACACAATACTCCTGCCGGGGCCAAATTAGTGTTTTATATGCGTATAGGATAACTTCCTGGCTTGTGTGCTTCACTGGGGTAACTTTGACATAAGGGTGAAAACAGGCACTAAATGAGCCTCGGGCTAATAAAATGAGCCTGTTTGAAAGTCTGGGTTTGGCATAGGAATTTGGGTTTAATTGCTGATTGTCATAATTTAAACATGCTTGGAGTTACTGAACAGAAATTTGCAGGTCTAGTACTCAAGTGTTGATTAGATGCAATTTTTGGCAGGTGGTATATATGACCTGCTCGCACCCACTTTCACTGAGGGTTTGAGTGCTCTGGCTGGCACAGAACGACAGATTTCAGGATGACTCAGGCATTGAGTGAGCTGTACAAAGGTCCTCAAATGTGACAATGGAGGTTTTGGTGGAGGAGGTCCAGAGGAGGAAGAGGGATGTCCTGTGCCTGCTGTGGGAAAGGGGGCCTCCTCACCCTCCTGCCTCTCCCATAGCAGCTGGTGCTACTGTGCCTGACCACATGCCCTCCTCCACTTGCTCATGCAGACCCCAAGGGAAACCCTGAGCAGAATGCCCATGACTAAGCACTCCCTTTGTCCTGGTGACTCCTACAAAAACATCCCTTTAGGTAGCACTTAAAAGTGACATCAATTTCTTATTGAAACATGTAGGATCCTGAGGGGACTTGATAGAGTAGATAGCGGCAGGGTGTTTCCACTTGTGGGGGAAACTAGAACCAGGGATCACAGTTTAAGAATAAGAGCTCTCCCTCTTAAGATGGAGATGAGGAGGAATGTCTCAGAAGGTCATTAGCATGTCGAATTCTCTTCCCCAGAATGCAGTGAGGCCCGGGACATTTAATTTATTCAAGGCTGAGTTACACAGATAGACAAGGGAGTCAGGAGTTATGGGGTACAGCTGGGAAAGTGGAATTGAGACTACAGCCAGATCAACCATGATCCTACTGAATGGCAGAGAAGACTTGAAGGGCTGATTGGCCACTCCTGCTCCCAATTCCTATGTTCCTATATAAAAACAAAAAAACTGCGGATGCTGGAAATCCAAAACAAAAACAGAATTACCTGGAAAAACTCAGCAGGTCTGGCAGCATCGGCGGAGAAGAAAAGAGTTGACGTTTCGAGTTCTCATGACCCTTCGACAGAACTTGAGTTCGAGTGCAAGAAAGAGTTGAAATATAAGCTGGTTTAAGGTGTGTGTGTGGGGGGCGGAGAGATAGAGAGAGAGAGGTGGGGGGGTGTGGTTGTAGGGACAAACAAGCAGTGATAGAAGCAGATCATCAAAAGATGTCAACGACAATAGTACAATAGAACACATAGGTGTTAAAGTTAAAGTTGGTGATATTATCTAAACGAATGTGCTAATTAAGAATGGATGGTAGGGCACTCAAGGTATAGCTCTAGTGGGGTTTTTTTTTAATTTTTTTTTTATAATGGAAATAGGTGGGAAAAGGAAAATCTTTATCATTTATTGGAAAAAAAAAGGAAGGGGGAAACAGAAAGGGGGTGGGGATGGGGGAGGGAGCTCACGACCTAAAGTTGTTGAATTCAATATTCAGTCCGGAAGGCTGTAAAGTCCCTAGTCGGAAGATGAGGTGTTGTTCCTCCAGTTTGCGTTGGGCTTCACTGGAACAATGCAGCAAGCCAAGGACAGACATGTGGGCAAGAGAGCAGGGTGGAGTGTTAAAATGGCAAGCGACAGGGAGGTTTGGGTCATTCTTGTGGACAGACCGCAGGTGTTCTGCAAAGCGGTCGCCCAGTTTACGTTTGGTCTCTCCAATGTAGAGGAGACCACATTGGGAGCAACGAATGCAGCAGACTAAGTTGGGGGAAATGCAAGTGAAATGCTGCTTCACTTGAAAGGAGTGTTTGGGTCCTTGGACAGTGAGGAGAGAGGAAGTGAAGGGGCAGGTGTTGCATCTTTTGCGTGGGCATGGGGTGGTGCCATAGGAGGGGGTTGAGGAGTAGGGGGTGATGGAGGAGTGGACCAGGGTGTCCCGGAGGGAGCGATCCCTACGGAATGCTGATAAGGGGGGTGAAGGGAAGATGTGTTTGGTGGTGGCATCATGCTGGAGTTGGCGGAAATGGCGGAGGATGATCCTTTGAATGTGGAGGCTGGTGGGGTGATAAGTGAGGACAAGGGGGACCCTATCATGTTTCTGGGAGGGAGGAGAAGGCGTGAGGGCGGATGCGCGGGAGATGGGCCGGACACGGTTGAGGGCCCTGTCAACGACCGTGGGTGGAAAACCTCGGTTAAGGAAGAAGGAGGTCAATTTTTTTCCAATAAATTATAAAGATTTTCCTTTTCCCACCTATTTCCATTATATAAAAAATAATTTAAAAAAACCCCACTAGAGCTATACCTTGAGTGCCCTACCATCCATTCATAATTAGCACTTTCGTTTAGATAATATCACCAACTTTAACTTTAACACCTATGTGTTCTATTATACTATTGTCGTTGACATCTTTTGATGATCTGCTTCTATCACTGCTTGTTTGTCCCTACAACCACACGCCCCCCCACACCTCTCTCTCTCTCTATCTCTCCGCCCCCCCACACACACACCTTAAACCAGCTTATATTTCAACTCTTTCTTGGACTCGAACTCAAGTTCTGTCAAAGGGTCATGAGGACTCGAAACGTCAACCCTATGTTCCTATGTTCACTCTCAAATATCTAGTCACTGTTAGGAGAGGGCGTTAATTGAAGTGCTGGACACAAAAATGCTGTGTAGCCTCTTTAATGATTGCTAATGGGCATTTTAAGTGGCAGTTAGCTGTTTTAAATAGTCTCCAGACAGCCATTCCCAGTGCTGACTTCAATTCCTTTCCCAAAATCGGGTCCTGCATTAAACTGATATTTCAGCTTAAAAGCACATCTTAACCACCTCTTTAGCACCTAAAGTATTTGGTGAAAATCACTCCCTTTGCTTTTTTTAAAAAAGCCGAGGATCCCATTTGCTTTATTAGCTGCTTTTTTAACCTGTCAGCCACCTAAAAGGTTTTATGCGCCAACATTCCCAGGGGGAGGATTTTCTCCTCATCGGGCAGGTGCGGTGGGCGGGCCCGGAATGGCCGCGAGACTGACCGCCACCCGCTATCGGGCTCCACCCGCGATTTCACGATGGCCGGCCAATTAACGGTCAGCCAGCTTGAAACATGAGCTGAGATTCTCAGCGCTGCCGAGATGGGGGTGGGAGAAGCGTGAGCGCTGAGGTCTGCGCATGTGCGGTGGTGGGGGGGCGGTGGGGCTGGTGGGTGCACTGTCAGCTTCCTGAAGGTACAGAGCTGCCTCAGGGAGCTGAAGGATTTTAAAATGAAAAATACACATTTTACATATGATATAAGCCTGTTCCCACATATGACTCAGTCACATGAAGACGGACATGTAAAAAAGGATGTTAAAATTTTTTTACTGTCTGTTTAGTAACCGTTGGAAACCTCAGCCCTCCCATGGATGAGGTTTCGTTAAAAATGCAAAGGCCGACTGGCCTATTTGCCCGCCCGCCAACCAAACGGCTGAGAGTCCAGTGAAAAATGCAAAGTAATTAATTACTTAAGGGCCTTAATAGGCCTCTTAATTATTGGCTGGCGCGCTGCCGCCAATCGCAGTGCCCGCCGACTGAAAGATCTCAAAAGTGCGCAATGACTCGGGTGTCACCATGCACTACTTCACTCTCATTCAGGTCGGTGCATAGCTGCCCATGGGACGAAAAATTCTGCCCCAGGTTTCCCTTTAAAATTGGGCCATATATCTTGTATTGGCTCTCCTCATTCTTCCTACCAAGGTGTATCACCTCTGATCTGTCATGTGTCTGCTCACTCCACCAGCCTATCTCTATTCTCCTGAAATTCCATGTAGGTACTAACAACATAGATAGAACTAGGAAAGAGATTCTGCTTCGAAAGTATGAGTAGCTAGGGGCTAAAGTAAAAAACAGAACCTTTTAGGCACGAGCAATTTGTTATAGGGGAAATAAGAATACAGAGTTCAATACGTGGTTCAAAGGTTGATATGGGAGTAATAGGTTTTGATTCGTGGGGTATTGGAAGCAGTACTGGGGAAAATGGGAGTGGTACTATTGGGATGGTCTTCACCTGAACTGTGCTGGGACCAGTGTTCTGGGGAGTCATATAACTAGGGCAGGAGGGAGGGCTTTAAACTAAATAATAGGGGAAAGGGATCATGTCAGGAAAGTTGTGGTAAAATTAAGAGAAAGGGCAAGGTGATAGAACAGGGTAGCAACATGGGTAATGATAATCAGAGTGTGGCAGGAAGGGATGGACCGTATAAACTTAAGATTGCACCAACAGATAAGACCAGAGTTTGCAAGAATGGTAAAAAATCTGAATTAAAGTCTCTTTGTCTGAATGTGCACAGCATTTGTAACAAAATGGATATAACGATAGGAGAATTAAAGATAAATATGTATATCTTGATAGCCATTTCAGAGATGTGGTTGCAACCAAAGGCTGGGACCTAAATATTCAAGGCTATTTGACATTTCAGAAGGATAGGAGGTTTGAAAATGTGGCTGGGTGGTTCTGTTAATTAAGGATGATATCAGTACAATTGTGAGAGATTACCTTAATTCAGAAGATCAAGATATAGGATCAGTTTGGGTAGGAATAACAAAGATAAAAAATCACTTATGGGAGTAGTTTACAGGCCCCCCAGAAAGTGGCTACAATGTAGGATAGGGCATACAGGAAGAACTAATGGGGGCTTGTAAGAAGCAATAATCATGGGTGATTTTAATCTTCATATAGATTGGATGAATCAGATTGGCAAAGGTAGTCTGGAGCATGAGCTCATAGAGTTTGTTCAGGACAATTTCTTAGAGCAGTGTGTTCTAGTGTCAACTAGGGAGCAGGCTATTTTAGACTTGGTAATGTTTAATGAGACAAGATTACGTAATGACCTCATAGTAAAGGAGCCTCAAGGCAACAGTGATCATTACATGAAAGAATTTCACATTCAGTTTGAGGATGAGAAGTGAGGGTCTAAGCTTGTGTCTTAAACTTAAATAAAGGCAATTACAAGGGTATGAGGACAGGGTTGACTAAAGTGAACTGGAAAAACAGGTTAAAAGGTAGGACAATAGAGAAACAGTGGCAGACATTTAAGGAGATATTCCATAACTCTCAACAAGGATATATTTCATTGAGAAAGAAAGAATCTATGAGAAGGATACACCATCCATGTTTAATTGAGGAAGTTAAGAATCGCATCAAATTGACAGAAAAAGTGGACGATACTGCGAAGGTTAGTGGTAAGTCAAAACATTGGACAGATTTTAGAAATCCGCCAAGAATGATGAAAAACGTAATGAGAAAGAAATTAGAGTATAAGAGAAAGCTGGCTAGAAATGTAAAAAATACTGATAGTAATAATTTCTACAAGTATTTAAAAAGAAGAACAGTGAATAAGTTAGCATCTTAGAGGGTGGGAATGGGGAATTAATAATTGGGAAGCAAAGAAATGGCAGAAGCATTGAACAGGTATGTCTTCACTGTAGAAGACACTAAAAAAAACTGTAGAATTTTCCATTCCACGTGCAGGCACACGCCTGACTTGCTCGAGTGTGAAATAGTGTGCGATGACGACGGGTGAGCGTCCCAATGTCATCGTGCAATCCCACGATATTTCGGTCGGTGGGCAAATGCAAGAGTCGGCAGCGTGCCTGCCGACAATTAAGAGGCCTATTAAAGCCATAAAGTAGCAGTTGATGGTGATTTTTTACTGCCCGTCCAACGGTCAGCGGACAGGTGAATCGGCCAGGGTGCCTTTGCATTTTTGAGGGAACCTCATTCAAGGGCAGGATGTTTCAGCGATTAATTAAAAATAAGATTAAAATGTTCTGAAAAAGTTTTCATCATCCGTATGCTGAGGTGTCTCATTCTGAAGTGTGAGCATTCTTCCCCAATTTTATATTCTGTTTTTATTGATTTTATATTTGTCAGCTCCCTGAGGCAGCTCTCTGCCTCCAGGGAGCTTTCTTCTGTGCTCAAATTCCACATTCCCATATACCCCCAATAACTTTTGATTCCTTTGTTTAACAAGAATCTATCTACCTCTGCCTTAAAAATATTCAATGACCCGCCTCCACCACCATCTGAGGCACAGAGTTCCAAAGTTGCAAAATCCTCTGAAAGAAAAAAATTCCTCTCATTTCTGTCCTAAAAGTGCAGACCCTAATTTTAAAACAGTGCCCCTTAGTTCTGGACTCACCCACAAGAGGAACCATCCTTTTCACATCCACCTTATCAATACCATTCAGGGTCTTATAGACTTCAATCAAGTCACCCCTCACTCTTCTAAACACCAGTGGAAACAAACCCAATCTGTCTAACCTTTCTTCATAAGACAACCCACTCATTCCAGATATCAACCTAGTGAACCTACTCTGAACCGCCTCCAATGCACTTACATTCTTCTTTAAATAAGGAGACCAAAACTGCACACAGTATTCGAGATGTGGTCGACCAATGCCCTGTATAACTGAAGCATCACATCCTTTTATGTTTATTTCCTCTTGTAATAAAGGATAGGATTCCATTACCCTTCTTAATTACTTGCTGTAGATGTGGTGTATTTGAATTTCCATAAGACATTCAATAAGGTGCCACATCAAAGGTTACTATACGAAATAAGAGCTCATGGTGTAGGGATAACGTATTAGCATGGGTAGAGGATTGGATAACTTACAGGAATCAAAGAGTAGACATACATGGGTCATTTTCAGATTGGCAAGCTGTAACCATTGGAGTACCACAGGGATCAGTGGGGGGCCTCAACTATTTACAATCTGTGTCAATGACTTGGGTGAAGGGACTGAATAGATACATTTGCTGATGGCACAAAGATAGGTAAGAAAGTAAATTGTCAAGACAACATGCATAAAAATGTACAAAGGGATTAGATAGGCTAAGTGCATGAGCAAAAGTTTGACAGATGGATTATAATGTGAGAAAATGTGAACTTGTCCACTTTGGCAAGAAGAATAGAAAAGCTGCAAATTATTTGAATGGAGGGAGAGTGCAGAACTCTGTGGTACAGAGGGATCTGGGTGTCCTGGTACATGAATCACAAAAAGTTGGTGCAGCAAGTGATCAGGAAGGCAAATGGAATGTTGGCTTTTATTGCCAGGAGAATCGAGTATAAAAGTAGGGAAGTGTTATTGCAGCTGTACAGGGCCTTAGTGAGGCCACATATGGAGTAATCTGTACAGTTTTTGCCTCCTTACTTACAAAAGGGCAAAATTGCCTTAGAAGCAGTTCAAAGAAGATTCACTCGACTAATTCCTGGCATGAAGTGTTATCTTATGAGGAAAGATTGAGCAGATAGGGCCTATACTCATTGGACTTAAGAAGAATGAGAGGTAATCTTAATTGAAACATATAATCAGGGCTGAGTTTGATAGACTTTTGATCAACAAGGGAGTTAAGCTTTATGGGGGACAAACAGGGATGTGGAGTTGAGGCCACAATCAGATTAGCCATGATGTTATCGAATGGCAGAGCAGGCTCAAGGGGCCGAATGGCTTAATTCTTGCGTTCCTAAATATGTGTGGATGAAGGACCAGACATCACATGGATTTATATAACATCTTTAAATCCTCGTTAGGTGCTTCACAGAAACATTATCAAGCAAAATTGTACTCAACGCCATGTAATGAGCTATCAGTATAGGTGATCAAAAACTTGGCAAATTTTAAGAAGCACCTTGAAGGAGGAATGTGAGTGGATAGACATAAAGCTTTAGGGAGGAAATTCCTGAGTTTAGGGCCTTGGAAGCTGAAAGCATGGCTGCAAATGGTGGAGATTCCAGATGATCAGTAGGCCAGAATTAGAGGAGTGCAAACATCTCGAAGGGTTGTGGGCCTGGAGGAGATTACAGAGACTGGAAGGGAAAAGGTCGTGAGGAATTTAAAAACAAGAATGAGAATTTAAAAATTGAGGCATTTCCACTGTAGGTCAGCAACCACAGGGGTGATGGTGTGAGTTAGGATATAGGTAGAGAGTGAGCTCAAGTTTACAGAGGGTGCACCCTGGCAGCCCAGCCAGGAAATTATTAGAATAGTCAAGTCTAGAGGTCATGAAGGCATGGATGGGGGTTTCAGCAGTAGATAAGTATCGCAAAATCTGGCTCCGTGGTGGCAGTTGTTTGGATGCTACTTTTGGTTACTTCTGGTCCCAAAATGGCATCTGCAGCATGCACATGTGGTGTGGACTGTGTCGGATGCCATCTTGGGCAGGGTGTTTGTGTGGGTGCAGGGAATGTGCACAGGAAATACGCAGATTAGACAGATTGTAATGTTAATTAGCATGTAATTTGATACTAGTACTGCCATTCTGGAGCTCAATTCTCCAGCTAACATCCTCTCTTAACTTCGTACAGCTGAACACTTGTTCAGCAGTGGGAAGGACCTTGGATCAGCACAATTTAAAGGGACCATGAAGTGATTCAAGGTTAGTTGCTGGTTGATTTCCACTGGCTATTGCTGAGATTGTAGAAGTGTTTGGTGATTTGTACAATTATTTAAATTTTTAGGGAGTGGTGTGGCAGACACTGAAGGATTTGTCCTAACCTGAAGGATTCTGCACAAACCATTTGCTCCTAGACATGGATGCTACAGTTTGCATCTCTGTTGGCCAACAGTATGCCATGGAGAAAGAACAGAGGTCACCCAGAGCAGGACAAGCTGCTGAAAGAGGGAGGAGGGTGCGGGGGAGGAGGAGTCTCAGCAGGAGGCCATATCTACCCAGGGTGATCACGGGATGATTCTCCTACCTGAGGCTCATTTGAGAAACAATGTGTCAGATGTCTCCGCTTCACTAATGGCGTGCTGATTGAAACCTACCACCTGCTGTAGCCACAACTGCAGCCTCAGAGCCGGGTAAGGACAGCATTGCCAGTGGCTGTGAAGGTGACCATTGCCATGAACTTTCATGTGTCAGGCTCCTTCTAGGTTGCAGCAGGCAATATTTGAACATTTCCCGGTTTGCCACCCACTGTTGCACGAGTGAGAGGACTAAGGCTCTGTTTTCCAAGACAGCTAAATGCATTTCATCTCCTCCTGCCAGAAAGAAGCAGCTGGAGTGAACATAGAGCTTGGCAAGAGTCCCAGGTTTTCCAATGATGCAGGGTTCCATTGACTGCACGCATGTTGCATTGTTGCCACAACATGCCCACTTAGAGGTGTATCATAACCAAAAGGAATTTCACTCCCTCAAAGTCCAGCTGGTCTATGACCATTGGCAGCAAATCATGTGGGTCAAAGCCTGGTGCCCTGGCAACAGTCACAATTCCTTTGTTCTGTAGCAGCCTGCTGTACCATCTGCATTTGAACAACACGACAAATCAGAGGGTGGCTATTGGGCGACGAGAGCTTTCCACTGACCACATGGCTCATGACTCTGGTGTGCAACCCACACACACGTGGGCAGCATGTACATAACGAAAGCCATGCTGTCACACAAAATGTGACTGAGCAGACCATTGACATGCTGAAACAATGGGAAAAATTTACTGCCCCCTCCACCCACCCCAACCCAGGCCAGAAGGTGGGGAGAGAGGGAGGTGGGGAGCGGTGGTAAAATTGTGGTGAATGTGTGAGATCGTTTCCCTGACCATGTAATGCCTTCAGGAAATTATACCTCAAGATGGTGGACAGCCAATTTGAATATGTGAAGCCCCTATTAAGAGTCATTTCATTTGGCTTTTGGCATTTTGCTAAAGGTGTGTCGACTCCCCCCCACTACCATTTGGGGAGGCTGCCAGCTAAGTGGAGGCAGTGCCTCAAAGAGGGGACCAGGAACAGGGAAGACGGCCCCTGCGGGCCCAGCGATTTCCCTGAAGGGGTTTCCTCTCCAGCACCTCTATTCATGCCATTAACTAGCCTTTGGAGACAGGTTTGCTGCACCATTGATCCTCTGCAAAACTTCACCCAAACAGGCATTCCTCATATGAAACTGTAGTGCCAGTGAGCACAATCCCAATTTCCCATTCACTATCAATCCCACGCTTTACCTTCCCTTTGTTACTGGCTGCCATTATGTAATCTGGCTGGCTCACAGTGCTAAAATAAAAGCAACCACTAAACAAACCAAATTTATAAATTAACCTATGCCATTTTGTATACAATATGCATGTTTGTACAATCCCCTACAGTCAGTCTTGAGGGAGCATTTGCCTATCCTGGTGCTCCTAACCCAGAGGCTGCAGCATAGCTGTTGGAAGATTGCTGACTTTCACTGGAGGAGACTGCAGATAACCTTGCAGGATGATCTTGAGCTTTTGACTTGTGTATCAGTGAATGTGTTGCAATGTGTTTGGGTGATGTGGCAGTCGTAGTTAAATAGCATGCAGTGTGTGCAAGCTGTGAGTTGTGGGTGTGATGCTTGCAGCAATGAAGTGTGCGAGGGTGAGCTAACATTATGGATGAGTTGTGATTAAAAATGGACCATTAGTTTACAGTAAATAAGTAATAGCAGCCACCTTGTATATTATTTAGTTATGGTCATTAGTTTTCCATTTTCATGAAAAAACAGATGTTGTCAAAAGGGTAAGATTAAAAATCTCAATTGTTTGTAATAAAAGGGAAATTTAGCTTACTAAGTAAAATTAGTGAGTCCAGGACACAAGTATGCTGTCCAAAATGATAACAGCTAGACTTGTTTGTTAACCTGATTATATAGGGTGTCTGTTGTCTAAGCTAATGTTGTGAAACACAAATCCATACTTTTAACATTGTTTACACTTGCACAATTAACAGTCATACTGGTCCAAGATGTTCAGCAATTGTAAGTTTTGCAGAACCAAGTTAGTCTACAATAAACCTTTCAAAGGGCTATTTTGAATAATAGAAAAAAAAAGTTGTGATTGATACAGATTGTTGGTAAGTGAGTGTTGGGGTGCTGTGCATTGAGCAGTATGTGAGGTTAGTGGTGCAGTTGGCAGGATATGGCATTTGAAGATGCATTCACTGACCTTGATCACTCATGCAAGGTGTTATAGAGTTGATTTTCAGACAAGTTTTCTTAGTGGAAACATTTGGCTTTATTTACAAGACAGCAGTAGCAACTACACGCGTTCAGCAAACTAAGAAATACTCTACTCTCTGTGGATGTTCTCGGTGCTGTTAACATGTTGGTTTACACAGATCATGTGATCTTACATCACAGGATTATTCTTAAAGCTACAGTCCTACATTTCCAAAAACTATAATTACTACACAAGGCCAATGGAGTTTTTGTGGGATTGTATCGAGGTCCTCAGGGCTAGACTGCTGGCATTGACTGTCATGGATATCTGCTCCCACTACCTTCACAATGTCTGTCTGGAGGGCTTGTTGGCCTCCTTGGATAGAGGACATCCCTTCCCCTCTCCATGTCCTGTATCAAAGCCTCTCATGCAGCACCTTGCCTCTTTCTGGTGTACCATTAATTCCTTTCCTTGCAGGTCAGACTCTCTTTCCCAGCCACTTCCAATAGCTGCTCCAGCCAGCAAGGACTCCCTGTTTAAGTAGCGCAGGCTGGCTTTAAGTGGCACTGGCCTCCCACAAACTTCGGCCACCTGTTGAAGTGTGTGGCTACTCAACTCCACATTTAGTGCTGGGCTTCATGCACCAATCATTTAAATTAACAGGCAGCACAAAAATTGCCTGCTGATTGCATTGGAAGCTTAGAGCACGGGTAAGTCATGCATCGCGATCCCCATGCCTGTTTTTGACAGCTATCGAATGTTATTCCCATGGTTTGTCATCAGAATGAACTTGTTAAGGTCATTGATGCATGTTCTATACACAGTGTGAGCTTGTTAAAGTAGTGGAGCTTCTGGATGATTTGTGGAAGGGGGAAGCTTGTTAAGGTAGTTGGTGGATGCTGTATGGGGTGACTTGCCTGGGTGTGGTAAATAATGTTTTCTCATTCCATGCTCTTGCAATTATGTAACACCATCCTCCCCCTTTGTCTACATAGATCCTGGTGGTGCTAAATGGTGGTAAACAAAATAAACCAGAAGACCAAGTGGGGTGAAAATCCATCTCTTAAACCTGTTACCAGCATGAATGCTCTTCTCCAATCGTCAGCACATAGTTTTGACTGTAGCAATGCTGGAATGTGCTGCATTACAATTGAGTAAGCGTCACTTTCCAATTCCGTAGGGCCATTCAATGAAATTGCAGTATGGAGTGCAAGTGATATTTCTATCACAATTTTGAGTTTGAATATTTTGTTGGAGGATTGCTATGAGCATTTATGATTCATTGGAACTATTTTCTGCTCAGAAATACAAACTTTTAGATTAGTTTAAAGGTGAGAAGCAAGGTAGCAGCTGACGTAAATGAAATGAGAACAAAGTACACAAAAGAGTGAGTTCGTTTCTGTCCAAACGACTGTGACAGCATATCTACATGTTCTTGTAGATGAGTAGCTAAACATCTCCTGGTCTTCCCGTCCTTTATGCCAAAATGGTCATGCACCAAAACATTTGAACTTTTGTGTCAGTGAAAAAACCTGTGGCAGCACAGCTGAGTTCTGAAAGTGCAACTCATCTGCCAAGAAATGCTATGCTTGGATTGGAGTTTCCTCAACTGCAGATAACAACGGCCAATTTGAAAATCTTTGCATCGCAGCCCACATAATCATTCAGTCAGCAATTTAATCGAAATAAACTCACTGGAAAACACTTCACAGAAACACATTTTGTACAAAAGTGATTAGATTTCCAAAAATGTGCTGCTGCTTCTTGGTGAAACCCTGGCAGTGATTTGCTGTATTTAATGTACTGACCATTGTAAACCAGTTAATTGAGGAACCTTTCTTTCTCTTGGATAAAATGTTATATTTAAATATTATGCTTGGATCAGACCTCTCTTACAATGGGACTGAATGGGAAGTGGTTTTGTACATTGAAATTCCATGCTTGGATCTGGTATGCATTTTTCTGCGGTTGACTATAATGGTGCAGGGTCAGTCCTATGAAACCGTGAAAAATGAATGGGCTGTGTAAGGGCCACATGATTAGTAAGCAGGCTGGCAGAGGGGAAACATATGAATGGAACAATTCTAACTAAGCATGAGATGATCCCTTTTCTACTCCAGAGAGAAAGTGAACAGTCCCCAACTGTTACCTAAGGAAAATGATCAGAGACAACATGACAATATTAAAATGTTGTTGGAGGTGACGCTCCCTCCTGTCAATAGGGAAAGATGGCATGAGTATGAAACAGGAAATTGATAAATGGAATTTTATCCTCAAGGGAGCAGATTAGGGCTTAAGAGAAACAGTTTTCAGCAAGATTGCATTTAAAAATAAGGTCTAACACTTTCGCAAAGCACTCTGTTTATGAAAATTGGGAGATTCAAAGAGTGTGGTTGAAGTAAGTGCAAATCAACTTCTGAGTTTTTACATCATATAATTTCTCTGCATTCAAACATAGAATTTGTAAAGAAAATGGGCTGTTTCTTTGCACAGAAAAGGAGCTGGTACAAATACCAATGCATTGAAATTAAAGTGTAGTAACATACGACATGATGCCATATTACTGAGATGAAACAGAAACATTGCTGTGGAAGGATCAGATTGAGACAGGAAAGATTGGGAAAAATAAAAAAAATTAACCAACGTTCAACAATAAATTACATAATTCTCTCTCCATAAGGCAAGCCAAGAAAGTTATTGCATTGACACATTTCTGACTTATGTAGCAGAAGAACCAGAATTCCATATAAAGCTATTGTTGGCTTTTGATACCATCACAGTAACAGTACTGTTCCTTTTGGATTGTACAAAGAAATCTTTAAAGTAAAAGCTATAATTGCAGTTTGGAAGCATACTAAGTTACAGTACTGGAGAAGAGGGCTTATTTTTCATGTGTAGAATTATTTGATTAAAATAACTCCCAAGGCTGCCCATCATCAATTCTATATATCCTGGGTGTGTGATGGCAGCAACCTCTTCAAACTCAGCAATGTACCCAACTTCCCTCCTTTTCACAGTGATTGTGTTTGATGGTCTGAATAATGCCAGCCCACATGTAGACAAATTCAATTAGGTACAGCCATCTCTTTTGTTACTAATGGTTATACCATCTATAATTTGCTCTGAGATGTAGACCCTTTAAGCATCAATAGATAAAAGAGTATAATAATTCCTCATTGTGCTTCCAACAACTTTCAAAAGGTATTTGATAAATGATCCCATGTTATATGCATGTTAAAGGAATTGAAGCTCTTGGAATAAAAGGGGGAGTAGCAGCACGAGTACAAAATTGGTTAAGGGATAGAAAACATGGTGAATGGCTGCTTTTGTTTTGGACTGGAGGGAGGTATACAATGAAGTTTCTCTAGGTTCAGTACCAGAACCACTGCTATTTTCGATAGACATTAACGATTTGGACCTGGGGTACAGGGCACAATTTTGAAATTTGCAGATGACACAGAACTTGGAAATGTAGTAAACAGTGAGAAGAAAGTAATAGACTTCAAGAAGACATAGATAGGCTGGTGGAATGGGCAGACACATATTAGATTAAATTCAATTCAGGAAAGTGTGAGGTGATATAATTTGGTAGGAAGAATCAGAAGAGACAACGATGGCACAATTTTAAAGGAGGTGCAAGAAGAGAAAGACCTGGGGTATTTGTGCACAAATCTATAAAGGTGGCAGGGGAGATTAATAAAGCAGTTAATAAAGCACGTGGTATCCTCAGCTTTACAAAAGAGGCTTTGAGTATAAAAAGCCAGAAAGCTGCTCTAAACCTATATCAAACATTAATTTGGCCCCAGAAAGAATATTGTTCCCAAATCTGAGAACCACATTTTAGGAAGGATGCAAAGGCTTTGGAGAGGGTATAGAAGGGATTTGCTAGAATGGTTACAGGAATGAAGGACTATAATTGTGTGGATAGACTGGAGAAGCTGTGGATATTTCCTTCGAGCAGAGCAAGCTAAGAGTTGTTTCAAATCATGAAAGGTTTTGATAGAGTAAATAAAGAGAAAGTTTCCAATGGCTGAAGGTTTGAGAACCAGGGGATACCAATTTAAGGTGAGAGACAAAAGAACCAGAGAAAACATGAGGAAAAATCTTTTTACCCAACCAGTGATTAAGATTTGGAATGCACTGCTAGATAGGGTGGTGGATATAAGGTCAACAGCAGGCTTCAAAATAGAATTGGACAAATGCTTGGAGCAAAAATTACCAGGATATGTGGAAAGAGCAGAGGAGCGAGATCAACTGGATTACTATTTGAAAGAGCTAGCAGAGACCCAATTGGACAAATGGTGGTCTCCTTTGCTGGACAATGTTCAGAACACTCTATTTAGATTCAAATTAGTGTGTGCTTTACTCCCATTTGAGTGGCTGAATTAAATCCTTTTGATACTTCACTGACTGGATATTAGATTATTTCCACCCAGAAGGGATGAACCTATGTTCCCTGCACCATGACGGAGGCTGACAAACCAACTATTTATCAGGATTGTTCACTGGACTTATTTAATGTCTAACCCTAGAGCCACTGAAGTAAAACCCGATGCTTACTCATTCCACACATCTTGCTTCTTTCTCAGGCACTATAATGCTGGTAGAGTAAAGAACAAATTCAATGCTCCCACAATGCTTTTATTATTTACACATTTGATCAGTGAAATACATATGTATGTCTTTGGTGTTGCGGAAGGCAGAATCTAAGATCAGTATTGAGTAGAATGTATATTCTAATCAGCTTGACTTCATTGTACTTTTTAAAAATTCAGGACCTTACCTTATCTTGATGACAGCCTCATTTTTGGATCCTGCCATTGCAATGCCTCATGGCTCTTCTGTCATTAGTATGTCATAGTCATAGAGTCATAGAGGTCTACAGCACAGAAAAAGGCTCTTCAGCCCATTGAGTCTGCGCCGGTCAAACAAGTACCTAACTATTCTAATCCCATTTTCCAGCACTAGGTCCCTAGCCTTGTATGCCATTGCATTGAAAGTGCACATCCAAATACCTCTTAAATGTTATGAGGGTTTCTGCCTCTACCACCCTTTCAGGCAGTGAGTTCCAGATTCCCACCACCCTCTGGGTGAAAAAATTCTTTCTCACATCCCCTCTAAATCTCTTGCCCCTTACCTTAAATCTCTGCCCCTTGATTATTGATCCCTCCACCAAAGGGAAAAGTTCCTTCCTGTCAACCCTATCTATGCCCCTCATAATTTTATACACCTCAATCATACCCCCCCTCAATCTCCTCTGCTCTAGGGAAAATAACCCCAGTTTATCCAATCTCTTTTCATAGCTAAAACTCTCCAGCCCAGGCAACATCCTGGTAAATCTCCTCTGCACTCTCTCTAGTGCAATCACATCCTTCCTATAATACAGATTCCAGAACTGCACGCAATACTGTAGCTGTGGCCTAACCAGCATTTTATACAGTTCCAGCATAACCTCCATGCTCTTATATTCTATGCCTTGGTTAATAAAGGCAAGTATCCCATATGCCTTCTTAAACACCTTATCTACCTGTCCTGCTACCTTAAGGGACAGGTGTACATACACACCAAAGTCCCTCTGATCCTCGGTACTTCCCAGGGTCCTACCATTCAACGTGTATTCCCGTGCCTTGTTTGTCCTGCCCAGGTGCATCACCTCACACTTATCCGAATTAAATTCCATTTGCCACTGATCAGCTCATCTGACCAGCCCATCTATATCCTCCGGTAATCTAAGGCTATCTTCGTCACTATTTACTACCCCACCAATTTTTGTGACATCCGCGAACTTACTGATCACCTCCTACATTCAAGTCTAAATCATTTATATATACCACAAACAGCAAGGGACCCAACAGCGATCCCTGTGGAACCCCACTGGACACAGGCATCCAGTCACAAAAACACCCCTCGGCCATCATCCACTGCTTCCTGCCACTCAGCCAATTCTGGATCCAATTTGCCAAATTGCCTTGGATCCCATGGGTTCTAACCTTCGTTATCAGTCTCCCATGTGGGACCTTATCAAAAGCCTTGCTGAAGTCCAAGTAGACAATGTCAAATGCTTTGCCCTTACCTCCACACCTGGTTACCTCCTCAAAAAATTCAATCAAATTGGTCAGACATGACCTCCTCTTAACAAAACCATGACTGTCCTTGATTAATCCCTGCCTTTCCAAGAATAGATTAATTCTGTCCCTCAGAATTGCTTCCAATACTTTCCCCACCACTGAGGTTACACTGACTGTAGTTCCCTGGTTTATCTTTTCCTCACTTCTTGAATAACAGTACCACATTGGCTGTCCTCCAGTCCTCTGGCACCTCTCCTGTGGCCAGGGAGGTACTGAAAATTATTGCCAGCACCCCTGCTATCTCCTCCCTTGCCTCATTCAATAGCCTGGGATACATTTCATCTGGGCCTGGAGATTTATCTACTTTTAAGCCTGCCAGACCACTTAGAACGTCCTCTCTTTCTATGCTATTTCCTTAATAATATCACAGTCCTTCTGCCTGATTTCCATATCCATGTCATCCTTCTCCCTTGTGAACACCAACACAAAGAACCCTACCTATGCCTTCCGGTTCCACACACAAATTATCACTATGGTCCTTAATGGGCCCTACTCTTTCCCTAGTTATCCTCTTACTCTTAATGTACTTGTAAAATAACTTTGGATTTTCCTTTATTTTACCTGCCAATGTTTTTTCATGCCCGCTTTTTGCTCTCCTAATTTCCTTTTTAAGTTCCCCCCTACACATTCTATACTCCTCTAGAGCTTCCACTGTTTTGAGCCCTCAGTATCTGCCTTTAACCTCCCTAGTTCCCTTTATCCAATCTTGTATATCCCTCGACATCCAGGGTTCCCTGGATTTGTTGGTCCCACCCTTTGTCTTTCCTGGAATATGTTGGCCCTGTACTCCCCCTATTTCCTTCTTGAATGAGTCCCACTGTTCTGATGCAGACTTACCTAAAAGCAGCTGCTCCAAGTCCACTCTGGCCAAATCATTTCTGATCTTATTAAAATCGGCCTTCCTCCAATTTAGAATCCTGATTTCTGGCCCATTCTTTTCCTTTTTCATAATAACCTTGAATCTAGTGGAGTTATGATCACTATCTGCAAAATGCTCCCCCACTGATACCTCTACCACTGGCCTGACTTCATTCCCTAAAATTAGGTCCAGGACTCTCTTGTAGGACCTTCTACGTACTGGGCTTAAAAAGTTTTCCTGGATGCATTTTAAGAATTCCCCTCCCTCTAAACCTATCACACTATGACTAACCCAGTTAATGTTGGGGATGTTGAAATCCCCCACTATTACTACTCTATTATTGTCCTTATTTCAATTTAAAATACTAGTCTTAGGCCCACTCTTTTCCCTTTCAAACTGGATATAAAATTCAATCATATTGTTGTCACTGCTACCCAGGTAAATCAGGACAGGGCCAGCAGTTATTTAGCAGATTCAGTGGATAATTCCAGCCACTTTAAAGCATTGCCTTTAGCAGCGTTGTACAGGCCGCTGGGCAGATAGTTCAGTTAGTGGCACAATTCAAGGATGTGGGACAAGTTTTGTTATAGTCCTCAAGGACATTTCTCATTGTCACAAAGGCCTCACAGGCAGACTTGAGGCACACAGTCCAGTTTGGAAGCGGTTGAGCAGCACTACGATATGGCAACCGAATCTTGGTTAACAGTCTGTAGAGTCAGAGATTTATAGCAGTATCTGCGATCCCTCTCCACCACATTGAGTTGGAAAGGAAAAATCAAAAGAGCCAGGAAAGATTGGTCATATTTGGTCATGATCAAAGAAAGCTGTGCTGTTCCTCAGGAACATGAGAGGCTACTTCGCTCCTCAAGCCTGCTGTGCTATTCAATGCGATCATGACCGATCTGCAGCCTAACTCCAAATATCGCCATTGGCAATATACTTTCATACCTTTGAAAACAAAAATCTACCAATCTCAGAGTTAAAGTTTTCAATTGATCTGGTATCAATTACTGTTTTACAAAGAGAGCTCTAAAGTTCTCCTGATCTTTGGGTGTGTAAGTGTTTCCTAACTTTGGTCCCTAAAGGCCTCACCTATTGGTGGATCACACAAAGTTAGAGAAAATTAATAATTATCTTCCCCTTATATTCTTGACATGATCTTGAAGGAAACTTGAAGACTCTTCCTCCCTAATTTTAAGAATTTATTCAGTGGGTGGGACCCCCCACGGGTGAGGCGGTGCCCCAGCCAGAAGTTCATTGACTTGCGGTGGGACCAGAAGATCCCGGCAGTGGGCGGGTGTGGAAAATCCCACCCATTGCCTCTGTAAATGGGAATAATCAAGGCAGCATGCCTGCTTAACCAAATTATAATCATTGGATTTCTAGCTTTTTCCTCATTCCAAACAAAAAGTTCCAACTCACATTCTGGTACTGGAATGCCACTTCTTCCTCCAATTTTGTGTGATTGATTTTTTTTTGAGGCATTAAATATTGGCAATTTAAATAGCCTGGAGTCAATGCAAACCAATACACACTGACAGGGCCTGACACTGCAAGGGAAGATCAAGAAAGCAGCATCTAGCAAAGTCTATATCCCAGGAATGAATAAATAAAAATGCATTTTGCATGACTGAAGTGGGCATTGTTATTGGATAATATACACACGGCACTGCTCTCTGCTTTTCAGTTTTGGTTAGATTATATATAATTACATAGGATATATGCCCAGAAATGTGGTTATGCAGCCCAACCAACCTCCTCCCATCTTTTTCTCACCATCATAACCCTCCATTCCCTTCTCCAACAGATGCTTGTTAGCTTCCCCTTAAATGTATCTGCACTATTCCCTTCATCTATGCTCTGTGGTAGCGAGTTCCACATTTTTAGCACACTTTGGATAAAGAAGCTTCTTCTGAATTCCCTGTAGGATTTCTCGGTGTCTATCTTATGCTGATGGCCTCTAGTTATGTTCTTCTCCACAAACTGGGACAAAGCCCCAGAGAACTGAGATGGGCCTTTTAAACAGTGCATGGACACCTCCAATCTGTGGCCAGGTGCAGCCGGTCTGACTCCATCCCACAGCCGACCCCCTCAGAATAAAGATTGCACTATTTGTGGGCGTGTATCCCAAGGCGACTGCAGTGAACCGGGAAATTTCCCAATTTGTGCTGCTCACCTCAGGAGCTAAAATGCAGGCCACAATTTCTACATTTACGTATGACCAAATTGTGGGGTGGGGTGGGGTGAGGTGTGGGGAGTGGGTGCATATAGACTAGTGATAAATTTCAGGAGGACATTAATAAACTTGCAGAATAGGCAACTGATTAGGAAATGAAGTTCCACACAGAGAAGTGTGAGTGGTACAGTTTGTTAGGGAGAAAAGGGAGGTCATTTATTTCTTGGAAGCTGCAAGACTCGATGGGAGTAGAGGAACAAAGGGATCACAGAGTATAAATACACCAATATTAAAAACTGTGCTAGAGGTTAGAAAGGTCATAAAAAATCAAGCCAAGCATGGCTTTATTTCTAGAGGAACGGAATTGAAAAGTAGGGAATTTATGCTAAACCTGTATCAAACCTGGGTTATTCCACATTTAGAGTACTGTGTATAGTTCTTGTCACCATATTATAAAAAGGATAAAGAGGCACAGGAGACAGAGAGAAGATTTACAAACATAATACCAGAAATGCAATATCAGGAAAGGATTGACAGGCTGGGCCTCCTTTCTCTTCTAATGTATTTTGTGGCAGTTCCCTAGGCCAAATATGCCACCCCAGTTCTCTGGGATTTTATCCCAGTTGTTTTGCTGAACTTTAGCCCCTCAAGCCCTCATTCCTCACACCAACACCCCCCCCCCACCCCCCCCCCCCCCACCTCACCACCCCCCCCCCCCCCCCCCCCCCCCCCCCCCCACACCCCCAACACACTCTCTATGCCATCTCCAGGCTACCAGGTCAACTTAATGCCAACCCATTCTTCTCCCCATCCCAATGGCCCCTTATAGACCCACCAATTCATGGCAACCAATGTCCCCCCATCCACCACCCTTTGCCCTTACCCCCTCCATACCATCCAACCTAGTATCCACCATGGGAAGACCCCAGGAGCCATGTTGGGATGAAATAAAATAAAGTCTAAATATCCATTACAACCTTTATTATAGTAAAAAAAATTCATGAAAGCCCATTCAAAACATTTAAATCCCCTTACGCACTTAATACCTTATAGAAACAAACAGACTTGTATTCATAACCCTATTATTAGGAACTAGGCAGGAAAGTGGAAATGAGACTACAATCAGATCAGCCATGATCTTATCAAATAGCGGAGTAGGCTCGAGGGGCTGAATGACTACTGCTGCTCCCATTCTTATGTTCATAGCCCCAAAGCAAAGACAGCTAGTCCTTTAATATCCTCTTTGAGCTGTCAATCAAACAATGAACTTAGGATCCCCTACTGAGATATTGGTTTTCTGTCAAAAGCAGCCAGATATTAATAATGACATAATGATAACCCTTGGGATAATGTCAAAAACTGTTATCATTATTGCTAAGACAGATTTTTTTCAACTTTCACTGACACAAGACAGCCCATTTAAAAGAAACATTTAAAGGACTGGGGATTTAAATAACTTCACAACTTGAGCTTTTTTTACCTCTCACTGACTCAAGCAGTTTTTTTTATTTTTTACAGGGCTGGGTATATAAATAACTTCACAGCTTGACAGTTCTACAGACCTTACCCATCCTTCAAGAGCATTTAGGACTATAAAAATTGTAATTCCCACACTGCGGGTTAAGATCCTTGTTACAGCGAAATGGGGTCTGTTTGAATTCAGCACTGAGTTCAAATGGCCCTGCTGAGTTCAGGTTTTCCTCATGCGTGAGTCATTGCTTGCCCCCTTTCCCCTATCAGCAAATATGGAATCCATCAGAAATGGGCCATGGAGTATCGACGACTCTGCGACAATCAGGCCTGTGTTTTTTATTCCAAAGTCCAAGTCATTAATGTAAATTGTGAACAACAGTGGTCACAGCACTGATGCTTGTGAAACATCAAATCCCACCTTCTGCCACTCCGAATAACTAATCCTGCTCTCTGCTTTCCTGATGTTAAGAGACATTAAAGGCATTTTACATGTAATCTTGCACCCAATGCATAAAAATATGTGGACTCACATCTCCTGCTGAAGTGTGCTTTGATTACTTTTGCATCTGAGTTATACTGCTCAGTCAAAACTGCTTCACATTGACGTACTTTCTGTTAGTATAGCAGGCCATTAAACAGGGGGTACTACAAAGATCCCCATGTTTAACAATCGGTGAGACAAATAAAGAGTACATTAATGTGAAGCATCAATTGTTGATATTAACTGTTCTGTAATATGGTTTTGTTGTTTCAGTGAGGGATGCTGTTAACCAGTTTTTAGCTAAACAATTTTTCTTCAGTTATCGTCTCAAACTCAGTTGGTCCAGTTACTTGAGCTGAATATGGCCCACTAGAGGGAGCTGGAATGTTCACATTACAGCACTTATGGAGCACCCTCACAAAATGAGAGAACATTTTGATGTTCATAACAATTGATTGTGATTTTTTGAACTAAAATGCAATAATCAGTGCTGAAATTGGAATGAATAGGCAGGTGTGCTGGAGTTATTTTATGGCACTGGATGCAGAAACATTCAATGATTTCAAAAGGAAATTGGATGGGAACTTGAAGGGATTAAACTTACAGGGCTACAGGGACCAAGAGAGAGAATGAGACTGACATGGGAGTCTGCATGGTCCGAATGGACTCCTTCTGTGCCATAAATGACTCTCTATGACACTGATGTACTATGCTGAACAGCCATGCTAAGAGGTCCTCCCTGACATTCCTAGCATTGCCTAGGAGATGTAGGGCCAGATTTTGGCTACCGAGGCAGGTAACTTGAGTCAGGAAGGGGATAGGGATAGAGGGGTAGCTGCAGGTTGGAATTGGGCCCATCAGTCCCAGCAGCAGATGTTAGAAACATAGACAAGTCCCAAGGCAGGCTGGTTGGAAGACCCACCTTGTTACCTGAGGCCTTCCATCCCTCACCCCTCACCTCCCCTCCCAAGTACCTCTCCTCCATGGTCCCTCATACCCCCATACCAGCTCAATGCCAACTCACCTAGTATCCACCATGGGCAGATCTCAGGAGCCTTATGGAGATGAAAAAAAATAAACTTCTAAAAACCTAATACAGCTATACAGGCCTGGTAGTGAAAAAGCTCCCATTCACGAAAGCACCAAAATGTTTAATTCTCCTCAAGTGGTTATCCTCTTATAAAAGCTAACTTCTTTTCTTACCCTTAATCCTTTCATAGGCTCATTAAACTGTCAATCAAACTGAAACCTCTTGCTGAGATAATTGTAACTTTTGAAACTCAGCTAAGCATTTATAATGAATAGCTCAATGGTAAATATGAACAAATAAGTCATTGAAACCATTTGAAAAGATGATACACCAGTTGGCCTGTCAATCAAAACAATCCAGCATAATTTTTTTTTTAGCTATCATTGACAGCTACAGCCAGATTTTTGTTTACAAGTTTATAAAGAATGGGAGTTTTAAAAAAACTTCAATTCATGATAATTAAATAGACCTTATCCACCCTTCAAGAGTGTTTACATCTATTCCATAAATTTGTGACTCCCACACTTTGGGTTAAGGCACTTGCAACCACCAAAATGGGGTATGTTTAAACTCAGCACTAAGTTAAAATGGCCCTGCTGAGTTTGGAATTCCCTCCGGTGTGGGTTACACCCCACCCCCATTCCCCTACCAGCAAAAATTGGATTTGTCAGAAATGGGGGAGGGACTTTTACATCCTGGTCCCACCAGTAATTATTAAAGTTCTGCAGAGCCTTCCCAACTTCACAAAAATCCAGTCCATAGTTTACCCAGCTGAATCCTTTCCCCTGAAGAAGGGAAATTGGTGCAGCACATCCTTGTTTACCATCTGCCTCTAGTAGATTAGTCTCATGAGTAGGTTGCTTTCTCAACAATTATATTGAAGAATATGGTATGGTATGGAAAAATAACTTATCATTCTAAAACTATGAGCACAGAGGGGTATCTTCTGACTCAGTCTCTGACTGATTGTGAACAGTCAGGTACTTGCATTTGAGCAGAGAGTAGTATCTGGATGGAACTCTTACCAGTTTGTTCTTTCCCATGTTATTCTGGGTGCTGGATTTTTAGTGACTTTTCAAAATATTCATGGAATCTTTTAATAGGCCAGCGATCTGGAGAAAATTGAATATATTTCAGAAATGGTACTCAGCCAAAGTACCTCCCTACTTACCTATTGTATAATGTATTAAGTATGGTAGAGCGGGTGTGCATTTTAGTGAAAACTCATTACAGGCACCTGCAGTACCTATCACTCATGGAATGAGCACTGTTATACACTTTTCAATATTAAAGGTATCCAAATAGTCCCCTGGTAGTACGGAATTTGAGTATTGCTGAAAAAAGACACACGGGGGACCACTATTCCCTAATGCATTCCTCATTGCAAAGCTTCAACCAGAGCTGACTTAGCTTTTTTTGAATATAACTAAAAGCTTGGGAGATAAATGTTCCCTGGTATTCTCCCTAGCAACGCCTTGACCAATCAGAATTTACTTGCCAACCCTTTCTTCATGCAGCATAAATTGTTGTTCCCTTTGAAATTTAGTATTCTTGCATCTGTCCTGATGAGCACAGGATGAAAAGCTTCTACTGCGTGTCTCTTAGGTCAGCAATATTAAGTGTCATGGCTTTGTGGCACACAATAGTTGCTTTATTATCATGGAATCTTATACAACAAAAGGTGGCCTTTTGGTGCATCATGTCTATGATGGTTCTTTGAAGAGATATTCAATTATTCCTTCTGGACTTTCTTTTTCAAGTATTTATCCAACTCCAATTGAGAGTTATTATTTGAATTTTCTTCCTCCACCCTTTCAGGTGGTCACCCTTCCAGCTGATAAAAATTCACCAAATAAAGATACTCTCCTCACCTGCCCTCTCATTCTTTTGCCAATTACCTTAAATCTGTGTCCTCCTATCACTAAAACAGTATCTCCTTTTTCACTCTATCAAAACCGTTAATAATTTGAACACATCCATTCCCTTCCCCTTCTCTGCCCAGTGGAGAACTATCTCAGCTTCTCTAGTCTATCCAAATGACTGAAGTCCCACATCCCTTTTCTAGTGAGAAAATGTTATCCTTTGGTTGCGGAATCTGGCGACTTGCTTCTCAAAAATTGCTTAAAATGGTCTCAAAATACCATATTTCACACTTCCATCTGGAATTAAATAATTTACTTCCAGTGTTTCACTAAATAGTTACTGGAGATTTAGTTAATACAATGCTTGTGTTAAAATTGCACTTGAACAAAAAAAAAAGACACAGGCCAGGATTCTACAGCCCCGCACGGTGTGTCTCCCTCCAGTGGATGTGGCAAGCCATTTATACCTCCATTCAGTTAAGTGGGACCGTAATATCCCGTCGGGTGGAAGGGGGCCACAAGCTTAAAGTAATACAAGATCAAATTTAATATTTTTTCCGAATGGACCAGCAGTGATTTTTATCCACTGGATTATCTTTTGTGTTATTGAATGGCTGCATTTTGGTTTTCACTTAAAGGCTTCAGCCTCTCCCAAAAGCGCGTGCTCGGAGTTGCTGGAAACAAAGTGCCGAGTTCCCATCGCTCCCCACACAAACAGTGTTGTAGTGCCGCTGGAGTGCACTGGGCTGGTGCTCAGGTAACTTCTATTTAAAGCAGGCTTGCCTAACTCAATGCAGCCTGCCAAACATGTTGGAAATTCAAGTGACTTATGTTTGAAAAATGCTGTAAAGCTGCTCATCCAATCATAGGCTGGTTCTTTTCTGCATTTGCTGCTGATAAACTCACTAGTGAGCAAATGCACGGTGATTGGACAAGCAGCAAAGAGAGGGAAGGTAAACAGCATCTAGGCAAGACAGCTGGAGCAGCGGGATCCAGGTGAGGCAGCCGGATGAGCAGGATCCAAGCGAGATAACCAGACGATCGGGACACACTGGTGTCTGAGGAAGTGAATGACTGGAAACTGTGGGAGAGAGAGTGTGAGGGGGTGGGGGTAGAGAGTATGAGGGGGTGGGGGTAGAGAGTGTGAAGGGGTGACAGGAGGGATGATTCACATTAATTCCTGTGATGGCCTGAGGATATGGAAAGTAGTATAGTGTTGTATTCCCTGCTGGCAGCTTTACATGGAATTTACAGCACTGTAACAGGCCATTTGGCCCATCCCATCTATGTTAATGTTTTTGTTCCACACAAACCTCCTCCCAATCTTCTTGATCACACTATCAGGGTAACCTTCAGCTTCTTACTTCCTCATGTGTTTATCAACTTCCTTGAACGTATCTATACTAGAATTATAGAATGGTTACAGCACAGAAGGAGACCATTCGGTACATTGTCTCTGTGTCAGTTCTCTGCAATAGTGACTCAGCTAGTCCTACTCCTCAACCTTTTCCCTGGAGCCCTATAAAATAATTTATCTTTAGATAATTATCTAGTTCCTTTTGAAAACCGCAATTGAATCTGTCTCCACCACACATGCAGGCAGTGAATTCCACATCCACACCACTTGTTGCATAAAGAGGTTTTTTGTCACGTCACCTCTGGTTATTTTGTTTATCACCTTAGGGTTCTCAACCTTCTGCTGATGGGAACAGTTTCTCCACGTTTACGCCCTCCAGACCTCTCATGGTTTTGAACATGTCTAACAAATCTCCCATCAACTTTCTCTTCTCCAAGGAGAACAGCCCCAGCTTCGCCAATCTATCCACATAACTGAAGTCTCTCATCCTCAGAATCATTCTCGCAAATCTTTTCTGCACCCTTTCTATAACCTTTACATCCTTCCCATTGAGCTGAACCAGTGTTTTATGAAGGCTCATAACCTACGTGCTTTTGTACTCTGTGCCTCTACTTATGAAACCCAGGATTCAGTATAATTTATTAACTGTTGTCTCTACCTGTCTGCCACCTTCAATGATTTATGCAATTATACACACAGGTCCCTCTGGTCCTGCATTTCCTTTCGAGTTGTAATCTTCATTTTATGTCACCTCTCCTTGTTCTTCTGATGAAAATGTATCATTTCACATTTCGCTACATTAAATTTCATCTGCCATGGGTCCGCCCATTCCACCAGCTTGGCTATATCCTCTTGAAGTCTATCACTATCCTCCTCACAGTTCACAATGCTTCCAAGTCTTGCATCATCTTCAAATTTTGAAATTGTGCCCTGTACACTCAGGCCTAGATTATAAATGTAAATCAAGAAAAGCAGTGGCCCCTCTATATACAATCCCACAGTCAGATGTAAGTAAAGTTTTCTGTAATTCATGTTTTTAATAGGTTTGAATTAAACAATTAAACTGTTGCATAATGAAATTCTAGCTATGTTAAAGACAAGTGATTCAAAGAATCACATTGTTCAAAATAAAATGCCGGATTTTTCTCTTATAAAGCAGAGTTCTACTGATGTTTGGGGACCAAATGATTAATACATAGGAAAACTACATAATGGTAGATTTAGAAATTCTATGGCCAATGTATTTTCTTTGAGCTCCTGCACCTCAAAATTTCCCACTGCACACAAGAGCACAAGAGTAGACCATACGACCCGTCGAGCCTTTTTCCCCATTCAATACGACAATAACTGATTATTAGTGCGTAAAATATCCAGCATTTTATAGCACAGGCGAGATATGGTATGAGTAGCAAATGACCAGAAATTGATTGTGTTGCTCTGCTGCTAGCCTTGCAAAAAGTTGCATTGATCTCCCCATGAGCGTCAAGAAATTGCACCATAAATACTAATTCAACTGGCCACAGAAAGCTGGGATTACTATTTCATGATGTAAGAATCCTCTTAATGATGTCATAAGAATATAAAATGAGGGAAGGAAAGGCAGCATGGCCCCTTGAGTCTGCTCTGTCGTAAGATCAATGGCTCTACTTTGACCTCAACTCCACTTTCCCATCCTATTCCCATATCCGTTGATTGCCTTAGTGCCAAAATATCTATTAATCTCAATCAATATCCTCATTTACTGAACATCCACATGTCCCTGGGGTGGAGAACTTGGAAGATTCACAACCCTTTGAATGAAGGAATTTCTCCTCCTCACAGTCCTAAATCCTATGACTATAACCCTAGTGCTAGACTCTCCACCCAGGCAAAATAATCTTTCAGTGTTTACCCTGTCAAGCCCTCTAAGAATTTTCTATGTTTCAACAAAACCATGTACAGAGAATGTAGGCCCCATTCTACTCAATGTCTCTTCAATGGACAACTCTCTAAGGAAAGAAGTTAATGAACTTCATTGTTGTTGTTGTTATTATTGTTGTTCTTCTTCTTCTTCATCATTCCTTCTCTTCCTTCTCCCATTTTACTTGGGGTCTTCATCTCCTTCTGTCCACCATCCATTCCTCTTCCAATCCCACTGTGTTTAAGTCTCTCACCACCGCATCTTTCCATCTGGTCTTTGACCTTTCTTTTCTCCTTCTTCCTGGCAGTCCCATATCTATCAATCTCCTCACCACATTTCCTTTCTCTCTCCACAACAGATGACCATACTATTTCAATCTCTTCCCAGCTACTTTCTTTGATGCTTCCACAATCTTCAGTGACACCCTGATGTGCTGGTCCCTGATCTGGTCCTTTCTTGTTACTCCACACATCCATCTCAGCATCTGCATCTCATTAGTATCCAGTCGCTGTTCCTCTCTTCTTTTTGTTGCCCAAGTTCCTGCCCTATATAACAAGATTGGTCTCACAACTATCTTGTAGATTCTTCCTTTCAGGTTAGCAATTCTTTTCTATCACATGACACCCCTCTGCACCGCTTCCAATTACTTCACCCAGAGCTAATCTGCTGCGTAATTTCCATTTCCACATTACCATACATCTTTTGCTCTAATGACACCAGGTACTTGAAACTACTCACTTTTTCGAAGTCTTCACCCATAATCTTTACACCTTCACTCTGATCCTCTTCCCTAGCCTCAAATTGACAGTTCATTGCACCCCCTCTAAAGCAAATACATCCTTTCTTGCTTAAGAAGACCAAAACTGTACACAGCACTCCAGATGTTGTCTCACCAAAACCCTATATAATTGCAAAAAGATTTCCTTAGTCTTATTCTCCAATCCTCTTGCAATAAAGACTAATGTACCATTTGCTATAGGCTAATTGTTCGCTGTACCATATTAACTTTCATGTGATTTGTGTGCAAGAACATCCAGGTCCCACTGAAGACCACTATTTACTAGAATCTCACTTTTTAACAAGTATTCTGCTTTTCCATCTTTCCTACTAAAGTGAATAATTTTTAATTTCCCTTTGTTATATTCCATCAGCCAACTAATTTACCAATCACTTACCAGTCTATCTCCCTTGGCAGCCTCTTTGCATCATTCTCACAGTTTCCAAGCTTTGTATCATCATATTCCACTTCTTCCTTTATCTAAGTCATTGGTAGATTTTAAATGGCTGAAACCCAAGCACTGATTGTTGTGGTATCTCACAAGTTACACCCTGCCAGCCCAAAAATTTCCTGTTTATTCCTACTATTTGTTTGCTGTCCACTAACCAATCTTCAATCCATGCTAACATATTACCCTCAACCCCATAAACCTTAATCTTGTGTAACAACTTCTGATATCACACCTTATCAAATGTTTTCTGAAAGTCTCAATATACTAAATCCACGGGACCCCCTTATCTACCCTACTAGTTCAGTTCTCAATAAACACTACTAGATTTTCCAAACACAATGTCCCTTTCATAGAACTATGTTGACTCTGCATAATCATATTATGATTACTCAAGCATCCTATTATCACATACTTAATAATAGATGTTAGCATTTTCATACTATTGATGTCAGGCTAATGAGATTGTGGTTTCCTTTTTCTCTCTTCCTCCTTTCTTGAACAGTGCTACCTTCTAATCCCCAGGGATCATTCTAGAATTGAGGACACCCTGGAAGAGCAAAACCAATGCATCCACTATCTCTGCAGCCACACTTTCAAAACACTAGGATCTAGAGAATCAGATCCAGGGGATTTGTTGGATTTAGTTCTATTAATTTCTCCAGCACTTTTTCTTTACTATATTCATTTCTTTAATTTCCTCACTCTCATTAGACCCCTGGTTTCCTACCATGTTCTTTGTGTTGCTATGATCTCAGCTGATGTTACTACTGGACAAGCCAAATCTCAGGGTGGAACCTGGCTTGATAGCTCCTAATTTTTACTTTTTGTTTAGATATGTGGAGGGAGGCTACTGAACAGAGTCACAGGAGTCAGCTGATGAACTTGTAACAAAAGAATAAAACACTTATTAAACCAGAAAAGATGAACTATATTACAATACTCCTTCATCCAGAACCGTGTCTTTACCGATATGTATAAATTTGTAAGGATAATGCAAGTTACAACAGCTATCTTATGCCCTAATGTTCACAGTAAGTACACAGTCCATTTCAACCAATAGGCAACCTGTGGTCAGACACACTACACTCTGAAACCAAGTCACAGATGTCACCTCAGCCAGATGCTATGGATTTCTGGTCAACACCCCCCAGATGCTTGTCACACCGTGAGCCAATCAATTTCACTGACTCCATCTTTCACACAAGGGTTTCCCAATCTCCACTCTCCAAGAACTCGCTTTGGAATCTTTTCCCAAACCGACTATTTCTCTCAGACACCTTCCGCAAGGATCCACCTCCAGGGTTTCAAACTCTCTTTCTGATGTTCTTCTCCCCTGGATCGCCACATGCACTCAAGCCTTCTTCCACACACTCTCTCTCACTGACTCAGCTGTCAACAGACACTGCTTCACATGCCCATTGTCAAGAGTTATGGAGCTTCAATTGTCTCCTTGGACTTTCTAGCTTCTTGCACGCCTATATTGCTTTAAACCTGCATCCTGCCACTTTCTCCTCTTTAGGCTTGAAGCTTAGGACATTCCTCTCTGCTCCTTACTTTCACTTCCACAGAACAAGACCTTTTCCAGATTCATGTCCTTGACTAGACTGTCCTCTTGGGACCTTTCCTGTTCCACTCCCTGGATTTGGGGACTTTATTCTTTAGTTTATGAAACATGCTTCTGCAGTTCATTCCCCTGTGTCCAGCTTCTCCTGACTTTAGTTGGAGTCTTGCTATCTGTCCCCCTGCTGCCCAGCCTCTCTGGAATCCTGGCTTCAACTCAGCTTTGGTTTGGGACTTGCCAACTGCCTCTTCTATGCTGCAATTGCTTACAACTGAACTCAAACTACTTTCAACTGAACTGAAACTACCCTCTATGCCTGTGGGGCCTCCTGTTGCTAGGCAACAGCATAGTTTTTCCCTAACCTTATTTTAACTTTCCTAAACCATTATCGCCCACCCCCACTGCCCACTTTGAAAATACAGCTGTCCACTTCAAGGGTTGTAAAACTCATTAGAAATGCAGGTATACAAACAGAGCTTTAGATCTGCTGTCTTAGTTCAAAATTGAAACTAGATCGCAGGTTTCACCTTTAAACCTACAAATAGAAACAAAATATAAATTGAGCTTAAATTTAGCTATACCTTATTCCCAATGCACCCAAATATAACCATATAGCTTACTTAAACTATCTCTATTTTCTAAGTGTTTTCTACTGTGAAGACATATACAAAATACTTCTTTAATGTCTCTGTCGTTTCTCTATTCCCCATTATAATTTTGCATGCCTCTGTTTCTTTCCAATGTTACTTTAATTGATCTCTTCCTTTTTACAAAACTATTAAAAGAACTTACAATCTGTTTTTGCATTTCTTACTAGGTTAATTTTTTTAAATTGATAATTAAAGTTAACTTTCCTTTCCATCTCTTTTCTCGCGCACTCTTAATCCAACCTTCCCTTTGCTTTATTTTCCCTTCTGTTACTAATTTGATTTAAATTCCTTTTCTCTAGCTCACTTTGTTTCTTTCTCTATCCTTAAATTGGATGAGTTAGCGTAAATCCATGGAACATTACAAATAGTGGTGAGCAGCAGGCGCAGGTTACAACATGGGGCCAATGATGTAATGGCAATTACAGAAACCTGACACAAACAAGGGGTGGATTGGAAACTTAGTATTTCTGATTACAATGTAGGAGGAATAGGGAAGATAAAAAAGGACAGGGTGCAGCCATTTCTCTGCTTGCAAATCTTTCCCTGGACCAAGATCTTATGGTCCCTTCCGCCTGGCGGGATATTACAGACCCGCCAAACTGAATGGAGATTTAAATGGCTCCCCGCATCCGCTGGGGTGGGATGGAGACATGCCATGGGGGGAGGGGCCGTAAAATCCTGGCCCTGGTGTCTGTGGCTTGAATGTATCTTCAAAAGGTTTTGGCTGCTTTTGTGTGGCATCAGAGACCTTCGATGCCCAGACAGCCTGACGGCAGTTTGGACAATCCTGGCAGCACACCTGCTTGATATAAAATGATCACATAACATGAAAACTGTGTGTTGCTTGAGTCAATTCTAACAGAATTTCTAGTCCTTAATGCTGCTTCAGTTTTTGAAAAAAAAAGTACCCAGCTGAATTTTGAAGTCAGCCAAGTATTGTTGACAGATAAGTTAATGGTTAATTTGTTACACGCATGAGAAAGAGGCTTAGAATTTCCTTGAAGCTAGTCCCACTCCACCACGAATATTCCACTGCAAGTGCAGCAGAAATCCTGTTTATGCATCTACTGCACTTCTTGTGAAGTTACCAGCGGAAGAGTGGAATTAGCTGCGAGATAGAATCTCTAGTCAGAAATTAACTGTTAGCAGCTATGTGATATAGAAATGGACAGATAGAATTGGAGAACGAAGGAGATGATACTGAACATATAGGTGCCCCTTCTCCACAACAGGGTGGCCTCCTTTTGCCACCCTCCCAGAAGATGGTTTCCTTCTTCTGCCTCACTGCCACCAGGATTAGATCCAGGGGGGGAGCATTGGCTGAGTTGCAGAAGGAAAGATAGAGGTTTGAATTTGCTCCACAGAAGAGCGTATCAGGAGCCAGGTCTGATTTTGGGCCAGAAACTGCCTCCTGAGAGAAACTGATTAAAGTTCAGATTGTCAAGGGGTGAGCCCTTAGAGTCAGGATTCCTATCCAGTTAGAGGTAGTTGTGGAGGTGAGTCAGGTGAAATGTGGGGCTCCCCATGGCAGCCATCACTGAGGCTGCTAGTTGTCTTGAGGAAGAAATCCGTTGATTGCGCCCAAGCCTTTCACTTCACCCCATAGAAGCCAGATGTTAAAGGGGAGCCGGAGGTCTACCACTTGGGGCAGGATAATCCCTCCCTTCATCAGGGATGCTGACCTGGATCTAATCCTGGTGGCAGTGAGGGAGAAGAAGGAAATCCTCTTCTGGGAGGGTGGCAAAAGGAGGCCACCCTGTGTGCAGAAGGGGCACCTATATGTTCAGTATCATCTCCTTTGGTCTCCAATTCTTCCTCTCTCACCTCCTGCTCTTTATCCTCCCTGGATGAGTCGTGTCCTTCTCGGGCCTCATTGTCTTCAGGAGCCTTCATTGTCTTTGGAGGACTATACAATGGAGAGTGCAGCAGGCCACCATAATGACTGAGACACTTGCAGGAGGGTACTGGAGGGTAGCAACCAACCGATGAAAGCATTGGAATCATATCTTCAGAAGCCTGATGGACTGTTCAATGGTTGTTCTGCTAAGCAGGGGGCATTGTATTGTCTCTGTACCTCTGTCTGGGGCTCTGGCATCCCTTGAAGAGTTTATCCCGTACGATGCAGCCACACACTTTGAGGTTTGGAGTGAAGATCTGAGGCAGCTTGGACTGACGGAGGATGAAGGAGTCATGGCAGCGGCCAGGAAAGTGAATGTACACATGGAGGAAGCTCTTGCTGTGGTCGCAGACCAGTTGGACATTGAGGGATTGGAAGCCCCTCCTATTGATGGATCTCATTGGCTGGTGACTGGGGACCTTGATGACGATATGGATGCAATCAATGATGCCGAGCACCAGGGGAATCCAACAACCCAGTGCCGTCTGTCATTGTAAGCTGTGTCTGTGAAATGCAAGTGTCGTCCAGCTCTGGCAAAGAGGGCATCAGTGACCAGTGAGATGCAGCTGTGTGCTGTCATTTTTGAGATGACACTAAAGTCCACAGTCGATTCCTGGAAAGAACCAGAGGCAAAGATGTTCCAGGGCACAGCGACTTTGACAGCCACTGGCAGTGCACGGCAAGCAGTAGTTTGAGGTCTCAAAACCTCTGTGATCTTGTTCCTGGAGAGTTTCAGCCTTCTGCAGCTCTGGGTCTCAATCACCTCCAGGTAGCCCTGTCTTCAGCGGTCAATCCTGCATTGAGGGTGTGGCCTCCTTTGCTTTCCTGCTCTCTTGCAGCCCCCATGTGCCCCTGCTGTTCAGGGTTCAGTCTCTCCTGTGAAGGATGTTGTCCCCCATTGCTATGGGACCTAAAATCTGACTGTTGAGGCCCCTTTGCCAGCTGGAGCCTTCCTTCTGAGCAGGTTCCCCATGCCCTTCTTCACCTGTGATGCCAGGGGTGTGCTGACCCCATTCAAAGCTGAGGTGCTGAGTGCCCACTCTTCCTGCCACTTGTGCAGCACCTAGTGCAACCCCTCAGAAAGCACCCAATTCCCCTGACCCCCTTATGGAGCCATGGCAAAGTGCTGGGGCTACTATGATTGGCTCCCCACTCTGTCACGCCTACCTTCAGCTGGTCAGTTGCTGACAGTACAGCTAGCCTGTCAGGCTCCTTAAAAATAAGAAACCCTTACAAGCTATAAAGCAGCTTTTAAACTCTCTTAATTGGCAACAGTTGAAGGGAGAGCAGGATTCCTGCCCTCCCTCCCCGCCATGGTGTTGTGGTCGGGGCCTTGAAGCTGACATCCTGCCCATCCCTGGCATTTTCAGGCCCACCCCTGCCTCAGTTCCCGACATTGAGGAGGGGTCTTAAAAATTCAGCCCAGAGAAAAGGAAGGAGCCAGGCAGTCTGAGAAATGGGCAGACAGATAGAGTAAAAGACAGAGAGTCTTTATTTTCTTATTTAATCTCTTAAAAATACAAGGAAGTTGAATTTCAAAATAGACAAAGCCCCTGATGCAAACACACTGTAAAGAAGGGACCAGAGAAATCGGCCGAAGGTGAGAGTCGGCCTCTGGCTTTTCACCATTGGCTTTTGAGGAGAGTGAGTTAGGGTTGGTTGGCTCTCAGTGAAGAATTAAAAGTGTCATGAATGACAATGGAGCAAAGGCGAAGAGGCAATTACAAAGGTTTGGTTCTAATGGGGAAGAGAATGGGATATTAATAGGAATAATCGGAAGATAGGAAAGGGTAGGTGAAAGTGGGATAATGAAAAGGTAAGGAATTCAGTGGGAAAGAAGGGTGGCGGGTGTTGGGGGAAGGGGTTAGAAAATGGTTAAATTATTATCAACACTTTTCCTGATCTTCCAGTGTGATTTACGGGCTCGCAGCCTGTAATAGCAAGCTGCTTGATCAGTTTCACATCAGTTCAAAGGCAGCCACTTATTTTGGCAACTTGGATTGACCCCCAAAATATTAGTATAAGCCAATAGGAATGTAGCTGTATGAAATTGGATCTATCTGCACAGATCTTGCTGGAAGAGGGCATTTCCCAGCAAATGCTGCACCCTTCAGATTGAAAAGCTGTTGTGCTATAAATGTTGGGAGTGTGAGATGGTAACAGGGCATCTGGGGCTATTTTAAAAAATTCTTTCATGGGACATGGTCATCACTGGCCACCATTTTTTGCCCATCCCTAATTGCCCTTGAGAACGTGATGGTGCAGTCCATGTGGTGTCGGTACACCCACAGTGCTTTTAGGGAGAAAGTCCCAGGATTTTGACCCAGCAACTGTGAAGGAATGATAATATATTTCCAAGTCAGGATAGTGGGTGGTTTGGAGAGAAACTCCCAGGTGGTGGTGTTCCCAAGTGCCTGTTGCTCTTGTCCTTCTAGATGGTAGTGGTCGTGGGTTTGGAAGGTGCTGCCTAAGCAGGCTTGGTGAGTTGCTGCAGTGCATCCTGTAAATTGGAAACACTGCTGCCACTATGTGTCAGTGGTTGAGGGGTTGAATGTTTGTGGATGGGGTTTCTAAATCCTTCCACATCTTTGATTCCTCCTTTGGTTCTGACCACAAGGTTGAAGGTGTAGATAGATCATCATGTAGCATAGGAATCAAGTTTTTCTCAATTCATGATGACTTTATGTTAACAATAGCACTATATATAAAAAGTAAATATGTTATGGCATGGTGGATGGTAAATGCCGAGCTTCTCAAATCCCAGAGGGAAACCTGAAACAGCTGCCAAAATGATTTTTGCACTTTGTATAGTATGAGGAACGGTTCTGAAATCAGAAAATGATTTCTCTGACTGCTTGTGATGATTTATAAGTAAAGTAAACATTTATTAAAAGAATAAAAGAAAAAAATACAATTACATTTAACCAGAAGAATGGCTTCACATAGTAAACAGTACTTTCAAACAGTTCCACAAATCTTAACTTTACCCCCGGAGCTATCCTTTCCCTTTTCTGTTCAGCAACTATCCTTATAGATTTAAAAATTTATAGAAGTCCAGTAATTTTACCACACAGCGCCTTTTCCTGGGGGTGTCCTCTGAGGCCGACAGCAACTGTTTCTTTCAGTCTGCCCTTGTTCATGATCTCTTCGGGGAGTTCTGACCAGCTGCCCTGCTGTCTTCTGGGAGGTCTAAGCAAATACCCCCTCACATAGGCTTCAGTATTTTCTTAAATGCATTCCTTCTCTTTGATCTCTCTATTATCTCAACCAAACTCTTTAGAAATGCTTTCTTCCCAGAATTATTAAATTGGTCTTTACCTTAACTCTTAGACTTGTAAAAACAAACTTACCCCATCTTTTCCTTATTTCCTTATGCCTTTTTAGAGTCTGCATATACTCCCTGTTATGACACAGCGCTTGGTAAAGGCTGAGTTGTATAAATCCCAGAGGGAAACTTCAACAACTGTCATAAACTGTATTTTCAATTGGTATGGTTGAGATGCAGCTCTGAATTCAGGAATAAAACCACCAGGACTGAAGAGGTTTTTTTTATATAAAACCAAATTAAACATTTATTAATTTAACAACAAATTAAACACATACACATGTCTACTACCATAATAACTTTTAAACAAATCCCCAAATTAATCACTCCCAGGTAACTCTTCACTAAGGCAACAATAATCCATATAGACTTTAAACAGGCATCAGTCAAAGCACATTTGACCTCACAAATTCAAAATTCAAATTCAGTGCAGACACAGTTGCAGGCTTACAAGCTGGTTGTATCTTAAATGCCTCTGACTTGCACACAAACTCCTTTCTTGTTTTCTTGACAAATAGAACAAATAGAAAGTAAGAAAAGAACTTTGTACATATTTCAATGAAAGACACTGCTGAACTTATTAAAAAAGTAACTGTGTAAAGAAACAGAACATATACATTTGTTTTGCATGGCTTACCTTTAGTATTTCAATGCACTTATGTTTCTTGTAATGGTAATTGCTACATCTGCAATAAGAAAATTATTAATGATGGAGTAAAAGTATCAGAAAAACTAAAAACCATTCAGTCATGTATAAGTGATTTCTGCTCATGAAAAAGTACATTCCTTCTTTTTCCAAAAAATATAAAATACCAGTGTGGCTGATGTGAAATTAGAGGGTTGCTAGGACTGTTTGCTCTTTTCAAAGCATTCACAAATGTCTTAAATTGCAACATTGCAGAATTGATTTATTGAGCATTAATTAATGTGTGTGAATACCAAAGTACCTCCTACACTTCCTGCATCATTGCTCTTCTACAGAAACCTTTGCTGAGTAAATAACTCCACAAGTTTCTCTTGTGATACAAAGAAAATCAGCACTTAATTCTCATCATGCTCTGCCACAGTCGAAACAAGTTACTATAACAACTTGTCTGAAGACAAAGGTTTTCAAGGTCATAACACCTATGGAAATGGTGTCTTTGTCCACATCAATTCTAACTGCAAAGGCTCTTGAAAATAAGCAGCAGCGACTCAGTGAATTAAAAAAAAGATTTTTGCAGGTGACATTGTAAATATATTTTGAGTAATCACTTGGAATATTCAGAAAGGAAATTGGTGGGAGCCATATACATGTTCTCACAGTTTATGTAAACTCACAGAGATTGCATATTGCTTAATTTGTTGGATCTTGACCATGACTGAGGATGACTTCCTGCTGCCATCCTTAAGTTCCTTTTCAAAATGTCTGCTGAGAGCCATCAGTGTCTGTGACCACTGACAGGCAGCAATTCATCATCTCCGCGATATGTTCTGAACAGATTAACCACATTTTTAAAGGCCTTAGTTCTCATTACACTCCCTTACAAAAAATGAGCAGACTTGAAACCACACATGGGCTTAACCATAAACCACTTTTTTATAAAAAAAAGCTCGATGGTGTTTTCATTAAAGTTAACGAGTAACTCCAAGAGTCTGCATGATGTTGTCGTGTTGAATACTTACCAAGTTCTGCCCTCACTGTTTGAAGGGAGGCATTAACCTGTTTACTTTATAAGGCTTATCACCTACATTAAAATAACAGAGATGGGAATTTGATATGAAATGAATGATAGCATCATTCACAGTAATTTTCTTAGTAATCAGACTGCTGATTTATTTTTAAATTGACTAACTGAAAGTAATGCCAAAAATGTTATTTAGGAGCGAGAAGCACTTTTACCGGATTTGGAATGCTCTGTCCGAAAGGGTGGAGGGAGCAGGTTCAATAGTAACAACCAAAAAGGGATTTTGATATACTGGAAAAGGAGAAAATTGGGATACAGCAGGAGAGAGCTCTATTTCTCTCCTGAGATTGGATAGCTCTTTCAAAGAACTAGCATGGACATAATGGGCCAAAAAGTGGGCTTTTGTGTCGTGTCCTTATATTCTGTATGCAAATTGAATTGCTTTATTATCAAGGATTACTTATAGAGCAGTAAAGCTGGTCATATTCAATCCAAGTGCTACTTAGCAATTCTAATGCCATTAGCAACACCACGACTGTGACCATCATTTTTATCTAGAGGAAAGCATTTAGTTTTTGGGACAGGATTTTTAGGATGGCGGGGTTTCCCATCCCACCATCTGAAGAGTCAGCGATGAATGCATCTTCACCGATACTGGCTGTCCCACAGACATTTAATGCTCCAGTGAGCATTAATTGACTGGAGATTGGACTTCTGCCCCTTACCTGGTAGGAAGCCCCACCTCTCAGAGAGCTACCTGCCAATCCAATTGGTCAGCTGTTCTCTAGTCCCAGCAGTGCCAAAAGCTATAGTGGCTAAGACTGGGACTGTAAGCTGTCCCCACAGTTGCAGGAATCCAGGACCAGGTTCCCAAGAGTGAGGGTATCAGGGCAGGGAGGGGAGCTGAGGCCCAAGGGGGTGGATAGAGGGTACAGACCATTTTGGGGGGGTGTGGGGGTGGGGGGGGGTGCACTCAACGTTGAAAGGAAGCTGATGCTGGAGGTGCGACCTGCACCCATTCTTGCTCAAACCCTGAGCAGGGTCACGTCTCGGGCTTCTGCCATGTTCCTCCATGTTCCTCAACTTCTGCCAGCCTGAAAATTGAGTCTGGGTGGGAAACAGTGCTTAAGTGGTCATTAATTGTCTCCTTAAGGGCTTCACTTAATTGGGGCAAGGGTAGGCAGTCTGATAAAATTGTGGAGAGGTCGGGGCGGGCATGAGGCTGGTAGGAAGGTTATCCGAGGAATTGTATGGGGTCTCCCTGCCTGCAAACTGATGGCGGGAGAATATAAAGTTGTAGTCTTGGTTTAGAATGGTAAAACCCAGGAGAGTAACCTGTAAATGTTATTTTGATAATGTCACTCACAGGTGCTACAATAGTGTACTTGAGGTGTTTTTCAATATTTTTCCATGTCTTTGCCAACAAAATTCCCAACACTGCTTTGCACAGATTGTGGCTTTTCAAGGGTAGATTTGAACTAGCCATGGGAGTCTTTACCAGTACCGGTATCAGGATGGTAAGGGCACAGTACAGTGCTAAAATCAGGTGAAGATCCCATCCTGCAGTGATCACAAACTTTATTATATTACAACAATCAATTTAAATGTTATTTATTACCTCCAACACATATTGCTATGAGCTTCATCTAGAAAGCTCTGTGCCTTAAATTCAGCAGTGAAAGTTAGACCTAGTTGCCATGTTGTGCTAATAGTCAGGAATTAAAAGAGGCCTAAATTGTAACTGCTCAATTTCTGTATTTATCAGTTTGAGGTGTCATTTTCTGTTTTTGATTAGAAGAATTTTATTTGCTGCAATTGGAAGCTCTGAAGTAGGGATTTCACCTTTTGTTGATTAAAGGGTAATGCAGTGGATGGAGAGGCAAACAAGGTCAGATTATATGAGAGGCAAGCTTCTCACACTTGCTTTAACTTACCTAACTTGGCAAGTCAAAGGAAAGCTACGTTCACAAACTATGCTTAAATCAAAAGGCAGCAATAGAGTTACCCCGCCTCCTGGGAACTGATCTTCACAGGATAGCAATGCCAGCAACTCTCAAGATCATGCCCTACTTAATTTTTATGCCTCAGGTTAATTGCAAACTGCCACAGGTCAATCTGCTGTGCTCCAACAGATCAAGCAGCTGACCAATATCTCATTCACCAGGGAAATAATGCACTTTCCTCATGGAGAAGACTTTTCTCATGGAGAATTAGCATCAGAATGAGCATTTTTTCTACATCATAGCATTTCCCAAAGTCCAAGGTGCCAATATTAGTTAAGGCACAAAGAAAAGTGCCATTTTGCTGTGAGGGTTACAGCCTAAGAGGCCTAACATCTCTCAGGCCCTTGCTCACAATGCCTCCGAGGTAGCAGTGATGAACACAGACACAAGGAGACTTGTGCAGCACAGAATCATCACCTAATATGCTATAGGATCTTGATGTAACACTACAAATGCTGAACAGATTGGATGGAATGTTCCTCAGTTTGAGATCGACCGAACTTCGAGAGAAATAGTGCAAATGGCTATAAAAGGTAATTTGCGCTGTTTCTCCAGGAGTTCGTGCAGTCTCCACTCCACAGAAATTCAACTCCACAGGGGGAAAACTGTGTTTGTGTGGTGCCATTTCAAGCTGTTCTAGGAATACATTGATTCTCCAGGGACAGATAGCGCTGGGAACTGCTTATGTGGCTTGAAATGATGCTCCGCGAACAAATACTTCCCGCATAATGTTTATCAGTCAATTCTCTCTCTCATCACTACACATGTGCAAACTTCTGTGCCGAGATGGCGGGGGCCTGGAAGTTCCTGCTGCATGCTGTCCTTGATGAGCTTAAATTATGGGCTGAGGTCTGCAGTTCCCCTGAGGATTTTCCCCTTTCTGAGAGCCAGGAATAGACCATCAACCCCCTAGGAAAGCTTGAGCTGTCTGGGCCACTCTGGAGGAGTCCTGTCATACTCAGCTGAGTAGCTATTTAGATATGTGGTGGTATACTACATTCTGCACCAACAGCCCATTATGAGGGGTCAGCCCAGCCACCAGCTGTCAAGTGAGAAATTGAGAGGGAGGGGGGAAGAGGGAGATGGGAAAGGGAGACTGGAATGGAGATAACTCCTTTCTGTCAGGGCTCTTTGTTCAGATGTGCAAGAGCTATTCCAGTGACCTCAATGACACCTCCCCATTCAGCAGCAGTCCCACACTCACTACCTTCTCTCTTTCTTTTTTAACTGAAAATCAGGGGAGGGGCTACCTCCACTTGGACGGATTGCCCCACAGTGATTTAATAGCCACCGGACCTTTAAGTGGCTCAGGGTGAGACTTCCACCCCCATCTGGGAGGAAGTTCTGCCTCCGAGAACCAATGGCCAACTTAAGGTCCTCAATTAGCCCAAGGGAGAGCAGGCCACCCAATGCTGCCCCTACCACTGACAAAATACCAGTGGAGGCAGAGGGCACATCCCCTCCCCCCAATTGCCAGCTTGCTCTCTTAGCGGGGTCTGTAAAATTGCACCTGTGGTCTCCTCTATACTTGGAGACCAAATACAAATTGGTTGATCACTTTTCTGAATACCTTTGTTCAGTTCAGAAGTGCAACCCTCTTGGTCATGAGTCATTTTAATTCTCCGTCCAGCTCGCACTCTGACCTTTCCGTCCTCTGATTCCTGCTGTTTTTCTGTTCTCATTTGCAGCTTCTCTGGATCCATCTCTTGTTCCACTATTGTCCCATTACCACCTCATTTTGCCTCGAGCTATCATCCCTTTTGTCATTTAATCACTCCTGCCTTCCGCCCTATCACAGACCTTCCCTTTTATTCTTTCCTTGCCCTCCGATTCCCACCTCATTTTATCCCTGGCTCTGTACTTGCTTATAAACTGTTAAATCACTAACTTCTTTCAGCTTTGACAAAAGGTCATTGACCTGAAACATTAACTTTGTTTCCCTCTGCAAACATGCAACCTAACTTGATGAGTGTTTCCAGCATTTTCTGTTTTGATTTCAGAATTAATCCTATTGCAGTGGATATTTCCATTAACTTTGTTTGGTAGGGCATACATGGATTCACATGCTCTATTCGCAGGCTTAAAAGTTACCAGAAGGCTGTTTAACTCTTATCCATGACTTTTGCTATTGATACAAGAGAGCTTTATCTCTTGTCTTAGGTTTAGTCTTGAACTTGGATTCCCATTTGTAATTTGTTAATTGTTTTCAGATTTTAAGGAAACTAGGCCTCACATTTGCAGAGGTGCAAAAATCTACTGTCTCAGTCAAATAGATTTATTCTATTCCAAAATTGTCTCACAGTTGAACCCCAGATGTTCACTTTGATTAATCTGCCTCCAGGCAAAAGCTGAAAGTCAGCTGAGAAAATGAAAACGCCACTAGCTCTTCAGCGAACCAGAGGAAAGAATAAGAACACATGGCCACTGACGTACTTAAAATATGGAAATAAGGCAGGAATGATGTTTGTAATAAAAACAGAAAATGCTGGAAAAACTCAGCAGGTCTAACCGCCTCTCTGGAGAAAGAAACAAGAGTTAATGTTTCGAGTCCATATGACCCTTCTCCAGATGTGTATTTGGGCTTGGTTTATGGACCTGAAAACAGTGCTGATTGAGAACTGCCATTCATCCCTCCAGTGTTACTCATTGAAGAAATGAATACATTTCTGTCAAATTACATTACCTCTGTAAAGCCAAATTATATGGTTATTCTTGTGATTGCAACTTTTGTTGCAAATAAATTAATGGAATGACACTAGGCATTTTTGTGTTTTGCACAGTGCACTCACAGTCTGTTAGTCTTAGCTCTATTATAATTCATTTATTTCCATTGAAAAAAGTGCTGTGGATGCTGGAATGCAAAGGCAAATTTTGCAGTTTGATGGTGGCTGTTTGCCCTGTGCATTAAAGAATGCTGCCAATTTTGATTGTAAGTGTTTTATAAAGTGATAAAAAGCTTGAAAATGACTGAAATCTGTTTCTCTTCATTGTCAGACTATCGGTCATTTAAAAGGAAATGTGTTGAAAGCATAGTACATTATTCTCCTCCATTTGATTTTTTTGCCCTTTGTGTTTAATTGTGGTTGGTGGACTTCTCTCAAATGACAAAAATAACTTGGATGGAGTTAGAAGTGAAGCAATATAATAGTAAAAAGGAAAGGTTCTGCTTCTACCACATGTTGCTAAGGCCATAAGTGATACCAATTTCTTTCTTTTTCTTCTTATTCCTGATCTTAGTTGAAAGAGACAAGTATTTTTCTCACCAGCGAAGGCACTACAAGGAATTCCGATTTGACCTCACACAGATTCCTGAAGGCGAGGCAGTAACAGCAGCAGAATTCCGAATTTACAAAGATCGAAGCAACAGTAGATATGAAAATGACACCTTTAGGATTACTATATACCAGGTTCTTAAAGAATATTCAAATAGGTAAGTATTCTATTAAGTAAAGAGATATTATTAAGATGCTACATTCCGTTTTGTTATAGTATAAGCAAAGATTGCATGCCTATGGGGAAAATGCAGGGGAAATTCAAGGGAGAGGGACTAATTAGATAGTTGTTCCAAAGAGAATGGATTGACCGAATGGCCTCCTTCTGTGCTGTATGTAGTATATACTCTATGACATTAATCAAAAACAGTCTTGATTTGGAAATGGTTTACAGTCAACCAACCTCAATGCAATTTTTAAAACTTATTTTGTTACATAATGTTATGCTAATAATTGCAAAGAACACAATAACATTTATTAAAAATTGATTCAACCAATGATTAGACATTGGCTCATCTGAATAGTTGCCATTTAAACGTCGAAGATTAAAAGAATGAATTCCATTCTTGAAAAATACTTCCTCTCAGCGTGTGGTGAGAGATGACAAGATACTTACATGTTTACAAAATAGTTAAGAATAGTTAAACTGTAATAACGCTTGCAAAACTGAAAATTAGTTTAAATACAATATAGTAACTGAAAGAGAAACTGGCACAAAGGACTTATGGAAAATGAGTGGTTGCTAGGAATAACTTCATAAGAATGTGTAACATTGTTCATTGGAAGAATCCTTTGTTGAATATCTTAAATAGTTTGAAATAACTAAGCAGAATGATAAAGTGAATCCCACCTATTACTATAAAAAAAACAAAATTAATTGCTTAGAGCTGCTGCAGGACATTCTTCTGGGGGAGGGTCAGAGGTCGTGGTTCACATTGGTACCAATGACTTAACTAGGAAGGGGGACATGGTCCTGCAATCAGAATTTAGGGAGCTAGGTAGAAAATTAGCAAGCAGGACCTCAAATATGGTAATCTATGGAATATTCCCAGTGCCATGTGCAAGCGAGTACGGAAATAGGAGGATAAGGCAGATGAATGTGTGGCTGGAAAGATGGTGCAGGAAGGAGGGCTTTAGCTGCCTGGGACACTTGGACTGGCTCTGGGGAAGATGGCACCTGCACAAACCGAACAGGTTGCACCTGAACAGTGCCACGACTGAGTTCCTTGCAGGGCGTTTTGCTAGTGCTGTTGGGGCAGCTTTAACTTGACAGGGGTGTGGGAACCAGGAGAGAGTATTAGAGAGGAATACCAGGATGCACAAAATAATGGGTCAGACAGATAGCACTAATATAGAGAATAGTAAGCTAATAAGTGGAGTCAGAGTGAGGGAGAAAGTAATGAAATCTAAATCAGGGTTACTGAGCATGTATGTGAATACACAGAGTATAGTAAATAAGATTGGGGAGCTATAGGCACATATTGCCATGTGGAAATATGATGTTGTAGTGATAACAGAGACCTGGCTCAAGGAAGGGCAGGACTGGGTGTTAAATATTCCTGGGTACAAGGTGATAGGAAAGGAAGAAAAGGAGGAGGTGTGATAGTATTGGTTAAGGAGAGCATTGTAGTGCTGGAGAAAGAGGATGTCCCAGAGGGTTCAAGGACAGATTCAATTTGACTAGAGCTAAGGAACAAAACGGATGCAATTACATTGCTCGGTGTAGTCTATAGACCACCAGCTAGTGAAAAGGATGTAAAGGAACAAATCTGCAGGGAAATTACAGAGAGGTGCAAACATTATAGTGTAGTTATAATAGGGGAATGGAGTACAAGAGCAGGGAGATTAAGCTCAGCTTATATAAGACACTAGTCAGACCCCAGCTGGTGTATTGTGTGCAGTTCTGGGCGCTACACTATAGGAGGGATATGATCACATTGGAGAGAGTGCAGAAGAGGTTTACACGAATGTTTCCAGGGATGAGAAACTTGAATTATGAAGATAGTTGGGACTGTTCTTCTTGGAGAGGAGAATGCTAAGAGGAGATTTAATAGAGGTGTTGAAAATCATGAGGGGGCTGGATAGAGTAGATAGGGAGAAACTGTTCCCACTCGTAAAAGGATCGAGAATGAGAGGGCACAGATTTAAAGTGATTTGCAAAAGAAGCAAATGTGAGAAGAAACTTTTTCATGCAGTGAGTGGCTCAGGTCTGGAATGCACTGTCTGGCAGTGTGATGGAGGCAGGTTCAATCGAGGCAGTCAAGAGGGCATTAGATGATTATTTGAATAGAAACAATGTGAAAAGGTAAGGGGAAAGGCAGGAGAATGGCACTAGGTCATAATGCTCACTGGGAGAGCTAGTGCAGACCTGATGAGCCAAATGGCCACCTTCTGCACCATAACAATTCTGTGATTCTGTGAAATCTGAGTAGCCATTATAATATTTTTGCACAATCCACAATAATAAGTTATTGAGCTCTTTCATTGTCTGATAGTGGTTAGTTCCTCGTGATAATTTGTGAGGCCATGGACAAAATGCAGCTGGAGAATGAGCTGTAGCTTTATTGCCATGTTTCTGACCTGCATTCCCTTCCAGTGAGGCCCTCGCCTGGAGAGGAGCTTTGCTGAAGTGCTGCTGTATTCCTTGCAGCTTTTAAGCATTACCAGTGCTCATAGAAAAATTTCTGGTTTACGTTCTTTTTTTTGCTATTTAACATATATTGTCACTCCTGTTGTGGCATTGTTTTGAAAGGGCACTGCGTTACTCTGCTGACTATTCTGTAGACATAACTTTAAGGAAGATGTGACTCACATAAAATATAAGCTCTCCCTGGAGTGAAATTGATCACATGTTCATTATAGGGGAAAGTAATATCCTTCCTCTAATTAATTATCATTAATTAACTGAATAACGTTTGAACACAAGATTTTCAAGATATTGCTGCAGGGAGCAGGTGTCCGATTCTTTGGAGGGGTGGTGGTGGTGTTGGGTGGGGTGGTGTCCAATCCTAGAGTGGGGGCTCCGATCCCTAGGGTGGGTAGCTTCTGACCCTGGGGTGGGTTGATCAGAGAACTCGGGGATTGCAGGCCTCATGGTGGTGGCTGAAGAGTTTGCAGACCTCAGGGTGGAGAGGTTGGGGTAAGGGAAGAAAGATGAAGAGTGGGAGGGTGGAGTCCGATCACAGGATTTGGTGAGGCAGGTATGCTGGATCCAACAGGTAAGTGGGAAGCTGTTCAGCTCCAACAGTCCTCAGCACCTTGTAGCTGCTGGACTTCCCGAGGCCCCGGAAACCTTGCTGCCCAGAGTTAAATTGGAATGGTGGTAAATATGAGGCATGCAGCATCTCTATAATATCTAAATTGACAACCCACCTGCTTGGAGCAGGCTCACCTGCACCACTCTCATCCTGCCCATGCTGAAACTGGATGTCGCCTGGCTGGAGATGGAGTGCGGACTCATGATCTGGACTTTCAACACCTGACCTAAACTCACTTTTTTTTTTGGATTAAAATCTCCAGCAAAATCTTAGCCCATTTTATAAGGGTTCATTACTTCAGTAATTTATTTTCTGGGTGAAATTTTCCCAAAATTGCACAAAGTGCAGTAGAGGGCGGGTAAAATGGAAACAAAAACAAGAATTGCTGGAAAAAGAAGAGTCACGTGAATTCGAAATGTTAACTCTGTCTTTCTGTCCACAGGTGCTGTCAGACCTGCTGGGTTTTTCCAGCAATTTTTGTTTTTGCTCAGATTTCCAGCATCCGCAGTATTTTGATTTTATCTTAGGGTAAAATTGAGTCCTATCTGCCGACGAAAATGGTGGATTTTAACGCCTTATCGTCCCGGGCCCACCTCATTATTTATTCATTCCGGCGAAACACACCTTTTCCATGGCGGGTGGGCTCTCATTCACCCGCTCGCCATCAGCCTGCTGTTACATCACGCCGGCCGCCATCTTTAAAAAGCAGCTGCCAGCAAAGCGCTCATTGCTACCAGCTCACCACCGCTGCCCGGGAGACATGGCCAACAAGGGAAAAAAGACTGCAGACACCCCAGCTTCAACGATAGGTCCCTCGAATGACTGCTGGATGCCATGGAGGCCTGCCGGGAGGTGCTCTACCCCCACTCTGGCTGCAGGATGGGCAGCAAAGTCACCAATCCGGTTTGGGAGGCGGTGGCAGCGCTGGTCAGTGTGAACACCCTGCAGAGGAGGACAGCCACCCAGTGCCACAAAAGGATGAATGATCTCCTCTGTTCCGCCAGGGTAAGTCACTCTTTTCACCACTCCCAACTCTCACACTCACAAACCCATTACACATCTACAGTGCCCTCACTCACTGCCTGTTCAAGGGACATCACCATTCACTCTCTCACACTCACCATCATTGTTTTCATCCCGTCCATGGGACCACTCACCACTCACACAGGACAGGCATACTTATCATCTGTCCCGGCACGCATCCTAATACACTCTCCCCATCTCTATCCACGCAGGACAAACTGGCTCACAACAGGAGGGAAAGGTCGCAGACAGGTGGAAGGATTCTGGTGATCAAAGTTCTGTCATGGCTCGAATCCAGCTGGCCGGCGATGACCGGGAGCGGTCTTGTGCTGAAGGTGAGGCTGGAGCTGCTCTACCAAGTGAGGATCCAGCAGTGCAACGTCCATCAGACAACCATGCTGTGAGTGATGTGTCCTGTTTCACAGGCCACTGCCATGCACTAATTATCTCTCCTTGCTTTCACAGGAACCTCTGCCAAACAGCCGACAGACTTCATGACCCAGGACTTCTAATCAAGCCCTGAAGAAGCCTCTGAAGAGGAATCTGGAGGCACCCTCCCTGAAGTCGCGTCACAGCGCTCACCCACACCCTCCACCAGCGCAGAGACACACACCTCGGTGGGACCTAGCTTTAGAGTAGGCTTGGGATCACAATCTGATGAGCACATCGCACTGTCCGATCTACAGTAGGTGGAGGCAGGGATTTCCCAGTTTTCCGGCAATCAGAGGACTGCTGGAGGCCAGAACGTTGCTGAGTCCGAGTCAGATGATGAGCCTCTGGACTCGGTCATGTCACAGCTGCTGGAGCGGCAAAGGCAAGCTCAGGAACATCAGGAAGGGATGTCTGCTACACTCCTCAGATTGCAAGGCATGATGGAGGAGCCTGTCCGTCTTCACTCTGAGGTGATAGCACCGGCATGCCAACGCACTGAGGTCAACACTGGTAGAATGGCGGCCAGCATGGTGACCTTGGTCCAGGACTTCGCTCTGTTACTGCTGCACGGGCACAACTTCATCGCTGATGCCATAGCTGGCCTCCAACAGTGTGTAGCTGAGAAGCTCGATCTCACTCCAGCTACCCCTTCTGCTCACGGAGTCAGCTAGGGGCCCTCGGGCACCCATAGGGAGGAGAATCAGCAGGTACACACCCCAGGGCTATCCATCCAGGTGACTGGCCCATCCGAAACCCCTCTTCCTGTGTTCTCAGTAGCTCCAGCTCCACACGCCGAGGAGGGTTCCACTGTCACATAGCAGGACCCCGAAATCAGATCGGGAACTACCAAGTCTTGGCCCTCCAGAGAACGCCCGCCAAGATCAACACAGACAGGGCATCACATTTAGCAGGCTGCCTCCAACTCTGCTGTGGATGTCTGGGCAGCACCAAGACGTAGCGGCAGAGTTAGGAAAGTTAGGTAAAAGTAGTTGCACGGCCTGGGCACAGGTGTTGATCACTTGTGCGTACTGTTCACAATTGTCAATAAACTCCTAAGAATGTCACACTGCCTATGGCTCCTTGTTCTGATGAGCAGTGGTTTTGTCACTCAAATGTGAAACCCTTCTGCACAAGATAAAGGCAGGTGTCTTAGTCCAGGGCCTCGTCCCTGTGCTCTGTGCAGCCTTCAGGCCAAAGTGATGGTCCAGCCTCACACTCCCTGAAACCATTACTGATTCCTGCACCTCGGCGGTGCTGGTCATTGCTGCCAGAATGTAGTGGGCAGGAGCCACAGAGTTCTGTCATTCTCTCTGTGTGCTCTCAGCACCTTTAAGGTGGGGCTGGCAGCATCTATGACCAGTGATTCTGCGCACCAGCTCCTGAAGGGCTGAGGTGCTGAAGGCGGACACAGCATCAGTCTAAAGTTTCATGGCTGTGTCTCTGAGATGGCCCTGATCACAGAGCGCAAGTGAGCTGCCCTCGGCCAGACAGGAGTCAGAGATTCTCAGAGGCCTCCAAATCTGGCGGCTATGAGGGCCTCCCGAGTGGCATTGCCTAGACTAGCCAGCGTGAGAGGCTCATCCTCATCACCATCACCAGCCTTGTACGTCCTCCTCATCCGAGGAGACCTCCAGCTCCTCCATCTCCTCCTCAACCAGCTCATCTTCCCGTCGCGGTGCCAGGTTGTAAAGGGCGTGGCAGACGATGATGATGCGTGACACCCTCTGCAGACTGTATTCCAAGACTCCACCAGACCGGTCCAGCCACTGGAACCTCATTTTCAGCATCCCGACGGTCTGGCCCACCAAGTTGTGAGCTGCGTCATGAGCCTCATTATACCGTCACTCTGCTGCAGTCTGAGGCCGCCGCACGGGTGTCATCAGCCACGGCCTCTGTGGGTAGCCCTTGTCCCCAAGGAGCTTCTGTGGGCCCTGGAAGACTGCAGGGATCTGCGTGTGACTCAGGATGCAGGAGTCGTGCACACTCCCTGGAAACCTTGCGCACACCTGCAGGATGTGTTTCTGGTGGTCACACACCAGCTGCACATTCAGTGAGTGGAAGTCCTTGCAGTTGATGAAGTCCACCATGTGTAGCGATGAAGACCTGAGCACCACATGAATGCAGTCAATCACACCCTGCACCTGTGGGAATCCCGAGATCAGGAAGAATCCAATCGCTCTTGCATCCTGGCTGTCCCAGCCCTGGGCGAAATGCACAAAGTTGTGTGTCCTGGAGAAGATGGCATCCGTGACCTCATGGATGCATTTGTGGGTGGAGGATTGTGAAATCCTGCAGAGGTCACCTGTGGAGCCCTGAAAGGAGCCACTGGCATAGAAATTGAGAACTGCAGTCACTTTCACAGCCACTGGCAGTTGATGCCCTCCATGTCCCCTTGGCGTCAAGTCCTGCAGTAAGTGGCAGATGTGAGCCACCAGGTCCCTAGACATGCGCAGTCATCCGTGACACTGGTTCTTGGTCATCTGCAGGAATAACATGTGGCATCTATAGACCCTGGGTGTCGCTAGGTACCGACCAGCCACGGCTCACTGTCACTCCTGGGCAATGTGTGCTGGTGCCCCAGCTGCCTATTCTTCATGAGGTTGCTGCTCCTGCCTTTGTGTGACCAGGAGCCTCAGTCGATCACTCCTCAGCCTTCTACAGTCTCTGTAGGCCATCGGGCATACAGCTAGGTCACCAGGATCCATGATGCTCTGGCAGCATGAAAGAGAGAGAGACGTGGTTATCATAGCTGTACTTAGCACCTTTCCTGGCTCCGTGTGACTGCCACTTAATGCCTCCCGGAGAGTGCAGGTCACCCGTCAGATGGCCAGACATGAGTGCATTGCATGGGCTGCCCTGTCAACCTGCGACATGGGGGACACTGCTCCTAACCAGGATGCTGAGATTGAAAGGGGCTGTGAACATCTCCAGCAGTGACTGCTACATGGTCAGCGTTGGCGAGGAGATTGTACAAAGTGTGCAGTCCAACTGCTCCATGGTCCAATAAGGTGGTGGTGGATTTGAAGTCTGTGTTGGCGGGGTGGGGGGGTGCAGGATGGGGGTAAGATATGGAGCACCTGGTGGTCCTTTGGTGCCTCTGTGACGCTTGCATGGGTGGGCAGTCTAGGAGCCTGACCCCAATCATATCACTGTAGCTGCTCCTGATCTGCCTCAGTGGCAGAGGCCTGGTCAGTTTATACAAGTGTCCCTGTTGCGTGGCCACTTCCCTCATTTACCTTGAACCCCACCTCGATTGCCTGTGCATGGGATGTACCGCCAGGGCAACACTTGACCCCCACCAACCGACAATGGTCACCTCTGAGGCTGGCCAGCACTTGCCCCTGGACACCCCCAGCACCCCCTCAGCAGTCACCTCCGAGGCCAGCACTTGCCCCTGGAGACACCCCCCCAATCAGCAATCACCTCGGGGCCAGGCATCAGTTGCCCCCGGCCCCCAGCTCCCCTGAGGCCTTTAAACAGCAGGTGAGCTGTGGAGAACGCTGCTGCTCACTCACCTCAGTTCCCCCAAAGTGAAGGCCACCAAGTACATGTCGCCTGTCTGCTGTTGCGAAACATGTCGGCGTGTTTTCCTGCCGACATAGACAGATGATATGGCGGAGTTCGAAGAGCCTGGCGGGATGGCCTTTTAATTATGTGCTAATGTATTACAATAAGCTCCCCGCCGACCAATGGCGGGAAACACAGCCTGCTGTTGGCGGGCTGAGCGGTCAATCATGACCACCGTGAAGCAGGTTATGCCATATTTTCTGTGCACACCACCTATCACACCCACCGCCAGCGGGCTCAGAAAATTCCGCCCTCTGTGTCAACATCACCAATAATTGCATTGAAAAGACATTGGTTGGGATTTTGTCTGAGTAATGTAACCAGAACTATGCGCTACTACCGCTTTCTCCCTTTTTCCTCGCGATTATAATTAAAACTTGATGTGCCAATGGTATACATGCAAAACACGTTCGATTTAGTGGCAGGTAAGCTTTCCATTGGTGAAAGTGTCAGCTGACAATGCTGTGTTTACAGGTGGCCTATTAATGAGTCTCCTAGTCAAACAGGGAGGCTCTGCATCACGGCCACAACTTTCCTGCTCAACTAATTGTCATTAACATTAGATTTGAAAGCACAAAGGTGGTATAGGTGTTTTTCAAAATGAAACTCCATTTGTAAATAGTTCTCATTACATTGGTTTCAGTTCATTCATGTGTGGACTGTCTTATTTCTTGAGACTAGCTTAGTCAGAGAGCTCAAAGTACTGGCACATCTCATGGTTTTCATGCATTGATGGTTACAGGGACTTAGGAATGTTCACTTTATTGTGGAAGAAATAATGTTGGGTTTTTGTGTTCACTCTTCATTAAATGTTCATGTTCGTGTCCAGTGTTGTACTCACCACTCTGTAGGATGTGGCAGAGCTTGCAGGCTCAGATGGCCCTCCCTTCTATGAATTGTAAAGGACATTGCCCAATATCACTCTCAGCAGGTATAATTGAAATGGAGGTGAACTCTAAGCCCTGTAAGGACTCTGCCAGCCAACACCTTGAAATGGACCCACGTGTGGACAGTACTGACACTGCCCTTTAGGTCCCTCATTTTCTTACCTTGATTGACTGCTTCCATCAATCCCCCTGCCACCATACCTAGGACACCAGATCCTTCCCATTTCACTCCTCCATGCACCCGACCCCACCCTCTGTCCTTCCATGGATCCCTCTTCCACTCCTCCATGCCCCCTGACCTCACTCCACAAACCACCTCACCACTGACCCACCCTTGTTTGTCCCGAGCCTCCATTAAAGCTGTCATTCTCCAGCTCCCCTCCCTTGTACCACAGAGTTCAACAAGGAAAACCACTGATCTCAGATATAACTGCACTAAACTGGCTGGTGTACACCACCTTCAAACAAGTGTCAACCGGGTGCAACAAGATTCTTGTGCACCACTGACTTTATCTTGAAGGTAGGACTTCATTGAAAACTGTTTCATGTTAATGAGTATCCATGGCATGCAAATGTGTAACTGCAAGCCGGCATAATTTTTGACACACCACAAACATGCCAATGATGTTATTTCTGTGTTTCACCTGCCTCCGGGAAATCAAAATTTCGCATCCCGGCTAATTAAGTCACCCCACATTTCCTGCTCTTGTGGGCTCCATAAAACTCTCATCATTTCTTCAATGGCTTTCTAGTTATCAGATTATACTGAGGTAACTTATTGCTGAGCATTCTTTTATTACTACTTTTTGCCTTCTATGTGGTTTGTTTCTCACAAACATTATTTTCTTTCTTTTAGATTCCTCCCCCCATCCCATGCCCCATGTCATCCCAGTTTAAGGTGAACAACTTCCTCTCAAGCCTGCTTGAGCTCATGTCTGGAACTAGCTCCACAGACAGACAAAAGCAGCCTGGATTGACTCACCTTCTCTTCTCTTGTCCCACACTGTTTGGGTTCAGCACACTCGGAAGTCATTTGACTACCAAGTTAAACCACTTTCAGGTCAATGTGTACCTGAGACTGCTTTGCACCAAAATGACAGTGGCAGCAAAACTACCCCCAAGCACTTTTTTTTCCATTCAGCGTTAACATTAGACACACCAAGATCAAGGGCAGCAGCCAGATGCAGAGCAAAGCTCCCTTTATTTTGCTCCGACTATGTGGCTTGGCAACAGAGTCAAAAGGGTACCCTGGCTTGACCAGTGTGAGCATTTCCGCCTCCTACACCACCCATTCTGAATGAAGTTTCCAATTAGTGTCTAAAACATTTTTCAGATTACAGTCTGACCTTGGCACTCATTATTGAACAAAAAGATGATTCCAAAGCATATTCTTGGGAGGGAAGCAAATAGAATGCCCTCGAATATCCAGAGCTGCAGCTGCTCATGTTCTGAATTAATAATCTGAATCATTTCTGCCACAGGCATTCAAACAGATTGCTTTACCAAATTGCTCTTCAAGAAGTTGCTGTTTTTGCAGTAGTCAGTATATTTTGATCACATCCCCTTGTTTTTGTTTCAATTAAATAGCCTCAACAAGCAAAACTATCTCCAATTTTTAACCAAACAGCTTTCTATTTTTATTTCTTGCCACTTGTTAATGGTGACATATTAAGGGGAAAGAGCAACAAAATATAGTAGACCCAAAGAATGTGACAGAGTAACACCAAATCCATTTGCCATATTTTAAGTAACAAAAATCCTAGATTTTTGACATTTCTAATGCCTGAACTTTGCTGTTCACTATTTAATAGGATGTAATTCTATTTATTGACAGGTAACAGTAAAATCAAAAAACTTACACTGAACAGCCCATTAATCACTACCGAGATTGGAAATGTTTATTTTAGGTGGTTACACTTAAAGAGCCGTCACAAGAGACATGTCTAATTAATTACAACCTTTTGAGCAGTTCAAAGAACACACTGGCCATTAGTCAGAGATTTCACATTTCAGACTCCAAAGGGTTACTAAATACAATTTATTAGGTATTGGTACCTTTTCATTTGACCAGCTCTGGAGAGGTAGGTCAAGGCCGCTGCGATTATATGATTGTTGCCATCTCAGATATACCCATGGGAGGTGAGAAATGTTCTCCTTGTGTGGTCATTCTAGCATCTGTAGTATTACAGAATTACAGAGTGACAAGGGATTGAAGCTGCACAGCAATCAGCATTAGCTGCCTGACAGAGCAATACCAGGACTGATATAATTATCAACTGACTGCCTTTGCAAGACTGTGGTATGCCCTAGTCCTTAGGGGACTGGGGGTTGGGGAAAGGTGTATTGCAAATTTCTCACGTTATATATGCACCTATCACATTTTTGCAGTTACTGATTTATGCACTTTCATATAGAAATTTGGGGCCTGTAATTGTTGGAAGGTGGAAGTGCAAAAAGTGGGCGGACTTTCCCTGGGGGAGAGCTGGAAATTAGGACAGAACTAGGCTATCTGGTTTGTGCCCCACTTGCAACATGTTGCAACATCCTGATTGGGAATGGACACGTCTGCTGCTTGCCCTTCTGAACAATGCAGGCTGCCCTGGGGGGTATGTATATATGGGTGTTCCCGGGTTACCCCAGGAATTCCACCATCTTTAAGCTTACCAGAAATGATTTGATGATAGGATGGGACAAGAGTTTCAACCTCGTTGATATATATTGTAACCTGTTGTGTTCCTATTATTTTTTTGCTAAATAAAACTCTATCCATGCACCATACTTTCCACAATGTATTTTGCATGACTGCTTCTCTGCTGCATGAGTTTGGCTACAAGTATGGTCCTCTTGTTCCTAAAACTGCAAGTAATGGGTTTGAACACCAGTCCTACAATCTAGGTTGATGTAAATGGAGCTGCTGACTTTGAAATAAAATGTGAAAACTGAGTCACAATTTGCCCATTCAGGTAGATGCAAAAGATTCCATGTCACTACTTGACATTATTTTGATGTCCCTGGAAATGTTTATCCCTCAACCAACATCATCCAAACAGATTATTGTGGGGGCTTATCTCATTGCCATGTTTGCCAACAAAACAGTAAGGATTGGTTGTGCAACACTAAGAAATGTACTGAAGAAGTGAAATATGCTATAAATGTAATTTCTTATTCCTATCATTAGAACTCATTACCAGCTGTATTTCTATTAACCAGGGATGCCGATCTCTTTCTGCTGGATGGCAAGAAGGTCCGAGCATCAGATGGAGGATGGCTTGTCTTCGATATCACTGCTACCAGCAATCACTGGGTAGTAAACCCACAGCATAATCTGGGCTTGCAACTTTGTGTGGAAATAATGGATGGTAGGTTATCCCATTGCTGTTCTTGGAAGAACTGGTGATGTCATCTTGGGAATTGCTTGACTCCATTTTATAATGGGACTACCTTTAAATGCCTTGCATGAATTGTATTCCTGGTGTCCTGGGCAATGTTCTCTCTGTCTACCACTGCCTAATAATAGATAATCTGGTGACTACACTTCAAAAGAATTTATTTGGTTTAAAGAGCTTTGGGATGTTTTGAATTCGTAATAGGTGCTGTATGAATGTAAATCTTCCTTTTTTTCTAGAGAAAAATGATTGGCTGAAAAAGGAAAATAAAAATCATTTTTATTTATTCATTCATGGGATGTGGGTGTTGCTGGTTAGGCCAGTGTTTATTGCCCATCCCTAATTGCCCTTGTTCAGAGGGCATTTAAGAGTCAACCACATTGCTGTGGGTTTGGAGTCACATGTAGGCTAGACCATGTCAGGATAGTAGATTTCCTGCCTTAAAGGACATTAGTGAACTAGGTGAGTTTTTACAACAATCGACAATAGTTTCATGGTCATCGTTAGACTTTTAATTCCAGGTTTTTATTGAATTCAAATTCCACCGCCTGCCTTGGCAGGATTTGAACCCAGGTCCCCAGGACATTACCCTGGATCTCTGGTTGAGCTATAAGATTACTAGTGCAGCTACAAAACAGTACCAGCGAACAACTGGGTCAAAGAAGTGTGCAAATATATTACAATAATAAATGCTGCTTATGAGAGAAAAGTTAGATTAATTCTTGGGATATCACCGGCATTTATAGCCCATCCCTGGTTCATCTTGAGAAGGTGGTGGGGCTTCTTCTTAAAGCACTACAGTCTGTGTGGTGTAGATACTGTGTTGGATGGGTGTTCCAGGACTTCCAGTTAAGGAACAGCGATATTATTTCCAAGACAAGATGATGTTTGACACAGAGGAAGCTGTAGGCAATGATGTCCCTATGCACCTGCTTTCCTTGCCCTTCTAAGTGGTGGAAGTCACAGGTTTGAGAGGGCTGCCGAAAGAATTTTGGCACAGACTCAATGGGCTGAATGGCCTCCTTTTGTGCTGTAACAATTCTTTGTTTCTGAGTTGCTGCAGTGCATCCCATTGGACACACCGCTGCCACTGGTGGCGGAGGGAGTGAAAGTTTAAAGTAATGGATGGCATGCCATTCAAGCCAGCTGCTTAGTCCTGGACGGTGTCAAGCTTCTTGAGTGTTGTTGGAGCTGCACTCATCCAGGCAAGTGGAGAGTATTCCATCACACTCCTGGCCTGTGCCTTGTAGATGGTGGACAGGCTTTTAGGAGACAGCGGGTAAGTCACACACTGCAGAATACTCAGTCTCTGACCTGCTCTTGTAGTCACATCATTTATGTGGCTGGTTGGTTAACTCTCTAGTCAGTGGTGACCCCCCCCCCCCCCCCCCCCCCCCCCGCCAGTCTAAGATGTTGATGGTGGGAGTTTTCAGTCATGGTAATGTGAAGTTGTAAGTCGAGGGAACATTGTTAGAGTCTCTCTCGTAGTAGGAGGTCATTGCCTGGTATTTGTGTGGCATAGATTTTACTTACTAGGAAAATGTCTAGGTCTTGCTCCATGCTGACATGGACTACTTCTGAATTTGAGGAGTTGCGAATGTAACTGAATATTGTGCAATCATCGGTGAACACGCCGACTTCTGACCTTGCAATTGAGGGAAGGTCATTGATGAAGCAGCAGAAGATGGTTGAGCCTAGGACATGACTAGTGATGTCCTGTGTCTGAAAGTGAATTGACCTCCAACAACTACAAACATCTTCCTTTGTGTTAGATATGACTCCAACCAGTGGAGAATTTCCCCCTGATTCCCATTGACTTCAATTGCATGAGTGTTCCGTGATTCCACACTCGGTCAAATGCTGCCTTGTTTTCAACTTCACCTCTGGAATCCAGCTCTTTCATCCATGTTTGAACCAAGGCTGTAATGAGGTCGGTATCATACTGCTATTTGTGGGAACTTGTGTGAAAATTGATTTCCTACAGCAACTACACTTCAAAAGGATTTATTTGGTTATAAAGACCTTTGGGATGTTTTGACTTCATAATAGGTACTGTATGAATGTAAGTCTTCCTTTTTTTCTAGAGAATAAGGATTTCAGCTACAAAACAGGACCAGCAAACAACTGAGTCGAAGAACTGTGAAAGTATATTACACACATGTGGTTCTAGAGAAACCCAAACTGGAGATTGGTGAGCAAATTATTGCTGAGTAAAAGCCCACTAATAGCATTGTCAACAACACCTTCCATCACTTTGTTGATGATTAAGAATAATCTGATGGGGTGGGTTTGCCTAGATCAGGCCATATCTTGGCAATTTTTCATAATGTTGGATAGATGCCAGTGTTGTAGCTGTAGTGGAATGGCTTGGCTAGGGGCAAGGTTCTGAAGCATAAGTCTTCAGCATTACTGCCAGAATGCTGTCAAGGTCCACATCTTTAGCTGTATCCAATGTGCTCAGCCCTTTCTTGATTTCGAACGGAGTAGATCAAATTGGCGAAGACTGGCATCTGTGACATTGGGGACCTCAGGAGGAAAGATAGATGATCCACTTGGCACTTCAGTTAGCTGAAAACATTAAATCTTGTCACTCATCTGTTGGGCGTCACCATTGTTGAGGTTGGGGATACCTGTGGAGCCTCCTCATCCTGTTTGTTGTTTAATTTTCCATCACCATTCATTCATGACTAGATGTGACAGTCCATAGAGCTTTGATCAGATCCATTGATTGTGGGATCACTTAGCTCTGTCTATAACATCATTGACCAGAAATGTTGACTGTTTCTTTCTTCACAGATGCTGCCAGGCTGGCTGTGTATTTCCAGCCTCTTCTGTTTTTATTTCTGTTTATAGCTTACTGCATCCGCATTTAGCTTGCATGTCGACCTGTATAGCTTCACCAGGTTGACACCTTATTTTTAGGTATGCCTGGCTCTGTCTATGGAACTTGGCTTAGTCGCCTGGCTTCAAGGTAATGAAGAAGGGAGAAATGGGATGTGCCAAGCCACCAGATTGCAGATTGTGCTGGAATACAGTTTTACTGCTGCTGATGGCTCGCAATGTCTCTTCAGTACCCAGTTTTGAGCAGCTCCAGCTGTCCTTAAATGACCTCATTTAACGCAGTGGGTAGTGCCACATGACACCAGGGAGGACAGTCTCAGTGTGATGATGGGATTTGGTCTCCATGAGGATCGTGCGGTGATCACTCCTACCAAACTATCATGGACAGGTGCATCTGCGAAAGGTAGGTCAGTGAGGAGGTTGTTGCTTTGTGTTTGTTCTACTTCTTGCTGCAAGTCCGGTCTCGCAGCTATGTCTTTTAGCTCTCAGCCAGCTTAGTAATAGTATGACCAGGGCACTATTGGTGATCACTTGAAGTCCCCATCCAAAGTATATCTTGTGCCCTTGCTAACTTCATTGCCTCCTCAAGTGCTGTTCAATGTAGAGGAATACTGTGTGTACCATGGATGGTGATTGTGATGTTGGCTGATAGATATATGAATATGACAACCTTAGCCTGTTGCTTGACTAGTCCGTGAGACAGCTCTCCCAAGTTTGGCAGCGGTAGTCCATGAGAAGGAGTTTGCAGGGTTGACTGTGGTGACTGATTCAAGTGGTCTGGTTTTACTCTTTCACTCCTTTCCAACAGTTTAATGCAACTGAGCGGCTTTCTAGGCTACTTCAGAGGATTGTTAAGAGTTAACCACATTGGTGGAGGATTGAAGTCACATAGACATAGAATTTGATGGAAGTTTACAGCACAGAAACAGGCCATTCAGTGTTTATGCCCCACACAACATCCTCCCACCTTACTTCGCCAAATCCTTTTGATTTATCCTTCTACTCCTTTCTCCCTCATATAGCTATCTAGCTTCTGTTTAAACACATCTATTCCATTCATTGCAACCACTCCATGTGGCAGGAGTTTTTTTATTCTGTGGGCATCAGTGACACATCCCTAATTGCCTTTGAGAGTGGTTAAGAGTCAACCATGTTGCTGCATGTCTGAAGTGACATGAAGACCAAGCCTTCCCTAAAGGACACTGGTGAACCAGATGGGGTTTATAGCAATTGATTAATTAATGAAAGCAAACCAGCCTTCAAATTTAAATTCCAGCAGCTTCTGTTTTGGGATTTGAACCTGTGTCCCAAGGGAATTAGCCTGTGCATCTGTATTACTAGTCAAGTGTCACCGTTTCCCTGTTCTCCTCAGTAAATGGGCTTCTCCTTAGTTTCTTACAAGTCACTATCCCATAGGCCATATTGGGTAAGGACAGCAGCTTTCCTTCCCTAGAAGACATTAATCAACCAGTCACATTTTTATTGTCAAAATTACTTTTATCTATAATAGTTTTTTACTCCATGGGCAGAAATCTTGCTCTGCAGGTGGGTGGATGCGCGCCCGACTCACTCAAGCGTGAAATGACACGCGTTGGCATCGGCCAAGCCTGCTGACGTCAACGCGCAATCGCGCGATAGTTCAGTCAGTGGGCGCGCTCCCCCGACAATTAGAGGGCCTGTTAAGGCCATTAAGTAATCAATTAAATTAAATGTTTTGCTCCCAGTTCAACCTAACTGTTGGCAGGCAGGCGAAAAGGCCAAGCGGCCTTTGCATTTTTTTGGAAACCCCATCATAGGTGGTATGAGGTTTCCAAAAGCAAATAAAAATAAAATAAAAACTTTAATTTTTCATTAATAACATGTCCCTGTTCATGTGACAGAGAGGACATGTTTCCGCTCTGTGCTTCAGGGAGATTATCAAGTGCTCACTCGCGTGCATGTGCGAAGTTCATGTTCAGTCTGCTCACCCTCCTCCCCCCCAACACAGGCAGCGCTCAGTGCTGCCCCTTGTGTTTCACGCTGGGCAGGCCTTAATTGGCCCACCAGTGTGAAATCACGGTCTGGTGCTGATCGCGGGTGGCGGTCGGCTTCCCACCCGCCCCCACCTGCCCCACCCACTCCTGCCTGCCCCCACCTGCCCCACCCACTCCTGCCTGCCCCCGCCTGCCCCACCCACTCCTGCCTGCCCCCGCCCGCCCCCGCCTGCCCCACCCACTCCTGCCTGCCCCCGCCTGCCCCACCCCCTCCTGCCTGCCCCTGCCCCTGCCCACCTGCCCTACCCACTCCTGCCTGCCCCTGCCTGCCCCACCCACTCCTGCCTGCCCCTGCCCACCCGCGCCTGCCCCACCCACTCCTGCCTGCCCCTGCCCACCTGCCCCACCCACTCCTGCCTGCCCCTGCCTGCCCCACCCACTCCTGCCTGCCCCTGCCCCTGCCCGCCTGCCCCACCCACTCCTGCCTGCCCCCGCCTGCCCCACCCACTCCTGCCTGCCCCCGCCCGCCCCACCCACTCCTGCCTGCCCCTGCCCCTGCCCGCCTGCCCCACCCACCCCCGCCTGCCCCACCCACTCCTGTCTGCCCTCGCCTGCCCCACCCACTCCTGCCTGCCCCCGCCCACCCCCACCTGCCCCACCCACTCCTGCCTGCCCCCGCCTGCCCCACCCACTCCTGCCTGCCCCCGCCCACCCCCACCTGCCCCACCCAATCCTGCCTGCCCCCGCCTGCCCCACCCACTCCTGCCTGCCCCTGCCCACCCGCGCCTGCCCCACCCACTCCTGCCTGCCCCTGCCCACCTGCCCCACCCACTCCTGCCTGCCCCTGCCTGCCCCACCCACTCCTGCCTGCCCCTGCCCCTGCCCGCCTGCCCCACCCACTCCTGCCTGCCCCCGCCTGCCCCACCCACTCCTGCCTGCCCCCGCCCGCCCCACCCACTCCTGCCTGCCCCTGCCCCTGCCCGCCTGCCCCACCCACCCCCGCCTGCCCCACCCACTCCTGTCTGCCCTCGCCTGCCCCACCCACTCCTGCCTGCCCCCGCCCACCCCCACCTGCCCCACCCACTCCTGCCTGCCCCCGCCTGCCCCACCCACTCCTGCCTGCCCCCGCCCACCCCCGCCTGCCCCACCCACTCCTGCCTGCCCCCGCCTGCCCCACCCACTCCTGCCTGCCCCCGCCTGCCCCACCCACTCCTGCCTGCCCCTGCCCCTGCCCGCCTGCCCCACCCACTCCTGCCTGCCCCCGCCTGCCCCACCCACTCCTGCCTGCCCCCGCCTGCCCCACCCACTCCTGCCTGCCCCTGCCCCTGCCCGCCTGCCCCACCCACTCCTGCCTGCCCCCGCCCACCCCCGCCTGCCCCACCCACTCCTGCCTGCCCCCGCCTGCCCCACCCACTCCTGCCTGCCCCTGCCCGCCTGCCCCACCCACTCCTGCCTGCCCCTGCCCACCCCCGTCTGCCCCACCCACTCCTGCCTGCCCCCGCCCGCCTGCCCCACCCACTCCTGCCTGCCCCCGCCCACCCCCGCCGAGCCAGGGGCAAAATTCTGCCCCAGCTTTTAATTTTATAAAATTTGAATTCAAATTCCCAACCTGCCATGGCCACATTCCAATTAGACCAGGTCTCGCAGTTACTCGTCCAATAATATCACCACTGTGCTAATGTACCCCTCACCAGTGTTTAAATATATGACTTGGGGCTACAGGAGAACAGATCATTTCTGGGGATCTCTCTTTGATAAGATACTGTCCTTCTGCTGATTCCACAATGATGTCATTAGAGAATCCTAGGATATTGACACAAAGACAATGAAGAAAAAGTGGTAAGTGCCCAATTAAAGTTCATGCCTTTCTTTAAAATGGCAAACAAAATAATATTGTACAAACTCAACTAGATCCACATGCAGGCCACTGCTGCCTGCCACATTCTTTATTCACACAGTCACCATTTCCATAACTTGCCCCCTATCCCCCATCCCAGTGTGTAAGCATTGTGATACTATCTAGACCAGGAAGGCTCCAGATTCAGTTGCTGAATCAATTGACTCAATTGTTTATGTTGTGAAGTAGTTGACGTCTAGATCTCAACACGTCAGTATCTATGGAAGGGAAGAGACGGCTAAGGTGCTCACTCACTCCCATTCAGCACCAAGGGATGCCTAATGACAAAGTACACATGTGTGGACCTTAGGCCCAGGGAGAGCTTCAGAATGTCATCTGGGTAAGGTATTACTGGGAGGGCTGCCAGTTCTCATGGATGAGTCAAGGCTTTCCATTATGTATTGAATATCTTGTTTAGCTTGCAGTACTTTGCAAGCCAGTGCATTATAGGATTGCAGAATCCACTTTTCTATTGTTAGTTCTCTTACTGCAGCAGCATAAACAAGAGCAGCCATGTTCAATCACCTCCACACCTCCGTGAGTATTGATTAGTCTTTTAAAGGTTATCGATCGTACCAATATTAAAATATAACACTTTCAAAATAGAAGGGGGTAAATTGTTGGGGGGGTGTGGTGGTGGGTTGTGGGGACAGGAAATGCAATACAGCTACTGAGGGGGATTTTAACTGCAGTGGTTTTTGGGCAGGAGGTGGGTTGGAGTAAGAAGTAATGCAGTCAAATGCTTGAAAATCCTGAGAAACACATGTTTTAAAACATTAACGTTACACGTTAAAACAAGGGGAGCAGTGGCATGGTGGTATTGTCACTGGACTAGTATTCCAGAGGCCCAGGGCAGGATTTTCCTGTCAGCGAGCAGTGGGTGCAGGGCAGGGCCCGATCACTGACGTGTAAAATGAGGTGCAGTGACGACGGGCGGAACTCCCGATTTCACCGCACCCCGTTTAAATTTTCAGGAAGGCGGGGGTTCTGCAAAATCAGCTGATCTCCCACCGACCTGTCAATGGCCAATTGAGGCCATTGACAGAGCAATTAAAGTAATTAATGGACCTGCCTGTCCAACTTAAGGCTGGCGGGCAGGCCAGGAGCCCTGGCGAGAACCAGAAAAAGCATGAAATCTCATCCACGGACGGGATAAGGTTTCTTGTAGGTTTTAAAAGATTTAATTAAAGTATTTTTCAAAGTGATGGACATGTCACATGAGGGAACATGTCAGAGAATTTGTTTTTTCTAATTTTAATATTTTTTATTGTGGAGCCAATCACCCTGAGGCAGCACTTAGCCTCAGGGAGATGAGTGCACTCTTTCCTGCGCATGCGTGAAAGAGCGCACTCTTGGGTTTAGGGAATCCAACCCCCCCCCCCAGCCCGCACAGGGAGCGCACAGCGATTCCTGGCGGATGTCATGCTGGGCAGGCCTTAATAAGCCCGCCCATGTAAAATGGCGGTGCGGCCCCAATCTGGGGTGCCGATCAGAGGTGCGCCTCCATGCACCCACACTTCAGCTTCACCCCCGATGGGGGGATAATCCTACCCCAGGGTAATGGCCTGGGGACCTGGGTTTGAATCCCACCATGGCAGATGGTGAAATATAAATCCAATAAAAATCTGGAATTAAAAGTCTGATGATGACCATGAAACCATTGTCGATTGTTGTAAAAACCCATCTGGTTCATTAATGCCCCTTTAGGGAAGGAAATCTGTCGTCCTTACCTGGTTTGGCCTACATATGACTTCAGACCCACAGCAATGTGGCTGACTCTTAAAATGCCTTCTGAACAAGGGCAATTAGGGATGGGCATCCCATGGACAAATAAAATGTTTTAAAAAGCAAACAATTCTTCTCTAAGTATTTTAAAACATATTTATATGTTTCTCATGGATTGCATTTTAGTTTTTCTGGAATAATTTCTAAGGTCGATCAGCATCATTTAAAGGCACCATTTCTAAATCTACAGCCAACAATCATCAAAGGGGACAGACTGAAGGAATAGTGCTCCTCCTCTCTCCCCCAAACATTATTGCCATGGGTTATGTCCTGCTCTCCACCCTGCTCTAAATCCTGTTATTGGCCTGGAGATTTCCTGAGTTCTTTTTGCATATTTGTGCCTCTGATAAGTTTTTTTCTTGGTCACTGGACATTCGTTTTTTTGTTGCTTGACAAAAATCAGTAGCATTGAGGCAATATCCAAAGTCTTTGGATGCAATAACATTCAATGAAGCATTTATTTTGCTGTCTCTTGGGTACCTTGTTCATTTTATCAGCTATATACACAAACTGTCAGCTGCTTCCTTCAATCTTGTTTGTTAATGACTGTTACAGCACATCTCCAAGTTAAACTTGTTTACACTAAGTTCCAGCCTAAGGAACACAGTGTGGTACAAGAGATGAAGCAGATGTAACAGAAATAATTATGGCATAGGTTTTGGCAATGATCTGTGTTATATCTATCATTTTGTTTCTTTCACAACTGACAGGAATGATAGCACTTCTTGTAATGTTACAAGCTCTTGTGACCACGGGCTATGTGGCTCTGTGATAAATGTAAAGTGACTGAACGAATTAAGTACATGATGGACTAATGAAAGACAAATTCCAGGATTCATAAAGGTGAAGGGAAAGGATAAGAAGTAGCATTTTGGTGCTATGCCCAATGGGTTCAATCTTGCATAAGGTGAGGTATATTTACAAAGCACTATTTCAGCCCTCTCACAAACATGTCAAAACACTACACATGTACTGATTTGCATTATCTAGTTACATAGGCAAACATGGTAGCTATTTTGCCTATTTTACATGGTAAGGTCCCTGCAACAGTATTGACATGAATGCCAAATTAACTTGTTTACAGTTGGCCCAGGACAGTGAACAGTAAACTCAATCCTTCTCTTCAGATCACAACAAAGGACCTTTAACCTCCACGTAAACAGGCCGACAGTGGCTGGATTTAATGTTTCATCCAAAGGACAGCAACGCCCATAATGCAGCATTCCCTCTGTATTGCACTCAGCTCTCACCCTAGATTATGTGCTTAAATCCTGGAATAGGGTTTAAAGCCACGTGCTTTAATTCAGAGAGTTGGCGCCAGAATCGTGTTGACAATCTATTGAAGATTTTTAATCAATGTAAAGCTGTTTTCATTAGGTTATTCTTGAATAAACTTTGTATAAATTTCAAGGGCATTTGATAACAAGTCAAAACAAGTTATTCAACTCTTGTACAGGTCATTAAAATAGGTACAGCTTTGGGAATCTTGCCTGCAAAAGGACATTGATGGATTAACAGATTTTCAGACAAACAACGAGTATGATTCTGAGCTTCAACGTATGAAAATAATTAACTTTCACTGGGGAATATAATATTAAAGGGGATGATCGTCATCTTTAACACGATGAGAGGCAAAGCTAAGTGTAGTTTTCAGTGTTAATTAAATTGGACTATAAGCATAGAATGAAAGGATAAATTTAACATGTGAGACTAGTGAGGAAAATAATGCTGTCCAACATTGTGACATTGTGGAACTGACTTCTCAAACAATGTGGTGGATTAATCTCTTCAAAAAGGAACTAGATCTATAGATGTATGTAGCACAGAAAGAAGCCATTCAGCCCATCATGCCTGTGCTGCCTCTTTGAAACAGCTATCCAATTTGTACTTGGTCTTTCCACACAGCCCAGCAAATTTAACCTTTTAAAATATTTATCCACGTTATGAAATTTACTGATGAGTTTGCTTCGACCATTCTTTCTGGCAGTGCATTCTAGATCATATCAGCTCACTGATTAAAAAAACCCTTCTCCTTATCTGCCCTCTTGTCCTTTTGCCGATTATCTTAAATCTGCTTCCCCGATTACTGACTCACCAGTGAAAACCATTTCCCCTTATGGACTCCACAAAAACCTTTCTGAATTTTGAGTACTTCTATTACATTTCCACTGCACCTTTTATCTGTCCTAAGGAGAATAATCTCAACTTCTCCAGTCTCTCCACCTAACTGAAATCCTTCACCTCAGGTACTATTCTCCTCTTGTTGACAAATGTTTCCAACACCCATCACATGGAGGCTGTGGGTGTCCTGTTTGTCTCTAAGCAGAAGAATTTTTGACAGCTTTAATTGATTTTAATAAGTTGCACGATTAACTTTATTCTTCTTACTGAGCTTGAGAGACTATTCTGAGATGACCAGTACTTCTGAGACCACCTAGATGCACTGTGGCTGGAGCAGGTGCTGGAAGTCATTCTAAAAATGATTTTGACCTGGGGAACATTCAATAACAACGCAACCTGGCAGAGCACAGGCGTGAAGCTTTTACAATGCTACAATGGAGGCCTAGATACAGGGGGGTGGAGGAGAAGAGAGATGTCATCTATCCATATGGCCCCAGGAGGCCGCCCAGGCAAACTTGGAAAAGGCAGCAGGACCAGTTAACCATGGCCATTAATGGCACAGAGGACATGGATCCAGTGCCGCAAGAAGTTCATTGATCTCACTCGAGTGGTCAAGGTCAGTGAATGCACCTTTAAATGCCAAATCCCACCAATGGCATGACTAGCCTTACACACTGCTCAATGCACCACGCCCCAACACTCATCTACCAACAATCCTTATCAATCACAACTCATACCTCACATTCATAGCTTCACCTCACCCTGAGCACTGCAGCAAACCCCACACTCAGATCTCACAACTCGTACACAATGACACCCAAACATATTGCACCATATTCACTGACACATTTTCATCTCTCTTGCAGTACTGGTTGGCACATAACTGGAAGCAGCAGCACTGATCCAACTAGGGACAGGCACAGCTGTATGTCTTCACGGGGGAGATGCTCTCCATCATTGGAGCAGCCATGACTGAAGCTGTGGCCAGCAGAAGGTTGGGAACCATTAAAGATGACGGTATTCCCTAATTCTCTTTCTTGCATCCTGCTTCCCCTTGTCCCACAATCTCTTCTGATTGACAAGCTGAACGTGGTGTAAGTATACACCTCTTTCTTCATCCTCTCCCCTCACCAAAACCCTCTCTTTACACCTTTCCGATCCACCAGAAGTGTGGAGGAGCAGCAAGATTGTGATGATGAAGAAACCCCATTACCCACTCTCATACTTGCACAAACTAACTTGGATTGCAACACTGCGGGTAATTTAGAGGGCAGCTTAGGGGTGGCTCTGCATGTGGTGAGACATCGGACATGAGTGGCCTGCAGCCAGTAAAGGAGACAAGATTAGAGGAGGTGCCAGCTTGCCAGAGGGCGAGGTCACACTTGAGTTCTGCTGCAGTGGACACGGATGAAGACTTTGATGCCGGCCTAGACGAGGACTGATGGATATGCATAACGAAATACTGGATGCATTGGCATGCCTACCAGAAAGCCTACAGTAACTGTCATGGAACTTGGAAGAGCCTGACATCTACTTAGCACAGGATTTTTCACAGAGCTTAGACAGGGTGACCAGCTCAGGGAGAAAAAAAAGTAAGGAACACATAGCCGCAGGGGCAAGACCGCAGGAGGGGAGAGGGAGGAAGTGACAAGATCACAAGACCATAGTAGCGGGGACCACTCATGCTCACCCAGATCCCTTCTTGCTGCTCAGACTCCTCCCCCTCTCTCCTGCCTGGACCACTCCTGCCTGGACCCCTCCTCGCCCACTTTCCTGCCCACACCTGACAATCCGCACTCGGGCCTGAGACTGGTGCCACCACTGGACCCAACTTCAAATACCACCCCCCACCCCCCAAGTCAGACCTGAGTGCCAACCAATGTTAAGCCAGAAGGAGACAAGATCATGGTGGGTTGGGGTCGAGTTTTCCATTTTATATAACTTAACCCTCCCGAGCCTGTCTCCCCCCTGTCCTGGAGGTTAAAGTTTCTCCCATTGTGTCTTGAAAGGGCTGTGGATCTTTCGGCATTTTCAGCCACGCACTAGGGCAGTGACCTAGCGCATGCTTTGCCAGTGTCCTGGGCCCATAAATTCAGGCTGGAGCAGGGCAGCTCATAGAGTTATTAGAGTTATTATGACACAGAAGGAGGCCATTTGACCCATCGAGTCCATGCTAGCCATGTCATAAACAAGGAAACATCACTGAGTGCTGGACCAAGTCCAAAATAGGCTCTGGTATGTTCAGCATTCTGGTTGTTGATTTAACTAAACCAGACTCCAATCAGAGGGAGGTAGAAACCAAACAGTTTAAGAAACTGATTCCCTATTTTAACAGTGTTAGTATAAAACTGTATTTGTGAAGATATCTTTTATCAAAAAGAAATGTGCAGCTCTTCACAAACTGAATTCCCAGAAAGTATAGTTTGGTCCTATTTGTGTGTGCTACTCTAATATTGCAGTGACCATTCATGGAAGCAATGTTGTGACCTCTGCTTTTCATTTTGCTTATTATTTACATCCACTTGAAACAAACAGTTCCAACTCCTAATGGGTCGCAAAGACTAATTTACAGCAGACCCATGTCATGAGGCCTGTATGCATTAAATTCAGGGAAAGAAAGCAGAGGAAAAATGATTACCTCTGTCACTGTTTGTGGCAGAATTGCAAATGCATTTGGGAAAAGTTCCGCTGTTTGCTAATGGAGTGAAATTGTGAATGTAACTTTACAGAGGAAGTTTACGACTTTTTTGAAGAAAACAGCACACAAACAAAAGTAGTGGGAGCAGCTTTGCTTTCGGGGGCTGTCTAAATTAATGACAGGGTCTGATTAACACCTTTCACCTCCATTTCCTGGCTGGCCGTCTGCCAGGTGGTTAGATCTTTAGCACCAGACTTTACTGGGGGGGTGGTTTGGTGCAAGACGATGGGATGGAGACCAGGAGGGATAGGAAATGCCCAGGGTGGGGGTAGATCAGAGGCCATAGGTATTCTAGATTGGAGTCTGGTATCAGGGTTGAGAGATCAGAGGCTGTTGTCAAGGGGGTGGAGGAGGGGTGATGGGTGAGAAAATCAGAAGGGTTGGGTTGGGTTGGGTGAGATCAGAGGCCAGGAGGATGAAGAATGGAATGGCCAGGGAGAGATTGGTAGGGTCTGGGGTAGATTGGAAGATTTATGAGGGAGTTCAGAGGTCTCAACCAGTGAACGCAGAGGAAGGAGTGATCGGAAAGACTGAGGGCGGGGGCAGGATCTCAAAACCTGGGTTGGGAGACATTGTGGTTTCGAGGGAGACCAGATTGCAGGGTGGTCCAATCATTGGGGGTCAGTGACTGACTGTGGAGTGGGAAGCAGATTATCTTTCAACAGAACTGTTGAAGGGTCATGAGGACTCGAAACGTCAACTCTTTTCTTCTCCGCCAATGCTGCCAGACCTGCTGAGTTTTTCCAGGTAATTCTGTTTTTGTTTTGGATTTCCAGCATCCGCAGTTTTTTGTTTTTATCTTTAGCAGATTATCTTGTTGGGCTGAGGGAAACACTTCTGCTTCTCGTTGTCCACAATTGTGTTGGAAAGGCAGTTAACGACAGTCCTTGCCTTTCTTTAGCTGCTAGTTTTCTCGAGGCCTCAGAAATACAGCTGGCCAGTAAAACATTTAAATGAGGGATGTGGACAGGTTCAAGGTAGTTTGAGTTCAGGTTTGAGTTCTTTAACACTTTAACACCCCACCTGATTCAAACCCGTCTGGTTTTTGGATTGAAATCCTTCCACTCTCCCAATCTCTCACAATTCTGCTGCAAACACAAAGGGAGGATTTTCCCCTCTTTGAGCGGGCATGGCGGGCAGGTCCAGGAGTGGCCGTGCAATGGTCTGCCACCCGCGATCGGGCCACGGTCATGATTTCCCGCTGGCTGGCCAATTAACGGCTAACCAGCATGAAACGTGTGCTGCAGCGCTCAGCGCTGCCTGGTTGGTGAGGTAGCAGGGCGAGTGTGGAAGTCAGCACATGTGCGCTCGTGCGCTCACAGAAAGCTCCCTGAAGGCACAGAGCTGCCTCTGGGAGCTAAAGATTTTCCACATTAAAACTAAAGTGTTAAAAAATAAAGGAAACCTGTCCCCACCGTGTGATTCTGGCTCTGCCACATGAGCAGGGACATGTTGCAAATGAGTTCTGAAAGCTTTTATTTTATTTTTAGTTAATATTGGAAGCCTCATCCTGCCCTGGAAGAGGTTCCGTCAAAAATTGAAAGGCCGCTTGGCCTATTCACCCGCCCACCAACTGTAAGGTTGGACGGGCAGGGAAAAATTCTATTTAATTAACAATAAATGGGCTTAACAGCCTTCTTAATTGTCAGTGGAGGCACTGCCAACTCCCGCGCGTACCCACTGACTGAAATATCACACGCTATTTCAACGTTCATGCGTGGCAGGCGTGTGCCCTCACGCTGAGGTGAAAATTCAGCCCATAATCAAGGAAATGCTGCCTTCAATGTGGTGACATTTTAAAAAGGCTTCACATTGGTGATGAAACTGAATGTAGATGCTTTTGTTAGTGTTTCAAAATCAAAATGCAGCATGTAAATTGCAGCACTTACACTTTGACCATAAGCCCATTTTAATGCTTATAGTATCAGGGTGAAATGTGACAGAATTCAAGAGCACCTTAAGTGGTTTCCAAATGTCAGATTTTACACCTTGCCATTGGTCTGATGGGCAGAATGTGGCATCATTGGGTGGGCATGCTCCTGACCCAAACAAGCGTAAAATGACGAGCACTCGTGATATTTGATTTGGTGGGCACGTGCAGAATTTGGCAGTGCGCCCGCTGACTATTAGCAGGCCTATTAAGGCCACTAAAGTTCTAATTAAATTAAACTTTTCACTGCCTGCCCAACATCACAGGTGGAGGGCAGGCGAAAAGAACAAGCGGCCTTTGGATTTTTTGCGAAACCTCATCCACGGGCAGGATGAAGTTTCGATCAGTGGTTAAAAAAAAAAGTTTTTCAAACCAATTTCTAACATGTCCCTGCTCTTGTGACATGATGGGACATGTTATTAACATTTTTAAATTCCTTGGGCTGAATTTTCCGTTTGTCGGGCAGGCGGAGTTGACCCAATCGTGGGCGGGCGGGGACCCAATCGCTGCCAGCGTTCAGGGCACAGCACCATTTTATGTGGACGGGCCAATTAGGGTCCGCCCAGTGTGATGTCCACCAGGAAGCACTATGCGCTCCTTGTGCAGGCGGCGGGGGGGGCGAGCTTTAAAATCGAGAGTGTACTCTTTCACGAATGCACACGAAAGAGCGCGCTCATCTCCCTGAGGCTAAGTGCAGCCTCAGGGAATCGCCTCAACTTTTAAAAATATTAAAAATAGAAAAAAAAAAATCCCTTACATGTCCCCTCATGTGACAATGTCACATGAGTTGGGACATGTTCATAATTTCCATAACAACTTTATTACAATTTTTAAAACCCTACATGAAACCTCATCCCGCCGCTGGATGAAGTTTTTTCTGTTTGCCGCCGGGGCTCCTGGGTTGTCTGCCAAACTTAAGGTTGGACAGGCAGGTCCTTTAATAGCTTAATTGATCCTGTCAATGGCTGTGCCTCCGCCTTCCTGAAAATTTAAGTGGGGCTGGATGACGTTGGGGGTTCCGCCCGACATCATCCCACATCATTTTACGTGTCGGTGAGTGGGCCCTGCCCCCGATCGCTGACAGTAAAAACATGCCCCTTATTTTTTATTTACCAAATTCTTCAGCTCTGTGCTTCAGGGAGCTTTTACTGCGCGCGCCCCAGCGCATGTGCACACTTCTGCACTCGCATTCCTCCTGCCCCCACCCAGGCAGCACTGAGCGTTGCAGTGTGCGTTTCACACTGGCCAGTAATTGGCCAGCCAACATGAAATCCATGTCGGGGCTCGATCACGGACGGTGGTCAACTTAGTGATCACTCCCGGGCCTGCCCACCACGCCTGCCTGACAAGGGCAAAATTCTGCCAAATATGTTATTTCATAATTAAAAAGTCTGATTGATTATTTAAAGATTGACGACTCAGTCCCAAACTGTGTGGCAGGGTGACCTTCTTTCTTTTCAGTCCAGGATTCAAATCACAGGAGAGGTTGACGCTTGACCTCAATAACCACAGATCCACTGTGAGGCTGCTAACACTACTTGGTGGCTTGGAGAAATGACTCATCCTCAGATAGAGAAAACTGACGGCTGTCTTCTGATCCCAATCTAATATACCTTGTATCAGTGATTGTGTCAGTGTTGGATTAGTAGCAGACCAGGAAGGTTTCAGCCACAGCCCCAGGTCAAAGTTTAATCACCTTATTTCAGCCGCAGCAGCAGTAGGAGCCCTATTGCTGCCTGCAGTTCCCTTGGTTTGGGGAATTTATATCAGCCAATATAAAATCTCTTGGGGCGGATTCTCCCCTCGTTGGGCAGACTGACCCGGGAGTGGCCGCGAATGGTCAGCCGTAAGGTTGGGCGGGCAGTGAAAAACTCTGCTGAATTAGTTGCTTAAAGACCTTAATAGGCCTCTTAATTGTCAGTGGGCGCACTGCCGGCTCTTGCGTGCACACGCCGGCTGAAATATCGCACGAGTGTGCAATGACGCTCGCGGGGACGCTCGCCTGATGTCATTGTTTGCTGTTTCATGCTTGGACGTGTCGGGTGCGTGCCCACACGCCGAGCTGAAAGTCCTGGCCTTGATTGCTTTTCAGTGATTTCCCGCATAGAATGTGTGTGGACATTGGCTGAGGTCACGGTTGCAGTCGGCTGGTGGTGCCCTATGTTTCAAATCACTTGTTAGTGCTCGCTGCCAATAGTCATAGGCCCCAATTTTAACCCAGCATAACTGAATGGGTGTTGAGTGGGTTAAAAGCTTACCCAGAGTGATGACAACTAGGCCAAGGAGTAGAAGGATGGCTAGCGTCCATGGAACAAGGATGTTCTCAGGAGGGGAGAGGAGAAAATAGGCAAGAAAAGAAATCCTTAAAAAAGGGTATTTCATGCAAAGACCCAAGACACCAACAATCTTAAAAACCATTTTCATGAATGGTTATGAATTCATGTTCAATGAAAGATTAAACTCTGATTAAATCCGACAGATAGGCCTTTTTAATAGTCAAAAAAAAAGCCTGTAATTTTTTTTAAAAAAATGCACATTAGTTCATTTGTTGATCTTGGATCAAGTAGAATTAAATGAAAGTAATCTAATTTATTTTTCAAAGTCCATACTTCAAACTGGCTAAAACATCTAATTACAAAGTGTTGACTGTAACTTGCAAAGACATTTTGTTATGTAATTTGATTTTTTTTAACAGTAGTTTGGTGCGGATGTGAATGGTGCAGCTGCGTATATTCATTAAAGTGTTCACTTCTTTTTGCCTTAGTTCTGCTTCTTTTCATTGGGAACATCTTAAGCTAATTTAAAGTCAAACACCTGAATAAACATGTTGTAGAAGTGTTTATGTATTGAAGTGGGCCATTTCAAGGTATGATATTTGGATGGAATTTTGTAATTTCTCTTTTACAGCAAGCAGGCTGCCAGAGAGAGGCAGTTCAATCTGAATTAATACGTTTGTTAAAGTGGGGATAGAATGGAAATGGCTGAAACCACAAATAAAACTGCTCCATTCATATGTGCCAGGACACAACGTTTTCTTGCAAAATACAGACTTTGGCTCTTAGCCACCTTAGGCTTTCCCTTTAAAAGTACCTTAACAGATTATTTGTTTAAGGTTTACTCAAGTGAATAGATCCAAGTTCTTTCAATAAGTCGAAGAAAGATTAATCTGATTGCACATTTGGGAAACAGATTTTTTTTGCTACCCTCTCTTCAGAATTGTTCCATGTTGCAAAGCTGCTTTGTGGAAATTGCGTGGAAGGAAATTATTTGTGTCACAAAGTAAACTGTTTGATCATGCATTGCCAACAACAAAAAGAGAAAAAAAAATAGGTGGGGAAAGTTCAGAAGCTTATTTCAATCTGCACAAGTTCAAAGAGTTAGCCCTTGATTCTAACTTGGAAAGTAATTGGTGTGGGCAGCTGTACAGTTTCTTATGACAGGTCTTCAGTTTTCAATAAGAACGCTTTGCATTTTACAACATCAACTGTTTACTCTGCCAGGATAAATATCTACAGATAGAACTGGTACACTTGTCATTAAAATAATATTACGAAATCACAGCTACCTGGGGAGAAACTTAAATGGACTAACCTGCCATCCCCTAGTTGCTGGAGCAAATTTAATGGTGAATAAATCCAACCCAGTGAATCTCGGGGAAATTGTACACATCTTTTGAGCAATTCCACCTTCAGTGTGTTCTAACTGGCAGCAATTCATTCTGCAAGCTGCGTGATTTGTAACTGAGCTCAGAGCCCAGTACCTGCAAAAATGTCACTTGCAGCTACCAGACCCCAGAAGCATGTTGCACTCTGTTCATTGATAATGGTGCTCTGTGCATTCATGAACACAAGGGATTACAAAGTTGAGCTTGTTACCATTAGGTTTGAACCTTAGGACAAAGCGGCCTGGATGATAGCTTTCTGCTGACATTAAAAAACATCCAAAACAGCAGTCTACAAACTTGCTTTTAACACTGGAGTGAAACAACTGCACCTGGCAAGATGCTCAAGCAGTGTGAGAATACTTTCTGGAGGTGGGTTTGCACCTCATTGCTCTCATCTGGTTGGGTATCAGATCGCTGAATCTTCTGTTATGCTACTGATCTTGCACATATACATCCAAAACTGCTTCACATTGATATGAAGATGGTAATATAATCTCAGAGCAAGTGGAAAAATAGAGCTGTGAGGTTTATTCATTTGAATCTGAGTGCATAGTCCTTTATATCTATTTATATGTCGAAAAGACACTGTAAAAATGATTATAGTAAAGCTTATGCTTAAGAGTTGTGAATACTCAAATATTAACTTTGTTTTTTTTAGGTCGCACCATTAATATAAGATCAGCCGGCCTAATAGGAAGACATGGCCCACAATCCAAGCAGCCCTTTATGGTGGCCTTTTTCAAAGCCAGTGAAGTGCTGTTACGCTCTGTGAGGGCTGCCAGTAATAAACGGAAAAACCAAAACCGAAACAAATCCAGTAGCTCTCAAGATTCCACAAGGTTATCCAGCCCTGGAGGTATGAAAATGTATTTTTGCACCTTAAAGTAAAGGTAAAAATTTCTCCTCTCATAAGAAGAGAAACAGTCCGGACCAGTACTCTTTTTTACCCAGTTTTTACTGGTGTTCCGTTTTAAGCTATATAAGGCCAGTTTGGACCAATATTCTTATTTCCCAGCTTTTACTGTTTTTTCGTTCTGAGCTGTGCACTGCATGTAACTAAATTGGCTGTATGTTCCATTGCCTTTACAATTTTGCGACGTGTATCCCACAGAGAAAGTTCTCCTTAGCCTGCTGTTCCTTTACCCTTATAAAAATTTTTACACCATCTTTCTAAAGTGTCCTGTTTAAAATAAACTGGAATTTGTGCTTATATTTCCATACTCATTTGTCCCCTAACCTGCTTGATTCAATCATGTCATAATCATTGTTGCTTTTTCACTGAAATTTAAAAGAAGTGTTAATAAGATTTTGATTAGAATTCTATCTTCCTTAAAGCTGCCTCAGCCTCCTTTCTATAACTTGTGACCCAGTTCATCTCCAATTAAAGCAGTTCCCTATTACTTACTACAGGATGTTATGTCTAGTGCGATGCAGAAGTCATGTGGAAAGCTTTGATCTTCCAGAACCTTTTTCCTCTGATGGTTCTGTCATCCTTAATTTCTCAGCACTCACTGTGGATACTCCAATTCCTGTCTATTATATTAAAACCATGATGTGGCCCCACTGTCATTCATTTATGTGAAAAAAGTGGGTTTTAATCAGTAGTCTTTTACCAGAGGGTTTGAAAAACATAATTAAAGAGCTAGATGACAACAAGAACGACTTCTAACTTCCTGCCTGTGTGAGTATATGTTTGTGGTCTGGTTTGCTGGTATTTTATGCTATCAACCCCTTAGGGCACAGCTGGTTATCAGATCACTCTGTTTAGAATGATGAATTGAATCCTGCTGACATTGAGAACCAAGCCCATGTCTGTCCTCAAATATTGTTTTTCAACATAATTTAGATATATTTAGCATCTAAGGATTAGCTTTTAGTCATGAAAACTGTGTCAAATATAATTAATGTAATATTCAAATCTAGTGGCTAGCCCTGAATCCTTTCTGTGCTTTATAAACATAATAAGTGTGTTTGTTGTAGTCACAAAAAACACAGGGGAAAAATGAAAGAAAAAAGCCTGACATTTTGCTGTTTATGTAATTCAGGGTTCAAAAACCTATGTAGGCAGCTGTAGCACTAAAGTTTTGAAGTTGCCAAGGAGCTTTAGTGCTGAGCATAATTCTCCGTACAGCACATGCAATAGTCAATGTTCCATTTTGTTTTCCTTTCTGCCTGCCTAAATGCTAATGACATCTGTTTCTAGATAATGAGTGTGATTATGTTTGACATAGTGTAAAACTGATTTTGAATGCTTTAAATACTGTTCTTAAAGCTCAATTTGAAACAGTATGACAAAAATGTCATTTTTAATTGTGATAATTAAAACCACATTTAAAAGAACCAGCCTAACACATACCCTGTATTTCAAGGCTAGGGTGAGACTTCAGTAGTGTACTGTTATTGTCAGTTTTCCTGTCAAATTGTGCAGTGAAAACAATTTATCTGCAGCAAAGTGGCAACCATCACTAAACATCTCAAGGTTTCTTCCAAACTTACGATTGAGAATTCAATTCCACTGCAGTACCTTGAGGAAGGTTTATGTGACTCCTCCTCATGGCTTAGGAGTCAATCACTGGTCTGTGCTGTGGTAATGGAACTCAGCCAACACTCAGTTAGTATGAGGAAGCCATGATAGTTAGGGAGCAATCCCCTGCTGGTTGCTATTTGGCTGCTGCAGTTGGAAGTCCGCATTTGTCGATATTGGTTAATGAATGCATCAGGTTCAGCTGTGATACCTTCTCCTGTTGAATTATTTACCAATACATGACCAGTTGTGTAAGACGATACAGTTCAAATGGTGCAGGTAAAATCGACACTGTAACATGTAATCAATAATATCAGGCCAGAAAATTGGGGAGAAAGAAGAAAGAGTTCTTGGAAAAGGCCAGAAGATTCAATTTATGTTTAACCCTGATTTTTTCTTGCCTCTGGGGAGGTGTAAATTTTAAGTTTTCTGCTCATCTTACTGATCCTGATGCAGAATGAGGTGAAATTTTTTTACTCAGGGCTGTGTATCTTTGGAACTCTCTTCCTGAAAAGGCAGTGGAAGCCAAGTCTTTGAATATTTTTAAGGCAAAGGTGGATAGATTCTTGGTGAGCAAGGGGGTGATAGGTTATCGGGGGCAGGTGGGATACAGATTTCAGGTTACTATCAGATCATGATCTTATTAAATGGCAGAGCAGGCTTGAGGAGCTGAATGTCCTACTCCTGCTCCTTGTTTATATGAAGATAAAAACATTTTCCTACTTTTTTCCAAACCTTTGTAAAAGAGGGGTTGGGCCAAAATCGAGCTCACCACATGGAAATTTCTGACATTCACTGTTGGTGGGCACCAAAGATGCATGCTTAGGGGTGTAGGGCCAGGCCGAAGTTCCAGGTGACCTCCCCTAATTTAGTGGCCAGGAATTTCCGTGCCCACCGGTGTCGGGCGTGTTCGGTGGTGTGAGCGGACAATATGGCACGATTGGGTTTCACAATGGTGTGAAACCAGTTCAAGATCGTCCGCTCAGCCCTCCAGTGGTTGTTTACATTCTCCGCCAACATCAGCATATCATTATTAGGCCTGCCCGTCGGAATCGTTATCACACCTCCCCCCCGCTGGATCATCCGCCCACGTCAGTGGGAGAACACGCCAACATGTTTCACAACAGCACATAATCGACGTGCACCTGGCGGGCTGCACTTCGCTTGGGACATCAAGGTCTTTTTGCCTACCTTGCTTCAGCCAGTGCTCGCAGTCATCAGCACCAGGCTTCACAGGCAGCACTACATCACTTTTAGGGGCCTCACGGGTAGGTCTCTATCTACCAGATCAGCCATATATGGGTGGCTTTTCAATGGCTGAAGGGCTAGAGCTGTACTGGAGAAGGAGGATAACTCAGGGTGTGTGGGGGGGGGCACATGTTCATCTGTGCAAATGGCCTCAAGATGGTGAGGGCTTGGGAGGCAGCCTGCAGAGGAGATGAGGCCAGATGGACATTTGAGGATGGGTGGTGATGCCCCTTGAGCTGGCAGTGAGTGAGATGCCAGCAAATAGGCGATGGGCTTGAGTGTGTGAGTTTAGAGTGATGAGATGGTTTCCATATCCTGGCTGCACGGATGAGATCATTCATCCTCTATCTGCATTGGATGACCAACCTCTACTGTGTAGTATTGGCACTGATCACCACTGCCATCGCCAGCAAGCCAGAATGGTAATGTTGCTGTCCCTTCTGCGGCCAGAGCCTGGGTAGAGGACATCAAAGTAGGCCTGCATGGTGCCCAAAAGGCACTCAAGGGCTGCAGTCTTCTTGCCTTTCGGGGCCATGTTTTCTTTGCTGCAGTCCTAGGCTGGATGCATTGAGCGCGGCTGTACCTTAAATGTGGTGTCTGGCGTGATGAAGTGGCAGGTGATGGTGTGGCAGGCCGCCTGCCATCAAAATAGCGTGTTTCCCGGGAATGCATAAATAATGTGGTGGGTTTGGGACGATATGGCGTGAAAACCCACCACCGCGGCTGGTGGGTAACCTGCCTGCTAAAGCACTTAGCACAAATCCAGGACGATTCCACCCATTGTGTTCAATGTTGAAGGGGGATGCATGCTAGGGCCAATAACTGTAATACTATTTAGTGTCCACTTTATAAAACTTGCTTAAGATGTATGTATCTTTAACCTTCCCACAAAAGCCTCTTGTTCTCTGCTATTCACCGTATTAATATTTTTTGTTCCTCCTCCTTATTTCGCATACTAGGTTGGTAGGTCTTGTTGAAACTGCTGGTGGTCTAGTGCTGCCAAATAAAGTATTTCCCACCATTGTATCAATAATAATTGTCACATGAACAGAAGCTCATTTGCTTTGGTTTGAGCTTATTTAATTGATTGGCATTACCTGCGATACTTGATGTTGCGAAACGACATAACTATCCCACCTTTGGACCCAATGCAAAGATCAGCTTCACAGAGAAACTTCATCCCGATCAGCATCTTTTATCCACAGGGAAGAATTTTTCCTGTGGCGGGAGCAGGCGCGGAACCAATCGCCGTCCGCATTCGGCTGCGCGCTGCCATTTTATGCGGGTGGGCCAATTAAAGCCTGCCCAGCATAACGTGCGGCCAGTAGCGCTCAGCACTAGCTGTGCGGGCAGGGAGGAGGAGGAAGAGTCGGGGCCTGTGCTCTTTAGCGTGCATGCGCATGAAAGAGTGCAGCTATCTCCTTGAGGCAGCTCCGTGCCTCGGGGATTGAATGGATTAGAAAACTTTTGAACAAATAAAGTAAACATTTATTTAAACATGTCCACTCATGTGACAGTGTCACATGTTTGTGAAGTTAGGAAAAGTTACTTATTTATTTTATAAAAGCTTCAGGAAACCTCATCCCACCCGTGGGAAAAACACAAAGGCCGCTTGGGCTCCTCACCTGCCCGCCAGCCTTAAGGTTGAATGGACAGCATTCTTAACAAGTTTAATTACTTTTTTAATGGCCTTAATAGGCAGTTGACAGTTCAACAGGCGCACAGCCACCTCCGGTGCGCACCTGCTGAATGAAATATCGAGATGACGTCGGGGTGCATGCCCAACGACGTTTTACACATCAATGTGTCAGGTCCGCCCCCGCACGCCGACAGCAAAATTCTGCCCATAGGGTGGAATTTTACAGCTTATCCTGCTGGGGGTATTTTCCTTTCCCATCGAAGTCAATGGACTTATGAATGGTTCGCTGCATTTTATGGCCCCACCCCTACAGCGATGGGGCCGTAAAATTCAGCGCAAAGTTTTATTTAGTCCTTTAAAACATATGAGAAGCTTAAAAAAACATTTTAAAAAATTTTTCACCATTTACACTAAACCGCTTTTGTTTATAAGTCTTTTTGGCTGACTACAATAGATCACTCTTGTGTCCCAGTTGAGCAAAGGTGGCATTGCATTCTGACTAGGAGTAGAGGTCACAGTCAGTATGCTTAGGTTATGTTAAACCTGTCTGAAGGATCTGAACTGGAAAGTGCAACTGGGTTCAGGTCATTTTAGGTGGCTGGCACGTGAGGTATTCAAGTGGAAGGTGGATTGGGATGAGGGCAGAAGCAAAATTTGCCTTGATGAACAAATCTGACCATACGAATTGTTATTAAGTCTTCAGTATATATTTAAATAAAACTGGCACTATAATCAATAAAGAGTGGGTCCTTAAATGTTTTCATTTTCACAACCCTTGCATAGACTAGATTTTTTTAAATTTAATTGTTTTTTATTTTTATTTTTTTTTTATTTTTATTTTTTTTATTTTTATTTTTATTTTTATTTTTTTTTATTTTTATTTTTATTGAAGAGATTGCCAGGGCAATTGTGGGAGGAATATTAGTGAGCATGCATTTGCTTAATAAACATAAACTGCAGGAATAAACAATTTCTATCGTGTATTATCTTAAAAATTTAAAAGCTTATGCTTTGCTTTCCTTTTCATGAAACACAAACTAATTTTTGAAAAAGCAAAATACTGCGGGGGCTGGAAATCTGAAAGAGGAACAGAAAATACTGGAACAGAAACAGAAAATGCTGGAAAAACTCAGCAGGTCTGACAGCATCTGTGGAGAGAGAAAAACAAAGTTAGCCCCTTCTTCAGAGCTAGAGAGAAGTGGAAATGTGTTGAAATTTATACTGTTTAAGGGGGGGTGGAGCAGGTGAAGCTGGATAGAAGACCAATGACAGGTAAGGACTAAGGAGAGATTGACAAAGATGTCAAGAACTAAAGGACAAAGGGATTGTTAATGGTAGTGGTTAGTGCTAAAAAAGGTGCAAATATTGGCGTAAAGGTAAGAAAGCAGAGTGTGATAATAGCAGAACAAGGGTAGCATTGAGTGAAAGAACAATATGGAACGAGTAAAAGATGGACAGATGGACCTGTAGGGGATGGGGTGGGGAGAGGTGGTGGGGAAAAAAGGATAGAAAATGGGATTAAAAAAGAGGATAAAACTACAGATAAATGAATAAAAATAAAAATAGAACAAGTGGATAAAAAATAAAAATGAATGTAGAAGAAGGGGGATAAAAAAGGGGGTGAGGAGGGAGTTCGTGATCTGAAGTTGTTGAACTCAATGTTAAGTTCAAAAGGCTGTAAAGTGCCTAGTCGGAAGATGAGGTGCTGTTCCTCCAGTTTGCGTTGAGCTTCACTGGAACATTACAGCAGGCAAAGGACGGACATGTGGGCATGAGAGCAGGGTGGTGTGTTGAAATGCCAAGCGACAGGAAGGTCTGGATCATGCTTGAGACAGACCGAAGGTGTTTCGCAAAGCGGTCACCCAGTCTGCATTTGGTCTCTCCAATGTAGAGGAGACCACAATGGGAGCAGCGAATGCAGTAGACTAAATTGAGGGAAGTGCAAATGAAATGCTGCTTTACCTGAAAGGAGTGTTTGGGCCCTTGGATGGTGAGGAGGGAGGAGGCAAAGTGGCAGGTGTTGCACCTTCTGCATGGGTAGGTGCCTTGGGAGGGGGATGAGGTGTTGGGGGTGATGGAGGAGTGGACCAGGGTGTCCCGGGAGGAACGGTCCCTACAGAATGCTGACTGCAGGGGTGAAGGGAAGATGTGTTTGGTGATGGCATCATGCTGGAGTTGGCGGAAATGGCAGACGATGATCCTTTGAATGTGGAGGTTGGTAGGGTGAAAAGTGAGGACAAGAGGGACCCAATCATGATTCTGAGAGGGAGGGGAAGGTGTGAGGGCAGAGGCACGGGAGAAGGGTCGGACACGGCTGAGGGCCCTGTCAACCACCATGGATGGGAAACCTCAGTTAAGGAAGAAGGAAGACATATCAGAAGCTCCGTTTTGGAAAGTGGCATCATCGGAACAAATGCGATGGAGGTGAAGGAACTGAGAGTATGGGATGGAGTCCTTACAGGGAGCAGGGTGTGAAGAGCTGTAGTCGAGGTAGCTGTGGGAGTCGGTGGGCTTGGAATGAATATTGGTGGCAGTTTATCACCAGAAACTGAGACAGAGAGATCAAGGAAGGGAAGGAAAACGTCGGACATGGACCATGTGTAGATGATAGAGGGGTGGAAATTGGAAGCAAAGTTGATAAATTTTTCCAAGTCCTGACAAGAGCAAGAAGCAACACTGAAGCAGTCATCGAAGAACTGAAAAAACAGTTGTGGGAGGGGGCCTGAATAGAACTGGAACAAGGAATGTTCCACATACCCCATAAAGAGACAGGCATAGCAGGGGCCCGTGCGGGTACCCATAGCCACACCTTTTATTTGGAGGAAGTGAGAGGAGTTAAAGGAGAAATTGTTCAGTGTGAGAACAAGTTCAGCCAGACGGAGGAGAGTGGTGGTGGATGGGGATTGTTTGGGCCTCTGTTCAAGGAAGAAGTGGAGAGCCCTCAGACCATCCTGGTGGGGGATGGAGGTGTAGAGGGATTGGACATCCATGGTGAAGAGGAGGGGTTTAGGGTCAGGGAACTGGAAATTGTTGATATGATGTAGGACATCAGAGGAATCGTGGATGTATGTGGGAAGAGACTGGACAAGGGGAGAGAGAACAGAGTCAGAATAGGAAGAAATGAGTTCAGTGGGGCTGGAATAGGCTGACATGATCGGTCTGCTGGGACGGTCCTGTTTGTGGATTTTGGGGAGGAGATAGAAGCAGGCTGTCTGCGGTTGGGAGACTGTGAGGTTGGAAGCTGTGGAGGGAAGATCTCTAGAGGAGATGAGGTCAGTGACAGTCCTGGAAACAATAGCTTGATGTTCGGTAGTGGGGTCATGGTCCAGGGGAGGTAGGAGGAAGTGCCTGAGAGTTGACGCTCAGCCTCTGCGAGGTAGAGGTCAGCATGCCAGACATTAACAGCACCACCCTTGTCGGCAGGTCTGATAACAAAGTCAGATCAGGGTTGGACCTAATGGAATGGAGTGCAGCAAGCTCAGAAGGAGACAGGTTAGAGTGGGTGAGAGGAGCAGAGAAATTGAGACGGCCAATATCAGGTTAAGAGGCCCATCTGTGTTCACTGGGACATCAACAGTTCTCAATGAAAAATCAAGGACAAGTAAGAGGCCACAGGGAGAGGTCCAGATGGAGGGAGAGTACTGGAGGCGGGTAAAAGGATCTGTTGAATGGGGGAAGGACTCCTGCCCAATGAAGTGAGCACGGAGACGAAGGTGGCGGAAGAAGAGTTCAGCATTGTGTCAAACCCGGAATTCATTGAGGTGAGGGCGTAAGGTTTGAAACTGAGTCCTTTGCTGAGTACTTTGCTTGGTAACGTTCAGCATCAGAGGGGGGAAGGTCAGAGGGTATGGTGAATACATGGCCAGGGCTGGGATGGGATGGGTCAACGGAACGGGAAGGTGTGGAGGGTCCCAGATGGGCATTGGTATCAATAAACTGTTGGAGCTTGCGTTCCTTATCGTCTGAAAGGAAGAGGAAAAGTTCCAGAAAACACTGGAAATGCTCAACAAGGTAGGCAGCATCAGTGGAGAGAGAAAAATAGAGTTAATGGGCTGAATTTTTGTCTTTGCTTCGGGAAGTGCGAGTTGGGCCATTTTCCGATGTCACATCACCAACTTCGGAAATTCAGCCCACTCACCTGGAATTTTGGTCTCGAGAGTTGGTTGTGGATTGGAATCATGGCCCCTGATCGACGCAGGCCCAAGGCGGCAGCAAATGGTAAGGTGGGCAGGTTAGAAGGCCCACCTGTGTTCACTGGGACATCGACCCAGCTCTATTCATGGTTGTTAAACACTCTAGCCCTCAACCCTCATAGGCCCCACCCATTCCCATGCCCCTTCCATGTCGCCTCATATCTCCCATGCCCACTCCATGTCCTTATGCCCCTCCATGTCAGGACATTAAATCAATGTGAAGATAAACCATAGTATCCCCTACATATTTGATTCTCCATAAATGTTGATAGCATATTACAAGATCTGAGCATTTTGTTCTATTGGCTTTTCTGCTGCCCTCACTGTTGGGGAGATTTAAACAAAGTTAGTTCAATAATGGCTGCCTGCCATCAATCCACACGTCAATCTTTTCTCAATGCAATACACAACAGAAAGATGAAGATAAAGTAAATGTTTTCCTCACCATGATGGGGCCAGATGCTGTCGAGGTGGTGTCGAAACAATGTTACCCACAAGACTCCAGTTCTGTGGAATATACTAAAGTTAATGAAATTCTGGGCTCATATTATGGCACAACTAAGAATGAGATTGCACTGAGAGCTATGTTCCTTTCCCCCCCTCCCACATACCGCCTCTGGGAAAATGGCGCAGGGGTGGGATGGAGCCAGGGAGCCCGCATGCTGGTGAATTTCCGCACATAACTGCCCCCATTGGGGCCGAAAAATTCTGCCCATGGTTTTTGAACAGCTGTCCTGTTAGTAATTTTCTATCACTTGGAAAGCAGAGTGAGAGATAAAACCACCGAAAAGTTACAGCATATAAAGAGGCCATTCAGCCCACAGTGTCTGCACCAGCCAAAAAAAAGAGGAAGAAAGAAAACTAGCCGCTTATTTTTAATCCCGCTTTCCAACACCTAGTCCATAGCTTTGCAGGTTACAGCACTTCAGGTGCAGATCCAGGTACCTTTTAAATGAGTTGAGCTTTTCAGCCTCAGCCACCAATCCAGGTAGTGAATTCCAGACACCCACCACCCCCGGGTGAAAAGGTTTTTCCTCATCTCCCCTCTAATCCTTCTACCAATCACCTTCAATCAATCGGGGGGGTAAGATGAAGGTGTCAAACAGCAAGTTCTAGTGAACAATGTTGTTAATTATAAGATATTTCTAGAATTTTTATCTCGGGTAAGTTCAATGCGCAGTATTTACATTGGTTTGCAGTCTATAATATATACAAAGATATAGGTACTTCGGAGAGGCATTTAAATATTTCCATCAATGTCCTGCTGTGGTTTAATGAGAAAACGTGAATGCTACTTTTATTAACATTCAGCATGCTCTGTGTGGTAACATTTAATCTGGAAGCAGTACAGTAAAGAAAATTTGTAATTCTTTATAGTATCTGTGGAACCTGTAATTGGTTTTAAGAATGTTTGGAAAGGACTTTTAAGAGTTTGCATCGATTGTGAAAGGAATGATTGTTATTTTCTTGAATAATAAGAAAAACTGGTCCATGTGACCTGGCAACCCTTGACCTGGAAACAGTACCAACAGGAAGGAAATTAACATATGAAAGCCATGTGGCTGGCAAACACAAAAGAGAGCTGCTGCAGGGGAAAAACGGAGACGGCACGTGTACAAGGAGCTGTGTGTGTAATATAGCTAAAATGGGCAGAAAGCTGAAGACAGTTGACAATGCTGACAACTGCTATGCTTCAGTCCTGTCAGAGCAGGCCAGACCATTTAACAAGGTTTATTAAAGGAGTCAGTAAAGGAGTCTCTGGAGAATCTGTGCCATCAAGATTGTTGTGAACCATGCTAAGGTTCTTCTACAGGAGTGTGCTGTTTGGGTGACGAGTGTGTCCGATGGACTCAAATGGAATGGTACTACCATTACAGGTGATTCGAGGACAAAATCCATTGAGTGTGAAAAGTGAGAGATCCTACATTCTGGAGGCCAAGTTGGAAAGACTGAGATTGCACATGGTGCCATACTTGTGCAGGGAATGATACGAATTCTTGAAATCTTGTGATAGAGCCTTTGTTGTTTTTGCTATTCCATGTATAATTTATAATTCCTACTGACTATAATTTGCTTGTTAATTCATGTTTAATTTACATGGATTCTGATTCACCTTAAAGGAAAAACTACAAAGAGTGGAATCTTGTTGGTAATTTCTTCGTTCAGGGGATCATTCAGTAAATTTGTTTAATTTCATTTATATTTCCCCCACGGGAAATGTAAATTGTAAACTCTGTGACTAGTCATTTCACTCAGAAAAAGTGCTAGTGGACTAGAAGTTGCTAATGTCATACCAACATTATAGAAAGAAAAAAGAAATGAACCAGAAAGCTACAGGCCAGTTCACGGGAAGTTATTGGAAAACATTATCCAGGATAAAGTAAGCTTCCATTCAGAAAGGTGTGGGTTAATCAAAGAGAGCAAGTATGGATCTGTTAAAGGCAAATCAGGCTTGATTAATTTGATTGAATACTTAAATGAGGTAACAGAAAAGGTTGGTCAAGGAATCACAATAGATACAAAAACAAAATACTGCAAATTCTGGAAATCTGATGCAGTAGATAATGGCCAGGATTTTACCTGGAGGCAGTGGCCACCCCACAAAGAGCAGGAAAGTCGTGGTCAAGCCATCTCCACCAGCCTTGGAAGCCACAACGTTGTTCAGGCAATTAATTGATAGCAGTCGTGGTTTCTATCCCTTTAAGGCAGTATGTCCTAACTCCAGAGGACTGACAGCTTTTCAATCCCTGCAGCGCCATCAGGATTAGTGGCCACTGCTGGAACTGCAGCTGTCCTCAGATCAGTGATGGTGGAGTGGGCTCAGAGTGCATTAAGTGAGATTGGGGCTCATCAGGGTCAATCAGGAAGGTCCTGGTGAGGTGGGGGGAGGGTCAATTGCAAGGGCAAGGAAGAATCTTCCAGCGGGGGTGGCCCTTGCAGCTTAGGTACCCCTCCATGGCAATAGAGTGTGTCTTATTCCTCCTGCCCTCTGCTGTTTGATATATCTGACTCCCCCTGTCCACTGCTATTTGCTGTGTCTGACCTGATCCCAAGGGACCCTCCCTCTCGATCCTGCACAAGGTCTGCCAGGTTTGACTTAAGTGTGGGGGCTGAGTGTAACATATTCAAGCTTGCTGATGATACAAGGTTAGGTGGTAAGGTATGTGTGAGCATAAAACAAAATGGCTGCAGAGTGTCATGGACAGGATTGGTGAATGGGCAAGAACATGGCAGATGGACTACAATGTGGCAAAGTGTGAAGTTATCCACTTTGGTAGGAAAAATAAGGAAAAGCAGAATATTTTGTGAACGGTAAGAGACTAGAAAGTGTTTGTTTTCAGAGACCCTGGTGGTCCTTATACATGAATCACAGAAAGTTAACATGCAACTGCAGCCAGCAATTAGGAAGTATGTTAGCAATTGTTGCAAAGAGATTGGCGGATAAGAACAAATAAGTCTTACTGCAGTTAAACAGGCATTGGTGAGGCTGCACCTGGAGCACTGTATCTTGTTTTGGTTTGGTCTCCTTATTCAAGGACATACAAGCCCTGGAGGAAATGCAACAGGGTTGACTAGACTGGTTCCTGGGTTGAGGGGATTGTCCTATGGGGAGAGATTAAGTAGATTAGGCCTGTATTCCCTGGAGTTTAGAAGAATAGTTCCTGTATGATTCCTTTAAATGGGACTGGTGAGAAGTCTTTGATGTCAGTTAGCATCACATTGTGCTGATAAGGCTAGCATGTAGCAAGTGAGACACTTGGATGATCTGGAACGGAATGTGGGTACTTCAGGAAATGTAGCACAATCTTCTGCAGACACTAAGTTCAATTTAGAATACTGTTGGCATGAGCTCCTTATGCAAGTGCTTAAAGTGGGTGGCTTATTTCCTACAAGTAGCACGCTTCCTGCACAGCATCCTGGGAACATAGGCCACTTAGTGCCTGAAAAATGGGCACTACTTATAACCATAGAACCATAGAAAAGTTACAGCACAGAAGGAGGCCATTCGACCCATCTTGTCCATGCCAGCCCGAGGACACCCAGGTGCCCTTTCTAATCTCATCTTCCTGCACCCGCCCCATAGCCCTGCAGTTTACAGCACTTAAGGTGCAGATCCAGGTACTTTTTAAAAGAGTTTAGAGTTTCTGCCTCTACCACCAACTTGGGCAGCAAATTCCAGACACCCACTACCCTCTGCGTAAAAAAGTTCTTCCTCATGTCCCCCCTACACCTTCTGCCACTTACATTGAATCTATGTCCCCTGGTTCTAGAATTCTCCACCAAAGGAAACAACTTGGTCCGATTTCTAAGCCAATGGGATGAATTTTTTGTGAGGCGGTGGCCCCACCCTTCGGTTTAAGTTGGGGTTGGGGGGTGAGCTTGTCTCCGCTTGGCTGGGTTGCTCCAAGCCCATTGGCTTGGGGCGGGACCTCCATCCCCACCTGGGAGGAAGTCCTAACTCTGAGAGCTGCCAACCAAGCAATTAATGCACCCTGCAGAATTTAAGAGCCTGTCTGTTTAAATGACCTCCAATAAGACCTTAAGACATTGGAGCAGAAGTAGGCCATTCGGCCCGTTAAGCCTGTTCCACTATTCAATGAGTTCATGGCTGATCTGATAACCCTCAACTCCACTTTCCTGCCTTTTCCCCATAATCCTTGATTCCCTTACAGGTTAAAAATCTGTCTATCTCAGCCTTGAATATACTTAATGACCCAGCCTCTACAACCCTCTGTGGTAAAGAATTCCACAGACTAACTACCCCATGAGAGAAGAAATTCCTTCTCATCTCTGTCTTAAATGGGTGCTCCCTTACTCTGAGATTATGCCCTCTGGTCCTAGACTCTCCCACAAGGGGAAACAACCTCTCAGCATCTACCCTGCCAAGCCCCTGAAGAATCTTATATGTTTCAATAAGGTCACCTCTCATTCTTCTAAACTCCAATGAGTACAGGCCCAACCTACTCAACCTTTCCTCATAAGAAAATCCCTCCATCCCCAGGATCAACTTAGTGAACCTTCTCCGGACTGCCTTCTATGCCAGTACATCTTTCCTTAGGTAAGGGGACCAAAACTGTTCACAGTACATTGACTGTTCACCTCCCACAAAATGTAAGCATTAAAGATCTGCAAACCCTTGTTAGGATGCATGGGTGAATTGTGAACGCTGCCAACACTGTGCATGTGCTTCGTTTGCACAGTAAGCTCACGTTGGTCTTTTATTTAACAGATTACAACAGCAGTGAACAGAAGCAAGCTTGCAAGAAGCATGAACTGTACGTGAGTTTTCGGGACTTGGGGTGGCAGGTAATTCATGGTGTTTTCTGTCAAATGTTTTTTTTTGTGAATCGTTCAGAAATTATTTTCAGGGGCAATGTTCTGGTCACTTCTTTGAGATGTCAGGACCGAGTGTGAAAGGCACTTCGCCCATCACTTTGGCCCAATGCTGGCTTCACAGAATTCACCTATGCTTGACTAATTATTTGAGTATACCCTGATATTGGGCTTGATGCTGGAGCTTCATCAGATGGAGAAGGGCGAGGAAAGAGCTGAAAAATGTGCATCAGGCAGTGCAAATTTAGCTGCCTGGATAAACACCATCCTGATAAAGATCAGTCAGTGGGGACATGGACAGATCCACTTGAGGGTTGGAGAGATTGGGTGGAGACCTCAGAAACCCCCAGAGGGTAAAGCTCAAGAGACTGGTTGAGGGTTGGAGAAACTGGAGGCTCAAGGAGACGGAGCGATTTGGAGAGGGAGGAATTAAAAAATCAGAGGAGGGGTCCCTGATAGGTCACTGAGAAGGGGTGGGATGATCGGGGTAAGTGATTGCAGGGAGGAGTTAGAGAGATTTTGGGGAGTCATAGAAATCAGTAGTCTGTGGAGAGACAGGGGTGGAGGGCCAGAGGGATTGGTGGATGGAAGCAGAGATATCCTTTGGGTGGGCTATGGTAGAAATTGGTCAGAGGCCTGAGAGGTGTGGGAGGGGCACAGAGACCGAGGGGTTGGAGGAGGGGAGGGGATGCCGAGAGAACTGTCAGAAGTACCTGTGAAAATACCTTGGGTGTGTGTTTGCGAGGAAGGGTAATGTGATGAGGTGTGAAATTGTAGTCAGATAGTTTGCAGGTGTAGTTTGCAGGTTATCATGCTGGACCTGGAGGAAACACTCCTGCTCTGCTTGGCCCACAAGCAGTGCTGGAAAAGCTCTTAACAGTTGGATTGAAACCGTCCTGCCTCATTTCAGCTGCCACTCCTCGAACCCTGAGAAAACCAGCCCATAGACATTAACACAAAACCAGAGCTAAAATTTGAGTCACGCAACCTCAATAAAATATTTACATTAGGGATCTGCCTAACTTAAGTAAGCAGGTTAGTCGCCGACCTCCAAATATTTTCTGGTAAAAATGAAAATGTGGTGTTGGTTGTGTTTTCAATTTCTGAATTTTTAATTGCCTCCCCTTCCTCTCTCATTCCCATTCTACTGCGGGGCGGGGGTTAACCTTCCACCACCCCCACCAATTCCCCCTAGTGATTTGGCTCATTTTACAAAGAAATTGTTTGATCCGAAAGACCTGGGGAAGATATATGAAACGTTTGTTGCGAAATTAAACATAAACAATTAATTCCCCGGTTAGTTAAAAGCATTTCAGATGACATCCTCTGATCCCTTAAAGCTGGGACCCATTGACCATTAACATCCAGTTATAATGAGAGACGTAGGAGTATTGCCCAAATGTTGGAAAGCCTGGTAAACGCCTGCATTGGCACCCTGTAAGTATTATACTCAGACCCAGAATGAGTTGCACAAACGATTGTAGAAATGCATGGAGGTCACCTTAAGGCATGTTTGCAGCTGGGACCAGGCGGAAGAGCTCACAACCCAGCTTCCCGGTCACTACGGTCCAAATCTTGCTGATAGTACCGATAATGCCAGGCAGAAAGTTGCCACTTAAATGTCTTCATGATTAAGATTTGTGCAGGAGTATTTACTTCAAAACCTGGTTCTCATATTTCGACATTTTTCCATATTTCAGAACTCAGTGAATCTGGCATCATTAAGGGCAGATGTCTTTTAAAAATAGCTCAAATACCAGAGGCTCAAAAGCTTTAGAGCCTTTACTGTCTATGCTTACAAACAGAAGAACATTTCCCTCTATCTTTGGGGTGTACCGCTGCTATTGCCTAATCTAGTAAATGTTACAGGCAGAGAATTTACACTTTTAGGATCATACTTATAGGCTCGAGCCTTTGGTTGCTTCCCATACTCGTACTTCTCAACCTAAATGTGCTCTCCATACTCATCCAACTGTGCAGTATTTTCAGAGCTCCACATTTTCCCTTTTAGTTTGACTGGAATCTTGTTCTGTTTAAGTGCCTAGCAATAGAGAATAGCTTTGGTTTACGTTTGCAGACAGGCCATGCAATCTGCTCTTTAGTCCAGGCCTTTACCTCTTCCATGTGCACAACCTTCAACATTACCCTGGAGCCTTCAAGAATTAAGGATTCACCTCCTGGATACTGCTGTGGGCAACCCACCAGAAAATGGATCGGGGCATTAAGAGAGCTGTCTGTTTGCCTTAATCTCTTTGAAATTTACGGTTTTTTAGTTCTAAAAATGTTGGAGGCTGGTGCTGAATTTTCCCCACAAGTCGCAAACAGGACTGTTTTCACGTCTTGAACCTGCCTCTGGTGAGAAACTGATTAAAGTTAAGATTCTCACGTGGGTGAGCCCTTATCTGGCATGGTCTAATGAAGGGCAGTGGGCTGGTGGGCCGACCAGAGGCCTTCCAGCAACAGAGGAATACCTGGCTGCAGTACAAGCTAAATAAATGAGAGGGTGCTTCAACAAGAAGAGACCCCTTCAGCTGATCTTTAAAAACTTTCACAAAAAAATACAAAAAACAGACAAGCTATCACTGTTGGGTGGATGGCGGGGTAGGGGGTGCAGGGGTTGATGGAGGAGCCACTTTATAGGGTGGCCTTTGGCTGCAACCCTATCCAGGCAGTCAGGGAGCACCTGAATTCTGCGTAGGGTAACTCATCTCCTGACTCTCCAAAGCCTGTCCACCATCTCACAAGATATTTGTCAGGAGTGTGATGGAATACACTTCACTTCTATGTATGAGTGCAGCTCTGACAACACTTGAGAAGCTCGACACCATTCAGGATAAAGCAGTCCACAAGATTGGCACCCCAGCTACCACCTTAAACATTCATTCCATCCATCACCGATGCACAGTGGCCACAATTTGTACCATTTACAAGATGCACTGCAGCAGCTCTCCACGGTTCCTTAGAGTGCACTTTCCAAACCCACGACCTCTACCATCTAGAAGGACCAGGGCAGCGGATACATGGGGACACCACCGCCTGCAGTTTCCCCCCAAGCCACTCACCATCCTGACTTGGAAATATATCACTATCCCTTCACTGTCGCTGAGTCAAAATCCTGGAACCCCCTCACTAACAGCACTGTGGGTGTACCTACATCATAGGGACTGCAACAGCTCAAGGTGGTTCACTACCATCTTCTCAAGAGCAAATAGGGATGGACGATAAACGCTGGCCTAGCCAGTGATGCCTACATCTCGTGAATGAATAAGTAACAAAAAAAAAGCCCTGCCAGGAGCCCTGACACTTCAGTCTGTCACTTGGTGTCTGCCCCCAGGCACTATATCTGTTTCCCCCCAACACTGGGTCAGGAAACTGAAGGCTGGCTAGATAATCCCAGGTGGCCTCCGGTAACTATCTTTTAACAAGTCACTTAATGAACCTAACTGCCTGCCCGCTTCGTTGGGGTGAATGACTTTGCCGGCCCTGAACCGGCTAAGGTAGCCAATCTCTTCCCCAAGGTCAGGAAGCCAGCATGCAGGCTGGCCTCCCGTAATTTTCGGGTCCAGTCCACCTCCATTTCCGATGTTGGCGGGCCTGAAATTTCAGCCCCAGGATTTGGCAGAACTGGACTCTGGCCTACTTTCCAGATTTCAGCAGAAATCCCCCTGAAGGTTTGGTCAGAGTCCACTGGAATAGCTGTGAGTTTTTGGAGTGTGCATGTTGCCATTTTTTTTTTGCCCACATCAGTGGAAGGCCAATGATATGCAGGAAGGAGATAATTTTTCTCAAGATTATCTGTGTATTTTAGTATATAAATATACAGGGCTTGCATTTCTGTTATTCTGTTAACGGAGGATTAGTGTTACTGGCACATTTTGTTTATTCACGGTATAGACTCTCTTCATCTAAGCAATGTCCACAGGAAGCTCAGAAAACTGGACAGGTAAATCTGAGCCATGGGAGCTGAGCCACTGGTCTAAAGTTTGATGTCAATAATCCCAAAGTTAGGTTGGCTTCACCTTCAATATCCATATCATGGCACATGGACTATGTGTATATATATATATGTAGCTCACAAAAAGTACCTGAATCGGCTACAAACTATGATTCATTATAACCTCTCCATTCTGGAATGCTTGGGACCAAGTCATTTCTGGATCTTGGAATTTCCTGGATTATAGCATTATAAAGAACATTAGAATGCTTAGCCACGAGTCTGTGAACCTTATATATAAATATTTACCTGAAACATAAAATAGTGGAAAACAAGCAGAAAACAAGTTGTTTTAATCAATACTGTTCCAAAATACCGGTACATCTGCTCAAAAGATTTTAGGACAATTGGTTTGTTCGAACAATAGATTTTAGTGCTGGAGAGGTTACAGTGTACTATAAATTGCCTAAAATAGTAAACTGGTGTTAAAGACATTAAGAACATGCTATAAGTGTCATGTTAATCATTGACAATTTTCTCAAAGGTGCTCAGCATATTTATATGACGGTACACTTTAAAAATAACATGCAGGATGCTCAATTCTGATTGATTTCACCTGGGAAATAGAGGGTTTGTGGTATGTAAAATGGATTTTTCAGCAAGAAAAGGTGGTCAATTTTACTATTTTGATATAACCACAATATGACTTGCCTACATGGTATGTTTCTAGGATTGGATCATAGCACCAGAGGGCTATGCTGCTTTCTACTGTGATGGGGAGTGTTCTTTCCCACTCAATGCTCACATGAACGCCACAAACCATGCAATTGTGCAAACACTGGTACGTGCCATAATCTGCAGAATTCATATGTAAATTCATAGTCATGTTGAGATGTTGGTTCACAAACCTTTCCAGATCTGCTAAATCCATTTTCCACAATTTAAATGCAGTTGGATTAATTTGTGACCCTTTGCAGCCAAATTCTGGAAAACCATATTTCATTAAATTGGCTAAAGTTTAATGAATGTGTTGTTAATGTTTCTGAGAATCGAGCAGCGGTGATAGAGATTTAGGTTTGAGTAACTCCTTATTTTTGTACAGTTTTGACTAACCAAATATCCTTGCAAGTGTTGATATTTTAGAAAAACTTTTATATTCATATATTTGGTATGGTATAGTGAAGAAGAATATGCAAAGATTAAAATATAATTAGAGAAACCTCAGTGCCAAGATGGTTTCATTCTTTATGATTATGATATTGTCCCAAAAAGATTAATGCATAATCAAATCTTACGTTCCCTCTACTCTGCTTCAAAGGTGGGACTGAACTTCCTCCTGTTGACACTTTTGAGAAAGAAGGCAGTGTATATGCAGCATAACATGTTCCATTTCGTGCACACACCGAGGCCAGAATCTTCAGTTCGGCGTATGGGGGCGGGTCCCACTCGCCAACGTGTAAAGTGACACATGGTGATGTAGGGCGTGTGTCCCTCGATTCCGATTTTCCATTTGGCGGGTGCGCACCAGAGTCGGTTGCGTGCCCGCCAAACTGTCAAAGGCCTTAATAGTCCACTTAAATATCAATTGAAATACTTAATGGAGCTGCCCATCCAACCTTAAGGTTGATGAGCAGGTGAAGAGCCCAGGCGGCCTTCGCATTTATCATGAAACCTCATCCACAAGCGGGATGATGTTTCATGAAGTGTTTATAAATTGAATTTAAGTTTTCATAAAGTTCATTGACATGTCCCAGCTCATGTGACATGTCACAAGAGAGGACATGTCTTAAAATTTAAAAAAAATTTAAAAATCAAACTAATCTTCCCGAGGCACCTCTGTGCGAAAGAGTGTAGGCCCTGACTCAGCCTACTTCCCCTGCTCGCACAGGGAGTGCTCAGCACTTCCGGGTGCACATCATGCTGGGCAGGCCTTAATTAGCCCGCCCAGGTAAAATAGTGGCACCCAGCTGATCGGGGGCGGCGATTGGCTGCGTACTCGGCCACACCCAGTCCTTCCCAACTCCCCCAGGAGGGGAGAAAATTCTCCCTTGAAACTTTCATTAAAATTACGAGCTGATTAAACTTAACCTAATAATTTTTTAGCTGCAACTTTGGACAAGTGCCCACTACTGACGTTATATGGCACATTGGCTGAGAAATTGATTTTCACCCATCAGCTATGAACTGGACCACTGAGACAGATGTACAAAATTGGTCTTCCTGCATCATAAAAATGTGACTGGCAACCTGGGGTGTCATTTGTGCCCCTGCAGACAGCACATCAGCCCTGAAAATGATGCTAGTTGACCATGATCTAATTGAATGGCGAACGAGGGGTTGGGGGTTGAATGGCCTACCTCTGTTCCTATATAATATTCTATTTAGCATTAGGTAAATCAGCTGTGTTTTTTTCATTTTTGTGATCATGGGCTTGCCCCTAGGCCTTGATAGCTTGTGAATCAATTTATTATTGAATAGTTCAGTAGCTTTTCTTTTTTCTCTTTGCCGACTCTTGCTTGGAACATGGCTGTTTATGTTGGAATTTTGTTTCTGTTTGCAGGTTCACTTGATGTTCCCTGACAACGTCCCCAAACCTTGCTGTGCACCAACTAAGCTAAACGCAATCTCTGTGTTGTACTTTGATGACAGTTCAAATGTAATATTAAAGAAATATAGAAACATGGTGGTAAGATCATGTGGTTGCCACTAGCCTGGAAATTCAAAGGGAAAGAGGGACCCAATTAAAAGTACAACCTTTAAACCACCCTTAAACTTTTACTAAGTGATTCCAAATTGGGTTTGAAGGTGCTTCATGTACAGTATTATGTATATAGTACTCATTGTGCCTATAATTTATTTCTTTCAATTTAACTACTTTACTACAGGAAAACTAAAACAGATGTTCTCAGCCCTTTCTGGTAGTGCACAAAAACAACTGTGGTTGACTAAATATTTATTCAATAGAGCTGAAAACTGGTACATTTTTAGACAAAGCTTTCCTTTATGATACAAACATTGCGAAGGTGGTAAATGGTTTATTAACTTATCTGATTTCCTGCTATATATATTTTTTTTAAAACAGAGGGATTTAAAAATATTTTTACACACTTCATCTCTTTCTTAAACTGTACTATATGAAACATTGGAGATTAAAAAGTTGTCGAATTATTGTCCTAACCATGATGTACTGTATATCTACAAACTTGTTGACCATTATATGAAATATAATACAATTCTCCTGACGACTAATTCTTAATTTCAGTACTATTCTAATTAGTTATTTGTATCTATTAAGTCCAGCAATTCAAATTATTAGCACCACTTTGTAAAAACATCTTCCTTACTCCAAAGAAAGTAAAATTCCTATAATGGACAGATGAGTGGACATTGGGATTTTACCCCAGCGAGTGGAGTGTGCACTTTTCTTGACAAACCACAAGTTTTACCCTCTACCTTGTAGCTTTCTCACTGTGAAATTAGACATTCTCAATAAGCTGAACACTAAGCTAGAATACAGAGGGGAGGAGTTGATGCTTCAGTTGTACATAGTCTTGGTCGTACCCCACTTGGAGTATTGTGTTCATTTTTGGGCACCACTCCTCAGGAAGGATACATTAGCCTTGGAGGCAATGCTGAGCTGATTCACCGGAATGTTACCAGAGCTTAAAGGGCATCATTCAAGAATTAGGTCAATAGACTTCGTTAGGCAAGGGAATCAAGAGACCAAAGGCAGCCACATTTGATTGAGGTGCCGATCAGTTTTGATGGAAGCGAATGGCAGATTAGCTCAGGGAACTGAATGGTCTTCTCCTGTTGTTATGTTCCTCTGGCCACATGTCCCAGTTTGGTTATGGGTTTTCTGGTATGTCTGAGATTGCCTGGCCTGACATGTCCTGACCAAGGCTGATTGATCTTTATTTCAATGCTATCCAGTATTTTCTAAATCATTTGATATCTGCCTGAAGCTGACCAGAAAGTTAAAAGCAGTATTTTTTGTTATGAACCATTGCCTTTCAATCTCTTTTCAAGAAAATGTAATGATTAGTACATTATTCAATTGATTTTTGAGCCTAAATTCCAGATACTTTTCAACATAAAATACTCTGATACTTTAGGCTTAAGCTTCTTACAAGAAATTTGCTGTAGCTTTGACTTACTGTGGAATAGAAGGATATGAACACATGATGCTGATCTTCCTTTCTCTTCTAGTAGTGCAGGAATTACTCCATTAATTTTAAACAAGTTAATGTAAAGCCTAATGTGTTCAATAATGAATATCTATTCATACTATTCGATCATTGCATACCATTCATCTTACTGAAAATCAATACTACTTATCTTACTGAAAATCTAAGTGGCGCCATTTAAAGGAGGTGATAGGATTAACATGGGCTGAAACATAGACTTTTAATGCAATGGTATGGAGGCATATAAATTAAACAGCCCTCTGCCCCCTCTTTCCATAGTTTAGACAGAAATCTTCATTTCAACTTTGATGCTGTGGGGAGATACACAGCAGAGACCATGGGCACCTTCTTTCAAATAGGGAGCATCAGAACTTTGACATCCTTTCACCTTTCTGACTCTTACAGCACAGAAAGAGGTTATTTGGCCTATCATATCTGTGCTGGATCTTTGGAAGGGTTATCCAATTAGTATCACTAATATAATATCGTCATTAAAATTCCCCATTGCTTTGGAAACATCTCCTTTTCAAACATATATCAAAATATCTCTGGAAAGTTAATATTGAATCTGCTTTCAGCACCCTTTCAAGTGGTGCATTCCAGATTACACTAACTTTCTATGTAAAAATAAAAATGATTCTCCGCTCCACCTGCTACATTTGTTAATTATCTCAATGTGTCCTTTGGTAACTGATTCTCCTTACAGTGGAAACAGTTTGTCTTTATTTACTCATATTAAAACCTGTTTAAATTTTGACCATCTCTATTCAATCTCCCTTTAACCTTCTCTGTTCTGAGGAGTGCAGCTTCTTGAGCGTCTCCACATAACTGAAGTCCATCATTCTAATAAATTTCCTCTGCTCTCTATCCATTGCCTTGACATCCTTCCTAAAGCATGCTCCCAGAATTACCATTTTTTTCAAAAGATCTTAAACAGGTTTGTCTTTTCACATGATCAAATTTGTATTCCTGCATACTCATTTGTTCAATACAGGTAATCTTTAACACGAATCCTCCAAATATTTGGTACTGGATGAAGTGTTCATGAACATAAAAGAGTTATTTTGACCTGCCTTTTGCATTTTATATAAAGAAGAGTCAGAACAGCGCTTTTCATAGTTGGTTTCCAATACTTTAAGACAGATGTTACACTCTGAGTTATTTCTTTACCATCCTGAGTGTGGAATAATTGACCCAGGTACAAGTTCCAGAAAAAATGCCAAAATTGTGGCATTTATTATATGGTCAGATTGGGTCACATGATGTTCTTCTGATAAGGCAATTATTCCTGGATTCATCATACAAGCTTCACTAGCTTCATATAATTCGTTTAAACAGACATGTAACATCACTCCTTAACAATTAATTTTAAATCTCTGTAGCTAAATGAAGAACAAAAAGAAGACTTGTTTTTATATGGCTCCTCTCATGACCTCAGGACATCTCAACGTGCTTTACAGCCAATGGAATACTTTTGAAGTGTAGTTACTGTTGTAATGTAGGACATGTAGCAGTCAATATTCAGGCAGCAAACTCCCACAAACAGCAAGGTGATAATGATCAAGTAATCTGTTTTTAGGGGTTGGTTGAGGGATAAACATTGGCCAGGACATGCAGCATAACTCCCCAGTTCTTCTTTGAAATAATACCAATTGATCTTTTTAATGTCTTATTACGTTTAATGTTTCATCTGAAAAATTACACCTCTGACAGTGCTGCACTGGAGTGTTGGCTTAGATTTTGTGCTCTTGTCTCTGGAGTGAGACTTGAACCCACAATCTTCTGACTCAAAGGCAAGACTTTAGCTACATCATGTATAGACATTGCTGTATATAGAGTTTTGAAGATTGTATGCCCCTGTTTGAAAGAGTCCTTGGCAGAATACTTTTTTCACTGGTTTGCTTTTTAATATCAGGGAACTTTTAAATCTTTAATATTAACATTTTGTCTACTTTAGCAGCATCCTTGTCCAAAATGGCAATTAAATAGTAAAAGATTTTGGAACACTGTTTTATAAGAAAGTTGTATACCAGTATTGTATGTAATGTTATACAGGAATATATTTTCTAGAATAAAAGGCGTCCAGGAGTCAATAGCAGAACAGTAGAGTTTCTTTCTGGGTTACTATTACCATTTCTGTAGTAAGACATATTGTTTCTTATCAATAACCATAGTTACATGGCTGTAGGGCAATTGTGGGTTTCTGATGATATTCTAAACTGCAAGCCTGAAGCTTGTGCTACTTATGACCTTATTTCAGCTTACTAACACATGTACGCACATCTGCTTTTTATAAATATGTGCCATCACAATCTTATTGGGAGGTTTCAAAATTCCTGCTTAATTGTCATGCCTTATTAAGATCTATACTGATTATATAACTAAGAAAAAGAACTTACTTTCTTCATTTACCTAAAATATAATGATCAAGAAATAAGGTTATTGCTTAGGCAGTAAATATTTCCAATGATATGTAGCTGATGAACATTCAAAACATTAATTGCACAATTTGATCGAAAATCACCAGAGAAACTTTATTATAATGGGTATTAACTATGCTTTTAATGTTAAGTTATAATATTGCTTTCACTTAATTTTTTTCTCACTTCAGTTCTGGAGGCATAACTGGGAAAAAGAATGTGGCAACTGGAAGAAATATATTACTGCCAGTGCTATCCTTTACCCAATGAGTGAAAATGGCCACAATAGCAAAAGTGAACAGAACTAGAGTATAGTCTTGGTCTATTCCCAACTCGTAGGATTAAGTCCCTGATCAATTTGTTCATTGAGAATGGACTTATTTTTCCTAGCTCTCAGTATTCTCATTCCAAGTTTACTTTTCACTTATGTCATCAGGTCCAACTTTCTTTGCAAACTTTAAAGTATTAATCTGAGTAAACCTAAGATGTGCCAGGTAAGATATATCAGATTTTATATATTTCAATGATTTCCAAATTAACCTTCTTCCTTCTGGACTGTAAAGTTTAGCCTTTCTTCATAGCTCATCATCTTTCCATGTCTTTATGTCAGAACATCATTTTTGTAATGTGGTGACCGAAACAAAACATTATTCAGAGCTGTCTGCCAGAGTAGGACTTCTGTTATAAATGAATATTATGTGTTACATTACATAAACATTGTTCAACATTTTCCATTCATTTTAAGAACAGACAAATAATGAAATGGCATGTCGCCAGATAGTTCAAACAATTGAGCACTAGCCTTCCAATTGGAAGGCTGCATAGTCAAGCCTCAGGGCTGCCTTTGTACCTGGTGTGGGGATTTAGTTAGATGTTAGCCACATTGATAAGAGGAAGTACCACACACACATTTTTGCTTGAGGGAAAAATAGTTAAGTTTGCCTATTTCACCCTGCTTCATCTATTAATTAATCTTTGTGGGATAACCTGTGGTAGCCATATGCTGTATTCATATGACAGTGATCTAATTGTAGAAGGACATGTCTCCTGGCTGTTATAATGACTGGAAATGGTGGGAATTAAAATATTCAAATAGTTGCTTAAAGTATTTACAGCATCCATTAGTAGAGTGATGGATAGACGTAACTATTAACAATATTAATGAACAAATGTTTGACAGGCTTGCGTGGCATTGCTCTGTCTTGGTTTAATGCCTCAGTTAAAATAACAGACAGAGGGATGCTGTAAGTTAAATTGTTTATGCATTGTTTATCCAATTTCCCCCAGGTAAATATTGGGAAGACTGAAGCCATTGTTTTCGGTGCCTGCTCCAAACACCGTTCCCTAGCTATTGATTCCATCCTTCTCCCTGGCAACAATCCGAGATTAAGCCTATCTGTTCACAACCTTGATGTCACTTTTGACCCTGAGATGAGTTTCCAAACCTTCTTGCCTTTACTCGGACTGCCTATTAACACCTCAATAAAATCACCAGATCTTGCTCCTGTCTCAACTAATCTGCAGCTGTAGCCCTCATTCTTGCCTTTGTTACCTCTAGACTGATCATTCCAATGAATCCTGTTTGGCCTCCCACATTCTCCCTTCTATAAACTTGAGGGCATCCAAAACTTTGCTGTCCATGCCTTAACTCACAGCAAGTCCTGTTACCCAATTGCCCTGTGCTTGCTAACTTACATTGGCTCCCACTCAAGCAGAGTGATTTTAAAATTCTCATCCTTGTTTTCAATGGTCTTACCCCACTCTATCTCTGAAATCTCCTCCAGCCCCCTCAAACCTTCGAAATACCTGTGCTCCTGTGATACCGGCCTCTTGTTTTTTTTTATTCATTCACGGGATGTGGGCGTTGCTGGCTAGGCCAGCATTTATTGCCCATCCTTAATTGCCCTTGAGAAGTTTGTGATGAGCTGCCTTCTTGAACCGCTGCAGTCCATGTGATAAAGGTACACCTACAGTGCTGTTAGGGAGGGATCTCTAGGATTTTGACTCAGCGACAGTGAAGGAATGGCAATATATTTCTAAGTCGGGTTGGTGAGTGGCTTGGAGAGGATCTTGCAGGTTGGTGTTCTTGAGTGTCTGCTACCCTTGCCCTTCTAGATGGCAGCAGTCGTGGGTTTGGAAGGGTGCTGTCGAAGGAACCTTGGTGACTTCCTGCAATGCATCTTGTAGATGGTGCACACTGCTGCTACTGTGCATTGGTGGTGCATCCCCAATTTTAATTTCTCCGCTATTGATAGCCATCAGTTACCTAGTGATTAAGGATCTGGAATATCATCCCTGTACCTCTCCATCTCTCTACCTTGCTTTCCCCTGTTCAGACACTTCTTAAAACCTACCTCTTTGACCAAACTTTTGCTCATCTGACTCAATATCTCCTTATGTGATTGAGTGTCAGACTTTGTTTATAATGCTCCTGTGAAGCACCTTTGGGATGTCTCAATATTCTAAAGGTGCTATATCAATATAAATAGTTGTTGCATTAATAAGAAGAATTATTTGGGGCTTTGAGTTAATAATGCCTTAAATTTGAGCACTGTAAACTCTACAGCTTCTTAGTATTAAAGAAGATGCTACAAATTGGAGTAATAAAATAGCACAAAAATCCTTTCGCCCCAGCATTTTTGTAATAATTGTTTTAACATTATACAGTGAGACCCTGCTATACTACACTTCACTATAGCGTAAAACTTGGTATAATGCATGTCTGTCTTGGAATCCAAACTATTCATTTAAATGTATTTACAGAATTGTATGAAAAATGGAGCAAAGTGTTAACCAGACTTTGGGGAAGGTTGTCGGCTCTTGCAGGCCATGTTGCTCAAGTGGAGAATTGAAGTTGAATGCAGTGATATAATTCCTGCTTACAATGGAGCTGTGGAGACCCAGTCTGTGTAATTTAGTTACTATTCTAAAGATGGGTCAGGTCATTGGAGATGTTAGCCTGTCTGTAATTGCAGTTAGGCAATGGCTTAGGGTGTTTTATAACTTGTTCGTCTGGATTTTCACTGAGAACTCAGGAGCCCTTTAAAAATGGCAGGCAGGTCCCAATTCCGAGATTCCCAGTTTCCAACTTTTGGGCTTGCCTTTTAAGGATAAGAGTTGGCTCGGCTCGCAAGCCTGGACCCTGCATTCCCGACCTGGTCCTCTCCATTGTGGGGATGGGTACGTCTTGGTCTGCAACAAATAAAAAAGCAGAGTATTACTTAAATGGAGAACAGCTGCATAATTCTGAAGTGCAGAGGGATTTAGGTGTTTTAGTGCATGAGTCACAAAAGGCTAATATGCAGGTATAGCGAGTAAGTAAGAAGGCTAATGGAATGCTATCCTTTGTCATAAGAGGAATTGAACATAAAAATAAGGATGTTATGCTTCAGTTATACAGGGCATTGGTGAGATCACATCTCAAATATTGTGTGCAGCTTTGGTCTCCTTATTTAAGGAAGGATGTAAATGCATTAAAAACAGTTTAGAGGAGGTTTATTAGTTGATACCTGGAATGAGTGGGTTATCTTATATGGAAAGGTTGAACAGACTGGGTTTGTTTCCACTGGGGTTTAGACGAGTGCGAGGTGACTTGATTGAAGTCTATAAGATCCTGAACAGTCTCTCTGGGATGAAGAGAGAGGAGGAAGGGAAACACTAGGTTGGGAAAACCTAGGAATGCCTTCGATGGGCACAAAGGGCCCCTAAAAGAGGCACACCTCGTTTGACCACGAAAGTGATCCATGAAACCAGCCGAGCTGTACATTTGGGGCAGAATCCTTGTCAGGCGGGTGCAGTGGGGGCGGTCGGGAAGCCGCCTGTCACCAGCGATTGAGGCCGGAAGGGGATTTCATGCTAGTGGGCCAATAAAGGCCCACCCAGCAGGAAACGGGAACAGCAGCGCTGCCTGTGTGGTGGGGGGGGGGGGTGAGGGCGAGCGGGCTTTGTGCATGCGCCTGGGTGAGCACTTGAAAATCTCCAAGACACAGAGCTGCCTCAGGGAGATAAAGAGTTTAAAAAAAAAACTAAAAATGTTATAAAACATGTCCTCTCATGTCACATGATCATGGACATGTTATTAATTAAATTTTAACATTTTTATTTTACTTTTATTTGCTTTAGGAAACCTCATCCCGCCTGTGGACGAGGTTTCCTAAAAAGTGCAAAAGCCACTTGGCCTTTTCACCTGCCCGCCAACTGTAAGTTTGGACGGACAGTGAAAAATTAATTTTTATTATCTTAACAGGCTTTTTAATTGTCGGCGGGTGCGCTGCCGACTCTGGCTCGCGCCTGCCGACCAAAATATCGTGCAACTGTGCGTTGGCGTCAGGATGCTCTCCTGATAACAACGTGCATCATTTTACACTTGAGCGGGTCGAGTGCGCACCCGCCCACCGAGCTAAAAATTTTGCCCTTGACATGGGCCTCTTCCACCATGGGTAAAATCGCAGTGGCAGCAGGAAGAGGCCTTTAAGTGTACTTTGACTACTTAATGACCTCAATTGGCACCCAAGCAGGCAGCCCTCCCGATGCACTCCATCACCCCAGCCACCCCACCCCCCCTGTCGCTCGTACAATTGCAGCAACAGCACCCAATTTTCACGGCCTTCCCCCCATCTGCCAATCCACCTCTGGGGATTATAAAATCCAGCCCAATGTTTGACTGTTGATAAACTGGTGGCAGCAACAATATAAATTCTGTAGAAGCACATTATGATTGGTAGGCATGAACATGTGTCTCCAGCTGTTCAATGGTTCTGGAACTGAAAGAACTAATCTCATTTAGAATTGCTTTTCTAATTACTTTGGCTCTCCAAGTGCTGGTCAAAGGTCAACAGCTGGAAGTTCAACCAGCGCAATGAATGTTCCTGTTCTGTTATAAAGAGGATTCATAGACAGCTGTGTTGGGGACTAGCAAATGTTATACACCTTAACTGAACACTAATGGGTGTCGATGACAGCAGTTGTCTAAATAAGTTATATTGAAAAAGATTTACTATGGTTAGTGGAAATAGAATCAATGCTTGAAGTTACAATGTCCCAAACTTGCTCAGGCAAGATTTAAATCAAAGGGATTCAGTTTATCTTCAACCCTGGGTGTTCTTTGAGTTTGAGACTCTAGTTAAACATTTCCAGTAAGCATTGGAGGAAAATTTGACATTAGCTCACTGATGGTTTTCCTAAATAAAACAGTGTTTAATAAAGTCTTATGTTCGAGTTAAAGTCAGGCACATATTTGGTTAAAGGTGGCATGCACCAATTGGCTTTAAGCATTTGTGTGTAAGGTCAGCAGTTTTCCTTATTTAACCCTACAGCACAAGGGAGGGGAGCAGCAGAATGGCAGCTTGCATGGAGGCTCAGGATTGGCAGGGATGAGTCAGTGCTGAGGGGGTTTGTGGAGTGGAGTTGCGGGCATGGAAGAGTGGAAGAGAGAGGAAGGACAGAGGGTCAAGAGCATGGAGAAGTGAAGTGGAGAGGCCTGGCATGCTTAGTCTCGTGTGGGGGGGAGGTGGTGAGGACAGTCAGTCAAGTTTAAACAATGAGAATGTTGGTACTGTATGTCCATCTCGGAGTGTTGGCTGGCAGAGTCCTTACAGGGCTTTGGGTTCACCTACAATATAACAATTCTCTTCACTAAGAGTGATCTCAGGCATTGGCTGGAACAGTCCCAGATTTGCACTGAGTGAGGGAGCAGGCGAGTAAAATGATGTGTTACCTGCCAGCCACAAGGGCGGCTTTTCATGCCATATTGTCCCAAACCTGCCGCATTGATTGTGCATTCCCGGGAAACACAGCATTTCCATGGCAAGTGGCCATCATCTCGCGGCTTTATCACGCCAGGCGCCATATTTAAAGTCCAGCCGTGCGCACACCTCTCAGTGCTTCCAGCCCACGACAGCTGCAAAGAAGACATGGCCATGAAAGACAAAAAGACTGTAACCCCAGTTTCCATGACCCAGTGGAGGCTCGGCAAGATGTCCTCTACCCCCGCTCTGGCCGCAGGGTTGGCAGCAGCCTTACCACCCAGAAGGAAAAGCATTTCGGACCAGTATTCTTATTTCCAGTTTTAACTTTTTTTTCCCTTCTGCATAATCAAGCTTGGGAGGCGGTGACAGCAGTGATAGCACCAACGCCCTGCAAAAGAGGACAGCCACCCAGTGCTACAAGAGGATGAATGATCTCCTCCATTCCGCCAGGATCAGTCACTCTTCATATCATTCCCAACTCACACACCCACAAACCCATCACACACACACACACACACACACAGGGATCCCACTCACTGCTGGTTCAAGGGACATCACCATTCACTCTCTCACACAAATGTTCAATGTCCTCATCCCATCCATGGGACACTCACCACCCACACATGCCAGGCATACTTATCATCTGGCCTTGGAGGCATCCTTCTTACACTCTCTCCATCTCTATTTATGCAGGACAAGTGGCACACAACAAGAGGGAGAGGTTGCAGACTGGTGGCTGAATGCCTGAAATCAAGGTCCTCACGGATTTAGAAAACAGAGCCATCCAGCTGTCGGTGAGGATGTGGACCGGTTCTGTGCTGACAGTGAGGTCCGTGCTGCCCTACCAAGTGAGGATCCAGCAGTGCAACATCCATCAGACAACCATGCTGTGAGTGATGTGTCCTGTTTTACAAGCCACTGCCACGCACTAATTATCTCTCCTTGCTTTCGCAAGCACATCTGCCAAACAGCCGACAGACTCCATGACCCAGGGCCTCCAATCAAGCCCTGAAAAAACCTCTGAAGAGGAATCTGGAGGCACTTCCCTGAAGTCCCGTCACAGCACTCACCCACACCCTCCACCAGCGCAGAGACACACACCTCGTGGGACCTAGCTTTAGGGTAGCCTCGGGATCACAATTTGGTGAGCACATCACACTTCCTGATCCACAGCACATGGCGGCAGGAACTTCCCAGGTTTCCGGCAATCTGAGGGTTGCTGGAGGCCAGAAATTTGCTGAGTCCGAGTCAGATGATGAGCCTCTGGACTCGGTCATGTCACAGTTGCTGGAGCTTCAAAGGCAAGCTCAGGAACATCAGGAAGGGAAGTCCGCTGCACTCCTCAGATTGCAAGGTACAATGGAGGAGTCCGTCTGCCCTCAGGCTGAGGTGATAGCGCCGGCATGCCAACACACTGAGGTCAACACTGGCAGGGTGGCGATTGCCATGGAGATCTTAGTCCAAGACGTCACACCTGCACTGCTGCACAGTTGAACTCCATCGCTGACGCCATAGTTGGCCTCCAACAGTGTGTATGTGAGAGGGATACCGGGAAGCTTGATCTCACCCCAGCTACCCCTTCTCCTGAAGAAGTCAGCCAGGGGTCCTTGGGCGCCCATAGGGAGGAGGATCAGCAGATGTACACCCAGGGGCCATCCACCCAGGTGAATCCGGGAATATCCGGCCCATTTGAATCCCCTCTCCCTGTGTCTCCAGCACCTCCAGCTCCACAGGCCAAGGAGAGTGCCACTGCCACACAGCAGGTCCCTGAAAGCGGGCCAGGGCCCTCCAGGCCTCAGCCCTCTAGAGGACGCCTGTCAAAGTCATCACAGACCGGGTGTAGCAGTCAGCAGCTGCCTCCACCTCCGCTGTGGATGTCCGGGGAGCACCAAGACGTAGTGGCAGGGTTAGGAAGTTAAGAAGATGTAGTTGCACAGCCTGGGCACAGGTGTTATTCACTTGTACATTATGTTCACTGTTGTAACTAAACTCCCAAGAATGTCTCCCTGCCAATGGCTCCTTGGTCTGATGAGCAGTGTTCATGTCACTCAGATGTGAAACCTTTCCGGACAAGATAAAAGCAGGTGTCTCAGTCCAGGGCCTCTTCCCTGTGCTTTGTGCAGCCTTCAGGCCAAAGTGATGGTCTGGCCTCACACTCCCTGGACAAATTACTGATGCCTGCACCTCAGCAGTGCTGGTCATTGCTGCCAGAATATCGTGGGCAGGTGTCACAGAGTTCCATCATTCTCTGTGTGCTCTCAGCACCTTTAAGGTGGGGCTGGCCCCCATCTCTTCAGCGTTCTGTGACCAGTGACGTTGTGCTCCTGAAAGGCTCAGATGCTGAAGGCGGGCAAAGGATCAAATGCTTAAATTTTCATGGCTGCGTCTCCATGATATGACCCTGATCACAGAGTGCAAGCGATCTCAGCAAGACAGGAGTCAGATATTCTCAGAGGCTGTGTGAAGGCCTATGAAGTGTCCTCACTGCATATCGTCATCATCATGCTCCACAAATCTAGCAGTCTCCCAAGCACGCCTGCCTTGTCTGGTCAATGACAGGGTCTCATTGCTGTCAGTGTCGCCTTCGAGGACCTGCTTACCATCAACATCCTCCTCATCAGAGAAGACCTCCAGCTCTTGCATCTCCTCCTCAGCCAGCTCCTCTCACCATTACAACCTGGCGCTGCAAAGGGTGCAGCAGGCATGATGTGTGACACCCTCTGTGGACTGTATTGCAGGCTCCATCTGACCAGTCCGGGCACTGGAACCTCATCTTCAGCACCCTGATGGTTTGCTCCACCAGTTGTGAGTTGCAGCATGATCCTCGTTATAGCGTTGCTCTGCTGCAGTCTGAGGGCACCGCACGGGTGACATTAGCCACAGCCTCTGTGGGTAGCCCCACCCCTGAGGAGCCATCCCTGAAGTCTCTGTGGACCCTGAAAGGCATCAGGGATCTGTGAGCGACTCAGGATGCAGTTGTGCACACTCCCTGGAAACCGTGCACACACCTACAGGATGCATTCCTAGTGGTCGCACACCAGCTGCACATTCAGTGAGTGGAAGCCCTTGTGGTTGATATTGTTCACTGTGTGTTGTGATGGAGATAGCCGTGGATGCCCTCCATGTCACCTGGTGCCAAATTCTGCGGTAGCTGGCAGATACGAACAACCAGTTCCCTAGATATGTGCAGTCTTCAGCGACACTGGTTCTAGGTCATCTGCAGGAATGAAAGGCAGTGTCTATAGACCTTGGGGCTAGCTAGGCGCCAACCAGCGACAGCTCGCTGAGGTTCCTCAGCTGCATGAATGGGAGCCCCAGCCGCCCCTTCTTCCAGAGGGTGTTGCTGCAGAGGGTGCAGCCAGGTGCCTCAGTCACCCTCTTCTCCATCGTCTTTGCCCTCTGTATGTCACAAAGCATGCAGCTAGCCATGATCCTGATGTACTCCTCCTGCAAGATAAAAGAGAGACACACATGGATTAGCTTGGGTATACTAAGAACTTCCCTTGGTTAAGTCTGAAGGCCCCTTAATGCTTCCCAGAGAGGTGTCCACCCTGCAGTCATGTGACAGAAACTAATTGTCAGGGACTGCAGTATAATACAACCTGAAAAGGAAATCTGTGTGTGAGAAACATCTCAGAAACCAGGAAACATCCAAAATAGCTGAACCATCATAGCTAAAAGTCTTCTAATGCAGCTTAAGTGCTGCACTTGTTCCAGTTTCAAAGTTCACCTGAGAACCAACTGCCTGGCTAGTCATCTACAAAGGCTTTGCAGCTTCATGAGAATCCTTTGTTTCTATAAGATCTTCACTCCAACTAATGTTTCAACTCAACCAAGAAGACAACAGGCCTGCATTAAGACTGAGTTATAAATTCCATTTTTCATAATTATGACTTTAACTCCATCTGTATATAATCTAAGCATATGTCTCTTCTGGAGTGCTGCTTTGGGCTGCATTAAAGTGCTTCAGTTGGAGTTTGGTTAGAGAGGGAGATTGGTGAAGAGGGAAGGAAGTCATCCTTTCATTTTCTGCCTTTCCTCAGTAAGAAGAGCCTCGGCCTTATTAAGCAGGACCTGGTAATTATTTCTTCTACCCTTAATATTCTCTAAGCTAGAGGAAGTAAAAGTAAAGGGAGTAATTTAAAGGTAAGTCATGGCAGGGCAGCTTAGCCAAGTGGAATGCTCCTCCTGTGCGATGTGGGAAGTCAGGGACACTTCCAGTATCCAGGGTGACCATGTGTGCAGCAAGTAACTCCAGCTACAGCTACTTGAAACCCATGTTTTGGAGCTGGAGCTGCACTTGGAGTCACTGTGGAGCATCTGCAAGATGAGGTCTTGTGGATAGCATGTACAATGAGGTGGTCACACCGCAGGTAAAGAGTGCAAAGGCGAAAGGGAATAGGTGACTGCTAGACAGAGTAAAAGTACTAGGCAGGTAGTGCAGGAGTCCCCTGGGCCCATCTCCCTCTCCAATAGATTTTCCGTTTTGGATACTGCTGTGGGAGATGGTTTCTCGGGGAAATGTGGCAAGAGCCAGGTTCAGGGCACCACAAGTGGCTCAGCTGCACAGAGGTGGGAAAAAGAGCAGGAGAGCAATAGTGACAGGGGATTCTATCATAAAGGGAACAGACAGATGTTTCTGCAGCTGCAGACGTGACACCAAGATGGTATGTTGCCTCCCTGGTGCCAGGTCAGGGATGTCACTGAGATGCTGCAGGACGTCCTGAACAGCCAAAGGTTGTGGTCCACATTGGTACCAACGACATAGGTAAGAGGGCTGAGATCCTGAAAGCAGAATATCGGGAGCTAGGAAATAAATTAAAAAGCAGGACCTCAAAGATTTAATCTCAGGATTACTCCCTGTGCCATGTATCAGTGAGATCAGGAATAGGAGAATAGACCAGATGAATGCATGGCTGGAGAGATGGTGTAGGAGAGATGCATTTAGATTCCTGAGGCATTGGGACTGATTCAGGGGAAGATGGGATCTGTACAAACTGAACAGGTTGTACACCAGCAGGACTGGGACCAATATCCTTGCAGACGTATTCGCTAGTGCTGTAGGGGAGGATTTAAACTAGATTGGCAGGGGGATGGGAACCTGAGCAGGAAGACAAAAGAGAGGGAAACAAAGATAGGAATGAAAGTAGAAAGCAAAACTGGAAGGTAGAGGAAACAAGGGCTGGCAGCAAATAGGACCATAGTACAAAAAAAGTGTGTAAAAATGTTAAAGACAAGTCTAAAGGCACTGTATCTGAATGCATGGGGCATTCGCAATAAGGTAGATGAATTAACAGCTCAAATAGATGTAAATGGGTACAATATGATTGCAATTACAGAGACATGGCTGTAGGGTGACCAAGGCTGGGAACTGAATATCCAAGGGTACGCGATATTTAGGACGGACAGGCAAAAAGGCAAAGGAGGTGGTGTGGCGTTGTTAGTTAGGGATAAAATCAGTGCGATAGTGAGAGAGGATATTGGCTCAGAAAATTTAGATGAGGAGACAGTCTGGGTGGAGCTAAGAAGTAACAAGGGACGGAAAACATTTGTCGGAGTTGCCCAAAGGCCTTCAAACAGTGGTGATAAGGTAGGGGATGGCATTAAACAGGAAATTAGAGATACAGGTAACAAGGGTGTTGTAGTGATCATGGGTGACTTTAAATTATATATAGACTGGGCAAACCAAATTAGCAATAACACTATGGTGGATGAATTCCTGGACCACTATGTCGAGGAACCGACTAGGGGACAGGCTATGCTGGACTTGGTATTGTGCAATGAGAAGAGGTTAATTAACAATCTTGTTGTGCAGGGTCCTTTTGGGAACAGTAACATGATAGAATTCTTCATTAGGATGGAAAGTGAAGAAGCCCAAACTGAAACAAGGGTCCTAAATCTCAAAGGAAGCTATGAAGGTATGAGGCGTGAGTTGGCTAAGATAGATTGGGAGAACTTCACTAAAAGGCGGATAGACAATGGCTAATATTTATGGAACAAATGTATGCATTGCAATAATTATACATTCCTTTCTGGTGCTAAAACACAATGGGAAAAGTGGCCCAATCATGGCTAACAAAAGAAATTAAGGATAGTATAAGATCCAAAGAGGAGTCATGTAAAGTTGCTAGTAAAAAGTTGCAAGCATGAGGTTTGGGAACAGTTTAAAATTCAGCAAAGGAGGACCAAGAGATTGACTAAGAGGGGAAGAATAAAATATAAAAGTAAACTTGCAAGGAACATAAAAGTGGGCTGTAAAAGCTTCTATAAGTATGTAAAAAGAAAAAGATTGGTAAAGACAAATGTAGATCCCATACAGTCTGAAACAGGAGAAATTATAATAGAAAACAAGGAAATAACAGAGCAATTAACCAACTACTTTAGTTCTACCTTCACGAAGGAAGACACAAATAACTTTCCAGAAATACTAGGGAGCAAAAGGCCTGGTGAGATGGAGGAATTGAAGGAAATTAGTCTTGCTAAAACAATAGTGCTGGAGAAATTAATGGGACTGAAAGCCGATAAATCCCCAAGGCCCAATAATCTACATCGCAGGGTACTAATGGAGGTGGTCATGGAAGTAGTGGATGCATTGGTTGTCATCTTCCAAAATTCTGTAGATTCTGGAACAGCAGATTGGAGGGTAGCAAATATAACCCCACTATTTAGAAAAGGGAGGAGGGAGAAAACAAGGAATTACAGACTGGTTAGCCTAGCATCAATAGCAGGGAAAATGCTAGAGTCTATTATGAAGGATGTGATCACAAGACACTTAAGAAATATCAACGGGATTAGACAAAGTAAACATGGATTTATGAAAGGGAAATCATATTTGACAAACCTGGAGTTTTTTTGAGGATGTAACTAGCAGAATAGATAAGGGAGAACCAGTGGATGTGGTGTATTTGGATTTTCAGAAAGCTTTTGATAAAGTCCCACATAAGAGGTCGGTGCGTAAAATTAAAGCACATGGGATTGGCGGGTAATATATTGGTAAGGTTTGAGAATTGGTTAGCAGACAGGAAACAGAGGGCTGAAATTTCCACCCATTGGGGGATTTGTGCAGGGGCGGGTGGGAGCGAGCATGAACCTGATTGGCACCCCTGATTGGGTACTCACCGCCATTTTATGTGGGTGGGCCAATTAAGGCACGCCCAGCATGATGCTTGCCCAGAAGCACTTGAGTGCTCCCTATATGGGCAGGGGGAGGGGTGTAGTTCCCCGAGTTGGGGCCTGCACTCTTTTGCGCAAAAGAGCACAGAAATCTCCCCGAGGCACGGAGGTGGTGTTAAAGTTTTTAAAAGCTAAGTACAGAAAAGGAAATATTATAAAACATGTGCCCTCATGTGACAGTGTCACATGAGCTGGGACATGTCAAGGAAAATTAATAGAAAACTTTATTTAATTTATAAACCCTTCATGAAACCTCATCTCGCCCGTGGATGAGGTTTCATGAAAATGCAAAGGCCACCTGGGCTCTTCGCCTGCCCGCCAACATTAAGGTTGGATGGACAGCTCACTTAACTCTTTTAATTCATTTTTTATAGGCCTTAATAGACCTTTGACAGTTTGGCGGATGCACAGCCGACTCCGGTGCGCACCCGCCAAACTAAATGATGTGCAGTGGCGTTGGGACACATGCCTGACGTCACTGCGCGTCAATTTACGTGTTGGCGAGCAGGCTCCGCCCCTGCTCACCAACCGGAAAATTCTTCCCAGAGAGTAGGAGTAAACGGGTATTTTTTCGGAGTGGCAGGCATGACGAGTGGGGTATTACAGGGATCAGTTCTTGGGCCCCAGCTATTCACAATATATACCAATGATTTGGATGAGGGAACCAAACGTAATATTTCCAAGTTTGCTGACGACATGAAACTCGGTGGGAATGTGAGCAATGAGGAGGGTATGAAGAGGCTTCAAGACAATTTAAACAGGTTGAGTGAGTGGGCAAATACATGGCAGATGCAGTACAACGTGGAGAAGTGAAGTTCTCCACTTTGGTAGGAAAAACAAAATGGCAGAGTATTATTTAAATGGTGATAGATTAAGAAATGTTGATGTACAAAGGGACCTGGGTGTCCTTTTGCACCAATCACTGAAAGCAAGCATGCAGATGCAGCAAGCAGTTAGGAAGCAAATGGTATCTTGGCCTTCATTGTGAGAGGACTTGAGTACAAGAGCAAGGATGTCTGTAGACAGCTGTAGAGGGCCTTGGCGAGGCCACACCTGAAGTATTGTGTGCAGTTTTGGTCTCCTTACCTAAGAAAGGCTATACTTGCCATAGAGGGAGCGCAGTGAAGTTTCACCAGACTGATTCCTGGGATGGCAGGATTGTGGATGAGGAGAGATTGGGCTGACTAGACCTGTATTCACTGGAGTTTAAAGAAATGAGAAAAATCATTGAAACATATAAAATTCTGACAGGAATGTACAGATTGGATGTAGGGATGATATTTCCTCAGGCTGGGGGGGGATCTAGAACAAGGGGTCAAAGTCTCAGGATACAGGGTAGACCATTTAGGACTGAGATGAGCAGAAACCTCTTCACTCAGAGGGTGGTAAACCTATGGAATTCTCTACCACTGAAGGCTGTGGAGGCCAAGTTACTGAATATATTTAAGAAGGAAATAGATTTCTAGACTCTAAAGGCATCAAGGGGCATGGGGAGAGAGCGGGAGTATGATATTGAGACAGAGGATCAGCCATGACCATATTGAATGCTGGAGCAGGCTCGAAGGGCCAAATTACCTACTCCTGCTCCTTTCTATGTGTGACAATGTGACTGAGACGATTGAGACGTTGCATTCAAACATTCGAAGCAAGTGAGAGAAAATAAATAACTTTCTTTTCATTTAAACAAAAATCACCAAAAAGCCTGCTGCTTTGAATTTGTTTTAAAGTAGGAAAAATCACTCAGAGAGTAAGGAACACCTTACTTACGCACACCTTACACAGAAACATCCTGATTATGGACTGGAAGGGACCACACAAATCCTGTCCGTAACACAATGAATCAAAAATATCTGGACCGAATATTGAATTCAACAACTTTAGGTCGTGAGCTCCCTCCCCCATCCCCACCCCCTTTCTGTTTCCCCCTTCCTTTTTTTTTCCAATAAATTATAAAGATTTTCCTTTTCCCACCTATTTCCATTATAAAAAAAACCCCACTAGAGCTATACCTTGAGTGCCCTACCATCCATTCTTAATTAGCACATTCGTTTAGATAATATCACCAACTTTAACTTTAACACCTATGTGTTCTATTGTACTATTGTCGTTGACATCTTTTGATGATCTGCTTCTATCACTGCTTGTTTGTCCCTACAACCACATCCCCCCCCTCCACCTCTCTGTCTCTCTATCTCTCCGCCCCCCACACACACACCTTAAACCAGCTTATATTTCAGCTCTTTCCTGGACTCGAACTCAAGTTCTGTCGAAGGGTCATGAGAACTCGAAACGTCAACTCTTTTCTTCTCCGCCGATGCTGCCAGACCTGCTGAGTTTTTCCAGGTAATTCTGTTTTTGTTTTGGATTCCCAGCATCCGCAGTTTTTTTGTTTTTATCAAAAATATCCTAAACTTGTATTCATTTGTTGGGCTCTATGCAGAGACTAAATTAGTGTTTAATTAAATAGGAAGTTGTACTTGCATCATTTTTCATCGAGTCAATTAGAAGCATGAGAAAAGAATAACTTAGATCCGTTGGACCTAGATTAACGATTCAAATAAGTCCAAAAATATATTGTATAAATATCAAGTCAGAACATTCTAATTGTCCATACTTATATATCCAGCACAAGTAAAGACATCAATGAATTTTATTCTTTGATGGCTGTTATTGATAACAAAGGAAGTTATTTCCAGTCATTTTGATTCATTTTCCTGCAATATCCATCCAGAGGATAAATTGCCAGAAATTCCTTGCTAATAAATATTAATTCAGCAATGCTACTTGGACAGAGCCTAACAATAGAGAGCGTATTGAAGAGAAATATAACATTCCTGCAATAAGTATTCATATTCTAAGGTTAGAGGTTAAACTGCACATTGCTGTCAGAATAATGTACAGGAAATCTCACACTGCATTTAACCTGGGAGTGTTTGCTGCCAACAGGTATGAATAATGTTCCATTTCTTAGCCCTGACATCTCTCACCCTAATGAATAAAGAACTTAAATGTTTTCTTAAAAAATCAGAGTGCTGCCAACTATTACAGTTCACTATACAAAACCTGCATTCCTTTTGGGTTCCAGTCCTCTCACATCTTGCCTTCTGTTTTAAAATGGGGTTAAGTCTGCTGAATGTTGTTAGATAGGCCAGGCTGCCCCAGATAAATGACAGGTCTACAAACCCACCCACATGTGGCAGGAGACTCATGGAGAGGACCATGGTTACCTTACTATGCCTGAGGATCACAATCTCCTGCACGTGTAGCCTTTGCTGTGTCCATTTTGTTCAAATTGAAAGTGAGAGAAACCTTCAAATATACAGAAGCATAGCAAAGAGAGAAAGTGAAGTGAAATAAATGAAAAAAAAGAGTGAAAAAAATGAGGGAGCGGTGCGCATTAATCCCACTTCTTATCCATTGCAGTTTATGTAACCAAATTGCTTGTTTTTAACCACCCATTTTTAATTTAGAAATGAGCGAAGGGCTCATATAAAGGCTCAAAAATTGCAATATCATAGGATCTGTCCAAAATTGACAGCATTGACAGTATGTCCTCAACCATGAGCAAAGGTTGTATTTTAGAAGTCAAGACAATTGTTCAAATGAGTCAGATAAAAAGGCTTAGTGGAGCAGAAAAGGTATCGATGCTCTGACAGAAACTCTGCATAACAAGATTACTCCCCATGATCACAAAAGGAAGCAGCTTTTCAGAAGTAGGCAAAATAGAGTTTAAACTAAATAAAAACAGAATTACCTGGAAAAACTCAGCAGGTCTGGCAGCATCGGCGGAGAAGAAAAGAGTTGGCGTTTCGAGTCCTCATGACCCTTCGACAGAACAAGTTCAATGTCAGTCAATGTAACCTGACTTCAAACTGTAGGAACATGACATCGACCTTTGCAACATTTCACACTGGTTAATTACTAGTATAAACAAAGAGCCTTCTCAAATTTTATTCTATCATTTTTGTAGACCTTAGTCATATTCTGACTTTGAAATATGTTTGCACACTTTGCAGCAAGCCTATACTGCTGTTCATAATTGGATCAAGTTTACATTGGCATGAGAATTCCGAAAAACCTAACCTACTTCAAAGTATGAATAAAGAATGCAGAACTATATGTTAGTTTAAAAGTAGAACATTTGAGGCAAAATAATTCATTTTCCAAAGGAAATACAAAAGCTCGAAGATAAGACTGTGAAATTAATAATGGGAAAAATGGCAAAGGCTTCGAATAGATATTTTGTATCTATATTCATGGCAGAAGAAACTAAAAGCATCCAATAAAGAATACAAAATGAAAGGGCAAAAGGGAGGCGGGAACCTATACCAATCACTATCACGAGAGAAAAAGGACTAGGAAAATTATGGGACTGAAGTCTAACAGGTCCCCTGGACCTAATGGCCTGCATCCTAGGGTTTTAAAAGAAGTGGCTTCAGTGGTTGGAATCTTCCAAATTTCCCTGGATTCTGGGAAGGTCCCAGCAGATTGTGAAATTGCAAACAAAGCACCCCCTTTGAAAGAGGAGGTAGACACATAGGCCAGTTATCTAACATCTATGATTGGAAAAATGCTGAAATCTATTCCTGAGGTTGTAGTGACAGGACATTTCAATACACTGCTGTGATTCAGCGAATAGTTGCCAAGGACCTGCCTTCAGACGACTGTGAGTAGGGATGAGGAGGCAGGCCTTGAATCTACCTCAGCCAAAATGGGGATTGAACCCTGTGCTGTTGGCCCAGCTCTAATCCACAAGCTACCCAGTTGAGCTGGATGGGCCTCCAGCAGCACATTTAGAAAATGATGATACAGTCAAGCAGAGTCAATATTGTTTTATGAAAGGGAAATTAAGTTTCACAAATTTGTTCAGAGTTCTTTGAGAATGTAAAACACAGGAGGATAAGAGGGAACAAGTAGAAGTAGTGTATTTGGGCTTCCAAAAGGCATTCAATAAAGTGCCACATAAAAGACTACTGCACAAGAGCTCATGGTGTTTGGGGTAAAAATGAGTATATATAGAGGATTAGCTAATGAACAGATGTGAAAACCTTTTACCTGGAAACAGTAGCAATAAAGAAAATTGTAATTTCTTGAAAATGTCGAGGGAATCAGTAATTGTGTTTAAGATTGTTTTGAAAGGACTGTTAAGAGTGGTTGTAATTTTATTGAATAATAAGAAATTCTGGCCCATGTGGCCTGGCAACCCTTAACCTGGAAGTACCACCAATAGGAAGGTAGTTAAGATCTAGCACAAAAGAAAATGTTTGTAGTTGTTGGAGGTCAATCATCTCAATTCCAGGATATCACTGTTGGAGTTCCTCAGGGTCCCAGAAGGGAAAGACAGCTCATAACAGTACTCTTATTTCCCAGTTTTACTGGTGTTCCACTTTAAAGTATACAAGACCAGTTTAGACCAACATTCTCATTTCCCAGTTTTTACTCTGTTTTCCTTCTGGGTTAGTGTCCTCGGCCCAACCATTTTCAGATGCTTCATTAATGACCTTCCTTCCATCATAAGGTCAGAAGTGGGGATGTTTGTTAATGATTGCACAATGTTCAAGACCATTTGCGACTCCTCAGACACTGAAGCAGACCATGTCCAAATGCAGCAAGACATGGACAATATCCAGGCTTGGTCTGACAAGTGGCAAGTAACTTCACACCACACAAGTGCCAGGCAATGACCATCTCCAACAAGAGAGAATCTAACCATCGCCCCTTGACATTCAATGGCATTACCATTGCTGAATCCCCCACTATCAACATCCTGGGGGGGTTACCATTGACCAGAAACTGAACTGGACTAGCCAGATAAGTACTGTGGCTACAAGAGCAGGACAGAGGCTAGGAATCCTGCAATGAATAACTCACCTCTTGACTCCCCAAAGCCTGTCCACCATCTACAAGGCACAAGTCAGGAGTGTAGTGGAATACTTTCCACTTACCTGGATGGGTGCAGCTCCCACAACACTCAGGAATCTTGACACTATCCAGGACAAAGCAGCCCGCTTTATTGGCACCCCATCCACAAACATTCACTCTTCACCATCAACACACAGTAGCAGCAGTGTGTACCATCTACAAGATGCACTGAGGAAATTCACCAAGGCACATTAGATAGCACCTTCCAAAACCATGACCTCTACCATCTAGAAGGACAAGGGCAGCAGATACATGGGAACACTACCACCTGGAAGTTCCCCTCCAATCCTGACTTGGAAATATATCACCATTCATTTATTGTTGCTGAGTCAAAATCCTGGAACACCCTAACAGCACTGTGGGTGTACCTACACCACATTGACTGCAGCAGTTCAAGAAGGCAGCTCACCACCATCTTCTCAAGGGCAATTAGAGATGGGCAATAAATGCTGGCCTAGCCAGTAAAGCCCACATCCCGTGAATTAATTAAAAAGGGCTGAGGTGGAAAGTTGTGAGATTGCACTTGGCATCACATTAGGCAGGATGCAAATGCTTGAAATCTTATAGTTTTTGCTGTATGAATTTATAGTTCATACTGACTAATTTGCATGTTAATTTATGTTTAATTTACATGGATTTAACTGATTAGTTAAAGTAAAAGCTACAAAAAATGGATTCTTGTTCATAATTTCCTCATTTGGACAGGCGGGCGTATCATTCAGTAAATTTGCTTATTTTGATTTACAATCCCCATAGGGATTGTGACATAGGAAACAGGATTGGAATAAAAGGGTCATTTTCAGGTTGGCAAACTGTAACTAGTGAGGTGCACAGGGATTAGTGCTGGGGTCTGAACTATTTATAATCAATATAAATGACTTGGAGAATAGACCTACTGTATTGCTGGGATCAAAATATTATGAGGGAAAGCTGGGCCTATAATCCTTGAAATTTAGAAGAATGAGAGGTAATCTTATTGAAATATAAAAGACTTTGAAGGGGCTTGTCAGTGTAGATGATGAGAAGATGTTTCCCCTCGTGGGGGAATCTAGAACCTGGGGACACAGTTTAAGAATAAGATGGAGATGAAGAGGAATTTCTTCTGAGGGTTGTTGGTCTTTGGAATTCTCTACCTCGGAGCAGTGAGGGCTAGGTCATTGAATATATTCAAGGCTGAATTAGACAAATTTTTGATCTACAAGGGAGTCAAGGGTTACATAGAGTAGGCAAGAAAGTGGAGTTAAGGCCACAATCAGATCAGCCATGATCTTCTTGAATGATGGACCAGGCTTGAGAAGGCCAAATGGCTTACTCCTCCTCTTATCTCTTATGTTCTTAAAGTGTTATAGAAGCCTTGGTTTTCATGTTGGTATTCCTTTCTATTCTGATTGATCTACATGTTTTGCTTCACCTTTTATCCTTCCACAAGGGTTAGCTTTGTGGCTCTATAATTCTTAGCCATATAATGGGATTTTGTACCCCAAGATCTACACTTTGCTCATGTCTTTAAACTTAACTGTTTTAAATTCCACTTGTGACATGATCCCTGTGAGGGCCCATAAAGCAAAATAACCAAATTTGCTGAGTGACCCGCAAATGAATAAATTACTTGATAAGATTTCACTTTTTGTAACTTTATTTTTATATGAATAAGAATCAACACAAATTAACATGAATTAATGAAGAAAATCACAGCTAGTATGCACTGTAAATTACATTTGGAATAACAGATACAACAAGGACTATCTCACCAACCTTATAGGTAATCCAAACATGTCCTCTCTTCAGCATTTCCCTTTCCTCTTTTTTCTTTCTGTCACACACCCTTACTGAATTCATAACTGATAAAAGCTTGGGATAGTGAAAGCAGTCAGAGACACAAAGAGAGGGTTAGGTAAAATCTTCAAATGGGCAATTGAAATTTAATAGAGAAAAGTAGAAGCTGCTCAGACTGAAAACTGCTGTCATAATTAAATATACTATGGATGATGTAGCAATAGTTAAAAATTATCTTGAAACTTAATCTTCGGGTAATAGTAATTTCATCAGGCTCATCTAGAAGACTATGTTCATTTTCAGTCACGAAGATATATGGAAAACATTAAAGCCATGGAGGAAATGCAGTAAATAGTCATAAGGCTGGTAACTAATGTCAGTAGATTCAATTATGAGGAAAGATTAGAGAAATTGGGGTACATTAGCTTTGCAATGAAGTGGTTTAAAGGTGATTATAGAAGTAAACAAGACATTAAGTGGCATTGATGAGCTAATCTGGTATACCGTTATGAAGTAAACGAAAACACCCAAATGTGACACTAGAAGATAAGTAATTGGACAATTTTGGACAGATGTGAGAAAGAACCTCTTCATGCAAAGTGATCAATGTTGAGACATTCTTCCTGGTAGGATAGTGGAGGTGAGAACTCTTGTTTCATTCAAGATGCAGCTAGATGACATGATGCTGGGGAGAGGGAGAAGCTTTTCACCACTGTGGAAAGATTTATAACAGAGCAGATGGTGTCCTTCATTCGTATCTATCCTAGGAGTGCAATGGTACTGAAAGTAGAGAGAATGGGTTAAATCTTGCTGGAGTAGTACGTTCATCTCAGTTATAATTTGTGCTGTTACCTGCTGAAAGTGTGAGCTGAAATTGGGTAATCTATAAGGTTAGAAAATGATGGGACTAACTGTGTATCTCCTTAACCAATTAAATCTAAGGATTGAGATAGAAACAGGTGAATAACAGAAAAGGACAGTGAATTAGGGTCAAATCTGGCACAGAAAAGAAAAAATGAGACTGAGAGGAAAATGTATAAACTTTATCTTTTAAATTTTAAAAATACCTAGGGCCTGAATTTCACACACTAAGTCAGCAGGGGCGGAAGCGGATGTGGAATCCACTCCCAGCCGCTATTGAATTGCAATTGCGATTTCATGCTGTTTGGCCAATTAAGGCCTGGCTAGCGTGAAATGCGTCCTCTCAATGGTGGAAAAGGGCCAGGCGGGGGTGGAAGCTCGTCAGGCGCTGGGTCCAATGGTGACCTGGCAGACACTATAAAACTAGCAGAGGCAGCTCCCTGAAGGCTGCCAGGGGAAAATCTTTGGAGTCTGTCCGGGAGACCATTTCACGCGAACAATGGTCTCACCAGTGGCTGGAAATGTTAGGCGGGAGGGCAAGTTGGGTAGGCACTTGGCCTCCTGTTTCTCGGAGTGCCTCGTGGTCCTTGTGGAAGAGGTCAGTGTCAGGCAGGACACTCTAGCACCCAGGGATGGCAGGAGGAGGCCACTGCACCTGACCGAAAAAGGAGGTGGCAGCCAAGGTCAGCGGCCACGACGTTATGCGGTGCACATGGGTGGCAGTGCTGCAAAAGGTTCAACGATCTGCTGCGCTCGGCGAGGGTGAGTACTGAGTTGGCATGGGTCAGTGTGGTGAAGTGTTAGGGGCTGGCTGTCCACTTGTGGAGCTAAGGGCTGTTAGAGTCTAAGTACCAACTGTTACTGACACTGGAGCCAGCCAAGAGGACAAGTCCTGGCTGCTTGGCCTGAATGCCTTGCGGGTTGAGGACCATGACTTGTATGTGCCATGCAAGGTGCCTTTTGTGGGCGGGGGGGATGGGGATGGATGGTTGGATGTTTGCCAGGCTTCAATGGGGCTGCAGAAATGTTCCTCTGTCATTTCAGGGGAAGAGAAGCCATAACACCAATGAAAGAACTAAGAAAGGGGGGCCCCCCCAAATCTGACAAGGTACAAAATGGGCACTTTGCAGCTGGAGACCCGTCACCCACCTTGGTTAGCTGGTCGTGGAGAGGCAGGGGTCCCTGACAAAGGTAAGAGTGCAGTGCACGGAGATGAGAATGACAGATTTTGCAAACATTCATGTGTAGTCTTAGCATGAATGGGAGCCTGAAACCTGGATTCCCCATTGATCATTGAAAGACAATGATGTCATGATGCAGATCTCCAATGTCTCACCAAGGTGCTTGGCATGCACAGTGTAAGTGTGATGACTTAAACTAATGATGTGTTGTTGTGTTCTCCCCTAGAATCACCAGCTTACCCTCGAATGCTGGACCCCAAAGAGCCACCAGAGGACCACAGGCTTTAGATGCACCTGCATCAGACCTGCTCCCTGAACTAGCCACCAGCACCTCGGTGGGCATTAGATCATTGGCTAGGATATTGGTGCACAGCGGTGAGGGCAGTTCACACTTAGTTGAGGGGCAGGCAGAGGCAGAGAGCGTCCAGGGTGCCGGCAGTTGGAGGACTGCTGGGAACCAGGACGACGCACAGTCAAAGGCAGATGATGAGCTTCTGGAGTCATCCATTAGGCAGCAGATGCTGGATGTCCAACGGGATGTGTGAGAGGATCTGGAGGAGATCCATGAGGGTGTGAGTGCCATGGACTCTGTTATGGAGGAGTCCATGTGGAGCATCAGCACTGCGTTGACCCTCATGGCCGAGCTCACTGCCTCCTCCACTGAGACAGTGGCGACTCTCATGGAGAGGTAGATCCAGGGAGAGAATCAGGGGTTCCAGGGCTTGCACTCGGACCTCCAAGCCCTCACACAGGCACTGACCTCAGGTGGTCAGTGTCAGTGTGGGAGATGGATGTGGCAAACAGTATCCCAGCTAGGTGCCCATCCATCAATGACGAGCAGGGAGGCCCAGAGCGACCTCACATTGGCACACAAGCTGCTTGTTGTCTCCGCAGGCTCCTCCCAGGACGCTCTGAATGATGGCAGCAGTTCCTCTGCCCCTTCAGCAGTGACCATGGCATCTGATGAGGCTGCTCACGCCCAGTTGCACTGGACACTCTCCCGGGTTCCGTTGGCCAGAGGATGACTGCCAAGGTCATTAAGGCCAACAAGACAGCAGAGTCAGCCGGCTGTCTCCAATGCAGGTGCCAGCGATGAGTGGGGGTTGGGGGGGAGGGGGTGCACAACAAGACGCAGTACTCATAAATGTAAGTTTATGGCACCATGAGTACAAGAGGGATTGTTCAGGGTGATCTTCTGTTCTGCCATGTTTTGTTAATATGTTTAGTGGTGTGATCATTTACACCATATATTGTTATGTTCATTTGATGTGAGTGCCAACATGATATAAATTTTGCTTTTGTTTTAAGGGCCTGAGTAAACTTCATTGTTTTGTAGATGCAGTATGTAATGCTGGATGTGAGTGGCTGTAAACTTTATTGCACAGGCACTGAGTGGACTTTGGGTTCAAAGGAAAGGATCATTTCATATATCTGGGATGGAGGCGGCAGCCCTGGCATGAGGTGGAAGCAGATCTTTAGCATCCTAGCTGAAAGAGTGTTGGATCAAGGCATCCCTGTGTCCCTGCCTCCCTGAAGGATCCAGAGGTCTGCCTCCACATCCTCACTGTTCTTCTCGCTGGGCTCCTGTTCTGACTCACCACTCTGTGGCCTGTGGAGCTATGTCAAGATCCTCTTCCTCTAGTGGGTCCCCCCTCACCAGAACCAGATTGTGGAGAGCACAACATGCTACCACGATCAGTGACACCCACTCTGGAGGGTATTGTAGTGTTACCCACTGAACAGTCCAGGCATCGGAAGCACATTTTCAGAAGACCTATGGTCCTCTCTCTCACAGCACTTGTGGAGGCATGATTCCTATTATAATGCTACTCTGCCTCTGTCCTTGGGTGGCGGAGAGGCATCATGAGCCACCTTTCCAACGGATAGTCTTGTCACCCAGTAGCCATCCATCCAGTTGGGCTAGAGCAGTGCACAGCCTTGGCACCTGTGTGTGTCTGAGGATAAAAGTGTCATAGGAGCTGCCAGAGTACCTTGCACAGACTTGCAGAATATGTGTCTTGTGGTCACACACTACTTGCATGTTCATGGAGTGGAATCTCTTCCTGTTGATAAAAGCACCTGGCTGCCCGCTGGTGCCTTGATGGCCACATGTTTGCAGTCGATGGCATCCTGGATGCAGGGGAAGCCAGCAATCACTGCGAACTCTCTGGCTCACTCAGCCTGGCTGGCGCCGTCCGTATGGGAATGAATAAATGTCATTACCCACCTGAACAGAACTTCTGTCACTAGCTTGACACAACTGTGGACAGCTGATTGGGGCACTCCTCAAAGACCCCTGTACAGAGCCAGAGGCATAGAAGTTGAGGGCCTCCACGGCCTTCAGAGGCACTGGCATGGGGTGTCCACCCATTTAGTTGGAGGTGATCTCAGGTCCAATCATCTGACAAATGGAGGTCATGGTCTCCCTGGAAAGGTGGAGCCTCCTTTGGCATTGCACCTCAGACATACTGATGTAGCTGCATCACTGCCTGTAAACCGTGGCAGCAGGATAGTGGCACCTTCTATGGCCCCTTCTGCTTGGACTACTTGTGCCTGTGCCTCTCATCACCTGGCCTCCTCTCCCTTCTGCCCATCTCTTCCTCCTCAGAGGAGGTGCCTCCATCGGAGAGCACAATCCCCATTACCAAATATCAGAAGGCTGTCTGATACATGGAAGGGTCCATGGTCAAAATCCTCTGGGGACCTTGGTGATACCAATGGGTCCTGAAATGAAGCCTACAGTTGTTACAAGTGAAGCCCAGAACAGAGATGAAGCTGTCAAATTCAAATTAGCAACCTGCAGCAAAGTATCTCCTAAACTCCTCACTACTCACACTGGCAATGCTACTGACCCTTTTTATCCTGCCCTTGGATGATGTTTTGTTAAAAGTGGGCTGCTCATCTGTCTGTGCAATGAGTGCGAAATTGTGCGGGCAATGTAAAATCAGGGTCAATTGCCTTTTTAATGGCCTTAAGTGGCCTTCTAATTGTTGGCAGGTACAGCTCCACCACCTGCACGCACCCACTGACCTTAAGATTGCTCGCATGCAGGATGACGTCAGGATGCTTGTCTGATGTCATCTCATGCAATTTCATGTCCATTTGGGTCAGGCGCATGCCCGACGAGACATAAAATTCTGGCCTAAGAATTTACTACAATGGCAGAATGAGACTCGATAGTTTAAATTGTTGCCTTTCTGAGTCAGAGAGTTTGGTTGGCATTGCATTAATTGTTATTGCCTTGTTAAAAGGGTACTTACATTGTTAATTATGCTTTGTTGTACAGGGCATTGGTGACACCACATCTGCAGTATTATGTACTGCACTTATTTAAAGAAAGATGTAAATGCGTTAGAAGCAGTTCAGAGAAGGTTTACTAGACTAATATCAGGAATGGTTGGGTTATCTTATGAGGAAAGATTAAGCTTGTATCCACTGGAATTTAGAGTAAGAGGCAATTAAATTGAAACCTTTAAGATCCTGAGGGGCTTTGACAGAGTGGATGTGGAGAGGATGTTTCCTCTTGTGGGAGAGTATAGAACTGGGGGTCACTGTTTAAAAATGAGGTCATTTAAGACAGAGATGGGGAGAATTTTTTTCTTTCAGAGGTTTGTGAATCTTTGGAACCTTCTTCCTCAAAAGGCAGTGGAAGCAGAGTCTTTAAATCATTTTAAGGCAGAACTATATAGATTATTGATTAACAAGGGGGTGAAAGATTATCGGGGGTAGCCAGGAATGTGGGGTTGAGGTTACATTCAGATCAGCCATGATCCTATTAAATGGTGGGGTAAGTTTGAGGGGCCGAGTGGCCTACTCCTAATTCATGCACACGTATCTATTTTTGTATGTACGTATGTTAATAATTCTACAATGAGTTTACTGGGCAATTAATGTGAAAAGTCAGTAAGTTCTTTAAAGTGACAGGGTGTCTCAGGGTGTGATGTTGTTTGTGTGAGGCAATCAGTGGAGTGGCCTAAATCACCCAGAAAGTTCTAGAGATTCACAATTCAGTGTATGTCTTAAACTCCTCATCTTTCTGGTCAAAGTGTATTAATAATGGCGTGCAGCGTGAACTCGCCATTGATTTTCCAGGAAGACTTGGCCCTGCGGATCTCTTCCAGTTGTGTGCATCCAACCCAATGCTGAAGTGAGTGCTGATCGCTTCCAATTTCATAAAGTTTCCAAATGGACCCTTATTTTTCCAGCAAGATCCAGCTCAGTGTGTGCCATTGGATGATATTATCACGTTTACTGAAGCTACTCACTGTTGACATTAGGGAACAATTTGCAGGAGTGTAAATTTCCTGGATATAACATCACAGAAATCCCTTAGCAGGGAACATCATGTACTGAAAACAGAATCACAAAAGTCAGTTTCCACTCCTACAGAGCTACCCTGGATTGGAGTAGCAATATTTCTGGGAGATTATTAACTTGAGAGGCCTAGCAGTCTATCAGGTTTATTTGTGAAATATAATTGAAGCGTATAACAATAATAGGAATATAAAGGAACAATTTATACAACAATGTAATTGACACCAATGTAATGTATAACAATCCTATGATTAAGGTTTTGACTTATGCAGCACCCTTTACTGTGGGTAAAGCATTGACAGCTAACTTTATCTCAGGCTAGTAATTAAACTGAAAACCATTGAGAAATAGAAAACGTTACAATCCGATTAGTAAAATGTCCTGCCAACTTCAAAGTCCCTGAAGGATAGGCATGGAATAACTTTACAAAACAACAAATTCTCTAACAATGGTTTTATTGCCTACAGAAGAACAATGGAAATCTCTGTATCTCTGCAAGAAGAAACTATTAGGAACCACGTGAGGTATCCTCTGCAATGCTCCTTACTTTCATGATGTGTGACCCAGTTTCCTGGCATATCATTGGGGTCTCCCTATTAATTTGTAGGAGACTCCAGTTATATCTTCAATCCCTGTACAAACCTTCTCAGGCAACTGCACCTCATGTTATCTGAAGCACCAACTGGGACAGTACCAACTTGTATTTCTTTGCAGTAATGTAGATAGGTCTTTCAAGCTACACTGCCTTTTAGGTCAATAATGATAATGTTCCTGCAAAACAGTTGGATCTGGACTTTATCTTCAAATGGTTCTCCGGGGGGGAAGGGGGTAGTTGGGGGTGTTGTTGTGAGGGGGTGGGGTGTGGGTGGGGGGATGATGGTTGGGGGGGGGGGGGGGGGGGTGGGGGCATGCCAATAATTGGATCACCATGTTGGTCCAAAGTAGGATTTTTATGAGCTCCTGGTACCCTGTGAAACAAATACCATTATCCCAATTCATCAGCTCAACAGCTGAGTTTCATTTATATGCAAAGTACAGGAAGCAAAACTCATAAATGGCTCCAGAAATTTGTAGATTAATCTGGCACAGATAATCCAGCGAAAGCACTCATCCCACCAAAACCATTGTTCAGTGGGAATTTGTTTACAGGATTTGTGTGTCACTGGCCAGCATTTATTGCCCATTCCTAATTGCCCTCATTCAGAGGGCATTTAAGAGTCAAACACCTTGCTGTGGGCCTGGTGTCTCATGTAGGGCAAGCACATTTTCTTCCCTAAAGGTCATTGTTGAACCAGATAGGTCTTGTAACAATTGGCAATGGTTACATAGTCATCATCAGGCTTTTAATTCCAGATTTTTATTGAATTCAAATTTTACCATCTGCCTTGTTAAAGATTTGAACCTGGGTCTCTGGAACATTACCCTGGGTTTCTGGAATACTGGTTCAGTGACAATACTGATATGCTGCCACCACCTCCTCCCTTCAAATGGGTAAACCCAGCAGTTAGGTCAGCATGATATAATATCTGAGGTCAGTCAGTTTATCCAACACAAATCGCAGACAGTAGGAAAAACAAAGTCTGTGGATAGTGCAGAATAATGCATTTGTTTGGGGTCGACAGGACTGACAAACTTGAGTATTGCTGAAAATGGGACATGTCGAAGCTTTTTGTCTTGCACTCATCAGGACACTTTGCAAGATGGATGCAAGACCAAAAGCTTCGTCATCTGTCTTTTTACAGCAAAACTCCAAGTTCTGTACTACCAAATGACTGGCAAACTTTAAGCAAGCACCTAGACAATGGGCAATAGGGATCAGCAACAAATGCTAGCTCTGCTAGTGTTACCTACATCACATGAATGAATAAATAACAAAACTGTTGCTGAGCTTTCAAAGATTTTGAACCAGATTTTTTCCAGATGTTGAATCTCACAAGGTGGGAATTTTGAGTCCTTCTACCAAGGTGGTATGGCAGTTAAAGTCAAACTCTTTTACCATTTTGTAGCCATTTTAAAGCTGGATGGCTCAGGCTGAGAATCCTTCTTTATTCAAGTGGGAATCATGAAATCAGGATCCCACCACTTGGCTAGGGCCTTCAAGACACTTAATGGCCTAATGAACAGATCAGTCACTTTGTGTGCTCCACTCAGTAGAAGCAGCCACCCAATAGAGCTATCAAATGGTAAGGTCAAAACATGTCTGAGGGCCTGGAGGAGCAGGAGTGCTCTTCTGGAGACCCACAAGGGAAATTTAGGCCACTACTTCACTCTTAGTGCCGCCCCTGAAAGATCCGCCCGCCAGCCAGCTTATCTCACTGCCAGCTGGGTGGCCTCTAGTCTACTTGATTTGTATCAGCTAAAGCCAGAAAGCTGCTTCATTATGCCCATTTTGGGTGGGCAACTTGTTGGCTGCTTTTAAATAAGACTCATTCAACCACAGCCCAAGAATTAAATTCTCCCCTGCCACCCCACAGTTAAATGTATTCACTTGAGTGTATTGATAGTCAGCCAATTGGGTGCACAACGTGAGCAGAGTAGCATTTAAATTAATTTCTGTGAATCTGGATCAATGTGAAATGGAGCGTCCACTAGGTACCACCAGGATTTCATGTTAATTTGGCAGTGCCCCTTACATGTGGAATGAAAAACAATACATACTTCAACCTTGCTAGTGAAAAACAGGGCACTGGCTTTGATTCAAAGTGTTCTGCTGTCTGACTGTAATTCAATAACTTGAGCTCATAATTCACCTGACCCTGGTATTAACAGGTATATTTGTAAGTGGTTAAAGTTGGAGCCTAATAAAGTTGAATACTGTGGTTTCCAGTGACTAAAAACATACTTTGTCAGATGAGTGCTTTACTTTTCTCAGGAAATGCATGTGAATTTGTGCAACAGTAAAATGGTGAAATGGCTGGAAGGAACAACTCGCAATAGAAACAGTTGACCTCCTAATTGGGTAATATGTATAAGATCATTTTTCCGTGAAAATAGAGCTGCAAATGCTTCGATATGGATCAATGTGGATCAGTTGGTAGCACTTCTACTCCTGAGCCAGAATGTTGTTGAATTAAAACCAACAGATAAGCACAAAACCAAGGCTCACATTTCAGTGCAGTGCTGAGCAAGAGGTCCATTTTTGGAGATGCTGCCACATGCACAACCTGCTTATGATGGACAATAAAAAGCCCCATGGCTCTATTCAAAGAAGAACTTGGAGTTCTCCTGGTATCCTGGTCAATATTCCTACATCCGTCATTTGATAAAATATTCAGTCATTTACGGTTGGCGGGATCTTTTCAGTAGTATACCGGCTAAAATATTTGCATCCATTAAAACAGTAAGGAGATGACCAGGTGTCTTGATTCTCTACCCACTCTTGCAGTCGGATTTACTCAATTGACAGGTGTAAATTGAATGGCACTGACCTGGAATTCAGGTTACGGTGACTCAGTTATAAACCCTGAATAGAAATAGATTGGTAAGGACATACTGAAAGTTTGAAGTGAATAGGAGGCAATGGGCTGAAATTGGTTTTCGCTAATAGCATGAAACATGTTTACAATGAATCAACAACACAATAGAAAAGGAAACAGAGCAGACTGGCAGTGAAGAATAATTTCACCTCCTATATTGCAATCCATGCAAACTAATCTTAAATGGAGATGATGTCTCCAGGATGTTTCTAAGGTAGAAAAAGTGTTACATTAATTCATATTGGAAAAAAAACGCTAATTGCACAATTCTCATTGAAGTTCCAATTTTCTAAACAGTTGTGCATGGTTAACTCTTTAGTATTACCCTATTGGGTTAACGTGCCCCTCACAACAGTTACAATAGCATTAGTTAGCTCTTGTTTGAGCATTCAGCAACAGTTATTCTTTTGTCCACTTTTCCCTTTTTCTGCCAAGAAATACCTATAATATCTTGTGGATAAAGCACACCCTGTTTGCAAGAATGTCCTTATCATTACTTTCACACAATAGTAAACTTGTACATCCACTAAATCTACAAAAGCCACAAATTAAACTTACATCCTGCAACCTTGATGTTGTTATCATGCAGTTTACCTAAAGTCAGTAGATTCACAAAGCAACAATGTCATTAACTTTTAAACACAAGCAACCTATTGTCAAATTATAGCGAAACATTTTGAATGTGCTACTTATTTTGAGCCACACCTTGATTCATAATTTCACTTCTTCAAGTTAGATTCATGCATGGGTCACACTTAAAAGTTTTAAGGAACTACAATTCTGAAAAAGAAATGTAGTTTGGATCTTTATAGTTGACCTAAAGGGAGTTGGTGTATTTGGTGACCGCTTTCGTGCCTTCGGAGATGGCGTGTTTAGCCATCTTTATATAAAAGCTGAATGCATATTGCAGTGTGGGGAAGGTTCTCAGCAAGCTAAATTTACGTGGGTGAATGCGGTCAGTTTAAAGCTGTTTTTGTTCAGCAACCCTCCACTTTCTTTTCCCTCATCACCTGTGATTTACAGATAACAGGTCAAGTTACGTTCCTTTGCTTCGTGGCATTTATGCCCTTAGATCTTTCAAAATAATAAAAAAAAGCCTTCTCCTTTTTATCAGATCACACTGAGATTTCTGATTACTGCCTACCTTCTTGTCACAGACAGTGGGGGTGCTTTCTACAGATGGAAACCCTTACGTTAACAAATGCATCTTCTCTGGCCCCGCTGCCTCCCTGATGAAAGCTACTCCCACAATTCAAAGGTCAGCATTGTACAAAATCAGATAATTATGGATAGCTTGTGCTATTTATTTTAGAAAAAAGAATGCACGATGAATAGTTTTATTTATCCAATGCCGTCTTGTTGCTTCGATGAAAGAAAGGCAGAGGGTCTGCAGCAGGTCTGAATGCTCAGTGGTTTCAATAACTATCACCTACACAAAAAACATTCCCGAGGAGAAAGTCTTTTTATTAACGATGTCTAACTATATGCTTGGGTACAAAATAATTGTTAATGATCCAGTTTATACCATATATTTTGAATCAGCGAAACGTAGTTTTGGCTTTGCATGGACACAATGTGTACTGCAACTCCCACATGAAGTTGGTTGAAATGGATTTAAGCCAGTAATGCGTATTTTCACTTTATTAGTTTCACACCAGATACAATATTAATCATCCCGGTGAGTGGAAAGGAGACTTCTGGTCGCAAATATTGGGGAATATCCAATGGGAGCAGAATAGTGACCCCCCCTCATCTAGTCTGTTATCCGGGTCATGCGTTATGAGCCAGGCTAACAGCCGGTCTCCACATAAAACCATCTTTGTTACAGAGGCAACCCAGCGCACAAACTGTTGGATGTAAAAGCAGTGGAAGAAATGGGTCACCTCGTATACAGCTAGGCAGGGAAGAAAAAGATAACCAGAACTCAGCAAATTGTGTCTGGGAATTTATTTTAGCTGCTTTTTACCTCGTTAATGTTCCGCCACTTCATTTGCATTAAACTTTAATCAGTATTTAGATACTGGTGATTGAAGTTTAAAACAACAAAAGTTTCCTTGCTTTAATTTCAATTGGGCCCAGCTTCCCTGCTAAGTTGTCACAAGATGCAAAGAGAGAGACAGCTGGCGGCTGCCTGGCTGAAAAGCTGACTTTAAACTGACCCTTGTACTGCACACAAGTCGAATATAAATCCATAATTGAAGACCCCCTGGCCACCTAGCTGTCCATCAAAGAGAAATAGAACCAATCAATGGCTCTGACCCAGTCTCAAAGGTCTTCAACACAGCTGTCAATTAAATTCACAACCTCAGGCCATATACTGATTCTATGATCTGTGTCAAGCTGGCTTGAACTGCTGCAGTTGGTGTGGTGTAGGTACACCCACAGTGATGTTAGAGAGGAATTCTAGGATTTTGACCCAGTAACAGTGAAGGAATGGTGAGGTAGTTCCAAATCAGGATAGTGCGTGACTTGGAGGGGAACTTGCTGGTCCAATGCAACTGCTGCAACCCATGGCACTGAAAGGTCTCAGACATAGCTGTCAAATTAAATTCACCAGCTCAGGCCATTCCGCAGGCTGTGGGTTTGGAAGATGCTGTCGAAGGAACCTTGGTGAGTTGCTGGGGTGTTTCTTTTACATGATATACACTGCTGCTACAGTGTATCAGAGGGAGTGAATGTTTAAGGTGGAGAATGAGGTGCCACTCAAGTAGTTGCTTTGCCCTGAATGGTGATTATAATCTCTCTTGTTGGAGATGGTCATTGACTGGCACTTGCTTGGCCGAATGTTACTTACCATTTATTAGCTCAAGTCTGGATGTTGTTGAGTTTATGCTGGATTGTTTCATTGGCTGAAATTTTCCAGCCCCGTTGGCAGCAGGCATCATGGCAGGCAGGGGGCAGGGTGGGGGGAGAGGTAATATGGTGAGAAGGCCAAAATTTGGTTTCTCGTTGTCGTGAAACAAGTTTGCAATCGTCTGCTCCACCCGTCTATGGTGGGCCGCGTTTCCCGCCATTGCACATCAGGAGCCTAATTTCAATACTTCTGCATCTCATTATAAGCCCTATTCACCTGAATCATCCACCCACGCTGAATCATCATCTGGGCATGTCGGCGTGATTGCACTATGTTTCACAACTGTACATAAGCGAAGTGTACCTGTGGAGTTGCATTTCGCTTGGGACTTTGAGGTTTGTTTGCCTACCTTGCTTCGGGCAGCACTCATGGTCATCAGCGCCAGGATTCACAGACAGCACCACATCACTTTTAGCGGTGGAGGCTCATGAGCAGGTTTCTACCATTCAGACCAGCCATAGCGGAGATGGATTTTCAATGGCTGCATGGCTAGGGCTTGTTTGGGGAAGGGGGAGAAGTGGCCTCAGGCAAGGGAAGAGGCTGCAGGGTGAGGCCTGTACTTGGGAAGGGGGGTATCCCACTGTGTGTTTGAGGCACGTGTTGCCCTGTGCAAGTGACCTCAAGATGGTGAGGGTTGAGGAGGCAGCCTTCAGAGGAGATGAGGCCAGATAGAGATGTGAGGGTGTGTGTGAGAGAATGAATGGTGATGTCCCTTGAGTTGGCAAGTGGGTGAGATGCCAGTGAATGTGTGATGGTCTTGTGAATGTGTGGGTTTAGAATGATGAGATGTTTGCCTTACCTTGGGGACAAGGATGAGATCTTTCATCCGTTTTCTGCACTGGATGGCTGACCTTTTGTGTGCAGAATCAGCACTGACCACCTCCTAAGCTGCAGTGGCGAGACTGAAGGAGCCTTATGCGCCTAGAGTGGGGGTAGAGGACATCGCTGTCGGTTTCCATGGTGTACAGAGGCATTCCAGGAGTGCATCACTGAATCAGGGGAGCTGCACTCTTCTTGGTATTTGGGGCCATGTTTTCATTGGTGCACTTCTGGGCTGCAAGCATTGAAAAGTGGGCATGTGGCTGCAGTTTAAATATGGTGCCCTGCATGAGGAAGCAGTGAGCTAACATCATGGCGGGAAAATTGGGGGCTACCCGCCAGTGAGACGGTTTGTTTCTTGTGGCTACATAATTAATGAGGTGGAAATGGGACAATATGGCACAAAAACCCACCATTGCGGCCCGTGGGTAAAATGACTTTTTCTCCACCCGCTACCGCACTTTGTGCAAATCTGGGATGATTCCGCACATTATCTGAGGAATTGTGAATGATGCTCGATATTGTGCAATCATCAGCAAACATCCTCAAAACTGGCCTTATGATGGAGGCAAGGCGATTGATGAAGCAACTGAAGATGGTTGGGCCAAGGGCATTGCTCTGGGGAACTCCTGCTGTGATACTCAGGGACTAAGATGATTGGCCTGCTCCTGACATGCTATCCTACACTCCTCATTGAACAAGGGTTGATCCCCTGGCTTGATGGTAATGGTAAAGGGAGGGATATTCTGGATCAAGAGGTTACAGATTATGTTTGAATACAGTCTGCTGCTACTGATGGCCCACAGTGCCTTATGAGTGCCCAATGTTGAGCTGTTAGATCTGTTCCAAATCTATCCCATTTAGCATGGTGGTAGTGCCACACAGCATATTCCAGGGTCTCTCCTTCAATATATATGGAAGGCGGAATATTTGGGTGAGCAAGTGTGGGTTGATATCTGAATCGTATTTTGGCAACATTCAAGGACAGGCCGAGTTTCTTGAATGAACAAATGTGGAGGTTGAGAGTTGCTTGCAAATCTGGTGCAGAGTGGGCAACAACTCTGCAGTCATTCGTAAACTGTAGATCATGTATGTCTGTGATGGTTGATTTAGTTTTGGCACAGAGACAACCAAGGTTAGGAAAGTAGATAAGGTCCTGAGAGCAAATTTCAGGGAGCTAGGAAGGAGATTGAAAAGCAGGGCCTCTAAATTAGTAATCTCAGGATTACTCTCAGTCCCACGTGCTAGTGAGCACAGAAGTAGGAGAATTGAGCGATTGAATACATGACTGGAGAACTGGTGTAGGAGGGAGGGCATCAGATTTCTGAGGCACTGGGACCAGTTCTGGGGTAGGTGAGACCCGTTCAAGATGGAGAGGCTGCATCTTAGCAAGACCGGGACTAACATTCTCACAGGGAGATAGGCTCGTGCTGCTGGGAAGGGTTTAAACTAGATTGGCAGGGGGATGGGAACCTGAGACAGAGCTGCAATTGAAGGGAAGCAAAACTAGTAAAAGGAAGTAAAAAAGTAGAAAGCAAAAATAAAAGATAGAAGGAGCGTTGGCAAGTATCAAATAGGATCATATAAAGAATAATGTTAAAAAAGCACAATTAAAGGCACTCTATCTGAATGCATAAAGCATTCCCAAAAAGCTTGATTTTGAATGTGCAAATTGAGGTAAATGGGTATGATTTAATTGCCATATGGCGACATAGCTACAGGTTGACCAAGATTGGGAATTGAATTTCCTAAGGATATTTGGCATTTAGGAGGGATAGGCAAAAAGGAAAAGGTGGTGGGGTAGCACTCTTAATAAGGGACAAGATCAATACATTAGTAAGTGATCGAAGGATTAAGATGTAGAGTCAGTTTTGGGTGGAGCTAAGAAACAACAAGGGGCAGCAAACATTGGTAGGAGTTGTTTATCGGCCACCAAACTGTAATGGTAACATTGGGCATGGTATAAATCAGGAAACTAGAGATATGTGTAATGTGGGTAAAAGTATACAGTAATACTGTACAAGTATACAGTAATACTGAACAAGTATAATTAGTCAAGAAACAAGGTACCTAGCTAACATAAATAATGCCCCGGGCTAGCGTATTTTTTTCTAGGGGAGTAACTAGCTAAATTGAGAGGGACATCATGGCAGGAGATCTCAGACCCGTGATATGCTCCTCCTGGGGGATGTGGGAAATGAGGGATGCTTCCAGCATCCCTGTTGACCATGTGTGCAGAAGGTATGTCCAAATGCAGCTTCTAGCTAACCGGATTTTGGAGCTGGAGCTGCAGGTGGACTCATTGTGGAGCATCCGGAATGCTGAGCAAGTCGTGGATAGCGTGTTTAGCGAGGTGGTCACACTGCAGGTGAAGATTACACAGGCAGAAAGGGAATGGGTGACCATCAGGAACAGTAAAAGACTCAGGAAGGTAGTGCAGGAGTCCCCTCTGGTCATCCCCTTCTCTAACAGATATACCACTTTGGTTACTGTTGGGGGGATGGCCTCTCTTGGGGAAACAGCAACAGCCAAGTTCATGGCACCCTAGGTGGCTCTGCTGCTCAGAGGGGTGGGAGGAAAACAAGTGGCAGGGCTATAGTGATAGGGGATTCAATAGTTAGGGGCACAGACAGGCGCTTCTCTGGCCGCAAACGTGAATCAAGGATGGTATGTAGCCTCCCTGGTGCCAGGGTTCGGGATGTCATGGAACGGCTGCAGGACATTCTAGGGAGGGAAGATAAGCAGCCAGTGGTCGTGGTACACATTGGTATCAATGACATAGGTAAACTAAGGTATGAGGACCTGCAAGCTCAGTACAGGGAGTTAGGAGATAAATTAAAATGCAGGACCTCAAATGTAGTAATCTCAGGATTACTCCCGGTTCCACGTGCTAGCAAGAGCAGGAACAAGAGGATAGATTAAATGAACACGTGGCTGGAGAGATGGTGTAACCGGGAGGGATTCAGATTCTTGAGGCACTGGGACTGGTTCTGGGGAAGGTGGGACCTGTTCAAACCGGATAGGCTGCACCCAGGCAGAGCTGGGAGCAGTGTCCTTGCAAGGGCTTTTGCTAGTTCTGTTGGGGAGTATTTAAACTAGTGTGGCAGGGGGATGGGATCCCAGGAGTAGGATCAGATAGGTCAGATTCAGATCAGAAAAATGGAGGTAGAACGTTAGTTAGGGCCATTGTGATAGACATGGAGTTATAGGAGAAGTAAAGTTTAAAAAGTGTCCAGCAAGGGAAATTGACGGGGTTAAACTGTTTATACTTCAATGCAAGGAGTATTACAAACAAGGTAGACGAGTTAAGGGCACAGGTAGACACATGGCAGCAGGATGTCATTGCTGTAACAGAGACCTGGCTGAAGGAGGGACAAAACTGGCAGCTAAATATCCCTGGTTATAGAGTCTTCAGACACGAGTAGGAGATAAAAAAGGTGGGGTGGGGAGGGGGTGGTAGCACTAATGGTTAAAGAATGAATTCCAGTTGTGAGCAGGAATGATATACTAAATTGGTCAACAAACAAGGCTTTATGGATTGAGCTTAGAAATAAAAAAGGGGCAGTCACACTACTGGAAGTATACGACTGACCTCCAAATAGTGAAAGGGAGAGAGAAGAACAAATATGTAGGCAAATTTCTGCATGTAAGAACAAGAGGGCAATAATAGTAGGAGACTTCAACTATCCTAATATCAACTGGGATTCAAACAATATAAGGGGCACTGAGGGAGAAAAATTCATACAGTATGTCCAGGAAAATGTTTTCAACCAATTAGTGACAAACCCAACGAGAGGAGATGCGATTCTAGACCTAGTCTTGGGGAACGAAGAAGGGCAGGTGGGTGAAGTGACAGTTGGTGACCATATCGTGGACAGTGATCACAATTCAGTTAGATTTAGCATTACCATGGAAAAGCACAGAGGTAAGGCAGGAGTAAAGGTCTTGAACTGGGGGAAGGCAAATTTTGCAGAAATGAGAAGGGGCTTGGCTGAGGTGGACTGGACAGCACTGCGGGGGGATAAAACAGTGGAAAACCAGTGGGAAGCACTAAAAAGCGAGATCCTAATTGTACAAATTAGACAGGTCCCCTACAAAAATAAGAGTGGTACTGCCAAATCTAGACCCCCCTGGTTGTTTAGAGGAATACAGGGGAAGATCAAACAGAAAAAGCGTATGATAGGCACAAAGAACTAAGCACTGCAGATAGCCTAGACAAATATAGGAAGTGCAGGGATGAAGTAAAAGAGGAAATAAGGAAATCAAAGAGAGGGCATGAAAAAAAAATAGCAAGTAAAGTTAAAGATAACCCAAAGATGTTTTACCAATACATTGATGCTAAAAGGTTAGTTAAGGAAAAAGTGGGACCTATCAGAGATGAAGATGGAAACTTGTGTGTAGATGCAGAAGCTGTGGGAAGGATTTTGAATTAATATTTTGTCTCAGTGTTTACAAAGGAAAGGGACGCTGTAGATATAGTAGTTCAGGAGGAACACTGCGAGATATTGGATGGGATAGTCATAAAGAGAGAGAGGAAGTACTCGAAGGGTTGAAATCCTTGAAAGTTGATAAGTCGCCAGGGCCAGATGGATTGTTTCGGAAGCTGCTGAAGGAAGTCAGGGAGGAGAGAGCAGATGCTCTGAGGACGATTTTCCAATCTTCACTAGATACAGGGGAGATACCAGAGGACAGGAGAAATGAAATGTAGTTCCATTGTTTAAAAAGGGATCAAAGGAAATGCCAAACAATTATGGGCCAGTTAGTCTTACATCGGTGGTGAGCAAATTAGTAGAATCAATCCTGAGAGATAGGATTAACTGTCATGCGGAAAGGCATGGACTAGTCAGAGATGGTCAGCATGGATTTGTTAAATGAAGGTCTTGCCTCACAAATTTGATTGAATTCTTTTAGGAAGTGACAAGAAAGATTGATGAAGGTTGTGCAGTGGATGTTGTGTACATGGATTTTAGCAAGGCATTTGACAAGGTCCTACATGGCAGGTTGATCAAGAAAGTAAAAGCCCATGGGATTTAGGGTAATATGGCAAACTGGATAAAAGGTTGGCTTTGTAACAGGAAACAAAGGGTAATGGTCGATGGATGCCCTTGCGAATGGAAAATTGTCTCAATTGGTGTTCCACAGAGCTCAGTGTTGGGACCCTTGCTGTTTGTGTTATATTTTAACAATTTGGATGTGAACATATGGGGCATGATTGGGAAATTTGCAGATGACACAAAGATTGGCCGAGTAGTGGATAGTCTAGAGGATAGCTATAATCTCCAAAACGATATAGGTGGGTTGGTGGAGTGGACGGTTAAGTGGCAGATGGATTTTAACAGAGAAGTGTGAGGTCATACATTTAGGAAGGTCAGACAGTTACAGGGATTACAAAATAAATGGGAATATACTAAGAGGGGTAGACGAAGTGAGAGATCTTGGCATACAAGTACACAGGTCCCTGAAGACAGCAGTTCAAGTAGACAAGGTTGTAATGAAAGCATCTGGAAAGCCCTCCTTCATTGGCAGAGGCATAGAATATAAAAGTAAGGATATAATGTTGGAATTGTATAAAACACTGGTGAGGCCACAACTGGAGTATTGTGTGCAGTTCTGATCACCGCATTACAGGAAGGACATAATAGCTTTGGAGAGAGTGCAGAGGAGGCTTACAAGAATGTTGCCAGAGTTAGAAAAATGTAGCTACGAGGAGAGATTGGGTAGGTTGGGGTTATTTTCCTTAGAACAAAGAAGGCTGAGAGGTGACTTGATTGAGGTGTACAAAATTATGAGGGGAATAGATAAAGAGTGGACAGTATAAAATTGTTTCCCTTGATGGAGAATTCTAGAACCAGGGGACATAGATTCAAGATAAGTGGCAGAAGGTGATGGGGAGACATGAGGAAGAACTTTTTTACGCAGAGGTTAGTGGGTGTCTGGAATTCGCTGCCCAAGTTGGTGGTAGAGGCAGAAACTGTAAACGCTTTTAAAAAGTACCTGGATCTGCTTAAGTGCTGTAAGCTGCAGGGCTATGGGTCGGTTGCAGGAAGGTGGGATTAGAAAAGGCACCTGGGTGTCATCAGGCTGGCATGGGCAAGACGGGCCAAATGGCCTCCTTTTGTGCTGTAACTTTTCTATGGTTCTAATATAGTCATAATGGGCAACTTCAATTTAGACAGAGACTGGGCTAACCAAATCAGCACTAATGCTCTGGAGGAGGAATTCCTCGAGTGTGTTTGAGAAGGGTGTCTGGGGCAGTACATTAAGGAGCCAAATAGGGAACAGGCTATTTTAGATTTAGTGTTGTGTAATGAGAAAGGGCTAATTAATAACCTTGCTGTAAAGGAGCGTTTGGGAAATAGTGACCATAATATGATAGAATTTTGCAATAAGTTTGAATGCAATATCATTCATTCTGAAACTATGGTCTTAAATCTGAAGAAAGGAAATTATGAAGGCACGGAAGCAATTTGGCTGTGATGAATTAGGAAAATACACAAAAAAATTTGACGGTAGACAGACAATGGCTAGCATTTAAAGCAACACTGCACAGTCTACAACAGAAAAGCAATCCTCTAGGGCACAAACGCCCAAAGGGAAAGGTAAGTCAAATGTGGTTAACAGAAGAAATTAAGGATTGCATTAGATCCAAGGAAGTAGCTTATAAGGATGCCAGAAAAAGTATTAAGTCTGAGAATTGGAAGAATTTAGAACCCAGCAAAGGAGGATCAAGAAACTGATTAAGAAAGACAATATGAATGCAAACTAGCGAGGAACATAGAGGAGGACTGTAAAAGCTTCCTTAGGTATATGAAAAGGAAAAGAAAAACTATGACAAATGTGGGCCGATTTCAAGTGGAGATTAATATTATGAAGAGATAGTACTTGAAAAGTTAACTTCCCCCAGAACAGATTAACTTCATCCCAGAGTGTTGAAGGATGTGACTAGAGAGATAGTGGATGTATAGGTTGCTATCTTTCAAAATTTTATAGATTTTGAAAAGGCTCCTGTGGACTAGAGAGTAGTAAATATAACCCCACTATTTAAGAAGGGAGAATGGAGAACTACTGACCTGTTAGTTTGATGTTAGTAGTAGGTAAAATGTTAGAATCTATTATAAATAATAGATAACTGGATATTTAGAAAAGAATAGTAAAACTGAACACAATGAACATGGATTTATGAAAGAAATCATGCTTGACAAACCTATTGGAGTTTTATGAGGATATTGCTTGTAGCATTGATAAAGGAGAACCAGTGGATGTGGTGTATTTGGATTTTCAAAAGGCTTTTGATAAGTGGTTAGTAAATAAAAATAGAGTGTATGGGATTGGGGGAACTATACTAGTATGGATGGAGAATAGGTTAACAGACAAAAAGCTGAGAGTAGGAATAAATGTATAATTCTCAGGTTGGCAGGCTGTTACTAGTGAGGTGCCTTAAAGATCGGTGTGAACAGCTGTGGACCTAGCAATCTATATAAATGATTTGGATGTGCGGACCAATTGTAGTATTTCCAAATTTGCTAATGACACCAAACTGGGTGGGAATGTTAATTGTGAGGAGGATGTATGGATGCTTCAAGAGGACTTGGATAGGCTAAGTGAATGGGCTAGAACATGGCAGATGGAATATAATAAGTGTGAAGTTATTCACTTTCGTAGAAAAAACAGAAAGGCAGAACAATTCTTAAATGGTGAGAGGTTGGGAAGTGCAGGTGTCCAAAGGGACTTGGGTGTCCTTGCTCATGAGTTACAAAAAGATGGCATGAAGGTGCAGCAAGCAATTAGGAAGGTAGATAGTATGCTGTTCTTCATCACAAAGGCATATGAGTACAGGAGTAAAGATGTCTTGTTACAGTTGTCTAGAGCCTTGGTGAGACTGTCACCTCAAGTATTGTGAACAGTTTTGGTCCCATATCTAAGCAGTGATATACTTGCCATTAGAGGGAATGCAACGGAGGTTCACCAGATGAAACCCTGGGATGGTGGGATTGTCTAATGAGGGGAGATTGGGGAGACTGGGTCTGTATTCCCTAGAGTTTCAAAGAAACAGGGGTGACCTCATTGAAACTTATAAAACTCGTACAGAGTGTGACAGGGTAGATATAGATAGGATATTTCCCCTGGCTGGTGAGTCTAAAACCAGTGGACACAGTCTCAGGATAAGGAGCAGGCCATTTAGGACTGAGATGAGGAGGAATTTCTTCACTCAGAAAGTGGTGAATCTTTGGAATTCTTTACCCCAAGGGGCTGTGGAAGCTCAGTCATTGAGTATGTTAAAAACAGAAATTAATAGATTTCTGGAGAATAATGACATCAAGGGATATGGAGATAGCGCGGGAAAGTGGTATTGAGGTAGATGGTTTGCCATGAACTACTGAATGGCAGAGCAGGCTTGACAGGCTGAATGGCCTACTCCTGTTCTTATGTTAAAGAGTTTTCCATCTAGACTATGTTTAATACTGACACCAGAGGGTATCTGACCTTTGATGAGGTGAATAGCCACTTCAAATGCTCCAAAAACACTCTGAAGCTCTCCTTGAAGCACATTACCATTGACATTCATGACTGGGAGACTCCCTATTAATCAGTCAAAATGGCAACAACTTGTCCATCAAGCTGCATCACACTATGAGTCACAACATCTTAATGATGAGGCAGAGCAGCGGCAGAGAAGGAAAGAAAAGGAAGCAAATCCTGTGCACCAGATCCCACTACCTCATGACACACCCTGCCCCATGTGCCCAAAGGTCCGCGGGTTGAGAATTGGCCTGTTCAGTCACATAGCAAAAACTTGCGACCCTGAGTTGACGTCTTCCTTGACAGTGGACAATGATGTGTGCCACACAACACAATGAAATGTGTCCTCAGTGTGAAGAGGGCACTTTATCTCCTCAAGGATAATCACTCCTACCAGTGTTGTCATGAACAGCTGAATGTACGACAGATAGATTGGTGAGGACAAGGTCAATAGGTTTTCCCTCTTGTTGCTTTCTTCAACACTTGCTGCTGGCCCAGTCTGGAAGCTACACCCTTCAGGGCTCAGCAACTCATTCAGTATTGGTGCTACTAAACCACTCCGGGTGATGGGCATTGAAGTTTGTACCCAGAGTACATTGTGTGCCATTGTTACCCTCAGTCTTTCTTCCTGGTGGCGTTTAATTTGGAGGAGCACTGATATCAGCTGAGGGGGGCAGGGGTGGGGGGCAGTGGGAGGTTTCTTTGCCCATGTTTGACCTGATGCCATGAGGTTTAATGGGGACTGCATCAATGGTGATGACTCCCAGGACCAGTATACCTCCTGATAGTATACATAGTGCCACCATCTGGTGGGTCTGTACTGCTGATTGGATGCTTATTACCACATTTAAAATAGGCTCTTAAATGCAGTTGGGAGCTCAATTTGGACTTAATGGCTCACAGTAGCTCAGTTCCTTCTGGGATGTGGTTTGATGAGAATTGGCGAGGGAGTGATTGAAAGAGACTGGAGTTGTTCAAACAGAGAAACTCATGATTTCTGATTCCATGGCTGCTCTCAGCTGATGTGAGGAAAAGGAAGAGAATGTGGACCAGCAGCAGCAAGGCCGTGCTGTGGAGGGATCTGCAAGTGGCTAGCAGAGAGGGGACAACAGGGAGGTCAATCTCGCAGAAGACCCTATCCACCTAATAGGGCCTACAGGCAAAGGCTCAACTCCCTTGACCTGACAGAGGAGAAATGTTTCCTGAGATTATCACATCAGGTGACCATCCTCTTAGGTGTATGAGGGACACACATTACCAGTGCCTGTGAAAGTTTTTATTTCTTTACCTCTACCTCCTTCCAGATCAATACCGGAGACATAGTGCAAATCTGGGATGATTCTGCTCTAAGTGTGGTATTGGGCAGGAGAAACAAAGTTTTACCTGCTGGCGGCTTCTCATGCCATAAGGTACCAGTTCCGTCGCATTACTTATACATTCGCAGGATACATGCTGTTTTGATGGCAGGTGGGGCTCTTATTCGCCTGCCATGAGATCACCTCACCGCTTCCTCACACCAGGCGCCATACTTAAAGTGCAGCCACACACACACCTCTCAGTGCTTCCAGCCCAGGACTGCTGCAAAAAAGACATGGCCCCGAAAGGCAAGTCGACTGCAGCTCCTCCCAGTTTAAAAACGAGTCCTTCGAGCAACTATTGGATGCAGTGGAGGCTCACCATGATGTCCTGTAACCCCACTCTGGCTGCTGGGTGGGCAGCAATATCACCAATCTGGCATGGGAGGCGGTGACAGCATTGGTCAGCGCTAACGCCCTACAAAAGAGGACAGCCACCCAGTGCTGAATATCGATGAATGATCTCTTCCATTCCGCCAGGCTAAGTCAGTCTTCTCACTCTCAACTCACATACTCACAAACCTTTCACACAGGCACAGAGATCTCGCTCACTGCCAGTTCAAGGGACATCACCATTCACTCTCTCACACACTGTTATTATCCTCATCCCATCTGTGAGGCCACACACCACCAACACAAGCCAGGTATACTTATCATCTGGCCTGGCAGGCGTCCTGCTTACACTTTCTCCATCTGCATTCATGCAGGACAAGCTGCCACATAGCAAGAGGGAGAGGTTGCAAACCAGTGGAGGAATGCCTGAAATCAAGGTCCTCACAGACATTGAAAACAGAGACATCCATCTGGCCGGCGAGGATCTGGACAGTTCCTGTGCTGACGATGAGGTCGGTGCTGCTCTGCCAAGCGAGGATCCAGCAACGCAACATTCATCAGACAAGCATGCTGTGAGTGATGTGTCCTGTTTCACAGGCCACAGCCATGCACTAATTATCCCACCTTGCTTCCGCAGGCACATTTGGGAAACAACTGGAGTCCACTACCCCGGGCCTCCAATCAAGCCCCGAAGAAACCTCTGAAGAGGAATTTGGAGGCACCCTCCCTGACGTCCCGTCACAGCGCTCGCCCACATCCTTCACCAGCAGAGACACATACCTCAGTGGGACCTAGCTTTAGAGTAGCCTCGTGATCACAATCTGGTGAGCACATCACATTGTCTGACCCACCGCAGGTGGCGAAAAGGACTTTTTAGGTTTCCGGCACATGGAATACAGCTGGAGGCCAGAAATTTGCTGAGTCCGAGTCAGATGACGAGCCTCTGGACTCGGTCATGTCACAGTTGCTGAAGCTACAAAGGCAAGCTCAGGAACATCAGGTAGGGATGTCCTCTGCACTCCTCAGATTGCAAAGCACGATGGAGTAGTCCGTCCGTCTTCACTCTGAGGTGATAATGCCAGCATGCCAATGCACCGAAGTCAACACTGGTGGGATGGTGGCCACCATGGAGACCTTGGTCCAGGACGTCATTCCTGCACTGCTGCGTGGACTGAACTTCATCGCTGATGCCATAGTTGGCCTTCAACAATGTGTACGCGAGAGGAGTGGGGTCAGTTCGATCTCACCTTGATATCCCTTCTCCTCAAGGAGTCAGCCAGGGGCACTTGGGCACCCATAGGGAGGAGAACCAGCAGGTGCCATCTCTGGGGCCATCCACCCCAGGTGACTCCGGGAGTGTCCTGCTCATCCAAATCTCCACCCTCTGTGTCCCCAGAAGCTCCAGCTCCACAGGCGAAGGAGGGCGCCACTGCCACACAGCAAGCCCCCGAAAGTAGGCCGGGGCCCTCTAGGTCTCAGCCCTCCAGAGAACACTTGCCAAGATCATCACAGATGGGGTGTCGCAGTCAACAGGCTGCCACCACCTCCACTGTGGATGTGCGATTAAGAAGCTGTAGTTGCACAACTCGGGCATCGGTGTTAATCACTTGTACATAATGTTCACTTTCTTAATAAACTCCCAAGAATGTCTCCTTGCCTATGGCTCCTTGTTCTGGTGAACAGTGTTTGTATCACTCAGACGTGAAACCTTGGTTCCTGCACAAGATAAAGGCAGGTGTTTCAGTCCAAGGCCTCTTCCCTGTGCTCTGTGCAGCCTTCAGATCAAAGTGATGGTCCAGCCTCACACTCCCTGGACACATTACTGATGCCTGCACCTCGATGGTGCTTGTCATTGCTGCCAGAATGTCATGGGCAGGCGTCGCAAAGTTCTGTCATTCTCTCTGTGTGCTCTCTGCACCTTTAAGGTGGGGCTGGCCCCCCATCTCTTCAGCATCTGTGACCAGTGAGCTGTGCTCCTGAAGGAGTCAGGTGCTGAAGGTGGACAAAGGATCAGGTGCATTTAAAGTTTCATGGCTGCATCTCCATGACTTGAGCCTGATCACAGAGCGCCAGCGAGCTGCCCTCGGCCATACAGGAGTAAAACATTCACAGAGGCTTTGTGAAGGTCTATGGAGTGTCTTCACTGCATGTCGTCATCACCCTCCTGGAACTGAGTGACTATTAAGGGCCCCACTGCATCTCTATGACAGGAATATTCTCACAAAGGGCATTTGTGCTGCCATAAGCCAGACTGAAATCAAACATTCAAACGCAATGTGAGGATCTATGGCAACTCTTCACTGCATGTCATCATCAACCTGCACAAATCTAGCAGCTATGAGGGCCTCCTGAGCGCAGCTGCATCATCTGGTCAGTGCAATTGCCTTATCACCATTATTATTGCCTTCGAGGCCCTCTTCACCCTCATTCCTGCCAACATCTTCCTCATCAGAGGAGATGCCCAGCTCCTGCATCTCCTCCTTAGCCAGCTCGTCTCCCCATTGCACAGCCAATGTGTGAAGGGCGCAGCAGATGATGAAGATCCATGACAACCTCTGTGGATTATATTGCAGAGCTCCACCAGACCGGTCCAGGCACCGGAACCTCATCTTCAGCATCCCATGGTTTGCTCCACCAAGTTTTGAACTGCGGCATGAGTCTCATTATAGTGGCACTCTGCTGCAGTCTGAGGCCGGTGCACAGGTGTCATCAGCCACAGCCTCTGCAGGTAGCCCTTGTCCCCGAGGAGCCATCCCTGCAGCTTCTGTGGACCCTGGAAGATTTCAGGCATCTGTGACCGACTGAGAATGTGGGGGTCATGCACACTCCCTGGAAATCATGCACACACCTGCAGAATGTGTTTGTGGTGGTTGCACATAGCTGTACATTCAATGAATGAAAGCCCTTGCGTTTGACATAGTTGACTGCATGTTGTGATGGAGATCTGAGCACCACGTGAGTGCAGTCAATGGTACCCTGCACCTGTGGGAAACCTGAGATCTGGGCAAATCCAATTGTTCTGGCATCCTGGCTTTAATGATCCCGGGCAAAATGTGCAAAGTTGTGTGCCTTCGCGAAGATGATGTCCTCATAGATGCACTTATGCATGAAGTCTTGTGATATCCCACAGAGATCACCTCTGGAACCCTGAAGGGAGCCACTGGCATAGAAATTGAGCACCATGGTCACTTTCATGGCCACTAGCAGTCGATGCCCTCCATGTCACCTGGTGCCAAATTCTGCGGTAGCTGACAGATGCGAACAACCAGTTCCCTAGATATGTGCAGTCTTCAGCGACACTGGTTCTTGGTCATCTGCAGAAATGAAAGGCAGCATCCATAGACCCTGGGTCTAGCTAGGCTCCAACCAGCAATGGCTTGCTGTGGCTCCTCAGCGGCGTGTGTGGGAGCCCCACCTGCCCCTTCCAACTAAGGGTGCTGCTCCTGCCTCTGCGCAGCCAGGCACTTCTGCCACGCTCTTCTCTGTTGTCTCCACTCTCTGTAAGCCACGAGGCTTACAGCTAGTTCACCTGGCTCCATGTTCCTGATGTACTCCTCCTGCAGGATGAAAGAGAGAGATGCGTGGGTTAGCTTGGGTGTTCTAAGAACCTGTCCTGGTTAAGTCTGAAGGCCCCTTAACACATCGCCGAGAGTACTGGTCACCACTTCGATGACCAGAGTTTAATTCACTGCATGGCTGCCCGAAACCCCACCCACCTCCATGCACTCCACCTGACCGATTGGCGGCAGCTTTGCCCTTTGGACTGCATTCTTATTCATACAGTCATTGCCAGAGAATCATCTGCAATGGCTTCTCTTCCATTCCTGTTACCTCTGGAACCCCCAATTATCCTTCTTCATCTACATGTCGTCCCATGTGACATCTTTTTTTTAATTCATTTATGGGATGTGGGCATTGCTGGCTGGCCAGCATTTATTGCCCATCCCTAATTGCCCTTGAGAAGGTGATGGTGAGCTGCCTTCTTGAGCTGCTGATGACATCCAGCTCTACTTCACCACCCTCTCTCTCGATCCCTCCAATACCTTTGATTTATCATGGTATTTGCCTGACATCAAGTATTGGATGAACGAAAAGTTTCTCCCAAAGAAATTTGGGAAGACCAAAGCCATTGGGCAGAATTTTCTGCTTCCACCCGAAACAGGAATCATGGGGGGCAGGGGCACTAAATTTGGCATGATTGTAAAATTCAGTTTCCCATTGGTAGAAAATTCGTTTGGAAGGTTTCTCGGCTTTCCCGCTGATCTATGTCAGGGATCACATGTGCATTCATTTGCATCTCATGAATGCTCATAAAACGGCCAACTCTCCAGAATGACCTTCCCTCACCAAATTATGTGCTCCGCCAGTGGATAATTAGAATGGTCTGTTTTATGACCGTAAATAAGAAGTGTGCACCTGGTGAGCTTCATCTCTTTATGATTTGGAAGTCAGCAGATGTTGCGTTTGCTTTCTTGGGGACCTTGCATAACTTCACTCGAGTGTCATTAGCAAACACTGTGCCAAGGCTGGACACAGGAGTCAGGTGAAGGCTAGAAGGGTGGGGGTGGGGTGGTGGGCACGGGTAGGGTGGAAGGGTGGAGCAAAGGGTAGGCAGGGGAGGCAGGCTTACAGAGGAAAAGTGGGGAGTGTGTCCAGGGAAGTGGGTGGAATATCAGGGGGGAGGGGATGAATGTCTGGGAAAGGGGGGGAGGAGTATGTTTTAGAGGGCGGGTCCTGAGGGAGATGAAGAGATATTAGAAAAAATAATTTAAAAAAAAATGTAATGAAACATGTCCCCTCGTGTGGCTCTGTCACATGAGCAGGGACATGGTTATTAATGAGAAATTAGGGCGCTGGTGATGAGTGGGAACAGTTACAGTCGGGGGTGGACTGGGATATGGTAGCGTGGCAGGTCCATGGTGAGAGTCTGGAGGGGAATGTCTCATCAGATGGGTCACAGAGGGAAACAAGACATCTGGCTTTGAAAACAGGAGGGGGCAGGATCAGGGGATGGTAACAGCTGTGGGCTCTGAGGGGAGGGAAGGCATGTGGAGGTGGATCGTGATAGGGTCCATGGTAATGGGGGAGGGTCAGTGGTGACTGAAGGGAGAGGAATGGTGACGTTGGGTGGATGTAAGGTGATGGGGGGAAGGTGGTGAGTGACAGGGGGAGGATATTGGTGGTGGAGTGAGTTTGAAAGGTGACGCACACCATTTTTCCGAACATAACTTGACATCGCAGTTAGTCAGTCAGTGAGATCCCTCGAAGTGGAAGGAGGGTCTTTTCAGGTGGGTGGAGTTCGAGGTCAGCACAAGTGGATGACTAAAGGCCGATTATGAGACAAGTGGATGTCAGAAATGCTCAGTTGTGTTCTCCTCTCTATGATTAAGTTGCATTGCAGCAGGTTTGCTCCCGACTCATGGGTCTCACAACATCGAGATCCCAGCAAGGTGTGGAGCTGCCATTCATTCTGTGCCATTTGCCATCGGCTGCAGTCAGAGGCAGGGATGAAGGGAGGGAGAGGGGCGGCTGCCTCCAAAGGGCACGACTGGTGCAGGGCAGCCAGCTCACGATTCCAAACCTCCATCCTCCCGGGTGAATGGTCATGGCTGACAAGGGATCATGCCAAGGCAATGGTCTCTCTACAGAGTTTCCAGGGTGGTGGAGATGAGCGAAAAAGTGTCCAAGTGAGGCTTCTTGCTCATGGCTCTCATCACCCTGGTCAAAGAGCAAAGAGAGATACTGTTTTTCCACGTCATTTCCCTTGCTCTCGTTCCAAAGGAATATGGATAGAAAAAATGACAATTCTGCAGCTAACGCTTGAACTGTTCAGAAACTACAAGATGGCAATCCTGAAGGAAATGGCCCAGTCCCTGAGATGCCCTTGTTCTCCAAATCACACACCCTGAAGCTGAAGTGATCCTATATATCATCCTCACATATTAAATAAACTGAAACGTTGATTAGGCATCCATGCTTCTGTGGACAGTGTGCATATCGCTCCATCTCATCCTGGTAGTATCCAATCTCTGTCTTGCATAAGAGCTCCAGCTTGGCACCCAGAGGGCTTGGTTGTAAATGCACGCAGGTTAAGCTGTATTTGAAAGAGTAGGAAGGTTAACATTTCACATATAGCCCTTCTCCGATGATAGTGATGAAATGAAACAGAGCCCTTCACAACATCAGGACAACTTAATACAAGGCAAAGCCAGCTACTTTTTTGAAAAGTGTTTTAATTATTTCTGATTATCTTCAAAATAATGTCACCCTTTTATACCCTGGGAATAGGGAAATAAAGAGAGCATGAGCAGTTCTCATAGGACTGGGTTCCAACAAAAAAAAAATCAGTGGTGCCAGGAGGGAAGAGGTGAACATCATTACAAACCGAAAAATGTAAATAAATTGTATTTTGTTTACATGATTTGTGTCATCACAGGAGTTGACACAAAAAAGTAATTTTTCCAATTTGATCTCCTGGTTGGAATTGTGTGCAGTTGGTGGGCAAGGAGCCCAATCAGAAGTACAAAGTCATAAAATTACTCTGTAAATGTCTACTTCTGGAAATAGTTGCCCTTAAGTAACAAAATCATAAATACTGGCAAAGATACGAGTATGCGCAGAAAAAACGAATAAATTACACAACAAAAAAAATTTGCAAAATTTTGAAAAACAACTTCTTGGCATTTCAAATATACTTGAACAAATGATTAGGTATCCAAAGCCGTGATTACTTGAATTACTCTTTGTGTGGTCACATGTGGATATTCAAATAATGTTGTCAGTAAATTCCAGAATTGTGGCATTCATGTCTGTAAAACGCTGGTGATGAGTTGCAGACCAGCTATCTCTCAAGCTCAAATGCTTCTTGTTGAGTGGGAGCACTTCCTGTTATTGAATAATCATAAATAATTTTTTGATATAAAGCTGTAAGATTTTCTCTCCCAGTACTGCTGATTGCTTTTTCTCCCATTTAATTTGAGCCTTTTGAGGTTTTCCCTGATTTAAGTACTATTCCTAGCAGCTTTCTCAGGCTTCTGCCAACACGCCTTTTAAAACAGGAGGTACACAAAGTGGCTGAAGATACTTTATTCTCTGATGGTCTAGAAGTAGCTAACCTTCCTACTCAAGCAACTCTGACAGAAGAACTGAAATAAGAAACACAGCACAAGATTCACTTCCCCAGATCAGCATCACTTTGCTTCTCTATTTAGCTACAACCACATTTTTGTTTTATTCTTTCATCAGATGTGGGCATCACTAGCAAGGCCAGCATTTGGTACCCATCCCTTATCCCGAGTAGTTGGCTCAGCCATGTTAGAAGGGCAGTTAAGAATCAACCACATTGCTGTGGCTCTGAGTCACATGCACACCAGACCAGGTAAGGACAGCAGATTTCCTTCCCTCAAGGGCATTAGTGAGCCAGATGGGTTTTTACAACAATCAACAATGGTTTCATGGTCACAATTATTGAGACTAGCTTTCAATTCCAGGTTTTATTAATTATTGAATTTAAATTCCACCAGCTGCTGTGGTGAGGTTTGAACCCATAGCCCCAGAGAATTAGCCTGGGCTTCTGGATTACTAGCCCAGTGACATTACCACTACACCACTGTCTCCCCATTATCATTAGACCACTGTCTCCTCACTTGATGCCGAGGATGCTTAAGGAGATATCTGGACAGATGACCAAAAGCTTCAATAGAGAGCTAAGGTTTGAGGACTGTCTTTTAGGAAGACAGACAGGTAGGGATTTAGGGAAGGAATTCCAGGCCTTGGAGCCTAGACAGCTGAAGGCACAGCCACCAAGAGTGGAGAGATTAAATATGGTGGCATGAAAGAGGCTAGAATTGGAGAATTGAGGAATTCTTAGAGGATTTTAGAGCTGGAGGAAATTATGGAGCAAGAAAGAGGCAAGCCTATGGAAGAATTTGAAAACAAGGGTGACAATTTTAAAATCGAGGCATTGCTACTACTTCTACCTTAACCAATTGGACAATAGCATGTGGCATTATTCAATAGTTTCAGACATTGCCAAGTTAATAGCGATTTCTATGATGTCTACAGTGCACATTAACCCATGAATCTCAGTTTTTAGTGTTCTCTACCTGTATGCTTTACACTTAAAGCTTTTATTGACCAGTAATGGATAATATGAACCAGAGCTGTGGCTAACCATGTCAATGTTAGATTACGCAGAGCCATCCACAAAGTTTGACACAGACTAAAGATTTAAACCTTACTCAAGCAAGTTATTGCTTAATGGAGATGTAAATGTTATGCTTGTTAATGTAAGGATCAAGTGAAGTGCTTTTGTTATTGTTAGCATCAGAAATTTCCAATTCAGGTGTACAGAATGGGCCTGGTGCAACATATAAAAACCCCTTCCACTTTGCTTCAATCCCTTTGCCACACATTTACCCTTATAGCTTGTTGGAAAAGGTATGAATTTGCTTTTGTAGTTTTTTTGCACTGAAATCAAAGACAGAGTGACTAATGCATGAATTACTGGTAAGATAAAATGTAGTGATATGGGTAAATAAAGTTAGCCAAAACATTTTAAGCAAATAAAGAGGAAGTGGAAGTTTCTAACTTCATTAACTGTCTGAAAGATATTCTATTAGAAAGGTATGTAATGAAAGATGGTTGCCCACTATCTACAAGAATGACAACTTTAGAGAATGGAATAGGAGATTGATAAGGTAGGGGGTAGGGCCTCAATAATTGTTTGTGTTCAGCAATCTATTTGATGACCTTTGGGTCATCACATGTCCCCCAAAGTTAAACAGAATGGCCCAAAGCCCACAAGCTAAAACTTACTGAATTATGGAAGACACAAATATGATCATATCTGGGCAATGAACTGGGTATAGAGAAGAGAAAAAGCTCTTGAAATCTGACGTTTGGAAAAACAGGAAAAGCATCCAAAGCCAACTAGAGCCCTTTACCCATATCTTCACTAGCTCGATAGAGTCAGGAATAGGTCCCTTACAATGGAGCTAACTCATCTAGCGCTTACTTTCAAAGTGGAACCAGACAGTTACACATTGATCAGCCTGATATTATTTATTGGGAAGGGAATTAAAAATAATATTAGACAGGTCTCCCGGTCTCAGGATGGCCGTACCCCAGAGGTACTCCGGAAGATGAGCTGGGGACCCCTCAGAAGTCCCCACACGCTACATGGGAATTGCCCAGGAAGTTTCAACTTCTGTTAGGCAATTCCCCTGCATCTGGGACCCTCTGAAACTCTGAGACTTTGGGTAGTTCTGACTCAATTAGTAGGATAGTTACCCAAGAAACGTTAGAAGGATTAAAACCAGTTCTCATTCCTGGGTAACTATACTACTGATTCCCCTGAACTGAGTAATCCCCCGACCACCCGACTATTTCCCGGAACCAACCACCCCCACATGCCCACCCATCTGCCCACCAAACTAAACACCACCCATCCCCGCTCCCAAATACTGTCCTGACTGTCCGACTCTCTTCCAAACCCCGCCAACTAGTCCCCACCCACCGACTACCATCCCCAACCTTCCCAACTATGCCTGCGCTCCCCCCACTCCCAACTACACCCCACCACTCCACCCCCAACTAGCCGCCCCACCCTACCCCCTCACCCATTTACCTTACACACTTACTTTCTCACAATAGCTTTTCAAAGCGGCTTTGGGACCTTTAAACTCTCTACTTAGCCAGAATATGGCAGCTAGTGCCATAAAAAAGGGGCATGACTTGGCTTCCCCCACGGTCCTGCACTATGAAGGAAGGATTTCCAGAACAGGTAGGCTCCACATTTCTGAAGAGGTCCAGTTCGGAGCTCTGGGCAGGAAATGCAGAGCTCGGGTGCAAGGTTAGAAAAATAGGAGTGGAGTGGCAATCCAACAATGCTTGCCACTCCACAGAAGATTTGGCCTACCAGTTATTACACGGCTCAAGAATTCTGTACCTGGTGGATGAGTGGGCATGGAGGTTGCATGGGGGCAAGGAGGGGGCATAGGGAAAGGAATGGGCATGGGGGTAGTGGGTGATAGGATGAGGGACATAGGGCTCAATAACCACAAGGAGAACGATGCCAATGTCCCAGCAGATGGAGGCAGGCCTGCTAAACTGCCTGCCTGGGTTTTCCCTACCTCCGTTGTGGCTTCAGGCCTGCTTTGGGTGGTGGCAGGTTCGGCAAGAAAATTCCTCCCTCCTGATTGGATGAAAATTCAGCCTTTAGTTGTTATTGTACACTGATTACTGAAGGTTCATGGCTAATTTTAGAGAATTTGTAGAATTTGTAGCTAAAATTCACAAAACCATTCTTAATAAATCACAAGGACATCATACTGTTTCCATTCAGGTCACAGGTCAGACCACATCTGGAGTACCGTGCTCAGGTTAGTTCCTCCATCGTGGTGGGTGATATACTGGCCTTGGTAATTTTATTTTATTCATTCATGGGATGTGGGCATCGCTGGCTAGGCCAGCATTTATTTTCCATCCCTAATCGCTCTTGAGAAGGTAAAGATCTGCTGGAAAGCTGCAAGAATGCTACCTAAAGACCCTCAGCAATTCAGACAGGCTGAAGGAACTTTGGCTATTTACTTTATAACAGGGTAGGCTTAGAGACAATCCAATGGAGGTTTATTACATAATTAAAGGGTTGGATAGTGTTTCAAATGTTGGTGTATTTCTAACCCATATGGTCATAATTATTTTAATTTCATTCAATTCATCTTATGGACGTTTCCAGGTCTTATTTCTGACACTGACCAGTAATCTGTTCTCTGTGAGGAAGTCAAAACCCATAATATTTAAATCATTCTAAAGCCTATTTAATGGAACACTTGTGGATATAATGTTTTGACATAGTTTGGAAATTGCCAAGGTCTTTTTTCCAAGTTAATTAGTAACTAGAGATCCTACAACGAGTACACTTTCCATAAAAGAAGGATTGAGTTAGTTAAGCAGTTCAAAAATAGCTATCAACAGCAAATGTACATTCTTTACACTCAATCACAATGGATTCCTTGGGTCTAGTGCCTCGACTGACAGCAACTAGGGAAAGGAAAGTTATTTTGCAAGCGTAAAACATAAGAATGATAAATTTATCCCAACTGCTGCCAGTCTTATTAACTAACATGTCTCAGAGTCTAGTTGCTGCAACTTTAGTATTTCTAAGATGATAAGAAATAGGAGTAAGCCATTTGGCCCATTGAGCCTTCTCTGCCATTCATTAAGCTGCTCTGGCTGTGGCCTTAACTCCTCTTTGCCACTTGCATCACACTTGTAAGTCAAAAATCTGTCTAACGCGGACTTGAATATATTCATTCACTCAGCCTCCACTGCTCTCAGTGGAAGAGAATTCCAGAGACTAACAACTCTCTGGGAGAAGAAATTCCTCCTCATCTCTGTCTTAATTGCAGACCTCTTATTTTTAAACTGCATCCCCTAGTTCTAGATTCCCCCTCAAGGGGAAACATATTCTTAGCATCAACCCTGTCAAGCCCCCTCAGAATTATATGTTACAATAAAATCACCTCTCATTCTTCTAAACTCCAATCAGTATAGGCCCAAGCTACTCAATCTTTCTTCATAAGACAAACCCCTTCACCCCAGGAATCACCCCTTCTCTGAAATGCTTCCAGTGCAAGAATATCCCTCCTTATGTAAGGAGTCAAAAGCTGTACACAGTACTCCATATGTGGTCTCAAAAATGCACTGTACCATTGTAGCAAGACTTCCCTACTTTTATATTCCACCCACACCCACGCCCTCCCACCACGCTTTCAATAAAGGCCAACATCCATTTACCTTCCTAATTACTTGCTGTACCTCCATGCTAACTTGTTGTGATTCAGGACACTGAGATCCCTCTGTACTGCGAGCGAATGATGGTGTCGGGGGTGGGGGTGAGTTTGGGAGGGGAGCAGGGAGTACAGTGGGAGAGGACAGTGTAACGTGGGAGAATGCCGCAACTGGAGGGTAGGTATAAGTGGGGAGGAAGGTGTAAGGGAAGGAGGTCGAACAGGGTAAGGAGTTCGGATTGGGGAAGAACGTCGGGTGGAGAAAGGAGCAGGACATTGGGTGAAGGAAGGAGTTCGGAGCAGGTTGGAGTTCGGACCGAGTGCCAGGGATAAGGGAGAGGAAGGAGTAAGAGTGGAGGAAGGAGTAAGAGGAGGGTGTTCAGCTGAACGTGCAAGGGAGGAGTCTGTCGATTCAATAACTGCCTCCGGAGAGTGAAATCAGGGTGGGCATGTTGGGAGGGAATGGTGAGTATGAGACAGGGCAGAGTGAGCTGGAGGTGTGGGAGGGTGAGGGTGTGATGGTAGTAGTAGAAGGAATGGAGAGGGAGGTTGGCTGGAACTTGGAGGCAGACACGGACCCCCGGAATGGGAAGGAGGTGGTCGGGGAGATTACCATGGATTGGGGTGGGATTCCCAGGAAGGTAGGGAATGTGTACGTTCACTTGGATATTCTGGAAAGAAAAGGGTTCTGGCTGGTAGGTGATGGTGGGGAGGTCAACAGTGATGGGAGAAAGGACATGGGTGGCTGGGGGAGGGGAAAGGATGGGGAGCTAAAGACATACTTCACCAGTTCCATTTTGCAAAATCTAAAATGAATGGAGCCTCGAATTGGGTGAGAACAGATGCTGCATGGGAATGCAATCAGTGGGTGGGGGGAGCTGCAGATCAGCTCAGCTCAGATGGACAACTGAAAGTGAACCCCAGCAGACAGCATTGAAAATGCTTGGGACGTGAGAGGAGTGTGATGGAGGAAGGATTTGCGTGCGTGAGAGTGTGCTTGTACAAGGCTCTGAAGGGCCCTGCCACACACACACTTCACCCTCCAGAATCACTCATGGGTCAGCTGCATGCAGCTGAACTGCCAGTGGGGCGGGGAGGTGGGGGGTGGCTTTGGTGTGGAATGCAGTTGGTGGATTTGCGAAGCCTGTAGCTGAAGCTGAAAGACACCATTGCACATTATTCAGTGAAAGTGAATATATTTCCAGATTATAAAGTGACAAAATGTGTTCACCCATGCAAACACTTAAGATCAGAATTTCTTAACTTTTCTAGGCCTACTTCTAGGTGCTGCCCTGGCATCTGCAGGAGGGGTGGAGACAGCTGTGCAATGGTTGGCCCTGTTGCCTCTGATGATTTTGGCATGTGTCCTCTGGAGAGCCGAGGCCTTGAGGACCCCGGCTTCCTTTGGCTGTCCTCCTGTCAGCCAACTGCTCCCTCTGTGGTGACAGAGGATGATGTTGATGGGGGTCACAACCAAAGGGGACTCGGAGTGGGGGAACAGCCTCTGAGATTCCTGGGTGGATGACCAGGGGCCTGGCTGTCCTTTCGGTGCCCGAGGGCCCTGGCCTGACTCCTTTAGGGGAAGGAGCACCTGGAGGGCTGTCAAGGTGCCAAGTATGCCTCTTGTGTTACCACTGCAAGAACTCATCCATGGCTATGGTGATGGAGTGCATCTCTGTGTTCTGCTGGGCCATGTGTCTGCCATCCTTCCCTTGGAGACATCCATAAGCGCAGATGTGGGCACCACTTCATCAGAGAGCAGGTAGACGCACTCCTCCGTCTCACATGCCACTCTGTTGAGGGCTTCCAACAGCTCTGCGTGATGTTCCCCCACCTTCTGCTGACTCTCCATGATGAGTTGGAAGGCCGAATCCAGAGGGTCATCATCTGACTCGGGCCTCACAGGTGCCTGATCCCTAGCAGTCCTCCAAGTGTCACTGTTTGAAAATAAGTGGTCACCCATTTAAAAAAGAGATGAGGTGAATTTTTTTCAGTCGGAGCGTTGTGAGTATTTGGAACTTTCTTCCTGAAAAGGTGGTGGAAGCAGAGTCTTTGGGCAGAATTTTTGTCTCATCGGGCAAGTGGATGCCTGACCTGAACGAGAGTAAAATAGTGTACGATGGTGCCAGGCAGGCGTCCTGACGTCATCGTGCATTCTCACGATATTTCGCTCAGCGGGCACTAGGATGGTGGGTTTTCATGCCGTATTGTCCAAAACACAATGCATTACTTATGCATTCCCAGGAAACACGTTGTCTCCATGGCGGCCAGGCTTTCATTTGCCTGCCAGCCATCACCTCGCCGCTTCATTACACAGGCACCATATTTAAAGTACAGCTGCACTCAGTGCTTCCAGCCCAGGACTGCAGCAAAGAGCACACGGCCCCAAAGGGGAAGAAGACTGCAGCTCTCAAGCGTTTTTTGGATGCCATGGAGGCCACTATGGTGCCCTCTAAATAGCCAAGTGGTTATGGTACTGGGTTTGTAACCCCAAGATCAAGAGTTCAAATCTCACAATGGCAAACTATGAAACAATGTAACTTCATCTGAATAGGAACAGATGGAAACGTGTTTGTACTCGAAAGAGTTACATCTCTAACCTCACTATGGCCGCAGGAGGGGCAGCTACATTACCACTCCGGCTTGGTAGTTGATGGCAGTGGTGATCAGTACCAATGCTGCACAGAAGTGTTTGGCCATCCAATGCAGGCAGAGGATGAATGATCTCATCCGTACAACCAGGGTATGGCAACCATCTCATCACTCTAAACTCACACATTCAAGCCCATTACACATTCACTGGCATCTCACTCACTACCAGCTCAAGGGACATCACCACCCTTTCTTACACACACACCCTCACCTGACCTCATCTCCTCTGGAGGCTGCCTCCTCAGCCCTCATCATCTTGAGGTCACTTGCACAGGTCAACTTATGCCCCCCCACACACCCTGGGATATCCTCCTTCCCCAGTACAGCTCTCGTCCTGCAGCCTCTTCCCTTGCCTGAGACCACTTCTCCCCCTTCCCCAAGCAAGACCCTGATCTGCAGCCGTTGAAAAGTCACCCACCTATGGCTGATCTGGTAGGTAGAGTCCTGCCGTGAGCCCCCTAAAAGTGATGTGGTGCTGCCTGTGAAGCCTGGCACTGATGACTGCGAGTGCTGACCAAAACAAGATAGGCAAACAAACCTTGATGTCCCGAGTGAAGTGCAGCTCGCCAGGTGCACGCCCTATATATGCTGTCGTGAAACACATCGGCATGTTTTCCCGCCAATGTGAGCAGACGATCCAATGTGGTGGGGGGGTGGTGGTGGGGTGGTGCTGGGAGGTGGTGGGGTGCAGGGGGGAGTGGTGGTGGATGAGTCCAATGGGCTGGCCTTATAATGGTATGCTAATGTAATACAATGATGTTTCTGATGTCCGATGGCAGGGAATATGGCCCGCCATCGGCTGGAGGAGCGGATGATCGCAAACTGGTTCCACAACATCATGAAACCGATTTTTTGCTTTCTCGCCACATTGTCCACTCATGCCACTGAATATGCCTGACACCGGAGGGCATGGAAAATCCTGGTCAATGTGCAGGATTATGCGGAAAAAGCAGGAGAACGGTACTAAGACAAAATATTCATTTGGAGAGCTGCTGCAGATACGATGGGCTGAATGGTCTCCTTCTGCGCCATAACAATTCTGTGATATAGATTGCAAATAATTGAGAATCCAGTACTGATCCCTGTGGTAATCCACTCATTATAATTTGCCAACCTGAAAATGATCCATTTACCCAACTCCCTATTTCCTGTTAGGTAGCCAATCCTCTATCCTGCTAGTATATCACCCCCAATGCTATCTTGTGCCATAACATTTTATCAAACGCCTTTTGGAAATCCAGATATATTACATCTACTGGTTTCCCTTTATCCAACCTGTTTGCTACGTCCTCAAAGAATTTTAATAAATCTGTCAGACACAATTTTCCTTTCACAAAACCATGTTGACTCTGTCTCATTGTATTATGACTTTCTAAATTTTCTGCTACTAACTCCATACGAAGAAATTCAGAGTGCAAATGTGGGGACTTTAGTGAGAGTAGAATTTAATGTAGAGGGGCAATGCCTGTAGTGGCTCCCAGATGCTTGAGGCAGTAACTATTTAAAAATTTTGCTCAGTGTGTTAGTGCTCATTGCAAGTTAGCATACAAAAAAATAAAAAACTTATCACAAACTAAGAGTAGATATAAATAATATATATGATCTGGCCTTTTTATCTAATAGTGATAATAATATGATCACATTCAATGCAGTGTTTGAAAGGGAGAAACATGAAAAGATTTGAGATTTAGACAAGGCTGAGGTGAAACTGAGACAGTCTGCAATAAACTGGGCAAATCTGTTAATAGGTAAAAGCACAGACAATCATCGGGAAGTATTTTTAAAAATTAATGCGATACAGATCCAGTTTATACCCTAAGAGGCAAGAGTTCTACCTGCCAACAAAAAAAACAGCCATGGACAACTAAAGAGACAACATAAAATTAAAAGAAAAGGTTTACAAAAATGCAAAAAAGTAGCAGAGATCCTGGTGACTGTGAAATATAAATAGAGCAACAAAAGGTGACCATACAGAGCAAAAGCTCCAAAAACAGAATTTGAAAAGAAAGTTGAAAAGACTATTGAGATCAACACAATAAAGGTTTACAATAATATTAGAGAAAGATGATCTTCAGAAGCAATGTGGCCTCCTTGAAATGGTGATATTGTCAAGTAAGGACATGGTCTGCTGATAATTACTCTGATCAGTGCTTCCAGTAGAAGTCAGTATGTCAGGCAACCCAAGGAAACTAATATTGAATCAGAGACAGGGACTCAACAAAATTAATGCAAGCAAAGTAACAGTAACGTAAAAAAGAATGGCACTAAAGGACCAGATGTTTTCCATTCCAGGGTGTTAAAGGAAGTAATTGAGAACTTTGGAAGATTATGGTTAGGGCATCTGCAAAATTGCATCAATTTGGAAACCATTACTTTAGATTGGAAAATTGTACAAGTCACACTGCTATTTAAGAAAGGTGAGAGTAGGAAACCCGGGAATTATAGACCTGTTGTCTTAACATCGGTTAATAGAGTCTATGATTAGCTGACAAATGACTTGGAAATTTTAAGCTGATCAGAGAGCGCCAGGATGGATTTGTAATGGATAGATCATGCCTAATGAATCTGATTGAATTTTTTGAAAAGGTGATTAAAGATGCATCTATAGATATTATTTTGGCAGGCTTTCTCATGGGTTTTTCGGTGGGCAGGGCTCCCAACCTAGGGCCTACATACTGGACCAAGTCCTCCTGAGCCTCGATGTTGCCCTGAATTACACCTCGCTTCTGGTGTCGCAACTCGGCCTGCCTCACAATCTGTTTGGCTTTCCCTAGGATCAAATCCTCTTTGGATTGCAACAAATCAGACAGCACATCATCGAGCACGTCAACTACGATGCGGTATCAAATTACTTCATGTTCTAAGGCTCTTTAACTGCAGGTATTGATATAAATCATTAATGAAGGAATCAATGGATTCACCTGGCCATTGATTTCTCTGGTTGAATTTTGCTCTTTCTATAACCAAATTCTTCTTGGAGCTGGAGTATTTATCAAGGGTCCCCATAACCTTGTCTTATGATGCTGAGGCTTCCTTGACACCTTACCATGCCTGGACATCATCAGCTATGCCCCCTACCCCACAGCACAGCATATAAAAATATATAGGGTTTTTTGGAGTTTTCCCTTGTAAACCTGAAGCCTGGTAGCTTTCAATTTGTCTTTTCCAGAGCCCCCATTGCTGTTCTTACTGCAGACCCTCCACGTATTGGAAAGGCTGCGGAAGGGGTAGTGACTGCTCAGTGGCTAGCAACATCGTGTGTCTTTCACCATCCCCTCACCGCAGCACTTTCCACTTATGATCTTCATCGTTGTGAAGTCAATTCGTTCACCGGTCATCACTTTTGGGTTGCTGACCTGTAGTCTCAGTTTCCTAGACTGTGGCTTCCAGCGCTGCCACCCTGATTCAGGTTGTTGCTGAGCTTTAGTGAGGTTTTACTGTTATCATGTCTTATTTGCTTACCATACTTGTGCTGAGGCTTTGATTCCCTATAACAGACTTGAGACAGTCAGTATAGTTTAACTTCAAACAACGTGTGAAGAACTATTTACAAAGACCTCAGGGTAAGCACATGGTAATCAGGGCACAGAATATTCTGCGCCCAGCTCTCTTGGTCATCTGACATCACTCTTATATCATTAATATCATCATGATCCCATTAACATAAACATCAACCCATTATTCTACAAACTCAGGGCACTACAGGCCAGTTAGCCCAACGTCAGCTGTTGAGCAAATGCTGGAATCTATTATTGTTAAGGAAGCTTTAAAAATGTACTTAGAAAATTGTGGTATGATCAGACAAAGTCAATGTGGTTTTATGAAAGAGGAATTTATTAGAGATTTTTGAGAATTTAACTAGTAGCGTAGCTAAAGTGGAACCAGTCCAAAGGGCATTCAGTAAGGTGATACAAAAGGTGATATAAAAGGTTAATAAGAAAGATAAGGGCTCTTGGATTGGGGCAATATGTTAGCATAGCTCAAGGATTAGTTAATTGACAGGAAACAAAGAATAGGGATAAATGGGGCAATTTCAAGTTGACAGACTGCCATTAGTGAAGTGCTGCGGATCAGTGCCGGGCCCTTAGCTATCTTCAATTTTTATTAATGACTTGGATGAAAAGACAGAGAAATGTATCTAAGTTTGCTGATGATACAAAGCTAGATGAGAATGTAAGCTGCAAGGAGGACACAGAAGCTGCAAAGGCATACAGGTAGGTTAAGTGACAAGGTGGCAGATGGAATAAAATGTGGGGAGCTTTGATGGTGAGAACAAAAAAGCAAGCTATTTTTTAAAAGGTGTGAAATTGTTAATGTTGATGTTCAGAGGGATTTAGATATATTGTACAAGGAACATAGAAAATTAACATGCAAGCACAGCAATCAATTAGGAAGGCAAATGGCATGCTGGCCTTTGTCACAAGGGGATTGGAGTACAGGGATAAAGAAGTCTTGCTAGAGTTGTACAGGGCTTTGATGAGACCACATCTGGAACATTCCATGGGCAGAATTTTAAGCTCATGGGTGGGTGTGGTTGGCGGGCCCGGGATCAGCCAGGAAATGCATTTCAGAAGTACTTTATTGGTTGTAAAGTATTTTTCTACATCCTGAGATAAATATATAAATGTGTAAACTCTAACTAGCTACAATGAGAAATACAATTAATTACATCCAGTTTTAATACTTGCTTACATGTTACTAGCTGAGGCAGTATTGTTACTTAACACTAAGGACATTGTATTTTGCATAATATCCTGTACAATGTTTTTGGATTGTCGGGATGTGTTTCAGTGCAAACAGTGACTACATAAAACTACTACTTTGGCTGTAAAGTACATTAATGCAGCCTTAGATCCTGAAAGATGCTCTATAAATCCAAGCCTTCTTTCTTTCATTCTCCTGCCTTCAATCCCACTTGCCTTCCTTCAAGCTATCCTGCTTAACCTTCATTCCAACTTTCCCACAAGACTGCCTCCTCTACCTCACTTTCTCTGGTGACTGTGGTGCCAGAGAACTGGAGAATTGCAAAAGAATTTCATTACCAGTGTGATGCCAGGCATGTAGGCCATATGTTCCAGCGATAGGCTGATTGAGTCAACCAACATGTCCCTCCAGCTGTTGATAGGAGGCAAAGTACGAACTTTACTCAATCAGCTTTCGCCTCCAAATCCCAAAACAAAACGTCTACTGTGACACATGGTTCTGTGATGAGGCAGCTCTTACTGAATAATCTCGAGTGCACTAAAAGTTACAGCAGCAACTAATTTAAGCTAGTCATGCTAGTAATGTGGCTCATTGACACTTGTTAGAAGTGACACACATTCATACATAGGGACTCGTTCTCCACAAACAAAAAGAATATGTTCAAACTTTGTGCCATTTTTGAATTATCTGGAAGCATGGGGAGCCTAACGTTCCCCATTGCTTTCTCCATGGCAAAGCCTTGGCCAATCAGAATCAACTTGGCAACACTCCTTTCTCCTGTAGTATATATTGTCGTGATCATTTGAAATTTGACATTCTAGTCTTTATCCTGATGCATGCAAGATGAAAAGCTTTGACAACGTGTCTTTCTTTTCAGTAATATACAAGAATTGCAAGTGTTACACCCTTGGTTAAAAACGGGTGTAACAATAAGCCAGCAACTACAGGCCAGTCAGTTTAACCTTAGTGGTGGAAAAGCTTTTAGAAACGATAATCTGGGACAAAATTTACAATTACTTGGACAAATATGGGTTAATTAAAGAAAGCCAGCTCAAATTTGTTAAAAGGAAACCCAGTTTCGCTAGCTTGTTTGAGTTCAGAAGAGATAACAAGGAGGGTTAATGAGGATAATGTAGTGATGTCGTGTTCATGGACTTCCAAAAGGCATTTGATAAAGTGCCATATAACCAGGGTAATGCGGAAAACTGGATAAAAGGTTGGCTTTGTAACAGGAAACAAAGGGTAATGGTCGATGGATGCCCTTGAGAATGGAAAGTTGTCTCAAGCGGTGTTCCACAGGGCTCGGTGTTGGGACCCTTGCTGTGTGTATTATATATGAATGATTTGGACATGAACATGGGGGATACAATTGGGAAATTTGCAGATGACACAAAGATTGGCCGAGTAGTGGATAGTCTAGAGGATAGCCATAATCTCCAAAACGATGGGTTGGTGGAGTGGGTGGTAAAATGACAGATGGATTTTAACATAGAGAAGTGTGAGGTCATACATTTAGGGAGGTCAAACAGTTACAGGGATTACAAAATAAATGGGAATATACTAAGAGGGGTAGATGAAGTGAGAGACTTAGCGTACAAGTACACAGGTCCCTGAAGGCAGCAGTTCAAGTAGACATGTTGTAAAGAAGGCATATGGAATGTTCTCCTACACTGGCAGAGATATAGAATATAAAAGTAAGGATACAATGTTGGAATTGTATAAAACACTGGTGAGGCCACAACTGGAAAATTGTGTGCAGTTCTGGTCACCACATTACAGAAAGGACGTAATAGCTCTGGAGAGAGTGCAGTGGAGGCTTACAAGAATGTTGCCAGGGTTGGAAAAGTGTAGCTATGAGGAGAGATTGGATAGGTTGGGGTTATTTTCATTCGAACAAAGAAGACCGAGAGGTGGCTTGACTGAGGTGTACAAAATTATGAGGGGAATAGATAGCGTGGACATGATAAAATTGTTTCCCTTGATGGAGAATTCTAGAACCAGGGGACATAGATTCAAGATAAGTGGCAGAAGGTGATGGGGGGACATGAGGAAGAACCTTTTTACGCAGAGGGTAGTGGATGTCTGGAATTCGCTGCCTAAGTTGGTGGGAGAGGTAGAAACTCTAAATTCTTTTAAAAAGTACCTGGATCTGCACCTTAAGTGCATAAGCTGCAGGGCTATGGGCCGGGTGCAGGGAGGTGGGATTAGAAAGGGCACCTGGGTGTCCTCCGGCTGGCATGGACAAGATAGGTCGAATGGCCTTCTTCTGTGCTGTAACTTCTATGGTTGCTATGAAATGGGCTGCCACCCGCAATTGGCCCCCGACCATGATTTCACACTGGCAGGCCATTAATGGCCCGCCCAGTGTGAAACACACCTCCTCACTGGTTGGGAAAGGCTGAGCAGGGGAGGGGGGCCTGTCAGCTACCTAGTCCAATGGCGACCCGGCGCCTGGATTAAAAATGGCATAGGCATCCCCTGGAAGGCTACCACGGACAAAAGTCTGTTGTGCAAATTCAAGTGATGGAGTGCGGCTGGAGACGCCTGACGGGAGGGCAGGTTGGGTGGGCACTCTGCCCCCTGCTTTTCGGATGCATACCTCATGGTCCTTATGGAGGAGGTGGCTGCCAGGAGGAACACCCTTATCCCAAGAGGTGGGAGGAGGAGGCCACTGCACCTCACAAAGAGGGCATGGGAGAAGGTGGAGGCGCTGGTTAGCAGCTATGACATGGTGCGGTGCACATGAGTTCAGTGCCAGAAGAGGTTCAATGATTTGCTCCGCTCAGGAATGGTGAGTACAATGTTGTCATGGATCAGTGTGTTGAAGAGTTAAGGTGTGGCTGTTGCCCCACGGAGCTCAGGGTTGTTAGAGTCTGAGTGCCAACTGTCAATGACGCAGGAGCTTGTCAAGGGGGTGAGCCCGGGCTGCTTGGACTGAATGTCTTGCGACTCGAGGGCCCTGACTCAGGTGTGCCCTGCGAGGTGTTCCTCAGATGGGGTTGGCCAGGCTGCAACGGTGCTGCAGGTAGAGAGTTGATTAATCAATGCTCCTCTGTCCTTTCAGGAGAAGACAAGTCATAACCAATCAGAGAGGTCCTGGACAGGCCGAGGCCCACCCAACTTGTTGCTGCTGACCAGGCTTGAGCAGGATGCCTTGGAACTGGAGAGCCAGCACGTACCCCATGCAACCGGGCGTGGAAAGGCGGGGGTATCAGATGAAGGTAAGAGCACAGTGCACAGAGGCGAGAGTTTCAGATTGTGCAACCATTCTAGTGTAGTCTCTTCATTGATGGGAGCCTCAAACCTGGAGTCCCCATTGATCATTTGAAAGACGATGGCACCATGATGCAGATCTCCATTGTCTCACCAAGATGCCTGGCATGCACAGTGACAGTGTGGTGACTTTAACTAATGACATGTCCTGGATCTCCCTTTTAGGTTCAGCAGCAGGCTCTGTGGAACCCAAAGGGCCACCCCTGACACCGGAGGACCACCAGGCTTCATTTGCACCTGCGTCACACCCGCTCTCTGAACCAGGCACCAGCGCAGATACCAGCACCTCAGTGGGAATTAGATCGGCAGCTGGAATAGGTGCACATTGGTGAGGACACTTCAACACATATTTGAAGTGCAGGTCGAGGCAGAGAGTGCCTAGGGTGCCGGCAGTCGGAGGACTGTGGGAACTAGAATGATGCTCAGTTGAAGACAATTGATGAGCCTCTGGAGTCGTCCATTAGGCAGCAGATACTGGATGTCCAGCGAGATGTGTGGGAGGATCTGGGAGTGATCTATGAAGAGTCCATGCGGAACATGAACACTGCGTTGACCCTCATAGCTGAGCACAATGACCCCTCCATCGAGAGAGTGGCGACTCTCATGGAGGTAGCTCCAGGGAGAGAATCAGAGGTTCCAGGAGTATGCAAGCCCTCATACAGGCAATGACCTCAGGTGGTCAGTGTCAGTGTGGGAGATGGATGAGGCACCCAGTATCCCAGCTAGGTGCCCGTCCATCAATGGTGAGCAGGGAGGTCCAGAGCAACCTCACATTGGTGCACGAGCTCCTTGTCGTCTCTGCGGGCTCCTCTCACAGTGCTCTGGATGATGTCAGCAGCTCCTTCCCCCCTTCCACCAGTGACCGTGGCATCTGATGAGGCTGCGATGTCTGGGAAGATGCCAGCTGTGGCACTGGCTGCTCACTCCCAGGTGGGGCCAGCACAGGCTCCACTGGCCAGAGGACGATGGTCAAGGTCATCCAGGCCAACAGGACAGCAGAGTCAGCAGGCTCTCTCTAATGCCAGTGCCAGCAAGGGGGAGCACCAAGATGTAGCACTCAGAAATGTAAGTTAAAGGCACCATGAGCACAAGAGGGAAAGTTTGTGGGTGGTTTTCAGTCCATTTATGTTTAGTTTATATGTCTGCAAGTGTGGACGTCAATACCAGTAATGGTAATGTCATTATACATTCAATGTGACAATAATATTAAATTTGCTTTGGCTCTGATGGCTTGAATATACTTCACCTTTTTTCTTTCCGGTGCAGGGTACGCCAGTACGTAATGCTGGACGTGAGTGACTGGATACTTTATTGCACAGGCATTGATTGGACATTGGGTGCAAATGAAAGTGTCATCTCAGTCATTCTGGATGGAGACAGCAGCCCTGGCATAAGGTGGAAGCAGATCTTTGGTGGCCTAGCCATAGGAGCGTTGGGTCAAGGCGTCCCTGATGTCCCTGAAAATTACAGAGCTCTGCCTCCACATCCTCAACGTTCTCCTCACTGTGGTGCTCTGCTTATTCACTACTGGATTCATCCTCCGTGGCCTGTAGAGCTGCATCAAGATCCTCTTCCTCCAATGGGTCCCTGGTTGCCAGTGTGAGATTGTGGATTGCGCAGCATGTGACCACTATCAGTGACACCCGCTGTGGAGGGGTATTGCAGTGTGCACCCTAAATGATCCAGGCATCGGAAGCGCATCTTGAGAAGACCTATGGTCCTCTCTACCACCACCCTTGTGGAGGCATAACCCGTATTGTAACACTGCTCTGCCTCTGTTCTTGGGTGACTGAGAGGCGTCATAAGCCACCTTTTCAACAGATAGTCCTTGTCCCCCAGCAGCCATCCATCCAGTCGCACTGGAGCACTGAAGAGCCATAGCACCTGGGATTGTCTCAGGATGTAAGCATCATGTAACCTGCCAGAATCTGCATCCTGTGGTCACACACTATCTGCACGTTCATGGAGTGGAATCCCTTCCTGTTGATAAAGGAACCTGGCTGACCCACTGGTGCCTTGTTGGCTACGTGTGTGCAGTACCCTGGATGCGGGGGAACCCAGTAATCACTGCAAAGCCTCTGGCTCACTTAGGCTGGCCAGCCTTGTCTGTATGGAAATGAATAAAGGTCACTACCTGCCTGAACAGAGCTTCTGTCACCAGTTTGACACAACTGTGGACAGCTAATTGGGAGACTCCACACAGGTCCCCCATTGACCCCTGGAAAGAGCCGAATGTATAGAAGTTGAGGGACATTGTGATTTTCAGAGCCACTGGCATGGGGTGTCCATTCACACAGTCAGAGCTGATCTCAGGCCCAGTCAGCTGACAAACGGAGATCACTGTCTCCCTACTTCAGCATTGCACCTCAGACATATTGAGGTAGCTGCATCACCGTCTGTATACCCTGGCAGCAGGAGTGGCATCTTCTGCGGCCCCTTCTGCCTTGGACTTCCTGCTGACCCTGCGTCCCTTGTGCCTATGCCTCTCCTCCAACAGGTCCCTCCCCAGAAAGCTGCATTGTTACACTTGGCCTCCTCTCCCTTCTGTCAGTCCCTCTCTTCCTCTTCAGAGGAGGTGCCACCAGAGGAGACCACAATCCCCATTACCAAGGTCACAGAAGGCTGAATCTTCAAGGGGCCTTGGAGACACCAATAAGCCCTAAAATGAAGCCTGGAAATGCTAACAATGAAACCCTGAAAAGAGATGAAGCTGTCAAGTCCTTATAAGCAACTAGCAGCAAACTATCTTCCAAAATCCTCACTACCAACACTGGCAATGCTGTTGACCCTTTCTATCGCGCCTTTGGATGAGGTTTAGCAAAATGTCGACTATCTGCCTGCCCGTTTTGCCCATGCAACGAGCGCGAAATCGCACAGGGATCATAAAATATGGCTTGATTGCCTTTTTGATGGCCTTAACTGGCCTTAAAATCGATGTGGGTGCAGGTCTGACCAAAATATTGTGCAAATGCGCAATTACATCGGGACGATCAACCAAAGTCATCATGCGCTATTTTACGCTCGAGCGAGTCACCCACTCAGTGAAAAATTCTGCCCCATATCTAAGGCAGGACATACTTGCAGTGGAGGCAGCATAGCAAAAGTTCATTAGATTAGTCCCTTGGATGAGGGGGGCTGTCCTATGATGAGAGGCTGAGTAAATTGGGCCTATATTCTCTAGAGTTTCGAAGAATGAGAGGTGATCTCATTGAAACATACAGGATTCTGATGGGGCTTTACAGGGTAGACACTGAGAGGTTGCTTCTCTTGGCTGAGGAATCTAGAATATGGGATCACAGTTTCAGGATTAAAGGGTCGATTATTTAGGACTGAGATGAGGAGAAATTTCTTTACTCACAGGTTTGTGAGTGTTTGGAATTTTCTGCCATAGAGGGCGGTGGATGTGCCATCATTAAGTATATTTCAAGCAGAGATAGACAGATTGTTAGTCTCTTGGGGACTCTAAGGACATGGGGAGAGAGGCATGAAATTGGAGTTGGAACTTTGATTGTAATGAGTGGTGGAGCAGGCTCAATGGGCATGTGGTCTACTCCTGCTCCTATGTTATTAATATATTATTATGATGTTATTCTTATGTTCTTATGTGCTTGTGACTTGGATGGTGCAAAAAAAAACGACACATCGAAGTTTGCTGATAACACAAAGATAGACCGCATTGTAAGCAATGAGGATGGAAGCTTAAAATTACAAAGAAACATCGATAGGTTTTGTGCATGGGAAAAACTGTGGCAAATGAATTTTAACTGAGGCAAATGTGAAGTCATTTGCTTTGTTCCTAAAAGGGAGGGAACAGATAGTTTCTAGCTTTACCCATTTAGAAAGAAGGTCCAAAGAGACTTGGAGGTCCAGGGACATAGATTAAATGTCATGAACAGGTACAGAACATTATCAAGCATGCTAATGGAGTGTTGGCCTTTAGAGACTAGAATTCAAGGACAGCCAGGGACGGGTAGAAGTCATGCTTCAGCTACACCACACCAAGAGTTACAGTGAGTCATTCTGGGAACCACACTTCAGAAAGGATATACTGGCCTTGGGGGGAGTACTGCAAACAGCAATTGATGTAGGTTAATTATAAATTTTAAAACTGAGATTGATAGTTTTTTTAAACCATAGGTAAAGCAGCTAAATGGCCTACTCCTGTTCCTATGTTCTTAGCCTAAGGTATAGCAGAGCTGTTTATATGTCTGGACTGCAGTATGTGGGAATTCAGGGTCGGCAAGGCTGTACTGAGTGAACACATCAGTGGGAAATGTCTCCTTCTCAAATCTGTCCAGCTCAGAGTAATTGATCTGGAGTGCAAGCTGGATACACTCTGACACATAACGACTATAATTGTTTCATTAATGTCCCATTTCAGAGGTTTTACAGTGCAGCGGAGGTTACTTAATCCAGAGTGAAGCCACAAGCTGGTGATGCGCTCTACAACACATTACAATCAAACCCTCCTTTTCCCGGGATAGGATGAGGCACTGAAACTAACCAGACTCCACTCTTTGCCTATGGCCCATGTTATTACAGAACATCACTAGTCATATATTGTTTGCTTGTTCATCCTTCGAGGCGAAAATGATCATGTTCATCACTTAAGCTGTTTGGTAAGGTTCCAGTGGAGACGTAGGTGACTGCTAAGTTGACCTCTATCTGGGAGGTTCTGCTGCAAATAGGACAGGATATCACAGACAATTGATTTTTGAACAAGTTGCTGGCTCCAGATTTCCTCTTCTTGTGTTTTCTCTCTGACTGATGTGCACTTGCCTTCGAAGGAGGCCACATCATTTTTTATTTGGTCATACCAGGTGCAACAATCCTGGGCGAGCTTCTCCCAGCGCTTAAAGTCAAACTCAAAACTCCTAAGTGAAACCCCCAGAGTGTCCTTATAGTGCTTCCCTTGACCACCATGAGATCGCACCCTAGATGCAAGCTGTCCATAGAAGATACGCTTTGGTAAGCAAGTGTCACATATTTTGGCTACATGACCAGCCCAACTCAGTGGTGACTGTCTCAACGTGGATGTTTGGGTGAGCACCTCACTGTCTGTGAATTTGTTTTGCCATCTGATCTTCAGAGGCTTCTGAAAGCAGCTCAAGTGAAAGTGGTTGATTTTCCTGGCATAACGCTGGTACACAGTCCAAGTCGCACATGCATAGAGCAGAGTGGGCAAGACTATTGCTCTATAGACCTTCAGTTTGATAGGCAGACTTACTCCTCTTCATTCCCAGACTGATGTTTGAAGTCTGCCAATGGTTAAATTTGCTTTAGCAGATCTTGCGTGTGTCCTGGTATCACATAGACAGCTTGACAGAGTGTGCTGTAGAGATAAGTGAACTTATCCATTGCCGACAGGTTCTGGTCATGAACTGAAACCTTGGGCTCGAGATGGGGCTTTCCTGGAGCAGGCTGGTACATTACTTCAGTTTTCTTCAGCTAACCGTAAGGCTGAAGTTGTCCCATGCGTTGGAGAACAAGTCCGTGCTAGATTGCATGTCTAACTCTGAACCAGCAGCTAGTGCACAGTCATCGGCAAATAGGGAATCATACAGTATGTCCTTGGAGACTTTGGTCTTTGCCTGGAGCCGTCTCAGACTGAGCAGCTTCCTGTTCATGCAATATCTAATTTTGATGCCTGGATCTGAGCCTTGAAGCAGTCCATGTCCAAATATAGCAAGACCTGGACAACATCCAGGCTTGGACTGATAATTGGCAAGTAACATTCGTGCTACACAAGTACCAGGCAATGATCATCGCCAACAAGGGAGAATCTAATCATAGTCCCCTGACATTCAATGGCATTACCATCACTGAATCCCCCACTATCAACACCCTGGGGTTTACCATTGACCAGAAACTGAACTGGACTAGCCATGTAAATACTGTGGCTACAAGAGTAGGTCAGAGACTAGGAATCCTGCAGTGAGCAACTCACCTCCCAATTTCCCAAAGCCTGTCTAACATCTACAAGGCACAAGTCAGGAGTGTGGTGGAATACTCTCCAGTAGCCTGGATGAATGCAGCTTCAAAAACATTCAAGAAGCTTGACACCATCTAGGACAAAGCAGCTCACTTGATTGGCACCATTTCCACAAAAATTCACTCCCTCCACAACTGAAGCACAGTGGCAGCAGTGTGTACCATCTGCAAGATGTACTGCAGGAAATCACTGAGGCTCCTTAGTCAGCAACTTCCAAACCCATGACCACCGCCAGCTAGAAGGACAAGGGCAGCTGACACTTGGGAACACCGCCACCTGGAAGTTCCTCTCCAAGCCACTCACCATCCTGATTTGGAAATATATCACCGATCCTTCATTGTTGCTGGGTCAAAATCCTGGAACTCCTGCCCTTACGGCACTGTGGATGTATCTACACCACATGGACTGCAGCAGTTCACGAAGGCAGCTCACCGCCACCTTCTCAAGGGCAATTAGGGATGAGCAATAAATGTTGACCTAGCCAGCAACACCCACATCCCATGAACAAATAAAAAAAAATAACATATGGCACCAGAAACCATGATGGAGAAAAATATGCTGAGGAGGATTGACACCAGCACACACCTGTTTGGTTTCATTCGTGACTGGGAATGGGGTCAGAGGACTCAGCAATATCCAGGATAGGCACAAGAATGCTGTCATGGAACTGTTGAATCATTGTGATGAATTTCTTGGGGCAGCCAACGTCTCCATTACTTTCCAAAGGCCCTCACGGCTGACTGCGTCAAATACTTTGGTCAGGTCAATAAACAGATGCGTAAATGAGCTAACACTTGCTTCAGGCATGGTTATAGCAGATCTCATGCCAGTCTGGTTTGGCTGGTATCACTTGCTCTGCTGAGTCAGAATGCAGTGAGTTCAAGTCTCAGTCCAAAGACTTGAATACAAAGATTTAGACTGACAGTCTAGTGCAGCAATGAGAGGGTGTTGCATTGTTGGAGGAGACACTATAATCAAGGCTCTGTCTGTTATTTCAGGTGGACATAAAAGATCCCATAGAATTATTTTGAAGAAGAACAGAGGAGTTCTCCCCAGTGTCCTGCCCAATATTTATAGCTCACTCAACATTACAAAAAGGCAGATAATCTGGGTAAAATCTCATTGCTGTTTGTGGGAGCTTTCTGTGCACAAATTGGCTGCCTCATTTCCTACATTATAACAGCGACTACCGTTCAAAAATATTTTGTTATCTAAAAAGTGCTTTGGGATGCCCTGAGGCCCTGAAGGGCACAATATTTGGGCCCAGATTTTGTATCAATGGCAAAGTAAGGGCGCTTGTTGAAAGTGTGCGCGTGCTTCCTGTCTGCCATTTTGGGGCATTAGGAGATGGTGCACCACCTGAAAATTGGGCGCTGTGTGAACCAATTTAACTTGCAGAAGCTTTTCTTTATTTCTGTGAACAATACGATTGACCTACAATATTTACTATTGACTCTTTTATTATTTTGGTGTACAAGAGCTCACCTCACTGTCTTCCTCAGTATTGGCAAAGGGCACTGCTCTCTTCATATGCTGATTGAATTGCCGCACGTTTTCCTTTTAAGTATGATTTCAGATGGCCAGCATTGCAGTATTTCCACTTTATCTTCATGATAGAACTTAATTTGGTTGTATATTTTCCCACACATATATTAGAAATTTTGCAAATATTTGAGGTTCTATATTTTTGTAATCATATTTTTCAATCCAATGAAGGGATTAGTTGCTTATTAAATGGAAAATTCAATAAGTCTGGACTCCTGGAAGGGAGCTTTGCAAAGCTTGAGTGTGAGTCAAGAATAAGGCTACAATACCATGGCCTTGTCTCTTCAAAACAGAAAAGAGAAAGCTGAGGGGTGACTTGATAGATTAGGAAAGGATTTGATAGGGTAGATGTAGAGAAGTTTCACAGGTGAGGAAGACTAAAACTGGAAGCCAAAAATATAAGATATTCACTAAAAAAATCCAATAAGGAACTCAGGAGAAACATTTCTACCCACAGATAGATAGCATTAATGTCACTATTAATGTCTACTCTTAATGTCACCATTAGCACATTCCATAGCTAATATTACCACCGTCAACACCCCTTTGTCCTTTTGTCTATGCCAACTTTGGTAATCTCTTCTTTGCCTCCACCTATCACTGGCCCTCTATCCAGCTCTACCTGTCCCACCCTCCTCAACCAATTTATATTTCATCTCATTTCTATTTTTCCTTAGTTCTGATGAAGAGTCATACGGACTTGAAAGGTTGGTTATATTCCTCTCCACAGATGCTGCCAGACCTGCTGAGTTTTTCCGCTATTTTTGTTTTTGTTTGTGATAGTTAGCATAGATGTATTTAAGGAAAAGCCTGATGAGAGAAAAAGGAATAAAATGATATGTTGGTAGGGTTAAATGAAGAGGGGTGGGAGAAGTCTTGAGTGGATTATAAACACTATCGTAAAACAGTTGGGTTGAAAGATTTGTTACCGTGCTGGAACTTTGATGTAATTCTATGTAACTCACACCTCTGATTCCAGTCATGCAGCCTAGCTGATTTCGCCTTATCCCATTTGGTTTTGCAAGTTGTAGGGTGGAAATTCCTGCCAGCAAAAGTGTTTTCCACAGTGAGTGGATGTCGGAAAATAAACAGTGTATAAGCTTGCCAGTTGTTCCCTGCTTTGCACTACACCCAAGACTCTGACCCAGGTTGTACCTTTGCTACAAAATACTTGGCAGCTGCACACATGCTCACACAGACAGCCCACTGTGTTGGTGGAAACTCAGTAAAAAAGGAAAATATGATATTCATGATTTTTGAGTGAAAATGGTCATGTGAGAAAAATTGTTGAGATCTGATTAGGCAGAGTCAACATGGATTTGTGAGAGGGAAATCACCTTTGACAGATACATTTAAGAGTTTTTTTGAGATAGTGACTAGCAGGGTAGACAAGGGAGAACTATTGGATGTGGTGTATTTAGATTTCAAGAAAGCACTTGATAAAATGCCACACTGGAGGTTATTATACAAAATTCCATGCAACTTGAGGTAATATATTGGCATGAACTAAGAATTAGTCAATGGATAGAAAACAGAGGGTGGGAATTAATTGGCTATTATCAGGTTGGCAGGCTGCAACTAGTGGGATACTGGGAGGATCAGTACTTGGGCCTCAGCTATTTACAATCTATATCAATGACTTAGGTGAGGGGACTGAGTGTAATATATCCAAGTTTGCTGATGATACAAAGTTAGGTGGAGAAGTAAACTGAGAGAGGATGCAATGAAACTGCAGAGGGATATAGACAAGTTAAATGAGTGGTCAAGAATGTGAAATATACTAGGAAGTGTGAAGCTTTCCACTTTGGATGCAAAAATAGAAAAACAGAACATTTTTTGTATGGTGAGAGACTGTGACATGCTAATATTCAGAGGGACCTAGGTGTCATTGTAAATTAATTACAATTAACATTCAGGTACAACAAGCAATTAGGAAGGCTATTGGTATGTTAACCTTTATTACAGAGGTCACCTTCCTCTAGAGCTCTCCACCCAAAGGCAGGTTCTTGGTGATTATTCGCCAGAGTGCCGTGATTTTATACTACAGGGTGAGGAGGCAGGTCCCAAGACTACCTCAGCCAGAATGGGGATCAAACCAGGTACTGTTGGCATTAATTTGATCCACATTTGGGCTGTCTAGCCAACTGACCTACCCCCCCCCAACCGCATTACAAAAGGGATTAGAGTAAAAACGTGAAGAATTTTTACTGTAGTTGTATCAGGCCTTGGTGGGATCACATCTGGAGAACAGTGCATAGTCTTACACCCCTTACCTAAGAATGGGTGTATTTGCCTTCGAGAGGCTGCAGCAAAGGTTCACCAGATTGATTCCTGGGATGATGAGATTGAGTACACTGGGCATAGATTCCCTAGAATGTAGAAGAATGAGGTAATCCAATTGAAGCTTGTAACACTTGGAGCACTGTGTGTTGTTTTAGTCTGATTACCTAAGGAGGGAATGCTTGCCCTAAAGGGGGTGCAGCGAAGTTCATTACACTGGTTCCAGAGATGAGGGGATTTTCCTATGAGGAAAGATTGAGTAGGCTAGGCCTATCTTTCCTGGAGTTTAGAAGAATAAGAGATGATTGAACTGTGATATATAAAATTCTTAAGCGGCTTGACAAAACCAATTCCGAGAAAATTTTTCCCACTGGCAGAGGAATCTAGAACACAGGAAAACAGCCTCAGAATAAGGGGTCAGCCATTTAGGACAGAGATGAGGAGAAATTTCTCCACTCAAAGCTTTGTGGATCTGTGGAAATCTTTACCCCAGAGAGCTGTGGATTCTCAGCCATTGAATATGTTCAAGGCAGAGATTGATAGATTTTTGGACACCAAAGGGATTAAAGGACATGTTGAAAGTATGGGATAGTGTAGGAAAGAGTTGAAGTAGAAGATCAGCCATGTTCTCATTGACTGGTGGAGCAGGCTTGAATGTCCTAAACATGGCACTATCTAGGACAAAGCAGCCTGCTTAATCAGCACCCCATCCACCACCTTCAACATCCACTCCCTCCAGCACTGATGTACAGTGTGTAACATCTACAAGATGCACTTCAGCAACTCTCCAAGGGTCTTCTGACAGCACCTTCCAAATCATAATCTCTGCCAGCTAGAAGGACAAGGGAAGCAGGCCCATGGAAACACCATCACCTGGAAATTCCCACCCTCCCCTCTGCCCCCATACCCCACCAAGTCACTCACCATCCTGACTTCACTGTCACTGGGTCAAAATCCTAGAACGTCCTTCTTAAAACCACATGAACTGCAGTTGTTCAAGATGGCAGCTCACCACCACCAGCTCAAAGACAATTACAGATAGACAACAAATGTTGGCCATACCAGTGACACCCACATCCCAAGAATGAATAAAAAAGAAAATGGCTTACTCCTGTTTCTATTTCATATATTCATCTCTTATGCTCTTATGATCTCTCATAACGTACCACTCCCATTAGAATTACCCCACTAAAATTTCTACTCATATTATAAAGGCATCTACAGAGCCTTATTCAAATTGCTTGAGTTTTTTTTGTAATTTCTGTTTCATTTGATTTGCTACATCAATACCACTGCTGATTTTATAATGTAAATCCATGAAGATTGCATTGAACAGAACAGACTGAATAGTGAAAATAACTGGTTATAATAAAGTGTGGAGCTGTATATTTATATTAACATACATATGATCTTATGGACATTGTGGTGATTTTTCTTGTCAATGATTTTATCAGAAAAGCCTGCTTTTTAGATGCTGTAGCACAAAGGGTTAACTGATGGGATATGCTAATGTATGACGTAGATGATGATGTACCACTGACATCAGTCAGTCATGTGTTAGATCTTCGAGAGAGTGGTTGTAATGCCATGCTGAGGAGCAAAGGCCTACTCAATTACCTGTTTAGAAGTAGCACTAATAAACTAGTGTTAATCAGATACCAGAGTATGACTGCAGTCTGTGTACTAATCAAGTAGAGTCCACAGCTAGAAAGACCATCTCAGAACATGGTGGCAGTGTCGGAGACATCGATGTAAAAAATACATCAGTGTTATCGAAGGAGCTACAGAAAAGAAAACCTTGACAGCAGCTCGTAACAAATCGATGGAAGCAGGAGGCACACTAAAAAGAGGTAACAATGACTGTCTCCAGTGAGTTCTGCCTGCCCCAACCTGCTTATTTGACTGCCTTGATGGCCTGCAGAGAGGCCAGCTGTGGGAGTTATGGAATCAACATTTTTTCTGGTATCGAGCAGCACCGGGTCTTCACTCTAAAGAGCAAAAATATCGAGTCAGTTCCTTTCTTTATGCTGTAGGTCCAGTAGCAGACAATGTTCTCCAAAGGCAGGTTTGGAGGAGTCCACCGTGGACTTTGAGACCATTCTCAAAGCTTCTGACACCTATTTTAGTCTGAAGTAAAACTTAGGGCAGAATTTTACGACTGCGGGATCATCAATGGGATTTATAAGGACTCACCGCATTTTACAGCCCCTTCCCCACCGAAACGGGGCTGTAAAATTCTGTAATGAACAAGCCCATTAAAACCAGAGGCTGCAATGACCTGGGGAATTATTTCTAACTAGTTCTTGCGGATATGGGAGCTGAAGGACAAGCTAACCCATGATCACATAGCTATGGGTGCCCAAGATGAAATACTCTCCGACTTTCTGCAGACAAAAGATTGATCAAGTAGTTGAGGCTTAGAGAATTTAATCAGGCTTAATTCAGCACAACTCCAAGGCTTCACTTTTTTTTTATTCCTTCATGGGACGTGGGCATCAGGCATTTGTTGCTCATCCCAAAATGCCCTCAAACTGAGTGGCTTGTGCAGCCATTTCAGCAGGCAACCACATTACTGTGGGTCTAGAGTCACAGGTAGACCAGACCAGGTAAGGACAGCAGATTTCCTTCCCTAAAGGGCATTAGTGAAGTGAACCAGATGGGATTTTACAACAAACAACAATGGTTTCATGGTCACTATTGCTGAGACTAAATTTATGTTCAAGATTTATTAACCAAATTGAAATCCCACCACCTGTTGTGGTGGGATTCGAACTCCTGTCCCCAGAGAACTCACCTGGGCCTCTAGATTACTAGTCTAGTGACATTACCACTACACTACCATCTCCTCACCACCTGACTCTATTGACTGGGTAGGCCTACAGGCACTGGCCCAACCCACAGGGAAGCCTGCAAAGCTGGGTAAAATGGCATGAAACTCCATACTGGCAGCAATTTTGAGATGCTTGCGTTGTGTCCCGAAAACCCAGCATACATGCTAGGACTGCCCAGCCAGGGCATGGAATGCTCCCAATGCATTCAAACTACACAATTCAAGTGTTTCTGCAAATCCAGCAACTTTAGTTGAACTAGAAGAAAATAAAGTATTTATGAAACTACATCCAAGAAATGGAAAATCAAGAAAAAGACAAAATTACAGAGTTTCTAGGGGAAGTTGATAGTCTCCGTCCAGACTTTTGGTCATAGTCCCAGTCCAAGGCTTTACAGAATCATGGAATTTTTATGGTGCAGAAGGAGGCCATTTGGTCCATTGTGTCTGCACCAGCTCTCCGAATGAACATTATGACTTAGTGCCACTCTCCTGGCTTTTCCCCGTACTCCTACACATTGTTTCTATTCAAATAATCATCTAATGCCATCTTGAATGCCTCGATTGAACCCGACTCCACCACACTTCCAGGCAGTGCATTCCAGACCCAAACCACTTGCTGTGTGAAAAAGTTTTTTCTCACGTCACATTTGCTTTTTTTGAAAATTACTTTAAATCTGTGCCCTCTCGTTCTTGATCCTTTTATGAGTGGGAAGTTTCTCCCTATCTACTCTATCCAGCCCGCTCATGATTTTGAACATCTCTATCAAATCTCCTCTTAGCCTTCTCCTCTCCAAGGAGTACAGTCCCAACTTTCTTACTGTTTCATGTTAAAGGTTGTTTACATCACTTCTTACTATTTCCATTCAGACTGCCTCATGTCCCCACCACTAATCCTGTGGAAAAGCACTCCCTTAGGCCAAAACAACAAACACTAGGGCCGGATCAGATGCATTCATGGATACTGAGGGAATTGAGAGTGGAAATTGTGGAGGCACTGGCCATAATTTTTCAATTTTCCTTAGTCTTGGGTATTGCCAGAAAACTGGCAAATGATTCACACTTGCTCAAAAAAAAGTGTAAAAAAAAGCCCAGTAACTGCAGGCCACCTGTGGTGTGGAAGCTACTAGAAAAAACAACTCAGGCCAAAGTTCAGTCAATTCAATCAAATATGGATTAATTAAGGAAAGCCAGCACAGATTTTTTAAGGCAAATTGTGTTTGACTAATTTGCCTTGAGTTTTCTGATGAGGTAACAGAGAAGGTCGATGAGGGTAATGCTGTTGATGTGGTGTACATGGACCTCCAAAAGAACCATTCTTGTAAACTTCTTCTGCACCCACTCCAATGTGTTTACATCCTTTTTATAGTGTGGCACCCAGAACTGTACACAATACTCCAGCTGAGGCCTAACTAGTGTCTTATATAAGCTCAGCATAACGTTCCTGCTCTTGTACTCTATGCCCCTATTTATAAAGCCCAGGATACTGTAGGCTTTATTAACTGCTCTCTCCACCTGTCCTGCCACCTTCAATAATCTATGCACATATACACCCAGGTCCCTCTGCTCTTGCACCCCCTTAAGAATTGTACTCCTTATTTTATATTATCTGTCCATGTTCTTCCTACCAAAATGCATTACCTCACACTTCTCCATATTGAACTTCCTCTGCCGCCTATCTGCCCACTCCACCAATTTGTCCAAGTCCTTTTGAAGTTCTATACTGTCCTCCTCACAGTTTATAATGTTTCCAAGTTTCATATCAGTTGCAAACTTTGAAACTGTCCCCTGCACACCTAGGTCTAGATCATTAATATATAACAAGAAAAGTAAGGGTCCCAATACTGACCCCTGGGGAACTCCACTACAAACCTTCCTCCAGCCTGAAAAATATCCATTGACAATTACCCTTTGTTTCCTATTACCCAGCCAATTTTGTATTTACATTGCTACTGTCCCTTTTATCCCTTGAGCTATAACTTTTCTCACTAGTCTGTTGTGTGGCACTGTTCCGAATTCCTTTTGAAAGTCCCTGTATACCACAACAACAGCATTACCCTCATCAACCCTCTCTGTTACCTCTTCAAAAATTCCAGCAAGTTAGCTAAACACAATTTTCCTTTTAGAAATCCATGCTGGCTCTTCCTAATCAACCCACATTTTTCCAAGTGGCTACTAATTCTATCCCAAATAATTGTTTCTAGAAGCTTCCCCGCTACTGAAGTTAAACTGACTAATTTGTAATTGCTGCGCTTATCATTACAACCTTTTAAAATTGATGGCTGTTAACATATTAGCAGATGACCTTGACTAGCTTCAGCCGATGACCCTTCATCCATCAGACATCAAAATACATGGTCCAGTTGGCATAGATCTTCCAATCAAAGTCAGACTTATTGTCCCTCTTAGCTACAAGGGGTGACAGTTCATTGATTCTATTTTCTTCACAATCAATGTTCATCCTTATTGAGAGGCGATACTGACATACTCCTAGGAATCCAATAAAAACCAGATGATGCACATCATTTGAACAACTCACTGTCTTTCATGCAACACTCTTCAACCTTTTATTTAGAAGCAATGGAAATTCAGCCTTCAGGCACTAAGGAAATTTATTCACTCAGCAGTAAGTTCCTTTCTTTCACAGAGACACTTTCTACTAGACCTAGGGCAGAGATTGAAGTGATGAATCTCTCATTTCTTCATGAGATAGGGCCAGAGGTGGTGGATACAGAAGGTTCTGCAGCAGACGGTGACCATCCCCATGAAGACCGGCTGGACCAGAATTGGCTCTTCCTAGAGAGTGATGAGGAAGAAGACGTTGCTACACTGAGTGATCTGTTGGAGGTTGAGGTCCTAAAGGATGATTCATCTTTCAAATCGATAGACATACCATATGAAGTCTCTGTTGTCTTTTTAGAGGAGTCAGTTATATTTCTAGCAGCCAAGCAGCCTTCAGGTCTTTGTTAAAACTACTAATGTATTGCCTAGCCTATCTTTCGTAGTCCATTAAATGTCTTCCACAGAGAATGCTTTGCCTGGTTCCATGTCAGACGCCATAGAGGATCACAGTGCTAAAGAGCTAGTACCTCCTAGGGGTGAAAGTCAACTGGCACCCATTCTTCAATGCCAGCTGAACATCATCTTCTCTTCTGAGCTGGAGGTCAGCTCAGAAGCTGTGGCAGAATCTTTGGCACTTCTGAAGCTGCGGAATCCTGTTGTAGAAATCTTGACCCTGAGTTGTGTTCAGTATCTACAGGAAATGCCTCTTATTACAGAAGAAGAGGTTGTCTTGTCTCCATTTTCCCAGCAGTTCTTCCTACTGTCCACAGTGGAGCAATCTCACACAGAGAGAAGTTTGGCTTTCTCATTACTGCCTACAGAAAGTAGACTGTCCTCCTGGAACATCATTGGGAAGTTATCTTTTTTTTTCCTGACAGGCTTACAGTAATTTTATCTTTTTTTTCCCTTCATTGTCTAAGTTTATTGAAATCTTGGATCTTCAATGTCTTCTCAGTCTTTGATACAGTAGTGAATGATAAGGCTGTGGCAGTCTTTCCTGGAGTTGAAGATCATTCTTCTTCTGAAGGTCTTTCCCTGTGTGCTTCAAGGGAGGGACAAATTCCTCAGAGTGTCCTGAATTCTTCTCTTCTAGTCCCAGAGAATCCAAAGGTCTATGCTCTTCATTCTTCTATCTTGGATGAGTCTTCTGTTGAAATCTTTGTTGTCCTGCAGCCTACACTCTACTTACTAACAATGCTGCTTAAGTGTTGTGCTATTCTGCAGATGGTGATGTTCTCCCAGATCCAGAAGAAAATCCTTATGTCTCCAAGGTGTCTTCCCTAACAGCCACCATGGCAGATGGAATCCTGAGGACTGTGATATGGGGAGGGGAAGGATAGAAGTTGGAGTTAAGTAGAATCTGTAGTTGTAAAAAAAGAGTTACTGAAATGCAATGTAAATAGTTAAAGATATGGTCCCATATTGTTGAAAATATGATCATATACTTGGGGGAGGTGTAGTATAAAGGGTTAACAGATGAGCTATGTTAGTGTATGATGTAGATGATAATGTATGCTGACATTAGTCAGCTGTGTGTTAAGATTCAAGAGAGAGAGAGAAGTTGGAATCATGCCTAGGTTAACATGCCTACTTAGTAACCTGTTTAGAAATAGGTTTTTAGTCTTAATTTACTAATAAACAAGCGTTAATCAGACACTACAACATGACTGCAGATTGGATGAAGTTACATGGGGACAATTTCTGATTTGGGTCCACATTGTACAGACATTGTTCGGGGAAGAGATTGTAGTTGGTGGGATGCCTGGTCAATTTTCCTAGCTTATCTTCATCAATATTGGATCAGCAAGCTGACAGCATTAATCTCCTACTTCACAGGCAGCTTGCTGACTGGGAGGGAATAGGAACCCAACAGAGCTGCAAATTTTGACAGGTCTGCAGTTGCACCTTAAAGGAGAGAAAGACAGCAGCAGTTGATAGTGTCAGGGAATTCTTTTAGCGGGGCTACAGAAGCAAGGAGATAAAATGGCTGCAAGTGGGGCCTTGTTGGCACTGTGGAACAGTGCAATATCTGCAATGGATAATATACATCCACTGGATATGTGCTGGATAATGTACATCTGGAGAGAGTTCACACATTCATACCACCAGCATAGAGTAGAAATCAGTAATTCAGGTGCACATTTCAGCGAGCCCTACAGCACTTTCCAGACAGAAACGTATGTGGATCCTGCACCTGGAATCCTGATTTGCACATCCCTGTGCCAGAATGAATTTATAAACACTATCCCACCATGCAAAACATTTTTCTGCTTTATTCCACCATCTCTGTGGGTGTACCTACAGCACATGGAATGCAGCTCACCACCACCTTCTCAAGGGCAATTAGGGATGGGCAATAAATGCTGGCCTAGCCAGTGATGCCCACACCCTATAAATGAATTTAAAAAAATCTCTTATGGACAGGTCCTGGTGCACTGGAATTCTAGAGATTCCTGAAAAGTTCTAGGCTAAACTTTCTAACTTCCTATCGTAAGGGCACATCAGAAATTCCAGTGCAATGCAATGGTTGGCTTTCCAGCTATTTAAAGTTAAGAGTCGGAGAATCGTGGCAGCAGGTGCCAGAATTTGCCATACGTAGCTCTCCTGGCTGAAAGCACAAAAACCCTTTATGCCTTTTTAAAAAAAAATGAATTTGGAGTAAATGCATCTTGTAAAGCAGATGCTAATCCCTTTCAATAACTGTCATGTCTTATCTATCAGAAGGCGATGGATTCAAAGCTCACTTCAGGATTTGCACACCCAATTTAGGCTCTTTGTACTGGGAACATGCTGAAGTGTCTGAGGTGTCATCCTTTTGAAGAGCTTTTAAAGTGGGATTCAGTCTGCCTGTTCTGATGGATGTTATTGCACCGTAGTATTTTAGAAGGACAGAGAGTTTTATGCAGTCCTGGCCAATGTTACCTTTTAACCAACGCCACCAAAATCAGATAACTTGGTTATTAAACTCATCGTTGTTTGTACAACTTTGCTACTTACAAACCAGCTGCTACATTCACCTGCACAACAACACTAACTACACTTCCAAGTCATTGATCCCAATTTTAAGTGTCCCAGGCTGGCAGACTTCCAGAGAGGAGACAGATGAAGTGAAGAGTTTTAATCAGCCACGCTGAACCTACTTCCTTCCCAGTTTGTCCATGAATTAACCTGCCCTGAGCAGGCAACAAGGACATTCTGCAGGAAGGAGGCGGGTTCTGTTTTGGGCATGAAGCTTGGGTCCAATGATACCATCAATACCCTACCCACAATCAAACGGACAGTGTGAGCTCTTCATCTGACAAAACCTGCCGAGAGCTGGAAGAGGCCAGAAGGTAAGTTTATAATTTATTTTCCAGGTTTTCTTGTGATATGCTTCTACTTCCCACAGTAACTATCATATAGCTTCTCTGAGCAAGACAGTCAATGAAGTGCTAAATTAATCTAAAATCAGCACTGTTTTGCGATCTGGGGTCATGATCAATTAGAACTTGATTCAGATAGGTGCAATTCATTCCATTCATTTATATCTATCTGGATTGAACTTGGGTCACCGGGTAGATTTCTTATATTTATGATGTTATTAGAACCATATAGAAGTGTTCTGTGTTATAATGTAGCTCTGGGTATTTTTCTGGAGGCAATATGGCTTTGAAGTAATTTGAAGAGTTCTTTTTTGCCGAGAATAGAAGGGAAGAGGTTTAGCTGTGTTTCTGGAATTTGACTTGGAATCAAAAGCTTATCACTGCTGCGAACTAAATTGCAAAGTTCAAGTGCTCAATCATTACCTGCTAATCTCAAAAAGTCATCTAACAGTGCAAACATAAAGCTTCAGTTTTATTTTCATGACTTTAATTTCAGATGTTTTCCTAATCCCGTGGCATTGGAGTTTGAGGTCCACTCTACACACCACATTATTTTCTAGAGAACTTTTCTAAAGCTATGAATACCTATCTTCCAACTGAGGCCCTTTTCCTTGATCTAAGTAAACCCTTTGATACCCTTGACCACAGTATCCTGTTGAATTAGCGTAATGTTTCTGGTTTGAGAAATGAAGCAGTAAATTGGGTTTCAGTGTATTTATCAGAGAGAGCATAAAATGTGTTTCTCATTGCCACATTTCACAGTGTGCTCTTTGTATCAACTTCCCTCAGGTTCAGTTTTATGACCGTTGCTACTTTTTTTTATATATGCATCATAGTGGTAGGTAAAGCACACAGCACAGAAAAATGCCATACTCTCTATTATTTGAACAAACTCAAAAACATTAGCTGCTCCCCTTTCTGAGGAACATTCCTCTTCTTTTCACCACAGGACTTGATTTGTTGCTGGTAGGGAAAAAACTCTGAATGCTGGAATATTCAAATAGAACCTGAAATTCTGAAGCAGGTCAGGCAGTGTATGAAGGAGAATAAAAAGATAACTTCTGTTGCTCGCCTGGACATACTGGCCAGGAATTTGCTTACGTCTGTTTTTTCTTTATCATTCATGGGATGTGGGTGTTGCGGGCTGGACCCTAGTTGCCCTTGAGAAGGTGGTGGTGAGCTGCCTTCTTGAACCGCTGCAGTCCATGTGGTGTAGGCGCACCCACAGTGCTGATAGGGAGGGGGGTTCCAGGATTTTGACTCAGTGACAGTGAAGGAACAGCGATATATTTCCAAGTCAGGATGGTGAGTGGCTTAGAGGGAAACTTCCAGGTGGTGGTGTTCCCATGTGTCTGCTGTCCTTGTAGATAGTAGTGGTTGTGGGTTTGGAAGGTGCTGTTGAAGGAGCCTTCAACAGGCAAATTCTTGGTGAGAGCATCTGAAGATGGAGGCCTAAGGCTCATCCAAAATTGGCCTTGGTCATCTTAACATTTTCGTTGAGCTGCCTCTGGTTTCTGGGGCTTCGGTTTGGGCTGTATAGCATGGCAGCAGTGGGCCTCAGGTAGGTACTGGGACCTTGAAGAGGAGAACGCAACAGCAGTGTTAGCAACCACTTGTATCAATGTTGTGAGTTGAGGAGAAAGTCTTTCCCCTCCACTCTCCCTGGCCCCACAGTTCCACAAAATGTTAAGTTTAAAAAATGATCTATGGTGCAGTGGTTAGACTGCTGTAAGAACCAAAAAAGCTGAACAGAGCAGGCTAAGTGCTGACGAATTTCCAACAGAGGTCCTTAAGCAGGTGAACTAGGTGCAGCACAAGAACGGAATCAGGCAGAGAGGAGTGCATACCTGTCAGAGAGAAATTGAAGTGATGACTGACAATTTTCAATTTCTTTCTTTTCGTTCATGGGATATGGGCATCGCTGGCTATTGCCCATCCCTAATTGACCTTGTTCAGAGCGCATTTTGAGAGTTAACCACATTGCTCTGGGTCTAGAGTCACATGGGTGGCAGATTTCCTTCCCTAAAAACCAAATGGGTTTTTACAACAATCAACAATGGTTTGATGGTCATCATCAGTCTTTTAGTTCCAGATATTTATTGAATTCAAATTCCACAATCCAATGTATTGGGATTCGAAGTCCCCAGAGTATTACACTGGATCTCTGGAATACCAGTCTAGTGACACTACGCCACTGCTCCCCAATTGCTAGACTTCTCGTTAGGGGTAATAGTTTCTGTGTATTCCCTATCAAATCCTTTAATCACCTCAATTGGATCAATCCTTAATCTTCTATTCTCGAGGGACTACTAGCCTAATTTATGCAACCTGCCCTCATATGTTAACCCTTTTATCCCTTAAACTTCCCTTATATCTGTTTATTTGAAGGAACACAAGGACTGCCAAGAAGCATGCTTAGATTTTGCAAAGGTAATCCATTATTAACAGTGCACCAATGATTTTTGAGACTCACGGAATATTTTTAGACCCAACTGAAGAACATTCAAAGCCTGTGTTTTACCAAAGAAGTGTCAAGAGAAAATTGTGCCCTGCTGCAGGACAACTTTCAGCCTCAGTGCATGGCTCCAAGGGCCCTTCTGTAGCAATAAAAATTTCAGCATGGCATCAGCAGCATATCAAATATCTTTCTACCATCAGTTCACTGTACATCAAGCAGGTGACAGATTTTCCACGTCATTTAACAAATAATAGGTCTAGAAATTGACATCCGACATCTGTTGCCTAAAAGATTGAGAGCGCTCAAAGTAGAAAAGTCACTAGGTCTGGGTGTGATGCATCCTGGTTTGTTGAGGGAAGCAATGATGAATACAGCAGAGTTTCTGCCCACGATATTCCGATCACCCTGGGATTTGGGAATGGTGTCAGAGGACACAATAGTTGTTGAGCAAGGAGGTCACACAAAAATTGGTCTGCTGGCTTCATCAGGATGTGACCAGCATGCTGGGGATGTCAGTTGCAGCCCAAGGGACAATGTGTTGTCCACCAATAAGACAGAAATTGACTGGTGGAAATGCCTACATGGGACTTACTGAGTTTAACATGGGGGAAGCTGTTGGTGCAGGCAATTGACGGGGGTGGGGAAGGTGGGATGCGGGGTGTGTGTGCTGTGGGGTGAACTGTGGCTCATAGTTTTAATTGGAGTCAAGTGAAGCACTCCTGCTCTTTCTGATTCCACATTTAAGCAACTAAAACATTTTTTACCCACCTTTTTGGTGGCAGTCTCCATTCGCTGCTGTGGTCTGTCATAGTCCAACGTGGAAAGGATCCTGAAACAAGGCTCCTGATTTGCTTAGATAATGGACTTAAGGCTAGTGTGACTACAGGGTATTCATTCAACATGCAGCACAACCCTAGTTTGGAATGAGCAGTCACACGCCACAGGCCATATTGAATTTTAAAAGTTCAACTTCTAGACCAGCATGTTTCTGATGAAGATTAGAGATGTCCAGGCTAGGGCTCTTGGAATCTATCATGTAATAAGATTTCCCAGAGCTTCTCAGTGTCTTTTATATGTCCAGCTTGTGTGTGTGCAGTCACCATTGCATATTACAAGTGACCGTAGGGCATCCAACAATTGTCATGACGCATTCATTCAGAGGCAATTGCCTGTTTGCAGATAAATATAGAGTTAAAGGTTGCCTCCTTTATGACCATAGGCACTAACTCCCTTGTTCACACCAGATAAGAGAAGATGACGCACATGGTTCCAAAAGGCTTTTCAGAGAGCAGGTCATGAACATTTTGAAGCAATGTTTCGGCTTGTGGCAGGCCTGCAGTCTGCAAATGTCTAACAGATTATTGTTATTTGTTTCGTCCTTCACAACATCGCTAGTGAAACAAAAATACAATTTGAGGACCAACAACACACTGATAAAGACCAGATACAAAGTGCAAATGACAGTAATGGAGAGGTGGTTTAGGAAAGTCCATTGCAAGGACCTGCAGAAGCTACAAGTGTAATTTGTGAGGCCTCCACTGTACAAACCTTTTCTGGATCCCTTTACAGGTATTATCATAGCAGCATCCTAACCCATAAACGAATGTGGAAAACAAAAGCAAAATATTACAAATGCTGGAAATCTGAAATTAAAAACAAAAATTGCTGGCAATACTCGGCAGGTCTGACGACATCTGTAGAGAGAGAAACAGAGTTAACATTTCAGGTCAATGATGCTTCATCAGAACACAATGAAATACAGGAGGAAAATCAAGTGCCATTTACAAAACCCCTATTGGTCTCCCTTTCATCCTCGCATTTGTCTCCTCAGCAAATGCACCCAAGAATGTCTCACTGTGCACTCAACAACAGGAATGCCAATAGTTAATTATGGTGAATTTGTGACTGGAGGTAGAAATTTAAAAAGAACAAAAAGGACAAAGGGAAAGGTTAATATTTTTATGCAAATGTTTATTAGGACATGGAACACCTTATCAAATAGTGGAACACATTCCATAATAGCTTCTAAAACTGAAATGGATAAACATGTGGAAAAAGAAAAATGTAAAAGTGTATGGGGCCTGGACAGGAGAATGGAACTAAGTAGATAGCTCTTTCAGAGAGCTAGCATATGATGGATCAAATGGCCTCCTTCTATAATCCAATACAACTGGGAGGAAATTATTTTATGTGTACTATATACAGAAGAGATAGCTATATCCAAGGGTGTAGCACAATCCTGAGGTTTAAATTATCATAAACAAAAGTTTATTTTTGTCCAAAATGCAAGTATCTGTGGTGAAATTAAATATTAAAATAGATATTTCCTTTAGCAGGCCAATGCCAACGTGTATGGAAAACCTACTGATACATTTCGATGAGATGGGAATCTATGTCGCATTTCAACAAGCTAATTTATCCATATAAATGAATCCTGTCCCAGGGTTCTGTTAAAAACCAACTGGAAGAGCCCTACTTGCGATAATCTGAGCAGAAAGTAATTAACCAAAGACTTTATTCTGCACTAATATTGTGGTATAGGTTTTTAATCATGTTTTCAACAGTTCTTCCTTTCAGGATAAAAAGGACCACAGGTGGTTTCCTTAAAAGTTTCAACATATTATATCTGTTTCCCATAGGGAATTGACAGTTACTTCACTGACCACGCACGTCGATAATATGAAGCCTCTGTACTCCTAAATTATAAAATATTCAGCTCATCCGAATTGGTTTGCATGCACCATGTTACAGATATTTCAACTGTTTCTTGGACTCGAACTCAAGTTCTGTCGAAGGGTCATGAGGACTCGAAACGTCAACTCTTTTCTTCTCCGCCGATGCTGCCAGACCTGCTGAGTTTTTCCAGGTAATTCTGTTTTTGATTATAATTCATTTCCTTACTATATTAAATATTTAGACCTGAATTTTTGTAAAGACGGACAGCCCCTTCACCTTTATGCTAATAACTCCGGAGGCTCGAATCTGGATGTCCTGACGCAAACACAACATCCACCATTTTTGGGGGGGTGGGGGGAACGGGGATGGTTAATGTGTATATAATGAGTACATCCGTGGTTCACTGGCACAGCTACACATGTCAAAGTACAGCTGCCTGAGACCGATCAGATTTTCACTGATAGGATGTCCAAAACACTACTTGTGCACTTTAGGCCTGCTAGGAGCAAGTCTAAAGCTACTAGAGACCTTTGGAGAGGTGGGGGTACCCCTTTCAGAGAGGTAAGGTACCCTTTTGGCGAGGTAAAGTACCCTTTTGGCGAGGTAAAGTACCCCTTTGGATTTTGTCCGAGGACACCTTTGGGGGAGGTCAGGTGCCCTTTGGGAGAGGTTTGGTCCCTTTGGGAGAGGTAAGCTGTCCTTTGAGATTGTTAAATATTGACATAACTGTGCATGAAAAGTGCTTAAACTCATTGGAAACCAGTCAAGCTCACTGGAACTCTCAGAAGGAGCTGTCAATAGAGCTGTCAAAAGGAATTGTCAAGCTGTCAAGGCATTTAAAACTCCTTTAAAGAGTTGGAAACAAAACATGCCTGCTGTGTTTAAAAAAATATCAGTACTTGCTATTTCACTGTTGACATAAGGCAGAAGGCTATGACTAATTTCACAACCTTCTCTTATCACAGTGGGGTGTCATTTAACTCAGTTTTATTGACAGCTCCAAGTGGCTATGGACTCTTTGAAGTGTGTTATGAATTCCAATGCTTGTTTTTATAAAGGATTCAAGGAAGTTAAATGCAGTAAATGGGTTTTTATAAATGAGTGGGTTTTTTTTTGAAATAGTGAATTCTTCAATCGGCACTTAATAACTTTACTTTATCTCATCTCAGCATTGGTCCTGAGGTCTGCCCATGGTGGATACTGTGTGAGTTGGCATGGTAGGTGTAAGGGCAAAAGGTAGTGGTTAGGGGGACATGGGTTAGCATGAGCTAGCATAGGGGCTACAAAGGGCCATTGGGGATGGGTATAGGGGCATAGGTTCGCATGGAGGATATGAGGGGCAGGGGGAGCGAGTGAGGGGAATGAGATGCCATGGGTAGGCATGAGTAGGGATTTTGTGGGGAGGGGGGTGAGGACTGGAGGGAATCTCACTGTTTTGTTTAAAAAAAGACTTCCACACAGTGCCAGTGCACTGCCGTCCAACCCATTCTGGCACCTCTGCACTTAATCTGGGGTTGCCCGCTATGAAACCCATTTTTACCCCCCGCCCCCGCCCGTGCCCCAACCCCAGCAGCTTGGACCCCGGACCGAAAATCTGACCTTCCAGGGCACTTTCTCCAGAGGCGGGTTTGCACAGCCAGTGACAGTCCCAGCCCTGCGCTCCGGACCAGGGAACGAACAATTCAGGCCTTGAAGTATGTTTTTTAGCCACAACAAAAGGCTTCTCAATTCCATGCATCTGGCAACACGGGTGTCACATGAACATCGTCGCGTTTTATCGAAAAGTCAAATGTTATCAACTTTCCAGAGTTACATCAGGAGTCTTGCCGGTCGTGTCGAGGGAAAAGGCTGAGACAAAATAAAACAGACGTCAAATTCAAAAATGGGGGGATCATCTCCGCTTCAGGGAGGCGGAATTTTCTGGGTATCCGACCTCTCGCCCCGCGAGCACCTGATGGCCGAGCTGTCCGTTAATGAGCTGATCCATTCGTGTCCCAGGGCACGTGCCCGTCATTCAATTTGGGGGGGGGGGGGGGGGCTCCGGGCTCCCAAGGTTGGAAGGCCCAATAAGAGACCCCCCAGCTTCCAGAGGTTATAAGTAACCCCTCCCCCCTGTCCGAGGTGGACATGGTCGATGTGGGATAGAAGGAAGAGAGGGTGCCTCAAGACTTCGTAAAAACTTAGATGCAAAAAGAGCCCCATGGCTGGCAGACCGTTATTGTAGCTTCAGCTGGGGCCATCTGGTAATCATGGCCATGGGGGGAAGGGGAAGGGGATGGGGATGAGGGGCATGGGGATGGGGTGTCAAAAACGCTAGGTGGAATTTTGCCACCCCCCCCACCACCCAATCTGCTGCCCGAAGGCCTCCTCCATTTATTAGCCTCAGCAGGATATATGACTGGTGAATAGAAGATTCCAGTTAGTACTGCGTAGTGACGGGTAGACCTCAGCCCAACAAACCTCCTTGAAAATGGCTCGGAGGTCGGGATGCCAGCTGGCAATGGGAAATTGTGGGCCCGCCCAACCTCCATTCTTGTCTCCACAGCTCTTCTAAAATCCAGCTCTCCTGGAATTTATGTGATACTGCTGAATCCAATGGGCAGCACCTTGCTGGAGAGGGGGGAATCCCATGGCATAGCCCTGTTAGTTGGATATTTTTGTGCATCCTTCAGCACAAAAAAAATGTACTGTAACTAGCTGGAAGTGTGAGCTGATAGTGAGGCACAGCAGCACTTAGGTCCTCAGCGGGCAGTGGGGCTGAACTATTTGTTGAGATAGAAGATTGAAAAATAAGAAAGGTAATGAAAGAGAAAGAGGGTGAATTAGTGTGGATGAGCGAAATCAGATACAAAAAGGGGGAAAAAAGGAAAATAAAATAGAAGGAAAGAAAAAAATGTGAGAGAGAAATCATAAAAATTAACAGCAGGAAAAGTAAGGAAAAATATTAAGAAATTAAACATAAAACCTCAAAGAACAATTTAGCACCTGACAGAATTGGGCTGTTCTGTTTAAATTGTTCAATTTCCAGTGCCAGAGAGAATGAATGGCGTAGCATTAACAATTAACATGTTGATAAAATGGTGCTTATGCTAAGTTCAGCTTCAATTTCTGCAGCATATTTAATGCTAAATTAATGTGCAAATCCAGTAAATTCCAGGGAGGCTAAGGGTTACATGCTGGCTGTGCAAGGCAAATGGTGAAGCGATGTGTATAGACCAGCTAGTTCTGCCGATTCACAACTCAAAGCATATCTCTTACCCTTGGTGCCTATTTGCAATGGTAATGGTGTGTGTGGTATACACTTTTAACTTTCCTCCATGATCCTATCCAATGTGTGTGCCATTGGATTGTGTTATCATGTACATTGGAGCTTCTGACGTTTGGCATTAGGGGACAATTCACTAGATAGAAAATTTCTTGGATGTAGTATTCCAGAAGTCCCTTAACGAGAGTCACAGTGCATGGAAAATATGAACTCACAACGCTTCGCTCCCACAGAGCTGCCCCTGGACTTCCTGTGATTTTATTTCCAGAAAGCTGCATTGCCTTGTCAGAAACAGTTGCTGGAATATAAGATTAATGTGATATATCATGTTATGACATCATGAAGACAGGTGAACCAACTTTTTGGTTTTTCGACTGCGTGAGTTGCTCACTGGGTTCTCCTGATCTCTTTCTGTGACTTCAGGGAGAAGTCTTGGAGAGATAGCGTAAGTAGGATTGGAAATTCAGGCCAGGGTGTTTTGAGCACTGTGAGGCCCGGCAAAGCAATGTTGAGATGGACAAACTTTATTGCTAAGAATACTTATTTTTGATACTGTAAGCATTAATGGGATTCTGTCTGTGTACATGATGTGCCACCTGACAGTAAATGGTCAGGAAGTGCAACAGATGAGGCAAAACCAAAGGACGGAAAGTTGGAGACCATCCAGCTGAGCAAGTTTATAGATCCTCTAAACATTCCCAGACCTTAAATTAAAAATGAAGGATAATTAGGGATCTCATTAGGTATTGGTTCCTGTTCTGGAACCTGGCCCTGAGCCTCCTCTGTGCCAATGAAGATCACCATGGCATTCAATTTGTACTGCACTGAAGGTCATCAGAGGGTCACTATAGACATTGCTTGTTTAAGTCAGTCATCTGCAAATAGTGTCTCCGCTAGGACACTGCTTCTTTTACAGGGAAGATCACCTAGGAAGCAACAAACTTATATGGCTCTTAATTTTTTTTAGTGTGGCTAGTATGAATGACGAAATCATACAGGTCTGCATGCCCCAATGGAGAGGAGTGCTCGAACACACATGAAATGGAGTAAAACTGCATAAATTGAGGTTAGCCAGGTGGGGAGCTTGTTACTGTCTTATTGATTACTTTGTTAAGATTTAATCAGAATAACATTGTTAAACAGGTGATGGGTATTTGTACACCTATAAATGGGGATGGGCTTGGCCTAAATAGCCAAGTGGTTATGGTACTGGGTTTGTAACCCCAAGATCAAGAGTTCAAATCTCACAATGGCAAACTATGAAACAATGTAACTTCATCTGAAACAGATGGAAATGAGTTTGTAATCAAGAGTTTGAATCTCACAATGGCAAACTATGAAACAATGTAACTTCATCTGAAACAGATGGAAATGGGTTTCTACTCAAAAGAGTTATAAATGGGGATGGCTGGGACATTAGTGGGATGGAGTAGTTAGTTGACTGTGAACTAAGTTCAATAAACTCTCTCCAGCAAAGAAAGCTGTTGTCTTAGTTTTAACTTCACCAACTGGCATGGATCCAGTTAATAGTGGTGTAGGATGAGTACTGATGATGGTTCCTAGGGTTCAGTGTTGGGACCATTATCACTTCACAAGTTCCTGATCTAAATTCAGCATCTCAGTTCAAAACTTTTCTATGAACTGGGAGGGGAAGTAGAGTCATAGGAAACAGCTCAAAGATTTTAATAAATTAGTCAAAATAACTATGGTGCCAGATTAAGAGCAGGTGTAATTCAATACAGACAAAGTACTGTGAACAGGATAGAAAAATAAGCAGCATGCTGACATCAGTGTTGAAATAGTTATCAAGCACTGGGTTTGCAAATCCATTCATGTAGCCACCAGATAATTTATATGAGGTGAGACAGGTGAGACATCCTGCAATACGTGTTGTATTAACTCCATTCCTCTCCCTGGCAATTGTCTGGGGCTGGACCCAACTGTTTTTAACCTTGGCACCGTATTTGACTGTGAGATAAGCCATTGAGCACATTCACATGCCATCATAAAAAGGCCTACTTTCACCTTAGAAACATCATGAAACTCTGGCCCTGCCTCAGCACATCTGTTGCTGAAGCCCTTTGTCACCTCTAGTCTTGACTATTCCAACGCTGTCCTGTCTGGTCTCCCACATTCTACCTCTGTAAACTTGAGGTCATCCAAAGAAGCTCCCTAGGCCCTAAGCACTGAACTTATCTCCCTAAATCTCGCTGCCTCACTGCCTCTCTCTCCTCTTTAGAAACCTACCTCTTTGACCAGGCTTTCAGCCATCTGTCCTAATATCTCCCTTGGCTTGGTGTCAGATTAGCTTGATTACCCTCTTGTAAAGTGCCTTGGGACATTTACAGTGCTAGATAAATACAAATTATATTTGTTGTTGTGCCCATTTGCAATCTTATAACAAGCTTGTGTTTCTGTTCCTGAACTATAGCCTTAACATTATAGCTCTCCTGTGTACCTGTTGTACAATGGTCTACGCCATTGATATCCCATTTCATCCCAGTTCCATTTCCTGCATCTGCCCTTCAATGACCCGAAGATATAGGAAGATATCACATAATGGAACATCATGTCCCTGTCAGGAATACTCAGAAATGACATGAGTCAAACATCTTCAAGTAACTCAGCAGATTGTGAACCATTACTTGCACATGCAGGAATGTATGCCATGACCTAAGGTCATGATTTTTCCCTCTTCTACTTCATAAATGAAAAACTGATGCCTGTTTAACCTTGCCATAATATTGATAATCCAGATAAATATTGAATTGTCAATAACATTTTTAGTTCAATCCCAAGAGTGGAATACCTAGGAAATTTGATCTGGGCTTGCAGATTCCGCAATCTAACATTTGACCGAGCAGTGGCCATTTTTCAGATGCTTATCGGACTTTTAAGCCTCCATTATGTGGACAACAAATGTATTCATTCTGTGCCTGAAATGTCTATCTTGCATATTGGTACAGACAACTCCTTTGATAGCAGATATGCCTGCCAGAATTATCTAAAGAGTTGCAGTCACTATTTAAATTATGGCCCTGTGCTTCTTGCAGGAGCTTTTTGCATCTTGGTCTGCCCAGTGCACACATTGCAGGTTTCCCCACATTGCTTTATAAAGGCACCATGCAGATCTTTCAGGTTAGCTGCTAGTTTATCGTTTTAGGCTGCTGGTCAACCTCTGGACGTGCCTTGATGTGTTTTATCACTCTGTACAGTTTACTTCCTCGAAAGGTTTTGGAAGCTGATTCCATAACTCATTTTAAAAGTGAGTTGGGCAAGTATTTGAGAATGAGGAATTTAAGGTTTATGTACAAAAAGCAGGGATGTCGACTAAGGCGATTGTTCTTTCTGAGAACTAGCACAGGCACGACAGGCCAAATGATTTCATTATGTTCTGTAAGTTTCTATAATTCCATGATTCTACACCAGCTGAAAACGTAATCCACAGACTTGCTGCTCTCTGGGGAAAGATGAACCCACTTAACCACCAGTCTATTTCCAGTCTCAGTTTAAACTCATGTTCTCTGGTCCTCCCCAATCTGTTAAACTGAAATAATCTGTCAATAAAGACACCATCCAGCCCTCCTACAAACATTTATCAAACTTCTCTAAATCTACACTGATCGAAAGTAAGTGGAATAAAGCGCTTGAACCTATCTGTGTAGCTGAGGTCCTTTAAGCTGGAAATCATTCTTGTAGCTCTCAACCGGATCATTTCCAAGGCCACTATGTCACCCACCATGTGGGAGGATCAAAACTGGACACTGATACGATCTGGCATGTAATCTGTGTGGTAACAATATGGTGTCCTTTGATTTATATTTTATGATCCTATTAATATAATCCATGTTAGTATGAATTACAGATTCTCTACATTATCATGATCTGTGTACAATGACAACAAAGCATTTTTCTCTCTGAACCTCTCGGTATTATTCCCTGTAAGTAATTTGTGTATTCTTTGCTGCTCCTACCAACATGCATGACACTACATTCATCTAAATTGAACAATGTTTGCCATGGAGGGGAAATAAGAAGAAATCTTTTCACTCAGTGTTATTGTGGAATGCTCAACCTGAAAAGGTGCTGGAAGCTGATTCCATGGATAATTATAAGGAATTGGACAGGTATTTGAAGATGAGGAACTTACAGAGTTTTAGACGAAAAACAGGGACTAAACACAACTGCTCTTTCTCAGGGCCAGCATAGGCATGATGGGCCAAAGGGTCTCCTTCAGTGCTGTAAGTTTCTATGATTTTATGATATTGAGGACCAGTTTGAACTAGGTCAAGCAGAATATTGACCTAGCCACTTTGCCCAGGCTCTAGGCAGGTGTTGCATGTTCAAACTGTCTTGTGGCTTGTTTATTTTCCTTGTGCCTGGAGAAGGGATTTTTCTGAGAATACTGAAATAGTGAAACAGGCTGTTGATCTCAGGCCCTTCTAGCTGAAGTTATTTCCCTAAGTCTTTTGATTTAGGTCAATAAATAGGGCTGTTTACAGTGGGTCTTATACCTAGTGCCCGGCAGTCTCTCACACTTAAGAACCAAGAAGGGACAGGGGAAGAAGTGCCGGAGGCAGATAAAAGCTATGTTGCTTCATTTCATAGAATCAGCAAAACGATCATTCTTATCATAGCATCAGAAATTCAATGAAATTCTTCCTAATGTGAACAGTAGACAAAGAGATTGGATACTCAGCAATGTTTTAACTCTTATTTAATATCCTGGCTGTGCACTAAGAAATATATCACTCCCTTAGAGATTAGCAGCAAATATGATGTTCTATTGCAAAGACTTTCTTCATTTTAGGATATTCATTTTAATCTCACAGGTAAAAAATACAGTTATATTCCTTTTAAGCTGACAGGCAAAATGTGTGTTTTTAATTTTAGCCAATTAAATTTGAGAATTAAGCCTAAGGGTATAATAAAACAAATTAGCACACCATTACAATCTTAACACAACCAGGGTATTCGCATGTTAAAAATAGTTTTAATATGCCTGTTAACTCAGCAGGCAGCAGTTCAAGCTTGAGGAATGACAGTTAAGTACTGCCTTCCTCACCTGGCATGTAACTAGTGAAATATTATTACACCATTAGGCTCAAGTCATGAACTTTACAGGTCAGTTCTACAGTTCATGTTGGCGAGCAGCACTGTCAACTTTGTATCAGAGCAAACTTTCTAGTATAATTCAGGTGTCAAATTGCTTAAAAGTTGATTCTCTGAATTCCTGCTCCTGGATGGAACCTTGTCAACCGGAAACAGAAGTCTGGAAATCACATTCCTACGATTTTTCCATCCTTTAATGTGTGCCAACTACCTCTTGGTGTGCACTCCTGATTAGTGAATCTCTGTGTCGGGGCTGTGTCTTTGGAAAAGCAACACACCAGAGAATATGTAGGCGTGGAATTAACTTCATGAGAGAACCTCATATATCTATTGAAGCCAGGAGCAAAATCAATACGCCAAGGAAATAAAAATGTGCTATGTGGAAACAATGGCTGACATTGAATTTAATTAACATTTACAAATTTATATTGGTAGCATGCTAACTGGACAGGAAACTTCCAAAATTTGATTCTTAATTGTTTAACAATAAGCTGTTGGACCATTTAGAGACTCCATTCATATTCACTGAAGTAGGAACAATTCTCCTGGGTGCATGGTATAGAAATCATGCCAGTTCAGTAATTTATTGTATTCATAGGTAAAAGGTGCAGTACAATTGATTATATTTATCTAGAAGCACCAAAATCATTTAGGTTCCAAAAAGACCTTATTACTCAATAATAACTTCAGTCGTCAGCTTTCAAATTTAAGTAGAAATGTTACTGCATCATCCAGATTCTGATCAAGAGTGCAGTGGTTATGTAAACAGAAGTTAGACTGTGACATAGATTGCATCAAGCAGGGTAATGCAAATTCCCTAAGGATAGCCAGATTTGATAGGATTTCTCAGGGGAGGGGGGATGTCACCCTGTGTCCCAGTCCTGCCACTTACAATGATATAGCACTGGAAGCCATGTCATCTTTCCTCTCTTCTGTCATCAGGTTTAATATACATTTGGTCAGGATTGGAGCTCAGGTTATAAACAAACAAGACAATTTATTTCAATAAAGCAAGTCAATGAACAAAATTCAGCACATCAACTACTAATCACATCGAAGCAACAAAACACTGCTCTCTGAGTAGCTTCTCTATCATAGTTAAACTGGATGTTCAGTTCTTTAATAAAAGTAAAATACTGCAAATTTGGAAATGTGAAATAAAAAAGTGTTCAATTCTGCAAAGTCAAACCATCACAGATTGAATGCTGGTCACAGACTGTAGACTAACTGACTGATGAGATAGACACATAGAATATAAGAGCAGGGGATTATGCTCGAGCTGTATAAAATGCTGGTTAGGCCACAGTTAGTGTATTGCATACAATTCTGGAATTCGCGTTATAGGAAGGATGTGATTGCATTATAGAGAGTGCAGAGGAGATTTACCAGGATATTGGCCTGGGCTGGAGAGTTTTAGTTATGAGGAGAGATTGGATAGACGGGTTATTTTCCCTGGAGCAGAGGAGATTGAGGGGGGACATGACTGAGGTGTATAAAATTATGAGGGGCATAGATAGGGTACAAAGAAAGGAACTTTTTCCCTTGGTGGAGGGATCAATAACCAGGGGGCATAAATTTAAGATAAGGGGCAGGAGGTTTAGAGGGGATGTGAGGAAGAATTTTTTCACCCAGAGGGTGGTGGGCATCTGGAACTCATTGCCTGTAAGGGTAGAAGAGGCAGAAACTCTCATAACAATTGAGAAGTATTTGGATGTGCACTTGCGATGCCATGGCATACAAGGCTATGGGCCTAGTGCTGGAAAAATGGGATTCGAATAGTTAGGTATTTGTTTCACCGGTGGAGACTTGATGGGCCAAAGGGCCTTTTTCTGTAATGTAGACCTCTATGACTCTATGAGATGCAGGTAGCCCAATATAAATCCTGAATTTGGAACTCGAGGCCATAGAGTTATCCGTCAAAGAATCAGTGTTAGGATGTTTGCTAATTTTATTCGAGGTCTAGCCGCAGGTGTTGGGGGAACAATATGAAGGTTTGCAGATGACACTCAGATCTATGAGAGTGTAAGGACAGTAGATGTTGCTCAATTGCTTCAGGCAGATCTTAATGAATTGGGCACAAGGCAGACAAATGATGCTTAATTTGGAAAAGCACTGTGTATTGAATGTGGGCAGGGAAAAAGAACATACATATGCTCTTCAGGGAAAAGCATTAAAGGAGGTGGAGAAAGATCTAGGTGTTCTAATGCAAAGATCTCTAAAGGTATATGAACAATGCTTTGAAGCAACAGCTGGAGCAAATAGAGCATTCAGTGGATTTATAGGACAACTGCCTATAGCTGCATTTGTAAGACAAACTATTTTGTCCTCGTACAAGACCTTGGTCAAGCTTTGCATGGTATGATAAAAACAAAAAACTGCGGATGCTGGAAATCCAAAACAAAAACAGAAATACCTGGAAAAACTCAGCAGGTCTGGCAGCATCAGCGGAGAAGAACAAAGTTGATACTTCGAGTCCTCATGACCCTTCCACAGAACTAAGTAGAAATAGGAAAGGGGTGAAATATAAGCTGGTTTAAGGGGTGGTTGGGCAGGAATTCTACAGTGTAAATTCTTTAGTTGCCAGCCTTAAGCAGGGTTTTTTCAAAGGTTCCAGTGAAAGAGCAGCTTAATTAAGAATCATAGAACCATAGAAAAGTTACAGCACAGAAGGAGGCCATTCGGCTCATTGTGCTCATGCCAGCCCGAGGACACCCAGGTGCCCTTTCTAATCCCATCTTCCTGAGCCCGGCCCATAGCCCTGCAGCTTACAGCACTTAAGGTGCAGATCCAGGTACTTTTTAAAAGAATTTAGAGTTTCTGCCTCTACCACCAACTTAGGCAGTGAATTCCAGACACCCACTACCCTCTGCATAAAAAAGTTCTTCCTCATGTCCCCCCTACACCTTCTGCCACTTATCTTGAATCTATGTCCCCTGGTTCTAGAATTCTCCACCAAGGGAAATAATTTTATCCTGTCCACTCTATCTATTCCCCTCATAAATTTGAAACTGAAACTGGATCATCATTAAGTGGCTCAGTTGACCTTTTGTGTTAGGAGCATATATAAGTCGCTAACTGTGATGTCAGGAACCATAACGTGATGTGAGTGCAGGGAAAGCAGCTGATTGGTGAGTATTTCTAGTCTAGTCTTTAAAGCAAAAGTAATGTCTTTAGTTTGTGTTTAGGTCTCTAGTCTTTTTTTCTCTCTTTTCTTGAAAATAGCTTGTTAAGTATGAGATTGATACTGGCTTAAAAAAATTGCAATAAAGTCTAAAGAGTGGGGGTTTCTTCAAGTATAAAGAGCAGGGATGCTAGAGTAATGAATTAATAAATTAAATTAAATATGATATTGATGGCAGGATGGGTGATGTGTTGCTGCTGCAGCATGTGGGACCTGCTGGACACCAAGTTAACTGTGTGGCTCAAAGATTGGTGTGGGGGAATGGGTTTCAGTTCATGGGGCACTGACATCAGTGCTGGTGTAGAAGGGAGATGTTCTGTTAAGACCGGCTTCACTTGAACCATGCCGGGATTAGTGTCCTGGTGAACCGAATAACTAGGGCTGTAGAGAGGGCTTTAAACTAAATGGTGGGGTGGGGGTTTCTGGAAATGGGATACAGAGGCTTACAAAGCAAAAGGATAAGGCAGCCTTGCAGGGCAGCTATTTCGAAAACGATACCCAGATTGTGACAGGAAGGGGCAGAGTGTACAAACATAAAAAAAGCAGCAAATAAGGCCATAGGTGAAAAAAATGGTAAAAAGGCAAAGGCTCTTTACTTAAATGCATGTAGTATCTGAAAAGAAATAAATGAATTAACGGCACAAATAGAGGTTAATGGGTATGATCTTATAGCCATTACGGAGACGTGGTTACAAGAAGATCAAAGCTGGGAACTAAATATTCAGGGGTATGTGACTTTTCAAAAGGACAGGCAGGAAGGAAAGGGTGGTGGGGTAGCTTTGTTAGTACGAGTTGGAATAAGTCCTTGGATGGGAAGATGTAGAATCCATATGGGTGGAGTTAAGAAATAACAAGGGGAAGAAAACACTGGTGGGAGTAGTCTGTAGACCCCCTGGCAGTAGCTATACTGTAGGACAGAGAATAAATCAGGAGACAATGAAGACTTTAACCTTCATGGAGATTAGCAAAATCAAATTGGCAGAGGTAATCACAAGCAAGAATTCATAGAGTGTATTCGGGACAGCTTCCTAGAACAATATGTTGTGGATTCAACCAGGGATCAGGTTATTTTGGATCTGGTAATGTGTGGTGAGGCAGGTTTAACAAACGACCTCAGAGTAAAAGATCCTCTAGGAAACAGTGTCCATAACATTGTAGGATTTAGCATTCAGTTTGAAAGTGAGAAACATGAGTCACAAACAACTGTGCTAAACTTAAATAAGGGTAATTACAAAGGAATGAGGGCAGAGTTGACTGGAGTGGCCTGAGGAAAGACGGCTGATGAACAATGGCAGACGTTTAAGAAAATATTTCATGACTCACAACAAAGATATATCCCAGTGAGGAAGAAGGATTCTAGGAAGGGGATAAACTAACCATGGTTAACCAAGTTAAGAATAGTATCAAATTGAAAGGAAAAAAAAGATACAATGTGGCAAAGATTAGTTGTAAGCCATTGGGAAAGTTTTTAAAAACAACAAAAGATGACCAAAAAATAGAGGAGAAAATAAACTTTGAGGGTAAATTAGTAATATAAAAACAGACAGTAAGAGCTTCTTTAAATATATAAAATGGAAGTGAAAGGCCAAAGTGAACATAGGTCCCTTAGAGAATGAGGCTGGGGAAATAATAATGGGGAACCAGGAAATGGTAGAGGAGTTAAATAAATACTTTGCATCTGTCTTCACTAATATCATTTGAAAAATACTAAATAATGAAGGGGCAAAAGAGGGGAGGAAATAAATTTAATAGCCATTAATGGAGAAAAGGATCTAGGGAAACTAATGGGGCTAACGGCCAATAAGTCCCCTAGACCTGATGGATTGCATCCTAGGATATTTAAGGAAGTAGCTACAGAGATAGTGGATACACTGGTAGTAATATTCCAAGAATTCTTAGATTCTGGAAAAGCCCCCAGAATCTTGGAAAACTGCCAATGTAACACCCTTATGCAAAAAGAGAGTGAGAGGAAAAACAGGCAACTATAGGCCAGTTAGCTTAACATCTGTCACTGAGAAAATGTTGGAGTCTATTATAAAGGATGTAATAGCAATGCATTTAGAAATGCATAATCTCACCAGGCAGAGTCATCATGACTTCAATGAAGGAGAAATCATGCCTGACAAATTTATTGGAATTCTTTGAGGAGGTAACAAGCAGGATAGATAAAGGGGAACCAGTAGATATAATATATTTGGATTTCCAAAAGGCGTTTGATAAGGTACCACACATAAGGCTACTTAATAAGATAAGATCTCATGATGCTGGAGGTAGTATATTAGCATAGATAAAGGATTGGCTAACTAATAGAATATAGAAAGTTGGGATAATGGGGGCATTTACAGGATGGCAATCTGTAACTAGTGGAGTGCCACAGGGATCAGTGCTGGGGCCACAATTATTTACAATACATATTGATGACTTGGATGAGGGAAGTGAATATACTATTGCTAAATTTGCGGATGACACAAAAAAATGGGAAGGCAAGTGATGAGGATGACAGAGTCCACAGAGGGATATAGAGAGGTTAGGTGAGTGGGCACAAACTTGGCCAATGGAATACAATGTGGGAAAATGTGAGGTTATGCACTTTGGCTGGAAGAATAGAGGAGCTGAATGTTATTTAAATGGAGAAAGATGGCAGAAAGCTGCAGCACTGAGGGATTGGGGGGTCCTCATGCATGGATCACAAAAAGATAGCATACAAGTTCAGCAGGTAATAGGGAAGGCAAATGGTTGGCCTTTATTTCAAATGGAATGGAGTCTAAAAATAGGGAAGTCTTGCTAAAATTACACAAGGTACTAATGAAACCACATCTAGAATACTGTGAACAGTCTTGGCCCCCTTATTTAAGGAAAGATGTACTGGAATTGGAGACATTCCAGAGAAGGTTCACTAGGTTGATCCCGGGTATGGAGGGATATTCTTACGAGGAGAGGTTGAGCCGGTTGGGCCTATATTCATTGGAGTATAGAAGAATGTGAGGCGACCTTATGGAAACATATAAGGTTCTGGGGTGTTTGACAGGGTAGATGCTGAGAGGTTGTTTTCCCTTGTGGGAAAGTCTAGAACCAGAGGGCATAGCCTGAGAGTAAGGGGTCGCCCACTTAAGACAGAGATAAGGAGGAATTTCTTCTCTCAGAGGGTAGTCAATCAGTGGAAATCTTCACCGCAGATGGCTGTAGGACTGGGTCATAAAGTATATTCAAGGCTGAAATAGACAGATTTTTAAGCAGTAAGGGAATCAAGGGTTATGGGAAAAGGGCAGGAAAGTAGAATTGAGGTATATCAGATCAGCCATGATCTCATTGAATGGCGGAGCAGACTCAATAGGCTGAATGGCCGACTTATCCTCTTATGGTCTTATGCTGAGTATGAGAGCTGTTGGCCCCTGATTGGCTGGCAGCTCTCAGTAGGTGAGACTTATGTCCCAGGGGTCTTGATTCCAGGGGAAGGTCCGCTGTTGGCCTTGCCACTGGCTGATTTGGCACATGGTTTGGCGGGCCTTCCCGAAAAGAGGCAGCTCTGGGCTCTCCCTGGCTCTCCAGCCAGCAGGCAAGATCCCCAGTGTCTCAGCAAGATTCTGCCCCGGGGTCACAATTTTAAGTTGGTTAAGGCCAGATTGAGATCAGATGTCAGGAGGTGGTTCTTTTCCTAGAGAATAGTGAATTTCTGGAACAGGCAGTCGGTTCATATGGTGGATGTTGATTTGCTGAATTCCTTGAGTGAGAGGTAGATCTGTTTCTCTTTGGAGCGGACATCACTTCATAAAAAACATGACTCAGGGCCAGGCTGATGTCCTGGATGAGTTTTGATTACCTCAGGCTGCTAGAGCAGAATCTCCAAACCTTTTCTCCTCATATTTTCCTGTCCCTCATCTGATTTTTGATCGCCACTCCCAAGAGATTACGAGGCTTTAACTTCCGAACTCCCTAGTGTTGGATTGAGGGGGGCGTTACCCCAAAGATGCACTAGGGAATCCCCTTCACAAGTTTCCAGGTAAGGATTGGCATGGCAATTGCCCAGAAGCGCTAACTTCCTTTGGACAATTGCCCTGCACTGGGAACCATCCGAAAATGTGATTTAAATTGCAAACTTCAGATGGTTCCAACTGGGTTACACAAATAGTTACCCATAAAAGGTTAGAAGGATTAAAACCGCTTCTAGCTTCTTCTGGGTAACTATTTTACAGATCCAGACTGACCCCCAAGGGACTCACCTCAACACTACCGCCTCCCACCCGCCCCCCCCCCCCCCCCCCCCCCTCAACCCTCCAGGGGACACCACCTGACAACTCAACCCATGGATTACCCCCACACCCCAACTATCCCCCTTCCCCCCCACCACCCCCCCCCTCCCCCCCAAAACGGGGGGTCCCCCCGCCCCCTGACTACCACCCCATGGAATCCCCCACACTCCTCCACAGGATTTCCCACACCTGCATGGAACTCCTCCCATCCAAATGGGACGACCACCCAGGCCTGACTCACCACACCTCCCCCCAGGCCCAACCGGACCCACCCTGACCGCCTGCACACCCACCCCAACCCCCTTCCCAAGGATCCTTACCCTACCACCACCACCCCCCCAGGGCCCTCTCAGACTCCCTCCCACCCCCAAGGCCAAACACCCTCCCCACTGACGCCTCCCAATCCAAGCCGACCCCCCCAGATCTCTGATTATCCCCCCTAGCTTCTGATCCCCCACCCCCCCACTCGACCTCCGAGCCCCTCCAAACCTTTGATCCCCCAACCCCCCAAATCCTATCCACTTATCTTGGGCACTTACTTTCTCCTTGGCCTGTCAAAGACCTTTAAATTTCAATGGACCTTTAAACTTACCTCGTTTACAGCAACTAGTGCTCTAAAAAAAAAGGGGCCTGGTCTCCTTAACTTTGACTCTCCTGGATTTCAACATTGGGCCTGGGGAAGCGCTGCACTGCCTGGATTTCGCCCGGTTAGTAATTAGGCACGGAGTGGCAATCTGACTCTAATTGCCAATCCAAGGAAGTTCAGGCACCACATGCTTCAAAGTGTGGGGTGGAAAGTGTACACACTGTTATCCACAAGACCGGATGCAACAGATCATCTTTTCCTGTCAGTTATTGATCATCTGTTGATAGTAAAACAATTGACATAGCAAACTTGAATGTCCAGCACCAACTGGCAAAAGAGTTAGAATCCATTTGGATAACAGTTTAGAAATTGTCGGGGAACAAGGCACATATTGCTGCCCACTTTTAACAATGCAGGCAGCACACACTGGCCATGTTTCCTGCTAATTAGAATCATTTGTGCACATAGCCAATGTTTCCTGTGCTATTCATTGGCTGAATGCTGGTGGCCAGGGCAGAGGCGTGTGGGATGGTGTGTATCAAAAGGGACAAACGTCTGATTCAGGTCAAGACTGCATTTGTCCTTATGTCAGGTGCCTTTCCTGCAGTTGAAAGTGTGCATATGCTTCCTGCCCATTATCTCAGGGCTTTAGGAAGTGGCCTGAATAACAGGCGTTATGTGGCTCAATTTAATCCCCTTTTTATCACTTTGGAGAGCTATAAATCTGGGGTATGTGGCTGAGTCTTTTCACATGCTATAATACAAAGAACAAAGAACAAAGAAAAGTACAGCACAGGAACAGGCCCTTCAGCCCTCCAAGCCTGCTCCAATCACATTGCCTGTCAACTAAAACATTTTGCACTAACGGGGTCTGTATCCTATTCATGTATTTGTCAAGCTGCCTCTTAAACACCACTATCGTACCTGCTTCCACCACCTCCTCTGGCAACGAATTCCAGACACTCATTGCCCTCTGAGTAAAAAACTTGCCCCACACTTCTCCCCTATAGTTTTCTCCTCTCACCTTAAATCTATGTCTCCTAGTAATTGATTCTTCCACCCTGGGAAAAAGCTTCTGACTATCTACTCTGTCCATGCCACTCATCATTTTGTAAACTTCTATCAAGTTGCCTCTCAATCTCCGTTGCTCTTGTGAGAACAATCCGAGTTTCTCCAACCTCTCCTCATAGCTAATAACCTCCAGACCAGGCAGCATCCTGGTAAACCTCCTCTGCACCCTCTCCAACGCCTCCATATCCTTCTGGTAATGTGGCAATCAGAATTGCACGCAATATTCCAAGTGTGGCCTAACCAAGGTTCTATACAGCTGCAGCATGACTTCCCAGCTTTTATACTCAATACCCCTGCCAATGAAGGCAAGCATGCCATATGCCTTCCTGACTACCTTATCCACCTGCGTTGCCCTGTGACCTGTGGACCTGTACACCCAGATCCCTCTGCCCGTCAATGCACTTAAGGGTTCTGCCATTTACTGTATAATTCCTGCCTGTATTAGACCTTCCAAAATGCATTACCTCGCATTTGTCTGGATTAAACTCCATCTGCCGTTTCTCCGCTCAATTCTCCAACTGATCTATATCCCACAATATCCTTTGACAATCCTCTTCACTATCTGCAATTCCTCTAACCTTAGTGTCATCTGCAAACTTACTAATTAGCCCAGTTACATTTTCCTCCAAATCATTTATGTATACTACAAACAGCAAAGGTCCTAGCACTGATCCCTGCGGAATTCCACTAGTCACAGCTCTTCATTCAGAAAAGCACCCTTCTACTGCTACCCTCTGTCTACTATGACCAAGCCAATTCAGTATCCATCTTGCCAGCTCACCTCTGATCCCATGCGACTTTACCTTCTGTATCAGTCTGCCATGAGGGACCTTGTCAAAGGCCTTAATGAAATCCATGTATATAACATCCACTGCCCTTCCATCATCCATCATCTTTGTTACTTCCTTGAAAAACTCAATCAAGTTAGTAAGGCATGACCTCCCCTTCACAAAAACATGTTGTCTCTCACTAATATGCCCATTTGCTTCCAAATGGTAGTAAATCCTGTCATGAAGAATCTTCTCCAATACTTTTCCTACCACTGACATAAGGCTCACCGGCCTGTAATTTCCTGGATTATCCCTGCTACCCTTCTTAAGCAATGGAACAGCATTGGCCATTCTCCAGTCCTCTGGGACCTCACCTGTGGCCAGTGAGAATGCAAAGATTTCTCTTAAGGGCCCAGCAATCTCCTCCCTTGCCTCCCTCAGTACTCTGGGGTAGATCCCATCTGGCCCAGGGGACTTATCCACCTTAATATTCTTCAAGATGCCTAACACCTTCTCTTTTTTGATCTCAACATGTTCCAGGCTATCTACACACTCTTCCGTAGACAAATCGACCACTAAGTCCTTCTCTTTGGTGAATACTGATGAGAAGTATTCATTTAGTATCTCTCCCATTTCTTCCAGCTCCACACACAGATTCCCATCTCTGTCACTGAGTGGGCCTACCCTTTCCCTGGCTACCTCCTTGCTTTTTACATATGTGTAAAAGGCCTTGGGATTTTCCTTAATCCTGGTTGCCAGTGACTTTTCATGACCCCTTTTAGCCCTCTGACTCCTTGCTTAAGTTTCTTCCTACTTTCTTTATATTCTCCACAGGCTTCATTTGTTCCCAGCCTTCTAGCCCTTATGAATGCTTCCCTTTTCTCTTTGACTAATCTCGCAATATCCTTCATTATCCAAGGTTCCTGAAATTTGCCATGCTTATCCTCCATCCTAGCAGGAACATGCCAGTCCTGAATTCTTATCAACTGATGTTTGAAAGCCCCCCACATGTCAGTTGTTGATTTGCCCTCAAACATCCGCCTCCAGTCTAGATTCCTCAGTTCCTGCCTAATGTTGTTATAATTATCCATCCCCCAATTAAGCACCTTAACCCAAGGACTCCCGTTATCCTTATCCACCGGTACCTTGAAACTTACTGAATTATGGTCACTTTTTCCGAAACACTCTCTTACTGAAACTTCGACCACCTGGCCGGGTTCATTCCCTAATACCAGGTCCAGTATTGCCCCTTCCCTAGTTGGACTATCTACATATTGTCTCAGGAAGCACTCCTGGATGCACCTTACAAATTCTGCACCATCCAAACCCCTAGCACTAAGTGATTCCCAGTCAATATAGGGAAAGTTAAAATCACCCACCATAATAATCCTATTGCTTTTACATCTTTCCAAAATCTGCCTACATAACTGTTCCTCAATCTCCCGCCGCCAATTGGGCGGCTTATAGTAAACCCCCAACATTGTGACTGCACCCTTCCTATTCTGGAGCTCTACCCATATTGCCTTGCTGCATGAGCCCACCAAGGTGTCCTCCTATTGTACAGCTGTGATATTCCCCTTAATCAGCAGGGCAACTCCCCCACCTCTTCTACATCCCTCTCTATCCTGCCTGAAACATCTAAATCCTGGAACATTTTTCTGCCAATCCTGTCCATCCTTCAACCACGTCTCTGTAATAGCATTAACATCATAGTCCCAAGTACTAATCCAAGCTCAAGGCTCATCTGCCTTGCCTATTATACTTCTCGCATTGAAATAAATACATTTCAGACCTCCAGACCCACTGTGTTAAGTAATTTCTCCCTGCCTGCCCTTCCTCTTAGTCCTACTGGCCATATTCACTGGTTCCCAGTTATTTATTTCACCTGCTGACCTATTGCTCTGGTTCCCACCCCCCTGCCATACTAGTTTAAACCCTCTTAATGATTAAGTATAGTAGATTTTGATGAAATATTTGAAATGAATTGTGATATGGACTAGAGGGGCTGTTTATAAATGTCTAGGTTATGAATCTGCTTTGATGGCAGAAAGCAGCTCAATCCTCACAGGGCTGCCCACTCTTGAATAGGCTACCACTTTGTGTGTGATAATATGGTGTGACAAATGTCAGTGTGTGTAACTGAGAAGTATATGTTAATACTGTCTTGAATGTAGTTCATATTGGGGATGATAAGGGGTTAAATACATATGCAATTGTTACATAGAACCCCATAACTTCAGACAGCAAGCTTTTGGAATCACTCTCAATTGATAAATCTAACTCATGATACAAGGAACCATTGTATTAAAATTAGGCTCTTAGAATGTTCATGTACAAATATTTAATACCTTGGTAAGAAATTCCTGTGCTACTATTTTCATGAGCATTGACAGATTTAAAATAAACAGATGAATGTTGCAAGATGCAGTCAGTATTGTTATGCCCGTATTTAAAGAGGCTAAAATGAAAGCACATTTTTTTTTATTTAATCTTGCACTTCAAAAATATAAAGAGGTGGGGGCACTAAATTTGATAGCCCCTGAAAACAGGTGCAGGGATCATGATGCGCGATTAACCACACCCATTGACTACAAGTTAGGCAGCATGCCAACTTTATGCTACCCACTGATTTCAGCCTCCAGCCAGCACTAACCATGCTGTTGATTGGCTGGATGGCTGAGCAAGGGGCCAGCATCTGCTGAAGCTGTCCTGCACTGCTTAAAACCAGCCTGCATCTTTTAAAGAGGAGGTGCAATGTAGTGTTAGAGCAGGTGTTGGCAATCGTGCAGGAAGGAAATCTGACCTGGGAACCATTGAAGAAAGGGGCAACATGGAAGAATATGGGCTCTCTTTGTAGGCTTTATTGAGGTTTTGGTAGAGGAGGTAGAATGTAGGAGACATGTTGAGTATTCGCAGGGTGGAAGGCAATGGGAGTAGATATCTGTGAATGCAACGCCAGGAGTCAAACCTCGAGGATCTTGCAGTGTTGCAAGAAATTCACTGACCGCAGGAGCAGTAAAGGTCAATGAATGTATCTTCAAATGTCATATGGTCCCCCAACTGAACCAGTAATCTCAGACACTGCTCCAATGTGGCTGATACCAACTGCCCTCTGAAATGGCCTAGTAAGCCATTCAGTTGTATCAATCTGCTAAAAAGTCTAAAAAGAATGAAACCATCAGACCACCTGGCATTGACCTAGGCACCGGAAACAACAACATCAAACTCAGCCCTGTCGACCCGTAAAGTCCTCCTTACTAACATCTGGCATTGGTGCCAACACTGGGAGACCTGTCCCACAGATTAGTCAAGCAACAGCCTGACATAGTCATATTCACAGAATTACACCTTACAGATAATTTCCCAGGCACCATCACCTTCTGTGGGTATATCCTGTCCCACTGGCAAACTAGACCCAGCAGAGGTGGCAGCATAGTGGCATACAGTCAGGAAGGAGCTGCTCTAGGAGTCCTCAAGTCGACTCCAGACCCCATGAAGTCTCATGGCATCAGGTCAAGCATGGGCAAGGAAACATCCTGCTGATTACCATGTACCGTTCACCCACCCCCCTGGCCCACCCTCAGTTGATAAATCAGCATTCTTCCATGTAGAACACCACTTGGAGGAAGCACTGAGTGTGGTAAAGTCACAGAATGTACTCTGGGTGGAATATAATGTCCTTCACCAAGAGTGGCTTAGTAGCACCACTACAGACCGAAATGGCAGAGTACTAAATGATATAACTGCTAGACTGGGTCTGTGGCAGGGGTGTGAGGGAACCAACAAAAGGGAAAAACATACTTGACCTCATCCTCACCAACCTGCCTGCCGCAGATGCATCTGTCCATGACATTATTGGCAAGAGTGACCATTACACAATCTTTGTGGAGACGAAGTCCCATCTTCATATTGAGGATACCCTCCATTGTGTTGTGTGGCACTGCCACCATGCTAAATGGCTAAATGGGATACATTTCAAACAGATCTAGTAACTCAAGGCTGGGCAACCATGAGGTGCTGTGGGCCATCAGCAGCAGAATTGTACTCGAACACAATCTGTAACCTCATGGCCCACATATCCCTCACTTTACCATTACCATCAAGCCAGGGGATCAACCCTGGTTCAATGAAGAGTGCAGGAGAGCATGCCATGATCAGCACCAGGCATACCTAAAAATGAGGTGTCAACCTGGTGAAGTTATAACACAGGACTACTTGTGTGCCAAGCAGCTTAAGCAGTGATAGACGGAGCTAAGTGATTCCACAACCAACAGATCAGATCTAAGCTCTGCAGTCCTGCCTTATCCAGTCGTGAATGGTGGTGGACAATTAAATAACTCACTGGAAGAGGAGGCTCCACAGATATCCCCATCCCCAATAGTGGGGGAGCCCAGCACATCAGTGCAAAAGATAAGGCTGAAGCATTTGCTACAATCTTCAGCCAGAAGTGCTGAATGGATGATCCATCTCAGCCTCCTCTGGAGGTCCCCAGCATCACAGATGCCAGTTTTCAGCCAATTCAATTCACTCCACGTGATATCAAGAAATGGCTAAAGGCACTAGGTACCACAAAGACAATGGGAACTGACAATATGTCATACCTAGCACAAAGGAAGACGGTTGTGGTTGTTGGAGGTCAATCATCTCAGTTCCAGGACATCACTGCAGGAGTTCCTCAGGGTAGTGTCCTCGGTCAAACCACCTTCATCTGCTTCGTCAATGATCTTCCTTCCATCATAAGGTCAGAAGTGGGGATGTTCGCTGATGATTGCACAATGTTCAGCACCATTCACAACTCCTCAGATACTGAAGCAGTCCATGTCCAAATGCAACAAGCCCTGGACAATATCCAGTCATGGGTTGACAGGTGGCAAGTAACATTCCTGCCAAACAAGAACCAGTCAAAGACCATCTCCAACAGGAGAGAATCTAACCATCGCCACTTGACATTCAATGGCATTACCATTGCTGAACTCCCTCCTATCAACATCCTGGGGTTTGCCATTGACCAGAAATTGAACTGGACTAGCCAAATAAATACTGTGGCTACAAGAGCAAGTCAGAGTCTAGGAATCCTGTGACGAGTAACTCACCTCCTGACTCCCCAAAGCCTGTCCACCATCTACAAGGCACAAGTCAGGAGTGTGATGGAATACTCCCCAGTTGCCTGGATGAGTGCAGCTCCAATGACAAGGAGCTCAACACCATCCATGACAAAACAGCCCTCTTGATTGGCACTGCATCCACAAACATTCACTCCCTCCACCACCAACACACAGTAGCAACAGTGTGTACCACCTAGAAGATGCACTGCAGGAATTCACCAAGGCCCCTTAGACAGCACTTTCCATACCCATGACCACTACCATCTAGAAGGAAAAGGACAGTAAACAAATGGGAACACCACCTGGAGGTTCCCCTCCAAGCCACTCACCATCCTGACTTGGAAATATATCGTCATTCCTTCATTGTCGCTGGGTCAAAATCCTGGAACTCCTTCCCTAATAGCACTGTGGGTATACCTACACCACATGGACTGCAGCAGTTCGAGAAGATAGCTCTCAAGGGCAATTAGGGATGGGTAATAAATGATGGCCTAGCTAGTGACGCCCATGTCTCGTGAATGAATTTTTAAAAATCATCACAACCCCATCACTGGCCCACCTATCAACAATCTCTGTCAATCCAGTTTCATACCTCACATTCATAGCTTCACCTCACCCTCACACACTTAGCACTGCTGCAAGTCACACACCCACATTTCACAAGTTTTACATACTGCCAAATATTCAACCATCAGTCAAACAGATATCACCATTCTCACTGACACACTTCACTTTTTCTTGCAGGGCAAAGTGACGTATAACTGGAGGCAGCAAGAGCTAACCAGAGAGGGATAGGTGTGCCTACATGTCCTAATGCTCATGGCAGAAACAGTATTGGCCGTTATTGGGATGTTCATTGCTGAGACCATAGCCAATGCTGGTGCTGAAACCTTTGAAGATGACAGTATTCTCAAACCTAATCCTCCTTCTCACATCACACTTCCCCCTCATCCAACACTCTCTTCTGATTTACAACCTGCAGATGATTTTAGATTTCCTCTGACTTTCCCCTCTTCCCCCAATCACAGCCTTACCCTTGTGCCTTTTCTCTTGCCGATACCCAACAAGTAAAGCCATGGTGCTCGAATGCAGCTGGCAAAACGGACTGGCACTGAATGAAGGCATTATGCCAGGATGATTCACTGCGTACGCTCCCGGACCAGCTGGACTTTGAGGGAATGGAACCTCTTTCCATTTCTGGTATAGAGAAGAGTTGGCACGTAGCACCCACAAAGTGATGTGTTTTCAATCAATGGCACCCTGCACTAGGGGGAATCATGACAAAGCCCTGTGCTTGCTCTGCCTGTTTCCGTCTGGCTAGAGAGAATTAAATGTCGTGAGCTCTCAATGACCTCCCTTAAGGCAACAGTGGATGGGAAACTGCAAATACCTCCAGATCCAATTTGGAAGGAGCCACATGCATAAAAGTTCATGGCTATGATTGCATTCTTCCCATGTGTTACTATATATTATGATACCATCTAGATAAACCACACAGTTATGTACTTGAGCTATGACTTGACTCTTAAGTCCCTTATGTGTAGCTGGGGCGTTTTTAAACCCAAATGGCATGACTTGTGCTAGTTTACATGCTTCTGTGAGTCCTTCTAGAAACATGGGGCAGAATTTTGACCTTTCCGGTTTGCGGGAGCGGGCGGGGGCGATCAGGAAGGCGGTTGCTGCCTGCGATCGGAAATGGACTGTGATTTCACATTGGCAGGCCAATTAAGGCCCGTCCAGCGTGAAAGGCAGCTGGGGAAGCTCCGAGAAGGGGTGAGTGGGGGCAGGGTCATGATGTCTGCTGGGTTCAATGGCGACCCAGAGGCCTATTCAAAAGCGGCCCAGGCAGCACCTGGAAGGCTGCCACGGAAGAGCGCTGAACTCTTAATGGATTGCAGTGCGGTTGGACACGGCAGGTGGGAGGGCAGGTCGGCAGGGCAGTTGGCTCCTCATTTCTCTGAAGAGTGCCTCGCAGCTCTCCTGGAGGAGGTGGCAGCCAAAAGGGAAACCCTTGTCCCCAGAGAGGAGGACAGGAGGAGGAGGCCCCCGCACCTCACCAAGAAGGCCTAGGGGGAGGTGGCATCCAGGGTGAGCAACCACGAAGTGGTGAAGTGCACATGGGTGCAGTGCTGGAAGAGGATTTTAACAGTCTGCTGCAATCGGGAAGGGTGAGTACCGTGTTGGCAAGGGAGAGTGTGCTGAACATTTAAGGCTGGCCATCACCCCCCATGGATCCCAGGAGCGTTACAGTGTGAAGGCAACTGTCATTGATGCTGGAGCTGGCCAAGGGAGTGAGCCCTGGCTGCTTGGACTGAGTGCCTTGCAGCTCCAGGGCCACAAATTGGCTGAGCCCTGTGCGGTGCTCCTCTGCTGGGGTTGGTCAGGCTGCAATGGCGCTGCAGGTAGAGAGTAGACTAATCAATGCTTCTCTATCCTTTCAGGAGAAGACATTCCATAACAGCATTGAGAGGTCGCGGACTGGTGGGGGACCCTGACACCTCCTCATACTCATGCGCAATGAGCAGGAGACCCTGGAGCTGGAGAGGTGTGGGGATCCCCCACCAGTCTGCGACCTCTCAATGCTGTTATGGAATGTCTTCTCCTGAAAGGATACAGAAGCATTGATTAGTCCACTCCCTACATGCAGCGCCATTGCAGCCTGACCAACCTGGAGAGGTTAATTGTGTGATAAACAACACCGGTTAATGTTTATTTCAGTTTTGTTTCACATGCACAATTAAATGAGATTTTATTTTGTGCTTTTGGCCTCTGTATGCTTCATTTGTTCTGTAGGTGCAGGGTAAGCCATTATGTAATGATGGCCATGTGTCCCCTGAAACTTTATTGCACAGGCACAGGTTGCATGTTGGTGACCAAGGAAATGGTTATGTCAGGTATTGAGTATGAAGCCTGCAGCCCTGGCATGTGGTGGTGGTGCTTATTTGGTAGGCTAGCTGAAGGAGCATTGGATCAAAGCACCCCGGGTGTCCCTGCCTCCTTGGAGATTACCCAGGTCAATGCCCATGCCTTTAGCATTCTCCTCACCGTGCTCGTCCTCTATGGACTCATCACCTGTTGCCTGTGCAGCTGTGTCAAAATCCTCTTCCTCCACTGGGCCCCATCTTGCCAGTGCCAGATTGTGGAGAGTGCAGCATGCAACCACTATCAGTGACACACGCTCTGGGGGCTATTGCAGTGTGGACCCTGAACGGTCCAGGCATCGGAAGTACATCTTCAGAAGACCGATGGTTATCTCTACCACCACCCTTGTGGAGGCATGCCTCCTTTTGCACTGCTGCTCGGCCTCTGTTCTTGGAAGGCAGAGAGGCATCATGAGCCACCTCTTCAACTGATAGCACTTGTCACCCAGCAGCCATCCATCCAGTCGGGCTGGAGCATTGAAGAGCCTTGGGACCTGGGAGTGTCTTAGGATGTAAGTGTCATGGAAGCTGCCAGGGTACCTTGCACAGACTTGCTGAATCTGCATCCTGTGGTCACAAACGTTCATGGAGTGGAATCCCTTCCTGTTGATGAAGGCACCCGGAGCTGACCTCAGGGCCGATCCTCTGACAAATGAAGGTCAGAGTCTCCCTTGAGCGATGGAGCCTTCTTCAGCATTGCACCTCTTACATATTGAGGTAGCTGTATTGCTATCTGCAAACCCTGGCAGCAGGATAGTGGCATCTTCTGTGGCCCCTTTCACTTTGGACCGCCAGCTGGCCCTGTGCCCCTTTTGCCTGCGCCTCTCCTCCCACAAGTCGCTATCCTGGAAGCTGCATTGGGATACCTGACCTCGTCTCCCTCTCTTCCTCCTCAAAGGAGGTGCCTCCAGCAGAGACGATGGGCTACATAAATTTGGAGACAATTAGTGTGTCAAGGGCCTTAACTGGCCTCTTAATTAATGGTGGGTATGCCTACTCTCCCTCTTGAGCCTGCTGAGCGAAATATTGCAAGAGCATGTGTTGGCATCAGCACGCTCAGCCAACGTCAACGCACGTTATTTCACGCTCAAGCAGGTTGGGCACGCGCTGCCTGCCGAGCCAAAGTCCATGGACATGTAAACCAACATGAAGGATTCGTCTTTCTGCTTTACAAACTTTTCCTTAATCAATTTTAATGGGCCTCTTATTTCATGACCATAGATCAATTCGAATGGATTAAATCCATTCGATTCATTTGGAGAATCTCTGGTAGCAAATAGTAAGAAATCTAATCCTTTGTCCCAATCCTTTAAGTAATCATGACAATAGGTCTTAATCATGGTCTTGAAAGTCTATTGTATCTCTCTAAAGCTCCCTGTGTCTCTGGATGATAGGCGGTAGACTTTAATTGTTTGATACCTAAATGCTGATTATGTCCTGGAAAATTTTAGACATGAAGTTAGAACCTTGGTCAGATTTTATTTCAATTGGTAGGCCATAACGAGTGAAACACTGAGTTAATTGTTCCACTACCACCTTAGCTGTAATTGCCCTTAGAGGAAAAGCTTCTGGAAATCGGGTTGTCATATCCATGATTGTAAGGATATACTGATGTCCTGCTTTTGTTTTGGGTAATGGTCCAACAAAACCTACTAATACCCGAAAGAATGGCTCTTCAAAAATTGGTATGCATATTAAAGGGGTTATCTTTCCTTTAGACAAAAACCCTTTATATCTCTCATTTATCTTATTCACTTCACCTGCATTCACAGCAGTGTTTACCTCCAGATCCTTATTTGTAGTTAAGGCTACAATTTGATCTGTGGCATTTTCCTTATGAATTCCCTTTTCAGACTCACTCTAATCAACTCCAATAAGTCCCTTGGGCTTCCCTCACAATTTCCAGCATTCTGAATGAATGTGTCCCACTTTATTACAATGGAAATGCTTAGGCCTTCGGGTTTCACCTCCACCCTCAGTACATTCCTTCCTGGTCTGGGGAGGAGATCTCAAGGTATTTCCAACTATCCATTCTTTACCCTGGCTACGTGCCTTCCTTTCACTCTCCCACTTTCTATCCTTTTCAAATTTATGAGGCTGATGGAAAAAAGGTTTAGGTTTATGGATCAACTTATAATCATCTGCCATTACTGTTGCCTATCTAGCAGTTGCAACCCTTTGGTCTTCAACATGGGTTTTTAATACAGAAGGTAGGGAGTTTTTAAATTCTTCCAAGAGATTGGTCTCTCTGAGAACTTCATAGGTAGTTTCAACTCCTAATGCTCTTATCCACCTGTCAAAACTACTCTGTTTAATCCTTTCAAATTCAATGTAAGTTTGCCGGGCTGCTTCCTTAAATTTCAAAACTTTTGTCTGTATTCTTCAGGGACCAACTCAAATGCACTCAAAATGGCCTGTTTCACCACATCATAATCCCTAGAAACCACCTCTGACAGTGAAGCATAAATTTCCTGTGCTCCACCTGTCAATTTGCTTTGCATGGGCAATGTCCAGTTTTTCTTTGGTCAGCTCATCTGTTTAGCTATCTTCTCAAAGGAAATAAAGAATGCTTCAACACCCCTTTACTCAAATTTTGGAAGAGCTTGTCCAAATTTAAACATCTCCCTTTGGGTTCTGACCTGGAAATAAGTCCTATCTCACCTACTGATGTCTTTTTTTTAACTTTAAGCTGGAATTCTCTCTCTTTTTCTCCTTTTCTAACTTTGCCATTTCTAACTCCCTTTGAAATGCCCTTTCTCTTCCCTTTTCTGCCTTGTCACTTTGGAATGCCCTTTCCCTTCCTTTTTCTGCTGCCTCTAGTTCCATTTTTTAAATTTGCAACTGAATTTGAGCCCAATCCAATGAACCACCCCTTAGAGAACTCAATCTCTCAGGTATTCCCTACAATTTCAAATGCTGTGTCATCTCTTCAATTATCTCTGCCTTCTGAGCTTTGGCAGGCAATCCTACTCCTAATTTACTTGCCAATTCGATTAACCTGCCTTTTGGGATTGCTTGTAAAATCATCAGGGACATCTCTCTCACTTGTAGGAACGCTCGTTAGCAGTTTCCAGCACCATCTTATTTTTGACAGTACAAACCTGGTGTTTCCTTTTATCTTTCATTACTTACTAAATCTACACCCAAATTGTCATTGTCTTTTGTTCCAAAATATCTCGGTCCCTAAATGTTGTCACGACTCACTGGGGATTCTGCACTGTAATATCACGCCCCACTGTTCCCCGAGCTGCGACAAATGTGAAAAGCTTGATCAACCCACCTAACTATTTAATTTAAGTTAACACAATATGAGCACCAGGTTTGTAAACTTAATAAGTAAATAACTGTTTATTGAACAAATTGTCTTTAACCAGTGGCAAAAGAAAAAATGTGAACTGCTAATTTCTAACTCTATAACTTAAACTCTACCCCTTCTTAAACCCCTAGACATATACATAAGACAAACAAAAACATGGATTTTAAGAGTGGGATAAAACAGTTCAATAGCACCAACCCTGAGTATAGGATTTGATGGGTTGATTTTGATCAATGTCTTCCAATTCCTTTCAGTCCTTGTTGATGACATGAGGTGGTCTTTCAGCACTTTCAGTATTTAGTTCACTGGTTGTTATCACACAGCAGTTGGTAAAGGCTGAGATATTTAAAATCCCAGAGGGAAATTTTAAACAACTGTCATAACCTATATTTTCAATTGGTATGTTTGAGATGCAGCTCTGAATTCAGAAATGAAACCATCAAGCCTCTAGAGGTTTTCTTTCATATAAATTAAATGAAACATTTATTAATTTAACAACACATTTAAACACATACACATGTCCACAAATTGCTACCATAATAATTGTTAAACAAATCCCCAAATTAATCACTCCCAGGTAATCTTCTCCAAGGCAACAATAACAGAATTTTCTGCCTGGCGGGCGGGCCCAACCCAATCTCCAGCAGGCGGAGAGACGATCCCCGCCGGAGAAGTGGGCCCCACCGCCATTTTATGTGGGCCGGCCAATTAAGGCCCACCCAGCGTGATGTCCAGCGGGAAGCACTATGCGCTTCCTGTGCAGGTGGGGGGAATTTCCCAAAAGCAAAAGTGCGCTCTTTTGTGCATGTGCATGAAAGAGCACACATCTTCCTGAGGCTAAGTGCTGCCTCAGGGAGATTGCTTACACTTTAAAAAATAGAAAAAAATTCCCTAACATGTCCAACTCATGTGACAATGTCACATGAGATGGAACATGTTCATAATTAACATAACAACTTTATTAAAAATTTTAAAACCTTGCATGAAACCTCAACCCGCCTGTGGATGAGGTTTCATGTTTCATCTGTTTGCCGCCGGGGCTCCTGGCCTGCCCGCAAGCCTTAAAGTTGAACGGACAGGTCCTTTAATTGTATAAATGATTCTGTCAATTGCCTCATTTGGACATTGACAGGTTGGCGGGCCCGCAGTTGATTTTGCTGCAGACCCACCTTCATGAAAATTTAAATGGGGCAGGATGACATCAGGGGTTCTGCCTGACATCATCCTGTGTTATTTTATGTATCAACGAGCGGGCCCCGCCCCCTGCTCGCCGATGGCAAAATTCTGCCTACAGACTTAAACAGGCACCAAGCAAAACACATTTTATCTTATGAATTCAAAATGAGGTTCCTTTCAATTTGGTTCCTTCGCAGACAGTTGTAGGCTTGGAACCATAGAGCCATAGAAAAGTTACAGCACAGAAGGAGGCCATTCAGCCCATCTTGTCCATGCCAGCCCGAGGACACCCAGGTGCCCTTTCCAATCCGACCTTCCTGCACCCGACCCATAGCCCTGCAGCTTACAGCACTTAAGGTGCAGATCCAGGTACTTTTTAAAAGAGTTTAGAGTTTCTGCCTCTACCACCAACTTGGGCAGTGAATTCCAGACACCCATTACCCTCTGCATAAAAAAGTTCTTCCTCATATCCCCACTACACCTTCTGCCACTTATCTTGAATCTATGTCTCCTGGTTCTAGAATTCTCCACCAAGTGAAACAATTTTATCCTGTCCACTCTATCTATTCTCCTCATAATTTTGTACACCTCAATCAAGGTACTTCTCAGCCTTCTTTGTTCTAAGGAAAATGACCCCAACCTATCCAATCTCTCCTCATAGCTACACTTTTCTAATCCTGGTAACATTCTTGTAAACCTCCTCTGCACTCTCTCCAGAGCTATTATGTCCTTCCTGTAATGTGGTGACCAGAACTGCACACAATACTCTAGTTGCGGCCTCACCAGTGTTTTATACAATTCCAACATTATATCCTTGCTTTTATATCCTATACCTCTGCCAATGAAGGAGAATATTCCATATGCCTTCCTTACAACCTTGTCTACTTGAACTGCTGCCTTCAGGGACTTGTGTACTTGTACGCCAAGGTCTCTCACTTCATCTACCCCTCTTAATATATCCCCATTTATTGTGTAACCCCTGTAACTGTTTGACTTCCCTAAGTGTGTGATGTCACACTTCTCTATGTTAAAATCCATCTGCCACTTTACCGCCCTCTCCACCAGCCCTTCTATATCATTTTGGAGATTATGGCTATACTCTAGACTATCCACTACTCGGTCAATCTTTGTGTCATCTGCAAATTTCCCAATCGTGCCCCCCATGTTCACGTCCAAATCGTTAATATATAACACAAACAGCAAGGGTCCCAACACCAATCCCTGTGGAACACCACTTGAGATAACTTTCCATTTGCAAGGACATCCATCGACCATTACCCTTTGTTTCTTGTTACAAAGCCAACCTTTTATCCAGTTTGCCACATTACTCTGAATCCCATTGGCTTTTACTTTCCTGACCAACCTGCCATGTGAGACCTTGTCAAATGCCTTGCTAAAATCTATGTACACAACATCAACTGCACTACCTTCATCAACCCTTCTTGTCACTTCCTCAAAGAACTCAATCAAATTTGTGAGGAAACACCTTCATTTAACAAATCCATGCTGACCATCTCTGACCAGTCCATGGCTTTCCACATGACAGTTAATCCTATCTCTCAGGATTGATTCTACTATAAGCTTAGATCTCACATGCCTCTGACACAAAAGCACAGACTTTTTCCTATATAAACCTAGCCTTCCCTTTGAATGCATATTGTCATTGTATCACCAGGTCCTTTGAACTCCACCTCTTCTAACAATAAAACCCCTTTCATAGTACCAATTTTATTAGTAATATAAACATTTTGCTTGGTCTCTCCTAGCTAGGTGCAAGATTTCACCCCCTAGTCTTGGAATGGTTTATTCAACAAATTGCAAATGTCCCCTCCACCTTACTGTTTAACATCTCAAAACTACTATATATCAAAGTACCCAGACTGGTTGGCTTTAATCCAATTAAGAAACATATACGCTCACAGCCATAAACACAGACCCTACTACAAGCCCAATTTTTACAAAAGTTCCAATAGTATTATATACATTAATGTTTTCATGACTGGTTGAGCACTTGCCTTTCAATGTCTCCAATAGTGATTATCCCCTTTTCACCTTGATAGGGGTTTTTAGACAGAGAGCAGGTTATAGAGATATGAGAAGAAAAGGCCAGCTAGCTATTATTGTAGAATTACTGGAATCTTCCACACACAGGCGAGAGAGGTTTTATGTCTTATTCCTTTCAGGCCAGGAGCTATCCTGCTGCACTGCTGTCTCACAGAAAACCTGGTCAGGAACCAATTAAAATGTTGTCGCCAGGCAGCTCCTTTGGTCCAAGACTCCTTTCCAGCACCATCCTGTCTTTCATGGCACACTCTGTTACAGGACTGCAACATTGTATTTTTCTCTCATCCTGTTCCAGTGGACATGTCTTTCAACCTGCAGCTGTTGTAATTTTAATCCACACTCCAACAGAAAATAAAAAGATATGTTCCTTACAATGTTGAGCCCCAAAAGGGTAGAACTGGTGTCAAATTGGTATCACATCCTGGTTGGCATCATGATCTGCCATTTCTGTATCTTTTCAATGGCTGTTCACTGCTCATGAGCTAACACCCTCACCAATATAGGGCCGAAAGTGGCTCATCCTATTATTGTGCCCATGTACCTTGGGTGCCATTTTGGTGGCTATGTGACAGCTGTAGGGCTCAAACAAAAGGCTTACTGACACCAATTTCATGTTGACATATTGACAAACTACTGCCAGTATAAACTTTAAGGTTGCAATTGGATTGGACTTATCTGGACTTGAAGATATTGCCATTTGTTATGACAATTAAGTGTGCAGGCAGATGCAAACATATGCAAGACCTACTAGAGTTCCAGCTTTCTAAAAATGTTAAGCAGTTTATTATTGCACTTTTAATGGACTATGCTTGGTCTTTGGGAGCAATACCTTTGCTTACCCTGCTTTAGCGCATCTATTTAATTAAAACACTTAACTTCCATTAACTGCCAGGATAACTGTGGCTGCAGCTGTAGTAGATGCTGGTATAACTGTGTAAGCTCCACATGAACAAACACATTGAAGGCACTCAGTACTATTCCTTTCCATGATACTCTCCAGACATTTCAAATGTTTACATTGCTTTGACAACTTTACAGCAGAACTAACAGAATTTAATTTGCATGCTTAGATTCCATGCAATGCAAACAGAAAATCTTCTAAGAGAAAACCAAAACTAATGTATTCTCACTGGAACTTGCTTCAGTGCCATATTGTGCCTTTACTATATCACTCATTAATTATCTGTTAAGTTGTTTGAAAAGTTGCTTGGCTGATTATCAGCTTGCTTTATTTTAACCAGAACATTAACCACAGGGAGTGAACACTTGAGAAAAAAATCTTTGCTTGAAAAGTAGTTACCATGAGATGAGAAATGAGCTGCAACAGACAATTGAACTGAGGTACACAAGCGAAAATGGAGAGATAATTAAGATAAGATTATTTAATATTTGATACGTTACTTTCTTTTCCAATTGACTTCAACCTGCCAAGTTGGTAAATTTTCTGTTTGACAAAGGTTGCTGTATATAAGAGCGTATTTTGTTGGCGGACAATGCTGAAGCTTTTACTAAACATTGGTTGATATTTTGGTTGGACCTATTATGTCCCCATTAGAAAAGAAGAGCTGAACTGTTTTGGATATGTCACCACAATTTTAACAAAAGCAGCTTTTTATCATCAGTTAAACAGCTCAGTACTGTGGTAGCACATTTCATTGAATATTTTTATCTCCGTACTCCAGTTGGTTATTAATTTGATTCTCACACTGGTTACTACGACTAGCGTTTCCAAAAGACCATAAGACATAGGAACAGAGGTAGACCATTCAGCCCATTGAGTTAGCTCCGTCACTCAATGAGATCATGGCTGATCTGAATCCTCAACTCCACTTTGCTGCCTTTTCCCCACAACCCTTACTGATTAAAAACCTGTCTATCTCAGCCTTGAATAGACTTAACGACTCACCCTCTACAGCCCTCTGCAGTAAAAAATTCCACAGATGCACTACCCTCTGAGAGAAGAAATTCCTCCAAATCTCTGTCTTAAATAGATGACCCCTTACTCTGAGATTATGCCCTAGACTCTCCCACAAGGGGAAGCAACCTCTCAGCATCTACCCTTTCAAGACCCCTAAGAATCTTATATGTTTCAATAAGGTCATCTCTCATTCTTCTAAACCGCAATGAGTACAGACCCAACCTACTCAACCTCTCCTCGTAAGAAAATCCCTCCACACCTGGGATCAACCTAGTGAACCTTCTCTGAACTGCCGCCAATGCGAGTACATCTTTCCTTAAAAAAAGGGGACCAAAACTGGTCACAGTATTTTAGGTGTGGTCTAACTAGTACCTTGTATAGTTTTAGCAAGACTTCTCTATTTTTATACTCATTCCCTTTGAAATAAAGGCCAACATTCCATTTGCCTTCCCTATAACCTGCTGATCTTGTATGCTAGCTTTTTGTGATTCATGCATGAGGACCCCCAAATCGCTCTGTGCTGTAACTTTCTGCAGCCTTTCTCCATTTAAATATCATTCAGCTCCTCTATTTTTCCTGCTAAAGTTCATAACCTCACATCTTCCATATTATATTCAATCTGCCAAGTTTTTCCCCACACATTTAACCTATCAATATCCCTCTGTAGACTCCTTGTGTCATCCTCACCACTCACCTACTGTCATGAAGAGATATTAATGTCTATAATGTTACTGGAAATTATTTAAAAAATTGAATTGTAGTGGGGTCTGTGTCTATGTGTTTGACTGTGTGTGTCTTAATTGTATTAAAGCCAGTTAGTCTGGGAACTTTGGTGTATAGTGGTTTGAGATGTTAATTAGATAAATGTAAGGATGATAGAAGGTAAAGTATATATTTGCATTTGTTGAATAAAGCACTCAAGACTGGGAGTAAAACATTGCACCTAGCTGGGAGACACCAAGCAATGTGTTTATTTTTTCACTTACTAATAAAATTGGTGGAATGAAAGGATATTATTGTTAGGAGATGTAACATTAAAAGCCTGGTGACATGATGGAAAATTTACATTCAAAGGAAAAGCTAAATATAAACAGAAAGGAGTTTGTGTGTGTAAGTTAGAGGCATTTACGATCTAACCAGCCTGAAAGCCTACAACTGTGTCTGCAAAGGAACCAACTTGCAAGGAACCTCACTTTTAATTCATAAAGTTAAATGTGCTTTGCCTGGTGTCTGTTTAAAGTCTATGGGTTATTGTTGCCCTGGTCAAGATTTGCCTGGGAGTAATTAATTAGGGGACTTTTTTAAGTTATTATGGTCGTAATTTGTAGACATGTTTATGTGTTTAATTGTTGTTAAATTAATAAATGTTTAATTTAGTTTTATATAAAAAAACCTCTTGAGGCTCAGTGGTTTTATTCCTGAGCCGCCTCTCAAACATACCAATTAAAAACATAGGTTATGACAGTTATTCAAGTTTCCCTCTGAGATTTAAACAGCTCAACCTTTACCAACTGGCGTGGCATAACACTTACCACCTATTTTTGTGTCATCCACAAACTTGGAGATGGTATATTCACTTCCCTCATCCAAGTCGTTAATATATATTGTAAATAATTGTCGCCCTAGCACTGATCCCTGTGGCACTCCACTAGTTACAGATTGCCATCCTAAAAATGCCCCCCTTATCCCAACTCTCTGTCTTCTATCAGTTAGCCAATCCTCTATCCATGGTAATATACAACCCCGACACCCTGGGCTCTTATCTTATTAAGTAGCCTTATGTGTGGTGCCTTATTGAACGCCTTTTGGAAATCCAAATATATTACTGGTTTCTCCTTACCTATCCAGCTTGTTACCTATGAAGGAATTATAATAAATTTGTCAAGCATGATTTCCCCTTCGTGAAGCCATGCTGACTCTGCTTGCTTATATTACATATTTCTAAATGCTCTGCTATTACATCCTTTATAATAGACTTTAACATTTTCCCAATCACAGATATTGAGCTAACTGGCCTATAGTTACCTGTATTTTTTCCTCTCATCCTTTTTTAATAAGGGTGTTACGTTGGTAGTTTTCCAATTCTCTGTGACTTTTCCAGAATCTAAGGATTCTTGGAAGATTACTACCAGTGCATCCACTATCTCTGTAGCTACTTCCTTTAATATCCTAGAATGAAATCCATCAGGTCCAGGGGACTTATTGGCCTTTAGCCCCATTAGTTTCCCTTGTTCTTTTCCTCTAGTGACAGGAATTCACCAAGGCTCCTTCGACAGCACCTTCCAAACCCATTTCCACTACCATCCAGAAGGACAAGGACAGCAGATAGATGGGAACAACACCACCTGGAAGTTCCCCTCCAAGTCACTCAACACCTTAACTTGGAAATAACTAGGTCAAAATCTTGGAATTCCCTTCCTGACAGCCCTGTGGGTGAATCTGTACCATATGGACTGCAGCGGTTCAGGAAGGCAGCTCACCATCACCTTCTCAAGGGCAATTAGGTATGGGCAATTAATGCTGGCCCAGACAGCGAAGCCCATATCCAGTGAATGAGTTAAAAAAAATTATTGTATATATTTCCTCCACCCCTTTTTGCCTCTTCATTACTTCATATTTTTGGAATGCTATTAGTGTCTTTTACCATGAACACTGATGCAAAGTATTTATTCAACTCCTCTGCCATTTCCTGGGTCCCTATTATTATTTCCCCAACCACATTCTCTAAGGGGCCTCTGTTCACTTTGGCCTCGCTCTTCCGTTTTATATATTTAAAGAAGCTCTTACTGTCCGTTTTATTTTCTCCCTCTTTTTTTGGGTCATCTTTTGTTGGTTTTTAAAACTTTCCCAGTTCTCAGGCTTACCATTAACCTTTGCCACGTTGTATGTTTTTTCTTTCAATTTGATACTATCTTTAGCTTTCTTGGTTAACCATGGTTGGTTTATCTCGTCCCTAGAATCCTTCTTCCTCAATGGGATATATCTTTGTTGTCAGTCATGAAATATTTTCTTAAATGTTTGCCATTGTTCATCAACCATCCTTTCTGCTAAACTTCTTTCCCAGTCCACTCCAGCCAACTCTTCCCTCATCCATTTGTAATTACCCATATTTAAGTTTAGCACAGTTGTTTGTGACCCAAGTTTCTCACTCTCAAACTGAATGCTAAATTCTACAATGTTATGGACATTGTTTCCTGGGGGACCTTTCACTCCGAGGTCATTTATTAAACCTGCTTCATTACACATTACCAGATCCAAAATAACCTGATTCCTGTTTGGATCCATATCATATTGTTTTAGGAAACTGTTCCAAATACACTCTATGAATTCTTGCTTGTGGCTAACTCCGCCAATTTGATTTTCCCAATCTACATAAGGATTAAAATCACCCATGATTAATGTACTGCCTTTTTTACATGCCCTCATTATCTCCTTATTTATTCTCTATCCTACAGTATAGATACTGTTAGGGGGCCTATAGATTACTCCCAACAGTGCCTTCTTCCCCTTGTTATTTCTTACCTCCACCCATATGGATTCTACATCTTCTGATCCAAGATCATTACTTATTCCAATTCATACTAACAAAGCTACCCCACCACCCTTTCCTTCATGCCTGTCCTTTGAAAAGTCACATACCACTGAATATTTAGTTCTCAACTTTGATCTCCTTGTAACCATGTCTCCATAATGGCTACAAGATCATGTCCCATTAACGTCCATTTGTGCCATTAATTCAGTTATTTTATTCCAAATACTATGTGCATTTAAGTAGAGAGCCATTAATTTTGCCTTTTTACCATTTTTTCCTCATTTGATCCTATTTGCGGCTTTAAAAAATGTTTGTAAACTCTGTCCCTTCCTGTCACACACTGGGTATCACTACCTAAATAGGTGCCCTGTAAAGCTGCCATTGCCTTTTGCTTTGTAAGCATATGCATCCTCTTTCCAGAACAACCCTCTCCTCTATTTAGTTTAAAGCCCTCTCTACAGCCCTAGTTATTCGGTTCTCCAGGGCACTGGTCCCAGCACAGTTCAAGTGAAGCCCGTCCCTCTGGAACAGCTCCCTTCTACCCCAGTACTGGTGCCAGTGCCCCATGAACTGAAACCCATTTCTCTCACACCAATCTCTGAGTCACACATTTAACTCCTTGACTTTATTTATCCTGTGCCAGTTTGCCTGTGGCTCAGGTAGTAATCCTGAGATTATTACCTTGGAAATTCTGCTTTTTAATTTAGCTCCTAACTGTTCAAATTCTTGCAGCAGAACCCCCTTTCTAGTTCTAACAAAGTTGTTGATACCAACAAGGATGACGACAACTGGATCCCTCCTCTCCCAATCCAAGTTCCTCTCCAGCTCTGAGGAGATATCCTGATCCCTGGCACCGGGCAGGCAACACAGCCTTCGGGATTCATGCACACAGCTGCAGAGCACAGTATCTACCCCACTAATTATACTGTCCCCTACCACTACTATGTTCCTGTTTCCTCCCCCCACTTGAAGGGCTCCCTGTAGCATGGCTCTGTGGTCAGTTCACCCATCCTCCCTGGGGTCCCTGCTCTCGTCCACTCGGCTTGCAAGAACCTCGTAACTGTTGGACAATCTCAGGGGCTGAGGCTCCTTGATCACCAACCCCTAGGTCCCCATACCACCTGCAGTCACACCCTCCTGTCCCTGATCACAGACCAAATTTGAATGACCTAATCCGAGGGGTGTGACCGCCTCCTGGAGCAAGTGACAAGTAACTTCCCCCTCCCTGATGTGGCGCAATGTCTGCAGCTCAGACTCCAGCTCATTAACTCATATCCAAAGCCTCTTGAGTGTAAACACCTACTACAGATGTGTTCGCTCTGGATCACCTTGGTGTGCACTAGTACCCACATGCAGCAGCAGCAACACATCACCCATCCCGCCATCACTATCATATTTAATTTACTTTATTAATTAAGTACTCTAGTATCCCTGCTCTTTACACTTGAAGAATCCCCCACTCTTTACACTTCATTGTAATTTTTTTTACAACAGTATCGGTCTTATACTTAACAAACTAATTTTAAGAACAAGAGAGAAAAAGCCTAGAGACCTAAATACAAACTAAAGACCTTCCTTTACTTTAAAGATTAGAAATACTCACCAATGCTACTCACCATTCAGCTGCTTTCCCTGCACTCGTGTCATGTTGTGGTTCATGACGTCACTCCGCCACTGGTCTCACTGCAATGATTTGAGTCATGCAACGAGTAACTCACCTCCTGACTCCCCAAAGCCTGTCCACCATCTACAAGACACAAATCAGGAGTGTGATGGAATAACCCCCACTTGCCTGGATGAGTGCAGCTCCCACAACACTGAAGAAGCTGGACACCATCCGGGACAAAGAGGCTGCTTGATTGGCATCACATCCACAAACATTCACCCTCTCCACCACCGATGCACAGTACAGCAGTGTGGACCATCTACAAGATTCACAGCAGGAATTCACAAAGGCTCCTTTGACAGCACCTTACAAATGCACAACCACTACCACCTAGAAGGACTAGGGCAGCAGATAGATGGGAACACCGCCACCTGGAAGTTCCGCTCCAAGTCATTCACCATCCTGGCTTGGAAATATATCGCTGTTCCTTCACTGTCACTGGGTCAAAATCCTGGAACTCCCTTCCTAACAGCACTGTGGGTGTACCTATACCATATGGACTGCAGCGGTTCAAGAAGGCAGCTCACCACCACCTTCTCAAGGGCAATTAGGAGTGGGCAATAGATGCTGGCCTATCCAGCGAGGCTCGCATCCCATGAATGAATAAAAAAAAGGTCACCACAGTTTTAACAAAAACAGCTTTTTTACATCAGTTGAAGAGCTCAGTACTTTGGTAGCACAGTTCATTGAACCTTTTATTTCTGTACTCCAATTGGTTATAAACGTGATTCTCACACTGGCTAGTACGACTATCACTTCTTTCTTCAAGTTGCTTCACTCTGCACCCCCTCTCCCCCAACTGTTCAATTGAAAGTGCAGACTTCAACTTGGGGTACTATTCTATCCGTCCTTTAATACATCATTCAAGGAACCTTTCATTATACACAGGCCTGGATACAGCGTGCCAGCAGGCCTTATGACTAAAAGAGGTCACAGCCGAGCCCAATCATATTGTCTCCTGATGTCCCTGCATTCACACTTTCCAGCTGGATCAAACATAGGTGCGAGTGCTGACTAAATCTTTCACTCATAAACCCAGGAGTGTAGAAACTGATTGGAGCACCCCAAAATGCTGCCCAAAAGAGATCAATTAATTCAGAAAAGGTTTCTAGTCTCCCTGAAGCTCATAACTTAACTCACTTAGCTATTGGGTAACAACAATTAAGAGTTTAGCTAGACAAAAAAAGGTTGTTTGCATTATTTTGTATGCTTTTCTATAATGAAAGTGCAGAAGGTGGTTTTGCTTTTGAAGTTACTAGGGGATGATGAGGCTGAAAGTAGCATGTGACTCTGAGGATGAGTATGAATGTAGGAAAATATCTGGAATCGGAGAGTCACCAACAGTTTCTCCCAAGTCTCTTAAACCCCAATGAGAGGACGGCTAATCCCTTCAGCTGATCATTGCTAACGGAGCTTAGCAATGTAAATGAAATATTATTTCTCACATGCATGTTTAGCATCAATTTGTGTCTTTTCTATTAATTCTTAAATATCTCCAAGCCTGTTTTAACAATGAAGACCTGGAGTTTCTTCCTCGAGTTGGGTAGAGGGAGTTGGGAAAGTTCCTGGTTCAGCCTGTCCAACTTGGGAGCAAGTGCCCACAAAGGCCGGGCCTTCATTGCTGTGGGCAGCAGCAGATTGCAGTCAGACTAGTCAACATGGTTTTGGAGACAGCGACAGGGGCTGTCGGGTGTGGAGGGGGCTGTTTAAACAAACTGCCTTGGTGTCGTGGGACTTTGTCCCAGTTAAAATAAAACCACAAAGGCCCTCCTTCCCTCACCAGTCACAACCCCTCATCCTCCAAGCACTCTCTGTGCCCCTCTCCGTACCCCATCCATGCCATCCCATGCCCCCACCCAAACCCCAATGGGCCCTCATGCCCTCTATGCCAAGCTCTGCCCTTCCGCCCACCCCCTATGGCCGCTCATACCAGGGCAGAGCTTGGCATAGGGGGCATGAAAGGCCATTGAGGGTGGGTGGGAGGACAGAGCTCGACATAGGGGGCATGGGGAAGACCTTTTGAATGTAACTTTTAAAAGGCCCCCTTATACATATTGGTGTTCATGACTCCTTTAAGGGGCAGTGAACCACAAGTGAGTGGAAGGCTTCTATCTGCAATTTTATTAGAGAAATCCACTGCAGCCGTGGAGGCAGCGTGGAATGTTACAGCTGCTTTTACTTGTGTTTTTTTTTAAACACAAACAAGACACGTACGTTTATATGCTCTGCTATTTTGTGTGTTTGTGTGTACTCAGTCAAATGTTTTGGCAGCAAAGTCGACTGGTGTATGTTTATATTTGCCCAGGTATGTCTTAATTTACTTGCATCTTTCCACAAAGTTGATTCATAAGCTTTTGCGTACTCTGCACAATCTCTTATTCCATTTTGAAAATATAGTTTTTATGTTGGTAGGTGGGGGAGGGGTGTTGACATAATCCAAGCTTGCTCCAAGATTCTTGTTTTGGCAGGAGATTGGTTTCAATTTCTTGAATTGCCACTTTTCTTTTGTAAAGCTATCCTTTCAGCCTTGCTCCTCTGTTCTTTCTCCAAATACCTACAATTGTTTCTCCCTCAAGTCTTTACCCAGGAGTCTCTCCTTAATGCCACTCTTTGAATCTAGATCCACCAATCTAGCAGGCAGTGCATTCAAAATCCTAACTGCACATTGCATGAGAAAGATATTGTTGATGTTGCTGCTGGTCCTTTTGTTGATCACCTTAAATCTGTGGCATCTCTTAGTGATCCTTCAGCTATTGGAAACATTTTCTCTTTATTTATGCTATCTAAACTGTTCACTGTTTGAAACACCTCTATCAAATTTCCCCTTAACCTCCCCTGCTCTAAGGAGAAGAGGCCTAGCTAATCTGGCCCATCCATGTAATTGTGACCTCTCATTCCTGGAATTGTTCCAGTAAATTTCTTCTGTACCCTCTCTAAAGCCCTGAAATCCTTCCTAAAGTGCGGTGTCCAGAATTGGGCACATGATTGGGGCTAATGTTTTAGTTATGCTAAAGCTAGGGTTCAGCAGAACTCCCTGGCTTTTGTATTCCATTCCTCTATGTATAAAGCCCAGGATCCCATATGCGTTATTAACTGCTTGGTTAAGACTCCTGAGGTGTGTATGGATTTGTGTGTGTGTTGAAGGTTGCCGGAAGGGGGGGTTGGGTGGTCGGGGTGGGGGGTGGGGCGGTGGGGGGGATGTTGTACAGAAGTTGCCTCAAGTTTCTCAAGGATTGTAACTGTGGAGAATATACCAGATCTTTTGAGGAATGTGTGTGGATATGGAGCTGGGAAGTGCCCTTACTCTTCTCAGCACCATGTTTGTGTGTGTGCAAATGCAGTCCTTCCAAGGGATGTTTGTGACTATGTAAACTCCATGAATATTTAGTCAGAGTGAAGGTGTTAGTTCATATGTTTTTGTGAGCAAAATAGAACCAAGTTGGAGAGCTTACATATTTCACTGTAGCACTTGAGTTCCCCATGCAGTGCCAGGAGCAGACTGGATCCTGAGAGTAGCACAACAAAGAGCGCTTCAGGTTAACCATCATCCCCCTCCCGAATACACAGAGTCCTGCAATTCTTAACATCATCATCTTTATCACCACCATCTTCCTACCTTCAGCCCAGACTAATGGATCTTCACTTCACTACAAACATCGAAAACAAATCCAGAACGGTAAGCAAATTTATCAGTCAACTCCATTTCATCTGTATTTAGTGGTAAACAGAAATAATTATAAATTAGCTCGTGCATGCTCTTAGGCTGGAATTTTCCAGCCCTGCCCCGCACCCCACCCCTCCCCCAACCCCCCATAGTGGGTTTCCCTGCAGTGGGGCTGGCAAGCCATTGAAATCTCCATTCACATCGGCGGGGCCGCCAGTGTGAGGGGCTGGGAAATTCTGGCCATAGTGTTCATTCCCTGCTTTTACTTTAATATCCTGGTGCCGTTAATCTGGTAGCTACAGTTTGGGAGCTGGAGCTTTCAATGAGGATGTTTCTGATGGCCATGGAGGGTGATCTCCAGCAGCTGTGGACCTTTTGGTGTTGGGGGTCAGACCATAGCATCTTGACGTGGTCCCAGGTAGTCAGACTCAGCTGGCTGTGTGGCAGTAATAAAGATACCTGTAGAGTGGATGATAAAGGAACAGACATTCTGCTTTTACTCTGGAGACCTGGCCACCCTCCTGGGACTGGACCTCAGCATTCCTCCAGCTCTGCAGACAGGGATGAGGTGATGATCTCAAAGTCCTCACCAACACTGTCCTTCAAAACAGCTGTCTGATTTTTCACAGCAGCTGGGAGAGCTGTCAGCAAAGGTTCCATCATGGGTGGTGCCACCATCTTGTTAATGAAGCTAACTCCTCTGTCCAATTAGATCTCTAAATTACATGTGGTGTAAATACCTGAGCTGCAATTTGCAAAGGTGAGATAAAGTGACAGTGCATTGTTAGTAAGACTACAACCTCTTCTTCCTGCAATGGCAGAGGTAGCTCCACATCTTCAGCTCAAGAAATGAAAGAGAGGGACAAAGGTTAGCCTTTAGATTGAAGGGAGAGCAGAGCAAGATACAAAGCTGCTGAAAGCAGCTGCATTACGTCATGTGGAGTATGCAGACCTTTGCTTCCAATTTCCACCTTTCTCTCACCATATGGTCCACCCATGACCCTTCCCTACCCTTCCTTGACTTCTCTGTCTCCATTTCTGGGGATAGGCTGTCTACAAATATTCATGATAAGCCCACCGACTCCCACAGCTAGTTCGACCACCCCACCTCCTCACAACCTGCTACCTATAAGTGCTCTTTCCATTCTCCCAGATTCTCCGTCTCTGTCGGACCTGTTCTTGTGTTTTAACCCACCCCTGAGGCTACATAACAGTGCTTCTGACATGTCATCTTTTTCCCTCAAACTGAGGATTACCACCCCACCCCTCCCCCCCACCCCTCTGCCACTGTGGTTAACAGGGCCCTCCAACATGTTCAGTCCATTTCTTGCATTTCTGCCATCACCCTGTCCCCTCCTTCCCAGAATCACGATAGGGTCCCCTTGTCCTCACTTTTCACTCCATCACCCTCCGTATTCAATGGGTCATCCTCTGTCATTTATGCCACTTCCAGCATGATGCCACCACCAAACACAGCTTCCCCTCCCATCTCCTGTCAGCATTCCAAAGGGACCATTCCCTCCATGTCAGCCTGAAGGGTCCACTCCACTATCACCCCAACACCTCATCCCCTTCCCACGGCACCATCCCATGCAATCACAGGAGATATGACACCTGCCTCTTTACCTCCTCCCTACTCACTATCCAAGGGCCCAAACACTCCTTCCAGCTGAAACAATGATTTCCATGCACTTCTTTCAATTTGGTCAAAAGTATTCACTGCTCAAAATGCAGTCTCTCCTATATTGGGAAGACCAAAAGCAGGCTAGGCGATTTCTTTGCGGAACACCTCTTCTTAGTCCGCGAGCATGACACCAACCTTCTGGCCGCTTGCCATTTCAATTCACTATCTTACTCTCACACTCATATTTCTGTCAGCCTACTACAATGTTGCAGTGAAGCCCAATGCAAGCTGGAGAAATAGCGCCTCATCTTCTGCAAAATTAGGCACTTTACAGCCTTTTGGACTCAACATTAAGTCCAGCAATTTTAGACCATGAATTCTGTCCTCCATTTTGATTTTTTTTTGTTTGCCAAGGACCAGTCTATATCTTCTTTTTGCTTTCAGACTGAGCTGCCCTTTATTCTATTAGCGCCTACTCTGGACCTATGCTTTGTTTCTTTGCTACGACCATTACCGCTAAATCCGCTTTTTGTTCCCTGACATCTTTGGCATTTAATCTCCCTGACCCTAACCTATCCCTGACGTTTCCTTTTGTTCCATCTGACTTCTATCAATAGCCATAAAACCCATCACATTTCAACCTCTCTTCACTTCCGAAGAAGACTCACATTGGACTTAAAAATGTTAACTATTTTTCACTCACCACAGATGCTGCCAGATTTGTTGAGTTCTGCCAACACTTGCTGTTTTTATTTCAGATCTCCAGCATCCATTGAACAGGTTCAGTTTATACCCACTGGAGTTTAGAAGAATGAGAGGTGATCTTATTGAATCATAGAAGATCGTGAGGGGATTTGATAAGGTAGATACCGAGAGGATGTTTCCACTTGTGGGGGAGTCTAGAACTAGGGGACACAGTTTAAGAATAAGAGGTCCCCCTTTTAGGACTGAGATGAGGAGAAATTTTTTCTCTGAGGGTTGTTCGTCTGTGGAATTCTCTTACCCAGAAAGTGGTAGAGGCTGGGCCATTGAATTTATTCAAGGCAGAGTTAGAAACATTTATGATAGACAAGGGAATCAAGGGTTATGGGTGGCGGGCGGCAAAGTGGAATTGAGACCACAGCAAGATCAGCCATGATCTTATTGAATGGCAGATCAGGCTCAAATGTCCAAATGGCCCACTCCTGCTCCTAAGTACTATGTTCCTATCTGCAGAATTTTGCTTTTATGACAATGTTACTCTACCGTCAGCGCTAGATGGCGCTAGATGGTCAGCATATTTTCCTTCATGGCCTCCTCTGGGGCAGCCGCATGACTAGCGTGAGTGACAGACCTGTAAGGTGCATAGAGAATGTGCCTGTCATGGGACAATAGCTGATATGCAGTGGATAAGTTGTGAGGTGTGGGGAAGTAAATTTTGCGATAGTGGTAAGTGTGTGTGTGCGTGAGGAGACGGAGGTGTAGTGAAGTTTGGAGCAATGATTGTAGGAGAGTGAAAGGAAGCTGGGCAGCGGGGGAATATTGAGTGCTGAAGCAGGAGGTGGAGGAGGCCCCAGGATGAAGTTAATGTGCTGCCTGAGATCCAACGGAGGAGGGGCCCTTGAGGCTGGTTTTGGAATTAATTTTTAGGCCATGTATCTGGATTACAAATCAAATCTATAAGATATATTAACTGCATAACTACTTCATAAGTCATTGGCTTAAATAAATCTGTGAATGATGCGATATTACTATTCTGTTTTGTGGATGGTCCCTGCTTCCAGCTGTTGTTCACATTTGCCTCATGCTACTCAAACTCGTAAGCTGTGCAACCACAAATGGTGCACATTAGCAAATCCTTTTCTTTGTTTAAAACTTTCAAGGTCAGAACAGTGTATGGTGCATGGTATAAACAGATGCTATGATAAGCGTTAACATTACTGATTCATTGGTTTCACTGATATTCGTTAAGAACTGCTCAACTGAGTTGTGGCTTTGTGACTCCCTGCACAGCCTCTGTGTGTGTATTTGTGCCATTTTAATGGATTATAAAGTTAAACAGTTTTTCTTCTGCCATCTTTTAATACTATCATTAGTTCAATGGGAAGCACATGTGGTGCTCAGGTCCAAGAAAACACCATAATTTATGTGGCAAGCATGTCTGCAGAACAGAAAAATAAACCTTCTTCATTAAAGTTAGAGAACTGCCTGCTGCTCTGCTGCAACAGAATTGTTGGATATTTGCACATAATATTCCTTTTTTTTTAACAGTGTGGTTTCATTGCACAGAAACCCATCGAGTGACTCTGTTTCATTTAATTGAAAGTAGCAATCAGTCTTGCCAGATGTGCTGATGGCTAAAACTGAGAAGGGTATTGACATCAGATGACTGGGGCAGGCCACCTGCTAGTTTGTGCTTTTGGCTAGGTGGATGGTTTGCATTCCTGTGGCCTATTGCTCTGCATGATAATTTCTAACACTTCACAGTCCTGTGTTCTGTTTGATATTATGAACACATTCCAATTGTATAGAATTAGATTCCCTGTTATATCATTAATAATCACTTGTACAGTGCTTTCAATGTGCTTGTGTTTCCTTCAAGTCTGTCTATAACCATATTAAAGAAAAGAAACATCTTATTATTCATGGCTGAACAAATGGAAGTAAATGTGTTCCCAACAAGACAAATAAAGAGGTAACTAAAAGCACCATTCTTATTCCCCGAAAATATTTACCAGCTTGCTACCTCCTCTGCTCCTTTTATTTTGAAATATTTCATGAAGAAAATATCTGCTATTCTCAAGGGCACTAATTACTAGTTTATAGAAGTGACATTTACTTTTACAAATCATTAAATATTTTTCTGGTACAAAAGCAAAACATTGCAGATGCTGGAAATCTGAAATAGAAACAAAGTGCTGGAAATACTTAGCAGATCTGGCAGCAACTGTGGGGAAAGAAGCAGAATTAACTGTGACTTTCATATTGAACCTGGTTACTGTAATGATTGTGTCAATTCTCCTAAAAGAAATGGTTTGTGAAGTCCCTAGAAACAAACCATGATACCCTAGTCAGTGCAGGTAGCACCTCTCTTGTGCCATATTTTTTGCTTTCTTACTTTCTTCCATTTCTTTTTCTCTTCTTGTAGGCTACCCGCATTGCTTGCACAATCTCTTTCAGTTGGCATTAAAGACATTGCAGTCCTGTGGCTCCTTTCTGCTGCGATTGCTAGGTATATTTTCATCATGGTGCAAATATTAACCCTTTTTATTATTGTAAGAGGCATTAACCTCTTTATTTTGAACAAGTTAGTAACTCTTAAAACAGGTAATTGCATGCAATGCATTACTCTGCTAATAGTCAATGTTGTTATGTGAAGAAAAGAGAAGGTTTAGAAAGAAAGCTATATTGTATAAAGAATATTGTGTACAGGGTTTTGTTTGCAACTTTAAATTAACCTTCATTTATAAAACTGGTGTCATCTAATATGAAATAGCATTCTCACTCAACTATAGTCAACAATGATGGAGCTTTTTATTCATTTATAGGATGCGGGCATGGCTGACTAAGCCAGCACTTATTGCCCATCCAACATCATTGCGCATTCATGTGATATTTTGCTTGGCGGGCGCATGCAATTATAGGAAGTGCGCCCACTGACAATTAGGGCAATTAAGCCCATTAACGATGCAATTGTCTCCGATTTTTTTGTGGCCCGTCCAACCTTAAGTTTGACAGACAGGCGAATCAGCCAGGAGGCTTTTGCATTTTTCATCAAACCTCATCCAAGGGTGGGATGAAATTCCCGTTGTGAAATCAAATAAAAACAAGTATCTATGGGCAGCATTTTTATCAGTTATATTTTCAGGTGATTGACTGTGATGCATGTTGGACATTATTTTGCAGCTTTTTAAGACTTTATTTGAGCTTTTTCAGGTCTGCAGCTCCCAGAGGCAGCTGTCTGCCTTCAAGGAGCTCTCTTGCAGTGCTCACCCGTGCCCGTGGTGACATCATCGCCCGCTCTCTTCCCACTGCCATGCTGAGCTCTTCAGCGTGTGTTTCACACTGGCTGGCCATTACTTGGCTAACTGGCATGAAATCGTGGTCGCGGGACCATTTCCTGGCTGCTTCCGGGCCCGCCGATCACGCGCACCAGCCAAACGTAAAATTCAGGCCAGGGAGTTCCAATGCAAGCTCAAATGTAGGTAACTAAACTCTTATGGGGCTGAAATTGGTCTTGGGTTGTATCAAATGTGAAATATAATTAGTAGCTTGCTGTATAAGAGCATAAGTGATAGCAGGAGTAGACCATTTGCCCCCTCGAGCATTTAATAAGGTTATTGCCAATCTTCTACCTCAGCTACATCTTCCCACACTATCCCCATATTCCTTGCGAGCTGTGGTGGGCAAGATTAGGTGCTGCATTGCAGTGTGATCATTGGGTGGGTGGAGATGCAGGTCAGTTCATAAGGACAACTGAAAGCGAAACCTCAGCAGGCAGCACTGAAAATGCTCAGGATATTGAGGTGAGCATAGTATGTGAAGGATCCACGTGTGAGGGAGAGTGCTCTTATGAGGATCCGAAAGGCCCTGCCACACACACTTTTCCCTCCAGAATCATTCGTTGGCCAGCTGCTCCCTCTGCAGTGACAGAGGACGAGGTTGAAGGGCTCACAGGCAAAGGGGACTCAGAGGTGCCCCATTTCCCTCTCGCATTGCCACTGCAGGAACTCACCCTTGGTCTCCTTGATGGAGTCCAGGTCTGCACACACCTCTGTGTTCTGCTGGACCAGGGTCTCCATGGGATCTGCCATCCTCCCCATGAAGAGCTCCATACATGCACACATGGGCACCACTTCATCAGAGAGCAGGCGGAGACACTCCTCTGACTTACGTGCCACTCTGTTGAGGGTTTCCAACATCTCTGCATGATGTTCACATGCCTTCAGCTGACTCTCCACGACGAGTTGGAAGGTCAAATCCAGAGGCTCGTCATCTGACTTGGACCTTACAGATGCCTGATCCCCAGCAGTCCTCCAAGTGCCTGGGAGCTCAGCTGAATCTGCCTCCTCCTGCTGCAGACATGTGCTGTGACCACCAGACTATGAACCCCAACCTGCTCTAGATCTAGGTCCCAACAAGGTGTCTGTCACTGCGCTGGTGGAAGGTGTGGTTAAGCGCTGTAATGGGTCTCCCAAGCTGCTTATTTCCAGCTCTTCAATGGAGGAGGAATCCTCTTGGCTGGAGGTGAGGACGCGGATGGAGCTGAGGGACTGGCTAGCTAAGGGTGTTGGTCACTTGACAGAGCTCCCTGTGAACCAAAGTAGAGATAATTAGTGCATGTCAGCAGAGTGAAAATCAGGAGAGACAGCACTCACAGTTGCGTAGAGAGAGGGATGATGTGGTGCAGGATCTTCACGCGGGTGTTCGCTGCTGACCTCACTGTCATCACAGACATGGTCCACGCCAGTCAGTGTGAAGGCACGCTCCTCAAAGTGAGTGAGGGGCCTTATGTGGGCTACTCCACCCCCGGCATGGGACCGCTCCCTGATGATGTGAGCAGGCTTCTCCTGCATGGGAACAGATAGAGAGAGTGTGAGCAGGACACATGGCACTGCATGGTATGTATGTGTGGTGAGCAGAGCCATGAATGGATGAGGGTGTGAGCTCAAGAAGATATGAGCCTGATGGACATGTGAGGGTATGTGTGAGAGTTAGTGGTATTTGTGAGATCCCTGTGGATATATAATGGGTTTGTGAGTGTGTGAGTTGAGAGCAATGAGAGGAGTGAGTTACCCTGGCGGAATGGAGGAGATCATTCACCCTATAGTGGCACTGGGTGGGTGTCCAATTTTGCAGGGTATTGGCGCTGACTACTGCTGCCACTGCCTGCCATGCTGGATTGGTGATTTTGCTGCCCATCCTGCAGCCAGAGTGGGGCTAGAGGACATCACTGCAAGCCTCCACGGCATCCAAAAGTAGCTCGAGGGATGCATCATTGAAGGGGGCTGCAGTCTTTTTGCCTTTTGGGGCCATCCTGTCGTCCGTGCGGCAGTCGCGGGCTGGAAGCACTGAGAGGTGTGCGAATGGCTACACTTTAAATGTGGCGTCCGGCCAGGTAATGGCGTGGCAGGTGAATGAGAGTCCACCCCATGAGAGGCCACCATGGAAATGGTGTGTTCCTGGGAGTGCATATTTAATGCAATGGGTTTGGGGTGATACGGTGTGAAAAGCTGCCATTGGGGCTAGAGGGTAAAACATTGTTTTACCCGCCCGCTACCACACTTAGTGCAAATCTGGGATGATTCTGCCCCATACTCCAGCCACCATTTTCTTGTCCACTCATTTATCCTGTCTAAATCTCTTTGTCTTCCTCACAACTTATTTACACTTGCTCCCCTCAACTAAATCACATAATATAGAATTTAAGCATGGGATCCAGTTACTGTTCCTTGCAGTAAACTGCTAGTTATTGGCTGCCAATCTGAAAATGTCTCATTTATTCTTGTCCTGCTTCTTGTCCACTGATCAATTCTCTATCCATGTTCATATATTACCCCTCAAACCTATCAGTCCTAATTTTGTGCAATAACTGCTTGTGTGACACTTTGTACAACTCCTTCTGGAAATCCAAATACTCTACATCCATTGGTTCCTCCTTTACCCGCTATGAGAAATAATTTCAAAAAAGTCTAATCGATCCATTTCCCTTTCACAAAACTGTGTTGACTCTGCCAATCATGGGTTTCCAAGTGACTTCTTTTCATGTCCTGAATAATGCAAGTATTAGTGATTAGTGGTTGTATTATTAATGTGGGGCTAATTGGCCTAAAGTTCCCTGTTTTCTCTGTCACTCCTTTTTTAAGGGGTTTATGTTTTCTACCTTCTAATTTATGGGAACTGTTTTAGAACCTGAAGAATACTGGAAGATTGAAGCCAATCTATTCACTATCATTCTAGCTACCTCTTTTAAAATCCTAGCATTAAGCCATCAAGTTCAAGGATTTGTCAGCTTTAGTCTCTTTCATTTCTCCTCTACCACTTCTTCACCAACATTAATAATAATCCTAATAACAATCACAACTTAACAAATCCCTTGCTGCTTTTTCATTTTAGCCTCTCAAAATGTGCAAGGAACTAGTGGAGCTAGTAGAGGAATAGGGCGAGAGGGATCATTTCAGATGCATTATCTCTCTGTAGAACTCTCTCATCCACCAGCTCAGCCATTCAGACCATGTAGACCTTGGAAGTTAGGTTTGATGTGGAATTCACATGCAATCCTATCTTTGCTATGCATTTCTAGTTTGAAACCTTCAAGGACCTTAATCCACCTAAAGGCAGGGTTTATTTTTATCATATTGGGTGCAAACTATTCATTATTCAAGAGATTATATGAGGGAATATTTCTTATAATATTCATTCAGTGTTGTAGTGAGATGGTAAGTTCTCCACTCAACAAGCTGTGTCCATAAACTAAACAGATTTGTACTTACCAAACCTGGGAGAAACCCAGAAAAAGTCTTGCACTGCCTGTGGCTGTCAGCTTTCGTTCACACTCAACCAAGCTGTGAAACAGGCTCATATTCTTTTGAGTTTAGAAGATTGACCGATGATCTAATTGAGGTGTTGGAGCTGGATTCCTCCAAGCTTTCGGTCATGGTGCTGTACCTCTCTTATAGGCCTGTACACTTACTAGGTATCACCAACACTTAACCCCATGTAGCCTGTGTCCTTGAGGTCTTCACCTCTGCCCACTGCTGTAGGTCAAGGATCCTAGTCACTTGCTGGCAACATGCTTCCTAAGCTGTCCTATCCACCTGCTCTGATTCTTGCACTGGGTGAATCTTCCAGGGCAGACCTCTTTGGCATACTGCCTGGCAGCCTGAGTAACCTCTGAGCTGATGCATGCTTGGGTAAAGTTAAGTATTGCATTTTCAGGAGGGCTGTGTTCCCCTTTGCCCTTTCAAGTTTCAGGATCTGAAAACAGAGAGGGACATGGGTTTGTGATTAGCGGGAAGAATAATCAGAGACAGATGAGTTCCTGTTGAAAGCTGTGTGCACTGACTGTAAAGGTGAGATTTTAGTAAATCTAGGAATTTTGGAAGATCTCAACCAATGCACTCACTATGGCTAGAATTTGATGGCCCCCAGCAATGGGGCCGTAAAGTGAGGCAAGCCAATCTAAACTAATTCACTTCAGCGGAACTGTAAAATCTTGCTGGCATAAAATCTCTCAAGCCACCTCTTTTGAAACCCCAGTATGTGAACATAAAAATTTGGAGTAGGAGCAGGTCATTCAGCCCCCCACACTTGTTTCATCATTCAGTAAGATCATGGCTGATCTGACTGTAGCCTCAACTCGACATTCCGCCTACTTTTGATAACCTTTGACTCCCTTGTTAGTCAAGAGTCTATCTACCTCTGCCTTAAAAATTTTCAATGATCCTGCAAAAATAAGGAAATTTGGACAATTAAACCCAATGCATTGACTACTCCAGCAGCCACTTACTTTAAGCTCTAGAATGAAGTCTATCAGGACGTGGGGGGACTTGTCAGCTTTTAGTTCTAATAATTTTCTTAGCACCCTTTCCCTGGTGATTGTAATTGTTTTAAGTTCCTCCCTTCCTTTCACCTCCTGATTCGCAATTATTTCTGGGATGTTCTTTGTATCCTCTACAGTGAAGATAGATGCAAAATATCCATTCAATTCACTCACCATTTCCTCAGTTTCAATTATTAATTCCTCAAACTCACTCTCTACAGGACCAACACTCACTTTACTTTAAGATAAAAGCAAAAAACTGCAGATGCTGGAAATCCAAAACAAAAATAAAAATATCTGGAAAAACTCAGCAGGTCTGGCAGCATCTGCGGAGAGGAACACAGTTAACGTTTCGAGTCCGTATGACTCTTCAACAGAACTAAGTAAAAATAGAAAAGAGGTGAAATATAAGCTGTTTTTTTTGGGGGGGGGAGACAATAGAGCTGGATAGAGGGCCAGTGATAGGTGGAGATAGCCAAAAGGTGTCGTAGAAAAAAGGACAAGGAGGTGTTGAATGTGGTGATATTATCTAAGGAATGTGCTAATTAAGGGTAGAAAGCAGGACAAGCAAGGTACAGATAGCCCTAGTGGGGGTGGGGTGGGGTGAAGAGAAGGGATCAAAATAGGCTAAAAGGTAGAGATAAAACAATGGATGGAAATACATTTAAAAATAATGAAAATAGTGGGAAAAGAAAAATCTATATAAATTATTGGAAAAAAAGGGGGGATCGGAAAGGGGGCGGGGATGGAGGAATGAGCTCATGATCTAACATTGTTGAACTCAATATTCAGTCCAGAAGGCTGTAAAGTGCCTAGTCGGAAGATGAGGTGCTGTTCCTCTAATTTGCGTCGAGCTTCACTGGAATAATGCAGCAAGACAAGGACAGACATGTGGGCATGAGAGCTGGGTGGAGTGTTGAAATGGCAAGCGACCTGGAGGTCTGGGTCATGCTTGCAGACAGACCAAAGGTGTTCTGCAAATCAGTCACCCAGTCTGCGTTTGGTCTCTCCAATGTAGAGGAAACTGCATTGGGAGCAACGAATGAAGTAGACTAAATTGAGGAAAGTGCAAGTGAAATGCTGCTTCACTTGAAAGGGCTGTTTGGGCCCTTGGACCGTGAGGAGAGGGGAAGTAAAGGGCCGTATACGGTTCTTTCTCTTTCTCCGGTACATTGATGATTGCTTTGGTGCTGCTTCATGCTCTTGTCTGGACCTGGAAAAATGTATTAATTTTGCTTCCAATTTCCACCCCTCCGTCATTTTCACATGGTCCAGCTCTGACACTTCCCTTCCGTTCCTTGACCTCTCTGTCTCAATTTCTGATGATAGACTGTCCACCAATATTCATTACAAGCCTACCGACTCCCACAGCTACCTCAACTACAGCTCCTCATACCCCACTTCCTGTAAGGACTCCATCCCATTCTCTCAGTTCCTTCACCTCCATCGCATCTGTTCTGATGACGTCATTTTCAAAAACAGTTCCTCTGACATGTCTTCCTTCTTCCTTAACCTAGGTTTTCCACTCATGGTGGTTGACAGGGCCCTCAACCGTGTCCGGCCCATCTCCCGCACTTCCGCCCTAAAACCTCCTCTCCCTCCCAGAACCATGATAGGGTACCCCTTGTCCTCAATTATCACCCCGCCAGCCTCTGCATTCAAAGGATCATCATCTGCCATTTCCGCCAACTCCAGCATGATGCCATCACCAAACACATCTTCCCTTCACCCCCACCCCGCCCCCGGCGGCATTCCGCAGGGATCATTCCCTCCAGGACACCCTGGTCCACTCCTCCATCACCCACTACACCTCAACCCCCTCCCACAGCACCTTCCCATGCAAACACAGAAGGTGCAACACCTGTCCCTTTACTTTCCCCCTCCTCACCGTCCAAGGGCCCAAACACTCCTTTCAAGTGAAGCAGCATTTCACTTGCACTTCCCTCAATTTAATCTACTGCATTCGTTGCTCCCAATGCGGTTTCCTCTACATTGGAGAGACCAAACGCAGACTGGGAGACCGCTTTGCAGAACACCTTCGGTCTGTCCGCAAACATGACCCAGACCTCCCTGTCGCTTGCCATTTCAACACTCCACTCTGCTCTCATTCCCACATGTCCGTCCTTGGCCTGCTGCATTGTTCCAGTGAAGCTCAACGCAAACTGGAGGAACAGCGCCCCATCTTCCGATTAGGCACTTTACAGCCTTCCGGACTGAATATTGAGTTCAACAATTTTAGATCATGAACTCTCTCCTCCACCCCCACCCCCTTTCTGATTCACCCCTTTTATTTTCAATAATTTATATAGATTTTTCTTTTCCCACCTATTTCCATTATTTTTAAACGTATTTCCATCCATTGTTTTATCTCTACTTTTTAGCCTATTTTGATCCCTTCTCTTCACCCCACCCCACTAGGGCTATCTGTACCTTGCTTGTCCTGCTTTCTACCCTTAATTAGCACATTCCTTAGATAATATCACCACCTTCAACATCTCTTTGTCTATGACACTTTTGGCTATCTCCACTTATCACTGGCCCTCTATCCAGCTCTACCTGTCCCACCCCCAATTTAAACCAGCTAATATTTCACCTCTTTTCTATTTTTACTTAGTTCTGTTGAAGAGTCATACGGACTCGAAACGTTAACTGTGTTCCTCTCTGTAGATGCTGCCAGACCTGCTGAGTTTTTCCAGGTATTTTTATTTTTGTACTCACTTTACTTCCTTCCTTTTTAAATACCTGTAGAAACTCTTATCTGTTTTTATATTACTAGCTAGCTTTCTCTCATACTCAAATTTTTCCCTCGTTATTAATCTTTTAGTCATTCTTTGCTATTCTTTATATTCTATCTGATCTTCCGACCTGCCACTCATCTTTGTGGAATAATAGACTTTTTCTTTCAATTTGATGCTATCTTTAACTTCCTTAGTTAGCCACAAATGGTGCATCCTTCTCCAGTGTCTTTCTTTCTTGCTGGAATGTATCTTTGCTGAGTATTCTGAAATACCTCCTTAACTTTGCCATTGCATCTCTACTGACTTACCCCTTAACCTAATTTCCCAGTTCACTTTAGCCAGCCCTGTCTTCATGCCCTCATAAATGTCCTTATTTTACTTTGCTTGGATCCCCAATCCTCTCTCTCAAATTCAATCATATTATGATCACTGCTAGCTAGTGGTGCCTAGCAAATATGAGGTTATTAATTGATCCTGTCACAACACACATTACCAGATCTAGAATATCCTGCTTCCTGGTTGGTACTAGAACACACTACTCTAAGAAACTGTCCCAAAAACACTCTGTGAACTCATTATCTAAGCTACCTTTACCAATCTGATTCATCCTGTGCATGTAGTCCATCTAATTGTGGATGTAGGCCATCAGATTCAAGACTTTATTGGCTTTTTGTCCCATTAATTAAAGAGGGTGAAATGGCAAAAAAAACAACCCCGTTGGATGTTTCCTCAATCCTCTTTCTCTGTCTGCTCCCTGTTATTGCATGCCAGTTCCTCTTGCAAGAAAGCAGGGGTGCATTTCTTGATAGTCTTGTGAAAATGTGTGAGCCAGTGATGAATAGTGTGGCTGAAGTGTATAAGGTGGCAAAGGTGAGGAAAGTGATAATTAAGACAATGCCAGTAGCAGCTAAAGGAGTTGGAGTGTAGACTACTACAACAATTGGAGGAGTGGAGAGAAGCAGGACAGGAAAGGGCTCATTGTGCCTCCGCCAGCTCTTTGAAAGGTCTACACAATTAGCCACATTTCCCTATCATTTCACCATTGCCCTGCTAGTTATCCTCCTTCAAATATTTAGGCAGAGAGTAAGCAGAGTGAACAGAGAGTAATGCAAGAGATCAGTTGCGAGGCTTACCTTGATCAGCTCTTGTGAGGCCATTACATGGGCCAGAATTTTACAGCCCCACCTGCCTGGCAGGATATTATGGATCCGCCAACCTGAATGAAGATTTAAATGGCTCGCCGGATCCACCAGGGGGAGACACACCAAGGCAGGGCCATAAATCCTGGCCATGGTTTTTCTGCATTACAGCAAGGATTTTAGACCAATGCTTCGAATGTTGGTTTGCTTTGCTAACTAACCAGGTTATCTTCCTGCTGCTGGGCAGAATCCTCCACAGCTACATCAGAAAAGCAGAGAGATCTGTCAGAATCTCTTTGGTCTGCTATTTTTAGTGTTCAGAATAAAGCTGATTGCAGCCACTGTGCATTTCTTTAAAGGCCATCTGCCTTTAACTGATTACAGGGAGGTCCAAACCCTTCTCCACCGCACATGCCTCCCCTACCCCAAGGAGTCAATATATTGACCCTCAATTTACATACCAGTTTGACTGGGACCCTGTTGAACCTCTGGCAGAGACTGGCAGAACCCCCCAGAAAATAGCTTTCCATCTTCACCTTACAGACTACAGTGGTTCAGGTAGGCGACCCATCTCCATCTTCTCAAACACAAGTAGGAATGGACAATAAATGCCAGCCTTGCCAGTGATACCCACACCCAGACAGTGAGTTTTAAGAAATTAGCTTTATTTTTATGAAGCTAAGTTGTGTTCCAGCAAGACACCATTAGAGACCTTCTTACTTAACATACGAACGTTGCATGATCAAGTGCTGGATTACTAAATGTTTCATAGTGCACTCCACTAAGCAGCACACCCTATCAGCCCTGGATGTCCATTTTAAAAGGATGGATAGATGACTGAGCACTGTACAAATGTAGAAATGGTGAATTATATGAATGTCACTCGGAGACTGATTTTTTTGGCCCACAAATTCCAAAGGATGTGATCCTGCCAGTTACACTGGGATTATGCCAGCCACAGAACTCCACTACTCATCCTGAAGTTGGTGGGGTCAGGGGTGAGACCTCTCTGTCTTAGACCAGTACATGGTTAGGGGCACAGCTGTGGTCACTCCCAATACTGAAGACCCTGGAAATGCTGACAGTAGTTGCCTGCACAGGGCAGGAGGAGTCCCGAGTTAATGAATAGTCTGGATGCCAAATTGATCCCCCTGCCTCCTTCCCCATCTCCTTGGCCTATGATCTTCAGAGGTCCAGGTTCTGGCCACTGCCTGGAATCAAGATCTTTTCAATTTCTGGAAAATCAGGCACATTTCCCCAGTGAGACCGGCTGTACCTGTACAGATCACACAACAAATTTCAACTAGCTCCAAGTGTAGGGACTCCTGACTTTGGAGGTGTTTGCCTGTTTTATCTTCTGGTTTTTGTGCTGTGCATCTTCATAGTCATTCAGTTGGAGAGTAATGTGGAGTATTGGAAGGATTCATAGGCTGATTAACAACCTGATCAGCCTTCCTTGGCCTTCAAGTCTTGAAGTCGAATTGAATCCTGAGTCTTCCGACTCAGAGGGCAGGAGTGTTATTTACTGAGCCACAAGACCTCTGACCTTCTGGCAGAGGCCCAGCTCCCACAAAGCCATTCCAGTAGCTAGCACATGGTTGGGACCTGGCATATTTGGATCTTAGCTGAGTTTGTTGGCAGGGCCAGTATAATTAAAATTGATCGATGGCTCTGACACCAGTACAAAAGCCACAAAATTGGTTGGGTGCCCAAATGGATAAGAATCACCGATTGTGCCTGTGAAAGCAAGGAGAGATAATTAGTGCATGGCAGTGGCCTGTGAAACAGGACACATCACTCACAGCATGGTTGTCTGATGGATGTTGCACTGCTGGACCCTCACTTAGTAGAGCAGTGCCAACCTTACCGTCAGCACAGGACCGGTCTAGATTGTGGCCGGTCAGCTGTGTGTCTCTGTTTTCAAAGTCTGTGAGCGCCTTGATTCCAGGCATTCCTCCACTGGTCTGCGACCTGTCCCTCTTGTTGTGTGCCAGCTTGTCCTGCATGAAAAGAGATGGAGGGAGCGTAAGCTGGATGCCTGCCAGGCCAGATGGTAAGGATGTCTGGCTAGTATGGTTGGTGAATGGTGCCATGGATGGGATGAGGAACGATCCGCAGGGCAGATGAAGGTGTGTGTGAGAGAGTGAATGGTGATGTCCCTTGAACTGGCAGTGAGTGAGGGCCCTGTGAATGTGTAATTGGTTTGTGAGTGTGTGAGTTGTGAGTGATGAGAAGAATGACTTACCCTCATGAAACGGAAGAGATCATTCATCCTCTTTCAGCACTGGATGGCTGTCCTCTTATGTAGGACATTGGTGCTGACCACCGCTGCCACCGCCTCCCAAGCTGAATTGGTGAGCTTGCTTGCAGATCTTCACCTAGAGAGTGGGTAGAGGACTTCACGGTGGGCCTCCACAGTGTCCAGTAGATGCCTGAGGGAGGCATAATTAAATTTGGGGTCTGCATGTTTCTTTCCTTTGGCAACCATGACTTTCCAGCAGCTTCTGATGCCTTAGAGTGTGCTAGCTCTGTGCAGGGGTGCCCTTTAAATATAGCACCTGGATTACTGAAGGCTAAGGTGATGGTGGGGCAGGTGAATCAGAGGCTACCCTGCCAGTGACCTGGAGTGTTTCCTGGGGATGCATTATTTATGAGGCAGGACACGCTGGAATTGGGATGACCTAGACTGTGGTGTGCAGGACATGATTTCAAAATTTTCAGATGATGTGAAGATTGGAAATGTTGTCAACTGTGGTGAGGATAGTCTTGAACTTCAAAAGGACACAGACATGTTGGTGGATTTGGCAGACAAGTGGCAGATGAAGTTCAATGCAGAGAAGTGTGAGGGATCCATGTTGGCAGGAAGAACATAGTGAGACAGTATAAAATAAAGGGAGAGACTCTAAAAGAGGCGCAGGAAAAAAGGGACCTGGTGTATATGTATATAAGCCATTGAAGATGGCAGGGCATGTTGAGAGAGCAGTTAATAAAGCATATAGTATTTTAGGCTTTATTAATAGGGGCATTGAGTACTAGAGTATGGAGGTCATGTTGAACTTATATAAGACATTATTTAGGCCTCATCTGGAGAACTGCGTCCAGTCCTGGCACCATACTTAAGGAAGGATGTGAAGATGTTGGAGACAGTACAGAGGGGATTCACAAGAATGATTCCAAGGATGAAGAACTGTAGCTATAAGGAAAATTGGAAAGATTGGGACTCTTTTCCTTGGAGAAAAAAAGGCTGAGAGAAGACTTGATAGAGGTATTCAAGATCCTGAATAACCCAGGCTGGCCAGAAGGAGATGGATCATCTGCTAAGACAAAGGGCCCACAACCTTCCTTTCAATTCCTAATGGTGGAGACATTTAACAGCCATTGGAATCCAGGCAATGGATACACATCCTTTATCAAAGGTGCCGAGGTGGGAGTAATGTGATATGGGCCTCTGGCTTGTGGAACAAGTAAAATTGCCTTGCTGAACTGCATAACTCAGTCTGCTGTTTAACAATTGACTAGCAGGCCACACCAAAGGAGCTCTGGCCCAGGTTGGATAACTGGCCCCATCTATCCTGCTTCAGCTGGAAGTCTGTACCATAGCCTACAAGACTGATACATCACTGTATGCCTATCTTATTGTGTGAAGACAACACCACTGGAAAACTGAACTATCCAGCATCGGCTTTCAGCTCACTGACCTCTGTGGAGGAATACTTCATTGGACTTTGATTTTGGACTCTCAAACACACATGAAACAATATTTCTTTTCTCTTTGGTTCTGTACTATAAACCTTTCTTTTTGCTATCCCTCTCTTTACTATATGAATAGGAGGAGGGTTGTGAACCCTCTTTTGCTTTTTGAGTGTGTGCAAATAAACTAACCCTTTGAGTTCATCCTATCTTGAGTTTGCTGTGAGGTTATTAATAGAAAATTGTATTGCACCAAAACTGAGGGGTTGGGGAATATGCCGTTGTTTAAAAAGAGGGAAACAAATCAATACACTTTACTGTTTACGGACGGGTGGTGGAGAGGTGAACTTAAGAACGGAAGAGTGAACAGAGACACTAGGGTAGATTTTAACTGATCCAGAGGAAGGGGTTATGATAGTGGGGTGGGCCAGGGGGATTGCTGTGATCTGTTCCTGCCCACATCGTGTTCACTACCCTAATTTGGACAAAGTAGGACAATCACCACTGGTAGATGCGGACCTACTTTACATTAAAAAATCTGTTTTCCATCATTGGTGCTGCAACAGCATTTTATTTTCCAGATTCTGAGACAACCCTGAGATCTGAACAATGGTGGGAGTCATGGAGTAGCTAGAAGAGCTCATTGTAGCTTTCAGGAAAATGTTTCAGTACATCCTTGTAGGCTGTGGCTCCCGTGGACCCTGAGAGGAATCCTCAGGCCTCTGAAGCCTGGTCTTGCCTCTCCTTCCCAGCCTTAGTGTCAATGCCAAAGACCTAAGCAGTAGTAACTTTCTTCTGGCACCATTCTCTTGGATCCATGAGGTCCTCAGGCTCCCACCTATTGACACTGACGTCATGTTTTGGGCATGAGAATGTCCTGGAGTTATAATGGCCTGGGCATCACACTGGGGTTTCAGTCACTTCCCTGAGCCCTGCCTAAAGTCAACTCCATTGGAACAAAATAATACCTGACACATCCAAAATATATGTAATGATAATTCATTCCTTTTATTATAATTAGATTTTGTGCTCTTCCTATGTCATATCTGTATAATTAGCTTTGTGAATAAATTCACTGACTCACCTCAGAAAAGATAAAATTGTACGTACAATACTACACTAAATATCTTGAGTCAGTTTTGCTGTAACAGAGGATCTAACAGCATCTGATTTATTAGTTTTCTCCCTGCATGCTTCAGATCAAAATATTTTTCCCACAAAAAGCACAAGCTGATAACAATGCACTGAGAGAAACAAGCCTCCCAACCTGGGTAAGCAGGGCAAACTGCTGTGCACCTCCTGAAGGATTAAGAAATTAGCAGATGAAGGACTGAGAAGGAAGGTGAATCAAAGTGGGCAAATTCAACATCAAATCAGCTACAGAAAGAAAAATAGAGAATAAAAAAAAATTGTAAGAGAAAAAGAGAGAAAGAAAAAGTAAACTAAAATAAATTTGAATTTTGAAAAATCTCCAATAATTAATACCAGAAATAAGAAGACTCCATGACTTGTAGTCATTAATAGTTAACACCGCCAACAAAAGCACACAGCCTCTTCATCGATTTATATAAGATAACTGTTGGCCTGGGCATTTGATGATGTTGCCACATAAGAACATAATAGATGGCTGTGCATGCAGTGCTAAAGCAGCGTGAGGGAGCACCTGCCTTACCAACCTTGACTTCTTACAAGGAGGGTGTTGGGCATTCTGAGTAAGAAAATAATGGAGAAAGTGAGAAAGGGTGAGGTCCGAGGTATCTCCCAAGCTCACGGGTCATACTATCCTTTATTCTTCATTCTTTATATCCTTATTCACTCTCTTAAACACAGTATGGGGATAACATAGGATGTACGGCACAGAAACAAGCCATTCAATCCAAACAGTCCATGGCAGTGTTTATGCTCCACTCGAGCCTCTTTCGTCTTTTCTCATCTAAATCCAACATCATGACCCTCTAGTCCCTTCTTCCTCAAATGCTTGTCTAGTTTCCCCTTAAATACATCTGCATTATTCACGTCAATCTCTCCCATTGATAGCGAGTTCCACCTTCTCACCACTCTTTGGATGACGAAGTTTCTTCTGAATTCCCTATTGAATTTCTTGGTAATTATCTTATATTGATGGCCTCTAGTTACACTCTTCTCAACAAGAAGAAACATTCTCTCTGAACCCACTCTATCAAAACCTTTCATAATTTTAATAAGGTCACCCCTCGGCCTTTTCTCAAGAGGGAAGAGATCCAGGCTGTCAATCCTTTCATGATATATATACCCACACATCCAATATCATCATCATAAGCCTTCTTTGCATCCTCTGCAGTACCTCTATATCCTTTTGGGCAGAATTTTATGCTTCATGGGTGGGTGGGTGGGTGAGCGTCTTGACTTCATCCTGCATGCGAGCAATCTTCATCTCGGTAGGTGCACATGGTAGTTGGAAGAGCGCCCGCTGACAATTAAGCGGGCAATTAAGCCCATTAACGATGCAATTAACAGCGATTTTACGGACCAATTGGCCAACCGGCCTTTACAGTTTTGCTGAAACCTTGATCCAGGGCGGGATGAAATCTCCGTGGGAAAATAAAATAAAATGAGATATTTTGGGGTCTGTTTTTTTATGAGGTATGCTTTCAGATGCTTAACTGTGCTGCATGGACATATTTTACAGCGTTTTTGTTGCTTTGTTTAATCTGTGGAGGTCTGCATCTCCCTGAGGCAGCTGTCTGCCTTCAGGGAGCTCACCAGCACCCGTGGTGATGTCGGAGCCTTTCTCAGTGCGTGTTTCATGCTAGCTGGCCGTTAATTGGCCAGAGAGCATGAAATCACAGTCGGGGAATCCATCGTGGTCGGGGGCCTGTTTCCTGTCCACTCCTGAGCCCGCCAATCGCGTGTGCCTGATGAGCAAAAAATTCAGGCCATGGTGACTAGAGCTACATGCAGCTCTCTAAGTGTTGTCTAGCCAAGCTTCGATATAGGTTTAAAATAACTTCCCTACTTTTCAATTCTATCCCTCTAGCAAGAAAATATCTTCAGCTGCTTCATCAATGACCCTCACTCCATCCTAAGATCAGGAGTGGGGATGTTCGCTGATGATTGCACAATGTTCAGTACATTTGTGACTTCTCAGATATTGAAGCAGTCCACGTCTATATGCATTAAGACCTGGATGACATTCAGGATTGGGCTGATAGGCTGGCAAGTAACATTAGTGCTGCACAAGTGCCAGGCAATGGCTATCTCCAACAAGAGAGAATCTAAGTGTCTCCCTTTGACATTCAATGGCATTATCATTGCTGAATCCCCCACTATCAACATCCTGGGGGGTTACCATTGACCAGAAACTGAAGTGGACTAGCCATAGCAATACTATGGCCAGGAGTTTTCCCTCATTGAACGGGCACGATGGGGGCGAGTGGGAGCGGTCGGGAAGCCAACCACCACCTGCATTTGCTATTTCACGCTGGCAGGCCAATTAAGGCCTGCTCAATTTCAAACATCTGCAGCAGTGCTCAGTGTTGCCTGTGTGGTGGGGGGAGGAGGTCTGCCTCAGGGAGATGAAGAGTTTTGCAAATTAAAAATAAAGAATTGTAAAATGTTAAAAAAAACATGTCCCCTCATGTGCATGAGCAGGGACATGTTATTAATGAAATGTTAACATTTTTATTTTATTTTTAAGTGCCGTTGGAAACCTCATCCCGCCCGTGGCTGAGGTTTCCTAAAAAATCCAAAGTCCTTTTGGTCTTTTCACCTGCCCGCCAACTGTAAGATTGGACAGGCAGCAAAAATTCCAATTAATTGGTAACTTAATCGCCTTAATAGGCCTGTTAATTGACCGAAATATCGCGCCAGTGCGCGATGATGTCGGGATGCTCGCTCGTGTCATTTTACGCTTGTTCAGGTCAGGCACGCGTCCGCTCGATGAGCATAATATTCTGGCCTATGGCTGCAAAAGCAGATCAGAAACTCGGAACTCAGCAATGAGTTACTCACCTCCTGACTCCTCAAAGCCTGTCCACCAATCCACATGGCGCAAGGCAGGAGTGTGATTGAATACTCCCCATTTTCCTGGATGAGTGCAGCTCCAACAACCTTCAAGAAGCTGGACACTGTCCAGAAGAACAGACCGTTTGATTGGCAACCCATCCACCACCTTCAACATTTAGTCCCTCTAACACCGATGCACAATGGCAGCAGTGTGTACCATCTACAAGATGCATTGCAGTGGCTCAACAAGGCTCCTTCAATAGCACCTTCCAAATCCATGACATCTGCCACCTAGAAAGGTGTTTGGAACACCATCGCCTGCAAGTTCCTTTCCAAGCCACACGCCAGCCTGTTTTAGAACTATTTCACTGTTCCTTCACCCTATCTTCACTGGGTCAAAACCCTGGAATTCCCTCCTTAACAGAACTGTGGGTGTTCCTACACCACACTGACTGCAGCAGTTCAAAAAGGTAGCTCACCACCACCTTCTCAAAGGTAATTAGGAATGGACAATAAATACTGGCCCAGCCACAATGCCCACATCCTGTGAAAGAATAAATTAAAAAGGGTTGTGCTCGTTGGCAATGTCATGCATGTGCAGTTGTGTGCAGCTGCATCTTTATAGGAGACAATATGCAGCAGGGTGCGTGCGCAGTGATCATTGGCCCTGTGCAAATATTACAGCACTGGCAGCAAATCTCTCAGGGGTCTCCTCACAGGTTTCTTTATCCCATTTGATTCCCCATTTTTGTTGCCTTTTTTCCCTATTCATTTGAGAAGGCTCCTTTCTTCCAATGAACCATCTTGCCTTAGCAGCATATCTTAGTGGTGTGGAAGGGATGCTCTGTAATTATGCCTGTATTCCATCAGCTGCCTGCCTGTCGGTGCTTAAATGCGCTGTGCTGGGAGCAACAAGCCCCAGAGCTGCAAACAAAACTCTGGGTGGATCAGAAGACTCCCCCTCCTTCCCCAAACCTGATCCCTGGAAACTGCGGGGTGGCTGTGTCCCAACTTCCCGCCCACCGCCGGGCTCAGAAACTGAGTGAGCAGCTTCAGGGATCAGAAGCCTCCCCTTCCCTCCCCATCCCAATTCCAGAATCAGAAGCCTCCCCTTCCCTCCCCATCCCAATTCCTGGAATCAGAAGCCTCCCCTGTGGGGATGCCGCCTCGCGACTTCCCAAATGCTCAGAAACTGGATGAAGGGCTTCCGACTGGCACTATATCTCCTGCAAATAACAACACAGGATTCTGTGCATGCACGGCCAAGTGTGCATGTGCAGGAGATACAGTGATTAAAGAAACAGTGCTGGTTTGCTTTTTTGTTATGGCATTGCTAATCTGTGGTGCAACAATGCTGCAGCTTAGGCCTATCAGTGAAAATTCTTACCATAATTTATTTTTTTAATGGGAATTGTATTACAAGCATTCTAAAACCTACTCTCCTTTGCTTCTGGTCATTGTGAAGTTCGGGCATTGACTTGTGCAAAATAGGGTTGCCGATCGTCCAGGATTGGCCTGGAATCTCAAGGCATTGAAGGCCAATCTCCAGGATACTGCTGTCTGTAACCCTAGAAAAAAATCATCAGGACATTAAAAATAGATTGTTTTTTCTGGCAATATGTTATGACTGATACAGTTGGTAAGGCAGAGTTATTTAAAAACACCAGAGGGAAATTTTAAACAACTGTCATAACCTATAATTTTAAGTGTTAATTTTGAGATGTGATTCTAAATTCAGGAATCAGGCCATCAGTTCTTGAAGTTTCACATTAAACTAATTGAAACGTTTTATTAATTTACATAGGTTAAAAATACACATGGCTACAAATTACTACTATCATAAGTTTTAACAAATTTCCAAACTAATCTCCATTAAGGCAACAGCAACCCATGGACTTAACGAGACACCAGGCAAAGCATTTTCAACTTATGAATTCAAAATGAGGTTCTTTTCACTGTGGATCCAGGTGGAGGATTGCAGCTGCCTTTTGATCTTACATTGGCTCTGCTCTGCACACCCAAAAACTACTGAAGTTATACAACACAAAAACAGAAATACCTGGAAAAACTCAGCAGGTCTGGCAGCATCGGCGGAGAAGAACAAAGTTGATTTTTCGAGTCCTTATGACCCTTCAACAGAACTAAGTAGAAATAGGAAAGGGGTGAAATATACAACCACTGATTGAATTCAAATTCTCATTGTCTCACCAGTCTCTTTGAACTTTACCTTTTAACAATGAAACCCTATTCATGTACCAATTTTATTAGTAATATAAACATATTGCTTGGTAGCTGTTGGAAAGGTGTCAAGTTTTCACCCCACTTCTTGAATGCTGTATTCAAAAAATGCAAATACACTCTACCTCTCTGTTTACATCGCAAACTAATACATATCAAAGCACCCAGACTAGCTGGCTTTAATCTAATTAAGACAGAGCCGCAGACTAGACCTCTATTTTAAAATAAAAATATTCTCCAAAATATTATATACATTAATAGCTTCATGACAAGTACCTTTTAACATTTCTTTTTACCAGGAATAAAACTATTGAAAATGGGAAAAAAGGCTTTTTAGCTGACACTCAAGTGTCATCCAACTGGATAGTGAGTCAGCTTGCTTTCAAGTTGGCATAGGAAGGCAGTGCATCATAAGGATGAATGTGTTGGCCAACTAATGGCTGGAGCGTGGGGGCAAGTCACCTGATGAAACCTTCTGGAGTACATTTAATCACAGTGGGTAATGCTAGTATGAGGGAACTCTTGGTGAAGCACAGAACATGAGTGAGGGGGGGCTAAGTGCAATGGAATTGGAGGGGATATATTGTGCTGACTGATGGTGATGTTGAGAACTTTGGCTAACCTTGAGCTCAGGGATTTCACTTCACAGGGTCTACCAATGCAGTTTGGAGGTTCAGTCCTAGCAGTTGATGCAGCCATTTGTGAATGTGTTCAGCAGGTTGTCCAGTTTTGGACTGTCTGTGGTGGAGTCTACAACTTGAACCTGTGTAGTATGATTCCCTGCAATGAGCTGCAGACCACGTGCGGTCATTCCTGAAGCCCCCTTCACTCAGACATCACATGATACAGTTGTGAAGTTGGTAAGATTATTATGTTTTGGACTATGTCCTTTGGCTTATAAGAGAGTTATAGTTGGAGACTGTGTCTTTAAACTTATGATAAATGAAGGGGGTCATGTGACATATGCTGAAGTTTGCCTGAGAGTAAACCTTGGTGGTTTAATTGTTAGAGATCAGATGAAGACTCCGATTGTTTTATTGAGAGGGAGGTACAAGGTATTTATGCTTGGAGACAATGCCAGCAGGTATTGAGTACACCATAAGGTCTGGATTTTCGCTTCTTGGGAGCATAGAGTCGGGACATTTTATGGCTCTACAAACCCAGACCCAGGAAAAAGTGCTCTGGAAGTTGGGATTTTCATTCTGGAATGGCAGGCTTCTCTGGGACTTGGGTTGGGCAATCCCCCAAGCGATTGCAGAGGATGCCGGGTGCAAAAGCAGGCTGGGCAAAGGTGCATCGGCACTGTGTTGAAGTTTAAAAAAATACATAAAACAACCCTCCAGCCCTCACCCCTCACACCCCCTCACCCCCCCACACTACCGATGCCCCATCCTTGCTAACCTAGGCCGCCACCCACCCCTATGGCCCGGCATACTCTCTATGCCACCTCAAACCTCCCAACTACCCCTCATGGTCCCTCATAATCCCCATGCCAACCTATGCCCCTCCTCCCACCCTCATGGCCCCTTATATCCTCTATGTCAACATATGCCCTCTGCCCACCCCCATTCCCCCTCAATCTCCATGTCTCCTCATGCACCTCTGCCCACCCCAACACTGCATCCATGCCAAACTATGCCCCACCAATGCCATGGCCCCTCATACCATGAATACCACCTCATACACATCTTCCCAACTCCCATGGTCCTTTATAGCCCCTATGCCAACTTAGTGCCAACTCATGTTATGCCATGCCCCTCACCCATGCTGAAATTAAATAATATAAAGTTTTATGTCTATTGCGGACTTTTATTTAAAATAAAACCTCATTCATAAAAACCCATGTACTGAATTTATATTTCTTCAACTATATAATCTCTTATAAGAACAAACATTTCATTCAAGCTCAAATTCTAATAAAAACAAACAGTAGAATTTGTAGTCCCACATCAAACAGTCCATAACCACTTGGAGGTGCCAATCAAACTGTGAAATCGCAGGCACCCTACTGTGCTAATAGAACGTTATGAATCAGTCATGCAGCATGAATCCTGTAATGGAAACCCTAAGCCTTATATCAACAGACAGAGTGAAATAGCAAACAATTATTTTTTAAAGATTTATAGGGCAGGATTTTTAAATGCCTTGAGAGCTTTACAGTTGGGGTTGGTTTACAGAGCTTTAGAAGTTCGTTTGGATACTTCTGACAGATTTTTTTATTCATCCATGAGATGTGGCCAGCATTTATTGCCCATCCCTAATTGCACTTGAGAAGGTGGTGGTGAGCTACCTTCTTGAACCGCTGCAGTCCATGTGGTGTTGCATCTGACAGTTGCCTTTGACAGTTCATTTTGACACTTTCGACAGTTCCAATGAGCTTGACAGTTAATAAGTTTATGTATTTTTTACACGCATTCATGTCTAATTTTAACAATCCCAAGGACTCCTTACCTCTCCCAAAGGACACTGTACATCTCCCAAGGGACACATAGCTTCCCCTGGAGCCATGTGACCTCCCCCAAAAGTACCCTGGGATCTTATCCAAAGGGGTACCCCAACTCTCCAAAGGATACCACAAAGCTCAGCTCCTACCAGGTTTAACCTGCACATATCATGTTTCACACACCTGGGTCACCAAAATTGGACATGAATGGAGGAAGCTACTGATTTATAGGGCAGCTGCCTCTGCAAAACACACATGTGTGAGACATGACCCATCCCTATTCCCGCCCCCATGAAAATGGTAGGTGCTGTATTTGGGGGCGGGCTTATGAGTTTGGGCCTCTTCTGCCATTTTGAAAATTACTGAGAGGCTCTCCGTTAATGTGAAAATCCAGTTCTAAGTCTCTAAAGTCCCAGAAAGATGTTATAGCTATTAAGATGTAAACAACGGTGTTGTAAACTATCCCTTTACTCCGAAGTTGAAAGGAAAGTTGGGATCAGAGATAACTGATTAGCATTTCTACTTAGATACAAAGCTGATGTGTTTCCCGTTGCCATGGGGAAAGAGGATGGAGATGACAGGCTTCCCTTTAAACCCAGGAAATCACAAGACAGACAGGGGTTGCAGTTCTGTCCCATGTTGTCTGTAGCCAACCGGGAGATAGTGAGCAAGAAGATAGAATTAGCCAGGTCTGCACCTTAAGCAGAGAAAATGCTTAGTCTATTCACTACGCAGAATGCAGGTGGGAGCTCTCACTCAGTTTGAAGAAAATGAGCTAGCCTCCTTGGAACTAAAGGAAGAAAGTCACAGTCTAACCCTCACAGTGAAAGGCAGTTCTGGGATTAGGAGTTACCTGACGGGGGAAGTAGAAAGAAAGCAAACTACTGGAAGCTGGGAGCAATTGTGAATCATTTGCTATACAAAAGAACATACGAATATACATATGAATTAGAAGCAGGAGTAGGCCACTTGGCCTTTCGAGCCTGCTCTGCCATTCAATAAGATCATGGCTGATCTGATGGTAACCTTAATTCCACATTCCACCTACTCTCGATAACCTTTCACCTCCTTGCATATTAAGAATCTATCCACCTCTGCCTTAAAAATATTCAAAGACTCTGCTTCCACTGCCTTTTAAGGAAGAGAGTTCCAAAGTCTTGCAACTCTTTGAGAGAAAAAAATTCTCTTCAGTTCTGTCCTAAATAGGTGGCCCCCTATTTTTAAACAGTGGCCCCTAATACTAGATTCTCCCACCAAGAAGAAACATCCTCTCCATATCGACCCTGTCAAGACCCCTCAGGATCTTATATGTTTCAATCAAGTTGCCTCTTACTCTTCCAAACTCCAGTTGATACAAGTCTATCCTGTCCAACTGTTCCTCATAAGACAACCTGCCTAACCCAGGTATTAGTATAGTAAACTTTCCCTGAGCTGCTTCCAACACAGTTACATCTTTCCTTAAATATGTAGACCGATACTGTAAACAATACTCCAGATGTGGTCTCACCAGTGCCCTGTATAACTGAAGCACTACCTCCCTACTTTTGTTTCCCATTCCCCTCGCAACAAACAACATTTTATCAGCTTTCCTAATTACTTTCTGTACCTGCAGACTAGATTTTTGAGATTCATGTGCAAGGACACCCAGATCCCTTTGCTTCCCAGAACTCTGCAATCTTTCACCATTTAGATAATATGTTTCTTTTTTACACTTCCTGCCAAATGGACAATTTCACATTTTCCCACATTATACTCCAATTGCCAGGTCTTTGCCCATTCACTTAACCTATCTATACCCCTTTGTAGCCTCCTTGGGTCCCCTTCACATCTTACTATCTTATCTATCTTTGTGTCATCAGCAACTTTAGAAACCATACCTTCGGTCCCTTCATCCAAGTCATTTATATAAATTGTAAAAGGCTGAAGCCTCAGCAATGATCCCTGTGGCATACCAATCATCACATCCTGCCAACCTGAAAAAGACCCATTTATGCCAACTGTCTACTTCCTATTAGCTAGCCAAACTTCTATCCATATCAATATGTTACCCACTACACCATGAGCTTTAATTTTTCACAATAACTTTTGATGTTCACCTTATCAAACGGCTTCTGGAAATCTAAATACAGTACATCCACCTTTATCCACAGTATTTGTTACTTCTTCAAAGAGCTCCAATAAATTGGTTAAACATGATTTCCCTTTAACAAAGCCATGCCTGATTACCCTGAATTTTTCCAAGTGCCCTGCTATACCATCTTTCATGGTAGCTTCTAACATTTTTCCTATGACAGATGTTAAGCTAACTGGCCTGTAGTTTCCTGCTTTCTGTCTCCCTCCCTTTTTGAATAAAAGAGTTACATTTGCTACTTTCCAATCTAATAGAATCTTCTCCGAATCTAGGGAATTTTGGAAAACTAAAACCAACACATCAACTATCTCATGAACCACTTCTTAGAATAAAAGAGTTACATTTGCTATTTTCCAATTTAATTTAATCTTCTCCGAATTTAGGGAATTTTGGAAAATTAAAACCAACACATCAACTATCTCACGAGCCACTTCTTAGACCCTAGGATGAAATCCATCAAGGCCCGGGAACTTGTCAGCCCACAGCTCCAACAGCTTTCTCAGTACCACTCCCCTGGTGATTGTAATTTTCTAGAGTTCCTCCTCCCTTCCATTGCCTGATATACCGCTCTTTCTGGGGTGTTACTAGTATCCTGTATAGTGAAGATGATGCAAAATACCTGTTAAATTCTTCTGCCAAGTCCTTACTTTCCATTATTAATTCCCCAGACTCACTTTCTATAGGACCAATGCTCAGTTTGTTAACTCTTTTCTTTCTTAAATATCTATGGAAACTCTTACTATCTGTCTTTATATTTTTAGCTAGCTTTCTCTCATATTTTAATTTTTCCTTCCTTATCAATCTTTTGGTCATTGTTTGCTTTTTTTATAATCTCTCCAATCCTCTGACCTACCACCCATTCTAGCACAATTATATGCTTTCTCTTTTAGTTTGATACTATCTTTAATTTTTTTTAGTTAACCATGGCTGATGAGTTCTCCCATTGGAATTTTTCTTTCTTGGTGTAATGCATTTATTCTGTGTAATCTGAAATATCCCCTTAAATGTCCACTACAGCATCCCTATTGACCTATCACTTAACCTAATTTTCCAGTTCACTTTAGCAGTTCTGCTTTCATGCCCTCACAATTGCCCTTATTTAAGTTTAAAATATTAGTCTTGGACCCAGTCTTCTCTCCCTCAAAGTGAGTTTAAAATTCAATCATATTATGATCGCTGCTACCTAGGGGCAACATCACTATGAGGCCATTAATTAATCCTACCTCATTGCATAATACCAGTTCCAGTATTGGCTGCCCTCTGGTTGGTGCCAGAACATGCTGTTTTAAGAAACTATCCCAAAACATTCTATGAATTCCTCACCGAGGCTACCTTTACCCATCTGATTTTCTAGTCTATGTTTAGATTAAAATACCCCATGGTCATTGCCATTCCTTTCTGACAACTTCCCATTATTTCTTCCTTTATACCATGCCCTACATTGTGGGTATTGTTAGGAAACCTGTACATCACTTCCACAAGTGACTTCTTGCCTTTATTTCTCATCTCTACCCAAACCGTTTCTACATCCTGGTTTCCTGACTTACATCATTCTATTCTAAAGTGCTAATACCATCATTAATTAACACCCTTCCACCTTTTCTGAGCTTCCTACCCTTCCTAAATGTCCTGCACCCTTCAATATTGAGGTCCCAATCCATGTCATCCTGCAGCCGTGTCTCTGTAGTGGCTATCAGATCGTACTTACTTATCCCTACTTGCACCATCAGTTCACCTGTTTTGTCTCACAAACTATGTGCATTCAGATCCAGAGCCTTTGGTCTTACCCTTTTATTATTTTTGGAACCTCTAGTCTTATCTGCTGATTTACTCTTAGATTTATATTCTCTGTCCCTTCCTGTCATGCTCTGTTTATCATTTCCCATGTTAATACCTTTTTCTCTTGCCTTTTCTCTACTCTTTGATTTGCCACACCTTCCTAAATTTGATCCCCTGCCCCCACTACTTAGTTTAAAACCCTCTCTACTTCCCTAGTTATGTGGCTCACAAGAACACCAGTCCTAGCATGGTTCAGATGCCAACCATCCCAATGGTATAGCTCTGATTTTCCCTAGTATGAGAGATGCAATTCTGGGGAGAGTGATAAATAGCTAGAAACAGTTTCCTTCTATAGTTTGAAGTATAAGTAGCCTACACAAGAAAATAGCGTTTGGTCAAATTTTTTTTAGTCATTTGATACAGCAGAAGTTTTTGTATTAAAACGTGAAATCCTCTAGCTAATAATTGGAAGTTCAAATTTCTTTTTAAAAGTCACTATGGAGGTTGTATCATTTTAACAAATACCATTTTGAAGAATTTTGGTTGCAATTTGGAGCAACCTGTCTCCTTTGTGTTTAGCATATTGAGGAACCAGGTAATGGCAGTAATCTCTTTGTGACCCAGTGATGTAGTCCCACACAGCTGTCTGTTAAGAAGGTATCACTGAGCAAAGGTACATCTGTATCAGAAGGTCTCCCTACCTAAGTGACTTCAAAAGTGTTGTATGCCTACAGACTTGAGCACCTACTGCATGACCTGGTGCCTACAGTTTTGGGTCATTTACTGGAAAGGTGAATAAAAGTTGATCTGATTTATCCTGTAGTGTATTCTGAGAGTTCTTTTTGTGTGAAGCAGATTAATGTAACTGAGAAAAAATATTTCTGTATTCATGGGCTTTAATCCACAGTTAGTGCCAATGGGAGCTTCTCCTTTATTTGGCAAGGGTCACTGGCCATTTAACAGATGACTATTGTTTTTTGGGTGTTTCAGACACTTCAGCAAATTACATCTTCTATAGCCTGACGCACAAATCTCTTGTGTCATGGTTGCTTGTATAAATGAATCTTCTACATTTTGATTGGGATTATCTTCTGTCTTTGCACTCTCCTACCTGATCCATGGCAAGGTCACTTTGCAAGAAGCAGCTGTGTAAGGTGGAATAGGTTACAATAATTTTGAACATCACTGCATTGTTCACTATTTTCTACCCATTCAAATAAATGGAAAATTGTAAACCACCCAAACAGACCACCTATTTTATTCAGTCTTGGGATGTTGGTAGCCTGGGCACAGTCAGCATTTGTTGCCCATCCCTAATTACCTTTGAGAAACTGGTGGTGAACCACCTTCTTGGACCACTGCACCCCATGTGGTGTAGATAGTAGGCCTTCGAGGTAGTGGTGGTGGTGAGTTTAGAAGGTGCTGTGAAAAGAACCTTAGAGATTTACAGCAGCGCATCATGTAGATGGTACACACTGCTGCCACTGCATGCTGGTGGTGGAGGAAGTGAATGATTAAGGTAGTGAATGGTGTGCCAATCAAGTGGACTGTTTTGCGTTGGATGGTGTCCAGCTTCTTGAGTTGTTGGAGCTGTGCTCATCCAGGCAAATAGATAGAGTATTCCATCACTATCTTGACTTGTGCCTTGTAGATGGTAGATAGGCTTTAGACATGCAGAATTTCCAGCCTGTTGACCTGCTTTTGTAATTGTAGTATTAATGGGGCACATCACTTTAGGTTTTGGTCAATGATGTGGGATCTATTGAATGTCATGAACAGATGGTTAGGCTTTTCTCCTTGAAGATGGTCATTGTCTGGCACTTGTGTAGTGTGAATGTTACTGTCCACGTATCAGCCCAAGCCTGAATATTGTACAGGTCAGCTGCATGTGGGCATGGACTGCTTCTGTATCTGAGGAGATGTGAATGGAATGGAACATGGTGCATCAGCAAATATCCCCACTGCTGACTATATGATGGGGGGGGGGTCATTGAAGCAGCTGAAGGTGTCGGGTTTAGGACACTGCTGCACGAGTTCCTCAGAGTTAATTCTTGGGGTCTGGTGCTGAGATCTTTGACCTGCAGGATGCCACCCCATATTGTTGGTATTGACACCCACCTTCCCACCCCCCGATGCCTGAGTCAGTACACCAATCCCTGAGAGCTCCATCCTACCTTACTTCCCTGACTCTGGAAGATCCAGCAGCAATCCTCTAGGTAGGCCCTGCTGCAATACCAGCAGTGGCCACTACTCCTGGTGGTGGTGCCAGTACTGCAGAGCTGCTTACCACTGGCTGCCAGCTCTCTGAGGTGGGACATGCACCTGAGGCACGGCAAAAATTAAATGACCCCTGGGGAGCCAAGAGATCCTGCAGCAGGGTTACTGCTGTGAATTAGGAACTTTGTTCCATCAGGGCTCCCAGAGATCGGGTTGGCAGAGGTGCTACCGGATTTTGTAGCAGGTGACAGGCTGTGTGCCACCTGGAGTAAATTCTGCCGTAGCAAATGCAAATGCTTAGCCACATTCTCTATATTGTCAAAACTGTTCACTTAACAGCCATGAATATTTTTAAAAATTGTGACTAGCTGTGGTACTAAGTATCATGACATCTCTGGGCCAAATTACAGCCATTTGTGGCAATTGATAAGTTTACACCCTTTTAAAAAACAGGAACAATCATAGCTGAACAGGCCAACCTGTTTTAAAACTTAAAGTCCTTGCCACATACTGTGGGGTTAGTGTCTGAACAGATCTTGTGGCACTGTGCCTCAGCATTGGGCCAAGAAAGATTTTGGAACACTCAATAATGTACTTATCCAGCTACAAAACTGTTTCGAGCAGCTGCAGACTGGTCTTGTCCAAAAGCTTGGGTAGCAGAATATTTTTTTCGTGTCAAACCAGCAATCAGTCTAAGGCGGGTACTACTACATATAATGCTCAAAAGCCATACTGGAGATCACCAATTCTTGTACAGAAGTAGTTAAAATTGATTAAACCTCTGCATCTACTGCTCATTGTATAAAGCTAGCAATGCATTAGAAGCCCATATATCCTTTGCTGCTTTACTTTTATGTGCTTAGGTCCCCTCAAATTCATTGAGTCTGTGTCAATTGAAAAATTTCAAAACGGAGAGAGATTTATCTTAGGTAAGGGATAAGGAGCAAATGTGAGTAAATGGGATGAAGATACAGATCAGTCATGATCTAATTAAATAATGAAGCAGGTTTAAGAGGCTGAGTAGACTGATCCTGTTGTCTCTATATGGTCTTCATTCTACTTCCCCTCAGGCAGCCCAATCACTGCAGCAACTGGCGGGAGCAACATTTCAGTAATGATTTAAATGCTGTCATTAGTACTCTGGCATTTAGCCGCTTGGTGGTACAGAACTTGAATTTTGCTGTTGAAGCTTTTTGTCTTGCACTCATCAGGACAGATTTCCAAGAATACCAAATCTCAAAGGGAACAACAATTTATGGTGCATGAGAAGAGGGTGTTGATTGGTTAACAAGTGATAGAGGCATTGCTATGGAGAATGCACCAGGGAACAGGTAACTGCCAAGCTTTTGTTCAAGGTATTGCCATAGGGAATGAACCAGGGAATTGCTATACCCCAGGATTTTGTTTAGTTGAAAATGTGCAATGTGAAAACATGTTCTTTCTGTTTGCAAAGATATGTGGCTTCTAGAAAGTATGAGCGAGCCACATTGCTAGCCCGACTGATGTTCTTAAATTGGTTGTTAGTGTAATTCTGAGCACAATCAGGATTGTTTAGTAAGTGCAGTACAACTGCAGAATCACATCTAGTGTTGGACACTATGTTCTGAGCTTTGCAAGCTCAGGCCGGTTGAGTATGGGTAGTACTCTGCCTGTTATGAACAGCCGAAGGGACATGCTGTTTTGTACAATCCACCAGTCATTGGGACATATGGCCTGCATACTTGGCATCACATCGGCACTGAAATTTATATACCAGATTACTTATTACTGTGATAGGCATAAAATCTTTTTGGCTTGATGGCAACATACTGTTAGTGGAGAATACCACTCATGTTGCTGCTGAATAGTAGCTGTTGGTCAAATTTTTGAGATACCTTACCCTTCCAGGGTAATATGAGGTAGACTGGGCACAGTTCTTCCCTTTCAGATTTACTATTTTTGCAAATCTGTCCTTATGTGTGCAAAAGGAAATGCTTCAATTGCATGTCTCGTTTTCAGTAATTTTTAAAACCTGATCTGAATGTGATTTCCATTGAGGGTGTTACATGCCTTTTAAAGTACAGAAAATGCAAATACTTCAATTAAGTGGACATGTTAGACCCTAGGCTGAATTTTCTGTGCCTGCTAGTGTCGGGTGTGTTCAGTGGCGTGAGCGGACAATTTAGCACGATTGGTTTTATGATGGCGGGAAACTAGTTCACGATCATCCGCTCAGCCCACTGATGGCAGGCCACGTTTCCCACCATCGGACATCAGGAACCTAATTTTAATACATCAGCATATCATTATTAGGCCTGCCCGCCAGCATCGTCTCCCCCCCACACCCAACTCTGTTGGATCGCCCGATGTGCACTTGACGGCCTGCACTTTGAGATGAACTCGGAGGTGAGTACACAGCAACTTTCTGTAGCGCTCACCAGTGTCCCCTGTTGGACTTTACGCTTGAGGAGCACTGGGGGGGTTGGGGTTAAGGGCAAACCTGCTATTGAGGTGACTTGTGGAGGTGGGGGGCCAAGGGCCTGCCGCTGAATATAGCACAAGCATTCGGGGTGGAGGGTAGGGTGGGCAAGGGAAGTGGCCACGCATTAGGGAAACCTGTATAAAGTGTCCATTCCTCTGCAACTGAGACAGTTCAGGCGCAGCCACATTGATATGATCAGGGCTTCTAGCTTATCTGCCCATTCAGGCAATGCAGAGGCATCAAAGTGCCACAAAGTACTCCAAAGCTTTTAAATCACACACCACCCCACCCGACCCCCGCCGCACCACCTGGCACAGACTGCAAAATCATGAGCATTTTAGTGGGCTGCAGAACATGTTGTTCAATCTCCTCGCTAAAGCTGGCCATGGAGCAGTCACTGCTGGAGGTGCTCACAGCCCCTTGCAATGTCATCATCTTGGTTAGGACCAGTCTTCCCCATGGTTCAAGCTAACAGTGCAATCTTGCAGTGTGGGTTAGGAGGATGCCTGCATCTGAACTGAGAGCACAGCATGCAGTCCAATGGGCAAAGCTGCTGCCAATCGGTCGGGTGGACTAGGGTGGCAGTGCTGGTGCTTCGGGCAGCCATGCAGCACACTAAACTCTGGCCATCCATGTGGCCAGCACTCTCCGGGACCTACAGACTTAACCAGGACAGGTTCTTAGTACCCATGCTAACCACATGTCTCTCCTTCTCATCCTGCAGGAGGAATACATCAGGATCATGGAGCTTGGTGAACTAGCTGTATGCCTGATGGTGTACAGAGAATGAAGACGATAGAGGAGAGAGTGACTGAGGCTCCTGCTGCACAGAAGCAGGAGCAGCAAATTCAGGAAGAAGAGGCAGCTGGGACTCCTGCACGTGCTGCCGTAGGACCAAAGTGAGCCATCATAGGCCAGTGCCTAGCAACACCCAGAGTCTACGGACACTGTCTTTCATTCCTGCAGATGAAGGAGAGCCAGTATCGCTGGAGACTGTGCATGTCTAGGGAACTAGTTGCTCACATTTGCCAGCTACTGCAGGATTTAGTGCCATGGGGACCTGGAGGGCATCCACTGCCAGTGGCCGTGAAAATGGCCACGGCACTCAGTTTCTATGCCGATGGCTCCTTTCAGGGCTCCAGAGGTGATCTCTGTGGGATATCACAAGCCTCCATCCACATATGCAACCATGAGGTCACGGATGCCAGCTTTGCGAGGGCACACAACTTTGTGCATTTCAACTGGGACCAGGACAGCCCAGATGCAAGAGCGACTGGATTTGCCCAGATCTCGGGATTCCCATAGGTGCAGGGTGCGATTCACTGCACTCATGTGGCGCTCAGAACTTGGTCACAACATCAAGGGATTCCATTCGCTGAATGTGCAGCTGATGTCCAACCACCACAAGTGCATCCTGCAGGTGTGCGCATGGCTTCCAGGGAGTGTGCATGACTCCTACATCCTCAGCTGGTCACAGATCCCTGACGTCTTCCAGGGTCCATAGAAAATGCAGGGATGGCTCCTTGGGAACAAGAGGCCGTGGCTGATGACACCTGTGTGGCGGACTCAGCCTGCAGCAGAGCGACGCTATAATGAGTCTCACGCTGCAGCTCACAACTTGGTGGAGCAGACCATCAGGATGCTGAAGATGAGGTTCCGGTGCCTGGACCGGTCTGGTTGAGCCCTGCAATACAGTCCACAGAGGATGTCATGCATCATCATCGTCTGCTGCGCCTTTTACAACCTGGCACTGCAACAGGGAGAGGAGCTGGTTGAGGAGGAGATGGAGGAGCTGGAGGCCTACTCCGATGAGGAGGATGTAGACAGGTATGAGGGTGAGGAGGTCCTTGGAGGCAGCGATGATGGGGACGAGGCCCTCGCACTGGCCAGACGAGTTAGGTGCATCCGTGAGACCCTCATAGCTGCTAGAATTGTGGAGGATAATGACAACACGCAGTGAGGACACTCCATAGATCTTCATATAGCCTCTGAGAATGTCTGACTCCTGTCTAGCTGAGGGCAGCTCACTTGCGCTCTGTGATTAGGATCATATATAGAGACACAGCCATGGAACTTTAGAAGCATCTGATCCTTGGTCCGCCTTCAGCACCTGAGCCCTTCAGGAGCACAATGTCACTGGTCACAGATGCTGAAGAGATGGGGGCCAGCCCCACCTTAAAGGTGCTGAGAACACACAGAGAGAATGAGAGAACTCTGTGATGCCTGCCCACTACATTCTGACAGCAATGACAAGCACCTCCGAGGTTCAGAATCAGTTATGTGCCCAGGGAGTGTGAGGCTGGACCATCATTTTGGTCTGAAGGCTGCACAAGGCACAGAGAAGAGCCCCTGGACTGAGACACCTGCCTTTACCTTGTGCAGAAAGTGACAAGAATGCTGCTCATCAGAACATGGGCAGGGAGACATTCTTGAGAGTTTATTGACAATAGTGAACACTATGTACAACTGATTAACACACATTCCCAGGCTGTGCAACTACATCTTCTTAACTTTCCTAATCCTGCCTCTACGTCTTGTTGCTCCCTGGACAACCACAGCGGAGGTAGAGGCAGCCTGCTGACTGCGACACCCTGTCTGTCAGGGAAGTCCCTGCTGCCTACTGTGGATCAGACAGTGTAATGTGCTCGTCAGATTGTGATCCCGAGGCTACTCTAAAGCTAGGTGCCACTGAGGTGTGTATCTCTGTGCTGGTGGAGGGCGTGGGTGAGCGCTGTGATGGGACTTCAAGGAGGGTGCCTCCAGATTCCTCTTCAGAAGCTTCTTTAGGGCTTATTTGGAGGCCCTGGGTCATGGACTCTGATAGCTGTTTGGCAGATGTGCCTGCGGAAGCAAGGAGAGATAATTAGTGCATGGCAGTGGCCTGTGAAACAGGACACATCACTCACAGCATGGTTGTCTGATGGATGTTGCACTGCTAGATCCTCACTTGGTAGAGCAGCACTGACCTCACCATCAGCACAGGCACGGTCCAGATCCTCGCCGGCCAGCTGGATGGTTCCATTTTCAAAGTCCATGAGGACGGTGTGCACACCGGTGTGCAGCCTCTCTCTCTTGTTGTGTACCAGCTTGTCCTGCATGAATAGAGATGGAGAGAGTGTAAGCAGGATGCCTGCCAGGCCAGATGATAAGTATGCCTGTCCTGTGTGGGTGGTGAGTGGTCCCATGGACGGGATGAAGCCAATGAAGGTGTGTGTGAAAGAGTGAATGGTGATGTCCCTTGAACTGGCAGTGAGTGAGATCCCTGTGTGTGTGTGTGATGGGTTTGTGAGTGTGTGAGTTGAGAGTGTTGAGAAGAGTGACTTACCCTGGTGGAACGAAGGAGATCATTCATCCTCTTGTGGCACTGGGTGGCTGTCCTCTTTTGCAGGGCGTTGGCGCTGACCACCACTGCCACCGCATCCCAAGCCAGGTTAGTGCAGTTGCTGCCCATCCTGCGGCCAGAACTGGGGTGGAGGACACCTGGTGGGCCTCCATGGCATCTAAAAGGTGCTCGAGGGGACATGTCGCTGAATCTGGGGGCTGCAGTCTTCTTCAGTTGCAGGGCCATGTCTTCTGTGCAGCAGTCATGGTCTGGAAGCACTGAGGTGTGTGCTTGCGGCTGGACGTTAAATATGGCGCCCGGCGTGATGCAGCAGCGAGGTGATGGCACACAAGCAAATGAGAGCCCAGTCACCATGGAAATGGTGTGTTTCCTGGGAGTGCATAAATAAAGTGGCGGGTTTAGGATGATACAGTGTGAAAACCTGCCATCGTGGACAGCAGGTAAAACATCATTATCCTAGCCCGCTGCTGCACTTAGTGCAAATCCGGGAGCTTCTGCCCCCTGTCTTTTTTTTAAATCAGCTAACTTTTATTTCTGCTCACTAATTTTCTTCCTTGCTTCCCCTAGCAAGATTGATTCCTTACTGGGATACAGTTCCACTTTGATGCTTATAGTGGCTCACTTTTACATGTAAGATTGAGCACTTGAGCATTGGCAGATTTTTCAACCTGTAGGGAATGGAGTTGGTCACCGAGCAACTCTGATTCACCAACAACACTTTGCAGATTTGCAGCTGAGTCAGCAAACAGCTATCAGAGACAGAGAGAAAGAGAGACTGCTAAAAGGGAGACACTGTGTTTATACAACATCTTTGTCACCCTCTGGACAACATAAATAATTTTACTTTGGATGTGTGGTCACTATTGTAATCTAGGAAGCACAGCAACCAGTTTAATCACAACAGCATCCTGCAAAGAGCTATGAAATAAATGACCACGTGATCTATTTTAGGTGTTAGTTGAGGGGGAAGTGATGGCCAGGATATTAATAGGACCCCTCTGGATCTGCCAATGTAGATCAATGACCCCAGCCAGATAATCTAACTGAATTTGGGACTGATTGGTCTGCTTTACCTACTCAATTGATAAACTTTCTTGACCATTTGTGGGGAGGCCAGGAGCATCCAATAATAATGGTCTTCAATAATTTTGTTCCTCTGTGCATTAAACATGTTTTGGAATACTTTAAGCCAATGTTAAGCCTAAAGTACCCTTACTGGCTGGAGGAACAACAAATACTCAGTGAGACATCTCCAACAATTGTCTAAGAATTAGTAATCATTGTAATTCACCGGATGGGCTCCAGTTGGAATACTGTGTCTGGTTCTGGGCACTACACTTTAGGAAGGATGTCAAGGCTCTGGAGAGGTGCAGAGGAGATTTATGAGGAAGATACCAGGAATGAGAGGCTTCAACCATGTGGAGAATTAGGGAAGCTGGGGGTGTTTTTCTTAGAGCAGAGCAGATTAGGGGGGCATTTAATAGGCAGGAATTGAGGGGTTTTGATAAAGCAGATAAGGAGAAATTGTTTCCCCTGACAGGTGGCTCAGTAACCAGAGGACACAGATTGAAGGTAATAGGCATAAAAATTCCATGGGGAAATGAAGAGTTTTTTTAAAGGTGTGAGTAAATACATGGAATGCACTACCTGTAAGGCAGTTTCAGTACTCAGTACTCTGATATGTATAATTTTTCTGTGTAAATCTGATAATTACATATTTGTTATTAATCATTCTTACAACTTTAACAGCCTTCACTAGAGTTAAAATGTCAGGACTATATACTAAAACATCTTGAATCAATTATGCTTCAACAACAGTTTTCTTCCAACCACAACAGTAGAAGCAGATTCAACAATATCTTTCAAAAATGAATTTGAATTTAAAAAGGAGAAATTTGCAGCTAGGTGGGATAATAGCAGGTGAGTGGGATTAATTAGATCGCTCTTCAAAGAGCTGCGATAGACATGATGGGCCGAATGGGCTCTTCCATGCTGTGTGATTTTATAATTCCATGGGCAAAAGAGTGGAGACTGAGTTGGGAGCAGGGCGTATATAGGATTTACAACACAGAAACAGGTCATTAAGCTCAACTAGTCCATGTCGTGGTTTATGCTCCACTCAAGCCTCGTCCCATCTTTTCTCATCTTACTGATTCATCATAACCCTCTATTCCCTTCTCCCTGATGCGCTTGTCTAGTTTCCCCTTAAATGCATCCATATTATTCGCTTCAATCACTTCCTTTGGTGCAAGTTCGACATTCTTTCTGGGTGAAGAAGTTTCTTCTGAATTCTCTACTGGATTTCTTGGTGACTATCTTATACTGATGGCCTTTAGTTATGCTCTTCCCCACAAGAGGAGACATCCTCTATACCCACTCTATCAAATTACCCCTTAGTCTTATTTTCAGGGAGAGGAGACACAGCCTGTCAATCCTTTCCTGATTTTACCCACTCACGTCTGGTATCATCCTTGTAAATCTTCTCTGTGCCCTCTCCAGTTCCTCAATCTATGCTCATTTTATAATATGGTGACCAGCCCTGCACGCTGTACTCTAAAGGTAGAATTGCCCCCTCCCGCCCTAATATCTGCGGCAGGACCAGAAAGTCAGAGTGACTCTTGCTGCGGAATGGGTCGGACTGTTACACACAATTGTGCACTCCCTACCTTATTAATTATGCGTGTGAGTTGAGTATCATGGTGGGATGGGCAGGAAGTCGGCTGCTGCACCATCATGTCCGGGCACCATATTTGAAAGGCACCAGGACATGCCTTCGTTAACGGTGCCAGGACCCTGGAAGAAGAATGCGCAGGAGAGGGCAACAAGCCGTGGCTCCCCGCTTCAGCGATGCATCCCTGAAGCATCTCCTCGAGGCTGTGCAGCAAATGTGGGATGTCCTCTTCCCCAGGAATGGCCGCAGGAAGCCCACACAGCTGACAACCGCCAGCTTGGGAGGAGGTTGCCAGGGCGGGAATATCCATGGGGTCCAGAGAAAGACTGCCCTGCAGTGCAGGAAACAGATGAATGATCTCATTCGTGCCGCTAGGGTAAGCGAACCTTCTCCTATCCCAACCCACCTCAGCACTCATTTTGCGTTTCTGCCACATGGACATGGGCATCACTGGCAAGGCCAGCATTTCTGTTGCCCATCCCTAACTGCCCTTGAAAAGATGGTGGGCCTTATTGAACCCCTGCAGTCCATGTGTTGGGCTGTTAGCAAGGCAACTGCAGGATTTTGGGTGGAGAAGAACGTGACTTGCAGGTGCTGCTGTTCCCATGCACCTTCTGCCCTTGTCCTTCCAGGTGGTATAGCTCATGGGTTTGGAAGGTGCTGTTGAAGGAGCCTTGATGACTTGTTGCAGTGCATCTTGTAAATGGTACACGCTGCTGTCACTGTGCGTCAGCAGTGGAGGGAGTGAATGTTTGTGGATGCGGTGCCAATCAAGCGGGCTGCTTTGTCCTGGATGGTGTCCAGTTTCCTGAGTGTTGTTGGACCTGCACTCATCCAGACAAATGGAGAGTATTCCATCACACACCTGACTTGTGCCTTGTAGATGGTGATCGGGTTCTGAGGAGTCAAGAGGTCAGTTATTAGCCACAGAATTAGGAGCCTGCAACCTGTTCTTTCAACATAGGTGTTTAAATCCATCTATCTCTTTTTTCAGGAGAAGGCAGCCCACAACAGGAGGGAGGGAGAGAAGACAGGAAGGAGGAATGCCTGAGCTCGGGACCTCACTGCTTTTGAACAGCAGGTTGCCGAGCTGGCAAGGGAGGATCGTGACTGTGCCTGTGCTGAGAGTGAATATCTAGTGAGGAAGCATGCAAAATCCAGACAACCTTGGAAAATAAAAGTTAATTGATGAGAGCAATGTTTGAACCAGCCTAGGTAGTCATTCATTCCCTCCTCTCTCCATTCTAGGTGCCAGCAGGAAGAGGGTGAGGCCAGCCCCCACTCCAAAAGTAAGCTCCATCACCCAGGAGATCTCAGAGATGGACGAAGCCTACCTCACACTTGCACAAGCATCATAGCACTTACCTGTACCCTCCATCAGCCCTGAGACACACACCTCAGTGGGTGATATATCCAGTATAGGCCTGGGGTCACACCCTGGTGCTCACCTCATACACACACATGATCCATAGCAGGAGGAGGTAGTGATAGTCAAGGTCTCCAGCACTCAAAGGGCTGCTGGAGAAGAGGCCACTGCTAAGTCCGAGTCAGATGATGAGCCTCTGGGACCATTCATGGACAGGATACTGGAGTATCAGAGAGTTGCAGGGCAACATCAGGCAGAGGAGTCAGAGGCCCTTGACAGAGTGGCAAGAGAGATGGAAGAGTGTGTCCGCATGGTCTCTGAAATTGTGACTCCGGCATGCAAGCACATGGAAGTCTCCATGGAGAGGATGACCGATGCCATGGGGAGCCTGCTCCAGCAGAATGCCCAGTTCCTGCCAGATATATGCTGGACCTACACTCATCACTCTAGCCATGGGTGAGGTCCTGCAGTGGCTACGAAAGAGGGGAATGAAGCACCTTGATCTCCCTCCAAGCGCCCCTTCTCCTCATGGAGTCAGGGAGGGGCCCTTGGGCAACCAAAAGGAGGATGAGCATTAGGAGGAACCTTGGAAGTTTCCACCCAAGGAAACTCCAAGGGTGTCCAGGTGTTCCCAGTTCCCTCTGCCTGTGACCCCATCAGTTTCAAATGCTCAAGCCAAGAAAGGCACACCTGCCCCTGAGCAGGAGACCCAAAGCAGCTCAGGGCCCTCCAGGCCTCATACTTCCAGAGGACGCCTGCAGAAGTGGTCACAAGCAAGAGGGCGTAGTAGTCAGCAGGCTGCCTCAGCCTCTGCTGCAGATGATGGGCATGCACCAAGACATAACGGTAGAGTAAGGAAAATTGAGAAGTATTGAAGTGACACTGGTGGTACGAGTGTATACAGTTTTGGCACTTCCAAATGTATGTTATCATGCACTGATTGGAAGTCTCTTGGGCCTGAACTTTTCACTCGTCGGGTGTGCCTGATTAGCGGGCCTGGAAACAGATGGGAAACATGCCCCCAAACACGATCAGCCCCCAACCACAATGGACCCCCGACAATGATTTCATGCTGTCTGGCCAATTAACAGCCAGCCAGCGTGAAACGCGCAGTGAGAAAGACTCAGCACTGCTGGTGGGGGCAGGGAGAGGGCGGCCACCAACGTCACCATGGGTGAGCACTTCCACTGAGCTCCCTGATGGCAGACAGCTGCCCCAGGGAGCTGTAGACCTCCACAGAATAAACAAAACAACAAAAAAGCTGCAAAATATGTCCATGCAGCACAATCAAACAGCCGAAAGCAGATCTCATAAAAAACAGACCCCAGATATCTCTCTTTATTTTATTTCTCCACAGAGATTTCATCCTGTCCTGGATTGAGGTTTCAACAAAAATATAAAGGCCGCCTGGTCGATTGGCCCGTCCGCCAACCGTAAAAGTGGACATGCCACGAAAAATCACTGTTAATTGTTTCCTTGGATTCATTCTTGCTGCTAATTGCTTTGTTGGTCGCGTGCACTCCACCCCTTCCAGCACTGGACCAAGGATGTGTCTTCCTCCTCCACCCACTGTCCCCATCTCCTCCAGACCCACCCTTCATCTCCTCCAGATACCCTCCACTTTGTGTCTCCCATCCACCCCGACATTGTCTCTTTTGGACCCTTCCGTTCATCTTGTCCGGAACGCCCCATTTGTCTCATCTGGACACGCCGTCCTTGTGTTTACCACCCCACTTCCCATCTTCCACCCTGCTCCACTACACCTCCTCTGGACCTCCCCCCATTTGTCTCTTCTAGCCCACCCCTGCCGCCTTGCCTCCTCTGGGCCTCCCCGCTTTTGTGTCTTTGCATGTACCATACCTGCAGTCAGCTCCAGTGGTGCAGCCAGCTTCAGCTGTAAGGTAAATGCTCTGAAATTCTCCCTCACCGGGTGCATGCCATGTTTGTGCAGTCAGGAAATGGAACAACGTAAATTCTCACTGGAGGGCTGGAAGATTTGACGGGGGGTGCATGATTCTGGTCTGTTGGGGTTTTAATGAGCATGCATGAGATGCAAAATGGTTTCCTGCTGAGCTTCAGCGGGAAAGCCAACCTGCCACCAACACGCCATGAACGTCAGGAGAGGAAGATCCCAACCTCATATCCCGATGTTGGGAAACCGCCATATTTTCTGTCCCTATCTTCCACAAATCCCACTGACGGCAGGAGGGGACAATTCTGCCCTGAGTGTGTGATGCAGCTTTAGAATAACTTCCCAACTTTTCAATTCTATCCCTCTAGAAATAAAACCTAGTCCTTGGTTTGCTTTTTTTATGGCTGTGCTAACCTATGGTGCAGCTTTTAGTTTTTGGTGTATGTGTACTGGTCCCAACACCCAAATTGTTAATGTAAATTCAGTGGTTCCAACAGAGATCCTTGAGGAATACCACTTCCCACCTTTTGCCACCTTGAATCAATACCCTCTACTCCCAATCTCTGCTCTCTGTCTTGAAGCTAGCTAGCAATCCATTCTGTCACTTGCCCCCTGTCTTCGCATTCTTTGACCTTATTCATTGGTTTATTATGGGGGCCCTTTTTGAAGGCCTTTTGAAAATCCAGATAAACCACACCTCATACATTATTACCACTGTCTACCCTCTGTTACATCCTCAAAAATTTCTATAAGTAGGTCAAGCAAGATTTTCCCTTTTGAAATCCATGCTGACTATTCATTATTTTGTTTCTTAGTTCTAGATGTTCTTCTATTGTCTCTTTTTGTAGGGATTTCCTTATTTTTCCTACTACCTATGCTAAGTTGACTGGTCTATAATTTCCTGGGTATGTTCGGTCCCCCTTCTTAAATGTAGGAATTACATTCGCCATCCACCAATCCTCTGACACCTTTTTCTAATGAATAATTAATTTTATGTAGCAACACCGCTGCTATCCCTTCCCTAGGTTTTTTTTAAAAAAATACGTGGATGTAATCTATTCAGATCAGAGGCTTTATCCTCTTTTTTGTTTTAGTTTATTCAGTACGTCCTTTTTTACATTTCAAATGCACTTATCTCAATGCACATTTTATCATTAATGCCTTGTCTAACTGACCTATCTCCCTGGCAGATACCAAAACTAAGGATTTAATAGTTCTGCCATCTCTCTATTGTTACCTGTGGTATTAGCCTGTCGATTGGGTCCTATTTCCATCATTCCCTTCCTTTTTGATTAATGTGCCTACAAAACATTTTATTCTTTTGTTTTATGTTCTGTGATCATTTAATTTCATTGTTCTTCTTTGCCTACCTAATTGATTTTTTATTTCTTTCCTAATCTTTGTATTCTCTCTTATCCTGTTCTTCTCTGCTATCTATCTACTTAATGTATGCCTCAGTCCTAACCCTCAGTTGTTCCACTATGTCTTTATACATCCATGGAGTTTCACAAGTGTTTAGTTTGCTTGTTAGTTTTAATAAAGGAAGAGAAGGATCTAGTGAGAGCAAAAACATTTAGAGAAATACTTTTAGGAGGCTTTTGAAACCAGGGAGGGAGGTGACTGAGTTTGATGGGAAATGATTGCGAAAATTATATTCTGACAGTCTGAAAATGGACCATTTGTTTTTAGAACTTGAAGTCTTTGTCAGACCCTTCAAGTGAGTTGTCCCAGCGATGTCCTGACAACTTATTTTAAAAACAATCTCAAATCAACAGAAATAGAATAGAGAAAATAACTGTAAAAACTAATCATACCTTTGCTGATTTATTAAAATGAGGTACTTGCTTTTTAAGGATTTAATGATCTTTTGGCACGCTATTGTTCAGGAAAACATTTTAAGAACCAGCAGTTACAACATGTGGCGCAATAGAACTTGCACCAGTGCCAGGCGAAGGAGGCTGACTGGCTATTGTTTACAAACTGCAGACATGGCTGGTTAAAGAATCGTTTTTGTGTAATTTTTAGCTGGTATTCCATAATCTTGTATTTATTTGTCTAGGCGACATACTTCCACAGAGTGCATGTAAGATATGATGCAACAAAAAAATCCAACTTGTGTTTTTTTTAGAAATGGTTATAGAACATTGGAGTCTCACTTCCAACCACAAGAATAATTATCTGTTCTGACTTATTCAGTGGCTCAAAAGTGGGCAATTCATAAAGGGTTTGTTATAAACCAGAAAAAAATATTTTTTTGTTCAATTATAACCACAAAAATGTTGTTTGTATTTTAAAAATAAGTAAGTGGGCAATTGTGTTTAATCACCATTTGAATCATTAGCTGGAAAATGGCATGTTGATGTAATTGCTGTTTCAATATTGCTGAGTATGATTGAGATGCAAAATGATAGTGAAGAAAATAGACTCCTCCATCTGAACCATTGGGGTAGGAACTGACTAAAGCCAGAAAACAGGCTTGGGATCATCTCACACCCATTTGTTGTGTTGCAGGTAGAACTTAAAATTACCGCTGCCTTCTCTGTTAAATGATCACTGTATGCTGCCAGTACTCCTGCACCGTTCACTGTCTGCAAACGTCAGCATGAGGCCCAAAACTGAGAGTGCTAAAGCCATTTAAAGGCAGCTTGCCCTTCTTAAAGGGGAGTGCATTGTGGCTGTAAGAAGTCGTGACAGTTTTTTCAAAAGTCAGTCTGGGCTGTGATACTTTGAGCAAGGCTAAATATAGTGTGATTCTGACACCAAGATCTTCAGCTTACACACCAGAGGTTTTGGTGGAAGAGATGGAAAGGAGAAATATCTTGTATCTGCAGGGTGGCAGGAGGCCCTCCAGGGACATGTTCAGGATGCAATGGGAATATGTAATAGCAGATGTCAATGACTTGAGTGCTATTCCAAGAACACGGATGCCGTGCAGGATGAAGCTTAATGCTCTGATACGAGTAGTCAAAATGAGCATGTTCACCTTCAATCCATATCCAACTAAATGTACCACTAGCTTAATGCACTGCTCAATTCTCCATGTCCCCATCATCCATCTGTCAACAATCTCTCTCAATCTGGTCTCAACCCTCATATTCATATGCTTTACCCCTCCCTTCATACACTTTGCACTGTTGCAAGCCTCACCCCCACAATACACAACTTGCACATACTGGCGATGATTCATCCATGACAATCACATTACCCAAACATTTTGTGGGGCACTCACCAATATACTTTCTTCTCTCTTGCTGGAGAAGATGGCCCATGACAGGAGGCAACAGAAAAGAGCTGGGGGAGATATGATGAAGACAGTGCTGGCCATCATGGGAAGGGGCATCAATGTGGCTTGGCCACTGGTGGGACTGGAAGGATTGATGATAAGGGTATTGACATAGCTAATCCTCCTTCTCTCACCCTTCTACCTCTTTTTGATTTATAAGCTACAGGTGGAGTAAGCATGAGCATCTTACATTATCCTCAGTCTACAAGAATCTAACTCATGTCCCTTTTTTCATTTCAGATACTCAAGAACTGGAACCATTCTAGTTCGTGGAGGAAGAGGAAGAAAACGATGAAGATGAACAAACACCATCATTTGATTCTTACTGTTACAACCAAAAACTCAAGAATTACACTGCCTACCTTTTAAAGATCACAATCCTCCTTCGATATGGGATGCTGCCAAAGAACTGGAGGATTGCAAATATACTCCCTGTTCAAAAAAGGGGAAAGAGATAAAGCAGGTAACTATAGGCTAGTCAATCTAATGCCACTTGTGGGGAAACGTTTGGAGATGATGGGGAGGATTTAAGTTCTTGACATGCTAGAAGCAGTGGAGTTCAATAATGTGTGGGAAACCTAGAAGTAAGTGCAGTACATCTGTCAGTGGTGTTTTAGCCAGCCATTGTTAGTATTTATTATTTCTTGGTTTCCTGAGCAGTTAGCAGGAGTGGACATAATGGTGTGATGGTGGTAACAGCGAAAGGCAAAATTCATACATGGAGACCTCCACATGAGACAATTTCACCTCCAGAATTTAAAGGGACACTCTCAACATACAATTTGAAGAAGCTTGGAGTTTGAAGCACAACAGGAGGAACTTACAGAATGAAGTCCAGATGATTAATGTTTGCAACTCCTCTTAGTGACGCCTCACTGGATGTGACCCTGGGGGCTGTAAGGACCCCTACTCTTCCCTACTGATAGGACAAGGAAGCCTGATGGTCAGACAAAGAAGTTGTGGCTGAAAGTTGCCCATGAAGACAGCAGCAGGAGCATTATGTAATGCTAGTGGGTTCAATGGCAAGTGGTTTAATGATCTAACCAGGGTAGGGAAGATGAATACAGTGGCACATTCACCTCTATCCAAGTGTATATTACACAAACTCACTCACTTGTCCTTATCAAGCCTACTACTGCACATCACTCCTTGCACCTACTTACCTTGCAGGTGCACCATCCCGCTCTTGTTTATACACTTCTTCACAGTGCAATCTATCCATCCACCACTGACACTCATCCTCATCTTTAAGCAATATCTTGTCTGTCTCATGTTGCCATCCTCAATAAATGCCTCCAGCCATTCAACACACATCATTACTCTTGCTCATGGGTCTCTTTTTTCACTCCTTGCAGGAGAAGAGAGGTTATCCTCCACCCAACACTAAATTGATGTTTGTGGAAGAGAAGGAATGGGTCATTGGTGATATCTCAATATGCTTGACCTTGGGAGATGGGGCCCTCCCAGCTATCTGGTGACAGAATTAGATATCAGACAGCAATATGGTGTACGACACTCACTCATGTTGTCTTGATGTCACAAGTGAAATATGATTCTTACCACAATAGAACTAATTCATGTCATCATTCCTCCACAGAAACATCAAGCGATCTGCAGAAGGTGCTGAAGGATGGCAATAAGGACTTAGAGGAGGTCGCACATTCTGAGGGTGCATCAGCTTAATTGCACACACTGCAGTGAATCTGCAGATAGTTAGGTTTTCACCTAGTGTCTCACCTTTGGGAGGGTTGGTTAGCTCAGTTGTCTAGAGTATGGTGCAGAATAATGCCAACAGCGTAAGTTCAATCCCTGTATGAGGTCATTCTTGGGCCTGCCTTCCCACCCTGCCTCATAATATCATGTCATGAGCCATGAACAAGGAGAATGCTACATGGAGACAGAAAGAGAGGCACACATGAAAAGAGCACATGGTAGATACTGAGACAATGTAGTCTGCATCAGAGGGCACAGCTGTTCAGTGAGATGCAGATGACATACCTTGGGGGCCCATTGATGAAGAGGATACTTCCAGAGCAGGAATGAAGAATTTACGATGTACTGGCAGACTTTCTAGCTGCACTGTGCAGGATTACAGAGAGTTTGGAGGAGTCTGTCCCAAGCATGAGTGGCTCAATGTCGCTAGCCTTTGCGATGATGCTTCATCCATGGGGGATTAAATTTGACAATGAAAGCTTGCATGGTCTGAATAACACTTTAAATGAGATGCACGATACCCTAATCTTGGCTGTTTATTGCCCAGTGATCTCCAGCGAGATGCTCTCCAGATCATCGCCAGCAGGGAAGTGTAGGTAGACCATGAGAGAGAAGGAAAAAGGGGAAATGGAAGTGAGGAGCCTGTTCAAAGCACTTCCTCTTCTTCTCCGTTGTTTGGTCCTGCTCAGTCAGCAACTCCCATCATGCCTCATGACTCGATGGCTAAGATTGTTCCTGCACAGGCAGCACAGCAATCTTTACCAGAACCCCGAATGGGCCCCAAATTCCAGAGGATGTCAGTCAAGAGCATCTCAGCAGTCAGAGCAGCCACAGGGGTTGCAACACGTAGAAATGCTAGAAAGAGGAAGAGTAAATGTTTGTAGTTGCATAAGAGCATGAGTAATGTTAGACAATGTTAGATTGTTACATTTCTTATTCTTGAGTGACAAATATTTTTTCTGTCCACTGCTTCCCATGTAGTCCATTGCTGGTTTCTACCTGACAAGTGACTTGTGATAAATGCAGTAAACATTGAGGGGGATAGTAACAGATTTCAGGAGAATATAGGCACGATGGTGAAATGGGCAATCACGTGGCATGAAATTTAATGCAGAGAAGTGTGAACCACTCCCCAAGGAAGAATGAGGAGAGGCAATACAAATGGATTGGTACTGTTTTATGGACAGACACATCGTAGTGCAGGGAGACCTGACAGTTCATGTACAGAAACTTTTGAAGTTGGCAGCACAACAAGTTGATAATGCTGTTAAGAACCAGAGGATACAGATAATTAAGTAAGTAGAGGACATGAAGAGACATTTTTTGATGTGGTCCATTGTTATGATGATGTGGAATGCATTGCCTGAAGGGCAGTGAAAGCAGATTCAAAAGTAACTTTCTAAAGGGAGTTGGATAAGTACTTGAAAAGGAATAATTTGAAGCAGAGTGGGACAATTTGCATCACAGCACATTTGCATGGCTCTTTCAAAGGTCCAATGATCTGAATAGCCTCCTCTGTGCTGTGCTGTGACCTTGACTCCCGACTGCCGACTTCAGACTTCTATGGGTCTAGGTGCTGGACCCCATGGTTGCCATGGTGGCCGCTGGCTGAACCTGGTGCAGCCCCGCCGACTTTGGGATTGAAGAGTGGTTTTAGTGGGATTGCAAGGGGTGGAACCAGTGCTTTAGGCTGAGCTATTATTTTAGACATGCAAAGCATTCAGCGGGCTGGCTATGAACTGCTCAGATCGGGGATGAGTTGATCTTTCTGTACCTTTAAAAGAACTCTTTTTACTGAAGATGTTTAGTACCAGTGGAATAGAGTCACTGAATAGGGACCTTCATGCATTTAGTGTGCTTTTTCCTGCATCACTATGTAATTCTATGACAATAAAAACAGATGGCCAGCCCACATGGAAAATTATATTTGTATGGTAATGTGGAGGTTTGGCTCAATAAAACAGTAAAAACCATCCAACATTGTATGGTCATGCTCAGTGGAGATCAAAATGTATGCAAGCTGTCGGAAACAGCGTCCTTTAAAATTGTATGCATCCTCAAGCTTGCAATTAGGTCTGTCATTGTAGTTGCCATACTTGCACCTCTATCCTCCAAAAAAGTGATAATATCTCGCTTCAGATGGTACTTCCTCCCTTAATTTCCATGTTTGTCAGTCCCAGTCACTTTGAACATAGTAAGTGAAAACATGCAACATTTTTTCCTAGTTTGAGGTTGAAATTTCCTTTCCCATGAAGCATTTTCTCATTCATACAATTTAAATATGTTATCTGGCAGACAGAACAGGAACAGTTACATGCTTCCAATTCTCTGCTGAAATGGCCATTGTGAGGCGCTTGAGAATATTTTAGGTTTATTTCCATTTCTCTCTCTTCATTTTGGGTTCCTATCTGACCACTGTTTAACAATTGCCCACAGGCAAAGAACTCTACATGCAGAGGATTAAAGACACGAAAATAAATTCTACCACTTAAATATCACAGTGCACTGGGGAGTGATTCCAATACACTGTCTTTGTGCAATGCCTGAATTAATTCATTTAAAATAAATGTAAACATCTTTAGCCTTACAGAAAGAAAGACCTGCATTTACAGTGCTTTTCATAATATTGCAACATCCCAAATCACTTTATACGCCAATGAAGTGCTTTTTGAAGTTGTGACCTCTTGTAATGTTGGAAATACAGCAGCCAATTTGCATACAGCTAGGTCGCACAAACAGTAATGCAAAAGTGACTAGATATCTTCCTTTGATATTTGTTAAGGGATAAATATTGGTCAGAGTATCTCCTGTCTTCTATGCAGTAGCGTCATGGAATCTTTTACATCCACTTAAAAAGGCAGACAGCCCTCAGCTTAACATCTCATCCGAAAGGCAGCATCTCTGAAAGCGCAGCACTCCCTCAGTATTGGACTGGAGTGTCAACCTAGATATCATGATCTGGCCTCAGGAGTGGGACTTGAATCTACAACCTGTGACTGATGGGCAAGTGTACTATCCACTTAGTCATAGCTGACTAAGCAACAGTTAGTACCAAGTGTGTTGTGTATGTAGTACAAATTATTTCAAATTTGCAGCAAACATAGCCAAGAAGAGCATTAATTATGAAAGACCCCAACAGAGAGAGCTAAATGGTAAAGTGCAATTTTGAGTTCTGCACTATGTTGAGGCAATATAGAGGGTACAGGACATATAGAGTAGGATGTTGCCTAGGATGAGAAGGTCCAGGCATGAAGAAAGAAACATCGAGGCAGTTTTTTATGAGAATGGAGGAGATGAATGAGTTTTTCAATTGAGGTGATTAAAATTATGAAGGAATGGGAAACAGCAGATAGAAAACCAGTTGCCAGTAATTTCGGCAGGGATTTTCCCCATCTCCCATTGCAAATTTGGCAGAAGTTCATTAAGAGCCCACAGAAAATGCAGAAGCAACTATTTTTATTGTTTCTCGGGGTCCCAACTGATCTTTCACTGAAGCGATGGTAGGAAATCAGGGAACCTCCATGGAAATTTTATCCCAGACAGTTCCCAGTGGTCAAGAGCAAAGACACATGGATCTTAGATATGAATGTAAAATATTGAGGACTGAATGCACGAGAAACTTTTTTTCAGAATTATGAGACTGTTGGGATTGACACAGGCATTGAAGAATATGTAAGCGAGGAGCATGAAGGGAATGGGAACAAAGGACATGTGAATAGAACACTCACGTGAAGGTAAACGCCAACACAGGGCAGAATTTAATGCCCTCACCCAGGGCAAGTTTGGTGGCAGGGGGCATTTAATCAGTGGGGTGAAAAGTAGGGCAGGTGGGGACCCCACCACTGCTTGATAAAGTCTTTGGATGGCATTCCTGCTTTGCCACTAATTGAGGCCCTTAAATGGGCAATTAATAACTACTTAAGGATCCCTTTTGGCTGCTATTGGTATTCGCCCAGTGGAAGGCAGGGAACTCGCCACGCAGGGACCCCATAAAGCAAACTCAGTCAGGATTACCTGCAGGCTTCCTGGGGGATGTGGACTTAGAATTGGTGGGGGAGGGATCCCTTGTTCACAGGCACTCAGTGCCTGATTGAGGGACCTGGTATCAGGAAGGGTGGAGCCCAGCTGAAAGCTGAGCCCCATTGAGAGACCTCCCTGCCACCCCTCAGTATGGCCTGCCACCCCCCTCCCCCAAGCCATTGCTCACTCACACCTGGGTCCCTTGGCAGTCCAAGGCCTCAGGTGGCTGTAGTACCTGCAGCAGCCACCATCTCCCCAGTGGTAATATTGAGTAATGAAGATTGGCTTCTGTTGGTCAGCAGCTTGCGGTGGATGGGCCTTCCCAAAAAGGTGATGCTGGGCTCTCTCCGGCTTGCCAGCAACCAACAAGACCCCTGTTGCCTCCATTCAACACCACCCACGGAGTGGCCAGGCTGACTGCTTTTTTAATTCATTTACGTGATGTGGGCGTCACTAGCTAGGCCAGCATTTATTGCCCATTCCTACTTGCCCTTGAGAAGGTAGTGGTGAGCTGCCTTCTTGAACCGCTGCAGTTCCTGTGATGAACATACACCCACAGTGTTGTAAGGGAGGGAGTTCCAGAATTTTGACCCAGTGACAGGGAAGGAACGGCGGTGATATATTTCCAAGTCAGGATGGTGAGCGACTTGGAGAGGAACTTCCAGGGTGGTGTTCCCATCTATCTGCTGCCCTTGTCCTTCCAGATGGTAATGGTCGTGGGTTTGGAAAGTGCTGCCTAAGGAGCCTTGGTTAGTTTCTACAGTGCAATTTGTAGATGGTACGCACTGCTGCCGCTCTTTGTCGGTGGTGGAGGGAGTGAATATTTGTGGATGTGGGGCCAATCAAGTGGGTTGCTTTGTCCTGGATGTTGTCAAGCTGACTGAGTTTTGTTGGAGCCTCACTCATCCAGGCAAGTGGGGAGCATTCCATCACACTCCTGACTTGTGCCTTGTGTTATGACTACAGCCTTCAAAATGTTGCAAAGCTAACACCGAACATAAGGGCAGGATTTTTGGGGCGCCGGTCAGGCAATGTGGGCAGGCCCGGGAGTGGTTGGGAAACTGTCCACCGCCTGCAATCGGCCCCTGACTGGGATTTAATGCTGGCTGGCCAATTAACAGCCAGCCAACGTGAAATGTACGCTGAAAGGCTCAGCACTGCCGCGGTGGAGGCGGGAGGATGGCGAGCGCTGAAGTCTGCGCAGGCGCCGGGGACCACGCACTGAAAGCTCCCGGAAGGCAGAGAGCTGCCTTAGGGAGCTGAAGAATTTTAAAATCAAAAATAAAGATTTTGAAAATCTGAAAAGAATATCCCCACACAGGACTCACTCACATAAACATATAATAATAAAAATGATCTCAAAACAATTTTTGAATTAATGTCAGAAACCTCATCCTGCCTATAGATGAGGTTTCCTTAGAAATGCAAAGGCCCAGACAGCGAAAAATCTCCCTTAATTTATACTTTAATGGCCTTAATGGGCCTCTTAGTTGTTGGTGGGCACTCTGCCGATTCTCACGCGTATGTGCCAAACAAAATATCGCTCCAGTGTGCGAAGATGTTAGGATGCTCGCCCGACGTCATCACGTGCTATTTTACGTCTGATCAGGTCGGACATGTGTCCGCCCGCGAAATGTAAAATCCTGCCCAAGGTCTGTTTCTCTATAGTTGAATAATGGCGTCCATTCAACTTCTGTAAGAAATATCCTACTGGATTCCCAATTCCTAGTCCATCATCTTGTAGTAATATGGCACCAATACCAATATTACTAGATTCAATACCCAACTTAAACTGTTCTGTATAATCTGGTGACGATAGAACATGTGTAGTTGTTAATACGGCTTTCAAGCTGTCAAATGCATTCTGATGCGCCTGTGTCCATTGGAATTTTTTCTTCTTTTTTAACAATCCAATCAGTGGAACAACTACACTGCTGAGGTTTGGTGCGAATTTTCAATAAAATCCATTCATGCCTAGATATCTCAAAAGTTCCCATTTTTCTGTAGACACTGGGAATTCCACAACAGCTTTTACTTTTGGATCTTGTGGGGCCACTTGACCATGTCCAACAGTGTGGCCTAAATATGTAGCTTGTGTTTTTGCGAATTGACTTTTATCCAAATTCACAACAAATTGCCTCCCTGCAATCGAGCAAAAAGTTGTAAATGTTCCTCCTATAATTTGACTGAATACAATTAAATCATCAATATAAACAGCACAATTGCTCTACCCTCTGTCACTTTGTTTGTCTCTAAAATGTTGCTGGTGCATTTATCATACCAAAAGGCATTACTTTGCATTGATATAGACCATCCGGCGTTACAAAAACTGATTGCTCTTTTGCCCTTTCTGATAAGGGTACTTGCCAATATGCTCGCAGCAAGTCAATTTTTGTGATAAATGTTGACTGTCCCACTTTCTCAATACAATCCTGCAATCATGGAACAGGACACAAATTGGCATTTGTTGCTGCATTCACTTTTAAGTAATCAACACATAGGCTAAGATTTTCTGTGCCCACCGGCATCAGGTGTGTTCAGTGGCATGATTGGTTTCACGACAGTGGGAAACCGGTAGGTGATGGTCCGCATAGCCCACCAACAGTGGTCCGCGTTTCCCGCCATCGGACATCAGGAACCTCATTGTAATACATCAGCATATTTTTATCAGTCCTGCCCGCCAGAATCATTCCCCCCACTCCCCCCAACTGGATCGCCCACTCACATTGGCAGGAATGCATGCCAACATGTTTCTCAACAGCACATAAAAAGTGTGCGTTTGGCAGGCTGCACTTTGAGGGGAAATCGGAGGTGAGTACATAGTAACGTCGTACAGCGCTCATCAGGGTTGCCTGTTGGACCTCAAGCTTCAGGAACGTTGGGGATGGGCTGGGGTATCAAGAGTAGCCCTGCCATTGAGGTGGCATGTGGGGGGGTGGGGGGTAGTGGCGAGGGGTTGTGGTGTGGGGGGCTGCAAGGGCAAGGGCTGCCTTTCAGTTGAGGCGACCTGTGGAACTGGGGTGGGGGCAAAGGCAGCCCTGCCGTTGAGGCAACTTGTGGGAGAGGGTACAAGAGCTGCCTTGCTGTGGAGTTGTCTTATGCAGGGCAGCCCTGCCATTAAGACAAATTGTGGTGGGGGGTGGGGAGGGCAAGGAGTAGCCCTGCTGTTGAATATAGCGCACAAGCATTCGTGGTGGGGATAGGGTGGGCAAGGGAAGTGGCCACGCATTAGGCAAACCTTGTATAAAGTGACCATTCCTTTGAAGCTGAGACAGGTCAGATGCAGCCAAATTTATATGATCAGGGCTTCTAGCTTATCTGCCCACTCAAGCAATGCAGAGGCATCAAAGTGCCACCCCAAATGCTACAGAGCTTCCTCCCCACCCGCTGGCACAGACTGCAAGGTCATGAGCATTTTAGTGGACTGCAGAACAGTTGGATGACTGCGCATGATGTACAATCTCCTCGCTAAAGCTGGCCATGTAGCAGCCACTGCTGGAGGAGGCGCTCACAGCCCCTTGCAATCTCAGCATCCCGGCTTGCACCAGTCCCCACCATGGTTCAAGCTGACAGTGCAGCCGTGCAGCACACTTATCTCTGGACATCCAAGTGGTGGCCAACACTCTCCAGGAAGCATTAAGGGGCTTTCATACTTAACCCATGCTCAACACATGTATCTCTCTTTCATCCTGCAGAAAGACTACATCAAGATCATGGAGCCTGGTGAACTAGCTGTATGCCTTGTGGCTTACAGAGAGCGGAGACAACAGAGGGGAGAGTGACGGAGGCTCCTGACTGCGCAGAGGGAGGAGCAGCAACCTCAGAATGAAGGGGCGGCTCGGGTTCCCGCATATGTCGCCAAAGAGCCACAGCGAGTTGTCATTGGTCAGGCCTAGCGATACCCAGGGTCTACAGACACCGCCTTTCATTCCTGCAGATGACAGAGAACCAGCATTGCTGAAGACTGCACATGTCTAGGAAATGATGGCTCACATCTGCCAGCTACTGCAGGACTTGGCGCCAAGGGAACATGGAGGGCATCCGCGCTCAATTTCTATGCCAGTGACTCCTTTCAGGGCACCGCAGGTGACCTCTGTGGGATTTCACAATCCACTACCCACAAATGCATCCATGAGGTCACAGATGCCACCTTCTCCATGGCACACAACTTTGTGCATTTTGCCTGGGACCAGGACAGCCAGGATGCAAGAGCAATTGGATTTGCCCTGATCTCAGGTTTCCCACAGTTGCAGGATGCATTCATGTGGTGCTCAGATCGCTGTCACAACATGGGGTGAACTACATCAACCGCAAGGGATTCCACTCACTGAATGTGCAGCTGGTGTGCGACGACCAAAAACACATCCTGCTGGTGTGCACATGGTTTCCAGGGAGTGTGCACAATGCCTACATTCTCAGTCAGTCACAGATCCCTGACGTCTTCCATGGTCCACAGAGGCTGCAGGGATGGCTCCTTGGGGATAAGGACTACCCACAGAAGCCGTGGCTGATGACACCCATGCGGCGGCTTCAGACTGCAGCAGAGCAACGCTACAATGAGGCTTAAGCTGCAACTCACAACTTGGTGGAGCAAACCATCAGGATGCTGAAGATGAGGTTCTGGTGCCTGGACCGGTCTGGTGGAGCCCTGCAATACAGTCCACAGAGGGTGTCACACATTGTCATTGTCTGCTGCGCCCTTTACAACCTGGTGTTGCAATGGGGAGAGGAGTTGGCTGAGGGGAAGGTGGCGGAGCTGCACGTCTCCTCCGATGAGGACGACGCCCAGGGATGAGAAGGAAGAGGTCCTCCAAAATGGTGATGATGGGGATGAAGCTCTTGCACTGACCAGGCGAGGCAGGCATGTTCGGGAGGCCCTCACAGCTGCTAGATTTGCGGAGGATGGTGATGACAAGCAGTGAGGAGACCCCATAGATCCTCACATCACAACTGTGAACATTTGACTCCAGAGTGGCTTAAGGCAGCGTGAATATCCTCTGTATGAATGCTCTTGTCATGAAGATGCAGTGGAGGCCCTAATAGTCACTTGATTGCAGGAGGATGATGACGACATGCAATGAGGACACTTCAGAAATCTTCACATAGCCTCTGAGAATGTCTGACTCCTGTCTGGCCGAGGGCAGCTCGCTTGCGCTCTGTGCTAATTAAGAATGGATGGTAAGGCACTCAAGGTATAACCGTGAAACTTTAGAAGCATCTGATCCTTTGTCCTCCTTCAGCACCTGAGCCCTTCAGGAGCACAGCATCACCGGTCACAGATGCTGAAGAGATGGGGGCCAGCTCCACCTTAAAGGTGCTGAGAGCACACAGAGAAAATGAGAGAACTCTGTGACACCTGCCCACGACAATCTGGCAGCAATGACAAGCACCATCAAGGTGCAGGCATCAGTAATGTGTCCAGGAAATGTGAAGCCGGACCAAGCACAAAGCACAGGGAGGTGGCCCTGGGCTGAGACATGTGCTTTACACATGGGGTGGTGTGGTTGTAGGCAAAAGCAGTGATAGAAGCAGATCATCAAAAGATGTCACAGACAGCAGAACAAAAGAACACATAGGTGTCGAAGTTGGTGACATTATCTAAACGAATGTGCTAATTAAGAATGGATGGTAGGGCACTCAAGGTATAGCTCTAGTGGGGGTGGGGGGAGCATAAAAGATTTAAAAATATTTAAAAATAATGGAAATAGGAAGGAAAAAGAAAAATCTATATAATTTATTGGAAAAAAACAAAAGGAAGGTTTTACATCTGAGTGACACAAACACTGCTCATCAGAACAAGGAGCCATAGGCAGGGAGCAAATTTCTGGCCTCCAGCAGTCCTCCGAGTGCCGGACACCTGGAAAGTCCCTGCCTCCAAAACAAAAACAGAATTACCTGGAAAAACTCAGCAGGTCTGGCAGCATCGGCGGAGAAGAAAAGAGTTGACGTTTCGAGTCCTCATGACCCTTCGACAGAACTGTCGAAGTTCTGTCGAAGGGTCATGAGGACTCGAAACGTCAACTCTTTTCTTCTCCGCCGATGCTGCCAGACCTGCTGAGTTTTTCCAGGTAATTCTGTTTTTGTTTTGGATTTCCAGCATCCGCAGTTTTTTTGTTTTTAAGTCCCTGCCTCCAGCTGCTGTAGATCAGACAGTGCGATGTGCTCACCAGATTGTGATCCTGAGGCTATTCTAAAGCTAGGTCCCACCGAGGTGTGTCTCTGTGCTGGTGGAAGGTGTGGGTGAGCGCTGTGATGGGAATTCAGGGAGTGTGGCTCCAGATTCCTCTTGACAGGCTCCCTCAGAGCTTGATTGGAGGCCCTGCGTCATAGTCTCTGTCGGCTGTTTCTCAGATATGCCTGTGGAAGCAAGGAGAGATAATTAGTGCATGGCAGTGGCCTGTGAAATAGGACACATCACTCACAGCATGGTTATCTGATGAACGTTGCACTGCTGGATCCTCACTTGGTAGACCAATGCCGACCTCACCGTCAGCACAAGAACGGTCCACACCCTCACCGGTCAGCTGGATGGCTCTGTTTTCAAAATCCTTGAGGACCTTGATTTCAGGCATTCCTCCAACGGTTTGCAACCTCTCCCTCTTGTTGTGTGCCAGCTTGTCCTACATGAATAGAGATGGAGAGAGCGTAAGCAGGGTGCCTGCCAGGCCAGATAATAAGTACGCCTGGCATATGTGGGTGGTGAGTGTCCTGTGGGTGGGATGAGGACAATGACGGTGAGTGTGAGATTATGAATGGTGATGTCCCTTGAACTGGCAGTGAGGGCCAGTGATGGGCTTATGAGTGTGTGAGTTGAGAATGATGAGGAGAGTGACTAATCCTGGTGGAATAGAGGAGATCATTCATCCTCTTGCAGCACTGGATGACTGTCCTCTTTTGAAGGGTGTTGGTGCTGACTACCACTGCCACTACCTCCCAAGCCTGGTTGTTCACACGACTGCCCATCCTACAGCCAGAGTGGGGGGGGTGGTAGAGGACACCCCGGCAGAGTCCACGGCATCCAAAAGACATTCCAGTGATATGTCACTGAAAATGGGGGCTGTAATCTTTTTGCCTTTCGTGAACATTTCCCCTGCAGTGGCCGTGGGCTGGAAGAACTGAGATGTGTGCACGTGGCCGGATTTTAAATATGGCGCCTGGCGTGATGAAGCGATGAGTTGATGGAGGGCAGGCGAATGACAGCCCACATGCCATAGAAATGGCGTGTTCCCCTGGAACACATAAGTAATGTGGCGGGTTTGGGCCGGCGACAGCCGCACTTAATGTAAATCTGGGATGCTTCTACCCATAGTCTTTGTGATCCATCCGGTTTTGGCACCATTACAATAGGTGAACTCCAAATACTGTGACTGGGCTCTAGGATGTCATTTTGAAGCATAAATTCAATTTCTTTTCGCACTTGAGCTAATTTTACTGGATTTAATCTACATGGGTGTTGCCTTATTGACTCCGAATTTCTCACATCAACATCATGTACAGTTAAATCTGTTTTTCCCAGTTTATTTCCACAAATTGCCTTGCGTGACTGCAATAGCACTTTTATATCACTCCGACACTTTTCTGGATGGTAATCCAATATTACATCTCACATCTTAAGTATTCCCTCATTGTCCAATTTAATCAGAGGAAAATCATTTTCAGAATCCTTAATTCCTACCTCTGTTTCTTTACTTACAACTACCAGTACCTTCTCCTGCCTATTCTTTTAATCTTTTCTAATTTTTTATTTTCCTTTTCCTGCTCCTCTCTTTCCCATTGAAGTTTTTTTTTAAACTCCTGTTTCTTTTAATCCATCCTTTTCTTTTTCCTTCTCTTCTTTTTCTCGTTTTCCCAATTCAATTCTTTTCCGTTCCATTTTCTGTTCAAGTTCAATCTTCTTCATTTTCAGCTGAAGTCTCACTACCTCCAGCTGTGGCACATTAGTTTCAGGTATCCCTTCCTCCAACATTAAATGCTGGGTAAGTACTTTGACCATATCAGCTTTACGAAATTCTGCTTTTATCTCCACCTGCACTTTCTCTGCCAATTCTTTCAACCAAGTTTTAGTCAGAGATTTCAAATACTCCACAGTTATATTTTCCATTCCCATAAAAGTCATAGCAATTGCCAAAGCCATGTTCCTGTCCGACCACTTTAAAACGCCTCAACACAAAACTCCTGAGTTCAGCGTTCTTCTTCTACCCGTATCCCCTGGTGTCACAAACTCCAACCCAATCAAGGATTTTTTATAATCCTGCAAAGAGCCCCCAAATTTGTTATGACCACAGCCGATGTTAATTGCTGCACAAGCCAAATCTCTGAAGGAAACTTGGCTTACGGGCCACAACTTTTTTTTGTATTCTGAAACCAAGAAGAAGATGTACCGACCAGTAAGAGGTCCAGTAACACCTTTGGTTTTTAAAAATTACAAGTAAAAGTTTTATCAGCAAGAATAAAACAAAACTTAAGCACACAAGATTACATTTACACAATTAAAGTTAGTCTTGCAAAATATTCCCCCCAAAACTCTCCACTTAGTCAAACCCACAAGTAAACATCTTAAAGGCAACACTCCCTTATAGATGTTAAATATGAAATCCAGTAATATTACACAAGGCAAACTGCTGTAGCTTCTATAAAGGTGTACCCTCTTCCACTCTGTGGTGGAATTCACTTCAGAATAAAACTTCTGGCTGCAGCCCAAGGCCAGAGTTTTTCACTCATCGGGTGGGTGCGTGCCCGACCTGAATGATCGTAAAATGATGAATGATGACGTCAGGTGAGCATCCCGACATCATCGCGCAATCATGCAATATTTCGGTCAGCAGGCATGCATGAGAATCAGCAGTGTGCCCGCCGACAGTTAACAGGTCTAATAAGGCCACTAAAGTACCAATTAAATTAAATTTTTGCTGCCCGTGCAACATTACAATTGGCGGGCAGGCGAAAAGGCCACGCCGCCTTTGGATTTTTTAGGAAACCTCATCCATGGGCGAGAAAACAGCAATTAAAAATTAAATAAACATTAACATTATTTAACATGTCCCTGCTCATGTGGCAGAGTCATGAGGGGACTTTTTTTTACATTTAAGAGGTCTTTATTTTTCATTTTTTAAATCTTCAGCTCCCTGAGGCAGCTCTGTGCCTTAGGGAGCTTTTCCAGTGCCTGCACAAAGTTCCTCACTTGCCTCTTCCCCCCTCCCCCCACACAGTTAGCGCTGAGCACTGCAGCATGCATTTCGCACTGGGTGGGCCTTAATTGGGCCCACCGCCAATTGTGGGCAGCAGTCGGCTTACCGACTGATCCTGCTTGCCCTCACTGAGCCTGCCCGAACGGGGCAAAACCCTGGACCAAGACTTTTTTGGCTTGTCTGGATGGGTGATTCAAACTGCATCCTCCTCCAGCCCAGCACTCCAGATATCCCAACAGCTTAAACAGCTCCAGCCATCTCCAGCCATCTCTAGCTTTCTCTCCAGTTTAACAGCTATCCACAGTAACTCTATTATATCTTATTTCCCCTTCATCTTTTATCTATTGTTCTCACACCCCTTTGAAACCCAAACCCTTTCAAATATCAGATTTTTCATGTTTCCTCTTGTCTTTGCTTTTGGGTCAATAAAATATCATAACCCAATTACTTGTTTACCTAAGCACTCCTGCAAGATGCAAACATTTTCTTGTCACCTATGACTCCCGTTTGATGCTCAAATGAACTCTCGGCTTATTTAAAAATGCAAATGTTAAATCTAACCTATTTATTTGTACATCCGAATAACACCTTTATCCTTTTCATGTTTCCAAACCTCCAGACAACCTGACTCCTATCAAACTCTTCCCAGCTTAATTAAATCACACACACACACACACACACACACACACATACACACACACACACACACAGAGACACCCAACACTCTTTACAGAATAGCACAATATTCTCCCAAAATATTTTAAAAAATCTATTTTCATATTTGTAGATGGTGGACAGGCTTTGGGGAGTCAGGAGCTGAGTTACTCACCAAAGGATCCCTAGCCTCTAACCTGCTCTTTTAGCCACAGTATTTATATGGCTGGTCCAGTTCAGGTTCTGGTCAATAGTAACCCCCAGGATGTTGATAGTCGGGGATTCAGAGATGATAATGCCATTGAACATCAAGGGGCAATGGTTGGATTCTCTATTGTTGGAGATGGTCTTTCCCTGACACTTGTGTGGCGCAAATGTTACTTGCCACTTGTCAGCCCAAGCCTGGATATTGTCCAGGTCTTGCTGCATTTGGACATGGACTGCTTCAGTATCTGAAGGAAACTCAAATGGTGCTGAACATTGTACAATCATCAGCGAACATCCCCACTTCTGACCTTATGATGGAAGGAAGGTTGTTGATGAAGTAGCTGAAGCTGGTTGGGCTGAGGACACTACCTTGATGAACTCCAGCAGCGATGTCCTGGAACTGAAATGATTGACCCCCACAACCATCTTCCTTTGTGCTAGGTATGGCTCCAACCAGCGGAGAGTTTTCTTCCTGATTCCCATTGACTCCAGTTTTGCTAAGGCTCCTTGATGCCACACTCTGTCAAATGCTGCCTTGATGTCAAGAGCAGCCACTCTCACCTCACCTTAGGAGTTCAGCTCTTTTGTCCATGTTTGAACCAAGCCTGTGATGAGGTCAGAACTGAGTGACTCTGGAGGAACCCAAACTAAGCATCAGTAAGCAGATTATTACTAAGCAAGTGCCATGCAACAAAGTGACTGAGCAAAGACTGTAACTAACCAAAGGCAAAAAACAGTGAGAGATAGAGATGAAAGAGTCTCCTGCCTGCATCAATTGTAATAGTGAACATGCAAGTTCCAGTCTTTGCTGAAACTTTGCTACATCTGAACGTAGGAGCATACAACTTATTATGTTTTTCTCTTGCAAATTCTGTCCTTTCCTTTTCCCTTCTGATATCACTGACCTGTTTGCTGGGTTACAGCATTATCATCAGTGCCAGTGGCACTCCTGTAACTCATCATTATTCAGGCTAGGTCCTGGTCATAAGTATTTGCAGGTGAATTGATTACATAGGGAATCACTATCAACTTCACTCCTGCCCCTCACATGACTTTCATATATGTGCACATGCAGCACCTATAGATAGACACTAGGTAGGCAATCAGAAACATTGGCCAGTTTTCCACTTTCTAATCCAGCAGTGCTGAGGCCAGTATTAAAACTTCTGCTACAAAAACAGAAATACCTGGAAAAGCTCAGCAGGTCTGGCAGCATCGGCGGAGAAGAGCACAAGTGACGTTTCACTCATGACCCTTCAACAGGACTAAGTAAAAATAGGAGAGGGGTGAAATATAAGCTGGTTTAAGATGGGCGTGTGGGGAGAAGGGGGGGTGGTGGTAGTTGTAGGGACAAGCAAGCAGTGATAGGAGGAGATAACCAAAAGATGACACAGACAAAAGAACAAAGAGGTGTTGAAGGTGGTGATATTATCTAACAGAATGTGCTAATTAAGAATGGATAGCAGGACAAGCAAGGTACGGATAGCTCTAGTGGGGGTGGGGTGAAATAAGACTAAAAGGGAATAAAAAGTATAGATTTAAAAATAATGGAAATAGGTGGGAAAAGAAAAAACTATATAAATTATTGGAAAAAACAAAAGGGAGGGGGAAGAAATGGAAAGGGGGTGGGGACGGAGGAGGGAGTTCAAGATCTAAAGTTGTTGAACTCAATATTCAGTCCGGAAGGCTGTAAAGTGCCTAGTCGGAAGATGAGGTGCTGTTCCTCCAGTTTGCGTTGAGCTTCATTGGAACAATGCAACTAGCCAAGGACAGACATGTGGGCAAGAGAGCAGGGTGGAATGTTAAAATGGCAAGCGACATGGAGGTCTGGGTAATGCTTGTGGACAGACTGAAGGTGTTCTGCAAACCGGTCACCCAGTCTGCGTTTGGTCTCTCCAATGTAGAGGAGACCGCATTGGGAGCAACGAATGCAGTAGACTAAGTTGGGGGAAATGCAAGTGAAATGCTTCTTCACTTGAAAGGAATGTTTGGGCCCTTGGACGGAGAGGAGAGAGGAAGTGAAGGGGCAGGTGTTGCATATTTTGCGTTTGCATGGGGAGGTGCCGTAGGTGAGGGTTGAGGAGTAGAGGATGATGGAGGAGGGGACCAGGGTGTCATGGAGGGAATGATCCCTACGGAATGCCGCTGGTAGGGTGAAGGGAAGATGTGTTTGGTGATGGCATCATGCTGGAGTAAAACTTCTGCTGCTGTCCTGCCTGAGATTAGCTAACTCGACACATACCAGCAACCAAACCTAGTACACCTCTGAACGTTTGAAGTATGCAATCTTAAATTGAGGAATGTAAGTTGCATGTTGTTACGTGGTGATCTTAAATTAAAATATCTGAACATTCAGAGTTACCATACTTTTCCTTAGTGTGTCCACTGAAGGCCATACAGTAAGACAGTATTCTTTTCAGGAAGTCTGAATCTTATCTGAAACCATTAGTCTGACTGACATAATTTTATCCTTTATGATACAGGTAGCGTCTCAAAACCAGCAACCCTCAGGTCAGATGTTGCCAGATTTCGGATTGGGTGGGTCGAGCCATGGGCGGTTCAGGTCAAGTCGGATTGGGTGGAATGAAGGGTCGTTTGGAGCGTAGGAATAGACCAATGCGTAAGCAGCAAAGGGGTTAACTATGCAGATGCCACATTGTGCCAAGGCAGAACCTAGCTGAATTCTTTGAGGAGGTAGTGAATAGGTTAGACAAATTAGAGCCAATGGATGTTATCTACTTGGACTTCCAGAAGGCCTTTGACAAGGTGCCACACAGGAGGCTGTTCAGTAAGATAAGAGCCCATGGTGTTAGAGGCAAGGTAGTAGCATGGATAGAAGATTGGCTGTCTGGCAGGAGGCAGAGAGTGGGGATAAGGGGGTCCTTCTCAGGATGGCGGCTGGTGACTAGTGGAGTTCCGCAGGGGTCAGTGTTGGGACCACAACTTTTCACTTTATTTATTAATGATCCAGATGAAGGAACTGAGGGCATCCTGGCTAAGTTTGCAGATGATACAAAGATAGGTAGAGGGACAGGTAGTATTGAGGAGGCGGGGAGGCTGCAGAAGGATTTGGACAGGTTAGGAGAATGGGCAAAGAAGTGGCAGATGGAATACAAAGTGGGGAAGTGTGAGGTCATGCACTTAGGTAGGAAGAATAGAGGCATAGACTATTTTCTAAATGGGGAGAGAATTCAGAAATCTGGAGTGCAAAGGGACTTGGGAGTCCTAGTCCAGGATTCTCTTAAGGTTATCTTGCAGGTTGAGTCGGCAAGTGCAATGTTGGCACTTATTTCGAGAGGACTAGAATATAAAAGCAGGGATGTGCTGCTGAGGCTCTATTAGGCTCTGGTCAGACGACATTTAGAATATTGTGAGCAATTTTGGGCCCCCGTATCTCAGGAAGGATGTGCTGGCCTTGTAGAGAGTCCAGAGTAGGTTCACAAGAATGATCCCAGGAATGAAATGCTTAACATATGAGGAACGTTTGAGGATTCTGGGTCTATACTCAATGGAGTTTAGAAGAATGAGGGGGATCTAATTGAAACTTACAGAATACTGAAAGGCCTGGATAGAGTGGACATGGGGAAGATGTTTCCATTAGTAGGAGAGACTAGGACCTGAGGGCACAGCCTCAGAGTAAAGGGAAGACCTTTTAGAACAGAGTTGAGGAGAAACATCTTTAGCCAGAGAGTGGTGAATCTATGGAATTCATTGCCACAGAAGGCTGTGGAGGTCAGGTCATTGAGTGTATTTAAGACTGAGATAGATAGGTTCTTGATTGGTAAGGGGATCAAAGGTTGCGGGGAGAAGGCAGGAGAATGGGGTTGAGAAACTTATCAGCCATGATTGAATGGCGGAGCAGATTCGATAGGCCGAATGGCCAAATTTCTGCTCCTATGTCTTATGGTCTTATGGTCTTATGTATTGTTCAGGTAAGTTATTTTTTAATTTTACTCATTAAAATTAAAACATGGCGCATTCTAAAAATGTCTGTTTCATTGACAACTCCAGTTTCTGGATTTGACACACTCTACCTTATAATGATTGACATAAAGAATGTCCTTCAGAGCTTTCCAAATAAGCATAAGTTTTCATCACATCTGTAAAAATAGTTTAGAGTATGTGCTTTCATTTTTCCTTTCAAAGTTTTGGAAGCGATTTTCTCCTTGACATTTTCAGTCTCCCTTGGATACCATCTCAGTTCCTGAGCACGAGGATTGCAGGAAGCTTGTCTTCAGCTCTTGCCAATGTCACACTTGAGCAGCCTGCCAAAATAGTAGCAGTGTAGATTGATACCCTCTGAGCATCTCCCTCTAAAGTGTCTTACCTCCAACTGCTAACTCCATAGGCAGCTAGCTGTGATTAGGAACTCGTGTGTGGAATAGCAGTAGTAAACCCATGATATATCACTTCGTGTTGTAGTTAGTGAAAACATGACTTTACCATAGCATTCTGGATATTTCTAATGCTGGAGGTGCTTAACTGGTGTGTGTAATCTTGAAATGACCCAAGTTACGATAATGGCAATTTGAAAAAAAATGAGGTGCTGACCCAGCTTTCAATTCTAGTGTTTAAATCGTGGATAAATTATCTGGATCTGATATCTGGTTCTTTATTCAGACCATACTTTTTACCACATAGAGTGGCTTTACAATCTAAAGGTTTTTTTTTATGAAAGTTAAGTGCTACCCAGAGAATCACTAGACTCACTGCAAAGGAAAAACAGCAGATGAGTATTCTTGCAGACCATGATCATGTACAATCTTTCTTTGACTGCTATATTTCACTGGAGCACGGATAGCCTATTAAAAACTTAGATTTGTAAATCCTCCTGCATTATTTCCAATTTAGTTGGGTCCTTTCTGTTTAATATCTTTGGCAAAATCCATGAAAAATGTTATTGATCTTTTTATAGAATGCAAGATAGAACAAAAAAAATGAAAATTATTCATGTGAATCTGAAAGTCTGCAGATTAAACTAGTGATTGGCAAAAACCCTGGGTTTGGTTTGAGGATCTTGCATCAGTAAAATTCATAAAATTCAGGCTGTGCTAGTTGACATGTTGTGAATCCTGCAAGAACATAATCTTTGAATTTCAGCCTGTCTCACTTTTCAAGCAGTCATGGTGCCCATGGGCCTGTAGATCAATGGTGTTCAATGTTCACCTGAGGTCCCCAGTGGACTTATAACTTGAGCCAAGACACTTGAACATCCCATCTCCTTCTCCCTTCCTGTGTTCTCTTAGAATCAGAGGCAATGACAGCCCCAGAAGCCTTCAATGATGCCTGTGTAAATTTCTCCTTTGGCTTCACTCAGGCTAATCTGTTTCCAACCGCCTTAGCTCCATATCCCCTGAACACCTTAGCTAACTAAAATCTGCTCAGCCGGGTGTTCCAATGCCAACATTGGCGAATGTTGAGGCATCTGCTGTTATTGCACGTTAGGATGCACTGGAAGTCCAGACCTGCGCACATACGTGGTAATTGATGGGGTAACTTAAACTCACAATGACTTAATTTATGCTGCCCAGTGCACTATGAAAATGTCACTTACACTGAGCTCAAGGTCAGAGATTTGGGCTACTTGCACAATATTTACCTGGATAGTTACCTACTATTGTCGCACTGTTTAATTTCTCTTCTAACTCAGTGATTAGCAGCATAACCCTACCCACCCCTCATGACCTGACGACCCAGCCCACCCCATTACCCATACCCCCAGCCCAACTTCCCACCCAATCTGAGAACCCACACACCCCTGACCTGACTACCCCACCCCTCGATTCACCCAAGACCCAACTACTCAAACCCCTGACACAACTGCCCAACCTCCTGACCTGACTACAAAACGCCCTGTCTTAACTACCAACACATCGAACCAACTAACTACTCCCGACCTGATTATCCCTCCCGCCGACCGTGGCTACCCAACCACCTCGATCCCTCATACCCCAACCCCAACTAACTACCCCCTGATGTGACTACCCACCCCCCTGACCTCAACTACATGACCCCAACTATCCTCCCCCACCAATGTGGCTACTCACCCATCCCAATCGTGACGACCACCTCTTGACCCCGACTACTCACCCCCTCAACCCGACTACCCACTCCCCCAATCCAACTATCCCACCCCCCTCGCATCCACCTATCCGACCCAAACTATCTACCCCCGCCTGATGTGGCTACTCACCCACCCCGACCTTGATCACTCATTACCCTGACCTTGACTACCCAGGAGGGATTTGCTTCAACCCACCCCATAAGCTGCCAAAACAGGTAACACTGCACCATGGGCCATCACAGTCAGATTTTGGCAAGATTCACAAAATTGAGTCTTCCAGGTATATCTTTGCAATTTATTCAATCTGAGCGTCATTTATTCTGCCAATGATTTTTTTTATTCATTAATGGGATATGGGCTTCGCTTGCGAGGCCAGCATTTATTTCCCATTCCTAATTGCCCTTGAGAAGGTGGTGGTGAGCTGCTTTCTTGAACTGCTGCAGTCCATGTGGTGTAGATACACCCACACTGCTGTTAAGAAGGGAATTACAGTATTTTGATCCAGTGACAGTGAAGGAACAGTAATATATTTCCAAGTCAGGATGGTGAGTGACTTGGAGGGGAACTTCCAGGTGGTAGTGTTCCATCTATCTGCTGCCCTTGTCTTTCTAGATGGCAGTGGTTGTGAGTTTGGCAGGTGCTGTTGAAGGAGCCTTGGTGAATTCCTGCAGTACATCTTGTAGGTGGTACACACTGTTGCTACAGTGCGAAGGCGGTGAGGGAATGAATGCTTGTGGATGTGGTGCCAATCAAGTGGGCTGCTTTGTCCTGAATGGTGTCAAGCTTCTTGAGTGTTTTGGGAGCTGCACTCATCCAGGCAAGTGGGGAGTATTCCACCACACTCCTGACTTGTGCCTTGTAAATGGTGGACAGACTTTGGGGAGTCAGGAGGTGAGTTACTCATCACACAATTCCCTGCCTCTGACCTGCTCTTGTAGCCACAGTATTTATATGGCTATTGCAGTTCAGTTTCTGGTTAATGATAACCCCAGGATGTTGATAGTGGGAGGATTCAGTGATGGTAATGCCATTGAACACCAAAGGGCGATGGTTAGATTCTCTCTTCTTGGAGATGGTCATTGCCTGACACTTAGGTGGCTCAAATGTTACTTGCCGCTTGTCAGCCAAATCCTGGATATTGTCCAGGCCTTGTTGCATTTGGACATAGACTTCTTCAGTATCTGAGGAGTCACAAATAGTGCTGAACATTGTGCAATCATCCGCGAACATCCCCACTTCTGACCTTATGATGGAAGGAAGATCATTGATGAAGCAGCTGAAAATGGTTGGGCCAATGACACTACCCTGAGGAACTCCTGCAGTGATGTCCTAGAGCTGAGATGATTGACCTCCAAAAAGCACGACCATCTTTCTTTGTGCTTGGTATGACTCCAACCAGTGGAGAGTTTTCCCCCAATTCCCATTAACTCCAGTTTTGCTAGGGCTCCTTGATGCCACACTCGGTCAAATACTGCCTTGATGTCAAGGGCAGTCACTCTCATCCCACGTCGGGAGTTCAGCTCTTTTGTCCATGTTTGAACCAAGGCTCTAATGATGTCAGGAGTTGAATGACCCTTGTGGAACCCAAACTGAGCATCAGTGAGCAGGTTATTGCCAAGCAAGTGCCAATTGATAGCACCGTTGATGATCCCTTCCATTACTTTACTGATGATCGAGAATGGACTGATGGGGCGGTAATTGGCTGGGTTGGATTTGTCCTGCATTTTGTGTACAGGACAAATTTGAGCAATTTTCCATATAGCCAGGTAGATGCTAATATTCTAGCTGTACTAGAACAGTTTGGCTAGGGGTGCAATTTCTGGAGTACAACCTTCAGTACTATTGCTGGAAAATTGTCAGGGCCCATAGCTTTTGCAGTATCCAGTTCCTTCAGCCACTTCTTGACTTAATGTGGAGGGAATCAAGTTGGCTGAAGACTGGGATCTGTGATGCTGGGCACCTCTGGAGGAGGCCAAGATGGATCATCCACATGGCACTTCTGGCTGAAGATTATAGCAAATGCCTCAGCCTTATATTTTGCACTGATGTGCTGAGCTCCTCCATCATTGAGGATGGGGATATCTGTGGAGCCTCCTCTTCCAGTGAGTTGTTGAATTGTCCACCACCATTCATGGCTGGATATGGCAGGACTGTAGAGCTTAGATCTGATCCGTTAGTTGTGGGATCGTTTAGCCCTGTCGATCACTTGCTGCTTATGCTGTTTGGCAGCAAGTAACCCTGTGTTATAGCTTCACCAGATTAACACCTCATTTTTAGGTATGCCTGGTGGCATGCCCTCCTGCAGTCTTCATTGAACCAGGGTTGATCCCCTGGCTTGATGGTAATAGTAGTATGGGGGATATGATGGGCCATGAGGTTACAGATTGTGTTCGAGGACAATTCTGCTGCTGCTGATGGCCCACAATGCCTCATGGATGCCCAATCTTGGGTTGCTAGAACCACCAGAAATCTATCCCATTTAGCACAGTGGTAGTGCCACACAACATGATGGGGGGTATCCTCAGTGTGAAGATGGGACTTTGTCTGCGCAATGACTGAGCAGTGGTCACTCCTACCGATACTGTCATGGACAGATGCATCTGCGGCAGGCAGGTTTGTGAGGATGAGGTCAAGTATGTTTTTCCCTCTTGTTGCTTCCCTGACCACCGGCTGCGGACCCAGTCTAACAGCTATGTCACTTAGGACTGGGCCAGCTCAGTCAGTAGTGGTACTACCGAGCCACAGTTGGTGATGGACGTGGAAGTCCCCCACCCAGAGTACGTTCTATGCCCTTCACACCATCAGTGCTTCCTCCAAGTGGTGTTCAACATGAAGGAGCACTGATGGTAATCAGCAGGAGGTTTCCTTATCCATAGATAAAAGCAAAAAACTGCGGATGCTGGAAATCCCAAACAAAAACAAAAATACCTGGAAAAATTCAGCAGGTCTGGCAGTATCTGCGGAGAGGGACACAGTTAATGTTTCGAGTCCGAATGACCCTTCAAAAGAACTAAGTAAAAATAGAAGAGAGGTGAAATATAAGCTGCTTTAAGGGGGGGGGGTGGGACAAGTAGAGCTGGATAGAGGGCCAGTGATAGGTGGAGATAACCAAAAGATGTCACAGACAAAAGGACAAAGAGGTGTCTAATGTGTGCTAATTAAGGGTAGAAAGCAGGACAAGCAAGGTACAGATAGCCCTAGTGGGGGTGGGGTGGGGTGAAGGAATCGAAAAAGGCTAAAAGGTAGAGATAAAACAATGGATGGAAATACATTTAAAAATAATGGAAACAGGTGGGAAAAGAAAAATTTATATAAATTATTGGGACAAAAAAGGGGGGGGGAATCGGAGAGGGGGTGGGGATTCAGGAAAGAGTTCATGATCTAAAATTGTTGAACTCAATATTCAGTCCGGAAGGCTGTAAAGTGCCTGGTCGGTAGATGAGGCGCTGTTCCTCCAGTTTGCGTTGAGCTTCACTGGAACAATGCAGCAAGCCAAGGATGGACATGTGGGCATGAGAGCAGGGTGGAGTGTTGAAATGGCAAGCAACAGGAAGGTCTGGATAATGCTTGCAGACAGACTGAAGGTGTTCTGCAAAGCGGTCACCCAGTCTGCGTTTGGTCTCTCCAATGTAGAGGAAACCGCATTGGGAGCAACGAATGCAGTAGACTAAATTGAGGGAAGTGCAAGTGAAATGCTGCTTCACTTGAAAGGAGTGTTTGGGCCCCTGGACGGCGAGAAGAGGAGAAGTAAAGGAGCAGGTGTTGCACCTTCTGTGGTTGCATTGGAAAGTGCTGTGGGAGGGGGTTGAGGTGTAGTGGGTGATGGAGGAGTGGACCAGTGTGTCCCGGAGGGAACGATCCCTGTGGAATGCCGCCGGGGGGGTGAGGGGAAGATGTGTTTGGTGGTGGCATCATGCTGGAGTTGGCGGAAATGGCGGAGGATGATCCTTTGAATGCGGAGGCTGGTGGGGTGATAAGTAAGGACAAGGGGGACCCTATCATGTTTCTGGGAGGGAGAGGAAAGTGTGAGGGTGGATGCGCGGGAGGTGGGCCGGACACGGTTGAGGGCCCTGTCAACCACCATGGGTGGAAAACCTCGGTTAAGGAAGAATGAAGACATGTCAGAGGAACTGTTTTTGAAAGCAGCAAATCAGAACAGATGTGACGGAGACGAAGGAACTGAGAGAATTGGATGGAGTCCTTACAGGAAGCGGGGTGTGAGGGGCTGTAGTCGAGGTAACTGTGAGAGTTGGTAGGCTCTTAATGGATATTGGTGGACAGTCTATCACCAGAAATTGAAACAGAAAGGTCAAGGAAGGGAAGGAAAGTGTTAGAGATGGACCATGTGAAAATGATGGAGGGGTGGAAATTGGAAACAAAATTAATAAATTTTTCCAGGTCCAGACGAGAGCATGAAGCAGCACCGAAGTAATCATTGATGTACCGGAGAAAGAGTTGTGGGAGGGGACCGGAGTAGGACTGGAACAAGGAATGTTCCACATACCCCATAAAGAGACAGGCATGTACCCAGATCTCCCTGTCACTTGCCATTTCAACACTCCACCCTGCTCTCATGCCCACATGTCCATCCTTGGCTTGCTGCATTGTTCCAGTGAAGCTCAACGCAAACTGGATGAACAGCACCTCATCTTCCGATTAGGCACTTTAAAGCCTTCCGGACTGAATACTAAGTTCAACAATTTTAGATCATGAACTCTCTCCTCCATCCCCACCCCCTTTTTGATTCCCCGCCCTTTTTTTCCCAATAATTTATATAGATTTTTCTTCTCACCTATTTCCATTATTTTTAAATGTATTTCCATCCATTGTTTTATCTCTACCTTTTAGCCTTTTTCGATTCCTTCACCCCACTCCACCCCCATTAGGGCTATCTGTACCTTGCTTGTCCTGCTTTCTACCCTTAATTAGCACATTCCTTAGATAATATCACCACCTTCAACACCTCTTTGTCCTTTTGTCTGTGACATCTTTTGGTTATCTCCACCTATCACTGGCCCTCTATCCAGCTCTACTTATCCCACCCCCCCACCCCCCCCCCCCCCCACCCCCCCCCCCCCCCCCCCCCCCCCCCCCCCCCCCCCCCCCCTTAAAGCAGCTTATATTTCATCTCTCTTCTATTTTTACTTAGTTCTGTTGAAGGGTCATTCGGACTCGAAACATTAACTGTGTCCCTCTCCGCAGATACTGCCAGACCTGCTGAATTTTTCCAGGTATTTTTGTCTTTGTTCCTTTATCCATGTTTGACCTGATGCCAGGAGATTTCATGGGGTCCGGAGTCGATGTTGAGGACTCCCAGGGCAACTCCCTCCCGAATGTATACCACTGTGTCACCACCTCTACTGAATCTTTCCTGCTGGTGGGACACGGCATACCCAGGGATGGTGATGGTGGTGTCTGGGACATTATCTGTAAGGTATGATTCTGTGAGGATGACTATGTCAGGCTGTTTCTTGACTTGTCTGTGAGACAGCTCTCCCAATTTTGGCACTAGCCCCAAATAGTAGTAAGGCGGACTCTGCAGGGTTGACAGGGCTGTGATTGCCGTTGTCATTTCTGGCGCCAATGTCGATGCCGGGTGGTCCGTCTGGTTTTATTGCTTTTTGTGTCTTTGTAGTGTTTTGATACAACTGAGTGGCTTGCGAGGCCATTAAATGGGGTATTTAGGAGTCAACCACATTGCTGTGGGTCTGGAGTCACAGGGTAGGCCAGCCAGACCAGGTAAGGATGACAGATTTCCTTCCTCAAAGGGCATTAGTAAACCAGATGGGTTTTTACAACAATTGACAATGGTTTCGTGGTCATCATTAGACTTTAATTCCAGATATTTATTGAATTCAAATTCAGCCATATGCTGTGGTGATTTCGAGCCCAGGTCCCCAGAGCATTACCTTGGGTCTCTGGATTACTAGTCCAGCGACGATACTACTACGTCACTGCCTCCCCTAACCATGCACTGGTTATGAATGTGACAGGTGAATCTTTGCGGTTGAAAGTTCTGTGGTTGTTGAACGTGTTCTAAGCAGCAGGTGAGGTAGAATTTCTTCTATCTGTTTCCCTGATTTACTGGCTCCAGATGAAATTTGGTATTCTTCCTGTGAGCAAACATGGCTGAAAACCATGACCAACTTGTCCATAACAGTACATAATAGTACACTAATGGATTGAACAATTGACCCTAGCACTGTGACACAGCTAAACTATGTTAAACGCATAACTAGTTTGCCAAGATATTGACTTGCATCTGAATTCTGCTTGGCTTAAGATTTCTATAATGACAGATGAAAATAGTTGATTTTTTTTTACAATGGTTTCAATTGTTCCATCAGGCATTTAATGTAAACAAAAAAAATCTTGACAAAAAACCAATATTGCACATGGAAGCAATAACACCTGTGCAAAGTTTATTTGTAAATTAGTTATATCTTGTATGCTATGCATTAAAAATGGATAAAAAGGGGCATTTGTTGTCAGTATAATATTGGTTTCTGCATGACCCTGGATCAGGAATCTTGTATGAGGGTTAGTCAGGGACATCCTTGCCCCGATGAACAGCTGGGTGGCTTCCATCCGTGCTGCCCCCATCCTATCCCATTCCCTCCTAATTTTCTACTCTGCCATTATCCTGGTACAATTCACACCACTGTATGTTTTACATTTAAGTCTGAAGGCTGCACATTTGAGCAGGTTTTCTGCACAACTTGGTTCTAGCCCCAGGTTTGGGTGCCTACATTTAACAATACTATATCGTCCTTCACTCTGGGGGTAGGACCAAATGTGAATTCTTTTACTTGAGGACATTTTATTTATTTTTTCATGGGATGTGAGCATGGTGGTCAAGGCCAGCATTTGTTTCCCATTCCTAATTGCCCTTGAGAAGGCAGTGGTGAGCCACCTTTTTGGACTGCTGCAGCCAACCTTAGGGACACCTTAAGAAGGGGGTGCCAGGATTATAACCCAATGACAATGAAGAGATGGCAATATTGTTTCAACCTAGGATGGTGTTAGCTTGGTGTGGTTTGCCCAAGTGTCCACTGCCCTTGACATTCTAGGTGATAGAGGTCATGGGTTTGGAAGGTGCTGTCAAAGGAGCCTTGGTGAGTTGCTGTAGTGCATCTTGTAAATGGAACATTCTGCTGCCACTGTGAGTCAGTGATGGAGGGAGCAAATGTTTAAGGTACTGGATGGATGCCAATCTAGTGGGGTGCTTTGTCCTGGGTGGTGTTGAGTTTTCTGAGTATTTTTGGAACCAGGCAAATGGAAAGTATTCCACCACACTCCTGATCTGTGCATTATAAATGGTAGATAGGATTTTAGGGAGTCAGGAGGTGAGCTACTCACTATCTCCCCTTGCCCAATGCCCACTAACTTAGACAATAGATCCCCTTCTTGGGAATCTGTTCCATCGATAATCAAAATTGATATGATAACCCACTCCTCAAAAGGTTTACCCTTGTACTTATTGCCCACTAACTGTAGATCCTTCTCTAATCTTGCTTTCCTCTCTAGTTATTCCTCACTACCACTTCTGTGCTTACCTCTCCCATCACTCCCTGTTTAAATAACATCAGTCCTGTTTCCATGCTGCTTTGTGGCTAAGGTCACCAATGAGATGCTTTGTCATGGTGAGCATAGTAAATCTTGTTTTCCTCAACTTCTGTACTGTATTGTAAATGATCACCCATTCAATCATCTTCCACCATATCTCCACTTTGCAGTGCCTCCATGGAACTGCTATTGCTTGGCTTTGTTCCTTCCTGTTACAAAGCTGCAGCCACATTGCCTGCAATGACTCCTTTGCTGCACCACACTGTGATCTTGGGTGTGATTCAATCTTCCATCTTTAGCCTCTTCCTAATCTTTCTCTACATGTTTTCCATTCATGACATTCTGTTTAAAAGTGGGGTCAGCTGATGACTACCTTTCAACCACTGCCTTTAACATGACTATCACTGCCCTTATCCACCATTAAATCTATAAATTTCCCCAACTTAATGTCGGTATGATGAAAGCTATCAATTTGGTTCCAGCCAAAACTTCTGTAACTTTGCTATTGATTCTATCTTCCTTTTTGACTGCATCTAGGCTGCATCTGACAGAGCACAAATGCAATATTCATTGTGACTCTAAACTGGGCTTCGATCCCAATATTCTATTCATTCCCAATACAATCAATTTCTAGCAACATTCCAATCTGTAGCTCACCCCTAATATTGCTGAAACCATCATCACTGCTTTCATTATGTCCAAGCTTGATTAGTCCAATACTCTATTGCTAACCTCCCAAAGTTCAGCCAACGCATTCAAAACTCTGCTGTCCTCATCCCATCCTATACTAAATCTTGGTTCCCTATTGCTCACATTCTCATAAGCCACCATTGTTCTCTGTCCACTAATATATTAAATTCACAAATTTAGGCCACATCTATAAATCTTCCTGGGCTTTACCTTTCATGACTGCTCCAGCGCTATATGCCAGCATGTCACGTCTCTTCTGATTCTCATTTTCTTTTCATTCTCCCCTTCCTCTGGGCAGCACTTTTCATCCCGCGGGCAGGCTTGCAGCCGACCCGATCGGAAGTAAAATGGTGTGCATTAACATCAGGTAAGTGTCCTGACATCATCGCGCACACGTGAGATAGTTTGCTCAGCGAGTGTGTGCAGGTGCTGGAGTGGCGCCCGCAATTAGTTAAGCGTCCACTTAGGCCCTTAACAGTCCAATTGACTGTGATTTTTCCTTGCCCATGTGATTTTCTGCTCATCGCACAGGCAAAATGGGCAGGCAGCCAGCCGAGCTTTTCACAAACCTCATCCAAGGGCAGGATAAAAAGGGCCATTGTGAATAGTGAACAGTTTTGGAGATAGTTTGCTGCTGGTTGCTTATTAGTACTTGGCAGCTTCATCTCTGTTCGGGGTTTCATCCTTAGCATTTCCAGGCTTCATTTCAGGACTCATTGCTGTCTGCCAGACCCCAGAGGATTCAGACAGTGTGGACCATTCCAGGTACCAGACTGCCTTCCCTTACCCTGGTAATGGGGATTTCCACTGGAGGCACCTCCTCTGAGGCGGAGAGAGGCAGAAGGGAGAGGAGGCCAGGTGTCCCAATGCAGCTTCCAGGGGAGGGACCTGTGGGAGGGGAGGCGCAGGCACAAGGATCGCAGGGCCAGCAGGTAGTCCAGGTGGAAGGAGCCGTGGAAGACACCAATATCCTGCTGCCAGGGTTTATAGGCAGCAATGCAGCTACCTCAATATGTCAGGGGTATAATGCTGAAGGAGGATCCGCCTCTCAAGAGAGAGCATGACCTCCATTTGCCAGATGATTGGGCCTGAGATCAGCTCTGACTGTATGGGTGGACACCCCATGCCAGTGGCTCTGAAGGTCACAGTGTCCCTCAATTTCAATGCCTCCAGCTCTTTCTAGGGGTCAGTCGAGGAACTTTGAGGAGTCTTCCAATCAGCTGTTCACAGTTACATCAGGCTGGTGACAGAAGCGCTGTTCAGGCGGATATTGACTTTCCATCATTTCCGTACGGATGAGGCCAGCCGGGCTGAGTGAGCCAGAGGCTTTGCAGCAATTTTTGACTTCCCCCGCTTCCAGGGCGCAGTAGACTGCACACATGTGGCCATCAAGGCGCCAGCAGGTGAGACTGGTGCCTTCATCAACAGGAAGGGCTTTCACTCCATGAATATACAGATAGTGTGTGACCACAGGATGCAGATTCTGCAAGTCTGTGCAAGGTACCCTGGCAGCACCAATGATGCATATACATTCAGACACTCCCAGGTGCCAAGGCTCTTCAGTGCTCCAGCCCGACTGGATGGATGAAAAAGAGCGCGGAGAGCGAGGGGAGGTCATTTGAAAAAGAGTGCGGAGATCAAAAATAAAAGGAGGGGAAGCTGAAGAGGAGCAGCCAGTGTGTGAGCGGCCAGTGTGTGAGTGGCCCAGTGAGGGAGTGGAGCTTTGAGGCTTTGGCTCGAGAGGCTTCAGCGAGCAGAGGCTGAGGACGAGCTTGCTCCCAGTGGGGTAGGGCCGGGTAAGTTCCTTTAATTAAATGAGGAGTGGGTAATGGAGGCAGCAGTTGGGGCAGTCGAGTACTCCGAATGCAGCATGTGGGAAGTCATGGACAGCACAATTGTCCCTGATGACTACACCTGCAAAAGGTGCATCCAGCTGCAGCTCCTGAGAAGCCGAGTTAGGGAACTGGAGCTGGAGCTGGATGAACTTTGGATCATATGGGAGGCAGAGGCAGTAATAGACAGGAGTTTCAGGGAGACAGTCACCCCTAAAAGTCAGGAGGCAGGCAGCTGGGTGAATATCAGGAGAGGGAAGGGGAATAGACAGAAAGAGCAGAGCACCCCTGTGGCTGTTCCCATCAACAATAGGTATACCATTTTGGATACTGTTGGTGGGGACGACCTACCAGGGACAAGTTGTAGTGGTCGTGTCTCTGGCACCGAGGCTGGACCCTCAGCTCAGAAAGGAGGGAGGGAAAAGAGGAGAGCAGTAGTGATAGGGGATTCAATAGTTAGGTTAACAGATAGGAGGTTCTGTGAGAGAGATCGAGAATCCCGGATGGTCTATTGCCTCCCTGGTGCCAGGGTCCGCGATATCTTGGATCGAGTTCTCAGTATTTTCAGGAGGGAGGGTGAGCAGCCAGATGTCGTGGTCCATGTAGGGACCAATGATGTGGATAGGAAGGAGGAGGAGGTCCTGCAAAGAGAGTTTAGGGAGTTAGGTGCAAAGTTGAAGGACAGGACCTCCAGGGTTGCGATCTTAGGAGTGCTAGCCGTGCCATGTGCTATTGAGGCTAGAAATAGGATGATAAAGCAGATAAATACATGGCTAAGGAGATGGTGCAGGAGGGAGGGCTTCAACTTTCTGGACAATTGGGCTCTGTTCCAGGGAAGGTGAGACCTGTTCCGACGGGATGATTTGCACCTGAACTGGAGGGGGACTAACATACTTGCGGGTAGGTTTGCCAGTGCTGCTCCGGGGCATTTAACCTAGATTTGCAGGGGGAGGGGAACCAGAGTGTTAGAGCAGATAGTGAGGTAGTGGAGGATAAAGGTCAAGCGAGGAATGCATGTATAGACAGAAATCAAAGGTTTGTACGTGATAGAAATGTTCTCAGGTGCATCTATTTCAATGCAAGGAGTATTGTCAGAAAAGCAGTTGAGCTTAGGGCATGGATTGGCACATGGGATTACGACATTATTGCTATTAGTGAGACTTGGTAGCGGGAGGGGCAGGACTGGCAGCTCAATGTTCCGGGGTTCCGTTGTTTCAGACGTGATTGAGGGGGAGGGATGAAAGGGGGAGGAGTGGCATTACTAGTCAAGGAAAATATCACAGTTGTGCGTAAGCAGGACAGCCCGGAGGGCTCGTATACAGAGGCCATATGGGTGGAGCTGAGGAACAGGAAAGGTATGACCAAAATAATAGGGTTGTATTATAGACCGCCCAATAGTCAGAGAGAATTGGAGGAGCAATTCTGTAGAGAGATAGCAGACCGATGTAAGAAACAGAAAGTTGTGATAGTGGAAGATTTTAACTTTCCACATATTGACTGGGACTCCCACACTGTAAAAGGGCTGAATGGCTTGGAGTTTGTCAAATGTGTTCAGGAAAGTTTTCTAAATCAATATATAGAGGTACCAACGAGAGAGGATGCAATACTTGATCTCCTATTAGGGAACCAGACAGGTCAGGTGACAGAAGTATGTGTAGGTGAACATTTTGGGTCTAGTGACCACAATTTCATAAGTTTTAAGTTCGTTATGGATAAGGATAGGTCCGGTCCTCGAGCTGAGATTCTAAATTGGAGAAAGGCCAATTTTGTGGAAATGAGAAAGGATCTAGGAAGAGTGGATTGGGATAAGTTGTTTTCTGGCAAGGATGTGTTCAGTATGTGGAAGGCATTCAAAGGCGAAATTTTGAGAGTGCAGAGTTTACATGTTCTTGTAAGGATTAAAGGCAAAGTTAACAGGCATAGGGAATCTTGGTTTTCAAGGGATATTGGCGATCTGGTTAAGAAGAAGAGAGAGGTGTATAGCAGGTATAGGCAACAAGGAGCAAATGAGGTACTTGTAGAGTATAGAAAATGTAAGAAAATACTAAAGAAGGAAATCAGGAAGGCAAAAAGAAAACATGAGGTTGCTTTGGCGGATAATGTGAAGGTAAACCCAAAGGGTTTCTACAAGTATATTAAGAGTAAAAGGATAGTAAGGGACACAATTGGTCCCCTTGGTCGTATATGTGTGGAGCCTCACGAGATGGGGGAGATCTTAAACAGTTTTTTTGCATCAGTATTTACTCAGGAAACTGGCATAGTGTATAAGGAAGGAAGAGAAACAAGCAGTAGTGTCATGGAACATATAGAGATTAAAGAGGAGGAGGTGCTTGCTGCCTTACAGCGAATAAAGGTAGATAAATCCCCCGGGCCTGACATGATATTCCCTCAGACCTTGAAGGAGACTAGCGTAGAAATTGCAGGGGCCCTGGCAGAAATATTTAAAATGTCCTTAGCCATGGGTGAGGTGCTGGAGGATTGGAGGGTAGCTCATGTTGTTCCGTTGTTTAAAAAAGGCTCCAAAAGTAAACCAGGTAATTACAGGCCAGTGAGCCTGACGTCAGTAGTAGGTAAATTATTAGAAGGTGTTCTGAGAGATCGGATATACAATTATTTGGATAGCCAATGGCTGACTAAGGATAGTCAGCATGGCTTTGTGTATGGTAGGTCGTGTTTAATGAACCTTGTAGAGTTTTTTGAAGAGGTTACCAAGAAAGTAGATGAAGGAAAGGCTGTGGATGTTGTCTACATGGACTTTAGTAAGGCCTTTGACAAGGTCCCACATGGGAGGTTAGTTCAGAAGGTTCAGACACTTGGTATCCATGGAGAGGTTGTAAACTGGATTCAAAATTGGCTGTGTGGGAGAAGACAGAGAGTGGTAGTGGATGATTGCTTCTCAGACTGGAGGTCTGTGACTAGTGGTGTGCCTCAGGGATCTGTGCTGGGACCATTGTTGTCTGTTGTCTATATCAATGAATTGGATGATAATGTGGTAAATTGGATCAGCAAGTTTGCTGATGACACTCAGATTGGAGGTGTTGTGGACAGCGAGGAAGGCTTTCAAAGCTTGCAGAGGGATCTGGACCAACTGGAAAAATGGGCCAGAAAATGGCAGATGGAATTTAATGCAGAAAAGTGTGAGGCGTTGCATTTTGGAAGGGCAAACCAAGGTAGGACATACACAGTAAATGGTAGGGCACTGAGGAGTGTGGAGGAACATAGGGATTTGGGAGTTCAGGTACATAATTCCCTGAAAGTGGTGTCACAGGTAGACAGGGTTGTAAAGAAAGCTTTTGGCATACTGGCCTTCATAAATCAAAGTATTGAGTATAGGAGTTGGGATATTATGGTGAGGTTGTAAGACATTGGTGAGGCCAACTTTGGAGTATTGTGTGCAGGTCTGGTCGCCTAATTACAGGAAGGATATCAGTAAGATTGAAAGAGTGCAGAGAAGATTTACTAGGATGTTGCCGGGTCTTCAGGAGTTGAGTTACAGGGAAAGATTAAACAGGTTAGGACTTTATTCCTTGGAGCGTAGAAGAATGAGGGGAGATTTGATAGAAGTTTACAAAATTATGAGGAGTATAGACAGAGTAAATGCGAATAGGCTCTTTCCAATTAGATTAGGAGAGATAAACATGAGAGGACGTGGCTTTAGGGTGAAAGGGGAAAGGTTTAGGGGGAACATTAGGGGGAACTTCTTCACTCAGAGAGTGATGAGAGTGTGGAATGAGCTACCATCTGACGTGGTAAATGCGGGATCACTCTTAAGTTTTAAGAATAAATTGGATAGATACTTGGATGGGAGAGGTCTGGAGGATTATGGGCTAGGTGTTGGTCAATGGGACTAGCGGAATAATATTTCGGCACAGACTAGAAGGGCTGAATGGCCTGTTTTCTGTGCTGTAGTGTTCTATGGTTCTATGGTTCTATGACAGCTGGGTGACAAGGGCTAAGCGTTGAAGAGGTGGCTCATGTCGCCTCTCCGCCACCCAAGAACAGAGACAGAGAAGTATTATGCTACGAGTCATGGTGGTAGAGAGGATCATACATCTTCTGAAGATGCACTTCTGCTGTCTGGATTGTTCAGGGGAGCACTACAGTACCCCCAGAGCAGGTGTCACTGATAATGATTGCATGCTGCGTTCTCCACAATCAGGCACTGCCAAGGGGGGACCCACTGGTGGAAGGAGGTCTTGAGGCAGCTGCACAGGCCACAGATGATGAGTCCAGTAGTGAGTCTGAAGAGGACAATGGTGAGGAGAATGCTAAGGGCATGGAGCTAGACCTTGGTAACCCCCAGGGAGGCAGGAACAGCAGGGATGCCTTGATCCAACGCTCCTTCAGCTTGCCTACCAAAAATCAATTTCAGATGCATGCCGGGGCTGCTGCCTCCATCCTAGACATCTGAAAGGACCCTTTTATTTGAATACAAAGAGCACTCAGTGCCTGTGCAATTAAGTTCAGAGCTACTTACATCCAGCATTACATACTGGCGTACCCTGCACCAATGAAATAAAAAGGTGCAGCATACACAGGCAATGATGACAAAAATGAAATTTATCTCCTTGTGACAGTTCAAAACTATTTATGTAACTTTTCTGCTCCTCAATCCCAGACCAGTAAAGATAAAGTAAACAGAAATGAACATAAAATCACCCTTGACTTGTCCCTCTTGTGCTCATGGTGCCTTTAACTCACGTTTCTAAGTGCTATGTCTAGGTGCTCCCCCCTCACTGCAGCGGCATTGGAGACAGCCTGATGACTCTGGTGTCTTGTTGGCCTTGATGACCTTGGCGGGCATCCTCTGGCCAGTGAAGCCTGTGATGGCCTCGCTTGGGAGGGACTGGCCAGTTCCATGGCGGGCATCTCCCCAGTCATAGCAGCCTCATTGGATGCCACAGTCACTGGCAGAGGGTTGGAGGAGCTGCTGTCATCATCCAGTGTGCCCTGAGAGGAGCCCACAAAGATGACAAGCAGCTTGTGTGCAAATGTGAGGTTACTCTAGGCCTCCCTGCTCACCACTGATGGACGGGCACCTAGCTGGGATACTGGGTGCCTCATCCATCTCCCACACTGACACTAATTACCTGAGACCAGTGCCTTTGTGAGGGTTTGCAGGTCTGAATGCAGCCCCAGGAACCCCTGATTCTGTTCCTCGAGCTGCCTCTCCATGAGAGTTGCCACTCTTTCAATGGGCAAAGCAGTGTGCTCGGCCATGGGGCTCAACGCGGTGCTCATGCTCCGCATGGACTCCTCCATTACGGAGACCATGGCACACAGACCCTCATAGATCTCTGCTAGATCGTTCTGCATAGTTCAGTACACATCCAACATCTGGCGCCTAATAGATGACTCCAGGGGCTGGTCAATTGCCTTCGACTGAGCATCGTCCTGGTCCCCAGCCGCCCACTGATAGCTGGCGTCCTAGGCACTCTCTGCCTCCACCTGCACCTCAAGCAAGTGTGAAGTGCCCTCACCAATGTGCATCGGGATACTAGCCGCCACTCTAATGCCCACCGAGGTGCTGGTATCTGTGCTGGTGGTCTGGCTTAGAGAGCGGGTTTGACACAGGTGAAAATGATATGCAGTGGTCCTCTGGCATTCGGGGTGGCCCTTCGAGGTCCAGAGAGTGAGTGTGTGCTGGCAAATCTAAAAAGGAGAACAAGGACATGTCATTAGTTTAAGTCACCACACTGTCACTGTGCACACCAGGCACCCTGGTGAGACAACGGAGATCAGCATCATGGTGCCCTTGTCTTCCAATGATCAATGGGGACTCAAGGTTTGAGGCTCACATCAATGAAGAGATGACACTAGAATGGTTGCACAATCTGAAGGTCTCATCTCTGTGCACTGCACTCTTACCTTCGTCTGGCACCCCCGCCTCTCCACGTCCGGTTGCATGTGGAGCGTGCCAGCTTTCCAGCTCTCGAACCAGGAGAGCAGCTGCAGGTTGGGAGGGCCTCCACCTGTACATGCCCTCTCGGCTTGGTTATGACTTGTCTTCTCCTGAAACGATAGAGGAGCATGGATTAATCCACTCTCTACCTGCAGCGCCGTTGCAGCCTGGCCAACCCCAGCTGAGGAACACCTCACAGGGCACATGTGAGTTGTGGCCCTTGAGCCGCAAGGCACTCGGTCCAAGCAGCCAGGGTTCACCCCCATGGCCAGCTCCGGTGTGATTGACAGTTGGCACTCAGGCTCTGGCACCCCTGAGGTCCCTTCCTGAGTGCAGCAGGTCATTGAAGTGCTTCTGGCACTGGACCCAGGTGCGCTGCACCATGTTATGACTGCTAACCAGCACTGCCACCTCCTCCCATTCTCTCTTGGTGAGGTGCAGTGGCCTCCTCCTCCCACCTCTGGCGACAAGGGTGTCCCCCTTGGCAGCCACCTCCTCCAGGAGGACAGCGAGGCATGTATCAGCAAAGCTGGGGGCCAAGTTCCCACCCAACCTGCCCTCCCACCAAGTGTCTGCAGCCTCACTCGAGTCCATCGTCAGAATGGCAAACAGAAGTCTTTCTATGGCAGCCTTCCAGGGGCTGTCTGGGCTGTTTTTAAACCAGCCGCTGGGTCACCATTTGACCTGCCAGCCGACAAGCCCCCGCCCCCGCTCAGCCCTTCCTGGCCAGTGCAGAGCTGCGTTTCACACTGGGCGGGCCTTAATTAGCCCGCCAGCGTGAAATTGCGGTCAAGGCCTGATTGCAGGCGGTGGTCAGTCTCACAGCCGCTCCCGGGCGTACCCACTGCGCACGTCCTACGAGAGCAAAATCCTACCCTCAGTTTCACTTTCACACCTTCATCTCTTTTGGCCTCAAGCTCTGGCACATTCTCTGTAAATCCTTCAACCTTCTGCCTCTATCCCTACCCTCAAAATGCTCCTCCAACTCTACTTTCTTGTTCATAGCTTTGCTCATGTCCTTTAAATGCTGCTATTGTTTTGATATTGTGAAGTATTTTGATATATGTTGGGAGATTTAAGAACATAAATGCCACTTGTGGCTGATGCCCTAATATCAGAAAATATTCTTTGATTTTCAATTTCACCCGGACAATGCATAAGTTATGATTAAATATGTTATGCTTTAGAATTTTACAGCTTTCCATTATAGTTTAAGAGTCAGCACTATATACTAAAACATCTTGAATCTATTGTGCTTCAACAACAGTTTTATTTCAAAAACAACAACTGTGGAAACAGATTCCGTTATTTTCCAAAGGGAATTGGATAAGTGCTCGAAAATGAGAAATGTCTAGGGATATGAGGAAAGGACAGGGGAGTGAGACTAATTGGAAAGCTCTTTCAAAGAGCCAGCACAGGCAAGCTAGGCCAAATGGTCTCATTCTGTTCTACCTGATGCTATGATTCTCTAAATTGCTCACTGCTATCACATTTCATTAAGTTCCTTTCTGGATGCAATTAGCCATGCTGTATGATCACAGGGATTCAGTACTGAAGAGAAGGACCAAACCTGCCAGAAATGCTCTTCCATACTGAAATACTCCATCACTGTGTGGTGCTCATCTTAACTGCACAGACAAAAACTGCACATACGAAAATATGCAAGTTAACCTATCCATTGAGATGCAGTTTAATAAGCATTCCACAATAAGGAGCTTGGTCGGTTTCTGCAACTCCCACGCAGCCAATTCTGGTGAGATCTTTTTTGACAAGGTGCTGCACTCAACCATCAGTAGAAATGTTTTAATCTAATTAGGTCATATTTTGTCAAGTTAAGGCAAGGTGAATGAACAATATGTTCAAATCATGTTTCGAATTGTCATGGCAAATTTTTGTAGATCCTAATCATGAAACATCTTATGGTATACAGTTAAATTAAGTTACAAAATCAGCACACCTAATTGCACTTTAAGATGTTGCAAACTTGATAACTTGTAGACCAGCGATGACTTTGTCTAAAAAAGTAGCTGAAGTTAGTAACAAAATTCCAGTAGTTGGACAGAGCGCAAATGGAGCAAGAATTAATTCTTATTGCATCTGGAGCCCCTCAAGAGGAATGGAAACTGGAAAGTTGGATGAACAATGATTGCTTTGAAAGAACCGGGTCCACGTTAATGGCTGTTTTTATAAACGTTGTTAACATTTGTAAAAATAATACTGGTACCTTGTGCCACAATGTGACTATTAAGAACCAAAAAGTGTACAAGGAACAGGGTCAAATAAGGTATGCATACAAAACTAACCCTGTCATCGCCATGGAGATTTAAAACTTACTTAAATCGGATCATGATATAATAAGGTATCAACCATTTAATTAGTTTCATCTGTTCCACTCAGAGGGTTGTGAATCTTTGGAATTCTCTACTTCTGAGGGCTGTGGAAGCTCAATCATTGAGTATATTTAAAATAGACATTGACAGATTTCTAAATGCCAATGATGCAAAGGGATATGGGGATTATGTGGGAAAAAGGCATTGAATTGGGTGACCAGCCATGATCATAATGAATGGAGGAGCAGGCCTGATGGGCTGAATGGCCTACTCCTACTCCTATTTCGTGTGTTCCAATGTTTCATGTTAATAATCTTTAGTGTGGGAATATTAAGCTTCTGCAATTAAAAATCTAAAAATCTACATGAATACAGAGCCAGAATCTAATTGTGGCAGGTTAAAATCAAAAAGAAAATTCTTACCATTAATCCTACATTGTTCAAAGAACAAAGAACAAAGAAAAATACAGAACAAAAACAAAAACAGAATTACCTGGAAAAACTCAGCAGGTCTGGCAGCATCGGCGGAGAAGAAAAGAGTTGACGTTTCGAGTCCTCATGACCCTTCGACAGAACTTGAGTTCGAGTCCAAGAAAGAGTTGAAATATAAGCTGGTTTAAGGTGTGTGTGTGGGGGGTGGAGAGAGAGAGAGAGAGAGAGAGAGAAGTGGAGTGGGGGTGTGGTTGTAGGGACAAACAAGCAGTGATAGAAGCAGATCATCAAAAGATGTCAACAACAATAGAACAAAAGAACACATAGGTGTTAAAGTTAAAGTTGGTGATATTATCTAAACGAATGTGCTAATTAAGAATGGATGGTAGGGCACTCAAGGTATAGCTCTAGTGGGGGTGGGGAGAGCATAAAAGATTTAAAATTTTTTTAAAAAATAATGGAAATAGGCGGGAAAAGGAAAATCTATATAATTTATTGGAAAAAAAAAGGAAGGGGGAAACAGAAAGGGGGTGGGGATGGGGGAGGGAGCTCACGACCTAAAGTTGTTGAATTCAAAATTCAGTCCGGAAGTCTGTAAAGTGCCCAGTCGGAAGATGAGGTGTTGTTCCTCCAGTTTGCGTTGGGCTTCACAAGAAAAATACAGCACAGGAACAGGCCCTTTGGCCCTCCAAGCCTGCGCTGATCATATTGCCCGTCAACTAAAACATTTTGCACTTCCGGGGTCCGTATCCTTCTATTCCCGTCCTATTCATGTATTTGTCAAGCTGATTCTTAAACACCACTATCGTACCTGCTTCCACCACCTCCTCTGGCAGCGAATTCCAGACACTCTACCCTCTGCATAAAAAACTTGCCCCGCACATTTCCTCTATAGTTTTCTCCTCTCACCTTGAATCTGTTCAATGAGATCTCCAAAAAACATGCATATTTTATGATAACTTTTATATTATTGTAAATATGCAAAGTTTTAAAATTTAAAATAAAACACTGTTAATCTTTAAATTTATTGAATGTGTTACAGTATCACATTGCAAATAAACAAAGACCAACACATTCAGATAGAATTAAAGATTAACAGAGTTTTATTTTGCATTTGTTTTTTTGAAAGTTTGTACTTATTAACGTGGGTAGGAAGTGTTTCACCTGAATGGTTGCTATGGTAATCTTTGTTTTGTGCCCCATTATGAGATCTGGTATTTTGTTTCTGTTAATGGGAAGCAACAATCTATAGCTGGACTGACTGGGAGAAAATTTTTAGATGATTGCTGTGTTTCTAAAGCAGTTGAAGATTTCCTCTTGGTTGGAATAAAGTTAATTTTGTTCAAGTGCGTGAAAGGGAAACGACAACTTGTAAAGATTATAGTCTGAAAAACTTCTCTCTGAATGCAGTCTATCTCTGAGTGACCCCCCGAGAGCAGTGAAGAAAAATTGCGAATAATAGAAATGGTGCTCCTGTTCTGGTCGGAAAAATGATAATTAAGAAGGGGGTCACCCCATTTTATGGCAATATTTCAATAGGAATTTTTTCTTTTAAAGATGGTCATTGTGGTCTTGATCTGCACTGGGGCAAGAATTCCAAGCAGAGAGGAGCAGAAAGCTGTAACCCAGGAGCAGGGAGATATTCTCTGGTTATCAGTCCTCCTGCCAGTGAAAATGGCTTCTCCTTATTTACTCCACTAAAGCCCTTCCTAATTTTGAAAATATTTCATTTATTTTCCTTTAAATTTTTCTGCTGTCTCCAATCTCTCCATATAACTGAAATTCCTCATGGGTGGTACCATTCTAGTAAACCTCCTCTTCACTCTCTCTAAGGCCTTGTCATCCTTACTAAAGTTGGGGACCCAGAATTGAATGTGATATTTCAACTGAGACCTAACCAATGACTTATAAAGGTTTACTTTAACTTGGAGGCCTTTGCAGTTGATGAACAGTCCTAGATGTAATCTATGTCCTGTTGCAGTCAATTGATATTATGCTCATTGCTTACCACACCTCCAAGTTTGGTGTCATCACCATTGCTTCTTTGGCTCCCCCTTCCTTTTACTATCCTTTTATCATCTATATATTTAGAAAAGACTTTAGAATTTCCTTTTATGTTATCTGCTAATCTAGTCACATACACACTTTCTGCTCCTTTTATTTCCTTTCTCAGTTCCCCTCTGCAATGTTAATGTTTAGCTTGGTTTTTTGTTGCATTATGAACCTTATGTTTATCATAATCCTCCTTTATCTATTTCATTTTAACCTTTAGTCACCTTTTGATGCCCCTTTTGTTCCCTTCAAAGGAATGTGTTCATGTGAACTTTGTCCTCTTTAAATGCCTTCCATTGGTCATTTGCTGTTTTATTTACCAGCTTTTCATTCAATCCATTTACGCAGATCCCTTTTTAACTCACTGGAATTAGTCCTCCTCCAGTAAAGTATTGTTATGTTTGATTGTTCCTTGCCCTTTCTTCAAGATGGATTTAGTAATATTTGATCACTGTTTCAAAAATGTTCCTCAATGTTGCAGATTTGGATACCTGCTCATAGGGTGTATTGCAAAGCTGCTCCTGAATGGTGCAGGGGTGGAAGTGTTAAGCATGTGAGTAGTTTGCCCCATGTTGTTTCTGGTGGCAGCATAGCTCTTGTCCTGGGCCAGCTCTTACACTCTGCTCAGGGTTCCTGAGAGGAGTCATGAGCCATGTCCGGAGGGCTTAGCCCTTGTTGCCCAATAGCCAGGCTGGTTAGAATAAAAATGGCATAGAAGGTTGGCTAGGATGAAAGAGTCATGACTGCTGCCAGTTATTGAGCAAATACCTTCACAATGTGCTGCTTATGGTATCAAACCAACTGTACAATGAGCGAGTGACTCACTCCCATTGGAAAGGGTGACAGGTTGATGACAGGGACCATGTGAGGTAATGTGGCTTCAGTCTATTGTACCCTGTAGCCATGGGAGATGCTTCCTTGTGCGTGAAGCCTAGTGCTGTTTCATCCTGCTTTTTCATCCTGCTTTGCTTTGTCCATAGGGAAGGAGCCGTAATTGTTCCTCTTGGTGAAATGAGGCTTGATAACCTCCTTGATACACTGATGTAGTGTGAACTGTGAAACTTTGCTCATGTCACCTGTTGCAGCCTGGAAAGAGTCAGTGGCATAAGAGGTAAGGGTCACTGTGATGTTGACAGCCACAGGCAATGCTCTGCATATGATGTTTGAGATGTGGCTGCAGCAGGTGGCATACCTCAGTGACAGCATCCAGCATGAAGTGAAGGCACCTCATTCATTGCTCCTCTACGAAGCTCATGCAGCTAAAGTGCTTTCTAAAGACCCACTGTGGGTGTGGCCTTCTATCCAATGCCCTCTTCCTCCTCCCTCCCATAGCACCCTCTGCTGTGTGTGAACATGCTAATAGTTTGCCCAGTGTTGTTTCTGGTGGCAGTTTGGCTCTTGTTCTGGGTCAGGTCCGCAGCTGTGCGCAGATTCCTGAGAGGACTCATTCCCCTTTCCCCTGCTGCCCCCAAAGCTGCCTTACCAGACCATTGCTGTTTGAGGGAGCTTTTGGTGTATTGGTTGGTTGCCATGTTTCCTTCATTACAGCAGTGACTACACTTCAAAAATGTTTCATTGACAGGAAGGAACTTTAGGACATCTTGAGGTTGTGAAAGGAGCTGCAATAAGTCATTCTTTTGCAGCACTATCCCTTTAAATGGCATGGCTGGAGGATTTTCCTTGGTTAGCATCATGATCTTATCAGCTGGTGAGTCAGACACTGGGGCACAGTAACAAAAACAGAAAATGCTGGAAAAACTCAGCAGCTCTGGCAGCATCAGTGGAGAGAGAAACAGAGTTAACGTTTCGAGCCCACATGACTCTTCTTCAGAGTAAAGCACAGTAAAATCTGAAAAGGGTTGTGGGAAAAGTGTATGAACTTGATTTAAATAAAACATTCTGTCTTTTCCTCCCACCTCCAACCTATCCACCTAACATCAACATGACGGATGCCACACATCTGGCTGGATATGTATGGGCCACCTGGCTACCACGTTGGGACGTGAGACCCAATATTGGACAGCCTGTGGCAATATTTCTCGGCCACTATATCCAAAGGAAGATTTGCAGTTATATAGCAATTCTCACAACCACCTGACATTTCAAAGCACTTCACAATCAATGAAGTAATTTTGAACTGCATTCCCCTCTTGGTGAATGAAACTGGGCAGCCAATTTGCCCACAGCAAGCTCTCACAAACAACCACGTGAGAATAATCAGATCATCTGTTTTTGTGATGTTGACTGAGGGATAAATATGGGCCAGGGCACCAGGGATAATTCCGCTGCTCTTCTTTGAAAAGTGCCATGGGATCTTTTACAGCCACCTGAGTGAGCAGATAGAACCTCATTTTAACATCTCATCCAAAAGTACATCTGACAGTGCAGCACTCCCTCACTATTTCAGTGGAGTGTCAACTTTGATTATCATGCCTAAATCATGGACACTTTAACACAGAACTTTTAAGACTCGGAGGCAAGGGCTGATAAACAAAAGGTGATCTTGAGTATAAAGTAAAAACCCATTTTATTTTGTTATATAATCTAGTGTCCTGGAAAATACCTCATCCATTGTGTGGAAGCTGATGGGTATTTTCCACTACTGATGTGTATGTGTTAGTGTCCACCTCCAGATGAATTTCCCAGCTGATAACTGCAGGCGTACAGACTGGGCGTGCTCTGGTGCGGTGTTTGCAGCAGCATCTGTGCTCGGAGAACGGAAAGCAGCGGATTCCCAGCGGTACTTGGATACTGATCCACCATCAGTGCATCAGCACCACGTTACCCTTGCAGTCATTGCTGTTTTTTTTTAAGTAAACAATTTTATTTATTGTTTACCCTGTCTTCTTTGGAGTCGTTTTGTCGGCGATTGTATTAAAAAGGGGGTCAGGCTGTGTGATTCGGCCAGTGTGTGGGTGTGTGTGGCGGGGAGGCACGTCCATGGGGAACGTTCCCTCGACCATCAAAGAATGCCTGAGCACCGGATTGAACATGGACTGGCTCTCCATTGGAGATACTCTCTTCCCGTTAGGACTGCAGGTAGGATGTACCCGTCATTCATTGCCACCCTGCAGCTCCAGTTAACTCTCTTGATGTATGCTAACCCTTGATCTAACCAGGGTAATTATATATCTAGAATTAGTAAAGGAACAGCTCAGCTTCATTCATTGAGCCACATATATTCCTCAAACCATAAAGTGTGTGTGTGCTTGGGGAGAGGAGTAAAGGGTGCTTCTGTCTCTGTAATTACCACAAATCAAAATATAGGAGTTGGCCGCAGACATTTTGGAAATTAGGTTGCTCATTGGATCTTATTTTATGTGAACAAATTGGGTGAAACATATTTGTTTGTTAAGTCACTAATTTGAATTGATGACATTCATTCCAACAGCTGGGAAGAAGGAATGGAAGAGGGTATGGCCAGAATAGTGAAGCCAGTTTGGTTAACCGTAACTGGTCAATTAGTTTATGTGCCACATCTCTTGTTGCACAATGAAGAGAACCATGAACTACATTGGGACCCGCCTACCATCCCCCACCCCCCAGCTCCTCATGGTAATACCAGTGTGGGTAACAAGCTGATAAATAACAATATAATGAATGGAACATTGCATTGATAGCCATTGTTCTAAAAATGGGAAATTATAGTTAAAAGATATAATGCTACCATTTCCACAGGAGCAAAATGAGCTGAAGGGATTTAATACAAAAGCGGATGTTTTATTTTGAAATACAAATAGAGTATTTTGTTAATAAGCACAATGAAATAATCAAATTCTATTTTATGTGGTGGAAATCATCTGGCAGGGTGATCCCATCAATGCAAACCTGTTTAAAAAATTTACAACTTTGTGTTAATATTTTGATATGAATACTGTCATTTGTTTTCACATATTCACAAGGAACACGTGTTAATATATTTTAAAATCTTTTATACTCTCCCCACCCCCACTAGAGCTATACCTTGAGTGCCCTACCATCCATTCTTAATTAGCACATTCGTTTAGATAATATCACCAACTTTAACACCTATGTGTTCTTTTGTTCTATTTGTTTGACAACATGTTAATATATGTTTATCTACCTGCTGCCTTCCCAATTCCACGAGGCTGCCCATTTATTATTCCCTTTCTTGCACAAAGTCAAAATTATCTCCTGAGGGTCAAGGCCTAATGCAATTTTTAGTTGAGTCACAGTTCAAGGCTTGGGGATTCAGTGGACTGTATCTCACTGATGTCAGTTAATCAGCATTTTAAAATCATAGGGGTAGATTTATCCTTGGTGCAGACACACCTGTGTAGTGTGCCTGGGAGGCCAGGTAGGGACTCATTAATATTCAGCTGGCAGACATACATACATTGAATTTTTATATTTTCATAGACTTTAATCTTTGCTGAACTATGACGTATTTGTTTTGAAGCAGTCCTGTTTTTGACCACTGTCAGTTTCAGCTTTAAAGTGACAAAATCATTTATGACTCACTTCTCCCAACTGCAGAAATCCAATCTCTTGTGTAAATAACTGACTGATTATTACAGTCAAATTAATGTTTCCACGTACCTGGGGCACCCATTTTGGAGATACAAAACTGGTGGTCTCAATGACAGATAGCCCTGTTTCTGACAGAAGGTTGATCAAGTTAATTTTCACTTCTGTTGGTACAATCGCCTGAAAACAATTCCATACTGAATTTCTTTAGCAAAGTGGTATGGAACACACAATATCCAGATGCCCCCTTTGATATTCTGTACTGATTAAAAGATTTCAGTGGAAGACATAATCAGTCTCCCTTTTGATTTTATTTTCTTCAGCTTCCTGTTGTGGGATCTTTCCATGACAGCAAGGAGCTACATCCATCATTCCAGGCTGAAACTTGCCCATTGGAGATTTGAAAACTGTGGCTTTGATTTAAACACTGGAAGTCTCATTATGGAAATCTGCCCTAAATGTTCATATAAAATGGTGTATGTCATTGAAGCAATAGTGTTATGTGACTTGCATTCCAGGGGACCTTTATGGTCTCCTTGAGAGGTGAAAACAAACATGTCCAACTAGTCTGTTTTTATAAGATTTGTGGTATTCTCATGATAAATTGTCTTCCGTCTGGGAACTATAAGGAAGGCTTTACTCTTTCATTGAAGCTGTATGTCATGTAGCAGGGAGTAGATGAAAGAAAGATTAAAATTTAAATTAGCACCTTTCACAACCACGGGACATCTCAAAGTGCTTTATAGCCAAAGAAGTACTTTTGAAGCGCAGTCAGTGTTGTAATGTAAGGAACACAACAGCCACTTTGTTCCCAGTAAACCTCACAAAAAGAGCAATGTGATTATGGCCAGATAACCAGTTTTTGATGATGTTGATTGAGGGCTAAATATTGCCAAGACATCAAGGATAACTACCCTGCTCTTCTTCAAAATAGTGTCATAGGTTCTTTTCAGGGTCTCAGTTTAGCATTTCATCTGAAAGAAGGCACCTCTGACAGTGCCACACTCCCTCAGTACTGCAATGGAATGTCAGTCTTAATTGTTATGCCCCGCAACTCAAGCTGCCTCATGGAAATGCCCTCTATGCCCTTTAGCACAGTGTGGAGGGGTTTCCTGTATGGACTGCTGTTGCACAACCTTCACTTCCTTGCCCTCACTCGCCGCCCAGACACGCCCTGGCATGCCTTGTTGCCATCCGGCGGCAGAGGTCCCCGTTGGGAGGGTGATCCCTCTATGGAGGTGTCCTCCTGCTTTCCATCGGGAACCTGGGGTGGAGTGTGTTGCACGCAGCAGTCTCATACAACCATAGAATATGTCGATTCACGGACTCCCAAGATACCTGCCCTTTTTGCGGTCTTGTGGAGTCTGTGGACCACATTTACATAGGTTGTTGTAGGCTGCACTCCCTTTTCAGTTATTTAAAGAACCTTTTATTAATGTTTTATTTGCATTTCAGCCCCACACTCCTGATCTACAGGCATCCGGTGTGGAGAGGGGCTGGGAGATAGAAGGACCTCCTTGTGAACCTGCACCTGGGCCTGGCCAAGTTAGCCATTAACAGGTCCAGGCAGCAGGTGATCAAGGGGGTTGTCTGACCTGACTGTCTGCCCCTCTTCCACAGCTACATTTGCAGCTGGGTGTCCCTGGAGAGGAAGCATGCGGTGTCTGCTGGCACCGTTGAGGCCTTCCGTGCCTGGTGGGCACCATGGGGACTGGGGTGCTTTATCAACCCTCTTGATCACTTTTTGATTTGATTTTTGTAAGTTTCCTTTAAACTTTATTTTTGGTTTTCAGTTACCTTAACTTAGGGGCTGCGTTTACTTTGTCCCTGATTTTGTTAATTTAGTTTATTTGGTTGACTCCGAAAGAGTTAATTGTTGTGCTCAAGTTCTGGAGTGGAACTTGAACCTATAGCCTTGTGAGTCAGAGGCACAAGTGCTACTGACTGAGCCATGGCTGACACACTTGAGGAATATTGGTCTCAAAGCTTTGCAAATGCACTGAATTCCAAGACAGAGCAGAAATTTGCTTGATGGTATTTTTACTTTGCTTCAATTTTTACTTTTTTTAACCTCCAGAACAATGTTACTCCAGCCCTCCCTGAATTTGTAAAGATAGTTGAAGTTGGACCTAGGGATGGTCTACAGAATGAGAAGGTATGTTTACTTCAGCAAAAAAAAAATGAATACAGTGAGTTTGAACGTCATTAACTTACTTGGTGAAACTATAACCAAGGAAAACAACTATATTTTGTCATAATCTTTTTCTAATTTGTTTTTAACATACTTTTAGCTTTATAGTTATGATGATACAATTTCAAAACCGATATTGCCAGATTTTTATTCTGCAAGGGCTTTAAAGGTTATGGAACCAATACAGGTAGATGGAGTTAAAGTACGGATCTGCCATGATTTAATTGCCTGGCTGAACAGGCTCAAGGGGCTGAATGGTCTACTCCTGCTCCTATGTTCTAATCGACCTATTAACTTTTATTTAGGTGGTTACTGATTCACTGGGAGCTGAGGTTAGCTGACTGGCTATCTCCTGGGTGTACCCGCCCAAAGGATTCTGTGAGAAAGGGAACAAAAAGACATCAGGGTAGATTTTTCCTTTTGCATATGGGCATAAGATAATCAACGGGGTGGAGTACATGGTGGAAATTTGAGTGCACCCAATACCTCATATACTACCAGCATGTAATGCCCACTTTACCTAACATCAAGATAGGAAGATAAAAACAAAAAAACTGCGGATGCTGGAAATCCAAAACAAAAACAGAATTACCTGGAAAAACTCAGCAGGTCTGGCAGCATCAGCGGAGAAGAAAAGAGTTGACGTTTCGAGTCCTCATGACCCTTCGAAGGGTCATGAGGACTCGAAACGTCAACTCTTTTCTTCTCCGCCGATGCTGCCAGACCTGCTGAGTTTTTCCAGGTAATTCTGTTTTTGATCAAGATAGGAAGAGTGTTTTCTCACAGCTTCTTGATGACTGAATGGTTGAGTGCATTTGATGAGCTATACAGATCCAGGGTTGATCTCTGATTTGTGCTACACAAGCTGATCTCAGGTGTGACAATGCTTGACGGCACATCATGTCCATATGAGTAAGTAGCTTAATGATGCTGTGCTAGTGGAGAAAAGCGGGCCCATTAGGTTGGAAAGGCATAAGCAGTGTAGGTATAATTTTCCAATATGCCATCGTGTGCTGGGTGTCAAAAAATAGTTCCCTCTTTACCAATGTTTCCATTAAGAAAGCACTTAGTATCTTTTTGGTGTCTCTCTAATACATTCGTCAAGAGCAGCACCCCGCCATTTGTTGAATCATGGTTAATGAACATTTTAAGAAGATTGGTATTTTACTATATTTGAATGAATTGTTTTCAGGTGATTGTACCAACAGAAGTGAAAATTAAGTTGATCAACCTTCTGTCAGAAACAGGGCTATCTGTCATTGAGACCACCAGTTTTGTATCTCCAAAATGGGTGCCCCAGGTACGTAGAAACATTAATTTGACTGTAATAATCAGTCAGTTGTTTACACGAGAGGTTGGATTTCTGCCGTTGGGAGAAGAATCGAGTTATAAATGATTTTGTCACTTTAAAGCTGAGACTGACAGTGGTTAAAAACAGGACTGCTTCAAAACAAATATGTCATAGTTCAGCAAAGATTAAAGTCTATGAATATATAAAAATTAAATATATATATGTCTGTCAGCTGAACATTAATGAGTCCCTGCTCTCTAAAGAGCTTCGATCCTGTCTGGCCTCCCAGGCACACTGCACAGGTGTGTCTGCACCAAGAATAAATCTACCCCTATGATTTTAAAATGTTGATTAACTCATGCCAGTGAGATATAGTCCACTGAATCCCCAAGCCGCAAACTGACACTCAGCTGAAGATTGCACTAGGCCTTGACCCTCGGGAGATAATTTTGACTTTGTGCAAAAAAGGGAATAATAAATGGGCAGCCTCATGGAAATATCAATCTGGAGAAATGACAATATGACTGCTGACTTGTCATCACCTGTTTTATGCTATAACACAAAGTCAAAATGACCCTCTCAGTGTGTGGCAACATAGGAGGCGACTAATAATGATAAATAAATTTGCTTTTAAACTGTGCTACAGATTCAAATCTAGTTCCTTGAAAGGTAATAATTCAATAACATTGCATCACTTCATAGAACCATAGATTGCTTATAACACAGAAGGAGACCATTCAGCCCGTTGTGTTTGTGCTATCCCTCTGAATGAGCAATTCACCCAGTGCCACTCCCCTGCCTTTTCCCCATAGTCCTGCAAACCATCCTTTTCAGATAATGATCTAATTCCCTCTTGAAAGCCTCAATTGAATCTGCCTCCACCACACACACAGGCAATGCATTCCAGATCCTAACCACTTGTGTGGTTTAAGATTGCCATATGTATGCTGAACGTATTCATATAAGAGCTAAAATATGATATGAAAATAATTTTGTGGTGCCTCTGATTTGGCTGATAATACATACAAATATTGTCACATTCACATACCTCAAATGTCCGGTGAATATTAATTCCAGTTGTGAGCCATACATTAAAAATAATGAAATGAGCTGTCCTATTAACTGATTCTGATTGCCTGAAACTTTTTGTCTACCATTATTGAGCTAATACACAAGATTCTACTATATCACCTATATTGTCAATGATCTTCCTTGGCCAAAATAATAGGTTAGAGCTAAACAGTGCTCCAGATAAATTGCCATTTAGTCTTTGGGCCGTTTGATTTGAACTTCCCACAGCTGCACAGTGGAGAATAGAACTTACCATCCTGAAACAAATCAGAAAGATTCATTGTAAATGAATGTGGAATTCGAAATACAAACCGACCAGCCATGATCTTAATGAATGGCAGAGCAGGCTTGAGGGGCCAAATGGCCTATTTCTGCTCCTATTTTGTACGTTCATATGTATTGTTGGTGTCCTATTACTCTAAAGTGTTGTATTTTGTGGTTCCATTACACTGTTGCATAAGGACATTTCTCATGTTTCTAACAATAACAACCATCAACAATACATTTTGTTGTTACTTGAGCACCTTTAAAGGTTAAATTATCTCACTTCTTAGCATCACGAAGAAGGCCTTTGCTAGGGTCATTCTTAAAGGACTCCATCTATGCAGGCGGGGTGTACCCGGAAGCATAGCGTGGTTTTCGGGCTGCACTGACTACAGCGCAGATTTCAACACCAACCACTGTCTTGTCAGCAGCAGGGTGAAGGTGCACCCCCAAAGTGCATTGTTAAGACTTCCTTGGTAATAGATTCCAGCACTTTCCCAATGAATGATGTCAAGCTAACTGGCCTATAATGCCCAGTTTTCTCTCTTCCTTCTTTCTTGAATAGCGGTGTTACATTTGCTAACACCCAATCTGCTGGGACTATTCCTGAATCTAGGGATTCTTGAAAAATCATTGCCAGTGGTTCTGCAGCTATCCTTTTTAAAAGCTTAGGAGGTAGGCCATCAGGTACACAATTTTACAGTAGGACAGGAAAGGGCTAAGCCTTGCCCCCAATTGAGGCCCTTAAGCGGCCAATTTAAGACCACTTATGCGCTGTTCCCACCTGGCCTTAGTTTTGGTGGGAGGAGTTCAGGGGTAGGGGAAAGCCCAGAAAGTGACCCTGCTCAGGCTCAGACAGTAAGGGGTGGAGGGGCACCTCCAACAATGGCCTTCTTTCAACATTTGGCGCTTCCCCCACAAGGTGTGCCCCCCAGTGGGTTCTCACTCCCCCCCTCCTCGGCGTCTCTGCCAACACCTCCACCACCCCCTGCCTACCTTTGCCTCCTTCTGGCCAACCCTTGCTGGCCTCACCTCACCTCCCTAGCCAGAGATGCCCATACCAATCTGTTCCTGGACCTCAGGACCGAGGCTCTGGGGACTGCTTATTGTCCCAGACCCATTCACTGCAGCTTCTGGTGCTGCTGGGACTAGAGAGCTGCCAGCCAATGGGGTCTCTGAGGTGGGGCTTGTTTCTGACTGAGAGGTGGAAAGCCCATCTCCAGCCAATTTAAGTGACTGCAGGGCGGCAAGTATCAGTGGTGATACATTCTCCACCAACTCTTTGGATGGCTGGATGGGAAACCCTGCCATCCTAGAAATCCTGGCCTCTAACTACTCATGACTTTGAACACCTCAAGAGAATCACCTCTCCACCTTCCCTTCTCTAAGGAGAACCCATCCCAGCTTCTCCAATCTGTCCGTGTAACTGAAGTGTCTTATCCCTGAAATCATTCTTGAAAACTTTTCTTGGACCCTCCCTTAAGCCTTCACATCCTTCCTGAAGCACGGTCCCTGAATTGGGCACAATGGGCCAATTATAACCCTGTATAACAGCAAAATGTTTATTCATTGCAGGACAAAGTTGAAATTCCTGAAGTTGAATTCATGAGCAGAATCTCACCCTTGTCGGGCAGGCTCGGCAGGGGTGAAGGGGGTGGCCGGGAAACGGCCCGCTGCCTGCGATTGGGGCAGGAAGGTGATTTCATGCTGGAGGGCTGAGCGCTGCCTGTGTGGGTGGGGGGAGAAGTGCGAGCGGAGCAAGCGCGACCTTTGCGCACATGTGCGAGTGTGCGCTTCATTATCTCCCTGAGGCATAGAGCTGCCTCAGGAGATGAAGAGTTATAGAAAAATATAATAAAGAAATTAAAAATGTAATGAAACATGTCCCCTCATGTGAATCTATCACATGAGCAGGGACGTGTTATTGATTAAGATTTAAAATTTTTATTTATTTTTTATTTTCTTTAGGAAACCTCATCCCGGCCATGGATGAGGTTTCTTAAAAAGTGCAAAGGCTGCTTGACCTTTTTGCTTGCCCATCAACCATAAGGTTGGACAGGCAGTGAAAAATTCAAGTTAATTGATAATTCAGTGGTCTTAACAGGCCTTTTAATTGTCGGCGGTCAATCGGCAGTGCACCCGCCAAATGAAATATCGCGCAACTGCGGGTTGATGTCAGGACGCTCACCCGACATCAACGTGAGTCATTTTACGCTCGAATGGGTTGGGCACGCGCTCGCCTGCCAAGCTAAAAATGTTGTCCCCTCTTTCTGTTTCTCCTTTTGCCTTCTCTGTTGTTGCACTAACATACACAAGTTTCCCAACGATATTACATTGTGGAAACATTTAAAGCTTACACACATTTAATGACAGTCATTTTCGACATCATTCTGCCTTAGCCTTGTTTTCACTCAGTTTTACCACACTTTTCTCCCTTGACACAATGTTTACTCTTTACCATATTTATAAATTACACATTAAAAGGGAAATTGCATGTGAACTGATCTGAGATTTATTTTAGCTGGTGGCTTAACTAGCACCATATTCCAGCTTCCAAAAACATCTTGCACATTCTGAAAGGATTGGGAATCATCTGTTTCAGTTCACACCACATACATCAGACTTCAACACAGCTCATAATTTCTAAATAAAAGTTGTGATTTTTAATAGTTTAGAAAAGTCCAGCTTCATGCAGGACAAAGATACTGTGGGTGAAATTTTACAGCCATGACATGGCTGAGGCGGGGCTGTAAAACACAGTGAGCCGTTCAAAAGTCCATTGACTTCAGCGAGACCGTAAAATCTCGCCGGCCTAAAATTCCACTCACAAACTTTTTTTTCTCTAAAGTTACAGTGGCCATGCCTAACATTCTTGCCATTTTCCCCACTTCCCTTTTACACTAAACATACCTTACACAGTTATTGCAACTACATAAAATGTTAAATGAGAAATAACTTTGGTCTTTACCTCACTTCAGGTAACGTGGGGTAGAATTTTATGACCCGCGGGTGGGTGCACGCCCGACCTGATTGGGTGTAAAGTAGCTTGCAATGATGTCGGGTGGGTGCCCTGGTATCATTGCGCACTTGCCCAATATTGTAGTCAGCAGGTGTGCGCATGAGTTGGCAGCCCGTCCGCCGACAATTAAGAGGCCTATTAAGGCCATTAAAGCATTAATTAACAGCAATTTTTCACTACCCATCCAGCCTTACAGTTGGGCTGTGGTCACTCAGCCAGGTGGCCTTTGCATTTTTGAGGAAACCTCATCCATGGGCTGCATGAAGGTTCCGACATTCATTCAAAAATATGTTTTGACATAATTTTATTATGTTTCAGTTCATGTGAGTGAGTCCTATGTGGGGACATTTTTTCTCGGATTTTCAAAATCTTTACTTTTGATTTTAAAACTCTTCAGCTCCCTGAGGCAGCTCCCTGCCTTCGGGGAGCTCTTAGTGCACACTCCCCTGCGCTTGCGCAGACCTTTGTGCTCGACTCCCCCGTCCTGCCCGCACCCCGGTAGCACTGAGCTTCTCAGCGTGCCTTTCATGCTGCCTGGCCGCTAAATGGTCAGCCAGTGTGAAATCGTGGTCGGGGCCGATCGCGGGCGGTGGGCCGTTTCATGGCCGCTCCCAGGCCCACCCACCTGATGATCCGAAAATCCTGCCCATGGCTTTAAATAAATTATTTTCCATGCAGAATCACAATAATCGAATTATTTGCAGAACTTATTCATGGTTAATTTGGAAAGTAATCAACTTGTAAAATAAATATCTCACAGTCTTAGCTTAGATTGTGGCGTATAAGTCGACCCGTTTATAGGACAGTTCTATTTTCCCAGCCTCAAAAGTCATGTTTTTACATATATTCAATGTGTAAGTCAACCACCCTTTTCTGCTACAACTTGCTATACTTGCAACAGTAGCCAGCCTCAATTTTGCACCTCACAATTGCATGTTTTTCTTACCATTACCTTGTAACTGGGCACAAGGGATCAAACAGGTGATTATGGGCTGTGTTGGATGCGCAGCAGGATGGAATTTATGGGCAGAAATTTTCACTCGGCGGGCAGGCGGGCGCGTGCCCGACCTGCTCGAGCATGAAATGATGAGTGTTGATGTTGGCCAAGTGTGCTGTTGATAAAAAACCTGTTAAGGCCATTAAGTAATCAATTAAATAAAAATTTTCGCAGCCTGTCCAACCTTACGGTTGTCAGGTGGCAAAAAGGCCAAGCAGCCTTTGCATTTTTTTTGCATTTTTTTGGAAACGCCATCCACGGGCAAGATGAGCTTTCCAAAAGCAAATGCAAATAAAATAGAAACTTAAATTTTTCATTAATAACATGTCCCTGCTCATGTGACAGAGCCGCATCAGGGGCATGTTTTATTACACTTTTTATGTTTAAAATTTTTTTTATATATCTCTTCATCTCCCTGAGGCATCTTCAGGCCTCAGGGAGATTATGAAGCACTCACTTGCGCGCATGCACAAAGTTCACGCTCTGCCTGCTCGCACACCCCCCCCGTCCCCCCCAACACAGGCAGCACTCAACACTGCCACTCATGTTTCACTCTTGGAGGACCTTAATTGGTCCACCCGCATGAAATCGCTGTGCGGTGTCGATCAAAGGCGGCGATCGGCTTCCCAACCGTCCCCACCGAGCCTGCCCGCAAAAGGCAAAATTCTGTCCCATGGTTTCAAAGCTTGGAATTTTTGAGACAGACCTAAATGAGAAGGGAAACTGAAAAGGGAAACTGACCCTTTCAATTTCTAAGGAAACTAAGACTGAAACTGAGATTGGAAACCAGAACTTCAGGATGCCTGGAACTGGTTGAAAGCTTTTAAAAGGACACACAGCCATTAAAGTTCAGTTGATGATCCCAGTGGTGTAGTACAGGTAGGCTAAAGCAGACAGATGTTAGATCCGGAAGCCGAGAGGAGGCAAATATACAGTTGCTGCAGCTGTTTCCGTTATTTGAAGATAACATTAGTGGATCTACACCAATCCAGATGGTCGTAAGCAGAATTGAAGAGGTTCTACAGATGTGTGCCATTTCTGGCGATGACTGTGTCTCCGGAACTCGGGTTGGTTGTGTGGTGATATTGTCTATGGATCAGGCTAAACCTGAGAAGAAGAGGAGCTAAACTTCATCATGAGAAAGACAGAATTTTGAAAGACTTTGTAACTGAGATTGATGACATGTGGGCTTAGTGGATTGCCAGGCCAACTTGCTCAGATCTTTTTTAGCTATATCTGCCATTTAATGTGTAATTTATAGTGTAGAATTGATCATAATCTGCCTGGCAATTCATGTTTAACTTATGTTAATTCTGGGTTTCTGAATATAGGCATAAGATAGTATTTAGTGTTTGCTTTGTTTGACTCTTGCATAGTAAAAGTTCTTTTGGTTTAAATTGTGGAACCTTGTGGCTTCATTCTTTCGGAAAATAACTGGGATTTTGGAATTATTCTCCTTTAAAAAGAAGTCACTGGTCTCCACTGAGACCATAACAGCAGGAGTTTAAGTCACGCCCACCCAGACCAGACTGCACATGGCAAGCAACGAAAAGAAATGAGTCTTCCAACAAAACAAATGAAATATGAAGCTGGTTTCAAGCTAAAAGCTGTAACATCTGCTAACTCACCAAATCTGTGTGCTGCAATGAGGGAATTTGGTGTTGCTGAAAAACTGGTGTGAGAATGGAAGAAGGAATCCACCCTGAAGAAGTTGCGCAAGACCAAATGTGCCATGAGAACAGAGGCTGATCTTGAGGAGCATGTATTGGAATGAAAATCGTCAGAAGGGTTGCATGTCACTAGAAATTCAGTGCATATCTACACATGTAAGTGGGCCAAATTCAAGTCCAGCAAAGATTTCGGAGCAACAGTTTGCTGGTGTAGCTGCTTTATGAAAAGAAAATGTCTAGTGTTGCGAGAGAAGACCAAGGTCGCTCAGAGACTACCAAGAGACCTTGATGTCAAAGTGACCAGTTTCCAGTGATTCATCATTAGACAGTGGCAAAAACATGAATATTCATTATGTCACATCGGCAACATGGATGAAACATCCCTAAGTTTTGATACGCCCAACAGCCGAACTATGGAGTGGGGAGGTTTGAATGTGGTTCTAGTGAAAATGATAGCACATGAGAAGAGAGGATTCATGGTGGTCTAGCCTGCATGACTGATGGAACAAAATTAAAGCCTGTGATAATTTTCAAACATAAAATCATGCAGAAAATCAAGTTCTCTGTGACAGTAATTGTGCATGCCCATGATAACGGTTGGAAGGATGAAGGTGGATTGAAGTTATGGATTGATATTGTGTGGAATAGGTGTCCCTGTGGTCTAAAGAATGCAGCTTATTAGTGTGGGACATGTTCAGACCCCGTATTACCAATCAGACCAAGAGGTGCCTGCGAATAAATAAGACCAAACTTGTAGTTATACCAGGGGGCCTATCATCTATGGTTTGACCTTTAGATGTGTACCTCAACAAGCCATTCAAAGATCATGTTCATGGCAAATGGAATAGGAGGATGGTTGATGGAGAAAAACGCTTCACAAAGAGTGGAAACATATGTGCCTCCCTGCTTGATGTTTTATGTGATTTTTGCCATCAAATCATTAGTGCGCAAAGTGTAATCAGATCTTTCAAAAAATGCGGAATATCCAATTAAATGGATGGAGAGAAAAACGATTTGTCGGGAGGGATGATCCTGAAAGCGAAAGTGTCAAATACAGAGTGGGATCCTTATGATAATGCCATAGCCTAAGTGACTCCGAATTAATTCGATGAACTTGCGTTGGATGCTGAAGACAATGGATATGATGGTTTTAAAATGCTTTGACTGTGGTTAAAGGTATCTTTGTAGAGCTGGTTTATTCAATCAACTGTGGCAAATTAGTTTAATATGAATTACCGGTGTTATATTTTTCACATTTCAAAATAGTTGACACCCACACTGGAGGTTCACTTCTATACTTGGCATGTAACTTGATCCTCGCTTTTGGAAAGATTTTTGGAGGCTTCAAAAGTCAAATTATACGTCACAATCTACAATTTATATAGTGTGTTTATGTATCTCCAAGTAAATATCACCTCAAACTGATCTTAGTGAGAAATTATTGACTGGCTAAATGAACCACTAGTCAGCTAACACCACCATCTGGAAGTTCCACTCCAAGCCACTCACCATCCTGACTTGGAAATATATCGCTGCCGTTCCTTCACTGTGGCTGGGTCAAAACCCTGGAACTCCCTTCCTAACAGCACTGTGGGTGTACCTACACCACGTGGACTTCAGTGTTTCAAGAAGGCATCTCACCATTACTTTCTCCAGGTCAACTAGGGATGGGCAATAAAGTCTGGCCTAGCCAGCAATGTCCACAACCCGTAAATGAATTTTAAAAAATTGGCTGAAATATCCATTGGCTAAAGCGTGGAATGAGATAACTATCAATCTGCAAGCTAAAAGCATCACAAAGTGAACCAATACATTAATTGTAACATTTTTCAAAATAATTTATCAGCAGCCAACAAAAAATAAACCAATCAGGTAGCTTAAAAGGCTTTTGGGTAGGTCTTGTTTCAATTTCAAATTAAAATCCAGATAAATACAAGGGAGCTGGATGGGCCATATAAGGCAGCGGAGAGTCATCTGCACACCCTCATGCAGCCAGTGGTAATGACCTGGAACTTGCTGTCTATGAGGATGGTAGAAGTGAAGATGATAAATGATTCCAAAAGAAAATTGGATGGGCACTTCAGGAAATAAACTTGCAAAGTTACGGGGATAGAGCAGAGGAATGGGACTGATAGGATTGCTCTACAGAGCATAGGCTCAATGAGCTGAGTGGCCTCCTTCTATGCCATGATGACTCTATGACACTGTGAATTAAAGTTGACTTTAACTCTCAGTAGTTTTGGACAGGTGGGGCAGAGGTGCGGTGAGTGTAAAATGTCAATCAGATGCCCATCTGAAACATGCACAACGTGGAAGCTGGCTCAAGAGAGAGTGGAACTTTGCACAGTGGAAGGCCACCAGCCAGAAACAAGAAACAGATCACCGGCAAACAGGTAAATCAAGGAGGGAGCTTTTAGGAGTGTTTCTGAGATGGGAAAGGAGAGGAGTCCAAGGCAGGGGAGGTTCAGGTCCAAGTTAAAATTTAATTGCCATCCCACCAAAGTAATGGAATTCGGATTTTCATAAATGTATGAGGCTTCCTCCTGCTGTAATGGACATTTTAATTGCCAAATTCCAGCGAGCAATTTAAAATAATGGCCTCTGGGAATCCAACTGGAATGTCATTAAATAAGTAAATAGAGAGAATAGGATAAACTTAGTAACCATTGTTAGTAACCGTTGTATAAAATGTGAAGGACAATTTAGTTAGTACTAGAGATAAATAAATAAATTCATTAAGAACTGGAAATGACAGCACAGGCAGAGTGTCAGGAAGGAAAACATGTAGGAATTTTAATCAGTGAGACAGTCCTGGATGACTACATTTGAACAAACTCTCTGTTCTGAATAACTCTGGCTCAGAGTTATTGAGCTGCAGGCTGAGTTAAAGACTTATAAGGGAGGACGAGTAATTCTGGGATAGTTTACTCCAGAACATAGAGCAAGGAGAGAGAGGTAGGTGCAGGAAGAGGAGTGTGTAGCAGGCTGGTTAAGAGGAACTGAGTAGAAGCAAGGAAGGAAAAATAAAAATCAAAGAATCTGGTCCTGTCCAAAAGTACAGTGACCTTATTACCTTTGATGATAGGGAGGAAGGTTGCAGGAAGGACAGCTACAATTCTGACCATGGTACTGTGAAGCAGAGAGCAGTCTGACAGAACAGCTGATTAGAAATGTTGTAGTTACAATCATAGAATAGAATCATACAGCATAGAAGGAAACCATTTGGCCCATTGTTTCTCTGCTAGCTCAAGAGTTGTCTAATTAGTCCAACTCCAAAGCTCTGCAAACTCCTCTTTTTCAAATATATATCCAATTTCTTTTAGAAAGATTCTTTTCAGGCAGTGCATTCTGGATCATAATTTGCTGAGTAATATACTTTTTCCTTATCTCCTCCCTGCCATTTTCCTAAATATCTGAAATCTGTCTCCTCTGGTCGCCACCTCTTCTCCCAGTGGAATCAATTTCTCCCTATCTACTCTGGCAAAACCCCTCATAATTTTGAACACCTCTATTCAATCTGCCCTTAATAATCATCTCTGCTCTAAGGCAACAAGTCCCAGCCTCTCTAGGTTCTTCACATTAATGCAAATGTGGTCACCCAGGACCACCTCAATGACCACAAATTTCCACATTCTGCAGCCAGACGCTCACCAATGCTACTATTTTCAATTCTATATTTATTTATATTGCAGTTTTTTTTATTTATATTGCAGTTTTTTTTATTAGTAGGGAATATGATCATTAGAAGGATAGACAGCATCATTTGCAGTCAAGGTCGAGAATCCTGAGGTGAAAGTTGTCTTCTTGCTGCCAAGGGAAGGGATATCTCAAAATAATGGAAAGGAACCCTGAAGTGGAAAGTCAGAACCACTTGTGGCTCATTTCAGACCAATGACATAGGGAAGAATAATGGGAAGGCTCTCCTGAGGGAGCATCAGGAACTCAGAGTTAACAAAAAAAGCTAAGCTTCAGGGATAATTGTGTCAGGATTATTACCAGAGTCACATGCAAATTGGCATAGGCATAATTGGATCAGGAAAGTAACTATGTGGCTGAAATGTTGGTGTGTGAAAGAGTCGTTCCGACTCTTGGGGAATTGGCACCAGTACAGGGGCAGGAAGGATCTGTAACATTGGGATGGATTGCACCTGAACTGGGCAGGGAACAAAGTCCAAGTGGAGAGGAGAAATAGGTTTGTAGAGAGCATTTTTAAACAAGTGAAAGGTAAGAGGCTGGGTGGGAGTTGGGGTGAGCACTCAGATGGAAAAAAATATTAAAAGTGAAAGTAGCCTAAAGATAAGAGAAGTGAGTGAGAGCAAAGTTCAGGTTGTAGATAGTGTTAAGGATAATATAAATATTTTGGGTTCAGAAAAACAATAAATAATAATAATATAATTGATAAAAATACAAAAGGAGTAATGAAAAGCAAGGAGTGTGACAAATAAAAAGCGAGAGAAGAATATCATCAGAACAAAATGGCAGTGTAAGATTTTTGCCCAAGTAAAAGAGTTCTATTCATGAATGAATATAGTATAAGGAGTAAAGCAAGCAAAGTAGAAGTCCAAATTCAGTTTAAAAAGTCTGTCATAGTGGTCATTTCTGAGACCTGCCTGAACATGACTGGGAGATAAACTTTCCAGATTGTATTTATTTTGTGCCATTGAAGCATCCCAAAGTGCTTGACAGGAACATTGTAGAACAAAATTTGACACTGAGCCAATAAGCAGATATTAGGCAAGATGATCAAAAGTTTCATAAAAAGGTGGGTTTTAAGGGGTGTATTAAAGGAGGAAATAGAGAGAGGAAGAGAGTTAGGGAGAGAATTCCAGAGTCTAGGCAGCTGAAGGGACGGCTGCCAATGTTGGAGCAATTAAAACTGGGGAGGCCACAATTGGAGGAGTGCAGTATCTCGGTGAGTTGCAGGAAGTGGCAAGGCCATAGGGGGATATGAAAACAAAGATGAGAATCTTATAATTAAGGCATTGCTTGACTGGCAGACAATGTAGGTCAGCGAGTGCAGGGAATCTAGGTATGAAGAATTTGGTGTAAGTTAGAATGGTCTCCAGTTTGCAGAGCATACGAACGTACAAACATATGAAATAGTACGAACATATGAAATAGGAAAACAAGTAGACAATTTGGCCCCTCGAGCCTGCTCCACCATTCAATAAGATCAGCACTAATCTGGTTGTGTTTGGAGTTCCATATTCCCATCTACCCCCTATAACCTCTGCTACCCTTGCCTAACAAGAATCTATCTACCCCTTAAAAATATTCAGTGACCCCTGCCTCCACCACCTTCTGAGACAGAGTTTCAAACTTGCACAACCCTCTGAGAGAAAAAATATTATCCTTGTCTCTGCCCTAATTTTAAAAGAGTGCCTCCTAGCTCTGGACTCACCCACAAGAGGAAACATCCTTTCCACATCCACCTTGTCAAGACCGTTCAGGATCTTCCATACTTCAATCAAGTCACCCCTCACTCTTCTAAACCCCAATGAAACAAGTCCAGCCTGGCCAACCTTTCATCATAAGACAGCCCGCTCAGTCTAGGTTTCAGTCTAGTAAACCTCCTCTGAAGCACCTCCAATGCATTTATATCCTTCCTTAAATAAGGAGACTAAAACTGCACACAGAACTTGAGCCGCAGTTTCACCAATGCCCTGTATAACTGAAGCATAACATCCTCACTTTTATATTCAATTTCTCTCATAATAAAGGATAGCATTCCATTAGCCTTCTTAATTACGTGCTGTACCTGCATACTAACTTTTTGTGACTCATGCACGAGAACACCTAGATCCCTCTGCACCTCGGAATTCTGTAGTCGTTCTCCATTTAAGTAATATTCTGCTTTTTTATTCTTCCTGCCAAAGTGAACAACTTCAAATTTTCCCACATTATACTCCATCTGTCAGATTTTTGCCCACTCACTCGACTTATCTATACCTGTGTGCAAATTCCTTATATCTTCTTCACAACTTACTTTCCTACCTTTCCTTGTACTGTCTACAAATTTAGCTACCATGCTTTCGCTCCCCATGTCTAAGTCATTGAGGGTAGAATATGGGATGTTGGCCAGTAACGCATTGAACTAGTCAAATCTAGAGGTGATAAAAGTATAGATGACAGGGTGCTCAGAACTCCTTTTTTAAAAATTATGTATGTAAGTAGCCCAACAAGAGAAGAATCATTGCTGCATCTTGTAATGGGAAATGAACCAGAGCATATAGGAGTAGCATAGGGGACCATCAATGTAACAGCAAGTACAACTTAATAGGACTTAAAATAATGATTGTGAAAGGCATAAGTATGACAATTGAAATGCTAGTACTGATTCAAAGGGATTGAATTTTGTCTGTCTTTTCTATAATCTGTTAAAGTTCATGATATATTATTCCATGAAATCACCATCTGTTTCCAAAATCTATCAAAGTTCCAATATGTCTCATTGGTATTTAACAGATCATCTTTCTTGTAGGTTTCATCCAAGAACTCTAATAAATGGTTCAAATCTTCATCACTATCCACAAATGATGGACAAGCAACTCACAAAATACTGTACTTTATGTAGGAAGCAACAATGCCAAGGCCATGCCTTTTGTTTTTAGTGTGGATGTAACCTCTGACTACATATCCACTTCATCCTTCTACTGGTCATATGCTTAAAACTCCAACTTTATTGAATGGTATCAATACCCAACAATTTACACTTGCTTCCTGCCATTTTCCATAATCACTCCTGGCATTGTATTTTTCTGCCTGAGTTGATTTTTTTCTTAGCTTCCAGCCTTCACCTTTAGATAACCATTTTCTCCCACCATGTTATATTCCAGAAAGCCAGTTGGTGAAGGATAGAACTGGACCCGATACACTTTTATATTTACTTACAGAGTTACACATTATAAAGGGATTGAAATGAATCATCATTTAATACCCACCATTTGCATACAATTGAACACAATTAGCAGACAAGTAATACCATTATCATCCTGGGCTTCATTGTGGCTACTAGAGCAGGTTGAAAGTTGGGGGTTCTGCGGTGAGTAAGCCACCTCCTGACTCCCAAGAGCCTTTCCACCATCTACAAGGCATAGAAGTATGATGAAATGCTCTTCACTTGCCTGGTTGAGCACAGCTCAATTAACACTCAAAACACTTGGCACTATCCAGGACAAAACAGCTCACTTAAACATTCATTCCCTCCACCACAGGTGCGCCTTAGCAGCAGTGAGTACCATCTACAATATAAAACCAGAATTACCTGGAAAAACTCAGCAGGTCTGGCAGCATCGGCGGAGAAGAAAAGAGTTGACTTTTCGAGTCCTCATGACCCTTCGACAGAACTTGAGTTTGAGTCCAAGAAAGAGTTGAAATATAAGCTGGTTTAAGGTGTGTGTGTGGGGGGCGGAGAGAGAGAGAGAGAGAGAGAGGTGGGGGTGTGGTTGTAGGGACAAACAAGCAGTGATAGAAGCAAAAACAGAATTACCTGGAAAAACTCAGCAGGTCTGGCAGCATCGGCGGAGAAGAAAAGAGTTGACGTTTCGAGTCCTCATGACCCTTCGACAGAACTAGTGATAGAAGCAGATCATCAAAAGATGTCAATGACAATAGTACAATAGAACACATAGGTGTTAAAGTTAAAGTTGGTGATATTATCTAAACGAATGTGCTAATTAAGAATGGATGGTAGGGCACTCAAGGTATAGCTCTAGTGGGGTTTTTTTTTTATACAATGGAAATAGGTGGGAAAAGGAAAATCTTTATAATTTATTGGAAAAAAAAGGAAGGGGGAAACAGAAAGGGGGTGGGGATGGGGGAGGGAGCTCACGACCTAAAGTTGTTGAATTCAATATTCAGTCCGGAAGGCTGTAAAGTCCCTAGTTGGAAGATGAGGTGTTGTTCCTCCAGTTTACGTTGGGCTTCACTGGAACAATGCAGCAAGCCAAGGACAGACATGTGGGCAAGAGAGCAGGGTGGAGTGTTAAAATGGCAAGCAACAGGGAGGTTTGGGTCATTCTTGCGGACAGACCGCAGGTGTTCTGCAAAGCGGTCGCCCAGTTTACGTTTGGTCTCTCCAATGTAGAGGAGACCACATTGGGAGCAACGAATGCAGTAGACTAAGTTGGGGGAAATGCAAGTGAAATGCTGCTTCACTTGAAAGGAGTGTTTGGGTCCTTGGACGGTGAGGAGAGAGGAAGTGAAGGGGCAGGTGTTGCATCTTTTGCGTGGGCATGGGGTGGTGCCATAGGAGGGGGTTGAGGAGTAGGGGGTGATGGAGGAATGGACCAGGGTGTCCCGGAGGGAGCAATCCCTACGGAATGCCGATAAGGGGGGTGAAGGGAAGATGTGTTTGGTGGTGGCATCATGCTGGAGTTGGCGGAAATGGCGGAGGATGATCCTTTGAATGCGGAGGCTGGTGGGGTGATAAGTGAGGACAAGGGGGACCCTATCATGTTTTTGGGAGGGAGGAGAAGGCGTGAGGGCGAATGCGCGGGAGATGGGCCGGACACGGTTGAGGGCCCTGTCAATGACCGTGGGTGGAAAACCTCGGTTAAGGAAGAAGCAGGACATGTCAGAGGAACTGTTTTTGAATGTAGCATCATCGGAACAGATGCGATGGAGGCGAAGGAACTGAGAGAATGGGTTGGAGTCCTTACAGGAAGTGGGGTGTGAGGAGCTGTAGTCGAGATAGCTGTGGGAGTCGGTGGGTTTGTAATGGATATTGGTGGCCAGTCTATCACCAGAGATTGAGACTGAGAGGTCAAGGAAGGGAAGGGAAGTGTCAGAGATGGACCACGTGAAAATGATGGGGGGGTGGAGATTGGAAGCAAAATTAATAAATTTTTCCAAGTCCCGACGAGAGCATGAAGCGGCATCGAAGTAATCATCGATGTACCGGAGAAAGAGTTGTGGAAGGGGGCCGGAGTAGGACTGCAACAAGGAATGTTCCACATACCCCATAAAGAGACAGGCATAGCTGGGGCCATCTACAATATGCTTTGCAGCAACTCACTAAGGCTTCTTCGACAGCACCTTCCAAACCCACAACCTCTACCACTAGAAGGATAAGGAAATTAGGCACCTGGAAACATCACTACCTGCCAGTCACACACCATCCTGACTTTGAAATATATCACAGTTCTGTCATCATTGCAGGGTCGAAATCCTGGAACTATGCCCCCCCCCCGCAACACCCCAGCCTCAATACTATCAGAGTACTTTCACAACACAGACGTCAGTGGTTCAAGGAGGGGGTTCACCACTACCTTCTCAAGTGCAATTGGGAATGGGCAATAAATACTGACCTTGCCGGTGATGCCAACTTGCCATGAACAAAAAAAAAATCTGAATGCGACAGTAACAAGCACAGATGTTTCAACATTTTGAGGAATCAGAAGAGCCAGTTATTTTGCGATGTTGAACGGCAAGTGAAGCATTGCATGGACGATGATGCAAGTGTTTAGTATGCCAGATGTTATGCAAGAAATTCTTTATTGAAACAAAGGCAGACGAGATATTTGAGTTCAAAACTTGCAACATTTTAGTAAACAAACACCAGATAAAAACTCTGATCAATTTAGTGGATAGATAGTAAAACTTAATGGAATAGAAACCATTATCTGAGGATCTAAGGACTGTGCTTCATGTTCAAAGGATTCCCCACTTTATGGAAGGAAATGTTATACTCAGCAGGTTTTTTTAAAGTTAACTATTTGTAGAAACTTTCAATTATACGGTCATCTTGAGCCAGATCTTCTTCCTTGCTAGAAGTGTTGCTGACGTAAGTCATCCCTAACTGTCCTGAAGTAATTCTATGAAAAAGTAGGAGGGCTGAGATTTTAAACTAACCTAAGAGTTGATTCAGAGTCACCTTACCTCAGGAAACAATGGGTTGGCTGAGGACAGAGATACTTATACGGGTACATCTTTCCAGGACCTCGCTTGTGTTCCTTTTAGAATACCAGGATAAAGGCAGAAGGATCAGTAACCAGAGGACACAGGTTTAAATAAAAGAGCCAGAGAAAAGAGGAGGGCAGAGTGGAAGGAGGACCTTTAAAAAGTAGCATTCAGCCTTACCACCTATTTGGGATATAGGAACCCGTGCTGACCATTTAGCCCCGTCAAGTCTGCTCTGGCATTGGATTTCATCATGGCTGATCTGCGTCTTAACTCCAACTACATGCCCTGGCTTCATAATCATTAGTACCCTTGTGTAACAATCACAGGTTTGAAATGTTTAATTGGGGGAGAGAACTGCAGATTTACAATGCCCTTTGTGCGAAGCTGTACTCTCCCTGACATCACTCCTGACTGGCCTAGCTCTAATTTTAAGATTATATCCCCTTATTCTGAGCTGCCTATTTCTACCTTACTCTATCCAATTAACTCCTTTAACAGTCTTGAACACCTCAATTCCAGAAAGCCTTAATCTTCTACATTCAAGGGAATACAGGACTAGCCTATATGCAGCCTCATACGTCTTTTAGCCCTGGTATTATACTGCGGAATCGATACTGCACATTCTCCAAGACAAACATATTTTTCCCGAGCTCTAGTGCCCAGAAATGAAGCAGTATTCAAGATGCTGATCAAGTCTAACCAGCGTTTTTTTTATGATCGTAACATAGTTTACACCCTTTGGTCTTCCAGCCCTCTTGGCCAATTCCATTAGCCTTTTTAAATTTTTTTTTAACATGCCCACTAGCGTTCAGTATATTCTGTATGTAGATCCCCAAAGCTCTCTGCTCCTCCACAGTTCCTAGCTTCTTGCCATTTAGAAAAGACTTTGACATATCTTTCTGTGGTTCAAAATAGACAACCTTGTATTTACCACATCGAACTCCACCTGTCACAGTTTTGCTCACTCACTTATTAATGACCCTTGAAACTTTCTGTTCTCATCCACGTTATTTAACATGCCATCTAACTTGGTGTCATCAGTGAGCTTGGATTTATGGCTTCATCTAAATCACTTAAAGGTAGGGAAAAGCTAAGGCCCCGTTTAGATCTCTGTGAGTCACTACTCCTCCTGCCTAGGGTACATTGCCATTCTTCCTGCTCTCTATTTTTCACCTCCTAACCCAGCCTCTACCCATCTCAATGGTCCGCCTTCACTTCCATGTGCCTTCAATCTTGTTAACGGCTTCTTGTGTGGTACCTTATCGAATTGTACCTGTTTATATCACTAAATATTTGAACAGAACAAATTAAAAATATTACTCATTTCTGCACTTGTTTTTGTCAGTTGGCCGATCATATGGAAGTCATGCAAGGTATAAAGAAGTGCCCACAAGTACGGTATCCTGTATTGACACCAAACCTCCGTGGCTTTCATGCTGCAGTAAGTATAGTTCTGTTGATATTATTGATTCATAAATACAATGAGAGTAACACTGTGTTGTATGTTGATCTTATACCTTCAAATGTGGTAGGTGAGTAGTTCTGGTGGGAATTTTTTAACATGGCGACGTTGCAGTTGGCAATATTTTCAAAAATGTCTCTTAGTTTAACAATCAAATATTCTGCTTGCAACTCCAAAGCCCATGGATGTCTATGGGCAATGTATAACACAGGGATTATTTTGGTGCTATGTCTAAATTATTGTATTTTGCTCTGGATATCTGGAGAGTCATACAGTCAGATGAAGTGTAAATAAACATGTCCTGATGGGAAAGGATAATCGGTTTGGTATAGTTCCCCTTATTACTGCCACTTGTATCAAAGCAATAAGGTCAAGATAGCAGAATGAAATAGACTGAGAAAAAGAAGAAAAAGGAAAGAGACAGACACTAGAGAAAAGCTGAAAGAGAGAAAGGAGCAAGGGTCGGGATTTTCCGTGCCCGCTGGCGTCGGGTGTGTTTGTAGGCGTGAGCGGACAATATGGCAAGAAGGCCAAAAATCGGTTTCACGATGTCGTGAAACCAGTTTGTAATTGTCCACGTTCCCTGCCATCATACATCGGGAACATCACTGTAACACTTCAGCATATCCTTATAAGGCCAGCCCGCCAGACTCATCCCCCCAACCCCGCTGGATCGTCTATCCACGTCGGCAGGTAAACATGCCGGTGCAGAACATGTCTTGACAACTGTGACATGTAGGAGTTGGGACTTATCACCGGGGCATTGCTCACATCGTGGACATCCAAGGAGCAGAACGACAGCGACGGGATTCTGGAGGAATGTCCATAGCATGCTGGGTGAATTCTCATGGACATGGCTCTACTGCAAAACAACTCATGGAAGTTGCAAAATCACCGTTGATGCTCTCAACAGATGATGGATGAGGGGGTGGGAGAGGAAGGTCTAGGATTGGCTGGGAGAGGAAGAGGTGTTGGAGGGGGTGAGGTTGGGAGAGGGATATGAAGGTGCCAGGGGATGAGGTTGGGAGGGGGGAATGAAGGTGTCGGGGGGGTGAGGTTGTGGGGGGAATGAAGCTGTCAGGGGGCGAGGTTTTGAAGGGCATACTGGAGAAGAGGGAGAAATGGGAGAGAAGATGGCAACTGGGGAGGTAGGTGTAATGGGGCGTGGAAGGTGCAAGTGAAGGAGTTCGGGGGAAAGGAGTGCAGAGTGGGGAAGGAGTCCAGGGGGAGAAGGAGCACGGAGAGGATAAGGAGTCCAGGGGAAGGGAGTGTGGAGAGGGGAAGTGGTCCACGGGGAGGAAGGAGCCCGGAAAGGAGGGGGGATTCTGGGGGGAGGAAGGCATGGGGAGAGGGGAGAGAGTCTGGGGGAAGGAAGGAGTGCAGAGAGGGGAGGGAGTCCGCGGGTAGGAAGGAGTGCGGAGAGGGGAGGGAATAAGGGTGGAGGAAGAAATAAGGGTGGAGGAAGGAGTCAGGAAGTGGGAAAGAGTAGAGCTGAAGGGAGTCAGGAAAGGGGAAGGAGTAAGGTTGGAGGAAGAAGTGAGACTGGAGGAAGAGGTAAGGCTGGAGGGAGGAGTTGGGGGGATGGACTAAGGGTGGCAGAAGAAGTAAGGGTGTCTGAGGGAGTCAGGAAGGAGGAGGGACTAAGTGGGAGAGGAGCCTTGGGAGCTGGGAGAACTAAGGTGGGGGAAGGAGTTATTGGGAGAAGGGGCCTGGCGAGGGGGATGTACAGGTGAACGTGCGAGGGAACAGTCTGAGGTGTCCATGACTGCCTACTGGAGAGCAAACTGAGGGTGGGCATGGTATGATGGAAAGGTGAGAATGGCTGAGGGCAGAGTGAGGTGGTAGGGTGGCAGGGTGAGGATTCGATGGTGGCGTGAAAAGGACAGTAAGGTGATTGACAGGTATTCAGAGGCAGACACAGACCCTAGTGGCATGAAGGAGGAGTTTGGAAAGGTGAAAGTGGATGGGAGTGGGATTTTCAGGAAGGAAGGGAATGTGCACATTCATCTGTACATCCCCGAAGGAAAAGGGTTGTGGCTGGTAGGTCACGGAGGGGAGGTGGAAGATGGTGCCAGGTGTCAACAGTGATGGGGGAAAAGAAATGGGGGACTGGGGGAGGGTAAAAGACAGGGGAGTGCATGAAAAACCGAATCCAGACCATGCTGTCCAAATCAAAAGTGAGATGAGAGTTGTGGTGGACGAGATCAGGAGCTGAATGGGAGCGTGATCAGTGGGTGGGCAGAGATGCAGATCAGCTCAGATGGACAACTGAATGTGAACACCAGCAGGCAGCATTAAAAATGCTCAGGACATTGAGGTGAGTGTGATACGGCAAGATCCTGCATGTGTGGGAGAGTGCTTCCACGAGGCTCCAAAAGGCCCTGCCACATACAAACGTCTTCCCCTAGAATCAACCACTGGCCAGCTGCTCCCTGTGCGGTGACAGAGGATGAGGTTGCGGGGCCCACAGACAAGTGGGACTCAGAGGGAGATGACAGCCTCTGAGATTCCTGAGTGGATGACCCAGGGGTGTCCAGCTACCATTCCTCCTCCTTTTGGGTGCCTGGGGGCCCTGGCCTGACTCTTTGAGGTAAAGGAGGTGCCCTGTTTCCCTCTCGCATTGTCATTGCAGGAACTCACCCATGGCTCCCGCGATGGAGTGCAGGTCTGCACACATCTCCACGTTCTGCTGGACCAGGGTCTCCATGGCGTCCGCCATCATCCCCATGGAGACATCCATACATGCACACATGGGCACCACTTTATCAGAGAGCAGGCAGACACACTCCTCCAACTCACATGCCACTCTGCTGAGGGCTTCCAACAGCTCTGTGTGATGTTGACTGGGAGTCAATATAGGTCAGCAAGCACAGGGGTGATAGGAAAATGGGACTTGCTGTGAGTTAAGACACAGGCAGCAGAGTTTTGGATTACCTCAAATGTACAGAGGGTGGAATGTAGGAGCCTATTACTTTGTTTCTTCCCTAGCCTCATGAAGTTGACGCTAACTTTGACGCCATTGTTATCCTGCAGGCTGAGATCAGCTGTCTCAATACATGAACTTGGGATCTTTCTACACTTTATAGCAAGAGAAAGTTGTGAGGCACCGGCTGTCATTGTGTGATCATTGTTAAGTACTAGTGGAGTTTAATAGGATTAGGAAAGGCTAAACACAGGAATAATATTTTAAAAGGCTCACAAAACAGTTGCAGATAACCACAGGTCCATTAGCTTAACATCAGTAACAGGTGAAAAAATGAAATCCATTTTCACAAGCAAGCTAGAAGAGTACCTGGATAGAATTAGCATAAGCTAACGTGTAACCATTGAGGCTTTAGGAGGGAAAAACTTGTTTGGCAAATTATTTTGACCATTTGAAGATCTTGATACAGGAATTCATGTTCTAACTTTATGCTCCCAAAAGCTTCTCCTCCCAGGAATGTGCATTGGGAAATCACAATTTCCACCCTCTATTTGTATTAATGATTGGAAAATTATGGGTTGTATGTGCATAATTGCTTGATGTGTGCTCTTGCTTGGTAACTTGGAGTGTGCAGTCAGAAGATTTACTCGATAGTTCCACATGAATTGCCCGTAAGTGATCTAAAAACCACAAGAATCAGGGATGTGACAAAGGATTAAATCTTAAAAAGATTGCAGATTGAAAGCACAAAACAGAAAATAGTCATAGGTTGGGTAACAGGGCAATGGAAATATTGGGGAAGATTTTCCCCTTGTTGGATAGTTCTACGATTGAATAGATACATAGCTAAGATAGTTCATAACATTTTGGAGATATAAATATAAGGCTTTATATGTCTATAGTGTATTAAACATTGAAATATGCTCATACTTCCTGTCCACATCAACTTTAGTTCCTGCGTGATGTTCTTTGACTATTACTCTTAGGTCAACATTTGTAATGGCAAAAGCTCTCTGGAGTTGAGATTCCAGTTAATGGGGAGAGTGAAAAGTGGTTGCATCACCTATAGGAAGTCCCACTTTGGAGCAGAACCTGGATGTCTTTTTTCCCATTGAGGGGGTTAGCTGTAGGACCATGCAATTCTCTGCTTACCTTCTACCAGACTCTGCTGTTAGGAGCACCCAGACATGTTAACATTGAATGACTTTATCAAACCGCTGCCTTGTTATCATGCCAAAGGTATGCCTTTAATCTTACACAGATCCTGGGGCAACTCGAATTGAGCTGGTAGGATAAAAAAAATTAAGGGTTGTCATCACCTTCATAGCCTCATAGCCTCAAGCTGAACTGTCCAGGCAGATGATCTTGGCTGCAGGTCTTTGTAGTATAGCTTTCATAGCTCCCATTTTGTTTCCTTGGTAAATTGTGCTCTTCTCACTTAGGGACCATGATGGTGATCTTCATGGCCTGTGATTACATTGTGGGGTGCTGGGGTAGGGAAAGGAGTTAGGTGATTATATCTTGTGGGACACAACCTCCTCTCCATTTTCTCATCAATAGTTCAAACAAAAGAATACCCATTGGGAATGCTATTACTGATATTCAAACCCTCTTAGAGTGGGTTAAGACAACAATATCCTGGCGGTCTCACAGGCCTTTAGGATGCCAGTACCAAGGTAAAAAAAAATCCCACTAGTTTCAGCTGATATTGGCAACCAGCAGACCTTTCTCATTCCATCTATTTTTACACCGCTTCTCCTGGTGAGGTTTGCGGTGCAGTAAGCTGAGCAGGGCTGACCAGACTTCCCTTTCCTCAGCCACAAGTTTCAGCCCCTCCAGGGGGATTCCCAGGCATTCCCAGGCCAGCTGAGAGGTATAATTCCTCCAGTGTGTCCTTGGTCAGCCTTGAGGTCTGTGCCCAGTGGCCCATGCTCGGTACAGCTCCTGCAGGAGCCTACCAGGGAGCATCCTTATCAGGTGCCTGAACCACCTCAGCTGGCCCCTCTTGATCCAGAGGAGCTGCAACTCTACTCCGAGGCTGTCCCAGATTGCCAAACATCTCACCCTGTCTCGGAGAGTACGCCCAACTACCCTGCAGAGAAAGCTCTTTTCTGCCACTTGTACCTGTAATCTTACCCTTTTGGTCATTACCCACGTTTCATGACCATAGGTGGAGATGGGCATATAGATCGACCCGTAAATTGAGAGCTTTGTCCTAAAACTCAGCTCCCACTTCACCACCACGGACCAGTCGAGCGTCTGCAGTACTGCAGCTGCTGCACCTTTTTCAATTTGCCATTAATTTCTCTTGATGCAGTAGGGGTTCAAATAATCTGTTCTAGGCACTCCATCATCAGTCCCATTCATTAGCATTATTTGCCACCTTCCCCCAAGGAGCAGTGCATTTCAAGAAGAGCCCATGCAGACAGCACCAGAATGTTCAACACTGACATTATAAGGTGAAAATACTGGTGAAAATGGATTCCACTTCAGAATCTACTTCGAAAATGCTGGTTATGCTTGTGCTAAGCCCCAACCTTCCAGAAATTACGAGTACAATCGCAAGTTCCACTGGTATTATGATTAAAGGCAAGTGTTGGACATAAAGCTAGAGGGCACAGTGTGAAATTGGGAGTGTACCACATAACTTGAAAGAACACATTAAATATGAAGGAAGAATATTTGAATTAGTCCGAAATATGAGTTGAAGGCTTTGAAGTGGTAGAAATTTGAGGTGGGAATATCAAAATGACTTTTTAGGACAAGCTGTCTGTCATGGTTCCTAAAATGTTTTATATTTCCCACTTAACAGGAAAGTTGTCCTGGATTTACATTTTGAGCTGCGAACAATGAACCCTCAGTCTAATATTCATTGAAGTTTTTTTTGCAAACAGTTTTCTTTGTGGCATTTTAAAAGTTTTCAACATTAAGAATTACTCTTAATTGAATGAAATAAACTGTTGCCCAATTAGCATTTTCATAAAGCATATTCTGTATGACGCAGTTTAGACTTTTCCACAATGACTCATAAATTAAAGCTCTTTTTTGAAAGTAGCTATACTGCATGCCATTTATTCTAATCAGCCACCAAACCTTCTATGAAAGGGATTTTTCTTCATAAGCCCCAAGGATGAATTTACTCCAAAGAATGGGACTATTTTTTTGTGTGGTGAGAAATACTTTGAACAATTTGTTTTCTAATGTCTGTAAAGGTGTGATGATGATTCACCAAATCATTTTGCAAAAGTGAATAAATGAACAGAACTAAAATGTGTACATTTTGTTTCTTTCCAAGAAGAAGAGGTGCACTTCATTTTAATCTTGACAGATGACAGGAAAATGTGCTTTGAAGACAGCCTTATAATTGCAAATGAATGTAATGCTCTTCTTCAATCTGAGTGTTCCAGTCAACAGAAGAATGCATTCTTAAACACTGAAGAATGTTTTATTGGATATGACAAATTAATGATGTAATTGAGTTATCTATACAATTATCCCTCGTCCATGCCTTCGTTATCTCTAGACTTGACTGTTCAAAAGCACTCCTAGCTGCTCTCCCACATTCTTCCCTCCATAAATTTGAAGTCATTCAAAACTCTGCTGCCTGAGTCTTAACTCGCATCAAGTCCCATTCCCCTATTCCTGTGCTCACTGACATACACTGGCTCTTGGTCAAGCAACGTCTTGATTTCAAAATTCTCATCCTTGTTTTGAAATCCCTCCAAGGCCCACCCATCCCTATCTCTGTGATCTCCTCCAACCCCACAATTGACTGAGATTTCTGAACTCCTCTTATTCTGGCCTCTTGTGTAATCCCAATCATATTTGCCCTGCCACGGGGTGACTGTGCCTTCAGTTGCCTAGGCTCAAGCTCTGGAATTAACTCCCTACACCTCTCTGCCTATCTCACTTTTCTTCTTTAAGACACTGCTTAAAACCAACCTCATTGACCAAGATCTTGGTTATTTGACCTTGTACTCCTCATATTTTGTTTTATAATGCTCCTGTGAAGGGCTTGGGGACATTGCATTATGTTCAAAGTGCTATAATAATATACATTGTTGTTGTAGCAGAATGGAAAAGAAAAGTATTTTTTAAAGGTAATAAATTAGTAAATCTTGGTATTTAGAGGAAATTTGATAACCTTGGATACATGAATCGCAGAAAGTACAGTGAGAAAGTTCAGGTACAGCGAGTAATTACGATAGCAAATGGTATGTTAGCCTTTACTGCAAAAGCGTTGCAGTGTATGAGTAAGGAAGTCTTGCCGAACTTGTATAGGGCTTTGGTGAGGTGACAACTGTACAGTTTTAGTCTCCTTGGTTAACGAAGAATATACTTACTTTAGAGGCCTGTGAATCTTTGCAGTTCTTTACTGCTGAGGGCTGTGGATGCTCAATCGATAGAGTTTTGGGCAGTAAGGAGATAGGGATAGAGTGGTGTCATGAAGCTCTTAATGTATATAATATTTTGGAAAATAGTTTTCGTTTAAAATGGAGGTTTACTCTGCGGGTGTGTCTTAACTGGATTAAAGCCAGCTAGTTTGGGTGCCTTGATATCTGCTAGTTTTGATATGTAAAAGAGATAGCGTGCATTTGCATTTTTTGAATAGAGCATTCAAGAAGTGGGGTGAAAATTGATGCCTTTCTTGCAGCTACCAAGCTATATGTTTATATTACTAACAAAATTGGTACTATGAAAGGGGTTTCATTGTTAAAAGGTGAAGTTCAAAAAGGCTGTGGATACAATGAGAATTAACATTCAGTGGAGCTGGTAGGTATAACTTCAGTAGTTTTCCGGTGTGCGGGCAGAGACAATGTAAGATCAAAAGGCAGCTGCAAGCCTCCAACTGGCTCCACAGTGAAAAGAACCTTATTTTGAATTTGTAAGGTGAAAATGCTTTGCCTGTTGTTTGGTTAAGTCTATGGGTTGCTGTTGCCTAATGGAGATTAGTTTGGGAGTTCGTTAAAAGTGATGATAGTAGTAATTTGTAGCCATGTGTACATATATATTAACCTCTGTAAATTAATAAAATATTTCAGTTAGTTTAATGTAAAACTCAAGAACTAGTTGTCTGATTCCTGAGTTTAGAGTCGCATCTCAAACATAAAACTTAAAATTATTGGTTATGACAGTTGTTTAAAGTTTCCCTCTGGGATTTTTAAAATAACTCCGCTTTACCAACTGTGCCTGTCATAACAAATGGTGAGGTTTTTTAAAATTCATTCAGGGGATGCGGACTTCACTGGCTAGGCCAGCATTTTTTGCCCATCCCTAATTGCCCTTGAGAAGTTGGTGGTGAGCTGCCTTCTTGAACCACTACAGTCCATGTGGTGTAGGTACACTCACACTGCTGTTAGGGAGGGAGGTCCAGGATTTTGACCCAGTGACAGCGAAGGAACGGTGGCGATACATTTCCAAGTCAGGATGGTGAGTGACTTGGAGGGGAACTTCCAGGTGGTGGTGTTCCCATCTATCTGCTGCCCTTGTCCTTCTAGATGGTAGAGGTTGTTGGTTTGGAAGGTGCTATCTAAGGAACCTTGGTGGAGTGGATGTAGCTATGATCTTACTGAATGGCAGAGCAGGCTCGATAAGCCATATGACATGCTCCAGTTTCTGTTTCTTATGTTCTCATATTCTATGTAATTCCATATAGTTTGTTTATTGTTACTTCAGATTGAAGCAGGTGCGAAAGAAGTAGCCATTTTTGGAGCAACCTCGGAAACGTTCAGTAAGGTGAACACTAATTGTTCCATTGAAGAAAGTATGCTGCGGTTTGAGGAGGTTATCAGATCAGCAAAAGATGGCAACATTCCAGTTCGAGGGTATGTGTGATATAATTTCTTTGTCTTTCTTTACTTATATACTTACCATTGTAACTTGCTGTTTAAAAAATGCTTCCCTATGTCATCTCTGGTTGTTTTGCTAATCACCTTAAATCGTAAATCCATGTCCTCGGACCTTCCTGTCCCTAGAAACAGTTTCTCCTTACTTGATCTATCAAAGCCATTCATCGCTATGAACACTTCTTTTAAGTCTTCTCTTAACATTCTGTGCTCTAAGGAGAATATTTGAGTTCACAAACACATGTGAACTCTCATCATTTCTCTTACTTCCTGTAAAGAAAGTGAGGTTTTGAAGGGCATGCATGTAATTTCAATGGATGTTAAAGTATTTATATATAGCAAGCATGTGAAAGAGTCACTATAGTTCATTTAGTGATTCAAGTGATACATTTAAGTTTGTGACAATACTTTTAGGGTTAATGTTGGCCTACTGTATAAAAGGTAAACATATATACATTAGTGGCAGCTTGCAGCCATAACACTTGCCTTTGCTGACTTTGTGAAGCCATTAAACTTCTTCAAGGATTGGAAGGAGTCCTAGGCAGTTGGACAGCTTCACATAGCCCTGGCTGCTGCAATAGCTGATTTTGTGCCTGCCTCATCTTTAATGAGATCCCTGCTTTCCTCATTTTGTGAACGCCACTCTAAAGTTTGCTGCTCTTTTTAACTCTCTTAGCTGGAACCATTTCATATCCTCTTGATTTACCTTGAAGGACGGTCCAGTTTTAAATCCTGAAGTTGCACCCTAGCTGCACCTTCATTAGCTTGCAACACCCAACTCAGTGTGCAAAACAAAAGAAAATTGAAAAAAAGGAAATAATTGCTGAAAATAGAAGATTACAACATAATAGTACTAACTAAAAAGTGGATGCAGTTGGGTCAGGATTGGCAATGAAATTTTCCAGGTTATAAAATTTCCCAGAGGGAGAAGAAAGGAAGCAAGTGTAGCAATATTAATGAGATGCAATATCATAACACTAATCCACAAGGACCTAAATAGCAAATTTTCATCCAAAACCTTTGGGCTGACCTAAAAAAGTGCAAACATTCAGTCAAAGTATGTTACAGACTGTCAAACAGTGGAAAGGAAATTGAAGATTGAATTTGTTGATAAATTAGAGAAGAGTATATTAATTGTAAGAGATCTTAATTTTCCAAAATAGATTGGAATGGGGAGGGATGGGCTGGTGTAGAGATAGAAGTGGCAAGGATGAAATGCATTTAAAATGCATTCCGGAGTGTTTTCTAAGTCAGTTTGCTGCTACTCTAACAAGGAATGAGTAGCTACTTGATAATAAAATGGAGCAAGTGGGCAATTAAATATAAGAGAACTTAAAGGCAGCAGTGAACACAATAAGGGTAGAAAGGAAAAGAAGAAAAAAGCCAAAGAAAGAGCGTTTGTATGGAAAAAACATTGGGCAGAATTTTCCATTTGGCATGCGGGCGCGTGCCCAACATGCCGGAACATTAAATGATGCATGATGATGTTGGGCATGCGTCCCAATGTCATTGCGAAGTCACGCAATGTTTCGTTCAGTGGGCGCACGCCAGAATCGGCTGTGCATCTGCCAATAATTGAAAGGCCTGTTAAGACCATTAACCAGGTGATGAATCTGAATTTTACGCTGCCCATCCAACCTTACATTTGGTGGGCAAGTGACAAGGCCAAATGGCCTTTACGGTTTTTAGGAAATCTCATCCAGGAGCGGGATGAGACTTCCTAAAGCTTTTACAAATTAAATGAAAACGTTATTTGGAAAATAAAAGCACGTCACATCTTATGTGACACAGTCACAAGAGGGGAGATGTTTCATTAAATTTTTAATGTCTTTATTTATTTTTTTAAAAAGCGCTGCAATCCCCCTGAAGCCTCAGGGAGATTGAAGTGCTCTTTTGCGTGCATGTAGAGCCGATCGTGGGCGGCAGTTGGCTTCACGACCACCCCCTCCCGTTCCCGCCGAGCCTGCCTGATGGATGGAAAACCCTGGCCAATGAATAGTAAGATGACAAGGAACCTGGCCTAGGTTAAATGACAGGGTGAAGTTGGCATATAGAACGGTAGAACAGCAATGGAAAATACTTAAATGACAGGTTGTGATACCCTTGGACTAATAGTTTGGGTCAAATTGGAAACTACCAAATGGAATCCCTTAAAATGAAAGGCACAGCAAATAGAAAGAATGTAGGAAAGATACTAAAATGGGGAAATGAAAGACAAAGCCACCCTGACAGAAGTGACACGGAGTTCCCACTAGTCCTCCAACCAGTGTGAGGTGGGTGGTGATGGTGCGGGGAGGAGGTGTGCCATGTTGCTGGAACAAAATTCTGCCCTGTCTCACTCAGGCACTTAACTGACAGTGTCGTGCCTCCTGACTGGGTTTGCTGGGTGAGCCGCGGGAGAACCATTCTGTTAAACACCTGAGCTAGCATTAGATTTCATGGCCTCTGGGGTAGTTGCATTTAAGTGGCTTATTTATGAGCCTAATTGGTATCTCACTACCAGCGGGCAGGATTCCTGTGTTGGACCCTTCTTGTCCACAATTTAACTGGGAACAGTTTTCTTGACGCCGGGAATCATACATGGGTACTCCTGACTGACTCTACCCCCAGCCTCTGCCATCATACCTCGCTCTGGTGGACTCCACTAAATTTAACCCACTGCATGTGAGAGTAAATTAGAATAAAAGCAAAGAGCAGAGGGGTGGTATTCTATTCAAGTATTAGTAATAAGAGGATAATTAAAGTATGGTAGATGTTGGATTGGGGAGGTGATGATGTAGTGGTATTGTCCCTGGACTAGTAATCCAGGGTTTGAATCCCGCCATGGCAGATGGTGAAATTTTAATTCAGTAAAAATCTGGAATTAAAAGTCTAATGATGACCATGAAACCATTGTCGATTGTTGTAAAAACCCATCTGGTTCTTTAATGTCCTTTAGGGAAAGAAATCTGTCATCCTTACCTGGTCTGGCCTACACGTGACTCCAAACCCACAGCAATGTGGCTGACTCTTAAATGCCCTCTGAAATGGCCTAGCAAACCATTCAGTTGCAACAAGCGCTGCAAAGTCACTGAAAAAGGAATAAAACTGGATGAACCACCCGGCATTGACCTAGGCACCGGAAACGACAACGGCAATCACAGCCCTGTTGACCCTGCAAAGTCCTCCATACTAACACCTGGCGGCTTGTGCTAAAATTGGGAGAACTGTCTCACAGACTAGTCAAGCAACATCCTCACAGAATCATATCTTATAGATAATGTCCCAGACACCACCATCACCATCACTCAGTACGTCCTGTCCCACCGACAGGACAGACCCAGCAGAGGTGGCGGCACAGAGGTATACAGTCAGGAGGGAGTTGCCCAGGGAGTCCTCAACATCAACTCCGGACCCCATGAGGTCTCATGGCATCAGGTCAAACACGGGCAAGGAAACCTCCTGCTGATTACCATGTATCGCCCCCCTTCAGCTGATGAATCACTTGGCGGAAGCACTGGGGGTGGCAAGGGTGCAGAATATACTCCGGATTGGGGACTTCAATGCCCATCACCAAGAGTGACTCAGTAGCACCACTACTGACCGAGCTGACCAAGCCCTAAATGACATAGCTGCTAGACTGGGTCTGCGGCAGGAGGTGAAGGAAGCAACAAGAGGGAAAAACACACTTGACCTCATCCTCACCAACCTGCCTGCCGCAGATGCATCTGTCCATGAAAGTATCGGTAGGAGTGATCACTATACAGTTGTTGTGGAAACGAAGTCCTGCCTTCACAATGAGGATACCCTCCATCATGTTGTGTGGCACTACCACCAAGCTAAATGGGATAGATTTCGAACAGATTTAGGAACTCAAAACTGGGCAACCATGAGGTGCTGTGGGCCATCAGCAGCAGCAGAACTGTACTCTAACACAATCTGTAACCTCATGGCCCGGCATATCCCCCACTCTGCCATTACCATTAAGCCAAGGGATCAATCTTGGTTCAATAGAGAGTGCAGGAGGGCATGTCAGGAGCAGCACTAGGCATACCTAGAAATGAGGTGTCAACCTGGTGAAGCTATAACACAGGACTACTTGTATGCCAAGCAGCATAAGCAGCAAGTGATAGACAGGGCTAAGTGGTGCCAAAACCAACAGATCAGATCTTACCTCTGCAGTCCTGCCACATCCAGTTGTGAATGGATGTAGACAATTAAACAACTCACTGGAGGAGGAGGATCCACAATTCCCCATCCTCAATGATGGAGGAGCCCAGCTCATCAGTTCAAAAGATAAGGCTGAAGCATTTGTTACAATCTTCAGCCAGAAATGCCGAGTGGATGATCCATCTTGGATCCTCCCTAGGTTCCCAGCTTCACAGATGCCAGTTTTCAGCCAATTTGATTCGCTCCACGTGATATCAAGAAACAGCTGAAGGCACTGGATACTGCAAAGGCTATGAGCGCTGACAATATTCCAGCAATAGTACTGAAGACCTATGGTCCCCTTGGCCTTGCTGATTCAGTCCAGCTATAACACTGGCATCTACCTGGCTATGTGGAAAATTGCCCAGGTATGTCCTGTACACAAAAAGCAGGACAAATGCTACCCAACCAATTACTGCCCCATCAGTCTACTCTCAATCACCAGTAAAGTGATGGAAGGGGTAATCAACAGTGGTATCAAGCGGCACTTGCTTAGCAATAACCTGCTCACTAATGCTCAGTTTGGGTTCTGCCAGGGCCACTCAGCTCCTGACCTCATTACAGCCTTGGTGCAAATATGGATAAAACAGCTGAACTCCCGAGGTAAGATGAGAGTGACTGCCCTTGACATCAAGGCCGCATTTGACTGAATGTAGAATCAAGGAGCCCTAGCAAAACTGGAGTGAATGGGAATCAGGGGGAAAACTCTCCACTGGTTGGAGTCATACCTAGCACAAAGGAATATGGTTGTGGTTGTTGGAGGTCAGTCATCTCAGCTCCAGGACATCACTGCAGGAGTTCATCATGTAGTGTCCTCGGCCCAACCATCTTCAGCTGCTTTATAAATGACCTTCCTTCCATCTTAAGGTCAGAAGTGGGGATGTTTGCTGATGATTGCATAATGTTCAGCACCATTCACAACTCCTCAGATACAGAAGCAGTCCATGTCCAAATGCAGCAAGACCCGGACAATATCCAGGCTTGGGCTGACAAGTGGCAAGTAATATTTACGCCACACAAGTGTCAGGCAATGACCATCTCCAAGAGAAAATCCAACCATCTCCCCTTGATGTTCAATGGCATTACCATCTCTGAATCCCCCACTATGACCATCCTGGGTTTACCATTGACCAGAAACTGAACTGGACTGGCCATATAAATACTGTGGCTATAAGCGCAGGTCAGAGGCTAGCAATCTTGGACGAGTAACTCACCTCCTGACTCCCCATAGCCTGTCCACCATCCCCAAGGCACAAGTCAGGAGTGTGATGGAATACTCCTCACTTACCTGGATAAGTGCAGCTCCCTCAACACTCAAGGAGCTTGGCACTGTCCAGGACAAAGCAACCCGCTTGATTGGCACCACATCCACAAACATTCACTCCCTCCGCACCGACGCAGCGGGGAGTCCTATCTGCAAGATACATTGCAGGAATTCACCAAGACTCCTTCAACAGCACCTTCCAAACCCTTGACCTGTACCATCTAGAAGGACAAGGGCAGCAGATAGATGGGAACACCACCACCTGGAAGTTCCCCTCCAAATAACTCACCGCCCTGACTTGGAAATATATCACCGTTCCTTCACTGTCGCTGGGTCAAAATCCTGGAACTCCCTCCCTAACAGCAGTGTGAGTGTACCTACACCACATGGACTGCAGTGATTCAAGAAGGCAGCTCACCACCATCTTCACAAAATGCTGGCCCAGCTAGCGAAGCCCACATCCCGTGAATGAATAAAAATAATCTTGGAATATCCTACCTAGCATTATTGTGTGAGTAACATCATCACAAGGACTGTAGCAGTGGAAGCAGGTGGTCCACTACCACCATCTTAAAGCAGCAAAAGCTGGATAATCAATGTGGGTTTTGCAAGCATTGCTCCCCATTTCCCAAGATCAAAGAAGGAAGACAAGCTTGCAGTGGAGAGTGCAGAAATGCCAAGAGATCCTGACTAAATAATCTTGCTTCATGTCTCAGTAAAAATGAAGGTGCATATTGAGATCTTAGCATCTCCAGAGGGTAATTAAAACAATAGGTGAAGGTTAGCATTTAAATCAGACTTAATTCTAAAGAAGCTACCCAAACTTAAGGGAGACATATGAGTTGGTGCCTGATGGTTTACATCTGAACATTCAGAAGGAAGCTAGGAAAGAAAAAGCAAAGGCTCCGATTGCAATTTTCCAAAATTACTTTAACATTATAGGGAGTGAGCAGGACTGTGAGATTAGATTTGAGAGTTCAACTGAAGAATAACACTGGATCAAACCTAAACAAAAACAGAATTACCTGGAAAAACTCAGCAGGTCTGGCAGCATCGGCGGAGAAGAAAAGAGTTGACGTTTCGAGTCCTCATGACCCTTCGACAGAACTTGAGTTCGAGTCCAAGAAAGAGTTGAAATATAGGTTGGTTTAAGGTGTGTGTGGTGGGGGAGGGCGGGGGGGGTGCGGAGAGAGAGAGAAGTGGAGTGGGGGTGTGGTTGTAGGGACAATCAAGCAGTGATAGAAGCAGATCATCAAAAGATGTCAACAACAATAGTACAAAAGAACACATAGGTGTTAAAGTTAAAGTTGGTGATATTATCTAAACGAATGTGCTAATTAAGAATGGATGGTAGGGCACTCAAGGTATAGCTCTAGTGGGGGTGGGGAGAGCATAAAAGATTTTTAAAAAAATTTAAAAAAAAAAAAATTTTTTTAAAAATAATGGAAATAGGTGGGAAAAGGAAAATCTTTATAATTTATTGGAAAAAAAGGGGAAGGGGGAAACAGAAAGGGGGTGGGGATGGGGGAGGGAGCTCACGACCTAAAGTTGTTGAATTCAATATTCAGGCCGGAAGGCTGTAAAGTGCCTAGTCGGAAGATGAGGTGTGGTTCCTCCAGTTTGCGTTGGGCTTCACTGGAACAATGCAGCAAGCCAAGGACAGACATGTGGGCAAGAGAGCAGGGTGGAGTGTTAAAATGGCAAGCGACAGGGAGGTTTGGGTCATTCTTGCGGACAGACCGCAGGTGTTCTGCAAAGCGGTCGCCCAGTTTACGTTTGGTCTCTCCAGTGTAGAGGAGACCACATTGGGAGCAACGAATGCAGTAGACTAAGTTGGGGGAAATGCAAGTGAAATGCTGCTTCACTTGAAAGGAGTGTTTGGGTCCTTGGACGGTGAGGAGAGAGGAAGTGAAGGGACAGGTGTTGCATCTTTTGCATGGGCATGGGGTGGTGCCATAGGAGGGGGTTGAGGAGTAGGGGGTGATGGAGGAGTGGACCAGGGTGTCCCGGAGGGAGCGATCCCTACGGAATGCCGATGGGGGGGGGGGTGAAGGGAAGATGTGTTTGGTGGTGGCATCATGCTGGAGTTGGCGGAAATGGCGGAGGATGATCCTTTGAATGCGGAGGCTGGTGGGGTGATAAGTGAGGACAAGGGGAACCCTATCATGTTTTTGGGAGGGAGGAGAAGGCGTGAGGGCGGATGCGCGGGAGATGGGCCGGACACAGTTGAGGGCCCTGTCAACGACCGTGGGTGGAAAACCTCAGTTAAGGAAGAAGCAGGACATGTCAGAGGAACTGTTTTTGAAGGTAGCATCATCGGAACAGATGCGACGGAGGCGAAGGAACTGAGAGAATGGGATGGAGTCCTTACAGGAAGCGGGGTGTGAGGAGCTGTAGTCGAGATAGCTGTGGGAGTCGGTGGGTTTGTAATGGATATTGGTGGACAGTCTATCACCAGAGATTGAGACAGTGAGGTCAAGGATCAAACCTGATGGGCTAAATGGCCTGCTTCTGCACAGTAACATTCTATTATTCTAACCCAAAAACTACTTTCAAATAAGACCAGAAAGCAGAATAGAAATATATTTGGTAAGTTATATATTTTATTAATTTGAAACAACTATTAGAAGTAATTTCTTTATTCAAGGCTGATGATTTTGGAGACACAATCAAATTCCAAAAGCTGCTGGTGACTATAATACTAGAGGATGAGTATCAGTGGGGCCAATTGTGTCCTCCCATCCTTAATTTTTCTTAGATACCTTTAAAACATTTTCAGATGCAAAATAATGTAACCTAATATGACAATAGATGGAAGAATGCATTGTTAATTAAAATGGTGCACATTGCAGACATAAGCATTTATGGTGAATGATTGTCCAGCTAAAAATAAAAAAGAACCCCAACAATTTCAAATATACTAAGAAGTCAATGGTTAGAGGGCGAGGTCTGATAGGTTACAACAACTAATGTGTTTGTAGTTATTTTGTGGTGTTCCTTCCACAATGCTTTTTGGAGCACTATTTAGTAATGCCTGCATAATAATTGTAATGAATAACATTATTGGCATCCGCCAGCACTGATAAGAAGACTTGAGAATTTCCCACATTCAAACAAAATGTTAAAGAACAATTTTCAGAATAAACTTACAAAAATGTTAATGACTGGAATGACTTTTCATAATAAATAAAATGATCACAGATGTTTTTCCAGAATTTACCCTAATATTCCTGAGACTCTGCAAGATGGCAGTCTATTCTTGGTGCGAAATAGATGCAAAGTAAATAGGATTGATTATTAATTGATATGTAGAAACGCATAATTTAATACTCACTTTCTTGTGCTGTAGAAACGATGTATGCACTCCAGCATGCCAATGGTTAACCCATCCACTGCATGGTCTTGGTTTTTATTTCACATTCTCTCTCCCATTAACAAATCGAAGCGATTTTAGGAAGTCAAATGTACATTAGGATATTTCACTGGAAAGCAGGCAGATTAACTCGAAAGTATCTTTACACTTTCGGTAGCATGGAAGGCTGTCTGCAATTTTAGAAAATAAAGTGGAGAATTATCTAATAGCTCAACGATAATGATTATTACAGCAATTTCAATATTTAAAGAAGTTATTGGGAGTCGGCGGGGCGGGTGGGGGGGTGGGGGGGCTGTAGTCATTTGCAGTAAGGAGTTACCAGAATCTGTGATTGTAATGGAATTGTAATATAATTTTCATCTTTGATTTTTTTTCTCATAAGAAATGTATTCAGAAATGATTTGCAGAATAACTGATTGGCCACTTCATTGTGCATGACTTCTATAAAGCCAACAATACTGTGTCCCAGTCATGAGCTAAGGACAAAACAAAAGAAGAAACAATGCTCCTCTTTAATGCACTTCCAGGCTGCACAGAAATTGCACATCTATGTGGGAAATTGCAGGCAATAAACCCTGTACTCTACTATTCCATGTGGTATAGTGTTACATCAGCAAGTTTCATCATCATTCCACCCACGAAGTATAATTGAGTAGAAACATTGCTTACAAAAGAGAAACATATTTTCTCACAATAAAGTTCAATGTAGTAGTAATCATTCTTCTATTATCTAAAAAGGCAATCAGAGGCGTCCAGACTCGAAATGTTCTGTACTGTGCCAGCTGACCTCAGCTAAGGCAACAGTAGGAGAGACACAATTGGCCACTGACTCCTTAGGTTAGGAAGAGAAATAAATCAGTTAGAGTTTCCTTTCATAATTTCTACCTAAGCATGCATTGTCTAATGGTACATTTGAAGTTTTTCGAAACTGATTCTGACCACAGGATATTGTTTTTATCATCGACCGTGAGGATCAAGTTTTAATTTACATACAGGCTGGTGTTTTTTCTCAGTGACCTGAGGAAAGACTTTTTGAGAGAAGTGCAAAACTAGAATTCATAAATATGAGGCGGAATTTTCCGTTCCAGAGACTAAGTGCGTTGGGTGAGTTACACGGCGCATTTCCTACGGGGCCTCATGGCTGGACATTGCGTCCGATTTCACACTCGAAAACTCATTAATTATGCATCGGCAAGTAGCTCTCAGAATCACATGATGGAGCGGGTAGTGATTTGCCTAATGGGGTCCAAGGTCCAGGCATCATATTTAAATGCCAGGCGAACACACACATTACTCTCAGCAGGCCAGCTATGCACAGGAACCTTCTTGAAATGGCTCCACCAAAGAAAAAATATTGCTCCCAGCTTTAGCAATGACTCCCTCGATTACCTCATCTGTGGACTCTGCCAACACTGGAACATCCTCTATCCAAGGGATGGCTCCAGGAGGACCACCAGCGTCACCTCGCCAGCCTGGGAGGCGGTTCAAAGGGAGGTCAGCTCTTTGGCCATCTGCCCGAGAAACACCATCCATTCAGGAAGAGGATGAATGCTCTCATCAACTCCGCCGGGGGTAAGTCACCCTTCAGCTCACTCCAATCTCCCTCTCATAATGGCATCATACACTCAAAGGGTCACACTGCTCAGGGATCTCACACAATATTAGCAGGGGAGATATCAGCACTGATTGTCTCATGAACACTTTAACATTGCCAGCATCTCATCTATTGTGCTGCACACACTCCATCCTCAGCCCTTACTGGGAAGGGCTCAATGCACGCAGCAGGCATGCATGCTTGCTTCCCAACCTCTCCTCCATCCTTCCCATCATATTCCATTCCATTTATTTTCAAGCAGGCCAAGCTCACCCACAAAAGGAGGCTGATATTCCAGACGGGAGGAGGGACGGTGGACAACCAGGAGCTGTCCCAGTTTGAGGAGGATGCCGCCAAGCTGGCAGGTGAAGACAAAGAGCATTCCTGTGGGGAAGGCGAGGTTGGCCTCTCCCAGTAAACCAGTACAGATGAGCCCTCCATGAGTTGATCACATCCTTACATTCACAGTGAGTGACATGCAATATTGTATTCTGCCTGCTTATGAACTAAATCTAACTTCTCTCTCTTACAGGCACCAGCAGGCCCAGGCAGATTTCCCAGGGGCCCCAGCCCCTAGACAACCTCAGAGGAGGAGTCTGAGGATGCATCAAATGAAGAACCATCACTGCATTCACTGCACCCTCCACCAGGGCAGAGACACACACTCCGGTGGCTCATCGATCTAGATTAGGCTTGTGTTATTCTGGGGAACACCTCACTGACAGGTTTCCACAGCAGTATGAGGCAGCAACAGCCTGGGTTTCTGGCACTCAGAGGACTGCTGAAGAATAGGCACAAGCTGAGTCTGAGTCAGATGATGAACCTCTGGAAAAGGCCATGCCATTCCTGGAGATGCAACAACAGGCAGCAGAAAATCAGGCAGAGATGTGAGAGAAAGTCAATAGACTAAAGTGAAGGATGGAGGAGTCTGTCTGCATTCTGTCTGATGCCATGTGAGCACGGCTCGAGGCCTCCATAGAAAGGGTGGCGGCCTTACTGGTTCAGCAGATCCTGCCAGATTTGCACTAGGACCTGCACTCCATCGATATAGGCATTGGTGGCATTCATCAGGGTCTAGGTGAGAGGTGGGTGGGGCACCTTGACCTTTCTCCAGGAGCGCCTCCTCAGAGAATCAAGCAGGAGCCCTCGGGCACACATAGGGAGGAGGACCAGCACCTGGAGATCCAGGAGCCATCCACCCAGGTGACTCTGAGAATATCCAGCCAATCCCAGTCCCCTCTGCCTTTGACCCCATCACCTCCAGCTGTAAAGGCCGCGGATGGTGCACCTGCCCCATAGCAGGACACCCAAAGCAGGCCAGGACCCTTCAAGTCTTGGCCCTCTAGAGGATGCCCGCCAAAGCCATCAAAGACAACAGGATGTAGCAGTCTGTAGGCTGCCTCCGCCTCTGCTGCAGATGTTGGGGATATGCCAAGACGTTGCCATAGGATTATAAAAATTAAGAAACTTTGATATCACTTCTGGGTCACATGTATTCACTCATTCATATATCATGCACATTTGTAAATACATTTGCTGTTCATGAGAATGTTCTTGTCATTTGAAAGAATATACATCCATGTGCCCTCTTATTGCGAGGCTGAGTCATGCTCCCATTTAATGATTGCCTCCCTTTGCGAGCCTCACATTCATGTGATGTGTAGCTGAGTCATAATAGTTACTCGACTCTTGTGTTATGTCAGGGAGATGTGTCAGACTCTTTACTGAAGTGTTTGCAGAATGCGTTAGTAACCTCTACTCCTTACAAGACAACATGGAGTTAGGCATGCTGAATAGCCTTGGAGGGTTAACTGTAATTGCTTTTCAAACAGAGAAAGCTGGCTTCATTGGTGATGCCAAAGCACATGACCTGCAGCCATGGTGGTCTCTCCAACCATGTGAGGTTCTCTGTGTCTGCTAAAACTTCCACATTAAAGTGGCAACACCTGCATCAAGTCCTTTGATGTAGTGTTTGTGCTGTTGTGCCAACTTTCACTTCCCAGAGTGCCTGGATACAGGGTTTGCCGCTGACCTTTCCAAAGGTTAGGGCCTGGTAAATGATGAAGATTGAAGGTGCAAGTCCAAATGCTGAACTTGCTCTTGATGTTACTGGTTACAAAGGCCTTTCACTAGCCTGGCACCAAGGGACAGAAGGAATGTGACAGTGTCCTGTTGCCTGCACCTTACTCTACCTGGAATCTTGTGGCTATCAGTGTGGCGCGGGCACATCTTCCATGTCGTACTTCTTCGATGGCATCCTCACGTGAAAGGTAGGTAGGTCAGGTGTTTCTCATGTGTCGGTGCAGACTCGATGGGCCGAAGGGCCTCTTCTGCACTGTGATTCTGTGATTCTGTGATCTCCCTCTTCAGGTTCTTTCCCTTCCTGATCTTCATCATCTGAGGAGCTCTGTGGTCTGTGGTCTCCCTCTGACAAGGGATTTCCCCCTTTGAAGCACCAGGTTGTGCAGGAGACCAATGTGGAGAGTACTGCAGAACCCCACCTGAGCTGTCCAAACATCGGAAGCGCATCTTCAGGATGCCAATGGTCTGCTGAGCTATGCGCCGCATTGAATCTTTCCTCAGAGGCACTCTGAGAATGACAGACTGGTATGATGAGCTATCGTTTGAGTGGGTACCCCTTATCTCCAACAGCCAACCCTGTAATCGCTGAGGATCTTTGAATAATTGAGGCACCTGGGAGTGACTCAGGATGTACGAGTCATGGGAACTCCCAGGGTTCCTGGCACAAATGTGCGTTATGAACTTCTGATGGTCTCACATCAGCTGAACATTGAGGGACTGGAACCCTTTCCTGTTAATGAACATCAGGGGCTGTTACCATGGAGCTCTCAAAGAGACATGTGTGCAATCAATTGCACCTTGAACGCCAGGGAAGCCTGAGATAGCAGCAAACCTCAGAAATCTAGCAAACTGGCTAGCTTCATCGAGTGTGAACTTCACATAATGATGAGCCTTACTGTGGAGGGCATCTGTCACCTCTTTGATACATTTATGTGCTGAGGATTGTGAGATGTCTGGTACAATCCACAGGCAAAGCAATTGAGTGCAGCGGTGACCCTCAGGGGCCCTGGCAGGGGATGTCCTCCCAGTCCATGGGACGTTAGATTCTCCCATAGAATGTGATAGATATGAGCCATCACATCTCTTGACAGACGTGTGTGGCATTTTCCTTTGCTCATCTCCAGATTGGAAGGTCTTTTTCGGCAGACCCTTGGTTATGCAAGTCGCCTGCATTGGATGGGTCTAACCTCTGCATCTTCTGGATCTTGCTGGGGCTCCCCTAGACCATGGGTCCCTCCAGTCTCCCGGGAACCTCATGCAGTGCAGGTAGACCTTCTTCTGGTTATTCTCCAGCCTCCCCCAGTGGCCCTGGACCCCATTGTTGTGGTGGAATTTCCAGCCCTCCCCCCTGAACCAAACACTGTTGATGTCCCCATATTCCATGTGGACCTCACCCCTCTCCATCTGTGTGCTTTGTGCATGGTCACATACATAGGAGAACAACCCCCAGGAAAGCTTCAAATACCATCCCTTTATTACGTTTTCCCCATTTACAGGCTCAGAAGCTTCCCCTAACCACAACCATCCCATCTGCAGCCTAGTACCGAGCCAGACACCCCCATGCCTCCGACTGTAAGACATTGGACTCTCCTATTCCTTCATGACTGATCACAGCACAGTCTCCCTTCCTCCGCCTCCGTGAGGCTTTGTGCAACCCACCACGCATTAACACAACCATGCACCCCCACCCCTGGCCCCTCATATTCTGGAGTCTTCGTGCTTTCCCTCCCATTCATACAGTTCGATTCCTATCCACCCTTCTGTGTGTGTTCTAGTCTTCCATGTTGGACTCCAGCTTCCCCACCCTTGGTCTCCCCTCTGCCTGCCATCGCCCCCCCACCCCATCCCACTATACCCCATTAGCCCCCAAGTCACTGACATCCATCTCCCTCACTCCAACCCCACTATACCCCATTGTTATTACCCAGCAGTTGGTAAAGCTGAGATTTAAAATCCCAGAGGGAAACTTTGAACACTTGTCAAAACCTATATTCTTAAGTGATATGTTTGAGATGCAATTCTAAATTCAGGAATCAGACCACCAGCTCTCAAGAGGTTTTATATTAAACTAAATGAAACATTTTATTAAGTTACAACACATTAAAAACATACACAAGGCTACAAATTACTACCATCATAACTTTTAACAAATTCCCAAACTAATCTTCATTAAGGCAACAGCAACCCATAGATTTAACCAGACAACAGGCAAATAATTTTCACCTTACAAATTCAAGATTAAGTTCCTTTTACTTTGGTTCCTGTGGAGACAGTTAGAGGTTTACAGCTACTTTGATCTTACATTGCCTCTGCTCTATGCACATGAAAATTGCTTTCGGTTATATCCAGCACATCTCATTGAATGTAAATTCTTATTGTACCACCAGCCTCTTTGAACTCCACCTCTACTAACGATAAAACTCCTTCCATAGTACCAATTTTATTAGTAATATAAACACATTTCTTGCTCTCTGCCAGCTAGCTTCCAGGTTTCACCCCACTTCTTGAATACTCAATTCAAAAAATGCAAATGCACTATACCTCTCTTACATCTCAAAACTAGTGCACACCAAAGTACCCAGATTAGCTGGCTTTAATCCAATTAAGACACACCCACAGACTAAATTTTTATTTTAAATGAAAAGTATTTTCCAATAATATATACATTAATAGCTTCATGACACCCATTGACCCCCATGTCTCTGTCATCCTTCTCCCCTTCTCCAACCCCACTATACCCCATTGACGCCATGCCTCTGTCATCCTTCTCTCCCTCTCCAACCCACTATACCCCATCAATCTCATGGGCAGAATATTGGAGTCGGCGTGCGGGAGCGGGCCCGACACGCCAACACGTAAAATGATGCGCGATGATGTCAGGCATGTGTCCCGACGTTTTTGCGTGTCATTTCGATATTTCATTTGGCAGGCCCGTGCTGGCTGAACTGTCAATGGCCTATTAAGGCCATTAAAAAAGCAATTAAAGTCGTTAACAACGCTGTCCATCCAACCTTAAGATTGGCGGGCAGGCAAAGAGCCCAAAAGGCCTTCGCATTTTTCACGGGCGGGATGAGGTTTCCTGAAGCTTGTATGAGATAAATAAATAAATTTTCGTGACATCACAAGCGTTTCCCAGCTCATGTGACACTGTCACATGAGGGGACATTTTTAAATAATTTTTAACTTTATTATTTTAAAAATTTTTATTATGTACTTAATCTCCCTGAGACAACTCCGTGCCTCAGGGAGATTGCTGTGCTCTTACGTGCGCATGTGTGAAAGAGCGCAGGCCCCAGCTCTCCCTCCTCCCTCACCTGCACAGGTAACGCTTACCGCTATGGAATGCGTATTACGCTGGGCAGGCCTTAATTGGCCCGCCCGCATAAAATGGCAGCGTGTAGATGATCGCGGGCAGCGATTGGCTCCAAGCCCACCCCCACCCACCCAGCCTGACAAAGGTAAGATTCAGCCGCATGTCTCTGTCATCCCTCCCCCTATCCCACCCCACCTGGTTGCAATGCTGGTCTGTGTTTCAGAGTGCAACGCTGCCTGAGAGCCACAGTACACACTGAGTGCTGTCCTCCTGAAGTATGGAGGCATCCACAGTGAGCAGAGTAACCTTACACCCCCACCAAAGTGGCGTGACACTGAGAAACCGGAGCAGTGCTGTTGCAGGTAGGCTTTGAATGTTGCACTCACGAACGAAGTGAGGGCGGACAGCTGCACACAACGTATATCGAGTTGTGATTTAGGCTGGTCTAATTCCCCGCTGGTGTGACACGTAATAGAGAAGGGGAAAGTGATTCCCTCGAGTAGCGTTTTTAATGAGTATTCATGACATACTAATGCATGCAGATTGCATTTGTGGCATGGATCAGTGGGAAACCTGACTGCCATCATCCCGTCATGAAAGTGGTGAAGGGCAAATTCTGAATTGATTTCCTGCCAGCAGGATTCTGATTTTTGGCCTCTCTCCGAATTTTTTACTCCCACCCACCACAAAACTTGCAATTGGCAGGACCAGAAAAATCCGCCCCTGACCACTGTAACTCCCAACACTGAACTAGAAAGGGAACTCAGTGCTCACTCCTTGCTCAGTTCCTCCCACCGCATTTCCAGCTGAGTTTGACCTGCACCATCTTTGACGCAGTTGACTGTGATGCTCCAGGCACTGCAAATGCATGTGCGGTGGCAGAAAATGCAACCAAATATGATAGTCACCAATGAGTCCATTGGTGCATTCATAAGAAGCTTCCTTACCCAGAGAGTGGTGAGAATGTGGAGCTCGATATCATAGGGAGTAGGTGAAGTGAAGAGGGTAAATGTATTTAAGGGGAAGCTGGATAAGTACATGTAGGAGAAAGTGATAGAGGATATTTTGGTAGGATTAGATGAAGTAAATAGAGTGGGAGAAGGCTTATGTAGAGCTTAAACCATGGCCTGTTTCTTTGCTACAGTTTCTATGTATTATCATTTTAGTTTGGATAGAGCACTCACATTAATGATGCTCTCCTTTTGAGGAGGGCACTTGTAGTGAGTACTTAGTGGCAATGCATTGGTCCAGTGTCACTCTGTTGGTCTATTTGAAATACCCCTAATTGATGCTTAGAAACAGTTGCTGAGCTTGGAGTGAGAACAGGATTGAGTTTTACTGGACTATCCTCCGTCATTAAATAGTCTTCAAATGCTTGAGTTGATTTTAATCTGTAGGTATGTGGGAAGCGGGGCTGTCCAGTAGCGTGTGGGTATTGCGGAAATATGTTCAGCACTTTTGTCAATTACTTTTTAACTCAGTCGCCTCATTAACATTTTGCTTGCGCAATTCACATCCGATCAGAGACAGTGGGTGTGATGGCGACCTGCATGACTTGATCTCAACTCCACCATTTAAAGGGACATTCCTGATATGCAGGGTGAATGGGTTGGGGTTGGATGTGAGAGAACTGGAAATGTTGCAATGCAGGCAAGATGGGCAGGGGCTGAGCCCTGCATCTTGGACACCTCCCTGCAAGTGCTGCTGGGAGCTGTGAGGAGTAGTAGAGGGAAGCTTTTTCCCAGCAGTGGCAGGAAGGAGCTGAGAACAAGAAGGCAAAGTTGGAGTTTGCAAAGGAGATCAGCAGGATTGTTGTGTCGCACTCCTGAATTCAAAACAAGTAAAGGTTTACTGTTCAAAGCAGGTCAGGAAAGGTGAGTATAGTGCCAAATTCATCTGTATCCTGCTTTGAGTATTACCTCAGCCCCTCACTCTGCATTCTCAGGTTAACTCTATCACATCACTCCTCACACATACTGAGTTTTCAAATGGACACATCCTTCTCTTTGTGCCTACTTCCTCACATCGCCATCTGCCCAGCCACCACATCCCCCATCACAATCCTTCTGCAAAGTCATGTTTCTCCCTCATGGTCACCCTCATCAAATGCACTCCATCCATACCACTCCACTCCCTCACATTCTCTGTTTTTCTCTCAGTGCTAGAGAAGAGAGGATAGAACACCAGGGACAGAACCGGAGGGGGCCTTTCACAGACCACAGGACTGACACTTTTAGAGGTGAAGACACTCGAGATCAGTGGAGTTCTGGCACTCCTGACTGTTGGAGATAGGGAGCTCCCAGCTACCTCGTGACACAATTAAATGAAAGTTGCCCACATGTCATATGGCACTCAGTCATGTTGACTTACTTGCAACAGTAGGTGAAATATGATCACCTTCATGATAACTTCAAAAATTCTAATAAAAACAAAAACTGCGGATGCTGTAAATACAAAACAAAAACAGAATTACCTGGAAAAACTCAGCAGGTCTGGCAGCATCGGCGGAGAAGAACAAAGTTGACGTTTCAAGTCCTCATGACCCTTCAACAGAACGAAGTAAAAATAGGAGAGGGGTGAAATATAAGCTGGTTTAAGGTGGGGGGGTTGGGGGAGAGAAGTGGGGGGGGTGCGGTTGTAGGGACAAGCAAGCAGTGATAGGAGCAGATAATCAAAAGATGTCACAGACCAAAGAACAAAGAGGTGTTGAAGGTGGTGATATTATCTAAACGAATGTGCTAATTAAGAATGGATGGCAGGACACGCAAGGTACAGCTCTAGTGGGGGTGGGGTGAAATAAGACTAAAAGGGCATAAAAGGTATAGATTTAAAATAATGGAAATAGGTGGGAAAAGAAAAATCTATATAAATATAAAAAACAAAAGGGAGGGGGAAGAAACGGAAAGGGGGTGGGGATGGAGGAGGGAGTTCAAGAACTAAAGTTGTTGAATTCAATATTCAGTCTGGAAGGCTGTAAAGTGCCTAGTCGGAAGATGAGGTGCTGTTCCTCCAGCTTGCGTTGAGCTTCACTGGAACAATGCAGCAAGCCAAGGACAGACATGTGGGCAAGAGAGCAGGGTGGAGTGTTAAAATGGCAAGCGACAGGGAGGTCTGGGTCATTCTTGCGGACAGACTGCAGGTGTTCTGCAAAGCGGTCGCCCAGTTTACGCTTGGTCTCTCCAATGTAGAGGAGACCACATTGGGAGCAATGAATGCAGTAGACTAAGTTGGGGGAAATGCAAGTGAAATGCTGCTTCACTTGAAAGGAGTGTTTGGGTCCTTGGATGGTGAGGAGAGAGGAAGTGAAGGGACAGGTGTTGCTTCTTTTGCGTGGGCATGGGGAGGTGCCATAGGTGGGGGTTGAGGAGTAGGGGGTGATGGAGGAGTGGACCAGGGTGTCCCAGAGGGAACGATCCCTACAGAATGCTGCCAGGGGGGGTGAAGGGAAGATGTGTTTGGTGGTGGCATCATGCTGGAGTTGGCGGAAATGGCGGAGGATGATCCTTTGATTGCGGAGGTTGGTGGGGTGATAAGTGAGGACAAGGGGGACCCTATCGTGTTTCTGGGAGGGAGGAGAAGGCGTGAGGGTGGATGCGCAGGAGATGGGCTGGACACGGTTGAGGGCCCTGTCAACGACCGTAGGTGGAAAACATCGGTTAAGGAAGAAGCAGGACATGTCAGATGAACATGTCAGAACAGATGCGACGGAGGCGAAGGAACTGAGAGAATGGGATGAAGTCCTTACAGGAAGTGGGGTGTGAGGAGCTGTAGTCGAGGTAGCTGTGGGAGTTGGTAGGCTTGTAATGGATATTGGTGGACAGTCTATCACCAGAAATTGAGACAGAGAAGTCAAGGAAGGGAAGGGAAGTGTCAGAGATGGACCATGTGAAAATGATGGAGGGGTGGAGATTGGAAGCAAATTTAATACATTTTTCCAAGTCCCGACGAGAGCATGAAGCAGCACCGAAGTAATCATCGATGTACCGAAGAAAGCGTGTGGAAGGGGGCCGGAGTAGGACTGGAACAAGGAATGTTCCACATACCCCATAAAGAGACAGGCATAGCTGGGCTCATGCGGGTACCCATAGTCACACCTTTTATTTGGAGGAAGTGAGAGAAGTTAAAGGAGAAATTTTTCAGTGTGAGAACAAGTTCAGCCAGACGGAGGAGAGTAGTGATGGATGGGGATTGTTCGGGCCTCTTTTCGAGGAAGAAGCTAAGGGCCCTCTGACCATCCTGGTGGGGGATGGAGGTGTAGAGGGATTGGACGTCCATGGTGATGAGGAGGCGGTTGGGGCCAGGGAACTGGAAATTGTTGATGTGACGTAAGGTGTCAGAGGAATCATGGATGTAGGTGGGAAGGGAATGGACAAGGGGAGAGAGAAGGGAGTCAGGATAATGAGAAATGAGTTCTGTGGGGCAGGAACAGGCTGACACGATCGGTCTGCCGGGACAGTCCTGTTTGTGGATTTTGGGTAGGAGGTGGAAGCGGGCTGTCCAAGGTAGGGCGACTATCGATTGGAAGCTGTGGGAGGAAGATCTCCAGAGGAGATGAGGTCAGTGACAGTCCTGGAAACAACGGCTTGATGTTCAGTGGTGGGGTCATGGTCCAGGGAGAGGTAGGAGGAAGTGTCTGCGAGTTGACGCTCAGCCTCCCCAAGGTAGAGGTCAGTGCGCCAGACAACAACAGCACCACCCTTGTCAGCGGGTTTGATGACAATGTTAGGGTTGGACCTGAGAGAACGGAGTGCGGTAAGTTCAGAGAGACAGGTTAGAATGGGTGAGAGAAGCAGAGAAATTGAGACGAATATTTCACCAGCTTATATTCCACCCCTCTGCTATTTTTACTTAGTTCTGTTGAAGGGTCATGAGGACTTGAAACGTCAACTTTGCTCTTTCCCGCCGATGCTGCCAGACCTGCTGAGTTTTTCCAGGTAATTCTGTTTTTGTTTCAAACATTCTAACCTTGTCACGACTAATTCATGACTTTTCTCTCTGCCAGGCCTTTATTGCTTGTGGCAGGAGTTGGTGGATATAGCCAGTGACGAGTGCTCAGAGGAGCTCTTGAGGGTGCACTGTCACAGGTCTCATGCAGTCCATTCATCAGCTTAGATACTCACATTTCATTGGGAACAGTAAGGCAGATAGTTAGATTTTCTCCTGGTGACTCACATTTCAAATGTGTGCAAGAGCAGATAGTGGTGACAGGGACAGCTGTGGAGAGTCTATGTGGGTGCAGTCCTCTCCAAGCTCTGCTGAGCTGAGCTATACCCCGAGTCCATCGATAGCGAGGAGAATCACTGAGCAGCAGCAATGTGTAAAGTATTGAGAAGCCTTCAACATGGACTCACCGTAATTGAAGAAGGATGGGATGACTGGTTAGGCCGCAACTGGAGTACTACGTGCAGTTCTGGTCACCACATGATATGAATGATGTGATTGTACTGGAGAGGGTGCAGAGGAAATTTACCAGGATGCTGCCTGGGCTCGAGGGTCTGAGCTATGAGGAAAGATTGGATAGGCTGGAGTTGTTTTACTTGGAGCAGTGAAGGTTGAGAGGTGACCTGTTAGAGGTGTATAAGATTATGAGGGGCATAGATAGGGTGGATAGGAAGGTACTTTTTTTCCATTTGTAGAGAGGTCAGTAACCAGGGGGCATAGATTTAAGGTAAGAGGTAGAAGGCTAAGGGGGGAGTTGAGGAGAAATTTTTTCACCCAGAGGGTGGTGGGAATCTAGAACCCACTGCCTGAAAGGGTGGTTGAGTCAGAAACTCTTGTAACATTTAAGAAGTATTTGGATATTCACTTGTGTTGCCATAGCCTCCAGGGCTATGGGCCAAGTGCTGGAAAATGGGATTAGTGTAGTCAGATCTTTGTTGACCAGTGCGTACATGATGGGCCCAATGGCCTCATTCTGTGCTGTAAACATCTGTGAGTCTGCTCCATCACATGCATGAGGGAGGTGATGTCACAGGTCACTGAGGTTACATCTTCTTCCATGAATAGAGTGACCAGCACCAGCACCTGCTTCAATCAAATGAGTCCATGCCCATCTTGAAGACCAGTGTGCAGACTCTGGATGCCAACATGTCTGTTGCCTTAAGCAGATTGACAGGCACCTTAGCCTTGACCATACAGAGCTGCAACAATCTACATCAAAGTGATCCCCAGCTCAGTGGGATCAGCAAAGTATGGTTGGGCCAAGAGAGGAGATAATGAGGAAACAGGATAAGGGAGTGGAGACTCCACTCAAAGCACTTCCTCTTGTCACCCATAGCTCACAGTCAGCAGCTCACCACTGCTGCTTCATCTTCCAATGCCTGAATCTGCCCCTGCACTGCTGCAAGTAGAACAGTCTTTGACAGGGTCCTAACTGGACTCCAGAGGATGTCAACCATGAGTATTTCAGCGGTGAGAGAATGGATCTGAGCAGCCTGCCTCTACCTCTGCTGAAGTTAGACAGGTTGTACACTGTAAGAGTAGCAAAAAAAAGAGTTCACATTGCATATTCACAAAGGAATGCCAGTGGCAGGCTGAGAAAATATCCATTTGATAAGTTTTCTGTTCTTTAATTTGCTACTTTCCTGCCTTGTCCATTCTTGGGTGCTGGGTGGTAAGTGACTTTCTGAGCTGTTTGATGATGAACGTTTGATTTGATTGATGGCGACCAATTGTGTGCCTGGGGGTTGAGAGTTGGGGGTTGATGAAAGGGAGTGTGGTCTGTTCGTTGATTGGTTGCAGGACTGTTTGTGTCAGTGGCATTAGTGGAGATGGAGCATCAGGAAGAATGATCTTTGCATTTCCTTGTGGCATTGGCCTACTGGTACAGCCTAAGTGAACCATATATTAATAAGGATAGCCCTGGCATCCCTGTCTTCAGTACCTTTCCCCTCCCAGCTCCTCCCCCTCCTCCTCCTCTTCCTCATCTTCCATTCAGGACCTGAGTTCTATGCATTGTTCCTCCTGTCAGTCCAACCCTCACAGCTACACAATACTGGGCAAAAGACAATCATGCAGGAGACCCTGGCTGGGGTGTACTGAAAGACATCCCTAGATTCAATCAGCTGCTTGAAGTGGCATCTTCAGGGCCAGGATTTTTCCCTCATTGGGGAAGCTAGGTCGGGATGCTGTTTGCCACCCGCTTTTTCACTCTGGTGGTCCAATTACGGCCCGCCCAGTGTGAAATGCATGCTGCAGCACTCAGCGCTGCCTGTGAGGGGAAAGGAAGGTGAGTGGGGAACTTGGCGCATGCAAGCAGGTACGTGCAGGAAAAGCTCCCTGAGGCACAGAGCTGCCTTCGGTAGATGAAGAGTTTTGAAAATTAAAAATAAAGAATTGTAAAATGTTCAAAAGTATGTCCCCTCATGTGACTCTGTCACATGAACAGGGAGGGACATGTTGTTAATGAAATGTTAAAATGTTTATTTTATTTTTATTTGCTTTGGGATCTTCATCCTGCCCGTGGATGAAGTTTCCTAAAGAAAAATCCAAAGGCTGCTTGGCCTTTTCACCTGCCCGCCAACCGTAAAGTTGGACAGGCAGCCCAAAATTTCATTTAATTGGTAATTTAGCAGCGTTAATAGGCCTGTTAATTGTCGGCGGGCACATTGCCAACCTACGTGCGTGCCTGCCAACAAGTATCAGGACGCTTGCCCGGTGACATCGCGCGTAATTTTATGATCGTTTGGGTCGGGTGTGCGTCTGCCTGGCGAGTGTAATATTCTGGCCCAGCATACTGCTGACCTGTCCAGTAGCACATCTGGCAGTGATATGGCAATCATTATAATACTTCTGGGCTTCAGTGATTTTGTTTCCAAAGAGAAGGGATCAGGGAACTTGGGATTTCCAAAGGACGAAAGCATCACAGTGGCTCTCTGGGAATCTGGCACACACCCGTAGGAATATGTTTTTTGTGGTTGCACACCAGCTGCACGTTGATGGAGTGGAAACCCTTACGATTGATGACTACTCCTGGGTGATCCGAATTCTCACACGTGTGCAGTCAATGATGCCCTGCAACTGTGGGAAGCCAGCCAGAGCTTCAAAGCCAAGCACCCACTCACTGTGACTTGCATCATCACAGGCAAGGTTGACATAATTGCCGGGCATGGCAAACCAGCCAATAAATCACCTGTCTTCTGTGTTTGTGGGAAATCCTGGATATGTCTTGGAAAGATTCAGAAACAGGCAAGTAGAGGGCGGTGATGACTTTGAGAACCGCTGGTAAAGCATGGCCACCAGATCCAACAGAGAACCGGGTATCTTTCAGCAAGCTGCAGGTGTCTACCACCACCTGACATGATCATCTGAGTCTCCTGAGTCACTGCCATTCCGACATATTGAAGAAACTCAGCCTCTGCCTGTAGCCCCTGTTTCATGAGTGGTGCCTCCTGTGAGCTGCGGCTTTCTATTATTCCCCTCTCTACTGCCTTCCTCTCTGTTGGCCCCTGTCCCTCTCTGCTGCCCCACTCTCTGCCACCCCCTTTCTGCCGCCCCCTTTCTGGTGCCCCCTCTCTGCTGCCCTCCTCTCTGCTGCCCCCCTCTCTACTGCCCCCATCTCTGCTGTCCCCCTCTCTGCTATTCCTTCTCTCCTACTCACCTCTCTGTCGCCTCCTCTCTTCTACCCCCCTCTCTGCTGCTCTTTCTCTCTTTCTCCCCCATCTCTCCTGCCTCTTTTCTGGTTCCCTCCCCTCTGCTGCCCCCCTCCCTGCTGCCCCTTCTCTGGCTCCCTCCTCTCTGCTGCAACCCTCTCTCTGCTGCCCCCATCTCTGCAGACCCCTCCCTGCTGCCCCCTCTCTGCTTCCCTCCTCTCTGCTGCCCCTCTCTGCAATTTCCAGTTGTCTTCATCGTTCCTTATCTGAGATTGAGGGCAGAATTTTTTGTCCATGGGTGGCTGAGCGCCCGACCTGAATGGGAGTGAAATAATGCGCAATGACATCGGTCAAGCGTTCTGACGTCATAGCGCACTCTCGCAATCTTTCAGTCAGCGGGTGCTGCGATTGGTGGCAGTGCGCCCACCGACAATTAAGAGGCCTATTAAGGTCCTTAAGCAATTAATTAAGTTGCATTGTTCGCTGATCGCTCAACCATTCGGTTGGCAGGCAGGTGAATAGGCCAGGGTGGCCTTTGCATTTTTCATGAAACCTCATCCACAGGCTGAATGAGGTTTCCAACGGTTAATAAACAAACAGTAAAAAATTTTAACATCCTTTTTACGCGTCTGTCTTCATGTGATTGAGTCACGTGTGGGGACATGTTTATGTCATTTGTAAAATGTTTATTTTTTTATTTAAAATCCGTCAGCTCCCTGAGACAGCTCTGTGCCTTCAGGATGCTGTCAGTGCGCACTCCCCCAACCCACTTCTCCCCACCAGCCCCCTCACCGCGCATGTACAACTTCAGCGCTTTTATTCCCCCCGCCCCTACCCTGGCAGCGCTGAGCCTCTTCACCATGTTTCACACTGGCTGACTGTTAATTGGCCGGCCAGCGTGAAATTGTGGGCGGAGCCTGATAGCGGGTGGCGGTCGGTCTCGTGGCTGTTCCCAGGCCCGCCCACCGCGCCCGCCCGACGAGGGGAAAATCCTACCCCTAATCTCAAGCAGAATCAGCAGCACCCATCTTCACCTCATGGATTAGACCTTCGGAGTGTGTGAAGTAACTGCTCTGGGCAATTATTGTGAACAAACCCCTTCCTACCAGTAAGTAAGGAAACCGCTATGAATATGTTTCTCTGAGACTGATTCAGCCCCCTCAATTGCTGGTGTGTACTTGCCTTGATTTCACTGGCTAGTTTCAGGAAACCTGAGAAAACCCCTGGACCAAACATTAAAGCTAGAATTGTGTGGAACAATATTGCTTTAATTGAGCAATTAACCAATGGTAATTGGCAGCCTACCTCCCTTCAAGGAGGTGTGCACATGGATCCTCAATTGCTCAAGTTAATCTTCCGACATGCTGGCATTTTTCTGGGTTTGTATCACCCCAGCTATGGCTAAACCCACACATTCTTCCGGATTAAAATTCAGCCCTTTCTGTATAGACTAGCAGACGAAGAATGACTCTGCCCGCGCACACCTGTACAACTGAACCCCGACAAGAGTCATGATCACCATGCAGAACAGGAGGAGTGGAGAAATTTGAAAGACCAATTACAAAAGTGACCAAAGAAGATTTTAAGATCATGCAGGATCTGGAGCTTACTGACCCCGACTGTAAAAGTATCACAGAGCAAGTAAAGATGGATAACATCTGTGACTATCTGTCTTGAATACAATGCCAAATAATTGTTGAATTTTCCCAGTCATGAACTGTATACTCAGTTACCCAGCTTTGCCACATCTGGCTGTGTTTTATCTACAAATAGCCAGTTGTTAAAATGTGCAGTTTGTTAATATATGGTAGATGTTTATGTGTATTTGATCTGTCTGGAAAGACCTTATCAGTCCTTCTTGAGACAGTTTGTATCGGACAAACAGTATTTAAACAAATGCTTGTGTTAATAAAGCATCTTAAATAAACAGCAGAGCTGAATAGCAGGAAGACATAGAGTAAACAAATCTGGGGATGACCTTTTGGAAATGCACAACATTTTTGATCATTATGTTTGTCATTTAAAAAAGATACTGCTCATTGGGCTTTTAGTTTTGGAATAATTTGGAATTGATTTAAACTGTAAAATCTAGGAAATTATTAGAATATTTTACATATTTGATGCCTTTAAAAATGATCCCAGTTGTAACCTGACATCTGCACAAACTTCACCAATTTGTGTGACATTTGAATCTTTATTCAACCTTGCATAGTTTTAAGAGAAGCACAACCGTTTATAGTTATGAGTCAAATGCAATTTTGATGGCAAAGTTGTTGAATGCAGTTTGTGAGATGCAGATCTTGAATTGTACTATGTAAAGGCAAATAGTCCCAAAACACTGCTGTTATTGATGGGCTTTCAGAAATTATGAAGATATGGTGAAGCTTCATCCTCTGTAATTGGAGTTGATATGCCTATAGAAAATCAATAATTGAGCTGCATATTACGATAGATTCTGTCTACTGAGGAGATGAAGTGTTACATAATTGTGATCCTTTCATAGAGATCGTAGAAATTTACAGCACAGGAAGAGGCCATTCAGTCTATTCTGTCTGTGCTGGCCAACAAACAGCTATCAACCATTCAGCTCTTGGTCTGTAGCCTTGTAGATCGTAGCACCTCAAGTGCACATCCAAGTACTTTTTAAATGCAATAAGGGTTCCTGCCTCTACCACTACAACAACAACTTGTATTTATATAGTACCTTTAAAAGTAATAATACATCCCATTGGCTTCACAGATGCAATTTAAAACAACTATGAGACACATAAGGAGATATTGGGCAGATGAACAAAAGCCTAGTCAAAGAATTAGGTTTTAAGGTGTGTCTTAAAGGAGGAAAGTGAGGCTGGAGAGGTTTAGGGAGGGAATTCCAGAGTTTAGGGCCTTGGCAGCTGAAGGTACAGCAAGAGTGGTGGAGCAATTAAAATCAGGCATGCTGAACAGACCAGGGGCAGAATCTCTGGCTCGGCAAGTGGGGGAGGGACCCACTCACCGAGGCGTAAAACGACGAATGGTGACGTCCCAACGTCACTGCGCATCATTCAAATTTTCAGTTCGTTGAGTGCGCACCTGAATCAGCTGCACACCCGCCGAACAGTCAAAGGCCTATTAAGGCCAGTTAACAATCAATTAAAACAATTAACTGAGCTGCCCATCCAACCTTAACGTTGGCGGGCAGGCGAAGAGCCCAGGCGACCTTTGCATTTTTCATGGAACCTCATCCAAGGGCGGGATGAGGTTTCATGAAGATTTGAAAAAATGTTTAATAAAATTCATAGACATGTCCCAGCTCATGTGACAGTTTCACAAGAGGAGACATGTCCTGAAAAATTTTTTTTCCCTTCATTAAAAGTTTTTAAATTTAAACTAATCTCCCTGAGGCAGCTCTGTGCCTCAGGGAGATTTCTGCACTCTTTTGCACGCATACTCAGTGCTCCCAGGCACATGTCATGCTGGGCGGGCCTTAATTGGCTAGCTCATGTAAAATGGTGGCACCCAGCCTATTGTGGGCATGCCTGCGCCCGCTCCCCTCAAATTCTCCCCCAGAAGTAGATGAATGCAGATATCTCAGATGTTTGTAGGCCTGGAGGAAATTACAGAGGTAGGAAGGTCATGAAGGGATCTGAAAACAAGGATGAGAATTTTAAAAGTGAGGCATTGCTTAAATTGGAGCCAGTGTAGATCAGCAAGCACAGGGGTGATGGGTGAAATGGATCTTGTAGTTAATAGAGCACTGGCAGCAATTTTTGAATGACCACAGATTTAGGAGGGTAGAATGTGGATGGCCGACCAGGAGTGTGTTGAAATAGTCAAATCTGGAGATAATGAGGGATGAATGAGCATTTTAGCTGCTGAGGACCTGAGGCAAGGGAAGATAGTGGTGATATTATGGAGGTGGAAGTAGGCAGCCATAGTGACAACATGCATATGTGGTTGAAAGATCACCTCAGAATCAAATATGACACTCAGGTTGCCAATAATCTGGTTCAGCCTCAGTAAGTTGCCAGGGAAAAAGATGGAGTCAGTGATGAGGGAGCAGAGTTTGTGACAGGGATTGAAGACAATGGCTTCAGCCTTCACAATTTTCTTTCAGGCAGTGAGTTCCAGAGCCCCACCAAGTCCTGGGTGAAAATATTTCTCAACTTCCCCCCATCCTTCTATCAATTACTTTAACTCCATGTTCCCTGGTTATTGGCCTCTCTGCTAAGAGAAATAGTTCATTTTTATCAACTCTATCTAGGCCCCTCAGAATTTTACACACCTCAATTAAATCTGCCATCAGTCTCCTCTGTCCAAAGAAAACCACTCCAGCCTATCCAATGTTTCCTCTTGACTAAAATTGTCCAGTATTGATAACATCCTGCATTCTCTCTGCTGCAGTCACATATCCTGTAATGTGGTTACCAGAACTGTATGCAACACTCCAGCTGCAGCCTAACTACTGTTTTATACAATTCCAGCATAATCTCCCTGCGCTTACACTCTATGCCTCGACCAGTAAAGGAAGGTATTCGTTATTCCTTCTTAATCACCTGCCTACCTGTCCTGCTACCTTCAGGGATCTGTGGACATGCACTCTAAGGTCCATTTGTTCCCTACACTTCTCAGTATCCTACCATTTATTGCATGTTTCCTCGTCTTGTTTAAACTCCCCAAATTCATGACCTCACAGATCTTCTGGACTGAATTCCATTTGCTACCTTTCAACCCACTTAACCAGTCTATTGATATCTTCCTGCAATCTAGTTTTCTTCCTTGCTATCAACCTTATGGCCAACTTTTGTATCATCTGCAAACATTGCATGCCCCCCTACATGGTACATAGCATGAAAAGCAAGGGGCCTGGTACTGAGCCCTGCAGAAGTCCCTTGGAAACAGCCTTACAATCATAAAAACGTGTGTCAACCATTACCATTTGCATCCTGTCACTGAGCCAATTTTGGATCCACCTTGTCACTTTTCCTTGGGTCCCAGGAGCTTTTACGTTACTGATCAGTCTGCCAAGTGGGACATTGTTAGCCTTGTTAAAAGCCATGGAGACTACAGCAAATGTGCTATCCTCAATGAGGCTCCTTGTTACCTTCACAAAAAAAATCAATCAAGTTTGTCAGACATGATTTCCCCTTAACAAATCCACACTGACTGTCCTTTACTAATTTGCGCTTTTCTAAGTGGTGATTTTCCTGTCCCTTATGTTACAACCGGGATGGGAAAAGTCCGCAGTTTATCTAGCCCCATTACCCCATAGGTCGCATCATTTGTTTAAAAGTTTAATTCACTTCCCAAAATGGCCAATTATTTACCTTCAGTACTGTTAGACCCAGAATAAAAGAAACTTTAACCAGGCTTCTTTCAAAGGACTCAGAATGATTGATTTTTATAAAGTGAAATTTCTTTTTTTAAAACAAGTTGGAAGAATTGGTTAACATATAATTGGTAATCTGGAAGTGTAACTATCTGTCCCTCTTTAAATTCCCCAACACAGACACACACACACACACACACACACACAGGCATGCACATACACACAAACAAAGGACAAATGGGTAGAGTCTCTCCAGAGATGGGCGGTTGAAGAAAAAACATTTAAAACAAAAGATAAAGTTCACAGGGCTTTGATGCTGTGGACCTGGAGTTTCCTGTGTGAAGACAGATCACTAATCCTAATAGGTGTCTGGAGGTTTTCACCAATGGAGCTTAGGTGCAGAGGAGAATATAGCTGGATCAATCCTTCTTGTCTCAGCCTCTCAGGTTTCCAAAGACAGACAAGTTCCACTGAGATGAGGATTCCTGGCTGGATACTGATAACCACTCTATTTCAAGCAAAGAAAAGAGTGCAAGCTGGGCAACTTTTCCCCTTTACAGTTTATTCCTAACTGAGTTCAAAAACAAGTTCAAAATTTGAAGTTCCTCCATCAGGTGATTTCTAGTAAATCACCAGGTCTTTTCCTTTAAACCAGTTTTTCCCCATCAATTACCGTGATTACAGTTCAGTCAGCAAACAGCTCCCCCTATCCTCCCACCTCCAAGTGCCATGCTGGTCAGGTGATTTCTTGGATAAGGCATGCTTGTTCACAGTCCAAGGTGAATTTATGATCCTTTTAAAAAAAAAATCCCAAATGTGCAAATAATGCACTGTTCTTCCAAACATTAATAAAACGCAGTTCTGAAAGATATGGTTCTAACACTTAAAAGTTTTTTTTTCCCAATAATTTTCCCACCACCGAGATTAGATTGACTGGCCTGTACTTGCTCAGTCTATGCCTTCCTATATTTTTAAACAATGGCAGTCTTCCAATCTTCCGGCCCCATTACCTGTAACTGGAAATAATTAGAAAATAAAAGCAAAATACTGTGGATACTGGAAATCTGAAACAAAAACAGAAAATGCTGGAAAACTCACGCCCATCATTAGAAAATGATGGGCAGAGTCTCCCTTGCTTTTCTTATCAGCCTGGGATACATTTCCTCTGGACCTGGGGATTTATCTGCTTTCAAAGATGCTAAATCCCTTAACGTTTCCTCGCTCTATTGATAAGAGTTTTTTTGTGCAGTTGGAGGTGTTAACATGCATGCTATATATTAATTATGATATGTGCATTACCTCAAATACATTTACTGTATAATGCTGACAATTCCAATTGTATTCACAGGAGAGTTACAATTTCCAAGGATTGTAGGTCCATGAGATAATTAGCTTTACAGAATAAACATACAATTTTTAAGATTGCTAAGAAACATTTTTAAAAGATAGTTTTCAGCAACAGTTATTGGAACTGTAAAACAAAAACAGAATTACTTGGAAAAACTCAGCAGGTCTAGCAGCATCGGCAGAGAAGATAAGAGTTGACATTTCGAGTCCTCATGAACCTTCCACATAACTGAGCGAATATAAGGAGAGGGCTGAAATATAAGCTGGTTTAAGGTGGGGGGGGGGGGGGGGGGGGGGGGGCGGTGGAGAGAAGTTGGGGGGGAGTGGTGTGGTTGTAGGGACAAGCAAGCAGTGATAGGAGCAGATAATCAAAAGATGTCACAGACAAAAGAACAAAAGAACACAGAGGTGTTGAAGATAGTGATATTATCTAAACGAATGTGCTAATTAAGAACGGATGGTAGGTCACTCAAGGTATAGCTCTAGTGGGGGTGGTGTGGAAAGGCTTGCGGGGCATAAAAGATTTAAAAATAATGGAAATGGGTGGGTAAAGAAAAATCTATATAAATTATTAGAAAAAACAAAAGGAAGGGGGAAGAAACAGAAAGGGGGTGGGGATGGAGGAGGGAGTTCAAGATCTAAAGTTGTTGAATTCAATATTCAATCCGGAAGGCTGTAAAGTGCCTAGTTGGAAGATGAGGTGCTGTTCCTCCAGTTTGCGTTGGGTTTCACTGGAACAATGCAGCAAGCCAAGGACAGACATGTGGGCAAGAGAACAGGGTGGAGTGTTAAAATGGCAAGCGAAGGGAGGTTTGGGTCATTCTTGCGGACAGACTGCAGGTGTTCTGCAAAGCGGTCGCCCAGTTTACGCTTGGTCTCTCCAATGTAGAGGAGACCGCATTGGGAGCAATGAATGCAGTAGACTAAGTTGGGGGAAATGCAAGTGAAATGCTGCTTCACTTGAAAGGAGTGTTTGGGCCCTTGGACGGTGAGGAGAGAGGAAGTGAAGGGGCAGGTGTTGCTTCTTTTGCATGGGCATGGGGAGGTGCCATAGGTGGGGGTTGAGGAGTAGGGGGTGATGGAGGAGTGGACCAGGGTGTCCCAGAGGGAACGATCCCTACGGAATGCTGCCAGGGGTGGTGAAGGGAAGATGTGTTTGGTGGTGGCATCATGCTGGAGTTGGCGGAAATGGCGGAGGATGATCCTTTGAATGCGGAGGCTGGTGGGGTGATAAATGAGGACAAGGGGGACCCTATCCTGTTTCTGGGAAGGAGGAGTAGGCTTGAGGGCGGATGAGCGGAAGATGGGCCGGACACGGTTGAGGGCCCTGTCAACGACCATGGGTGGAAAACCTCGGTTAAGGAAGAAGGAGGACATGTCAGAGGAACTGTTTTTGAAGGTAGCATCATCAGAACTGATGCGACGGAGGCGAAGGAACTGAGAGAATGGGATGGAGTCCTTACAGGAATCTGGGTGTGGTCAAGGTAGCTGTGGGAGTCGGTGGGCTTGCAATGGATATTGGTGGACAGTCTATCACAGGAGATTGAGACAGAGAGGTCAAGGAAGGGAAGGGAAGTGTCAGAAATGGACCATGTGAAAATGATGGAGGGGTGGAGATTGGAAGCAAGATTAATACATTTTTCTAAGTCCTGACGAGAGCATGAAGCAGCACCGAAGTAATCTTCGATGTACCGGAGAAAGAGTTGTGGAAGGGGGCTGGAGTAGGACTGGAACAAGGAATGTTCCACATACCCCATAAAGAGACAGGCATAGGTGGGGCCCATGCGGGTACCCATAGCCACACCTTTTATTTGGAGGAAGTGAGAGGAGTTAAAGGAGAAATTGTTCAGTGTGAGAACAAGTTCAGCCAGACGGAGGAGAGTATTGGTGGATGGGGATTGTTCAGGCCTCTGTTCGAGGAAGAAGCTAAGGGCCCTCAGACCATCCTGGTGGGGGATGGAGGTGTAGAGGGATTGGACGTCCATGGTGAAGAGGAAGTGGTTGGGGCCAGGGAACTGGAAATTGTTGATGTGACGTAAGGTGTCAGAGGAATCACGGATGTAGGTGGGAAGGGACTGGACAAGGGGAGAGAGAAGGGAGTCAAGATAACGAGAAATGAGTTCCGTGGGGCAGGAGCAGGCTGACATGATCGGTCTACCGGGACAGTTCTGTTTGTGGATTTTGGGTAGGAGGTAGAAGCGGGCCGTCCGAGGTTGGGCGACTATCAGGTTATTGGAACTGTTGCTGGGTCAAAATCCTGGAACTCCCTTCCTTACAGCAATGTGGGTGTACCTACACCACATGGACTGCAGCGGTTCAAGAAGGCAGCTCACCACCATCTTCTCAAGGGCAACTAGAGATGGACAATAAATGCTGGCCCAGCCAGCAAAGCCCACATCCCATAAATGAATAAAAAGAGAACAGTAGCAAACAAATAATCTTTTTCAGTTTGTGTCCCGTGCACTGGCAGTTCTAGAAGGATTTGGCTTGGTTTATGTGTTTGGTACTGTTAAGCAACCCGCATTAAGTTTTCTTTGGGCCTGATTGCAGTTTCCATTATCGGGCTTGAGATTATTGTCAAAGGAAATGGGCTAGAGGTTAAAAATGGAATTGTTAACCTGAGGTGTCTTTGGCAAGGAGTCCACATTGGTAAATGCTTCCCTTCTTAGAAGTTGCTACTTCTTCAGTTTGTCTTTGATCAGAAAAATCCATGGGCAGATTTTTACGCTGATTGGTTGGGCATGTGCCCAACCCAGTCAGATGTGAAATTATGCAAGATGACATCTAGCAAGCGTCCCAACATCACCCCATGCTCGTGCGATATTTCGGTCAGCAGGCACGCATGGGTGTTGGAACCATGGCCCGCCATCAATTAAGAGGCCAGTTAAGGCCATTAAAAAGGCAATTGACCAAGATTCCATGTTACCCATGTGATTTCGTACTTGCCGCATGGGCAAAACAGGCAGGCAGGCAGCCGATTTTTTGCCAAATCTCATTGAAGGGTGGGATAAAAAGGGTCAGCAACATTGCCTGTGTGAGTAGTGAGGAGTTTTGGAGATAGTTTGCTGCTGGTTGCTTATTGGTACTTGGCAGCTGCATCTCTGTTCAGGGCTTCATTCTCAGCATTTCCAGCCTTTATTTCCAGTCTCCTTGGTGTCTCCAAGGGCCCCAGAGTATTCAGACCCGTGTGGACCCTTCCAGGTATCAGACAGTCTTCTGTAACACTGGTCATGGGGATTGTGGTCTCTGCTGGTGGCACCTCCTCTGAGGAGGAAGAGAGGGGCAGAAGGGAGAGGAGGCCAGGTGTCCCTATGCAACTCCCAGGGGAACAGGCACAAGGGCTGCCGGCCCAGCAGGAAGTCCAAGGCAGAAGGGGCCGCAGAAGACATCATTATCCCGCTGCCAGGGTTTACAGGCAGTGATGCAGCTCCCTCAATATGCACAAAGTGCAATGCTGAAGGAGGCTGTACCTCTCCAGAGGGCTGTGACCTCCATTTGTCAGATGATTGAGCCTGAGATCACCTCCGCCTCTATAGGTGGACACCCCATGCCTGTGGCTCTGAAGGTCACAGTGGCCCTTAACTGCTATGCCTCCAGCTCTTTTCAGGGGTCAGTGGGGGATTTGTGCAGAGGGTCCCAATCAGCTGTCCACAGTTGCGTCAAGCTAGTGACAGAAGCTCTGTTCAGGTGGGTAATGACATTTATTCATTTCCGTACGGACGAGACCAGCCAGACTGAGCGAGCCAAAGAGTTTGCAGCGATTGCTGGCTTCCCCCGCGTCCAGGGTGCAATAGACTGTACACATGAGGCCATCAAGGTGCCAGCAGGTGAGCCTGGTGCCTTCGTCAACAGGAAGGGCTTCCACTCCATGAACGTGCAGATAGTGTGTGATCTCAGGATGCTGATTCTACAAGTCTGTGCAAGGTACCCAGGCAGCTCCCATGATGCCTACATCCTGAGACATCCCCAGGTGCTGTGGCTCTTCAGTGCTCCAGCGCAACTGGATGGATGGCTGCTGGGTGACAAGGGCCATCCATTGAAAAGGTGGCTTATGATGCCTCTCAGCCAAACAAGAACAGAGTCAGAGCAGTAACATAACAGGAGTCATGCCTGCACAAGTGCGGTGATAGAGAAGACCATAGGTCTTCTGAAGATGCACTTCCAATGCCTGGACCATTCAGGGGGTGTGCTAAAGTACTCCCCAAAGTGGGTGCCACTGATCGTGGTTGTATGCTGCGCTGTTCACAATCTGGCACTGGCAAAGGGGGAACCCAATGGACGAAGTGGATCTTGACTTAGCTCCACAGGTCACAGAGGATGAATCCAGTAGTGAGTTAGAAGAGAAGCATGGTGAGGAGAATGCTGAGGACATGGAGCTAGACCTTGGTAACCTTCAGGGAGGCAGGGACGCCAGGGACGCCTTGATCCAACACTCCTTCAGCTGAACTGCCAAAGATCCACTCCCACCTCATGCCAGGGCTGCCTCCATCCAGGATATCCAAAATGCCCCTATCATGTGAACTCAAAGTCCACTCAGTGCCTGTCCAATAAAGTTTAGAGCCATTCATGTTCAGCATTACATGGGCATACCCTGCACCAAAAATAAAAGGGGAAGCTCAGGCCATCACAACAAAAGCATATTTAATGTTATTGTCACAGTTAAATCACATTGACATGACCATTACTGATGTTGATGTCCACACCAGTAGATATATAAACAAACATAACTGAACAGAAGATCACCCGTGAACAGTCTCTCTTGTGCTCATGGTTCCTTAAACTTACATTTATGAGTGCTACATCTTGGTGCCCCTCCTCACCTCCATGTCCATGGACTCCTCCACAACGGAGATCATGGCACGTAGACCCTCATGGATCTCCACCAGATCCTCCTGCACATCCCGGCGGACATCCAGCATCTTTTCAAAATTCATTCATGGGATGTGGGTGTCGCTGACTAGGCCAGTATTTATTGCCCATCCCTAATTGCCCTTGTTCAGAGAGCATTTAAGCGTCAACAACATTGCTGTGGACCTTGAGTCACGTGTAGGCCAGACCAGGTGAGGACAGCAGATTTCCTTCCCTAAAGAGTCTGCTACTTAATGGATGACTCCAGCAGCTCAGCATCTGCCTTCGACCCAGCATCATGCTGGTCTCCAGCACTCCTCTGGTTTTTGGCGCACTGGGCACTCTGCCTGTACCTCAACCAAGTGTGAAGTGCCCTCACCAATGTGTACCAACAATGTAGCTGATGACCTAATGCCCACCAAGGTGCTGGTATCTGCACTGGTGCCTGGTTCAGAGAGCAGATGTGACGCAGGTGCAGATGAAGCCTGGCTGTCCTCTGGCGTCAGGAGTGGCCCTTCAGGATCCTGCGATTGAGTATGTGCTGGCAAATCTAAGGGAGAGAACAACAACATGACATTAGCCAAAGTCATCACACTGTCACTGTGCATGCCAGACACCCTGGTGAGATAATCTGACAAATCTGCATCATGGTGCCATTGTCTTTCAATGATCAATGGGGACTCCAGGTTTGAGGCTCCCATCAATAAAGAGACTACACTAGAATGGTTGCACAATCCAAAACTCACACCTCTGTGCACTGCGCTCTTACCTTCACCTGGCACCCCCGTCTCTCTATGCCCGGTTGTATGTGGAACATGCCAGCTTTCCAACTCCAGGGCATCCTGCTCAAACCTGGTCAGCGGCAGTAGGTTGGGAGGGCCTCGGCCTGTCCGGGACCTCTCTGATTGGTTATGGCTCATCTTCTCCTGAAAGGGAGAGGAGCATTGACTAGTCCACTCTCTACCTGCAGCACCATTGCAGCCTGGCCAACCCCACCTGAGGAACACCTCGCAGGGCACATCCGAGTCATGGCCCTCGAGGTGCACGGCACTCAGTCCAAGCAGCCAGGGCTCACCCACTTGGCCAGCTCCAGCGTCATTGACAGTTGGCACTCAGACTTTAATGCCCCTGAGCTCCATAGAGGGGGACGGCCAGCCCTTAGTACTTCACCACACTGATCCATGCCAACACGGTACTCACTCTTCCTGAGCACAGAAGTTCATTGAACCTCTTGTGGCACTGCACCCATGTGCACTGCACCACATCATGGCTGCCGACCTGGGCTGCCACCTCCTCCCAGGCTTTCTTCGTCAGGTGTGGTGTCCTCTTCCTTCTGTCCTTTGATACAAAGGCGTCCATCCTGGCAGCCACCTCCAGAAGGACAGTGAGGCACTCGTCCAAAAGCAGGGTATCAAGTGCCCACGTGACCTGCCCTTCCGCCTGGCATCTGCAGCCACTGCTGAGGCCATAAGTACCGCCTCCATTATGTAGACTGTATGCTTCTTCACTGGCAGCCTTCAAGGGGCTTCCTGTGCTGTTTTTAAACAGCCGCCATTGGACCCAGCGGCTGACATGACCCTGCCCCCGCCCGACCCTTCCCGGCCATTGGGAAGCCACGTTTCACGCTGGGCGGGCCTTACTGCGCTGGCCAGCGTGAAATCACAGTCGGGGGTCGATCGTGGGCAGCAGCCCGTTCCCCGGCCAATCCCGGATCCGCCAATCGCACCTGCCCGCTGACCTGAAAATTCAGCCCCGTGTGAATCCGGCCAATAATTTGAAGTACTCCCAAAGGCAACAGTTTGGGACACGTCTGCTGTCTCTGGCCTCCTAGTTAGTGTGTGTCGCGGATCTAGATGGTGCTATGAAAGGAACCTTGCCAAAAAGTTGCAAGTCATCTTATAGATGTATATACTGCAGCCCCCATGTGTTGTTAGATGGAGGGAATGCCAATCAAGTGAACTACTTTGTCTTGAATGGCATCAAGCTTCTTGGTGTCAGAGCTTCACTCATGCAGGCCTGTCTTGACCTGTGACTTGTAGACGGTAGATAGACTTTGGAGAGTCAGGAGGTGAAGAATTCCCAGTAGAATTCACCGTAGAATTCCCGGTCCCTGACCTACTTATATAAATACTTATATAAACACTGTATTTATATGGTTGGTCATGTTAAATTTCTGGTCAATGGCACCCCCAGGGTGTTGATGGTATGGGAGATTTAGCAATGGTAATGCCATTGAATGTCAAGGTGAGATGTTTAGATTCTTTTGTGTTGTAGATGGTCATTTGCTGGTACGTGTGGTGCGCAAGTTACCTCCCACTGATCAGCCTAACCCTGAAGTCCCCACAGGGGTTGATATTATGGATGATGAATTCTGAGCAGGCCCTTTCTTATGGTTTGTGTCCTTGCCTCATCTAGAATCAGATTACTTGCAGTAATAGTCAACAACGTCTGTCTGCTTGAAGATTCATGTTGTTTGAAGTTGCATGCTAAGGAGAAAATATGGTTAAAATCTAAAAATAATTTTAGATTGCAGTTAAATATATAAGAGAGATATCCAGTACACCTCAAAATATATAAGAGATCTATTCGCAAACTTACATAAGATTAATTGCACAGCATTCATGTAACCAGTTTGAATAAGCCTGGAATATTATTCAGACATTTTTTAAAATGAATCATCATTTTTTTCAGTGGCAATTCATAAAGTTGTAGCAATAAAAGAAACAAAACTAAATTCTTTTTTACTGTTCACACAACAGGTATGTGTCCTGTGCAATAGGATGCCCATATGAAGGAAACATTACGCCATCTAAGGTTGCAGAGGTAAGCTATACAGCTTGTCTTGTACTAGTTATAGTGTTTATGGGAACTTGTGTCATAAACAATTGTTCTTGAAGGTAAATAATTTGGAAAGAAGCTGTCAGAAAGTACCTTATTGTTGTAAGGATTTTTATGGCTAGTCCGTCACTGTTAGCAATATCCACAGCAGGAAGTGAGAGATTTAATTTACTTACAATAATTGCAGTAAGGGATCACCTTCAAAAACGCCAATCAAGTTGTTCAAATACAGCAGCTCAAAGTTTCTAGTCATTTACTGTTATTCAGCTTTACCAGCAAATCTTGCAGCAGCAAATACTTTAAGAATATAAGAAATTGGAGCAGGAGTGGGCCATTCAGCCCCCCAAGTCTGCCCCGTCATTCAATAAGGTCATGGCTGATCTGCCCCAGGCCTCTTTCGTGCCAGCTTCTCATAGCCCTCAACTCCCCGATATTTCAAAAATCTATCTACCTCTTTTTTAAATACTTTCAGTGATCTAGCCTCCACAACTCTCTGAGGTAGAGAAATCCAGACATTCACTACCCTCAGAAAGAAGAAATTTCTTTTAAATGAGCGTCCTCTTATTCTGTAACTATGTCCCCTAGTTCAAGAATCCCCCACTAGTGGAAACATCTTCTCAACATCTACCCTGTCAAGCATCCTCGGAATCTTGTACGTTTCAATAAGATCACCCCTCATCTTTCTAAACTCTAATGAATAAAGGCCTAACCTGTTTAGCTGTTCTTCATAAGTCAACCCCTTCATCCCAGGAATCAGCCTAGTGAATCTCTTTTGAACAGCCTCCAATGCCAGTATATCCTTTCTTAAATACAGGTACCAAAACTGTATGCAGTACTCCAGATGCAGAATTTCACCCTTGTCTGGTGGGCTCAACGGGGGCATGCTTGGGCGGTCGGGAAACTGACCTCCGCCCGCAATCGGGGCCGAAACGCAATTTCACACTGGTGGGCCAAATAAGGCCCGCCCAGCGTGAAAGGGGAGCAGTAGCCTCAGTGCTGCCTGTGCGGGCAGAGGGAGAGGGGGAGGGGGGAATGAGTGAGAGTCGGACGAGTGCAAACTTTGTGCATCTGCACCAGTGCGCGATTCATTACCTCCCTGAGGCACAGAGCTGCCTCAGGGAGACGATGCGTTATATACAAAACTGTAAAGTTGGACGGGCAATGAAAAATATGAGTTAACTGATAATTTAACAGCCTTAACAGGCCTTTTAATTGTTAGTGGGTGCGCTGCCGACTTCGGCGTGCACACACCAAATGAAATATTGAGCGACTGCACATTAACGTCGGGACACTCGCCTGACATCAATGCGCATCATTTCATGCTCGAGCAGGTTGGGCACACTCCTGCCCGCCAAGCTAAAAATTTTACTCCAGGTGCAGCCTCACCAACACCCTGTACAGTTGTAACAAAACTCCCCTATTTTCAAACTTCAACCCCCTAGCAACACAGGCCAAAATTCCAATTGCGGTCTCAATTACTTGCTGCACCTGCATACTAACTTTTTGTGTTTCATGCACAAGAACACCCAGATCCCTCTGTGCTACACTTTTTTGGAGTGTCTCTCCATTTAACTAATAGTCTGCCTTTTGATCCTCCCTTCCAAAGGGCATGACCTCACACTTTCCTACATTAAACTCCATCTGCCAAGTTTTTGCCCACTCACTTAACCTGTCTATATCCCCTTGTAGATTCCTTATGTCCTCATCACAACATGCCCTCCCCATCTATTTTTGTATCATCAGCAAATTTGGATATATTACACTCTGCCCCCTCCAAATCATTAATATAGTTAGTAAATAATTGAGGCTCAGGGAATGATCCTTGTGGCATTTCACTAGTTAAGTCTTTCCAACATGAAAAAGACCTATTACTTGCAACTCTTTGTCTTCTGCATGTTAACCAATCCTCAATCTATGCTAATACATTACCCCCAATATCGTGAGCTCCTATCTTGTGCAATAACCTTTCATGTGGCACCTTATCAAATGCCTTCTAGAAATCCAAATACATTACATCTACCGAGTTCCTTTTATCAACTCTGCTTGTTATATCCTCAGAGAACTCTAACAAATTTGTCAAACATGATTTCCCTTTCACAAAACCATGTTGAATCTGTTTGGTTGCATTAATCTTTTCTAAGTGTCCAGCTATTTCTTCTTTAATAATGGACTCTTGCATTTTCCCTAAGACAGGTGTTAGGCTGACTGGCCTATAGTTTCCTGCTTTTGTCTCCCTCCCTTCTTGAACAGGGGCGTCACATTAGTGGTTTTCCAATCCGCTGAGACCCTCTCCTGGGATCCAATGAGTTCTGAAATATTTTGACCAATGTCTCCACTATCTCTGCAGCCACTTCCTTTAAAACCCTTGGATCCCTGGCCAGGATTTTCCAGCTCTGTTGTGGCCGGACTCACAATGGGTGATGTGGCGGTCCGGCCAAAAGCCCTTTGACTTCCAGCAGGACGGGAAGATCCCAGCAGCGGGCAGTTCAGAAAATATCAGCCTTCATTCTGCCTCTTTCATTTGCCTCCTTTTACTTTAAACCCTGGAGCATTTACTTTTACTCACCTTTTCCTCCAATGACCTTTATTTATCGTATTGATGTCTTGCACCTAGGATCTAAACTATTTCTACATAAATAGATATTATAGCAATTAAATCAGGCCATATGGCACCTGCTTGTCAGGCCTTCTGTGATTTTTTAAGACACAATCATGGCTATGTACACAATGGAAGTGTGCTGCCCACCATATTGGTAAGGACAAACAAGTGATCACCTTTGCCTATACATGAACATACATTTGATGATTTTCATATGCAAATCAGGGGCCTAATGCCTGCTTCAGGCCCCGAATGCAACTTTGATTTGCCTCAAGGCAACCAGTCCCAGGGAAAACCATCTTTAAACATCTCCAAAATAAAAAAATACCTGAGCACTTACCGTCACCATCAACATCCAGGCCCCACAAGTCATGATTCTACTTCCAACGCCTTGACTGGCCTGCTTCTATATTTGCTGAAGTCACATGAGATGCACCATGTAGAAGTGGTAGGAAGCTTAGGTTCTCAAGGATTTGTAATTCACCGAATGTATGCACATGGGGTTTTGGCAAAATGTTATATTGTTAACTTGTAATTTTTACTAATGCCCCATAAAACATATTGATTAGTTCCATTTCATATCTTTCTCATTTTTGCATCTGGAGTGTCAGCCTACACTTTCGCTTGTTTCATGATGGATGTCACTACATGGACTCTTTGTGTCAATATGCACTGGTTAAAGGATTGTTTAGTGCAAAGGGAAAGGGAGATTGTTCCTGGTTTTAGGAGTGGACAACAGGATTTCACATTCAATGTTCCACTCTGCTTAGAATACTGGGCATCCCTGGCAGCAATGCCAGCAGCTAGCCTGACAATGGGTGCCCCATCTGCATCCTCCTCTTCCTGCTCCTCCATGCCTCCTCATTCAGAGATGAGCGACAAGGCCCTTCATCCTCCTCCATCTGCAATTCGTTCTGCTGCACAGTGTTGTCTATTGACTCTCACAAGCGAGTACTGAAGAAAGCTGTCAGACCTACCTACGCACCTGGGGTGCATTTTCCGTATGTCAATGACTTGATTAATGCCACGCCTGATGGTCATGTGGTTCTCCATTAGAGAACTTCTACATCTTAGAAGTCCCTTAGTGTCCCTACTCTCCTACCAGACAACACAGTTAAGTCTGGATTGTCATGACCGGTCCCCAGGCGAGGTCCCTCAATTTGTTAACTTCCCAAAAGAGACTCCAATTTTGTTATGCTCCCAGGAGAGGGAGAATGAGCTGGCTCCCCTTCTAGAGACATGAATCCAAGCGCTGGCTCATTTTGACTATTTTCATCACAGGGGAAGTTTATTTGATTGCTGGCCTTGGAAGAAATTCCATCAGTGACCTGCTAATTGGACTTTTGTGCAGTTAACTGGGAGACCCTTGATAGGTCTTCTGTTGTCTACCTGGATGATGTGAAGGTAAAACAAATTGAGGTGGCGGTCATTTTCAAAGCTAATGGTAATGTGTCCACACTGTCCAGAGGGAGCAGGTGTAGCTTTAAGGTGGCTGGTGTCAGGTAGCAGCTGATGTGATAACTACACCCTGCGGAGTCATAGCTCCTTGACAGGTCAAGGGGTTTGGGACTCTGTCTGAAACCCTGTGATATAGTAGGTTCTTCTAATGAGCTTGGCCCTTCGCCTTTGCCCTTTGCTACTGTGCCCTTCCCTCCAGTGCACCTCTGCCCTTTGCACCTCCCTCCTTTGTACCTCTGTCCTCTACACCTCTGTCCTGTACACTCCCTCCTGTGCACCACCCTCCTCTGCCCCTCTGTTCTTTGTACCTCCTTCCTCTGTACCTCTGTCCTCTACACCTCTGTCCTGTATACTCCCTCCTGTGCACCACCCTCCTGTGCACCACCTTCATGTGTACCACCCTCCTGTCTACCTCTCTCATGTGTACCTCCCTCCTGTGTACCACCCTCCTGAGCATCCGGCTTTTGTGCACCTCTGTCCTTTGTACCTCCCTTCTGTACATCTCTCTCCTGTTCACCTTTCTCCTGTGCACCTCTCTCCTTTGTATCCCTCTTCTGTGTAGCTCCCTCCCTTGCATATCATCACTGTCATAGTCTCCCTCCACTATACATTGTCAAACACATCCAAAGCAGCTCCCATTCTGTTCTTAGCTTGAAACCTTCCAAGGTTGAAAATAGCAGTATCCACAAGCAGTCTCTGTGAACCTTTGCAAGAAGGAACTGAAACAACAAGTTCCATAAATAAGGGTTTATTCAGATGGGACAATGAGTAGTTTAAAAGAGTTTAGAAGAATGAGAGGTGATCTTTTTCAAGCATACAAAATTCTTACAGGGCTCAACGAGGTAGATGCAGGAAGGATACTTCTGCTGGCTGGGAGGGATGTTCTAAAACCAGGGGACACAGTCCCTGAATAAAAGGTAGGCCATTTAGGACTGAGATGAGGAGGAATTTCTTCTCTCAGAAGGTGGTGAATCTTTGGAATTGCCTACCCCAGAGGGCTGTGGAGGTTCAGTCATTGAGTACGTTCAAAGCAGAGATAGTTGATTACTAGTTATTAAATATATCAAGGGGTATGGGGATAGTGCAGTAAATGGCATTAAGGTAGAAGATGACCATGATCTAGTTGAATGTCAGAGCAAGCTTGAGAGGCTGATTGGCCTCCCACGGCTCCTATTTCCTATGTACCTATGTAATAACTGCTGAGATGCTGCTGCTCAAACTTGCCTAAGGCCAACATTTTCCATTAGGCAGGTGGGCGGAGCAGGTACTGATGCCCAGCCGCCCGCAATCGGGGCCGCACACGGGCGGGCCAATTAAGGCCCACCCAGCTCATTTCCGACTCCCGTGGAGAGCGGGAGTGTGAAGTTTGTGGTGGACGTGTACAGGCCGCCGGGCCCAATGGCGACCCGGCAATCTATATAAAAAAAGGCCTGGCAGCCTCCTTTAGGTTGTTGACTATGGCCAGCTGCAGGCCATACCACAGGGGGTCTGCACAGCAGGCCAATGTTGAGGTAAGGCCAAAGAAGGAGGGCAGGCTGCAGGGTGTGGCCCAGGGGTAGGCCAGCGGGGGGCCAATATGCCCCTCGCTTTTCTGATGACTGCCTTGCTGCCCTTGTCGAGGAGGTGGCAGCATGGCGGGAGGTGCTGTTAGCCCAGGATGGGAGGAGGAGGCCACCCACAGGGTGAAATGTGCCTGGGAGGAGGTGGTGGAGGTGGTGAGCTCCCATGACATGGATCCAGTGCCATAAGCGCTTCAACGATTTGTTGCACTCTGGAAGGGTGAGCATTTAACCCAGAGGTAGCCTTAACCTTTGAGGCCCCCCACCCCCCAACCCCGCACCCCACCCCCCCCCACCCCACCCCCCACCCCACCCAAGTCTTACTGTGGTGACTGGATTGAATCATGTTGGGCATTTGTCGCATGCTGGATGGTCAAGCAGATAGTGACCATGCTTACATCAGCCTCAGTGGTTCATGAGAAGATGGGTTCTCCCTGCTCCATGTGTTGGTCTTAGTCACACATGACTAGTCTGGGGGCAACCTGCAGGAGATGCAGCTAGGCGCATACTCAGAACTCCAGCGCATGTCCTATTCATAGTGATGAGATAGTGAAAGCGAGTCTCAAGGTCTTGTGGCCCAGAGCCACCTGGTGCCCTTGGCGCCGCAGTTGCGCTTCCTTACTATCGGAGCTAAGACTGTGTGTTTCTGAAAGTGATGGACGCAGAATGTGTCCAAGGTGGCCATTGGGAATGGGGGTTTTGGGAGCAGCCGTAATATATTTTTGTGATAAATCAGGAGTAGCGTGGAAAGGAGGAACTGGAGGCCTCAGATGGGCCACTGTGGTTGTGGTGGGGCACGCGCGTGCAGACTACATGAGTGGTTAGCCCCAATAAATGGTCTTCTCTGTTTTGCAGGAGAAAAATGCGCTCAATGCCTCTGAGCGTTTGCGCACTGGAAGCAGCCAGGTCCAGTTGGTAATATTGAGCCGTTTTGAGCAGGAGGCCCTGGAGCTTGAATGGCACCATGTGCCCAGGTCCACAGGTGTTGGTGAGGCTGGGGTGGAGCGGCCAAGTAGTTGAGGTCCACAGTCACATCCGCTCTGTCTTCCCACCATCACTGATGTTTGTTGGAATCATTAATGTAGCAACACTGCTCGTTCTCAGACTGATAGAGTCAGACGTGTGGGTCATAGACAAAGGTCCCTTGGCCCCTCGAAGATGCGTGTGTCTAGCACCTTCCAAAGTCGCCTTATCCCATTTCCCAGCACTATGCCTTGTATGCCATGGCGTCACAACTGCACATCCAAATACTTATTACATCTTAGGAGGGTTTCTGCCTCCACCACCCTTTCAGCCAATGTGTCCCACATTACTGTGTGCAAGAGTTCCTCATCACCTCACCTATCAACCTCATGCCCCTTACCTTAAATAAATGCCACCAGATTAGTCATCCCTCCGCCAAGGGGAATAGTTGCTTTCTGTCCACCCCACATCAATGCCCCACATAATGTTATGAAGCTCCATAATGTCACCCCTCAATCTCCTGTGCTCCACAACAAATATCTCCAGTCTATGATATGTGTCCTCATAACTCCAACTCTCCAGGCCAGCAAGCATCCTGGTCAGCAACCTCTGCATTCTCTCCACTCCAATCACATCCCTCCCATGAAGCACTGATCACAACTGAATGCAGAAGTGTAGCTGTGGCCTCGGCAGCGTTTTCTGCACTTGCGACATGACCTCACTGTTCCTACATTCTACTCCTCGGCTAATAAAGGCAAGTGTGGCATTTACCTTCTTAAACGCCTTATGTACCTGTCCTGCTACCTTAATGGGCCTGTTGACATGCCCAGCAATATCCCTCTAATCGTCCTTACTTTCCATGGTCCTACCATTCCTCGTGTATTCCCATACCTCGTTTGTCCTGCCCAAGTGCATCACCACACACTTATCCACATAACATTCCATTTGGCATTTCTTAGGCCACCTGACCAGCCCATCTGTATCTACCTGTAATGTTTGGGTCTCTTCCTGACTATTTGCCACCCCACCAATGTTCGTCTCCTTAGGTTCTGGAAGGTTGAGTGCATAATGAGCCTCGGGGAAAGGGATGAAGTGTGTCACTGTGTAGCTACTAACTGATCCACTGTCCTTGTTGTTATTTTCAGCATCATCAGAGTCTACCAACCAGGCTGCATTATAGATGCAAACTCTCACATCTGAGGGCCCTGAACTGTCACCTGTGTCACACCATTTCAGCGAGGCAGGTACCAGCGCAGATACTAGCGTACCGGTGGGAATTGCAACATCGGCTAATGTCCCATGGCACAGCGGAGAAGGCACTTCACAATCGCTGGAGGAGATGGCAGAGACAGAGAGTGCCGATGGCGCCAGCAGCCATCGACTGACTGCAGGGGACCAGGCACATGCTGAGTCAGGGTGTGATGATGTGCCTCTGGAGTCGTCCGTGATGCAGCAGCTGCAGGAAATCGGCTGGGTGTGTGGAAGCATCTGGGACTGTTGCATGAGAGTATGCTTTGCTTGGTCTCCGTGGTGGAGGAATCCATGCAGGGCATGAGTGATGCCATGAGCCTCATGTCAGAGTGTCATGCTTCCTCCATGAAGAAAATGGCGACTCTTCTGGAGACGGGCTTCCAAGAGAACAACCACTTCTCCTGGGGATACGTTCGGACCTGCAAGCCCTCACAGCGCCAGTGGCCACAGCTGGTCAGTGCCCGTGTGGGAGCTGGTCTGGGCACTAAGTTTCCCAGCTTAGTGCCCATCCATCTACAGTGACCAGGGAGGTCCAAAGCGACCTCACGTCAGTGCAGTAGCTACCTGACATCTCTGCGGGCTCCTCTCAGGGTGCTGCAGATGAGGTCAGCAGCTCCTCCGCCCCTCTGCCAGTGACCGTTGCATCTGTTGAGGCTGTGACGAATGGGGAGATGCCAGCTGTGGAACTGGCTGCTCCCTCCCAGCTGGGGCCAGCACAGGCTCCACGGGCCAGAGGACGCCTAACAAGGTCATCGAGGCCAGCAGGACAACACAGTGAGCAGGCTGTCTCAGAAGCCACTCTGAGCGATGGCGTGACACCAAGACGTAGCACCCATAAATGTAAGCATAAGGTACCTTAGGCACACCACGGGTTTCTCACTGGTGCTTTTGTGTTGGCCCTAGATTATGGAATTATTATTTCTTGCTGTTGTAAAATTGTTTTGCTTTTATTTTGTTGCACCATATCATGGATGAAATTAATTCCATATATGTTACCACAGCTGAGGGTGGCTCCTTTGTGCTGCATTTGCATGTTTCACAGACATGTCATGAGTGGACATTGAGGCTTATGTCCAAAGCCCTTAGTTGCAGCTGATGAGGTGACAGATGTAGCACTTACGTGCCACGTATGGATGCGCCAGGCAAGGCTGGTCCTCCTGATCCATTTGTGTGGAGCTAGCTGAAGGTTTGTTGGGTTTAAGTCTCCCAGGTGTCCCTGCCTCCTTGGTGTAGTCCCGGGTCAGTGTTCAGCTCCTCATCATTGCCCTGTGTATACTCATCCTACCAATCAGTGCTGGACTCATCGTGTGCAGCCGCATCCACTGCGTCAATGTCTTCATTGTCCACTGTGTCCCCCCTTTCCTGCACAAGATTGTGCAGAGCGCAGCATGCTACCACTATCACAGAGACATGATCTGGGGGTTACTGTAGTGCGCCCCTTGAGAGGTCCAGGAATCGGAAGCACATCTTGAGAAGACTGGTGGTTCTCTCCACCACAGCACTTGTGGAGGCATGGCTCCTATTGTGCTGCTGCTCAGCTTCTGTTCTTGGTTGGCGGAGAAGTGTCATGAGCTACCTTCTGAGGGGATAGCCCTTGTCACCCAGCAGCCATCCATCCAGCCGAGCCGGAGCACTGAAGAATCTTGGCACCTGGGGGTGTCTGAGGATGTAGGCATTGTGGGAGCTGCCTGGGTGCCTTGCACAGACTTGTAGAACCAGCATCCTGTGGTCACACACTATCTGCACGTTCATGGAGTGGAAGCCCTTCCTGTTGACGAAGGTACCGGGCTCACCTGCTGGCTCCTTGATGGCCACATGTGTACAGTCTATAGCACCCTGGATATGGGGCAGGCCGCGAAGCCTCTGGCTCACTGTATCTGACTTGCCTGGTTGCAGTGGAAGTGGATGAAGGTCAATACCCATCTGAACAGAGCGTCTGTGATCTACTTGACACAAGTGTAGAAAGCTGATTGGGAGACACTACAAAGATCACCTACCAAGCCCTGGAAGGAGCCAGAGGCATAGAAGTTGAGGGCAACTGTGACCTTCAGAGCCATTAGCATGGGGTGTCCGCCCACACAGTCAGAAGTGATCTCCAGGCCAATCATCTGACAGATGTAGTGCCCTGTCTCCCTTGACAGTCGGAGCCTTCTTCGGTACAGCACCTCAGTCATATTGAGGTAGCTGCTTCGCCTCCTGTATACCCTGGCAACAGGATAGTGGCGTCTTCTGCAGCCACTTCCACCTTGGGCAACCTCTTGGCCCTGCACCCATTGTGCCTGCGCCTGGCCTCCCAAAGGTGGCTCCCCTGGAGGCTGATTGTCCACTCCTGGCCTCCTCCTTATTCTAGCCCTCCCTTCCTCAGAGGAGCTGCCTCCAGTGGACATGTCAGAACCCATACCCAGGCTAATGGGAGGCCTCCAGCAAGCTGCAGGCCCGATAAAGATTCCTGGCTGCAGAGTGCTGAACTGAAGGTTAAAAGTACACAAAAAGCTGCTGGAATTCATTCTGAACTGTTACAGATCACACAGGCAAGTTTAAAAACTTTCTGCAATAAATTCTTCACAAATCAGATTCACAACCTCACTAAGCCCTCTTATCCCGCCCATGGATGAGTTTTATTAAAAGCCTGCCTGTTGCACCCATGCACCAAGCCGAAGATCGCACGGGCGCCTGAAAATCACCATTGATTGCCGAGTTAAGGGCCTTAACTAGCCCATTAGTTAATGGCGGGCATGAGTCACACTTTATCGCGCGCCCGCCCAACGAAATATTGCGAAGGCACTCGGTGACGTCAGGACGCTTGCCGTTGTCACTGTGGCCCTGCCCTCCCACACGTCAAGCACAAAATTCTGCCCTAAGTTTCTTGGGAAATGTGCTGCACATTAAATTTGGAGCAAAGTTAAAACCAATTAGGAAATACCATCATTAACATCTCCTAATATTATTAATTGCTCCTGTAGCCATCCACCAGCCTGCAATAATTAATTCCCTGAATTGCTGACATCCGAACATGCCTCCATTAAACCCAGAAACAGACACATTGGATCCGGGTTGCATTCCCGTTGGAAAAATCAAAGATTTGAAACCTCTCCATCTTCTCCCAACTGACCCATTCTTGGGGGTTAGAATTACCCCAATGGATTCATTTAATAGCATCTTCCATCCAAAATCTTTTTGAATCTCACTGCAGTGCCTTGGCTCAGCAGTTACACTCTTGCCTCTGTGCTAGGTAGTAGTGGGTTTGAGCTCAACTCCAGAAATTTGCCTGTTGTAGGCAATGTTTTTCTAAAGAGACCCTATCTACTGTCTCAACTAGATGTAAAGGATCCCATGACAATTTATGAAAAAGATTGATGAGTACCATGCATCCGCTTCTGTATTTATTGGAGAGGTGTTTTGAAGCCAATGAGAAACCTACACACCAAAGTGGGGGAATTAATTATTGCAGGGAAGTTCTCTTAGCCAGTATTTATCCCTCAATCAGCACCATTGAAAGCAAATAATCTCACTTGCTGTGTGTGGAACCTTGTGGTGCATCCCTATATTTTAACAGTGATCGCTTCAAGAGTGCCTCATTGCCCTGAGGCCATGAAAGATGTTATATTGCTGTACAAATGCAAGTTCTCTTTGATGCTATATCATCTGTTTCCTGTTTGGAGGCCATTTGCAAATTTCCAAATAACTAATAAATTAAAAGAGCAATATTCGCAATAATTGAGCCTTGTGATAGCCACTTATATCCCCTATCTAATCTGAAAGATTATCCTTTTTGTGTCTAAAGTGTTTTCTGTTGTTTAAACCAATTATATGTGTATTTGCATATGATACCTTACCTTGCCAGTCTTTGCAGATGTGGAATGCTGTCTTAACATCCCTAAAACCTAAACAAGTAATATTGTCTTGTCCACCATTTCAGCAAAGACTTCTCTCTAGTTCATTGTACACTATCCTCATCTTCTCAAAGCATGCTGAATATTCATTATCAAAGCAGATTTGTTCAATTGATCACCCACACAATCTTTCAAAAATGTTTCAAGGGCTCTCTATACGACTACTTAATGAGCTGAGATGTTTTTTAGAATTTCCATTTCACCTTTTTCATAAAACGATTGGAGCTCAGAAATCACAAAAATATTCATTGAAGTTTTGCTACTTTCACCATCCATCTCCTTCGAAACATGTGAACGCAGGATCAGATGCATTTACCTGTATCTGTTTTCTCTAATTATTTTTTTCATACTTATTAGTTTCCTCCTCATTGTTCCTAGAAACCTATTGTTGAAATGAAAAGCTAAATATGTTATTATAATTCATCACTTTTTTTCCTGCAGGTGGCTAAAAGAATGTACAGTATGGGCTGCTATGAGATTTCACTGGGGGACACAAGTGGTGTGGGAACTCCTGGCAATGTGAAGAAAATGCTGGAAGCAGTGATGAAGGAAATCCCTAAAAGTGCCCTTGCTGTTCATTGCCATGACACATATGGCCAGGCTCTGGCTAACGTTTTTGTAGCTCTACAGGTAAGCCCAGCTTTATTTTGCAATTTCTAAAGGCAGTATTGAGGATTATGGCAGGGATTATATCATACCCAGAAATGTTACAGTGTGACCAGAAACAAACTGCTAGAATAATCGCTGCTATTGGTATTAACCCTGATGGGTACATGCTTCAGATTTAATAACTCTCATCAGATCATGATGTAAATGATGTTATAATAGGATGTAAAGACTTGAAAGTGAAGCAGGTGACCAACTGCTACAAAAGGAAGTCAACTTTTTAAAACACTGAAAACAAGTATTTTGAGTGCATGCGCCAGGGAATTTGCAATGCTTTTGTATCCTGTCACAATACTGTATTCTTTCACTTATGATCAGTTTTGTTTTCCGCATGTCTCATAAAACAGTTTTAAAGTCTTATCTAATTAAGCTTAATTTAGATGATATTCCACTTCATGGAGTCTTACATAGCTAGATGACTGGACTTTAAATTAACCCAGTACTGAGCTTGAGTTTTTGCCCAGTGGGAACAGTCCCATGAAAAATTGGAATTTTAGCATAATTCTCTTTCGCCAGGTTGATCCATGTTGCTTGAGAACTTCTGGCTCTCCTTTCAAATTCTGCCTAAGGTGCTCTCCTACATTCAGCAGAAGCCCAATTATAATCATCGAAATTACTCCGAGGGCAGAATTTTCCTGGTGGCATGCAGGAGTGGGCCCTGCAAGTCTGCGCGTAAAATGACACGCGGTGATGTCGGGTGAACGTCCCAATGTCACCGCGCACCATCGCAATATTTCGCTGGGTGGGCGCGTGATGATGTTTGATGTGCACCCGCCATTAATTAACAGGCCACTTAAGGCCCTTAAGCATTCAATCGACACCGATTTTTCGGTGCCCGTGTAATCTTTGGGTCGACGCACGGGTGCAACAGGCAGGCGGGTAGGACACATTTGCATTAACCTTATCTATGGGTGGGATAAGAGGGCTCACTGGGGTCACGAGTGTGCTCTGTCAAGTATTTATTTACGAAAGTTTTTGAAACTTGTCTGTGTGATCTGCAGTGCTTCTAAACGCAGACCAGCTGCTTTTTCTGGGCTCTTAACCTTCAGGTCAGCACTCTGCGGTGAGTAACTTTTTCTGGGCCTGCACATTTCAGGAAACCTTTCTTTAGCCTGGGAATTGGAACTGAACTGTCCACTGGAGGCAGCTCCTCTGAGGAGGAAGGGAGGGCTAGAAGGGGGAGGAGGCCAGGGGTGAACATTCAGCCTCCAGTGGAGCCAACTTTGGAAGACAGACGCAGGCACAAGGGGCGCAGAGCCAAGATGTACTCCAAGGCTGAAGGGGCCGCAGAAGACACCACTATCCTGCTGCCAGGGTATACAGGCGGCAAAGTAGCTATCTCAATACGTCTGAGGTGCAGTGCTGAAGGACGCTCCATTTCTCAAGGGAGACAGTCAACTCTATCTGTCTGATGATAGGGCCTGAGATCTCCACCAAGCATAGCCTCACGTACCTCCCCCAGATGCTCTCGCACACCCAACTGCATTTCCTGCATCTGCTGCGTTGTGGACGACTGCTGAGGCACATCATCAGGCACCGACTGAGCATGTGCCTGGTCCCCTGCAGTCCTCCAACTGCTGGCACCATGGGCGCTCACTGTCTCTGCCAGCTCCTCCTGCGACTGTGAAGTACCCTCACCGCTGTGCCCCGGGACAGTAGCTGATCTAATTCCCACCAAGGTGCTAGTATCTGTGCTGGTGCCTGCCTCGCAGAAATGGTGTGACACTGGTGAGACTTCAGGGCCCTCAGGTGTGAGAGGGGGCCTCTGCTGGTCCTCCTCCCGGCTCTGCTCTGCTGATGCTGAAAGGAAGAACAAGGACATTGGGTCAGTTAACGTGGAGACAGTGACAAAATGCATCTCTGTCCCCCGGATCATTTTGCGCTCATCTTTCCATAAGCAATGCTCAAACCGTGTTGCAAAATTAAATCAATTAACATTCAGCAGTGCCATGGCTGTTGGGAGAACAATGCTGACTTCACTGTTGGCCATACATGCCTGGCCATGGCACCCCAGCCTCACCAACACCAGTGGACCTGGGTGCATGGCACCTCTCCAGATCCAGGGCCTCCTGCTCGAAGCGGTTTAGAATGGTGATCTGCGCCTGGCCACCGCCAATCCTCACACGCTCTGCCACGTTATGAGCATTCTTCTCCTGAAAATCAAAGAGCATTAGTGAAAATTGCACATGGACTCTCTTCACGGACGGCCCACGCCAACCAGAGTGGGACGTAGCAGGGCTCCAGAACCTCCTCACCTCGCTGCTGTCAAACACTCACACAAAGGTGCTGGCCTGCTCCACACCCCCTTGGACACATGCTGCCTACATCCCATTAGGCACCACATGGTATATCCCTCCATAACAAGGAGGCGCAAGTGCGTGGAGTGCAGAGGGCAGCAGATGGTTTGTTGCCATGCCACCTTGAAGCTCCCCTCCCAGCATGTCATCACCCTGATTTGGACATGTCCTGGAGTTCAAACACAGCGCCTAGGTACTGCTCCTCCAGGTTGCCCCCAAACCAGTCATGTGGGACTCAGTGTAACGCATGCTGCGGGGGCAAAACACATCTCTCAGGCTGACCTCAGCATGGGCACTATCTGCTGGTCCACCCAGCGAAGGACACATAATGTCAATGATTCAATACAGTCATTACACTCACACTTGTGGGGGATGGTGCAGCATGGGGAGTAACCGACCTGCTGGGTTAACTGCCCAATGCCAACATGGTACTCACCCTGTTGTTGAAGCACTTGTAACACTGGATCCAGGTGCGCCGCACCATGTTGCGGGAGCTCACCACCTCCGCCACTTCTTCCCAGGCATGTTTCGTCATTTGGGGCGGGGCCTCCTCCTCCCATCCTGGGGAACCAGCACCACCTGCCGTGCTGCCACCTCCTGGAGGAGGGCAGCAAGGCAGTCATCCAAGAAATGAGGGGCACCCTGGCTCCTCACCCTACCCTCCGGCCTGGCCTGTCCCACTGCCCTACCCTCCAGACTGACCTGCTCACCAGAAGCCCTCTGGGTTAGTCCTTCCACTCGCCATTGTTAGCAGCCTTACAAAGGTTGCAAGTGCTTCAGATAAACAGGCCGCCGGGTCGCCATTGGACAGGCTGCACAGGGTGGGGAAATCCCTGTCTGTGTACCTTGTCTCCCCTTGAAGAGAGAAGCCTGGTTATCATGGGAAGGGGCAGAGTGGAGTTTGTGGTCACTGGTGATGCTGGAGGAGACACCGTGCAGGGTTATTTATACCTAATCCTCTGTATTTTCTGACTTCCCCCTCATCTCGCACACTTTGAATGACAAGCTGCTAATCCTTTCAACACCTGCTTCTCTCTTTTCTCTCACTCACAATACAAGCTAACCTTTGCCCCTTTCTTTCATTTGTTTCGGATAGGAGAAAGAGTGTGAGATAACTTTGCCCCTTTTCCCTCACCTCCTAGTTGATCTCAGGTGTATTTTTATTGGAGTGTTTTAAAGCTTTTGAGTGTTGTGACTTTAAAAAATAAACACAAAGCAGGATTTCTGATAAGTTTAAATCAAAAGAAAAGATAAATGTTTATTCACACAACACCCAGAATGTAAAAGTAATGAAAACACTTGCTCCCTCAAATACACAGGCACACACATGAGAAGATGAGTTCTAAAGATGAAGCACACACTTGGTTTTATTAACAGAATAACAAGAAACAAATCACTTGTTTTAAATTAGCCCTTTAAGTTGGGAAGCATTGCAGACCTGAGGAGTTTCATCAGTTTATCAAGATAAATGGAGGTTTAAAGCCTTTGGGTTTTCACACAAAGTTGTGGCCAAGCTTCTGTCTAGATGAATTTTTCAGATGAAGACAAATTAGCCTTTTTCCCACTGCCCAGGATGACTATTCATATTAGGCAGGGTTCCTTTCTTCTTGCTGGAGGGTGGTTCCTCTTATGCCCTACTGGCTTCCAGACTGACCTGGTCTGGCTGCCCTTGGAATAATAGAATGTGTTAGCTCAAGTCAAGATCAATCATGTGATCACAGAGTCAATACTTCTATTATCCACATAGTTGATATGATGTTAGAAGTCATTGCTACATAATGGAGGATGAATGGTGGCTGTTCACACCTGCTCAGGAAAAACTAGTTTCTTCATACCTCTCTTTGTTAGGTTTTGAGTTTGCAGGCACTCAGTCTGGGGAACCATTGTAAATACCCAGAGAATATAAACTGTAAATTGCACAAGTGGTCTTGCATTTGAATGTCTTTTCTAGGGAGGACTCTCCACCCACGGACATTTACATTTTAATGATTTTCCAGAGACATGAATTAGTCCTTCTTTGAGCAGAAATTGCTAAATATCACCTGACCCTTGGTCTCCATCATGGGTCAAGGTAAATTGTCCATAGGCTCTGCTGTTTTATTAAGAAGTAAAAATGTCCATCAGCTCCATATGTTCACAGAAATATCACGCGTCACACGTTTCAGCAGCTGAAAATGTCACTGCCCCTCAGTCAGTGAAGGAAGAGGAGCCCAGTGTTCCTGAAGATGCACTGTCATGTGTTTTTTTTAATTCGTTCTCGGGATGTGGGCTTCGCTGGCTGGGTCAGCATTTATTGCCCCTCCCTAGTTGCCCATGAGAAGGTGGTGGTGAGCTGCCTTCTTGAACCTCTGCAGTGCATGTGGTATAGGTATACCCACAGTGCTGTTAGGGAGGGAGTTCCAGGATTTTGACCTAGCGGCATTGAAGGAATGGCGATATATTTCCAAGTCAGGATGGTGATTCGGAAAGCAGCAGTTTAGATACACTACGTGGACTTTAAAGGCTGGGTTAGAGGAGGGATTACTACATTGTGATTTACAAGGAAGAAGTGTACAGGAGCTAGGGCAGAGGGATAGGAAGCCATAAGTGACAGCTCACAAGAGTGAGATCCCTTGTCACTCAATGGCAAGCCTGCATCCTGGCAGCCTGCTTGGAATAAAGGCAGCACAGAGGACTGGTGCAGGATGAAAGAATCATGACTGTTGTCTGGATGGTGGCAACAGGCCTGTAAAATTCATTTGTTGCCTCTGGTCGCAAGCTGGCTGTATGTTGAGAAAGTGGCATTACATTCAGTTGATAGTTTGGAAGCACAAAAGGCAATGTGTGTGCAGTCTATGGCATCTTGAACCCCAAAGGAGGTTTGCCCTGGGGTGATAACAACGATGTCAATTAGGCTACTTTTAAATATGACGGGCACCTTATTGTTCCTGGTTCACAAGGCACAGAATACAAAAACTTTAATGCACCTCTGTGAATTCAGTGGCCATCTCTTCCCCCTCCTCTTTCGGCAGCTTCTCCTGCTCTGTGATGTCTTCCTTGCTGCTCCCCCTCATTTTCTATTCACAAAGACAGCCCTGTGAGATCACTGATGTCTACAGCAAAACTTTGCAGATAACCTCCAGAATTGAAGCATGGACTAAATAGCGAATGAAAAGCTAACCTGTAAGTAATACTTGATCCTTTTAACCAGCTCTAATGAGGGTCCTTCATGCTGCTTGATGCACGTTGTGTTGAGTGAAGTCAGCAGGTGGCAAGGGAAGTGCTGGGACAATGGAAAATGGGCCCTGCAAGAAACTCAGGATCCTAATTTTCATAAATTATTTTGAGTTTAGAATGATACTAGTGTACGCATGATATCTGCCAACAAGGCAGGCACCAGACTTCCTGTTCACCATATTAGCAACAGTAGGACTGCTTAAAACGTGTGATATGTAGTTAAATTTCTAGGACACTGAGACATTTAAAATTCATTCTATTGGAAGAAACATCCCTATTGTTAGAAAAGAGCATCTCCTCTGACTCACCATGAGCAATATCACAGGAGATGTGCTAGTACTGGTATTAATGTGTCAGGTAATTAAACTGTTATATATTTCATAATGGTTCAATGCCACTGATTGTTTATTCATTCCTTAAATTACCACTGTGTAAAACTTCATGGTGGGCCAATAGTTCATCACCTGTCAAACAAATATTTGGGTTCCAGGTCTATATGCAGCTGATATGACATACTAAGACTGATCCCTAGTTCAGAGTTGTTATTGAGGGTCAGACCCAGTATGACACAAGCTAAACATAATGATTGGCAGTTAAGACAAAATGTGCAGTGCAATTGTTTTCTATGATGGTTTGTCCCACATGCATGCAGAAATGCCAAGTGAAGAATGGTATAGAGTGAGTCATGAGGACTTCATTAGATCTATCATTTCCAGCACTCCTGAGATGTGGGCAGAGAAAAAAATGAGGCATTTGAACATTCAAAACATTGAGGATATAGTTAGTCACACATTGGCTTTCCACATTACCCATCACTCAGACTTAGCTGTGACAAGTGGCAGGGACTTTCATCAGTCACTCGAGCAAAAGTCACGTAATGGCAAGAAGGGAAGGGAAAAGCTGGGAGCTCACTATATTAGAAGCATATTGTTAACTGATCAGAGTAGCTGGAGCTGCTTGATCCCACATTTATCAAATGTTGCCTTGATATCAAGGATAGTAACTCTTATCTTACTTCTTGAATTCAGATCTTTTTCATTGTTTGGACCAATGAGGTCTGGAGCTGGGTAGTCTTGGCAGAACCCAAACTAAGCAGGTCATAAATCAGCAGCAGTTTTCCTTGTGCATGTCTACCTGATGTCATGAGGCTTCATGCCACTATGCCACTACCTCAGGTGGGTCCGTCCTACCAATGGGACAGGAGAACCACAGGGATGGTGATGGAGGAGTCTGGCACATGATCTGCAAGGTATAATTCCGTGAGTATGACTATGACTGTTGCTTGATTAGTTATGGGACAACTCTCCCAATTTTGGTACAAGCCCCCAGATGTTCGTAAGAAAGACTCTGCAGGGTCATTTATAGGCTGGGTAGACCATTGTCATGTCTGGTGCCTGGGTAATCTGTCTGCCTTTATTCTTATTATAATTTTGTGTAATGTTTTTAATACAACTGAGTAGATTGCTAGGTCATTTCAGAGGGTAGTTAAAAGTTAACCATGTTGCTGTGGGTCTGGAGTCACATGTGGACCAGTCCAGGTAAGGAGAGCAGATTTCTTTCCTTAATGGACATTTGTGAACCAGATAGGTTCTTATGATCATTCAATAGTTTCATGATCACCATTACTGAGACTAACTTTTGATTCCAGGAATAAAAAATACCATTTTAAGTCATGGGTCTGAACTTTGCATTCTGAGTTCAGGTGGCACCAGGCCAGAACGCACGTAAAATTGTGCGAAATGATGTCAGGTGTGCGTCCTGATGTTATTGCATGCACGTGCAATATTGAGGTCAGCGGGCATGTGCGGGAGCTGCAGCCACACCTGGCGACAATTAAAGGGCTAATTAAGGTCATTAAAAAGCCTATTGACCACGATTTTACATTACCATTCACTTTTACATTATGTCCACTTATACGGTTGGCGGATGGGCCAATTGGCCTGGAGGGCTTCACGTTTTTGCTACAACCTCAATCCAAGGCAGGATGAAATGTCCGGGGTGAAATATAGTAAAAAATGACGCCTGGTGACTGATGTTTTTTGAGTTCTGCTGTCAAGAGCTTGAATGTGCTGCATGGACACAGCTTGCTGCATTTCTTTCTTCCCATTTAATTTGTCCAGGTCTGCAGCTCCCAGAGGCGGCTCCGCAGCAGCTGTCTGTCTTCAGGGAGCTCGCTAGAAGCGCCCACCAGCACCCTCGCTTTTCGATTTTCGCTTTTCCACCAGCACCCTCGCTCCGGCCATCTTCCCGCCTCCCCCTGGCAGCGCTGAGGCTTTCTCAGCGCACGTTCACGCTGGCTGCCTGTTAATTGGCCAGTCAGCTTGAAATTGCATTCGGGGGCCAATTGCGGGCAGAAGCGCTTTTCACATCTGCTTCCAGGCCCATTGATCGCGTCTGCCCAATGAATGTAAGATTAGGCCCTGGTGTTTCCTGTAACTGGCCTAGTTATAATTGCATTTCTGAAATGTGTCACTTGATAAAATGAGCTTCTTAAACTATTAAGCTCCTAACACATCAAGTTAAGTGTTTTGTAGGGGAGCATTATTAGTTGCAAATTGGGAAGAGTATTATCATTTGGGGGGAAACATCTGTTTTATGCTCCATTAAAATAACTAATGAATGTGCATTTGAAAAGTCTTTAACACAGCAGCACAGGAAGCATTAAAATATTTCATTCAGAAAGAATAGGCCTTGTAATGAACTCGTGGCTTAAATTGTCATTTTATTTGTGAGGCTTTTGTGTCTCTTTCACAGCTTCTCTTCCCCAAGAGTGAAACAGTGATTTTCAGGAGATTCATCAGATGTGAAAGATTTAGACAAAGGTTCACCTATTCAGTGTCTGTGAACATGACAGCTCGATGTCACTTGCACTGCATTCAAGTTCAGGGTAAAATAGACCCTTAAGGGCTTCTGCTTTATCTGTCAGTAAACTGTTGAACTGTATGATGAGCCTGTGCCAGACTGTCAGAAAAGGATCCTTTCATTATCCCTGTACAACAGAAACACATGATAATAGGATACGAGAAAGAGAACTGAGCACTGAAAGCTTTTGGTTGAATTGAATAGCAGCCCAAACCTCCAGGCAGATTATATGTTTTTGTGGTACGATAGTATAAAAGACACAGGATTTAACTGAGATTCCAAAGGAGGGACTATGAAGGGTTCACTGTGTAAAGTATTAATAGATGTGATGATGTAACAGTCTCCATCTTCCCTGGTCCCAGGCAACCCGTCCTGAGGATGATTGGTGTTATGAAAAACTGGAAATTGCACAAAGGCTTTTAAGTTCCATATAATCAATATCATTCACTGCTCTCACAGAGGGACTCTGCTCCATTGGAAACTTGAGGACTCAAAAGTTTCATCAATCATACTGCAATAACACAGCTGAAAACAAGACATAACACCACACAAGGTCTATCTCATCATTCTAACCACTGCTATCACTGGCGTTATCCCTACTTAATTCCACAAAATGGTGTAAAGCTGTTGTGTATGCAACTATCAGTGTTATCTGTGTAGCAAAAAATTTCAAAAACCATTAGACGCCGAGTATCTTTTATCCGAAACTCTTGGGGCCGATTGTGTTTCAGATTTCGGATCATTTCAGCTTTCGGGTACCGCGTATAGGCAGAGAACTTCTTACATTACAATGGCCAAAGACTAGATCAGTGATAGTCTAAAGTAAATAAAATGACTAGGAAAGTAAGATGTGCCTCTGAAAATAAAGGTTGGCTGTGGTTGGCAAGACCTGTCTCGGCTTGGGTCACAGACTTTTCATGCTAAAGTTTAATGAGGTAAAATAAAAATACAGTTTTTGGGTATGTATGGTTTTCAGATTTACGGATAAAGGATACTTGATCTGTGTTATGACCTAGCGGTTGGTAAAGCTGAGTCATTTAAAATTCCCAGAGGGGAACTTTAAACAACTGTCATAACCTATATTTTAAGTGGTATATTTGAGATGCAGCTCTAAAGTCAGGAATCAGACCACCAGTTGTCGAGAGGTTTTTGTATCAAACTACATGAGACATTTATTAATTTACACAAGTTAAATATATACACATGGCTACAAATTACTACTATCATAACTTTTAACAAATTCCCAAACTAATCTCAGTTAAGGCAACAGCAACCCATAGACTTTAAGCAGACACCAGGCAAAGCATCTTCACCTTACAAATGTAAAATGGGGTTCCTTTCACTTTGGTTCCTTTGCAGACACAATGGTAGGCTTACAGGCTTTGATCTTACATTGCCTCTGCCCTGCATGCACAAAACTGCTATCAGTTATACCCAGCACATCTCACTGAGTGTAAATTCTCATTGTATCACCAGCCCCTTTGAACTCTACCTCTTCTAACAATAAAACCCCTTTCATAGTACCAATTCTATCAGTAATATAAACATTGTTTGGTCTCTGCTAGCTAGGTGCCAGATTTCACTCCCCTTCTTGAATGGTCTATTCATCAAAATGCAAATGCATTCTACCTCTCTTATTTCTCAAAACTAGTACAGTGGCAGTGGTGGAATCTGTGAGTCATAACCCAAACAATATAAATGAATTTAATACTGAATTAGATTGAAAAACAAACCCGAATTAGTGCCAGAGAGATAGTAAACCTAAGTAAATTGTGCCAAAATAGAATGGCTGCCAACACAGCTTTAGCTCATGCTGAATTTGGAGGCTCATGATGTCTTAGAGGCACTTGAGAAGTTTAAACTAAAGTGCAGACTGACAGTCAGCAGGTTTCCAAAAGGTACTCGTGAAGAGGAAAGGGTCAGCTACATCCTTTTGTGGGCAGAAGAAAAAGGAAGAAATGTATTTAATATCTGGCAGCCAAGTGAAAGGGGGAAGTAAAACCCAGACAATTTTTAAAATATTCAGCACACATCTCCAGCCAAAGCCAAATAATTGGATCTATTGATATGAACTTCAAGGACTGAGGTAGGAATCAGGTGAGCCTATTGACAACTTCACAGCAAGATTGAAAAATGGCAGCCAGATGATGTAAATTTAAAGACACAGATAAAAGGCTCTAGATCAGATCATTTAGGGTTCTGCACACCCCGAAGTAGATGAGGATTTCATTGGAAAGGACAAGCTCACAGTATTGCAGGCTGTAGACACTGCCAGAGCACACAAAGACACAAGGAGCCAAATGAAAATGCTGACTGCCAAAATGGCTAGCTTTTAGTTCAGTCAAGAGTAAGGTAACAGGATTGATGCAGCAAATAAGTGACAAAAGAATAGAGAGGAAGATGTACAAGAGATGTGGATGATCACATGAGTTCACAAACAGGATATCTGTATATAGATCAAACTGCAGAGCTTGTGGAAAACCGATCACTGGGAAAAGATTTGCAGACAAGAAAAGAAGATGGTAAATGAGTTATCAGAGACAGAGCAACAGGGCGAATGGGAAGTAAAAAGAACCAAAATATCTATACCCTGGGAGATGACGATGAGCTTGAGGACACAATAGACAAAAGAACCATACAACTGCATGAAATAGTTAGATGCAACAGTCAGAGAGAAAAGAAATTCATACAATCATTCAGATCAGGAAGAGGATGAGAAATAATCTCACAATTATAAATATGAAGCTAGAAGATTGATACCAGAGCATGGAATAACATCATCCTGCTCAGACTATACTAGAAGATCTTTCCTGAAAATTTAAAAGTAAATGCGTACCCAAGGAAAGGCCTTCTGAAATGAGCAATGTTCTGCTAATGACATACGAGGGAACTGAGATTCGACAGCTAGAAACAGCCCAGATTGGAGTGACACAGAAAGAATAAGACATTAACAGCATGTTCTACATCACTGAAATGGATGGTCCTGCTATCCTGAGGTTAAGATGTTGCAAAGAGCTGTAGCTTATCTCAGTAAACAATGAAATGAAGGAGGCGACACTGAGGGTTGAAGGTAGTACACCCATTGAAAAGTGCCCTCCTATCAGAAGCAAGGAAGATCTGGTACTAATGTACCCAGAGTATTTTGATGAGACAGTTGGATGCTTTGAAAATTTGGAGTATCACATCACTATTGACCTAGTGATGAAACTAGTGATTTGCCCCCAAGTAAAGTACAAATAGAACTAAAAGGAGAACATGAAAGAGGGAACTTCAAGAGATGGAAGAACAGAAGGCTATTGTCAGAGTCACAAAGCCTCCAGATTGGATAAATTCCATTGTTGTGAGAGAAGCCAAAGAGCAGTTAAGAATTTGCCTCGATCTTAAAGATCTTATTCAAAAAATAAAGAGGAAGCTCTACCCCAATCTAACTGTGGAAGAGATCACATTAACATTGGCAGAGGCAAAGGTTTTCAGCAAGCTTGTTGCCAGAAATGGCTACTGGAATGTGAAACTTGATAAGGAATCGTCATTGTTGACGATGCTCGACACACCCATTGGCCATAAAAATTCCTGCCCTTACCTTTTGGCCTTAAAGTGAACCAAGATGTATTCCAGCAGAAGGTAGATGAGACATACCAAGGATGTAAAGGTGCAATCGGCATAGCTGATGCTATTCAGACCTATGGTGTAGAAGGAAAATATCATGACCATCAACTGCATGAAATAGCTGGATGCAACAGGTCCCAGAGGAAAGAAACTCATACAACCATTCAGATCAGGAAGAGCATGAGAAATAAGCTCACAACAATAAATGTGAAGCTGAAGATTGACATCAAAGCACAGAAGTCATGGAAGGAGCCAGGAAAACTGGGACTAAGATAAACAAAAACACATGCATTGTGATGATGACAGAGTGCCATTTCTTCAGAATGGTGTACACATCTGATGGAATCAAGCTGAGTCCTGAAAAAGTCACAACTATCTCTGAAATGAAGTTTCAAGATACAAGAAAGAGTTGACAAGTTTCCTTGGTTTGATCCAGTGCATGGATTCTTTCATACCTCTTATGTCCTTACACACAACAAAGCAGTGAGAGCTGATGAAAGAAGATGTTGAGTACCATTAATCAGAGTCACATGAGGAGGTCCAACAAGCTCAAAGAAGTATCATGCAAGGAGACAAGTTTGTCGTACTACAACGGAAAGAAGCCTGTCACTCTGCAAGTAATCCTACAAAAGGACAGGGAGCAGCTCTGTACAAGTGGGGAAACCAATAGCATTCGCATCCAAAGTTTTAACATTAGCTGAGACCAGATATGCCAACATAGGAAGGGAGTTTTTGACAGTCATGCATGGACGCGAGAAATTCCATACATATCTCAATTGGAGAAAGCTCATAGTGGAGAGTGATCATTGCCCACTAGACCAAATCTACAAAAATATCTGTGTAGAGCTCCAGAAAGACCGCAGAGGTTACCCCTGAAGCTTCAGAGTTACAATTTTACTCTGATATACAAACCAGGAAGAGAAATCGGGCTATCAGATGTCCCATCTCAGTTGTCATCACAGTAGAAACATGAAGTAAAAGATCTAGGTATAAAGACCCATCACCCAGCGAATATAACACTACCAAAACTGAGTCAAATTAGAGATCAGACCAGCAATGGTGAAGAGTTACAGGTGCTCTCTCAGCAAGTGGTCCAGGGATTGCTGGATAAGATACTGCAAACACAGCCAGCAATACGGCGGTTCTGGTCTATCAGAGATGACATCTCACTGAAAGATGGTGCTCTGCTAGCCACATCCAGAATAATCACACCCAAAATAAGGCAGAAAAAGATACATGAAGACCACATAGGAATGGAGAAGTGTAAGCTTAGGGCCAGATCAACTGTGTGGTGGGTAGGCCTATACAAAGGCATCGATAAATGGTGTCTACATAAAATCAATGCCAAAAATACACAGCAGAAAGAGGAGATGATAGCTAGTGAGGTACCACCCAAGACCATGGCATACTATGCAAGCCGACTTATTCACACACAATCAAGGATAGTATATCTCAAAGCTGCAGACCATTACTCAAAGTTCCCTTTTATCTGAAAAATGAAAGATTTGAGAGCTAGAAAAAAATCATCTCAGCTGCACCAGTTGTGTTTCCTGAACAAGGGATTCATGAAAGAATAATATGTGACAATGGAATCCAATTCACCTCCAGAGAATTTAAGGGATTCGCCGGTGGGTTGATATAGAGACATTTATTTTAAAGGAAGAACAATGTTATATTCATAAAGAAATAGGAACTAATTGTCCTGGGGTGCTGCATTTTACTGCTGAACTGCAGTCCTGGGCCGAGTAACAACTTATCGTCAATCAGTCTACCAGCCACATGGAGAGCAGCAAGAAATACACTTAATGAAGTGCCAGCACTTTAACTCTAAAGTGTAATTATTTCTATCTTATGGGAACCAGAAGACATAGCAGTATCATTTTGATTGGACCTACAACTTGATAGTTCATAATTTTGTGAAATAAGTTACCTTGAACCTCTGACTTAATCGTATTATTGCATAATACATCATTTGACAAACCTTTCATATAGAAAAACAGCAGAAGAGAAGATCTTTAAACAGCATGGTGAGCTCCCTTTTAAAATCTAACTGGTATTTGAGGACTGTAAGAACTTGATGCATGAAAATGAAGAGAGAGACCTATTTAAAATATCTTAAGTTTCTGCAGGATGTTTATATATATACATTACATCAAGTATTATTAGGCATTATTTAGGAGTTAATTTTCTTGCGCATATGTGTATTGATATCGACCTCTCACAAAATAGGGTGTGCAATTGTGGGGATAGTCAATATTCAGTTCCAAAATGCTGCTCATTCACCTGTAACTGGGTACCCAGGCACTTAAGTATCAATTCAGTTGTGCCACTGAATGAATTTCCAACTAATGAAGTAAGCAAGGCAAAACAGGAAAGGCTGCTTCCCAGTGCTGACCTGCAGATCATTGTAGAAGGTATGAGAATGCCCTCTATGGGTCTGAAAGACACTCCACAAGTAACTAGAGTGTACCAACACACATGGGAAGTCATTGCTTAGATACATCCTAGTACTGTCCCCAACCAAACTCCCATCTTGGCTGTGTTGTGCATAAGAAAGGGTCTAAGTTTTGAAGGATAATGTTTAGGCAAGTAACACACACAAGTGCCGCTGACTTTACATTCCTAATAATGACTTATTCCATTGATCACCTACAATGAAGGTGTCGTGATTTGGTGTCAGCTTCATATACCCAAGTAGACTCACTGAAGAATATTAGTTTGGCAAATGTATCAACTTGCTTTATGCAGGAGGAATATATATGAAAAAAGTGTGCAAATCTTGTGATTTTTATCAATAGCAAAATAGATTAAGCAAACATAATTTGTCGCATAATAAAAATAAAAATACCTGGAAAAACTCAGCAGATCTGGCAGCATCTGCGGAGAGGAACACAGTTAACGTTTCAAGTCCGTTTGACTCTTCAACAGAACTAAGGAAAAATAGAAAAGAGGTAAAATATAAGCTGGTTTAAGGGGTTGGGACAAGTAGAGCTGGATAGAGGGCCAGTGATACATGGATATAGCCAAAAGATGACATAGTAATAAGGACAAAGAGGTGTTGAAGGTGGCGATATTATCTAAGGAATGTGCTAGTTAAACGGAGAAAGCAGGACAAGCAAGGTACAGATAGCCCTGGTGGAGATGGGGTGAAGGGAAGGGATCAAAATTGGCTAAAAAATAGAGATAAAACAATGGATGGAAATACATTTAAAAATAATGGAAATAGGTGGGAAAAGAAAAATCTATATAAATTATTGGAAAAAAAGGAGGGGGGCGGGGGGATCGGAAAGGGAGTGGGGACGGAGGAGAGAGTCGTGATCTAAGATTGTTGAATTCAATATTCAGCCCGGAAGGCTGTAAATTACCTAGTCGGAAGATGAGGTGCTGTTCCTCTAGTTTGCATTGAGCTTCACTGGAACAATGCAGCAGGCCAAGGATGGACACGTGGGCATGAGAGCAGGGTGGAGTGTTGAAATGGCAAGTGACAGGGGGGTCTGGGTCATGCTTGCGGACAGACCGAAGGTGTTCTGCAAAGCGGTTACCCAGTCTGCATTTGGTCTCTCCAATGTAGAGGAAACCGCATTGGGAGCAACAAATGCAGTAAACTAAATTGAGGGAAGTGCAAGTGAAATGCTGCTTCACTTGAAAGGAGTGTTTGGGTCCTTGGATGGTGAGGAGAGGGGAAGTAAAGGGGCAGGTATTGCACCTTCTGCGGTTGCTTGGGAAGGTGCCGTGGGAGGGGTTTGAGGTGTAGGGGGTGATGGAGGAGCGGACCAGGGTTTCCCGGAGGGAATGATCCCTGCAGAATGCCGCCGGGGGGTGCGGGGGTGAAGGGAAGATGTGTTTGGTGGTGGCATCATGCTGGAATTGGCGGAAATGGCGGAGGATGATCCTTTGAATGCGGAGGCTGGTGGGGTGTTAAGTGAGGACAAGGAGGACCCCATCATGTTTCTGGGAGGGAGAGGAAAGTGTGAGGGCGGATGCACGGGAGATGGGCCAGACACAACTGAGGGCTCTATCAACCACCGTGGGTGGAAAACCTCGGTTTTTGTCACATGTTCTGTTCTCATCTTGCAAGCTACATCACATTCCAGTCTACTATGTATCTAACAAAATACACACTGATGTTAGCCTCACTATTATCTAGCAAATACCTTCTCATTCACATGAAACTGTCCTTTCATCTTTGTACTATATGTGGCCACAGGCAGAGATCTAAAGGTGGCACACAGCCACCTTACCTCTTATCAAGGGGACCAACATGTAAGTTACTTGCTGGACTTCTGCTTGTGGTTTGAATTATACTGATGTTAGTGGAGAAAACATGTTCCCGCTTTATGAAAAACCTTCACTGTACCATGACTTACATTATCTGCAATCCTAACCTGGTCTGGCCTACATGCGACTCCAGACACACAGCAATGTGGTTGACTCTAAAGTGCCCTCTGAACAAGGGCAATTAGCGATGGGCAATGAATGATGACCTAGCCAGCGACGCCTACATCCCATGAATGAATATAAAAAAAATTATTAGCATAATCCCCTCATCTTCACATTATGCATTTTATTCCCTAAGGAAGGCTCCAGTCTAAGGTGGATGAGCCTGGATGCAGTCACAATAACACCGACCTCATTTACAGCACTTGAGGTGCACACTAACTCAGAGACAGGCACCCAGCATGTTTCAGTGATCCCAAAGGAGAAAATCTGTGAGAACCCTATACGCTGCTGATGTGGATTGTTGCGGCTGTTTAGTAGAATTTTACCAAGTGCATGGACTCTCCAGGCCTATGCTGTAATTCCGATATCATGAGGCAATTGATGAAAAGGAAGATCTTTCATGAATATAAACTGCTGAACAGGTACTTGATTCAATGCACAATGCAGCTGGTTTGTGTAGTTCATATTGCTACCAACCAGGTGACCACAGGCATGAAACCAAAGGTTCTCAGAGCTATGAACTGCTTTGGATCGGAATTAAATTGCACTCATGTCTGCAGCTATCACACTACTTAGAGCTGGCACTCTCAGACAATAATGGTTAGCTGTGGCTTGGAAATGGTCCCACCTTCTTGCAGGCACATTACAATGTTACCGATGAGGATGGTTAGCTGCTTGGTGCTATTTCACTAAAACAGATCAATAAATGACACAGTCAGAGATGAATGGGTTTGATCTGATAGTCATTAAAGAAATATAGTTGCTGAGTGACTGTGGTTGGGCACTAAATATTCCAGGGTATTTGACTTTTAGAAAAGAGAGGCAAAATAGAAAGGGAGGAGGGTAGCCATGATAATAAAGGATTGGTTAAAGACAGTGGAGATACAGTGTTTTAGGTAAGAAAATCAAAATAATGAATTAGTTTGGGTGGAACTAAGAAATAGCAAGGGGCAGAAAACCCTGGTGGGAGTTGTTTATAAACCTCGTGAGAGTTGTTGTAGGGTAGGATAGGATATAAATCAGGAAATTAGAGATGCATGTAACAAGTGTACTAGAGTAATAATGGGGCACTTTAATGTTCATATAGACTGTGTTATTGATTCTGTTCCCTTCCTCCTTACAGTGGAAGTAAGGACCCTAGAATTACAAGAACAAATTACGAGCACGCAGCAGTGTTCAGCTCAACCATAGATTCATTCATTTATTGAACCGCAAAAGCACAGTACAAGCCCCTTTACAATTTGACTGAAGCTTCAAAAACACAGTATAAAGCCCTCTACGATTTAACTGAAACTTACAGTCACCCACGCAGCTAGTTGTTACTGCTGTTGTTTGTAGGCCTGGATCTAGAGATGGCCAGTCCCAGTCCTTCTTTTCCTGAATGCAGTAACCACGCTTCAATGTTGCCCTTTTTTATATTGTTCAAGTAACACCGTCACACACCTGAGTCTCAGGCGCAGATTCCGTTAACATTCCACTGAATTGTCCCCCTCTTCACACCCCTTTATCTTGGCCCGCTCAGTGTCCTGAGCTATGTGGAGCTGCAAGGACATGGAGAATTCTCCTGCCGTTTACACAACACAAGGATAATATGATTTCCCCCCAACAGTGAAGGCCACTTTGCTCATAGTTTCTTTAGGTGTAAACTTTCCTTTCAGACTCAAAACAGGAACTGCTCGCAATTCAGAATTATAGTTAACCTGTGTCATTGTCCAGTTGCTATTGCATTCTACATCAGTCATGAGTCAGTCAGTCATGAGTCAGTTAGATTATTCTCGCTGTGTGTTCAGTCCGGGGGTTAACTGTTTCATGTCCTCCAACGGGGCAAAAAAATGATCAGTAATAGTTTGTAGGGATAGTCTATGGAATATAAACAAGATAGTTTTTTAGATCAGTATGTCAAAGAACCAATGGGAAAAAGGCTATTTTAGATCGAGTATTATGCAAAAAGAAAAGGTTAATTAATAACTTTGTAGTGAAAGGGCCTTTAGGGAAGATTGTTCTTAATATGATGGAATTTTATATTGAGCTTAAAAGTGATTTATTTAAGTCAGAAGCTAGGGTCTTAAATCTGAGCAAAGTGAATTGCATAGGTATGAGGGGTGGGTTGGCTAAGGTAGATTGGGAAACTACATTAAAAGATATGATGGTAGATAATCATTTTCTTGAAGGCGTAAAACACCAGGGGAAAAGTGGCTTCCGAGAAAAGTTAAAGAAAGTGTTAGATCATAGTAAGAGGTTTATAATGCTGCATAAAAGAGTAGTAAGGATTAGGAGGGTTTAGAATTCAGCAAATGAGGATCAAGAAATTGATAAGGAAAGGGGAAAAGGAATATGAGAGTAGACTAGCAAGAGTCATAAGGTGGAATTTTCAGTGCCCGCCAGCATCAGGCGTGTTCAGTGGCCTAAGTGGACAATATGGCACAATTGGTTTTACGATGGCATGAAACCAGTTTGTGATCGTCCGCTTAGCCCACCATCGGAGGGTCGGAAACTTCATTGTAATAAAGCAGCATATTATTATTAGGCCTGCTGGCTGGAATCTTCCCCCACCCCCCAACCCCCTCACTGCTGGATCATCCATCCACGTCGGTAGGAAAGCACACTGATATGTTTCACAACAGCACATGAATGACGTGCACTTGGCAGGCTGCACTTGAGGGGATCTCAGAGGTGAGTACACAGTAAAGTTGTGCAGCGCTCACCAGGGTCGCTTGTTGGACTTCAAGCTTGAGGGGTGCTGGGGGGTTGGGGTTAAAAGCAGCCCTGCCGCTAAGGCGACTTCTTGGGGGGAGGTGTGTTGGGGGCAGGGGGTCAAGGGCAGCCCTGCTATTGAGGCAATTTGTGAGAGTTTTGGGGTGCAAGGGCCTGCTGTACAATATATCGCACAAGCATTTGGGGTGGGGTTGGGGCAGGTGAGGGAAATGGCCACGCATTAGGGAAACTGTATAAAGTGACCATGCCTCTGCAACTGGGACAGTACAGGCGCAGCCACATTGATATGATTCATGTTGGTCTCTCGTTTATCTGCCCACTCAAGCAACACAGAGGCATCAAAGTGCCACCAAGTGCTCTGAAGCTTTTCACCCTGCCGGCACAGACTGCAGAGTCATGAACATTTTGGTGGACTGCAGAACAGATGACTGGGCACATTGTATAATCTCCTTGCTAAAGCTGGCCATGGAGCAGTCACTGGTGGAGGCGCTCACAGCACCTTGCAAAGTCAGCATCCCGGTTTGGACCAGTCTCTCCCATAGTTCAAGCTAACTGTGCAGCCTTGCAGTGTGGGTTAGGAGAATGCCTGTGCCTGAGCTGAGAGCACAGCATGCAGTCCAATGGGCAAAGCTGCAGCCAATTGGTTGGGTGGAGTGAGGCAGAGGTGGGTGGGGTTCGGGCAGCCATGCAGCGCACTAAACTCTAACCATCCAAGTGGTGGCCAGCACTCCCTGGGATGCGTTAAGGAGCCTTCATACTTAACCAGGACAGGTTCTAGCACACCCATCCTAACCACCTGTCTCTCTCTTTCATCCTGCAGCAGGAGTATATCAGGATCATGGAGCCCGGTGAACTAGCTGTGTGCCTGATGGCCTACAGAGAGTTAAGACAACGGAGGAGAGAGTGACTGAGGCTTCTGGCTGCACAGAGGCAAAAGCAGCAACCTCAGGAAGAAGGGGCAGCTGGGGCTCCTGCACATGCCACTGAAGAGCCACAGTGAGCCATCACTGGTCAGTACCTAGCGACACCCAGGGTCTACTATAGATGCCGCCTTTCATTCCTGCAGATGACCAAGAACGAGTGTCGCCAAAGACTGCGCGTGTCCAGGTAATAGGTCGCTCACACCTGCCAACCGCTGTAGGATTTGGTGCCACAGGGACATGGAGGGCATCCACTGCCAGTGGCTGTGAAAGTGATGGCAGCGCTCAATTTCTATGTCATGGCTCCTTTCAGGGCACCACTGGTGACCTCTGTGGGATTTCACAATCCGCCACCCACAAATGCATCCATGAGGTCACGGATGCCATCTTTGTGAGGGCACACAACTTTGTGCACTTTGCCCAGTACCAGGACAGCCAGGATGCAAGAGCAATTGGATCAGCCAGATCTCAGGTTTCCCACAGGTGCAGGGTGCCATCGACTGCACCCAAGTGGTGCTCAGGTCTCCGTCACAACACAGTGTGAACTACATCAATCACAAGAGATTCCATTTGCTGAATGTGCAGCTAGTGTGCGGGCACCTGAAACACATCCTGCAGATCTGCGCACGGTTTCCAGGGAGTGTGCATGATGTCTACATCCTGAGTCACTTGCAGATCCCTGGAGTCTTCCAGGGTCCACAGAGGCTGCAGGGATGGCTCCTCGGGGACAAGGGCTACCCACAGAGGCCATGGCTGATGACACCCATGCGGTGGCCTCAGACTTCAGCAGAGCGATGCTATAATGAGGCTCATGCTGCAGTTCGCAACTTGGTGGAGCAAACCATCAGGATGCTGAAAATGAGGTTCTGGTGCGTGGACTGGTCAGGTGGAGCCTGCAATAAAGTCCACAGAGCGTGTCACGCATTGCTGTGCCCTTTACAACCTGGAGCTGCAACGGGGAGAGGAGCTGGTTGAGGAGGAGATGGAGGAGCTGGAGGTCTCCTCCAAAGAGGAGGACGCTGGTGGGGATGAGGTTGAGGAGGTCCTCAGAGGCAATGATGATGGGGATCAGGCCCTTGCACTGGCCAGACGAGGCAGGTGCATTCAGGAGGTCCTCAGGAGGATGATGACAACATGCAGTGAGAACACTCCATAGATCTTCACATAGCCTCAGAGAATAGCCTCTGATTCCTGTCTCGCCAAGGGCAGCTTGCTTGCGCTCTGTGATCAGGGTCACATCATAGCGACGCATCCATGAAACTTCAAAAGCACCCGATCCTTTGTCTGCCTTCAGCACCTGACCCCTTCAGGAGCATAGCATCACTGGTCACAGATGCTGAAGAGATGGGGCCAGCCCCACCTCAAAGGTGCTGAGAGCACACGGAGAGAATGACGGAACTTTATGTAGCCTGCCTATGACATTCTGGCAGCAATGACCAGCACCGTTGAGGTGCAAGCATCAGTAATGTTTCCAGGGAGTGTGAGGCTGGACAATCACTTTGGTCTGAAGGCCACACAAAGCACAGGGAAGAGGCCCTGGACTGAGACACCTGCCTTTATCTTGTGCAGAAAGATTTCACATCTGAGTGACACAAACACTGCTCATCAGAACAAGGAACCACAGGCAGGGAGACATTCTTGGGAGTTTATTGATCATAGTGAACATTCTGTACAAGTGATTAACACCCATGCCCAGGCTGTGCAACTTGGCCTAAATAGCCAAGTGGTTATGGTACTGGGCTTGTAACCCCAAGATCAAGAGTTCAAATCTCACAATGGCAAACTATGAAACAATGTAACTTCATCTGAATAGGAACAGATGGAAACGTGTTTGTACTCGAAAGAGTTACATCTTCTAAACTTTCCTAAACCTGCCACTACATCTTGGTGCTCCCCGGACATCCACAGTGGAGGTGGAGGCAACCTGCTGACCGCTACGCCCTGTCTGTGATGACTTTGACAGACGTCCTCTGGAGGGTTGAGACCTGGAGGGCCCTGACCTGCTTTTGGGGTCCTGCTGTGTGGCAGTGGCATCCTCCTCGGCCTGTGGAGCTGGAAATGCTGAGGTCACAGGAAAAGACGATTCAGATGGGCCGGACATTCTCGGAGTCATGTGGATGGATGGCCCCAAGTTGTGCACCTGCTGATCATCCTCCCCATGGGCGCCTTGAGGAGCAGGGATAGCTGGAGTGAGATCGAGCTGCTCTACACCCTTCTCGTGTACACATTGTTGGAAGTCAACTATGGCATTAGTGATGGAGTTGAGCCCGCGCCGCAGTACAGGAGTGACGTCCTGGACCAAAGTCTCCATGGTGGCTGCTATTCTACCAGTGTTGACCTCGGTGCGTTGGCATGCCAGCACTATCACCTCAGAGTGAAGGCGGACAGACTCCTCCATCGTGCCTTGAAATCTGAGGAGTGCAGTGGACATCCCTTCCTGATGTTCCCGAGCTTTCCTTTGCAGCTCCAGAAACTGTGACATGACCGAGTCCAGAGGCTTGTCATCTGACTCGGACTCAGCAAATTTCGGCCTCCAGCAGTCCTCCATGTGCCGGAAACCTGGGAAGTTCCTGCCAGCACCTGCTTAGATCAGACAGTGTGATGTGCTCACCAGATTGTGATCCCAAGGTTACTCTAAAGCTAGCTCCCACTGAGGTGTGGGGGATGTGGCTGAGCGCTGTGATGTGACTTCAAGGAAGGTGCCTTCAGATTCCTCTTGTGAGGTGTCTTCAAGGCTTGATTGGAGGCTCTGGGTCATGGACTCTCTTGGCTGTTTCCCAGATGGGCCTGTCAAAGCAAGGAGAGATAATTAGTGCACGGTAGTGGCCTGTGAAACAGAACACATCACTCACAGCATGGTTATCTGATGGACCCTCACTTGGTAGAGCACTGCCAACCTCAGCATCAGCACAGGAATGGTCCAGATTGTTGCTGGCAGCTGGATGGCTCTGTTTTGAAAGTCTGTGAGGACCTTGATTTCAAGCATCCTTCCACTGGTCTGCAACCTCTCCCTCTTGTTGTGTGTCAGCTTGTCCTGCATGGATAGAGACAGACAGAGATGCAGGATGCCTGCCAGGCCAGATGATAAGTATGCCTGGCATGTGTGGGTGGTGAGTGGTCCCATGGACGGGATGAGGATAATGAGGGTGTGTGTGAAAGAGTGAATGGTGATGTCCCTTGAATTGGCAGTGAGTGAGATTCCTGCAAATGTGTGATGGGTTTGTGAGTGTGAGTTGAGAGTGATGAGAAGAGTGACTTACCCTGGAGGAACAGAGGAGATCATTCATCTAGCGGCACTGGGTGGCTGTCTTCTTTTGCAGGGCGTTAGTGCTGACCACTGCTGCCACAGCCTCCCAAGCCTGGTTGGTGAAGTTGCTGCCCATCCTGCGGCCAAAGCGGGGTTTTGGTCATCCCGGTGGGACTCCACTGCGGCCAAAAGGCATTCCAGAGACATGTCGCTGAAGTGGGGGGGGCTGCAGTCATTTTGCCTTTTGGGGCCATCCTGTCTTCGGTGCCGCAGTTGTGGACTGGAAGCACTGAGAGGTGTGTGCGCGGCAGGACTTTAAATATGGCGTCCACTGCCATGTGCAGCGAGGTGAAGGCAGGCGGGCAGATGAGAGCCACCTACCATGGAAACAGCGTGTTTCCCAGGAATGCATAATAGTGCGGCGGGTTTGGGACGATACGTTGTGAAAACCCGCCATTGCGGCCAGCGGGTAAAACATTGTTATACTCGCCCACTACCACACTTAGTGCAAATCTGAGATGGTTCCACCCATAAAACAGATTGTGACCATCTCTATATGTATGTAAATAGGAAGAGATTAATGAAAGTAAACACAGGCCCATTAAAGGCAGAGACAGGAGAAATTATAATGCGGAATAAGGATATGGCAGAGACGTGAAGCACAGTAAACAAATACTTTGTAATTTTCTTCATGGTAGAAAATGCAAAAAACCCCAGAAATATTGGGGAACCAAGTGAGAATGAGGAACTTATAGAAATTAATATTAGTAACGAAATAGTACTGGAGAAGTTAATGGGACTAAAAGCTAACAAATCCCCTTCATCTACTGGCTGAAATTCCAGGTTTTTGAAAGGGGTTACATTCTAGTTACATTCTCAAAACATTCTAACAGATTTGTTGAACATGATTTCCCTTTCATAAATCTGTGTTGATTTGGCTTAATCATAGAGTGATTTTTTTAAGTGCCCAGTTTTCATGTCCCTAATAACAGATTTTATCATTTTGCCAACTACTGATGTTAGGCAGTTTCCTGTTTTCTCTCTTCCTCCTTTCTTACAGCAGGGTTATATTTACTATCTTCCCAACCTTTGGGAACTGTTCTAGAATCTAAAGAATTCTGGAAGATCAAAACCAATGCATTCACTATCTCTGCAGCTCCCTCTTTTAAAATCTTAGGATGCAAGTTGTCAGGTCCAGGGCATTTTTTGCCTCTCAGTCCCATTAATTTCTCTAGTACTATTTCTTTATGCATACTGATTTCTTTAAGTTCCTCATTCTTGCTAGATCCTTGGTTCCCTGTTATTTCCACAATGTTTTTCTGTCTTCCACCATGAAGACTGATACAAAGTTTTTGTTTGTTGACTCTGCCATTTCCTTATTCCCCATTATAGTTTTGCCTGTCTCTGCAAGTAATGGGCCCACATTTAATTTAACTGTACTGTCCAGGTCCTGGGAAGGGCCCATGATAACAGATATTAAGAAACCTGCAGCAGATGACCACAAAATCCAGACACCCATTCTGACGTGGACTACGATATTCTATTGAAACAGCTCAGGCAGTGAAAACATTGCATGAGCATTCTGTTTGATGATGTTACTTGTGAGAGTGCAGCTCTTGGGCTGAATGTTATGGGGTCAGGGATCAGTGGGGGACTTCTCACCCCTTCCCCCCACACCAGAGGCAAAGTTGACGTGGAGCGGGTTAGCTCCACACTGGCCTTCCTGCAGCCATAACGTGCTGTAGGCGGGTTAAACAAGGGACAAGTCAGACTTCCGCCCTTCACTGGGGAGGAAGACCCGCCTCTGGAGCTGCTGGCCAATCGGATCGGCCGGTAGTTCCATTCGTCCCAGCAGTGCCAAGAGCACATTAGTGGGTTTCTGCTGGGACTGTAATGAGGAAGAAAAGGAGTAATGGATCCCCGGAAACAGGTAAGTCCAGGATTTGGACAGGTTAGGAAAGGGGGCGGGGATATGGGGGTAGGGGTGGTGGGTTTAAGGCTGTAGGCAGGTGGGGTGGGGGGGTGCGTGGGTTCTACATTAGGGGGGCCGCTCCTGATCCGCAAAGGGCAGCCACTGAAGATCGAAACCCCCTCTTCATTCCCACCCTTTGAACAATTTATTTTAAATGTTGGGCTGCCCACGCCCACATGACAGCCCATGCCATATGGTTTATCATGTGGGTCGCTCATTATCAGGGTCAGTTGGCTTGTATCAATTGACTTATGTAAATATGGTGGGTGGGCTGCCGATTTCATCACCCACCCGCCCGCCTGCCATATTATGGGGATGAGCTCGAGGGTGGGTGGGTAGATGGTGGAGTAGGCATCCACCCTATTTTATGTACCTCTCAGCTGAAAACACCCCCAGTGGGGGCAGGTAAAATGCAGCCTCTTGTTGCGGATTAGCTCTGCAGCTGTGCTCAGCTTCCTGACAGGATTCATGAGTCACATGCAGAAAGGGTAGCCCTTGTTTCTCAATGACCGGCCTATAAACTTGAAGGCCTGGCTGGAATAAAGGAGACATAGAGGAAGATGCAGGATGAAAGCATGGATTGTGGGCTCGGACCTGCAGGATGTGGTCACAAATCAGCTGTAGGTTGAAGAAATGGAATTGTCTTTGATTGATAAATATTCAAGGGTGCTGAAAGGGAACACACAAGCCAATGTGCATACAGTGTGTGGCACCTTGTACCTTGGGGAAGCCTGCCATGTGAATGAAGCTTAGTGCGCTCTTGTCCTACTTCACTCTAGGGAGGGCAACGTAGGTTTTTTTCCTGGTGTACAGAGCCTTGGTGACCCACCTGCTGCCATGGTCCATTACACTGGCATCCTGCAAACTCCAACTGATGTCAGCTGATGCAAGAAGTCTGTGACATAAAATTTAGGAACTGCCGAGTCCTTGACAGCCCCAGGGAGCGTTGTCCACGTCATGGTTTAAGGCTTGAATTGTGGCTGAAGCCAGTGATCTAGCTCAGTGACAGCCTCTTTGGTGAAGTAAATGTTATGCTTTGTTCCCCAGCGAAGTTTGTGTATGTGAAATGTTCCCTGAGGAAAAGGAAATTCTCCTGGTCATCTCCACGTTCCACCCTCTGGTGATGTTTATAGGATCTTCCTATGTACAGAATGGGCACTGCATTTCCTGATAAAACAGTGACTGTAATGTATTTTAATTGAAGTGTTTCAAGATGTTTCTGAGATGTGATAAGGCACTGTATAAGTGCAAGTTTTTATTTTAATTGTGCTTTCTGTGCTGTTGCCCTCTGCTGTCATACATTAAATTAGGAACCTTGGAAAAAGGTTAACAAGAAACATGGAACAGTTGCCTGAATTTCAGTTACATTTAGCCTTGAAATAATGAATTTTATTTGTTTATTTAAGTGTAACTGATGGTGCTATTAATATGTCAAAATTATAATTTTATTTGATGCCATTAAGCTACCTGGCATTGTCGAAGATAGCATGCTTCAGAAGCAATTTCAATTGAGAGCGCATCTGCTTGTTCCAGTCATTGAGGTAGACATTAATAGTTTCACACCATTACTCAAAGAAGAATTAGGAGTTCTCCCACTAACCAAAAGCACCAAAAGCTGATTAACTGGTCATTCAACTCATTCTTGTTAATGTTATGTTGCTTGTCACAAAATGCCTGTCACCTTTACCTGACTGTATTATACAGAATCATAAAATGTTGTAGCAGTGCAGGAGGCCATTCGGCCCATATGCCTGTGCAGTTATTTGAAATAGCTATCCAATTAGCCCCACTGCTGCTGTGGCCCCTTTGCTCCACAAATTTCGCCTTCTCAAGTATACATCCAGTTCCCTTTTGAAGGTTACAATTGAATCTGCTCCTGCCTTTCAGGCAGTGCATTCCAGATCATAACAACTCACTGTGTCAGAAACATTTCTCCTCAGCTCCCCTCTGTTTCTTTTGCCAATCTGTTTCTACTGGTTGCTATTCTGTCTGCCAGTTTCTCCTCATGTACTCTTACCAAAAAATGTCATAAATTTTTAAATCTATTAAATCTTCCCTTAATCTTCTCTGCTCTAAGGAGAACATTCTAAGCTTCTCTAGTCTCCCAACAACATGGAAAAAATAGCGAAATTCCAGAGGTGAGGTGAGAGTGACGGCCCTTGACATTAAGACAGCATTTGACCGAGTGCAGCATCAAGGAGCACTAGCAAAACTGGAGTCAATGGAAATCAGGGGGAAAGTTCTCTGCTGGTTGGAGTCATACCTAGCACAGAGGAATATGGTTTTGGTTAATGGGGGCCAAACATCTCAGTTCCAATCATCTGCAGGAGTTCTTCAGTGTAGTGTCCTAAGCCCAGCCATCTTCAGATGCTCTCTCTAACATGAGGTCTGAAGTGGGAGTCTTTGCTGATTATTGCACAATGTTCAGCACCATTTGCAGCTCCTCAGATACTGAAGCAGTCCATGTCCATGTGCAGCAAAACCTGGACAACATTCAGGTTTGGGCTGATAATGGCAAGTAACATGTATGCCACACAAGTGCCAGGCAATGACCATCTCCAACAAGAGAGAAGCTAACCATTGTCCCTTGACATTCAGTAGCATTGACATTGATTCATTTACTGAATTCCTGCCGTCATTATCCTGCGAGTTATCATTCACCAGAAACTGAACTGGATCATCCATATAAATACTTGGATGCAAGAGCAAGTCAGAGGTGGGAATTCTGCAGTGAGTAACTCAGCTTCCCAAAGCCTGTCCACCATCTTCAAGGCACAAGTCAGGAGTGTGATGGAATACTCTCCACTTTCCTGAATGAGTGCAGCTCCAAAGATGCTCAACAAGCTCGACACCATCCAGGACAAAGCAGCCTACTTTGATGGGTACCCCATCTACCACCTTAAACATTCACTCCCTCCACCACCGGTGCATAGTGGCAGCAGTTTGTACCATATACAAGTTGCGCTGCAGCAACTTGCCAAGACTCCTTCAATTGTACCTTCCTAACCCGCATCCTCCACAACCTAGAAAGACAAGGGCAGGGGACGCATGTGAGCAGCACCACCTCCAAATTCCTGTCCAAGCCACACACCATCCTGACTTGGGACCATATCACTGTTCTTCCACTGTTGCAGAGTCAAAAATCAGGAACTCCCTCTAATGACAGCACTGTGGGTGTACCTACGCCACATGGACTGCAGCTGTTAAAGAAGTCAGCCCAATACCACTTTCTCATGGGCAGTTAGGGGTGGACAATAAATGCTGGCCTAGCCAGAGATGCTTGCATCCAACAAATTAATAAGACAAAACTGATTCCTAATCCCTGGTGCCGTTCTTGTAATTTTACTCTGCACCTCCCCTAAGATCTTGAAACCTTTCTAAAATAACAATATCTGGAATTCGGCACAGTACTCCAGTTAAGGTCTAATCAATGATTTATGAAGGGTGAGTGTAACATTCTTTCTTTTTGCACTCTATTCCTCGATTTATAGACATTTATAAAAGACAGAAGTTATGTTTGCTCTTTTACTAGCCTTACCAGCTTGTTCTGTCAACTTCAAAGATTTGTGTATGTAAATCCCCAAGTTCCCTCTGTTCCCGTAAAGATTGTACCATTTAGTTTATCCTTATTCTTCCTTGCAAAATGAGTCACTTCACACTTCTCTGTGTTAAATTTCAGCTATGTCCTCCTCAAGTCTGTTACTTTCCTCCCTCATTGTTAACTACTTTTCCAAGTTTTGTGTCAGCTGCAGACTTTGATATTTTTTCCTTTATACCCAAGTTATCAATAAATATCAAAAAGAGCTGCGGTTCTTATGTTAACCATGATGTACACCGCTGTATACTTTCCCTCAATCTGAAGAACAACCATTAACCACTACTCTTTGCTTTCTGTTCCATAGCCAGTTTCATTTCCATACTGCCACTATCCCTTTGGTCTCATGGGCTTGAACTGTGTTAATTAGTCTATTTTATGGTACTTTATTACTTTGAAAATCTACATCAACATAACAGTAATCGCACTATCTTCACCAAGCCCCTCTATTATTTAATTGAAGAGCTCAATCAAGTCAGACAAACACAACTTCTTTAACAACTCCATGCTAGTTGCCATTGATTAACCAATACTTATCCAAGTGACAGCTAATTTTCTCCCAGATTATTGTCTTTAAAATGTTCCCACTGCCCATATTAGGCCGACTGTCCTGTAGTTACTCGGTTTATTCCTCTCCCCTTTTTTGAAGAGGGGTGTAACATTTGCAACCCTCCTGTCCTCTGCTTTGCCACTGCAACTTCGTTCTAAGTTTCGTAACGATCAAAGAACCAGTTGCTCCATTCACTGTTAATATATTGCAGCTTGCAGCATAATACGGCCATAACATAGCAGAGTTCCGAATTGTTGAGTGTTTTAGGGTTTAAATACTCTATTCCGTATTGTGCAGTTTTTGAAGAAAATGGAACTGAAAAATGCCTATTTTTCTCAGTTCTATCAAGGATGGTGTGCTGATTGTGTCAACTTTTGCTATATCTTTTTGCTTAATATTTGTTAATTTAGAGACATATGTTTAGACAACTGTTTTCCAGCAAAGGGATAACCTGTCTAAGGATAACCTGCTGTAATACAAATTAAATTTAATTTGGTTAGCTTGCCTTCAATATGAGAAGGAATAAGATCTTTAATTGGGTCTGTGAATCGAGATGAAAGATTTGTGGTGCTATATAAGTGATAACTCACTCAACCATTCACATTGTCATAAAAGATAGCCTGATTTTTGATATGACATAGATTGAAAGGAAAGCTTTGTAAAATAACTACTTTCTAATTTAGCCCTTATTCAAACACAATTTTTGTACATCACTCAATCGTGACAGTATAGAGAGGGTTGTGTAGATTTTCAATTTACCCCTCAAATCACTAACTCTCCTAATGCATACCATCCAAAGTAAAAACAGCAGCTGGATTTTCAATTAAAGGCTTTTCAAAATGGGGCAGCAACAGTACTGTGACAGGCTGCAATTAGCTCCCATATTTAATTGTACGTTGGAACAAGTGCCTCCTGAGGAATGCCATGTACCCTGAAGCATACCTTAATACCTTGTATGTTTGCCAGTTTTGGAAAACTAATTTGTAGCCAAACTTTTCCAGATACCTGAGCTGATTAGTTGCTTTTATCATGAAGCTAAGTACAGAATGAAGGTCTGTGTTTGACAATCATGAGCTTACCCTTCCTCCCACTCTTGTCCCAGCCTAAGTCAGGTCGTGTCTCTTTTGGATGCCACTGACCTGACCTCTGATGGCTGCGGATGTGTTTCTGGGCTGAGTACTGAGTGATACTCAGTTGTGAATGTAGTTGAGGAGAGTGCAGGCCTTAAAGGGGAAGTAGCGCATGATCTTCCTTTATCTCACTGTGGCAAAAATTTGCATTGTAAACTGCAACCGAAATGACAGCCATCTCCAAAATGCAGCCCTCCGGAGACAACAAACAGGTAAAATGGCCATACCTGAAGTCAGAGGAAGTTGCTGGCTGCCTCATTACATATCTTTCAGTTGTAGGGCAACAAAGGAGTGGCCCTAACCCAGTTTCTGATGGGTTGTCTTTTACTCAGTGGTACCCCCAAAAAATGGCATGAACAACATTGCTATCTCATTTCCATGCCATTTACTTGGGATGTAATTGCTGCAGGAATAAAATGCTCTAGGACGGGGATCCGGTGATACACATTTTTAAAATGCATTTTCTCATGGGTTGTGGGCAAGACTGGGAACACCAGCATTTGTTGCTCAGCAGCTGAGTGGCCAGCTTGGTCATTTCAGAGGGCAGATAAGAGCTAAGCACATTGTTATGGGTCTGGAGTCACATTTAGGCCAGACTAGGTAAAGGTGGAAGATTTCTTTCTGCTAAAGGACATTTATGAGCCAGACTCCGAGGTTAGTTCTCATAAGTTGAATTGCGCAGCACTCACAGGGACCAGTGCCAGGCTCTGCAGGCTGCACCTTGTCGCTCTCAGTGGGAGTGTCTCAAACAAGTCTCCACAGCAACCACACCAGGGTTGAGGTGGTGGGGTGGGGGGTTCTTATACTGTGTTGCAGGGTTAGGGCTCCATTGTGGGCTACGAGTGGGGAAGGTTGCATTGAAGCACATGATTGGGGGTGGGGCACTAAAGGGCCACCCAACTGAAATGATAGTTCCAAAATGAGAAGAGAGCCACAGCTGAGGCAGGTTAGTTAGCAACTGTTCAATTGACATGTGGGTAGTCAGGAGAGTGAAGCAATAAGGCCCATTCATGCAACACTGATCCCTCAAAGTGGCAATGATTGTTCTCCTAGTTTTAACCCCTTGTGCGTATCCTTCAAATTCACCATAGTATTCTGGAATTGCAGATCTATTTGGTGAATGGAGAAGCTTGAGAACACCCTTGGAAATGTGGCCCTGCATCATTCACAGTGGAGATGCCCCCAAACGCCCAAAATTAACCTCGTAGTCACTGAGCATTCACCCTGATGTTTAGTTCAAGCTGCGCAGCCTTCGAGTGCAGGGAATGATGATCTCAGCTCCTGGCCTGAAAGCAGAACATCCAGTCACCCAGCTGTAACTGTCGGCAGTCAGTCATGTGGGCTGGGGTGGAGTGCGGAGGGAAGCTTGTTGTGGTGAACATTCATGTGCATCCCGCACTGGGCATCATTTCAGGAGCCATTACCCTTAAGAGGCCTTGAGCCCACAAGCACAGACGATTCCTTGACAGAAATTGGACCTTTAGAAACAAATGCTGACTCTTGTGTTTCTCATTGATACTGCAGTAAGGAGACCATCTGGAATTTGGAGCCTGGTGTTATCGTTGTCTGCATTGTTGCTTATCGACAGGAGAGAAGAATGAGAAGGATGTAACAAAGGCCCCTGGTTTGCCAAAGGAAAGAGCAGAACCCACAAGGCCAAGGAGCAGCAGGTCATCCTCTGGACACAGAGGATGATCCTCAGAGAGCCGTCATTCATATGCGCCTTGCTAGACCTAGGAGGGTGTGGACGTCACGTGTTATCTGCAGACGAGTGAGAACCAGTGTCACCAATGCCTCCACATGTCAAGGGATCTGGTTACTCTCATTTGTCACATTCTGCAGGATTTGGCACCATGGAAACTTGGGCATCCATTGCCAGTGGCCATGAAAGTAACCACCGCATTCAACTTCTACGCCAGTGGCTCGTTCCAGAGCTCCAATGGGGACCTCCGCGGGATCTCCCAAGCATCCACCTTCAAATGCATCCAGGAGGTCACAGATGCCATTTTTTGCAAAGGCCCACAATTTTGTGTCAACCTCAGCAGAGATCGGGCAAGCCAGGATGCCAGAGCACTGGGCTTTGCTGAAATTTCCGGTTTCCCATAGGTGCAGGGTGCCATCGATTGCATTCATGTAGCTGTAAAAGCTCTCTGGCATCAAGCAGCCCAGTATGTCAGCCACAATACTCGCTCAATGTACAGCTGGTGTACAGGTTTACGCCAGATACCAGGAAGCGTCCGGGACTCGTACATTCTCAGTAGGTCTCAGATCCCTGACGTCTTCCCGGGTCCACAGAGGCTGCTTGGGGACAAGGATTAGCCACAAGGGACCTGGTTGATGACGCCATTCGGCGGCCTCAGAAAGCTGCTGAGAGAAGATATAACGAGGCTCATGCCTCAGCACACCAGAGGAATTCTGAAAATGCAGTTCTGATGCTTTGACAGATCTGGCAGAGACCATTGCCATAAGTGGGTGCAGGAACCAAGGTATCACACATGATTGACAGTGACACAGCTCATCATAATTTAGAGGCGTAGAGAAGTGGAGACATGAAATGGTTGTGAGTCAATTTATATTTGTGAGCATTATATACATATGGTTAACACACGTGCCAACTTTGTACAACTACATTTTTTTTACTTCCCTTACCCTGCTGCTACATCTTGCTGCTCTCCCAACACTCACAGCGGAGCTGGAGGCAGCCTGATGACTGCTGCTCCCTGTTTGTGATGATCTTGATGGGCGTCCCCTGGATGACTGAGACCTGGAGGGCCCAGTCCTGATTTGGGTGTCCTACTATGGTCAGGTGCACCATCCTTGGCCTGTGGAGCTGGAGCTGCTGGGGTCACAGGAAGAGAGGATTAATATGGGCCGGACACTACTGGAGTCAGCCGGATGGATGACCCCTGGCTGCCAAGCTCCTGGTCCTCCTTCCTGTGGGTGCCCGATGGCCCCTGGCGGGGTCCTTGAGGAGAAGGGGCAGCTGGAGTGAGATTGAGTTGCCTTGCAGCGCTCTCACATTTATGCTGATGAATGTCACCAATGGCTACAGCGATGGAGTTCAGCCTGCACAGCAGTTCAGGACTGCTGTCCTGGATCAAGGTCTCCATGGCGGCTGCCATCCTACCAGTGTTGACCTTGGTGTTTTGGCATGCCGGCACTATCACCTCAGACTGAAGACAGATGGACTGCACCATCGTGCATTGCAATGTGAGGAACCTCTTTCTGACGTTCCTATGCTTGCCTTTGCAGTTCCAGCAACTGATTTAGGACCAAGTCTGGAGGCTCGTCACCTGACTCAGAATCAGCAGAATTGTGGCCTCCAGCAGCCCTCTGAATGCCGGTGACCTCTGATATCCCTGCCTCTGCCTGCTGTGGACCAGATGTGCACTGTGCTCACCAGATTATGACCCCGAGGTCACTCTCAAACTAGGCCCCACCGAGATGTGTCTCTCTGCACTGGTGGAGGGTATGGGTGAGCAATGTAAAGGTCTTCTAAGGTGTTGTCCTCAGGAGACTCATCCAAGATGTTGTCGGGGCTGGAATTGAGGGCCTGGCTCGTGGATGTCCTTGGGAGCTTTCCAGAAGAGCCACCGAAAGAAAGGAGAGATAATTGGTGCATGGCAGGTGACTCTGAAACAGGAGAAATCACTCCCACTATGGTTTTCTGATGGATGTTGTTTACAGGATCCTGATTTGCGTGTGACCTCACCATCAGCACAGGCTCACAGTCTACATCCTCTCCAGCTGTAGAACTTTGTTCTTGAGTCTGTGAGAACCTTGATCTTGGGACCCGGCTGCTTTAGGATCTCTCCTTCTTACTGTGACCCAGCTTGTCCTGCATGAAGACAGATGAAGAGGGTGTGAGCAAGACGCATACACGGGCAGATGACAGGATGCCTACCATGTGTGGGTGGTTCTTATAGCTCTGGACAGGATTAGGATGCAAGCTCCAGAGAGGACGCAGGCAGATGGAGATGTGCGTGTGTGTGAGAATGAGTGGTGATACCCTGCGAGGTGGCAGCGAGTGAGATCCTTGAGAATGTGTGATGAACTTGAGTGTGATGAGATGGTTGACTTAGCTGGCCGAACGGAGGAGATCATTCATCCTCCTCCTGCACAGAGAGGCTGACCTCTTCTGCATGGTGTTTGCACTGAGCACTAGTGCAACTGCCTCCCGAGCTGGACTGGTGACCTTAATGGAAGTCCTGCGGGCAAAGCAATGGGGCCTGGACTGCATCCAGCAGGCGTTGCTGAATTTGGATGCAGCATGCTTTCTGCCTTTGGAAGCCATTTCTTCTGTGGAGCTGTCCCAAGCTGCAGAGAGTGGGAACGCTGTGCAGGGGGTGCTGTTTAAATATGGCATCCAGAGTTAAGGAATGCTGGAACGCTGAGGTTAAGGCAAGGCCGGCAAATTGGATGCCACCTGCTAGGCGGTGCCAGCGATACTGTGTGATTCTCATACATGAATTTTTAATGGTGTTTGAAGTGCACGATTTGGCTCAAAAACCCACCCCACCATTGCGACCCCTGCTGTGAACACCCGTTATCAGACTCTGCATTTTTCAGGGAAAAATCCTGGTCATGATCATCATTACTGAAACTAGCTTTCAATTCCAGATTTTATTAATTGAGTTGAACTTCCACTAGCTGCTGTGGTGGGATTTGAACCCGCAACACCAGATGACGTGTGTGGTCCTCTGGATCACGAGTCCAGTGACATTACTACTATGCCACCATCTCCCCATCTGCTGCTATTGTCTGTCCCCAGCTGTAGTGGAAATCCAATTATCTAAATTTGAGAAATATAATGAACATTTATCCAGCAGCAATAAATACCATAGTGCCTACATATTATTGCTAAGATTGAAAAGCTATAGCTAGGGTGATACTGAAGTAACAGGAAGTGTTGACCTCAAATGTCATTTCAGCTGTGTTCACAGACAACATTTATTGAAGATTAAGAACATCAATTATGTTTTTACAAGACAATACCAGCTAAAAAAGTAATTACTGCATTCAAAAGTCAGTCTCATGTTTCTTTTTCCATCAGTGCCTCTTCATTAAATAGCTTGCTGTTGTTTTTGATTAGAATGTGATCTGCCTTTGTCACTATTGTGAGTGGACCTCCCTTGAGGTCTCAATCAAATGTATAAACCAGGGAGCACCCAGTTCAATTCCATGTGCTACAATAAACTTAGAGGCTAACAAAAGACAAGTCAGCCAGAGCTTCCAGTACTGATTAGTATCCAGATACCACTACTGCAAATGTGTTTCAGTCTTGACATCAAGGTTTAGGCATGGCTAATGAATGGTTTACTAAAACACATTGCCGAAAACATATCCCCGATATCTTCAGGGGAGGTGGGAAGGAGCTGAGGTACATGCCAGCAGCCAGGAAACCCGCCAGGACTTCATCAGAATTTTATTACTTTATTTCCCGCATATGGCAGCTGTTCGGATTGAAGGCTGGACACCCGCCGGATGGGAATGCCTGAGGTTGAAGGTCACTGTCAGAGGCCATTAGGGATGGGAGATCAGGGCTGTGGTGGGTGGGGGTTTGCATGGGGGAGGTTCATGAAGTGAGAGGTATTGGATGGAGCAATCACAGTAAAAGGTTTGCTTGATGGGTTTGCGATGCAGGGTTGGGGAAGGTGGGAGATGCAATCTGGCTCCGCCAGTTCAGAAAAAGTACTTACCTACTGGGTCTGACAGCTCCCACTTCCGCCCACCTGCTGTGGAAAGCTGGTCTGCAGCCATTACGTTCAAAGCATGGCTATCGAGGATTGAGGCACTGAACCTCATTTCAATGTTATAATCACTGACTCACACCTCCAGAGCAAGGTGACCAACTGTTATGAAACAAAGGGACACTTCGACTATGGGACGGGGTGGTGGAGTGGGTGGGATGAGGAGGTTTGAGGAGACTCCCAGGCTCGGTCAGTCTGACAAAAGGCACCCACCCCTTAAGGGATGTGGGACAGTCAAAATAAGGGACAATCCCTTAAAACAGGAGACAGTTAGTCACCCTGCCCCAGAGAGGGTTACTCATATACTCCCAAATCCACCATGGATTTGGAGCGGGCTCGGGTCGGCTTTCACATTTTTCATGATTTAACTCCCCTGGCCTGTTATGGGGCAGGTGGGAGGAATATTAAAACTCCCCCGATGAAGAATAACCAATTTGGTTAAGAATCAAAGTTTACCTGGTGCTCTGAACGCTACCCTGGCAACATATCATCAACACATTCAGAAGAGGCAGGGAGGGGAAGAAGTTTACAATATAACTTTGTTAAAAGATAAAAGATCATGGCTTGCCCTATGTTGGATTTAAAGGAAAATAAAGAGTTAAATTTCACCAAATCACACTCTGTTATTAAGAACCTTTTGCTTGGTAACTTTCTCATGACGTCAATTGAAGTCAAGATGGGACTTCAAGTATCAGCCCCATACCATTTTACTGCGTCTCACAAGTTTAAATGAGGAGGCTTGAGACTATCAGTAAACCGAAGGTAGATCTGTGACTACTGTACTTGTGGGGACCATGTAATTAAAGAAGTATGTAAAATTATATATACAACCAGTGATCGCCTAGCAAAGATTATTTTCTCTGCATGGGGTGCTATTTATGTATATGCTGAGCGGTCTGGGCATTCAGCTGTACCACCCACATTCAGGGAGTTAAAACAGTATTACAACTGTTCGTCATTAACTACAAAGTATAATTATTGCAATCCAGAATGCAAAATATAATATAAACTGTGGATTTGTTTTAAAGGCAAAATGGAGCCTTCAGGTTGATATAAAGAATAATGAAAACGCGAGATCGCCAGCATTTTATGGTATGTGTAGTTATTTCATGTGGACAACCAGCTAGATCAATATAGTTACTTGTTCTATGTTTTATTTCATTAATCTAACCAAAATTTCTGTGGCAGTTCATTCATTTCTCGTTGCAATTTTGCAGAAAAATAAATAATTGTGAGAGTGTAACAGTTGAAAGTATTTCAGGGAATAGATCGTCTGAGACTTCAAACCTCATGCAATTAGAGCTTGAACTTCTGTAGAGTGACGGGATAAATTACCGGTTTATGTTTACACAACACAACTAGTGCCTAGTACAATATCCTATCCCGATGTTAGTAAAAGCAAGGGCCGGAAGTATAGAGCACAAACCAGACCTGGTGCATGTTCTTTGCCAATGCAAACAGCAATTAAAAGTCCAGAGCGAGAGAAATCACATGAGGTACTGCTGTAGATCCACAGCTCAACAAGTCAGCAGTTTTGGTAATTGCTGGCAAAGTGGTCTTAGAATGAGGATATTCAGCAAGAACTGCCCTGTATAGTTTAACACTGATCATTGATAAAACAAACATAAAGTTGAGGTCATGTGAAGGCTACTGCGTTAATTTTACTTCACTCTGGGATCTGTGACATCTGGCCCAGTGGAAGAACTTGGAAAACATCTCTAACAGTGTCATGGTAATAAAATGGACATGTGGTAAACATACTGATGTGTAGGTTGTTTAATCTTTGAAGATTCTAGGGGAAAAAAACCCATTTGGGTTGATGATGTTTACTGTGGAAAGATGCACAGTCTTATATCTCATTGTAAGTAATCCACTGGGAATGGTATAGAACTAATTATTTGCATTTCACGAGCGTGGTTTGAAGTAGGAAAAGAAATAAGTACCTGAATATCAAATTTTTATAGTTAATGGTTACTTGCACTGTCAAATTTATCCTGCTGCTTTGTAGTGTGTCATGTTTTTACTACAAGTATTTTATAACTAGGCTCTCAGCAAATCCTTTAGTTACAGATTGCCTGCATTATAGAAAATGAAGATAATCATGAAAATGAAGACACTTATCATTAACAATCATGTAGCCAATGTAACTTTCTTTAGTAAAATCAGATAAAGAATTTTGTTGTGAACTTCTTGTTAGAAAGTGGAAATAAAATGAACATCTGTGTTATATGAACATATATCAATACAACTTTACAAAGATAATATTGAGATTATGGTAAAAGAGCCTGGGTTTGTTTAAACATCCTGCGAAGAATGGCAGAAGAAATTGAAGAGTATGCGTTTTCCTTAGATGTTCTTCCACAAATAAATTCTGCCATATGTGTTATACTAAATATACGAAATAAAAGCCAGTGCAAATATAAGGGAAGGTTGTTGGTAAATTTATTAACAGTTTATTAGCAAGTGACAGTCAAAACAATGATCTTTCAAAGCTCGCCAGCCTGAACGTTAAACATCCAAATACAGCCGTGACTCGCATTCTTGTGTACATGTTCCGCATTGCTATCTTTATTTCTACACTTTCCATTTTTACCAGAAACACATGCATGCCAAGAAGAGATCATTCAAGAAAATGGGCATGACTTGTGGAGCCATTAGTTCGTTGATCTTTTGGATCGACCATGCATTATTTTGACTTGGATATGTGTTTATGAATAGGTGAAATTCTTGCAATCCTTATTTAGTATGTACTGATTTTTGGCAAATGCCCACTTACAAAGAACATTTTTAAATGTCTTGAATTACATGCAGAGCAATTCTGAGGCAGCATTGCCCCATTAACAGTTTACACTGATCAGTTTAGTTAACGTGTACAACTCATTGCTTGCCAATATTTTGCCATGAAGGCTGAAGCCTCACTTCAGAGATGACCCCAATTTGGCCACTGCGATCCAGGCAGGCATAATTCCCAGCGGTAGCTAATTAATTAAAAGGGACAGTGGCCCGCCCCCAAGAGCTGCCAGCACCACCAGAGGGCCAACAGCTCAGCTCAGTGGGCAGCAGTGCCCCCGGTGGTGCTGGCTATCACTAAGGCTACAGCTGCAGGGAGAGGGCACATCAATGGCCATGTCACTCTTGAAGAGGAGCAGGTCCGGTTAGGGGATGTCAGATCAGGCAGGGGTTGGGTCGTGGAGTGTAGGTGTGCCACTGCCATGGGGATGGCCCTTGAAGCAGGGTGCCCCTACGTGGGCCAGGGAGCGCACAAGAAGGATGGAGTTGCCCAAAAAGAAGCCCTTGCAACACCCAGGAGCCCACTGGGAAGCTGCCAGATTTTACTCAACAGTCTCCCCAAATGGCGACAAGCAGCCCAACATGGGAAAAGTGCCTGAGGAGGACGGAAGCGGCCCTTATGTAGCAACTTGAATGACTCAATTGGGCTTCCGGCAGGCATCGTATCTGCCAACTTTCCTGCCTGTTGCAAAATGGCATAGTGGCAGTAAGACATGGGCCATGCCCCCGACACGGGGGGCATCATTGAAAGGGGGGCCTGAGGGGTTCCTCCTTCTCCAGCCCCCTGTGCCAATAGATGTAAGAGTTGGGGCCCTTGCTCTTTCTGATATATGTTAATGACCCAGATTGTGGTGTGCAGGGCATGATTTCAAAATTTGCAGATGATACAAAGATTTGAAGCACTGTAAACTGTGGTGAGGATAGTCTTGAACTTCAAAAGGACATAGACATGTTGGTGGATTGGGCAGACAAATGGCAGATGAAGTCCAATGCAGAGAAGTGTGAGGTGATTCCTATTGGCTGGAAGAATATGGAGGGACAGTATAAAATAAAGGGAGAGACTCTAAAGGAAGTACAGAAACAGAGGGACCTCTGTGTATATGTACATAAGTCATTGAAGATGGCAGGGCATGTTGAGAGAGCAGTTATTAAAGCATATGGTATCCTAGGTTTTTTTAATAGGGGCATTGAGTACAAGAGCAAGGAGGTCATGTAAAACTTGTATAAGACACTAGTTAGGCGTCATCTGGAGAACTGCAAACAGCTCTGGGTGCCATACTTGAGGAAGGATGTGAAGGCATTGGAAAGAGTATGGAGGAAACTCACAAGAATGATTCCAGGGATAAAGAACTGTAGCTATGAAGATAGATTGGAGAGGTTGTGTCTGTTTTCCTTGGAGAAAAGGAGGCTGAGAGGAGACTTGATAGAGGTATTCAAGATCCTGAGGGTTATGGACAGGATACATCAAGAACTGGAGGGCACAGATTCAAAATAATGGACAAAAGAAGTAGAAGAAATGTGAGGAAATGTTTTTTCATCCAGAGAATGGTTGCAGTCTGGAACAAACTTCCAGAGGGTGGTAGAGGAAGGTTCAATCTAGGTATTCAAAAGCAAATTGGATTGCTATCTTAAAAAAAAAAGGATGTGCAAGGTTATGGTGTTAAGACAGGGGAGTGGGATTAGGTAGATTACTCTTTCAGCAAACCAGTGCAGTCTTGATGGGCCGAATGGCCCCCTTCTGCACTGTAAAGATTCTGTGATTCTGTGAATCATTAAAATATAGTCTTGGGGTGCAAACAGAAACTAATCAAACGGGCTAGAAATAAGGGATTTGCAATTAGATAGCACCTTTAACAACTTCAGGTTGTCCCAAAGTGCCCCTAATTCCTTTTTGAAGGCAGTGGCTTTTACAATGAAGGAGAGTGATTATGACCAAGTCATCTGATTTGCTTAGGAATAGTGAGGAAACGATTTCCTTTGATGGGGGGTATCCAAAACAAGAGATCAATAGATTTGATATCAAGAGATACGGAGCTGAGGTACAGTTCAGCCATGATCTAACTAAACAGTGGGACAAGTTAGAGGTTCTGAATGGCATAGTCCTGTTCCTACATCCCTACATTTCTATCATTCATTCTTACAGTGCCAAGCAGCAGTGCAGATGAATCTGCGAATCTGCTTTGGGAGTGGGTGGAGGTGGGGAAACAGGGGTGTAATTTAATGAATTGCAGAAGAGAAGACTTAGCGGATTACTCTGAATGAATGAGTTTTAGTAAGTGGGGATGACATTGTGGACACTATGTTGGCAAGAAAACCAACTCAATGTCCTGAATGTAGGAATTCAGATCTTAAAGGGCCTGCCTACTAATGGGTTTGATAGCTCAATGGCTGCATTTCATGAAGTTATTTGAGACTGCCAAGCAGCTGCAAAGTTTAGAGGCAACTTAAGAGTAGTTCTACATATGTCTCCCTTTTTCCCAATAAAGCTGCAGCCCTTGGAGTTGCAGGTCCTGGCTGCTCCTTATATAAGAGTCTGTGGCATACTCCAAGGAAGCTGCCGCTCATTGTTTCGGCATCTGTAATGAAGAAATGCTTCACTGGTGTTGCCGCAGATGAGAGTCTCACTGTTTTAGCATGGTGGATTGTAAATGCTGAGCTGTACAAATCCCAGAGGGAAACTTGAAAGAGCTGCTACAACTATTTTGCAATTTGTATTTTACTTTGAAATGGGTGCCTTGAATACTGAAGTAATAAGACTACCACACCTTCGGAGGGTTTTTACATAACTAAATTAAACATTTATTAACAAAAAAGATTTCAAGCACATACATGGGTCTACATATTACTACTATAATAACTCCTAAAACTCCTAATTAATCTGGCTCCCACTTAGGCCTCCGTTAAGGCAACAGTAATGCAAATAGAATTAAAGAGTCCCAGGCAAAGCACACAATACCCTGGACAGTGATATTCAAAGTGAGTTTTCTTAGCCTTGGGGCTGAATCTTCAGATCAGCGAGCGGGCCCCGATCCCGCTCGCCGAGGCATATAATGACACGCGGTGATGTCGGGCGGGCATCCCGATGTCACCGTGCATCATTCAGATTTTCAGTTTGGCGGGCACGCAGCCGACAAAACTGTCAAAGGCCTATTAAGGCCAGTCAACTATCAATTAAAACAATAAAATGAGTTGCCCACCCAACCTTAAGGTTGGTGGGCAGGCGAAGAGCCCCGGCAGCCTTTGCATTTTTCATGGATCCTCATCCACAGGCGGGATGAGGTTTCATGAAGCTTTATAAAGGTTTGAAAAATTTTTAATAAAATTCAAAGACATGTCCCAGCTCATGTGACAGCCTCACGTGAGGGGACCTGTCCTAAAAATGTCCTTTTTTTCCTTTATTAAAATTTTTAAAACTTAATCTAATCTCCCTGAGGTAGCTCTGTGTCTCAGGGAGATTTCTGCATTCTTTCGCATGCATGCGCAATAGAGCGCAGGCCCCGAATCAGGCAACGCCCGCCTCCACCCCCAACCCCCCCACCCTCACCCACACAGATAGCGCTTGGCACTTCCGGGCGCGATTCACACTGGGCAGGCCTTAATTGGCCCACCCACATAAAATGGCGGGGCCCAGCTGATCATGGGCAGCGATCGGCTGCACGCACGCCCATGCCTGCACCCGCTCCCACACAACCCCCCTGACAGGGAGAAAATTTTCCCCTTGGTTCCTGTAGACAGCAGTTTGATGCACAGATGCTGGAGGCTTTAAACACTTGCATTAGATCTTAGAATTCCTTCACCCTTACACATAACTTAATTTCCTTCATACATGTTTCTCCCTTTTTTGTGTAAATTCCATTGTTCTAATATTTCTTTGCAACTTTACTTATCTCATAATACAAATCTTTCATAGTACTGATATTATCAATAACCTTTGGGAAAATAAACATATTGTTTGGCTTAGCTTTTTAAGTTAGGTGTAGCATCCTACCATCTCTTTGAAATGCAAACTACCCTAATTTATCTAAAAATGCAAATTTTCTTCACACCTCACAACCTAAAACTTCAGCCATGCTAATGTATTTAGCATTTCAAACCTAGTTTCTCTTTTGATATCTCAAAAGCTCGAGACCAACTGTCTCCAATTCAATTAAATCCCCCCCCCCACACACATATCCACACAGAGAAACTAATTCAAACTCCACGATTAACCCCCTTTACAAAAAAATCACAATAATATTATGAAAATTAGCATATTTTCATGACACTCAGGCAGTCATTTAGAAAGCCCCATTTGCAGGATCGTGTTGTAGCTGTTGACTTTGTCAGCAGCTTTCCTCATTCCTGTTATAGATACTGCAAAATTTTGATGGTGTTCAGATATATTTATATCTAGGGTATTTTGTGACAGGTGCTGTTTAATCAGTTGTTCTTCCAATTGTATGTAAATGAACTCAGCAATAATAGTTTTTACTCAGACATGGTCATGGGATATAGTCAGAAATTCCCCCAGTGCTGAAGACATAGATGGTGCTGTAGGAGCCATCTGGACTTTACATGTGAAAGGTGACATGTGTTGCTTTGGTTTGACATGTTTCGGTCAGGTAAGTAGTTTCATTTTCTCATGGGGCTTATAATTAGGAAAGTCAGTGTCCATACTGCTGATGTGTATCAGGCAGGCACAGCTCATGTTACATACTTGTTTCATATTCATCCCTGGGATGCGAGCATTGCTGGAAAAATGCCCTTGAACTGAGAAGGGTTTGCTCAGCCATTTCAAATGGCAATTAAGAGTCAACCACATTGCTGTGGCTCTGGAGTCACCTGTAGGCAGGGCCAAGTAAGGACGGCAAATTTCCTTCCCTAAAGGATATTGATGAATGATGGATTTTTACACAATCCAACAGTTTCATAATCACTAATAATGAGACCAGCATTTTATTTATCAATTTATTATTAATTGATAATTTATCAATGAATTGAATTTTGATTTCCCCAGCTGCCTTGAACTCATAGCTTTGGGGCAACAAACTGGGCCTCAGGATTACTAGTCCAGCAACATTATCACTGTGTCAATGTCCTCCTGGGCAGAACTTTCGGATCGGTGGGCAGCCGCGATCGGCAGGTCCTTGTAGGTCGGGGAAGGACCACAGACCGCGATCACCCCCCATCCCCTCCCCTCCTCCTCCTAGCCACATTTTCTGCTGGCTGACCCCTAATTAATGGCCAGCCAGCATGGAAGGTGCACTGAAAGGCTCAGCGCTGCCGGGGTGGGGTTGGGAGGAGGGCGAGCGCTGAAGTCAGTGTGGGGAGCGAGGAAGGAAATTTCCCTGAAGACAGACAGCTGCCTCAGGGAGCTGACGAATTTATAATCAATAAAAATAGAATTTAAATTTGGTAAAAAGTGTCCACGCTACGGAATGAGACACCTCAACATTTGGATGATGATAATGTTTTTCAAATCATATTAATCTTTTTTTAAATTAATAACAGAAGCCTCATCCCGCCCTTGGATGAGGTTTCTTCAAAAATGCAAAGGCGCCCTGGCCAATTCACCCACCGACCAACCGTAAGCATGGACGGTCAGTGAAAAATCACCATCAATTGCTACTTTAATGGCCTTAATAGGCCGCTTAATTGTCGGCGGGCACGCTGCCAACTCTTGCCCGCTGACTGAAAGATCGCGCAAGTGTGCGATGACGTCGTGACACTCACCTGACATCATCACGCGCTATTTTATGCCCGATCGGGTCGGGCCCGATTCTGCCCATAGGTTCTAAGGTCTGCCGCGTAGCTGTTGAGAATATGTGGATCATTGCTATTATTTCCAGTCTTCAGCTTCCAACTTCTTATTCCCTTACCAGAGTGAGCCAGAGAAACTGCTGATCATAGCTGTTACCAGGCCCCCTGCCTATGCAGCTAGCATCATGCAAAGTTCAACATGAAGGGACATTTCATCCCCCTATGGTTTGAATATTTGTTGGAAATCCCCAGGAGAAGATAGCCATTCTCCTATGTTCCTGATCATCCTAGGTAGCAGGATCATCTGGCTTTAATAAGCATTCCTCAAATGCCTGAAGCTTGCAGCTTTTTAATTCTGAGTAAATCCATTTCGCCTTAAAACCAAATACTTAGAAGTAACTTCTGCTTCCAAGCCCTAGCTATGGAAAAATGGCCAAAACATTCTTAAACCTGATAAGAAATCTCAGGGCCAGGTTGCAGTAAAAAAACACATTTTTTCTAAAGTATTTGTACCTTAAAATTCACTACATATTCACACATGTGATTTGCATGCGAGCAAAATAGCATCTTGTCTCCTCAGCTCACTTCCTGATTAGAAGAACATATTTTAGAATGTTAGTAGTAAGACACTTATTAAAACTGAGTTTACTCAGCGTGATATTTAGCGTGCAGTAGTGTATCTGGATGAGTGAGTGATTAAGAGACAATAATTAAAAATTAATTAATGATACCAACCAAAGGCTTGGGGGAGATCTTGAACCTTATCCTCCCGTACTTCCTTCCTGGGCTATAAACCCAGAATCTCCAAAATGCACGCCTCATAATGAGTCAATGGTCTTAGACACAGTAAATCTTTTCCTGTTGTGCAACCATTTGAAAAAGGAACATCTATTAGAGTGAAGGATATGAAAGGAGACGTACATCAGCCAACTGTTGAATTCAGCGTACCTTACATGACACTGTGAACATGCAGTGTGCGGGCACTTTGAATTTGATGTTTATTGCTTGCCACGTTTAATGGATCACATGATAAATGCATTGATGTGGCACAAGCTCATACTGCCTACACGGGAATTTGGAAACAGTTGTCACAGAGCTATGAATTCTCTCAATATGGAACTCCACCAAGATTACAGTGAAATGCTGTTAGGTGTATTATGAAGAAACCTTGTAAATTAAGCCAAATATGAGCACATTTGCCTTGCCAACCTTTCTGAAACAAAGATTGGAATTTTATCAATAGGTAAATTGTCCTCACCGGAGGGACTGAAAAGCCGGTCCTGACCCCGTGCGAGCAAGTGGTGGGACTGTGGACAACAGTTTACTGGTGGCTCTGATAGAAGTGGCCGCTGCTGAGGCTGCAGGAAGAAGGAGAGGGAGCCTCCATGCTGAAGTGCCCATGAAGACAAGGTGTGTCTATTTATGTACCATGCCAGGGCAAGGCAGACAGACCCAGAAATTGGGGCTACACCCTCCAGTGGCACCATGGGCACATGGCACCCACTGTCCCTGTGGGGCCCTCTCTGTGTGCCATAGGGTGACCATAAAGAAGGGCTTCCCATGTCCCCCCAACAATCCTGCAACCCACTGTGAGGCTTCCAGGCTCTACCTGATGGTCTCCACATGTGCTGATGTGCCACCTGATGGAGGTAAAGTGCCGACCGGGAGTGTGGCTTAATTGGCTGAGCCACTGAAGTTCCTACCACTGCTAATATCCCATGGTGGTGGGAAGACATCAACCTCCCTTCCCAACACCTTCCACTGGCATTTTTCAGGGTTTTCTACTTGATCTCCAGCACTAACAGCATTTTATCCCCCCATATGCTCTCAGGTTTGATGTACAGATGGAAACAGCATTGGTGAGGCAGATTCTGCCTGACTTGTTGAGTGTTTCCAGTGATCCCTGTTTTCATTATTGAGTTTTAGCCATCTCCATCCAGGCTGCTCTCCATACTGTACTTGACCAGAAGATGTGCCTCAGTTCCCAAAAAGGATCACCCTTCTCTGTGCTTCTTTGTTTACTTCAGCAGCTCTCATTTGTTGCTTTATTACAGCAGTGTAGGACAGCTCTAAGGTCAGTGAGTTCCTCCTCCAGAGCTGCTGGTATTGGATAACCCACCCCTTCAGCTCTACGGCTAGAAATTCAACTTGGGTAACAGCGAAGAGCCCCATCAGATATTCAACTCCAATGAAGTTATCAGAATGGGCAGCCAATGTCAAAACAACTCCTTATCCTAATTGCCAAGAGGGAGCACTAAGCCATCGTGGAAATGAGCTAACTTCACATTATAGCACAATGTCTGAAGTTCCATGTGCTGCAGGCCCAATCCAATGTAACACTACTTTGCATTCTGGCTCTGGATCCAGCATTTTGTGTCCAATCAGAATTTGCACCTTCCACCTCAGACACACCAATAGGACTGAGGATCCTCCACTTTGGAGGGCTGGATGTTAAGTTGCTGATGCACATCTCATCCTTTGCTCCCCACCCCCCCCCCCACACACACCCCCGTAGCCAATATGGTACCTTATGTCCCAGTGGCCAGTTGCCATGTCTGAGGTGCAGGTGAGGCAATCCTTAGTAGTGACTCCTCACAGACTCCAAAACCCAGAGGACATTGACCAAGAGCAGCTAGCAGCTGAGCAGTCAAAGCAGAAATAGGAACAACCTGCACCTATCTCTGCTGGAGCCACAGGAATTACACCATATAGGAGCTCTAGTAAGAGGAAGAGCAAGGATTTGCTCATGGGTGTGTTCCACAATGTTAGAAGGTTAATATTCTGTTTAATTTGTGAGCCACATAAATAGTATCAGTTTCCCATGTTGTTGGATCCTGGCCACCAGGTTGTTGGAACTTATGGATCCAAGTTGCACACTTGTGGAATGGTCAATTGGGCACCTTAGACAGAGTAGGTCAGCAGATACTTCTTAGGTGGAACAAATTCTGTTTATGTACACAGATGCTCATCAGCTACACTTATGTGCTTTAAAATCTAACTCTTTCTCCACATTATAGGCTACTGAGGTAGCCTGCGCTACTCTGTTGTTGGATACTAAGATCATGTGATCTTCCATTATAACATTCTCCTCAAAAGTACATTACACATCAGATTACCATTTGTGTTGTCCATTTTTGGTTGCTGCCTGATAAGTGGCCTTTTCACTTGTGAAAAATGGTAAGATGTGAATAATGCCTAGTAACACAAGGCTGTGAAAGGGGTAGTTGGTTGTTCACAGGGCTGGATGGGTTTAGCTTATGGTGATTCGATGGGTGGACTGATGGAATGTAAGTGAACCTCTCAATACTGAGAACATCCGGGCAGCACTGTGCGTTGCTGCTGGTACCTTGGCAGTATCACAGTCCATCTCCTTCTCCTCTTGGAATGATTGAAAAGGCTCTGTGAATTAGGCCTTGTTTTTTCTCCAGGTCCAAGCCTCTCTGCTGGGTGATGTTGTGCAGGGCACAGCACATCGCCACCTTTCTGGAGACCCTGGCTGATGCATCATGAAGAGAGCCTCCATTTCTATGCAGGCTCCTGAAACTCATTTTCAGCATGGTGATGGCTTGTTCAATGGCACACCTAGTTGTCCTATGGCTTTCATTGTTGACTGCTGGGCCTCATTGGTTGGGGTCCTCATGGGTGACCTCAGCCACATTTTAAGTGGGTATCCCTTATCTCCAGGCTGCCAGTCTGTAACTCTGAAGAGATCAGAGTGTGAACTGCTACCAGGTCCATGCATCATGACAGCTCCCAGGAATCTTTTTGCAAACCTGCTTTAAGATCTTTTTGTCATTGAGCACCAGCTGCACATTGATAGAATGGAAGTCTTGGTGGTTGATGAATCCTCCCCAGGAGTAGGGAATTCCTAAATTGCCACATGTGTGCAGCTGATGATGTCCTGTACCTGTGGGAAACCAGTTGGAATGCAAGCCAGAGTGCCCACAGTCTGACTGGCATCATTGTGGGACAAGGTTGACACAATTGACAGCTCTGGCAAACAAGCTAGCTGTGATTTGGGTTTTGCATTCATGAGACACTGACTGAGATCCTGTAGGTATCTCCCTCTGGAAAGATTCAGAGGCGAAGACATAGGGGGTGGTAGAGAAGACATAGGTACCAGCCACTGGTAATGGCCATCATGTCGAGCTGGCAGCTAGCCTTGTTCCTACAGGTTGTAAAGGACTGCCACCACCTGACACAACATCCTGAGTCTCTTGAGTCTTGAGACTGGTGTTCCAATCTGTCGAGAAATTGTATCTTCTGCCTGTACACCCTGTGTGCTGGGTATGGCCTCCTATAGTTACACCTCTCTGTCGCTCACCACTCTCCTGTGGAGCAGCAGGTCTGTCTGCTGGTGGTGTTAGTGCTGCTTCTGCTCCTGTTGTTCCTGCTAGTGTTGATGCTACTTGCTGGGCATCTTGGTCCTCAGCTGAGGCCCATGGTAAAATATTATAACCAGGAGCCATGTTATTGATCTGAGATGAGAGCTCTAAAGTACAGAGCAGACCTTTAAGCCTCCAAAGTTGTGAAAGTTACCTTTGAATGACACCTTCTACATAAACAAGCAAAAAAGCAGTCGTGAGGTTTCAGTACTTAGCACATTCTTCTGTCATGGCTTCAGCCCCCACTATTACCGCTGTGTTCTCACCTTGTTTTTACAGACATGTTCCAGGAAGCTTGTGAAACCGGTGGGCCCAGAGTTAAACTGTAAAAGCCATGTTCGCATCACTGTAAATGAGCGATTAACATATGTTAATTGACAGCCTGTCTCTCCTGAACAGGTTGCTCACAGGCTGCCTAACATGCTGGAGTGAAACCTGGATGCTGGCAGATTGGGGCCAGTTTCCCAAGGCAGGTCCTCTCGATTTCACCAGTTTTAACCCATCAACTGCTCCCAAGCCAATACGCACCTGAAAGATATAATTTCCTTGAGTGTTAACTAACTCGTTTTAAGTGGAGGGATGCATCACAGTCCTGCCTTCATCCAGCATTCATCCTGTCACGCATCATTGTGAAGGGATCCCTGGCGGACCCCTGGTTGATTTGGTGAAATCAGTTAACGGCACAGTCTAGTGTACCAGTATGATATTCTCTTGGTGGATATGTTCAATGTCACACTATCCAATCTGTTCACCCTAGAGCCATCAAATGCAACAGCATGTTTATAGTTTTAATAATCTTTTCTAAATTGTTCACTGTGATTGTCTCATCCAATTAATATGCGTGACATGGATTCTGTTTCAATAGCTATAAACATGATTCAGTGTTTAACAATATTTGCATTCTGGTGACAATTCTACTGCCTGTGCTAATACATTCAAGAAATGAGAACCGAGGCTCTGATGATAGGTCATCAACCTGGAACGTTAATTCTGTTTAGATGCTATCTGACCGCTGAGTATTTCCAGCACTTTGTTTCATTTTGCATTGCAGCATCTGCAGTATTTTGCTTGTATTCTCATGCTAAAGGTTGATTTATTCACAAAGGGTTATGACGGAGTAAGGAATGACAGAAAAACAAATTTTGTAACAGTCCACATCATGTGAAAAGTAAGAGTTTTTTTATAGATCTATTGTGCGCCCTTCCAGCTGGAGCAGCAGTCAGACAACCCCAGGCCAAAGATTGTGATCTGTTCCCCCATGAATGTTAATAGTCTGAAAATCATGATCTCTGTGTCCATGATATCTTGCAATGCAATCCCTGCAAATGACAGTGAAGTGCAGGAGAATTACTCTGAAGTGTGAAGAAGCATTGCTTTGAATAGTGAGGTGTGTTCCCCTGTTGGGATGACTATATTCAAGGATGTGTTATTGAAAGAAATGTTAGCTTATCCTCTACAATGTTAAATCTTGTTATGCGTTTGACAAGCGAGAGGAAATTCTGAGCATTCTCTCATTTCCTGACATGTAGTTAAGGATGGTGTTGAGATATTTAGCAGCAAAATCTGTGAAAAAGTTGCAGTGAATGGATTTATGGCAACATTTTCTTCTTTCTCTAGTCAACTGTAAAACCACAAACATCCAATTAATTATGTTTGAACTAGGGGTTTCTGACAGCCGATCTTTTTCTTCTGATCCTAAATCACTTTTATATCAATAACAATATTTTGGTTTTATCTATGCGTGTTAGGGAAAATATTTTAATCTTTTTAGTATTAGGTACATTTCTGTCCATGATACCAATAAAATGCTGTGCTCAGCACAAGAAGATATTAATAATAACAGGGGAAAACCAGCTCATTCTAGTTGGTGAAGATTGCTACATCTTTGACTGTGTGATATATTGTGATATGCAAAAGTTGGGGAGCAGGCAGTAGAGAACTCGCAGTGACTTCTCATTTACCATCCACTGGCAGTCATGTCTGAAACATGGTATTGAGAAATAAACGATTGTGGCAAGAAGCTGCTTTCAATTGTAGTATTTTTTTTATTACATATGTGCTGCTAATACTGAGCATCAGGATATAATGATAATGAAAATAAGTTTTCCAGAAACCTTCACCCGCAAGCATAGAATACCATGAATTAAGCATTGCAGTTGATCAGCCCCTGCTCCGGAATGCCTCAAAAATGAGAATGCAGTAAACAACACAATGCCATACAGGGTTGTTTTTCCTCAGTTGAAATTACAACAGACAGTGAACAAAAATTAATGGGGTACAACACAGGCTCTAAAATATTTCACTCTGTGTTCCATGAGCTATTTCTGTTGAATCTTCAACAGCAAATCAGAGAAATGATTGGTTTTAGTCAATCTCCTACCATGGCACCCTAAAGTAGGCTGGAGTGCATGCGTGTAAATGCGTGGGGAGATGGTGGTGTAGTGGTAACGTCACTGGACTAGTAATTCCAGATCCACAGCAATGTGGTTGATTCCTAACTGCCCTCTAAAATGGCCTAACAGCCACTCAGGGAAATTAGGGGTGGGCAACAAAAGCTGGACTTGCCAGTGACACCCACATCCCATGAAAGAATAAAGAAAAAAAATGCATGGAGTATCACAGTAAAGTAGGTGAGCTGCAGGCGCAAGTTGCCATGTGGGATTATGATGTCTTGGCAATATTGGAAACCTGGCTCAAATAATGGCAGGAATGGCATCTCAAGATTCCTGGCTAAATATATTCATCAGAAATAAGGGAGGAAAGAAAGGAGGGGCTTTGGTAGTATTGACCAAGATACTGTTATAATCCTACGGAGGGATGATATGCTTTACGGGTCTAAGACAGGACCTATTTAGAGTTAAGAAGCAGAACAGAAGCAGTATATTATAAAACACCTAATTATGGGAAGCCATTGGATCAGCAAATCTGAAAGCAAAATTCAAAAATAAGAGAGTAATGATAGTGAAAAGTTCAATTATCTTAATATAAACTTGGGGGAAATGCAGGACAAAAAGCCTTAAATGTGTATGCTCTTGTTTGGTATGTTTCAAGTCCAATGGGGAAGGGAGCAGTGTTGGATCTAGCTCTGGGAAATGACATGGAGAAAATGGAGCATGTTTCAGTGGGAGCGCGTTTAGGAAACAGTGATCATAATATCATTAGGTTTAGTTATGGAGAAAGGAAAGGAACAATAAAATATGAAGATACTCAACTGGAAGAGAGCTATTTTCAGTGAGTTGGAAATGAATCTGGCCAAGGTGGAGTCAAAGGTTATCAGGTATTAAAGTAGATAAGCAATGGGAGGCCTTCAAAGAAGAGACAGCTTAGGTACAGACTGGATTAGGATGAGCTAGCTTTTTCATGTGGAATGCTACGTTTCAAAGTTTTTCTCACACAAATGACCAATGAACAAACTTCGGAGGGAGTCTCGGGGTGCTCACCCACTCACCCTCACCCACTGTGAGTGGAGTTGAGAGTGCATGATGATGTGGGTGGGTGAGGGTGAATGAGAACCCTGATACTGAGAGTGAGACAGACCTATGGACACACACTGTGCCTGCACACACACTCGCCTCACACTCTCCTCTCTCACAGCCCCCCACACTCTCTCTCTCACACAACAATATATTTCCAAGTCAGGTTGGTGAATGACTTGAAGGGGAACTTCCAGGAGGTGGTGTTTCCATCTAGCTGCTGCCCTTGTCCTTCTAGATGGCAGCGACTATGGGTTTGGAAGGTGCTGTCGATGGAACCTTAGTGAGTTGTTGCAGTGCATCTTGTAGATAGGAACATAGGACTTAGGAGCAGGAGTAGCCCATTCAGCCCTTCAGGATGGCTCCACCATTCAATAAGACCATGGCTGATCCAGTTGTGGTCTCAATTCCACTTTACTCTCTGCAACCACCAGCCCCATCCCCGCTCCCACCACCCACCACCCCCCATAACCCTTGACTTCCTTGTCTATCACAAATTTGTGTAACTCAACCTTGAGTAAATTCAATAACCCAGCCTCCACTGAGAGAAAAACTTTCTCCTCTTCACAGTCTTAATGGATAGACCTCTTATTCTTAAGCTGTATCCCCTAGTTCTAGTCTCCACTGCAACTGGAACCATCCTCTCAGTATCTACCCTATCACACCACATCAGGTCCTTATCAATAAGCTCACCTCTCATTCTTCTAAACTCCAATGGATATGGACCAGACCTGTTCAACCTTTCCTCATGGGATAACCCCCCCACTCCAGGAAAGAGTCAAGTGAACCTTCTCTCTACTGCTTCTCCCATAATTATATATATTTTTTCAAATAAGAAGACCAAAACTGCGCACAGTGTTCCAGATGTGGTCTCACCAAAGCCCTGTACAGCTGCAGTAAAACTTCCTTACTTTTATATTCCATTCCCCTTGCAATAAATCCCAACATTCTATTTGTCTTCCTAATCACTTGCTGCACCTGCATACTAACTTTTTTTGATTTGCACACTAGGACACTCAGGTCCCTCTGTACCACTGAGTTCTGCAATCTCTCTCAATTTTCATAGTATACTGCTTTTCTATTCTTCCTGCCAAACTGCAGAAGTTCACATTTTACCACATTATACTCCATCTGCCAAAATTTTTTGCCCATCCATTTATCCTGTCTATATCCTTTGCAGAATCGCTCCATCCTCTTCCTTTCCCACCCATCTCGGTGTCATTGGCAAATTTAGCTACCATACATTCAGTCCCTTCATCCAAATTATTGACATGGATTGTAAATAGTTGAGGCCCAAGTACTGACCCCTGTGGTACTCCAATAGTTACAGCTTGCCAATCTGAAAAGGACCCATTTATTCCTATTCTTTGCTTCTTGTTAGCTAACCAACCCTTTATCCATGCTAATATGTTAGCCACGACACCATGTGCCTTCATCTTGTGTAGTAACCTTTGATATGGCACCGTATCAACATCTTATCAGGTAGTACACACTGCTGCCACTGTGCTTCGGTGGTGGATGGAGTAAGTGTTTAAGGTGATGGATGTGGTGCCAATCAAGTGGGCTGTTTTGTGCTGAATGACGTCAAACTTCTTGAGTGTTGTTGAAGCTGCACTCATCCATGCAAGTGGGGAGTATTCCATCACACTCCTGACTTATGCCTTGTAGATGGTGGACAGGCTTTGGGGGCCAGGAGATGAGTTACTCCGTGCAGAATTTCCAGCCTTTAACCTGCTCCTGTAGCAACAGTATTTATATGGTTGATTCAGTTCAGTTTCTGGTCAATGGTAACCCCCAGGATGTTGCTGGTGGGGAATTCAGTGATGGTAATGTCATTGAATATCAAGGAGCGATGGTTGGATTCCCTCTTGTTAGAGATGGTCATTGCCCAGTACCTGTGTGGTGTGAATGTTACTTGCCATTTGTCAGCCCATGCTTGGATATTGTCCAGGTCTTGCTGCATTTGGACAAAGACTACTTCAGCATGTGAGGAGTCTTGAATGTTGTTGAACATTGTGCAATCATCAGCGAATATCCCCACTTCTGACCTTATGATGGAAGGAAGGTCATTGATGAAGCAGCTAAAGATGGTTGAACCTAGGACACTACCCTGAGGAACTCCTGCAGTGATGTCCTGGAGCTGAGTTGATTGACCACCAACAACCACAGCCATCTTCCTTTGTGCTAGGTATGACTCCAGCCAGCGGAGATTTTTCCCCCTGATTCCCATTGACTCCAGTATTACTAGGGCCACACTTGGTCAAATGCTGCCTTGATGTCAAGGGCACTCAATCCCACCTCACCTCTGGAGTTCAGCTCTTTTGTCTATGTTTGGACTAAGGCTGGAATGAGGTCAGGAGCTGAGTGGCCCTGGCAGAACCCAAACTGAGCGTCAGTGAGCAGATTATTGCTGCGTACAACTGCTGCTTCATAGCCCTGTTGACAATGCTTCCCGTCTTGTATTAAAAGCTTGCATATGTAGGAACATCATTTAATGACAATAAGATGTTAAAAAACTACTTTGGAATCATATAAGCATATTCCTCACACTGACCTCATTCACATGAGCCACGTAGTTAATTAACACTGCCATCTGCTGTTTCTCTCAGCATCATACATGCCTCAGTTGAAAATGTCATCGAGTTCTCAATTCCTTCCAAGCTTGTAATAGGTCATGACTTAAAATCAGGTAATCGGTTCTGGTTTTGGTTCAATCCACAGGTTGTATTTTATTATGCTAGTGAAAATAGTTTACATAATTAATTAAGTAGATTTATGAAGACAAGCAGCGATAGCATTGAGCCAAATTTGTATTTGTGATACCTCACGTGTGTTGGTATTGGTACATTATTTATTTGCATTTTTTTGTTTACAAAATTTGATCCATTGAACAGTTTTGAAGCCTATGTAGTTTGCCAATTGTTTGCAGGATGTAAATCAGATTTAACTGCATTAAAATAAGCTGGGGTTGTTTTCCTTAGATGAAAGAAGGTAAGGGGGAGATTTAAAAGAGGTTTCAAGGTTATCACAGGTTTAAAAGAATTGAGTGGGAGAAACTGTCTCCACTGGCAAATGAGTCAGTAACCAGAGGATACAGCTTGGCCCAAGAGCCGGAGAGGAAAAGAGGAGAAACTTTTGTAATCAGCAAGTAGTTATGATCTGGGATGCACTCTCTGAAGAGGTGCTAGAAACAGAAGCGATAGGAACTTTCAAAAAGCAAGTGGATGTCGACTTGAAAAAGAAAAAAATTGTAAGCTGGGGGCAAGAAGAGGGAAACTGTGCTAATTGGATATTTCACTCAAATAATTGGCACAGGAACGATGAACCAAATGGCCTCTTTCTGTTCCATCAGATTCGACGGTCAGGATTTTACAGCGTTAGTATCAGCAATTTGCAATTACAATTTTGCAACAATTGTGGTGGGGGTGGGGGCGGGGGGGTGGGGGGTGGTTTGGTGGTGGTGGGGGGTGGTGGGGTCTGCTAACCATTAATTCACACTGCAAATTGAGGTTGGAGCTGGAGGGCCTTCACCACCTGCTTCCAGTTCGTCATCCACATTCCCACCGGATCCTGAAAAACCCCAACTTTTAATTTTAAGTATCCATGAATAGCAAGTGATTTGCAACTGGAGCCTACTGAGTGCCACATAAAATTGCTGAGGCAGTAAAGCAATTCCAGCAATAGTTCTAGTAAAGCTTCCAATTGGAGGAAGGGTCAATACTAATTCAAGCTTCAGATGTACTAGGTCAGGAAAAACAAAGGGAAACTGTTTTGAAAATAACTAGTTATGTTTGGAAATTGGTGTGTTGCCAGTGTTTAATTACACACTGAATAGTATGAAGAAAGGAGAATATCTCAGGACGTAGCACACATGGTGGAATATTCCAGGAAGGAGGACCACAGAAATTCAGTGCCTGCTGAAAATAGATCATTGATGGTGTATTTTTCTTTTCAACACTTTCTGTCAAATGGACAATCTTTTAGGATACGTTTTCTGAAACATGTAGAGTGAAGAGTTAACATCAGAAATATAGCTGATGTAATAATGATGTCAAATCACATGACTGAGAAGTAAGAGCGATCTGGAAGGAGAAGCTCCAGCCTCATGTAGAGGTCCAAAATGTGTAAATACTTGCTGTAAATAAAGAGTAACAGTTTTAAGAAACTACAGACTCGAGCAGCATACTTTTGGAGAAAAGACAATCACCAAAACTCCTATCTAGAACCTGACCACACAACAAAACATGGTGGCAGCGAGTAAAAGATGCAGCAGATATTAAAAGTAAGATAAAGGGCTAGCAAAAAAAAGAGATTCTCAAAGGAAGAACATAAGAAAAAATTGCAAGACTCACCAAGACATCGGAACATCACATGAGCAGCAGATACAAGCTGAGGCACAGACCTGGAGACCAGACAGCAGTGAGCACAGGCCCAAAGCAGTAAACAGAAGCACAGAAGGACTCTGCAGAAGCAAGGAATCCACACTACTGCCTCCAGAACCATTTCAAAGTACAAAAGTCTTCCAGCAGGCCCAGAATTGGAACAACTGGAAAAAAAAGGTTCACAAGGTACAGAACTGCTTCAGGATGACACAAAACAGGTCAAAAACACCAGATCAGTATACTACTTTATGCAGTGGGATATTTCACTGATTACATGATGGCAAGGCAGGAGGTTGATGAGATTTCAATTTTTTCGACTCCATCGGAATTTATTAATAGGGAGGGTTAAATTTAATAAGAGAAAACAAAGACCAGGTTAAAGCATGCATTCATTCATCAATGATTTGTATAGACTAGCAGGGAACTGCGATTATGGAATCTTAAAGGGTGAGCTGATTCACGACAGAATTGTAGTCGGTGGCTAAACAAAGCATTATCAGATCTCTTAGTACAAGAGAGGATTTAACACTAGTAAAGGCAGTGCAGATTGCAAGGCAACAGTAACATCACCCACTATTCTTGCCCGATATCCAAAGTATAAGCCATCAATGGAGAACCATATCTGATGGCCATGAGCTCATGCAGTGCCTGCAATAATTGTCTATCCACAATAGATAAACATGGCTGAGGTGGCAAAAGGAACTGGGGGGTGGGGGGGGTTGGTGGTGGCAGTGCAAGGGGGGATGTGGTGAGATCTCTTCAGGCAATTAGTTGCTTGAAAATTGACCCCTTAAATGTTTTCACTTTTCCTGCTTCTTTTTGTAATTCTCCCCCATGAGGTTTGAGTATAAGCTACCTTATTTTGTAAATGTTTTCATACATTTGAAGATCCTTTGACCTTTGTTGAGAAGCCTCTTTTCTGGCACCCTTGTGGCACCCAACAGAAGACCAGGTAAGAAAATGTAAATGAAAGCAAATAATAATGAAGCCAGAACTGATATAACATTGAAGGAGATTGTGCAGATTGATAATAATTGTGAATAGTGGTTGGGGGGTAACAGGCCCAGTATGGCCGCAACAGAGGCTGCTGTGAGGAGCCCCAATCTCAAGTACAATAATGACTAAGAATGTGGAATAAGTGTTATAAAGTTTTAAATAAAAATGGTTGGATCACTGGCTGGAAATAGCCTGCTAAAAAAGAGAGACTTGCATTGATAGAGTACCTTTCATGACCTCAATACATCTCAAATCATTTACATCCAGTCAAATACTATTTTTGAAGTGTAGTCATTGTTGTAAAGTAGGAAATTTGGCAGCCAATTTGTGCACACAAGCTCCCACAAATAGCAATGTGATAATGATCAGATATTCTGTTTTTAGTGATGTTGATTGAGGGATAAATATTGGCCAGGACACTGAGGATAACTCCCCTGCTCTTTGAAAAAGATGTTTCAAACTGGCTAAGGACCGGTTAAACAGAAATCTTTACATTTTGTTTTAAACAATAGAACCATGTCACAAAATTTCACTTTTTTTAACAAAACAAATTTTATTGTATATAAAATACTTAGACAAAACAAGCACCAGTAACTTAACAATATGGTTTATAACTATGTATGTTATGCACTCGGGCTTATTTCTTACTTGCCCCAAGAATTCTTTTATAAGACCCATCAATCTTAAAGTTATTTACTTCTGTAGGGACCACCAGTAGGTATGCCACAGTCATTTGGAGAATTCTCTTCAGCTCCAGCTATCCTCAGAGGTAAAAATGTAATTTACCATCTCTTGACTGTGGATGCCTCAGTCCCTTGCTCTGGTTACTTTTTCAATGCTTCCAAGCTGATCAGCCTGTTGCTTTTTTTAACCACAAGACTCTGTAGGGGCCACTCTAGGTTCTCCCACTAGTTTCTAACTAGGCAATCTTCCACCTTCTGTTCCCTCACAAAATTCAAACTGAGATTAAGCCTCATCTCCATTCCACACAGTCAATGATGACATTAGGGTTTTACTCTGACTGCAGTGCAGGTCTATCTAACAATCAATTACTTTGGCTATCTCTAAGTGAGCTGCAAACTGCACACACCAGCTTCAAGGCACAACTAACACTCAGCAAACACCTAGATAAATTGAAACCAGAGAACATCCTCTAAGTTCCACCCATCTCCATGACAATGTAGCATGTTCTGGGCTGTCCTCAAACTGACCTTTAGATTGATTATCCCTCATTTATAATTTCTTCTTTGATCTGATGAAGTAAGTTGCTTTACAACCATTTAGGGTTTACTGAATGTTTTTAAAGTAATTTAGCTCTACCTCCCAAATAAAAACATCTCTCTGGACTGCCCTCATTCTTGCAAGGATGACAGATATAATGTCAGACATAAAAAAGTCAAAGTAATACAATAACACACGTTAAATTCTGCTCCTTTACACAGATGGGAATCAGTGTAGTGGATTGCTCTGTTGCTGGATTAGGTGGTTGTCCTTATGCTGATGGTGCTTCTGGAAACGTATCAACAGAAGATGTCGTGTATATGCTAAGTGGCTTGGGTATTCACACGGTGAGTTGACTTGCGAGTTATTCTTGAATAATATTTCTAAAATAAACTGCTCTTGGACTTCTTCCTAAAATAATTAAACAGTGCAAATTCTGTTTTTATAATGTTTTTAAGGATATGTATCTAAGAAGAGAAACAAAACCCTTCAATGATTCATGAGATCCATTTTCCTGATCTTTTTCATGGAAACACCAATGTCCCTTGGTATAACTATCAGGATAAAGGAAATGGAGAGCTGGCATGCCAGGGGTTCAGAAAATGTGTTATATGTTGGGTACAATCAGGTTAACTGGGTAAAAAAGACAAAAAAACATTAAGGCCATGAAATTGGTCCATGCAGCCGAAAGTGTGTCACTACCCACATTGGGTAAAGTTTGCAGCCTTTACCAGTTAGACACTTTACATATGCAGATAAGATATTTGAAGCTCCCTGCTTCCCCAGATCAGGTTGCCCTGAGGCTTAGAAATCACATGCAACAAAGAAGGTAAAAAAAACCTGAACAAAAACAGAATTACCTGGAAAAACTCAGCAGGTCTGGCAGCATCAGCGGAGAAGAAAAGAGTTGATGTTTCGAGTCCTCATGACCCTTCAACAGAACTGAGTGAATATTAGAAGAGGGGTGAAATATAAGCTGGTTTCACCCCTCTTCTAATACTCACTCAGTTCTGTTGAAGGGTCATGAGGACTCGAAACGTCAGCTCTTTTCTTCTCCACCGATGCTGCCAGACCTGCTGAGTTTTTCCAGGTAATTCTGTTTTTGTTTTGGATTTCCAGCATCCGCAGTTTTTTGTTTTTATCTCTGTGTTAAAAAAACCTGTATTGAATTTGGAACCAGGAGGAACCGATCGCCGCAGCAACCCCTCTACCCTATCACAGCTGGTTCCCCAGCCCATTTCTCCCTTGTTCTTAGCCCCAACCCTTGACTTCCCTCCCCTGATCCAGGATCGCTGCGACTCTCAGCTGGGGCTCCCATCTCTGACTGTCATGATTCCCAGACCTGACATTCATCTCCCCCTCCCTTGGCCCCAACAACCAGTGACACAATCTCATTCCCCCGACAACCTAACTCCCAGACTCAAATTTCCACTTCAGGTCCATTATAAACTTGGGGAGAATGTGCCCCAAGCCCATTCAGGCCCAGGGGAAAAAGTTCTGGGTTCAAGTAATTTAAAATGCCGCTGTAATACAAGATTTAAGGAACTAGACGGATAAGCTTAGATTAACTGAATTTTTCCTTCATTGTCTTTTCTTATTAGAGGCTTAGAAGATATGTTGTGTCATCTTTAGCGGTGTCAAATTACAGATCACAGGATCTTTCTTTCACTAAATCACGTGTTTCCTTATATTAAGATGTCCTAAGACAGGCATTATGATACCTTTCACAGTAGTCTCATGGAAGAACTAGCATCAACATTAAATGATGAGCTTCACTGAGTAGTTGTAAGTGGACCACATCTCAATGTTACAGACAAAAACTGAGCTATCATTTTAATTATGCTCTGACACATGGCACTGTTATTAAGTGCCTCACTGTTGGTTTGATGTAGAATACTTGAACTTAAACGGTTGACATTTCTAGCTTATCGTGTTACAAATTTGATTTACGGGGTAGTTTTCTAACTTTTCTGTTCCAACAGGAAACCTTCACACCAGAAGTCGTATCAAAAATCTGGGCAAGCAGTACATATGGTTTCCTGACCATTGTTTTTTATCTTGATCATTCTAAGGCTATAATATGTACTTTGATATGTGATCTTATCACTATGGCTACAATGAAAACTGGCTTTCAGTAGCTAATCGCACTTTATCCACTCTTCTTCTTCATGAGTTCTCTGCCTGAAGGCAGGTCCAACCCACAGCGCCACAACCTCCACCATGGTCAGGACAAGGAGACAGGTCCCGAATCCACCCCAGCCGGAACAGGGATTGAACTCCATGATCCATATCGGCTGTCCAGCCAACTGAGCCAGAGTTGTTGTGACAACATACACTTTTATACAGGGCATTGGTGAGACTGCATGTCAAATACTGCGTGCAGTTTAGGTCTCCTTATTTAAGGAAGGATGTAAATGTATTGGAGGCAGTTCAGAAGAGGTTCACTGGATTGATACCTGGAATGAGTGGGTTGTCTTATGAGGAAAGGTTGAACAGACTGGGCTTATTTCCACTGGAGTTTAGAAGAGTGAGAGGTGACTTGATTGAAGTATATAAGATCCTGAAAGGTATTGATAAAGTGGATGTGGAAAGAATGTTTCCTCTTCTGGGTGAGTCCAGAACTGGGGCACTGTTTAAAAATTTGGGGCTGCCCTTATGGGACAGAGATGAGGGAAAATTCTTTCTCTGAGGGTTGTGCGACTTTTGAACACTCTGCCTCAGGAGGCAGGGTCACTGAGTATTTTTAAGGCTGAGTTAAGTAGATTCTTGTTAGGTAAGGGGAATCAAAGGGTATTAGGGTTAGATGGGAATGTGGAACCTGAAACGCAAACAGATCAGCCATGATCTTATTGAATGGTGGAGCAGGCTTGAGGGGCCGAATGGCCCACTTCCTCTCCTTGTTCATATGTTTTTGTTTACATGCATGTTGTAGTCTGAACCTATGGATAATGATGGCAGAGGTTCCAATTTCTTTCAAGCGTGTGCCTGACCAGGAATCTCTCCCCATCTTACCACTTGCCATTGGCATGTGTTGGAAGGATTTACAAGTTGAATCTCAGCCTGTTAGGCCACGTTATGAACACATCTTCCTGGGTTATCAAGTCCTGGAGTGGAACTTGAACCTGGAGCTTCCGGCTCAGAGGCATGGATGTGACCCACTGAGCCACTCTGAACTCCACTTTACAAATTGCAAATCAATGAAAAATCAATAAATGAAAAATCATTTTGTTAAATTTAATTTAATGTTATACCCCTGAGACCAAGAAATAAATTGACACAAAATAGGCTTTCTGGAAACATCTTAGCTACACCCACACTTGCATTGTCAAATTAAGTCTCAATTTTAATTATTGTGACTTAAATAGGAGATAAATAACAGTTGGTAAATTAATTCCAGAGCTGGAGGTGCTGTTGAATAAGAGCACTTGCTGCAAATCTCTAAAAGTGCAGGCATTTTGTGCTGGTATAATGTCTCAATGATTAGAGCACTAGCATAAATGAACTCCATGTCGATAACTCATTGAAAAGACTTGAATCAAATGAGATACTTCAGGCTTTGAGGATTGGACTCTCCTTCAAATACAACATTTACACATTGCTCCATTTTGTTCGATCTTTCTGTTACATAGCATCTTGTACAATGAGGTTCAACTGATAACCTCCTCCCAGGGCCTCTGCAGGTGCTGCTTTATAACCCATTTCTAGGAAGTATTTGACAGCAGCCAACACTGAGCTTTTTATTTCACTTTCCTCCCTTTGGGGAATCACCTGGGCTTCACCAATGGAGAGGCACATCTGAATCATATTGCAGTAACCAACTGCAGAAAATATCCTTGCTGAATACTGAGGGAATGGGGTGGGGGGAGAATAGTTCAAGCTCCAGTATAGTACATTGCTTTTTCTAATTACCTGTGCACGATTTGTGGTAGGTTTTTCCCTTTACTGCTAGTTTCACATATTGTAAGTGCATGATTGAAACTTGGGTGATTGGTCCCTCTGGTTTTCTATCCTTTTATAGGGAAATAGTATTGTGTTTATGAGCAATAGCTGGACTCTTTCTTGGTGTCTGCAAACATTCCAAGTTTTAGGTGTGTTTGTCAGTAAATTGCAGGCTGCATCAGAAACACAAAAAAATGATCAGCAGGAAAATAGGAATATTTCCATTCCATTAGGCTGGCTCCAGTGCTCAAATACAGAATACACATTTCACCACTTTCTCTCCCATTTCAGCCTCCGACAGTTCGGCTCCCTGGCATTATGAGCCTGATTGCATCCTTGGACAGTCCATTCCAAATATTGGCCCCACTGTTGTGTGAAATGGTTATATCTGATCTGCCCATTCGCCTTTCCGTTTCTGGGCTGATCTTCACCATATATGTTGAGAATGTTCTCACAGCTCTGTGAAATTGCTCTCTCCTCTGATGGTTCACTCAGTTCTATCTTCTTGTGCTGTTAAATTTACAGTTCTGACCTCATGCTCCCCTTCTTTGTTATAACCCTAAGTTACTGTTCTTTGGCAAAGATTTGGCTTCAAGGACACTCCTCACCTAGATTTCACTGCACTTTTCGTGTAACTTGTCACCTGGAAGGAACATGTAGGCAGCTTCTCCCTTAACCTTAGTGAAGACTCGTCCATGTTTGCCAGATTGGTGTCACAGTTGTAGCTATACACAAATACGAAGCAGCTACAAGCACACCCAGGAAAAGGATAAATGCTTCAACAGCTAATTGAATTTATATAGTGCCTATGATGTAATAAAACATCCCAAGGTGCTTCACAGGAGCATTATAAAAACAAGTTTGACACTATGGCACAAAAGAAACTATTAGCTCAGTTGTGACCAAAAGCTTGGTCAAAGAGGTAGGTTTGAAGGAGGAGCGATAGATAGAGAGGCAGAGAGGTTTGAGGAGGGAATTACAAAGCTTAGGGTCTTGGCAACAGAAGATGCGGCCACCAATGGTAGAGCAATGAAAATAAAGGATGCTGAAGAGGCCCGAATTGAAGGAACACATATGTCTCAAATATGCCTCACATGTAAGGCTGAAAGAATTTAGAGATATGGGGGAGAATTTTGGCTGGACGGGAGCAGGCATGGGCAGGCCAATTAAGGTCTGCCCAGCGTGACGCACGCCCCACACCGTGCGTCATTTTACATGTCAGCAAGTGGAGCCCGCCCCCACCACCTGCCGACCAGAAGATTCAGGCTGTGGAGATTTAAGGCCATGAAGTGACTTGAAAACACGGATGAGTATTTTTAAATTGATGGATTGCTGAAGCGGAAGCCAAAATATATCACTTTCTTGAATGAGCTAAAGTGTGACTTTGGTCAGGCCTTACTAGAAACTGGGATAATGATGTGATACATTTTGTTGCAATGCTTAGTTTGTTATGTTGTTATTCTTGTAGAAAACCTTTTCTTTTGTACCTTTCTTTGTATGTTCTTACTCGAAGGCCTTGTAATTGAACGGAGGATAGAACTTCTGTGAGCATTGTGCCAATTTCTGGCTATTAATCTGGCAGATCAGTGGAAATCCATAGAAGAGGTTGAAAAATGCTGTTTGCACCATTTTGCCAACGTTTCGTCTGATATTTTGCCCAAGTTACAACAGGAGATTAGGAGAACACCAATGGAAATTTCACTGCCAAATTTTACTCTCAACAGCTCCAGGAGTTCACTGTTCACCTTCATTTCTGTTTGCAAAGGACACATTTTTAAAACTTCGCCCCATCTATTGCAGCTCAGGTTACTTTGGGAGGAAACATTCAGGAAACTGGAGTAGGGCACAAAGAAAATCAAGTTTTTCAGCTAATTTTCATCATTCTGAATTTTTCATCTATATGCTTTGAATAGAAACCAACCAATTAGATATGTATCAGGACAGCTTTTCCTCACGCTGTTTCACTCCAGCGTTACCCGTTGTGTGTTGTTGCTCTGTCCTCGAGTGGACTGAAACTGATTTCTGGGTTCAGCTCATTTGCAAGACCTGACCTTCCTAATTTTCACAGTGCTAATGGCTGTTATCTGTGGAAACTTCATACTGCTGCTCAGGAACAGCAACCAGATGGGGTCTACCCTTGCTGATCCTAGTTGCTAACCCTATATTGGTCAGGCATTCACTATATATGCTATTTTACCTTTCTAGAGTGGAGGTCTTTTGGGTCCGTAGGTAGTGGATCTGCCTCTGAGCTTGAAGCTCTGGGTTCAATTTCCACTCGAAGGCATGTTGGCCACAGAAGGAGCGTTCTTGAACACAGTTGAGGCACGAGATGCCATCATCTAAAGTCTCATTGCAAATTCCTGTTGGAACTACAGAAATACATGTAGAATTAAAGCTCAATGAGCAGGCACACCTTTTGTGAATCAATGGTCCTGATGCAGTCCTTCACTCAATAAGAGGGTGTTTTCTGTGTGTGGTAATGCACCTAATTTGCACTACAGGATTTAAGCAGATAGTCTAGCCTGGAAATTTCACTGTGGTACAAAGGGAGAGCTGTGTTGTTGGCGGTGCTGTCATTTGGATTAAGATGCTAAACTGAAGCTCCATTTACCTATTCTTGGACATAAAAGATCCCATTGCACTTGTCAAAGAATAGTAGGAGAAAGCTCCTCATGTTCAATCCAGGATTTGTCACTCAGCCAACACCACCACAACCAATGCACAATTTGGAATCTACCAGAACTAATCTGCTGCAGGCCTCATCACAGCCAAATATCAATGGACACAAGAACTGAATTCCAGCAATGAGATAAGATTAAGGCAGCATTTGACCAAGTGTGGCACCAAGGAGCTCTAGCATGATTGAAGTCAATAGGAATCAGGGGGAAAGCTTTCCAATGGCTTGAGAGATAGTTGGCATAAAGGAAGATAGTCGTAGTTGTTGGAGGGCAATCATCTCAGTCGCAGAATACACTGCAGGAATGCCTCAGGACACTGTCCTAGCCCCAACTATTTTCAACTACTTCTTCAATGACCTTCCCTCTAACTTAAGGTCAGACGAGGGGCTGTTCGCTAATGATTGCACACTACCCCGTTCTACTTGTGCTTCCTCAAATACTGAAGCAGTCCTTAACTGCATGCAGCAAGACCTGAACAACACTCAGGTTTTGCCTGATAAATGACAAATAACATTCACATCACAGAAGTGTCATGCAATGATCATCTCCAACCAGAGAAAACATTATCACCACCACTTCATATTCAATGGCATTAATCAAATCATAGATAGAATGATGGATCATAGAATGGTTACAGCACAGAAGGAGGTCATACAGCTCATTGTGATCATACCAGCGCTCTGCAAGAACAATTCAGTTGGTCCCACTGCCACGGCCTTTCCCTGCGGCCTGCAAATTTTTCTCTTCTGGTGCTTGTCCAGTTTAATTTTGAAAGCTATGATTGAATCTGCCTTCACCATACTCGCAGGCAGTGCATTCTAGATCCTAACCAGTCACTGTGTAAAAAAAACCATTCGCATGTCATCGTTGCTTCTTTTACCAATCAACTTAAATGAGTTTCCTCTGGTTCTCAACCCTTCTGCCAATGGGAACAATTCCTATCTACTCTGTCTAGACCCCTCATGATTTTGCACATGTCTATCAAATCTCCTCCCCAACTTCTCCAATTCTACCCACATAACTGAAGTTCCTCATCCCTGGAACCTTTCCTGTAAATCTTTTATGCACACTGCACTTTAGGAAGGATGTGAAGGGTTTGGAGATCATGTAGAAAAGATTTATGAGAGTGGTTCCAAGGATGAGGGACTTCAGTTATATGGATAGACTAGAGAATTTGCTTGTTCTCCTTAGAGAAGAGAAGGTTGAGGGGAGATTTATAGAGGTGTTCAAAATCATTTGGGTGGCAGTGTGGTCTAGACAGAGTAGATAGGGAGAAACTGTACCCATTGGCAGAATAGTCGAGAACCAGAGAACACCGATTTAAAATGATTTACAAAAGAACCAAAGGCGACATGAGGGAAACATTTTTTAACACAACATGTGATTAGGATCTGGAATGTACTGGAATATGGTGGAGGCAGATCCAATCATGGCTTCCAAAAGGGAATTGGATAAGCATCTGAAGAAAAAAATTGCAGGCCAGCGGGGAAAAATGGTGGGGGAGTGGGACCAGCTGAATTGTTGATGCAGAGAACTGGTATGGACATGACAGGCTGAATGGCCTCCTTCTGTGTTGTAACCATTCCATGATTTTATGTTGTTTCTTCGTGGATTTTGCTAATCAGTCACTAAAGTTAGGGAAACAGTTTGGGACAATGCCCAAGTTCAAGGCTATAAACCTCAAATATAGATCTGTATTTGATGTACTGAACAAAATCCTGCTTTTCCACTGCCTTTGCAGTTTAGTTTCCAGGTTGATTTCTGTATCTATGTTCAGCTAAATATGACCAGTAGAAAATTTGTAAATGTTTATTGTTAGTGCCACTTTTTAAAGATGTTTTCTTTCTTTATTGACTCTAGGGAGTAGATTTAAGCAAGTTAATGGAAGCTGGTCACTTTATCTGTAAAGCACTGAACAGGAAGACCAACTCGAAAGTAGCTCAAGCCTGTTACAAGCCATGATATGGAGCTCAACAGACATTCCATGCTGCAAGTACTTAAGCCATAATATTTAGTGTTATTATTAAACTCAACATTGCACTGGAGCACTTGAAATAATGTGATGTGCCATGGTGGGATACCTCGCATGTTTGTGTGAGCAGAGTCAGATGAAACATGGGTGAATGAGCCATTTATATTTGGTGCCAGCAGCCAAGCAAACATTTATTGTAATACATCATCCTTCTGCCAGTATAACTTACAGAACAATCAAGGGTCAAAGATAGAATGGGAGATGTAAGTAACAGCATCTGCAATTTTTGTCTCCAACACAATTACTCCTTATCAGGACTAACAATGTCATACCACCATCCATTTACTCACCAACTCCCTATAGATTAACACAGTGGCACACAGTCACCTCTCGCTATATTCATGGTCAAACCTCAGCTTTCACACAGTGCAGTACCCCTCAGCCCACAGATGTTTGATGCAAACACAAGTAGTAACAGAATCAGCAACATGTAGCATATATTGCTTTTGAACTTAAACTGTGAGAATATTGGTGTCAGTTATGGAAGTCTTCATGATTGTTGTGGGGACTCATTTGATGGAAACTCAATTCAGAGAATCTGAGAGCTGGGCTTCATCACATGTACGCCTCATATTTTTAGTGAAGGCCATAGAATTTTCATGTCAGAATCCCCTACTCTTTCCACATCACTCTTGATTTCAGAGTTACCGTCCCATGATATGAGCTTGTTTTTTCTGCACATTTTATTTAGGCCCTAGGAAGTTTCCTGGCTTTCACAAACCTCTTTACCTATATCAGGCATCTAAACAGTTTAAACATTTAGAATCCACTGGACAGTGGGCAATCCTCTAGAGTAGAGACTGGGCCAGGAGTGCCATCTTAGCTGGTAGCCAGCTTGGGAATACCATGATAAAAACAAAAAAACTGCGGATGCTGGAAATCCAAAACAAAAACAGAATTACCTGGAAAAACTCAGCAGGTCTGGCAGCATCAGCGGAGAAGAAAAGAGTTGACGTTTCGAGTCCTTATGACCCTTCGACAGAACTTGAGTTCGAGTCCAGGAAAGAGTTGAAATATAAGCTGGTTTAAGGTGTGTGTGTGGGGGGCGGAGAGATAGAGAGACAGAGAGGTGGAGGGGGGCGGTGTGGTTGTAGGGACAAACAAGCAGTGATAGAAGCAGATCATCAAAAGATGTCAACGACAATAGTACAATAGAACACATAGGTGTTAAAGTTAAAGTTGGTGATATTAACTAAACGAATGTGCTAATTAAGAATGGATGGTAGGGCACTCAAGGTATTGCTCTAGTGGAGTTTTTTTTATAATGGAAATAGGTGGGAAAAGGAAAATCTTTATAATTTATTGGAAAAAAAAGGAAGGGGGAAACAGAAAGGGGGTGGGGATGGGGGAGGGAGCTCACGACCTAAAGTTGTTGAATTCAATATTCAGTCTGGAAGGCTGTAAAGTCCCTAGTCGGAAGATGAGGTGTTGTTCCTCCAGTTTACGTTGGACTTCACTGGAACAATGCAGCAAGCCAAGGACAGACATGTGGGCAAGAGAGCAGGGTGGAGTGTTAAAATGGCAAGCGACAGGGAGGTTTGGGTCATTCTTGCGGACAGACCGCAGGTGTTCTGCAAAGCGGTTGCCCAGTTTACGTTTGGTCTCTCCAATGTAGAGGAGACCACATTGGGAGCAACGAATGCAGTAGACTAAGTTGGGGGAACCGCTTTGCAGAACACCTGCGGTCTGTCCGCAAGAATGACCCAAACCTCCCTGTCGCTTGCCATTTTAACACTCCACCCTGCTCTCTTGCCCACATGTCTGTCCTTGGCTTGCTGCATTGTTCCAGTGAAGCCCAACGCAAACTGGAGGAACAACACCTCATCTTCCGACTAGGGACTTTACAGCCTTCCGGACTGAATATTGAATTCAACAACTTTAGGTCGTGAGCTCCCTCCCCCATCCCCACCCCCTTTCTGTTTCCCCCTTCCTTTTTTTTTTCCAATAAATTATAAAGATTTTCCTTTTCCCACCTATTTCCATTATAAAAAAAACTCCACTAGAGCTATACCTTGAGTGCCCTACCATCCATTCTTAATTAGCACATTCGTTTAGATAATATCACCAACTTTAACTTTAACACCTATGTGTTCTATTGTACTATTGTCGTTGACATCTTTTGATGATCTGCTTCTATCACTAGTTCTGTCGAAGGGTCATGAGGACTCGAAACGTCAACTCTTTTCTTCTCCGCCGATGCTGCCAGACCTGCTGAGTTTTTCCAGGTAATTCTGTTTTTGGTTGGGAATACCATCTCCTTTGCTTTGGATTCCTTAGGCCAATTGTCATGCAGTAGCAAAATTGTAGGAAGAGATTTTTTTTTTAGGTGCATCTAAAGTTTAAGAAGCTGACCTTGATTTCCAGCCTGTTAATTACAGCATGACGACCTCCAGTATGCAATGCCCTGTATGGCTACGAAGGTGACCATCTCGTTCAACCATTATGGCAAAGTTTTACCTCAGGTAGCTATGGGAGCTCTGCTTAATGGATTGCCATGCATTTGCTAAGGTGACTGATGCACCTTGCAAAAGAGGTGGTATATTCATCACCTTTGATGTTACAGCATGACAGCAGTGAAGCAGGACCATCCATTGTCAGGAGGTTGCTGGTTTCCAGGATGCAATAAATGGCATCTATATTACTTTCTGGGTTCCATTGGAAACTCTCCACCAGGAAGGGCTTTTAACTTTTCAATGTGTACACTTGTTGTGGTAGCATGCAGAGGAGCCTATATGTTGATGACCAATATTTTGGAAATTATAACAATGACTTAATACTTTGAAAGTCAGCTCTCTTTGTTCTCTTCAAGGAAGAAAATCACATCTCAAATTTTCATCTGTTTCAAAATGTTTTCTATGGTCTTGTCCCACCTTAGCTTGTGACCTCTCTAACCTACACACCCCAACAAGATCAGCACTTCTATTCTGGCCTCTTGCGCATTCCCAATTTTAATTGGTCCACCGCTGAGACAATCCCTTCAGCTGCCCAGGTCCTAAGCTTTGGAATTCCCTTTTTAAACCTCTCTGCCTCTCTACCTCCCCTTCCTCCTTTCAGATGCTCCTTAATGCCTCTTTGGGTCATCGTTCTAATACCTTATGTGGCTCAGTATAAAATTTATTTTATAACTCTCCTGTTAAGTGCCTGTGGATGCCTTGCTCTAAGGTACTATATAAATACAAGTTGTTGTAAGGTTGACATGATTCTCCCCTGCTCTTCATGTCAATGAGGCAAGTGGTTCTTCAAGATTGGCCAGGGAGAGTACAATCTCTTAAAGACACTTTTGCCTTGCCTGGACAGGTCAGGGGGGACTCTTTACATTCCAAATCCTGCATCACAAACAGTTCTGTCCTTCACACCTTCACTATTCCAGCGGCTGGATTTCGACAATGCTGGTGAGCAAGCTTTGGCTCTTTTGGTGATCTGCCTATGTGGAAAAGAGCATTACAATAGCCGGCACTCAGAGGATCCTCAGTGACTGCTTCAAGGACATCATCACTGAAGCCTGCTCTTTCATAAAGCACGGTACACTTTTGGCCTTATCTGTGTCTTCCCCCACTTTCCAATAAAGAGGCCTTTCTTCAATACACTACCCATCCTACAAAATGTCAACACATCAGTCCACATTTCCTCTACAAGAAGAAGCTCATAATCACCAGCTGAATGAATAGATCAGTACTTAGCCAGTGTGTCCTTTCCAGTGTGACTGTAGCCACCACGGATAACAATTGCCAAGTCAGAGCACATGCTATCTTGATTCAACAAATTCCAAAGCATAAACAAACTACCCAGTATTACCACAATGCTTCACAGGTTGTCTGCGCATGTCTTCCTTTCACTAATTCTGCTTCTCCTCCTAGGTGCATCTTGAGAGTCAGGATCTTAAGCAGTGGTTGACTCATGTAGTCACAAGACTGAAGTGGCTCTCAGGTCATGACAAGGTGCTCCTGGCAGCCAGCCATTGTAGGTTGGAGCTTCTGGGTTGGGTCCTGATACATACTGCTGCCTTGAGAGATGACAGCTACCGGGTCTCGAAAAGCCTCGAGAGTTGGTTGCATGCATTATAGTCCTCAAGGTCTGTAACCTAATATACACAATGCTTTCTGTTCTCAACCTGTTGTTACCAAAGCTGCAGTGTGTGCTTCACTGGAGATGGAGGTCATGAATCCTCACCACTTAATTTCTGGGGATCTGCTGATGATTCCAGGGAAGATAGTACACACTCCTTTGGTGCCTACAAAGAAGACAAAGCTCCCATGATGTTACTGAAAATAAGAGCTATAAACTCAACTACTGTTAGTTATCACACATCCTCCCAGATCAACCTCAAGCCTGTATGTAGGTATAACATTCCTTGAACATCTTTCTTCTCAGATGAAAAGCCATGGGTTCTGAGCTCCTCCTTTTTGAAGCATTGGCAATTTTCTCCTTACTGTTCAGGTGGCACATCCTCATGAACTTCTCTCACTCCTTCACTTCCCTTGCACTCTCCATGAATTGCCATCACCACATAGTCACTACCTAACAGTACGAGAAGAGCTAGTGTCCAGGAATGAGGGAATCAATTATGTAGAAGGTTGGGGTGGAGGAACATGGATCATGAGGCCTCTTGGAGGAACTCCAGGGTGGGCTTTACATGGCTATCATCTCCCTCTTCACCCCCATGCCCAAACCCTCCAGCAAAGTCCTGTGCTCAGCCATCACTGATTTGCAGTAAGTTCACACGCCAACGTAACTGGCAAATGCTTCATTATAGTTTGTAATCTGAAAAACTTTCCTGCGATGGGGCAACCATTTGGTTGCTACACTCCTGCAAATTGGTTATGCATTTTTCCAGTATCCGCAGTTTTTTTGTTTTTAGACCTTACCTACTTTGGGTACAGGACATTTCTGCTCCTCCTCCGCCAGGAGCTCCAGCCCAAGGAACTATTTGTCTTCTCATTGGTCCCTGAATCGTCCTGCAGCAAGCCGCTTTGAGTCAGCTACAGCACTCCTCAGATAAAAACAAAAAAACTGCGGATGCTGGAAATCCAAAACAAAAACAGAATTACCTGGAAAAACTCAGCAGGTCTGGCAGCATCGGCGGAGAAGAAAAGAGTTGACGTTTCGAGTCCTCATGACCCTTCGACAGAACTTGAGTTTGAGTCCAAGAAAGAGTTGAAATATAAGCTGGTTTAAGGTGTGTGTGTGGGGGGCGGAGAGATAGAGAGAGAGAGAGAGGTGGGGGTGTGGTTGTAGGGACAAACAAGCAGTGATAGAAGCAAAAACAGAATTACCTGGAAAAACTCAGCAGGTCTGGCAGCATCGGCGGAGAAAAAAGAGTTGGCGTTTCGAGTCCTCATGACCCTTCGACAGAACTAGTGATAGAAGCAGATCATCAAAAGATGTCAACGACAATAGTACAATAGAACACATAGGTGTTAAAGTTAAAGTTGGTGATATTATCTAAACGAATGTGCTAATTAAGAATGGATGGTAGGGCACTCAAGGTATAGCTCTAGTGGGGTTTTTTTTTTATATACCTGCGGTCTGTCCGCAAGAATGACCCAAACCTCCCTGTCGCTTGCCATTTTAACACTCCACCCTGCTCCCTTGCCCACGTGTCTGTCCTTGGCTTGCTGCATTGTTCCAGTGAAGTCCAACGTAAACTGGAGGAACAACACCTCATCTTCCGACTAGGGACTTTACAGCCTTCCGGACTGAATATTGAATTCAACAACTTTAGGTCATGAGCTCCCTCCCCCATCCCCACCCCCTTTCTGTTTCCCCCTTCCTTTTTTTTCCAATAAATTATAAAGATTTTCCTTTTCCCACCTATTTCCATTGTATAAAAAAAACCGCACTAGAGCTATACCTTGAGTGCCCTACCATCCATTCTTAATTAGCACATTCGTTTAGCTAATATCACCAACTTTAAATTTAACACCTATGTGTTCTTTTGTACTATTGTCATTGACATCTTTTGATGATCTGCTTCTATCACTGCTTGTTTGTCCCTACAACCACACCCCCACCTCTCTCTCTCTCTCTATCTCTCTGCCCCCAACACACACACCTTAAACCAGCTTATATTTCAACTCTTTCTTGGACTCAAACTCAAGTTCTGTCGAAGGGTCATGAGGACTCGAAACATCAACTCTTTTCTTCTCCGCCGATGCTGCCAGACCTGCTGAGTTTTTCCAGGTAATTCTGTTTTTGTTACAGCACTCCTCACCTGGAAGTGGGTGAGTAGAGTTCACATGTACTGCTCCATGAAAATTGTGTCTAATCAGCACTTGAGTGCTAAACCTGCAGGTGTCAGGTTTAGCACCTTCTGGCAAGTTCAAATTATGCTAATCAGCAATTATAACCACAACCAGACTGCCACACTGACACGTCTTACTAGCACAGAACCCAGTTATTCCCTGTGTTCATCTTTTGGCCATAATAACCCTCTTGAACAAAAATAAAAATACCTGGAAAAACTCAGCAGGTCTGGCAGCATCTGCGGAAAGGAACACAGTTAACGTTTTGAGTCCGTATGACTCTTCAATAGAACTAAGTAAAAATAGAAAAGAGGTGAAATAACCCTCTTGATGTCATTCTTGGTCATTTAAAAAATGAAATACAATGGAGTTTTAGACAATGCTACTAGTTGGAAAATATCCCCATAAATACTCACTCTGAGACAGTAGGTAGTTAAGATGCTAAGGAACAGCCTTTGATGATGTTTCCTTGCAAACTGTAAGTAATCAGCTATTAGTTAGCTTGTCTTGGTAAATGTTAAATGCCTCACACCTATTGTATTGGAAAATCTTTGCATCCTTTTTGCCATTGTGAATCTCAAGAGATACAAGACTGACATGGGGCAAAGCAAGCAGTTCAAACATTGAAAGCTGGAAAACAGTAAAGCATAGACAAAGGGGGGACAGTTAGAAATCAATATGTTCACTTAGCAAGATGACCCACTGGTCCTCAGTGTGATCTTAGCTATTGTACTGTGTGTTCTGTGTGTTCAAATTTTTAAACAGATTTAAGAAGTCCATGTGCCAAAAACACGAATATCCAGTTCCTATCCCAAGGGATACTCCTGTTAAGCTTGTGTTTAATGTCATCTTTCAAGTATACACAGGGCAACTCACATAAAAATAAGGTGCTTAGGGGAGGGACTAATGCCACTGAAACTGAGAAGATCTCAACATCAGCTACAAACTGAAATTCCAACATCCTCAGATCTATTAATGGGTCAGACTGGTTTGTCAACCAGGAATCAGATGCCAAAGTCTGTCCCAAGGACTTGCCTTGATTGCAATCACCCATCACTAAGCGAGTTACTTTGGAGCAAAGACTCCGCCTACCTTTACCCGAGGAGGATATTCTCCAATTGACTATTAGGCAATTGACAAGTATAGGTTTCAACCCTTAGGATGCAAATGGTAGCCATCATATGTGGAACTGAAACCCCAAGAGTTATTGTTACCTTCAATTCTGAAATCAGTTTCTGATCAACATAGAGGGTGAGGGGTAGGTCCCCTATTTTGGAGTATTATGTTGAAACCTGAGAGTCAGGCAAAATAGTTGATAGTTAATGCAAGTGACATAATTATCCATTTTAATGCAATTTGTGCATTTAAGTCAGTTTTCTGTAAGCAAGCAAAAGAAGATTTACCAAACCTCTTTTTTTGAAGGATAGTGCCCTAAATGTGAAATAACTATTTTACTGTCACATTCTTTTCATTCACTCTACTGTCAGGGCATTGTTCCAAACCAGTTGCCATGTGTTGAATGTGCATCATGCTTCTTACATTACTCAATTAACTCTTCACTTTGATCACTGGAAAAGTTCCTATGAGAACAATGCCTTTTGGGCTAGAGTCTTTAAATTCATACACAGGCCTTAAAAATTTGAGCTTTAACTCATTTGAACTTTAAAGATTTCCTCTTATGTGAAAGAATTAAGTTAAATGTTTAAAACTATTGTGGTTGAGTGACATTGGATGTATGATGTAATGTGTGCCTTCTAATAAAGACATCAGCTTATTTCAGCTGCCACTGTGGGTGATGATTATTATTTGTAATATTATATCGATCACAGTGGGGTACTGACGTTTGTATTTTATTAGATAATGAGTTGATGGAAATAACTTTTGTATCAGTTAAAATTATTGTGAATCCTGTGAAAACAAGGAGGGTAAAATGCTGACATTCCACATTTTTAAAACATCCATGTACCCATTTTATTGAAGCAGTGAACTGGAGCAAACTGCTGAACAAGAGAAGAAACCAAAAGGAACTTTTGAGTGACTGAACGATGTACGATGAGACCTGTATAAACACACAGCCCCAAAAAGTAGACATATAATCAGAACATAAAATAACGACTGGTTCCCAGGGTTTGAATCCACTGTGTAGCCAATTTCACTATATTGGAACGTGGCTTTGTTGACATTGCATACTATTAGCTCACTCTCGATCCCATGCAGACCCATGAGAGATGCAAGTGCCGAATGTTTGGGCATTAATTTACCTCGCTATTGGATGGGGTGAAGTGCACTGCATGCCCTTAATGACAACTTTGCCCTCTCTAAGGACCAGAGCCACGTAGAGCTCCTGACTCCCCAGGACTAATTGCCTCCTCCTCCACTATCTTGGCTATCTCCATCACTCCCTGTTCTGTTCAGATGATATAGCGCAAAAATGATACCCCTCCTCCCATCTGGGCCCTGTCCCAGACATTGTGTGTCTGTGTCTCCTGAAAGGATAAAAGAAAGTGAGACAAAGAACTGTTGCCTTCTGTGGCCAATATCATCTGCCCTTATCCTTATGAGCTACATGCCCGAGTGGTGACAGGTCCTCAGAAGCACTATGGCTCTGAGCCATCCTGAGGGATGAGTAAGTGCCCTGGCACACATGCCTTCGACATTCAGGAGCAGCATGTGCTCTGAAGCTCCTCAGGTGGACTGTGGGTGCAAAGCCTGAGACCTGTCAAGGGTTGGGGTTAGCACTCACCTTGCCGGAAACTAGAAGATCATTGAACCTTTTACAGCACAAAATCCAGGTTCTTCTCATCTCAGTTCTGCCATTGACAATGGCAGCAATGTAATCCCGGACCTCTTTGGTTTCAGCTGATGGACCTCCTTCCTCTCCCTCATGGTCGCCAATGTTAAATCTACAATGGCATCGATGAAGTGAGAGGCAATCCTGCCCTGTGTACCAGGCCTCCTGCTCTCCTGTGACATCTAGCATCCTTTTAGTGCTGTGGAAGGCTTGGTCCCGATACAACTGCCCCACTCGGAACTTAGCTATGGCAGGAGACTCCCAAAAGTACAGCAGAAACACTTTAGGGACATCATCAAAGCACCCCTGAGGAGGTCAAACATTCCCACTGACTCATGGGAGCCTCTGGCTCGGGACTGACCAAACTGAAGAAGATTCCTTTGGGAAGGCACCGAACACATCGGGACACTTTGTCAGGAACATGCAGAGGCGAAGTCAAGGTGTCAGAAAGAGCACATAAACCTGCAAAAAGCTCACCTAACCCACTCTTCAAGCACCAACTGTCCTCATGTGACCAAGTCTGCAGATTGTACATTGGACTTATCAGCCACCTCAGAACTCATTGAACTGGAGTGAAAGCAAGTTACCCTCGATTGCAAGAGACTGCCCATGTAGAGAAAAGAAGCAAGGTTTTGTCACCATCAGCAGACTTTTCCCTGAGGACAACTTCAGTGATGGCCCCTGTGGGGAATCCAAATCAGTCTCCCACTTCACCTAGCTTGCCTCTGTTCCTGCCTCTGCAGGCCCCTATTGGGTAGGAAACCTGTCTCCATTATCAGTTAAGGGTTCACACCTATGAAAATCCTAACTTTAATCAGCTTCCTCCTGGAGGGGGGTTACTGACTCAAAAGTAGTTCCAAAACCTTGGCGGTGAAAATTCAGCCTATTGTGTAATTTACTGAATTTGCCCTTTGAAATAAGCTGACAACAGACCTGATGTTGCACCTGATGTTGCATCAGAAACCACAGCTGGGTAAGCATCTGCTCTGAAGATCTCATAAGGTAAAGAAAAATTGTCAAGAAGAGAAAAAATAAGTGATAGATGTACCAGAAATATCGCCGACGCAGGTTGGTATCACGAACAAATTGAAAGGACTTTTGAACTGCTGAATCTAGGGCCAGATCAATTGCTCAATTTTAGATGGGCCAGACCTCTGATGATTCATCATATGCAATGTTTACCTTGGCACCGGAGCAATATAGTTTGTATTTATACCTCTTGACTCACAAAGTTAATATTTACAGTTGTCATCTTTATTATTATTCTACAGGTACCTTGACTAAACAGTGCCAATTTTCCAAATCCTATTTTCCTGGCACTGACCTACTGGAATTATTCATTGGGAAACCACGATTTTCCACTGGTTAAAATTTATAGATGAGAAAAACACCAGGGGCACCCCAATGATTTACTGATATGTACTTCTTGTGCTCGAAAGTTGACACCTGGGACATATATTTAGAAAACCGGACCTTAGAAATCACATCCTTCATGGTCATTTTGTGACAGAAAGAACTGTAGTGTTTTAATTCTGGAAATTGAGTGTTTGGTTATTGTTATGATTCTATTGTTAATTGTTTTATTGCAGTGTGTTGTATATGAAGTTTTTAAAATTTCCTTAATGTTACTGTTATTATTATACTTACAAAGATGCAACATTGAATGTACTTTAATTTTTAACCACAGTCTTTGTTACTGACTAGATTTGAAATCATAAAGCATTCGCATTATACATTCAGGAAGGAAAATTCAATGTAATAACTAGAGGGATTCCACTGAAAATTCTTAATCAAGAAACCATGCAGATTCTCCTACTTGGAGGATTAAGTCAGGACCCTACACGTGATTGCAAAAGCAAAATACTGTAGATGCTGGAAATCTGAAATAAAAACAGAAGATGCTGGGACTACTCAGCAGGTCTGACAGCATCCGAGGAGAGAGAACCAGAGATAGTGTATCAGGCTGATGACCTTTCATCAGAACTAGGAAAAGTTAGAAATGTAATAAGTTTGAAGCAAGTGAAAGGGAGAGGTCGGAAAAGGAACAGAAGGGAAGATCACTGGTAGGTTGGAGGGCAAGAGAGATTACATGGCAAAAGTGTTCATGGTACAAAGAAATAGAGACAAGTGAAGAAACAAAATATATGTCTAGAGGAGGTGTGAATGGCAGGATCCTGAGCAGCTGAAATAAAAGCAGGAAATGCTGGAAGTACTCAGCAGGTCAGGCTGCATCTGTGGAGAGAATAGCTGTTACCTGAATGGAAACATATGGCAAAAAAGAGAAAAACAAGAGAGAGGAGCCAAAAAACAAAGAGGAAGGAAACAAAACAGGGGTGGGGCATTTTGATCTAAAATTGTTGAATTCAATGTTGAGCCCAAAAGGCCGAGTCAAAAGATAACGTGCTGTTCCTTGAGCTTGCGTTGAGCTTTGTTGGAATACAGCGGCAGGTCAAGGATAGAAAAGTCAGGAGCAGGAGCAAGGTGGAGAATTAAAATGACAGGCTATTGGAAGCTCAGGGTCACACTTGCGAACCAAATGGAGGAGGTCCACAAAATGTTCTCTGCCACTGGTGCACAGTGGCAGCAGGGTACCATGTACAAGATGAACTGCAGCAACTCACCAAGCGTCCTTTGGTAGTACCTTGCAAACCTGCAACCTCTACCATCTAGAAGGACATGAGCAGCAGATGCATGGGAACACCACCATCTGCAAGTTCCCCTCCAAGCCACACATGATCCTAACTTGGAATTATATTGTTGTTCCTTCATGGTCACTGGGTCAAAACCCTGGAACTCTTTCCTAACAGAACTGTGGGGTTACCATATGGACTGCAGCAGTTAAGAAGGTGGCTCACCACCACCTTCCCAAGGGTAATTAGGAATGAACTTCATCCCATGGACAAATAAAGAAGATGATAGGTTCTGTCATCATAATGGATGTGACAGAGAAGGAGAAACTAGGATTAGACATTAGAGGAAGCAGCCAGTGAGGAAATGCAGTCCAGGTAAATGTTGGAGTCATTGGGCTGGAATGAATATTGGCTGATAGCTTATTTCCAGATTACTATTCCCAGAAACCATGATTACTCTTTGAACAAGTCAGTTAGCACAAGTTCCATGTCAGATTTGTTGGACACATCTTCCCTGGGGCATCCAATGAATCAAATGAGAGAAAAATAAGGCAGAAGGCTGGGAACACCATTTTGAGCTTTATTACAGTGGAACTGTGTCTCCCCAGACTTATGTTTCATTAAAGAAGTGTGCTGGCTGGAGAGACCCATTGTAATAGTCCTCTGCCTCCATCTCCTCTCACAGTAACATTCTCCAGGCATAACTAAGAGGACAATCTGCCTCATGGAATCTTGAGGTAACAAGACAACATGGATAAGGGTTTCAGTGAAGTCCGGTAATGATGTGGAACTGGAATTAAATTCTGATGTTGGATATGCTGCGGGACTGGAGACTCAGCTCAGGGCCAGTTAAGGCACCAACATTTTGCATCATCTGTTTCAGTACAAGGGAAGGGAATCAGGTCTGGACAAGGGTGTGAAGTTTTTGGTGATGCCAGATAGGATAAATTCATTTTTCCCAATCTTCCAGTTGGAACAAGTTCATTTGACTTGATGTAAGAAACATAATAAATAGGAACAGGAGTAGACCATTTGGCCCCTTGAGCCTGCTCTGTCATTCAGTAAGATCATGGCTGATGTGTTAGTATTTTGAATTCCACATTCCCATCTACCCCCAATAACCTTTGGTTCCCTTGCCTAACAAGAATCTATCTAGCTCTGCCTTAAAAATATTCAATGACCCCGCCTCCACCACCTTCTGAGGCAGAGAATTCAGAAGTTGCTCAACCCTCGAAGAGAAAAAAATTCTCCTCATCTCTGTCCTAAAAGGATGGCCCCTAATTTTAAAACAGTGCCCCCTAGTTATGGACTCATCCACAAGCGGAAACACCCTTTCCACATCCACCTTGTCAATACCGTTCAGGAGCTTATATACTTCAATCAAGTGACCCCTCACTCCTCTAAACTCCAGTGGAAATAAGCCCAGTCTGTCCAACCTATCCTTACAAGACAACCCACTCATTCCAGGTATCAATCCAGTAAACCTTCTCTGAACCGCCTCCAGTTTACCTTTCTGAGAAATCTGTGGTAATTAGCATACTGACAAATAATGTTGAAAGATAGCATACTTGAACTATTAATATCTTAATAGCTACTGATGGCTGAAAGCAAAAATAAATATTTTATTTAAATTGAGTATTTATACACAGCAGTGAAATCCTGCAATCAATGAACACGAATAATATTCCAATAGGCCATATTGGCAATGTGGGCTCACTATGTCACCCATTCTTCCCATGTGAGCACAGGCATCGGGGCCAGGAAATTGTCCAGCTGGCTTCCCAGAATCTTTCTGCAACTGTAACAGGAATCTGGTGGCAGAATCACAATCTATTGCTGGAATTTCTCGTGGAACAGTCCCAACAGGAGAGAGGCCCAGGTCCGGACTATGGCCTGGACATCCAAAGGCAAGGTTAAAAAAAGATAAATTTCACTTCGGCCTCAGCTAGCAAAATGTTCACACTTGAATCGTTGACACTTTTATCTTCTCCATGGATGCTGCTTAACCTGCTGAGTGTTTGCAGCATTTTCACTTTGAAAACTCTGGCAGTGAAAACAATGTTGGCTGGTGGGAGGGTCCCCCATGCAAAATTGGCAGGTATCCCTGACCCCACATATTCTGGCAGGGTCAGCACTGGCATGTGCAACCTTTGTGTAGCAGCCAGGATCAAGCCTCAAGCAACTTAGAGGGGGCAAGTATCTACTAATTTTACATGAGATCCAAGACATCGAGTGCCCATAAATTGAGCACATCACAGCCGAGCCCTGTCTTAACTATGGGTTGGATTTTGTGGAGAGGACCAAAGTCCTGTCATTGGGATTGAAAGCAGGAGGCAGCTCCGCTTCAGTGAGTGGTGGGATACGAGGTTGCATTTTGCAACCTATTAAGTGCCCAGCCACCAACCAGAGCACCAACAGCCCAGCAGCCTCAGCAGTGCCATCGCTAGTGGTGGCACTGCTCCGGCTGCAACTGCATGGAGAGGATGCCTCAATGGCTGGTGATATTTGAAGACAGATAAGTGGGGTGGGGGCACTGGGGCCTGATTGGTGGGGATTGGGTTGGGGGATTGTTGATTATAGTGGCACCATTTGCCACAAGGGTTGATATTGTCAATAGAGGCCCCTTCCTTGGTCTGTGGAATGCCCATAAAGAGAGGCTGCTCTCCCAGAACTTGGTGGGAGACTAGCAGCGTTCGCCCGGCGGTCTTGCCACATGGCAGTGGGCCCTCCCAATGTGGGCAAACTGCCTGCAGAGGTAGGAGGTGGCTCTTAATTAGCCACCAACGTAGCCCCAGTTGGCCTCCTGGCTGACATTCAGTCTGCTACCTTTCCGGCCACTGGCAAAATGACATGGCTGAGGGAAGATGTCGGGTAATGACATTCTGTGCCAAACTGCCAACCTTCCCGCCTCCCATCCATCCTTAAAGGGCCCAAAGGATTCTGGCTCATATGCCTATGTAAATTCTCATTTTGAAAAAGTGGTATTGGATAGTAATTGATTTAAAATCCATGAATGCCATGCCTAACAGCACTTTGGGAGAACCTTCACCACAAGGACTGCAATGATTCAATAAGGAGGATCATCAACCTTGCCTGAGACACGTATCCCAGGAATAATAATAAAAAAAGGTGGCAGGAATCCTGACCATTTTGATCCCATGGCCAGCTTGGAGGGCTGAGACTAATGTTTGTAACCACATCCATGGCACCAGTTGAGGTCAGCTAGCTCATGTCAATAAAAGAAAAGAAATCAAAACTGTGTACATCAAACTTTATTTTTTTTATTTTTAAATGGACTAATACGGAACCAAAAATTTGGCTACTATAGGTCACATGACTCACAGGATTGGCCATCTGTCCTGGAAGCTTCCAACAGAAGTTACAAGAAAACAAGAGTCCCTCTCTCATCCTTGTGGAATCTCATGCGCCACTGTAAGGACATTATAATCACAAAACCTGGGAGATTGCAGAGATCAAAACTCGTTATTCCTGCAGAGTTGTCAACAGACTCATCTCACACCTGAGATTGTCCAGGTACATTTCAAAAAGGGACCATTGAGGGGACAATAGATGTCATTTGCAGCTTGGTAAGCTCACCCCTCTAGCCGAGTCATTGGGTTGCCCCAGCAATGGCTCCCCGAAACAAGATCCTCAACATGGATGGTAACTCTTTCAAGGCTAATGACTGCAACATTATAAGCCATAAATCAAAGGTCAGGCCCAGACACCAGAAAAACTTCCATTTTGAAATCATTCTCGAGAAAGGAGATCACATGACTCAAGTGACCATTCTGAAATCTCTATATTCCTTTGAGAACTGAGAAATAAGCAGCCTGCTGATCACTTCCAACTGGAAAAGAACAGCAGGGCTCCCAGCTAACCAAGCAGCTGGTCATCGTGCCTCAACTCCTCGAAGCTTGTTTGATTTTAAAACTTTCTGATCATCACTGGCCAAGTGGTCTTAGCACAGAAATCCCATTGTGCTGCATCGTTATTTGTTTCAAGGATTTTCATGCTGCTGTCTCTAACCAGGAACTCATCTGGACTGAACTCTGCCACGAAGGCAACACTCTCTGAACTTGGACTTTCTGGTCTCTGGAAATCACGTGAACTAATATTCATTTCTATGGTTCTTTTACTTTGTTATTCATAGTGATAAAAACTCCCTCTTTTCTATTCCCCCCTTATGGGGTGTGTGTGTGCATGTGGTTGCAAACATCCCCCCAGGTTTTGAATGTGAAATAAACTAAATTGACTCCTAAGCTAATCATAGAGAGTTTGCTGTGTGTTACCTCGGGGTTTGGGGAAACACACCACAGCCTACTTTAAAAACAATTCAAAAACACCTCTGCTTACAGACCGATAGTGAGAGGCTAATGAAGTTCACTTGCCTCTCTCCTGTCCATAACACTCGGCAGGTTAGGGAACATAGGTACATAAGACTTATTTGGACCTACCTGCATAACTCCATATTACACTTCACTGAATCAGTGAGGTGCTCAAAATATTAGAATTTCCTACAAGACGGTTAGATTTCCCGATTTACGAAGGGCAATTCCATGCATTGAAGATAGATCTACCTGTTGGACAACCTTATATTTAATTACATTGACTGCTTTCAGTACTAATCATGCTGATAATGTTGGTAGTGCTCAGATTTTTATAACAAATACTTTTATTGTTCAAGATAGTTTTAAAATAACATTGATGTTAGAGCCATGAGGTTCTCAATGTACTGGAACAGAAATCCCTGTTCAAAGCTACTTGCCATTACTCACATTTTGCAAATTTACACAAAACCTGCCTGTGAATGTGTCCAGATTTAATAAACACAGTTTTCCACAAGCGGTTAGAATTGTGACGGCAATTGTGCAATATTAACAAGGAGGCTGAGATTACTGTATCCATGCATTATCTAATGCTGAAAGGGAAAAAAGGGGAGAAAAGGTGCCAAATAAAATAAAAAGTTCAGAGAGCAACTATTTTGTGATTAAATAGCTCACAGCAAACATTGGAAAATATCATCAACTAACATTTGTTACCATAATCAAAAGACCAAAGACTAAACATGCACCTACTGGGAAAGAGGTTGAATACACCCTTGAAAGTAAAATGGTTGGGGAAGTATAGGTATAGATTGTGGTTAAATTATCTTCTAAAGACAAGCTGGCAATTATCATAAGTTCAGTCAAGTTCACTTTACCAGTGATTCTAATTGACCTTATAGGACAGAGGGTATATTGGGCACAACTCCAGAAACAACTCAAAGTAAGGCTCCATCTGTCATCTATTCAAGTTTATATTAATATTAACCCTGTATTTTCCTTTGTAACTTTCCAAAAGCATTTTAAAAAAACGGAGAAAGAAAAAGCCACTTGTCCCATTTGTTCCCTCCCGGTGAATACAGCACAGTTTATCTTAAACTCTGATTAAGCCATTTCACCTCATTAGGGAAGGTTCTGCCAAGCTTCTCACTGCCTTCAGGTTAAACAATTAAAACTTCATAATATCTGTCTGGCCTTACATCCTACATTACACATACTAGACCAGTTGTCTTTCTTGGCATGGAATTTTTCATTAGTTCAGGAACCATCGTGTTTCACACAGAGATCAATTTTCTCTGAGTGTATTTATCCTTATAACTGTCTATCCCCTTCTGAATTATGTATTTGTCCAGCTTGTTTCTTTGTCAAGGTTCATTATCATACAATTGACTGTTTTATCTTGGAATATATTCCACGTAACCATAAGCTGTAGATAAAATACTCTGATTTTAAAGCTTATTTTCTTAGTTTTGCAATTATGATTTCTAATTCCATCCTATCATTGTAAATTAAAAAGGCATTTATATTTATTTGGCACCTTACTACATCTGCCAGCAACATCCCAAAGCACTTTGCATGAATTACTTGGATCCATTGACTATTATTAAGAAAGCAAATGTGGGAACCATTTTAAACATGGCAAAGTCCTAAAAGCAACAATGGGGTTTAGTTTTCTCTTTTGGTCTGCCAAGGCAGATTTGTGAACGGGGAGCACCTATCAGGAATCAGGCACATGCTTGAATTCCCATACTCCAGGTTTGCAAAACTCTGCATAATGAACCCCAAAAATAATAATAAAAAATGTCCCCCCATGCTTTTAGGATCAGTTAAGTCTTATTCTTTTAGTCATTTTTTTTCCAGCAGAAATGTTTGTCACAATTCCTGTCTACTTCTTCAAATAGCACTTTAGGAGCTTTCGTGATTGCCTATAGAGGCAGACAATACTTTGGTTTGTCTTAACAAAGAATGACACCTCTAGCAGTAACAGCACTGAATTATCAGCCTGGATTCTGTGCTAAGATTTTGGACGCACAGTCTTCTGACTCAGAGGTGAAAGTGCTCCCAGTGGAACTAAATTAACTTGTTGACAATACCTCATTATGTTAAAAATTTGAATTACATCTCCTCTCAGTCTTTCTTTCACAAAAGAAAACAAATCCAATTTTATCAATTGTTCAACTTAAATTAAACCCCTGAGATCTTGAATCACCTTATGTCTCTGAGTCTTCTGCAATGAATCAATATCCCTTTGAAGGTAGGCTGCTCACACTTTGTGGCAAAGCACAAGAGAATGCTTATTTAATTTCAATTTTTAAAATTAATTTATTTAATGTTTTTGTTCCTCAACATACCTCATTCTCTGACACAGGTAAATAAGTATACAATCTAAACATTGTCGATTGTTGTTAGAATCCAATTGAATCATTAATGCCCTTTAGGGAGGGAAATCTGCCATCCTTACCTCATCTGGGCTACATATGACTCCAGACCCACAGCAATGTGGTTGACTTTGAAATGGCCTAGCAAGTTACTCAATTGTATCAAACCACTACAAAGACTACAAAAAGGAATTAAGCCGGACAGACCACCCGGCATCAACCTAGGCACTGGAAATGACAACTGCAATCTCAGCCCTGTCGATCCTGCAAAACCCTCCTGACTAACACCTGGTGGCTTGTACCAAAATTGGGAGAGCTGTCTCACAGACTGGTCAAGCAACAGCCTGACATAATCATCCTCGCGGAATCATACCTTACAGACAATGTCCCAGGCACCACCATCACCAACAGGACAGACCTACCTATCTTCCAAACCCATGACAACTGCCATCTAGAAGGACAAGGGCGGCAGACACATGGGAACACCACCACCTGGAAGTTCCCCTCCAAGCCACTCACCATCCTGACTTGGAAATATATCACCGTTCCTTCACTGCTGTTGGGTCAAAATCCTACATCTCCCTCCCTAACAGCACTGTGGGTTCAGCTCACCAGCACCTTCTCAAGGGCAATTAGTGAAGGGCAATAAATGCTGGGTAGCCAGCGACGCCCACATCCCATAAATGAATTTTAAAAATGGTGACAGCACAATGAAATATAGTCAGAAAGGAGCTGCCCTGGGAGTCCCCAACATCAACTCTGGGCGCTACGAAGTTACATCGCATCAGGTCAAACATGGGAAAGGAAACCTCCTGCTGCTTACCACCTATCATCCCCCCTCAGCTGATGAATTTTTTTTAAAAAAAATTCATATGATGTGGACAAGGCCAGCATTTGTTGCCCATCCTCAATGCCCTTGAACTGAATGGCTTGCTAGGCCATTTCAAGGGCCAGTTATGAGTCAACTACATTGCTGTTGCTTGGATTCATGTGTAGGCCAGGTTAGGATAGCAGATTTCCCTCCCAAAAGGACCTTAGTAAACCAGCTTCTACAACAATCAATGATAGTTTCATGGTTGGTATTACTGAGACTAGCTTTATATTCAAGACTTTATTAATTGAATTTAAACTCCTCCAACTGCCATGATGGGATTTGAACCCATAGCATCACCTGGGTCTGCGGATTATTAGTCTAGTGACATTACCACTACACCATCATCTCACCTCAGTGCCTGCCCATGTTGAATACCACTTGGAGGAAGCATGGAAAGCAGCAAAGGCAAAGAGTGTTCTCTGGGTGGAGAATTCAATGTCCACCACCAAGAGTGGCTCAGTAGACCACTAATGACTGAACTGGCTGAATCCTAAAGGACATAAACATAAAAACCAAATACTGCAGATGCTGGAAATCTGAAATAAAAATAGAAAATTCTGGAAAACCTCAGCAAGTCCAGCAGCATCCGTGCAGAGAGAAACAAAGTTAATGTTTCGAGTTTGTATGATTCTTCTTCAGAAATTCCCAGAGCTAAAGGCCATAACTGCTAGACTGGGACGGTGGCAGGGGGTGAGGGAAAACATACATGACCTCGTCTTCACCAACCTTACCTTCCGCAGATGCATCTGTCCATGACAGTATCGGTAGGAGTGACCACCACAAAGTCATTGTGGAGCTGAACTCCCGTCTTCACATTGAGGATACCTTCCATTGTATTGTGTGGCACTACCACCATGCTAACTGGGATAGATTTTGATCAGATACAGCAAATCAAAACTGAGCATCCATGAGGCACTGTGGGCTGTCAGCAGCAGCAGAATTATGGCCTGGCATATCCCCCACTCTACCATTACCATCAGACTAGGGGATCAACCCTGGTTCAATGAAGAGAAGGCATACCAGGAGCAGCACCAGGCATATCTAAAAATGAGGTGTCAACCTGGTGAAGCTACAACACAGGAGTACTTGCATGCCAAACAGCATACGCAGCAAGTGATAGACAGGGCTAAGCAATTCCACAACCAACGAATCAGATCTAAGCTCTGCAGTCCTGTCAAATCCAGTTGTGAATGGTGGTGGACAATTAAACAACTCACTTGAGGAGGAGGCTCCACAAGTATCCCTATCCTCAATGATGGTGGAGCCCAGCACATCAGTGCAAAAGATAAGGCTGAAGCATTTGCTACAGTCTTCAGCTAAAAGTGCTGAGTGGATAATCCACCTTGTCCTCCTCCGGAGATCCCCAGCTAAAGTGCTGAGTGGATAATCCACCTTGTCCTCCTCCGAAGATCCCCAGCATCACAGATGTCAGCCCCACCAAGTTGCTTCACTCAAAGTGCTATCAAAAAACAGCTGAAGGCACTGGATACTGCAAAGGCTATGGGCCCTGACAATATTCTGGCTGAAGTACTGTAGCAATTATAGTTCTGAGAAACGTAGGCCTGTAGCTTTAAGAATAATCCTGTATGTACGATCACATGACCTGTGTAAACCAATGAGTTAGCAGCACAGGGAATCTCTGGGAGAGAGTTCTTCTTTAGTTATGAAGTTTGGTACACACATGTAGTTGCTGTCGCTGTCTTGTAAATAAAGTTAAATATGTCCATCAAGAAAAGTTGCCTGGAAGATCAACTCTATCACAAGTACTGAAGACTGCTGCTCCAGAACAAGCTGTGTCCTTAGCCAAGCTCTTCCAGTGCAGCTACAACACAGGCATCCACTCAGCAATGTGGAAATTGCCCAGGTATGTCCTGTACACTAAAAGCAGAACAAATCCAACCTGGTCAATTACTGCCTCATCAGTCAACTGTCAATCATCAGCAAAGTGATGGAAGAGGTTGTTGACAGTGCTATCGAGCAGCATTTATTCAGAAACAACCTGCTCACTGATGCTCAGCTCGGGTTGCACCAGGGTCACCCAGCTCCTGACCTCGTTACAGACTTTGTCCAAACATGGGCAAAAGAGCTGAACTCCAGAGGTGAGGTGAGAGCAACTGCCCTTGACATCAAGGCAGCATTTGGCCGAGTGTGGCTTCAAGGAGCCCTAGCAAACCTGGAGTCAATGGGAATAAGGGGAAAAATCCCCACTGGTTCAAGTCATACATAGCACAAAGGAAGATGGTTGTGATCGTTGGAGATTAATCATCTGTTTCAGGACATCACTGCAGGAGTTCCTCAGGGTCCCAGGTTGAACCATCTTCAGCTGCTTCATCAATGACCTTCGCATCATCATAAGTTGCCTGGAAGATCAACTTTATCACAAGTACCGAAGACTGCTGCTCCAGAACAAGCTGTGCCCTTAGCCAAGCTGTTCCAGTGCAGCTCCAACACAGGCATCTACTCAGCATGGGGTTGTTTGCTGATGATTGCATAATGTTCAGTACCATTCATGACTCCTCAGATACTGAAGCAGTCCATGTCCAAATGCAGCAAGACCTGGACAATATACAAGCTTGGGCCGGCAAGAGACCAGTAACATTCACACCACATAAGTGTCATGCAATGACCATTTCCAATAAGAGAGCATCTAACCATTGCCCCTTGACATTCATTTTTTAATATATTCATTTAAGGAAGGTGAGCTTCGCTGGCTAGGCCAGCATTTATTGCTCATCCCTAATTGCCCTTGAGAAGGTGGTGGTGAGCTGCCTTCTTGAACCGCTGCAGTCCATGTGGTGTAGGTGTACCCACAATGTTGATAGGAAGGGAATTCCAGGATTTTGACCCAGTGACGGTGAGGGGATGGCGATATATTTCCAAGTCCAGATGGTGAATGGCTTGGAGGGGAACTTGCAGATGTTGGTGTTCCCTTGTGGCTGTTTCAATGGTACTTCCATTGTGGAATCCCTCACTATCAACGTTGGGGATACCATTTACCAGAAACTGAACTGGACCAGCCATATAAATACTGCGGCTACAAGAGCAGGTCAGAGGCTAGGAATCCTGTAGTAAGTAACTCACCTACTGACTTCCCAAAGCCTGTCTACCATCTACAAGGCACGAGTCAGGAGTGTGACTGAATGCTCCTCACTTACCTGGATGAGTACAGCTCTGACAACACTTAAGAAGCTTGACACCATCCAGGACAAAGCAGCCCACTTAATTGGCACCCCATCCACAAACATTCACTCCCTTCACCACCGACTCAGAGTAGCAGCAGTGTGTACCATCTACCAGATGCACTGCAGGAATTTACCAAGGATCCTTAGACAGACCTTCTAACGTGTGACCTCTATCATCTAGAAGGACAAGAACGCCACCACCTGGAAGTTTCTCTCCAAGCCACACACCATCCTGATTTGGAAATATATCACAGTTCACGTCGCTGGGTCAAAATCTTGGAAATCTCTGCCTAACTAGCTGATGAATCAGTGCTCCTCCATGTTGAACACCACTTGGAGTAAGCACTGAGGGTGGCAAGGGCCCAGAATGGGTGGGGTCATCAATGTTCAGCACCACTACTTGCTAAGTCCTAAATGACATAGCTGCTAGGCTGGGTCTGTTACAGGTGGTGTGGGGAAAAACATACTTGACCTCATCCTCCCCAACCTGCCTGCCATAGATGCATCTGTCCATGACAGTATCGGTGGGAGTGACCACCGTGCAGTCATTGTGGAGACGAAGTGCTGTCCTCACATTGAGGATACCCTCCGTCGTGTTGTGTGGCACTACCACAGTGCTAAATGAGATAGATTTCAAACAGATCTAGCAACTCAAGACTGGGCATCCATGAGATGCTGTGGGCCATCAGCAGCAACAGAATTGTACTCAAACACAATCTGTAACCTCATGGCCTGGCATATTCCCTACTCCAGCATTACCATCAAGCTAGGGGATCAACCCTGGTTCAATGGAGAGTGCAGGAGGGCATGCCAGGAGCAGCACCAAGCATACATTAAAAATGAGGTGTCAACCTGGTGAAGCTGTAACACAGGACTACTTGTGTGCCAAGCAGCAAGTGATAGACAGAGCTAAGCGATCCCACAACCAACAGATCAGATCTGAGCTTTGCAGTTCTGCCACATGCAGTCGTGAATGGTGGTGGACAATTAAGAAACTCACTAGAGGAAGAGGCTCCACAAATATCCCCATCCTCAATGAAGGAGGAGCCCAGCAAAAGATAAGGCTGAAACATTTGCTACAATCTTCAGCCAGAAGTGCCGAGTGGATGATCCATCTCGGCCTCTTCCGGAGGTCACCAGCATCACAGATGCCAATCTTCAGCCAATTTGATTCACTCCACGTGATACCAAGGTACTGGATATCACAAAGGCTATGGGCCCTGACAATATTCTGGCAATAGTACTAAAGACTTGTGCTCCACTTGTCGTGCTCCTAGCCAAGCTGTTCCAGTACAGCTACAACACTGGCATGTACCTGGCTATGTGGAAAATTGACCAGGTAAGGCCCGTACACAAAAAGCAGGACAAATCCAACTCAGCCAATTATCACCCCATCAGTCTATTGTTCATCATAAGTAAAGTAATGGAAGAGGTCATCAATAGTGCTATCAAGTGCTCAAAAATGCCCAGTTTGGGTTTCACCAAGGCCACTCAGCTCCTGACATCACTACAGCCTTGGTTCAAACATGGACAAAAGATTTGAACTCCTGAGGTGAGGTGAGAGTGACTGCCCTTGATATCAAGGCTGCATTTGACCGAGTGTGGCACCAAGGATCCCTAGCAAATCTGGAGTCAATAGAATCGGGGGGGAAACTCTCCGCTGGTTGGAGTCATACTTAGCACAAAGGAAGATGGTTGTGGTTGTTGGAGGTCTGTCATCTCAGCTCCAGGACATCACTGCACGAGTTCCTCAGAGTAGTGTCCTCAGCCCAACCATCTTCAGCTGCTTCATCAATGATCTTCCCTCCATAATAAGATCAGAAGTGGCGATGTTCGCTGAAGATTGCACAATATTCAGCACCATTCATGACTCCTCAGATACTGAAGCAGTCCATGTCCAAATGCAGCAAGACCTGGACAATATCCAGGCTTGGGCTGACAAGTGGCAAGTGACATTCATCCCACACAAGTGCCAGGCAATGACCATATCCAACAATAGAAAATCCAACCATCACCCCTTGACATTCAATGGCATTACCATCACCGAATCCCCCACTATCAACATCCTGGGCGTTGCCATTGACCAGCAACTGAACTGGATTGGCCATATAAATAATGTGGCCACAAGAGCAGATCAGAGACTAGGAATCGTGCGATGAGTAACCCAACTCCTGACTCCCCAAATCCTGTCCACCATCTACAAGGCACAAGTCAGGAATGTGATGGAATACTCCCCACTTGCCTGGATGAGTGCAGCTCCCACAACACCCAAGAAGCTGGACACCGTCCAGGACAAAGCAGCTTGCTTGATTGGCACCACATTCACTCTCTCCTCCATTGTCGCATAGTAGCAGCAGTGTGTACCATCTACAAGTTGCACTGCAGGAATTCACCAAGGCTCCTTAGACAACACCTTCCAAACGGATGGGAACACGACCACCTGGGAACACAATCACCTGGAAGTTCCCCTCTAAGTCACTCACCATCCTGACTTGGAAATATATTGCCATTCCTTCACTGTCACTGGATCAAAATCCTGGAACTCCCTTCCTAACAGCACTGTGGGTGCACCTATACCACATGGACTGCAGCACTTCAAGAAGGCAGCTCACCACCACCTTCTCAAGGGCAATTAGGGATGTGCAATAAATGCTGGCCCATCCAACGAAGCCCACATCCCATGAATTTTTTTTAAATTCTCAAATCAAACCCATCATACATCCACAGGGATTTCATATCTCGGGGGACAACACCACTAACTCTCTCACACACACCCTCACATCTCCAAGGTCACATCCTCTTGAGCTCCCATCCTCATCCACTCCACCTTCACCACACAAACATTCCATGCAGTGCCATGCATCCTGATCACACTCTCCTCATCTGTTTTTCATGCAGGAGAAGCTGGCTGACAGCAGCAGGAAGAGGTCCCAGACCAGGGGTGGAGTGGCCCACATCAGGCTTCTCATTCACTTTGAGGAGCGCGCCATCGCACTGACTGAGGATGTGGATTGTGCCTGTGGTGACAGTGAGATTGGCGGTCAACATTCACTTGAGGAACCTGCACCATATTATCCCTCTCTCAAAGTAACTGTGCTCTCTCTCCTGCTTTTGACTCTGCTGCCATGCACTAATTATCTCTACTTTAGTCCACAGGGAGCTCTTCCAAGAGACCGACAACCTCAGCCAGCTAGTCCCTCAACTCCACATCCTCACCTCCATCCAAGATGACACCTCCTCCACTGAAAAGGTGGAAATAAGCAGCCTAGAAGACCCATCAGTGTTTACCCACACCCTGGCACAAGCGCAGAGACGCACCTCGTTGGGACCTAGATCTCCAGCAGGTTCGGGTCCACAATCTGGTGCTCACTGCAGACCCGGTGTCCACAGTAGGAGGAGGCAGATTCAGCCAAGTTCCCTGGCACTCGGAGGACTGCTGGGGAAGAGGCATCTGTGAGGTCCGAGTCAGATGACATGTGTTGGGTCCAAGTCACTAGTTTGGTTGGACTTACGGTTCCAGGTTGGCACTCTTGTTTTGGGATGGTTGAGGTGGTACCATAGACAGAAGATCAGCAGACAGTTCTTAGGTAGAACACATTCTATTTAGTTACAAAGGAACTCAGCAGCTACATTTGTGTGCTTTCAACTAAAACCCTGTCTCCACATCACAGATTGTAACAATAGACGACTGGCTATTGACTACAGAGGCAGCCCACGCCACTCTGCTATTGGATACTAAGGTCGCATGATCTTCCATTATTACATTATTCTTAAAGGTATATTACAAATCAGATTACCACATCCCTCCCCCTTTATTCAGAAATACATTTTACAGTTACAATTACAATTTTTCTTAAAATATCAAATTATTTACGCAGGTAAATAATTTACTAATTCAGTCTTTCTTGGTGTTTCCTTATACATGTAGAATGTCTCCACCCTACAACTTCAGATGCTTTGTCAGGAACCTCCTTTTCTGGAGTTGTCTGAACATCAGGTTCTTCGGTGGGCACCTGCAAATCTGTTTCCTCAACTTTTACAGGTACAGCCGACCCTTCAGACACATCTGAACTCGGTTGAGTTCATTCAACAGGAGACGTTGACGCAGTTATGAACACTGGTGGTATCATTTCTTGGTACTTTGTTTCTCTCCTCCTGATATGATCTACATGTCTCCGTATAACTTAGTCTTCCGCTTTCACATGGTAAAATAGAGGTCCAGTCACTGCACTTTTTTCACCCAATAGCCGCTTTGGACCTTCTACAAAATTCTTCACATATACCATCTTTCCTATGGTAAACTTCCTGTCATAGGTATGTCTGTCATGTCCAGTTTTCTGACTTCCCTGGCTCCTTTTCACCTTCCCCACTAAATTTGGCATCATTATGCTCAATCTCATCCTGAGACAGCGTTTCAACAATTCTGCAGGTGTGACATCTGTTGTGTGGGGGTGTGGTCCTATAATGGAAAAGAAAGTGTGCTAACTTGGTCAATTTGGAATCTCCAGTTAATTTCTTCATGCCAGCTTTGAATGTTTGAACCGTGCTCTCAGCCAGTCCATTTAAGGAAGAGTGGTACGGTGAAGTTTTTACATGAGTAACACAATTGAAGCTGATAAACCATTGAAACTCAGCACTTGTAGATGCCGTCCCGTTGTCTGATATGACCACTTCTGGTAGTCCGTTGATGGTGAAACTTTGATGTAGCTCATCAGTTGCAGCAGAAGATGTTGGTAACTTCACTTCATATAGGTCCATCCATTTTGAGTGAGCATCAACAATAAGGAGAAACATTGTTCCCATAAGAGGTCCCACATAGTCAATATGTAACCGCACCCATGGCCTTCCTGGCCACTCCCAATGTAGCTGTTGGAGTTAACTTGGTGTCACTGCATACAAATTCTCACTGAACTTTCTTTCTCCATCCATCCAGGCTACCTTGGATAACTGTGTGCTACGGTCTTCATTCAGGAAATTCTTGAATATGCACTTTATAGTTCAGTTAACAATGGTTTTCATCCTTTTGGAGGAACAATCACTTGAGCTCCCCACAATAAGACACTATCCTGGCTGGTTAGCTCATATCTTCAGTGAAAATAGGGTTTCATTTCGTTGGATTCCTGCTCTTGTGACCAGCCATGAAGAACTTGCTCACATACTTTGGATAAGACTGGGTCTCGACTTGTCCAATTTCTGATCTGTCTAGCACATATCGGCGATGAATCTAAGAAGTTCAATAATAAAACAAGTTCTTGAGGAACTGGAACATCCTCACCATTTTCTTTCAAGGGCAAATGACTAAGTGCATCAGCATTTGCAATCTGATTTCCAGGCCTGTGGAAGGAAATACATTCATATGCTGCCAGGATCAATGGCCATCTTTGTATTCTTGCTGAGGCTGTGGGTGACATAGCTTTGCCCTCACTGAACAATTCTAGCTTGTGGTCTGATTCAATAGTAAAATGACAGCCGTCTGCTTACTGCTGAAATTTCTTGACACCAAAGATGATTGACAGGCTTTTTTCTATCTGAGTATCCCATTTCCACTGTGAGCGTTCTTGATATATATCCGTTCTGAACCATTGTCCATTCGATGGGAGAGCACTGCTCCCACTTCATAAGGAGATGCGTCACATGTGAAAACCAACTCTTTTCCCCGGTCAAAATGTACGAAAAGGGTGGAGTGGTGCAGCAATTATTTCCGCCTTGTGAAAGCTTCTTTCTGTGGTGTGTGCCAAGCTAATGTTGGTTTTTCTTGAATAAATAATACAGTGGTGCTAGTTCTGTTGACAAATTAGGCAAGAAACGTCCATAGTAATTGATCATCCCTAAGAATGATTTGAGCTCAAAGGGGTTCTTTGGTGCTGGTGCCTCTCTAATAGCTCTCACTTTTCCCTCAGCTAGGCAGAGGCCCTGTGAATCTACCCTGTGACCTAAATAAATTAACCCTTTCGCTTGGAATGTGCACCCCCGGACACCTTCCCACCAGTACACCTTCCTCGCCCAGTCAAACCTAGAACTACTTCTCTCCCCACTTGCTGAACATCCATAGCAGCCCACATGATGTTCAGACCCAGAGCATCAACTGACCTCCCACCTCCTGTCAGCTGCTACATGGTGGAGCCATGTCCATGAGAATTCACCCAGCATGCGATGACTTGTTCCTCCAGGGTCTGGTAGCTGTCGGGCTGCAGTATCTTCCTCTCCTCGGAGGTTCGTAATCTGAGCAAAGCCCTATTGGTAAGTCCTGACTTCTGCACATCACATCTTGTCCTGACGTGTTCTGGGTCGTCGTGTTTTCCTGCTGGTGTAATAGTAAATCTGGCATGAGGGGACGATTCTGGTCAGGCCTTACTTTGCATCCCATTACTGGGATGCAAATCGGGTTCACTCCGGCCTCCAGCAGGATTGGCGTTCCATTATGGTGGACACCAGCAAATGATCCCGCTGTGCTTTCATGATGAAACTGATTTTTGGCCTTCTTGCTACATTGTACCACTCCCCAACTGCTATGATGCCCGATGCCAACAGGACCAGAAAATTCCGGCCAATATGTTTCTCTCTCCACAGAAGCTGCCCAGTCTGAGTGTTTTCAGCATTTTCGATTTCTATTTCAGTTTCCAACATTCACAGCATTCTGCTTTTGTAATAGGGGTCTCGATGTCAGCTTTTCAAACATTAAAATTATGCTTATAGCATGAGGAAGAAACTGGGAGATGAATTATGTAAAAGAAAGTGGACACTGATAATAGGGTAGTGGAAGTGATGAATGAACTCCTAAATCTGAAACATTGCATACCTGATGAGAAAGTGTTGAAGTAACACATTGCTCTGGCTGTTTGTTTGTAAGAGACAGTAGAAACCACTCTGGATGATATGTCTCCATGATGCAGATGGCTAGACCTTGCCAAAGGCACAAAGGCCAAAGAACTATATCATTCTCTGTAAAATGGTAAGTAATAAATACCAACGAATCCTATTGTGTATTTTTTTGCTCCTCAATTAGGAGTAATGCAGATCTTTCAAATCATGAAATATGCTTTATGCCAATGTCATCAAGCTGTTGCAATATTTTTGTCAGTTAAACACTAAGCCATGTTAAGAGGCATAATTTTCAAGTTCAATTAATGTAGACATCTATACAACACATGTGTTGCGTTAGAATCTTCAACACGATAATAATCTACTGCCAGTGTGCCAAAATCAGTCAACTTTGAAATGCAATATTCTCACATGGGAGTTGAAGAAATGCATGTCCATTATTATTAAATAATGTAATCCATATGTACATTTTGGTTAATAGTCAACAAACTAATATAACTGCTTTATACATTAGCTTTTGTTGATTTATATATTATAAAGTGGGGTTGGACCTAAACAAGCATCGAGTAGCTCCACCACACAACTGCAGGGTAGGAAAAATAGCGCTGCTAATGAAAAGTGTCTAGCCTTCTCTGAGAAACTAATCCCAGTGGCCTTAAATGAAAGCAGTTTTACTAACAATGCTTTGTTTTTTTTCTTTTGCTTGCTAGGGATGTACATTGGGCATTTGTGAATCCTCCAGTTTAAGATTTCCCATCAGCTGAGGTCTGAGCTGGACACATCCCTGATACAAGGTCACAGACCTGAAACATTAACTCTGCTTCCATCTTCACAGATGCTGCCAGGCCTGCTGAGAGTTACCAGCATTTTCTGTTTTTATTTCAAATTTCCAGCACCCGCAGTATTTTGCTTTTGGACTCATCATCCCCTGAGATGACAAGTGGTCTTCTGTGGGAGTCAATATTCGAGGGCCATTCTGGATTTGAGGATCACCATTTTCACCCCTCTCTCTCTGCCATCTTTTTGGTGGAACAGAGTTGGTAAGGGGTGAGGAAGATTGGTCAAGGATTAGTCTCATTCTGCCAGCTCCCAGCTAATCCTTTAGGGCCTCCAATTTCCCACTTGTCCATCCCAGCATTGCTATGGTTGTGGTGGGGTGGAAGGGAGGGGATATTTAACTTTTAATAATAGGAAAGCTTGTGTAATCCATTACAGGGTTTAACTCTCCACAGATGTTGTGTGATTTACCCTGTGTTTGCAACGTTTTCTCTTCTTTCAGATATCCAGTATTCATAGTATTTTAATAGGTGATTAATTGCACGGGGTTAAGTGTTAGTTTGACATTTTTAAAAGAACTTTAACTGCAGGGACTTTGATGGATACACTGGCCTAGAATTTCCTTAATATGAGCACCTTCAAAAAAAAAAGTTGTTACACATACTGATGACCTATGCAATCAGTAACGCAAGTTTCCTGAATCTGTGTATTTGCATTATCATTGGTGTAAAACTGGCATAAAGAATCTGAATGACCAGGAAAGTGAGATTAAAGGTATGTATGTGGTTGCCTCTCACCCTTCTCAATCTGCCCCATCTCACTTGAGCTATTTGGGGCTGTGGCAGGCACCAATCGCAGGAAAGCTGGGTCCGAAGGGAAGGCCAATATCACATCATAGCTTCCCCCACTGCATTTTAACCCAGATCCGTGGAGGCTCCGCCAATTCTCACACCAGACGGCAAAATCTAGAGGGATTGATGTCTGAGAGCTCCGGGAACTTTCAGTTGCAGTTCAAGCAGAGCTCAGAATTATTTGGTGCCTGGATTGTAAAGTGTGTACCAGCTGTCGGTGCCACACCTAGACAGTTTTTTATTCAAAAGTGTGGCTGGTAACCCCGCATTTGTTGCCCATCCATAATAATTTGGTGCCTCACTCCTTAGCTTAAAGTTTTTCCCTTTATTATGGGAACCATTTTTGCTTCTTTCTTCTGGATGGACAAGGCAAAACGGGAACAGTAAGCCAGCTTAGCAACCACCCCAGTCACCAGCTGGGCCTTTCAGAGTGCAACAAGGTCCCAGGAAGCCTTGCCCAGCACGTAGAGGTGACACAACAACACCCACCTTCTGGGACCTAACTGAGCAGCAGTACAGGAAGAGGTGAAGCTTCTGCAGCCAGGCTGATGCAGACCTCTGCAGCTTTCTGCAACTGGGTCAACAGCCTGCTGGGGGTAGGGGTGCTGGAGGAGGGGGTACATCACCAGAGCCCTGAGTTTTCATGCCACTATCCTCTTTCAGTCTGCTGCTGCTAACCACATTTCCCAGGCTGAAGTTCACCACTGCATTAGGCCAGTGAGCAACACATATTTTACAGGGCTGTGTAAGGATTTAAAAAAAAAAATTCAGGCAATGGGGAGGAGCAATGAAGTGAAGCCCAGAAGGAAAAAACAGTTTGGACCAGTACTCTTATTTCCCAGTTTTTACTGGTGTTCCATTTTAAAATATATAAGTCCAGTTTGCACCAGTATTCTTATTTCCCAGCTTTTACTGTTTTTCCCTTCTGTGAACTAATTGAATTGTTCTTTCAAAGAATAGACCCAGGCCTGTTGTGTCAAATGACCTCCTTCAGTGCTGTATGATTCTATGATTTTCTATCCAGGAAGCCATCACAATGTTTCTATTCTCTGACAATCTACCATCTCTGAGCTTTTCAACCCTGGGAGGACCATGAGGGAATGGCTCCTGGACACAAGAGATAGCCCCCTGCAGATTTGACAGATGACATGGCTGAATAACCTCAACACACCTGGGCAGCACAGACACAATCAAAGCCACTTCCTAATCCTGCATTGAAGAACATCCAAACCATTCAGTCGACATCTGTGGCAATGACATTCTGGTAAAGGCACTACTAAAATGCTCTGCAGGCCAGGGTTGCAAATGTAGTAAATGTGTTTAATTTAATGGAAAGCATAAAAATTGTCTTCCATTCATTTTGAACAATAGTGATTGACTCTCACTGCTTTCCTTAAGATTTTAAGGTTTCCTAAGGGTATCACTTGCATGAGGTGCTCTCCCAGCAGCTGGTGAAAGGCTGCTGTTCTTCATGAGGGGACCCTTGGCATGCTGTTGGCCATGAAGTGACTTTTTTTATTCTTTCACTGGATGTGGGCATCACTGGCTAGGCCAACATTTATTGCCAACCCCTAATTGTCCTTGAGAAGGTGGTGGTGAGCCGCCTTTCTGTGTCCTTGAGCCTGAGAGAGCCTGGCTCCTGACCTCTGTTTCTCAGATGCTACTGGAGCAATCAGACCCAGCTACCTACAGGCACCGTGCAAATATTGGCTAACGGTGATACCAATGTGCAGACGTGGAGAGTAGACATCAAGGGTTGCTCCCTTCCCCTCACTGTCACTGCCTTGGTGCTGAGGTCATTACTTTGGGCTGAACAAAGTGAACGAGCCCTTCAGGTTCAATCCACCATTATGGAGTTGAGAATTTTCATGCCAGTCATTTAAGCATCTGCCTAATTGCAAATTATGCAAGCATAGCATCCTTCTGCAGCATTCCTGGAGGTGACCTCACTATCCAGGATATGGATTACAGAGTGGTGATGCCATGCAAGCTGCCAGCACTGAGGCAGGACTACTACACACTTCCAGATATAGTGAGGAAACTCTTTGGCACACTGATGGTATTAAACTTCCTCTTCCACACTGAAGCCCAGATAGAATCCTGAATTCAAGTTTAAGCAGCACATATTGGCCTCAGTGGCGTTGTAGTGGAGATTCACCAGAATGATAACTGGGGCTTAAAGGGTTAAATTACAATATCAGTTGATATAAATTTGGGTTGCATTTCTTGAGTGATAAAGGAGGAGTGACTTGACCAATTGGAATATGTTAATTAGAATCCCATTGAAACCCCATTGACTTTAGCTGAGCGATTTAGCTGCTCTTCGAGAAGCCTTCCTTAAAATTGGAAATGCCAGGATCCAGGTGGATTTCCAGCAGGCAACTGACCTGAGGCATTTTAACTGCCCCGTCCCTTTTCGCCAGCACCCACTGCCAGACAGGTAGGATTAAAATGCCCATCTTTCTGAAGTTTCTACTCACGTATCAGGACCATTGTATTCACATTGTTTTGTCAAAGATTGTAACCAAAAATTCAATAGCCAGCTTGCAAATATTTGGAGCCAGAAAGTACATGTCTCCTTTATATGATTTGTAGATGAATGGTCTCTGAATTTAGTAGTACAGAGTGGCCACGACCCTTGGTGCAACTAAGTCCTGGTTGGAACACAACAGTCCTGGAAGCATTAGCAAGGAAACCAATGGTTAAGTGGCACCACTAACCTCTGTAGTGCTATTTCTAATCAGCACAAATACACTTGACTACAGGGCATTGATGTGTTGCTGAGCTACAGCACATTTTGTTGGCGTATGGTATTCCTCCTTTGATTAGTCACACAGGGGTGGCTCTTGATGATAGTGTGAATTGCATGGTAGCGAATTGACAGCCCGTTTTATATTTTGCCAAGATTTTAGCTGCATTGACTTCAAAATCTACCTCAATCAGTTGCTGAATTTAGCTTTGCCAACTGGGGAAGCACAGAGCGCAGAAGAAATCAAAGTGACAGTTGCACAGGGAAACCCTTAATTAGGTAACTCTTTAACAATAGGATGAAGAGCAGCATTGGCTGAGGCCTAAGGAGCCTGTTACCTGTACATATACCCCGTCAGTCAGGAAATGGGATATGCAGTGAAATGACATCTGCGAGAATTGGAAAAAAACTCAATGGGGAAAAAAAAAGCAGCAGTTGGAACTGGAGCTGTCAGAAAACAGTTCCAGTGAATATGACCTGGGCAGTATTTACTTGCAGTTATGTATAAGCATGAGTTAAACTGTCCAATGCAGAAAGCAGTCCATGATTCATGCAATAATTGTTCCTTGTTGAGCACGCCATTCAAGTGGTGTTTTTCTTAGAAATTATTTGGAACAAGTGAATGTCAAAATTAATTGTACGCTAGTGGAAGTAGAATGGGTCTGTGATCAGGTAATGTTCCTACAATGTTGAGCAGATGATATGAGGAGCTTGTTTTTCACTAGTAGCACATATGCTAGTCATAAACTACCATCTGTACAACACTGCTGGCCAATCTACATACCTGGCATCAAGCATAACACAAACCAGAGATCAACTTAACACATCAATTGCAGTATTCCTGAGGTACTGAGAAACATATTAAGTATTAAAGTGCAGTGTGAGAATTTTTTTCCATGAATACAAAGGGCAACAGGTTTTTTTTTCTCCTCAGTGTTTACTGTACACAGTAGATCATACTAAACCATGTTGAAAGCATCAGTAAACAAAGTTTTAGTGTGTCTTTGTATTGTCATGTTGACTTTGTTCAAAATATTCATTTAAAACCATTTGAGAATGATTATTTAGCTTTTTATCAAGATTTCTAATCTGGCCTCATGGAAAAACATTGTGTGGATAATGTGGCAGTGCTCCATCACCATAGATACATATCATTTTCATCACTATTACCCTGCACTGAAGCTGTTAGTCATCTGATATGAGAATGTTGTTCAAGCATAATTGAACAAATGTTTCTGCTTCTTTGAACCATTATTAGACAACTCAGGTTAGTAAAATAATAAATAAGCTTTTTTTTTGAAAATTGATTAAATAACAAAAGGCCTCTTGCCACAAATGTCAAGAGATGTTAGGAAAAGAGTCCTGGTTTTAAATTGGGTTAATGCTGATCTAGCTGATGTTACTGGGAGGGTAGCAGAGGGCAGGCCACCATGGCTTGGTTGCGGGGAATCAGTTCTGGTTCTTGCTCCCAATCACTCAGTTATTCCTGTTACAAAATGGATGTATGCAAAGACAGCAGGAGCTTCTTGTCATAATAGAGGCTGTGCAGCTGGCAGGAGAGACACTTTCAACAGCTCACACTATTTCGGAGGAGGTGCAACATATAGGCATCTCTACAGGGTCTGAAGACGGAAAGCCTGACCGCTCTCCCCAAGTGGGAGACCGCACCGCGGCAGAGACCTGGAACTGGTTTTGTCCCAGAAGAAGTCGACTAGTTTCTACTATAACTTGGTGCCAACTCCTGGGGGAGAGATTAAAATGACCAACTAGCACCACAGCATAGTGGGCACCAGTTGGATTATGACCAGTGCTCAACCCATGTAGGACAGCACTTAGGGCGCTTGGTCAGGACTGCTCTAAGTGAGTGGTGACCATGGCCTCCAGTTCTTGCCTGTTCTCTAGCTCGGGACCGTGTAGCACTAGTCAGGGTGGATCATGTGGGCTAACATGGTGCCAAGATGAGCAGACATGCTGCTGGCAAAAATCCTATAGTGCGTGCTACAGAAACAGGGTGCCAGCTCTTAAACAGGTAGCATTTGCCCCTCTTGGGCAACAAGAAAAAGACCACTTATGGCAAGGGAAAGACACCCCTCCCTTCAAATGATGTGGAAGAATGGCTTCCTCCCTTCTGTGCAGTTGTAAAGACATGACCGTAATCACTGAGAAAACCGAAGGTGAAGTTAGTTTGCCTGTCAGAGAAAGAGAGAGAGAACAAAGGAGGGAAAAAGGAGGAAAGTTAGAGGGCAGCATCGCCACTCAAAGGGCAGTCTCAGTGGATGGGTGGCTGGGTGCTGCAGGGAGATTTCTCCTGGAGATTTTTCAAGTCTCTGGTTGTGGTCCTTGTGGCGAGGGGAGGAGATTCCTTTATGCAGAACTACCCAAGCACAGTTCTCCACCAGGTCTTATTGATGCAATGAAAAAAAAATCACCCAGGCAGCTCTAGCAATTTCTTAGTGTCTGCAGCCCAGATGATTTGCAGGAGAACATTCACAAAATCTTCACGATCCTCTAGCCTCTTCCCCACCTACTGTAACAGTCTATAAGAAAAGTGCACCAAACGCTGGTTGTTAAGAGTTGGTCTCCTTCTCCCTCACTCTCATTCTCTTCTCTAGTGTAGATGTAGTTGATCGTTGTTGCCTCTTTCTCTCTCTCTCTCCCCTTCTCCCCATATGGGGAATTAGCAGCAAGGCAATAGGAAAGCTCCATCAGGCTTCTCCACTCTCTCTCTCTATCTCTCTCTCTCTCTCTCTCCCTCCCTCTCCCTCTCTTCCTCTCTCTAATCTGGGTCCCACACTTCAGCAGCAGCAGCAGGATCTCTCATCATCTGGCAATGACTGGTCAACTACAGACGGATGGCAAAGTATCTAACTGGAGTCTAAACTTTATATACTTTTGATAAGTATTTGTTCACTGACATACGCATAAGTGTGCATCTTCTGAATTCAAATCCCATTTCCAGTCTGTTCCTATTTATATCTCTTTTGAGAGACCCATAAACACTTAAGTGCCCCATTTGAAAGGGGTACTACTGACCTACTGTAACAAATACAAACCAAAACATTAAAGGAAACTTAATAACTTAAATTAAAATAGCATTTCTGGGGATGATAATGCACTGCAAACCTCTCGGTGCCCACAATTCATGGAAGGCCTCAAGCCTACCAACGGATACCACATGCCTCAGGGGTACCCAGGTGTGGACATAACCATGGAAGAGAGGCTGGAGATCAGGCTGAGTGGCCCTTTTCACAGCTCACCACCTGGACCTGTTAATGGTCTCCTTGGCCAGGCCCAGGAGCAGGCAAATGAGGAGGTCCTCTGATTTGCCTGCCCTCTCTGCACTAGATGGCCAATGATCAGGAAGGTGGGGCTGAAATGCAATCAGAAATTGAGGAGCAGGCCCCTCAGATATTGAAAGAGGGGTTGCAACCTCTCACACTCTGTATGAATATGAAACATGGACTCCTCCAGGCCACAAATTACAGGCAGCCCAGGAGTCCATGAATTGGTTTAACGATCTATTGGACAGGATTGCTGCATGCAACAGCCTCCATACCATATCCCCAATGATATTCCTATTTATAGGGGCCCAAGTGAATCCCCTAGTAATGCCCACCACGTGCATCCGATTAAGCATAATTATTATACCACTAACACCCAAATCCAATTCACCACCACCTCTACTGTTTCCAAGTTATCTGACTGCTTATCCAACATCCAGTATTAGAGAAAGAGAAATTTCCTCCAGCTAAATATTGGGAAGACTGAATCCGTTGCTTTAGATCCCTGCCGGTAACATTTTCTTATCTAGCCACTGACTTCATCCCTCTCTCTGGCAACTGTCTGAGGCTGAACCAGATTGCTTGGAGCCTTCCTGTTGTATTTGACTCAGAGATGAGCTTCTGACCACATATCTGCATCATCACTAAGACTCCCTATTTCCAGCTCTGTAACGTGCCCGACATTCTCCCCACCTTAGCATGTCTACTGCTGATACCCTTATGCATGTTTTTGCAACCTCTAGGTTTGATTCTTCCAACATACTCCTGGCCTGTTTCCCATATTCTATATTCAATAAACTTGAGGTCATCCAAAACTCTGTTGCCTGCCTCCTTATTCACAGCAAGTCCTGTTCACCCATCACACATCTCCTCACTGACTCTCAGTCAAGCATCACCTTGATTTTAAAATTCTCACCCTTCTTTTCCAATCCCTCCATGGCCTTGTCCCTCTCTAACTGGCCCCATATCATCTGAGAGATCTGTGCTCCCATTCTGACCTCCTGAGCTTTCCTGATTACTGCACCATTGGCAGCTTTAACTGCCAATTTGCACAAGCAAGATTCAACAAAGAGAAATGTGATAATGACCAGCTAATCTGTTTGCATGTTGGTTGAGGGACAAATATTGGTCAGGACTCAGGAGTGAACACCTCACTCTTCTTTGAAGTGTGCCATAGGATCATTACAGCCACCTAAAGGGGCAGACTCTTTAGCCTTTCATCTGTGAAAAGCCAGAAGTTGTGATCCATGTCACTGTTTAAAAGTAAGGGGTTGCCCATTTAAGACAGAGGAAGTTGAATCTGATTGTACTTTTTGTGATGGTGATTTAGAAATGTTTTGTAATGTTCTTCCAGATATTTTATGAATTAAGTATATTTTTCAAAAAAAAAATTAAGACAGAAGTGAGGAGAATTTTTTCTCTCTCACAGGGTTGTGAGTCCTTGGAACTTGCTTCCTCAAAAGATGGTGGAAACAGTCTGAATATTTTTAAGGCAGAGGTAACAGATTCTTGATAAGTAAGGGGAGTTAAAGGTTATTGGGGGTAGATGAAATGTGCAGTTGAGGTTACAATCAGATCAGCCATGATCTTATAAATGGAGCAGGCTGGAGGGGCCAAGTGGCCTACCCCTGTTCCTGTTTGCATGTCTGTCCACCAGCCACAAGGCACCAGTCAGGAGTGTGATAGAATACTCCCACTTGCCTGGATGAGTGCACTCCCTCAACACTCAAAAAGCTGGACAACGTCCAGGATAAAGCAGTCTGCTTGATTGGCATCACATCCACAAACATTCACTCCCTCCACCACTGACACACAGTGGCAGCATTAAGTACTATCTACAAGATGCACTGCAGGAACTCATCAAGGCTCCTTAGACAGCACCTTTCAAACCCATGATTGCTACCATCTAGAAGGACAAGGGTAGCAGCTAGATGGGAACACCACCATCTGGAAGTTCCCTCCAAGTCTCTCACCATCCTGACTTGGAAATATGTCGCAGTTCCTTCACTGTCGCTGATTCAAAATCATGGAACTCCCTTTCTAACAGCACAGTGGGTGTACCTATACCACATGGACTGCAGTAGTTCAAGAAGGCAGCTCATCACCACCTTCTCAAGGGCAACTAGGGATGGGCAATAAATACTGACCTAGCTAGCAAAGCCCACACCCTGTAAATGAATAAAAAACAATGCATGTCGGAACCAACAATATAGAAAGAAAGAGGGTTGAGGTCCTGCAGTCAGAGTTTACAGAAAAATTTAAAAATCAAGACTTCAGTAACCTCTAGATTATCCCCAGTACCACACACTAATGAGAGTAGAGAGAAGAGGGTATTGCAGGTTAATTTGTGAATGGAGTCATGGTGCAGAAGGGAGGGCCGCTGATTCCTGGGACATTGGACCAGTTCTGGAGTAGTGTCGAGGGACCTATGCAAGATGCATGGGTTGCACCTGAACAGACCTGGGACCAATATCCTTCTGGGCAAGTTATCTAGTGCTGTGCAGGAGGTTTTAAACTAATTTGGCAGGGGATTGAGTACCAAGTGGTAGTAATAAAAAGGTGTATAGAGATATGGGAGAGACACATTTAGAAATATTACATGTTTTCTATAAAGACTTTCGAAAGGCATTTGATAAAGTACCTCTACATTGGAGAGACCAAACGTAAACTGGGCGACCGCTTTGCAGAACACCTGCGGTCTGTCCGCAAGAATGACCCAAACCTCCCTGTCGCTTGCCATTTTAACACTCCACCCTGCTCTCTTGCCCACATGTCTGTCCTTGGCTTGCTGCATTGTTCCAGTGAAGCCCAACATAAACTGGAGGAACAACACCTCATCTTCCGACTAGGGACTTTACAGCCTTCCGGACTGAATATTGAATTCAACAACTTTAGGTCGTGAGCTCCCTCCCCCATCCCCACCCCCTTTCTGTTTCCCCCTTCCTTTTTTTTCCAATAAATTATAAAGATTTTCCTTTTCCCACCTATTTCCATTATATATAAAAAAAACCCCCACTAGAGCTATACATTGAGTGCCCTACCATCCATTCTTAATTAGCACATTCGTTTAGATAATATCACCAACTTTAACTTTAACACCTATGTGTTCTATTGTACTATTGTCGTTGAGGTCTTTTGATGATCTGCTTCTATCACTGCTTGTTTGTCCCTACAACCACACCCCCCCCACCTCTTTCTCTCTCTATCTCTCCGCCCCCCACACACACACCTTAAACCAGCTTATATTTCAACTCTTTCTTGGACTCGAACTCAAGTTCTGTCGAAGGGTCATGAGGACTCGAAACGTCAACTCTTTTCTTCTCCGCCGATGCTGCCAGACCTGCTGAGTTTTTCCAGGTAATTCTGTTTTTGTTTTGGATTTCCAGCATCCGCAGTTTTTTTGTTTTTAACCAAATATTAGGCTTGTTCGTAAAATTGAAACTCATGGAACAAGAGGGTCACTAACAGCATGGGTACAAAATTTGCTAAGGATAGAAGGCAGAGAGTTGTGGTGAATGACTATTTTTTTAGACTGGAGGGAAGTATAGGCTGGAGTTCCACAAGATTCATTACTAGGATTCCTGCTGCTTTAGTTAGAACAGGGCACAATTTCAAAATCTGTGGATCAGACAAAATGTGGCAGTGTTGAAAACAGTGAGTAAGATAGAAATATACTCAAGAGTATGCCTAGACAGACTGGTGGTAGTTTTGAGGCAAACAGCAATAACAATGCAAGACCAGCAAAATCTCTCCCTGTTTAGACAAAGTGAATTTTTCAGAGGGATACAAGCTACCAAAAAATATCAATAAGTAAAGCTACAGCCAGAAACAGTAGAGCAGCAACTCATTTGTCAATACTACATGAACTCTTCAAATAGTGCTAATGAGCGGGCCTTCCTGCCTGTTAGTGCCAGCATGCACTGAGTGAGATCAGCAGCTGGTGAATGAAGCACTGGGGCAATTGAAAATTGGAGAGGGTAAGAAGCTCGGGGCCATATTTGCATACATTACTGAGAGCTGTCAGCATAGACTCCAGGCTCCCATATGACCTCCTCTGTCAGTATGGCGGGTGGCACACTTCCAGGTAGAAGTTTGCCTGTGTTTGCTGTCCACCAGATTGTGGTTTTTGTAGGCTGATGAGCTCCTGAAAATTGAGAGCTGCACAGGCAAATTATAGGCTGCTGTCTTTAGGTGGCAAAGTCAAAATGAATGTCATCCAAATGTGACTCAGAAGTCACTTTCACAACATCACACAAACATATTGCCATGTTTTAAAATGTATTTATTAGGATTATTTGGAAGTTATCATTAAATTACTTACATCTCCATACTAATACCATATTTTACAAAAACAAAAATCAATGAACAATAAACAATAAACCCACTGAACTTTTTCTATGTATCAGAATAAATATTGTGATCTCACACTCAGTGCAGAGTCTTCTCAATGGGATCATGGGCTGGAAATAAGGTAGCATGTAGCACTGATTCTCCAACAACCCCCATCCTAAAAGCACTCCACTGGGAGCTCTAGATCATTCAATTTAATCCAATAAACAATCCCTAAAACAAATGCAAATGCAGTTCATCAAACAAGCTATGTCAGTGTACTTGGAAAATTTGACAGCTAAGCATAGTTTCACACATGCACTGTACAGGTTTATGATATACATAATGCCATGAGACAACATGAAAACTACCAGAATGCTTCCTCCAACGCTGCCAAAGTTTCAGGATATTCACATTCATTTAACAAGCAGAGCTCTTCACATTCTGTTTAGATATCCGGCACATTCTGAAAGGAAACACAATTGTATTGGTGCATTATTCACAAGAACCTGAATCAGGTATTGACATTAATTGCTATATAACAGGTATTTTTAGTAGGGTTGCTTTGCTGTTAATGAGCTGAGCTATGTGAATATCTGTTTTAATCTGTCCTAACTTGCCCTTCAGTGTATGGTAGGATCACAGCATCAAGGGTTGAGGCAGAGTAGGAGCAAAATAATGAAAACTATAAGGTCTTACTAGTAACATGTGGCTGGTAGTAATTCTCACCTATTTATAACAATGGTAATTAGGATTTAAACTACCATGTCAATTTTAACCCTTGAGTGAGAATGCGGCTTAGCATGTAGCATAGGAGATGCCTTGCCCATTTTAATGGTGGGGCCTCATTTACATTCTGTAGAATGGAATGCCATCTGAACCCAGTGATGGAGTGGAGAGTGGAGATGCTGAAAATGATAACAGGTTGGCAACAGGACCTGAGGGAACAGCACCCAGTATAAGGTAAATGGTCAGGGGCATGTTGTCTGTAGGTAATCGGAGGAGGGAGGGGGAAGCTCAGGGCAGGGGAGGCCCAGGATCCCTTTGTGAGGCCTGAAGACGCAATCCTACTTCGCTGGTTCCCAGCAAGTTAGGTCTTCTTAAGAATCACCCAGGGTCTCTCCATGCAGGTCTAGGGTTAGTAATGCAGTCAGGTCCAGATGACAGCATTAGGACCTGATCTGTATACTTAAACAATGATTTAGTTAGTGTCCACGGTGCCTGCAATTTAAATTTGCTGTTAACAGGATCAGAAGGGAGGCCAATAGGTAAGTATCAAACTCTGTTTCCACTGGCCTCCTGTTGGGTAGGTGCGGTTAACATTGCCCTCCACCCCACTGCATCCGACAAGGCTAAAGACGCAACAGTGAAACAGGCACATAAATCATCACTTTGATGAAAGCTTCGTGCAGAAAGTAATCAAAGGTCCAAAGTAACAATGTATTATGAGTCAAAAAAAATGCTTATATGGGCCACAGGCTTCAAAGCACTTGAGACTGTGGAGACATCCAATGGATATTAAGATGATGGGGGAGAAAGTGATTCACATAGCGCTGTTGCCATTGGGGCTTCACATACTGATGTTGATTCTCCAGTGCTGCAGGCCACTACTTGTATGGCCTATGAAGAATTCTTCATTGAAGAATGCCACGTAGGCCATGCAGGGAATGACCTGTAGCACTAACTGCCTCGGTGAATCAAGGTGAAGCGGCATCAGGTGAATGACTTCCTTCCCCAATAAGATCCTGTAAAAGGACTATATATGTAAAGTCTATTCAACAAAGAAAACAGAAGTAGCAATTCCTGGTCACAAATAAAGTGCAGGTAAAGAGTGGTGGAGAGATTCATGGAGATGGGGGACAGAGCAGGTAATTAAACTGAGGAAGAAATGGAGATCAAAGTGGTTTGGATCAGCTTCAAGAAGAATTTCACTGAAATCCTCTACAAATGCAATTTGCACTTGAATGTTTTGAAATGGATGATCCTAAATGTAGAATATTGCTTTCCATGGCCACCTCATTGACATAGTTACATATATAGCCTCACGTGCCAGTCTGGATAAATGCAGGAAGCAAACTAATGGTTCAAGCCAAAATGTGCTTTTGGGTTCATTTAAAGGGGAACAGACAAAGGGGAATGTCAGGGTAGAGGGGAAAGGTTCAAAAGACATTTCAAACTCAGTCAAAAGGGAGAGCAGATCAAGACATAACAGGAAAAAAAGATGCTGGTGATGATGCAGCCCAACATTTGACATGCAGTTTGTTGGTTTTTGAGATGCAGTTTGGTGGTCCTGTGTGGCTTTCAGAGGCACCATTACTATAGATCATTGTAAAGCAGGAGGGTAAGTGCCAATACCCCGTGATTAAGCAAAATGGCTTATTTCCATGTTGTAATTTTTATTATGTATTTCTTTGCATTTCTATGCATTTCAGGTATCCTGAAAGGAGATGACACAGATCTACAAGTAGCCATTTGGTGACCTTCAACCAAGGTTCCTTTTCGCTGTTACCAGATAGCAATGAAAATATTGCGGGTATAGTTTGGAACATCTTGGAGGCTTTTTTTCATTCATTCATGGAATGTTGGCATCGCTGGCTAGGCCAGCATTTAAGACCCATCTCCGAATTGCCCTTACATTTAAGAGTCAACCACATTGCTGTCTGGAGTCACATGTAGGCCAGACCAGATAAGGATGGCAGGTTTCCTTCCCTAAGGACATTAGTGAACCAGATGGGTTTTTACAACAATCAGCAATGGTTTCATGGTCATCATTAGACCCTTAATTCCAGATTTTATTGAATTCAAATTCCACCATCTGCATTACAGTCCAGCAACACCACTACGCCAAAATGAGCTATCAAAATAAGCCTTCTGTTTTTTATATGAAATGCCACTGGAAGAACTACATACATACCTGGCCCAAACCTGTGAAAAATTGAGGTATGTGTACTTCTGTAAATACAGGGTGTGAGTTCCAGCAGGTGGGCAGAGAACACTGACCTTCTTTTGCCATCCAAGAGTTGCGATGGGAGATTCCCATTTGAAAACCCACAGGTGACTGTAATAGGGTTGTTGGTAAAAAGAGAACAGCATAGCGCAAGAGTAAGCACAAAACTTCAGAGAAGCTAAGTGTCAAGGGAAAGGAAACAACACCAGCTTAAATTAATATGATACCTTCAATTTAGTAAAATACCAAAGGCACTTTACAGGAATATTATTAAACAAATTTGACAACAAGCCATATAAGGAGATACGAGGATGGATGTTCAAAAATTGATCAAAGAAGCAGGCTTTAAAGAGACACTCTTTAAAGGAGGAGAGAGACAGAGAGGCAGAGAGGTTTAGGGAGGGAGTTCCAGAGCTTAGGGCCTAGGCAACTGAAGGCATGGTCACTAATGGTGGAACAATTAAAATCAGGGATGCATAAGAGACTGGGATTGGGGAAGTGCAGAATTCTTGGAGAGTTGTAAGGCTGGAGGAGGTTACAGAGTGGGGTCTGGAGATGCAGCCATCAAAAGGTGTCCAAAAAAAAATTACCATAGCATTAATGTCCTTACAATGACCATCCATATACCTACGATTACCTCGTGACCCCTGACTCCTATTTCATAAGACTGTGATTATGAACAGATACCTTGTATGCACAGACATTGGCAAATGTCATGCAAGATTTCCTCATCCACAGTTGAATATTTACATGAAGCTTTGTCTTACTTTAGGTAAGTGCCTCCTGTTCCCAGTGTGTTAGGTGCTGGAAATGGACAGATGACATGAAATGAGCAGGTACCTGGAATGATAGATCTCCAACCAGCTTTCTGATCAATTTCTGGACAGTTTGCTCAATTTATGCCTGAAAATTGAATAAACCCACTGGAAAAAAACAGGAACAGGATCAGGAAACCTGATGCTTTAAAAAAATTAACGATATATTAAATGCATTGTCTTAGTTCCCTACTGCTCTAATGGTGAAAGAGGCTGCCTGGTGTAACATGAATAACAGCCAAAATGTGCCACATTGAATTCCTGCTCTGCCCTGGGTTAGCTGGTCTCAGCCAGAACCAATGACAATGTAGGATATTACTCTACTCAAAAAGCTTTAGGATCTGTGATTCCCAATTCTGGTCCCTGCTCAATGACTCAATTGAAAGGTACGTGTGTGAATATCAGCTAAGAACAGGGTTGGCTTCAGTTGTCATGCTCTACACAGTGAAATGGCACTAACTGCATAGGCTCACACATGAAGTATGACCTCATAATGGTGATACTGGAGGGAAGCCAACATCCTTGGAAGTTACTGTAAGGAGAAATGAGAATTCAATTAGGAAAGAATGGTATCCTTTTTTCTGGATACAGAGTGGGGACGATTTTCAATGGCTTGTTCAGGTACTAAAAAGCTTCCGAGGTGACAAAGATGAGCTGTCTGATCATCTTGGTAAAGGATTTGAAGCTTTGTCTAAAAATGGTTACCTGGAGGTTTGTTAAGAGGCTGAATGCCAATTAAATTGCCTTTGCTTATTAACGAGGCTCTTCAGCATTTTGGTGGCCAGTTCTTGAGCAAATGTCCTTATTTATCAGTGACCAGCTGATCAGGAAGAAATTAGTTATTGCAGAAGATTTTGAGTACCATTTAAAGGTATATCATCTTTTACTGTTCACTTGTTATTGGAGGTTTAAAGAGGGCTTTTGAAACACATCGGGATGCTTTCTGCGACAATCTGTCAAGACTTTGCCAAGACTCTATCAACATTTATTCTGGAAATTCTCGGAGGACGTCACCTAAAAAGAATGAATGTTTAGCTGTTCTACTTTTTAGGGCATCTTATGTGAGTTACCAGGAGAAAGAGAGTTCTTCATAATGGACATCTTTTTAGGAGTCCCCCTTCACCATTAGGAGGAATGGGAGCAGGCCATGACACCAGGGTGAGCAGCACTGGCAGTTGCAGTACAGAGGGACACACAAGGGCAACATGGGCTCATTCCCCACTGTACAGGGTACCCCTGCTCCTTTGATGCTCTTGCCCAGCACACTCAGTGCCACATCTGAGAACCTGAACACCTTGCTGTATCCCTGAGCTATCCTGCAACCTGTTGCTCTATGCCAACCAGTGTACTCTACACCTTCAGTGGAAGTGATGGATGGAGCCCACATAAACAGGTACAAAAATCTCCATTATGGCAGGCATGACGTGCTCATTTCAAAAGGAAGTGTGTTGTCCACTATATTCTCCAGAGATGTTCAGAGCACTACTCCAGACCAACTGAAAGCAGAGAGTAAACAAGGAGTTAAATAGAAGGGAATGGAATATCCTGGACTGTTACTCATGCTTCCTGGCACCTACAGCCCCCTCCCACATGATGTACCTGCAAAGCAGCAAAATGTGAGGCGGACAAGAGGGAATCCTCAGGGTACTGAGCAGCAAACTACTGGCCCTACTACCGTATGGGGAATAAATGGCCAGCGAAGGTGGAATGGAGGCAAGTCTCAGTCAATGTGGTGATGGGGTGTTAGGCTTCACCACAGCACTGTGATAGTGCCCAATTGTGGGTGGGATCAGAGAAAAAAAGCCCACCAAAGTGTTTGACAGCCATTGACATGTGAATTAAAATATTTATTTGGAGACTTCCAGATTGAACTATTGTATCTGGAGTAGGAACCTTGATTTATTTGTGTGTGAAAATAAGCCGGTACAACTTCAAGAGCAATGAACCTCAGAGACAGAAGTTATAGATCTTTCATCTTTATCTCTTTAGAGCTCTCACTGGTCAGAAAACATCTAATTAAAGTTCACAAACCTAATCAGCAGTAAGTATACCTAATGTAAACACAGCTACATTGTGATACCATTCACTAAAGCAACCAATATTTATGTACTACCTGAGTGTGTGTGCATCTCACTGGGCTTTATTTAGTTCCAGTAAACTGCTTGATATTTATTCCAAAGTGTAGGTCATGTTCTCTGGGTCTACTGTTTTAACACAATGCATGGCCTGCATTATTCAGTGCCTTTTGTATCATATTAAGTCTTTATGTTTTCCCTTAAGAGCGTGCCTAGTTTATATAATCACCATTTCAGCTCAATAATGATATTTTAATACACCCAAACAATTTCTTTAATTCACTAAGTGATACTTTTTCCATTATTTGTGCCCTCACAATGCTCAATCACTGCTGACTGCTCTTTCCCCGTCTGCTACACTGAAATAGCAACTGGGATAAGGCCTGTGTCCTGGTCCATTTACTTTCTTTCCCCCCCACTTAACTGCTGCTTGATGGGTAATTGTCTGGAATGTTGCCAAAGGTTCTTGGAAGCAAGTTAAAGGCCTTGCAGCAGCTAGTCAACCACAGAAGTTCCCTGTGGTAAAGTGGAGTGCTATGTACCTTTGAGAAAATGTAGTTAACTGATCATGTGACTGTATTGACCAATCACTATACAGCGTGGGCTACTTGGGTAACAGGAAGTCTAGAGCTGGAGTTGATTGAAGAAGCACCTTGTGTTAGTGTCCTGTTGTTAGTTCCAATAAACCACCAGTATTTGTTCAGTTAATTGGTCTCTCTGCTTGTATTGTTTCAAGCACCAACTAATGTGTTAATATGAAGGGTGCAGCTTGTGTGCGCTGGACAAAATGAACCTGATAACCTAAAACATAAAATTGGCAACAAGGATAAACCAGATCAATTCACGGCAATCGAGAAAGCTGCGGTAAACCAGCTATGTTACTTCGCCACTACATTGAAAGCGCAGTCTCCTTAGCCATCGAGTATGCTGCAGTTTGGGCATCTTGAGCCATTCGATCCCATTTCCGATGACTGGTCTCATTGCGTCGAATGCCTGGTGTTGTTCTTTACCGCTAATGACATCATGGGGGAGGACAAGAAGAGGTTGATTCTTTTGTCCATTTGTGGGAGCAAAATATATGAGCTGATCCACAGCCTCACATCACCAAACACCCCGATACGGAGACTTTTGATGAGTTAGTAAACTTTGTAAAAAAACACCTGAAGCCAAAGCCCTCAGTCACTATACAGCGTTTTTAATTCAATTGGAAGAATAGGCTTCCAGGAGAGACAATCACTGGCTATGTAGCTGCTTTAAAGGGATTAACGGAATATTGTGAGTTTAGAACTTCAATTAATGACATGTTGAGAGACCGATTGATATGCGGAATCAGGGGCGATGCTATTCAAAAGCAATTGCTGTCTGAAACTAATCTAAATTTCAGTAAGGCATTAGAATTGGCAACAGCCATGGAGAGCGCTGTTAGAGACTTGGAGGCAATAAAAGATACACAAAATAACGCCGTCCATCTTGTAGGGCAGGAAGGGCCGGTAACAAAAGATGTGAAAATGTCGGACTCTGCAGAAAGGCTCCCACTATAATCAGACCATCGAAGGACAACAGTACTACAGTGAAAACCCACAACATTAATGAGGGAAATGCATCCAGGCAGCCTGCAGGCGATCGACAGTTCAGAAATGTCAAATGCTTTTTCTGCAATGGTCACATAATGTGGTAATTTCAAGATAGGCTGAGACAGCATTTTAAAAACAAAGGTAGAAATCGTGAAACTTGTCTTATTGAAGAACCAGACGAAGCAGAATCTGACATCTATTTATAATACAACCTGAAAGTGAGTAGAACTGAGCCAATACAGGTAGTCATTAGAGTCAATGAACAACCCATCAAGATGGAGATTGATACTGGGGCATCATTGTCTGTCATAGGAGAACATACATTTAGACACTTAAATAAAGGAGTCCACCCTTTAAGTTTGGAAGAATTGGGCACTAAATTAAAAATATATATGGGCAAAGATAGATGAGTGAACACGATATGTCAAGTCCTGGTGCAGTATAAGGATCGGTCTGCAAATTTATCCCTTATAGTAGTGGCTGGGGCAGGCCCCAGTTTAATTGGTTGCAACTGGCTCAAAAAGATTAAATTGCAATGGGCCAATATTTTTCAAATCAGAACAAGAAACTTACAGGAATTGTTACAAAAGTACCCTTCCATTTTCAGAGACGAGCTAGGAAGGATTTGTGGGCTGCCAGCCAAAATCCATGTAGACGCTAATGCAACCCCCAGATTTATCAGAGCTAGATAAGTCCCTTATGCTCCACAGGGCAAGGTTGAGACCCAGCTAAACAGGCTGGAAAAGTTGGGTATCTTACAACCGGTGCAATTTTCCGAGTGGGCGGTACTGAAGCCAGACCAAAGTGTTCGCTTATGTGGTGACTATAGGTTAACTGTAAAGACAGTGGCCAAACTTGATAGACACCTGATATCAAAGTTTGTTGAATTATACTCGAAATTGGCAGGGGGAAGCACATATTCAAAATGCCACATGTGTCACACCTACCAGTGGGTAGAGTTGGAAGAAGGCTCCAGGGAATTTGTGACCATCAATATACATCAAGGGTTGTATCAATATACTCGACTACCCTTTGGGCTCTCATTAGCGTGTGCTATTTTCCAGCGTATCATGGCAAACCTATTTCAGAGACTGCCCCATGTCGTTGTTTATCTGGATGATGTCTTAGTCACTGGACTAACTGATGAAGAACACTTAGCTAATTTGGAGGAGGTGCTGAAATGCTTCTCACAAGTGGGGGTATGCTTGAAATGAGAGAAATGTATTTTTCAACCCATGGAGGTAGTTACTTGGTCCATAAGGTCGACGCGTACAGGGCCTGCATCCCATGGAAGAAAAGGTCAAGGCTATTTGCAAGGCACCTGCACTGAAGAAACACTACAGAACTAAAGGTCGTCTTAGGCATGATAAACTATTATGGGCTATTTCTCCCAAATCTATCAACTGTACTGGCTCTGTTATACACATTGCTTCAGGAAAACCATAAATGGATTTGGTAAGCTCTACACCAGGATGTGTTTCTGAAGGTAAAGCAATTGTTAAGATCATCAGCCGTACTGGTCCGCTTCGACCCAAAGAAAGAATTGATTATAACTTGCGATGCATCCCCTTACGGAGTCAGGCCTGTACTTTCACATCGGATGGCGGATGGCTCCAAACGACCCATTGGTTATACATTTCGCACACTCAGTGCTGCAGAGTGACGATATTCTCAAATTGAGAAGGGGGGCTTGGCTGTCGTGTTTGATGTTTGGAAATTCCATCAAATTTCATCATGGTCGCCATTTTCACATTATATCCAACCACAAGCCCCTGCTGGGATTATTTGGAAAAGGTAAGGTGATACCCACCATCACATCTGCTCGCATCCAGAGGTGGGCACTGATATTGGCTGCTTACGAATACACTTTTACTCACTGATCAGGAAGCCAGATCACACTTGCTGATATGCTGAGCCACCTCCCCCTGCCAGATAATAACATTCAGGTTCCAATTCCCCAGGAACTTGTCTTAGTATTAATTTTTTTTTATTCCACCCCTGTTTAGGCCAAACAAATCTGTGTAAACGGACAAGCCGAGATCTACTTATATCTCACATCTGGGAGCAGGTCTTGAATAGATCGTCAGGAGAGCCTAAGTCTGTTGACATGAAGCCTTATTTCAATCGCAGATATAAGCTCACCTGCCAGGGCGGCATATTACTCTGGGGAACAAGGGTTATCATGGCCCCGCGATGGCGAAAGCCATTACTGGCCGAATTACATTGTGCTCACCCTGGCATTAGTAGCATTAGTAGGATGAAGATGCTCGTGCGCAGCTACTTGTGGTGGCCAGGGATGGACATGGACATCGAAACCCTAGTCAAAAGTTGTCTTCAATGTCAGCAGGTACAAAAGCTCCCCCCTTAGCTTCATTGCACCCCTGGGAAAGGCTGGGGCACCCATGGGTATGCCTCCACATCGACTACGTGGGGCCCTTCTTGGGTGTAATGCTCCTTTTACTAATAGATGCCCAATCCAAGCGGACGGATGTCTACAAAGTTCGGTCACCCACATCTACTGCTACCATAGACCGTTTGCGACTGAGTTTTGCAAGGCACAGGTTACCGGAGGTGCTCATGTCAGACAATGAGATTGCATTTACCAATGGGGAATTCCACAGGTTTACAACTCTCAATGGAATAACCCATATCAAAACCTCGCCTTACCACCACGCCTCTAATGGTTTGGGTGAACAGGCAGTCCAAACTTTTAAATCTGGGATGAAAAAGCTGGCCGGAGATTCTATCAGCATCAGATTGTCACGGTTCCTGTTCACATACCAGACGACGCCACGCACAACCACCAGTATTGCCCCCGCTGAATTACTAATGAAGAGGCGTCTCTGCACCCATCTAACTCTTATCAGGCCAAATTTAGAGGGGAGGGTGGAGAGAAGCCAAGAGGCCCAGAAGACCAGACATGATGGCCATAATCATGAAAGAAATTTCATGGTGGGAGACACAGTTCTCGCAAAGAACTTTAGAGATGGGCTTTAGGTGAAGTGAGTGCCATAACAGGACCTCTCTCTTATAATGTGTTGATAAACGGCCAAATAGTTAAATGACATGTGGACCATCTCCAGAGAAAAGAGACAGGCCCATAAGAAAGAATGCTGTCACCATTTACGTTTGAGTCTGCCCCACACATGGAAGGAATATGACATGATTTGGAAGCACCGGTGGGGCCTGTTGGACCCGAGAGAGTCAAAGACACAAACTTACCAACTTCCACTGAATGGCCTGGTGGACAGTTGACCCCTGAGAAGGAGGTCTCGGAAAAACCAGCCCCGGTTGTTGAGCTATGACGCTTGACACGTCTAGGGAAGCCTCCTGAGAGGTTTGACTTGTAAATAGTTATTCATGTAAATAATTGGGATATTGTGATGCTTGTCAATTATGTTTTCAAGTAAAGGGGGAGGGATGTGGTAAAGTGGAGTGCTATGTGCCTTTAAGAAAATGTAATTAACTGACCACGTGACGGTATTGACCAATTGCTATACAGTGCGGGCTACTGGTGTAACAGGAAGTTGAGAACTGGAGGTGATTGAAGAAGCACACATTGTGTTAGTGTCTTGTTCTTAGTTCCAATAAACCACCAGTGTTTGTTCAGTTCATCAGTCTCTCTGCCTGTGTTGTTTCAAGCACCAACAAATGTGTTAGTATCAAGGGGCAGCTAGTGTTCGCTGGACAAAGCGAACCTGATAATTAAAAACGTAAAACTCCCCCAACCTGTTCTCAGAGGGTGCAGTACTCTTTATCTCGTGACAAATTTTTAAAAATCTGATTGCCATTGAGAGAAAAGTACCCTGATAAAGCACCGATGTTCGGCTCACTGCTGAGCTCAGAATTCCTGAAGTTAGCACTCTGTATTGTCGAAGCATTACTTTCTCATTTCAACTGGAAATGTTGAAGTTAAAAAAACAGCAATGTGCTTATAACAGCAGTATACCCTTGTTATCTGTAGTGGTGCTCTGTTACCTACCTCACTTACCATGAGGTGAAATCTGTGATAAATATTGTTCGCTGTGACATGATGTGATTCTCACTCACTCTCAGCTGAGTACTGCAGTTAATGAGCATTGAACTCAGCACACAGAAACCAAATGATATTTTGTCTTATATTCTGCATAATCAGCAACCCCCCCTGAAATATTGAACAAAAACAGAAACACCTGGAAAAACTCAGCAGGTCTGGCAGCATTGGCAGAGAAGAACAAAGTTGACGTTTCGAGTCCTCATGACCCTTTAACAGAACTAAGTAAAAATAGGAGAGGGGTGAAATAAAAGCTGGTTTAAGGTGGGGGTTGGAGGGAGAGAAGTGGGGGTGGGGTGGTTGTAGGGACAAGCAAGCAGTGATAGGAGCAGATAATCAAAAGATGTCATAGACAAAAGAACAAAGAGGTGTTGAAGGTGGTGATATTATCTAAAAGAATGTGCTAATTAAGAATGGATGGCAGGACACGCAAGGTACAGATAACTCTAGTGGGGGTGGGGTGAAATAAGACTAAAAGGGCATAAAAGGTATAGATTTAAAAATACTGAAAATAGGTGAGAAAAGTAAAATCTATATAAATTATTGGAAAAAACAAAAGGGAGGGGGAAGAAACGGAAAGGGGGTGGGGAAGAAACGGAAAGGGGGTGGGGATGGAGGAGGGAGTTCAAGATCTAAAGTTGTTGAACTCAATATTCAATTCGGAAGCCTGTAAAGTGTCTAGTCGGAAGATGAGGTGCTGTTCCTCCAGCTTGCGTTGAGCTTCACTGGAACAATGCAGCAAGCCAAGGACAGACATGTGGTCAAGAGAGCAGGGTGGAGTGTTAAAATGGCAAGCGACAGGGAGGTTTGGGTCATTCTTGCAGACAGACCGAAGGTGTTCTGCATAGCGGTCGCCCAGTCTGCGTTTGGTCTCTCCAACGTAGAGGAGACCGCATTGGGAGCAACGAATACAGTAGACTAAGTTGGGGGAAATGCAAGTAAAATGCTGCTTCACTTGAAAGGAGTGTTTGGGCCCTTGGACGGTGAGGAGAGAGGAAGTGAAGGGGCAGGTGTTGCATATTTTGCATATGCATGGGAAGGTGCCGTAGGTGGGGATTGAGGAGTAGGGGGTGATGGAGGAGAGGACCAGGGTGTCACGGAGGGAACGATCCCTATGGAATGCTGCCGGGGTGGGTGGTGAAGGGAAGATGTGTTTGGTGGTGGCATCATGCTGGAGTTGGGGGAGATGGCGGAGGATGATCCTTTGAATGAGGAGGCTGGTGGGGTGATAAGTGAGGACAAGGGGGACCCTATCATGTTTCTGAGAGGGAGGAGAAGGCGTGAGGGTGGATGCGCGGGAGATGGGCCAGACACGGTTGAGGGCCCTATCAACGACATGGGTGGAAAACCTCGGTTAAGGAAGAAGGAGGACATGTCAGAGGAACTGTTTTTAAAGGTAGCATCATCAGAAAGTATGTGACGGAGGCAAAGGAATGGGACGGAGTCCTTACACGAAGCGGGGTGTGAGGAGCTGTAGTCAAGGTAGCTGTGGGAGTCGGTGGGCTTGTAATGGATATTGGTGGACAGTCTATCACCAGAGATTGAGACAGCGAGGTCAAGGAAGGGAAGGGAAGGGTCAGAGATGGACCATGTGAAAATGATGGAGGGGTAGAGATTGGAAGCAAAATTAATAAATTTTTCCAGGTCCCGACGAGAGCATGAAGCAGCACCCAAGTAATCATCTATGTACCAGAGAAAGAGTTGTGCAAGGGGGCCGGAGTAGGACTGGAACAAGGAATGTTCCACGTACTCCATAAAGAGACAGGTATAGCTGGGGCCCATGCGGGTACCCATAGCCACACCTTTTATTTGGAGGAAGTGAGAGGAGTTAAAGGAGAAATTGTTCAGTGTGAGAACAAGTTCAGCCAGACGGAGCAGAGTAGTGGTGGATGGGGGTTGTTCGGGCCTCTGTTCGAGGAAGAAGTTGAGAGCCCTCAGACCATCCTGGTGGGGGATATTCCCCTGAAATATTCTTGTGACAATGATGGCAACCCATAAATAAACTATTTTAGGGATAAACAGATTCAGTCACATTGATTTAATCACACGACATTGATTAACTTGACTCTGGTTGATAGAAAACACTTCCTAACTGAGGTTAGCCTGAATAAATCTAATAGGAATTGTATTTCCATGTACATGCATTGCACACATAACTGATGAGAAAATACTTTAAACCAGTAAAACCAGGGAGCATTTGTTGTAGTAACTCAAAGCACCGCACACAGAATACTGTGTCACTCCTACAGCGGCCTCATTCCAGTTTTTGTTTCAGACAGAAATAGTATAGAATCTAATGATTCCTCACCTTGTCTTGCATAAGATGACAATAACGACCACTCCAATAACGAGTGTGACTCCACAGACATAAGTAATCGCACATATCATTAAACCTGAGAAAAAAGACACCGACTCAGTTTTGTATTCCATTTGATATTAACTCGCAAGGTATATGGTAATTTTTATAGAGGACAGGGTTATAAACTATTTTAATCGATTGTCATTACCTTTTGAGATAGTGCCCTTACTAAAATGCTGCACTCTGACTCTAACCAGAACTCTTGCGTGGATCTGAATGAATATTTTAAGTCAAAGAAAGACTTGCATTTATATAGAGGGGCACTTTACACCACTGATGATATGCCTTTGATTTATCATTCATTATTTGATGTTCTATTTCAGCAATAGCTTTCGGAAATACCTTTGACATATCAACAGATGTGAGATACCACTGGCTGCTTTAACACCAGCAGTAGTGTTTCACATTGTGAGGAAAAGATAATGAAGTTAACACTAGCACAAGAAAACCTATTACCATCCAATAATATGAAATCCAGTTCCCTGAGCTCAATGGCCTCTCAATCCCTTGGTGTAGCCATAATGAAGCTAGTAGAATTGTCTGTTACATTTGCATACTGAGTAGGTATCATATACTGTCACCTCTTGACCTTTTCCAGTTACCTTCAGGCAACGCAATCCACTTAAAGCAAAAATGCTTTATAAAGATAATAAATTGTCAGAAAAAATAATTATCTAAATGGTAGTAAAACTGAAAGGAAGATGGAACAATATTAGGTTCAAAGTAAAAAGCGCGATGATTTATCTTGGGCATGTTTTAATTCTCTATATTTAAGACTGCTGTCTTTAACAAAGACTCCCTTCTCCTAAGTGATAGAGGTTGGGCAACTTGCCATAGAGTCAGTTGATTTCATAGTTTACAGACTTTTGCGAAAATAACAAACACCTGGTTTAGCTTTTTCTAACCACCACACTGGGGCTTCTGATAGGGCTTCTTTTTCATTACAGGTTTTTATTACATTTCCATAAGCCGTTATTAATCAAACATTAATTAAAGCAATGATGGTTGCATCAACCACTACCTAAATTCTAAAAGATGTATTTTCCTTTTGCAAGAAAGTATGCCCAGATGGCCAGGCCTTGTGTCTAAAGCATTTTTCTCCTTCGGTGGGGGAGGGAGGGAAAATGTCAACTTTAAATGATATAATCACCTGAATACAAACTCTTGGAGTAATGTTTCTGCTTTTATTCTTAACAAGCCTTAATGAACATTTCCACATTTAATGTCAGGAATTGGATTTTGTTGTTTTCATTGAACAACAAGCTGACATACACATTTAATTGTTACTTCACATTTGCATAGTTTGCTTCATTTTGAATTTCCACAAAGACTAAACTGATTGCGCCCCAGTTTAACAAGGTATTTTTAAAAACATTTTCATGGGTTTTTTTTTATCCCCTCATAGGATGTGGGTGTTACTGGCAAGGCTAGCATTTGTTGCACATCCCTAATTGCTAGGTCATTTCAGGGGACAGTTAAGAGTCAGCCACACTACTGCAGCTCTGGAGTTACATATAGACATTATCAGGTAAGGACAGCAAATTTCCTTTCCTGAAGAATAAGAGTATAATTTCTTGTCACCATTATTGAGACTAGTGTACTTCAAACTTTATTAATTAATTGAATTTATTCATTTTTAACCAGCTGCTGTGGTGGGATTTGAACCACACCTCCAGAACCACCATTTTCCCCTCAACATTTGCTTTGCCTTAACACTAATGGGTTTGTTTTGAAGAAACGTTGATTGATAAATAGCACTGTTATTTCCTTGTGAGGTTGTAAGAGCATACAGCTGAGCAATTATATAAAAAAAACTTGATTTTTGTAGTTTCTGGTTAACAGAAAGACAAAAAGAAAGCCCTATGGCTAGAGATGTCATATCTATTCAGTCTTGGATTAAAAAAGGTTAGTCTTGTTAGTGAGCAATCCGGGAGTGTATAGTGGTATCAATATGTTGGTTTTTAAGTAGAGGTTCACTTACTTTTGCAGTCTCATTCTGTTAAAACATTGGTAACTGAAGTTTTATTTAAAATCCCTAGCAAAGGAAGTTTCAGAATAAAGACATGGTCTTACCCTTGCTTTGCCCTTATCCTGTCTCCTATCCCCAATAGACATGATAAAAGCTGGTAAATCTCACAAAAACACAAAAGGACAAGAGCTTTAATCTGATCCATTTTCTAGCAGTATTGTTTAAAAAGTTTTGGCTAGATATGCCTTAAATTTTATCTGCCCATAAGGAACAGAGTGTGAACAATGGCATTACCTAAGACAAAACTCCACAGAAAAAAAGTGGATTGTGAAATTTTGCAATGTATTGGAGGGTTGACCTTTACAACCCTGACCTTTCAGATTAGACGTTAGAGCAAAGTCCCGCCTGCCCTCTCTGGTTGATGTACAAGCTTTTATAGCAGACTTTGAAGAACAGGAGAGATCTCCTGGTAACCCAGCCAACATTTTTCCCTTCAACCAACATCACTGAAACAAATTATCTGGCCATTTATTTCATTGCTCTTTGTGGGACCTATGCTGTCTGCAAATTGAATGCTAAGTTTTCTACATTACAGCAGTGTCTACATTTCGATAATACTTGATAGGCTGTGGAGCACTTTGGTCATGAAAAGTGCTATATTAAAGCAAGCTTTTTCTTCCCTCTCATCCTTCTTCATGTCCTCACACCCAGTACTCTATGCCAACTGTTTTAATTGACTTGGATTATTGAATTGCAGCTGCTGTGGTTCTTGTGTTCCTGGTGCAGCCATGAAAGCTAGATCACTCGTGCACTGTTACAGGGATAACCTCATGGTAGACTGAGATGTGGGCCGCATCTCTTTAATGGTATGATACACAACAACAATTTATATTAACAGTAAAAACTATTTTCTATAGCACCTTTAAAATAATATAACATCTCAAGGCACATAAGGAGATATTAGGTCAGATGACCAAAAGCTTGGTCATTGAGGTAGGATTTAAGAAGTGTCTTAAAGGAGGAAAGTGAGGTAGTGAGGCGAAGACGTATAGGGAGGGTATCCCAGAGCAATATGTAAAAACTAGCAGAAATAAGGCAGCATCATGAACTCCCTTAGATGTGTATGGTTTCGAACTGTGCCAAATCCTAGAGCAAGATGATCTGTCCCCCATGTCCTGCCAGACAGGATAACAATACCCTCAGAAACTTTCCAAAAGTCTTTTCTTAACCTGTCCGGCCATCTTTCCCACTGTTTAGCTTCAGCAGGAATTAGATTAACTGTGGAACTGTAACTAATGTGGATATTGAGAACAGGCCTTATTGTGCGGTTACCATATTGCAGCTTGTTATAAGTGATATGGCTCTCTGTGGTGAGCTATTGCAGGCAGCGAGAAGAACTTTCAGAAACTAATTGGCGCACAACAGTTAAGCTGACTTTTCCATCTCTATTAAAGTTGGTTCAAGTTATCCCTTGGGTATATGTCTTCATTCTGTTGTTCAAGGAATACAGGATATAGAAATACTAGGATCAGTTTCAGGTCTTTGGCATTGGATTTTGCTTCAGATGTGGTCTGGGTGGTCAGATTCAAATACTTCAAGTTTCTGATTTTAATGATCCAAAATTTTGGCTTTGGAAAGTTGAACCGATTTAGAAAACGTGGTTAGGATTAGAAATTGGCTTTGGACTGTACAAAATGGCCTGAAGCTGCTCATCTGTACTAAGGGCTGACGAATGAGAGGGATAGCCATTCTATTCAGTAAAGCCATAGCAATAACTTCCATTTATAAAGATCCTTTTAACATAAAACAAATCTGTAGCAAGGTACTTTGTAGAAGGCATGTAGGAAACAAACACCGAGAGTTTTGATAGATTATGAGATGTGTTGAAGTCAAGAGTTGGATGAATACAGAGCTCTTGAAAGATTGTAAACTGAAGGGTGTTACAGAGATAGGAAGGAGAGAAATGAAGGAAGGATTTGAATACAAGGCGGTTATATTAAAACTTGAGACATTGGTGAAGCAGGGGACAATGTAAATCATGGTGGGAAGGGAAAGGTGGTGGGTAGTGATGGGTGAGTGGATGCTGAAATCACACCCAGTTTAGGAATGCAAATAAATGTAGATTCTAATGAAGCACAACTCAATGTGCAACAAAAGCATTGATATGAATCATTTTGTACATCGCATTGTTAAGTTCCATTTACCAATTTCCTTTCTAAGTGACTTCAGTCACTGGGAGTGCCAATCTTTACCCGCTGCTATTTAGTTTGTAATCGGTTAAGGAAGTTGCTAACTGTAGCAAGGCAGACCAAATTTCATGACTTAGAAAAACATCAAAGTATTCTTCCGTGACTTTGCAACACTGCTTCAGTAATAAGAAAATATTTCTTATATTAGCACGATTCAAATTGGCCACCAAGATTTATATGTTACAATCTCTAAGTTTTGGCATGCCTGGCATGCTTGCGGGCTTTGAGAAAAGGATGGCTTTAGAAAATAATGTCTATCGAAATATTTTAGTCAGCAAATCCAGCCGCAGATTCCAATTGGAGACTGATGGTTCCTCTCTGTGCTAATTGCGTTGATTCTTTGTAGAATATCAAATTCTGTTCTTCAGCATTTCCCCCCTGTCCTTCCCCTCCCCATGAACTGTGTGGGTCTGACATTTCTGGTCAATTCTTCCATCAATAAAACATTTAAAAGAAAAATATATTGCAGCTTTTGAGTTCCATAACGTTCTGTGAAATGTAAAAATAACCTATTCCTCATTGCCGCATTGGCACATCCTGAACTTGCCGCAGAAGTAAACAATGCTGCCCTTGCCAGGATATTTCTCCTGTCTGAGATCCTCCTCCAGCAAATGTCCATTTGTTTCTAGCCTGTGGGGAAGTTTCCTCAATCTCATGGGTCTCTTTTAACACATGGCCACCAAATGTTTTCAAATTGACAATGCAGATTCACTGGCGTTACTGCTTGGTATGAGGAAACACAAACATGTCAAGATGTTTGACAGAAGTGTTTAGAATTAAGAAAAGTTGGGATGCAGCTAGGGTCAAGTTATTTCTAGTGGCTGAAGGTCTAGTCGATTGAGGGACCATAAATATATGTTCAAAAGTAAGAGATTTAGGACAGAGGTCCTGAGAAACTTCTTTTCACAAAGTTGTGAGACAGTGGAATTCACTTCCAGGGTTAGTAATGGTTCCAGAAACTATGACAAAATTCAAGAGTGGAGAGGTGGATGAAAAAGCAAGAGAGACTTGCATTTGTATAGCACCTTCCAGCAAACATTTCAAAGCATTTCACAACCAATGAAGCACTTTTGGAGTGTAGTCACGATTGTAATGTAGGAAATGCACACAGTAAGCTCCCATAACCAGCAATGTGATAATGACCAGATAATCTATTTTTGTGATGTTGATTGAAGGATCAACCAGGAATAGCTCCACTTCTCTTCAAAATAGTACCATGAAATCTTTTACATCCACTCAGGCTGGTGAATGAGGTTCACTGTTTAATGCCTGATCTGAAAGACAGCAAAGCAATCCCTCAATAACCAACTGGAGTGCTGGCCTTGATTTTTGCACTCAAATTCTGGGAGTCAGACTTGAACTCAGAGACTCAGAGGCAAGAGGACTATCCACTGGGTCACAGCTAACATCCTGATGGAGACCAAGGACATAAAGAGAGATGGGGACATGGCAAGTGAATGTTAATAGGATTATTTAATTTTGAGGAGAGTAAACATCAGCACCGGCTGGTTGGTTAAACGGTATGCTTCTGTGTTGTAACCACTACGTAATTCCATGCATGGACTGTGTTCATTAATGATTGCTACATTTTTCACTGCCTTTCCTCAATCAATTCCTCTGAAAGCCTGAACTTCGAAGGTTCACTTCAGAAACTGAATTTAGAAATGATCATGCTGAACCAATAAAAAGCAATGTTTCCTGGTCTGAGAGCACACTGTCCATTTGCTAATAGGTATTGGAAATACTCAACAGGCCAGGCAGCACCTGTGGGGGCAGCAACAGAGTTAACTGGCATGATGTTCTGAATTTAGTCCATGCCTAAAGGGTAGGACCTGTGGCAGGTTGGGAGCCCATTCACAACTGGAGTGAGCTTTGCCAAATCTCTCTAACAGAGCTACAGTATTAGTGTCGCTTTTTCAGATTCCCCAACCAATTAGAGACAGTGGCCGGGATGCACCAAAGGAAAGATTTTCTCATTAAAGAGACTCCGACATGAGATACAATGGATCACCAGGACACTGGGATGTTTGAGGCTACAGTGACCACAGAAACAGAGTGGGGACTTGAGAAGGCTGCTCCACAGCTCTCTCACTCTTATCAGGAGGGCATGCTGTGGGATCTGAGGGGCTGCAGTGAGGTGATGTTTCCTAAGGGCAGCCTCTTCAACAAAGCAGGTGGATGGAAATGGATAAGGACGTCAGCAACAGAAGTGTGGTTTTCACCCCCCCCCCCCCCCCCCCCCCCCCCCCCCCCCCCCCACTGTCCCCCAAACCCCCGACACCTCCCCTTGCCTTCCTGCAGGCAGTGGCCAAGAGGATCCAGGATGGCAGGAGAGCGGGAAAGGTGAATACTGTTTTCAGGTGCCAAAGCCCCCCACACTGACTTTCATTCATGCATGCCCACATGGCCCATTGGGAAGGAGGTCTTGTTCCAGGAGGCGGCAGATTTCAGCAATGGCCTGTCATGAAAACCTGAGCCTCCTGAGATACTGGTGCTCAGACATGTCTGCCCTGGGGACTAGCATGTGGCTGGGGAGAAAGCAGCTGGTGCTGCTGCTGGCATTGCTCCTGCTCCTGCTGTTGGTGGCGGTGGTGGTGGTGATAGTGGTGTTGTTGGCATTGGTGACAGTGGTGGTGCTGTTGGTGGCATTGGTGGCGGTGGTGGTGGTGTTGGTGGTGGTGTTGCTGGTGGCAGTGGTGGTGGTGGTGTTAGTGGTGGTGGTGGTGGTGTTGGTGGTGTTGGTGGTGGTGGTGGTAGTAGTGGTGGTGGTGCTGGTGCTGGTGTTGGTGGTGTTGGTGGTGGTAGTGGTGGTGGTGTTGGTGATGCTGGTGGTGGTGGTGGTGTTGGTGTTGGTGGTGTTGGTGGTGTTGTTGGTGGTGTTGGTGATGGCATTGGTGGTGGTGCCATTGGTGGTGATGGTGGTGTTGATGGTGGTGTTAGTGGTGGTGGTGTTGTTGGTGGTGGTAGTGGTGGTGATGTTGGTGGTGGTGCCGTTGGTGGTGTTGGTGGTGGTTGTGCTGTTGGTGATGGTAGTGGTGGTGGTGGTGGCAGTGGTGGTGGTGGTGTTGGTGGTGGTGTTGGTGATGTCAGTGCTATTGGTGGTGTTGGTGGTGGTGGTGATGGTGTTAGTGGTGGTGATGGTGGTGTTGGTGGTGGTGGTGATGGTGTTGGTGGTGTTGGTGGTGGTGGTAGTGGTGTTGGTGGTGGTATTAGTGGGGGTGGCAGTGGTGTTGGTGGTGGTGGTAGTGGTGATAGCAGTGCTCCTCTTGCTCTTGGTGGTGGTGGTGGAATTGGTGGTGGTGGTGGTGTTGGTGGTGGTGGTGGTATTGGTGGTGTTGGTGGTGGTGCTGGTGGTGGTGTTGGTGGTGGTGTTGGTGGTGGTGGTGGTCTTGGTAGTGGTGTTGGTAGTGGTGGCAGTGGTGTTGGTGGCATTGGTGGTGGTGGTGGTAGTGGTGGTAGCAGTGCTTCTCTTGCTCTTCATCAGAGGTAGAGCTGTATAAACCACTCCCATGCCATGGTGAATGCTGGCAGGAGGGAAATGAAGCTGGAGGTGAACAAAGTGGAAGGCAAGTGAACTGGCTTCCAAGAAGTTGTGAATTACTTGTAAAGCATTGAAGTACACTTTGCGAGGGAGCACTGTGAGCAGCAGCCTCTCACCTGGCCATGCCTAGAGCTCTTCAGTTTCACTGATCAAAGCCTTCCCAATCTGTCAGTTTCACTGAGGAAGCTCTTCCTGCTGTGCACTCACCTGGTTGACCCTGGCGATTTGCTGACAGTTCAGGTAGCAGGTGTAATAGGTATGCTGACTGGTAAAGCCAGAAGCCCTGGTTAGAACGCAACTTAACAAGCTATTTAAATATCTTAATTATGGGGAGGTTGGTGGGGGGTGTGGGTGATCCCTGCTCACCTGTAAACCAACCCAGTGAAACCTGGAAAAATTGGGATGATTTTGGGATCCTGACCCAACATCATTTTTAGGGAATTTAACTCCCTGCACACATCCAAGCCTACTTGTCCTTCCCTGGGAAATTCTCCCCAACATTTCAGTTCATCAACCTTTCATCAGAATTCACCAAACTGAAACGTTAACTCTGTTTTTCTCTCCACAGATGCCACCATTTCCTTTTTTTTAATTTCATATCTCTAGTATCCGCAGTATTTTGCTTGGTGCCAATAAATATTGTCTGCTACAGCATCATTGGTGTTGCCACTCAGTGGGGGAAAGAGATAGCCTCTAATGCTATTTAAACAACACAAATGTTGTTTGAGAGTGTTTGCGATTTGAGAATAATTTAATTGTGGGTTATATCTTACCACTTAAACCTCCAAGTCAGAGGTACTCACTAGCTTTGATTTGAAAGCTTCAATTTCAAATAGTAACTTGCATGAGAGTGGTTTAGATTAAATGTAATGATAGGTATCAGTTTTTCACTGTCTGGCAGCATATGTGAGTTATTTTCAAAGAAGAGATCTGGATAAAATTGTTACATGTTAAAATAATCCAAAAAAGGTATAGCAAGGTGCTTGAGGCATTTCCTGGAGATTGTGGCTGCCTTCTGAACTTTCCTCAGAGCTACACTTATGACCTGTTGTTCTAGAATTGTACATTAAGGCTCCATCTGGTATTTTAAGTTTGTACAATGAACACTGACTGTAATATTTCACAATCACTGAATCATTTTTCAGCGATTATTGGGCAGATTTTAACTTTGGCACTGGTGATGCACTTGGGCAGGACAAACAAGGCATGGGAATACACAATGAATGGTAGCACCCTGGGAAGTACCGAGGATCAGAGGGAACTTGGTGTGCATGTCCACCAGTCCCTTAAGGTAGCGGGACAGGTAGATAAGGTGGTTAAGAAGGCATATGGGCTACTTGCCTTTATTAGCTGAGGCATAGAATATAAGAGCAGGGAGGTTATGCTGTAACTGTATAAAATGCTGATTAGGCCACAGCTAGAATATTGCGTGCAGTTCTGGAATTGCATTATAGGAAGGATGTGCTTGTACTAGAGAGAGTGAAGAGGATATTTACTAGGATGCTGCCTGGGTTGTAAAATTTTAGTTACGAGGAGAGATTAGATAGACTGGGAATATTTTCCCTGGAGCAGAGGAGATTGAGGAGGGACATGATTAAGGTGTATAAAATTATGAGGGGCATAGATAGGGGTAGATGAATAACCAGGGGGCATAGATTTAAAGTAAGGAGCAGGAGGTTTAGAGGGGATGTGAGGAAGAATTTTTTCACCCAGAGGGTGGTGGGAATCTGGAACTCACTGCCTGAAAGGGTGGTAGAGGCAGAAACCCTCATAACATTTAAGAAGTATTCGGATATGCACTTGTGATGACATGGCATACAAGGCTGTGGGCCTAGTGCTGGGAATTGGGATTAGAATAGTTAGGTACTTGTTTGACTGGCGCAGACTCGATGGGCCAAAGGGCCTTTTTCTGTGCTGTAGACTTCTATGACTCTATGACTCTGTGACCCTGTGGCGGCAGGGACTTCCCAGATTTCCGGCACTCAAGGGGCTGCTGGAGGCTAAAATGTTGCTGAGTACGAGTCAGATGATGAGCCTATGGACTCGGTCATGTCACAGTTGCTGCAGCTGCAAAGGCAAGCTCGGGAACATCAGGAAGGGATGTCCGCTGCCCTCCTCAGATTACAAGGCACGATGGAGGAGTCCATCCACCTTCAGCCTGAGGTGATAGCACAGGCATGCCAACACACTGAGGTCAACACTGGTAGGATGGTGATTGCCATGGAGGCATTGGTCCAGGATGTAGCTCCTACAGTGCTGCGCGGGCTGAACTCCATCGCTGACACCATAGTTGGCCTCTGTACACAAGAAGGATGTAGGGCAGCTCAGTTTTACTCCAGTTACCCCTTCTCCTCAAGGAATAGCCAGGGGCCCTTGGGCACCTATAGGGAGGAGGATCAGCAGGTGTACACTCTGGGGCCATCCACCCAGGTGACTCCAGGATTGTCCGGCCCATTTGAATCCCTTCTTCCTGTGACCTCAGCAGCTCCAGCTCCACAGGCCGAGGAGGGTTCCACTGCCACACAGCAGGACCCTGAAAGCAGGTAGGGTCCTCCAGGTCTTGGCTGTTCAGAGGACACCTGCCATGGTCATCACAGACAGGGCGTAGCAGTCAGCAGGCTGCCTCCACCTTGCTGTGGATGTCCAGGAAGCAACAAGACGTAGCGGCAGGGTAGAGAAAGTTAAGAAGATGTAGTTGCACAGCCTGGGCATGGGTGTTAATCACTTGAACATAATGTTCACTATTGTCAATAAACTCCCAACAATGTCTCCCTGCCTACGGCTCCTTGTTCTGGTGGGCAGTGTTCATGTCACTCAGATGTGGAACCTTTCTGCACAAGATAAAGGCAGGTGTCTCAGCACAGATCCTCTTCCCTGTGCTTTGTGCAGCCCTCAGACCAAAGTCTGACCCCACACTCCCTGGAAACATTACTGATGCCTGCACTTCGATTGTGCTTGTCATTGCTGCTAGAATGTCGTGGGCAGGTGTCACAAAGTTCCGTCATTCTTTCTGTGAGCTCTCAGCCCCTTTAAGGTGGGACTGGCCCCCATCTCTTCAGCATCTGTGACCAGTGACGCTGTGCTCCTGAAGGGCTCAGGTGCTGAAGGCGGGCAAAGGATCAGATGCTTTTAAAGTTTCACGGCTGCATCTCCATGAGATGGCCCTGATCACAAGGCACAAGCGAGCTGCCCTCGGCCAGACAGGAGTCAGACATTCTCAGAGGCTGTGTGAAGATTTATGGAGTGTCCTCACTGCATGTTGTCATCATTCTCATGGAATTGAATGACCATTAAGGCCTCCACTGTATCTCCATGACAGGAACATTCTCACAGAGGGTATTTGCGCTGCCATAAGCCAGACTGGAGTGAAACATTCACAAATGCAATGTGAGGATCTATGGGGTCTCCTCACTGCATGTTGTCATCATCCTCCAAAAATCTAGCAGCTATGAAGGCCTCCTGAGCATGCCTGCCTCATCTGGCCATTGGGAGGCCCTCATCCCATCATCGTTGCATTCGAGGACCTGCTCAGCCTCATCCCTGTGTATGTCCACCTCATTGGAGGAGACTTCCAGCTCCTTCATCTCCTCCTTAGCCAGCTTATCTCACTGTTGCAGTGCCAAGGTGTAAAGGGCACAGCAGGCAATGCTGATGCGTGACACCCTCTGTGGACTGTATTGCAGGGCTCCACCAGACCGTTCCAGGCACTAGAACCACATCTTCAGCATCCCGATGGTCTGCTCCACCAAGTTTTGAGCTGCTGCATGAGCCTCGTTATAGCGTCGCGCTGCTGCAGTCTGAAGCTGCCGCATGGGTGTCATCAGCCACGGCCTCTGTGGGAGCCCCTGTCCCCGAGGAGCCATCCCTGCAGCCTCTGCAGACGATGGAAGATGTCAGGGATCTGTGACCAACTGAGGATGTAGGAGTCGTGCATACTCCCTGGAAACTGTGTGCATACCTGAAAGATGGTCACGTACCAGCTGAACAGTGAATGGAAGCCCTTGTGGTTGACGTAGTTAATCGCTTGTTGCAACGGAGATTTATTTTATTCACTCATGGGACGTGGGCTTCACTGGCTGGGCCAGCATTCATTGCCCATCCCTAGCTGCCCTTGAGGAGGTGTTGGTGAACTGCATTCTTGAACCGCTGCAGCCCATGAACATCTGAGCACCACAGTGCAGTCGATGGCATTGTGCACCTGTGGGAAACTTGAGGTCTGGGCAAATCCAATTGCTCTTGCATCCTGGCTCTCCTGGTCCTATGCAAAATGCACAAAGTTGTGAGCCCTCACAAAGATGGCATCCGTGACCTCATGGATGCATTTTTGGGTGGAGGATTGTGATATCCCACCGAGGTCACCTGTGGAGCCCTGAAAGGAGCCACTGACATAGAAATTGAGTGCCATGATCACTTTGCTAGCCACGGGCAGTGGATGCCCTCCATGTCCCTGTTGTAAGGGTGGCCAAGTTGCTACTATTGTTGATAGGGTTGATCTGCAGATGCTTCTTGGGTGGAAATATTAAGTGTATTTACAATATACTCAGCAGCAACTATGCGTGTACTTTCAACTCTAACTCTATCTCTGCACTGACTGTTGAGGTAGCCGACACTATTCTCCTATTTGTTACTACAGATCATGTGATCTTCCTTACCAGTATTATTCTTAAAGGTATATTACACACTAAATAAAAGCAGAATTACTACATTCCTACTGCTTTAACTTGGCTATACATATTATATTTACAAGTACATATTTTTCAAGACAACATAATGTTTACACTGGGTAAGGAATTTACAAATTCAGTCTTTCAGGTGGTTTCCTGGTACGTGTGGAACATCTCAGCTCCACAACTTCAGATTCTTTCTCAGGAACCTCCTTTTCCAGAGTTGCCTGAGCATCAGGTGCTTTGGTGGGCACTTGCAATTCTGCATCCTCAGCTCTTGCAGGAACATTCAACATGTCTGTCCTGGGTTGAGTATCCTCAACAGGAAACGCAAACCCGGTCGTGGTCACTGGTCTCTTTCTTAAATGGTCCACAGATTTATGGATGATCCAGCCTTCCACCTCCATGTAGTAAGATAGAGGTCCAGTCACCGCTATAATTTCACCCAGTAACCACTTTGGTCCTTCTCCGAAGTCTTTCAATTATACTGGCTCTCCCACGGTAAACTTCCTCTCGTGACTATGCTAGGTGTGTCTAGTTTTCTGGCTTCCCTGACTCCTTTCCACCTTCCCCTCTAAATTCAACATTATTAAGCTCAAACTCTTCCTGAGACAGCAATTTAACAATAACTCCGCAGATGTGACACCTGTTGTTGTGTGAGGAGTAGTCCTGTAATGAAAAAGAAAGCGTGCTAGCTTGGTTGCCAAGGAATTGCTAGTTAGCTTTCTCATGCCTGCCTTGAGCGTTTGAACCGTCCTCTCAGCCAGTCCATTTGAGGAATGGTGGTGCAGTGCAGTTTCTACATGAGTGCTACCATTAAGGATGATAAATGGTTGAAACTCAGCACTTGTAAATGCTGCGTTGTTATCAGAAATGACTACATCTGGTAGTCCATGAATGGCAAAACTTTGAAGTAGTTTCACAATTGTAGCAGACAATATTGGTGACTTTGCCTCTTATACATCCAACCATTTTGAATGGGCATCGACAATGAGCAGGCGCACTCCAGCTTGCAAGAAATGTTTTAAGACTTCTTCTAAGTTTGCCAAATGCTCTTTTTCAGTGAATCCTGTTACCAATAAATCATCTAAATAGACTACAACCTGAGGTGGTCCCTGCAGTAAGCTTTCCATTGTTCTCTGAAAGATGGCGCAAGCTGAGGAGAAACATTGTTCCCAGGCAAGATCCAACGTAATCAATGTGTGACCACATGCAGGGTCTACCTGGCCACTCCCATGAATGTAATGGAGGTGTCACTGGCAACTTTTGAAGTTGACATTTCACACAGTGCTTTACTAAACTCTCTATTTCACCATCCAGCCCAGGAGACCATAGATAGCTGCATGCTATGGTCTTCATTCAGGAAATTCCTGGATGTGCACTGTGTAGTTCAATTAAGTGTGGCCCCCTTCCTTCCCCACAATAAAATGCCACCCTGGCTGGTTATTTCATGTCTTCTGTTGAAGTATGGTTTCATTTCATCAGATACGGACTCCTGTGACCAACCATATAGCACTTGTTCTCATACCTGAGATAGGACTGGGTCTCGACTTGTCGAGTCTCTGATTTGTTGAGCGCATACCAGCGAGGAATCTAAGAAATTTAACAGTAAAACAGGTTCCTGTGGAACTGGGACATGCTTATCATTTTCTTGTAAAGTCAAATGACTAAGGGCATCGGCGTTTGCAATTTGATTGCCAAGAGTATGTACAAGAGTCTACCTAGTATGCTGCCAGAATTAAAGCCCATCATTGTATTCTTGCTGAGGCAATGGATAGTATAGCCTTGTCCTCACTAAACAACCCTAGCAATGATTTGTGGTGTGAATCAATTGTAAAATCATGGCCGTGTACGTCCCAGTGAAATTTCTTGACAGCAAAGATGATGTGCAGGCCTTCTTTCTCTGTCTGCGAGCATCCCTTTTCCGCTGTGGGGAGCATTCTTGATACGTAGCCTATTGGCCATTCCGTGCTGTCATCCATCCAATGAGATAGCATGGCTCCCACTCCGTGGGTAGATGCATCACATGTCAGCACCAATTCTTTCGTCTGGTCATAATGCACTAATAGATTGGACGAGTGCAACAATTGTTTCACCTTTATGAAAGCTTCTTTCTGGGGTGTCTCCCAAGACCAGCATTGGTTCTTTTTGAGTAGAAAATGCAGGGAGGCCAGCACTATAGACAAATTGGGTAAAACTACCCATAATAGCTGATCATTCTTTGGAATGATTTGACCTCTGAGGCGTTCTTTGGCAGAGGTGCCTCTTTTATGGCTCTCACTTTCTCCTCAACCGGGTGGAGGCCCTGTGAATCTACCCGGTGACTCAAATAGATTACCTCCCTCGCTTGGAACATACACTTTTCTTTTTTTAGGCGCACTCCAGCTTGCAAGAAATGTTTTAAGACTTCTAAGTTTGCCAAATGCTCTTTTTCTGTGAATCCTGTTATCAATACATCGTCTAAATAGACTACAACCTGAGGTAGTCGCTGCAGTAAGCTTTCCATTGTTCTCTGAAAGATGGCGCAAACTGAAGAGACACCAAAAGGCATTCATGTATATTGGTACAACCCTTTGTGGGTATTAATTGTGACAAATTCCCAGGAGGCATTATCCAACTCCAGCTGTTGATAAGCATGACTCACGTCAAACTTTGTGTATCCCTCCTGACAGTTTGGCATACAGGTCCTCAATTTTTGGAATGGGGTGTCTGTCTAACTTAGCTACTTTATTAACTGTCAGTTTGTAGTCTCCACAAATTTGAACACTTTGTTCTAGTTTAATGACTGGCACTATTGGTGCTGCCCATTCTGAGAACCAAACAGGTTGTATAATGCCCAGTTTCTCTAGTCTGTTCAGTTCAGTGTTGACTTTTTCTCGCAGTCAATATGTCACCAGTATCGCCTTCATGTTGCTCCCAGATCCACATGAATCTTGTCCTGCAGGCCCTGGATTTTCCCAAGTTCGTTCTTGAAAACAGTGGTGTACTTTTGAAGTAGCTCTGGGAGCCCACTTGCTCTGGAAAATTTCAGCCCATTCCAGCTTAATCTCCTTTAAACAATCTTGCCTCAGGAGGCTTGGCCTTTCAACCACTACTACTATCAAGGGTAGCTTTACCGACTGGCTTCCATAATGGACAGTTACTCTGTTTATGCCTTTTACTTGAATGTCTTCACCCGTATATGTTTTTAGTTTGGAGGGTGTTTCTTCTAAGCTTAATTGATGTTCACCATTATTCAAATATCTGAAGGTATGTTCCCCAATTAGTGTAGTAGAAGCTCCCATGTCCACTTCCATTCTAACGGGTTTGCCAATTACTTTCACTGTGACAAATATTGGTTCTGTCTTTCCAACTTGCAAATTAAACAACGAGTGAATGTCTGAATTTGTTATTTCAGCCTCTTCTATATTGTAGGTTTCATTGGGTTTCTTCTTTTGTTTACAAGTCTGCTGGAACCTTTCCTTGCACTGCCTCATCATATGTCCATTTCTGTGACAATAATGGCATTCGATTTTTTTAAACTGCCAATCGCTAAAAGACTGATTGTTTCCACCTTTATTAAAATAATTCTTTGATTTCGCTATTAAGTTATTTTTCTTTATTCTTCAGCTAATGGGGGCTGTTTCCCACTTCTTGGCGGAGTCTTGCATTTTCACGCCCGCCCGATGTGGAGGACAGCACCATTTTGCGCACCCTGTTTTGCTTTTGAATCTCTTACTGCACTTTCCATGGCCAGCGCTATCTCTCATGCCTTCTTGAAATCCAAATTCACTTCAGACAATAATCTTTTTTGAATAGTGTCTTCTTTCACACCACACACTAAACGACCTGTGCATGTCATTTCGAGTACTACTGAACCATAATGTTCCGTTCGCTGCTTCAAATTTGTCATGTATCATGCAATTGTCTCACCTGGGGCTCTTTTTTGAAAATTAAACCTGAACCTTTGTATTAAGACTGAGGGCTTTGGTTGAAAATAACCCTTCATGAAGTCCACCAATTCATCAAAATTCTTCAAATCTGGGGCACTGGGTGTCATCAAACTTCAAACCAGGCTTTGGTTTTACTCCCACAAGTACTTAAGAGGATTGCTCGCCTCTTCTCTTCCCCTGTAATCTCATTCCCTTGAAAAACGAACGTGAGGCATTCTATGTAATGAAACCAATCATTTGTGGCTGGTTCAAAAGGGTCAACTCTCCCCAATTGTGGCATTTTGAGAGGGGATTATTTCTTCAATTCTAACAGGGCTTACAACTTAAAATGAAGACGAAGTACAGTGCAAATTTCTTTCTAACTTGATTTCTTCTGTTCAATCCTGTTTTATCCTCATCGCCAGTTTGTCATAAGAGTGGCCAAGTTGGTACTATTGTTGATAGAGTTGATGTGCAGACATTTCTTGGGTGGAAACATCAAGTTTATTTACAATATACTCAGCAGTGACTACACGTGTGCTTTCAACTCCAATTCTATCTCTAAACTGTCTGCTGAGGTAGCCTGCGTTACTCTCCTCTTGATTACTATAAATCATATGATCTTCCTTACAAGTATTATTCTTAAAGGTACATTACACACTAAATAAAACCATAATTAATACAGCCCCCGAGATGCCAAATCCTGCAGTAGCTGGCAGATGTGACCAACCAGTTCCCTAGACATGCGCAATTTTCAGCAACATTGGTTCTCGGTCATCTGCAGGAATCTGCAGGAAAAGGCGGTGTCTATAGACCCTGAGTCTAGCTCGGTGCCAACCAATGATGACTCACTGCGGGAACCCAAGCCACCCCTACTTCCAGAGGGTGCTGCTCCTCCCTCTGCACAGCCAGGTGCCTCCGTCACTATCTTCTCCATTGTCTTCACTCTCTGTACGTCACGAGGCATACAACTAATTCACCGGGCTCCAAGCTCCTGATGTACTCCTCCTGCAGGATGAAAGAGAGAGACCTGTGAGTTCGCTTGGGTGTACTGAGAACCTGTCTTGCTTCAGTCTGAAGGCCCTTTAATGCATCCCAGAGAGTGCTGGCCATCACTTAGATGGCAGTTTAATGTGCCGCATGGCTGCCTGAAACCCCACCCACCACCGACCCACTCCACCTGACTGATTGGCTGCAGCTTCAGCCACTGGACTGCATGCTGTGCTCTCAGCTCAGGCGCAGGCATTCTCCTAACTTGCACTGCAAGGCTGCACTGTCAGTTTGAACCATGGCGGATACTGGTCCAAACTGGGATGACTCCGCAAGAGGCTGTGAGCACCTCCACCAGTGACTGCTTCACGGCCAACTTTAGGAAGGAGATTGTACAATGTGACCAGCTATTCAGCTGTTCTACAGTCCACTAAAATGCTTATTAGTTTGCAATCTGTGCCCGAGCAGTAGAAAGCTCTGGAGTACTTGGTGGCACTTTCATACATCTGTGTTGCTTGACTGGGTAGATAAGCTAGAGGCCCAACCCCAATCATATCAATGTGGCTGCGCTTGACCTGTCTCAGTTGCAGAGGGATGGTTACTTTATACAAGGTGTCCCTAATGCGCAGCCACTTCTTTCCCCCCCCACCCCGCACGTGCTTCTGCTCTACTTTCAACCACAGGGAAGCCTTTGCCCACCCCCCCCACGTCGCTTCAACCACAGGAAGCCCTTGCCCAGCCCCCACGTCGCTTCAACCACAGGAAGCCCTTGCCCACGCCCCCACATCGCTTCAACCACAGGAAGCCCTTGCCACCCACCACCAAGTCGCCTTGACTTTGAAGTCCAACAAGCGACCCTTGCAAGCGCTGCAAACATTACTGTGCACTCACCTCCGAGTTTCCCTTGAAGTGCAGCCCGCCAAGTGCACGCCTTTTATGTGTTGTTGTGAAGCATATCGGCATGCAATCATGCTGACGTGGTCTGACAGTCCAGCGGGGGGAATGATTCCGGCGGCCTAGCTTTATAATGATATGCTGATGTATTACAATGAGGTTCCCAGCATCCAACGGTGGGAATTGCAGCCCGGTATCGATGGGCTGATCGGACGATCGCAAACTGGTTTCACAATGTTGTGAAACCGACTTTTGGCCTTCTTGTCATATTGACTGCTCACGCCAAACACGCCCGACACCAACAGGCACAGAAAATTCTGCCCTCAGTCGTTAATCAACAGCAGCAGTGGATTTATATTGTGCCTATCAAGTGGCATTGGAAGAGATGGCTGAAGGTATGGTTGGAGAAATATGTTTTCAGAAGCCACTGGATTTGGGGAGAGAGGTTTTGTGCTTAAGAAGTTTCTGACAGCTATAAAAAGTGGAGTTACAAAAGTGGAGAGTGTAACCTCAGATTTCAGGTTAGAGGAGGCTGCAGGGTCAAGTGCTGAAAGGGAAACGGTTTGGTTTTAGTCTTGCTAATGCTACGTTCAAGATAGTTCTGTTATGTCTGCGTATTGATGCCACACAGCAGACTGACAAAAAGAAATAATGGTTGTGCTAGTTGCAAAGGGTGTGGGACTAAATTTTCCCAGCCCTGTAGTGGTGGGCTTGGAGGAAGGAGTTGGTGAAAATAGGGGGAAATCTCATCAGGCTGACTCCCCAATGCATTCCCACTGCTGGGGAAGTGTCCCAGGCTGCAAAATACATCGCTGCCCCAACCATGCAGGCAGGCAGCCAGTTTAAATAATTAAGCCCCAATTAGGAGTGATTTTGCAGCCTCGCTGACATGTTGCCAGTGATGGAGTGGCCTCTTGCTGCATGTGAAGGCTGCCTCCCTAAAGGACTGTGGTGTCTTTGGATGAAGCTGTATCGATGTACTCACTAAGATTGAAGCTGATTACTTTGATCAGGTCAATCTAAAAGCTGTGGGCAGACCAGAAACCAGGTATGGAGTGATACGACAGGTAAGCTGAGGGCTGGATAGGGACAACAGCCCGTAAACTGGATTGTGCCCATCTGGATATGATACAGAATACACTGCTTGCATCAGATGAGGCAGAACCATGCAGAATTGATCCACCAGTCTCATGTGTTTACTACCTGTGAGATGGGAGAGCTGGTCACAGACCCAGAGGCTGCTCATCAGGCCTGGGAAGAATGCCTAACCACCAGCTCAGACACTGGAGTGTGGAGTGGCAGCAGTGCGAGTGGAGGCAACTGAGTGAGGTGGGAGTGGCAATCAGCAGCAACCTGAGAATTGAACATGGAGCTGTCAGAAGTACTCATGTTTTACTCAGTTCTACAATAAGATAAGTGAAAAAAAATGTAAACCTACACTTTGGTTGTTTGCTGGCAGTGTGAGGACACTGGCCACACCATGCATGCTCATGCTTTGGTCAGTCACTAAACAATTTGGTAAAGGGGTCCTGAACCAAATGTTAGACCTTCCTGTTTGTATAAGAAAAGGATCTAAGGCCTGTTCCAGACACTGACCCTGGACACTTATACGAGAACTTTTACTAATATACCAGGAAGAGGACTTCCAGTGTGGAATGTGCCTGTGATTGCTGTTCACCATATTGGATGCTTGGGTGCCCTTATACATCCCTAAATTAGATGTGGCACCATTGAAATTCTAATTCAACATGTTCAATGATCTAAGCGCAGAGAATACCAGATTCAGGGTGGAATTTTGTTCCCCCCACCCCAAAGCCGGTTTAATGATGGGCGGTGGGGGGAACAATGCAGCAGGAGCTCAAAAATTGGTTTCCTGCTGGTGTAAAATGATGGCAGGATCTTCTGCTCCTGCCCACCATGCAGGTCACAATTGCCACCAGGAATTGCCGCCAATTAATGGGAAGCAGACGAAGGCCCGACAGGGACTGTACTCTCCCCTCCCCCATGTCTAATCATCCACGCCACCAGTGGGAAATCAGGCCCACTAAGAACATGTTGGCACTTACCCGAAGAAGGGCTGGGACAGCTCCTGGAGATGGGGGAGAAAATGGGGGCCTCCAGCGACTGGGCCTTGGATATCACGTGCAGCAGTGGCTGGGTGGAGCATCAACCGCGTGGATCATCTCTGCATAGCAGCATCCAGGAGGTGGTTGTTCTCGGCACAGCAACTTCCTCCAGGGATCATATCTTCAAGCTGCAGATGGAAGGCTGCAGGAGGTACAGCCGGACAGTGAGGGTCTGTGCTGGGGGTTACAGGGGGAATAGTCTACAATGAGAGGAATGAAGAGATGGGGGAGATGTGGAGGCCTAGAGGTGGGGTAGGGGAGGTTGGGGGCGGTAGGGGAAAGAGAACGATGCTCTAGGGGATCATGGAACGGGTCAGTTGGTATGGTGTGGAAGGGTGAAAAGGACCATGTTGGAGTGCCAGTGGTCGGGGGGTGCTGTGCAGGTGTGAAGGAGCTTGTGGGTATAGAGATGTGGATGGGCATGGGGGTAGTGTAGAGGGAAAAGGGGCTCAGAGGGAGGGGTCAGTGGAGTCAATGGACGATTCCTGGAGGGCACACTGAGGGTACTAATGACAGGATGGGATGGTGATGGTTAACACCTACAATGGGACTCGGTAGGGTGGAAGGGTGAGGGTTGATGACATCGAGTGAAGGGGCTCTGAGGGTTATTTAAAGAGATGCCGAAGGTGACATGGATTCGGGGGGGGGTCAGCAAGATGAGGGGGGACATGTCAATTGTAATGGGGGCAAGCTGTTCGGGAAGGTAGGGGATGGGGAAGGGTTGAAGTGTAGCTGTGGGGATGTCAAAAGTGATTCCAGGGTTTGGCGGGTGTTGTGGTGGTCAATGGTTATGGCGGGGAGGGTGTGGGTGATGGAGGGAGGGGAAAAGATATTAGACACTACCTCAAAGGTTACTAGCATCATGATTGCTCGCAACTATGAAGAGCCTCATGGTGGAGAACTCAAGATACTTCATGGGAGTTGGGTCATTGGGGGTGGACGGAGAGGCAGGTCAGCTCAGCTGAACAACTGATGAGAAACCCCAGCATGTTGTGCTTACAATGCTAGGGCCTTGGGACAGAGGAGAGTTTGAAGGGCAAAGGCCCAGATTGTGTGGGAGACTTCTTGTCCATGGCTCACAAGGGTCCTGGCAAAGACCTTTACCTCCCTGCACGTGTCTGATTCCCGGGGACATGGGGTGTCCATTGGACGATATTGGGGGGCTGGGGGCGCAAGGCTTAAGGGCTATCAGAAATAAATCACATCAGACATGATTAAAGTGCAAGTGAAATTTATTTGCAAAAGTGTGATATGTATAATAATCATAGTGCACCCGTGTGCCACTTGTGAATTCAGAACTTCTTAATGTTTCTTTCCCTAATACTTCTTCTAGGCACTCCCCCGACATCCGCAATAGGGGTGGAGGCAGCTTGCTGACCAGTTGGCCCTTTTGCCTAGGATGACCTTGACAGCCATCCCCTGGAGATCTGAGGCCTGGAGGGTCCTGGTTTACTTTGACTATCCTGCTGTGGGCCAGCTGCTCCCACTGCAGTCACAGAGGACGAGGCTGAAGGATCACAGGGAAAAGGGGATTCTGATGGGCCGGAATCCTGAGTAGAGATCCCAGGGGTGTCCAACTGCCGCTCCTCCTCCATTTACTATGCCTGAAGGCCCCTGTCTGACTCAAGGGGAAGGGGCACCTGGAGGGAGGTCGAGGTACCCTGTCCCCCTCTCACACAGCCACTGTAAAAGCTCACCCATGGCTACAGTGATGGAGTGCAGGTCTGTACACATCTTCAATAGAATCTGCTGGACCAGGTTCTCCATAGATTCCGCCAACCTCCCCATGGAGTCCTCCATGCGTACACAGGTCAGCAGCATTTAATCACCCAGCAGGTGGATGGCCTTCTCCACCTTGTGTGCCACTCTGTTGAGGGCCTCCAAAATCTCTGCCTGATTTTCCCCCCATCCCTTGCTTTCTCTCCAGCATCTCTTGGAAGGCCAATTCCAGAGGCCCATCATCAGGCACGAGCCTCGCAGATGCCCGTTCCCCAGTACTCCTCCAAGTGCTGGTGAGCTTGGCTGACTTTGCCTCCTCCTGCTGCAGACACGTGTACATGCAGTGACCACCAGAATGTGAGACTTCCAAAACTAGAACTAATACCCACTGAGGTGTGTGTCTCTGGTCTGGTGGAGGGTGTAGGTTTCTGCTGTGATGCCCCTACAGGTGCACTTTCTTCATCAGTAATGTCCTTGCTCCTCTCTGGGTTTGTGTGTGTGTTGGATAGGGTTTCCTCTCTTTCAGGCTTTGGCCTCTTCCTCCTGGAGAGAGAAAGGAGAGAGCGAGTGACTGCATGAGCTGCATCTAACAAGGAGGCACCTTTGACTCTTAGGTTTCTATGACAGGAATGGATCCTTACTGGATGGAGGCCACAAGCCAATCTCTCCAGCTCTGATGGATCTGTCCCTTTCCACCCCTACTAGCTGAGCTGCCCACTCCTCAAAGTCGGTCAGTTCTTTTAAGTGTGGCCAGCCCTCTCCCGTCTTCTCCCTCTGTCTCCTATTATGGCTTCACTTCTCCTGTGCATAGATGGGGTTGAGAGCAATTGGGTTTCATGTATCTTTTTCATGCTTCCAGTCTTACAAGTAGCCCACTGGATTGTGTGCCAAGTGATTGATGCACTGCAGGTTGTCCAGAAGGGTTCTGGGGCAGCACCGTCCAGAGCGGTGAGCCCGTGCAGATAGAAGGATAAGGCTCAGGAGTAGTTGCTAGTGCCCTCAGCCTGAGCCCCTTTCCCTCCACAATCCTCTCCCAGACAGTATGTGAGATCTGTGTGTGGAAAGGTCAGGGACCCACAGTGGCCACTCCACCTGCAGAGTAGATGGACTGCAGTGGGGCTATGAGGCAGCATCTTATCACATTGCCACTGAGGCCCATGTCCCCTGTACCATTCATTGAGGTGAGTGTAAGCAGGTGAGAGTTCACTTACCCTGGCAGCACAGATGAGGTCATTCTCGCCAGAGCAGGGCAGTCCCCTGCTGAAGGCTCTGGCACCGACTGACCTGGAAACTTGTCCCCATGCAGGGTTCCATCCCTGCTCGGCCTCCTCCTCCCATCCGGTGGACTGAGGACGTCCCTCCTGGCCTCCACTTGGTCGAGCAAGACACCCAGGGAAGCGTTGCTGAATTTAGGCCCCGGAGCTCCATGCCCTCTTCTGGCCATCTCCTCAATCAGCATGGGGAGATAAGTTGCTGTCCAGGCACCTTTGAAGTATGGCACAAGGGTATGATGGTGGGGAACAAGCCATCCAGCCTGCTCCGTCGCGAAAAATGTCAGAAAAACCCCGGCTGCATAATTAATGAGGCCAGGGTCATGCGATACGGTATGAATTCCTGGCGGGAAACACTTCCCATCCCTGCACCAGCCACGGGACTTAGTCCCAGAAGGGAAAATTCCACCATACTGTTGCAGATGGAAAATATGGCAGGATTAAGCATTAGCCTTTTGAGGAAGTCGCGATGTTAGCAGATTTGAAGCGAAGGGTCACAGTATGTCAAGGGTTGTCAGTCAACTACCAGCCATGGAAAGACATTTGCCTAGTTTGCGGTTGGGTTTTAAATGGGCCCAGGATCAAGGTGGGTTTCATGGAGATGACGAGCTTGGTGTTGTTTCAAAGGGATGGAGGACCAACTGCAAATTGATATTGGGTAGGACTGGGGTTAGGGAAGGAATGGGTGGAGAGACAATGGTGCGTTGAGTAGGTCCTTGGAGGACTTGGTCATGGAGAAGCGGAGGTATTGTTAACCCTTCAGTGTAGGTGTAATCATGGATCAACAAAGTGGAACATACAGCCTGTCATCTGCCACAATGCTCACTACTGTGTTAGTGAAAATAACAGATACAAAGTGGAATAAATCTCATCATCCCACTATCCGACAGAGATGTACAGACATAGAACTTTTCATCTTGGACACATCAATCGCAATTCAGCTGTTGCACTATCAATTGTCACAATTAGTGTTGATCATTTCATGTGGAATCCTTCTGATCTGGTGCCTGAAACTTACAAGCAGTTTCAATGACCCCTAAACCACCCCAGGAGTTTACCAGCAGCTCAAATTATATGGATCTGCTTACTTAGATCACTTCCTCACAGGGAGTCTTGAGTAGTACCTTAAGGGGATAAAACAGATTAGCAGCTAATATCACAACTGTATTCTAGGCCCCAGGCTATCTGTGAGAACCACACGGAAACAACTACATTTTTTTAAAAGAAATTTGGAGTGATTTCAGGGTTGTAATCTCCCTGAGGAGGTTCAAGTTAACAGATATAAATTTCTCTGGTGGTTTATGACATTGCTTAAACCTCACAATGAGATTACAATCAAGTAATCATTTCCATGTAACTGTTATTCTATGTCCACTGCAAATGTAAGATAGCAAATTGCTAATTATTGCTCTAGCTTGTATAAGTATAGATGTATTAAATCGATGAGACAAAACAATTGTTAATGGCATTTCAGATTGCTGAAATGGTCCTGTAAATGGCTCTGTAAATTAATAAAAGTAAATACTCAAATTAATGTATTTATTATCAATGTATTTTAAATTATTTGCTTGCACTACAATATTTCCTATTTTAATCTAAGCTCTGTATTTTTGTCTAACATCAAATACTAAGAAAGTGATCATGCACGATACCAGCATTCCTTAATTTAAAATGGAAACACAATATCACTATATCTATATTGGTCCAGAAATTCAGCTGCACAGCATTGTTTTTCAGGAGTAACCAGTCTATCATGTCCTCAATAAGGCAGGCAAAAAACACGTACGCACTTGCAGGTGCACTGCCTGCCATTTTGGTACAGGAGGTTGTGCTAAGCTCTCAGTAATTTTGGTGAATTAGGCCCCTGAGGTTCTTACTTTCCTTTTCCCTATTACCATTTTTTGATTGCCCCAGCACTTCACTCGCCACTTGCTGACTCCACTCAGCACAATGTGCTTTAACTGGCTTGATGAACCCCTCACCAGCACTATTTGCAGGAATCATGTTGTATTTACAGGTTAGTTGCTGCTTTATTATTTCAAATTGCTATTTGATTTCTAGATTTTGTTTTGGTATTACTGCAGTTCATTTGGCTACACAGTTTTTTTATGCTCCGGCACAGTTGTTGCTTTTTGCCTCACAGAGGGACTTTGGCTTCAGTGATTAATGGTCTCACAGGGCTGCCTGTGGAACTGGGATGGAGGGGACCAGCAAGAAAGACACCAGTAAAACAGGAGAAGCTGACAGTAGAATAGGAAGGAAGAGGAGAGCACTGCACAGGAAGTCATATCAACTGTGGACGTTTAGAGAGCAGTTTATCTGGATGAATGTCACCGGGGAGCAATGCATGAAGTGCCTTTGCTTCACATAGGATGCTGTCACTGAGTTATACCACTTGCTGTAGCCACAAACTCAAGCCTCGCACCATGACTTGGAGAGAATTGCTCATGGCTGTCAATGCCACCAATATTGCATGATCCTGCCACAAGCCTCCTGCTAATCTAATTTGGGCATCATGCAGGCCTGTGCTTGCTATCCTGCAGTCAACCATGGCTCTGTCATTCACCACTAGCCTTTTATGTAACCTTGATGCCAACCAGACCAGCAAGTTACAGGCTTGCTATTAGCCAACAAGGGCTTTTGCCTCCAGGCGTATCTTGGACTCCTGTCAGGAACCTGTGCACAGCTGCAGGTCTGGCTTACAATGAGGTCCGTCCTGTCACCATGAACATCATTGAGCAAACAATAGGCATTCTCAAGCAATACATCTACTGCCTGGTCCCATCCCATCGAGTTTCGCAGCACAGCCCCGAATAGGTATGAGGCCATCTGTTTTATATCGCATAACTTTGCCGTTGTGAGGGATGAGACTTTAAACCATCTGGGCAGCAAGAAAGAGGGAGAGGCAAATAAGAGACAGAGATCACCAATGCACCTATCCAACTGAGCTCTCAGAGAGCAACTCATCGAGGCAAGCTTCAGCCAAATCTGCCAACCCTTTGCCCATTCCCCAACCATCCTACAATCCTTACTGCTCACCTGACATTGTCTAAATGGTTATCTTTCTTCAGATCAATCTAATGGGATACTCACTTCACTACAAAGATAAATACCAACACCAATCCAGAACATAAAACAAAGTTATAAAACAATCATGTCAGAATTGACACAAAATACTGCCTAATCACCCTTTTGCAAACATTTAGTTCTGTCTTGTGTGATCATTTACATAATCTGTGCTCCAGTGAGGTGTTTTCACAGTGGCTGCTGCTTGGGAGGTTGATAACTGCTTAGTTTCCATACTGGCCTCCTCCATGCTGCATGGCATTGTGTGCAAACTTGCTTGTAGGTTATGCAGTACTCAACAACTTCCATTGTGTGCCCATCATTTTTCTTCTGTAATCAGGACCTCAAAGACTGTATCTAAGTCTTCTGCAGCAGAAATAGTGTGTGACCTGTTCTTTCCTTAACAACTCTATCTAGATCAATGAAGCTTTTCTGGCATTGCAGCCATGTTCTTGTTGCAATGTTCTAGGCATTGATATCTTCATCAGGTGTTTGTAGAGTTTCATGCTCCCTGGAGGAAAAGGATGTTCCTGCTCATTTCCACTGCCTGCACAAAGGTCTCCAGTGCAGTATTAGAGATACTTACTGCCCACTCACTCATTCCCTTTCCAGCCATTTGCTTAGCACGTCTGCACTTTGCATTTGAAATGTTCTGTTTGTCTATCAATAGAATCATAGAATCTTGATATTTTTGAGAACAGGGAAGGAAGGGAAGCAACAGATGAACAAGGTATTAGTACAAGCACAAGTGGAGTGGGGTTTGCACACAAATGATTACAATTAGCAGGCAGCAAGAAAATTGTTACAATTGTCTGTGTTACAAAATCACAGAATCTTTACAGTGCAGAGGAGGCCATTCAGCCCATCAAGTCTGCACTGGCTGTCTGAAACAGGATTCTACCTGGTCCCCCTTCCCTGCCTTACCGCTGTAACTTTGCACATTCTTCCATTTCCGACAACAATCCTACTCCCTTTTGAATACCTCGATCGAACCTGCCTCCGCCACCCTCTTAGGAAGTTTGTTCCAGACTCCAAACACCCTCCAGGTGGAAAATTTTTTCCTCACATCACTATTACTCCTTTTGCCAATTATTTTGAATCTGTGTCCAATTAGTATTAATTGGTGCCAGCAGCGGACACTCTGCATCTGCCATACCCATTTTAGGCAGTGATCTGATTTCTACATCATTGCTGGCCGTTGTGGCTGATAAGTAATGCACAGTCATGGATAAAACTTTGCAGCTACAATGATCAACATAGCTCATTTTAATAATGAAAGAGTGTGTTTTTTGTTCATTTGCTGGGAATATGTTTTGCTGGATCGACATACCACTTAGCATCATCGGTGACCTTGTTGCAGTGAGCTCTTCTTCCACTTGCCTCTTGTCTGCTTCAGCAGCTAGGCTTGAAACCTGAGCTGCAATGAAAAGATAAAAGCACAAGTTACAGGACAAATGTTAGCAATCAAATAAACATTTGCTTTCACAATCATTGAAAGAGATTGGTTGTCATTGGCCCATGATGACAAATGTTTTTTCAGACTAAAATAATTATTCTTGAGTCATCAAAGCTGTAAAATTGCACAGCATTTTAATGGCACAATTACAATGCTGATATGGTGACCATTGTATTGCTTTACAAATACTTCTCCAACCCTTGACTTGTTAGCAGTTCCACAGAAATCACTGTCAACCTGGGCTGACGTTGGCTTTACAAGTTTTCAACTCACACAGTGTGACACTGGAAAGAACACATTTTGATTTAAAAAAAGCATTTCATTAACAGGACTAGCTCTATTACTGTAGTATTAACAATATGTAATTACTGTTATGACCGAAGCGGAGTTATTTAAAAATCCTAGAGGGAAACTTCAAACAACTGTCATAACCTATCATTTTAAGTGTTGTGTTTGAGATGCGACTCTAAATTCAGGAATCAGACCACCAGTCAATGAGGTTTTACATTAAACTAAATTAAACATTTTATTAATTTACACACGTTAAAATATATATACACATGGCTTCAAATTACTACTATCGTAACTTTTAACAAATTCCCAAACTAATCTCCATAAAGGCAACAGCAACTCATAGACTTTACCAAACACCAGGCAAAGCATTTTCACCTTACGAATTCAAAATGAGGTTCTTTTCACTTGGTTCCTGTGGAGCCAGTTGGAGGCTTGCAGCTGCTTTTAGATCTCACATTGCCTCTGTTCTGCACACCCAAAATGGTTTATTATACCTACCACTAACCATTGAATGTTAATTCTCATTGTATCAACAACCTCTGAACTAAACCCTTCTAACAATAAAACCCTTTTCATAATACCAATTTTATTAGTAATATAAACATATTGCCTGGTAGCTGCTAGATAGGTGTCAGTTTTCACCCCACTTCTTGAATGCTGTATTCAAAAATGCAAACGCCCGCTATCTCTCTTACAAATCAAAACTAGGACACATCAAAGCACCCAGACTAGTGGTTTTAATTCAATTAAGACACACCTACAGACTAAACCTCTATGTTAAAAGGAAAATATTTTTCAAAATATTATATACATTAATAGCTTCATGACATTACACATCTCTTATTTGTGGTCCTGCTTCTTTTTCTACCCTACTCTCTTGCTATCCTGCTTTTATATTTTAACTTTAATTCCGTTTTTCCAAACTAATGCATTCTGTGCTACCCATTCAAGTACATACAAAATATTGGGCCAGAAAATGTTTCAAAAACTGGCATCTGTATGAATGTGAAAATCAGCCAATGACTCATACACAGGAGGAGATAATCTGTGAATTGTGAATTGCCACAGATACCAATGTGCGCCATTCCAGTTAGTTTTGTAAAAAAAGGCTCTTTGTGCTTAACCTCCCTGTCACATTCATGAAATTGCTGCATTTGCACATTAATCACCAGAGTAAATAATAACGTAAGTACCCATTGTTAATGTCTGACAAAGAACCTCACTCAGCCAGAAAATGAACAATTACTAGTGTGGAACCTCGCTCCTTCAGGTTGTGAATTGTTTTAAGAGTTATTTTTAACAAAGAAGATCAGGTTTTAATTATTTTTCTTACTTTTCCTTTCTGGGCTAGAAATTTGTATGCCCCGGATTTTGGGAGCAGAGATCACAATTCACACCTGGCCTGCTGCAGTTCCAAACGAGGTGGGCAGCATGTAAATTTAGTGCAGCCCCTCTTCTGCCGGATTGTAGCATCTGGCCAAGTGGATCCTCGGCTTCTGGCATCCTCTTTGCATTGCCAGCTGCCTCTGCACTCAGCAGAAATCATGTGGTATAGCCAGTATGCTCTTCTTAAAGGCAGGCCATTCCTGTTAAGGGAAACTACATTAAATAATATTGGTGGAATTTAAATGATGGAAAGTTTCAGGCTTTGGCAAATGGAGGGGTACAGGATAACAGATGCAGTGTTGGAGGCATTAGTGGTGGAGGTGTGCAAGAGGGGAGAAGCTCCATGGGGGACCAGAAAGCCCTGAAGGACCACTGTAAAAGGGAATGGGAGCAATTGGCCAGGGAAATTAACTCCCAGAGTCTGGACCTAAAGGCTTGGCAGCGGTGCCATAAGAAGTCTAAAACATCACACAGGTGGTCAAGGCCAGCGGATGCATCTCACATGTCATCTCATACCCATTGCTTCTGTCACCGCTCACAAAGCTCAATGCACCATAGCCTCTTACTTACCCAGCAGCACTTCCTGGCACTCAGGGCTTACACCTAACACCTAGATACTCCACCTTATCCTCGCACGACTGCCAATGGTATCAGCCTCACACCCATTACTCCCTGCCTCCACATATATCAGTGATGGCAAGCCCATCACCCAAGCATAATGCGACACAATCACAGGCATTCTGCTCTCTCTCTTTCGGGACAGATGATGAAATTTGAATTCAATAAAAACAAAATCTGGAATTAAAATTCCAATGATGACCATGAAACCATTGTCGATTGTCATTAAAACCCATCTGGTTCACTAATGCTCTTTAGGGAAGGAAACCTGCTGTCCTTACCTGGCCTGGCCTACATGTGACTCCAGACCCAAGCAATGTGGTTGACTTTTAAATGCCCTCTGAAATGGCCTAGCAAGTCACTCAGTTCTCAAGGGCAATTAGGGATGGGCAACAAATGCTGCCCTAGCCAGCGATGCCCCCATCCCATTAAAGAAGAAAAAAAAACAGAACTGACAGGGGACAATGGTGCCTGCATCTCCATGGCTTTTTGGAGGAGATGGCTGTCAGCATCATGGGACCAGCTGTGATGTAGCCCATTGCTTGCTCCTATCATGCCCTTCTCAGCTCCCAGCTCATCCCACAACGTCATGATGAGCAAGCTGGTGATGGTGTGACCATGGATATCTTGCTTCCCAACCCACCCTCCATCTCTCCCATCAACCTCCCCCCTCTGAGTTCTTGCTTTCAGACACCCAAGGACTGCCACCTGCCCTGGCATACATCCTATTCCAAGCAGAACACTGCATGGTCATGCAGGAAGCATGCAGCTGCATCTCATGTCCGCACAAAATGTTGCAAGGAAGCAGTGTCAGGGAAATTAATTTCTTGTTCTCAGTCCCTCAGTTGCCTTTGCTGCACTCTTATCACTGTGCATTTGCAGCAGCATTGTTGGCAAAAAACAGTTTAAACCCTAAACATGCAGAAACAAGTCTAACCAACAGCACATGTTGCAAGATGTCCAATTCCAGCAAAATCTGAGACATTAATATTGAAATCTTTTGCTAACCTAACTTTTCATGTTTCCTTACACCAATCATTTGTGGGAGGAGACCAATTTCTAAAACTTCCAATGGTGCAGCTTTCCAAGTTAAAAATACCAAAACTGACATGTTCAGTAGGTCAATCTCTTGTGTTTGTTCCCATGCCCAGACCAAAAGGGTTACCAATGGATAAGTAACCATTGACCCCACATAATAAAACCCTGGCCAAATGAGTAAATACACTCATTGAAGACTTAAGGGTTCCATAGAAATTGAGAAAAAAGTACCTCCCAAATAATTGAAGTTGTTTTTTGACTTGCTATATTACCCCTGAGCTCATCTGCTTGCATCTTTTGTTCTCATCATATAGTTTTCAAGAGAAAACACATTCCCAATTTTAGTTGCTTTTTTGAGTCTCAGTTAAGTCAGTCATATCCCATTTTTTAACTGCTGCTCGCTCATGGTAATGATTGAGTTGTGTGAAATTTTTGGAAACTTTTTCTCGTCGCCTCAGTTTTCTCTTACTGGCAATGTCACATCACTTCCACATGTCACACAGCAGAGTTCACCACCCTGGGTAATTTTTAAACTGATTATTTCTCAGGGCTTAAAAAGTATGGAACCATTTATCTTAGTGGAATTTTTTAACTTTCTTCAGTCCTTCTCTTTTATTGCAATATAAGACAGATTATCTGGCCATTGTTACATTACCATTTCTGGGACCTTGCTGTGTGCAAATTGGCCGCTGTGTTTTTTACATTACAACTGTGACTCCACTTCAAAAAATGCACCACAGTTGTTGTGCAGCATTTTGGAATGCCATGAGTTCATGAAGGGTACCATCTAAAAGCAAGTCCTGCCTATTTTTCTTCTTTATTATGTTTAATGCTCTGTAGCTACAATTTCTTATTATCCCATCATCTCTCCTCCTCATTTCAAACCTGTGGTGTCCTGTTATGGACCTTGGCCTCTTACCTGGGTTTCTCAATTAAAACAAATGTGCACAATTCTACTCCAGGTCACCAGTGTTGGAAAAGTGGTTTACCTTGCCAGTGGCTAATTATTATTCTAAAAATGTCTCAATAACAAATTATCACCATGATCATTTCAGTATCCCTTCTCCAAATACAGTTTTTCTACATTTGTGTATGTATGTGCTTGCTTTAAAAAAAAGGAAGAAATATAATTATAGTGAAATAAATAATTTGGTGTTTATATAGCATCTTTCACAACCTCAGGATGCCCCAAAGGGCTTTAGAACTAATGAAGTGATTTTGAAGTGGTGACTCTTGTAATTGTCTACTGAAGCAGACAATTTGTACATAGCAAGCTCCCACAATGTGATAATGAACAGATATTCTGTTTTAGTTGTTAGTTGTGGAATGAGTGCTGGTTAGGACACTCAGAGAATTTCTTGCTCTTCTTCAAATAGTGCCAAAGGATCTTTTATGTCCACCAGTAAGGACAGGTGGGGCCTCAGTGCTGCACTGAACTATCAGCCTGGGTTGGAGTCTGGAGTGGGACTGAGCCGATGTGGACACCAATTACAATACTGCATTTATATTGGATAATTTTGTTTGTGAGAATTCTCTGGATTTTCCATAGTTCCTCTTCCCAAGTTACAGCAGAAGATTGGGAAAATCTCTTTGGAATCTCACCATCATGTTTCGTTAGAGGGAATTGTGGAAACTATTAAATAGCAAAAACATATTCGAGTACAGGGAAGAGAGAAGACAGTTCTAATGTGAAGCTAGCACTGGTACAGTGGGATGATTTGTGCTGAAATTATTATGATCCTTTATATTTTGGTTTAGATACTGCAAAGAAACTTGAGAAGTACGGCTTGGAAGTTTTATTCATCTGTTAATAGGTCCCAACCTAAATTAATTTGAACTAAATGTCTCAAATAAAATTATAAAAATTTATTTTGATCAAAGATACATCAAAAATAGTTTTTATTTTACAGTTTAGTACTGAAACTTATCAAATTGTATTACTTCAGAACCCTGATATAAAAATACACAATCATGAAGAAATGTCACATGGAATAGGAGACACAATGATCACAGATTAACCCAGCGTTGGAGAAGGGCAATTGGGTCCATTGTGCCCGCACTGGCTCTTTGAAAGAGCTACCTAATAAATCCCAGTCCCCTGTTCTTTCTGCATAACTTTGTACATTTTCTCATCAAATATTAGTCCAATCTCCTTTTGAAAGATTGAATCTGCTTATTCCACCCTTTCATGTAGTGCACATGTGATATACAAGACCTCAGGACAAGCACAGAAGTGTACGGCATTGCCTGTCACTCATTTGTAAATAGGAGACTTTTTTATGATAAACCCTAGGTCTGGGGAGTCACCCCCATTGTCTCACTCTCTCCTCCTGACCCTCCTGTTCAAACTCTGGCTCCACTTGACCATGTCCCACCAGCCTCCCTCTCCTTCACCTCCTCCATCGCACTAGGACCCTGACAAAGGCAGTGTCCTGAGAGGAGGCCCCCAGGGTGTTCCGCTGATGCTCATCCTCTCTGTGGGTGCCCGAGTGCCCTGCCCTGACTCCTGCAGGAGAAGGTGCACCTGGAGGGAGATCAAAATGCCTTGATCCCCTGTTGCCTATATCCTGATGGTGCCTACCAGGGCCTGTGGCCATGGAGTGCAGGGCCTAGGGCAAATCCATCAAGACCTGCTGGACCAAGGTCTCCATGGTGGCCTCAAAGCGCTCGCATGTTGGAGCCATACATCAGACGGAACATGGACGGACTCTTCCCTCATTCGCTCTAGTCTGCTGAGTGACTGCTGAATCTCTGCCTGATGTTCCACAGCAGATATCATTGCATCTCCAGCATAGAGATTTGGCAGCCAGTTCCAGAGGCTCATCATCTGACTCAGACCGAGCAGGCAACTAGTCTCCAGCAGCCCTTCAAGGGCCGGAGACCTGCCTATCCCTGCCCCGAACTGCTGCGGGAACGTGTTAGTGAGGTATTCCCCAGAAAGTGAGCCCGAGCCTAATCTACATCTGTTCCCCACCAATGTGCCTCTGAGCTAGTGGAGGGTGCGTGTGAGTGCCATATCGGTCCTTCTGGAGCTTCCTCCTCAGATGAAGTCTGAGGGCCTTGATCTGCTGGTGCCTAGAAAATAAAAAATAGAGTTTCAGCAAATGAGCATGAGCTAGATAAGATTGTATGTAACTCACTGTGACTGTCAGGATTTGATGAGGTGATGGAGCTGTGATACATACTAGGTTGGTGGGAGAGGCCAATCTCCTCTCCCCCACAGGAGCGATCCCTGTCCTCCCCAGCCAGCTCGGCTGCAGCCTTCTCAAACTCAGTGAGGGCGATGATGTTGGCAGTCCCTCCCCCGGTCTGCACTCTCGCACGCCTGTTATGCACCAGCTTGGCCTGTATGAAGAAGAAAGAATGGTATGTGATGAGAAGGGATGGAGCAGAGGTTGGGTGAGATGCATGTCCCCTGTGTGCGGTGAGCCCTTCCCAGAAGGACCAGAGGATGGAGTGTGAGCAACTTGATAGATGGGATTGTGGTGATGTGAACGTCTCAGTGAAAGAATTAGTGTTGATATGTGTCCCCCGCTAATGGTTGCGTGAGACCCCTGAAGATAGTAGCTATTTGAGTGCATGACGCCATGATGAGAATTTGATATTGGAGGGAGTTGAAGGATGACTTACCCTGGTGGAGTGGATGAGATCATTTATCCTCTTCCTGCTCTAGATGGCATTTTTGGCGTGGTTGCCAGTCATGCTGACCTGCTCCGCAACAGTCTCCCAGGCCGGAGAGGTGAGGCTGCTCTGCTTCCTGCAGTCATCCCTGGGATAGAACACGTGCCTGTGTGCCTGCACCCCTCTGATCAAGGCCCGAAGGGCCTGGTACATGAAATAGGGTGTTGCCTTCCTTTGCCAGACATCTCTGGTGGGCTGGAGAGAGTGAGATTTTGTGTTGGACTGGCCTTTTAATATGGCGCCCAGACCATCGAACCCGCCAGCTGACGGTGGCCACTCGAATCAACTCCCGACTGATTTGGACCGATACGTGCCTTTGCATAATTAATGAGGCCTCAAGTTCAGAATCGGGCATGAGTTCCGGCCATTTCAGACAGCGGGGTGGTCGCTGCCGATACCACCCGCCACCGCACTTAGTCTCATTTATGGAAAATTCCGTCCGTATTGCCTGAAAGGGAAGAATCCAGAACAGCTACTAAATTTCCAAATTAAGGTAAGACAGAGACTGCCCACGGCAAATTGGGCAAATTTATCAATAGGTAAAATGGCAGGAGATCAGTGGAGATGCTGAAAGAATAATTGAATGCAGAACCAATTTATATATGGAGAATGGGAAAAATACAGAGAGAAGCAAAGGGTGACAAATCAGACAGTAAGAGCTACAAAATGGGAGTGTGAAAAGAAATTTACAGGGAATATCAAGGTTAATAGAAATTCTTTTTACAATTATATTTGGGGGGAAAAAGGTGGCTGGGAGCATTGTGGGCTCCTTGAAAACTGATAATGGTGATCTTGTCAATGAAAATAAGGAAATTGTGAACATGTTGAATCAGCACTTACAGTGGAGGATGAGGTCAGCATGCCAGAGATCCCAAGAATTGTTGAAACAGATACAGCCACTCAGAAGGACAGTAATGAAGAACCCAATAGCACTAAAGAGTGACAAGACCCCAGCGTCAGATGGTTTCCATCACAGGTTTTTAATGGAAGTGGGTGAAAACATTACCGATACACTAACTATAAAATCTGCAAACGTCTCACGATTTAGGAACCATCCCTTTAACTGGGAAAATTGCATGTCACATTGCTATTTAAGAAAGAAAGTGAGAGAAACCAGGGAATTATAGGTCAGTTAGCCAAACATCTGTTGTCAAGTAACCACATAATTCTAGAGTCTATAATTAAGGATAGGATGACTGAACATCTTGGAAATTTTCAGCCAATCAGAGAGAGCCAGCATATATTTTTAAAAGGTGGGCCGTGCCTCACAAACATGATTTTTTAAAGAGTTGACTAAGGTAATGAACAGGGGAATGTCAATGGATGTTACGATAAAGTCCCTCTTAAGAGACTGTTAGCTAAACATATAGTTCAGGGAATTGAAGCAAAATTTTGGCCTGGGTATGAAACTGGTTGAGCAGCAAGTCGGCATAATAAAAGGTATCCTAACTGATGGGGTGTAACTAGCAATGTTCTGCAAGTATCTGTGCTGGGGCCTCAACTATTCACCATATTTATTAACAACTTAGATGATGGAGTAGAAAGTACATGCTCAAATTTGTCGACAACAGAAGGATAGGCAGCATTGTAAGCAGTGTAGATGGAAGCACAAGATTACAAAGAGATATTTACAGGCCAGAACTTCAGAGGAGTGGCAATCACAGAAGGATTGCCAATTCACTCCATTTTTCCTCCCTTTTCGGAGAGCTGCACTTTCCTCGCCCGATCTTCTGGCTCAGGCCTGTTAAGAAACGTGCAGCACAATGGGTTCCTGAGGCCTTCAGCCTAGTGCAGCTGTGCCTGGGCAAGTGAAACCATGCCCCCTTTTTAAGGCCCAGCTTCTGCAAAGCAGGTAAGTTTCAAGGTTCCAGCCACTTTGAAAAGGTAAGTGGGTAGGATGGGGTGAGGGGAGGTGGTGGGGAGGGCCGGGGGCATGGTGGGGGCTGGAGGGAGATGCAGGATGGGTCAGGGTGGGTTGGGCAGTCAGTCGGGGGGGTGTAGGATGGGTTGGAGTGGGTAGGAGAAGGTCGGAGGATCGGGTGGTCAGTCGGTGGGGGATTAGGGTGTGTCAGAGGGGTAGGATGGGTCGGGCGTTGTTGGGCGGTCAGTCAGAGGGTGAGGTTGTAGTCAAGGGGTGGGGGGGTTGATTAATGGGTGGGGGGTATTCGGGGGTTGGGAGGGTAGACAATAGGGTGCTGGAGGATAGTCGGGGGTAGTTGGGGGTGGGGGTTTAGTCAGAGGGTATGGGGTAGTGGTCAAAGGTGTATTCTGGAGGCCAAGTGGGGGGTGCCGGGTGATGTCAGTACTATGGTAACCCAGGAGTTAGAAGCAGTTTTAAATCTCCTAACTTTCCCTGGGAAGAGAACCTTCCCTGTTAAGAAAGCCAGAACCATCTGAAGTCTCCGATTTATATCAATGTGCCGGATGGCTCCTGGCGCAGGGTAATTGCCCATTGTAAGTTTGAACTTCCCAGACAATTCCTGTGCAGTCCTTACATCCGGATTTCTAGAGGTCCCTCAATGCATCTTCTGGTTTACCTCTGGGTACGTCCTTCCAGAGATCGGAAGTTATGGGCCTTAAATAGATTAAATGAGAAACTGATTTTTCAAATTGCAACTTGATTTAAATATAGGCAAATATAGGCAAGTGGAAGAGCATCCACTTTAGACCTAAAAAGGATAAAATAGGGTACGTTGAAAAGCTAGAAACGGTAGAGATCCAAAGAGAATTGGGGTCTAGGCACATTATCATTAACATATCATGAATGGGTACAGGTGATAACCAAAAAGGTGAATGGAATGCTGGGCTTTATACATAGCAGGTTAAAATACAATGGGGTAGAAGTCATGCTTCAACTATACAAAGCCCTGGTTAGATCACACCTGAAATGCTGTGAGTAGTGCTAGGTGGCACATCATTGGCCTTAGAAAGAGTGCCGTTATGAGGAGTGATTACACAAACATGGGCCATATTCCTTGGGATTTAGAAGGTTGAGGAATGATTTGATCAAAGCTTTTATGATATTAAGGAGAACAGAAAGGGTAGAGAGAAACTATTTCCTCTGGCTGTGACACCTAGGACTAAAGGGCATTGCATAAGAATTAGAGCCACCTTTTGGGAGTGAAACTTAGAAATACTTCCACATGCAAAATGGTAAAGAGGTTTGGAACTCATTTCTGCAAACACCAATTAACACTCGAACAATTGTAAATGTTAAAGCTGAGGTTGATAGATTCTTGTTAATTGAAGGCATTGTGGGACATTGGGTAAAGGCAGGTATATGGAATTAGGTTGCAGGTCAGCCATGATCTCATTGAATGACCGAACAGGCTCGAGTAGCTAAGTGGCTTCCTCCTGTTCCTAAATTCCTACGTTCCTCCTAACATAATAAAAAAAGAATATTAGTACATCAGATAAAAAATTCTCAGCAATTTTTCATTTCCTCAGTCATTCATGCCAAGGGTACATACTGCACTGTGTGCTGTGTGTAAATCTCGATACATTAACTTTAATGGATGAAAGATCAAGGGCTATAGGCCTGCAATTTCCTGATCTATGTTAAATACACCCAGATTTCTGATACTTACTTTCAACATATAAGACTTTTCACTGGTAATGAAGTGTCAGAAAATTACTCTGCAATATGTAGGATGTGGCATTGAACTGAACTATGTACACTAGGACTATGTTAAGTTTGATGACTGACTTCTTCTATGTTAGCTAAATGCAGTCAATGTGTGAGAGCCCTGCTAAAATCAGTGCTCATGGCTATGGAGGGGTAATAATCAGCATGGGTTCCTGCCTTTGATTGCTATCCAGTGTCTCCTATGAAAGAGTGTGCACATATAGATGTTGAAAGAGCTTACTACTGGAATCAATATTGGAGTCCATGGGGAAGTTATTGGGCCAATATTCACTGTGTTACGATCCCAGCTGAGGTTACTCTTGGACAAGCCTGATCCCAGAGTGGAACCCAGCTTGATAGATCCTAACTTTTATTTGTTTGGTTAGATATGTGGAGAGTAGCTACTGAAGAGAGTCACAGGAATCAGCTGATGAAGTTTTAACAAAAGAATAAAACATTTATTAAAGGAAAGATGAACTATATTACAATACTCCTTCACTCGCAACTATACCTTTACAGATATATACAGATTTGTATGATAACACAAGTTACAAAAGCTATTTTATACTCTAATGTCCACAGTAAGTACACAGTCCACACATGTACCAAGAGGCACCCTGTGGTCAGACACACCACATTCTGAAACCAAGTGACAGATGACACCTCAACCAGATGTAAGGATCTCTTCCCAACTCTCCCCAGATGCTTATCACATCATGAGCCAACCAGCCTCACTGCATTCCGTCTTCCACATGAGAGTTTCCAATCTCCACTCTCCAAGAACTCACTTTGGAATCTGCTCCCAAACGATGCTTTCTCACAGACGCCTTCTGTTCACCTCCAGGGTTTTAAACTCTCCTTCCGATGTTCCTCTTCCCTGGGTCACCATATGCATTTAAGCTTTCTTCCACACACTCTCTCTCACACACTCAGCTGTGAACAGTATACCACTGCTTCATGTGCCCATACCAAAGGGTTACAGACCTTCAGTTGTCTCTTTGGATCTTCTTGCCTCTTGCAAGCTGTTCTTGATTTAAATCTGCTTTCTGCAGTTTTTGGTTCTTTAAATCTGAAGCTTGGAGCCTTTCTCTCTGCCCTTCACTCTTAACTTCAATTAACAGGATCTTTTTCATGTTCTTGTCCTTCCTTTAATTAGAAGATTTTCTTGGGACTTTCTCCTGTTCCACTCCCCTGGGTTCTGGGGTCTTTTCTTTAGCTGGCACTGGCTATCTGTCCGCTTTGCTCCAGTCTCTCCTGACAGCTAGTTTCAAAACCAACTGAACTCAAACAGCTTCCAAAACCAAAACTGCTGCTTTTCTTCTTGCGTGTGTGTCTGTGGGAGGGACCTGCCTTTCTGGACCCCTGTTGCTCGGCAACAGCACTGTTGTTTCTACTCTTGTTTGCTTGACTTAGCTTCCAGTCATAAAACTCTCTTTAGAAATGCAAGCACCTTTTAAAGTGAAATTAAAACTCAATTTGACATTTCTTAACACACTAATACAGAAATACAATTCAAACTTAAACTTTAAAGCTAAAACTCATTCCTAACACCCACAAATACAAATATAACATACTTAAACTATCTCTATTTCCTAACAAATGTCTTAGAACAAGCAAGAAGAATTACCATTTAGGTCAGATACAAGAGGGTAGGTAGGAACATAGAAAAAAGGAGCAGATCATTCGGACCCTCAAGCTGTTCTGCCATTCAATTAGATAATGGATAATCTGTATCATAATTCCACTCGCTCGCCTTGATTCTGTACCCTTGCCTAACAAAAATCTATCAATCTCTGTTTTGAAATCATGAATTAGCCTAACCTCAAGAGAGGGAATTAAGAGAGATTTTGAGGTTCATGTTTAGAGGATCTACAACTTCCTCCCCTACTTCATTTAGTACCCTAAGGTGGAAACCATCAGATCTTGGAGATTTGTCTATCTTTAGTCTTGTGATTTTCTCCATTACTTTTTTATTAATTATGTTAAATCTAGTATGTATCTTACCTCAATTTATTTGTATTTCCTTATATCTCTGGTGCTTTATCCTTATCCTCTACCTTGAAGTTTGTCTTTTCCTGATTTTCAGTTATAATGAAGCCCAATTACTCTTCAACACACTCGTTCTCTTAAGATACTTGTAAAACCCTTTTGTGTTGTCCTTGATATACATTCAAGATGCTTCATACATTCCATTTCTGTAGCTCTTACTACTTCCTTTGTAACCCTTTGCTGTTCTCTACTAGTCTGCAGGATCTCTATCATTCTTTGCATTCATATGACCCCCTTCTTTTAGTTTTATATTATTGCTCACATTTCTTGCTGCCTGAGGTTGTTTAATTACACAAGTAGAGCTCTTGCCCTTTAGGTGTATGAGCAGTTTATGTATTCTAACAAAAACATGGTCACTGTTACCTACATACTCACTTGCCATTAGATCTTTGCCCAAAAGGGGAAAAAACAGTAAAAACTGGGAAATAAGCATACTGGGGTCCAAACTGGTCTTGTATACCTTAAAAGGAACACCAGTAAAAATTGGGAAATAAGAATACTGCTCTAAACTGTTGTTTCCTTCTGGGTGGTTAATTAAGGCTCAGTACTCATTGATAAATCTAATATGGCTTGTCCTTTTGTTGGTTCAAAAGCATTTTTTTCTTGAGAACTGTCTTGCGTACTCTCAAGAAATTCAGTGCCTTTGAAACTCAGCTATTCTACTACTACTGGGTCAAAATTAACCTTTCCTACTATGATTGTTATGCTTTTTGCAACAAACGTCTGTGTCTATGCATCCTGCTACTTTACCCCTGTTATCAGTAGGCAGCCCTCACCAAAGTAGTCATTTATTAGTACAGAACTTGAGTATTATTGCCTTACATCTTGTTCTATTCCTTAATTTTATCCAGAGTTTTTATAGCCCATTCACTCTTATAGACATTCACTCTTTCGAATGCTCTCATATTGTCTTTATCAATATTGCTACTCCTCCACCTTTTCCAATTTCACAAGTCCTTTCTAAAGATGTTATAATCTGCATATACTTATCTCACAGTCATGCCCAACTGATAGCCAAACCTCAGTGATGGCCACTACACCCTACCTTTCCAGCTGAATTTGCACTTGTAACTCACCAGTTATATACCATGTAATACACAAGTTATTGTATAGAATTCTTATTTCTGCAATGGACCCTTATGCTGTTTTCCTCACACTTTTTAACTTAGCACCCTCCTTATTTCTCATTGCTTTTCCTAAGATGAATTCAGTGTAACCAAACCCCACCAAGGCCCAACACTTTCAGGAGAGGAGGAGAGAACAGTAGAGGGGAACGTAAAAAAATAAATGATGACATGACTTACCAAAACACCTTTGATAGTTTAGCATGTGTTGGAATAGTTTGCAAAGGGGTTGATCATCTTTTGTAAGACCACTGCATGTGCATTCCACCTGTAGAAGTGTGCCACGTGTACTGATGTACGCTGCCATACACTCAGCTGTAGCACTGCAGCTCCATTCATCCCAACTGAGTCCTGAAAGGCAGTCTTTATCATAATCCTGCTGGCATTTTCTTGTCATATGATCCCAACATTTTGCTTGAAACCATTCATATCTTGACCTGAAGGCACAAATTAGAATTCCTTTAAGGCTATATCATTGTGATCAAAATTAAACATCTTTTATGTTCCTGATCTGTTTTAGCATTGAAACCCGAAAAGAACTGGACCTTTTTAATCAATGGCCTGAATTTTGCCCGTGGAGGGTGGGCACGCTCGACGGGCCCGCAACTGGTCGGGAAATGGGCCGCCACCTGCCACAGGCCCCAGACCGCAATTTCACGCGGGCTGGCCAATTAAGGCCTGGCTAGTGTGAAACGCGTCCTCACAATGGTCGGTTAGGGGTGGGTGAGGATGGGGGCATGTTGGCCATCAGCTCCAAAGTTGACCCAGCGGCCGATTCAAAAACAGCCCAGGCAGCTCCTTGAAGTCTGCCTGGGAAATGCGCATCTTCTGTATTGTGAAACACTAAACTTATGGCATCAAGTGTGGTTGCAGATGCCAGGCAGGAGGGCAGGTCGGGTGGGCGCTCAGGCCCCCGCTTTTTGGATTAGTGCCTCGCAGTCCTCCTGGAGAAGGTGGCTGCCAGGAGGGACACCCTTGTTCCCAGAGATGGAAGGAGGAGACCACCGCATGTAACAAAAAGAGCTTGGGAGGAGTGGGCAGTGCAGGTCAGCAGCCACGGCATTGTGCGGTGCACATGGGTGCAGTGCCGCAAAAGGTTTAATGACCTGCTGTGCTCAGGAAGGGTGGGTACTGTGTTGGCATGGATCAGTGTGGTGAAGTGTTAAGGGCTGGCCGTCCCCCTGTGGCGCTCAGGGGACTAAAGTCTGAGTGCTAACTGTAAATGACGCCGGAGCTGGCCAAGGGGGTGAGCCCTGGCTGCTTGGACTGAGTGCCTTGCACCTCAAGGGCCAAGACTCAGATGTGCCCTGCCAGGTGCTCCTCAGGTGGGGTTGCCCAAGCTGCAACGGCGCTGCAAGTAGAGAGTGGACTAATCAAAGCTCCTCTGTAATTTCAGGAGAAGACCTCCCATAACAACATTGAAAGATCGCGGACAGGTGGAAGCTCTCCAAACCTCTCAATCCTAACCAGATATCAGCAGGACACCCTGGAGATGGAGAGCCAGAATGTACCTCAGCCAACTGGCCGTGGATAGGCTGAGGTGTCAGACAAAGGTAAGAGTGCAGTGCACAGAGGTTAGAGCTTCAGATGGCGCAAACTTTCTTGTATAGTCTCTTCATTGATGAGAACCTCATAACTGGATTTCCCATTGATCATTGAAAGATGAGGGCACCACAATGCACATCTCCATTGTCTCACCAGGGCGCTTGGCATGCACAGTGACAGTATGATGATTTAAACTAGTGAAATGTTGTTGTTCTCCCTTAGATTCACCAGCACGCACTCAATCACAGGACCCGGAAGAGCCACCCCTGACACAAGAGGACCGCCAGGCTTCATATGCACCTGTATCACACCCGCTGTCTGAACCAGGAACCAGTGCGGATTCCAGCACCTCAGTGGGCATTAGATTGTCAGCTAGAAGGTCGGAGCACTGTGATGAGGGCACTTCACACTCACTTGAGGAACAGGCGGAGGCAGAGAGTGCCCAGGGTGCTGGCAGTCGGAGGGCTGGTGGGGACCAGAGCAATGCTCAGTCAAAGGCTGATGATGGGCCTCTGGAGTCGTTCGTAAGGCAGCAGATGCTGGATGTCCAGCGAGATGTGTGGGACGACCTGGCAGAGATGCATGAGGGTCTGCATGCCATAGTCTCTGTTGTAGAGGAGTCCATGCATAGCACGAGCACTGTGTGGCCACTCATGGCCGAGCTCATTGTCTCCTCCGTTGAGAGAGTGGTGACTCTCATGGAACAGAATCAGGGGTTCTAGGGGTTGCGCCTGGACCTGCAAGCCCTCACACAGGCACTGATCTCAGGTGGTCAGTGTCAGTGTGGGAGATGGATGAGGCACCCAGTATCCCCGCTTGGTGCCTGTCCATCAATGGTGATCAGGGAGGTCCAGGGTGGCACACGAGCTGCTTGTCATCTCTGTGGGCTCCTCTCAGGTTGCTTTGGATGATGGAAGCAGCTCCTCCACCCCTCTGCCAGTGACCGTGACATCTGCTGAAGCTGCGATTACTGGGGAGATGCCAGCCGTAGCACTGGCTGCTCCCTCCCAGGCAGGTCCAGCAAGGGCTCCACAGGCCAGGGACGACCGCCAAGGTCATCAAAGCCAACAAGACACCAGAGTCAGCAGCTGTCTCCAATGCCACTGCCAGCGTGGGGGGAGGGAAGCATCTAGACGCAGCACTCGCAAATGTAAGTTTGAGGCACAATGAGCACAAGAGGGCAGTTCACGAGTGATCTTCAGTTTGTCTTGTTTATATCTTCTGGTCTGGGTTGAAGACCAGAGAAGGTGATGTTAATTTTTTTAGATTGTCAAAATTAGGTAAATTTAGTTTTTGTCCTAATGGCCTGAGTATGTGTCATCTTTGTATTTTTTTGGTACAGGGTACCCGGTATGTAATGCTGGATGTGGGTGGCTTTAAACTTTATTGGACAGGTACTGAGTAGACTTTGGGTTCAAATGAAAGGGGCATTTCGGACATCCTGGATGGAGGCAGCAGCCTTGGCATGAGGTGGGAGTGGATCTTTAGCAGCTTAACTGAAGGAGCGTGGGTCAAAATGTCCCTGGTGTCCCTGCCTCCCTGCTTCCATTTCCTCAGTGTTCTCCTCACCGTGCTCCTATTCTGACTCACTACTGGATTCATCACTGTGCCCTGTGGAGCTGCATCAAGATCCTCTTCTTCTAGTGGGTTCCCCTTTGCCAGTGCCAGATTGTGGAGAGTGCAGCATGCAACCACAATCAGTGACATACCTCTGGGGGGTATTGTAGTGCTCCCCCTGAATGGTCCAGGTATCGGAAGTGCAGCTTGAGAAGTCTTATGGTTCCCTCTATCACTGCCCTTGTGGAGGCATGACTCCTATTTTATCACTGCTCTGCCTCTGTTCTTAGGTGCTGGAGAGGTGTCATAAGCCACCTTTTCAAGGGATAGCCTTTGTCACCCAGCAGCCATCCATCCAGTTGGGCTGGAGCACTGAGGAGCCTCGGCACCTGCGAATGTCTCAGGATATAAGCATCATGGGAGCTGCCAGGGTACCTTGCTGAATCTGCATCCTGTAAGGGCGTCAGGCAATGTGTATGCAGCTTATGGCAACTTATACTCTGGGGATGCCTGTGAGCTGGTGAAGTGATTATCTAGACTATCTGGATGTTCATGGAGTGGAAGCCCTTCCTGTTGACAAAGGCATCGGCTGACCTGCTGGTGCCTTGATGGCCACATCTGTGCAGTCGATGGCACCCTGGATGTGGGGGAACACAGCAATCGCTGCAAAGCCTCTGGCTCGCTCAGCCTGGCTGACCTCGTCTGTATGGAAATGAATAAATGTCATTACCCACTTGAACAGAACTTCTGTCACCAGCTTGACACAACTGTGGACAGCTGAAGGGAGACTGCACACAGATCCCCCACTGACCCCTGGAAAGAGCTGGAGGCATAGAAGTTGAGGGACATTATGATTTTCAGAGCCACTGGCATGGGGTGTCCACCCACACAGTCAGAACTGATCTCAGGCCCAATCATCTGACAAATGGAGGTCATGGTCTCCCTGGAAAGGCAGAACCTCCTTCGGCATTGCACCTCGGGCATTCTGAGGTAGCTGCATCGCCGCCTGTTAACTCTGACAGCAGGATATGGCATCTTCTGCGGCCCCTTCCACCTTGGACTACCTGCTGGCCCTGCGCCCCTTGTGCCTGCGCCTCTCCTCCCACAGGTCCCTCCCCTGGAAACTGCATAGGGACACCTGCCCTCCTTTCCCTTCTGCCCCTCTCTTGCTGCTCAGAGGAGGTGCCTCCTGATGAGACAGCAATCCCCATTATCAGGGTAACCGAAAGCTGTCTGATACCTGGAAGGGTCCACGGTCAAAATCCTCCAAGGGCCTTGGAGGCATCAATGAGTCCTGAAAAGAAGCCTAGGAAAGCTAAGAAGGAAGCTAAGAACAGAGATGAAGCTGTGAAGTTCAGATAAGCAACCAGCAACAAACTATCTCCTAAACTCCTCACTACTCATAATGGCAATGCTCCAGACCCTTTTTATCCCGGCCTTGGATGCAGTTTTGAAAAATGTGGGCTGCTCGCCTGCCCGTGTGATGAGCGGGAAACGTAAAATCGGCTTCAATCGGGTTTTTTAAAAGCCTTAAGTGGCCTCTTAATTGATGGCCGGCGTGGCTCTGACTCATGCACGTGCCCACTGACCTGAAGATTGCGCACATGTGGGTTGATGTTGGATGCTCGCCCGAAGTCTTCTCGCATTATTTTATGCCCGATTGGGTTGGGGGCGCGCCCGCCTCCAAGGCATAAAATTCTGCCCAGTGCAACTCTTTGATCAAGATCAAACAATAGAAAGTGATATGACCTAGCTCAGATCTTTTTGTGCTAGCTCCCCTGTGTGTCGATGATCAGAATTGAATGTAGTATTAACGTAAGCTCAACTGAGCACAGTACAACTTCAAGCTCGGACTTGAACTCTAATCTAGGAACATAGGGAGAATAGGATTGTAGGAATCCTGTCGAGACTGCATCACCATTCAAGCAGAGCCTGAGTGATCTGCACTTCAACTCCATTTTACTCACCTTTGCTCCATATCCTCTGTATAGCTAGGCTATTTAGGAACGAATTCAGGAAACACTTTTGCTTAATGAGAATAGTGGAAGTCTGGAACTCTCACCCTTAAAAAGTTGTGGACGCAGAGAGTCAACTGAAATGTTCAAGCTTGAGACTGGAAAGTTTATTGTTTTAAAGAGAGCAATACTTTGCTGGTATTGCAGTGTTGTTAGTGCCTCACCAATAGTTTAGCTGCAGTCATGGGTGGTCTAGTAAGGCTGTCATCGAGGCTGAAGCCGGAGAGGAAGCAACAAGGAGGCAGCAAGTCAGGAGCAGCTGCCAGAAGAGGGAAGCGGGAGGCACTGCGCAGGGAGCCATACACGCAGCAGGTGTATGAGCATTTCATCAACATAAACTTCACTGACGGGGAATGTATGAGGACCCTGTCACTGGAGGAGGTTGTCACTGAGCTGTTTCACAGCTTGAGTCTCGGACCTTAGCATGGGTGGCGCTGCCTGTGGCTGTAAAGGTCACTGCAGTCTTCAACATTATGCCAGAGTCTCCATTCAGGTTGCAGCAGGTGTCATCTCACAGCACACAGTGCACCAAAGGGAGGGTCACCGAAACTCCTACATCTTCCTGAAGCAGGGTGACAAAGCTGGCTTCACCAGCTCGCAGGGTATAAGGTGCCAAAAACTGCACAAACATTGCGTGGCATCTTCACCAATGGATGCTTTTTTTTATTCATTCATAGAATGTGGGCATCGCTGGCTAGGCCAGCATTTGTCAGTCTCTAATTGCCCTTGAGAGCATTTGAAAGTCAACCACATTGCTATGAGCCTGGAGTCACATGTAGGCCAGACCAACTAAAGTCAGCAGATTTCCTTCCCTTTGGGGAAGGGATTAGTGAACCAGATGAGTTTTTACGACATTCAGCAATGGTTTTATGGTCTTCATCAAACTTTCATTTTAGTTTTTTTTAATTGAATTCAAATTTCACCACCTACTGGTAGATTAATCTGGGTCTCTGGGATATTAGTCCAGTGGCAATACCACTATGCCACCGTCTCCCCGATTGGCTTGGGATTCCAATCCCTCAACATACAACTGGCTTGTGACCACAGGCTGTGCATCATGTAGGTACATACCCAGAGTCTTGGCAGCAATCATGACTCTTCCATCCTGTGCCTTCCTCGGTATTATTCAAAATGGTCTGTCAAGTTACACGCTGGCTGTTGGGCAATAAGGGCTAATCATCTCTGGACATGGCTAATGAGTCCCTCAGAAACCTGCACCCTGTCACAGATCTGGGCTACAAGACGAGGCATACTCCAACTAGTAACATCATCGAGTAGACAGCAAGCATGCACAAGGAATGATTCCACTGCCTGGACTATTCGGGAGGAGCTTTGCAGTACAACTCTGAGCATGTAGCCAAAATTCTCATCATCTGATGCACGCTCTATCTTTTCTTCAATATAATATGTCAGCCCTTAGCACCACCTGGATGGCAGCAAGTGCAGGGATGGGTGCAGAAGCTGGAGTGGGGAGGAAGAAGAGCAGAAGGAAGGGGAGGAGCATGAAGAGGGTGAGGAGGATGAGTATTGACTACTGGTGCCCCTACCTACCAGAGCACTTAAAGACCAGCTCCGGGAGGATTGATCTAGCTAAGTTATTCCTCCTCTTCCCAATATACCAACAGTCCTACAACTGAAAGCACCAGCATCCTTACAACCCCAATCTGATTGCTTTAATTCAATCCAGCCTTATGGGTCTTGCCTACATTTCACTACAAATATAAACATCAGCAACAGATCTAGAATAGAAAACAAATTGTTCTATTGAATATTGTCACTGAATCATCATTAACAAAGAAAAATCACATATCATCTTTGTGTAAGCCCTTAGCTTGTTTCCCTATCCTCGTGCTTCCACAAAGTGCTTTTCCCACTGACTACCGTTTAGGAGCTGGAAGTTTGCTGAGTTTCCATTGAGGACACTGCAGATGACTGTGGTGGCTGACCTTGAGTAGCCCTGGGTCAAAGGCTCAACTGCAGACTGCAGCATCTCAGTGTGGGATGGGACAGTCTGCACTGACTGTCTGGATGGCACTAACTAGGGCACTGATAGGGGCCATACTGAGGATGCAGGCATGCTCTCACCCCTCAGAAGAATGGAGGTTCCATTCCAATGAAGCTAAGACCCCTCTCCTGCGATTCAGCATCAGCGCTCTGATCATCTATGCACCCAGCAAGCCCTGCCAAAAATGGTTCCCAAGCCACGATGGCAGTGGTCCATGTTGGGCAGAATATTCCCAATACTCTGAACATGCACAAAGCCTGAAGACAAGTTGCAGTTGGACTCCTCCATGCTCTGTGACATTGTGCAAGCTCTCCAGCAAACTGCCCAATACACCCTACATTTCCCAAAGTATATCCATAAGCTATCTTCAGTAGCCTGAGCCCTCAAAGTTAGCACCTAAATCCTCTGCAGCAGTACTAATGTGTGACTCCATCCTCTGGTGAGCTGCCCTATCCCTCTTTGCACAATTATGCCCAGGCGAGTCTTCTAATGCAAAACCCTCCTGTAACCCAGCCTCTAAAGTCCCCGTGGTGTCAGTATCTGAGCTGGCGCTTGTGAGGGTCAGACACAGTGTCAGTGCGTCTTCAGGAACACTGCGCTCCTCTTCCTTCACTAAAAGTGTTAGCTTGTGGAGTGATGGAGAAGCAGTGAAAGAGAAAACTGGGTGTTGCCAGGATCAGCAGCTTGTCATTCAAATTGTGCGAGATGAGGGGGAAGTCAGAAGAGCCAAAGAGGATTAGGTATAAGACCCTGCACCATGTCTCCTCCAGCATCACCTTTGACCACAAACTTCACTCTGCTCCTTCCCATGATGGCCAGGCTGCTCTCTTCAAGGGGAGCGAGGGTGGACAGATAGACTCTTCCTCCCGCAGTGACAGCCCATTGCCTAGTGTTGTATGTGACCTTCTTCTGCAAGGAGTGATGTGTGTTAGAGTGCTGTGGGGAGTTTGGAGAATGTGGCTATCACGGTGGAATAGCTGATCATGTGTGTGTAAGATGCGAGTTGTGGGTGAGTTTGGAGTGTAATAGTGGTGAGTGCATGAACTTGAGGAGAAGGATATTGAGTGAAGTGTGTGCAGTGATTGCAGAACAGTGCAGGGGAGTAAGGGACCGTAGTGTTGTAAGTGTTTTTAATAATGAAGCTGTGAATGATGTCACAGTGAGCAGAAAGTATAAGAAAGTATAAGTACTTTAACAACTCTAGCTAGATCATTGAAGCTTTTCTGACATTGTAAGCATGTTCCTGTTGCAATGGTCCTGGCACTGGCATCCTCAGCAATTGTTTTACACTGTGTCCTGAGTAGATGCCTGGAGGTTTACCTGCCCCATGGGAGAAAACCTGTTCAACTAGATCTTGGATGATCTGTACCTTCACTCCATTTATCTGTCCTAGCTCATAATCCCTTGATGCTCTAAACCATTGTGATTATCTTTGTCCTGGAAGCAGTAACAGTAAGGAAAACTTGTAATTACTTAAAAAAAGGTATGGGGAATTGGTAATTGTTTTTAAAAATGTCTCAAAAAGACTTCTAAGAGTTTGTATCACTTGTAAAGGGATCAATTATAATTGTTGGCTCATAAGAAATACCGATCCATGTGGCCCAGTGACCTTTGACCAGGAAGCAGTACCAACAGATTGGAAATTAAAATACTGAGGTTGCATGGCAGAGAGACACAGAGGAAAGGGAAGATCTAGAGACAGGAGGCTTTCTGCAAGTTAAGTCAGAGAGCTGGGTTCCTGTGTGGTTGGAGTGCTGCTGCTGTTTCTTTAATTCCTGAATGATTGAATGCCTAGAATCAGCCATACCATGTGAAGGTAACAGTGATTCTGGCAGATCCATGCTACCATATCCGATGGGAGCTGATAGTTGAGAATGTTTTGGAAAGCAGTGCACCATTGTGTGGAAGATTGCACAAGGGGAAATGTGGTCTGCAAAGAGTCAACTAAGTCCTTGAAGGAAAGAGACTGGAACTCTGCCTTAGAAAGATCTGAGCTTGGAAGACACTAACAGGCAGAGTAGACCACATAGAAACTCCAAGAGGTATTCCTTGTGGTATCTGCTATTCCATGTGTAAAATGACTATTAATTTATGCTTAATTTATGTTGATTCTGATTCATGTTCAAGTAAAAGGTACAAGAAGTGAAATCTTATCTTGTAATTTCCTTCGCTTGGAAGAGGTTGAGGAAAATCTTGTTCTTTTGGTTAATGAATCTCTATGGTGATCGCAACATTCAAAAATAGGTCAGAGGTAGTTATGTGCTTTGGATCCATGCTCAATCAGTATTGAGCTGAGATAGTCTGGCATGGAGAATCTGTGCAGATACTTGACATGTGACATAATGTACTAACCTGCATATATCTTCATTGAGGCATTTTTCTCTTAGATGTAGACATGTTGGTTTTGTGTCCATGTGATTGGCACAGGAATTGTTGTGGAGAATTTCCTTTGCTTGTAGGCAAAGCTCATCAGATGGGTGGCATCCACAAAACACTAACATCTGGGCAAGTTCTGGTGAGATCTTAGCGTAAAAGGATCGAATTGCACTGTGACAATTGTTGAGGTTGCAATGTTTACGAGCATGAGGACAAGCCTTCTTCTGTGGAGTTAGGTGCCTGTTGCACACGTCTTGATCCTTTATGCATTGCTCAGTTACTTTCAAGCAAGACATGGAATGCTTCTGTTCTGCAAATAAACAGAATACTGTCAGAAAGCTAGCACAGTATGCACTAGGCTGTCCATTGGTTCAGATGATAAATCTACACCTGCAGCCTGGGAACATTGCATAAACTGCATTGTTGAAACATAGTGCAGTTGTGCAACAAATTCCACCAGCATAGGAAGAGGAGGCAGCCATACAGCCATTCCAGCCTGTTCCACCATATAACTAGATGATAGCTGATATTATAACTCCATTTACCTGTTTTGGTTCCATATTGTCCCCTTGTCCATCAACATCTTGAGGGTTATCATTGACCAGAAGCTTAATAGGAATAGCTATTTAAATAATGTAGCTACAAGGACAGAGGCTGGGAATCCTTAGACAAGTAACTCAGCCCCTGACTTCTAAAGCCTGTCCAACATCTACATGGCACAAGTCAGGAGTGTGATTGAATATTCTCCACTTGCCTGAATGACATCAAGGATAATGCAACCTGCTTGATCAGTACTCCAGCCACTACCATAAATATTCACTCCCTCCACCACTGACACATGGGGGCAGCACTGTGTACTATCTACAAGATGCATTGCAGCAACTCACCAAGGCACCTTCAACAGCATCTTCCAAACCTGCAGGCTCTACCACCTAGAAGGACAAGAGCAGCAAACGCATGGGAACACCACCACCTGCCAGTTCCCGTCAAGCCACTCACCATCCTGATTTGGAAATGCATTACCGTTCCTTCACTGTCGCTGGGTCAAAATCCTGGAACTCCCTTCCTAACAGCACTGTGGATGTACCTAGGCAGCGGTTCAAGAAGGCAGCTCACCACCTTCTCAAAGGCAATTAGGGATGAGAAATAAATGCTGGCTTTGTCAGTAACGATCCCATTCCAGAATGAATAAAACATAAACAAAGAATTAACAAAAATCTGTCAGTGCTTCTTAGCTCAAAAATAGTGTACCATAATGCAGAACGGAGGGCATGAGCTAACAATTATTATTACTCCCATTTTGTATTATGATCTGAATTTCGCATTTGGATGTAATGCTGAAATAGTATGCTACAAAAACTGGAGGAAATTGAATCATATTAGTCCAGGTGAGTAGCTTCCAAAGCCATTAATGCTCTTATGGAGCTTGTGACAGATTTAGAATCAAAGAAGCTTCGTTAGTGAAAGTCACTTGATGCATCGTTTAATTTTCCTGTGGTAAGGAGCTTGGAGCCTGTCATATGAATATAGGAACATACAGAAGGAGGCCATTTAGCCCCTTGAGCCTGCTCCTCTGTTCATTAAAATCATGGCTGAGCTGTGGGAGTTTCTATTTCCATATTCCCATCTACCACTGATAACCTTTGATTCCCTTGCCTGACAAATATCTGTCTATCTCTGCCTTAAAAATAGTCAATGACGCCGCCTCCACCGCCTTCAGTGGCAGAAAGTTCCAAAGTTGTACAATCCTCAGAGAAAACATTTCTCCTAATCTCTGTCCTAAGAGAGTGACCCCTAATTTTAAAACAGTGCCCCAAAGTTCTGGGCTCACCCACAAGATGAAACATCCTTTCCACATCCGCCTTGTCAAGACCATTCAGGATCTTGTGTACTTCAATCAAGTGAGCCCTCACTCTTGTAAACTCCAGTGGAAACAAGCCCAGTCTGTCTAACCTTTCCTCATAAGACAAACTGCTCATTCCAGGTAACAATCTGGTAAAACAAAAACAGAAACAGAAATACCTGGAAAAACTCAGCAGGTCTGGCAGCATCGACGGAGAAGAGCACAGTTGACGTTTTGAGTCCTCATGACCCTTCAACAGAACTAAATAAAAATAGGAAAGGGGTGAAATATAAGCTGGTTTAAGGGGGGAGGGGAGGGAACAGTCTGGTAGACCTCCTCTGAACCACCTCCAATGCATTTATATCTTCCTTAGCTATGGAGACCAAAAGTGCACATAATATTCGAGATGTGGTCTCACCAATTCCCTGTATAACTGAAGCATAACATCCTTACTTTTATGTTCATTTACTCTCATATGGGAGAATTTTCTCCCCGTCAGGAGGGTTGGGGGGAGCGGGTGTGGGCGTGCACGCAGCCGATTGCTGGCTGCGATCGGCTGGTGCTGCCATATTATTTGGGCGCGTCAGTTTAGGCCCGCCCAGCGTGATGAGCACCTGGAAGCTCTGAGCGCTTCCTGTGCAGATGGGGGGACTGCCTGAGTTGGGGCCTGCACTCTATTTTGCACGCGTGCAAAAGAGCACAGAAATCTCCCTGAGGCACAGAGCTGCCTCAGGGAGATTCGCTTAAGTTCAAAAAAGTTTAATATTAATAAAGGAAAAAAAAAAATTAAGGCATGTCCCCTCATGTGAAACTGTCACATGAGCTGGGACATGTCTATTAATTTTATCAAAAATTTTTACAAGACTTTAAAAACCTTCATGAAGACTCATCCCGCCTGTGGATGAGGTTCCATAATAAATGCAAAGGCTGCCTGGGCTCTTCGCCTGCCTGCTAACCTTAAGTGGATGGGGAGCTCCGTTAATTGTTTCAATTGATACTTAACTGGCCTTAATGGGCCTTTGACAGTTCAGCGGGTGTGCAGCTGACTTGGTTGCGCGCCCGCCAACCTGAAAATCTGAATGATGCACGATGACGTCGGGATGCACACCCAACCTCACCGCACGTCATGTTACGCCTCAGCGGGTGGGCCCTGCCCCCGCTCACCGAGCCAAAGACTCTGCCCATAATAAAGGATAGCATCCTATTTGCCTCCTTAATTACATGCTGTGCCTGCATAGTAACTTTTTGTGACTCATGCATGAGAACACCTAGACCCCTCAGCAGCTCGGATATCTGCAGCCGTTCTCCATTTAAGTGGTACTCTGCTTTTTTATTCTTCCTGCCAAAGGAAGAATACATTAAACTCCATCTGCCAGATTTTTGCCAGTTCACACAACCTATCTATATCCATCTGCTACCTCCTTATTTCCTCTTCACAGCATACTTTCCTACCTGCAAATTTAACGCTCATGCCTTCACTTTCCTCATCTAAGTAATTGATCTAAATTGTAAAAAGAATAGGCCCCAGCACAGACCCCTGCAGGACTCCACTTGTCACATCCTGCCAATCAGAAAAAGACCCATTTATGCATACTCTCTGTCTTCTGCCAGCCGGCCAGCCAATCTTCTATCCTTGCTAACACGTTACCCTCTACACCATGAGCTTTTATTTTCTGCAATATGTGGCACCTTATCAAATGCCTTCCAGAAATCCAAGTACACTAGGTATACAGGTCCCCCTTTATCCACAGTGCATGTGACTCCTTCAAAGAACTCCAATAAATTGGCTAGACATGATTTCCCTGTTGCCAGGAAGATTGTGCCGGTGGGCAAGCTGCCAGTAAGTGTGGGCTCAGGACTTCCAATAGTCCTGATGTCAGGGTCCTGAAGCCCATAGTAAAACCGCACATTCTTTCCTCACTGATATTGATATCCATTTATGCACTTTATATTTAACTCTGTTTCTCTGTTCTGCACAGTTATCTTATGATGAACATTCAACCAGTATAATAAGGACTTCCATTGCATTGTCAATAAAGTACATTTACAAACATAGGTACAGGAGGAGGTCAACTCTTCAAGTCTGTTCTGCCATTCAATGAGGTCACGGCTGACCTGTGAATGAATTCTATATACCAGCCTTTGCCCCATATCACTTAATATCGTTGGTCAAAAAATTCAATCTCAGTTTTCAAATTTATATTTGATTTAGCATCAATTTCCATTTGTGGAAGAGAGTTCTGAACTCCCATGACCTTTTGTGCGTATGTTTCCTAATTTCACATCTGAAAAATCTGGCTCTTACTTTTATATTATCCCCCCACAATGCCTAGACACCCCAGCAAGTAGAAAGAGATTTTCTCTATCTACCCCATCTGTTCCCCATAATATCATGAAAGCTTTGATCAAGTCTCTCTTTAACCTTCTAAAATTCAGGGAATATGACCCTAATTTGCGTTATTGCTCCTCATAATTTAAAGTCCAATCATTCTGATAAATCTATGCTAATTCCCTCCAAAATTAATATATCCTTCCTAAGGTGTGATGCCCAGAACTGCTTCCCATACTCCAGGTATAGTCTAACCAGGGCTTTGTACAGCTTCCCTTGTATTCTATTATATTCTCTGGATATAAAGGCTAGCATTTCCTTCGCCTTTTGGATTATTTTCTGTACTGTTCTTGATATTTTAATAATCTATGTATCTGGATCCCCAAATTTCTTTGGACTTCCACTGTTCTAGCTTTTCACCATTTCAAAAGTACTCTGTTCTATGTGAATAATCTACACCAAAATCCATTTGCCATTCACACAATCTATCATTATCTGAAATTTTGCACTTCCATCTACACTGCTTTTTTTAAGCTTTAGTTCATTCATGGGATGTGGATGTCGCTGGCTAGCCCAACATTTATTACCTATCTCTAATTGCCCTTAGATAAAAACAAAAAACAAAAAACTGCGGATGCTGGAAATCCAAAACAAAAACAGAATTACCTGGAAAAACTCAGCAGGTCTGGCAGCATCGGCGGAGAAGAAAAGAGTTGACGTTTCGAGTCCTCATGACCCTTCGACAGAACTAGGCGAATCCCAGGAAGGGGTGAAATATATTCCTGGGAAACGTCAACTCTTTTCTTCTCCGCCGATGCTGCCAGACCTGCTGAGTTTTTCCAGGTAATTCTAATTGCCCTTGTTCAGAGGGTACTTAAGAATCAACCACATTGCTGTGGGATCAGAAGTCACATGTAGGCCAGACTAGGTAAGGACAGCAGATTTCCTTCTCTAAAGGATATTCGTGATGCAAACAGGTTCGACAATGGGTTCATGGTCATCAGTAGACTTTTAAATCCAGATTTTTACTGAATTCAAATTCCACCATCTGCCATGGTCCCCAGAGCATTACCTGGGTCTCAGGATTACTAGCCCAGCAACAATAACACTACCCCACCATCTCCCCTTAAAATGCAACCTATCTCATTGTCATCAGTACATTTTGAGATGTGGCTTTCTATCCCATTCTGTAAGTTGTTAATGAATATATTGAATATTTGAGACCCTTACACACATCCTTGTGGAACACCACTCGTCACATCTTGCCAATTAGAGAACCTGCCTATTATCCCTACTCTCTGTTTCCTGCCGCTCATCCAATTTCCTAATCAGGTTAGTAATTTCCTCAAATTCCCTGAACTACAACATTAGCTAATGGTCTCTTATGAGAGACTTAAAGTTCATGCAAATAACAAGCATAGACATTCTTCTGCCCACTATTTTCATCACCTTTTCAAAAGCTGGTATAATTCTGGTGAACCTGCTCTGTACACAAATAAAGATCAATGAGCTGGTGAACATAACATTGAATACAATATCCCAGATGGGATCCGACTAAGGTTCAGTACAATTGAGGCAGATCTCTCTCCCTTTATAATTATAACCTACTTGTGATAAATGCTAGCATTCCAATAGCCCCATGGATTACTTTTTGTGCCCCTGTTCTAGCTTTGAGTGATTTCAGTACCCGGAAACCCAAATCCTTTTGTGTTTCCCCATGTAAGTAAAAGGTTGATGGACCGAGTTCAAAGCTGTGTTTGCTATGTGGAAACTGGATAGATGTAATACTTGCTTTGTGGAAACCGGATGTGATACTTGCTAATTGCAGTGAAACTGCTGAATTGAATAGGACAATATTGAATAGAACTGTTAATCGCAGCAGACTGGTTGAAATCAGCAGAAGTGATCACAGCAGGACAGGGAAGAAATCTTTATATTGTCACGACTCACTGGGGATAGTGCGCTGTAACATCAAGCCCCATTCTTCCCCCGAGCCACGACAAATGTGAAAAGTTTGACCAAACCACAAGATTGCCCCAATTCTACCTAACTGCTTCATTTAGGTTAACAGAATATGAACACTAAGTTTGTAAACTTAATAAGTAAATAACTGATTATTGAACAAATTGACTTTAACTAGTGGCAAAAGAAATATGAGCTGCTAACTTCTAACACTATAGCTTAAATTCTACTCCCTTCTTAAATCCCTATACACACTCTCACACACACACACACAAGACACATTAAGACACACAAAACAAAGATATTAAGGGTGGGATAAAACAGTTCAATAGCACCAATCCAGAGTGCAGGATTTGATGGGTTGATTTTGATTGATGTCTTCCAAATTCCTTTCAGTCCTTGTTGATGACACAAGGTGATCTTCCAGCACTTTCAGTATTTAGTTCACTGGTTGAGAACTTGCTTTTCAATATCTCTAACAGTGGTTTTCCCCTTTCCCTTTTAACAGGGGTTTCCCCAAAGAGAGAGCAGGTTTTAGAGATATGAAGAAGAGAGATTTTTAGACATTTTCTCTTTGCAGGCCAGGAGCTATCTGCTGCGAAATCTTCCACATACAGGAGAAAGTGGTTTTAAGTCTTGTTCCTTTCAGGCTAGGAGCTTTCTGCACTGCTGTCACACAAAACCCTAGTTACCTGGTCAAAAGTCAAATGAAATGCTGTTGGCAGGGCAGCTGCCTTGGTCCAGGACTCCTCTCCGGCACCATCCTGTCTTTCATGGCACACTCTGTTCCAGGACTGCAACATTGTATATATCTCTCATCCTGTTCCAGTGCACATGTCTTTCAACTTCAGCCATTGTAATTTTACTACAGTCCAACAGAAAAATAAAAGGTATGTTCTCTACAACAGTCCAACAGGAATAAAAGGATATGTTCCTTACAATATGGCTAAGCCAATGGAAGACAACTTGGGAATGGGATAACCAACCAACAGCTGATCATGCACCCAGCTAACCAGTCTGACTCCAGAAAAGCATCGTGATAAGCTCTTTCAAAAACTGTATTCTGTATTTAAAACCCTGAAAAAGTTTCACACAGAGGAACTCAAAAAGGAAGCCAGAAGATACATATTGACAGGAAGAGTCCCGGTGACCAAGCAGGAAGATCTTGATCAAAGGTCACTCCTAAGTGACCTATAGCCATTACAGATGAACCACCAGAGGAACAACTGTATGATTTAATTGGAACTGTTTTGTTTAAAATTCTTAATAAAGATGTTGGATTTAATGTAAGACTGTCAATTGTAACTCTCGGTCTCTGAATCTGCGAAAGAGGCAAAATCACCTACACGCAGTTCCAAAATTTGCACCATTAAGAAAATATTCCAATGTGTCTTTCTCGATCTGCCTACATTAAAATTCAACTGCCACAACTTTTCCCATTCTGTTAATCTGCCTATGTCCCTTTGAAACATCCTGCTCCCAACTATTCAGTGTTCTGTTCATCTTAAACTTGGATACACTGCTTTCTATTCATTCATTCATGTCATTGAAACATATGGTAAAAATCTGAGGCGCTAATACAGATCCCTGAGAACACTGCTTGTCATGTTGTGCTAATCAGAATACATTCCCTTTACCAAAACGAAATACTGCAGATGCTGAGAATATGAATTAAAAACAGAAAATGCTGGAAATACTAAGTTAGTTAGGCAGCATCCGTGGAGAGAGAAACAGAGGGTGGAATTTTCTGTGCCCGCTGGCATCAGGCATGTCAGGTGACGTGAGCGGACAATATGGCGAGAAGGCCAACAATATGCTTCACGACATCATGAAACCAGTTTGTGATTCTGCCCAGCCCATCGATGACAGGCCGCGTCGGGAATGTCGGGAACCTCATCGCAACACATCAGCATATCATAATAAGGCCAGCCTGCTGGACTCAATCCCACCACTGCAATCCCTACCAACCCCATCGCTGAATCATCCACACATGTTGGCGGGAAAACACACCGGTGCAAAACTACTTTTGACCACCATGACGTGCAGAAGTCAGGAGTTATCCGTTAGGGCCTTGCTCACATCATGGACATACGGGAGCAGAAGATACTGGAGCCTGACAGCAACGGCACACTGGAGGGACGTCTATATTCTCATGGACATGGCTCCACTGTAAAGCACAGAAGTTGGATCATCACTGTTGATGCTCACAATGGATGATGGCCGAGGGGGTGGGAGAGGAAGGTCTAGGATCAACTGGGAGAGGAAGAGGTGTCAGGGGTGTGAGGTTAGGAAGGAGGAATGAAAGTGTCGGGGGGTGAGGTTGCGAGGGGGAATGAAGGTGTTGGGTGTGTGAGGTTGGGAGGGGGGAATGAAGGCGTTGAAGGGCTGAGGTTGGGAGGGGGGACTGAAGGTATTGGGGGGAGGTTGGAGGGGAGGGAGTATGGGGAGGAGGAATGGGTAATGGGAGAAGATGGCATCTGGGGAGCTAGGCGTAAGTGGGGTGGAAGGTGTAAGGGAAGGATTCACGGGGGTGGGGGGGGTGCAGGAGTTCAGAGAGAGAAAGGAGTCTAGGGGTCAGAAGGAATGCAGAGAAGAGAGGGTGCCCAGGGGGAGGAAGGAGCGTGGAGAAGGGATGGAGTCCAAGGAGCAAAGGAATGTGGAGAGAAGAGGGAGTCTGTTGGAAGGAAGGAGTGCAGAGAGGGAAGGGAGTCCAGGGAGAAAAGGGGCTTGGAGAGAGGAGTGAGTCTGGGGGCAGGAAGGAGTGTGGAGAAGGAAGAGAGTAAGGGTGGGGAAAGAAGCAAGATTGGAGGAAGGAGTCAGAAAGGAGGAAGGAGTAAAGCTGGAGGAAGAAGTGAGGCTTCTGATGGTCTGATGGAGTGGGGAAGTGGGAAGGTATAAGGCTGGAGGAAAATGTGAGGTGATTCATAGATTCACAGAATGTGAGCTTCGCTTGCTAGGACAGCATTTATTGCCCATCTGGAGTTTCTCTTGAGAAGGTGGTGGTGAGCTGCCTTCTTGAACCACTGCAGTCCATGTGGTGTAGGTACACCCACAGTACTGTTAGGAAGGGAGTTCCACGATTTTGACCCAGCGACAGTGAAGGAACGGTGATATATTTCCAAGTCAGGATGGTGAGTGACTTGGGGGGAGGGAATCTTCAGATGCAGTGTTTCCATCTATCTGCTGCCTTTGTCTTTTTAGATGGTAGAGGTCATAGTTTTGGAAGGTGCTGTCGAAGGAGCCTTCGTGAGTTCCTGCAGTGCATCTTGTAGATGGTACACACTGTTGTTACTGTGCGTCGGTGGTGGAGGGCGTGACTGTTTGTGGAAGTGATACCAGTCAAGCGGGCTGCTTTGTCCTGGACGGTGTCAAGCTTCTTGAGTGTTGTGGGAGCTGCACTCATCCAGGCAAGTGGGGAGTATTCCATCACACTCCTGACTTGTGCCTTGTAGATGGTGGACAGGCTTTGGGGAGTCAGGAAGTGAGTTACTCATAACATGATTCCTAGCCTCTGACCTGGTCTTGTAGCCATAGTATTTATATGGCTGGTCCAGTTCAGTTTCTGGTCTTTGGTAACCTCCAGGATGTTGATAATGGGGGGGCTCAGTGATGGTAATGCCACTGAACGTAATGGGTTGATAGTTGGATTCTCTCTTGTTGGAGATGGTCATTGCCTGGCACTTGTGTGGCGCAAATGTTACTTGCCACTTGTCAGCCCAAGCCTGGAAATTGTCCACGTCTTGCTGCATTTGGACATAGACTGCTTCAGTATCTGAGGAGTCATGAATGGTGCTGAACATTGTGCAATCATCAATGAACATCCCCACTTCTGACCTTATGATGGAAGGAAGGTCATTGATGAAGCAGCTGAAGAAGGTTAGTCCTAGGGCACTATCCTGAGGAACGCCTGCAGTGACGTCCTGGAGCTGAGGTGATTGACCTCCAGAAACCACAACCATCTCCCTTTGTGCTAGGTATGGCTCCAGCCAGCAGAGAGTTTTCCCCCTGATTCCCATTGACTCCAATTTTACTAAGGTGCCTTGATGCCACACTCAGTCAAATGCGGCCTTGATGTCAAGGGCAGTTACTCTCACCTCTTTGGAGGAAGAGGTGAGGCTGGAGGAAGGAGTCACAAGGGGTGAAGAACTAAGGTTGGCAGAAGAAGTAAGGGTACCTGGGGGAGTCAGGAAGGGACTAAGCGGGGTTGGTGGTGGGGGGGAAGGGGGGACATTCCAGGGGGTTGTGGGAGGGCTAGACTGGAGGAAGGGGTTCTAAGGGGGAAAGGGTTCCAGGGGGAATGGGTTCCCGGGAGAGAAGGGGACCGGAGTAGGGGTTGTCCAGGTGAACATGCAAGAGAGGGGTCTGATAGGCCCATGACTGCCTCCTGGGGAGTGAACTGGAGGTAGGTGTTATATGAACGAATGGTGAGAATGACCGAGGGCAGAATGAGGCTGTAGGGTGGGAGGGTGAGGGTTCGATAGTAGTTTTAGAAAGGGTGGCCAGACTGGCTGGTGAGGACATGGAGGCAGAAACGGACCCTGGGAGGTGGGAAGGAGGGGGCTGAGGAGGATAATGTGGATTGGGATGGGATTTTTGGGAAGGGAGGAAATGTGCATGTTCACCTGGACACCTCTGAAGGAAAAGGGTTGTGCCTGGAGGGCAGGTAACGGAGATAACGGAGGGCAGGTGAAAGGTGATGCCAGAGTGGGAGGGGGTCAACAGTGATGGGGGAAAGGAAATAGTTCACTGGGGGAGGGGAAAGGATGGGGGAGCAAAAGTAAAGCCAAATTAGCACCATGCTGTCCAAATCGAAAGTAAAATAAGAGTCGTGGTGGGCGAGATCAGGGGCTGAATGGAGTGTGATCGTTGTTGTGGGCGGAGGTGCAGGTCAACTCAGATGGACAACTGAAAGCGAACCCCAACAAGCAGCACTGAAAATGATTGGGATATTGAGGTGAATGTGATATGTGAAGAATCCGAGTGGGTGGGAGAGTGCTTGCATGAGACTCCAAAAGTCACATACATTTCTCCCTCCAGAATCACTCGTGGACTGACTGCTTCCTCTGTGCTGACAGAGGAAAAGGTTGAGGGGCTCACAGACAAAGCGGACTTGGTTGGAGTGGACAGCCTCTGAGATTCCTGAGTGGATAACCCAGGGGTGTCCAGCTGCCGGTCCTCCTTTCTTCAGGTGCCCAAGGTCCCCGAGCTGAATCATTGAGGGGAAGAAGCACCTGGGGGGATGTCGAGGTGCCCCGTTTCCCTCTCGCGTTGCCACTGCAAGAGCTCACCCATGGCTCCCGCAATGGAGTGCAGGTCTGCGCGCATCTCCACGTTCTGCTGGACCAAGGTTTCCATGGCATTCGCCAACCTCCTCATGAGACCTCCATATGTGCACATGTGGGCATCACTTCATCACAGAGCAGGTGGACACACTCCTCTGATTCTGTCGAGGGCTTCCAACAGCCCTGTGTGATCTTCCCCATCAGGGAACTCGGCTGAACCTGCCTCTTCCTGCTGCGGACAGGTGTCCGTGCAGTGGCCACCAGATTGTGAACTGGAGCCTATTCTAGATCTAGGTGTTGTGGCAGTGAATGGCTGTCTTCTTTTTCAGGGCATTGGCACTGACCACTGCTGCTACCAACTCCCACACTAGATTGGTGATGCTGCTGGTCCTCCCGCGGCCAGGGGAAATCACGGCCTCCAAGACATTCAAGAGGTGCTCGAGGGACCTGTCACTAAATCTGGGAGCTGCAATCTTCTTGCCTTTCAGGGCCATGCTCCCAATATAGCTGCCATGGGCTGGGAGCTCTGAGAGGAGTGTGAGTGACTGGACTTTAAATATGGTTGAGACACTTGGTATTGAAGGTTCAGACACTTGGTATCCATGGAGAGGTTGTAAACTGGATTTGAAATTGGCTGTGTGGGAGAAGACAGAGAGTGGTAGTGGATGATTGCTTCTCAGACTGGAGGTCTGTGACTAGTGATGTGCCTCAGGGATCTGTGCTGGGACCATTGTTTGTTGTCTGTTTAATGACTTGGATGATAATGTGGTAAACTGGATCAGCAATTTTGCTGATGACACTAAGATTGGAGGCATTGTGGAAAGCAAGGAAGGCTTTCAAAGCTTGCAGAGAGATCTGGACCAACTGGAAAAATGGGCCAGAAAATGGCAGATGGAATTTAATGCAGAAAAGTGTGAGGTGTTGCATTTTGGAAGGACAAACCAAGGTAGGACATACACAGAAAATGGTAGGGCACTGAGGAGTGCGGAGGAACAAAGTGATCTGGGAGGTCAGATACATAATTCCCTGAAAGTGGCGTCACAGGTAGACAGGGCTATAAAGAAAGCTTTTGGCATACTGGCCTTCATAAATCAAAGTATTGAGTATAGGAGTTGGGATGTTACGGTGAGGTTGTATAAGATATTGGTGAGGCCAACTTTGGAGTATTGTGTGCAGTTCTGGTCGCCTAACTACAGGAAGGATATCAGTAAGATTGAGAGAGTGCAGAGAAGATTTACTAGGTTGTTGCTGGGTCTTAAGGAGTTGAATTACGGGGAAAGATTAAACAGGTTAGGATTTTATTCCTTGGAGTGTAGAAGGATGAGGGGAGATTTGATAGAAGTTTACAAAATTATGAGGGGTATAGACAGAGTAAATGCGAGTAGGCTCTTTCCACTTGGATTAGGAGAGATAAACACGAGAGGACATGGCTTTAGGGTGAAAGGGGAAAGGTTTAGGGGGAACATTAGGGGGAACTTCTTCACTCAGAGAGTGGTGAGAATGTGGAACGAGCTGCCATCTGACGTGGTAAATGCGGGATCACTCTTAAGTTTTAAGAATAAATTGGATACATGGATGGGAGAGGTCTGGAGGGTTATGGACTGGGTGCAGGTCAACGGGATTAGCGGAATAATATTTTGGCATAGACTAGAAGGGCTGAATGGCCTGTTTTCTGTGCTGTAGTGTTCTGTGGTTCTATGGTTCTATGATTACTGGCATGACGAAGCAGCGAGGCGATGGTGTGGTGGGCAAATGAGAGCCCATCAGCCATGGAAACAGCGTGTTTCCTGGGAATGCATAATTAGCGTGGCAGGATTGGGACAATACGGTGTGAAAAGCCACCATTGTGGCAGGTGGGTACAAATAATAGGGTGGGATAGGGGGAACCAGTGATATTGTGTATTTACATTTTCAAAACACATTTGATAATGTGCCACACCAGAAGACAAGAACAAGAGATCATTAGAGAAAATTAAAATTCATGGGATTAGGGGTGATATATTAGCATTGATTAAGGATTGGTTAATGGCCAGAAAACAAAGAGTAGGAATATTAGGGTCGTTTCTGGGCTGGTAGGCGGTAACTAGTTAGGCACTGCAAGGATCAATGCTTGAGCCTCAGGTATTTACAATCTATATCAATGACTTAGGTCAGTGGACCAAGTGCAATGCATCCATGTTTGCTGCTGATACAAATCTAGGTGGGACAGTAAGCTGTGTGGAGTATGCAAAGTGGCTGCAAAAGGATTTAAGCAGGTTAAATGAATGGACAAGAACATGGCAAATGTAAATTAGTTTGAGAAAAATAGAAAAGCAGAATATTTTTTACATTGTGAGAGACTATTAAATATTGGCATTCAGAAACATTGGGTGACCTTGTACACGAACAATAGAAAGTTAACATACAGCTATAGCAAGCAGCTAGGAAAGCAAATGGTATGTTTGCCTTTACTAAAAGGGATTTGAATATAAGAGTAAGTCTTGCTGCAAATGGAGTACTGTATAGACTCTTTAACTTCTTATCTAAGAAGGATATACTTGCCTTAGAGGAATTGCAACCTAAGTTTACTAGACTGATTCCTGAGATGAGGGGATAGACCTGTGAGGAGAGATTGAGTAGACAAGGCTTATATTCCCTGGAGTTTAGAAGAATGAAAGGTGCTGTTACTGAACTTTGGAACAGGCGGAGGCCATTTAGCCCCTCAAGGCAGTTCACCATTCATTGAGATCATGGCTGATCTGCATCCTAAGTCCATATACCTGCCTTTGTCCCATATTCCCCAATATCTTTGGTTCACAAAAATATATCAATCTCAGATTTAAAATTAGCAATTAAAAATTAAAATTAACTAAAGAACATTGAATCATATAAAATAGTTAAGGGCCTTGACTGGGTAGATGCTGGGAAATCTAGCATTAATGGATCACATTCTCAGAATAAGGGTTGGCCATTTCGGACTGTGATGAAGAAATGTTTCTTTACTCAGAGGTGTATGAATTTTTTGAACTCTCTACCCCAGGATGCACAACTGTTGAGTATATTCAGGACAGAGGTTGATAGATTTTTGGATATAAGGGAAAGAAGACAGAAGAGGATAGTGCAGGAGGTTATAACTGAGGTTGAAGATCATTCATGATCTTATTGAATGATGGAGCAGGCACAAGGGCCTCGTCCTGCTCTATTCCTTATGAATTTCTTATTTTCTGAAGTGACGAAATGGATGATGGTGTAAGACAAGAGAGCATGGTAATGGGACAAGTGAAAAAACAAAATATGGGTCTAGACAAGGTGTAAATGGCAACAGTAGAACCATTACCAGCACCTATTGCTTGAAAAATTTGGGGCGTAGGTTATGATCTGAAATTGTGAACTCCATGTTGAGTCCTGAAAGCTGTAAAATGCATAATCAAATGGTGAGGTGCTGTTCTTCGAGTTTCCATTGAGCTTCATCGAAACATTGTTGGAGGCCAACGACAGAGGGGTTACAGTGAAGGGGGCTGAGAATTAAAATGACATGCAACTGGAACTTCAGAGTCACACTTGCAGATTGAATGGAGGTATGTGGTAAAGAGGTCACCCAATCTGTGTTTGGTCTCCCAACTTGGAGCAGACTTCATCCTGAGCTGGGAACGCTGTGTACTAAACAGATAAAAGCACAAGTAAATCCCTTAATCCTTACTCCCTGCCTCCCATCCAACTCGCAACCCATATCCTAAGTTTACCTCCAATTTCATGTGCTCCCATTTTTGCTAATAAACACTTGTACAAAACTTCATCGAATGTCTTCTGGATGTCCGCACTGACAGCATCCATAGGCACTCCATTATCCAGCATAATAGTGACCTTCTCAAAAGATTCAAGTAGATTCCTGAGACATGACTTACAGTGCACAAATCAAGGTGGCTTTATGATCAACTGCTATTTGTCCGTATGCTTGGTCACTCTGTACTTGATGGATGGATCACAGGAATTTCCCCATAATTGATAGCATGACTTGACAGGTATGCATCAGCAAAACTGTTATATTACTAAATTAATGTTTGAGAGGCCTGTATTAATAATCCAGAAAACATATATTCAATCCCACCATGCCTTATCGAGAATTTGGATCTCAGTTTGTTTAAAAACCTGGAAATTCAAAGTTAATACCAGTAAAAGTGAACACAAAGCTGCATAGATTGCCCAACTGGCTCACTGATGCCTTTTAGGGATTGAAACTTGCTGCCTTTAGCAAGTTTGGTTTATATGGAACTCCAGACCTGCATTAATGTGGTTGATTCTTAACGGCCCTCTGAGGTGCCCTAGCAAGCTATTCAGTTGTATCAAACAATGACACCACAGTTCAGAAGAAGGCCCATCACCATCTTTTCAAGTCAACTAGGGATGGGTAATAAATGCTACACATGCAGCAATGCCCATGTCAAGGAAATTAATGTTAAAAAAAAATAGTGCATTAGATCTTTCTTTTCTCTCTCCCTTGTATCCTAAATAATGGAATGATATTTTCAGTTTTCCAATCTAATTGCACAATTCCCCAGTCTAAAGAACTTTGGAAAATGATAACTAATGAATTCTCAATTCCCTCACCTGTTTCTGTTAAGAACATAGGATAGAACTCACCAGATCCTGGAGATTTCTCTGTCTTAAATTCCATTAGCATTGTTTAACTTATACGACAATCAGTACGTATCTCTCTTTGACTGATTGTAAAGATTCCCTTGTATCACTGATGTTTTCCCACTGTGAAAACGGATACAAAATCGATTTTGACAAACTTATTAGCATTTTTGAGAACATAAGGTTAGTAGGGTAGATAAAGGGGGACCAGTATTTATAGTACATTTGGATTTCCAAAAAGCATTTGAAAAGGTGCAACACAAAAGGTTAATAAACAAGATAGGGGCTCATGGAGTCTTTAGCATGGATGGATGTTGGTTTACAGGCAGGCAGCAGAGATTAGGGATAAGCTAACATTTTCCACTTAGCAGTCTGTAACTAATGGAGTGCCACAAAGACCACTGCTGGCACTTCAGCTATTTTACAATCTATATTAATGACTTAAACAAAGAGACCAAGAGTAATGTAATCTAAGTTTGATGACGATACAAAGCTAAGTGGGAATGTGAGCTGTGAGGAAACAAAGAGACTACAAAGAAATATAGATTGTTTAAGTGAGTGGACAGCAAGATGACAGATGGAGTACAATGTGGGAAAGTGTGAGGTTATTCATTTTGGTGATGAGGATAGAAAAGCAGATTTTTTTTAAAAAAGCATGAAACTTTTACATAGTGACATTCAGAGAGACTTAGATGTCTCTCACATGGAATATAGAAAGTTAGCATGCAGGTACAGCAAGCAATTAGGAAGGAAATAGCCTTTAGTGCAAGGGGACTGGAGTAGAAGAAACAGGACGTCTTGCTACAAGTGTATTGGGCTTTAGTGAGACCATTCTTGGAGGGCTATGTGTAATTTTGGTCTCCCATATTTAAGGAAGGATATACTTGTATTGGAATTGGTACAGCAAAGATTAAGTAGATTGGTTTCTGGGATGAGACGGTAGTCCTATGATGAGAGGCTGAATAAACTGGGTCTAAATTCTCTGTAGTTTAGAAGAATGAGCGATCTCATTGAAACATTTAAGATACTCCTTAAAACCTACCTCTTTGACCAAACTTTTTTGTTATTTGTCCCTGTATCTCCTTATGTGGCTCGGTGTCAATGTTTGTATGAACATAGTTCCTGTGAAGTGGAATGAGAATTTGTACTACATTAAAGACGCTATATAAATGCAAGTTGTTGTTGTTGTTTTAGACTAATCTCCTATTAGGGACAGTAAAACAGGTGTGACATAAGCAACGCCATCTTAACGTCTGGATTTGGGAGGCCCACACAGGGCGAAGTCCAAAAGCTGGAGTATGTGGAAGTGCTGGAGCAGTCATAGCAGTGAAGACAAATTAAAATGTGTAAATCTTCTGAGGGACCCTTGTGGGTCGCGCGGAGCAGAAATGATTCCCCAACCTCGGGAATTAAGACTTAGGCTTCCCCAGCCATGCCAGAGCTGGTACTGTCTGCTAAAATCCCTGCCTACTGCCAGCTTTTTGCCAGGGACCCTTCCATTTGGCCCCCGGCATCCCCAATGACTCAACTTGAATTTTCCTCTTGCCCACTGGCTTTGACAGCTCGGTGGGTGTCTGGCAGGAGACTGCCCTTCTTTATTCAAATGAAGCCTGAGAGTGAAATTGGCATATTCTGCATTCCACCCTACCCCGTCTTATACTGCGTTCCACCCTACCCCATCTTATACTGCATTCCACCCTACCCCATCTTATACTGCATTCCACCCTACCCCATCTTATACTGCATTCCACCCTACCCCATCTTATACTGCATTCCACCCTACCCCATCTTATACTGCATTCCACCCTACCCCATCTTATACTGCATTCCACCCTACCCCATCTTATACTGCATTCCACTCTACCCCATCTTATACTGCATTCCACCCTACCCCATCTTATACTGCATTCCACCCTACCCCGTCTTATACTGCATTCCACCCTACCACGTCTTATACTGCATTCCACCCTACCCCGTCTTATACTGCATTCCACCCTACCCCGTCTTATACTGCATTCCACCCTACCCCATCTTATACTGCGTTCCACCCTACCCCATCTTATACTGCATTCCACTCTACCCCATCTTATACTGCATTCCACCCTACCCCATCTTATACTGCATTCCACCCTACCCCGTCTTATACTGCATTCCACCCTACCACGTCTTATACTGCATTCCACCCTACCCCGTCTTATACTGCATTCCACCCTACCCCATCTTATACTGCATTCCACCCTACCCCATCTTATACTGCGTTCCACCCTACCCCATCTTATACTGCATTCCACTCTACCCCGTCTTATACTGCATTCCATCCTACCGCATCTTATACTGCATTCCACCCTACCCCATCTTATACTGCATTCCACCCTACCCCATCTTATACTGCGTTCCATCCTACCGCATCTTATACTGCATTCCACCCTACCCCATCTTATACTGCATTCCACCCTACCCCATCTTATACTGCGTTCCACCCTACCCCGTCTTATACTGCATTTCACCCTACCCCGTCTTATACTGCATTCCACCCTACCCCGTCTTATACTGCATTCCACCATACTCCGCCATCCCCCAATCCGCTCCACAACCCCCTCCCACTTACCATGCACCCAACCAACCCTGAATGCACCCCCACCACCCCCCCACCAGTTAAAATTATCCCCAGCATTTTCACTGCTTCTTGCCAGATTAGTTGCAATACATTGCTAAACATTTTGACATTTTCTTTCAGTCTCATGTTTCTGTTGAATAATTATGGTAAAGTATCCTGCCCTTGCTGATTATATACATGTGACATTGATAGTACTGTGAGTGCCAACACTGAGATATACTGGCAGCACCGAGCGAGACTGTCTTCTTGCCTTAAGTTATGCAAGAGCATTGAATGTCATTCTTAAAAATGTATGCTGAGTAACTCTCACTGGTCAGGGAAATGTCTCATGTTAGAAAAAGACAATTCTTGCACTGCCCCAGTTAGCCACCCGTGCTCTATTTAAATTTTAATTTCAAAGCCAAGATGATGCAAGGCCAACTCCAGGTTGCTTCACACCAACACAACATGCTGAACTGAGGCAACTTCCACCGCAACTCTGCCCTGATTCTTGCATTGCTACAGAGATAATTTTACTCAGGAATTTTATTTTACTCCTAAATAAAAACATACGTGCAAAATGACTACCAGGATAACTTCTGCATCAACGTGAAGCAGCAAAGGATCCACAAAACATTCAACTTCATCATACAGTGCAAAAGAAGGCCATTTGGCCCATCATGCATGTGTCAGCTCTCCAAAGCTATCCACTTAGTCTCACTCTTCTGCTCTTACCCCATAGACATACAATTTTTTTCATTTTAAAAAAGAATTCATTCAAGGGATGTGGGCTTCGCTGGCTGGGCCAGCAATTATTGCCCATCCCCACTTGCCCTCGAGAAGGTGATGGTGAGCTGCTTTCTTGAACCGCTGCAGATGATTTTATTCAAGTGCCTATATGGTGCCAGTTTAGAGCATCAGTGTAAAACAGTTTTGGCTTTGTACTGATGCACAACTGGCCATGTAAATGTGGGGTCAGGGTCAAATCTGACTCCAATGAAGATCCCAGTGCAACTCCCTGGAGGGAGGCTGTGTCACACCATTTTGATATGAAACCACATGGAGTATAAACTCAGTGCAGTTTAAAATCTGGTTTGCAAAATGCTAATGGGATCTGCTGAATTCCTCCCCACTTTCATTAAGCATTTAAAAATGTAACTGCTTTGAGAGAAGACCCTGCACAGTCCTTTATCTCAGCAGCCTACAGCTTTCGCCTGGGCAAAATAGTTCAAGCTGCAGCCAAGTAGCAGCCAGGCAACATAAACATGGTTCTGCCTGGCCAGAGATCTGCAGTTTAGACCAGTAACTGTAGCATAAGTGTACTCGATGGATGCTTTGTAACGAGGATCAGATACATCTTTCAACCTTCCGTGCTAGATATTTCACATAAAATGCCAAGATGTAAAATAAAAATTTAATAATTTTTTGTAAATTCAGAGGTAGCAACACTGAAACATTTGCTCTATTTTTCAAACAGGGAGCTTACATGTCTGATGGGCCATTTGTGCCTCTGCATTTCATACGTGTCGTGTTTCTCTCCAATATTATGGAGGAGTTCATTTGTACGCTATCTCTGGGATTATGAGAGGATTTTTATTAATTAGACCACATGGTGGAAAATAACCTCATTTCTAATATTAAATGCATGTTTCAGCAATTTACATGCATTTCCTATAGATTATTCATTATAGATCTTTTTTTGTATTGATGTTCTGAGTGGTGCTTATTACACGGTTTCCATCTTTTGACGACTTAAGTAGCTATTATTATTTAAAAAGGGCAATTTTTGGAACTTCCTATGCTGAATAAAAACATCAAGGATCTACTAAATTGAGCTATAATATCACTGCATCAATATACAGTATAATGAAACTCTGAAGGATTGTTCTGAGATTTTCAGGTTGTATAAATAAAATATAGAAATATGAGCAAAAGACAGCAACCATGGTGAGAGAATTGGTATTGTGTTAACAAAAGTTATTAGTGTAATGAAACCATGGAATGAAGTGGATGGATTGAACCACCTTTTATCAGTCTGGTATTCAATTTTTTGATATAAGCCATGATTAGTCTTTTCAAAATCAGAGTCATTGCACAGTGAAGAGCTGGAATTTTCCATCCTGCGAACTAAAATCATCCCAAATTTGCACTAACTGCAGTGGCTGGCAGGAACAAGAATGTTTTGCCCACCGGCCACAATGGCAGCTTTTCACTTTGTATTGTCCCACTCATGCCACATTAATCACGCATTCCAGAGAAACACACTGTTTCCATGGTGGGCTGGCTCTCATGCACCCGCCACACCGTCAGTTCGCCACTTCAACACGCTGGACGCCATATTTAAAGTGCAGCCGCATGCACACATCTCAGAGCTTCCTGCCCATGACTACTGCACAGAAGACATGGCCCCGAAAGGCAAAAGGTTGAATTTTCTGCCTGTTGGTTGGGCCCAACCCAATCTCCAGCAGGCAGGGAGCTGATCCTCACCAGAGAAGCGGGCCCCGTCGCCATTTTAAGTGGGCGGGCCAATTAAGGCCCGCCCAGTATGACATCCGCTGGGAAGCGCTATGCGCTCCCTGTGTGGGCGGGGGGGTGTGGAATTCCCCAAATGCGAGAGTGCGCTTTTTTTGCATATGCACATGAAAGAGCACACATCTCCCTGAGGCTATCTGCTGCCTCAGGGATATAACTGAAAGGTTTTCAAAGTTTAAAAATAGAAAGAAAAAAATATCATTAACATGTTCCCCTCATGTGACAATGCTACACGAGATGGGACATGTTAATAAATTGCACAAAAACTTTAATAAACTTTTTTAAAACCGACATGAAACCTCAGCCCGCCAGTGGATGAGGTTTCATGTTTTTTCAGAAGCCGGCCGGGGCTCCTGGCCTGCCCACCAACCTTAAGGTTGGACTGTCAGGTCCTTTAATTGTTTTAATTATCCTGTCAATAGCCTCAAGTGGCCATTGACAGGTCGGCAGGCGGATAGCTGATCTCACTGTGCCCCCGCCTTCCTGAAGATTTAAATGGGGCGGGATGATGTCGGGGATTCCCCCCGATGTTACCCCACATCATTTTCACGTTGGTGAGCGGGCCCCGCCCCCTGCTCACTGATGGAAAAATTCAGCCCAAGAAGACTGCAGCCCCCCAGTTTAGCGTTGCATTATTGAGTGCCTTATGGATGCCGTGGAGGCTCGCTGTGATGTCCTCTACCCCCACTCTGGCTGTAGGATGGGCAGCAACCTTATTAGTCCAGCATGGGAGGCGGTGGCACCAGTGGTCAGCACTAACGCCCTACAATAAAAGACAGCCACCCAGTGCTGGAAGAGGATGAATGGTCTCATCCATTCCGCCAGAGTAACTCTCTCTTCTCATCACTTTCAACTCTCACACCCACAAACCCATCACACATCCACAGGGATCTCACACCTCAAATGACATCACCACTAGCTCTCATACACACCTTCACAACTTCATCACGCTCATACCCTCTTGAGCTCACATCCTCAACGCGTCTATGGCTCTGCTCACCACACAAACATCCCACACAGTGCCATGTGTCCTTCTCACACTCTCTCCATTTGTTTCCATGCAGGACAACCTGGCTCACAACATCAGGGTGAGGTCGCAGTCCTGGGGTGGAGTGACCCACATTAGGCCCTTCACTCACTTTGGGGAGTGCAGCATCGCGCTGACTGGTGAGGATGTGGACTGTGCCTGCGGTGCCGGTGAGGTCGGCGGTGAACACCCTCATGAGGATCCTGCACCACATCATCTCTCTCTTAAAGCAACTGTGAGTGCTCTTCCTCCTGCTTTTGACTCTACTGCCATGCACTACTTATCTCTACATTGGTTCACAAGGAGCTCTGCCAAGCGACCAATGCCCTCAGCCAGCCAATCCCTCAGCTCCATCCACGTCCTCACCTCCAGCCAAGAGGACACCTCCTCCATTGAAGAGCTGGAAATAAACAGCCTGGAAGACCCATCACAGTGTTTACCCTCACCCTGCACCAACGCAGAGACACACACACATTGGTGGGACCTAGATCTAGAGCAGACTCGGGTTCACAATCTGGTAGTCACCACACGGACACATGTCCGCCGCAGGGGGCGGCAGGTTCAGCCGGGCTTCCCAGCACTCGGAGGACTGCTGGGGAAGAGGCATCCGTGAAGCCTGAGTCAGATGTCAAGCTGCTGTATTCGGCCTTCCAACTCATCGTGCAGAGACAGCAGAAGGTGGGGGAACATCATGCAGAGCTGTTGGAAGCCCTCAACAGAATGGCACGTGAGTCAGAGGAGTGCGTATGCCTGTTCTCTGATGAAGTAGTGCCTGCATGTGCACATATGGAGGTCTCCATGGGAAGGATGGCAGATGCCATGGAGACCATGGTCCAGCAGAACACAGAGATGTGCGTAGACCTGCACTCCATCATGGGAGCCATGGGTGAGTTCCTACAGTGGTGATGCGAGAGGGGAACACGGCACCTCAATGTCCCTCCAGGTGCTCCTTCTCTTCAAGGAGTCAGGCCGGAGCCCTCGGGCACCCACAGAGAGGAGGAGCTGCAGCCGGACACCATTGGGTCATCCACTCAGGAATCTTAGAGGCTGTCCTCTCCCTCTGAGTCCTCTTTGCCTGTGACCCCCTCAACCTCGTCCTCTGTCACTGCAGCGGGAGCAGCTGGTCCACAGGAGGACAGCCAAAGCAAGCCAGGGCCCCCACAGCCTCGTCTTCCCCAGAGGACCAAGCTGAAGGCAACAGAGGCAACCGGGCTAACTATTGCACAGGCTGCCTCCACCCCAGCTGCAGATGCCAGGGCAGCACCTAGAAGTCTCAGGCACTCAAAAGTTAAGAAATTCTGATCACAATTGGTTGCATGGATGAACACATTTTGTCACTTAATAACCTTGAAATATATTCACTTTCACGGAATAATGTGCAATGGTGTCTTTCAGTTTCATTTACAGGCTTCGCAAATCCACCTACTGCATCCCACGCCACCACCCAGCCCCAACACTGGCAGTTCAGCTGCATGCAGCCGGCCCACGAGTGATTCTGGAGGGAGAATTGAGTGTTGTTGAAGGGCCTTTCGGAGCCTCGCACAAGCACTCTCCCATGCATGAGGATCCTTCCCGCAACACACTCATCTCAATGCCCTGAGCATTTTTAATGCTGCCTGCTGGGGTTTGCTTTCCGTTGTTCATCTAAGCTGAGCATCTGCATCTCCACCCACCCACTGATCATACTCCCATGCAGCGCTTGATCTCACCCACCAGGACTCTCATTTCAGTTTTGATTTGGCAAGAATGGTGCATGTAACAATTTTCTTGTGCTCACCCATCCTTTCCCCTCCCACAGTCCCCTATTTCCTTTCCCCCATCACTGTTCAACCCCCAGCATCACCTTCCACCTCCCCTCTGGGACCTACCAGCTGCAACCCTTTTTTTCATGAACGTCCAGGTGAACTTGCACGGTCCCCTCCTTCCCGAAAATCCCACCCCCATGCACATCACATCCCTGAACTCCTTCCCACCCCCAGGGTCTGTGTCTGCCTCCGAGTCCCCACTAACTACCCTCACCTTCCCTTCTAACGATACCACCTCACTTTGCCCTCAGTCATTCTCATCATTCACTTGTACCATGCCCATGCTCAGTTTGCTCCCCCGGAGGCAGTCATGGACTCATTAGAGCCCTCCCTTGCACGTTCACCTAGACATTCCCCCATCCGGACTCCTTTCTCCCTTGGAACTCCTCCCCCCCACATAGGCTTTCCCCCACACGCTCCCCCACCATTAGCCCTTTCCCCTTCCTGACTCCTTCCTCCACCCTTACTTCTTCCGCCACCCTTAAACCTTCCCCCTTCCCAAATCCTTCCTCCACCTTTGCTTCTTCCTCCACCCTTACTCCCTCCCCTCTCCAGACACCTTCCTTCCTCCACCCCAAATTCCTTCCTCTCCCTGGAGTCCTTTTCCTGTGCCTGGACTCCTTCCCCTCTCCACACTCCCTGCTCCCCCCGGACACCTTCCTCCCCCTGGACTCCTTCCCCTCTCTGAACTCCTTCCCTTACACCTTCCACCCTCCTTACACCTACCTCTCCAATTACCATCTTTTCCCCCATTAACCCCTCCTGGCCCCATAGTCACTCACCCCACCCAACCTCATCCAGACACCTTCATTCCCCCCCTCCCAACCTCGCTCCCCCTGACACCTCTTTCTCTCTCATTTGATCCTAGACCTTCCTATCCCACCCCACCCCCATGGTACATCTTCCTCTCCCAAACACAGCTGGAAGTGCCTCTCTACTCCTCGACTGTCGTCCGTTGTGAGCAGACCCCTGTAGTGACTTTTCAACTTCTGTGAGCTGCTTCATGGTGGAGTCATGGCCATGAGAATCCACCCAGCATGCCATGGACATACCTCCAGAATCCTGCTACTTTCGGGCTCCAGCATCTTCTGCTCCCTGGATGTCCGCGATGTGAGCAAGGCCCTAGCAATAAGTCTCGGTTTCTACACGTCATCTTGTCAAGACGTATTCTCCACCGGCTTGTTTTTGCATCAACATGGGTGGGTGATCCAGCAGCGGGGGGAATGATTCCGGTGGGCTGGCCTTACAATGATATGCAGATATATTATAATGAGGTTCCTGATATCTGACGGCTGGAAACGCGGCCCACCATTGACGAGCAGAGCGGATGATTATAAACAGGTTTCAAAACAGTGCGAAACCGATTTTTGGCCTTCTCGCCATATTGTCCAGCTTGTCACCACCGAACATGCCTGACGCCAGTGGTCATGGAAAAGCCTGCCCTAAGTGCGGTGGTGTGCGGGAAATTCAGCATGATTCCCACTTTTCAGCTAATTAATAATGCATGCATGAGTAATATGGCAAATTTCTCGGTGGGGCAGATGCCCATCCCACTGTTAACACACAGGATTGAAGGTACTGGCGCCATTTTAAATAATACCTGTACACACATTTACTCAGTGCAGGCCAAGAGCTTCATATTACTCCTCCAGAGTCCTTGCGGCCACAGTCCGTACTGGAGAAGCTGGTAGATGTGAGCAACCACATCCTGAGATATACGAGGGCGCCTCCAGCATTTTCTTTTGCTCATCTCTATGTAAGAGCACTGTCGGCGATGCACTCCTGGTCGCTCCAGTATTCCCCACTCCAGTGGTCCATGGGCACCAGCCTGTTGACCTTAGAGGCCCCTCTGCCTCTTGCTGCTCCTCCTGGCCCTGTGCCAACCCACAATGGGCCCTCCTTCTCCTCATTTGGATGAGAGCCATTACCAAGACAGGCTTGCCTGTGGCCTGCATCATTGATACCTCCGTGGATGTGTGAACAAATTGACATGTCAAATTTAGCGTGCATGTCCTTTACAGGTTTCCCTCCATTTCCAAGCCAGCAGACAAGTGCTGAGCCCTTCACCTGGCCTCCTAATAAACATGACATTCCTACCCCAACCCTTCTAGGTAAAGGATATCGTAGGGCAGCAGAGATAGATGTTCCTCCTGTTCATTTATGAATGCAGATGGATAGAATGCTCTTTGACCAGGGTGATGAGAGCCATGTGCAAGAAGCCTCATGAAGACACTTTTCTGCTTGTCTCCACCACCCTGGAAACTCTCTAGAGAGACCATTGCCTTGGCGCCATAGACAGACCAACTGCATGATCCCTTGTCAGCCATGACCTGGGAGGATGGAGCTTTCAAGTCATGTTGGCTACCCTCACCAGATGTGCCCTTTGGAGGCATCCACCTCTCTTCATCCCGGTCTCTGACTGCAGCCAATGGCAAATGGCACAGAATGGCAGTTTCACACCTTGCTGGGATCTCAGTGTTATGAGACCCATGATTCGGAAACAAACCCACTGCCATGTGGGCTTCACCATAGAGTGAGGATTACAACTGAGCATTGTTATCACACAGTTTCCTCAGGATTATTAGGGTGCCCCTTTAGTCAACCAATTGTGCTGACGTTAAACTCCACCCACCTGAAAGATCCTCTTCCCACTTTGAGGGATCACAGTTTTACATCAGACATGTTCCATTGCTGTAACTGGAATGATGGTGAGCCTTACTTTCCAGACTCGCTCCTCCACCTTTTACCCTCCCCATGTCACGCACCAACTACCATCCATTACCACTGACCCACAAAATGTCACCTTAACTCTCCCTTCTGTCACCCCTGAACCTCTCCCCATTACCCCAGACTCTATCACGATCCACCTCCACGTGCCTTCCCCCCCCACTCAGAGCCCACACCATTACCATCCCCATGCCCACCCTGATATTGCCCCCTCCCATTATCTGCGCCACTTTTCTTGCCCCCTTCCATGACCCACCCAAGGGTTCCCTTACCTGCCAGACACACACCCTGAACCTCCCACCCTACTGCATCCCACTCCTCCCCCCCTCTGACTGTCACTGTTCCCTTCTACCACCAATACACTGAATTTACTCCCCAGGACCCCACCTTCTAGCACACTCTTAACCTTCCCTGGACACCCCTCGCCCTCACCTTCCCTGGATACCCCCACCACCCCATATCTCCCCATAAGCCTGCCTCCTCCGCCCAGCCTTGGAGCTGCCTGTGATAGATCCACCAGAAATGCAACCCTCTTAAAGGTAGGTGAAGGCAATAACTACATACCTGGAGGTTGCTGATGAAGTGCACACCAGTCATGAAACAGATCATTCTAATTTTCTGCTGGTGGGGCACTAAATCTGGAGGGGGAATATGATTCGAGCGAGTTGGTCTTTTAATAAGCATTCATGAGATGCAAATGAACACAAATATGCTTCCCGATATGGATCAGCGGGAAAGTTGAGCCGCCTTTAACCAACCATAAAGTCGGAGGGAAAAGATTCCAAACTCATTTCTTGGCGGCGGAAAACTGACTTTACCCACTACTCCGAACCTTGTGTCCCTGGCCGCCATGATTCCCGCCACTAACAGGAGGGGAAAATTCCGCCTCATGATTTTTTTGCCAGAGTGATGGGTTTGTGAAGGGGATCGTCAGATATTACTGCTAGCAATGTTCAACCTGTCACTTTTCAAAGGAATGTGGATGAATATCTGATTAAGTAGAATAGAAGTTTATAAGGATGATCAAAGGTGGAGGTGATTAAAGGCTTTGCAATGGTTCTTAAGCGCTGAGGTCCCCAAAAGAAAATTGAGCTTGGCCATATAATGTTAGGTGTAAGGCTAGAATGACAATCTACAACTTTGTTCAATTTACTTTGCAGAATCTATCAGGTTAGATATTATTGGGTGTTAAATGTAACCTTTGTTCTCAAGAGTAAATGGAATATACTGGTGCTGGAAATCACTAGCAGCGAATATACAATACTGGCCCATTTGAATGTCATTTACTGGTTTTCAGCCATAGTTTTGGAAGTACTTCGACACAAAAGCTGAAGTATAACTTGGAAGGCAGGTTGACATTCTGACCACATTAAAGTTAAAAGGTGAGCTCCTGACTCTCCAAGTGGTAGTCTCATATCAATTGGATTTAATGCCAAATGCTCAATGACTGCAATCTAGTTTGAAGTCAAGTTTAAAAGGTTCCCAGGCAGTCCAATGGTCCATCTGGGAACATTTTAACCATAATCTTCCATGCTTTTAATGTTAGCAGGGTGCACTCAGTCCATCAGCTCTCTCCTAACATTAGAATTTTCCACTGACAATTGGAAGCTGGTGAGCAAAACACTGTATGAAGGTCAAAGAGTGACAAGGGAGCCAATTATATAAGTCTCGGCTGCCAGCTGTGCACTGAGTATCTGTGGTCTAACTGGTCCCTTAAGCTCAGCTGCTTAACATCTGTCTGGAAAAATATGTCTATGTTAGTCAGCAACTAATGACAATTCTGGCTTGTCACACCCAAGTAAAGGAAAATTGGGAGCAACTAGTGGGATTTTCCTGTATGCATAATGAGGATGTGTAAAATTGTATGTTTTACTGCCAATTTCCCAACGTACGGTACTGACGAGCAAGGCTCTTTCATCTCTTACTTTCGTTGTCATATTTGGCAAGAATAGTGGATTCTGTTGTTGATTTTCTGCTCTCCATGAAGTCACCTGCACCTGTAATAGAAACAATACTGTAAACATTATGCACATTAAAGCTGGCTCAGAAATCGATAGCAGGTTCAAAATATAAAAAAATCTATGTTCAAAGTGTTTGGGACTGATGTCAACGTACTGCTGCCCCCAACAGGATTATGCTCCTTCCTTCCTTCGTCACTGCTCGTATTTAGAGTTGTAAATGCAATTTGTATGCAAGCATTCTCGAAAAGGCTGGTCCATATTCTCTGGCATTTTAGCCTTCCCTGTTTTGAGCAGGTACAGTTGGCGAGCTTGGTGTGCTGCACTGCTTGCCACGCACTTAAACACTGTTGTCCTACAGATGGGATGTTGCAATTACCTTTCTTGATCTTGCACATCTTCTTAAACTCTGCATACACTGAACTGCAATTTGCGGATTTTAGACAGCGATCCCTAACTACTGAACAATCATTGTCCTTCTTTACGTGGTTATTTATACTCATCAGTCTTGAATGTTGACTCCAGTCAGGCTGTATTTCTGGATTAACAGGAACTGTTCTAGAGATCTCTGTACAAAAAGGAAAGCAGATGCTCAAATGTCAAACACCCTTTAGCAAGTTATCTAAAATACATTGACATATGTCAACAGTAACTTAGATACACCTGTTTAAGCCCATAGCAATATTTGCTGAAACATTTTACTTTGATTTGACCTTTCACTCTAACAGCCAAACTCTATGTCACTTTTTTTTAGGAATTAGGGAAATTTGAGGAACAGAAAAGGACATTTGGCCTGATAAGATAGTCTGTTTTGAGTTAATCTCGACCCTGCTTTTCTGCCTTCTCACCAAGTACTTTCTCTAAAGCATATGGACTTGCCTCCCCAACTCAGTAGAATGACCTTATCTAATAATTTGTTCCATATGTTTATTCATTACTCTTTCTGTGAAATAGTGCTCACTGAATTCCCTATTTACTCCAAGCTTGCACAGTTTTAAATTGTGGGCTATATTTTTCAATTGGTGCTGTTCCTATATAAACATTTAACATGTTTGTACTAAGTCCCTTTCTGTAATTTTTAAGCAGGTGTTAACCCTGGATAAATATTTCACCTTATATTTCCATTGATTGAATTTACAAACAGCTTGATGTTCTTTGATGCCACCTCATTATACAGTTCTGGGTATTGCATTACCTCCTTGGCTGGTGCAGTGTGTCCCAAGTGGTCTGAGAAAGTCGCATGATTTGTCTTCAAGACAGTTGCACTCCTTAAATGCTGGGTAACTGTCAGTTAAATACTGGATGGTTAGGTTACAACTGCTGAGATCCTTTACTGTGCAAGCTTCACCTGCAACGAATTAAAAGAATATTATATTTGAATGTTAGATTTGCCAGAATGCAGATGATTTAGTACAGTCTGAATTATCCAAGAAGCCATGGTTCAAATTACAGCAATTGGAAACAAATCAAGCTGGTCCGTGTTTTCAATTTTTACCATTTCTGTGAAGTTGCCTTCAGAAGAGTCTTTCCATATGAAATCTCTTTGTGGAAAAGTTTCTATGACTTGCCACTAACTTCCAGGCAAATCTCATTCCAACAAACTCAGAGAGACTGCAAATCTAGTCCTCTTCATCAGCAACCCACTTTTAGCAATATCTAATGTCCTTCACCTACCGTAGCAGAACTTCAGCTGAGTCCAGTGCTGGTGTAAGGTTTGTAATAATTGAGTTTGCTTGATTTGATTATGTGCCTCTTCACAGTCGGGGACTATTGAGTGCTGTGGTGTTGTTTTCAACTAATGGCTTAAACACTTCCCTTCTCCAACTCTGGTTATTTTATTCCTCATTGACTCTCCTACCTTTCACGGTGTTTCCCAGTTGGAAAGGCACTCAAGGTCCTTCCCAATAATGCTTTGAATCTGGTTGCTCAAATTGGGTGTGCACTTGCCCTGTGGCCTCACTCAGTGTGCAGTTTAACTAGTTCATGTGTGATGTTGTGTCAGGTCTGTGTTGAGCAGATAGGAAATGCAGCATTTCACTGCAGACTTTTAAAACTTTTAATGGCCAACAATTAATTTTCTTTATTTCGTTCATTATTTATTATTAGCCTGTCTCTTTATTTTTTACTATTTCACCCCTTTCCTGGACTCACTCAAGTTCTGTCGAAGGGTCATGAGGACTCGAAACGTCAACTCTTTTCTTCTCCGCCGATGCTGCCAGACCTGCTGAGTTTTTCCAGGTAATTCTGTTTTTGTTTTTTCTTTATTTTTTAGCTTTTTTTAAACTTCCTCTTCAGGGTGTCTACCTGAACGATGATCATTTGCTGAAAATGAAAGCAGAAATTGTTCTGTCTGAGGCATTTATCAATGCCACTCTGTGACAGCCATTAAAAGGTACAAGCAATTGCAGTTTCCTTTCTTTCTGATTTTAGGCATCAGTTTATGGCCTATCGCACAGAGCACAGAAACTCTAAGGAGAAGGCAGAGGTGGAAGGTGAGGGGATGTAAGGTGATGTGGGCAATGCACCAGCAGGCTGCTGTCTGGGACGTCCTGATTATTGTGAGGTTCATTTAAGTTCCAGCAGTGCATTCATCTAACAATCACATGCATGAGTCACATGCTCCCAGACTCACAATGCCATTAACACAAAGCACCCCTTTCTCATCCCCCATTGGGCCCCATCAACTCATGGCTTCCCATTCATCATCAAATAATTGCCAGTCAGCAACCAAGAATGGGAAAGTGCTCCAAAACAATAAGATTTACATGCTTCAAATATGCAACAGAAACTTAACTATATAGCATTATCTAACAAACCTATGTGCATATCCTTGTGCAACTACAAATTCCTAATCTTTATTTTCCTATTGTTTCTACATGATGCAACCCCTATGGCTTCAGCGGAGTTAGAGAAATACTGTCACATCCCTGCTCTGACTGTTGAGATGCTCTTGTTTGGCATCCTCTGGGTTTGGAGCCCATGAGGGCCCCATCAAAGACTAGTTTACCTGTCCCTCAGCAGGAGCAGACTCCGCTATTGGGTCATGAGGCAGCATGTTGAGGACTGAGTTGGGGGGTGGGGGCCAATGGCTGTGAAGTGGAAGCACTTTTGATTGGATTCTCCCCTATGCCCGCTGCTGCCAACATCCATCATGACCCAGCCTGCTAGCACTGTGCTGATATTCATAAAGTGCAAGCCATTTTTGAAGGTCTGCAGGTACTTGTTTGATTGCAGCTTTTAATGATCAATATATTGGCTGAAGAAGACATTATTGCAACAGCCTGCAACAATTTCCCACTTGTGCTAGAGGCAGACTCTCCGAATCTCACTGCAAGAGTGCACAGTGAGATAGAAACTCCTGTCTATATATCGCACGTTGTCTGCTGCTGCTCAGTAACTATCCTCATCATCAACAGCCCCCGAGGCACAGAATCTGCAACAGCTGAGCAGAGGCTGGACTGTCCTGTGTCCTCCGACTCAGACTCTCCACTGCTCTCCCTGACTCCTCCATCTGCTCTCTCTCTCTTGTGAAGTGTGAATCTCTAGGTAGAAACCCAGTTCTCTGTCTAATTAGTTCCACCAATGTGAGAGTATCTGAGCTGGCGCATGGTCTGCATGAGCTCTATGGCGATGCTTCTTCAGGGGGAGTGACCTCCTCTAAGTAATTGTCATTGACCTGGCCAACTGTGACCATTTCTTGCTGCATGCATGAAAACCCTGTGGGGGAGATTAAGGACATGACTGTGTGCTGTCTTGGTAGGAATATTTAAAGTGATCATTATGATCATATTTCACTAGCTGTTGACATCAAGTCAACATGAGCGAGTGTTGTGTCAGGTTGTTGTCTGGTATTTAATTCTGTCACCAGGCAGCAAGGAGGCCCCATCTCCCCAATTCCAATGGGCAGGCATGCCAAAACTCCAATCATCACCAGCACCACCTATTCTGTAGTTATTCATTGCGAGATCTGTGGAGACCACACCCAGGTTCTTTGCTCCTTCCTGTGCTCTATAGTGTTGTGAGAGGGATAGATCAGTGACCTATAAGTGTGAGTAATGGCATGTGTTTAACAGATGGATGGAGAATATTTATTGAGGGTGACTATCGGTGTAGGCATGATATTACAAGGGCGACGGAGAATGTCAGTGGTGGATGGACAGATGGGAATATGAGAAAGTGCAGAGAGGGATGGTTGTACCTGCAAGATAAGTTGGCATGAGGAGTGATATGCTGCAATACACTTGAAAAGGCAGAGTGAAAAGGTCTTCCTATAGAATCCAGGGGTGTGATTTCACACTTCTGCTGCTGATCTCTTCAACAATCTCCAATCACACCTTCTTTGTGTCACCAGCAGTTTCTTCCTCCTGTTGCTAGGAAACAGTATCTCCCTCTGGGACAACAAAGCTCCCAGCAGCACATCTGGGGAGGTGTTGGTTAAGTGGGCATGGCTTTACCCATCACAATTCCCTTTAATGTTTATTTCCCTGTCCCTGACAACGCTAACTGCTTCACTTTACTTATTTGGAGTTTTCCTTTAAATACTGGAGTTGAGATCTTGTTATGTTCCTACCCTTAGTTTCTCAGAGCAGTGTCCTAGATCCAACCATCTTCAGCTGCTTCATCAATGACCTTCCCTCCATCATAAGGTCAGAAGTGGGGATGTCCGTGGATGATTGCACAATGTCCAGCTCTTAGTGTGCAGGGGACATTTTCAAAGTTTGTGGATGATATGAAGCTTGGGTGTGTTGTAAACTTCAAGGAGGACAATGTAAAACTTCCAAAGGACATAGACAAGTTAGTGGAGTGGGCAGATAGGCAGCAGATGAAGTTCAATGTGGAGAAGTGTGATGTGATGCATTTTGGTAGGAAGAACATGGATGGACAATATAAATTAAGGGGTAAAATTTTGAAGAAGGGGAAGGAGCAGAAAGACCTGGGTGTATAAGTGCATAGATCATTGAGGGTGGCAGAACAGGTGGAGAGAGCAGTTAATAAAGCATATAGTATCCTGGGCTTTATTAATAGGGGCAGAAAGCAAGGAGGTTAAGCGAATTTATATAAGACACTCGTTGGACCTGAGCTGGAATATTATGTACAGTTCTGGGCACCACATTATAGGAAGGATGTGAACATATTGGAGAGAGTGCAGGAAAGGTTTACAAGAATGGTTCCAGGGATGAGAAACTTCAGTTACGAAGATAGATTGGAGAGGTTGGGACTGTTCTCCTTGGAGAGAACAAGACTAAGAGGACATTTGATAGAGATGTTCAAAATCTTGAGGGGGGTTAGACAGAGTAGATAGGGAGAAGCTGTTCCTGCTCATAAAAGGATCAAGAATGAGAGGGCACAGATTTTAAGTGATTTGCAAAAGAAGCAAATGCGATGTGAGAAAAAACTTTTTCACACAGCAAGTGGTTTGGGTTTGGAATGCACTGCCTGGAAGTGTGGTGGAGACGGGTTCAATCAAGGCAATCAAGAGGGCATTGGACGATTATTTGAATAGAAACAATGTGTATAGGTATGGGAAAAAGGCAGGGCAATAGCACTAGATCATAATTCCCATTTGGAGAGTCTGTGGAGACATGGTGGGCTGATTGGCCTCCGTCTGTGCCGTTAAGATTCTGTGATTCTGTGATTCACTACTCCTCAGATACTGAAGCAGCCAGTGTCCATATGCAGCAAGACCTATGCGACATTCAGGCTTGGGATGATAAATGGCAAGCAGCATTCGTGACACACAAGTGCCAGGCAATGATCATCTCCAACAAGGGAGAATCCAACCATCTCTCCTTGATACTCAATAGCATTACCATCACTGAATCCCCCACTATAAACATCCTTAAACTTCCATGGGGGTTAACGTTGACCAGAAGCTGAACTGTACCAGCCATATAAATACTGTGTCTACAAGAGCAGGTCAGTGGTTGGGAATTCTGCAGCGAGTAATTCACCTCCTGACTCCCCGAAGCCTGTCCACTATCTGTAAGGCACAAGTCAGGAGTGTAATGGAATACTCCTCACTTGCCTGGATGAGTGCAGCTCCCACAACACTCAAGTAGCTCGACACCATCCAGGGAAAAGCAGCCCACTTGATTTGCACCCATCCACAAACATTCACTCTCTCTATCACCGAATCACAGTAGCAGCAGTGTGTACCATCCACAAGATGCATTGCAGGAATTCACCGAGGCTCCTTCAACAACACCTTCCAAACCCACGACTGCTACCACCTAGAAGGACAAGGGCAGCAGATACATGAGAACACCACCAACTGGAATTTCCCCTTCAAGCCACTCACCATCTCGACTTGGAAATATATCACCGTTCCTTCACTGTCGCTGGGTCAAAATCCTGGAACTCCCTCCCTAACAGCACTGTAGGTGTACCTACACCACATGGACTGCAGCAGTTCAAGAAGGCAGCTCACCATCACCTTCTCAAAATAATTAGGGATGGGCATCAAATGCTGGCCTAGCCAGTGACACCCACATCCCATGAATGAATAAAAAAAAGTGGGTCATCATCATGCCCACCAATGCTGACTGAAAAAGAAGCCTGGGAATCATATGTGAATGAAATAGCTAAGCTTAGAAACCACAGACACATGTGCTGCACAGAGTCCACGCTCTCAGCATGTATGCACATCAAAATGCATTCTATATACTGTGGGAGTTTGCATTTCTCTATGATCAGTCAATAAAAGGCACAGTGGGGTGAATTATTGCAGATCCTCCCTTCTTTTTCATGTCATCCTAACCACACCCCCACCCCTCCCCCTGCTCCCCCCCACCCCACCAACAAAACTGATGCTGCTCAGGTCTCTCGGTAACAGGCAACCTGAAAATACTGAATTGCAGCCATTTGGTTTGAATATTTGTCCTACCATTTATTAGCCAGTACTTCCTCATCACAACACATCACAAGGAAACAAAAAACATATTCATTAACCATCCATTATGTAAACATGGAGTGTTACATAACAAACATTAGAAAGCACTACAATCTCAAATAATGACACATCAACATCTCCACCGCTGACATCTCCACCACCGACATCTCACCCAGCAACATCGCACCCACCGACATCGCACCCACCGACATCACACCCACCAGCATCGTGCCCACCAACATCATGCCCACCAGCATTGCGCCCACCAGCATCGCGCCCACCGACATTGCGCCCACTGACATTGCACCCAGACATCTCGTCCACCGACATCGCGTCCACCGACATCACGTCCACCGACATCTCACCCACTGACATTGCACCCACCGACATCTCACCCAATGAACAGCCATCATGAATCAACATGTTGCCTTTGCTGCATCCAGTGCTCTTGGCCACTTCTTATTACTTTATGGAATAAATTAGCTTGGCTGGACGCTGGTATATGTGATGGTGGAGATTACGGGAGAAAGCTGACTAGGATCAGCCAAAAGTGTTGAGTGGATGATGACACAAATACTTACGTCTTGTTCCTTGCACTCCTGTTGGTCTCTTTTCTGGTTGAGGATGGAATTTTCATAGAGTGTCCTTCTGTTAGTTGCCTGCTTGTTCACTACTGTTCTTCTCTGCATGTGAAAGGGTTAAAGAACTTTGCTCTGATCCATTGCTTACCACTTAGCTTTGTCTAGAACCTGCTGCTTTTGGTGTTTAGCATGCAGATAACCCTCTTACTTGTATCTCATTCTAAGCATGCCTGATACATTGCATTGAACCAGGCTTGGTTTCTTGGCTGGGTGGTGATCAAAGTGCAAGGGCTGTGTTAGGCCACAATGTTACATATTGTGTAGTACACAATTCTGTTAGTTAATGGTCCACGGCACCACAAGAATGTCTAGGTTTGGCTATTAGGTGTACTCCATTTAGCATAGTGGTGTGGCACAATACACAATATAGGGTCCTCATGGTGAAGACCAGGTTTTGTATGATGGGGGTCACTTCCATTCCGTTATTATCATGTGCAGGCATGTCTGTGATAGGTAGCTTGGTGAGGATGAAGTCATGCAAGTTTCATTTTGTTTCCCTCACCATCTGCTGTAGAACTCACTCGTGCATCCTTCAGTACTTGACCAGGCTCAAGTGCTAATTCTTTCTGGCGGAGACTAGAAAGTGAAGCTGGGGTTTTCCACTTCCCTGCTCACCAGCCTGTTATTTGCTGCCTGTTTCAATCAATAAGTGAAAAATCACAGGCTGGTGAGTGGGAATGTGGAAAACCTGAGCCTGTGAGTGGTTCGGTTATTTAACCATGAGAAGCAACAACTGTTGAGGTTGATGCTTTTTTCACTTGACACTGGTGGACCTGTAAGTTGCCAGGTGTCCTCCAGACAGGAATCAGTTAACCTGAGACAGATTGAGGAGCAATCCTGGGTTTATTTGGATTGCGTCACTGGGAATTTCCACAGGGTTTCTCTTCAGCACAGACATTGGAAAGGTTGAGCAGGTTGGCCCTATAATCAGTAGAGTTTAAAATAAGAGAAGTGATCTTATTGAAGTGTATAAGACCCTGAGCTGACTAAATTAGGGAATGCCCAGAGGGTGAATTAGGGGGTAGAGTTTAAAAATTAGGGGTCTGCCATTTAAGACTGAGATGAGGAAGAATTTCTTCTCTCAGAGGGTCATTAGTCTTTGGTATTCTTAAGACTAGAACCAGATCAGCCATGAACTTATTGAATGGCAGAGCAGGCTCGAGGGGCTGAATGGCCTATTTCTGCTGCTAATTCTTGTGTTCATATGGAATTTTGGCAGAGAAACCCAACTAAACGTGCAACAAACCAGGTTTCCACCAAATATACGCCAGAGTTACAAAGTGAAGCGAGTGAAGCCCTGTGGAGATTCATGGTAAGTGTCTCAGTTTCCCACCGGGAGATGAGTTAACCCACTGAACCATGAGGGGAAAGCTGTCAGATTGTATTAATGCTAGATTAGAGTCAGAACTGAACCTTGCAGAGGTCATTTCACTCAGAGTATTCAAGAGTCTTTAGTGAGAGTTAACACAATGAGCTCACCCATTCTAGAATGGATTCTAAATGAGCAGTGTACATCTTTTTTTCTATCCCATTTTAGATTTAGGATTAACTCTGAAGCATGCCATTATATACTTCCAGTCTCAGGAGACCATCAGCCTACTAAGGTAACTATAAACATTTCAACTCTGGGCTACAGCACTGAGTGCTAATTTAAGCCTTTGTAAAGAAAGGTCAGGAGTTATTTCTACAGGTCAGTGAGTCAGTGACTCAAGGACATAAATTTAAGAGCATCACTAAAAGAACAAAGGGAGAGAGTTGGTGATTACTTTTAGGGAGACAATTGCCACAATATAGAATTAATCTGTCAAAAATTATAAATGAAGCAGATTCTACAAACACTTTTAAAAGGGAAGCAAAATTCATTTAAACAGAAAAAGAATTAAAGCGTATTGGGACAAGGCAAGGAATGGGGCTAAGTGAATTACTAAAATACAAATTTTACTGATGAAATAAACTTTATGAATAATTATTGTCTGTTAAAGATACTGCTAAATGATTTGTAAAACAAAATCATTATATCTGCAATCCTATATAATAGGCTTTCAATGTCATTGTTTTTCACATTTTAAGGCTAGAAAAATTTTAACTTCTGTGATTCGTGTGACCATTACTTAATCTTGGACACTGAATTTCAATTCAACAACTTCCAAAGTCCAGGCTGATAACAAATTTGACCATTTGAAAATATATATTAATAGAGAATATAATAATTCATATCATCATAAAAACAAGAGAGAAATTGCAGATTTTTGTAAATCAGGAAATTGCAATATGTAAAATTGCAGACTTTGTAATATAGCCCCGATATTAAAAATATTCCTTTTAAAAATGTGAGCCGCTTTATCAAATTACAGCACAAGCATTCAGGACAAACATGTTGACAATACAGCTTTCATTTAATAGTTACCTGTTATGTTGCAGGCTTCTTCAGTTAAGTCCCATACATTTTTACAGCCATTTGTGTCAGAGATGCACAATGCCTTTACCTGAAGACAATCAGTGGTCCTGCTACCTGTACTAATGGCGATTTGAGACATTAAAATTGCTGCAAAAAAGAATATTGAGAAAGCATTATTACCAACATTCAGCTCTAATTTGTTTCCAATCATGTACAGCAATTATCTTTACAAATAATATTTGGTCTACTGGTAAGGTTACTTGTATTGATTGGGGCTGCAAAATTCCATTGTGGGATATTAGACTGGATTTTCCCCTTCATGCAAAGCTGGGTTTCCTGCAAGATTCTGCTGTCAGGAGAGAGCCGAGAGGTCAAATCACTACTGCACCAAAGTGGTGGACAACAGTTAAAGGGGAAAACGAGCCATGACAAATAATTTCAGTTGCAGATTTTGTAGACCTTAGGCGAGCTAAAAATAGATGTTCAGGCTCAAATCGGAGAACGGCAGCTTCTACTAAGCCCTCCCTCCTTCTGACAGAAGATTTTGGGTCAGAGAACAGTGGTAACAGAAGGCATGGGGATCAAATGGAAACCCAAGCTCCACCCCACCCTCTCCCTGTCCCACTCTCACCACATAAGCAGTTACAGTATAAAGTCTTGTCAAAGTCATTCTGGTGTAAATGTTGACCGCATGATTTTTGGCCTAAAAAATTAGTCTCAAAAATTCAGCTATTAGGTGAGTCTATATGGTACCTGAGGCGAAAGAAGAGAACAAGTCTACTACAATTTATCAGAGATTTTTCAACAGAGAATGGTTAGGTACCGAGCATCAACTCCCAATTAAATAACGGTGACAAGGACAATGAAGGAAAGAACAAGAAAGGAGCAGTTCGGCCAAGCAGTTTATCATTTGGACATGATTTTATCTCACACATAAATACATATGTGAGTTTCTTAAAGTACCAAGTTACTATATCAAATAAACTTCCAACCAGAAAGGTTTTCTCTGGTTATTGAAATGTAAATGTATCCTTTAACTTTCCATTTGCCATATCGCATTTAAGAGCAATCGAAGAAAATCTCCCTTCTTCTCGCTTAGATATTCTCATAGTATTTTGCTTTGGTACTTTCTACACCCTTAACTGTGGATTTATGAAATATTTAAATATGTTGCATTAATAATTAATTGTGGAGCCAAAATGACTTCTGAAGAGAACATTGTAAACTGTGTCTGCATAATCTGAAAAAAAACTTGTGATTTATGATCACTCAGAGCTGGAAGAAGCCAATCATGAGGAGGAGACCTGCACTGGGGTCCAAAATACTTTTAAAATAAATAGAATTCTATGGCACACACCCCAGATTCATGCCCTCCACAAAACCCACCCTCCCCATTCAGCCCCAGCACCTCACACCCCCTCTTTAACAGCCTCCTCACTAACATCCTTCTCCTCAACTACCCCCCTCCTGTCAACATTCCCTCCCCCCCGACACCCACCTTCTCAACAAACCTCCTCCCCAACAATTGCTCCCTAACTCTCCCCCTCCCCAACAGCCCACCTCTCCAACAAACCCCTCCAACTCCTCCTCCCCAACATCTCTTCCACCCCGCACCCCAACACACAGATAGGTGTATGCAACTCTATGGCTCAATGATAATGAGGTTCTGAGGGCCAGTTCCAGGTGAGCCTGCTCGAATCTCTAGTCCTCAGAATTGTGATGGGCAGATGACGAGGTTATGGGTAAGCAATAAAAGGGAATAATCACAGGCCATTCCAAAGGATTGAGGAATACCAGGTTAAACTACTTTTTAATTAACCAAATAGATTTGATTGGGAAACAGAAAAATGTGTTAATATCAGTGAAGGAGCTATAGGGAAGATGGAAAAAAAATTCAATATTAGGTTAGTGAACTGAATAACTAAAGACCAGAACATATTAAATCTATAACATGCAGTTTGATTGGAAGGTTTCAGTTGACTTTGATCCAAAATGGGGTTAAATGACAGAGGAAGTAATTGATACTCAAATTTTAAAACAAGCAACCATTTGGAAGTTTGGAATTAGCAGACCAAGATCGGTGTAAAGTGAAGCAGTGCAGAGCAATCTATATCTCCGAGAAGTTTGCAGACAGAGAAATTGCAAATGAACTAATATTGTTAGTGGTTCTATCCCACTGCTGACTGGAAACAGTAAACCCGGGGGATGTGTTTAAGGTGGTGGAATCAATAGTAATTAATGTTGGAGAATTTCCAGCCTCAGATGTACTGAAGACGTTTTTTAATCACTCAGAAACACAGATGAGAGCGGAAGAGTGGAAACTAGGAAGCTCCAGATACCTCATCTTATTCCAGGAAATACGAAGGCTGGCTATCCCATTGTGATGTGTTATGGAGCTCATCATTAGCTTGTGGCTTGGCCCTGAATGAAGACTCCCCCACCATGGCACTGTACAACTTACAAAATGGGGCTCAGATGGAAAAATATGGCATATCTAGAAAGTATTGCATTACCAATAATGATGTTTTCAGTAGTCCATGAGTAAATGTTTCCCTTCACACTGGCCAAAGTCACTCGAATTTGGGTTAACATATTTTGGCGGCTGATTACTTCCTCTGTCATTTAACCCTGTTTTGGACCAAATTCAAATAAAACCTTCCAATCAAACTGCATGTTATAGGTTTAACACGTTCTGGTCTTTAGCTCTATAGTTATGCCCTGGGGATGGCTGCAACGGTTAAATTTGCTGTTAACCCGCAGCCATTCAAATTGATGCAGACAGCACACAAACTTTGCGCTTTCTGGTAATTGTAGTTATTGTGGCGCGTAGGCCAGTGGTGAATGCAATGCTGAGTGGCTGCATATCTTAGAGCAGGGGACACACATTCATGTGAGGCTAGCACCAATTAAAAGTAGCCTGTACTACTTAAAGCTAAACTGCACCTCTTAAATGCAAGGTGCATTCTGGCTGCAGCAAGGGCTGGTCCTGGTTAAAGAAGAACATAAGAACATAAGAAATAGGAGCTGGAATAGGCGGCCCTTCAAGCCTGCTCTGCCATTCATTAAGATCATGGCTGATCTTTTATCATAACTCCATCTTCCTGCAATATCTCCATGCCCCTCCCTTCTATTAGTACCCCAAAATCTGTTGCATACTGTCTTGAATATGCTCAATAACTGAGCATCCACAGCTCTCTGAGAATTCTAAAGGTTCACAACAACTTAGGTGAAGACATTTCTCTACATTCCATTCCTAAATGCCCAACTCCTTATTCTCAGAATGTGATCCCTTAGTCTAGACATTCCAATCAGGGGATGCAACTCTCAACATCTTCACTGTTAAAGCCCTTAAGATTTTATGCTTCAATTAGATCATATCTCATTATTTTAAATCCCAGGGAATATAGGCATACTCTACTCAATCACTCATCAGAGGACAATCCCTTCATCCCAGGAACCAATCTAGTGAAACTTTGTTGCACTGCCTCAAAGGCAAGTGTATTCTTCCTTAGGTAAGGGGCTGGATTTTCCCATGAGCTGTGGGACCCCACTGCTACGTTGAAATGGGTGTCCCAAGCTGCACTGCAGGGACCGAGACCGATGGAGCAACTTTCCCGGGGGTAGCCTCCAAATTGGTCAATGGCTGCCTCAATACTGCTGGCTCAGAGGGTCATCAGGTCTGTAGCCTCGCCAGCCCCACTGGGAAAGCTGGGAATTGCTGATACAGGTCGTAGGGGTTTGGGGGCGGGGCAGCTAAAGTGAAGATGTCCTTGCTAGCATGCACAGCAGTGAATAAATAACTGCTATCTAGACTGCTAAGTTGACGAGGTGGAAGAGAAACACCTCCGCTGGTTTGGTCTCAGATGCAACTGTGGCCTTTGTGAAGAGGAGCCCTGTCTTTGGATCCTGGAGCCTCTAGCTCCGTTGGCCACTCCAGCCTTCCGCAGGGAGGCAGGTGGAGGGGGCTGTTTTGCCAGCAATATGATGGAGACACTCCAAAATTGCCTCTAATTGGGGCCTCAACTGTGTTAATTGGCTGTCCACCTACATGGAGCGGACAGGCTATCGGTTTCCTAGCCCATCCCTGGGAAAACTCCCTGGCCCTCAGATTGTATCAGGGAGCCATCCTGATCTGGTTCCCCTCTATCTTCCCAGCTTCACCAGCCCCACCCACATATCCAAGCCCTCCTCCACAAGGCCAGGGAAGCTCAGCAGAAGGAGACCAAAACTGTGCATATGGTCTCCCCAATACACTGTATAATTGTAGTACAACTTCATTATTCTTGTATTGCAATTTCTTTGTAATAAATTATAATATACCATTTGCTTCCCTAATTGTTGCTGTGCCTCCATGTTACCTTCCTGAGATTTATGTATAAGAATACTAAGATCCCTCCGAAAACAAACATTTCTGAATCAGTCATCATTTAAAAAATATTCTGCTTTTCTATTCTTCCTGCCAAAGTGGATAATTTCACACTTCCCCACATTCTATTGCATCTGTCATGTTCTTGCCCACTCACCTAACCGGCCTATATCCCTTTGCAGAGTTCAAAGAAACTACAAAAATAGTAAAAGATGCCCTTTAGCATGTCTCAAAGTTCTCAGAGCCATGCTGGAGGCCTTGGTACAGGAGGTGCGTTGGGGGGAGAGAGGTCCTCTCCCCTCAGAGGGCAGGAGAACCTCCAGACAGGTACATGAAGGTAGTGGGGACAGGTAAATCATGTGGTCAACGCCAGCAACCCCTAGAAAATGGATATCATGCTAAGGGAAGCTTAATGATGAGTGTCAAGATCAGTGAATGTATCTTCACATGGTGACATGGTTTCTTTCTGTGTTGTAACCATTCTATGATTTTATGGTTCTATACTATGCCATTTACCACCAGCTGCACTGTTCTCTTGCCCACTGCTCAATGCACCAACAATCTCCATCCACCAAGACTCATATGTCACACCTCACCTTCATACACTTATCACTGGTGTAAGCTGTGCATTCACATCTCACAGCTTGCACACTCTGCCAGCTATTGAACTGTGGGAGGCTTATCGCCCAAACACATTGCACCACACTCACTGACACAACTCCCTCTCTATTTTGCGGCACAAGAGGCCCATAATGGACAGCAGCAACAACTATTTGATGGTGGACACACACAGCTGCATGTGCTGACCACCCCACCTCCTGGAGAAGACGTTGCTTGCCATCAGTGCAGTGGCATCACTGAGGCTGTAGCCAACATCGAGGATGATGGTATGTTCCTGCCTAACACAACTTCGCAAATCCCAGTTCACACTCATTCCACAATCTGTTGTGATTTACAATTTGTAGATATTATAAATATGTAATTCTTGCTTTCCCCCATTCCTTTCCTCACCCCATCCCTGTCCTTGTGCATTTATGCTTTCAGATACTCACTTGCGCCTAACCAGACAGTGGGACAGGAGGTTCGAGAAGTGACTGAAGGGGAAGAAACACTTGGCCTGACACTCACAGCCACCACCTCATACTCTGGCACTGTGTGTATTGATGGTAGCAAAGAGGCTGGATCTGCATGTACTGAGTCAAAGGGCATGAGTGGACGGTGGACAGGGTGGAGTGATAAATAGCACAGGTGCCAGGTGCCTGAAGAGCCAGGTTGTAAACAGGTTCTGCTACAGAGGATTCAGGTGATGACTATGATGGGATAGTCTGCAGAAAAAGGCTGATGGGTTTGCACACAGAAACACGATGCATTGGCAGGTCCTCACTTATCACCCCACCAGCCTCCGCATTCAAAGGATCATCCTCCGCCATTTCCGCCAACTCCACCATGACGCCACCACCAAACACGTCTTCCCTTCAACCCCCTTGTGGCTTTCCCCAGGGATTGTTCCCTCCGGGACACCCTGGTCCACTCCTCCATCACCCCCTATTCCTCAACCCACTCCCACGGCACCTTCCCATGTAACCACAGAAGATGCAACACCTGCCCCTTTACTTCCCACCTCCTCACTGTACAAGGGCCCAAACATTCCTTTCAAGTGAAGCAGCGCTTCAATTGCACTTCCCTCAATTTAGTCTACTGCATTCGCTGCTCCTAGTGCGGTTTCCTCTACATTGGAGACCCCAAACACAGACTGGGTGACCACTTTGTGGAACACTTTCGGTCTGTCAGCAAGCATGACCCAGACCTCCCTGTCACTTGCCATTTCAACACACCACCCTGCTCTCATGCCCACATGTCTGTCCTTGGCCTACTGCAATGTTCCAGTGAAGTTCAACGCAAACTGGAGGAACAGCACCTCATCTTCCGACTAGGCACTTTACAGTCTTCCGGACTTAATATTGATGCAGCAATTTCAAATCATGAACTCTCTCCTCCATCCCCACCCCCCTTCCGATCCCCCTTTTCCCAATAATTTATAATTCTTTTACAACTATATATATATTTTTTTCTTTTCCCTCCTATTTTTAAATTTAATTCGATCTATTGTTTCATCTCCACCTTTTAGCCCATTTCAATCCCTTCCCCCCACCCCACCTGCACTAGGGCCATCTGCCACTAGCTTGCTTCCCTTAATGCCCCCATTAGCACTTCCTTTAGATAATATCACCACCATCAACACCCCTTTGTCTTTTTGTCTATGACATTTTGGCAGTCTCTTCTTGGCCTCCACCTATTGCTGGCTCCCTATCGAGCTCTCCTGTCCCACCCCTTTTTACCAGCTTACATTTCATCTCATTTCAATATGTCTTAGTTCTGATGAAGGGTCATACGGACTCGAAACATCAACTGTATCCCTCTCTGCAGATGCTGTCAGACCTACTGAGTTTTTCCAGGTATTTTTGTTTTTGTTCTAGATTTCCAGCATCCATATTTTGCTTTTATCTGCCTAAAAGCGTGCTGTCACTGTCAAGCCTCATTAAGGAGCCTGGCTGTAACTTGGTGCAAGGCTTTACACAGCGCTTGGAGCTCATCTTTTGCAGAATGGAAGAGGGGTGGCCAACTCCATGAGAGCACTTGCAGTGCTAACAATGGTGTCTGTGCCTGATGGTCGATGTCCCAGCTTCCACTGCAGAAAAAGCAGAAGCACCCAGCATCTGAGTGCTGCAGTGGAAGCTCAGAATGAAGCCATGATATCTTTGCTTGGTGCCATACAAGCTCAGACTGCTGCCATTATGGCAGCAGTTACCAGTGCTCAAAGAATCTTTCACGATCTCTCAGCCATCCAGCAATTTGCGGTGCGACATATTACTGGGATTGCTCAGGTGCCACTCCAGAAGAGTGTCAGAGCCTCCATGGAGCACAAACCTGCATGAAGCATTCAAGCTTCTGCCACTGCCACTCCACCAGCGCCCTTGTTGTCAGCCAGCCAGTCCAGACTGCTGCTACCCATCCTGAGATACCACAGTCCAAAGCCCAGCTCTCAAAGCCCAGAGCTGCTCAACGGGTCTTGTAAGGCTATCTGCTGTCTCACTCAGTGAACGTCAGCAGTCTTCCACCATCCATGCAGCAACCATTGCAAGTAGCACTACCTAGGAGCACAAAACAGGCAAATGCACCTGCAAGGCTGGCACTAAGGGAATGCACAAGGATGATTAGTTGAGTTTTGTATAGAATATTTGATGTTTTGCAGTTGGTATGAAATGGTTGTTTTGTGGTGACTTTTATTTCAGGCGAATGCTCTGATGGTCTGTAACTGAGGGATGATAAGGTGTGGGACTTTGGACAATACACATCTGGGATTGTATTCAGAGGGAGTCAAATTAAGCTCTCACAAATGACCTGTCCAGGACTTGTCTCCTCCCTTAATCCTCCTTTTCCTTCTCCCTTCCTCCTCCTGAGGTCATTACTGAATCCATAGTGGCCACGACTGTGGGTTCATGAAGGTCAGTTTGTGGAGAATGCAGGAAGCCACTAGAAATCAAGACACTTGCTCTGGAGAGAGCTAAAGGGCTCCTCCAGATTGGCTGAGGCAGTTGAACCCTTGTTTCAACAACACAACCATCAGTTCAGTATTGCTTCTCATGGCAGCATGGCTTTCATTATATGATTAGTTGGGTTGTGGAGAGGACTCATTAGAGTAAAGCGGAGAGCCCTTGCCACGCAGCATCCATCCTCTGGTTTGACATGGTGGACGAAAGATTGCTGGAACAATGGACTGGTGCAGGTGTGAGGAAATGCAGGTAACTTAAGTAAGTCTGTATTTGGGTGTGTTAAGAATAAGGTATATCTTTATGTTAAGTTTAATTTGCATTTCTGTTTGTGTGTTAAGCAAAGGAGAAGTTGTGTTTTAGTTTCACTTTAAAAGATGCCTGCATTTTAATGAAGATTTTAGGACTCTTGAAGAGAAGGTAAAACAAACAAGAGTAGAAAAAAACTGTGCTGTTGCCTAGCAACAGGGGCCTAGAGAGGAAGGCAACACACACACACGCACACACACACACACACACACACATGCACACACACACACACAAAACTAAAAAAGCAGTTTGAGTTCAGTTGGAAGCAGTTGCCAGCAGAGGCAGCCTAGAAGGGACAGATAGCCAGTCCCAAACCAAAGTTCAGTTGAAACCAGGATTCCAGAGAGGTTGGACAGCAGAGGGACAGACAGCAAGTCCCAAACTAAAGGAGAAGCAGGGCAGCAGAGGAAGCTGTTGAAGCAGGTTCCAAAAACTAGAGAAGAAAGTCCTCAAATTCAGTGGAGTGGAACAGCGAAGATCCAAGACGACAGTCTAGTCAAAGGACAAGGACAGGAATCTAGAAAAGATTCTGTTCTGTGGAAGTGAAAGTAAGGAACAGAGAGGGGGGCTCCAGGCTTAAAGAGACAAAAGCTGCAGGATGCAGATTTAAAACGATATAGGCAGAGAAGCCAGAACGTCCAAGGAGACAGCTGAAGGTCTGTAACTCTTTACTATGGGTTGTGAAGCAGTGCTGTACTGTTGGCATGGCTGAGTCAGTGAGAGAGAGTGTGTGGAAGAAAGCTTGAATGCCCAAGGTGATCCAAGGGAGAGGAACATTGGAAGGAGAGTTTGAAACCCTGAAGGTGGACCCTTCTGGAATGCATCTGAGAGAAAGCGTCAGTTTGGGAGAAGATTCCAAAATGAATGTTTGGAGAGTGGAGATTGGAAACCCTCGTGTGAAAGACAGGGTTCAGTGAGACCGGTTGACTCACGGTGGGACAAGCATCTTGGGGGAGTAGATGAGGGATCCATAGCATCTGTTTGGGGTGGCATCTCTCACTTGGTTCCAGAGAATGGTGCCTGACCACAGGTTGCCTATTGGTTTACATGGACTGTGTACTCACTGTGAGCATTAGAGTATAAGATAGCTTTTGTAACTTGTGTTATCCTTAAAAATCTGTATATATCTATAAGGGTACAGTTGTGGGTGAAGGAGTATTGCAATATAGTTCATCTTTACTTGTTTAATAAATGTTTTATTATTTTGTTTTAAGTTCATCAGCTGACTCCTGTGACTCTGTTCAGTAGCCACTCTCCACGTAGCTAAACAAAAAAATAAAAGTTAGGATCTATCAAACTGGGTTCTACCCTGGGATCTGGCCTGTCCAGTAGTAACATCAACTGGGATCAAAACACAGGACAATTACATGCTGACTGCCACCAGGAGAGTGGGTATCAACAGTATGATGTGCTGAGCATGATTGCACAGCCAATTGCACATTGAACATGTGGTAACCTTTGCAGCTGTGGTACATTACTATCCGCAAAGCTATGTATGTGAATTCAATGGTAACCTGCACACTATGGGGAGGCCCACTGTCCTGGTAAAGCTATGTGTGCACTCCACCTGCTTCCTCCTGTTAAGAGAGAACACAATTAAATCCCCTCTCTAGGCATACAAAGCCTCTCTGATGCAGTAATATATGATGAACACCTTACCCACGTGTAGCACAGCTTCGTGTAGTCTTCATTAACTGTAAGTTTCCTTTAAAAACCCAGTGCTTCCAAACATTCAAGCAGAGCCAGTAGAAAGTAATAACCTGAAAGTTGGATAAGGTCTGTAAGTTGCACTCGTGGGACCACGCTACTGAATGCATGTTCAGCTGTGCGTGTTTAAGAGAAGGCGAGAGCAGTGAGATCCAAGAGACAGGTCTGGTGTCAAACTAGTGTTAGATATTGATTGATGTTACAGGTCAGCCTATGCTGCACACTTCCAGTACATGCATGTACACCCAAGTTCATGCCTCAAGATGGCATTGCCGGAAGTGGATGGAAGCAACAAAGACACCATTTGGCTACTAAACCAACACCCACGGAGTTTTTATTTCTCAGTGGAATGTAAATTTGTTGAGAATTATTAAATATTTCCTTAAATACTCACCATTGCTCATTTATCATCATACCTTTTAATTTAATTTCCCAATCTACCTTAGCCATTTCCTCCCCTCATACTTACGTAATTGACTTTAATTTTGAAAGTGATGTACATAAATCCAAAACTAAAATTTAAATAAGATGACATTGTATCATAATATGCTCACTCTTTCACAGAGGGTCCCTTACTATGAGGTTATTAATTAATCCTGTCTCATTACACGAAGTAAGATCTAAATAACCTCTTCCCTAGTTTGTCCCATGATATATTATTCTGGGAAATGGTACGGAATGCCTTCCATGAACTCATACTCCAAACTAGAATGGTAGAACAATGTACATCAGGACTACATAAGAGGTCTAAATTAGAGGTGTCCAGAGATCTCAGAGGGTTGTGTGTCTAAAGTTCTTGGGAAGGAACAGTAAGATTCAGTAAGAAGCATTCCAAATCAGAACTACACATGCTGTTAAAACATGGATTCCTTCCTTCTCTTTCTAGGCTCCCTCTGCTGGTATATGGGCATGGTAGCCTTAAGTGAACAATATGCACAGTGCAATTTTCATTACACTGCAATATAGCAGGAGGAGGTTACAGAGATAGGGAGGGACAAGGCCATGGAGGGATTTGATGCCGGCACAAATTCAACTTGAAGAGAATGTATGACTTTACTAAGATATGACTATAAGACATTGGCAACTACATATACCAGTTCTAAAGGAAAGATGGGAAAATGATAGGGGGAGAGAGTAACCTTAGTGATTAAGGATAAAATCACTTCAAAGATAAGAAAGGATATATGGAGTGGAGGATGGGCTGGTAAGCAGGCAGCAGAGACTTTTAGGAGTATGACTAGGAAATAGAAAATGACTTAAGACTGTAGTTGGTGTTCTGTATGGGCATTCTAGTAGCAGCTGCAAAGTTATGTGGCAGAATCTTCTGCCCTCCCCCTGTGGGAGTTTGGTGGCAGGAAGGGCATTTAATCAGGGGGGTGGGTGGCAGGTGGGTAGCCTGCTGCCTTCCCACCTCCAACTTGAATAAGCCCAGGGTAGGAAGGTCCATAACAAAAACAGAATTACCTGGAAAAACTCAGCAGGTCTGGCAGCATCGGCGGAGAAGAAAAGAGTTGACATTTCGAGTCCTCATGACCCTTCCACAGAACACAGTTCTGTGGAAGGGTCATGAGGACTCGAAATGTCAACTCTTTTCTTCTCCGCCGATGCTGCCAGACCTGCTGAGTTTTTCCAGGTAATTCTATTTTTGTTTTGGATTTCCAGCATCCGCAGTTTTTTGTTTTTATCTCTGTAGGAAGGTCCATGTTTGGCCTTCCCACCCCAAGGCCAACTGAGGCCCTTAAGTGGGCAATTAATGCCAACTTAAGGGCTTCATCTTGCTGCTGCTGATATTAACCCACCAGCTAATATGGGGCTCGCCAGGCTGGGAGCACAAGAAAAAAAACTCTGGTGTGCTTTGCTTCAGGTTCCTGGTGCCTTACTGGCACAAGATATGGCAGGCCTCCCTGAAAAGAGGCAGCACTAGGTATTTGCCGTCTCTCCAGGCGGCAGCTGAGACCCCTGTTGCCTTCACAAGTTTCTGCCCATTCTGATTCAATATATGCAAAAATTAGACAAGCATGTAGCAAAAGGAGAGTAGTCTTAATGGGAGATATTAACTTTCATATAGATTTGGATAAGCAGACTAGCACCTGTCAGAAAGAGCAAATTTGTTGAGTCTGTCTGGAATAGTTTCCTTTAGCAATAGAGCCAAAAAGGAGTATACCATAATAAAACAAGTTAGCAGCCTAACAATGCATGAACATTTAACTAATAGTAATCATAATATGGTTGAGTCTAACAGGATGTTCAAGAAGGTGAAATGAAAACAGTGAATAAGACTTTAGATTTAATTAAGGCTGACTTCAATGTGACGAGACAGAGTCTGTCCACAATAAACTGGGAAACCCTGTTATTGGGTAAAACAACAGATGATTGGTTGGACGTGCTCAAAAAGCATTTAAAGAACTAGCTTCCACCTCAAAGAGCAGGTGTACTTGCCAAAATGGACAGTCAGGGACAAATGAAGAGATAAAAGAGAACATAAATCTAAAAGAAAAAACACACAAAAATCCAAATAAAGCATATCTCCTAACAAACAGAAAAGGTACAAAGAACAGCAACAGATTACAAATAACTCCAAAAAGGGAGTATGACAAGGATCTTGAAAGGGAAATCTAAATCATTGGACAAAAGAATTTCTGACTATATTAATAAAAAGAGGGTGGTCAGGAGCGGTGAGAGCCCCTTGAAAACTGATAAAAGTGACACTGCCATTGAAAATGAGGAAATGGTAAACATGCTGAACAATTACTTATCATCAGTATTCAGGGTAGAGAAAGAAGTCAGTATGCCAGATATACCAAGAAAACTAATACTGGACCAGGGATGTACCAAAATTAAAGAAAGCATAGAAACAGTTATGAAGAAAATAATGTCACTAGAGAGTGAAAAGTCTCCAAAACCAGATGGTTTCCACCCCAGAATTTTAAAGGAATTAAGTGAGAACATTCCAGGTGAGAACATTGCCCTAACTATTATCTTCCAATCTTCCCATGATTCAGAAACCGTTTCATATGATTGGAAAAAATGTGCAATTCAAGCCAGGAAATTATAGACCAGTTAGCTTAACATCAGTTGCCAGGAAATTACTACAGTCTATAATTAAGGATAAGGTGACCGAGCACCTTGAATATTTTCAATTGATCAGAAAGAACCTGCATGGATTTATAAAGGGTTGGTCATGCCTGATGGATCTGTTACATTTCTTGGCCAGACCCTGGAACGTGAGAGGAGGTCCATTTAAGGACCAGTAACATTTTGTTTAAAGTAGTTAAAGGTTGAGATTCAAGACACCTGCTTTTGGAATAAAGCCGCTGGATTCCATGGAATTTGAACAAACGCAATAAACTTTACTAAATAAAGTTTGAAAAGTAAAACAGTCTGCAATATATGTTTATACCTTGTAACATTCAGAATTAACATGAGGTTCACATGAATTAACAGACAAACTGTGGTCAGAGAGACCACACTACAGAGTAAATGATAAAGCAAATGCAACCAAGACAGGGTCCTTTGATTTCTCAAGAACCCACCCAGATGTCAGTCAACCAATCTCACTGAAAATTTGTCTTTCTCACAAGTGTTTCCAATCTCCACCTTTGAAGATCCTGTCTTGGAATTCTCTCCACTACCTCAGACTGACTGAAGAAGAGTTGTTCACTGTGAGTTCACTCTTCAAAACTCTGTCTCCCTTTTTAGGGATTTCCAGTCTTCACTTCAGAATCTAATCACTGGCACAATTCCAGCTCTTCAGCTGCTCTGAGCAGAGCGCTGCTCCTGGGTTTCTCCGAGCTCTAATCCCTCCAGTTGCACTGAGCAAATGCCGCTCGTGGGCTCCCCTGAGCTTCTTCTGAGCCCCAACTACACAGAGCTACCAAATGGCTCCTGGGGCTTCACTTAGCCCCCAGCTCAACAGAGCTAACAGCTGTACTGAGTTAGCCACCTTCTTTTTCATCTACTCCTCACTAACTGGCTGGCTAAAATTGACCCTTGAACTGCTCTTCACTGACAATTGAACTGATCCTGGGAACCAATCAAAACACTACCAGCGGGTCCCACCCTTGTCACTAGGCAGGAACCAACGGAACAGCATTGGAACATGCTGTACCTTTAAATGTTACAACATCCATAAACTGCGATCTTACACAGCACTCAAAGACATAATGAATTGAATTCATAACAAATCTAAAAATATGGTTTGAAGAGCTGAGTAAAGTAGTGGGCAGGGAAATGTTTCTGGATGTTAAAAAAAATATATACCTACGCACAATGGTAGCAGTGTGTACCATCTACAAGATGCACTGCAACTGCATGGATGGAAAGATGGTCCAGGAGGGAGGGCTTTAGATTCTTGGGACACTGGGACTGGCCCTGGGGGAGACGGCATCTGTCCAGAGCCAGGACTGATTTCCTTGCGGGGCGTTTTGCTACTGCTGTTGTGGCAGCTTTAAACTAACTTGGCAGGGGTGTGGGAACCAGGAGAGAATGTTAGAGAACAATACCAGGGTGCACAAAACACTGGGAGAGGCAGATAGCACTAGTATAGAGAATAATAAGCTAATAGGTGGAGTTAGAGTAAGGGAGAATGTAATGAAGTCTAAATCAGGTTATACTGCATGTAAGTGCATGCATGGAATATGGTAAATAAGATTGGGGAGTTACAGACTCCCCATGTAGAATTATGATGTTGTGGCAGTAACAGAGGCCCTGGCTCAAGGAAGGGCATGACTGGGTGTTAAATATTCTTGGGTACAAGATGTTCAGGAAAAATAGGGCAGGGCAGGAGGAACAGCGGTATTAGTTAAAGAGAGCATTAGAGTGCTGGAGAAAGAGGATGTCTCAGCGGGTTCAAGGACAGAATCAATTTGGCTAGAGCTAGGGAACGAAAAGGGTGCAATTACATTGCTCGGTGTAGTCTATAGACCGCCAACTAGTGGGAAGGACGTAGAAGAACAAATCTGCAGGAAAATTACAGGGAAGTGCAAACATTATAGAGTAGTTATAATGGGGGACTTTATTTACCTGAATATAGACTGTGATAGTGGTAGTGTAAAGGGCAGAGAGGAGCAAGATTTCCTAGAGTGTGTTCAGGAGAATTTCCTACAGCAGTATGTGTCCAGTCCAACAAGTGAGGAGGCACTGCTAAACCTGGTTCTTGGAAATCAGGTGGGCCAAGTAGATCAACTGCCATTGGGGGTCATTTATGAGACAGTGATCATTGTATCATAAAGTTTAGGATGACGGTAGAAAAGGACAATGTGCAACCCAGAGTAAGAATAATTAACTGGGGGAAAGCCAACTTCAATGGGACAAGGACATCTGGGCTGGATAGACTGGAGTCAAAGGTTAGCAGAAAAACCCATAGCTCAGCAATGGGCTATGTTCAAGGAAGAAATGGTTTGGGCAGAGTAAAGGTATATTCCCTCTAAAGGGGAAGGTAGGGCAAACAAATCCAGAGCTCCCTGGATTAAAAAGGAGATAAAAAAAATTAATATAAAGAAGAAAAACTGAGCTTCTGAAAAGTATGCTTAATGTGGTTATGTTCCAAAGAGTCAAAGGGTTCAAAATTGTTACAGAGGAGGTATTGGATAAACTGTCATTAATTAAAGTTGACAAGCCCCCGGGACTGGATGAGATGCATTCAATAATATTGAAAGAAGTGAGAGTGGAAATTGCAAGGGCACTGGCCATAATCTTTTAGACTCCCTTAAACTCAGGGGAGGTGCCAGAGGATTGGAGAATCGCAAACATTACGGCCGTGTTCAAAAAAGTTTGCAAGGGTAAGCCCAGCAATTACACACCAGTCAGTTTAACTTCAGTGGTGGGGGAGCATCAAGAAACAATTATTCAGAATAGAATTAATAATCACATGGAAAAATGTGGGTTGATTTGGAAAAGCCAGCATGGATTTCTAAAGGGAGCTAACTTGCTGGAGTTTTTTGAAGAGGTAACAGGGAGCTGTGATGAGGGTAATACAGTTGATGTGGTGTGCATGGACTTTCAAAAGGTATTCAGTGCAGTTCCACACAACAGACTTGTGAGAAAAATTGGAGCTCATGAAGTACATGAGACAGTAGCAAAATTGGCTGAGCGATAGGAAACCATAGGTAAGGGTTAATGGATATTTTTCAGGCTGGAGGAAGGTTTGTAGTGGGGTTGGTATTCGGACCCTTGCTTTTCCTGATAAATATTAATGATCTAGATCTTGGTGTGCAGTGGAAAATTTCAAAGTTTGCGGATGATACAAAATTTGGAAGCATTGTTCTGCAGGATAGCTGAAGAGGCTCTCCTATTTCCTTTTTGATTGTGGCTTCTGCTGAGCCTTGCCTTCAGCAAGAGAGAGAGTTGCTTCACCTGCAACTGCAGGGGTGACTAGTTGGTCCTCTTATGCTGTCACTGTCACAGCACACGAGTACACACTACACTGCTCTGCAGATAACTTTTAACCCATTTTTACTGTGTATTTCTGTAAGGGAAAAGAAGCATGTCTTGTGGCCAGAGTCTGTTTTATTTGATCTCCAACCATTTTACACACTCTGAGGTATGAATCAACAGGAGATGGATTTTACATGACTGCTGAGATGTGGTAATAAGCCTTTTGCCTCTGCAACCACAGGAGATTAAAGTTCAGTCTTTTGCATCTTTCCTATCTTTCTTTCAAGTGTCCCTGCTTGAAGAAGGTCATGACACCATTTTAAGTGCGACATTCCATGTTCTCTTAGGCTAGGTTTGTCAGTATAATTCACATAGGAAGTGGTCACTTTACACTATCATCCATCTTTTGTTCAACATCTTTACTTGTATTTCTTTAAAAACACATGAGTCTTCCTTAAAAAGTTCAATATACCTGTAAGTAATTTGTGGCAGTAATCAGCTTTTCATGACAGTGTTTATGTGTGTAAGTCATTAAATGTGGCAGGACAGATGCAGAGAGCAGTTAATAAAGCATACAATATCCTAGATTTTATTAATAGGGGCATAGAGTACAAGAGCAAGAGGGTTATGCTAAACTTATGAAGGACACTAGTTAGATCTCAGCGGAGATATGGTGTACAGTTCTGGGTGCCACACTTTAGGATGGATGTGGACACAATGGAGAGAATGCAGAAGAGGTTTACTAGTATGATTCCAGGGATGAGAAGCTTCAGTTATGAAGACAGATTGGATAAGAAGTGATCTGATAGAGGCATTCAAAATCATGAGGATGTTGGACTGAGTAAATAGGGAGCAACTGTCCCTGTTCATAAAGGGATCAAGAACGAGAGGGTACAGATTTAAAGTGATTTCAAAAACAGCAAATGTGGTGTGAGAAAAAACTTTTTCACACAGCGAGTGGTTTGGGTCTGGAATACACTGCCTGGAAGTGTGGTGGAGGCAGGTTCAACCAAGGCATTCAAGAGGGCATTAGATGATTATTTGAATAGAAACAATGTGCAGGGTTACGGGGAAAAGGTAGGAAAATAGCACTGAGTCATAATGCTCATTCAGAGAGCTGGTGCAGACACGATGGGCCGAACGATCTCCTTCTGCACAGTAAGAATTCTGTGATTCTGAACAACTCACCAAGGCTCCTTCAATAACATGTTCCAAACCCAAGGCCTCCACCACCTCGAAGAATAAGGGCAGCAGACACCTGGGAACATCACGCCTTCCTAGCCACTCACCATCCTAACTTGGAGCTAAATCGCCATTCCTGCACTGTTGTTGTGTCAAAATTGTGGAACTCCCTCCTAACAGCACTGTGGGTGTACCTACACCACATGGACAGCAGCAAAGAGCAAGTTGGGATGGGCAATAAAAGCTGGCCGAGCCAAAAATGCCTACATCCCATGAACAAGCAAATAAGTTTAAAAAGCATATACACTTCCAGAAGGTATTTGACAAAGTCCTTCATAAGAGATTGTTAGCTGCAGTTGAATCCCATGGAAATGAAGGCAAATTATTAATCTGATTAGAAAATTGACTGAGTGACAGGAGAGAGAGAGTAGGGTTAATAGGCAGGTATTCTAATTGACAGGATGTGACTAGTGGCGTCCCACCAGGATCTGTGTTAGGGCCTCAACTATTCACTGTATTTATTAGTAACTTAGATGATAGCCATATATCCAAATTTGGTTGAATACCATCAGCAGGCGGGGTAGTCACCACGCAGGGAGTTAGGTTGCCAAACAACCATGATCACATGGAATGGCAGAACAGGCTCAAGGGGCTAAGTGATCTACTCTTGTTCCAATGTTCCTATAAGACAAGGATGAAAGTTTAAAAATTGAGGTAGGAAGTTAAGTTATGTGTATTTAAATATGCAACATTATGCTAAGTTTATGCACTGCCCTCATACTCCATTATGTAATTTCTCCAGTGATAGGACCTAAGTGACAAAATTAGAAATTTAAAACAGCATCAGGAGCAGGTATGAAGTGTGAATGGCCTACTGACTGGTTCCTGTAGAAGCCTCCATGTCATCAGTACCATTTGGAACAATGCATTCATTCAGAATTTATCTTATCTGCAAATTGTCTAGTTGGTTCTCTATCCAAATTGTATCCTGCTCCCTAATTCCAAAGCTTTCATCTTTTTTTTATAAAAATCTAAATATAATATTGCTTATATTACTTTAATCCAGTAAGTTGATTACATCCTCAGAAGATCCTCATAAAAGTTTTAAACACAGGCTGTCATTCACTTCAGTAGGATTTGCTTAATTACCTTCAACCTCTCAAGATGACTCTTAATTGCATTCTTTATAGGAGACGCCAATATGTTTGCTACTATTATGACCCAGCTAACTAGTCTATAATTACCAAGAACATTCCAGTGACCTTTTTTGAAGATTGCAATCACATTAGCTGTTCTCCATTTCTGTTTCCATTAAAGCAGCCTTCATCCATGCCTTCATTTATTTCAATCCTCGCAACTGCTCATCACCCAGCATCAATGTTTTACTTTCTCTAATTTCCTCATGATGATCTTTTGGCATCATTTTCTTTACCATCTTGGATATATTTCCACACAGTCTGGTGATAAGATTAGAAATATTGCTGACAAATCTTACAGTGCATACTACTGAGGACAAATAATAAAAATTCTTCCTTTCCACCTCAGATTTAGGAGAGGTTATAGTTGTTTAATAATATTTTCCTGTTGGGCATGTACCCAAATAGTCTTTTATATTTTCATGAAGTAGTTTTTTTTTGCTGTCTTTAAGGGGTCAAGGATTTCCTTTATTGACTATGTGTTAATGATATCTTAAATGTGGCAAGAGGATTTCCTCTGGTCACAATGTCTTAGAGATTGGCCCTTGTTGCACCTATTTTACAGCATGAAACCAATGCCTAAAGGCCACAAGTGTGGACAGTGTGTGTGCTCATTCCTTGTCAGAAGTGCAACAGCTGCCGTTTTGGTTAAGGCTTCTTCAGCTTTCCAAGGCTCCCTCCTGAAACTGGCATTATGCGCATTATGCTTGCAAACTGCCCCCAATTCTGGGCACCACACTTCTGGAAGGATGCCAAGGCTCTGAAGAGGTCTCAGGGGAGATTTACTTGAATGTTGCCAATGATGCGGGACACTTACATGAAGAGATTAGAGTCACTGAGATTATTCTCCTTAGAGCTAAGGAAGTTAAGGGGAAATTTAAAAGATGTGTTCAAAACTATGAAGGGTTTGGATAGATTAAGAAGGGAAAATTGTTTCCACTGACAGCAAGGTCAGTAACCAGCAGACACAGATGTAATGTGGTTGGCAAATGAACTGGGGAGAGATGTGGTGATGTTTATCTCACAGTGAATTTTTAGGACTTGGAACGCACAAAGGGTAGTGAAAGCAAATTCTATAATAGCTTTCAAAACTAGCTAGATACTTGAAAAAGTTTGTAGTTCTATGGGGAAAGAGGTGTCGAATGCATCTAATTGGATATCATTTTCAAAGAGCCATCACAGGCACGACACCTCAAATGGCCTTCTGCTTAAATGTAACAGGAAGATTAATAGAAATTCAAGTTCTTTGATTCTCTTTTGTACTTCAGTTCAAATTCACCCAGTTAATGGGATGAATGTATTTTCTGTTTGCGTGTTGTAGGGTTCCCATACAAAATCAGTTTGGAAAACATCAGTCTAGCTCCCTGTTGACGCAAGCATCTTCCCCAGGTACATTTCCCAAACACCTTAAGGTTGTGTCCTCTCATTAACAATCCTCCTGCAATGTGAGGCAGTTTATAAATAAGCTTCATAGTTTCGAACACTTTGATTTCCTTACCTCTTAGCTTTCCATGCTCTACGGAGAAAAATCCGAGCATTTTATTCTCTCCAGGTAACTGTCCTGCATCCTTGGTATCATTCAAGTAACTCCTCATCAGAGGCTTGATATCCCTCCTAACGTGTTGTGCCCAGAATTGGAGACAATTTGCATATATCATGTGGAAACAAAGACTTATATTCATATAGCACCTCATGATGATGCACCTAATCATCCCTCTGACAAATCTTCTTAGTAGCACCAGGTCACAACTGTTATTTAGACACATCCCACAAACAGTAGTTGAGGTGAATGATTGGCCAATCATCATCAGAAAGTAAAATCAGGTTGTGTGTAGACAACTGATCTGATCAAATCAGTTTTCTGCCTGGCTTTTTGGGTTAAAATTACCCTCGCTTTCAATTTCAGAAAAAGTTCCATATTCTTGCGGCCCTTTATCGGACTTTGCTATTGCCTAATATTCACTTTTTATCCTTACTGATCCACATTTCCCTTTAAGAATATCTCCTAAAAACTGAAGCTCAAATTCTGTTTAGCAATGTTGCTCTTTTGTTAATTATGTGTCCTCACACTTCTGAACAGCCTAAACTTGGTCAGGTGGAATTCAATCAAAGAAATGGTCAGGAACATTACACCCCTGTCCAAAATGTGAGGTATCAGTCCACAGATAGCTAAATCCCAGATAAGAAAAGAAGGCTTTCTCACATCAGGTGAACACTAAAAAGCTCAATATATAATGCATATCAATATCTGAGTATAGACTAATCCCAAAGCACTGATTACATTAATCGTTAATCACATAAAGCTATCTAGCTGAAGTTGTCTGTTACTTAGCCTTCCTATAACGATTGGATATATAATATTTATAATTCCATATTAAGCTATTTAATGATTGAACATCTAAACATATAATAAATGCTTTGTTGCAATGCCACTCTATCCAAGGCTGTTAGGAGGCAGGACTAAAGTGGAGAAGATCAGAAATACGGGACTACCACACAATGGTCCACCTAAATACTCATGAAACTCATGAGCATCCTTGAGTCTAGAATCTACAGTCTTTTAATTAGCCTCTTTGTTAATTATGCTGCTTAATTGAAGTGAATGATCAATATAAAATATCCAATCTATACATACTCAAAAAAAAAGCTTGTTCAAAGGAATCTCAATCTGTAATATGAGTAAATTGGTCTTGGGATATGTTCAGATTTACTTTCTTCTTAAACAAAACATCAAAGATTGTTAGTTTTTTTTATCACCAGAAAGACCTAATAACTTTACGAATGAATGGTTTACAGGGACACATACTAGATATATTCAACAAACACACCTTTCAGTGAAACCTTAATATGTAGTCAAAAAAAACCTAACATTAAATGAGAAGGAAAAGACATTGATCTTAAATGACTCAGGGTTAAAGTTATAGATTTCGCCCAGTACCTATAATAATTGACAGTATACAATATTTGAAATTACCAAATTTGAATTTTAGCATTTTGCTTTTGTGTTAGAATTTAATTCACTGCTGGCTCTCTTCCAGGAATGCCCATCTTGGAGAAGTTTTGCTGTTCTCTCCAAAAGATTTCCATGTGTCTCTTCTACCTTGTTCACCATCATCGTTTCCTATTTCCCTTCTCCTGTTCGATCAGATATCTACCAAACTTGCTTGCATATCCACACCTCCTTCCATAGCAACGGTCGCTGGCTCTAACTTATTCCACATGGATTCCGATTGAAATTTCAACCTTCGTGTTTGGGATCACTGATGATTACAGATATCTTGGAGACATTTAGAATTCCTCAGGCCAATGTTCTCACTGCATCCTGAGATCCACACTCTATATGTTACTGAAAACTACTGAAAACTCTCTTAAGCAGCACCGACTCACTCTAATTCAAAGCTGTCCTGGTTCATAGTTTCATTTCATTCTTTGGCTCATCCGATCCTTTAACAAAAACATTTTTTCTTCCTTTCAAGTGTGGAGCCCTGAACGCCTCTCTGGACCCCTCTTTTCCTTTCCTTCCCTCTGACCCCCATCGCTTTTCTGAATCTTAGCTCTTGCTGTGTATTCATGGGGTGGGATTTTATGGCCCCATCATGACAGGAGCAGGGCTGTAAAATGCAGCAAACCATTCCAAAGTCTATTGACTTTGGCGGGACTGTAAAATCTCACCGCCATAAAATTCCGCCCATGATATTCTCCAACATCCTCTTCACTGGCTCTGAATGATCTGTTCTAATCAAAGTCCTCAGCTTCATCCGCTTATGCCCCAACCTCAATGAATTATGAGTTTGGTATGACACTGAGCTCCTTTTCCATCAGCTTTACCTCTGAGACACTTCTATTGTCTTCTCTCCATAGAGCAGATCATTTTACCCGTCTCTAGTATTGTCCCTCTGGCCTCCTTATCTTTTCATTGAGAACATATCTAGATATAAGTATCACATAAATAATAATATAAGTATGAATAATATAAATATTAATGATATAAATACAATATGTGTGTGTTCACTTGGCTGGGGATGCTGTCATCGTTCGACGTCGAGGTTAACAATCCATTCAGTGGCTTCAGCTGAGGCAGTGTGACTGGTTATGATGTCACCAAGAGTGAATCTCTCAGGACGAGAGTTGAGTATCTGGGCGATGGTCTGATTTGGACGGCCAGTGACACATTTTGAATTGTTCCTCATGTTCCACTTATGGAACATGCAACCACTTCTTCCCTGGCCCATCCTCAAATGGTTGAGGTTTGTCCAGATTTCCCATGAAAGGTTGAAACTTGGGACTTCACCATCTGAGTCAGCTGCCTGGTCACGTTTGGTGATGTTTGCAGTCAACCAGGGATGTGTGCCATTGAGAGCTGGGACTGTTGTCGGTTTGTAAAGTGTAGGATGTGTTCCAATGGGATTTCAGATCATTGGCCGGACTCTTCCAGCCCACCAGTCCCCCCACCACAGATGCTGCCAGACCTGCTGAGTTTCACCAACATTTTCTGTTTTTATTTCAGATTTCCAGCATCTGCAGTATTTTGCTTTTAACTTCTTAAAACCTACCTGTTGGACCAAGCTTTTGGTCATCTGACCCTTAAGTGGCTCAGTGTCATACTTGGTTTACGGTGATCCTTTGAAGCACCTTGGAATGTTTCATTATGTCAATGACGCTATATAGAGAAATGTATTAGTCATGGAAGACACGTCATCTGTGTACTGGTAAAACAGGTGAGGGCGAGGGCCTGAGTAGAACTGGAACAAGAAATGTTCCACGTATCACACAAAAAAGGTAGGCAGAGCTGGGATCCGTGCGGGTACCCATAGCAACACCTGTTATTTGGAGAAAATGAGCAGCATTGAAGAATTTGTTCAGTGAGAGAATAAGTTCAGCCAGGTGGAAGAGGATGGTGGTGGATGGGGACTGGTTGGGCCTCTGCTCGAGGAAGAAGCAGAGAGCTCTGAGACCATCCTGGGGGGGATGGAGATGTAGAAGGATTGGATGTCCATTGTGAAAAGGAAACAGTTAGGACCAGGAAACTGGAAACTGTTGAAGTGATGGAAGAGTCGCGGATGTAGGTGGGAAGAGACTGCACAAGGGGAGAAAAAATAAAGTCGACATAACAAGAAATCAGTTCAGCAGAGAGTTCATGGTCGGAAGTTGTTGAACTCAATGGTAAGTCTCGAAGACTGTAAATTGCCTAATCAGAAGAATTAGAAGAGTCATATGGACTCGAAACTTTAACTCTGTTTTTCTCTCTCCACAGATGCTACCAGACCTGCTTAGTTTTGTCAGGATTTTCAGGTCTTAAGAAGTGTCTTAAAGGAGGAACGTGAGGGAGACAGCTAGAGGTGTAGGGAAGATATTCCAGAACTTGGGATCCAAGCAAATGAAGGCATGGCCACCAATGGTGGAGCAACTAAGATCAGGGAAACACAAGAGGGCAGAATTGGAGGAGCACAGACATCTTGGAGGTTTGTGAGAGGAGGAGGAGATTATTGAACTAGGGAGGGGTGAGGCTTTTTGCTAACAAGGATGAGAATTTTAAGATTAAGGCGTTGCTTGGCCCGGAGTCAGTCAGCCCAGGCTGACAGGGAACATGACTTGCTGTGTGTTATGATCCTGGACTCGAACCCAAATTTTGGTAAGGTCCAGTTGAGGGCCAGTAATTTTTTGTTTAATGTAGACAAAAGTGGAGATCCCAGGTACTTACCAAGAGAATAAAACCACAAGATTCCATGATTTTTAAATAAGTAAAATAAACTTTATCATATAAAGCCAGAAAAGTGAAAAAATCTACAATATCTATCTTGTACTCCCACATTCAGAATTAACATAAGCTACATGTGAATTAACAGGGAATCTACGATCAAACACACTGCACTGCAGAATAAATGGCAGATGCGACCAACACACATCCCATGAATTTCCCAGCAACCCACTCAGATATCAGTGATCGCTGTGAGTTACCCAATCTCATTAAAACTCGGCCTGCCTCATGAGGGATTTCAAGTCTCCACTTTTACAGATCTAGGCTCTGAAGTCCCTCAAAAACTTCTCTGACTTGGGTTGCCTCAATGACTGCACACCTCCTGATGATCCAATCTCTTTTTCTAAAACAGCATTCCACTGGATTTAAAAAAAAATTCATTCGAGGTATGTGGACGTTTCTGGCTAGGTCATCATTTATTGCCCATCACAAATTGCCCTTGAGAAGGGGGTGGTCAGCTGCCCATGCTTGCTGCAACGTGTTACTATTGTCCTCATATCACACTGTTACATTCACCACCACCACTTCCTCATCATTTACAAGCACCACGCCGGGTAAGTTTTGGTTCCAGGAGGGTGTCCAGCCAAATTTCGAGATAAACTGCTGCAATGTACACCCACAGTGCTGTTAGGAAGGGTGTTCCAGGATTTTGACTCAGCGACAGTGAAGGGATGGCGATGTATTTCCAAGTCAGGATGGTGACTGACTTGGAGGGGAACTTCCAGGTGGTAGCGTTCCCATCTATCTGCTGTTCTTGTCCTTCTAGGTGGTGGTGGTCATGGGTTTGGAAGGTTCAGCCTATTGAACCTTGGTGAGTTGCTACAGTACATCTTGTAGATGGTACACACTGCTGTCACTGTTTGACGGTGGAGGAAAGAGTGAACTTTTGTGGATGGGGTGCCAGTAAAACGGGCTGCTTTGTCCTGGATGTTGTCGAGCTTTTTTGAGTGTTGTTGGAGCTGCACTCATCCAGACAAGTGGAGAGTATTCCATCACACTCCTGACCTGTGCCTTGTAGATGGTGGACAGGCTTTGGGGAGACAGGAGGTGAGTTACTCATCACCTCTGACATACTCTTGTAGCCACAGTATTTATATGACTGGTCCAGTTCAGTTTCTGGTTAATGGTAACCCTAGGATGTTGATAGTGGGGGAATTCAGCAATGGTAATGCCATTGAATATCAAGAGGTGATGGTTAGATTCTCTCTTGTTGGAGATGGTCATTGCCTGCCACTTGTGTGGCGTGAATGTTACTTGCCACTTGTCAGCCCAAGGCTGGATATTGTCCAGGTATTGCTGTATTTGGACATGGACTATTTCAGTATCTGAGGAGTCATGAGCATTGTGCAATCATCAGCGAACATCCCACTTCTGACCTTTTCATGGTGGGAAGGCCATTGATGAAGCAGCTGAAGTTGATTGGGCTTAGGACACTATTCGGAGGAACTCCCACAGTGATGCCCTGGAACTGAGATGACTGACCTCCAACAACCACAACCATCTTCTTTTGTGCTAGGTATGACTCCAACCAGTGGATAGTTCTCCCCTGATTCCCATTGACTCCAGTTTTGCTAGGGCTCCTTGATGCCACACTCAGTCAACTGCTGCCTTGATGTCTCTCACCTAACCTCAGGAGTTCAGCTCTTTTGTCTATATTTGAACAAACACTGTAATGAGGTCAGGAGCTGAGTGGCCCTGGCAGAACTCAAACTGAGCATCAGTGAGCAGATTATTGTGAAGCTTTGATAGCACTGTTGATGACCTCTTCCATTACTTTACTGATGATCGAAGGTAGACTAATAGGGTGGTAATTGCCCAGGTTGGATTTACCTTGCTTTTTGTGTACAGGACATACTTGGGCAATTTTTCACATTGCCAGTGTTTTAGCTGTACTAGAACAGTTTGGCTAGGAACACAGCAAGTTCTGGAGCACAGGTCTTCATTACTATTGCCAGAATATTATTAGGTCCCCTAACCTTTGCAGTATCCAGTGCCTTCAGCTGTTTCTTATTATCACGTGGAGTGAATTGAATTGGTTGAAGACTGGGATCTGTGATGATGGGGGCCTCCGGAGGAGCCCGAGATGGATCATCCACCCAGCACTCGTGGCTGAAGGTTGTTGCGAATGCTTCAGTCTTACCTTTTGCACTGCTGTGCTGGGCTCCACCATCATTGAGGATAGGGATATTTACAGAGCCTCCTCCTCCAGTGAGTTGGTTAATTGTCCACCACCATTCATGACTGGATGTGGCAGGACTGCAGAGCTTTGATCTGATCCATTGGTTGTGGGATTGCTTAGTCCTGTATATCACTTGCTGCTTATGCTGTCTGGCGTGTAGGTAGTCCTGTGTTGTAGCTTCACCAGATTAACAGCTTGGCCAGAATTTTTACCATGGTGGATGTGCGGGCCCCACCGGCTTGGTGGCGGTGGGCAGCCAAACTCTGAACACAGCCGCCAAAATAGGGCCTGCTGCCATTTTGAGTGGGCGGGCCAATTAAGGCCCACCCAGCAGGCTGCCTGACGGGAAGTGCTATACGCTTCCTGTGCAGGGGTGGGGGTGGGGGGGGGTGGGGGGGGTGTGGTGGTGGTGGTGGAGTGATTCCCCATCTGTCAAAGTGCACTCTTTCATGCATGCGTGTGAAAGTGCACACATCTCCCTGAGAATAAGTTCCGTCGCAGGGAGATTACTGACAGTAATAAAAATCTTTAAAAATAGAAAATTATTAACATGTCCCCCTCATGTGACAATGTCACACGACATGGGACATGTTAATAAGAAGCACATAAACTTTATTGATGTTTTTAAAAACGGACATGAAACCTCATCCCACCAGTGGATTCATGTATTATCAAAAACCCACTGGGGCTCCTGGCCCGCCCGCCAACCTTAAGCTTGGAGGGGCAGGGCATTTAACAAGCTTAATTATCCTGTCAATGGCCTTAATTGGCCATTGACAGGTTGGCGAATGGACAGCTGATTTCGTTGTCTGCCTGCCCTCCTCAATATTTAAATGGACCAGGATGACATCGGGGGTTTCTTCCAACTTCATCCCATGTCAATTTCCCGTCAGCAAGCGGGCCCCGCCCCAAATCGCCGACGGGAAAATTCTGCCCCTCATTTTTAGGTATGCCTGGTGCTGTTTGTGGCCTGCTCTCCTGCAATCTTCATTGAACTGGAGTTGATCCCCTGGCTTGATGATAATGGTAGATATACCAGGCTATGAGGTTACAGATTGTGTTTGAGTACAATTCTGCTGCTGCTGATGATGCCCCATAGTGCCTCATGGATGCCCAGTCTTAAGTTGCTATATCTGTTTGAAATATATGCCATTTAACATGGTTGTAGTGCCACACAACATGGTGGAGGGTATCCTCAATGTGAAGATGGGACTTTGTCTCCACAAAGACTGTGCGGTGATCACTCCTACCAATACTGTCATGGACAGATTCATCTGTAACAGGCAGGTAGGTGAGGATGAGGTCAAGTATGTTTCTCCCCCCATGTTGGTTCCCTCATCACCTGCCACAGACCCAGCCTAGCAGCTATGCCCTTTAGGACTCGGCCAGCTCGGTCAGAAGTGGTGCTACCGAGCCACTCTTGGTGATGGACATTGAAGTCCCCACCCAGAGTATGTTCTGCACCCTTGCCACCCTCAGTGCTTCCTCCAAGGAGTGTTCAACATGGAGGAGCATTCATCAGCTCAGGTGCAATGGGGAGGGGGAAAGGGGGGTTGTGGTGGGTGGGGGTACAGGGCCATCAGTCCAATGTTTCCTTTCTCACATATGACCTGATGCCACAAGACTTCATGGGGTTTGGAGTCGATGTTACTTGACTAGTCTATGAGACAGCTCTTCCAATTTTGGCACAAGCCCAGGTGTTAGTAAGGAGGACGTTGCAGGGTTGACAGGGCTGGGTTTGCATTTCCAGTGCCTAGGCCTGTCCAGTTTCACTCCTCTTAGGCTTTTTAGCAGTTGGTTACAACTGAGTGGCTTGCTAGGCCATTTTAGAGGGCGTTTAAGAGTCAACCACATTGCTGTGGATCTGGAGTCACATGTAGGCCAGACCAGGTAAGGATGGCAGATTTCCTTCCCTAAAGGGCATTGGTGAACTGGATGGCTTTTTATGACAAGTGGCAATGGTTCAGGTTCATCATTAGACTTTTAATTCCAGATTTTTATTGAATTCAAATTTCAGAATCTGCTATGGTGGGACTCGAACCCAGGTCCCTAGAGCAATATCCTGGGTTTCTGAATTACTAGTTCTGTGGCATTACCACTACACCACCACCTCCCTCAAATTCCCAAGGTTGTACTCCGCTGCCTCAAGAGGGATTTCAAGTTTCCACTTTTGGCCTTTGAACTCCCTCAGAAACCTTCTGACTCAGAATGCCCCAGTGACTCCACATCTCCTGATGGCCCAATCTCTTTTTCTGAGGCTGCAATCAGCTGTATTCCTGAGGTTTTACTCCAGCACTGACTCATGGGCGCAACTCCAGATATCCAGCCACACCGAGCAGAACATTACTGCTCTAAAGGGTTACCTTTACCACAACAGCTTGCAGCATGTATCCACTGCTTTTTCAGCTCTCCGGGGCTTCTCCCAAGCCCTCATTACCTGGAGCCTGCCAACAGCAGTGCTTTTGCTGCCTGGAGCCGCTTCTTTGGCCTCCTCCTAACAACCCAGTCATGTGGGCTTCTCTACTTGGTGGGTCCTACTGGTGGTCTCCTCCCAGTAGTTCCTCCCCCAGTGGTCTCTCTCCCTTGGTCTTCACTCCCTGGGACCGCTTCCTGAGTCCTGTCCCTGGGTTCCCTCTCTTGGTCCCAGGATTCCCTCTGTTATGGCGCCACAGTGGGTCCCAGGTTTTCATGCCATTTTTCTCATACAGACGTATTGCTGTTAAGATGACCGAGCCCTTTTAACTGCAGGAAGAGAAACCCAGAATAGAGTATGCATGGCCAGACATGCTGCTGCACACTGCGCAGGCGACAAAACCTGCGGCCTGCCGGGGGTTGTCGTCCTCGGCCTCCATCTGGGAAACCTTACCCACCCCCCCCCACCCCCCCAACCCCCGAGAGAAAAGTAAATCAGTTTCATTCAGAGTTAAGACACAGGCAGTAGAAAGGTGGATGACTTCAAGTTTGCAGAGGGTAGACTGTTGGAAATCAGCCAGGAGTGCATTTGAATAGTCAAGTCCAGATGTAGCAAAAGTATGAATGACAGTTTGAGCAGCAGATAAGCTGAGACAGGGGCAAAGTCAGGTGATGTTGCCGATGTGGAAATAGGAGTTCTTAGTGGTGGCATGAATGCGAGCTTGTAAGTTTACCTCAGGACTGAATGCAATACCAAGATATGAACAGACTGGCTTAATCTCAGACTGTCACTAGAGAGAAAGGTGGAGTTGGTAGCCAGGAGTGAAGTACTAAAACAATGGCTTCAGACCTCCCCATATTCGAATTGAGGAAATTTCTGCTCATCCAGTACTGGATTGTTACCACAGCATGGTGGTAAGGTAGAGCTGGGTGTTGTCAGCATGTATGTGAAAACTAATGCTGTGCTTTTGGATAATGTCATGGGCAGCATGTAGATTGGAAATAGGCAGGGGCCAAGTATAGATCCTTTGGGGACACCACAAAGGTAACAGTGATGAAGCAGGGAGAGAAGCTTTTACAAGTGATTCTCTAGGCAGGATTAGCTAAATAAGAATGGAACCAGGTGAGAGGAGCCCCACCCAGCTGGATAACAGTCGAGAGGTGTTGGAGGAGGATGGTGTTGTCAACCCTGTCAAGGCTGCAAACAGGTCAGGAAGGACGAAGAGGAAAAGTTTACCATTGTCACATTAGGATGTCATTTGTGACTTTGATAAGAGCTGTTTCAGTATAGAGCAAGGTATCTGTGTCACTTCCTACTCTTCCCCTTAAATATTGAATTTCATACCAATTTCCACCCTTCCTTCACCTTCACATGGTCCAACTCTTCCCTTCCCTGACTTCTCTATCTCCATTTCTGGGGACAGGCTGTCAACCAATATTTGTTATAAGCTCACTGACTCCCACAGCTCCCATTACCACTCACTTTCGCTTTGCACCATGAAAGATTTTTGTCAATTAATCTTTCCTGCCTATTACCCAATTGTTCTCCCTGCTCCCTCCTTTTTCTCATGCTCAAAACCTATTACATTTTTAACTTTTCTCAGCTCTGATTAAAGGAAATGCTAACTCTGCTTTTCTCTCCACAGATGCTGCCAGACTTATTTCCAGAATTTTCTGTTTTTATTTCAGATTCCCAGAATCCACAGTATTTCATTTTTATATGTTGACTGTTAGTGAACTCTGCTGCAGTGTTTACAATAGCAAGATAGCACTGGGAAAATCTTTTTGCTTGAAGGTTATTGACATTGCTTTAATCGATTTGTGGCTATGTGTTTGCTCTCAGAAAACACAATTTGAATAGATTCAGGAAATATTGATTTCTTGTTTTCAGGAACAATCATATGCAGTTGGAATGTGGGACACACTGGGAAGACTTTAGAAAGAAAAGGAAAGAGAGCTCCAGCTGTTAATGCTCTGGTAACAATCCTGGAACAATCCAGCTGTTAATACTGTGGCAAAAACACTGGAACACACCACTTGTTAATGCTGTGGTAACAATACTGGAACACTCTAGCTGTTAATACTGTGGTAAAAATACTGAAACACATGACCAGTTAATGCTGTGGTAACAATATTGGAACACTTTAGCTCTTAATACTGTGGCAAAAATATTGGAACACACCAGCTGTTAATACTGCAGCAAAAATACTGGAGCACTCTAACTGTTAATACTGTGTAAAAATACTGGAACACTCTAGCTGTTAATACTGTGGTAACAATACTGGAACACACCAGCTGTTAATACTGTGGGAAAAACACTGGAGCACTCTAGCTCTTAATACTGTGGTAACAATACTGGAACACACCAGCTGTTAATTCTGTGGTAACAATACTGGAACACTCCAGCTGTTAATACTGTGGTAACGTATTGGAAAACTCTAGCTGTTAATGTTGTTGTGACAATACTGGAACACTCCAGCTGTTAAAATTATGCTACCAGCAGTGGAACACTCCATCTGTTAATGTTGCTTGATGGCTGGCACAGACATGATGGGCTGAAGAGCCTTTTTCTGTGCTGTATAATTCTATGACTATGACTCTATGCTAGCAATACTTGAATACTCCAGCTGTTAATGAACTGGTAATAGGATTGGAACACATCATTTCTATTCTAGGGTAGGAATAAGGGAATTTAAGTCAGTTTGAGATGCCCTTTCCCAGGATAAAACCTGTGTGTTTTCACATTTTTGGAATTAGTAATGTTGTGGACTCTTGGATGCCTCAGAAATTTGTACAAAGCTCTTACAAGTTGCAATCAGTCATTGTGCCTGAAAATCCCATTTTCTAAATTAGCTGGTGTGATATATTTAGACAACAATTTGCATTTATATAGCACCTTGAACATGATAAAATGTCCCAAGGCACATCACAGAAGCATTACAAAACTCATTTGACACTGAGCCATATAAGATAATATAATGACATATGAGGTAGGTTAAGGAACATCTTAAAAAGGGGAATGTGAGGTATACAGGCAGAGAGGTTTAGGGAGGGAATTTCAGAGATTAGGGTTTAGTACTGAATGCATGGCTACCTTGCTATTAAAACTGGGGTTACTCAAAAGACCAGAATTAGAAGAGCAAGATAACTTGGAGTATTATAGGGATGGAGGAGATTACAGAGATAGAGACAGGTGATGCCTTGGAGGGATTTGAGAATAAGGATAAAAGCCAGATACTGCGGATGCTGGAAATCTGAAATAAAAACAGAAAACGCTGGAAAGACTCAGCAGGTCTGACAGTATCTGTGGAGAGAGAAGCAAACTCGATTTATCTCTCCACAGATGTTGTCAGACCTGCTGAGTTTTTCCAGCATTTTCTGTTTTTAGTTGAAAATAAAGATGCGAATTTCAAAATTGAGATGTTGCCTATCTGGGAGCCAATATAGGTCAGTAAGTGCAAGAGTGATAGGGGAACGGGACTGGGTGTGAGATGGGATATGGCAGCAGAGTTTTGGATGAGGTTCAGTTTATTGGGGGGTGGGGTAGAACATAGGAGACTGGGCAGAGGTGTATTGAAATAATCAAGTCTTGAGGTATGGCTGAGGGTTTCAACAGCAGATGAGCTGAGGCAGGGACAGAGCCAGGCAATATTCTGGAGATGGAAATAGATGAACTCAGTATTGGCAGAGATATGTAGTTTGATACTCATCTCAGCATTAAATATAGCACCAATATAGTGAGTGATATAGTTCAGCTTCATACAGCTACCAGGGAGAGGGAAAGAGTTGGCAGCTAGCACAAAGATTTTGTGGTGTAGAGCAAATACAGTGGCTTCCAAACATCCAGTTGGAGGAAGTTGCTGCACATCCAGTATTGGATGTCAGACAAGCTGACTGGCAATTTAGAGATAGTAGAGAGGCAAAGAAAGGTGGTGTTTAGGTAGAACTGGGTATTGACAGCATACATCTCTAAACTGACTGTTTTTGGATGACGTTGCCAAGCAGTAACATGTAGATATAAAATGAGACAAATTACATTGAAGTCTATAGGTCCGGTGCTTCTACTGTGTTAGGTTTCCTTGAGTTACATTCACACTTATGGCTGTCTACAATTAAACTTAGCAGCTAAACAGCTTCCTGATTTCCCTGTGCCACCTCTATGAAGGTGATATGGTGCAATGGTTTAGGTGGTAGCAGCTGCACTACAAAATCTTCAGTTGACATAATCTATGTATCAAAGCATTTATATTTGTATTCTAAACTAGTTGCCAACATAAGAGGTCTTCATCTTTCTTCCAGCTCTCACCAATAAGTAGATTTTACGTGTGTGCAGCTGGGTGAGATTCAGAGCACCTCAAAACAGAGGGTGCACTTGCTTACAAAGGCACATGGATGTAGTCTGCAATTCAGTGCATATCTCAGTATATCTGGAATGACATACTGCATTTTGGAGGAAAGCAGGATGCCATTGACTGGCAAGAGTGTGAATTAAAAATTAGCAGCATTGTTTTATATGTCTCACTCCTACATGACAATGATGGAAAGGGAGAGGTTCCAATACCACTAGAGCCTAGTCAGTGAAAGCTGTTGAAAAAGAATCAGGAAACAAAATGGTGGTTGAAAGAGTAGCAGAAACACTGATCTAATAATAATGATGTCCAATATAATATTTAACTAGGGCCAAAAGAATTAAGTTATGAGGATAGGTCATACATTCTAAGCTTTTTTCTCTGAGTATAGAAGATTAAGGGATAATCTAATTGAGGAGTTGAAGATGATTAAAGGATTTGATAGGATAAACAGAGAGAAACTATTTCCTCTGGTGGAAGAGCCTGGAAAAAGGCACCATAACTTTTAAATTAGAGCTCAGCCATTCAGGACAAATGTCAGGAAACACTTCCTCACACAAAGAATAATGGAAAGCTGGAGCTCTCTTCCCCAGAAAGCTGTTGAGGTTCAGACAATTGAAAATTTCAAAACTGAGGTAAATGGACTTTTGTTAAGCAAGTTTATGGGTTAAAAAAGCAAGACAGGCAGATCAACTAAAGATACAGATCCACCCTCATCTGATTGAATGGCAGAACAGGTCCCAGGGGCTGAACGGTCTACTCTCTCTACTTCTGAATACACAAGCAGCGGGACCGGCTTACCACCTGGGGAATGCATTCAAATAACTGTAGCAATCAGAAAATGATGGCAACAAAAACAGAAAATGCTGGAAAAACTCAGCAGGCCTGATAGCATCTGTGGAGAGAGAAACAAACTTAACGTTTACAATCCGTATGTCGGTATTAAGTCATACTCTTGCTCTGAAGAAGGGTCACACGGACTCGAAACGTTAACTTTGTTTCTCTCTCCACAGATACTGTCCGACCTGCTGAGTTTTTCCAGCATGTTCTGTTATTGTTTCAGATTTCCAGCAACTGCGGTATTTTGCTTTTAAAAGAATGATGGCAGGCTGACTGAGAACTCTTTTGCAGTGATCTGCATGTCGCCTGAACAATGCAAGAAATCAGCCATTGTTACTAGTGCTTAATGGTTCAGTAGATTACATTGCATGAAATAACAGCAGATGGTGGAAAACCACATTAGGTAGACATAGGTTAAGAACTAAATACTAAATCTCCCCTTTCTCTTCTGACACCGATTGGCCGGCTGTATATTTCCAGCATTTCCCCTTTTCTTTTAAGAATTCTGATAGCCAAGTTGCTACCGCCTTATTGTAATGATTGTTATAAGTGGTCGCCTGTCGATGGACATAGCAGTTTTGCCTCTTTGGAAACGGTTTGCCCCAGCTTTAATGAGACGGGGTCTGTCTCCAAACGTAAAGTCTACAGGAATATTCATTCTAACCATTAGTGGACAGGCAAAGCAGAGATAAGCCAGTTGTGATGGTTTAAGCACTCACATGGTGCTGATTTTGATCAGCGATGGTCGTTCTGGGAATGCAAGCTTTTACTGCTCATTAATGCTCGCTTTCTTTCTCCTGGCCATCAAATCATTTATTTACAATGTACTAATTTATCTTAATGTAACATGCTCTTCTCCCAGCAGACACTTAAGTGATTTTTGCAACTTTTAATTTGACTTGTTCGTATTGCAACTTTAGCCTGGCAAGAAGTTACCAATCATTGAAGGATAGGGTTCTTTGTATAAGTCCTTTTATATGATCGAAAAGTTTTGCATCGTGTGCCTAAAGAATTGTTTTTTTTTTAACATGCCAGCTGCGACAGTAGAAGATGATCGAAGTTTTTGGGACGTCCCCTTAACTGTGAAGGAATCGTACTCCCTCTACTTTACATCGAGTAGTGGTGTACCAGACTCAAACCACTGTGTTAAAATCACTTTGTGTGGTTTGAGTAACAAATGTGGCAATACAGCTATATGAAATGCATTTATCGACTGGAATTGAGGAATTAAACCAATTTAAAATGACCAAATTAATCTTTCCATTGAAACAGTGGACAGAGAAATTTTATACAAAGTGTTAACATACCTGTCGCTAAAGTTGCGCAGCCCAGTCTATACCACATAGTCAAATTGAATTCCACGTCCCGATACATGTTGCCTGATTCAACCTTCAGGGTATTTTTCTTCGGTTGTAATTTGGGGAAAGTAGTTTAAAAAAAAACAAAAAATAGCTGTTGTCCCTGAAATGTTCTCACCAGCACCTAATCCGATCTGACCTTTACTAAGTGAGGATGACTAATGGGAGCTGTCCGTTCCAGGGAGTTACCTTTCAGCATTGACTGATTTTTCTTTTGCACGATCCTATTGCACGGAATGATTGCTTTATTTCTGCCCTGAGTAAATATGGGAATATTCCTTTGGACACAAACATTCCACTTTAATTTCATCGCGACAGAGTGACCCCATTATCAGAAAAAAAGTTTAATGTACTGAAATAGATGTCCCATTTTGTAACGCGTCCATTTAACAACAGAAACGGTATGTGTCTATGCACCAATACGGCACAAAACAACTTCCTCAGCCCGTGTATCCCTTTAAATTTTCCCTAAATTGCATTGGTCCGTGGGAAGTTGTAGTTTGGGAACATATTCCTTGACCTTAATGACTCACTGTTATGCATTTTGTTATAAACATAATGATGTTAAAACGGATTATCTGGTCATGAGCGGATTGTTGTCTGTGGGAGATTGCTCTGCATAAATTGGCTGTCAAATTTCCTACATTACAACAGTGACTACACTTCAAAAGTACTTCATTGGCTGGAAAGCGCTTTGGGAAGTTCTGAAGTCATGAAGATTGCTCTTTGCAAGCTATTTCTTATTTTAAATGTACTTAAAGACACTATTCTCCATTCACCTATTACAAAAATAAACCGCAATGTCCCCTATACTAAACGTTGCTCAGTTTCGATAGAAATGTCGAGGAAGTTGTACTCTTTCATTGAAGAGTGGCTTTAATCCCTTCGAAACATGGTTTAAGTAACCTGGAATAATTTAATATACGGGATAGCAAAAGGGTCACTCTTAATCAGGACTAATCTCTGAAATCGCAGTTAAAATGTGACCGTTAAAACTTTGAAAGTCACTGGAGTATTAAGGCAGTACCTTTAAATAGACAAATGAATGCTGTAGTTGTCTAAATTTAGCATGATTTGTCATACCCGAAACCCAGAAATTCCTGCCATTAAATAACTATTCCACCAACTTTTAACGAACGCTTCTGGTTAAACTCTCGCCTGCCTCGGTTCATGTTCCAGTAACTGACAGTTACGAGTGCAACCGGTGACGATATAAATTTAGCCTCACTCACCGACCACGAATATGCTTCTCATGGCTGTTCTGCACGGAGAGGTTCACAGAAAAGAAATCTTTGTGGCAAGGTGTTGATGGCTCTGTCAGGTTGCTGAGTGGAGACGGCTGATTTGTGATTTCAGCACTCTTGAGTATGGACAGCTCTAACCAGGGAAGAGCAAAGGCAATCTCCAATGACGTCAGTCTCGTTGCTTTGAGAGAAGGGCCAGAACTAACAATGACAACTCCAGGACAGCCGGTCTGCACTTACACATCGCCATATCTTCCAGGTAAACCCCGGAGGGACTGAAAGGAACACCGATAATCCTCAACTATCAGAGCCAATACCCATACAATTCATCTTGTCATCAATTAAACACAAGATAAGTAAGGAGGGAAATTGACACCACAGGGCATTAGGGTGATCCCCTCATCCCAAACACAGATATGAAGTTCATGTACAGGTAGGTTAATAGGGAGGAGTCCTACTGCCAAAAGTTACAAAGAAGTGCTGACAAATCCATGGGAATCCACTAACAGTATTAATGACTTAAATGTGTGTCCAATTTAAAATTACACAGAACAACAACAACTTACATTTATATAGTGCCTTATATAGTGCAACACAAAGTGCGTCACAGGATCATAAACTGGATGCCAAGTTAAAGGAGATGCTAGGAGCAGTGAGCTAAAAGTTTGGTTTTAAGGAGAGTCCTAAATGTAGTGAGGGAATTGGAGATTTGGTGAAGTGTAGGGAGGGAATTCCAGAGAAGGGGCCAAGGTTGTTGAAGGCATGGATGCCAAGGGTGGGATGAAGGGATAAGAGGCCATATTTAACAGAATGGGGGAGAGGTTTTGGGCTTCAGGAGGTTATGGAAATAGAGAGGGGTAATACTGTAAAGAGAGTTTAACACAGCAATGAGAAATTTAAATTTGAAGTGCTACAGGATTGGAAGCTAGTACAGGTCTGTAAGGACAGGGGTGATGCATGAGCAAAACTCAGTTTGAGGTAGGATATAAACAGCAGAGTATTGAAAAAATGATGAAATGAAGGTGAGAAAAAAACTTTTGTTTATAATAGAGAAGATCAGGTCAGGGTTGACTAGGATACCAAGGTTGCAGTCAGATTTAACCAAGGAGTGCCTAGGGAAGGGAGTAGATTTGGAAGCAAGGTTATGGAGTTTGTTGCTGGGGTCAAAGACAATGGCTTTGGTCTTTCCAATTTCTAACTGGATGAAGACTGGAAGTTGGACAAGTAATGTGCAGCTGGTGGAAAGGTAGAGTTTGGTGTCATCCATGTGCATGTGGAAACTGACTTCATGTTTGTGTTTGTGATTGTAATCAGGGCACAGCATGTAGAGGAGAGAGGATGAGTTCAGCAGCCTCTTATGCTTTCCTTTTTCCTCAATCCAAATTACCCTGAACATCACATCCCCAACCCCCACCCATGCACACCCATTTCCAAATTCTGAACCTACAACTCTTCTAGTTTCTTTACCATCTCCACTCACATTTCATCTAAGCTCATTGCATTCATAATTCAGACCTTTTGCTCTCTTAACCTTCAACAAGTTTAATGTCTACCCATCTTCACCCCCTCCCCCCCCACCCAATTCTAGCTGATGTTGCAAATAGGCTCCTCTTATCAAATACTATACCCCTTTCTTTTAAAACCACCATCAATACCCTTCCTAAAAAATACACTTGACACCTCAAATCATGCAAATTACTATTTGAACTCAAATCTCTCTTTTCTCTACAAAGTCCATAAAGGCATTGTAACTTCTTAAATCCATGCCCATTCCTTTCACGACTCTATGTTTGAATCTCTCCAATCAGTTTCCTCCCTGTCAGAGAACTGTCATGACCCTAACCAAGTATATTTTATTTGACTGTGGTACATTATCACAATTGATTATAGCCAAATTGTGCCACAGCATATCCAGAAATGGCTTCTTTTCCCAGTTTTGACCTCTTCCTCTTCTCTGAGTACATATTGCCTCTTGGTGACATCATCCCAAAATATGGGGCTAGCTTCCACTGAGAATATCTAACTTTAAATCTCCACCATTTCTCTCCATGCCTCCACTGGTTCCATGTTGTTAGAATGTTTGCCTGACATCCAATCTTGGGTGAACAACAATTTTCTCCAACTAAACAATGGCTCCTGCCAGAAATCCAGTTGCCAAGGGGAGAGAAACTCAAACAGAAACCCATTGAAGATGGGTGGCAGTTTTCAAACATTTTCACAGTATCTCACACATAAAAGACAGCTGTTGTTGAGACACAGAAGCAAAGAGGCTGCTGCTGTGGAAGAGTAGAGAGACACTGTATTTGTTTTGATGACGAAGCAGGATGCTCTTGAGAACTCAGTTTCTGTTCTTAAAAAAGGGGGAAGAACAGAAATCTTGAATATTTAAGGAATGGAGAGTCACCAAGGTGAGCCCTGCTGTGGTAACCATATCCAGGAAAACCCAGACAGAGGGGAATGACTGGCAAAGGACATGGGAAGTTTCAACCTGGTGTGGCAGGGAGAAGTGAATCTCCACTCATGAGCTGTGGGTGACTGTGAGTGACAGAGGAACTGAAAGGAACACTGATAATCCCAGACTATCAGAGGCAATACCCATACAATTCACCTGGTCACCAAATAAACACAAGATAAGTAAGGAGGGAAATTGACATCACAGGGCATTGGGGTGGTTCTCTCATCCCAAACACACGTATGAAGTTCATGTACAGGTAGGTTAATAGGGAGAAGTCCTACTGCCAACAGTTACAAAGAAGTGCTGACAAATCCATGGGAATCCACTAACCATATTAATGACTTAAATGTGGGACAGTTCCTGTGATGTTGCATATTGGCCAAAAGTGTGGCATTGCATAAAAGTGTTTTATGAGATATATTGCAGTTATGGTAGTTAGTGAATGCAAAACCTTTTCTTTAGTTTGGTGTATTAGCTGTCTGTTAATTAATGTTTGAAAAGTTGATTTTAGTTTGCTTGTTACAGTAAAAGTCTTAAAGTAAAATCTTGTCCACCAGTTTATTTCCACTTGGGAAATTCAGCTCTTTTTAAAAGTTATCAGTCTCTAAAGGGATTGTAACACTGCCTCAAGTTGAATCAGATCATTTGCAATCTCAATGATCGATTTGGCCCTGAGATAAGCTTCTGAAGCCATATTACTCTTTATTCGCCTGTCTTAGCAAACTATCAGCCCATCTCTACTTCCCTCTCCAATGTGCTTGAATGTGTTTCTACTTCCCAAATTCATGTCCATCTTTCCAGCAAATCCAGTTGTCAACATCCTTGGGGTTACCATTGATCAGAAGCTGAACTGGACTAACCATATAAGTACTGTGGCTACAAAAGCAGGCCAGAGGCTGGGAGTTCTGTGGCAAGTAACTCACCTCCTGACTCCCCAAAGCCTGTCCACCATCTAAAGGGTAGAAGTCAGGAATGTGATGGAATTGTCTCCACTTGCCTGGATGAGCGCAGCTCCAACAGCATTCAAGAAGCTTGACGCCATCCAGGACAAAGCATCCTGCTTGATTGGTACCCATCCACAATCTTAAATATTCATTCCCTCCACCACTGATGCACAGTAGCAGCAGTGTGTACAATATACAAGTTGCACTGCAGCAGTTCATCAAGATTCCTTCGACACACCTTCCAAACCCACAACCACTGCTAGGGTAGCAGACACATGGGGACACCACCACCTGTAAATTCCACTCCAAGCCACACACCATACTGATTTGGAAATGTTTTGCAGTTCCTTCACCGTTGCTGGGTCAAAATCCTGGAACTCCCTCCCTAACAGCACTGTGGGTGTACTTACACCACATGGACTGCTGCAGTTCAAGAAGACAGCTCACTACCGCTTTCTCAAGGGCAATTACGGATTGGCAATAAATATTGGTTTTGCCAGTGACACCCACATCCCCAGAATAAATTTTAAAAGTTTGAATTTTTCACTTGGGTATCTACCTATGCCACACAACTGAAATCACCGTTATCATTTTCAGAAATGACATCCTATGTGACTGTGACCATGGTAAACTATCCATCTTCACCCTCTCAACCTGTCTTCAGCCTTTGTCACTGTTAAAAAAACCATACCCCCTTCAACAACTCTCTTCCATTATCCAGCTGCTGGGTCCTCCTCTCCTGGTTCCATTCCTATCTACCCAGCCCTGTAAACTGAAGCATAACATCCTTACTCTTATGTTCAATTCCTCTTGTAATAAAAGTATCATTCATTCATCACTCCTGTGCCCACTGACCTACATTTGTTCCTCGCCTGTTAACATCTCAATTTAAAATTGTTGTTTCCGAATCCCTCACCCTCTCCCTAGTTCTGCCATCTCTTCCAGCCCTACAATTCTTTGAGGTCTGTGCACTCCTCCGGTTACTGATCTTCTGTGTCTCTGCAATTTTCTTTCTTCCACTTCTGCCCTTCAGCTGCCTAGGCCCCAAGCTCTGGAAGCCCCTCCCTAAACCTCTCCATCTCACTATCCCTCTTTCCTCCTTTCAAATGACCTTTTGATAATAGCTCCTGTGAAGCACCTTGAATGTGTTACTTTGTTAAAGAACTATATACATGTAAGTTCTTGTTGTTGAATAATCGAGCAAACATGCACAGGGATGTGTTTCAAAGTAAATTCATTCTTTTCTTACAATCTGAATCCCCTTGCAACGTGTGTGGGTTCCCTTTCTTACCTAATATTTTGATGTTACAACTTTACTGGGAAGTTGGGCATATTGTGAAAATGACACAATGAAACATAGAAAATAAGAACATAGGTGTTCTGACCTTCGGTCTGTCCGCAAGCATGACCCAGACCTCCCTGTCATTTGCCATTTCAACACTCCACCCTGCTCTCTTGCCCACATGTCTGTTCGTGGCTTGCTGCATTGTTCCAGTGAAGCTTAAAGCAAATTGGAGGAATAGCACCTCATCTTCCGACTAGTCACTTTACAGCCTTCCGGACTGAATATTGAGTTCAACAATTTTAGATCTTGAACTCTTTCCTCCATCCCCACCTCCTTCCTGTTTCTTCCCCCTCCTTTTTTGTTTTTCTAATAATTTATATAGATTTTTCTTTTCCCACCTATTTCCATTATTTTTAAATGTATTTCTACCCATTATTTATTTCTACCTTTTAGTATTCCCCCATCCCCACTAGAGCTATCTGTACCTTATCTGTTCTGTCTTCTACTCTTAATTAGCACATTCCTTTAGATAATATCACCACCTTCAACACCTCTTCGTTCTTTTGTCTGTGACAGCTTTTAGTTAGCTCCACCTATCACAGGCTGCTTGTCCCAACAAACACTCCCCCCACCTTAAACCAGCTTATATTTCACCCCTTTCCTATTTTCACTTAGTTCTGTTGAAGGGTCATGAGGACTCAAAACATCAACTGTGCTCTTCTCCGCCGATACTGCCAGACCTGCTGAGTTTTTCCAGGTATTTCTGTTTCTGTTTTTGTTTTGGATTTCCAGCATCCTCAGTTTTTTGTTTTTATCCCTGCTCATTTAGCTTGTTCTACTTAAATCAGTCTTGGGCTTTGAAATAGCTTTGGGCTAATTGCTCCCAGTATGATCAACCCCTGTCCACAGATCCCCACACAACATTTCCAGTTTTCATCCCCAATTTTAAGAAATTTGAGTCTTGCCTTAAATATTTTCTCCATTACCTCTACAGCAGTGGAAACATCTTATGTTTATGGCTTAGCGGTATCTAATTGTATAAGCCGGGGGTGTGCCAATAGGGTCCCTTTGTGGCTGAGCTGGATATTTGAATCTTTTGAGCATGCACCCAAATGTGTTGCCCCAATTGTTTTTTGAGGATGGACTGTAAGTGAGTAAGAGGAAACCAGGTATGAATCATTAAACTGTTTTATTTCTAGTGAGTGAATGGCTGGAACAGTAGGCTTATCAGTTATTACAACTTCCCTTTCTATAATAATGAAAAATAACTGAAGACATTTGGACAAATAACTGAATAACAATAATATAACATTTCACAACCTCAGGTTCACATCAATTAAGTACTTTTGAAGTGTACTCACTATTGTAATACAAGATCTGCACCCAATTTGTACAAAGCAAGATCCCACAAACAACTGTGATAATTATCTTTTTTTTAGCAATGTTGCTTGAGGTATAAATATTGGCTGGAACAAACAAACAAATGAACATCCGAATTAGGAACAGGAGTAACTCCCCTGCACTTTGAAATACTGTCATGGGATTGTTTATGTCCACTTGAGAGGATCTTGGCTTAACATCACATTTGGAAGACAGCACCACTGTGAGTGCAGGCACTTCCTCAGAAATGCAGTGGAATGTCAGTGTAGATTTTACACTCAAGCTCCTGGGGTTGGGAGGGGGGGTGGGGGGTGCTGGGGTTGGGGTTGGGGGGGGGGGGGGTGGGGGGGGGGGAGCGCGGGGGTGGAGGGTTGGAGGGGGGGAGGTGGAAGGGGGGGGTATTGGGGGGGGGGCGGTGGTGGGTGAGGGGGCGGTGCGGTATTGTATCTACAATCTTCGGACTCAGAAGTTAGAGGGTTACCACTGACTTATGACCAAAGCACAGTGAACACAATAGGGATCCCCATGCTTAACTGAAACAAAATAATTTCTACAAACTAACTTTCTAAATCTAGGCAAAGTCCTGCCTTAGCAGCTTCCTGCTTAAACCAGCTGACTGTCAGTGTCAGCTTCTCTCCCTATTTACATTTCTCTATGTTCACAACCGTAAGGTTGAATGGGCAACGAAAAATGGGTTTCAATTATTGATTAAGGGCCTTAATAGGCCTCTAAATTGTCAGCGGGCGCGCTGCCAACTCTTGCGCATGCCCACTGACCTAAATATCTCATGTGCACGATGATGTCTGGACGCTCACCTGACGTGATCGCACACTATTTTACATCTGATTGGGTCGGGCCCACGCCTGGCCATGGGACATAAAATTCTGCCCTATGTGAATACATTTTTCTTTAAAATTCCAACATTTAAACATCACTCCTTTCCAATCTTATTTTCTGTAGTAAAATGATCAACATTCCCAAAACTTGGCACATGAGATAATTCAGTTAGGTCTCGGCTATGTATGAGCGACTGCTGCCATTGTATTTGTGTGCTGGTCCATCGAGCATGTCATTTAAAGTGTTTGCCACAGACCAATGAGGTGAACCATTTTATTCAGTGCAAAATTTGTATGTAATTGACTACCTGTGAATGGCTGTCAATTTAGTGTTGATGGAGAATTAGGGTTATAGTGTTACTTGTTTTAATGTATAGTCAAGCAACTTTGAATGGCAATATACAGCTGACTTCCTGCAGGTAAATAGTTAGAAGCTGTTAGAGATACACAACTGTCAGACAATCTGCAGTACAAAAACAGAATTACCTGGAAAAACTCAGCAGGTCTGGCAGCATCGGCGGAGAAGAAAAGAGTTGACGTTTCGAGTCCTCATGACCCTTCGACAGGACTTGAGTTCGAGTCCAAGAAAGAGTTGAAATATAAGCTTGTTTAAGGTGTGTGGGGGGGCGGAGAGAGAGAGAGAGAGAGAGAGAGAGAGGCGGAGGGGGTTGGTTTGGTTGTAGGGACAAACAAGCAGTGATAGAAGCAGATCATCAAAAGATGTCAACAACAATAGAACAAAAGAACACATAGGTGTTAAAAGTTGGTGATATTATCTAAACGAATGTGCTAATTAAGAATGGATGGTAGGGCACTCAAGGTATAGCTCTAGTGGGGGTGGGGAGAGCATAAAAGATTTTAAAATATTTAAAAATAATGGAAATAGGTGGGAAAAGAAAAATCTATATAATTTATTGGAAAAAAAAGGAAGGGGGAAACAGAAAGAGGGTGGGGATGGGGGAGGGAGCTCAAGACCTAAAGTTGTTGAATTCAATATTCAGTCCGGAAGGCTGTAAAGTGCCTAGTCGGAAGATGAGGTGTTGTTCCTCCAGTTTGCGTTGGGCTTCACTGGACCAATGCAGCAAGCCAAGGACAGTAATGTGGGCAAGAGAGCAGGGTGGAGTGTTAAAATGGCAAGCGACAGGGAGGTTTGGGTCATTCTTGCGGACAGACCGCAGGTGTTCTGCAAAGCGGTCGCCCAGTTTACGTTTGGTCTCTCCAATGTAGAGGAGACCACATTGGGAGCAATGAATGCAGTAGACTAAGTTGGGGGAAATGCAAGTGAAATGCAATCTGCAATGTTCCACCATGTGGGGAGTTAAGATCCATGTTTTAAAGATCAATTTTATGGTGACCTGTTAGTGCAGAAGTATTTTAGCTGTTTTAACATTTCAAGGACATGTTAACGTTGGTAAAAGCAAAGTACTGTGGATGCTGGAAATCTGAAACAAAAGCAACAATAGCTGGAAAAACTCTGCAGGTCTGACCATCTGTGGAGAGGAATACAGTTAGTGTTTCGAGTCTGTATGACTTTTCATCAGGACTAAGGGAAAATAGAAATGAGGTGAAATATAAGCTGGTCGAGGGGGGTGGGACAGGAAGAGCTGGATACAGGGTCAGTGGTAGGTGGACGCAAAGAAGAGATTGCCGAAGATATCATTGACAAAAGGACAAAGGGGTGTTGACGGTGGTGATATTATCTGAGTAATGTGCTAATGGCGACATTAAGGGTAGAAAGCAGGACAAGCAAGTGATAGATGGCCCTAGTGGGGGTGGGGTGGGAGGAAGGGATCAGAATGGGCTAAAAGGTGGAGATAAAACTTTGATAAAAGCAACCGCTTTTCTTGAACTGTTTATTTCTCCCCAGTGTGAACCTTGATCTCTCCCTCTAATCTCACACACTCTTTCACTACCTCTGGCTCAAGCTCCAAAGCAGCTTACCACCTTGATCTGGAGCCTGGCACCACCATTTGGCTCCATTGTACTCACTCAGAGTTCAAGTTACCACTGACAGTGACTCACTGCTTGTGTGCATGCTTGCCTTTCCTGACATTTGGTTTGGAAATATTTAGCTTGTATTAAATAGCTTTTGCTTTGCTACTTGGATGATTTAAAGGTGCTTGTGCTGCCTTTACAACTATCTGAACTCTCAATGGGCTTCTGGCAAGATTTTTTTTCCACGCGGGATTCCTTCCAGCAATTTCACTTTCAATCAAGGTTAAGGAGGAAAAAAAGCAACAGCAACAGAAGGAGGTAAATGGAGATGCTGCTGGCAGAAAACCAGCCCAAAGGAGACACATTCTTGGGAATCCTTACCCTCCCAAAAGAGTTCAAGAGCTCAAAGTAACACACCATGCACTTCTCTGAGGAGCAGTTCACATGGAGGCTGAATTTCACAAGGGAGGCTGTCACAGTGTTCTGCTGCCTCCTGCAACAAAATCTGCAGCCAACAGCCACAGCTGACACTGTTTGGCCTGTTGCAGTCAAAGTCACCGTAGTTTTCAACAGCTTTAACTCCATCTCATTCAATACTCTGTCAGGCAGTAGCAATAACATTAGATAGTCTGCAGTGCAAGCTTGGATTGGGCACATGCCACCTTCGTCACTTTCCCCATGGATAGCCCATAAACACCAGTGTAGGGATCTGGGTCTTCAATGGTTGCATAGACGGACTGATTACAAACCAAGGATATTGTTGGCTGCATCGACATCACTCTACAGTCTTCTTCATTAATTGTAAGGGATTTTAAAAAAACATCATCAGGGTGTGGGCATTGTTGACAAGGCCACATTTGTTTCTCCAGTTGCCCCGAAAAGGTGGTGGGCCTTCTTTATTAGCCCCAGCAATAGCAGTTTGATACAACTGAGTAGTTTGCTAGGACAGTTAAGAGTCACTTAACGTTAGTGTGGGATTGACCAAATATAAGTCAGGTCAGGAGATTTCAATATTTCAATCCCTAAAGGAGGCAGTTGGGTTTACACAACAAACCAACAGCTATATAATCAATTTGACTGATAGATTTTTGGAAATGATTTCAAATTCTTCAACTGTCTTGGTGGGAATATTTACTCATATTAGTCCAGATGTCTGGATTAGTAGCCCAGTTAAATAACCATGAAATTATCGTACCCCACTCCATTTACCCGGACATCATGCAAATCTGTGCCCACTTTCCTGGCAGCTACCATGACATTTGTATCCTACAGCAATACCCTATACCCACTCTGTGTGGCAATACAGCAAATGAAGGGCACGAGGAGTAACCCTTGAGGATTTGGCTCATGATTTTTCTCAAAAATCTATGCTTGGTGTTCAAGCTGCCAGATCCTTGTCAAAACTAGAAGTTTCAGCAATTGTTCCACTTCCTGCCCAGGCCCTGTGGCATCTGCAGACACTGTATTCTGTGCTTTGGTTGTTTACGTCACTCTGCAGCAGGGACCACACATGGAGCCGCCATTGGAGCAGGGCTTGCAGCAAGATGAAGGGGAGAATCCTCAGCAGCTGGAGCTCTGCATCAGCAGCTTACTGAAGAGCATGTCAGCTGAACAAACCCTGCTTCCTTGTATCAGCAGTCATGTTTCAAATACCTCTCAGTCTACCCTTAGATAAACAGCATCTGTCCAAAGACAATTGTTGATAGTCATATTGCTTGGCATTGCAGAGTCAGGACCTACAATAGGAATACAATAGATTTGAAAACAGTTTATAAATTTACTAGTTTACACAAGTGCTTCACACTGTTTGTCACCCAGCTGAAACGCTCTTCAGTGAGTGGCCCAAAGAGTTCTGGATAAAGATGCATGCTGCAGTCCTCCCACTTCTTTACTATCCTCCATGCCCTTCTCGAGTGATCTCTTACCTAGTCCACTACAGCCTTGGTTTATTCCCCCAGTGGCTTCAGCATGGAAGACTGCTGTTTTGACAAGCTGGGGAGTCTTGAAATGCTCATGCTCCTGATCTGTATAGCTTGGGCCTGTGATGGCAGCATTTTGGTGGTTGCCATTGGAGCCTGGCCCAGCTCTCTTTCTGGCAGCAGGGCAGGCATTGGCTGAAGGAATGGCAAAGGGTGCTGGATGTGCTATCACCCTGACGGAGGGCAGCATGTTCCTCTGTCGTTGCACGATTGCCCCTTCTCTGGGGCTGTACCTCAGCACATCTTCTGATCTACAGATGAGTAGACTGTAGGAAATCCATCATGGAACTCATCCAACTAAACTCATCTCAACCACCTAAAAGGACAAGGACAGCGGACGCACCCACCCACCTGCAAGTTCTACTCCAAGTCACTCACCATCTTGACTTGGAACTACACCACTGTTCCTTCATTTCCCTGGCTCAACATCCTAGAACTCCCTTCCTAAACAGCACTATGGGTGTACCTGCACCACATGGCCTGCAGCGGTTCAAAGAGGTGGCTCAGCACCACCTTCTCAAGGGCAATATGGCATAGATAACTATTGTTGGCCTTGCCAGCAACTCTCACAACCCATGAACAAATTTTTAAAAAACCCTCCATGGCTGCATAAGAATCAGAGAGCAAATTGGCTGCTGCATTTCCTACATCCCATGGTGACAGTACTTCAAAAGTAGTTGATTAGTTGTAAAATGCTTTGGGATGTCCTAGGATTGTAAGAGGGGCAATAGAAATGCAAACATTTCTTTCTTCTGAACTATATGTTCTTGCTTTCTGCCTTAGTACCACACCATCCCTGATCATCACTGAAAAGTGTACCTCCTCTTTAAAATCTGCCAACTACCTATATGTGGTGACTGGCTGGCCTGCTGGATTTCTCACTCTCCCAATTCGTGAGTCGTTAATATTGGTTTGGTATTTAAATTATGCCCCATCCACCAAAATTGCTTGGGCCAATGTTATCAGACAGGCAATATGAATTAAAGGGTACAATTGTAAATGGGACCAGAGAGACTTGGAGATATATGTGCACAAATTGGTGAAGCTGGCAGGGTAGGTTGCAAGGGAAAGTGGTTAAAAAGATGTATGGGCTTTATAAATAGAGGAAAGGGTGCAAAAACATGGAAGTTATGATGCACCTTTATAAAACATTGGTTTGGCATCAACTGGAGTATTGGGTCCAATTCTGGGCACCACACTTTAAGAAGGATGCGAAGACCTTAGAGAGGGTGTAGAAAATCTTTATGAAAAATGGTTCCAGGGATGAGGGACTTCAGTTACGTGGATAGACTGGAGAAACTGGTATTGTTCTCCTTAAAAAAGTTTGAGAGGAGGTTTGATAACGGTGTTCAAATTTGTGAGAGGACTAGACACAGTAGATAGAGAGAAACTTCCATTGGCAGAAGGGTTGAGCACCGGGAGATACAGATTTAGTGTGAATGATCTAAGGGCAACATGAGGAAGAACTTCTTCATGCAGAGAGTGGTTAGGATCTGGAATGCACTGCCTGAGCGTGTGTTGGTGGCAGATTCAATGGTGGCTTTCAAAGGGGAGTTAGATGTGCACCTGAAGAGAAATAAATTGCAGGGCAGAGGAGTGGAGCTAGCTAAATTGCTCATCCATGGGACTGGCAGGAGTTTGATGGGCTGACTAACCTTCTTCTGTACTATGTCCATTCTATAGCTGAGTGGAAGCTGAACCACTGCTTACCAGATCTGACCTCAAGACAAAAAAATCAAAGCCCTGACACGTGCTGGATGAATTGTTATAGTATTAGGTTTACTACAACATGCTTTGTAATGCTGGCTTAGAGAGGCCAGGGTTCCTGCTCTTGTTCGCTCTCCATTCATCCCTGCTAGAAAGTTATGAGCTGAGCTCTAAATCAGGATCAACTGTAATGCCCCAAGTAATTAAATTGTCTGTTGACACTCACTCTATAGAGTCACATGTGAAAATGGCTATTTGAATGAGAGAGCAGAATGAGATTACAAGGAATCCAATGCCTTCAGGAGAAGAGGATGGAGACAAAATGCACAGAAAAAAAGCATAAGAAAGCTTTGTGTATTATTCAGTTTAAACGGGGTGTAACACACATTGGGTAAATCTCTGCAAAGTTTCTGCCACTCAAAACTTCAGCAGAAACCCTGAAATAAAAAGCATAATTTGTCTTACATTTCCAAGAGTTTGCATGGCTCTTCCAACAGAGTTACAGCAGATATTCTTGGGTACCCCTATGCAAATCAGACCCCCACCCACACCCCCCATAGAAGCACATTGGGCAGCAGGGGGAACTATGCAAAAGGCACCCAGTTGAAAGGCTGTTCTCCTGATTTATGAATATCATTTTCTTTTAGGATGCAGGCCATTTAGCCTTCAAACATGTTCTATTCACTGTTCTGTATCCGAGCTCCATTTGGTGCCTTATACTCTTACCTAATAAAAATCTATTGCACACACCTTGAAAATTTCAAACTTCCATGACCTTTTGGCAGAGAAAGAGTTTTGGATTTCTAAAACACTTTGTGCAAGATTCTCCTCTTTTCAATCCTAAATAGCCTAGCTCTAGTCTTAAGACCAAGTCCTCTTATTCTGGATTCCCTCACCAGAGGTAATAGCTTCACTTTCGCCTATCAAAACATATTATCATTTTAAAACTTATTATTAGATCATGCCTCAAACACCTAAACTCAAGGGAATGCAAGCCAAATTTATACAATCTGTCCTCATAACTTAACCTGTTAAGTCCCAATATCATCCTGGTGAGTCTGCACTGCACACCCTTCCAAGGCCAGTGAATCCTCCCTGTACCCAAAACTGAACCTGTTTCGGATGAGGTGTTAAACTGAAGCCCCAGTTGCTCTCTCAGGCAGATGGAAAAGTTCTCACAGCAGCAGTCAAAGTGGAGCAGGGGAGTTCTCCCCAGAGTCTAGGCCAGTGTTTATCCTTCAACCAATATCACTAAAGTAGATTATCTGGTCATTATTTCATTGCTGTTTGTGGGATCTTGCTGTGTGCAAATTGGCTGCCACGTTTTCTACATTACAAAAGTGACTAAACCATTTTGTGTTTTCCAGATGTCATGAAAGGTGCTATATAAAGGCAAACCTTTCCTTCTTTGCAATTGTTTCAGTACCCCAGATTGCACTTGATCAAGGTTGTTATAGAGAAGCATCACTTCCTCACTTTTGTATTCCAAACACGAGTCAAGCCCCATCTGGAATATTGGCTTCAATTTTAGGTGCCACATTTTAGGAAGGTTGTGAAAGTTTTAGGGAGGGTACATTACTAGAATGGTTCCAGGGATGAGAGGCTATAGTTATGTGGATAGACCATAGAAGATGAGTTTTTTTTCCTTAGGATGGTGAAGGTTAATAGCAGTTTTGATAAAGGAGTTAAAAATCATGAGGAGTTTAGATAGATTAAGGAAAGAGAAACTATTTCCAATGACTGAAGGGTTGATAACCAAAGTGCAAAGGTTTAAGTGGTTGGTAGAAGAAACAGAGATGACGTGTTGAAAAATGTTTGTTTTCAGTGAGTGGTAAGGATTGGAATGTACTGTTTGATAGGGTGCTGGAGACTGATTCAATATTAGTGTTCAAACTGGATAAACACTCGAAGGACAAACATTGGCAGGGATATGGGGATAGAGTCAGGGAGTAAGGGTTGTAGAGATAAGCCAGGGAATTACAGGCCAGTGAGTCTCATGTCAGTGATAGGGAAACTATTGGAGAAAATTCTGAAGGACAGAATCTATCTCCACTTGGAGAGGCAAGGTTTGATCAGGATAGTCAGCAAGGCTTTGTCAGAGGGAAGTCATGCCTAACAAATTTGATTGAATTTTTTGAGGAGGTGACCAGGAGTGTAGATGAGGGTAGTGTAGGTGATGTAGTTTACATGGATTTCAGCAAAGCTTTTGACAAGGTCTTGCATGGGAGACTTATAAAGGAGGCAAATGCACATGGGATACAGGGTAATTTGATAAGGTGAATTCAAAATTGGCTTAGCTGTAGGAGGCAGAGAATGATGACGGAAGGATGGTTTACTGACTGGAAGCCAGTGTCCAGTGGGGTACCACAGGGATCTGTGCTGGGTCCCCTATTATTTGTCATTTATATAAACAACATAGATGGCTATGTGGGGGGTAGGATTAGTAAGTTTGCAGATGACACAAAGATTGGCCAGGTGGTTAACAGTGAGGTTGAGTGTCTTGGGCTACAGGAAGATATAGACGGGATGGTCAAATGGGCAGATAAGTGGCAGCTGGAATTTAAACCTGGAAAGTATGAGGTGATACACTTTGGAAGGAGTAATTTGACAATGAAGTATTCAATGAACGGCATGACACTAGGAAGTTCTGATGAACAAAGGGATCTTTGCGTGTGTGCCCATAGATCTCTGAAGGCAGATGGACATGATAGTGGGGTGGTGAAAAAGGCATATGGGACACTTGCCTTTATCATTTGAGGCTTAGATTACAAAAGTAGGGAGGTCATGTTGGAGTTGTATAGAACCTTGGTGAGGCCACAGCTGGAGTACTGTGTGCAGTTCTGGTCATTACATTATAGGAAGGATAAGATTGCACTGGAGGGGGTGCAGAGCAGATTCACCATGATGTTGCCTGGGATGAAACATTTAAGTTATGAAGAGAAGTTGGATAGACTTGCGTTGTTTTCGTTGGAGCAGAGAAGACTGAGGGGTGACCTGAGCGAGGTGTACAAGATTATGAGGGGCATGGACAGGGTGGATAGGAAGCAGCTGTTTCCCTTAGTTGAAGGGTCAATCACAAGGCGACATAAGTTCAAGGTGAGGGGCAGGAGGTTTAGGGGGGATGTGAGGAAAAACATTTTTACCCAGAGGGTTGTGACAGTCTGGAATGCACTGCCTGGGAGGGTGGTGGAGGCAGGTTGCCTCACATCCTTTAAAATGTACCTGGATGAGCACTTGGCACGTCATAACACTCAAGACTATAGGTCAAGTGCTGGTAAATGGGATTAGGTAGGTAGGTCAGATGTTTCTCACGTGTCAGTGCAGACTTGAAGGGCTGAAGGGCCTCTTCTGCACTGTGTGATTCTGTGATTCTGTGATAAATGGATTGCTCTTCAAAAGAGCCATGTAAACTCAATAGGCTGAATGGCCACCGTCTGCGCTGTACTATTTTATGATTCTATGAATTTATGAGGATTGTGCCATTAGATTTATCATCAATTCTCTGAAAATCTGATCTTTCTTGATTCAGAACAGAAAAGCTCTTCATAAGGGAACATAAGTTTATCTGTTCTCATAATTTAACCCTTTGGCCTCAGTATTACTCATTTTTCCAGAATGGCTTCATCTAATTCAGGGTCGCAGGGAGTCAGAGCCTATCCCAATAGACAATGGGTGGGGTACACCCTGGGCAGGATGCCAGTCCATCACAGGGCACACACTGACAGACAATTTACCTTAGCCAATCCACCTAGCCAACATGTCTTTGGACAGTGGGAGGAAAGTGGAGCACCTGGCAGAAACCCCTGTAGACACAATGAGAATATACAAACTCCACACAGACAGACACCCAAAGTTAGGATTGAACTGAGGCCCCTGGAGCTGTGAGGTAGCAGTGCTAACCACTGCACCACCTAGTCTCAGTATCATTACAGAGAATCTGAGCTGCAAGCCCTTTCAAACCCTTTAGCTAGAAAGAAAAATAAAGAAAGGCTTGGTATTTAAATAGCACCTTACACGACCACGGGACATCCCAAAGCACTTTACAGCCAATGAAATACTTTCAAAGTGTAATCACTATTGTAATGTAGGAGAAATGGCAGCCAATTTTCTCATAGCAATCTCCCACTAATGACCAGAGAATCTATATTATTTATGGCGATAGCCCAGGTATAAATAGTGGCCAGGACAATGGGGATGGCTCCCCTACCCTTCTTTGAAATAATGTCACATGGTCATACATGTCTACCAGAGAGGCCAGGTCTTCCTGAGGTGTGGTGCCCAGAAGTGAACACTGTAGTCAAGAGCTTTATATAAGTGTAAAATATCTTCACCCACTTTGAAATCCAGTCCCCATGAGATAAAGGTCAATATTCTATTAATCTATGCCCACTAGCTTTTATTGATTTCTCTATATGAATCCCAAAATCCCTCTGTTCCTCCATGGTTCCTAGCTTCTTATTGTTATTCTGATCTATATTTCTTAGGTCCAAAGTGGATGGCCTACACTTCCCCCATGTTGAACTCCCTCTCCAGTTTAACCCACTCACTTAATCTGTCAATGTTGCTTTGCAACTTTCTGCTTGTATCTATGGTATTTACTGTGCCACTATCTGACTGCTTTAATTTACTCCAGACTTCTGGGTCCTGCCTTCTTTTCGCTATAAAGGCAAAAGAAACCACAAATGCTAAACAAAACAGATATATCAAACAACAGCTGTCAAATCATGTTAGTGTTGGCAAAAATGATTACACATCACCCTGTGGGAACCCTGAGTGCCTGCCTTTTATAATTGCTTTTCCATCCTTGAGCTCCTAAGTGGTGTTTCCCTTGTGGCTACAGTTTGGGAAGGAGAAGGCTGCTGAACTTCAATTTGGACTGCCAGCCTCGAGCAGCTCCGAGTCTAGTCATACAGCAGCATCTTGGCCTGGGCCAGGCAGCCAGGACTTGCTGGCTGAAGGCAGCAGCAAGGGCACTGGCAGAGGCAGAGTGGCTGGTGGGAGAGCATCACTGTCACCCTGAGAGAGGACTTCCTCTTCCAGGAAGTCAAGGTCACTCTTTGGGCAAAGCCTCAGGACTCCTACAGGGCTTTGCAACAGCGTGCAGGAGTGACACAATGACCTGGAAGCCCTTGTCAACAGTGGCCATCAAAGCTAATTTGGCAACTGTTTGAGCTTTCAGAAAGCAGCTTGTTACTGAAGCTGACCACTTTGAACAGAATGATCACCTTGCACTGTGCAGGCCCTGTAGCAATGTTGGACCTGGACACCTGCATGCTCTCCGACATCATACATAAGCTTTCTGGCAGCTTGCCCAGTGCACCAGGCATTTCCTGTTGTTTGTCCATGAGGTTTCTTCAGTGGCCTGGGCCCTCGAAGTCTGCATCTTAGTTCACTGCAGCAGAACCAGTGTGCAACCTCACCTCCTGGTGAGCTGGTACCTTTTTTTGACCTATGGCCCTTGCCCTTGCTCCTGTGCACTTGTGCCCAGTAAGTCACCCAGCCTCTAAAGCCCCATGGTGTCACTATCTGGGCTGGTGCTTGTGAGGGTCACACACAGTGACAGTGCATCTTCAGGAACACTGCATTCTATTTTCTCTTCTGGCTGAGGGATGTCGACATTCTCAGCAGCTGAATAGTAATAAAAGGACAATGCGCTTGCGATATGAAGGAGAGCAGAGAGAGAGCAATGGGTGTTTAAGGGATCAGCAGCTTGTCATTCAGAGTGTGTGAGATGAGGGAGTAGTCAGAAGAGCCAAAGAGGATGAAGTATAAGACCCTGCACAATGTCTCCTCCAGCATCACCTGTGACCACAAACTTCAGTCTGCTCCTTCCCATGATGGCCAGGCTGCTCTCTTCAAGGGAAGAGAGGGTGGACAGAGAGATTCTTCCTCCCACAGTGACAGCTCATTGTTGTTTGTGACCTTCTCCTGCAAGGACTGAAGTGTGTTAGAGTGCTTGTTTTATCTCCTGCAGCTTCTTGCAGCAGCTGATAAGTGTTTAGTAATGATTGATGTATATGCTTCCACCTCCTCAGTGAAATTCAAATCTTCCATTTTAACTCCTTCAACTTATATTCTTGATACTGCATATTCTGTCACCTAGTACTCCCTTAAATGTACTCAGTTATTAAATTGTACTTCATTTGCCTCAGTCTGAAGCATTGAATTCTAGGCAGCATCTTCATAATCTCCTTCATGTTTAGAAGAATGGCTAATGGGCTTATGATGAGCTTTAATTTTAAACCACAATCCCATCGCGTAGTCTGTGAACCTCTCGCACACCATATTGCTGCCATTACTTCCTTCTCAATTGTAGCATATATTTTTTCTATGTCTGTGAGCAATCTTGAGGCATAATAAACTAGTCTACGTTTACCATCTCTTTGTGCTTGAATAAAACTGCACCCAGCCCTGAAGATGATGCATCTGCTGCTACTATGGTTGGCAGTTCTGGATGGAAATGTACTGAACTTTCAGGAGAAATTAGAAGATTTCAGATCTTCTCAAAAGCATTTTGCCGGTCCACATTCTAGCACCACTGTTGACGCTATCTCAACAGTTGTCTCAACGGTGCATTGGCTTCTGCCAAAGTTGGTAGTAACTTGCCTACTTGGTTGACCATTCTTAGAAATCTCTGTAGCTCTATAATGTTCCTGGATTGTGGAAACTCTCTAATCACCTTTGTTTCCTGTATGCTAGCTGTTATTCCTGAGACTTGCACAATGTGCCCTAAAAATTTAATCATAGATTTTGCAAATTCACACTCCTTGTTCTATGTCAAACCTGCATCCTGTAGAGCTTTCAGGACCACTCACACTCTACAGTCATGCTGTCCCCTCATGGAGCCGTGTATGTCATCCATGTGACATATTTTCCTTCCATGTCTCCTAGGCCCTGAGGCATTGTTTTCTGGAATATTTCTGCAGCAGATGCAATCCTAAGTTGGAAACCTATTAAAACAATAAGGACCAAATGGCATTTTAAAATTAGTCAGCAGCCTGGATTCTTTGTCCAGAGGCAACTGCCAAAATCTGCTGTTTGCATCTATTTTGGTGAATAGGGTACTTTTAGCTGGATTGACAAGACTCTCATCCACTGATGCCATTGGGTGGATCTCACTTTCTGCTGATTTGTTTAAGTTCACACAGATTCTATTTGAGCTATTTGACTTTGGGACAGTGACCATTCCAGAACACCACCTTGTTGGTGTGGTTGCTGGAGAGATAACCTCCTGGTGTCGCATGTGCTCAATTCCACCCTTGACTTTTTCAAAGAGCAGGTGAGGGACTTTCCTCCATGAGAAGAGGAAAATTAGTTTAGCATTAGCTCTTAGGGTAACATGGTATCAGTCTTCACTTTTTCCCAAGCCTGTAAATAATCTTGGAAAATCATTGCTGAATGTGCAACTATGGGCAGAATTTTACATTTGACGTGCAGGCGCGCGCCTGACACGACAGAATCTAAAAATCACCACGATGTTTCGTTTGATGGGCATGCGCTGGAGTCAGCTGCGCACCTGCCGATAATTGAAAGGCCTATTAAGGCCATTAAACTAGGTAATTAAGTAACATTTTACGCTGCCCATCCAACCTTACAGTTGGAGGGCAGGCTAAAAGGCCAAGTGGCCTTTATGTTTTTTAGGAAACCTCATCCACGAGTGGGGTGAGGCTTCCTGAAGGTAATACTAATTAAATAAAACCAGTGCTGCCTCAGGGAGATCGTCTCTACTGTACAAAGTATTAAAAATAGAAAAAAAGATCATTGATATGTCCAGTCATTTGACACTGTCACATGAGTTGGGACATGTCCATAACTTTTTAAAAAACTTTAATTACATTTTTTGAAACTTACATGAAACCTCATCCAGCCCATGGATGAGGTTTCATGCGTTTTCTAATGCCCGCCAGGGCTCCTGGCCTGCCCACCAACCTTAAGGTTGGACGGGCAGGTCCATTAATTACTTAAATGACTCCGTCAATGGCCTTAATTGGCCATTGACAGGTCGGTGGGCACACAGCTGATTTTGCTGAGCTCCTGCCCACCTGAAAATTTAAATAGGACGCAGTGATGTTGGGAGTTCTGCCTCACATCATCCCGCATCATCTTACGCGTCGGCGAGCCGGCCCCGCTCCCCCGCTCATCGACAGAAAAATCCTGCCCTCTATTCTTGTACTTTAATTTTGCCCAAATGTTATCCTATGACTTTCAGTATAGTCCCTCCTGGACTTTGTAACTGAATGGTGACTGTAGTGTAATGTGCTTAAACCACTTTACTTCACCAGGTAAGACTTAAATACCTGTCCCTTTGCCGAATTTAAACACTGTGGGGTGTCCATTCACAAGTTTAATGCTCCAGCAATTAATTTCTGTTTCATGTACTTCTCCTAGGCAAGCTTTTCTGTGGTTCTTCCACTTCTTGCATGTGGTTTGGCCTTAATGTTTTCTTCTTTCTTTTAGCAGGCTGTGTTTTAGCTCAGCAGACAATTTTAAAATGTCTTAACTTCCCACAGTAGTAACTCTGTGCTCCGCTGCTTGGTATTCTTCCCACTTATGCAGGCTTTTCCCGTCACACTCAGAGCGTTTCGAGATGGTGGTTGACACGCTTTCCCCCATTTTCATGATTTCTGTTTTGATGCACTTTCCCTCTTCTGGCTTTCAAATTGAATGGTCCCACTCATTTATTTTCATGGGGCCTTGCTTTCCCTGCGAGCAAACAATCCATTTTGTTTTCTGAACTCAGTTTGCCTCGCAATATATACTGCCTTAATTAAAGTTAGATCTTCTTTCTTTGCAAGAGATCTGATAAAGCTTCATCAAGGACTCCAACTACTACGCAATCGCAAATAAATTTGTCCCTCAATATTCCATAGTCGCAATTTTCTGCCACCATGTATAGATGGTTGATGAACAAATCTATGCTTTCACCTGGTCTTTGTTTCTCGCTTGTTAAATTTTGCCCATTCTATAATTTATTTTTTGTGAAAACTGAAATACAAATTAAATGCCTGGAGAACTTTCTCATAAGAGCTTGAAGTTTCATCGGCTCCCTGACTCACTATTATGTCAGGGGGTACCCAACTGCATAAAGTACTGACCTGATCCTTTTTGTGCAAACCAGGAATCGTTCTATACCTGGAAAACTTCTTTCTTCAGTTGTTCCAATGCTGAGCTGGTTGTGATTCTTCAGTACTGGGAGTGGTAGTGTCGATTCCATGCTTGTACCAAGCCTTGAAATTGTTGCTGCTTCACTGATGTGGTTTGTTGACTCTGGCCTGTGCCGACTGCTGTCCAGACTCCAAGTCTGTGCCTCAGCTTGCATCTGCTCCATCCACGATGCTCCAGCTTTTTCGGTGAGTCTTCAATCTGCTCCTTTCACCCTTCTTTCAAGGATCTGTAGGCTTGCCAAGTCTATACGCTTTTCTTGGAGCTTTTCTGGGTCTTTTACTTGCTGCCTGATGCCACCATGTTTTATCATGTGTTCAGGGTCTAGGTGGGGTTCTTCAGGATTTGCCTATTTTCCCTAAGTAAGCTAGTCAACACTGTAGTTTGTTAAAACCATTATCATTTATTTACAGCTTTCTGCACATTTTAGGAACTCTGCACGAGGTTGGACTTCCCCTCCCTCCAGATCTCTGTGGCTTTGTCATGCATCAGTTAGACCACACTTAGAATACTGTGAACAATTTTGATCCCCTTATCTAAGGAAAGATATACTGGCTTTGAAGGCAGTCCATAGAAGGTTCACTAGGTTGATCCTGGGTATGGAGAGATTTTCTTATGAGGAGAGGTTGAGTAGGTTGGGACTGTACTCATTGGAGTTTAGAAGAATGAGAGGCAACCTTATTGAAACATATAAGATTCTTAGGGGGCTTGACAGGTAGATGCTGTGAGGTCATTTCTCCTTGTGGAAGAGTCTAGGACCAGAGGGCATAATCTCAGAGTAAGGGGGTACCCATTTAAAACAGAGATGAGGAGGAATTTTTTCACTCAGAGGGTAGTGAATCTGTGGAATTCTTTACCACAGCAGGCTGTAGAGGCTGGGTCATTTAGTATATTCAAGGCTGAGGTAGACAGATTTTTAATCAATAAGGGAATCAAGGGTTATAGGATCACGGCAGGAAAGTGGAGTTAAGGATTACCAGATCAGCCATGATCTCATTGAATGGCGGGACAGAGTCGATGGGCCAAATGGCCTACTTCTGCTCCTACGTCATATGGTCTTATGGTCATTACATCATAGTTACATCAGCATCTGGTGCTTCTGATGTTAACCCTTTACGCTACACTGACTTATTTGGTGTCAGCCACTTGCTAATCTAACCCCCACCAGGAAAGCTGAGCAGAGGAGGCCCAGCACAAGCTCCTCTCGGGGTAACTCAATTTCCCAAATGAGTCTTCGACTAATGCAAATTTTATCTGAAATATTGAGCGCTCATGGCTCTCAATTCTATTGTGTAGGGTCATTTGCATAATTACGCACAGCAACAGACTCAGATGGGTCCATGAGGTGAGAGAAAAAATTGTGTGGAAGCCAAGTTTAAAAGGGTAGGGCCAATTAAAGGGGAGTTTCACAGCAGGGGAGAAATTGTAGAATGTCTTTGCAGGGAGCCCAAAAGGCATCTCAAATTATTAACAGGATTTAAGCTCATAAGTCTAAGAAATGGCAGGCAAAAATAAAGAGAAAGGGAGGCCTACATGTCAGCATAAGTCTGAGAGCAAGAAATGTAGTTCAAACATATGAACATACGAATTAAGAGCATGATTCGGCAACTCTGCCCCTTGAGCCTGCTCCGCCGTTCAATAGGACCACGGCTGATCTGAATGAAACCTCAACCCCACATTCCTGCCCACCCTCAATAACCTTTCACCCTCTTGCTTATCAAGAATCTATCTACCTCTGCCTTAAAATATTCAAAGACTCCGCTCCCACCACCTTTTGTGGAAGAGAGTTCCAAAGACTCACAACCCTCTGAGAAAATTTTTTTTCCTTCATTTCTGTCCTAAATGGGTGACCCCTTATGTTTAAACAGAGACTCCTAGTTCTGGTTTCTGCCACAAGAGGACACATCCTTTCCACATGGACGCTGTCAAGACCCCTCAGGGTTTGTATGTTTCAATCAAGTCACCTATTACTCCTCTAAATTCCAGTGGATACAAGCTTAACCTAGCCAACCTTTCCTCATAAGACAACCCGCCCATTCCTGGTACTAGTTTGGTAAACCTTCTCTGAACTCCTTCTGACACATTTACATCCTTCTTTAAATAAGGAGACCAATACTGTAAACAGTACTCCAGATGTGGTCTCACCAATTCCCTATTTAACTGAAACATAACCTCCATACTTATGCATTCAATTCCCCTTGCAATAAACAATAACATTCTATTATCTTGCCTAATTACTTGTTGTACCTGCCTACTAACCTTCTCTGATTCATGCAATAGAACACCCAGGTCCTTCTGCATTTCAGAGCTCTGCAATCTCTCTCCATTTAGCTAATGTGCTTCTTTTCTATTCTTCCTGCCAAAATGGACAATTTTATATTTTCCCACATTATACTTACTTTGCTACTTATCTTTGTTTCATCAGCAAATTTAGCAACCATACCATCGGTCTCCTCATCCAAGTCATTTCTATAAATTGTAAAAAGTTGAGGCCCCAGCACTGATCCCTGTGACACCACTCGTCACATCTTGCCAACCAGAAAAAGGCCCATTTATGTCTATTCTCTGTTTTCTATTAACTAGCTATCACCTATCCATGCCAATGTACTACCCCGCAGCTTTTATTTTCCACAATACCCTTTCATGTGGCACCTTCTGGATGCCTTCTGGATATCTAAGTATGTGCATCTACCAGTTCCCCTTTAACCACTGTATATGTTGCTTCTTCAAAGAGCTCCAATAAATTGGTTGAACATGATTTACCTTTCACAAAACCATGTTGACTCTGCCTTGAATTTTTCTAAGTGCCCTGCTATAACATTTTTAATATACTTCTATCATTTTCCCTATGACAGATGTTAAGCTAACTGGCCTGTAATTTCCTGCTTCCTGTCTCTCTCCATTTTTGAATAAAGGAGTTATGTTCACATTTTCCAATCGAATGGAACTTTCCCTGAATCTTATGAATTTTGAAAAATTAAAGCTAACACACCAATTAGCCACTTCTTTTAAGATCCTAGATGAAGTTCACCAGGACCTGGAGGCTTGTCATCCCGCAGTTCCAACAATTTGCTAAGTATCATTTCCCTGGTGATTCTAATTTTCTTGGCCTCCTCCCTCCCTTCCATTTCCTGATTTACAGCTGTTTCTGGGATGTTGTTTTTATCTCTATAGTGAAGTATAGTAGCTGTAACCAACCCTTTGATCGAGGCTGGTAACGTGAAGTTCGTGCTGCATGATGGGCTCATGAAGAAGCAACGTCTCCATGTGCCACTCCACAGTATCAGCCTCATAGCTCAGCCTCATGTCGCCAAGGCTATGCAGCAAGCGTCATGTTGAATTGACCACCCTATTGCTGCATGGGCTATATGGTAGTTGCCAGTGTCTTTGCAGCAGGTGAAGGACAATAGGTTAGCCAGAACAGAAATCTTGACAAAAAGATTTTGAAATGTCTACTTTTATTTTTTTGATCGGAAGACGGAACCCATGACTACTTTGCTTCGAATGCTGACCGTGAAAAATTAATGCACCTAAAAAAAACAAACAAAACTCAGACTGCAATAACTGTTTGGGCTGAGACAGTTGGTCTTTTTTGGGTGTGGTACATAATCCTCAAAGAATTCTTCACTAACCAGTGCCTTAAGGTCATCACTGTGTAATTGTATACTGTTGGGTGAGTGCCTGAAATATGTTCAGCTGAAAGATAATACTGCATTGTGGTTTCTCAATTGGGTATCCTGGCTGCTAGTATATACGGTTGTGGTAAACTCCCCAACCCTTACCCACACGAGAAAGCTAGCTTAGTTCATTTGGGGTTGGCAATGAAACATGTGTTGATTCATCAGGGTACATTTTAGGAACCTGTTGGATACAATACTTCTTTAATGGATTGACCTTGCTGGGCAATGAAACTGCGAGTACATTTGACATTTAGCCTATCTTTTGGATAGATCTCACATTCAGTGGACTTCATCTGGAAACAACTTGTGTTAGAAATGGTAAAAGAGGTACTAAGTACGTAAATGATGTGTAAAGCAAACAAAAAACATTATGGAATTTCCCGTTAGTTCAAACATGGGAAAACTTATTCTCTGGATTATGCTTTGTGCAGAGCTCTTATTGCATGTTTACTGCTTATTGCAATATTTTTCCATTATTGAAAGGGTAATGTTTAGAATAATTACTCCACGTCCACTTTTACCTCATGGAATTTAACCCAGCTGTAAAGCATTAGGGCATAATAACTGAAGCACCAATTAAAGCAATTAGTAAGGGTGGATCTGATTAAACTAAGCTGTGCTGGATTTGCAGACAGCTTTTGACAGGATTCAACATTAGCAATTAATGGCTAAGGTAAGGAGTCATAGGATCGGAGGTAAAGTATGGTGCTTGATGGAAAATGGTGTTAAAAAAGGAAACAGGAGTAGTCTTAAATGGACATTTCTCAGAATGAAAGCCATTGCAGATTGCACACATGTAATAGTACTGAAGGCTTGTGCTCCAAAACTTGCCGCACTCCCAGCCAAGCTGTTCCAGCACAGCTACAACGCTGGCATCTACCCGGCGTTTGCCCAGGTAGGCCCTGTACACAAAAAGCAGGACAAATCCAACCTGGCAAATAACTGCCCCATCAATCCACTCTCCATCATCAGTAAAGTAATGGAAGGGGTCATCAACAGTGCTTATTAGCGGCACTTGCTTAGCAATAACCTGCTCACTGACTCTAGTTTGGGTTCTGCAAGGGCCACTCAGCTCCTGACCTCGCTTCAGCCTTGGCTTAAACAAGGACAAAAGAGCAGAACTCCCAAGGTGAGGTGAGAGTGACTCCCTTGACATCAAGGCAGCATTTGACCGAGTGTGGCATCAAGGAGCCCTAGCAAAACTGGAGTCAATGGGAATCAGGGGGAAAGCTCTCTGCTGGTTGGAGTCATATCTAGCACAAGGGAAGATGGTTGTGGTTGTTGGAGGTCAGTCATCTCAGCTTCAGGACATCATTGCAGGAGTTCGTCAGTGTAGTGTCCTAGGCCCAATGATCTTCAGCTGCTTTATTAACAACCTTCCTTCCATCATAAGGTCAGAAGTGGGGACGTTCGCTGATGATTGCACAATGTCCAGCACCATTCATGGTCCTCAGAAACTGAAGCAGTCCATGTCCAAATGCAGCAAGACCTGGACAATATCCAGGCTTGGGCTGACAAGCGGCAAGTAACAATTGCGCCAGAAAAGTGCCAGGCATCTCCAACAAGACAGAATCCAGCCATCGCTCCTTTATGTTCAATGGCATTACCATCACTGAATCCCCCACTATCAACATCCTGGAGGTTACCGTTGACCAGAAAATGAACTTGACTAGCTATATAAATACTGTGGCTACAAGACAGGTCAGAGGCTACTCTTTGTGATAGCCAGTTCCAAATTCTTTGCATAAAGATGTTTCCCCTTAACTCCCTATTGGATTTATTGGTGACTAACTTATATTTATGACCTCTGTTTCTGGACGTCCTACAAATGGAAACATTTTTTCTACATCTACCCCAGAAAATACTTTCAATATCTTGAAGAGCTCTATCAGGTCACCCCTCAACCTCTTTTTTTTTCTAGAGAAAAGAGCACTAACATATTCAGCTTTTTCTGATAACTATATCCTCTCAGTTCTGGTATCAGAATAGTTTTTGCACCTTTCCAATGCCTCAATATCCTTTACAGCATAACTTCTGTAATGCAAGAACTCCAAATGTAGTCCAACCAAGAATAGAAAATGCTGGAAATATTTAGCAGGTCCAACAGCACCTATGGAGAGCAAAGCAGGGTTAACGTTTCAGGTCCATGACCTTTCAGCAATCACAATGCAACAAGAGGAAGCATCATGTGCAATGTCTGCTGTGTTTGGGACTTTGCCTGTTATATGCTGTATAAATTTAAGATATATATTTAGTGCAAAAGCACATCTGTTGTTTTACATTAATAAGTTTTGTCAGGAGCTATTTTCCTCAATATCCCTGCTGGAAATGTTAATGGATCATCTTGAGCTTGCCGTGAAGAGATTTTCTTTAGGATTGAGTACACATTATCAGAACTCTGAATGCAGTGCATTTTGTAATGCTGCTGGTGTGTTCTCAGCTCTTGGAGAAATCTCTTCGCTATGTGCTCTGAAGATTCATTGACATCCAAAAAATCATGAGCAACACTGACCTTCTCATTCACAAAGACTTGAAAAATCCTTTACAACAGACCTTAAAATTGTGCTGGCCATTCTGGGAAACAGCAGCTAAAATCCATGCAGCAGGTGTTGCCATTTCTTACTACTGAACACAAATTCACCAAGCACTTAAATGGGATTGGTAGGCCATCTTCTCTGCATCTACTCTATCATACTCTTTCATAATCACTTGTCATTGCTTATTTTCATCTCTATAACATCACATGACTTTGCATCTATCTCAGCTCACCTTTTCCTGAAGCCCTCATCCATACTTTTATTATATCTATACTCAACAATTCCAATGCACTCCTGGCTAGTCTCCCACATTTTACCCTTCATAAACTTAGTCACTTAAAACTCTGTTGCCTGTGTCTTAACTCACACTAAGTCCCATTCCTCTATCTCCCCCTACGCTCGCTGAACTATATACCTTGGTAAAGCAATGTCTTGATTTTAAAATTCTAATTTTTGTTTTCAAACCCTTCCAAGGCCTCACCACTCCCTATCTCTGTAATGTCCTCACACCCCACAACCCTCCAAGCTTGCTGAGCTCCTGATCAAATTCTTTATTTATGAAGGTTAAGTAGCACATGTACAATCTTGGAGAGTTCTTGACAACACAACTTACTTGGATGATTACACACATTTCCTATCTGGTGATGTACATAGATCATAGCCATACCTACATAGAGGTCCCACTATCCATTTGGAGGGAATCGTGGTTTTCATGCAGCATAAAGAACCAATACCTCATCACTGACACAACTGTAGAGGTCCCCATACTTTGACCTCCCTTGAAGAGAGTCAGCATTGCTGAACTGAATCCACACAGGACCTGCACACTGTGATCACTTCCTCCCTAAATGGAAGGTAAAAGGAGACCCAAAGTGTGATTGTGGCCATGAGTCCCAGGTAATGGAAAACATCACATCCACCTGCCTAGGAAGATCCTTTCCAAGAGGCGCCTCATTTTTCCACTCAACATCTCAGGAGGCCATCAAATGGATAATCTAACCGGACATCCCGTTATAAGCATCTCCTGTCATATGAAAGGAAAAAAAATGCATTGATTGCCATGTGATGACTTTAGCACATCTGTGGCAAATATCACAGCAACCAGGAATTAAAGAGAGAACTTCACATTGCATTCAGTTCCATGTCTGCACAGTAATATTAAAAGGCTCTGTGACTTTGATCACTAGTGCCTTGTAGGAATGAAAGAACAAGCTACTGGAAGGGCATTAATTTGTATTAAATCTGTCATTATTAAATTATAATGGTGAGTTGGATTTATGTTCGTTAGCAATCAAGTCACCCTAATGTTTTATATCAAAAATGCAGTAAATGAGGCATTCTTATCAAATTGCACAAAAGTTTTGGAGCTAATATTTTTTCTATATTTGTTTTTGCTTTCTTTCAAATTCTAGGGGGTAGAAGTTAGTTTAAACCCATTTCTGTGCATATAATGGGCACTGTGCTCAGAGAATCTGTCCATTCATGTGGATGTAATTAAAGCATTTTGGCTGCAGGCAACTTCCTTTTGAAGATTGTAGACATCAGCAGTTGCAAGGCCTGCCCATTTTGCTGACATTGCGTTGGGAGATATTAATGGAAGTGGCTGACACTTCTATCCACCAGACAGTGGAAAGTTATCAAGACAAGCTATCTGGCATGAGAGGGCAGAGGTGACAGATAGGTTCATGCCAGAAGTATTGTATGTGTTCGCCCTTCATAGTTGAAGATGATGATAACTAGCATTCATTGAGTTAAGTTTCAGGTATGATGAGTTCAAAGATGGCTACTCATTAAATCATGAAAAGATCTGTTGCATGTTGGACACAAGTACTGTTGGTGCAGAAGGGATGCTTGGAGAACTGGGTTTGTAAAGTTAACATTTCCTATTGGCAAGTGCAACTCTGTTCTGTTCCGCTTTTGCTGATAAAACAGCACCATATAAAGTGAGGTTCTTCAATGTCTTAGAGGTGATTTGGGACTCTTCAGCGAGACCTTCAGCATGGCCTTGGAGTATTTTTTCTGACCTCCATGTGAAAATTTCCCTTCAATTAGCTTGCTGTAGAAGACCTTTTGTGGCAAGCACTCATCAGGCATTCTGGCAGAATGTCCTGCTGTAGTAATTGAAGGTACAGCCCCTCCTACTGCCTATTGGAGTCACGTGATTGATCTTGGACACTCCAACCAATGAGCCCTAAGCGCTGGTAACCCGGGAGCAGGGGGGAGGGGGTGTGGGGTGTGGGGATTCTTGCCGAGGTTCAAGCATGTAGCATCTGAAAACTCTCTGTATTGGAGTTATCTGTTTCAAGTTGAAACCTGTCCAGCACGTCAAGTCATTATATTTGGCGACGAGGGTGAAATAGCTCCGGCGCTGCGAATGTAAGTACATCAAATCTTAAGATAACAGAGAAGAGAATGGTTACGATCCACCACCAGGTGAAGTTACCCAAAGTTGTTGATCCAGGCGAGACCCTCAATTTGTCACTGTCAGGCTGGGCCGCTCCCAAATTGTTATGCCCCGGGTGAGGAGGGATGAACTGGCTCCTGGTCTTTATTCAGCACCCACCACCCTCTCCCTTCTGTTGGTCACAATGAGATTTAATCTAAAAAGGATCCCTTTTATGAATAACTTTCTCCCAGACCCAATCATTCTGTTTTTAAAGGAGAAAATTTGATCAGACGTTCTTGAGTTAAAGGTAAGAATAAGTTTGTTTATTTATTTATTTTTGTTATTCATTCATGGGATGTGGGCATTGCTGGCTAGGACAGCATTTGTTGCCCATCCCTAATTACCCTTGAGAAGGTGGTGGTGAGCTGCCTTCTTGAACTGCTGCAGTCCATGTGACGTAGGTACACCCACAGTGCTTTTAGGAAGGGAGTTTCAGGATTTTGACCCAGCGGCAGTGAAGAAACAGCGATATATTTCCAAGTCAGGATGGTGACTGACTTGGAAGGGAAATTCCAGGTGGTGGTGTTCTCATCTATCTGCTGTCCTTAACCGTCTTGATGGTAGTGGTTGTGGGTTTGGAAGGTCCTGTCGAAGTACCAATTGCATATTGTTACACACTGCTGCTAGTGCACGACGGTGATGGAGGGAGCAAATGTTTGTGGATGTGGTGCCAATAAGTGGGCTGTTTTGTCCTGGACGGTGTCAAACTTCTTGAGTGTTGTGGGAGCTGCACTCATCCAGGCAAGTGGGGAGTATTTCATCACATTCCTGACTTGTGCCTTGTAGATGGTGGACAGGCTTTGGGGAGTCAGGAGGAGAGTTACTTGTTGCAGGATTTCTAACCTCTGACCTGCTCTTATAGGCACAGTATTTATATGGCTAATCCAGCTCATTTTCTGGCCAATGATACCCCCCAAGATGTTGATAGTGGGGGATTCAGTGATGGTAATGCCATTGAACATCAAAGGGCGATGGTTAGATTCTCTTGTTGGAAATGGTCATTGCCTGGCACTTGTGTGGAGCAAATGTTACTTGCCGCTTGTTAGCCCAAGCCTGGATATTGTCCAGGTCTTGCTGCATTTGGACATGGGCTGTTTCATGGCTTATTAGCTACTAAAGACATGCATATACGGTCATACAGGTTAAAAGTAAGATATAAAAAAGCTATATGGAACAGTCCTTGACTTGTGGGGAGTAGTGATTGAGCATTGCGGCCGTTGCCATTTGAGATTCCAGTAGACTTGACTGTAGTAGACGAATAGTAGGTTTCGAGGTTCCAGTAGAGTTGAATTTACTCGAGAGGGGGGAAGATTGGGATACCTGCAAAATGGCGATTTGCTGGGGTACTGTGTGTGGCTGCTACTTCCAAACTTTCCAGCCAAACTTCCAGCACTTGCTGTCTCTGACAACACCCACCGACAGACAGACACCGGGCAGCTTTTCAGCTTTTAACCCCTTCTTTGTATATTCCAAGCAGGAAGCAAATTCACAAATCTGTCTGGGCAATGCTCACAGGATTTCTTGATAAAATGATGCTCATCTCCCATTAAGACCCATTGTCTCTACTGGAGGGTGCAATTAGTTTCTGGATGTCTTTAGGAGTGCCTTGTCTGGCAACAGGGTGGGGTTATATTACCTCTTAGGAAGTCACCCTGCAGCATTCTGGCCAATGTCTTGTGTGCATTTTTAAAAACTCAGGTCTTATTTTTAAGGTCCAATATTTCCGAACTCAATTCAACGTTTTTCCTTCATTATCATAATACTACTCACCAGTTGTGCCACTCTTTGGCAGAATCAATCCTAATGACATGACTTTGGAGGACTGGAGTCAGTATGTAGCATGCCGTGGTTTTTATTTCATACCGAATGAAATTACTGTGGAGGAAAAGCAGGAAGCCATCCTTTTGAGTATATGTGGTAGCGAGAGATACAATCTCATCCGGAGTATGATGGCCCCGAACGTGCCCAATTCTAAGTCCTTTAATGAATTAGTGACCCTCATGAAAACGCATTACCAGCCAAAGTGATCCATAATAATGCAAAGGTTTAAGTTTAACTCTGGAGTTAAAGCCTCAGGAGAGTTCATCACAACCTATATAGCGAAGTTGAAGCAGTTGTCAGAACACTGCGACTTCAGGGACACACTCAATGATATGCTGTGGGACCAGCTAGTTTGTGAAGTTCATGATGACACCATTCAGGGCCGTTTACTCAAAAGAAGTCGACATCAATTTGACGCATGCCCTGGAAATAGCACTAGTCATGGAAAGTGCTGCGAGAGACACAACATGGCGCTGTTCTTCATATGAGGTGGGAACCTACCATCAGGCGTGGTGCAAAAACCAGAGACACAACAGCGAAGCTAGAGGCACTGTCCACTGCTAGAAAGACAAAAAGGCCTAGTAGAAACATTTCAGCAGCAACTCCAAAGTTAATTTGTTATTGAGGTGGGGTGGACCACATACCAGACACCTGCAGATTCAAGGAGGCAGAATACCATTACTACTACATAAGAAAAGTCATGTTATAATGCAATGTGGGGTGAAGTCGAAAGAGCCCATAAGGCAGCAAACCAACATGACTGAATTGAACAATACAACAGAACCAGAAGCTGCCGATACCGACATCTATTCCCTGTACAATGTCACAGCAGTAAAAACCGAACCTACTACTGCCATAATCCAGGTTAATGGGAAGCCATGAATAATGGAGATAGATACAGGAGCCTCAACCACAGTGGTGGGAGAGCACACATTTAAATTTCTAAATGAAGATACCCAGCCACTGAATCTGGAATGGACAACGGCTCAACTGAAGACATATACTGAAGAATCCATGCAGGTAAAAGGCATCACCACAGCACCTGTGTTCTATAGGCAACAGACAGCTCAGCTTCCAGTGGTCATAGTGACAGGTGAAGGACCTAGTCTTCTGGGCTGAGACTGGTTACAAAAAAATCAAGCTTAACTGGTCTGAAATATTTCACCTGAGAACAGGAGGAGTTCCTGAACTGTTAAGGAAATACAGCAGTGTATTTCGGAATAAGTTAGTAGAATTGAAGGACCTTCACATGTTGCAAGGACCCCTCAGGTCAGAGTTGGTTCCTCTGGAAAATAATGAAGAGAAACAAAATGAATTTAATGCCACTCTGAACAAACTGAAGAAACAGTTGGCAGAGAAGACTTCTCAATATTCCAAAAGGAAGCCAAGAGATACAAGAAAGAGACAGAAGAGCTGAAGAATCAGATAAATGAAACAAAAGAGGCATTAGAAGGAAAAGTTGCAGAACTTTCCATGATGCAAGTTGATAATGAAGTCATGGGTAGCTCAACTAGCAAACTCAACCAAGCTAAGATTTCACCAGAGGGAAATTTGGCCAACTGTGAAGTCAAAAGGAAGGATGAGACAAAACTCTGCGGAAAACAGAAAAAGAAAAGACAGAAATTGGATCAGAAAGGTCCACTGGCTATGTCTCAAGAACCCACTCCACAGCCAAGAAAGGTTTTTCCCAGCTAGAAAAGGAAGGTTTAGCTGTACTTTCAGACTGAAGAAATTCTACCAGTATCTGCATGGATGACATTTCACCATTTCACCATTATGTCAGACCATAAACCATTAATGGATTTATCCAGCGAGGATAAGGTCATTCCACCAATAGCATCAGCAAGAATACGACGTTGGGCTTTGATATTATCTGCGTATGAGTATACCTTTATGTGCCATCCTGGCTTACATATTGCAAATATGGATGCACTCAGTCGTCGCCCGATGCCAGATAGCATTGTACATGCTCCAGTGCCACAAGAATTTCTGCTTGTACTGAATTTCTTGGATTCTTCGCCTCTGTGTGCAAAGCAAATTAGAAATTGGATGAACAGAGATCCAATTTTGTCAAAAGCCAGACCTGGTATTGCAAGGGTGGTCAAATTCACCATGCTTGAAAAACAGAGTTAAGTTTTCAAGATGGAATCTTGTTGTGGGGATCAAGAGTTGTCATTCCTTCACAAGGAAGGATGAGACAAAACTGTGGAAAACAGAAAAAGAAAAGACAGAAATTGACAGAGCTTCACAGTGTGCATCCAGGCCTATCAAAAATGAAAATGTTTGCATGAAGCTATGTCTGGTGGCCAGGCTTAGACAGTGACATCAAAAGCATGGTCAAGCAATGCCTCCAGTGTCACCAACAACAGAAGTTGCCTGCTTCAGCTCCTCTGTGTCCGTGGGAGTGGCCTGATGACCCTGGGTTAGGCCACATATTGATTAAGTAGGACCATTCTTAAATACCATGTTTTTGTTGATCTTAGATGCACATTCTAAATGGATGGATGTGTGTGAAGTCAGATCGCCAACATCAGGCACAGCTGTTGAAAAGCTGAGTCATTGTTTTAGTATACATGGTCATCGTTTCTGATAATGGTACGGTCTTTACCATTACAGAGTTTCAGAGATTCATGAGTTTAAATGGTATTGGACATATTGGGCAGAATTTTACGACAGTGGGATTTTACGTTCCTGCTGTCGTCAATGGGGTTTATAATGGCTCGCCACCTTTTACAGCCCCATCCCTGCCGAAATGAGGCCATAAAATTCTGCCCATTAAAACAGCTCCGTACCGTCCCTCATCAAATGGGTTAGCTGAGAGAACTGTGCAAACTTTCAAATCTGGAATGAAGAGGTTATCAGAAGGTACTCTGGAAAATTGGCTTTCCCGCTTTCTTCTCAATTATCATACGACACCTCATTCAACTACGGGTTCAACACCATCTGAATTATTGATGAAACGCTGCCTACGTACAAAACTGCAGGTGTTTCCAAACTTAGAGGGGAAAGTAGAGAGGAATCAGAGTAACCGAAAACTGAATCATGATATTCACAGCAAAGCTCAAAGATGCACTGTAGGAAGTGCAGTTTTCATGCGGAATTTTGGAAGTGAACCTTGTTGGGTTCCTGGAGCTATTGTCTCAGGAAGTGGTCTCTTGTCCTTCCAGATGGAATTGGAAGACTGAATTGTTCAAAAACACATGGATCATCTTCAGGATAGAGAGACATTCCAACAACCTGTTATTCTGCATGTGACTAATGTCAAACCATTGATCCTTGAGGTGACAGATCAACTAGAATAGACATGCCCAATGTATCTGTAGAGTTGCTTAACCCTGAACTGTCATTTTCTAATGATGTATCTGGTGCTGCAGTTCCTGATCATGTTAATCCTGTGGAAGAACCTCATGTGGTAGAGCTACGCCCTCTAAGCAAATAGGGAAAGCACCTCAGAGACTTAATCTTTATTATCCTGAGTTGTATATATGTATATGTTGTTGGACATTCAAATGTTCTCTGTAAATAGAACCTGTAAAAACAAACTAAAGGGGTAAGAAATGTAGTAACTGAAGGTACAGCCCCTCCCACTATCTATCAGGGGTCATGTGATTGTTCTTGGAGGCTCTGACCAATGAGCCCTAAACACGGGTAATTCGGGTGGTGGGGGGGGTGGGGGTGGTTCTGTCAAGGACCTGGTTAAAGCGAGTAGCATCTCAAAATCTCTCTGTAATAAAGTGTATCTACCTCTTGTTGAAACCTACCCGGTATGTCAAGTCATTACATTTGCCCATCTTATCTGGGCTCCCTTCAGCAGAGTGTGGATGCTAGATATGTTGGGCAGGGAGAGAATCACAGTAGTAAGATTTTGTCTTGCCATCTAATCTTGCGTTGTCTCTGCAAGCAAGTCATATGAAAGTAGTGTAACTTGTTTGCATGCCTGGAGTAAACAGTCTACATCTCACAAGCATGCAAGTGAGGACAACCACTTTGTATATTTTCATTTTGGTTGATAGACTAATTCCTCCTTGCTTGCAGACAATTTTTCACAGCTTTCCAAAGGCAACACTGGCATGAGCAAATCTAGAGTTAACTTCTTTGTCAATGTGAACTGCTCTGGAGAGGGTGCTGCTGAGGTAGGGAAATTTGTCGACTGCTTCAAGTCTTTGAGCGTGACCGTAATAGTCGTACAATCAAACAGAGTCAACATAGTCTTCCGAAAGGGGAATCATGATAATGGCTGGATGAATGAGGATGGAGTGAAGTTATGGGTCAATAATGTGTGAAGTAGGCATCCCTGATGGCCTGCGTAAAGAATGCAGCTCATAAGTGTGGGACATGTTCAGATCCCATATAACCGATGAGGTCAAGAGATGTTTGTGAAGAAATAACACTCAAATTGCAGCTCTACCAAGGCTGGTCTAACATCAGTAGTTCAAATTTTGGATGTGTGCCTCTACAAGCCATTCAAGAATCATGTTTGTGCTGAATGGAATAGGTGGGTGGTTGATGGAGAAAAAGCCTTCACAAAGAGTGGAAATATACAAGATGGCCTGTTTGATGTTTTGTGTGGTTTCAATCAAATTATAGGATTCTATTAATGCACCAAGTGTAGAATTAGATGGTTGAAAAAATGCGGAATATCTAATTCAATGGGTGGAGAGGAGAGTGTTTTATTGTGGAGAGATAATTCTGAAATCAAAAGCGCCAAATCTGATCCAGAGTGGGATCCTTACAATGATGCCAAAATGAATCAGAATTAACTCAATGAACTCGGTGTTGGATGTCGAAGACAATGCAGCTTTAAAATGCTTTGATTGTGGTTAAAGGTATCTTTGTATAATCAATTCATTCACTAAACCCTGATACATTGATTTAATATGTATTCAAATAACTTGGAATAGTTTGGTGAGTTTTTCAGTGAGTATTATACCTCCTGTCTTTAATATTTGACCTGGTATTGCACTAGAGCCTCTTCATACTGCAACCACACCAAAAGAAGGTGTATTCAGCTCCAGCTTCTGTAATTTGTTCTTCATCAGCTGCTGTGTGGATGTTGTACCTGGCAAGTTCTCTCCCAACAAGGGCTGTTATTCATCTCTCTGGTTTGTCTGGTCTGGTGTAGTCCCAGTGTTTGCATGTTCCTCATGCCAATGGTAAGCGGTGTTACATTGGTCTTCTTTACACTTGTTGTTTGACCGCTGTAATGGGATGCCTGGTAGCCTCTGTAGCCTGGCCAAGCTAAGTGAAGCAGACAATGTTTAGAGCACCTTTACTAGCACCTCCCTCATACCATGGAGGGAGAGCAGTGCAAACCTGAAGGGGGCTTCTTAGTTGCTCAGGGGACTGCTGAAGTCCACCAATGCTTCAATCTGGTGAAAGATTTACCCTATGGCCTGAACTGCTTGTGTGCAGGGTTGTGGTTACAGTTTTCAGTGCATCCTCACCTGCTGCTTTGTCACTCCCCCAACATCACAGGACTTGTAGGCAGCTGGAGTCACTGTTGTGCATCCGCGAGGCTGAGAAATATGTGAATAACACCTCTGGTGAGGTGGTCACACCACAGGTTAGGAGTGTACAGGCAGAGAGGGGATGGGTGACCACCAGGCAGCTGAAAATAACCAGGCAGGTAGTGCAGGAGCCCCCGAGCCTATCTTGCTCACTAATCAGTTTTCCATTGTGGATACTGGCGAGGGTGATGGTTCCTCAGAGGAGTGCAGCCAGAGCCAAGTCTGTGGTGCCATGAATGGCTCAGCTGCACAGGAGAGGAGGAAGGAAGTGGAAGAGCAATAGGAGATTCGATAGTTAGGGGATCAGACAGGAATTTCTGCAGCAGTAAACATGACTCCAGGATGGTGCATTGCCTCCCTGGTGCCAGGGTCAAGGATGTCACAGAGCGGCTGCAGGACATTCTTCTAGGGGGATGGTGAGCAGCCAGAGGTCATGGTCCACATTAGTATCAATACATAGGTAAGAAGAGGGATAATGTCCTGAAAGTAGATTTTAGGGAGTTGCTTTAGGGAATTTGTGTTGAGCTCTTCTACCCATTCTGCTGAATAAAATTTCTCATGGAAGAAAAGACAAATCCTAACTCACCAATGGGGAGTCACATCAGCTATCCTCACTTGGTTTTGCCCACCCGTGGTTAACTGGGGTGTAGCTGCTATTGGATGAAAACAACTACTAGGAGCCACAGGTGGGAGTAAAGTGCTGGTGAGGACCCATATTAGGTGAAACACTCTGAAGAGGGTGACAGAAAAACTACTTCATACACCCCAAGGGGTATTGTATCCAGAAAATAGAATCATCCAATGATACAGCAAAGTAAGAGTCCATTTGGTCCAATGTGCCTGCACTAGCTCTTTGAAAGAACTGTCCAATTAGTCCCACTTCTCTGCTCTTTCCCAATAGCCCTGTGAATCTCTTTGTTTCTAGCATATATCCAGTTTCTTTGGAAAGCTACAATTGAATCTGTTCCAACTATATAGTGTTTTCCAGATCATAACAACTTGCTATGTTAAAAAAAAAGATGTCTCCTAACTCATATCTCTCATTGTTGTCTTGGACTGATAAGTGGCGGGTAAAGTTTGCACCACACAAGTGCCAGGCAATGACCACCTCCAACAAGAGAGAATCTAACCATCTTTCCTTGACATTCAATGGCATTACGATTGTTGAATCCCCCACTGTTAACATCCTGGGGGGAGGGGGCTACCATTGACCAGAAACCAGTGTGATAGCCTACTCTCCACTTACTTGGATAAGTACAGCTCCAACAGCACTCAAGAAGCTTGACAAAATCGAGGACAAAGCAGCCCACTTGATTGGCACCCATTCCACAAACATTCACTCCCTCCACCACCCACACACAGTACCATGTACAAGATGCACTGCAGCAACTCACCGAGGGTCCTTCAACAGCACCTTCCAAACTCATAACCTCTGTAACCTAGAACGACGAGGGCAGCAGATGCATGGGAAAACTGCCACCTGCAAGTTCCCCTCCAAGTCACACACCATCCTGATTTGGACTTATAGTGCCATTCTTTTACTGTTGCTGAGTCAAAATCCTGGAACTCCCTTCCTAACAGCACTGTGGGTGTACCTACACCACATGGACTGCAGCATTTCAAGAAGGCGGCTCACCACCACCTCAAGGAAAATTAAGGATTGGCAACAAATACTGGCCTAGCCAGCAATGCTCTGGAAGAATAAAAAATACTGTCTACTTACCTGTTGCCCAAACATTCACAACACTTCCCACCCCTGATTATCAGCTTCGATCCTTCAATCACTGTAACACTGCTCACTTCGCTTCCTAATGCTCCAGCTGCATCTTTCGTACCTGTTACTCTTCATACTACTACCTCCTTCACCTCCTCATATCCCTGCAATCAGCACTATTCTACCTTGACATGCGCATTCCGAATTCGTCTTGCTACTCTAACACTGTTACACTTGCTTCTTACTCACAGGGAAAGTTCACACATGGTAACAAGGAGCAGACAACCATAGGAGCAGGGTCACACATCATCCAGTTGCAGTCCCCACCTGATGAACAGGTCATGGATATGGCGGCAAAGGAGGGCATGTCAGGAACGTGGCATTTGCTGTAGCTGGAGAAGAGATTCTGCAGGGTTTTAAACATTCTCCTCCTCATTCCCCTCTCACTTAAGACTCACCCTTATACATTATGCTACCGATTTCCAAAGCTACTCATCTGTCTCTGCTTAACCACATCTCCAAATGCTAACCTTTATACCTCGCTTATATTTCAAATCTAAGAGCAACACAACGTCTTCAGGGAACAGAAGCTGAGGAAAGAAGAAGGCAAGGAGTGTCACGCAATGTGCAACAACCTAAGTTTAGTGCTGTATGTCATTCAGAGGGTAGGATAGAGGGGTCTGCATGGGGAAATTCGCCCAGTAGTAGCTTGCAGGAGCAAGAGCAGGAAATAGGTCAGTCCAGGAAACAACTTGCTGGAGGGATAACTCTCACCCTAGCCCTCTTGCAAAGGGCATACATGGAGATGTTAGGGGCCCACCATGTGAAATAAGAACAATGGCGATTCCACCCTTAACTTCTCATTCCTGATCTGTATGTGTGTGTGCGTCTGTCTGTGCATGTGTGTGTGTGCATGCGTGTGTGTGTGTGTATCTGTGTGTGTGTCTGTGTGTGGCTGTGTGTGCATGTGTGTGTGGGTGTGTGTGTGTAGGGCATCATTTTATTATTCTTCCTCAGGTTTTTAGTAACTAATAAACTTAATCTTTCTTTGACTCAAGAAGGCCTGGTTAAATTGGCTCCTTATAAAAAGTAACCACGTTTGGATTGGGAAAAAGTATTCACAGGGAAAGAATTTTAAACAAATCTTTGTTGCAACCAGCTGAGGAGGAAAAGAGGGGAACCAGCTTATTCCTCCCCACCCGGTCATAACAGTAGCTTTTGAAAGGGAAGCACATAACTATCTTTAAAGAAAATAAAAGGGAATTGCCATCACTTAAATAGTATTGCTCCTGATCTTAGTGAAAACGATCGTTTCTGAAGTATCATTCCACGTATTCAGAGTCCTGTCTCTCTTCCTTATCCTTGATGCAAATATAGAGCAACTATAATTTTACATTCAAGTAGTTAGTTCAATAAATTCAGGAGTAGTGGAGTGTATCATTATGATGCCTCCTTGATCTTTGTCAATGAGTAGTGTTTTTAGTTTCCCATTTGTGTATTAAGTATTCACATCTGCTGTAATTTGTGTCATGCAGGTTAGAGTTGCCCATGAGCTTCGCAGATATCTACTATCCAGTCCCTCTCAAGGAGTTTGTTTTTGGGGCTTCTTGTGAATTTCGTTCTACATTGAAATCACATTGTCAAAGGGCTGGTGAGGCTTCAGGCAGTGCTGAGGAACATAGTTCAAATTGTTGGTAAATGGGGAGACATTTGTTTTCCTTAATTCACTGCACTTCCTGCTAAATGCAGAATTCCACATATAAGGACAACTGTTTCCATATCACTTTCTATTCAATATACATTTTCGTAGGCTCACAGGTTATTAATATGTTCAAATTACCCTAAATTAAAGAAATTTACAAAGTTTTTCTAAGTCAACCTCTCAATAGAGGGCAGTGTGGTAACGACTACAGCACTGGAACACCACCCTAGCGCTGTGGAGTACTGTGGAGCAGATTTAATCCCTCACTCAGTTACACCCAGTGAAGAATATACCAAACAGAGACCAAACATCTCTCTGTTAGTGTTTGGGGGTGGATATGGCATGAAAAAATTGATGAGAAACTAGATACTTTGAATCTCAAACTGCCTTAATGAAAAACACATTTCCAAAGTCTTCATTAGGGTATAATAGTTATCTCTTGGAATGCATCCCCACAAGCCTATAAATGAGCTTCCTCTATAAAACAGATTAAGCAGCTCATTAAAGCTAATCTCTTTGAAATGTTCTTTATATGCTTTTAGTTCTCTGTATTATGACACTAAACTATAGCTTTTCTCATTTATGAAAGGTAAATCTATTAGGCCATTTGCTTTTCTTTCATTGCTGAAGATCCCTCACGATTAACTTTTTTCAGCAGGAAGTTTCCCTTCAATGTATGTTGTAAAAGTATGCTAATAAGTCTGTCTGGTTCCGGCAGGCCTGGATTAGACTGACTACCAAATAAGGGAATACTTTCCTTTACACTGAATGTCACAGGAGATGCAGAGTTGGGTAAATCTAGCTATCATCAGCATTCCTGAACTACAGTTTATTGACACGCTGAGCAAGATGAAACTGTCCTATTGATAGGATCATTCCCATCAAATTAACAACAAAAAACAAATGATGGAAATTTGGTATGAATATAAAAACTACAAATTAAATGAGACAGGCTCTTCTACTATTTAGCAATTTATTTTATTTCAGTGTAGACAAGGATGCTTACAGTTCAGTAACAATGTAGTTTGTTCTCAACAACACATTGTCTTCCCATCAGCGGATTCCACATTAATCATTGCATCTGATTCCAAACCACATGGATAAGGTCTGTGACCATAATGCGTCACTACAGATAACACAAACTCTGGTGTTTCCCATCCTTACGAAGGACTCTGAGTGACAATGTTAGTGTCCTCCCAATTCATGAGCAATTTCAGAACCCAAACTTGAGCCCACTGGGAATTGCACTGAGATTGCCCAGCATCCTATAGAGCAAAGAAACTTTAATCCCACCAGCCTGGGCTGAACTCTAACCTAAGATCACTGGAAAGGACAGTCACTGACTTATGGGGTGCTAATTATATAGCGGAGTGTATGGGACCACAATTTACCATTTTGGTCCATAGGGCCAGCGCCTATATCTCTCAAGAATTTTCCCTCTGTGTGAAAGGGTTATAAATGCTATGTCTATCTATCCTCCTTCTGAGCTTCATAATCTCTGCAATTGAGAGCTAGTTTGGACTTAATGGGCCAAATGGCTTTCTTCTGTGCTGGAACAATTTTATGATTCTAATTTGCAAGTCTCAACTTCTCAGGATTCAACCTGCTATCACAAAGATCTTCAAAACCTCATCAAGACCTCCTCACAGTCTTCTCTGGTGTAATATATTCAGCTTCTGTAGTCTCAGGTGTCTGATCTGAGGTACCAGCTCACTCGTCCTTTTTGTGTTTTTTTTCTAGTACAATGATGTCCTTTCTATAATATAGTGACCAGAACTGTACACAACTCTCCTGTTCTCAGGTGTACAGTAGCATAGTGGTTATGTTACTGGGCTAGTAATCCAGAGACCATTGCTAATGATCTGGTGACTTGAGTTCAAATCTCCACAAGGCTGATGGAAAATTTAACTAATTAACAAAAGCAAGATGCTGGAAATCTAAAATAAAAACAAAAAATAGTCAGGTAATATCTGTAGAGAGCGAAACAGAGTTAACATTTCAGGTCAGGATCCTCCTTCAGAACTTAAGGAAGGTAGGAATTTTGTGCAAGTGAAATGTCGAGTGGGGGGAGGATGAATAAAAGCAAAGGGTAGGGCGAAGGAGAGATGTAATGACAAAATATTTCAGCATACAAAAGACAAAGGAAGTGGTAATTGTTTATTTTTATTCTTTTACAGAATATGAGCATCATTGGCTAGTCCAGCATTTATTGTCCATAACAAAAACAGAATTGCCTGGAAAAACTCAGCAGGTCTGGCAGCATCGGCGGAGAAGAAAAGAGTTGACGTTTCGAGTCCTCATGACCCTTCGACAGAACTTGCGTTCGAGTCCAAGAAAGAGTTGAAATATAAGCTGGTTTAAGGTGTGTGTGTGGGGGGCGGAGAGATAGAGAGACAAAGAGGTGGGGGGGGGGGTGTGGTTGTAGGGACAAACAAGCAGTGATAGAAGCAGATCATCAAAAGATGTCAACGACAATAGTACAATAGAACACATAGGTGTTAAAATTAAAGTTGGTGATATTATCTAAACGAATGTGCTAATTAAGAATGGATGGTAGGGCACTCAAGGTATAGCTCTAGTGGGGGTTTTTTTTTATATAATGGAAATAGGTGGGAAAAGGAAAATCTTTATAATTTATTGGAAAAAAAAGGGAAGGGGGTGGGGATGGGGGAGGGAGCTTACGACCTAAAGTTGTTGAATTCAATATTCAGTCCGGAAGGCTGTAAAGTCCCTAGTCGGAAGATGAGGTGTTGTTCCTCCAGTTTGCGTTGGGCTTCACTGGAACAATGCAGCAAGCCAAGGACAGACACGTGGGCAAGGGAGCAGGGTGAAGTGTTAAAATGGCAAGCGACAGGGAGGTTTGGGTCATTCTTGCGGACAGACCGCAGGTGTCACCAACTTTAATTTTAACACCTATGTGTTCTATTGTACTATTGTCGTTGACATCTTTTGATGATCTGCTTCTATCACTGCTTGTTTGTCCCTACAACCACACCACCCCCCCCTCCACCTCTTTGTCTCTCTAACTCTCCGCCCCCCACACACACACCTTAAACCAGCTTATATTTCAACTCTTTCTTGGACTCGAACGCAAGTTCTGTCGAAGGGTCATGAGGACTCGAAACGTCAACTCTTTTCTTCTCCGCCGATGCTGCCAGACCTGCTGAGTTTTTCCAGGTAATTCTGTTTTTGTTTTGGATTTCCAGCATCCGCAGTTTTTTTGTTTTTATTTATTGTCCATCCTTAATTGCCCTTGAGAAGGTGATGGTGGCTGCCTTCTTGAACCGCTGCAGTCCCTGTGGTGTAGGTACACCCACAGTGCTGTTAGAGAGGGAGTTCCAGGGTTTTGACACAACGACAGTGAAGGAACGGTGATATATTTCTAAGTCAGGATGGTGAATGGTTTGGAGGGGAACTTCCAGGTGGTGGTGTTCCCATGTGACTGCTGCCCTTGTCCTGCTAGGTGGCTGAGGTTGTGGGTTTGGAAAATGCTGTCAAAGGAGCAATGATGAATTCCTGCCTGGCATCTTGTAGATGGCACACACTGCTGCTACCGTGTGTTGGTGGTGGAGGGAGTTTGTCCATCCCTAATTACCCTTGAGAAGGTGACAGCGAGCTGCCTTCTTGAACTGCTTCAGTCCACAAGGTATAGGTACACCCACAGTGCTGTTTGGTGGGGGAGTTGGTCCAGTTCAATTTATGGTCAATGGTAACCCCCAGGGTATTGATAGTGGGGTATTCAGTGATGGTAATGCCATTAAATGTTAAGAGGAGGTTGTTGGATTCTTTCTTGTTGGAGATGGTCATCACCCAGCACATGTGTGGCATACATGTAACTTGCCACTTACCAGCCCAAGCCTGGATATTGTCCAGGTCTTGCAACATAAGGACATGGACTGCTTCAGTATCTGAGGAGTCGCGATTGGTGCTGAACAATGCAAAACCATCAGTGAACATCATCACTTCTGACCTTATAATGGAGGGAAGGTCATTGATGAAGCAGCTGAAGATGATTGGGCCTAGGACACTACCCTGAGGAACTCCTGCAGTGATGTCCTGGAACTGTCCTAGGCTGTAGAAAAACAAAAAAGGGATTTGTCAAGATTAGGTTTGAATGGCAGAATAATGAACAGCTGTGTCTGAAAGTAAAGGTATGAAAAACAAGATTTAGACTGGCACATGCAAAAGGAAATAGAAACAAAATTGGGGACAGACTTTACAGCCTGAAATTGTTGAACTCAGTGTTGAGTTTAGAGGCTGTAAAGCCCCTCATTGAAAAATGAGGTACTGTTCCTCAAGCTTCTGTTGAGCTTCACTGCAACAATGCAGCAGGCCGAGGGCAGAGATGTCAGGGTGAGAGCAAGGTGGAGAATTACAATGACAGGCAACCTGAAGCTCAGGGCCATGTTTGTGGACTGAGTGGAGGTGTTCCCCAAAGAGGCTACCCAGTCTGCGTTTGATCTCCCCAGTGTAGAGGAAACCAAGTTAAAAGCAATGAATACAGTATACTAAATTGAAAGATGTACACTTAAATCAATGCTTCACCTGGAAGGAATGTTTGGGGTCTTGGATGAGAGGAGAGGGGTGGAGAAAGTGGTATAAGGACAGGTGTGACAGGTGTGAGAGAGTGCCGTGGGCAGGGGACAGTGAGTTGGGAGTGACTTCATATTAATAACATCATTTGTTGGATAATTTTTGTGCCATATAAATGGGTTTACTGGTCAGGAAAGAAGCAGCTTAACGCTTGTGCAAGACCACACTAAAATTCTCCACCTACAAAGGGACAGCTGAGACCTCAAAACTTAGAAATGCTGCTAGCACAAATATTGTGTGCTCTCCTGTTCCCCCACAACAGGGTCGAGGGTGATGAAGAGAAATGAAAACATAGATAGTCAAATGTTTCTTATTTTCTGGATTCATTTTATCTGGCACTGACTCAAACATGGTGGCTGCGACAACATAGTTCTGATAGTTCTGCCTCTGTGCCATTTTTACATTGGTACGTCTTAATTACGCTGATGTGTCACTATTGCTCAATTAGATATGTGCACCTATTGTTTTTAATCATACAGTGAATAGTTTCAGAAAGTCATGGGTTTAAGCCCCACTGTAGAGAGGAGCAACATAAGCTAGATTGACTCTTATGCCTCACTTATATGTCAGTCCGAGAGAGCACCAGAGTGTCAGATGAGACATTAAAGTGAGGCTTGATCTGCTCTCTCAGTTAGAAGAGGTGGTAAATTCCATGGCTCTATTCAAAGAAGAGCAGGGAACTCTCCCAATGTTCTGGATAACATTTATCATTCAATCAACACAAACAAAAACAGATGCATTGGTCATTTATCACATTGCTGTTTGGAGCCTTGCAGTGTGCAAGTAGGCCATTGCCTTTCTCTGTATCACCACAGCAGCTAATAATTCATTGTCTGTGAGGTGTTTTGAGATATCCCACGGACGCAAACGATACGATATAAAATGCAAATTCATTCTTTAATTTCTTCTCAAGCACCATTGCAAATTGCAGCCTGTGTAATTCTGATGGTACGGGCACTACAATTAACTTCATCTTTCCTCTGCTCTGAGGAGCAACAGCATTAATTCAATTTTCCTTTCTGCACTTTATTCCGGCCATGTCTGCTCGGTGTCTAGGACACCGATAGGAATGTAAATGAACAAAGAAGTTTCAGGTCTTCTTCTGCTTTGCTGCTGTAGTTTGAGCAGAGGGCCTCTTGTCACCAGTAAATAGAGTTCCTATCAAAATTACCGTAGCAGAATTGTAAAGTCCTGAGAAAATTCCTCGCCCTAGTGTTTAATAACATTCCTCCAATAAATCAAGGACCCTGTTCCCCTTTCACTATCTGAATGCTTCGTTTCCATATTTTGTGCTAATTAGCTTTTAATACTTGTGTTTATCAGACTTGGCGTTAAAATTATATGGTCAATAGAATGTTTATCATAATTTCATACCATTCAGAACAATGCCTTTTAATGAAGCAAATCTGTGATGTGTGTTCAAGACTTTAAGATGGTAAAGAGTGCCCTCTGGTGCTCCTTGTGACGCACTGATGAACAGGGGCTGACTGAAAGCCCTTTCGCATTGGAGGAAGAACATCAAACATGGACTCAAAAAGAATAAGCTCATGATTCTCCTACACACACAGGCCAGTACAGTTCTTTCCCCACCCCTTCAAAGAATATAGCCCATTCATGAGAAAATAGGCCATTTCAGGAGCAAAATACTGCAGATGCTGGAAATCTGAAATAGTAACAAAAATTGCTGGAAATACTCAGCGTGTCTGGCAACTTTTGTGCAGAGGGAACGTTTGTCCCACCTGAAATATGAATCTATTTTATTTTTCAGATGGTGTGCATTCTTAGCATTGCTCGTGTTAATTCACATTTTCAGCATTCAGTTAGGCTTCTTGCTGAGTTTGTCTGCATTGAGCAACTCCACATCCTCTATTCTCAGCTCCCTTTACCTTTCCTCTCAATTCACTACCCTCTTGACCTCCTTCAAACTTTCCTTCCAAATAAACTCTACCAACTTTCAGGAGCATCCTCCCTCCTCCCCCTTTCATTTTCCTATAACCTCTCTACATCCAAACAATTTTTCAACCACTTCATTCTTCACCAGAAACCGACATTTCTTTCCCAACCTCATTCCCCCCACACCCCATCCCCCAACCACTCCTTCCCCACCTCCAACAATAACATTTCCAACCATCCAGACCTGAAGGATGGTGCTAGAAGGAAGGTTTTCAAATGTTACACCCATGTTCAAAAGTGGGAGAAAGTTAAACCTGTAACTATAGGCATTCAGCCTAATACTAATGGTGGGGTAACTGCTGGGAACCACAGGCCAACACATAATTAATCAATTCATAAATGACAGTCAACACAGGTTTGTTTAAAGCAAATTTTATTTGACAAATATAATTGAGTTCAATGAATTCGATGAAACAAAGGAGCACGCCAAAGGTCGTGCAGTTGATGCAGTTGTGCATATGGGCTTTCAAAAGGTTTTGGTAAAGTACCACACAATAGGATTATCAAATTAGGGGCCCATAGGATATGGGGCATTGGCAGCGAGGACACTGAATTGGCTAAGGAACAGAAAGCAAGGCTGAGTTAGGCAGATTCTTTTGATCATCAAGCGTGTTAAGGGTTGTGGGGGAGCAGGCAGGAAAGCGGAGTTGAGGCCACAATCACCTCAGCCATGATCTGTTTGAATGGTGGGTTAGGTTTGATGGGCCGAATGGCCTGCTACTGCTTCTATTTTTTATGATCTTATCAAGAGAGTAGTGGTGAATGGTTGTTTTTTCAGACTGGAGGAAGTTATCACCTGGTGTTCCAAAAGGGTCAGTATTAGGAACACTGATCAATCACCTGGACTTCATTATGGGCACAATTTCAAAGTCTGCAGATGAAACAAAACTTGGAAATACAGTAAACAATGAGAAGGATAGTAAACTTTAGGAGGACACCCATAGATTGATGAAATGGGCAGACACCATGGCAAATAAAATTTAATGCAGAGATGTGTGAAATTAGACAAACTGGAAGGAAGTGTGGGAGGAGGCAATATAAACTAAAAGATACAATTTTAAAAATGGTGCAGGAGCAGAGGCCCCTGAGGTTTATATACACAAATCTTTGAATGTGGCATGACAAGTCGATAAGGCTGGTATGAAATGTATATGAGATCCTCGGCATTATAAGTAGAGGCCTAGCGTAACAAAGCAAGGAAACTATTCTACATCTTTAAACATCACTGGTTAGGCCACAGCCAGAGTAGCGTGTCCAATTATTAATATTGCAATTCAGGAAGAATGTCAATGGCTTGGAGATTACTTGGAGATTTACTAAAATGATACTATGAATGGGAGGGTAATAAGAAATGCTTTCAGACAGTAGGCCAGAGTGCACTGTCTGAAAGGGAAAGAGGACGTGTTGGACAAGCAGTCGAGAGAGAGTGGACTGTGTCAAGTGAGATGAAGGTTAGGTGGAGTTGGGTGTTGTCAACATATATGTGGAAACAGACGTTTTTTGATGATGTTCCGAGGGACAGCATCTAGATGAGAACTCAGAACGGTGGAAGCAGATTCGGCAGTAACTTGCAGAAATGGGTTGAAAAGGAGGAATTTGCGCGGGTACAGAGAAAGTGAAGAGGAGTGGGACTAGTTGGTTAGTTCTTTCAAACTGGCAGCATTGGCACAATGGGTCAAGTGACCTCCTTTTGTACTGTATAGTTTACAACAATAACGTGTGTCTTTAATGCTATGGAGGATGCTGTGAAAGCAAGGTCCAGCATTTTAAAATCAAGGCGTCGCTTAATCAGGAGCCGATGTAGGTCACAAGCACAGGGGAGATGGGTGTGTTGAACTTGGTGTGAGTTAGGATCCGGATAGCAGAGTTTTGAATAACTTGAAGTTGTGGAGTATTAAACTAAGGAGGCTGTAAGAAATGCATTGGAATAGTCAAGTTTAGAGCATGAAGGTTTCAGCAGATGAGAAGCTGAGGCAGGCATACAGTCGAGCATTGTTACTGAGGTGGAAATAGGTGGCCTTAGTGATAGTGAGGATGTATGATGGAAACTCACCCTGTGGGAAGATATGACATCAAGGTTGAAAACAGACTCATTTGGCCTCAGACATTTGTTAGTGAGAAGGATGGATTTGGTGCTAATGGAACAGAGTTTGTGACAGGGAGCAAAGACAATAGCTTGTGTCACACCAATATTTAGTTGGAGGAAGTTTCTGTTCATCTGGTGCTGCATGTCGGACAAGCAGTCTGACAGTATAGAGTGTGGGTGGGGGAGTGTGTGTGGGGTGCAGATCATGAGAGATGAAGGTGAGGTAGAGAGGTAGAACTCGAAACAATAATTCAGGACAAAATTAATAGTCACAAGGATATATGCAGATTAATAAAGGAAAGCCAGCATGGGTTTCTTAAGGGAAATTATGTTTAACCAATTTGTTGAAGTTTTTTGAAGAGGTAACAGAGAGAGTTGAAGAGGGCAATGCTGTTGATGTGACGTACATGGACTTCCAAAAGGCATTTGATACAATGCCACACAACAGACTTGTGAGCAAAGTTACAGCTCATGGAATAAAAGGGACAGTAGTAACATGGTTACGAAATTGGCTGAGTGACAGGAAACTGAATGTAGTAGTTAACTGATGTTTTTTTCAGCTTAGAGGAAGGTTTGTAGTGGAGTTCTCCAGGGGTCAATGTTGGGAGCCTTGCTTTTCCTGATACGTATGAATGACATAGACCTTGGTATACAGGGCACAATTTCAAAGTTTGCTAATGATACAAAACTTACAAACATTGTGAGGAGGATATTGTACAACTTCAAAAGGACATAGTCATGGTGGGAACGGTTGACAGGTGGCAGATGAAACTCAATGTGGAGAAATGTGTAATAGTTCATTTTGGTAGGAAGAACATAGAGAGACAATATAAAATAGGGGGTACAACTCTAAAGCGGGTGCAGGAGCAGAGGACCTGGGTTTATTTGTACATAAGTCATTGAAAGTGGCAGGACAGGTTTAGAGGGTGGTTAATAAAGTATGCAGTATCCTAGGCTTGATTAATAGGGGCATTAAGTACAAAAGCAAGGAGGTCATGCTGAACTTGTATCATACACTAGTTCGTCCTCAACTGGAGTATTGTGTCCAGTTCTGGGAGCAACAGAAAATATTCACAAGAATGGTCCCTGGGATGAAGAACTTCAGTTAGAAGATACTTTGGAGAAGTTAGAACTATTTCCCTTGAAGAAAAGAAGGTTGAGAGAAGACTTGATAAAGGTATTCAAAATCATGAGAGGCCTGGAGAGAGTAGATAGGGAGGAACTATTCCACTCATGAAAGGATTGAGAACAAGAGGGATCAGATTTAAAATAATTGGCAAAAGAAGCAAAAGTGATATGAGAAAAAAACTTCTTCATACAGCGAGCGGATAGGATTTGGAATGCATTGTCTGAGGGTGTGGGGGAGGCGAGTTCAATTGAAGCATTCAGAAAGGAATTAGACTGTTATCTGAAGAAAAGGAGAATGTGCAGGATTACAAGGAGAAGGTGGGAGAAAAGCACTAAGTTAATTGCTCATTTGGCAGGCTGGTGCAGACACAGTGGGCTGAATGGCTTCCTTCTGCACTGTAACAATTGAGATTCTGTCATTCTGAGTTGCAAATTGTCAGCTTTTAGATGATGAGGCTTCAAGGGCTAAAATGTAGATAAGAAATAGGAGGGGGCCAAGGATAAATCCTTGAGGGACACCAGAGGTAATGGTGCAGGAGCAGAAGGAGAAGCCATTACGAGTGATTCTCCAACTACAATAAGATGGATAAGGATGGAACCACATGAGAGCAGTCCCACCCAGCGGAACGACAGTGGAGGGCATTGTAGGAGGGTGGTGTGGTCAACTACATTAAAGGCTGCAGACAGATTGAGAAGGATGAGGAGGGATAGATATCTTTCTCACAGGCACAGAGGATGTCACTTGTGACTTTGGTAAGAGCTGTTTCAGTGCTATGACGGGGGTAGAACCTTGATTGAGGGTACTCAAAGCAAGGAGTTTCTGAAAAGGTGAATACCGGTTTGGGAGGCAACAGCACCTTCAAGGACTTTGGCGAGGAAAGGGAGGTTGGAGCTGGGGTGTTTGCAAACATAGTATAATACAAAAATACAATGAAGAAATGTCATTCTCTGTGGGTGAAGTGGCATTTTAGTGATTCCATTTACGAGTCCAAAATAGTCACCTACTGCAACACAAATTATCTTCACTCTTTGAAGTTTAAAATGGTATTCAAGAAACAACAGTTTAAAGTAAACAATAAAGGTCAGGCCAACCCAATGCTGAGATGAATGCTGCAAATATTGTCACTGCCACTGGATGCTGATCACAGTAAGTTCACAGTAAGGTCTGTGATGTTGTTACATTTGTAAGCGCTACCTGCTCTGAAGTTTTGTAAACATTATCAAAGTGGCAGATTTGTGTGGTCAAAGACTTGCGGCTATCGGTGCTCGTTCGGCATCTGCTTAGTCGCTCATCATTCTGACGGTCCACCCGGAAAAAGCAAGCGAACGCGGTTTTGAATTCTTCTCGGAATTTGCCTTAAAAAGAGCAAGAATATTTAAATCGGTTTTGACATCCGTTCAGCTAACTGATGATATTACCAACTGGGCAAGGAGAAAAGACAACTGCATTTGGAACTCATATAAATATTTCAAGCAGAGGGTAAAAAAAAAAACTGCTGTTTGAGTGAGCTACCAGTCAAATTCAATATGATCCTCACTGAGCATATTCATTCTTATAAATATAAAAACAAAAAAACTGCGGATGCTGGAAATCCAAAACAAAAACAGAATTACCTGGAAAAACTCAGCAGGTCTGGCAGCATCGGCGGAGAAGAAAAGAGTTGACGTTTCGAGTCCTCATGACCCTTCGACAGATTCTGTCGAAGGGTCATGAGGACTCGAAACGTCAACTCTTTTCTTCTCCTCATATTCATTCTTATCTTGTTCTTTATCCTTTGAAATCCCTCCAAGCAAAAAGCGCGGGAGTTTCAATGCGGGAAAACAAAGGCCAGGATCTCCCGTGAAGCGACAATCATCGCTTCGATTGCTGCCCTGCCCCTACTTTTCTGAGCCCTGACTCTGCTCCGCATTTCTGGCCAGACCCTCCGAGCCCGGCTCCTTCAGAAATGTGGAGCATACATACCCGCAAAGAGCTTCAGGCATAAGGGGAAGACAAGCCACGTTCCATTTTTATGGCACTAGCTGCCCTAATATAAGTTTAAATATCCATATGAATGTTAGTGAATGGGTGAGTGGACGAATGAGTGAATGAGCAGGGTGGTGGGGTGGGTAGGTGGATGAGGTGAGCGGGTAAGTGGGTAGGGTGGTAGGTGAGTTGGGTGGCTGGTGGGTAGGATGGTAAGGTGGCAGATGGGTAGGAGCATAGGGAGTAGTGAGGTCAGGTCAGGAGGTGTTGTCAGGTCAGGGGCTAGTCAGGTCGGGTTGGGTAGGTAGTCAGTTGGTGGGGGCTGCTTGGGTTGGGTCTGTTCAGGAATGAGTCGGAGGGCCACCGCTGCTCTCCGTGTTCTGGAGTCACTGCTGCTGCTCTCCCTGTGTTCTGGAGTCAAGGTTGCTGCTCTCCCTGTGTTCTCGAGTCACCGCTGCTGCTCACGGTGTTCTCGTGTCACCGCTGCTGCTCTCGGTGTGTTCTCGAGTCACTGTTGCCGCTCTCACTGTGTTCAAGTCACTGCTGCTGCTCTCGCTGTGTACTCGAGTCACCGCAGCTGCTCTCGCTGTGTTCTTGTGTCACCTCTGCTGCTAATGCTATGTTCTCAAGTCACCGCTGCTGCTCTTGCTGTGTTCTCGAGTCAGCGCTGCTGCCCTCACTGTGTTCTTGAGTCATTGCTGCTGCTGTTGCGGTGTTCTCAAATCAAAGCTGCTGCTATCTCTGTATTCTTGTCACCACTGCTGCTCTTGTTGTATTCTCGAGTCACCTCTGCTGCTCTCACTATGTTCTCGAGTTACTGCTGTTGCTCTCACCGTGTTCTCGAGTTACTGCTGCCGATCCTGCCATGTTCTCGAGTCACCGCTGCTGCTCTCACGGCGTTATCGAGTCACTGCTGCTGCTCTCACTGTGTTCTCGAGTCACCACTGGTGCTCTCACTGTGTTCTCGAGTCACTGCTGCTGCTCTCCCTGTGTTCTGGAGTCAACACTGCTGCTCTCCCAATGTTCTCGAGTCACCGCTGCTGCTCACACTGTGTTCTCACATCACCGCTGCTGCTCTCGCCGTGTTCTCGAGTCAACATTGCCGCTCTCGCTGTGTTCTTGGGTCACCGCTGCTGCTCTCACTGTGTTCTCGAGTTACTGCTACTGCTCTTGCTATGTTCTCGAGTCACCACTGCTGCTCTCGTGGCATTCTCGAGTCACCGCTGCTGCTCTCACTGTGTTCTCGCGTCACCGTTGCCGCTCTCCCTGTGTTCTTGAGTCACCGCTGATGCTCTCACTGTGTTCCCAAGTCACCGTTGCTGCTCTCGCTGTGTTATCGAGTCATCGCTGCTGCTCTCACTGTGTTCTTGTGTCACCTCTGCTGCTGTCGCAATGTTCTCAAGTCACCGCTGCTGCCCTCACTGTGTTCTTGAGTCATTGCTGCTGCTGTTGCTGTGTTCTCAAGTCAAAGCTGCTGCTCTCACTGTATTCTTGTCACCACTGCTGCTCTTGTTGTATTCTCGAGTTACCTCTGCTGCTCTCACTGTGTTCTCGAGTTACTGCTGCTGCTCTCGCGACGTTCTCAAGTCACCACTGCTGCTCTCACTGTGTTCTCGAGTTACTGCTGCTGCTCTCGCTATGTTCTCGAGTCACCACTGCTGCTCTTGTGGCATTCTCAAGTCACTGCTGCTGTTCTCACTGTGTTCTTGAGTCATCGCTGCTGCTCTCACTGTGTTCTAGAGTCACTGCTGCTCTCATTGTGTTCTCAAGTCACTGCTGCTGCTCTCCCTGTGTTCTTGAGTCACTGCTGCTGCTCTCACTGTGTTCTAGAGTCGCTGCTGCTCTCAGTGTGTTCTCAAGTCACCCCTGCTGTTCTCACTGTGTTCTCGAGTCACCACTGCTGCTCTCATTGTGTTCTCAATTCACTGCTGATCTTAATGTGTTGTCAGCATGTTCTCAGATTGCTACTGGTCTCACTGTACTCTTGGATCACTGCTGGTCTTACTGCTTAATCTCGCTTATACTTTCTCCTGTCTCTATTTCCAATGGGCCCAAGCTTACTTTCATTAATCTCTTCCACTATACATGCCTATAGAAATGTTAGAATCTGTTTTTATATCCCTTGCTAGTCTGTTCTTGTATTCTCTCTCCTCTTTCCTCATCAATTTCTGTTCCTCTTTTCCTGAATTCTGAAATCATCAGGTTTTTTGACAACATTGTAAGTCCATTCCTTTGATCTAATGCTATCTTTAAATCATCTGGTTAGCCACGGTTGGACCACTTTTTCTGTGTTTTTTTTAATCCCTTAAAATATGCACATTTGTTACTGGTGATGTAGTAATTTATTTAATGTTAGGCATTGCTTGTCCAACATCACATCTTTTAATGTAATTCAATGAAAAGCCAATTATGATGTTCAGACAGTGACATTCAATACAACAAAACACTTCATAAACTGAAAGGCCTGAGCAACTCAAATAATATTTCAAAAGCCTGAGACTATCAGGATGTGTGACTATCTATGCAATAATTATGCAAGGTTATCGAGTAATTCATTGATCCTTTACACCTACTGGGGAATTGAGTTCCAATGGAGCATGATTCGGGAAATCGGTACTGCGGAGACTCAACGCTCCCTCCAATTTCTGTTCCGTTTGAGTAGCTTCTTACAGACCCTATATGTGTTGGCAATGGTCACAACAGGTGTGTGATATCATCACCTCTCCTGTCTCACACAGAATATTTCTAGATGAAGGGAAGTAAGCTGGTGGTATAAGGTCCCAGGGAAGTGTAAATCCAACACAGATAAATTGAGAAATAAACTGCATCTCAGAAATGTCTTTGGGCAATTTCTTGTTTGGCATAGAAACTGGCCTGAATTGTTACCAAATTGGCAATTTCACTTAGAGACACTGTAAAGATGACATCTGAAAGGAATTCTAATGGGCACTTAAAATATATACCCGGGCAATATGTGACTCATCTCCTGTTGACTATGTCAGGGGTGAAAGTTGAAGAGATTGTCGGAAGCCGCGCTCGAGTGAGCGGCCGGTTTAGGTGAGAAAGATGGCTGAGAGACCAGAAGACTTGAATATGCTGAATGCAGTCATTACTAGGATTATTAAAGAAGTGCTTCCAGATGGAGTGAATGTCTCAAAGGAAGCTCATAGCACAATATCCCGAGCAGCAAGTATCTTGATTCTTGATGCAACCTCATGTGCAAATAACTTTGCAATGAAAAGCAAGAGGAAAATGCTGAGTGCCTCTGCTGTCCTTGCAGCAATGGAAAAGGTGGAGTTTAATCACTTCATAACCCCACTGAAAGATCTATTGGAAGGTATGAGACAATAGTTTAAAATAAGCTGAAAAGCTGGTGTGCACTACAACTTTCAAGCGAGAGCGGAAAGAAGCTTCAGAACAGAAGAAGGATAAGAAGCCTGAGAGTGAGGAACATTACAAGAGCAGGGAAGATGAGAATGAGGAAGACACTGAAGAGGTGAAAATGGTGGAAGATGATGCTCAAAAGGAGATAGAAAATGAGGAAGTAGATGTAGAAAATTGAGAGGCCTAATAATGCTGTGCAGGGGCTGAGAATGACGCTGTGTTTGGAGTTTGGCCAGGATCACAAGGATTACTCCTATACACTTCCACAGGTCTGTTTATGAACTTTGTGCCATTGACTTGGCATCACAAGGAGGCAGTGGTGGAGCTGCACTGTGCGATTTGTTTTTTGTATAGTTGAGCGAAATTGAAACCTTTTCTATTTTGTTGATCATTTGTCATCTTTTTGTAAAATTGAAATTTTGAATAATGCATTCAAAAAGGGGAAAAAAAATCAGCATTCAACTTTTTTTCTTTGAAGGGATGAGGACATCGCTGGCAAGGCCAGCATTTGTTGCCCATCCCTAACTGCCCTTGAACTGAGTGGCTTGCTAGTTCATTTCAGAGGGCAGTTCAGAGTCAACCACATTGTTGTGGGTCTGGAGTCACTCGTAAGCCAGACCAGGCAAGCACAGCTGATTTTCTACCCTTAGTGAACCAGATGGGTTTTTACAACAATTAACAAGACTAGCATTCAATTCCAGATTTAAAAAACATTAAATTTAAATTCCATTGGCTGCCATAGTGGGATTTGAGCCCACATCACCAAGGAATTAGCCTGGGTTACTGGATTACTACTCTTGTGATATTACCACTATGCCACCTGGTCTCTTTGCTCCATGTACAACCTACCCATCTGTGCAGTGTTGTTGGTCATGGGATTTAATATTCTCCCTGCTCCTTAATTTACCCTCTAGCAAATAAAAGCAATGAAACACCACTAATAGTGTGGAGGGTTTATCACAGAATCACACAGTGCAGAAGAGGCCCTTCGGCCCAACGAGTCTGCATCGACACATGAGAAACACCTGACCTACCTACCAAATCCTGCCTTATTTTACTAAAATCCACTCTCCCCCAATCCAAAACATTTTTATGCAACTTGTCTATTTCTTTGTCCATAACAAGCTTAAATTGTACCATGTCAACAAACCAAACGGCATTGCTAAGAAAAGAGACATGTCGAAGCTTTACATTTTGCACTCATCAGGACATTGTACAAGACTACCGAGATAGGGGCAAAACAACAATTTATACTGTATGGGAAGAGAGTACTGATTGGTTGGCAAGTGGACTCTGATTGTTAGAGGCATTGCCAACCAATCTGCACTCTCTTCTCATACATTATAACTTAAAGATTTCCCCTTATATTAGCATTCTTGTGAAGTGATCTGATGAGTGTAAGACAAAAAGTTTCAACATGTCTCTTTTTTCAGCAATACTCGGGTTCTGTACTACCAAATGACTGTAAACCAAACAGTCTTATTAAAACAGTTGCTGATAATAGAGTTTATTTCTCTTTCCGTGGGGAAATACCTATCGTCTTTATTATTTCAGGAATAAGGGCATTTCATCATGTATCTGTTTAAATAGAGATCAGTTGTGAATGATTGCTTAATAGTTTTTCCTGTTTATATCAGCATTCTAATCGATGCAACTTTGTCCTGTCTACATCAGCATTTGAATTGATCTCAGTTTGTCCTGTCTATATCAACATTCAAATCAATCACGTGGTAATTGTGTATCAATTGTGATTAATTATATGAAGGTGGGCACCATTAATTGGCATTTCACTTGCATATATATAAAGAGACTCTGTAGCGCAACTAGTTAGTATGTTTGAATATTAACTAAAAGGTTGGTTGTTCAACCCCAATCAGGGACAAAACCACTGCTTTGCCCTTTAATTAAGGGGCTGTTTATGAGTTTACTCAAAAGAGTATTAAGTGACACTGCAACTGTGTGTGGATGAGTTAGGAGGTGAATGCTTGCAATTTGTTCACTCTGTGAATATGAGACTAAGTAATTATTGGCCCCAGTATCCTCCTTCACCAACTGGCTTTTTGGATTAGAACAGAGTAGTTTGCCCTGTCTGCATAAACAGTTTAATCCATAGCAGTTTTCCCTGTCTACACAAACAGTTTAATCTAAATTAGTTTGCCCTGTCTATATAAACAGTTTAATCCACAGTAATTTGCCCTGTCTACATAAACAGTTTAATCCATTGCAGTTTTCCCTGTCTACATAGGCCTGAATTTTACCCTGGGGTTGCGCTCAAAGTCTTCACGGCTGGAAGCGGATGTAAAACTTGCTCCTGGCCGAGATCACGCTATGAATGTGATTTTATGCTGGGTGGCCAGTTAAGGCCCACCCAGCGTGAAACATGACCACCATTGCGCAGGGGTGGGAACATGTTGAGCGCTGGGTCCAATGGGGACCCAGTTGGGTGTTGAAAAACAGAAGAGACAGCTCCCTGAAGGCTGCCAGGAGTGTGGGGAAGGCTGAGGGAGCTGTTTGGAAGCTATCCAAGAAGTGTTGTGGTGTGCAGTAATGGCCTCAGCAGCTGGAGGTCATGGAAGATGGGAGGTCAAGATGGGTCGGCACTCTGCCCCCTCGTTTCTGAGTTGAGTACCTGGGAGTGCTAGTTGAGGAGGTTAAAGCTAGGCGGCATATCTTAATGCCCAGGGAAGGCAAGAGAAGGCCACCTCTGCTGACCAAGAAGGCCTGGTCAGAGTTTGCCATCTAGGTCAGTGGGCACAATGTAGTTAGCAACACATGGCTTAAGTGCCACAGAAGGCTCAATGATCTTATATGGTCAGTAAGGGTATTAGGAGATAGAGATAGTTTAATTATGTTATATTTGTATTTGTGGGTATTAGGAATGAGTTTTAGCTTTAAAGTTTAAGTTTGATTTGTATTTCTGTATCTGTGTGTTAAGAAAGGTCAAATGAAGTTTTAGTTTCACTTTAAAAGGCTGCCTGCATTTCTAACAAGGAGTTTACAACTGCTATAAGGTAAAGGTAAACACACAAGAGTAGAAGAATAGTGCTGATGCCTAGCAACAGGGGGGCCAGATAGGCAGGTTCCTCCCACAGCCATATACACGGAACTAAAGAAATAGCAACTTTACATTCAGTTGAAGCCAGGGCCCCAGAGAAACTCAACACCGGGAACTGCAGATTTCCCAAAAGAACAAAAAGGTACCAGGTTTTAGGTGGCATCTGTCACTTGAGGTCAGAATGTGGCATGTCTGACCACAGAGTCCTTAGGTTTATATGGACTGGGTACTTACTGTGAACATTAGAGTATAAGATAGCTTTATAACTTATGTTATCCTTACAAATCTGTATATATCTGTAAAGGTATAATTGTGGGTAAAAGAGTATTATAATATAGTTCATCTTTTCTTGCTGAATAAATGCTTTATACTTTTGGTAAAAGTTCATCAGCTGACTCCTGTGACCCTGTTCAGTAGCCTCTCTCCATGTATCTAAACAAACAAATAAAAGTTAGGATCTATCAAGCTGAATTCCACTCTGGGATCAGGCTTGTCCATAACAAAGGGTAAGTGCAGAGATGGCATGGACCTGTGCAGAGAACTTTAGTTGGGTGCCCATTGCTCATAACGGTCTAAGAGTGCATATGCCAACCGGCACTGAAGCCTGCCCTGCCAAGGCTGGGATGTCAGCACGACTGGCCTCAGTGCATTGAAGGGAGAGATGTGGCACTGAGACACAGCCTGCCTAATGCCCATCATTGGGGAAAACCAGGAAAGGACCTTCAGGGAGATGGAGCAATAATGAGGCTTTCTATTTTTCCCTGTCAGGAGAGCAGTCAGAACGCTGCGGAGCACCGCAGTATGGGTGGAGGAGTGCCAAATCTGTGCATCCTCACGAAGCACAAAAGCGATGCACTGGGTTTGGAATACCACCAGCTAGTTCACTTCTCTGGTCATGGTGAGGCGGGGGTCTCGGATGAATATAAGAGTGCAGGTGACAAATGCATGTGCAGTGGGTACTAGAAACTTAACAGGCTCCTCTCATCAGAAACTGAACTGTTATAGCCAGAGAGCCCATTGAAGCTCCAATGCAGATGGTGCCATGCAGCAGGTCTCCACTGTCTCCTCAGCCCACCTAGCATGCATAGTGACTTTGATGATCGAATGTACTGATCTTTTGCCTTCTTCCTGCAGATTCGTCATCCGTAGGAGCCACCAGTGACCCTGAGGGCCCCCGCATTGAGCTCCGAGGAAGACATCACATCTGTACCAGCGTCACACTGTCTCTCTGAACCAGGTACCAGCGCAGATACACGTTAGTGGGCATTAGTTCTTCAGCTCCTGGGTAATGCACAGTGGTGAGGGCATATCACACTCGTATGAGGAGCTGGCGGAGGCAGAGAGGTTCCAGGGAGCCGACAGCAGACGCACAGCTGGAGACCAGGATCATGCTGCGTCCGAGACAGATGACCAACTTCTGGAGTCGTCTATCAGGCAGCAGGTGCTGGATGTCCAGCGGGGAGATCTGGCAGAGATTCCTGAGGGTTTGCGTGCCACAGTCTCTGTCATGGAGGAGTCCATGCAGAGCATGCATTCTGCATTGATCCTTAACACCAAGCGCACAGCCTCCACCATGGAGAGAGTGGCGACTCTCATGGGGAAGCAGCTTCAGGAGCAGACTCAGGGATCCCTGGGGTTGTGCTTGGACCTGCAAACCCTCACACAGGTCAGTGTGGGAGATGAATGAAGCACCTAGTCCCTCTGCTGGGTGCCCGTTCATCAATGGTGAGCAGGGAGGTGCAAACGCACCTCACACTGGCCAATGAACTGACTGTCATATCTGTGGGCTCCTCTCAGGATACTCTGGACCAGGGCACCAGCTCCTCCACTCTCCGGCCAGTGGCCACTGCATCTGATGATGGCACGATGACTGAGGAGTGCCCAGACATGGGGCTGGATGCACCCTCCCATGCAGAGCCTGCTCAGGCTCCAGCGGCCAAAGGATGACTGCCAAGGTCATCAGGGCCAGCAGGATAGCAGAGTCAGCAGCAGGCTGCCTCCAACGCCGCTGACAGCGAGGGGGCAAGGGGGGCATGAAGATGCAGTACCTGCAGAAGTAAGTTGAAGGCACCTTGAGCACAACGGGGGTATGGCACGAGTGACATTATTTGCGCTAATTATTTTGATGTTTGTATTAGGGATGGTCACTTTGTATGTTCATGTGAAGTAACATAAACATTTATTTGGCTTAAATGGGCTGAGTTGTCTGGATGGTTTGAATAGGTGCTAGATGCAGCACAGGCTTGTAAAAGTGTGGCGTAGTGTGGTGCTGATGTACTGGGTTGGGTTCTCATTTATTGATTGTTAGCAAAGGAGACAGTGCCATTGGCTTGATGAGGCATCAATGCTTTGGGTTGAAGGTTTGAGCTGAAGGTTCACTGGATCAAAGCATCCCTGGTGTCCCTGCCTCCATGAAGGTTCCTGTCCTCTGGCTCAAGGTCCTCACCCTTATCTCCCCAGGCTCTTCCTCTGAGCCATCACTTGTGTCATCCTCAGTGGCCTGTGGAGCTGCTTTGCTTTCTTCAGCCTCCAGTGGGTCGCCCCTTGCCAGAGCCAAGTTGTACACCATGTGACAACTATGAGGGGGACACACTCTGGAGGATGATGCAATGCTCCCCCTGATCAGCCCAGGCATCTGAAAAGCATCTTCAGCAGCCTGGTGGTCCTCTCCACCACCGCCCTTGTGGAGGCATGACTCCTATTGTATCTCTCCTCGGCCTCAGTTCCTGGGTGACAGAGAGGGGTCATCAGCCACCTCTCCAAGGGATAGCCCTTGTCACCTGGGAGCCATCCATCCACTTGTGCAGGAGCCATAAACAGCCTTGGTACCTGTGAATGCTGCAATATGTAAACATCGTGTGATCTCCCAGGGTAACGGGCATAAACTTGGAAAATCTGTGTCCTGTGGTCACAGCCGATCTGAACATTCATTGAGTGGAACCCCTTTCTGTTGACAAAAGCTCCTGGCTCACCAAGTGGCGTCTTGATGGCCACGTGAATGCAATCTATTACACCCTGGACGCAGGGGGACCCAGCCATTGCAGTGAACCCTTGTGCTCTCTAGCCTGGCTCACCTCGTCTGTCTGGAAGTGGATGAAAGTGCGGACGTGTCTAAAGATAGCATCAGTCCCGGACTTGACACAACTGTGCAACTGATTGAGAAACACTGCACAGATCCCCCACTGAGCCCTGAAAAGAACCGGAGGCATAGAAGCTGGAGGCCGCTGTGACCTTCAAAGCCACCAGCATGGGGTGTCCGCCCACACAGTTGGAGGCAATTTCTGGACCTATCATGTGACACATTGCTGTCACTGTGTCCCTGGAGAGGTGGAGCCTCCTATGGCACTGGACATCGGACACCTGGAGATAGTAGGAGCTGCTAGGTAGTGGCATCATCGGCATGCCCTCTCATCCTGGCCTCCCTGCTGGCCCTGCACCAACTGAGCCTGTGCCTCTCCTCTTAAAGGTCTGTCCCTGGGATGCTGCCCACGCCCATCTGGCCTCCTTTCCTTCCTGCCCCTCTCCTCCTCTTCAGAGGAGGTTCCACCAGCAAAATACACTATCCCGTTAGATGGGATCTAGAGGAGCAGTGCCTTGAAAATGAAGGAGCTCTGTGCTGCAATACTCAGGGGAACCTTCCAGTGAAGATGAGGGCCTGAGATGCTGAAAGGCAGGCTTGACAATCAAATGAGATGCCAAGAAACTCTGGGACAGCTCTGTACTCACACAGCGAAGGACTGGCAATGACAGAGAAAGTGCTGCTGCTCTGGGGCCTTTTATCCCCTGGTGGATGAGGAAATGATTAAAACGTGAATTCCGCCCACCCGTTTTATTCGTACGACAAGCTAAAAACCGCGCGGGCAGCATAAAATCGCTGTCTATTGGCTTGTTAATAGCCTTAATTGGCCCTTTAAATACTGGTGGATGCAGATCTGATTTGTGTATGCACCCACCGACCATGAAATTGAGGATGTGTGTGATGACGTTGGGAAGCACGCCCGACTGACGACATTTTACATTTGGTCAGGTCGAGTGCGAGCCCGAGTCCCGAATGTAAAATTCTGGCCATAATCAATTTAATCCATAGCAATTTGTCCTGTCTATACCAGGCAGAGTAGATGGGGAGAAACTGTTCTAATTGGTGGAAGAATTGAGAACCAGAGCGCACCGGTTTAAGGTGAATGACAAAAGAACCAATGGAGACATGGGAAAAACTTTTTCATGCAGAGAGTGGTTAGAGTCTGGAATGCACTGCCTGAGAGTGTGGTGGGGACAGATTCAATCTTGACTTTCAAAAAATATTTGGGTAATTGCCCAAAGAGAAAATTTGCAGGAGCACGGAAAAGTGGGGTGTTAGACTCTGAGTTGTTCTTGCGAAGGGCTGGCAGACCCGATGGGTCGAATGGCCTCCTTCTATGCTGTAACCAGTCGGTGATTCTATGATCCTAACATGAAGACTGACATCCATGATACACCAATAGAATTGGCCACCGAAAGAAGTGCAGAATAGTGCACGTTCTCTGCCTTTGTTGTTTGTGAGTATAATGAATCTTTTCAGCATTGCTATAATTAGTGTTCCACGGGGATGAGGAGATTCAATTAATCAACTTGATATGTTCTAGGTGATGCATGTAATATATTTTTACTGCTCAAATGAATCAAGATTGCAGCTGAACCAGAGATTCCGTTGCCGTTCTTGACTGGGAAAATATGCCTAGAAATTCGATCGTACCAGACAATGTTCAACAGAGGAGCAGGGGACACTGCACTCATCTGTTTATGTTGTCCTAGGCAGCAGGTAACATATGCTCTGTGATCATCGTAATGACTCAGATGTGTAGTCACTCTGCCAGCATTCACTGACTACACACCATTTGAGATCTGTGACGCCCCTTAAAGGCACCCTGTCTGAAAGTGACTATGGTTGATGAGAAGAAACCAGCTCCCAAAAAGGGAGGCAAGAAAGCCTTAAAGAAGCCGATAGCGAAGGGCGGCAAGAAGTGCCGAAAGTCAAGGAAGGAGAGTTACGCCATCTACATCTACAAAGTGATGAAGCAGGTTCACCCCAACACCGGCATCTCCACCAAGGCCATGAGCATCATGAACTCATTCGTGAGCGATATTTTCGAGCGCATCGCGGGTGAGGCTTCCCGCCTGGCCCATTATAACAAGCGCAGCACCATCAGCTCCCGGGAGATCCAGACTGCCGTGCGCCTGCTGCTCCCTGGGGAGCTGGCCAAGCACGCCATGTCGGAAGGGACAAAGGCAGTGACCAAGTACACCAGCTCCAAGTAAAACCCCACAATGACCTGAAAAACATTAAAGGGGGAGAACACTCAGAATTGCAGAAGGGAACATGAAAGGAAAGAAATGGCTACCAGATAGCACCCCCAGGTTCTCTGTTACCTTGGAGGCCTTGGTCGAGCCAGTGAACAGGAGGGGTGAGATCCTGTTTCCTCACAGGGGCAAAAATCCCTTCAGGCAACAGCTCCGCCATCAGTGAGCACGGCATTGCTGAGGAGGTCAATGACTCCCACTATGAGGCTGCAATGCTGAAAGAGGTTCAATGACTTCTCTGTTCACACTGCCATCAGATCCATTCACATTGCTTGCAATAACCAGAAGGCAAAAACAGTAAAAACTGGGAAATAAGAATACTGGTGAGAACTGGTCTTGTATGCTTTAAAACGGAACACCAGTAAAACTGGGAAATAAGAGCACTGGTCTGAACTGTTTTCTCCTTCTGGGTACTCACCTCCCCTCTTCCCATCATTCTCCTACAATCATTCCATGACCCCTCCTCCTCCCAGACACACCTCACCAGGCACTTCCACACGCCCCACATCTGACACAAAACTGTTAAAGGACACGTTGATCTCGACAGGTAGTGCTGTCCATGACATGGTTCATGGATCGAGCTGTGGCTGCAGGTGACGTAGTTTGAAAGCAGCTTCCTTTGTCAAGCAGAGGTTCCTTGTGCATTTCTCCTTGGTGAGATTCACAGTAAGAGCACGCTCTAAATATTTGCTGGGGATATGGCCTCCTGCTCAGTGTCCTCCTCCTGCTCAGTGTCCTCCTCCTGCGCAGCGTCCTCCTCCTGCTCAGCATCCTCCTCCTGCTCAGTATCCTCCTCCTGCACAGCGTCCTCCTGCTGCTCAGTATCCTCCTCCTGCTCAGTGTCCTCCTCGTGCTCAGTGTCCTCCTCCTGCTCAGCGTCCTCCTGCTGCTCAGCGTCCTGCTCCTGCTCAGCGTCCTCCTCCTGCTCAGTATCCTCCTCCTGCTCAGTATCCTCCTCCTGCTCAGTGTCCTCCTCCTGCGCAGCGTCCTCCTTCTGCTCAGCGTCCTCCTGCTGCTCAGTATCCTCCTCCTGCTCAGCGTCCTCCTGCTGCTCAGCGTCCTCCTCCTCCTCTTGTGACATTTGCTGTTGCTCTTTTTCTCCCTGTCCTGCTGCCTCAAAGGCAGCCCAATCAGACCACCCAGAACAGCAAACTATTTGGAAGGCAGTCAAAACACTGCAACATCAGCAAAATCTTCCTTTTAACTGTTTTATTTAAAACTATGGAGTCAAATTATGGATTAAATCCTGCTCCAGGAGTTAACCAGCAGCTTGAAATATCAAATCGACCTCTACCCTTGGAGTGCAGCGTGGTCCCTTTAAATCACACTGCTGATGGGTCCTCTCTGCTTATTAGCACCATGGGAGTGAGCGCATCAATGGTGAGCCAGATGTTGGAGGCAACCCAATACCACAACAGGATCCTTCAAACAATGTAGGAGTCTGAATTGAATATTTGAGTCATTGCTCTAAATAGTTTTGGCCTGAGTCAACAGAATAACTTGACTCAGTGTAGGTGGAGAGTGTGCGCTGAGTGTGTGCTGAACGTGTGCTAAGCATGTGCTGAACACGTGCTTCCTCCTGGCTCCCATACTGGATCTTTATTCTGTTTTACACTTCGAAAATGTGCGCTGGCTGCTAATTTGCGCAGCTTGTCTTCACTCAGCATCCTGTATAATGGAAACTGCATTCAGTTCTCCCCTATCACACACCATGACTGAAGTGCTTTCAGATGGTAGCAAAGCCTTACTTTGCAAGCCTGCCACTAGACTACAAAGCGGGGGAACAGCTATCTGGTCCCGCTGAATGTGATAACAGAGTGGTAGTGAAACTGAGGGCCCTCAATTTGCTGCCCACATATTGTTTTGTCTTGGGTTTTTGGGGTCTCTTTAGGGTTTGCCTGTTACCCTAAGAATGCTACTGTAGACTCTTAGCCACAAAAACCACTCTTGTTTATTTACAGATCCATATACATCCCAGTACTCTACATGAGGTTGTACTTCTGCTTCTCTTGTGACATTGCATCATCGTAACATCTGTAGTTACATCCTGATGTTAACCCTTTACACTTATGTGTCATAAGATAGCCAATATTTCCTTCAGGGGATTTAATACTTTCATAACATTCCCTGCAGATCAGGAAGAGCAGAATGATGGGGCTGGACAATGTTATCATGTAGCTTGTTTTCCCTGAGATGAAGGCTGATTAATTGACTCCTTGTTCATATTGCTATAGCTTATACAAACAGAAAAGGATTCGACTCTTTCAGTGTGCAGCTGGTCTGTGACTGCCAGTACAAAACCTCACAGGCCAATATCCATTAATTAGGCAAAGATAGAGTGAAGAATTGTGTATAACTCAAAGCATTGTGTGGCAGTCATGAATGAAAGCTTGACCTACAACGGAGCTATCTTCAGATACCACTATGTAATAACCTGATGGAGCAGCAGGTTTGGTGGAGAAAAGGTTAAACTTTATTTGGAAGACATGTAGAGGTGCTTGCAGGCTAGAGGCGATCGCTCCATCACTCTCGCCCACAGGATTATCCGCACAATAAGCTTATTGGCCGAAGACCCCATAATCGCATCACATGATGAGTGATTGACAAAGGGTGAGACAATACATCTAGTTGCTACCCTTCCTCCCCCTTTAAGTTCCTTACATTTACAATAAAAGAAATGTCAGAAAAACCAGCAAACATTTGTACAGTCTCTGGAGATTACAAATCAAGTCTCTGAGGAGCTCGGCAGAGACAGTTAGAGTAGCATAGCTCTACCGAAGGAGGTTCCTGAACAGGATTAACAGTATCTGGAGCTGCACTAGGAGGTACATCATTGGAGCTGGGTAGCTCTGTATTTGGCAACTCATTAGATACGTCTGGAATAGCAACTCTGGGACAATCACCCATCTCAGAAGTAGGTGGCAGAACATCAGTCACCAGTTGATCTTGTATTCGTTGGGATGTTTCTCTAGCCCTAATATGATCTACAGTGTTTACGTATAATTCTATCTTTGACTTGCACTTGAAAAGGTAATGGACCAGGCTGAAATAATGACTTTTGGAGTCCAACAGGGTCCACTTCTATAGTTACGCACATATACAAGGTCGCCTATGTGGAACAAATGAGCCTTGCTGTGTAGATTGTAGTTCAATTTTTGGTTATTGCTCTGTGTCACCTTCCCCTCTAGATTTGGAAACATCAAGTGTAAATGCGTACGCAAATGGTGTTTCATCAGTAACTCTGATGGTGTCGAGCCTGGAGTAGTATGTGATGCTGTACAGTGACTTAGGAGAAATCTGGAAAGACGGGACTCCAGAGTACCTCCAGATAAACTTCTTCATAGGAGCTTTAAAGATCTCTCAGCGAGACCATTGGATGAAGGATGCCAGGGAGCGGTCTTTATGTGCTGGATACCATTCAGGTTCACGAATCTCTGAAATTCCATGCTGATGAAAGCTGTTCCGTTATCAGAAACAATAATCTCAGGTAAACCATGTATACTAAAGGAATGATGCAGCTTTTCAATAGTTGCAACTAAAGTTGGTGTTTTTACTTCTTAGACATCAAGCCATTTTGAATGTGCATCAATGTTTAATAGGAACATGCTGCCTAGAAATGGTCTGTTATAGACTTGAACTTCAGACAACTTTACTTAGCGGAGACATTTAACTTTATTTACAAGATAGCAGCAGCAACTACATGTAGGCATGAAACTCCATAGCTAAAGAACAACTCTCTCTGTAGAGGTTCCCTGCCCTGTTACCACATTGGTTTACACAGATCATTTGATCTTACAACACAGGATTATTCTAAAAGCTACAGCCCTACATTTCCAGAACTATAATTACTACACAGTCCCACATAGTCAATATGCAGTCTAACCCAAAGTCAGCCAGGCCATTCCCATGGGTGAAGAGGAGCTGAAGCAGGTAGCTTCTGGTGTTGCTGGCAAAGAGAACGAACGGTGTTTAACCATGCATTCAATGTCACTGTCTATTCCTAGCCACCAGATGTAGCTAAATGCCAGCATCTTCATCTTCGATATGCCTGGGTGTGAACTGTGGAGCTCTGCCAATAGTGACTCTCTACCCTGTGATGGGACCACGACTCTTGAACCCCACAGCAAAATTCCGACTTGACAACTCAGTTCAGTGTTTCTGGAATAAAATGGTTGTAAGTTATCAGACACAAGTGTTCTTGGCCATCTTTGTAAAACAAAGTCTTTGACTTTTGATTGTACTAGGTCTCTGTTTGTCCAATTCTTGATTTGTTTGGCACTTACAGATGATGAATCCAAGAAATTTAACAATAACACTAACTCTTATGGAATGGGTGTATGGACAAGACTGCATGGTAACGGGAGCTGACTAAGTGCACCTGCATTGGCTATATGTGAGCCAGGGTGGTATATGAATGTGTACTCCTAAGTTGATAGCGTCAAAGCCCAACGTTGGATTCTGGCTGAAGCTATAGACGGAATAGCTTTGTCTTCACTGAATAAACCTGTGGCTCATGGTCAGACACAATTGTAAAATGTCGTCCGTGTCGGCATTGGTGAAACCTCTTGACACCAAATACAACCAACAATCCTTCTTTTTCCAACTGAGAGTAGCCCTTTTCAACTTGGGAAAGTGTTTGTGAAATGTAGCCAATGGGTCTTTCTGATCCGTCCTCCTTTTGATGTGATACAGCGGCTCCCACACCATAAAGAAAAGCAACACACATCAACGCTAGCTCTTTAGATGGGTTATAATGCACCAATAAGCATGGTGAATGAAGCAGTTTCTTCGCTGCTTCAAAGGCTTCTTCTTGCTGTGAACCCCATGACCAGTGGTGGTTCTTCCTCAGCAACAAATGTAGTGGTGCCAGTACAGTGGATAGATTAGATAAAAAAATGACTGTAGTAATTTATCATACCTAGGAAATATTTAAGCTCTGTCACACTGGAGGGTTGAAGGGGGAAGTGAAAGGATTGAACACTGGAACAAGGGATAAAGAGGTAGCATTGGTAATCCACAAGCAGCTCTGAGACACTGAGACAAGGTTAGGGCTCGTGTGTGTGTGCCTTGATCCTGATTGGATGGTAGTGTCATGAATATGTGCCTTTAATGTAATTGAATAGCCTAATCATGTGTACATGAGTTCAATTGGATAGAGATATTAGAATAAGAAATGTGTCACTTACTGATTTGGTGTATTCAAATGTACTGTGATAAGAAAATAGTACTAAAGTGCTGGTAGGTAATCAACCGGGGAGCTGTGCGCCATTTTGTTGAATGGATGCGGCTCCTCTGCATGTGCTTGAATAAAGCCAGTGAAAAGAAGCTTGAGTTTCATGTGGTCACTGCGGGATCGGAGGATGCTTGAACTCCCTTTCAGTGGTGTAGTTGACAGGATTCACCCGGACCTCTGTGAAGGCAGAACAATAATCTGGTGAATATATTTCATTTGAAAATATTCCCTGGTTGTTCGTGTCAGACTAGAATGGAGCGCTAATAGGGTGGATCTGAACTTCAGAGCAGAGACTCAAAGTGGGGACGATTGGGTCTCGGGTGCACGAGTAAAGTAGGACAATTGAGTCCTGGGGGACAAGTGGATCCCTGTTAGGGGCGTGATTATAGCTGAGGAAGCTGAACTCAAGTTCATTGCAGCATGGGGAGGTGAGGGAACCATGTTCCTTCACCTTGCCCGGAAGCATAAAAAGCTGAGCAGCAAAATGAAACAACACGGTTGGCAGCCGAGTGATTCACCACAACGTTCTAAGGAGTGGTGGAAAGCTCAGACAAGTGATAAAACTGACAAAGCTACAGTACTTATTCTGAGTCTGTATTTACAACAAACTAAATTAACATCTCGGTCGCAGTGGCAAATTGATTTCTCCCAGGGGCTGACGACAGAGAATAGGAATATGTGGAAGGATGATTGGGACCTGAAAGGGCCCCTACTGAATGTTTTTGTAAATAACTTTAAAAAAAAATGGATTGATCTAAGTTACAAGAGCTGTTTGTGCTGAAGAGAGAGAGAGAGAGAGAGAGAGAAGGTGGGTACCCCTAGGGAGTTAATGAGCAGTGACAGGCAGAAAAAGTGTGAGTTTCAGTCAGTTTGATTGTCCCTGTAGGTGGAGCATCCAAGATCCCTTTATCCCCCCTACTGCTATTTGAAGTTTAGTTCAGAGTATGAGAGTTTTATTTCATTAAGTTCAATGTTATAGGAATATAAACACATACTTTACCTTTTGCAAGAAGTGTTTGTATGTGAGCTTTAATGTGTTTTCTTCCATAAATTGTCATTTGTGTGTGAAGTTCAACACTTTAGAGTCGAAAGCCCCATATTAGGTTAAAGGAAAAGCATACTCAAACATTCCAAAGTTTTGAGTATAATTTTCAAGTTGAGATTTCTGACAAAAATCACAATTTGAAGGTATTTTAAAGATAAAACTGGGTTTGCCTTTGTTTGAGTTGAACCAACCTTTGTACCACCCCCTTGCAGACTAGTAGGGAGTAACCCTCATCACCGGCTTCCAAGCTGATTGGGATTGATACACACAAGTTACATTAGCTCATACGAGTTGGTATTGTAAAATTCCGAGGAAAAAAGTACCTGAAATTCAAAAGGAATCTAGGAAAACCAAAAGACATAAACAAACAGTCTAGGTGGTTTCAATGGATAAAAAGGAGTTTCTTTTGAAGAGATTAATTAAATGAGAAAGGAAATCTGCATCCCAGCAGCACTGTTATTTGAATTTGTAACAATCTTGAGGTGTAAAAAGTGCAGTATAATTTAGAAGGTTACTTTTGAAAACCTAGGATGCTATCCAAGATAAAGTATGTGTCAAAAAATATGTGGGAATATGTCAATGCACATGAGAAAGGGGTAGTTTTAATTTTGATAGTGTAAACTACAGTTCTTACAAAGTTTTTAAAAAACAATTGCGGTTTGGTTTCCGAAAAAGTTTTCGAAAGGGAATTTTTATTTTAAAAGGTTTGACAACAATTGACACTAATTCAAATGCTGCAAGCTTTTGTAATTGTCAGTCCGCTCCCAAAATATAAAGTTGAGCTCAAGACCTTGACAAAGTCTGGCAGAAATTCAATCTTTGGCCGAGTTAATGAATCTGGGATCATTCTAAAAAAAAGGGTCAGACAAAATTCAGTGGGTTACTTTTGAGACAATAAAATCTTGTTTGAGAAGATGATATGGAAGCAAAACATGTCAATGTCTGATTTCTTTTTAAAACTATTATGAGAGTACTTTATTGGACTGTAAAGTCTCTCCAGACAACCTGAACAAGATAAGATGGTAGCTATTGCATGTGTAAAATGGTATGAGGAAAGGATTAAGGGTAGGAGAAAGATTTAGGGAAAGAGGACACAATATACAAACTGTTTTAAGGGAACTGAATTTGACAAGCTGGCCATCACCTGAGAGATTAGAACTGCACAGGCGGATATAAGCAAAATTCTAGAGACAGAGATCCTCGTTGACATGGATCAGTTAATGCGGCCTAAAGAATAAGGAAACATTTTAAACAATAAAGACAATAGAGAAAATGACCTCAAGAGAATCTTAGGATGATCATAATCAAATGAAACAAAATCTTAGTGATAAAACTATGTGGAATCTGTAGTTGAGGCAATTGAAGGATAAGGAGAAATAATAATTAACAACAATTTACCACAAGATGGATACAGATAAAGGAAAAGCTGGAAAAAGGCAAAATAAATGTATTACTGATTATATTAATGTGCCTGCAAGCTATAAAAGTAACACCACAGGATTAACACCATGATGACAGGCAGAGTTAAGCGGCTCCCAGAGAGAACCGTCACTGGAAGTAAAGATCTGAGCCATTGAAAGATAGGATAAGATGGTACATTGTTGAGTTGTGTGGACAGCTTAAGGAATTGAGGTCTGGCGTGGGACAGCAGCAGAAGATAGGAGACTGGAAGGAGTGGGGGGTGCCTACCCAGATGGATCGATTCAGGGAACTCATGTCATAGGAACAGTCATTAAAGAAATGTGTAAACTCATGGGGATTAAACAGAAATTCCACTTTCCTTACCACCCGAGAGCTTGGGGTTGGTGGAGAGAATGAATGGAACTTTAAAAACGTCAATAGCGAAGGCAATCCAAGATACAGGGAACAGCTCGGCTGCCCAATATTCTGATGCGCCTCAGGACTACCCCAAGTAGGACTGCTGCGTTCACCCTATTCGAGTTAATGATGAGTAGGGCCATGTAGCTACTTGAGGGAATCATAGTAGGAAGAGGAGATGTGGGACCACTAAAAGGAAGGGTGCGAGGCTATGTGAGGGAAATGAGTAAACAGTTACGTAAGTTAAGAAAGGAAGCCAGAGACCGACAGATGATTAAGGACATGGAAACAAGCAAATCCAAAGAACGACAAAGACCCCCCCCCCGCAAGTGGGGAATAAGATGATGGTCAAGGTGAGCCTGGAGCGAACAGGGTTTGCCCCCAGGTGGCATGGACCATACGAGGTAATTATGACAGGTGATATGTGCACATGTATAGATATGAAAATGGGAAGTAAATGGAGGCATTACACACAGTTAAAGATATATGATGAATCACCAAGTGGTAACCCGGACAACGGGAGCCAATGTTAATGTCTCCACAGGTCTACAGTCCTGGTCATGGACGTGTCAGTACTGGCATGGGAGGCACCGACAATTAACGTCAACAACAAAACCTGCCTCCACCCCGGACAATACGTAGGGCTGCCAAAAGCGGGGTACAGGAGAATGGATAAAGAAACCAAACATCTGGATGTTGAATAGGGTAATCCCCACTAGTCACCAAACACAGACTGTAACTGCACAAGGTATAAATACCACCATGAAAGTGACACTGGATAGACCAGGGACCCCAGTCAGGTTTATGAACCTCGGATGTAATTGGACGAAGGCTTTCCACGTCAATGGAACAACCCAAAGGGTCAAAGGAATCGGTTGGCGATATGATGGTAATTTACAACCTGAAGAACATTGGCAGACAGCAGGAGGATTAAACCTCATGACTCTAGAAGACTCAAAGGGTAATTTAGACCCTTATATGATAGAGCTACTGGATTGGGTATCTGGTACTATCTATGTAACATCAATGCCACAGATAATTCTGGTGTGTCCACACACACCGAGGTACTGGGACAAGTGTCAACTTGATCGCCAGCTGGACAGACTTGCCCCCATCCATATGGGAGCCAGGCCTGGGTGGCTGGTATTGCCAGGAGTTATATAAATATGTTATTGAAAGACATGGATGTACAGATGCTCGATGTTATAATTTGAGTACTTGTAGATATCAAAGACCCACCCAACGTCCCGAAACAGTAAGTCCCCCTCCAGATGAGATAGCTAGGATAGGGAAGTCGAAGCCACTATTACACAATGTGTCTATGGTTACACTCGAAGTAACATAGCATTACGGAACTACTCACTCTACTTAAGGGATCCTGTCACGACCATCAGCATGTGATATGGTGGACCCAAGACCAACTCCTAAAGCAGAGATGATAAATATAGAATAGCTCCAGGGATAAAATTAGGTCCACAAACGGAGTATAGACAAAGAAGAGTTTGATGAGGGATGTGGGCGGGTTGTTTGGAAGCACCAACTCAGTCTTAAATTCATGGCAAATATATCACCTGAGCATGTATGCCTCCTGGGTAGCCATAGAAATGTCTCGGCGATTGTGATTTGGTGCCAAGGAGACAGTGTATGCTTTAACAGCAATAGATATACAAGGCGAAGGCCTGTTGTGTACTCTCAACAAGACCGCCGATGGAATCATAAGCACAGCCGAATCACAAGCAACCAGGAGGGCATGTGATATGTTAGTGCGAGACCTGATTGATGGTGTAAAATCAGACATCGAGGACATCAGATTTGGAATGATCCCAGAACACATGTTAAGCTATATTGTGTGCTCTTGCTGAACTTTGGAACCCTTCACAAATTATAGTAAAGTCACATTTGCCATGCTGCCCATACAAGACGCCTTTGAGGCCATTCAGCTATCTTTGACTCAATGGTGCTTTATGACAAGCAAAACTGAGTTCCTTTATGGGGGCCTAATGTGGACCACCAACACAAGCTTCTGCAGGTGACTGATTCTTTTACCGTGGAAGGTTTCCACCTGCCAGGCAGAACCACAGGATATTTATTTAGCCCATGGTGAGGGTGACATGATATTCACGGATAAGATCCCTGGTAGAGCAGCACGGTTAGCCAAGAAAGAGGCTGCGCAGATAGCACAGTGAAATGTAAAGGACTCCCGGGAACAAACTGATCGAGGTCGTGTCCAAGTGAACTTAACTATTCAATCGGCTAGAAGACTAACTCAATTAGCCAAGCCCTACTCTAAAGGGGGAAGGTTAATGAATTGGTGGGGGACAACCAAAATGGGAATGACTGACCACAGGAATTATGCTCTTATGGATTGTTGGACTTTGATGTTACCAACGGAGGATGTGGAACAAATCTCTCCGGCGGCAGCAGTAACATTAGAAGGGTGCACCCCGATCCCCCTGTCACGTACCAGCAAAGGGAGGAGAAGAAAGTCAAATTGTACAGGAGGGTAATTTTAGGATTCCTCTGACAGTCTAGATGGCTGGCCATCTGAAGGACAGGAAGAGGAGTTCACCAATGAAGTATGGCCAACTTGGGCTTTTGCCAAGTGTCAAAGGGGGGCGGGTGCTGAAGGGGGAAGCGGGAAGTGAAAGGGATAAAGACTGGAACAAGGGACAAAGTAGCAGTTTTGGTAATCCACAAGCAGCTCTGAGACACTGAGACAAGGTTAGGGCTCGTGTGTGTGTGCCTTGATCCTGATTGGATGGTAGCATCATGAATATGTGCCTTGAATGTAATTTTTAGCCTAATCATGTGTACATGAGTTCAATTAGATAGAGATATTAGAATAAGAAGTGTGTCAGTTACTGATTAGGTGTATTCAAATGTACTGTGATAAGAAAATAGTACAAAAGTATTGGAAGCTAATTAATCGGGGAGCTGTGCGCCATTTTGTTGAATGGATGTGGCTCCCCTGCACGTACTTGAATAAAGTCGGCGAAAAGAAGCCTGAGTCTCGTGTGGTCACTGTGGGATCGGAAGGTGCTTGAACTCCCTTTCAGAGTTATGGTGCATCTTCAATGGCTCGGACCTTATCTTCAACAGGATGCAACCCCATGGTATCCACTCTGTGGCCCAGGTAGGTTACCTCAGATGCCTGGAATGTGCATTTTTCCCACTTCAAACACACACCTGCTTCCATAAATCTTCTCAGCACTTCCTCATGGTTGACTAAATGTTCAGCTTCGGTCAATCCAGTGACGAGGACGTCATCTAACTACGTGACCACACATGGAAGTCCCTGAAGGAGAGTCTCATTGTTTGCTGATGAAAGTCCAAAAGGCAATCAAGCGTACCGGTAGAGGCCTTTATGGGTATTAATTGTCACGTATTCTCTTGACATGCTATCCAATTCCAATTGTTGCTGGGCATGACTAACGTCTAGTTTTGTATATGACTTTCCTCCTGTTAACTTGGCGTACAAGTTATCGATTCTAGGAATGGGGTATTTGTCTAACTTTGCTGCTTTGTTGACTGTCAGTTTGTAGTCACTGCATATACGTATAGTCTGGTCTGGCTTGACAACTGGGACTATGGGTGTGGCCCACTCAGAAAACTGGACAGGCTGAATTATTCCCAGGTTTTCCAACCTGCACAGTTCTGCTTCCACTTTTTATTTTAGTCAGTAAGGCACTGGTCTGGCCTTGAAGAAACATGGTGTTGCCTGGGGATCGATGTATATTTTAGCTTGCATGCCCTTCAGTTTTCCCAATTTGTCTTGAAACCAATTTCTTCAAGAGCTCTGGAACTCCATCAGACTTCAAATGGAATATTTCTGACCAGTCAAGTTTCATTTTCTGCAGCCAATCTCGACCCAAAGGTCCCTCCCCCTTTACGATTAGGATAGGCAATTGGGCTGTCTGTTGTTTGTAACAGACTGGGACAGCAGCAATGCCTTTGACATGAAAGGATTCTCTAGTGTAAGTTCTCAGCCTGGCAGACATCTGCACCAATGTCAATTGCTGACTCCCTTCACTGAGGTGCTTGAATATGTGCTCCCCAACAACAGTAGATGAAGCACTAGTATCTAACTCAATCTGCAGTTGCTGGCCATTCACTTGCCCTGCCGCCGCAATGGGCTCAGATTTAACAGCAGTCACATGATACAGACAGTATACATCCGTAGTAGCAGCCTCAGCCTTTGCTGTATCAGTTAGCTCAATTAGATGTATTTGTTGTTTTGCTGTTTGCCTATACTTTATTCTGCACTGCCTAACCAGGTGTCCTTTCCTGTGGCAATTATTGCATTCTGCCTCTTTGACTCTACAAACATCTGCTCTGTGATTTCTTCCACATCTGTGGCAAATGCGCATATTATTAGCCGACATGTTACCATTAGGCTTCCTAAATCTTTCTATAATGGGCATGAAAGGATTCTCTAGTGTAAGTTCTCAGCCTGGCAGATGTCTGCACCAATGTCAATTGCTGACTCCCTTCACTGAAGTGCTTGAACATGTGCTCCCCAACAACAGTAGATGAAGCACTAGTATCTACCTCAATCTGCAGTTGCTGTTTTGCTGTTCTGTTTTTTGCGCCACACTCAGCGGTTCCCACCCAACATGGAGTACAACGCCATAAACACTCCCCTAGTCAGTGACACCTACATCCCATCAGTCTTTCGCAGCACTTTCCATAGCAAGAGAAAGTTCCAGGGCGCACTTGAAATTAATGTCAGACTTGGCTAGCAAGCATGCTGTATGGTGTTGTCCTTGACTCTGCATACATGCCGGTCCCGCAGCATTTCATTCAAGGCATTCCTTGATTCTGTTAACTGTTTTAAATTCATCACAAAGGTAGAAATGGACTCTCCTGAGGCATGAACACTCGAATTAAACTTGAAGCGCTGCATGATCACAGATAGCTTCTTCCTCGAACAGAGGCCCGAACAATCCCCATCCACCACTACTCTCCTCCATCTGGCTGAACTTGTTCTCACACTGAACAATTTCTCCTTCAACTCCTCTCACTTCCTCCAAATAAAAGGTGTGGCTATGGGTACCCGCATGGGCCCCAACTATGCCTGTCTCTTTATGGGGTATGTGGAACATTCCTTGTTCCAGTCTTACTCTGGCCCCCTTCCACAACTCTTTCTCCGGTACATCGATGATTACTTCGGTGCTGCTTCATGCTCTCGTCAGGACTTGGAAAAATTTATTAATTTTGCTTCCAATCTCCACCCCTCCATCATTTTCACGTGGTCCATCTCTGACACTTCCCTTCCCTTTCTTGACCTCTCTGTCTCAATCTCTGGTGATAGACTGTCCACCAATATCCATTACAAACCCACCAACTCCCACAGCTACCTCGACTACAGCTCCTCACATCCCGCTTCCTGTAAGGACTCCATCCCATTCTCTCAGTTCCTTCACCTCCATCGCATCTGTTCTGATGATGCTACCTTCAAAAACAGTTCCTCTGACATGTCCTCCTTCTTCCTTAACTGAGATTTTCCACCCACGGTCGTTGACAGGGCCCTCAACCGTGTCCGGCCCATCTCCCGCGCATCCGCCCTCACGCCTTCTCCTCCCTCCCAGAAACATGATAGGGTCCCCCTTGTCCTCATTTATCACCCCACCAGCCTCCGCATTCAAAGGCTCATCCTCCGCCATTTCCGCCAACTCCAGCATGATGCAACCACTAAACACATCTTCCCTTCACCCCCCCTATCGGCATTCCGTAGGGATCGCTCCCTCCGGGACACCCTGGTCCACTCCTCCATCACCCCCTACTCCTCAACCCCCTCCTATGGCACCACCCCATGCCCACGCAAAAGATGCAACATCTGCCCCTTCACTTCCTCTCTCCTCATCGTCCAAGGGCCCAAACACTCCTTTCAAGTGAAGCAGCATTTCACTTGCATTTCCCCCAACTTAGTCTACTGCATTCGTTGCTCCCAATGTGGTCTCCTCTACATTGGAGAGACCAAACGTAAACTGGGCGACCGCTTTGCAGAACACCTGCGGTCTGTCCGCAAGAATGACCCAAACCTCCCTGTCGCTTGCCATTTTAACACTCCACCCTGCTCTCTTGCCCACATGTCTGTCCTTGGCTTGCTGCATTGTTCCAGTGAAGCCCAACGCAAACTGGAGGAACAACACCTCATCTTCCGACTAGGCACTTTACAGCCTTCCGGACTGAATATTGAATTCAACAACTTTAGGTCTTGAGCTCCCTCCTCCATCCCCACCCCTTTCTGTTTCCCCCTTCCTTTTGTTTTTTCCAATAAATTATATAGATTTTTCTTTTCCCACCTATTTCCATTATTTTTAAATATTGTTAAATCTTTTATGCTCTCCCCACCCCCACTAGAGCTATACCTTGAGTGCCCTACCATCCATTCTTAATTAGCACATTTGTTTAGATAATATCACCAACTTTAACACCTATGTGTTCTTTTGTTCTATTGTTGGTGACATCTTTTGATGATCTGCTTCTATCACTGCTTGTTTGTCCCTACAACCACACCAACCCCCTCCACTTCTCTCTCTCTCCACCCCCCCACCCCACACACCTTAAACCAGCTTATATTTCAACTCTTTCTTGGACTCGAACTCAAGTTCTGTGGAAGGGTCATGAGGACTCGAAACGTCAACTCTTTTCTTCTCCGCTGATGCTGCCAGACCTGCTGAGTTTTTCCAGGTAATTCTGTTTTTGTTTTATGATCACAGATGGGTTGGACTGAAAGTGTGATTTCTTGAGTTCCACTAATTCACTGTACGGCTTAGAACTGGGCGTGTTGGAGGCAGTCAGGTTTTGAATCAGGTTACACATTTTGCTTTCACATGTACTCAGCCTGATAGCTTTATGTTTTCTTCAGCAGTAACCTCATTCCCAACGAAATAGAACCCGAGTCGCTCGCCATACTGACTCCAACCCTTAATGTTAGCATTGTATGAACCAATTTTTCCAAAAAGCGGCATGTCTGGTAAGTATTGTTCAACTTTGTTTTAATCACATCAACCAGGATGAAGTATGCAGCAGAAGTCAGTTTTATCCTTGTCGCCAAATGTAATAACTTGATGGAGCAGCAGGCTGGATGAAGAAAAGTCTAAACTTTATTTAGGAGACATGTAGAGGTGGTTGCAGACTAGACACGATTTCTCTATCGGAAGCCCCACCCACAGGATTACCCACGCAATAAGCTTATTGGTCAAAGCTGCTGTAATCACATCACATAATGAGTGATTGATAGGAGGGAGGGACAATACATCTAGTTACTACACAGTAGCAGAGCAAAGCCCATATCTTACAACTTTTTCACTCATGAAGGTGTGTTTCAGTAACACAGAATGCCTTATCGCCTAGATTCAGCACCCAGCAGATTCCAGCAGATTGGTCCTTCAGCCAGTTAGATGTTGATGGGATGCTCACCAACCTGAAAATACCATTGTCCATGGAAGGGACATGATCAGCAATTATCAGTGGTGCCTACACAACCTGCACAACACAATTTGATGCTTAGTAAGGAGAAATGCACACTTGTGGCATCCAAGAATTATCAAAAATTGATACACGATAACCTCAAGGCCATTCATGTGCTTCCAGCCCTGTCTAACAAGAAAAAGAGTTGTCACCATTCCTCGTTACCACCAACTTTTATCACCAATATGTTTTGAAGTATGCAGAGATCATGGAGCCTCTTCAAAAGCTACTGTGCAAGGATGTGTAATGGGAATGGATAATCACACAGAAACAGTGTTTGACATGTCAAAGACAAAGATAGCAAGTCCACCAGTCCTCACGCATTTCAAGCACCACATGCGGAAATGGATGTCACAACAGATGCATCAGGAAATGTGATTAGAGCTGTACTCTCATGGTATATTGAAGGAAGTGAATGACCAATCACGTATGCGTCAAACTCATCAGAAACTGAACACAAATACTCTACTGGAGAGTGGGAAGCAGTAGCCTACATCGACACTTGTGAACATTGGCACATGTTTCTCTATGGTAGCAAGTTCACTCTCTGCACTGATTACCAAACACTGACTATGTTGTTAGCCACCTCAGGATCTGGCCATCAACATCCATGCATCTACAGATGGTCAGATTGACTTCATCTGTACTACCTCAAGGTAGAGTATTTCGCAGGTTCATGCGACTGAGTAGCTATCATGCTTAGCCTTACAGCAGCAGCAATAGCGAAGTGATTTGCAACATTTAAGATTATGTGATCATGGTGAGTTCGCACATGTCCGCGAATCGTGTTACAAGAGAGGAGTTGAAGGCAGAATTGGCAACAGTCAGCGTACTGCAGAAAGTAACCCAGGACCTAAAAGCCCAATGGCCCTTGTGAAATAAAGGAAGAACTGGTCCCATACTATAGAATACGCAATGAGCTCACATTGTTTGATGACAACTGTATTACATGGGGAACTCGAGCAATGATCCTGAAAATGCTACAGGAGTGTATATTGAATCATGGCCATGAAGGACTTCCTGGGCCAGAGTTTCACACTCCCCCACTGGAGGGATTTTGGGTGGGGAGAGAGCGTGAAATTGGAGGCACAGGAATCCCTCTGGGCTCCCACCTACCCACAACCTCCAGAGATTTTACTGGAGCGGGAAAGGTCTCTGATAGGGGGTCCACTCTTGTCCCAGCTAAGGTAATTAAATGGCCAATTTTTGGCCAATTAAGGGCCGTTTCCCACACCAGCCTCAATTTTTAGGCTGGCAGTAGGATTTACCTGGCATGGGGAGGGATCCTGTAAAAGAATGGGCTTAGGCCACAGGCGAGACAGGGGAGAGGGGTGTGCCTCCATCAGAAGCCTTCTTCTGAATGTGGGCACCCTCCCTTAAGGTCCAGTGATTGTTGGACCTCCCTTCCCCCTTTGCCTCCAGCCTCTTACCCGACACCCAGATCACCCACTTTGCGCCTCCCACCAACCACCCCCCCCACCCCGCCCCCAGGCCTTCCCTACCATGCCTGCCCTGGGGCACCTTAAACTTACCTTGTCCTCTGGTCCCGGGACTTATGCTGAGGCATCTTCCTGAAATTCCTCTTCAGTCCACTGCAGCTTTTGTCACTACAGAGACTGGAGAGCTGCCGGCCAAACAGATTGGCCGATAGCTCTCTAAGTTGGGACTTCCTCCCGAGTGAGGGGCAGACGTCCAGCCCCTAGGCAACTGACACTCATTTGAGTGTAAAATGGCTGCGGGGCACTCGGAGTTGGTGGAGATGTGTTTCCTCCCTGGTGAGCCTGGTATTGTTACGGTGGAACAATGATCCCATGAAGCAGTCTGGTGGCTGGAAATAGATTGCCAAAAAGAAGAATTCATTGGAACCTGCATAGCTTCTACCCTCTGAAAAATCTGTTAAACCATGTCCTGTACCTTTACAACCAATCCCATGGCCAACAAAACCATAAAACAACTCCAAGTAGATATTTTTGGACAAGTGCAGGCAGCCCCTACCAATCACCATTTTTTGCTTATTGTTCATGTTCTAAATAGCAAATGGTAGGAAATCGCTGTAACAAATTGAATAAACACCACTTTGTTCATTGACATTCTAGGCAAATTGTTTACAAAATGGAGTTTTCCAGAGACTATCATTGCAGTCCATTCACGGAATTCCTAGTAAGCCATGGAATTTACCAGCATCTGAGATTGTAATACAACCCGGTGTCGAATGGACTCTTGGATAAAAAATGGGTATTAGGACCAGGTATTAGAGAGCAGCAGGTGGAATACCAACTGAATCACCACTTTCAGGAGAGGGTTGGAGGGGTGAAGCTGTTTTAAAATCTCTATTAATGAAATTATGTATTATACAATATCGCCATGGCAGCCCTATGACCATCAATGGGCAGACATCACACAAAACCAACAATTAATAAAATTAATAATTTTTTGATGAAATCATATCCTCTGTAATAAATAGCTTGAATATTGCTGTAAAGAGAAACATGTTATTGAAACTTTACACCTTGCACTCATTTGGAAAATGCAAGAATGCTAAATTTCAAATGCTCACAACAATTTATACTACAGGAGAAGAGGGTGCTGATTGGCTGGCAAGGTGACTCTTATTGGGTGATGTGTTACCATAGAGAAAGTAATGGGGAACTATGAGTTCCTTAAGCTTCAAGCTTGGTAAGATACACTGCAACAACTCACCAAGGCTTCTTCGACAGCATCTTCCAAACCCACAACCTCTATCATCTAGAGATCTTTTGTTCCATGTTAGTCATATTATCCATGGGATTATGATGTAAATGGCCAGCATGTGAAGAATGCAAACTTTGGCTAAGAGGTAAAAGTTAATCCCAAAGAAACAATTGCCCCCGACGAGCAAAAATTAATGGAGAACTAGCAGGATTTGATCAATTTTGTAATTTTAATATGTTTTTGTAAATGTTCCTATTTTTTATTTTGTAAACACTTTTAGAATCAACTGACTGAAGAAATAATATTGTGGCCAGAGAAACTGCAAACAGAAAATGATCTGAATTTAACTCATGGCTTATTTGCTACAATTACTGGTTCCTGATGAGTAAATTTGGAAAAATATTGGGTCAGATTTTGCTCTGCAGGGCATCTAATGCTGTCTTCTAGGGTCTAACCTTGGCCCTGCACCCTTCAGCTCAAAACAATTTTGTCCATGAAGATGCTGGAAGTCTGAGCTGATAACAATGTATTTAGGGCCTCAGTGAACAAGGCCAACAATAGGGTTATCTCCTTACCCAATCAGAATTAAGGATTTGGAAATAAACAATAATAGCACTGAGAAAGAGGGTGAATTAGAGTGGGAAAACTGAAATAACAAAAGGGCGAAGAAAGATTGAATTAAGGGAGAGAGGAGAAAAACAAGAGAAAGGAAATAAAAAAAACAAATTTAACATTTAAAATTTTACATTTTATGAAATTCCTCCAAAAATTTCAAAATCTGAAGGCATGAGGCTCCACGCTTATTATAGTTAATTTTCAGTCCCAGAGGGGCTGATTATTAGTTCTTAACACATGATAACATCATTAACAAGGTTGTTACACTTATAATAAGATATAACTTTCTGCTGCAAGTTTAATGGGCAACTTATAGGCAAAGGACAGCAAGTTCCATTAAAAAAGGGGGTTAAGAACCAGGCACTACTTTTGGGAAGCTAAAGGCAGAGTGGCACAACTCAGACAGCAACTTTTAGATATTCACATTTAACAGTACATCTGCTTCTCACCTGAGGCTGCTGCACCACTTACCCATCAATTTACCCACCAAGCACCTTTAGTCTTGCCATTATTTTGATATTTGCCATTGAGTGACTTGATTAGTTTTGAGCAGATTGCTTGTTCACAACCTGCATCTCTTCCTACCTAACATATAGGTTTTCTTATATATATTCATATGCATCATATTGTTAAATTAGCAGATACTAGTTGTGCCATCTAATCAGGTACCTGAGATGTCCATTTTACATGAGCTACACTTTGAGATGAGGCAAATGAGCACCAGGTGCAAGATACAATGTACAGAATAATTAATCTTAATTTCATTTAATTTTTGGATCAATCACTTCCCAATATTCACTAGGGTTTTTTGAATGAATTAAATCTGTGAATCATTGTAATTTTATAGATTGTGAAAGGGCTTCCTTGCTGTGAAAAATAAGAAAAATAGCAAGCCCTTGTTATGAGATCAGTAATTACAGGGGATTGAACTTTGTAAAATTGCTGGCCTGCTTAATATATAGGGTGGAATTCTCCCATCCTGCCCACGATGGATTTCACAGCAGGTGGAGCAGAGAATCCAGCGGGAAGCAAAAAATTGGAAATGCGCCGTCATCAAAATAGGACGCAATTCTCCCAATGGTGTTTTCATGGTGAGTGGGTTATTCCGCCGACTAGTGGCACAAATTCCGTTTGTATTCATTAGCACTTCATGAATGCTCATTAAAACAGCTGCTCGCTGGAATTTTGCCACGGCTTCCAATCTTCCACCTTGCCAGTGGGAAATTATGTTGGCATCAAACCTGTTTGAAAAGGGGGGGAGGGGGGGCGTGCACAAGTCAGACCTCAGTTCATTGGTAACTTGGAACATACCTGCCATAGCACTGTGACGGTCTTGTTGTGATGAACATCACTCTGTTGGGGCTGTATGGTTGGGCTGCTCCTTCTCTTTGCTTTCATTGTTCCAAGAGACACCACTGTGCTGTGGTTATCATGCAGGCCTCCACTTTCAGAGACTAGCACTTCAACCAGAGGTGGGCTGTGAGGCGAGGGATCGGGCTGACAAACACGAACAGGGCAACAGGGAGGGAAGGCTGTGGAATGGCAGTTGGGGGAAGGGTGAACACGACAGGGGCTTTAGTAATTGAAGGTATAGCCTTTCCTGCTGACCTCCATGTGAAAATGTCCCTTCAATTAGTTTGCTGTAGAAGCACACATCAGGCAATCTGGCAAAATATCCTGCTGTAGTAACTGAAGGTACAGCCTCTCATACTGCCTATCAGGGGTCACATGATTGTTCTTGGAGGCTCTGACCAATGAGCCCTAAGCGCGGGTTATGTGAGGAAAAACTTTTTTACCCGAGGGTGGTGACAGTCTGGAATCCACTGCCTGGGAGGGTGGTGGAGGCGGGTTGCCACACATCCTTTAAAAAGTACCTGGATGAGCACTTGGCACGTCATAACATTCAAGGTTATGAGCCAAGTGCTGGTAAATGTGATTAGGTAGGTAGGCCAGGTGTTTCTCAAGTGTTGGTGCAGGATCGATGGGCTGAAGGGCCTCTTCTGTACTGTGAGATTCTGTGATTTTGTAATCCGGGGGCTGGAGCAGGTGGTGGTGGTGGTGTGTGGGGCTTTTTGCTGAGGACCTGGTTCAAGCATATAGCATCTGAAAACTCTTTGTAATAAAGTTATCTGTTACAAGTTGAAACTTGTCCGGTACATCAAATCATTATATTTGGCAACGAGGATAAAAAAGCTCCGATGCTGGACCTCACCTTCTGAATATGAGGACGTCGAACCTTAAGTAAAAAGAAAAGTATACTCACCAGTCATGCCACTCTTTAGCAAAATCGATCCTTATGACGTGAATATGGAAGACTGGAACCAGTGTGTAGAGCGCCTTGGTTTTTATTACGTAAAATTACCGTGGAGGAAAAGCAGGAAGCCATCCTTTTGAGTGTATGTGGTAGCGAGAGATACAATCTCATCCACAGCCTGACGGCCCCGAGCGTGCCCAATTCTAAGTCCTTTAATGAATTAGTGGACCTTATGAAAACACACTACCAACCAAAGCGATGCATAATAATGCAGAGGTTTAAGTTTAATTCCAGAGTAAGCGTATCAGGTGAGTCCATTGTAACCTACATAACGAAGTTGAAGCAGTTGACTGAGCACTGCGACTTCGGAGACATACTCAATGATACGCTGCAGGACCTGATTAGTCTGTGGAGTTCACGACAATGCCAGTCGGTGCCGTTTATTTGCAGAAGATGACATCGATTTGAAGTGCGTCCTGGAAATAGCACTAGCCATAGAAAACGTTTCGAGAGTCTCGCAGGCTTTACAACACACAACATGGTGCTGTTCTTCATATGGGGTGGGAACCTACCGCCAAGCGTGGCATGAAAACCTGAGACACAGCGGGGAAGCGAGAGGCAATATCTGCTGTTAGAAAAACAAAAAGGCCTAGTAGAAACATTTCAGCAGTGTAGTAATTATGGTTTTATTTAGTGTTTATTGTATCTTTAAGAACAATACTTGTTAAAGAAGATAACATGATCTGTATTAACCAGTAGGGGAGTAACACGGGCTACCTCAGCAGGCAGTGTAGAGACAGAGTTGAAGTTGAAAGCACACGTGTAGTTGCTGCTGAATATATTGTAAATAAAATTACTGTCCAGAATTTTTCGCTCTTTGGGTGGGCGCGCACCCGACCCAAACAAGTGTAAAATGAAGCACGATGATGTCGGGCGAGCATCCTGACATCATCGCACACTCGCGTGATATTTTGGTCGGCGGCCACGTGCGGGAGTCGGCCCACCCACCGACATTTAACAGGCCTACTAAGGCCATTAAAGTACCAGTTAAATGAAGCTTGGCCTAAATAGCTAAGTGGTTATGGTACTGGGTTTGTAACTCCAAGATCAAGAGTTCAGATCTCACAATGGCAAACTATAAAATAATGTAACTTCATCTGAAACAGATGGAAATGGGTTTGTACTCGAAAGAGTTACCAATTAAATGAAATTTTTCGCTGTCCATCCAACCTTACGGTTGGCGGGCAGGCGAAAAGGCTAAGTGGACTTTAGATTTTTTTAGGAAACCTCAGCCATGGGTGGCATGAGGTCTCCTAAAGCAATTAAAAAATAAATTAAAAAATGTAACATTTCATTAATTATACATCCCTGCTCATCTGACAGAGTCACATGAGGGGACGTGTTTTTTAACATTTTAAAATTCTTTATTATTCATGTTTTAAATCTTCAGCTCCCTGAGGCTGCTCTGTGCCTCAGGGAGTTTTCATTGTGCACGCCCACAGTCATGCGCAAACTTGTGCACTCGCCCTTCTCCACACCCACCCCCACACGCACACAGGTAGTGCTGCAATGCACATTTCATGCTGGGCACACCTTAATTGGCCTGCCAGTGTGAAATCACGGTCACAGCCTGATTGCGGGTGGCGGTCAGCCTCCCGACCGCTCCCGCTCGCCCCCGCCCAGCCCGCCCGACAAGGGCAAAGTTCTGCCCTACGTTTCCACCCAAGTAGTGTCTGCAGATCAATTCTATCATTAATTGCACGACCCGGCCACCCTACAACAAGTAGTGACTCCGAGGTTAATCTGTTCTAGAGATGGGGGTGACCACATATCAGACAGCTGTAGATTGAAGAAGGCAGAATGCCATTACTGCCATAAGAAAGGTCATGCAATGCAGGGCAAAGTCGAAACAGCCCATAAGATAGCAAATCAACATGATTGAATTGAATAATACAACAGAACCAGAAGCTATTGATACCAACATCTATTCCCTGTACAATGTCATAGTGGTAAAAACTGAACCTATTGCCGTCATAATCCAGGTTAATGGGAAGCCACTAATAATGGAGGTAGATATGGGAGCTTCAACCACAGTGGTGGGAGAGCACACAAATAAATAACTAAATAAAGGTACTCATCCACTGAATCTGGGGCAAACAATGATTCAATTGAAAACATACATTGGAGAATCTATACAGGTAAAGGGCATCACCACAGTACTTGTGTCCTGTAGGCAACAGACAGCCCAGCTTTTTAAAAATTCATCCATGGGATGTGGGCTTCGCTGGCTAGGCCAGCATTTATTGCCCACCCCTAGTTGCCCTTGAGAAGGTGGTGGTGAGCTGCCTTCTTGAACCACTGCAGTCCATTTGGTGTACATACACCCACAGTGCTGTTAAGGAGGGAGTTCCATGATTTTGACCCAGCGACAGTGAAGGAACAGCGATATATTTCCAAGTCAGAATAGTAAGTGACTTGGAACTTCCAGGTGGTGATGTTCCCATCTATCTGCTGCCCTTGTCCTTCCAGATGGTAGTGGTCATGGGTTTGGAAGGCGCTGTTGAAGGAGCCTTGGTGAATTCCTGCAATACATCTTGTAGATGGTACACACTGCTGCTACGGTGTGTCGGTGGTGAAGGGAGTGAATGTTTGTGGATGTGGTGCCAATCAAGCAGGCTGCTTTGTCCTGGACGGTGTCAAGCTTCTTGAATGTTGTGAGAGCTGCACTCGTCCAGGCAAGTGGAGAGTATTCCATCACACTCCTGACTTGTGCCTTGTAGATGGTGGACAGTCTTTGGGGAGTCAGGAAGTGAGTTACTTGTCACACGATTTCAAGCCTCTGGCCTGTGCTTGTATGGCTAGTCCAGTTCATCTTCTGGTCAATGGTAACCCCCAGGATGTTGATAGTGGGGGATTCAGTGATGGTAATGCCACTGAACATCAAGGGATGATGGTTGGATTCTCTCTTGTTGGTGATGGTCATTGCCTGACACTTGTGTGGCGTGAATGTTACTTGTCACTTGTCAGCCCAAGCCTGGATATTGACCAGGTCTTGCTGCATTTGGACATGGACTATTTCAGTATCTGAGGACTCGTGAATAGTACTGAACCTTGTGCAATTATCAGCGAGCATCCCACTTCTGACCTTATGATGGAAGGAAGATCATTGATGAAGCAGCTGAAGATGGTTGGGCCGAGGACACCATCTTGAGGAATTCCTGCAGTGATGTCCTGGAACTAAGGTGACTGGCCTCCAACAACCACAACCATCTTCCTTTGTGCTAGGCATGACTCTAAACAGCAGAGAGTTTTCCCCCTGATTCCCAATGACTCCAGTTTTGCTTCGGCTCCTTGATGCCACACTTGGCCAAATGCAGTCTTGATGTCATGGGCAGTCACGCTCACCTCAAGCGTTCAGCTCTTTTGTCCATATTTGAACCAAGGCTGTAATGAGGTCAGGTGGAACCCAAACTGGGCGTCAGTGAGCAGGTCATTGCTAAGCAAGTGTCACTTGATAGCACTGTTGATGACCCCCTTCCATTAATTTACTGATGATGGAGAGTAGACTGCTGGGCGGTAATTGGCCGGGTTGGATTTGTCCTGCTTTTTGTGTTTGGGACAAACCTGGATGATTTTCCACATAGCCGGGTAGAAGCCAGTGTTGTAGCTGTACTGGAACAGCTTGACTAGGGGCGTGGCAAGTTCTGAAGCACAAGTTTTCAGTACTATTGCCGTAATATTGTCAGGGCCCATAGCCTTTGCTGTATCTAGTGACTTTAGCTGTTTCTTGATAGCACGTGGAGTGAATTGAATTGGCTGAAGACTAGCATCTGTGATGCTGGGGACCTCTGGGGGAGGCCTAGAGGGATCATCCACTTGGCACTTCTGGCTGAAGATTGTAGCAATGTTTCAGCCTTATCTTTTGCACTGATGTGCTGGGCTCCTCCATCATTGGGGATTGGATTATTTGTGGAGCCTCCTCCTCCAGTGAGTTGTTTAATTGTCCAACACCAGTCATGACTGGATGTGGCAGGACTGCAGAGCTTAGATCTGATCTATTGGTTGTGGAATCGTTTAGCCCTGTCTATCACTTGCTGCTTATGCTGCTTAGCATGCTAGCAACCCTGTGTTATAGCTTCACCAGGTTGATACCTCATTTTTTGGTATGCCTGGTGTTTCTCCTGGCATGTCCTCCTGCACTCTTCATTGAACCAGGGTTGATCCCCTGGCTTGATCGTAATGCTAGAGTGGGGGATATGCCAGGCCATGAGGTTACAGATTGTGTTCAAGTACAATTCTGCTGCTGCTGATGGCCCACAGCATTTCATGAATGCCCAGCTTTGAGTTTCTAGATCTGTTCAAAATCTATCCCATTTAGCACAGTGGTAGTGTTACACAACCGACGGAGGGTATCCTCAATGTGAAAGCGGGACTACATCTCCATAATGACTGTGTAGTGGTCACTCCTACTGATACTGTCATGGACAGATGCATCTGCGGCAGGTAGGTTGGTAAAGATGAGGTCAAGTATGTTTTTCCCTCTTGCTGGTTCACTCACCATCTGCCGCAGACCCAGTCTAACAGCTATGTCATTTAGGACTCGGCCAGCTTGGTCATTAGTGGCACTACTGAGCCACTCTTGGTGATGGACATTGAAGTTTCCCACCCAATGTACATTCTACGCCCTTGCCAACCTCCAAGTGGTGCTCAACATGGAGGAGCATTGATTCATCAGCTGAGGGAGGGCAGCATGTGGTAATCAGCAGGAGGTTTCCTTGCCCATATTTGACCTGATGCCATGAGACTTCATGAGTTCCAGAGTTGATATTGAGGTCTCCCAGGGCAACTCCCTCCTGACTTTATACCACTATGCCGCCACCACTGCTGGGTCTGTCCTGCCGGTGGGCAGGACATACCCAGGGATGGTGATGGTGATGTCTGGGACATTATCTATAATATATGATTCCGTGAGGATAACTACTTCAAGATGTTGGCTGACTAGTCTGTGAGGCAGCTCTCCCAATTTTGGCACTAGACCCCAGATGTTAGTAAAGATGTTGACAGGGCTGCTGGTTGCCATTGTTGTTTCCGGGGACGGTCAATGTTGGGCGACCCATCAGGTTTCGTTCCTTTTTTGAGTCTTTGTAGTGGTTTGATACAACTGAGTGGCTTGCTAGGCCATTTCAGAGGGTACTGAAGAGTCATCCGCATGGCTGTGGGCCTGTAGTCACATGTAGGCCATACCAGGTAAGGATGGCTGATTTCCTTCCCTAAAGGACAGAGATCATAGTGACATGTGAAGGACCCATCTTCTGGGCCAAGACTGGTTACAAAGAACTGAGCTTGACTGTTCTGAAATCTTTCACCTGAGAACAGGAGGAGTTCCTGAACTGCTCAGGAAATATGTCAAAGTATTTTGTGATGAATTAGGAAAGTTAAAAAGCTTGCAAGCAACAATATCTGTGGATCCCCAGGCGACACCCCGTTTCTTTAAGGCCAGGCCTGAGCCCTGTGCCTTAAAGGAGAAGGTGGATGCAGAACTGTGCTGGTTGCAGGACATCAACTGCAGAAAAGGCAGGAGACCTACACCTTTTTAAACCTGGAGATTGTTAAATCCAAAAGGTCTCCCCACCCGATTCTGATTCCAACTCTACCTGTAAAGAAATTTGATTGCATGGCAAAAAAAAACTATGCGTGACTAACTTTGTGATCTGCTGAACATCCATCTCTTCGAGGGAATCTTACAATAACCCCTGACATAGGACTACAGTTACTGAAACCACCTAAACCACCCAGTGAGGGAGAAAAGAACAGGTGGACAATATGGTCTAGTCCAATGTTTGAGCGGATCTTTTCAGAGAGGCAGAGCAGATGTCAGCATGATTTCTTTAAAATAGGGCCAATCAGTATCAGTGGAAATAATGATCCAAAAAGTTAATCGTTAGCTTTGTAACAATAACAGTATGTTATCCTTTTATTTGTTACAAGGAGTGAGACTCAACTAACACGAAGCTCAGAGATTTATTATAATTACGACTCTGCTTCTTCACAGAAAAGTTGCAATACCATGACATAGTTAATCAATCCATCTTTCAGAAAACTGGAGAAATGCACATGGACACACAGGCCAGATTGTGGTATGAGTTTCACTGTTACAGTTCCTTGGGTCATGTTAGCACATGACTAGATATTGCAGCCAGTATGGACTGCACCCAGGGAAACCAGGCCTCGGAATCAATTGATGGCAACAATGTAAGTTTCTGAATTCTATTCTAAAGTTTCCTCTCGACCTATCACCTAAATACTGTCACCTCTCAACCAGTCTTATCATCGGCACTCCTCTAAGTCCTCCAGACTCTGATTCTCCTGACCATCAATCCCCCAATTCACTTCAGTGCCTCCAGACCACTAGAATACTGGCAGTGGCTTGATTTTCATTCAGTCTACACGGGTTTGTTATTCATCGCTGACATGATTGAAGCACCAGACCCAATATTGAGGGCACTTTTGGCCTCACCATTTAAGGTTCAGGGATTGCTCCCAGTGCCTTGCATCCCATGCATACCAAAAATGGGCAGTATTGAATTTCTGCCCCCAAACCTTCCCTATTACAGATAAACCGACTGACCTGTCTGAATTCTCTGTCTTTCTATTTGAAAAGCAATATTGTTATCGAAGAGTCATAGAAAAATATAGCACAGAAGGAAACCATTCAGCCTATTGAGTCTGCTACTATCCAGCTCTCTGTTATATACTCTCTCTCAGTAGAGCCCCAAAATATAATTTTGAAGGTCCCCATTTCCTTCATGACCTTTAGATGTATCCTGTCGAGTCCAAGCACTTTCCCAATATCCTTCTCTTTTGTAAACACTGAAGCAAAGTACTTGTTAAGTATACCTACTGATTGCAGCTGATCCTTTGCTAATTCACTATCATCCCTTCATATTCATCAAATCTCTTTATAGTGAATTGTTTGGAGAATACAAAATACTTGAATATTTTTGAGGTCTCTCTTCAAATTCCCTCATCGCTTTCCTTATCTCTTTCTTAACTTCTGTTCATGTTTTCTTATATTTTTTTCTCACTTTTATTTTGGCAGCTACCTTGGCTCAGTTGTTAGCACTCTTGCCTCCGAGTCAGAAGGTTTTGAGCCTCGAGTTCCACTCCAGAACAATGAGCACAAATTCTAAGTTGACACTCTGGGCTGATTTATCAACCCCTGCTGGTGTTCTAACTGAAGATGGCCAGGAGCTAAAGATAGCGCTGCTTGCTAATCTGTGTGCCGGTTCCCCAGCTCCATCCTGCCTCCAGGACATTTCTGTGGAGACTGGGATCGGGGGCCAGCTTGACTTTCCATCTGCATGTGGTGGTTAGGCTATATCAGGCTCAATAAGAACCTAACTGAAGCCAACTAAAAGAAGCCAAAAGGAATTTTCCACTCAGCCTCCAGGTTCCTGCAGGCACCGGAGGATGGTAAGGCTTCTGGAGACAGGCACTGGGAGGGCAAGCCTAGAGGTACTGCCTGCCAATCTGGGTGCAGGATCAACCGGAGGCTGCCCTGGGGAGGGGTTTTCTCCCCTCCCCACAGTGGAGTCCTGCCTGCAAAAGCCACGTTTTAAATTAAAGATTTTAAAGTTGGAGAGATGATACTTCCATCTTGAAGCTTACTTACCTTCCATGACATCCTGTTGCTCCTTTCAAGCTGAAAGGCCTCTGATTGGCTCAGCAGGTTTGAGAGCCTGCCTGCCATCCTTAATTGGATGGCGAACCTGGGCCCTTGAAAATCCCAGTGACTGACTGTTCCCCCTCAGGTCAGGTTTGGCATTGGGAAACAGTCCCAACCTCTGTTTCCACACCCCGCAGGGAAAGTCCAGCCCTCCAGTGCTGTATTTTTGACTGAGACATTAAACTGTAGTCTCAATGGCTTTCACCCCTGTACGTTAAAGATCCTAAGATCCTGACAGTGTCACAAGAGGGGACATGTCTTAGAACATGTTTTGGAAAACTCTTCATCCCTCAGGGAGATTTTCAAGTGCGCACTTGCGCGCATGCACAGAATTCGCGTTCACCCCACTCGCCCTCCGCCCTCCCACCGCCCGGCACAGGCAGCGTTTAGTGCTGCTGCTTGCGTTTCATGCTGAGTGGGCCTTAATTGGCTTCCTGACCGGCCCCACATACACCCACCGAGCCCACCCGACAAGGGCAAAATTCTGCCCACAGTCTTGTGTGCCATCTCGCCTCAGCTATCCCACTACTCATTGTTTTAAAATCTGCTCCATTCCAATTTGCTGCTAATTCTGCACCCCCCCACCCCCATACCCCCCATCCTCCCCTCTACTTAGACATTAAACGTTATCACATAATGGTCACTACTCCTGAGGTACTCACCCAGCTCTAACTCATTTACCTAATCTATTTCATTACACTAAACAAAGCAATAACTCTCCCCCTGGCAGGCATATGGACTTTCTGCATGAAGGAGTCTCCCAGATATATTTTTATAATTCCATTCATTTTCTCTGCTTGAAATCACCAAGTGGGTAACTAAAATCTCTGAGAATAATAATTGTTATTTCTACTCATCTTCCAAACCTGTTTGAAGATTTCCTCCCTGCTTTCCTCCCTCAAATAACTGATATATTGTAGAGCATCAATGATGTGACAATCCATTTATTCTAACGTGCTCTGCAACCATTTTCACTCTGAATGAACATGGCTTGGTGTGGTTTAATTTGACAAATGGTTTGATGTCTGTTTAATTGTATTTTCTATTGACTCTAACTTACTGTTAGTATTTCCACCCTGTGCAAAGTATTCTGGGTTTAAACAGTTTTTTTACATTAATAGTTGAGTTTCTAAACTAAAATCACTATTATTTATACTTCTTAAAGCTTTTAGTACTTGTTTGCAATAATGGCTCAGTGAGTGTTTGACTATAACTATACTTGTTTCTTATAGTTTTTAAATGATAGAAATTCCCTTTTACATTTCCTCCATGAAAATGTAATTTTGGAGTTCTCAGCAACTGGCCATAGAATCAGCAGACACAAACCATAGTATATAAGGCCTAGACTTTAGCTTTGAGGTGAGTTCCAGGCAGCTAGGAAACCCAGAACAATAGATTTTTCTGTCAGGTTTCTGCAAGGCAGTGACAACATTAGTCAGTACATAACTGAGCTGAGAAAATGAGCTAAATCATGTGAATTTGGAGAGCTTGAAGAATCACTCATCTGAGATAGAATAATTTGCAGAATTGCAAATGACACTCAGAGAGAATGGTTTTTGAGAGAAGTTAATCTCATGCTGGAGAAAGCAATAAATATCTGCAGAGTGGCAGAGACAACAAAATGCCAGATTAAAGAGATAACGGAAGATGATAAGCTGCACATGGTCAAGCAGTTGGATGCAGAAACAGCCCCAGGAAAGGACAAATAATCAGTCTGAACAAAACTGCTATTAAAACATTTATATGCAGCAGGTGTGGAACACAGCATTTACCACATAGTTGTCCAGCCTTCGGAAAGCAGTGTGAGACTGTGATAAACTAAATCACTTTGCTAAGATGTGCAAATCGAAGTAAGTGCACACGATTGCAGATGATGACACAGACACTAAAACTGAACTTTTCATTGGTGCAGTAACAAAAAATTCCAAAGAAGATGAATGGAAGGTTGATTAAAAAATCTCCAACATGATGGTGAATTTCAAACTTGACAGGTGCACAGGCAAAAGTCATTCCCATAAGCCTGTATCATAAGTAAAGAAAAACAACTAACTAAAACAAAAATGAAGCTGTCTACTTATGCAGTTGAAAAGATTGCAGTAGAAAGCAGGTTCATGCTTAAAATGAACTACAAAAAACAGTCTCAAGCACTTCCATTCATAGCGTTGAAAACTAATGCAAAACCCATTCTTGGACTGAAAGCTTGTGAAAATCTGAAGCTAATCAAGAGAATAATGACTGTCACCACTGATGATACCCTGAGTGAGTATAAACATATGTTCCAGGGGATTGGTTGCCTAAAGGTGTGACACTCAAAATACACCCACCCAGGAAAATACCAGTAATGCTGAGAGAGCGACTGAAAGCAGAGTTGGACAGAATGGAGAAACTTCACATCATCAGGAAAATTGAGAAACCGGCAAAGTGGGTTAATCCAATTGTAATTGTAGAAAAATCAGGTGCGAATCTGCGTGCCTGTCTGGATCCCAGAGACCTAAACCAGGCAGTACAAAGAGAGCATTACCAGCTGCCCACAGTAGAAGAGATCACATGTAAGCTCACTGATGCTAAATACTATTCAGTCTTGGATGAGAATTCAGGTTTCTGGCAGGTCAAGCTGAATGAATGCAGCACCTGTCTCTGAAACTTCAACACACCATATGGGCAATACAGGTTTTTATGCTTAACTCTTGGTATTAATTCAGCTCAGGAGGTGTTTCACAGAGCAGTGAAGCAGCTGTTTGAAGGGTTAGAGGGCATGGAAAACTATATCTACTATGTGCTGGTCTGGAGAGCCACACAAGAAGAGCATGACCACAGACTGAGGCAGCTGCTGGCCAGAACTAGACAAAGGAACCTCAAGTCGAAAAAGGAAAAGTGCAAAATACATCTTCATGAAATCAAGCACCTTGGGACGTGTGCTAACAAGTGAGGGACTGAAGCTGGGCCCGAGTAAAATCGGAGCAGTTGTGAACATGCCATCCCCAGAATATAAGAAAGAATTGGAGAGATGTTTGGGAATGGTGACCTATCTTGGGAAATTCATTCCGAACATGCCAGACCTGACAGCACCTCCCAGAGAACTTTACAAAATGATATGGAATGGGGTTGGGAACAAAGTTACCAGGAAGCTTTGACCAGTCTGAAGACAACACTGACCAAGACACCACTGTTAAAGTATTACAACGTCAGTCAGTCAAGATCTCAGTGGATGCTTCAAAGACTGGCCTGGGAGCTGTCCTCTTGAAAAATGAGGCACCAGTGGCATATGTTTCAAAGGCAATGACTGAAACACAGCAGCAGTATGCCCAAATAGAGAAAGAAATGCTAGCAATTGTGTTTCCATCAGTTTGTCCAAAGCAAAGACATAGAGATAGAGTCTGATCATAAACCTTTGGAAGCAATACTTGAAAAGGCCCTGATCTGTGCACCACCAAGAATCCAAAGATTACTAATGCATCTGCAGAAACACCAGGTCAGAGTTAAATACAAACCAGGCAAGGAAATGTATATCGCAGACACACTGTCATGCGCATACCTACCCATCATGGAGGAAGAGGATAAAGAAACAGAAGCACTGGTTCACATGCTGACAAAGAACTGTGTGTCTCTCTCTGGGGTTTCTTATTGCCCTTGGTGGAGCTGCCATCTCTCTGGGGTCACTTCTTGGCCTCAGTGGAGTTGCCTTCTCTCTAGGGTCTCTTGCCCCCACTCTGGGGTCTTTTATTGCCCTTGGCACTTTATTGAGAGTTGCCCTCTCTCTGGGGTCTCTTGTTGCCCTCGGCAGAGCTGCCCTCTCTCTGGGGTCTCACGTTGCTCTCGGCAGAGCTGCCCTCTGGGGTTTCTCGTTGCCTTCGGCAGAGCTGCCCTCTCTCTGGGGCCTTTTCTAATTTTCTGTCCGTGGTTGCTTTCTGTTCTTCCAGTTACATCTTTAAATTACGTTCCTTTTTTAAGACTGTGGGTGCAGTACCCTTTTTTTACAACCAGGCTGTCATTGCTAGGACACAGGTGACTTCCCTCCATCTCTTTTTTTGGAGTTTTGTTTCTGGGGAGATTTTTGGTAAAAAAAAAAACTGCTTTGCAGGTATTGTATTTTGCAACAAATGTATCAAATGAGGTAAAGAGAATTCCAGCTTTTTGTACTGTACTGGACTTGGAGAACAGAAGCGCTTCATTTTTTTAAACTGGAAAACTTCACGTTGCCCAGCTGAAAATAGTTTCCTTTCTCCTAAACTCTGCAGGTTTTGTTTTCTTTTTCTTTTTACTCTCAATGCCGTTTGTTTTAAACTCTTGAGAATAGCAGCAATTCATTTGTTTTCTTTACGGAAAAGCTTTATTTTCCCAACTGAAAGGTGTTCCCAGTCTCTTAAACTCTGCAAGCTCTTTCTTTTTTTTAAACTGTGCACTGCAGCTTTCTCTCTTGACTTCTGCCAGCCAATTTTTTTTAAAAACTTCAGTGCGGCATGGCCACCATGCTGCAACCTGCTGAGCCCTGGGACCACTACCTATCCTATAGTGTAAGCACAGATACTTGTTTGTATTTCTGCTCACCGTCTTGCGAACTGTGTCACTTGGGTTTTTGCAATTTTCTGTATTGAATTTCCACTCACTCTGGTGGAATCCTCACTTCCAAGTCTGTGGTGAAGCTTCTTCAGCTTTTTCTTCAAATTTTCTTCTTAGGTTCACGTCTCTCTAGCTGGGCTTCAGTTGTTTTTAGTGTTTCACCAAGAAAGCAAGAAATTGTAATATTTTTTCTTCTGGTAATGACCCTGGCGTATTTTCTTATATACTGGAAGTCGGGCTGTAATTGGATTAAGAGCTAAAGTGATGGCAAGAGTCTGAAGTCAACAGTAAGAAGTGGTTTTGATATGTTAATGAACCAAGAGGAACTTCAATCAGGGTTTTACATAAAGCGATAACAAGAATAGTTTGAATTGTTTTAGTTCAAAGGGGGATATATGCGGGTTGTAAAAAGGTGCAACGAAGTGAGGTAAAGATAGACTTCTAAAAATAAACTTACCCTAAGAGTTAAAGTAAACAACGAGTTAATCAATCCTGGGAAGAAAGCACTTCTGAAGAGACTGGTTGAAACAATAGAGAGATCAAAGGGAAGGAAAGCATTTAAGGAAATACTAAAGCCTTCGTAAGAGGGTAACTGCTTAGATCTCCCAGAAGACGGCAGGATAGCTGGTCAGATATCCCAGAAGACTGTGTGAACAGGAGAGAGTGTGAACACACTCGACCTCTCCCTCCAGCAGCACCGCCGTACCCTTTTTCAAAGCTGCGCGTGCCCCCAGTTTCATTTTATTCTTTGTCTCATCTGATGCCTCAACAAGAAACTTTTTCTCTTTCTCTCAAGTGCTAAGGAACGCAAGCTCCAACAACTCATCGACACCAACACCCATCTAGGACCCTCGACCCCTGCCTGACCCTCCGTCCCCACCCCATCTTCCAATCCCAGCCCCAGCCGTGTATTCACTATACCCCCTGACCTTCCCCTCTCCGATGCTGAACGTTCAGTGCTCAGCAAAGGACTTAGTTTCATACCCTTATGCCCTCACCTCAATGAATTTTGGGCTTGGCATGATGCTGAACTCTTCTTCCGCCGTCTTCATCTCCGGGCTCACTTCTTTGGGCAGGAGTCCTCTCCCCGTTCAACGGATCCTTTCACCCACCTCCAATATTCTCCCTCCACCTGGACCCCTCCCTCTGGATTCTTACCTTCTTTTGATCTTTTCATTGAGAACGGTCGGCGCGACATTAGTCCTCTCAATTTCTCTGCTCCTCTCACCCATTCTAATCTCTCTCTCTGAACTTACTGCACTCCATTCTCTCAGGTCCAACCCTGACATTGTCATCAAACCCACTGACAAGGGTGGTGCTGTTGTTGTCTGGCGCACTGACCTCTACCTCGCGGAGGCTGAGCGTCAACTCGCAGACACTTCCTCCTACCTCTGCCTGGACCATGACCCCACCACTGAACATCAAGCCATTGCTTCCAGGACTGTCACTGACCTCATCTCCTCTGGGGATCTTCCTCCCACAGCTTCCAACCTGATAATCGCCCAACCTCGGACGCCCCGCTTCTACCTCCTACCCAAAATCCACAAACAGAACTGTCCCGGTGTACCGATCATCTCAGCTTGCTCCTGCCCCACAGAACTCATTTCTCGTTATCTTGACTCCCTTCTCTCTCCCCTTGTCCAGTCCCTTCCCACCTACATCCGTGATTCCTCTGACACCTTACGTCACATCAACAATTTCCAATTCCCTGGCCCCAACCGCTTCCTCTTCACCATGGACGTCCAATCCCTCTACACCTCCATCCCCCACCAGGATGGTCTGAGGGCCCTTAGCTTCTTCCTCGAACAGAGGCCCGAACAATCCTCATCCACCACTACTCTCCTCCGTCTGGCTGAACTTGTTCTCACACTGAACAATTTCTCCTTCAACTCCTCTCACTTCCTCCAAATAAAAGGTGTGGCTATGGGTACCCGCATGAGCCCCAGCTATGCCTGTTTCTTTATGGGGTATGTGGAACATTCCTTGTTCCAGTCCTACTCCGGCCCCCTTCCATAACTCTTTCTCCGGTACATCGATGATTACTTTGGTGCTGCTTCATGCTCTCGTCGGGACTTGGAAAAAATTATTAATTTTGCTTCCAATCTCCACCCTTCCATCATTTTCACATGGTCCATCTCTGACACTTCCCTTCCCTTCCTTGACCTCTCTGTCTCAATCTCTGGTGATAGACTGGCCACCAATATCCATTACAAACCCACCGACTCCCACAGCTACCTCGACTACAGCTCCTCACACCCCGCTTCCTGTAAGGACTCCATCCCATTCTCTCAGTTCCTTCACCTCCGTCGCATCTGTTCTGATGATGCTACCTTCAAAAACAGTTCCTCTGACATGTCCTCCTTCTTCCTTAACCGAGGTTTTCCACCCACGGTCGTTGACAGGGCCCTCAACCGTGTCCAGCCCATCTCCTGCGCATCCGCCCTCACGCCTTCTCCTCCCTCCCAGAAACATGATAGGGTCCCCCTTGTCCTCACTTATCACCCCACCAGCCTCCGCATTCAAAGGATCATCCTCCGCCATTTCCACCAACTCCAGCATGATGCCACCACCAAACACATCTTCCCTTCATCCCCCCTATCGGCATTCCGTAGGGATCGTTCCCTCCGGGACACCTTGCTCCACTCCTCCACCACCCCCTACTCCTCAACCCCCTCCTATGGCACCACCCTATGCCCACGCAAAAGATGTAACACCTGCCCCTTCACTTCCTCTCTCCTCACCGTCCAAGGGCCCAAACACTCCTTTCAAGTGAAGCAGCTTTTCACTTGCATTTCCCCCAACTTAGTCTACTGCATTTGTTGCTCCCAATGTGGTCTCCTCTACATTGGAGAGACCAAACGTAAACTGGGCGACCGCTTTGCAGAACATCTGCGGTCTGTCCGCAAGAATGACCCAAACTTCCCTGTCGCTTGCCATTTTAACACTCCACCCTGCTCTCTTGCCCACATGTCTGTCCTTGGCTGGCTGCATTGTTCCAGTGAAGCCCAACACAAACTGGAGGAACAACACCTCATCTTCCGACTAGGCACTTTACAGCCTTCCAGACTGAATATTGAATTCAACAACTTTAGGTCTTGAGCTCCCTCCTCCATCCCACCCCCTTTCTGTTTCTTTCCCCTTCCTTTTGTTTTTTCCAATAAATTATATAGATTTTTCTTTTCCCACCTATTTCCATTATTTTTAAATATTTTTAAATCTTTTATGCTCCCCCCACTCCTACTAGAGCTATAAATTGAGTGCCCTACCATCCATTCTTAATTAGCACATTCGTTTAGATAATATCACCAACATTAACACTTATTTGTTCTTTTGTTCTGTTGTCTGTGACATCTTTTGATGATCGGCTTCTATCACTGCTTGTTTGTCCCTACAACCACACCAACCCCCTCCACTTCTCTCTCTCTCCACGCCCCCCCCCCCACACACACCTTAAACCAGCTTATATTTCAACTCTTTCTTGGACTCGAACTCAAGTTCTGTGGAAGGGTCATGAGGACTCGAAATGTCAACTCTTTTCTTCTCCGCTGATGCTGCCAGACCTGCTGAGTTTTTCCAGGTAATTCTGTTTTTGTTTTGGATTTCCAGCATCCGCAGTTTTTTTGTTTTTATTTATATGAGAGTATGAACAAGGCCAGACCTGAAGAGCCAGTTGCTGTCAGCCTCATAGGACACCCCAAGCAAAAAAGGCACTGTGTGGTAAAAATTACTGGACTTCTATAGATTCTAAAATCTATAAGGATGGTTGCTAAACAGAAAAAGTGAAGGTTAGCTCTGAGGGTAATTAAGTTAAGATTTGTGGAACTATTTTAAAGTACTTTTACTGTGTGAAGCCATTCTTGTGTTTAAGTGTATCAGTTTTTTTTATATCTTTTTTCCTTTATTCTTTTAATAAATATCAACTTTACTATAAAATCATCACAAGTAGCCGGGGAAATAATTTCCTGATTTCAGAACCGCTCCTCATCGTGTATGCATTGCAAAAACTGTTTTGGCAGCAGTTTCGAGTTTTCCTTTGGGATTTGAGCAGCTCAGCATTTACCCTCTGCCGTGCCATAATAGTTTTATACCTTGGAATGCTGCCCTGGGTTCATGCATTTAGCTGCCAACTTTCACATCACTGCAGATCACCATGTTGGATTATGCTACTATTTCTGATGTGATAATTTTTACAAGTGACCACTGCTGCCATATTGTATTATGTTGATAGTGCTGATATTCCGCTCCTGCCAACTGGTTATAATATGGGTTTGTTAGATATCTCAGTGATGAGACCTTGAGACATGTATATTTAAACAAGAGCCCTTTATTGTTAGTCTTTAACTGTTTACAGGTCCCAGGTTACTCTCATGCATGGTGCTGTTTCTCCATGCAGGCTGGTTCCAGAGTGTTCTCTCTAGATTGTTCTCTCAATCTATTATTATGTGACTCTATGCATCATACCGTGGGTGGTGCTATTCTCCAGTCCCACATTAACTCCTGCTTTGCTGAACACCCTTACATTACAATGGCATGCAGGCACATCATGCAACACCCATCTTGATGGAAATGGTAGAGTGGTGAATATGCCAGGTCATAAATTTACAGATTGTGGTTGTATTCTATTCTGCTGGCCCACAGCACCTCATGGATGCACCGTTTTGAGTTGCTAGACCTGTTCAAAATCTATTCCATTTAGCATGATGGATGTGCAACAGAACATGATGGAGGGAATCCTCAATTTGAAGATGGGACTTCATCTCCACAAGGGCTGTGTGGTGGTCACTCCTACCAATAGTGTCATGGACAGATGCATCTGTGACAGGTAGATTGCAATGATGAAGGCAAGTAGGTTTTTCCCTCTTGTTGGTTCCTTCACCACCTGCTCAGATCCAGCCGAGCAGCAATATCATTTAGGACTTGGCCAGCTCGGTCAGTAGTGGTGCTACCGAGCCACTCTTGATGATGGACGTCGAAGTCCCCCATCCAGAGTACGTTCTGTGCCCTTGCCACCTTCAGTGTTTTGTCCAAGTGATGTTCAATGTGGAGGAGCACTGATTCATTCAGCTGAGGGAGGGCGGTACGTAGTAATCAGCAGGAGGCTTCCTTGCCCATGTTTAACCTGATGCCATGAGACCTCATGAGGTCCAGAGTCGATCCTGAGAACTCCCAGGCTACCTCCCTCCTGACTGTATACCACTGTGCCGCCACCTCTGCTGGGTCTGTCCTGCTGGTGGGACAGGACATACCCCGGAATAGTGATGGTGATGTCTAGGACATTGTCTGTAAGGTATGATCATGTGAGTATGCTTTTTGAAAATCCAAATATACTGGTTCTCCATTACCGATCTTACTAGTTACATCCTCTAACAGATTTATCAAACACAGCTTCCACTTCACAAATCTGCATTTACTCTGTTTAATCATTTCATGATTTAAGTGCCTTTTGCCACATTCCTAATAATAGATTCTAGCATTTTGCTTGGGACTGACTTTGGTCCAACTGGCCTAGAGTTCCTTGGTTTCTTTCTTCTTCCTTTCTTGAATGGCAGTGTTATGTTTGCCACCTTCCAATCCTTTGGAATTGTTCTAGAATCTATGGAATTCTGGATGATGAAGACCAATACATCCACTATCTTTTCAGCTATCTCTTTTAAAACCCCAGGAAGCAAGCCAGTGGGTATGTGGCATCGAACCCAATTAATTCCTCCAGTACTATTTCTTTACTTGTAATGATTTCTCCAAATTCCTCATTCTCGCTAGACCCCTGCTTCCCCATTATTTCCAGGAAGTTTTTTGTGTCTTCTAGTGTGAAGACAGATATGATGTATGTCCCTGCTATTTCCTAATGTGGAGTGGTAGTTGGGGAGGGTGCGTAGGTGTATGGGGTGGGGCAGGGTGGATTCCGCTGTTGATCACTGACCTACACCAGACATTAATAACAGCACAATACTAGCCTAAATAATCGCACAACAGGCCCAAGTCTCCAGCACTGAGTCACCTTTGCAGACATTTTCAGAGGGGCCCAGGTAACCCAAATCTGCCCATCAGAAGTTTAAACTTCCCAGGCAATTATCATGCATGTGGGCAGGTCAGATCTCCCGAAAGATCCCAATGCACAATAGCAGCGAATGTCTTAACATTCATCGCAGCAGGTATTAGAAGGTGTGGCCCACTTGTGTGACTGCTTAAATGAACTCCTTGACTGTTCACCTCCTAAAATCAGCAACAGATTTGCATTTCACTGGGAACAAGCTGAATGGAACGAGTTGCATTTTATCATTCCTGTAATTCTAGGAACACATTTTCCGAACCTCTTCAATGTCCACAAATGCATTACAATCACTTCTCCTGCCTAATAATTCAGCAGCTGCCTCGACTCTGGAACCAGTGCATGCCTCAGATTGAGCCGAATGATGATTTTTCAGCATACTTTAACAAAGCGTAAACAATTTAAAGTTAACTAATAGAATTGAAGCTGGATACTTCAGTAACACAAGGCAATTAATTGAAAAAAGATAACTTACCACTCAAAAAATTATAAATAATGGGGTTTGCTGCGCTGTTGGCGTACACTAGCCAATGTGAGAATGTAAACCATGCATAGAGTGTTGCTCTGTTGTTAACATTGTCAAAGGCTCCAAACACCCTGAGGGAACGAACAAGAAAAACTGGATCAATCCCTGTGGTCATTTTACAGAAATAAATCACAGTTATAAATTTAATTTTAAAGGCATCATCCCCCGATTGCTTTCATGACATGGCCCATTTTAAAGGACAGAATCACAAGCTTGGGGATTTTGAGTGGCTTTACTCCCTGTGTTGTTTGGTCTGAAAACTCAAGGGGTTGGATTTACTACCCCCTCCCCCAACCCCCCCCCCCAACGCTGGGTGTGTTTTCGGCAGCGGAGGTGGTGGGGTATGTAAAATATGACTGGTAGGTAGCCCACCATGTTCCTGCCCACGCCTGACCCATCCCATAATATGGGGGGGGTGTTGTGTAATGCGCCCAGTAGCCTTCCCAACCCTTAGGTGTATTGACAGTCCAACTAAGTGGCAATTAAGGGCCTCAATACACCTCTATTGTCATAATATGCGGAGCAGTGGAAGGCAGGCAAGAGAGAGAGAACAATATATTTTCAAGGTTGGTGAAAAGGCAGGAAGGAAGGTGGTTACATCCTTTGGGGCAGTCCCCTGTACACATCAAGAGTGCCCCACCTGAAGACTGTGCCCCCCCTGCCCCCTTTGTGCCCCCTCCCCCTCCTCCCCGGTCTCCAAAACCAACCCTTCAACCTACTCATCACCTTCCCTCGGGTGCCCAATCCCTCCCTGCCCAAAAAGCCTGGGACTTACCTGGGTCTGGTCACCATCAATCTTCTTTGTGGAGGTGCTTGTAGTCCCAGGAGCGCCCCCAGTACTAGTTTTGGCACTGCTGGGACTGCAAGGCCTGCCAGCTAATCCGATTAGCCAGCAGCTCTCGAGGCTGGGCCTTCCTTCTGCTGAAGAGTGGAAGTCCCACTCTCTGCTTGTTAAGGTCACCCACAGAGAAATGTCACGGTGGGGGTGGCCTTTTTTAAAGGGGGTCAGAGCTGAAATTGTTGACCCCAATGCTGAGTTCTGCAGAGTTTCTGTCTATATTTCAGATTTTCACTGTCCCCAATATTTTGCTCTCATGTTTTAGCAGTCACTGAACCTTTTATTTTCAACTGTACTGTAATCTTTTTTGTTTTCTCTATGAGGAATAAATTCAATGTGGCTGCAATAATCAAATCTGTAATAAAGTTTGCATTAAATGTACCTGAGTCACTTCCAAATTACTGTGCCCTTCACTTTTTACAGTTGTTCTATGTGCTGATATCTCTGTTTAATACTTGTCTAAATAAGATTTAAAATAAAAAAAGAGAAGATATTTTACTCTATATAAACTGTATTGGACAGGAGAGATATATGAAGATGGAGGAGAGAGTTCATGATCTAAAATTGTTGAATCCCCCCTCTTTCCAATCCCCCCTTTTTTTCCAATAATTTATAGAGATTTTTCTTTTCCCACCTATTTCCATTATTTTTAAATGTATTTCCATCCATTGTTTTATCTCTACCTTTTAGCCCTTTTCGATTCCTTCACCCCACCCCACCCCCACTAGGGCTATCTGTACCTTGTTTGTCCTGCTTTCTACCCTTAATTATCACATTCCTTAGATAATATCACCACCTTCAACACCTCTTTGTCCTTATGTCTGTGACATCTTTTGGTTATCTCCACCTATCACTGGCCCTCTATCCAGCTCTACCTGTCCCACCACCCCTCCTTAAACCAGTTTATATTTCACCTCTCATCTATTTTTACTTAGTTCTGTTGAAGGGTCACTTGGACTCGAAACGTTAACTGTGCTCCTCTCCACAGATGCTGCCAGACATGCTGAGTTTTCCAGCATCCGCAGTTTTTTGCTTTTATCTTAGATATATGAAGATAGTTTGGTAAATTAGCTTTACGTACAAATCTAAGTATCACTTGAATAGTTTCAAAGATATGAAGCCTTTAGAAATGGGATTTGAGTACTGGGTGTGATATCTAACTAATAACCCTAGATTCTGCCTGCATGTCAACTGTTCTTATTAACTTCTATTGATTCCCAAATCCTTTTCCTAATTGATACTTTGATCAGTAGTGTGGACTGCAATATATCAGATATCCTCCTGCTTAAACCCTGTAAATCCTTTTATCAACACTGTGACGAAAATTCACCATTCTACAGTGTTGTGATGCACTGCACTTGATAATGATCTTTTATCCTCTCATTAAGAATTAATGTTTATGGAATAAAGCTGAGAACCAAATCCAGTAGAAATTAATCCACAGGTACTGCTCCCAAATGAGCAGTTCCCATTTTCAATCGTGGGGTCAGGTTTTTAGTTAATTAGCAACTCTCCCTTTCATCTTATTAGCTATAGCCTTTTACTAACCTTGTCAATACCCATTAGAAAGTCTAATAGTGAATGCATTACACTTATTTACTTAAACAGTGGCATCCTCAAAGAGGCCTAATGACTTTGAAAGACACTGGGTGTCCAATATAATAATGACCTGTGTTTACATAGCATTCTCCAGCTGTAAAAAGCTGTCTCAAAGTGCAGTGAGGTGAAGTTGACAAGAACCCTTGTACTGAGGTTTGAAACTCAGGGTAAGTCATGCACCTCCCATTATGGTCATACTCTAATGCCCAAGGCTCCAGGAATCATAGAATAATGCAACACTGAATGAGGCTCCTCAGCCCATTGTGCCTGTGCTGGCACTTAGAAAGAACTATCTAATTAGCCTACTCCCATGCTCCTTCCCCAGAATGCTGTAAATGCATTTTAAAATTTTAAATAACTTTGCATACATGTTAGGTTTTGCTGGATTAAAAAAAAAACAAATGTAAATAGACCAATCAGCAAATATAGATGGATAGACGCATAAATAAATGGATAGTTAACACATTCTGCCCTCGCGAAATAAGATATGTTATAAAACAGTATCCTTATCATAGACAATTAAGGAACCAACTTCATGTAAATGAAACTTCAAGCTGTGTAATCATTTAATTTAACAACTATATTTCCAGTATCTTGAAGATTTGGAATTAATTTGATATCTCATTGACTAGTTTCACATTTTAAACTGTTCAAAAAGGGACATTTCACTGGAACACAATGCACTGCCTTAAAATGGCTGCCAGTTTGCATCTGTGTAGCCACATTCCATTTCATGGAGACATAGGTAGGGTCTATGGAGGCCCCAATCCACTATGGCCTCCCAGGAGGTGTGAAAAGTTTCCATCCTATCTCATCCAAATGGAAGAATAGACCATGTAGGAGTTAATTTCTGGAACATTAAGAATTAAATACCTCAACTATCACAATGGCTAGGAGGAGCTGTGCCAGACATGAGCTGATCAACTTTCTTTTAGAATATACAACTGACATGGGGAGATGGTCATGTGCTACAACCTTTTGTGTGGATGCTTGAATTTGGGATTCGGCAGGGATATTCTAGCTGCTGGAGACAGAGGCAATCTCTCATCCTCTCTCTTTATATTATTCCATCAAAGCTTTGAATCCTGTTTTGCTGCATTAAAAGTATGTCTACATCCTAACAGTAGACAGAGACTCTGCTAAAAGCCATTGGATTTCTATATCAGTGTTTCCATGAGAAAAGGGACATAGCAGCCACAACTTAAAACCAGCTGAAGAACCTACATCTCCGGATAAAATCAGTGAATCTTTATTGACTTTCCTCCATTTTAATTTGCATTTTAACATGGCCAAGTTTAACATCTGATACTCTGTTAAGTTGTAATTTTTTTTTGCATGCTTGGGGTTTTGTGTGTGTATTTGCATGCGTTAGTGGGAAGTAGGAGCTGTTTGCACATTCTCAATATTTTTAATATGTTTACTTGGTGCGTTTTAGTACATTGTAACTAGCCCCTATATGTGTTTAACTCAAGAATACCTGTCTGGCTTAATTCTTACAAACTGCACACAGTCAAGTACATAGTGAATTGGCAATACAGCATCCTTCTATCAGAATTCAAAGTCTCTGCTACAGCCAAACAGGGAGTCGGAAAAGAGGAAAACCAGTTTATCCCAGTCATAACACCAGTCCCCTGGAAGTACCAAACTCACCTTTTCAGAACATTTAGAACACTTATTGGAAGGTAGCAAAGCGTGAAAAAAATGAAAACCACCAGAAGCATCCGTGCTGTCTTCCGTCTTGTTTGGATCTGTTTGATTTCTGCAGCAACAGCACTTGTTCGTGACTTGACCTGGACTCTGCCATTCTTCTGGGATGAACACTGCAGGGCAACAGGCTTCCAATTTCTCTGGACTACTGAAGAAATCCCTGGTATCTGTAATTTAAGTGCAAAAATTACATAAGGTGGCAAACTTTATGAGAGTAGCAATAATCTTCCACTAAATGTCCTTGTCACATACCTGTCGACGCCAAAGTTTCCGAAATATTTGAAAGTAGGCCAAAATCATTAGGCACAAAGGAGCCAAATATGTAACAATGAAAAAGCAAATATGATAGACCTTGGGGTAAATGTCATCTGTAATGAAAAAAGGGAAAGCATAATCAAAACTACATATTGAAAATTCAATGAAGTTATAATGAATCATTCTATTCAGGTTAATAGTAAATTAAAATTAAATTAGCCCACCATTTGGTTTTAATTTAAATTTTATACTCTTCCAGTGAATAAAAATTGTCAGTGGGGAGTTCAATATAATATATTCAGGGAATTACACGTGGTGTTACATAACACAAAAGATCATACTAACTAGGGAAGATAGTTGATCATCGTTCAACAATTTCTTTATCTTCCAAGTGGTAGTGGAGCATAGCTCAGGGTGGGAAATTTGGAACTTTGCATGAACTGTTAAGAGTTCATTAGAAACATGTGCCTCTGAAATGTAAACATTTCTATTCCATCACTGCTTAGAAACTTTACAAGGTGGGAGGATCACAGCTTGAAACTAGTGATGCTCCACAATTGTATGTACACCACATCATACACACACTGTCATTTCACAATAAAGCTACATTAAAGACCAGACATAAAAATCATGCCACAAATTCTACCAGTGGCAAGGCTAGCATCAAATCACTGCAATAGAAACTATTCCTTTTTACATTTAGAGTTAAGGTGGTATCTGTCTAAATAATATTACTTAATGAGATTATGGGACAGCCTTTTTTTCGGTCAGCCAGGTATCTAACCATTGCAGGAAAACACCACATCGTGTTCAACTGTCTTCAAAGTGAGATATTGATAAGTCCACATAAGTAGAGTGTATCCGATGTGAAGTCTGCATTCTCTCTCAGCTTCAAGCTGAGAATCCCAAAACTTAGATCGGGTAGATCCAGACTTTGTGTTAGTGTGAAATGGATAATAGCAAGTAGACAGCCCATTTTATATCTCTCCCAATTTTTAATCACATAGAGGTCAATTGAAATAAAAATTGAGAGCTGTAAAATGGATCATCCATTCCTTGTCACCTGTTTTAGCCTACCACACAAAACCAAGGTCAGATCGACTATTTCCATTGCTGTTCAGTAATAAAAAACAAGCTTCGTGCAATAATATGGGTAGTTCACCCTATCTTTCAGGCATTAAAACATGAGCCCCTTGGGAGCATGTAAGTATTTTCATGGGAGCACCCCACACAGTAAAGTGTGAAGAACATTGCTATGGTATTACATTCCATTTACCTGGGCTTACAGGGCTTAGACACAGGGCCCAATAATCAAGGGTTAAAGACTTGTGAGTGTACATAAAGGCATTGCTGGAATTCAGCCAGCTTAAACCAGCCAATTTACCATCATAAAGCATTGACACAATCCCTATTGCTTGCTCAGATAGGATCACACTATTTGTTAAGGCATTGGCATGTAGAATTATTGGAAAACATTGGAAAATCCAAGTCCCAGAGCTCCAAGCTCCCACAGCTGTTAGGCGGTTAACCATCAATAGCAACTTGAAGCATTGCAACATCAGAAGTGGATTGGTGAGCTGGGAGCTTCTTGGCCAGTGTGGGGCTCTTGGTACTTGAGAACAGCCAGGGACAGACCAGAAAATAAAAGTGCATGAGTAACAATGGCTGCTTTATTCAAACAGTTTCTTCATGCTTTCTGGCATAATTGGCTGGACAGAGACCCTTTGATGATTTGTGTTTTATTTCTCTTTCAACCTGTTCAGCTTCGCCAAAGTCACATTTGTCTGCTAGCTGCCTCGAGTGTGTGCAATTCTGGCCAAGTGTCTCGATGCCATGCTGCTTTGTGCATCTGAAGATGATTGTTTCATTTATTGTAATCTTCTTTGGTGTGAAATAGGATGTCAGAGCCTTTGTAGCTAAGTTATGGTCATCTTGCTCAGGTGCAAGTGTTTCAAATATTTCTTCTAATTCTTCACTGCTGTTGTAGGAAAATAATGCCATTGTCATCAGCAATAGTGATGAAACTTCTCTGTAAAAGCTATCCTGCTGGTTAAATCTGAGCAGCTTGTGTGCGCTAAAAACAGCCTGACTGTGACTGGAAGTCTGCAACTTAAAATGCTGTTTTCACTGCAGGGAGTAAGCAAAATACTCCAGAAGATTCATACCTTCTTACTTTGCATCATCCTCATTGTTAGCGTGAGGTTCTTGGCCGATGTGGGGCTCTTGGGTCTTGAGAACAGCCAGAGGTACACCAGAAATAAAAGTGCATGAGCAACAATGGCTTATTTTATTTACTTATCTTCTTCATATGTTCTCTTCATCCTCTTACAGCTCTCTCTGCTGGTGTTATTCTACATGGCAGCTTCAAGTGGACAATGTGTACATATTGCAATTTCAAAACACTACAGCACTACATAAGCCATAGAGGATCAACACTGATCTCACATTACTGAGCAAACTTGGAGCTAACCGGACTCCAAACTAATCCCACAGACCTCCCTTCTCCCCTCTTGACCAAGAAATATAGGCACTGGCTGATTCGGTAATTGACAAATCATCAATAGATGGGCATCAGAGGCCAACAACTGACTGGAATTATTCTAGTTGCCTTGAAAGAATGTTGTTTGTTAATATTGCTCCTCCAGCTAGTTTCCCCCAAACTTGTTCACATTCCGCTCACTTCAATTCTGTTGATTGACCCCTTAGATTTTTAAGAATACTGACCTAGAAAATAGAGCACACCCCTAAATGGATATGCAGAGGGAGCAGGAATGACCCCTGTTTCTGAAAGGATGGCTCTAAGGCACACTTCTTATTCTTACCACTGAGCTGCCAAGCTGCCTAATGGGCATCTAGGAAGAGGGAGGGAGGGAGGGGTCAGGGATCAGGAAAAGTGGGTATCAGCCACAGTGCAGTTGCAGAGGGGTCATGGTTGCAATGGTGGGGGAACAGTGGCTGGGGACAGCCCATGTGGGTTTTAATGGATGGTCAGAAAGAGCACTCCTGATTCTCCTGGCTCCACAATCAGGTAAGCTTATTTTAAACACTTGGCTTGTTGGTGGCCTGAACTGCTCCCTTTAAGGACTGCTGGTCAGGTTGATGCCGATCTAATTTTCCTCTAGGCATTCCACCCAGCACCAGCTGTTTTTAAGGCAAACAAACATGGCAGTGTGGGCCTCAAACAGATGTTGGATAATTTGCTTGAGTATTCAAAGATCCTAACATTTCTTTCAGATCTGAGCTCTGGGACACTGATGCTCTTCCCTACACTAATGTGGCAAGGAGCACACTACTGGTTCTGAAAGAGCATGCATTCCCTGTCTACCATGTCAGAGGCTTTGGAGGCCATTTTTCAGGCACTGCAGAGTCAGATTTTGAGGCTGCAGACTATTAATTCCTTGACTATTGAATTCCCATTTGAGATGAGCTTTGTGCAGTGCACAGGTTTCACCACTTTCTAATGTTTTAAAATGGGTTTGTGAGCTACTAAGACCATTGTCTCCTTCTTTGTTTCCCACTGGTTATATCTGGAATCTTGCCCTGTGCCCGGTGCTGTCCCTCCCCCTCTTTGCCTGCCATATAAAAGGAACAGCATCAATACTAATAATGAGTCCATCATTAACATTAACCTTTCTTATCTTTTGTATTCTGCTTGGTCTGAATTACATTTTTAGTACTTCTGCTCTTATTTTTCACTTTCAGCAATGCTGGCATTTTTTCTGTATTATGCTTCTTATATTCAGTATAATTAACATTTTGCAGAACACAACACTACCAGAAATTAGTGCTAAGTGCTCAATTACTTGTGCAAAAAAATTCCATTTCTTTTCCAGGTTATTAGTAACACCTTGAGATTTCCACTGCTTTATCAGGATTGGCTGAATAATAATCATAAATTTTAGTGTTGTGTTTGTACAGCAGAAAATCAGATGCTACACAAGTTCTGAAATTTGCTTTATAAAAAAACAAACAAAAAGAAAATCCATAGCATAATGATTGCTTAGTCTGAATGCTTTGGCTCTGTGAAGCTCGGAATAGGCATGATTATCAGTGCTTATTAAAATGCCCACAGTCGGTGTCATTGTGATTAATATTATAAAACATAAGCTGTGTAACAATACAATATTGTTTTTACCTCCCCATTGCTCATCACAGATGGTGAATAAAAGAGTTTTGTTTGCTAACTCTGGCACCATGATGTTGCATTCCATTACAATTGCCTGGGGAATCATTAGGACACAGGATATAATCCATATCATTATTATGCTGTTTCGTGCTCGCTTGGCTGTACTTTTGAACATAAGTGGATGACATATAGCATACCAGCGGTCCAATGCAATGCAGCTAAGTGTCAGTACAGATACAGAAACTGCAACAGACTGAAAGAAAGAGAACACATTTATTAAACTTAATTTCTGGAAGCAAACATCAGTTAATGGCACGAAAAGGACAAATATATTGGCAGTGAATTTTCCTGGGACTTCTCCTTAAATCTGTTTATTTGCATAAATCAATTTTACACAATCTAATCAATCTCCACTGACATTACTACTCTGGGGATCGATTTTCACCAATTCTAGCCTCCACTTGGTCAGAGGTGGGACATTTTTTAAACCTCTTTTAAAGCTTTTGAAGCAAGCTGTGACACCAAACATCCGACTAAAGTTTTGAATTTTTTTGAGGAGCCCATTAATGTAGTAGATAAGGGAAGTATCTATGGATATTGCCTATATGGGCATCCATTTGGCATCTGTTAAGGCTATGCTGAGCAATTATTGGCAAAAATTAATGTTTACAGAATTGGAGAAAACCTCATAACTTGTGTGCTAGCCCTGGGTAGTACTTTTACCTCTGCAGTAGAAGGTTCTAATCCCATTCCAGGATTTGAGCACAACAATTAAGGCTGACACTCCAGTGCAGTACTGAGGGTGTGCCGTTAAGTGCAGCCTTTTTGATAAGACATTAAAATGAGGGCCTGTCTATCCCCTCAGAAGATGTGAAATATCTCATGGCACTTTTTGAAGAAGAGCAGGTGAGTTATCCTTGTAATTTTCTGATTTATGTTAGAAAATAAAAGCTGTATGACAATACAATGTTGTTTTCCTCTCCGCTGCTCATTACAGATGGGTGAATAAAAGTGAATAAAGTCAACATCACCAAATCAGATTAAACTGTTCATCAATACATTTCTGATTGTGGGAGCTTGCTGTGCATAAATTGGCTGGCATACTTCCTACATTACAACAGTGACTGTGCTTCACAAGCTGTAGCATACTTTGAGGCATCCAGTGATTGTGAAAGGTGCTATATAAATTCAAGTCTTCCTTTCTTCGGTTAGGAGAAAGAGCGCAGATAAAGGGAATGCATTCTGTCAGGATGTGACGGATAATGTTCACAGGGGCTTATACTAGCACCTAGTTTTTCACCGTATACATTAATGACTCGGGTAAAGGAATAGAGTTTTGTATAATCAAGTTTGTAGATGATGCCTTATAAAGGAACTGTAAGAGCAGGAAATTACAAAAGACATAGACAGATTAAGTAAGTGGGTAAAACAATGGCACATGGAGTTTTATGTGAGAAAGTGTAAAATCATTCAATTGAGATCCAAGAAAGACAAATCAGATTATTTTCTTAATAGTGAGAGACTTGGAACAGTGGAGGAGCAAATGGATTTATGTGTCTATGTACCCCATCAATAAAAGCTAGTGCACAGGTTTCTGTGGCTAATGGAGTGTTTGTCATTAACTAAAGAGAGGTGGGATACAAAAACAAGCAAGTGATACTTCATTTGTACAGAACCTTGGTTAAACTCCATATATTGCATTTAGTTCTGAGTACTGAACCTCGGGAATGATAAACTGGCCTTGGAGGATGTGTAGCACAGATTCACCAGAAAGATACTGGGGCTTACGGTGTTAACTTGTGATGATGGGTTCTGATTAAAGGTCATCAACCTGAGACATTACCTTTGTTTCTCCCTCCACTGATGCTGCCTGACCTGCTGAGTATTTCCAGCATTTTCTTATTTCAGATTTCCAGTATCTGCAGTATTTTGCTAATGTGTTAAATTATGAGGGCTATTTTCATAATATTCATTTGTATACCTTTGAGATTTTTGAGTTTAGAAGGTTGACAGTGAAACTAATCAAGGTCTGTAAAATTATAAAATGATTCGATAGAACAGTAATAGGGAAGCGATTGCCACTGTGGCTCAGTGAGTAGTACACTCAGCCCTGAATCACATGGTTCTACTTAAGTCCCACTACAAGATGGAAGAAAAAAACATTGCTGATGTTCCATGTGCTGTACTGAGGGCACCCTAGTTTGCTCCTCCATCACGCTCAACACCTGGGCACCTTCCCATGTAATTGCAGAAGGTGTAGCACCTGCCCCTTTACCTCTTCCCTCCTCACCATCCAAAGCCCCAAACATTCCTTTCAAGTGAAGCAGTGATTTACTTGCACCTCTTTCAATTTAGTCTACTGCATTCACTGCTCACAATGCAGTCTACTCTACAATCACAGAATCACAGAATCACACAGTGCAGTGTGATGCAGGCCCATCGAGTCTGCACCGACACGTGAGAAACATCTGACCTACCTACCTAATCCCATTTACCAGCACTTGGCCCATAGCCTTGAATGTTATGATGTGCCAAGTGCTCATCCAAATACTTTTTAAAGGATGTGAGGCAATCCGCCTCCACCACCCTCCCAGACGGCACATTCCAGACCCTCACCACCCTCTGGGTAAAAAAGTTTTTCCTCACATCCCCCCTAAACCTCCTGCCCCTCACCTTGAACTTATGTCCCCTCATGACTGACCCTTCAACTAAGGAAAACAGCTGCTCCCTATCCAACCCATCCATGCCCCTCATAATCTTGTACACCTCGATCAGGTCACCCCTCAGTCTTCTCTGTTCCAACGAAAACAATCCAAGTCTATCCAACCTCTCTTCATAACTTAAATGTTTCATCCCAGGCAACATCCTGGTGAATCTCCTCTACACCCCCTCCAGTGCAATCACATCCTTCCTATAATGTGGCGACCAGAACTGCACACAGTACTCCAGCTGCGGCCTCACCAAGATTCTATACAACTCCAACATGACCTTCCTACTTTTGTAATCTATGCCTCAATTGATAAAGACAAGTGTCCCACATGCCTTTTTCACCACCCCACTAACATGCCCCTCCGCCTTCAGAGATCTATGGACACACTCGCCAAGGTCACTTTGTTCCTCAGAACTTCTTAGTGTCATGCCGTTCATTGAATACTTCCTTTTCAAATTACTCCTTCCAAAGTGTATCACCTCACACTTTTCAGGGTTAAATTCCATCTACCCACTTATCTGCTCATTTGACCATCCTGTCTATATCTTCCTGTAGCCCAAGACACTCAACCACATTGTTAATCACCCGGACAATCTTTGTGTCATCCGCAAACTTATTAATCCTACCTCCCACATTGTCATCTATATAAATGATAAATAATAGGAGACTGAGCACAGATCCCTGTGGTACGCCACTGGACACTGGCTTCCAGTCGCTAAAACATCCTTCTGTCATCACCCTCTGTCTCCTACAACTAAGCCAATTTTGAATCCACCTTATCAAATTACCTTGTATCCCATGTGCATTTGACTTCTTTATAAATCTCCCTTGTGGGACCTTGTCAAACAAAGGTTTTGCTGAAATCCATATAAATTACATCAACTGCACTACCCTCAGCTACATACCTGGTCACCTCCTCAAAGAATTCAATCAAATTTGTTAGGCATGACTTCCCTCTCACAAAGCCATACTGACTATCCCTGATCAAGCCTTGCCTTTCCAGTTGGAGATAAATTCTCTCCTTCAGAATTTTCTCCAATAGTTTCCCTACCACTGACGTGAGACTCACTGGCCTGTAGTTCCCTGGTTTATTCTTAAATAGCAGAACTACATTAGCTGTTTCCAGTCCTCTGGCACCTCCCCCATGGCCAGAGAAGAATTAAAAATTTGGGTCAGAGCCCCTGCGATCTCCTCCCTTGCCTCCCTCAGCAGTCTGGGACACAAATCATCCGGACCTGGAGATTTGTTCACTTTTAAGCCTGCCAACACCTCCAATACCTTGTCACTCCTATATAAACTTGCTCAAGAATCTCGCAGTCTCCCTCCCCGAGTTCCATACCTTCATCTTCTTTCTCTTGGATGAAGACAGATGTGAAGCATTCATTCAACACTTTACAGATGTCCTCTGGCTCCACCCATAGATTGCCCCCTTGGTCCCTAATGGGCCCTACTCTTTCCCTGATCATCCTTGTCCCATTGATATAGTTATATAATATCTTGGGATTTTCCCTACTATTACCAGCCAGAGCGTTCTCATATCCCTTCTTTGCTCTCCTAATTGCTTTCTTAAGCTCCACCCTGAACTTTCTGTACTCCACTAATGCCTCCACTGATTTGCTTCTCTTGTACCTGCTTAAAACCTCTCTTTTCCTTCTCATAGTATCCTGAATATGTCTGGTCATCCATGATTCTCTGGGCTTGTTATTCCTTCCTATCACCCTAGAGGGAACATGTTGAGGCTGTGCCCTCCCCATTTCCTTTTTGAATGCCCCCCACTGCTCCTCTGTAGATTTCCCCACAAGTAGCTGTTAGCATTCTACCTTGGGCAGATCCTGCCTTATTTTACTAAAATGCACTCTCCCCCAATCATAAACATTTTTTTGCAACTTGTCTAATTCTTTGTCTATAACAAGCTTAAATTGTACCACATTGTGGTCGCTATCACTAAAATGCTCCCCCACCACCACCTCAGCCACCTGTCTGGCTTCATTCCCCAGAATTAAGTCCAGCACTGCACTGTCCTTCGTTGGACCCTTTATGTTTTGACCTAAAAAGTTCTCCTCTTGAAATGTACACATTTCAAGAAATCCATTCCATCCAAGCCTTTAACACTATGTCTATCCTAATTAATGTTGGGAAAGTTGAAATCACCTAATTTCATTACCCTATTGTTATTGCTTTTACACACCCCCGCAAATTGTACACATATTCGCTCCTCAATTTCCTGCTGACTGTCTGGCGGTCTATAAGAAACACCTAACAATGTGGCTGCCCTTTTTTTATTCCTAAGCTCTACCCACAAAGCTTCATTCGATGCCCCCTCCAAGATATCATCTCTCCTTACTGCAGTAACTGACTCCTTAACTAATAATGCAATGCCTCCTCCTTTTCTACCACCTCCCCGTCTCACCTGAAGATTCTATATCCCAGAATGTTGAACTGCCAATCCTACCCCTCCCTCAACTACGTCTCAGTGATAGCTACTATATCACAATTCCACATGTTAATCCTCACCCTTAACTCATCCATTTTACCTGTAATACTCCTGGCATTAAAGTAGAGGTCATCCAGCCTTGCCTTACTCCCTTGAAACTTAATGAAGCTGTACTCCCTCTGACTTGATTGTTTTACTGTATTATGATGTGCCCCTGTTCTACTAACATCTGAATTAGTTTAAACTCCACCCAACAGGACTAGCAAACCTGCCCGCAAGAATGCTTGTCCCTCTCTGGTTCAGATGTAGACCGCCCCACTTGCAGAGGTCCCACCTTCTCCAGAAACCGTCCCAGTGATCTAGGAATCTAAAACCCTCTCTCCTGCACCAACCCTTAAGCCACGTATTCATCTGCGCTATTCTCCTATTTCTTAGCTAGCTAGCACATGGCACTGGGAGTAATCCAGAGATTACAACCTGAGAGGTCTTGTCTTTTAGTCTACTCCCTAACTCCCTGAATTCTTGATGTAAGATCTCATCCGTTTTTCTACCTATGATATTGGTACCAAAATGTACCATGACCTCTGCTTATCACCCTCCTGCATTCAGGATGCCCTGTAGCTATTCAGTGACATCCTGGAACCTGGCACCAGGGAGGCAACACACCATCCTGGAGCCACGTTGACGGCCACAGTAGTGCTTATCTGTTCCCCTGACTATAGAATCCCCTATTACTATTGCTCTTCCTCTCTTCCTCCCCTCCTGTACAGACAGGCTCCTTGTGGTGCCAGAATCTTGGCTCTGTCTGCACTCCCTGGAGGACCCAGCACCCTCATCAGCCTCCAAAATGGAATACCAATTTGCTAGCGGGACCCTGAACTACCTGCCTGTTTCTCTTGGACTGCCTGGTGGTCACTCATTCCATTCCTTCCTCAAGTCCCTTCAGCTGCGGTGTGACCACCTCTCTAAACATGCTATCCATGATGCTCTGACTCACGGATGCTCCATAATGTCCCCAGTCGCCTTTCCAGCTCTGAAACCAGAACTTCTAGGAGCTGCAGCTGGGCACGCTTCCTGCACACATGCTGGTTCTGGGCACTGGAAATGTTCCCAGGTTCCCACATGGAGCACGAGGAGCATGCAGTGGCTTTAAGCTCTCCTGCCATGATTTATCCCCTTAAATTAAACCTTTTAAATCTATTACTCTAGGGCCCTTCTTTCCTGATACTTGTTACTTATACAAACTATAAACCACAAAAAGACCTTAAACTATAAGCGATAAAAGTAGTAAACATTTACCAGTCATTCCTTTCCCTTGTAGCCTCTACTGCTGCAGAAGGGAAAGATCACTCTCTGAAGATTTAAGAAGTGGGTTGGAAAGAAAAAATGCCAAGTGCATCTCTTTCCCTCGGCACCGAATTCCCACTGTGCACCAAATTGCCAATACCAACACTCACTTTGGCTGTGTCTCACTCAGGATGAGGTCACACTGGGGAGACTAAACGCAGACTGGGTGATCGCTTTGTGAAACACCTTTGCTCAGTCCTCAAGCATGACCCAGACCTTCCTGCCACTTGCCATTTCAACACACCATCCTGCTGTCATGCCCATTTGTCCATCCATGGCCTACTGGAATGTTTCAGTGAAGCTCAACGCAAGCTGAAGCAACAGAAACTCATCTTCCGATCAGGAACTTTACAGCCTTCCGGACTTAAAATTGAGTTCAACAGCTTCAGACAATGAACTCTGTCCTCCATTTTGATTCTTTTTTTCTCCAACCCGCTTCTCCTAGGGCCAGCCTCTAACTTGTTCTTATGTTTTGCTTTCAGAGAGCACTGACCCTTATTCTGCTATTAACAAATTCTGCCATTTGACCTTTAGGCTACTACTAGCACCTTCTTTAATCTTTAACATTATCATTAATACTCCTTTTGTCTTGTGCCCATTACATCTTTGCCTAATCTCTCCTGAGCTCCCATCTATCCCTGACCGTTTTTGCTTGACTTTTTCCACAGTATAAAATTCATCACATTTCTACCTCTGATGAAGAGTCATACGAACTCGAAACGTTAACTCTGTTTATCTCTCTACGGGTGCTGCCAGACTTGCTGAGCTTTTCCAGAATCATCTGTTTTTATTTCAGATTTCCAGCATCCACAGTATTTTGCTTTTAGCTTGGTTCATTGAAGATTTCAGTTTATTGTGCATTTTCAGAAGTATATACTCAGCTTGAATCTTGCACTTTAAATCTTCCAGTTTAGCTCTGATGAGAACATTGTCCTGTAGAACAGCTTCATTTACTTTTTGCACATTTTTCTTCTTTTGATTTACATCAGATAGCTTTTCTTCATTCACAACCATCTGTTTACTTCACACCACCAACTGTCTCCCTCACTATGAAATCTTTTGTTGTCCTCATTATGCCGTCTCTTGTTGCTGCCCTTGGTTCTTTATTGGCAGTTGCCCTCTTTCTGGGGTTTCTTGTTCCTGGTTTAGCCATTTTCTTATCCAAAATGCATCTGGCTCTTTTAATTTTCTGTCCATGGCCGTTTTATTTTTCTTGTAGTTACAGCTTTAAATGTCATTTCCATTTTAAGAATATCTAATATCTGCATAGTAACCGTTACTTTCACTCAGGCTGTTTATAGGCTGTTGGTTTTCTTTGTTGTGAATTTCCTGTGTTTTTGCAATTTTGGCGGGTTCCCTGGCGATTGTGACTTCAGCTTCTTAAAGTTTTAAACTTTCAATACTGTTAATGCTGCAGAATCTCTTTTTCTTTAACAAGAAGCCTGTGGACCCAGTGGAAAAGGGATTCTTTTTTCAAACTCTGCAGACTTTTGCCATTTTTTTTTTACTCTTGGTGCCTTTTTGTTTAAAAATCGTCAGAACAGCAGCAATTCTTCTTTTTCTTTACTGGAAAACTATACATTTCCCGACACAAAAGGGGTCCCTCGTGAATGTGGGACATTTTCTTTTTAAAAAAACCAAAGCTGAAGCAATTTTTTCCTCTTTTCAGTAGCGTAGGATCATAGGAACATAGGAACAGGAGAAAGACATTCTGCCCCTCGAGCATGCTCTGCTGTTCAATACATGGCTGATTGAACACTTCAATGTTGTACACACACAATCCCCATAACCCTTTACATAATTGTTAATCAGAAATCTATCAATCCCTATCTTAAACATACTCAATGACTGAGCTTCCATAGCCCTCTGGGTTAGAGAATTCCAAAGATTCACATCCCCCTGAGTAAAGAAATGTCTCCTTATCTAGGTCCTAAATGACTTCCCCCTCATTTTGAAATTATGTCCCCTGGTTCTAGACTCCCCAGCCAGGGTAAACATCTTATCTGCATCTATTCCTTTAAGTATTTTGTAGGTTTCAATGAGATCACCTCTCATTCTTTGAAACTCTAGAGAATACAGGCCCAGTTTCCCTAATCTCTCTTCATAAGACCGCCTTGCCATCCCTGGAGCAAGTCTGGTGAACCTTCATTGCACTCCCTCCATGGCAATAATATCCTTTCTGAGGTAAGAGGACCAAAACTGCACATAGCACTCCAGGAGTAGTCTAACCAAGCTTCTATACAATTGAAGCAAGACTTCACTACTCCTGTGCTCAAATCCTCTTGCGATAAAGGCTAATGTTTCATTAGCCTTCCTAATTGCCTGCTGCACCTGCATGTTAGCTTTCAGTAACTTATGGACAAGGACACCCAGGACCCTTTGTACATTCTACACTTCCTAATCTCTTGACCATTTAGGAAATACTCTGCACATCCATTCCTACTACCAAAGTGGATAACCTCACATTTTTCCACATTATACTCCATCTGCCATGTTCTTGCCCATTCATTAAGTCTGTCCAAATCCTCCTGTAGCCGCTTTACATCTTCCTCACAACACACATTCTGCCTAGCTTTGTATCATCCGTGAACCTGGAAATATTACATTTGGTATATATTGTGAACAGCTGGAGCCCAAGTATTGAACGTTGTGGTACCCCACTAGTCACAGCTTGCCAACACGAGAATGACCCATTTATTCCTACTTTCTGTCTTCTGCCAGTTGACCAATCCTTAATCCATGCCAGTATATTGCCTCCTATCCCATGTGCTTTTATTTTGCTAATCAACTTCTTGTGGGGGAATTTATCAAAAGCCTTCTGAAAATCCAAGTATACTATTCCATTGACTCTCCTTTGTCAATTTTGTTAGTAACATCCTCAAAAACTCCAACAAGTCTGTCAAACATGATTTCCCATTCGCAAATCCATGCTGACTGTGCCTAATCAGATCATGATTATCTAAGTATCCATTTATCACATCCTTTATAATAGATTCTAGCATTTTCCCTACTACTGATGTAAAGCTAATGTGTCTGTAGTTCTCGCTTTTCTCTCTCCCTCTCTTCTTAAATAGTGGGGTGACATTTGCTACCTTCTAATCTTCAGGAACCATTCCTGAATCTATAGAATTATGGAAAATGATCACCAATACATCCACTATCTCTATAGCAACCTCTTTCAACACTCTGGGATGCAGAATATCAGGTACGAGGGAATTATCAACTTTCAGTCCCATTAATTTCTCCAATACAACCTTATACAATGCTTATATTAATTTTCTTCAACTCCTCATTCTCCCTAGTCACTTGAATCTCTAAATCTGGCAGATTTCCTGTATCTTCCTCCATGAAAACAGACGCAAAGTAATCAATTAACTTCTCTGCCATTTCTCTATTCTCCATTATGAATTCTCCTGACTCTGCCTGTAACGGACCCACATTTGTCTTAGCCAAACATTTCCTTTTTACATACCAAGAGAACCTTTTACAGTCTGTCTTTATGTTATTTTGCTAGATTGCATTCATATTCTATTCTCCCTTTCTTTGCCATTTTCTTAGTCTCCCTTTGCTGTACTCTAAAAAAAAATCCCAATCCTCAGGTTTACTACCATTTCTGGTAGCTTTATAAGCCTTTTCTTTTAATCTTATACAATCCTTAACTTCCTTTGTCAGCCACAGTTCACTGACTCTTTTGGGGGTTTCTGCTCCTTGAAGGAATGTGTAGGTGCTGTGAACTATGTATCCATTGCCTATGTACAGTCATACCTTTTAACGTATTTTCCCAATCCACCTTAGCCAATTTGTCCCTCGTGCCTTCATAATTTTCTTTATTCAAACTTTAACACCCTTGCTTCAGAGTGAACTACCTCACTTTCAAACATAATGTAAAATTCTATCGTATTATGGTCACTCATCCCTAAAGGTTCTTTTATGACAAGATCATTAATTAGTTATTTTTCTTTACATAATATTAGATCTAAAATAGCCTCTCCTCTAGTCAGCTCCCCAATATACTGCTCTAGGAAACCATCCCTAACACACTCCAGAACTCGCTTTTCACAGCATTAGAGCTCAATTGGTTTACCCAGTCTATATGCAGATTGAAGTCACCCATGATTTCTGTATTGCCCATGCTACATGCTTTTCTCATCTCCTGATTAATACCATACCCCACATTACCATTACTATTTGGTGGCTTATAAACAACTCCAACCATTTGCCAACTCCAACTGCTGCCCTTTGCTGTTTCTTAGCTCCACCCAAACAGATTCCACTCATTGTTCTTCCGATCTGAGATCCTCCCTTACTAATGCACTGATCCCATCTCTTATTATCAGCACAACTCCATCTCCTTTTCCTTCTTGTCTGTCCATTCTAAATGTCAAATATCCTTGAATATTCAGTTCCCAGTCTTGGTCACCATGCAGCCATGTTTCCATAATGACAATTATATTATAACCATTTACCTCTATTTGTGCCTTTAGATCATCTACTTTATTGTGAATGCTGTGCACATTCAGGTAGAGTGTCCTTAACTTTGTATTTTTGACATCATTCCGCATTCAAAGCATACTCAATCTATGCTTTGTTTCTCCTGCCTTCTAGTCTCACTTCTACTTCCTGTTTCCAGCTTTACTTGCTTCCTTTTTGGGCCACCCCTCAGGTTCCCACCCTCCTAATTTCAACTTGGCCACCTCATGTTATATGGTGCAGGCTGGCATTGCAGTTTTCCTCCAGCTGCCTTATGGATATGATGAGCCGTGGGACTGCCACCTATTCTATAATGTAAGTGCAATTTCTTTTTTGTAAATTTTCTCACCATCTTGTGGACTGACCAGGTTCTTTGACTCTGTGTCACTCAGGGTCTTACAATTTTTTGTATTTTTGCTTACCCATCTTTGTGATATGACCAGATTTTTTTCTTTTTTTTTAACTCTGCATCATTCAGGGGTCTTGCAATGGACTTCCACTCACTCTGGTCAATTCCTCAACTTTTAAGTCTGTAGCAAAATTTCTTCAACTATTTGTTTAATTCTTCTTCTTAGGCATAGGTCTCTCTGGTCAGACTTCAGCTGCTTTTAGTTTTTCATACCTTGGGATACTGTTCTGGGTTCATCGTTTAAAATGCTACCTTTCATATCACCACGCTCTGCTCACCACGTTGTATTATATCTGCTGGTCACCCTGTTGTATTATTATTGCTGCGGTGTCTCAATTATGAGATCTTGAAACTTGTATGTTCAAACATGAACCATTTATTGTTAGTCTTTAACTATGTACAGATCTCAGATTATTGTCATGCATGGTGCTGCTGCCTTGCAGATAGGCTGCTTCTAGAGTGTTCTCTATAGACTGTTCTCTCAGTCTATTATGATGTGACTCTATGGGGAGAATTTTCCCCATGTCAGGTGGACCAGTCGGGAGCGGGTGCAGGGAGGCGCGGAGCCGATTGCCGCTTGTGATCGGCTCCACGTCGCCATTTTACATAGGTGAGCCAATTAAGGCCCGCCCAGTGTGACACACAGCTGGTAGCGCTCAGTGCTACCTGTGCGGGCGGGCGGAAGAGGGAGAGTTGGAGCCTGAACTCTTTCGTGCATGCGCGCAAATGAGCGCAGAAATCTCCCTGAGGCACAGAGCTGCCTCAAAGAGATTAAGTGAGAATTTTTAATAAAGATGAAAATTATATTCACATGAGCTGGGACATGTTAATGAATTGAGCTAAATTTATTTACTTATTTAATAAAACCTTCAGGAAACCTCATCCCGCCCGTGGATGAGGTTTCCTGAAAAGCGCGAAGGCCGCCTGGGCTCTTCGCCTGCCCACCAACCTTAAGGTTGGACAGGCAGCCTTGATAATTACTTTAATTGGTTTTTAATGGCCTTAACAGGCCTTTGAAAGTTCGGCAGGCATGCAGCCACCTCCAGTGCGCGCCAGCCAAATGAAAGATCTGAATGACACAAGGTGACATCAGGACACACGCCCGACATCACCGCGCGTCTTTTTACACGTTGGCAGGCCGCGCCCCCCCCCCCCCGCATGCCGATAAGAAAATTCTGGCCTCTAGGGCAGACCATAGGCAAGGCTGTTCTCCAGTCCCATGTTAAACCTTGCTCTATTGAACACCTTCACGTTACAAAAGCATGCAGACACATACAACATCATTCAACATCAACTTCAAATGCAATCTCCAAATTATCCTGTCCTGCCATGAATGATACCCATTGGTGTTGGGGCTGGAATGTCCCAACCGTTAACTCTTTCTCTTTCTCTACAGATGCTGCCAGATGTGCAGAAGCAATTATTTTAATACAGGCTTTAAAAATTCAGGAACTCAAAGTTACTCAGTGGATTATACAAGTTTTAACCTCCATGGGTAATACTCGCTGTTTAACTTACAAGTGATACATTCCCAATTAAGTTGGAATAAGTCTATGAGATGGAAACATAGATTATTCAATACAAACATGCTTTTAGCATTCTATCATAACACTTGGAGCATGCCTTTCATTGAAAAGAACTGTGTCCTTGTTTGCGAGAAAAACATTCGGTGGGGTCAGTGTGTGTGCGTGGTATGAAAATCCAGGTATTATTTCTTGGAATAGCAAACAGAAGTTTATTATGGATCTACTCTAGATCCTTCACGTTATTGCATATAACCTAGTCTTTGGACATAACCGCTGATGAAATAATCTTATTCATTCATTTCCAAAGTTTTGGAGACTTTAGACTCCACATGATCTCATGATAATGACTCTTTCAGATGTCCTTGTATGTTATTGGAATTCGCCACTAGGGCAGAGCAGATTTAAATAACATGTCCCCATCCTCCCCAGACAAATGGAAGGTCAGGGAAAAGTGGGATCTGAGGAGAAATTTGACAAAGATGTCATGGACGCAGGACAAAGGAATTGTTAGCGCTACCATTAACACCTTCTGCTATCTTACCTTTATGCCATGATCAGCACCTTCTCTAACCGTCTCTAACACTAACATTAACCTTTGTCCTGTGCCCATGACATCTTTGTCAATTTCTCTTGAGCTCCCACCTATCCCTGACCTTTTATTTTGCTCTATCTGCTCCAACCCCTCTTAAACAGTATAAAATCCATCATACTTCTACTTCTCTTTAGCCCTGAAGAAGAGTTATCTGGACTCAAAATGTTAATTTTGTTCCTCTGTCCACAGGTGTTGCCTGGCCTGCTGAGTATTTCCAGCTTTTTCCATTTTATCTCTGACTTCGTGGACTTGGTTCTGGAGAAGGTTTTGAAGCAACAAATCTGGTCTTTTTTTGTTAGAAAGTGGCTGAGTTACTAAATAAGATCTGTATGGTGAGATGGGAGAGAGCCATTCTCCTCTGCCCTCCACCGTATCACAGACCTTCTCCTTTGTTTTTCCTGTCCCCTTGCTCCTTCTATTGGCTTAAACACTCGTACATTTCTATCTCTCTACAGTCTTGATGAAAGGTCATCGACCTGAAATGCTAGCTCTGTTTCTCTCCACAGGTGCTGCCTGATCTGCTGAGTATTTTCAGCTTTTTTTTCTTATTTCAGATTTCCAGCATCTGCAGTATTTTGCTTTTCATTATAAGTTTACTTAATATGAAAATCAATTAATGCATTCAGTTATCTTTGCATTACAATAAGTTTGAAGTGTGAAAAGTTTCATACATACGTTTAAACAATTTGAGGGGGGGTGAGAGGAGCTAAGTGAAAATCAATGGAGTTTTATGACCATCTATTCAGCTTTTAGAGTCTTATTTGCTAAGTGTGTGCTTTGGAGAATTAAAATTAAGCCACTTGAGAATCAACTATGATGCAAATTGATTGTGTTGACCCCATACCAGATTCAAATAAGTCCCAATTATATTGTGCAATCAATTATTGCACAATTGATAACAAGAATGCTTAGAGCTTGTTAAAAGCATGTTGCACTTAACAATCTTACTGGAAAAGGGATAAAATGAAAATAATATTTATCATCTTGAATTTTTTTTGAAAAAATGAATTGTGTCCGTTTTACACAATTTCTCAAACTAACTAGTGTAATAGAATGAACAAATTCTCAAACTATTTTTCAAATCCCACCATGGCTTCACCCCTCCCTATCAGTATAATCACCTCCAGCTACACAATCCTCCAAGACATCTGTGCCCCTCAAGTGCTGATTTTTTGTCAATCAACCAATGGTGGCACCTTCAGCTGCCAAAGTCTTCAGCCCAACAATTTCCTTTGCCTCTCTCGTCATTTCCCTCCTTTGAAATGTTCCTTAAAATCTCTGGCCCTTTGGTCATCTTCCTTAATATCTCCTTTGATGGCCCAGTGTCAAAAGTTGTTTGATAACCCTCCTATGAAGTGTCTTAGGACGTTTTGCTATAAAGCTGCAAGTTGTTTTTGAAAGAGGAACCAAGTAGAATAAAGGCTAGTGCCTCAGTAACGACATAGTTGAGCGTGTAGAAGAACCTCTAGGAATTGATTCTGCCGGGAGGCCACAGATTGTCCCCATTGTATAACACATACTCCAAAAGTGTTAGACTGAAGCATAGTTCATTCTACATTCCAGTTTCTTCATAATATGGGGGTATTACATTATTGATACATAGCTATCCAGGAGTACTGTAAATCATTATTGAAAGTGTTCACTGTTCCTTTAGAAGGCACCAATTTGTGCTAAGGGTGCTGTTCCATCGGATGCGCTTTGTCACCTCAGCAAGTGGCCACTTTTTGTTGGCAAGTCCAGACAGTAACCTGTCACTAGGTATTTGAGTATGATGGGAGAAGCAGGGCAGCGGAGAGACAATTCTATCTTCAACTGGTATCCACCTTTCAGTAGGGTCACCAGACAATAATCGGGAACAGGAATGCAGGCTCATTCTTCCCTCTCCTTCAAGACTACAGGTATCAAGGCCAAATATGTAGCACACCAATTTCAGCGCTGGCTGACGTTAGCTAACTCAACTCAGGACTGAATAAGAGACTTTTCTGGTCCATATGTATCAGGTCTATCAGGTCCTCAATGGTCAAGTGCAGCATATTACGAACTGTGTGATCAAGGGGGTTTGAGAGCAAATCAGTGCTGCTCCACAATCAGATAGTAAGATTTGATTTATGCACTGCATGAGGTCAAATTCAAAATATGCTTTTCATAAATCGACTTATGATTTTGTTACACCTAAAAGGGAGAGGAAACCTTCCCTGTGCCATCCCCTCATCTTGTTTGGGAGTCAAATATTGAACTATCCTCAAATTAAATAACTTTTTGGGTTATATTGGATTTTTTAACTGAATGATGATGCTTCAGTTGTCACTGATCAATATGTATTTCTAATCATTTTCTACTTCCATTTCCAATATTCACAATTTACTTAGGCTCTTGGATTTTTAAGCTTGCATCGTGTAAATGTGTTTTGATTCAAACTAGCTTTGAGGCACCCAGTGGTTGTAAAAACCACCATGTAAGTATAAATCCTTTTACAAACACTTGCTGAGAATTTGCATTTATTGCCATTGAAGCCTCTGAAATGAGGCTGTACTTACCTGTAGGTATGGGATTATTTTGCAGAAAACTTGCCCAAAAAACCATGTCTCTGTTATATCAACCAGAAGGCTGGCAGGAAGACAGATAATTGTAACAAGGATATCGGCAAATGACAAATTAACTATGAAATAGTTTGTGACTGTCCGCATGTTATGATTCTTCCAAACTGCGATGCAAACTGAAAAAAAAAGAAATAATTAGAAAGAACAAGGTTAAAATTCAGACTTTTCACTGCTTGCACATTCCTTTGTCCTTTCTGTAGGGTTGGTTTTAACTTCCTGATGGGAAACAGGTGGGGAGATGGTAGGTGGTGAGGCAGGGTGGGGACCAGCGGGTGGGGGAGTTGGAAGACATGTCCCCTTTTCCGGTGGGGGGGGGTCCCTGTGGGAGCCTGGGGCTGATTGTAATGGATGAGCCTGATTTCCAGCCTGTCAGCCAGCTGTCCACCTGATATGGGTAGAAAGAGGCAGCTAGTTAGTTTTGGCCAGGTACCCTAAGGCTGCGCCAGATTAGTTGCAGGAGGCTTGTGAATCTGGGTCATTTCATGGGTGGGGTTGGCGGGGAGAGTTCAGGGCCCATTTTTCCTTCTGTTCTATGAGAGGAGAATTCTTGCTCCTCTGATCTCACTTTGGAGAGTCTTTGACTTACCTTCAAGGACCTTAGAAATTAACGATCTGGATACTGCCAAGGGTGCAGCACTCAGTCGGCCATTAAAATCTGAATCACATCAGATTTTCACTTCAAAGAAGCAATACTCTCTGCCTCAGCCACTCCTTGTGGTAATGCATCCTATGTTCCAACAACCTGTTGTATAAAGAAATTAGTCCTCAATCTCAGCAATAATTTTAAATTAATGATTGTGATACATGTTTTGCTAGGTGGCCTGGGGTGAGATAACAGATTAGTAATGTTAGAACAAACACAAAAATTGCTGGAAAAACTCAGCAGGTCTGACAGCATCTGTGGAGAGGAAGACACAGTTAACGTTTCGAGGCCGTATGACTCTTCATCACTAACTGTTGGATCCTGGTCATCAGTTTGTTGGGATTTATGGATCCGGGTTGCACGCTTGTTTTGGGATGGCCAGGTTGGTACAATAAACAAAGTTCTTAGGTGGAACACATTCTGTTTATTTACAAAGGTACCCAGCAGCTACACTTGAGTGCTTCCAATTCAAAATCTGTCTCCATACTTCAGAATCTAACAATAGACTTTTGACTACCAAGGTAGCCTGCACTACTCCTCTAATGGTTCCATAAGGTCATGTGATCTGCCTTTATAACATCCTTCTTAAAGATATGCTACACATTACATAAAACCATAATTGCCACATCCCTCCCCCTTTACTCAGAAACACATTTTACATTTACTAGTACAATTTTCTAAAAATAGCAAATTATTCACACAGATAAGTAATTTAGAAATTCAGTCTTTCTCGGGGTTTCCTTATGTGTGTAGAACGTCTCAGCTCTACAGCTTCAGATTCTGTGTCAGGAACCTATTTTTCTGGAGTTGTCTGAACATCAGATTCTTCGATGGGCACCTGCAAATCTGTTTCTCCAACTCTTGCAGGTACAACAGACTCATCAGACACATCTGTACTGGGTTGAGTTCTCTCAAAAGGAAATGTTGACTCAGTCGTGAACAGTGGTGGAATCATTTCTTGGGAATTTGTTTCTTTCTTCCTTAGATGATCCACATGTGTCTGTATGACTCGACCTTCCACCTTCACGTGGTAAGATAAAGATCCAGTCACTGCACTTTTTTCACCTGGTAACCACTTTGTACCTTCTCCAGTATTATTCACATATACCGTCTCTCCTCCGGCAAACTTCCTCTCACGAATATGCCAGTCGTGCCTACTTTTCTGACTTCCCTGACTCTTTTCCACCTTCCCCCTTAAATTCAGCTATATCCCGTCCTGAGATGACATTTCATCAATAATTCTGCAGGTGTGACACCTGTTGTTGTGTGAGGGGTGGTCTTATAATGGCAAAGAAAGCATGCTGGCTTGGTTGCTTCGGAGTCTCCAGTTAATTTCTTCATGCCAGCCTTAAATGTTTGAACCGCCCTTTCTGCAGTCCATTTGAGGAAGGGTGGTACGGTGAAGTTTTTACATGAGCGATTAGGCTGATAAGGCTGTGATGAGGCTGATAAACTGTTGAAACTCAGCACTAGTAAATGCTCGTCAGATACAACCATTTCTGGTAGTCCATGAATGGCAAAACCTTGACGTAGCTTCTCAATTGTAGCAGAAGACTTTGGTGACTTCACCTCACCTATGTCCATCCATTTTGCTTGGGCATCGACAACGAGCAGAAACATTGTTCCTATGAAAGGTCCCACATAGTCAATGCGTAATTATACCCATGGTCTTCTTGGCCACCCTGAAGGTTGTAATGGAGCTGCTGAAGGTAACTTTTGCAGTTGCTGACACTGCACATAATTTTTCACTAGGCTCTCTATTTCTCCATCCACCCAGGCCACCAAAGATAGCTGTGAGCTATGGTTTTCATTCGGGAAATTCCTGGATTTGCACTATGTAGTTCAATCAACAATGGCTTTCTTCCCTTTGGAGGAACTATCACTTGCGCTCCCCACAATAAGATACCATCTTGGCTGGTTATTTCATATCTTCTGTTAAACTACAGTTTCATTTCTTCAAACACTTGCTCGTGATTTATAAAACAATGTGAGTTCACATTAATTTAAACAAGAATCATTGATTAGTACCTCAAGGCCAGGATTTTATGGCCCTGCCGCAGCGTGTCTCTCACCAACGGATGCGGTGAGCCATTTAAATCTCCATTCAGCTCGGCAGGACAGTAATATCCCACCAGGCAGGAGGGGGCCACAAAATCCTGGCCCAAACCTGTGCCTGCCCTTTCACATCACAGTCCAGTTATTTCCATTCCCCTGCTCTTACCCCATATTTCTGTATTTTCTTCTCCTTCAAGGAAACATCAAGAGGCTGGAGAAACACAGGCTTAAGATAATTGCAATTCAAAAGGTAACTTGTGTTTACTGGATAGAGTCAAAACAAAAGGGTGAGAGTCATGAAATGGCAGGATGGTCTTGTTAGTCCTTCAGTACTGTAGCGAGTTGTCAACCTAGGTTGTGTGCTCGTGTCTCTGGGTTGGAATATGAATGCATAGTCTTGTTGTTCAGAGACAGAAATGCTACCACTGAGTCACAGCCAACAGCATTAAAACCAAATTCAGCATCCAATCCTTTCTGTAGAAAAATGGCTAATTAACAGAAAACTTGACGATCCTATTTCTTGTTCCCAACTTGTCTGTTGTAATATGTGTTTAAGGGATATCAACATGACGTCACTAGAAGAGAAATGTGTCACGTGATCAAGTCTTGTTTCACTTTTGCTTTGAGCTGAGCACACACTCACTTCGGATGTCTTCAAGTTTTATACCCAAATATAACTGTTCTCATGTCTACTCTTAATAAATGACCCCACAATATGTTTACCCAAACCAGTATGAGTGATTTGTGCCTTGTGTCCTGTATAGTAAATAAGCCCAAGGTATTATATCATTACAACAACACAACATCCACCATCTCAGACACTGCTTAATTCCTTCCTTAGGGAAGGTCTAACTGTTCTCCCTGGTTTAAAGAGCTTCAGTAACCTCTTTTAAGATATCTGTGTAAAGCCAACTGTGAAATGTTGCTGATGTCGCCTGTTGCAGCCTGGAAGGAGCACGTTACATAAAGTTAAGCATGTTGACTGCCACAGGCAGTGCTGGCCATATTCTAGCATGAGGTTTGAGTTGTTATTGCAGCAGAGGATCTGGCTAATTTACATAGGTAAAATGCTCTCTCCAATGGTGAGCTGTGATGATTGGGTGTGGATGCTGAGCTGTGATGATTGATGGGGGGGTGGAGGATGAGCTGTGATGATTGGGGGGGGTGGTGGAGACTAAGCTGTGATAATTGGTGGGGTTGGAGGATGAGCTGTGATGATTGGTGGCGGGTGGAGGATGAGCTGTGATGATTGGGGGGTGGGTGGTAGGCTGCAGTGATTGAGGGGGTGAGATATGGTGATTAGGGAGGTGAGCTGTGAGGATTGGTGGGTGAGTTGTGATAATTGGTGGGGATGAGTTGTGGTGGTTTATGGGGGCATAGGTTGTGGTGATTGGGATAAAAAAGCGCAAGGAGAGCGGTGGAGACACAGAATAAAAAAGCTCGAGCAGAGTGGAGATACAGCATAAAAGAGCATGAAGAGAGTGGAGACACAGGATGAAAGAGGTGAAGAGAGCAGAGACAGGGGATAAAAGAGCGCGAGGAGTGTGGAGGCAGAGGATAAAAGAGCAAGAGGAGAGTAGCAGGGACACAGGAAAAAATAGCGTGAGGAGAGCAGAGAGACAGGATAAAAGAGCGTGAGGAAAGCAGCAGAGACACAGGGTAAAAGAGCGCGAGGAGAGCGGCGAAGATGCAGGATAAAAGCACTACGATAGTGGAGACACAGGATAAAAGAGGGAGAAGAGAGCAAAGACACAGGATAAAAGAGCGGCACCGTCACAGGATAACAGAGGGTAAGGAGAATGTTGGAGACACAGGATAAAAGAGCGAGAGGAGAGTGGCAGAGACACAGGATAACAGAGCCCGAGGAGGGCGGAGACACAGGATAAAAGAGCACCAAGAGAGCAGAGACACAGGATAAAAGAGTGCGAGGAGAGGGGGACACAGAATAAAAGAGCATGAGGCGAGCGGCGGAGACACAAGATAAAAGGGCACAAGGAGAGTGGAGACAGGCGAAAACAGCACAAGGAGAGTGGCAGAGATACAGGCTAAAACAGCGCAAGTACAGTAGCAAAGCCCAGGAAAAAACAGCACGATGAGAGCGAAGACAGGGTAAAAGAGGGAGAGGAGAGCGGAGACACAGGATAAAAGAGGGTGAGGACAGCGGCAGAGATACAGGATAAAAGAAATTGAGGAGAGCGGCAGAGACACAGGATAAAAGAGCGTGAAGAGAGCAGCGCAGACACAGGATAAAAGAGGGTGAGGAGAACGACAGAGACACAGTATAAAAGAGGGAGAGAAGAGCAGAGACACACACAGGTTTTTAATGCCCTATTTCTCTAATCTGTCCAGTTCAGCGTCGACTTTCTCACAAAGTACATGAGGTACTGGTCTTGCCTTCATGAATTGGGGGGGTTGCCTCTGGATTCACATGAATTTTTGCTTGCAGCCCCTGGATCTTCCCAAGTTTGTCCTTGAAGACTGAGGCGTATGTTTGTAGTAGCTCTGGTAACCCACTTGCTCTCAGCCAGAAAATTTCAGGCCATTCTAACTTAATCTCCTTGAGCCAGTTTTGTCCAAGGAGGCTTGGCCCCTCACCCACTACCACCATCAAGGATAATTTTACCAACTGGCTTCCTTAATGGACAGTAGCTCTGATTATGCCTTTGACTTGGATGTCTTCACCCATGTAAGTTTTTAATTTGGCATCAGTTTCTTCCAAAGTTAATTTATATATTCACCATAATTCAGATATTTGAAGGTGTGTTCACCAATCTCACTGAAATGGATGCTCCTGTGTCCACTTCCATTCTAACAGGTCTGTCATTTACCTTCATGGTTACCTATGTTGGTTCTGTTTTTCCAACCTTCAAATTAATTAATGAATAAATATCTGAATTTCCTGCTTCAGGCTCTTCTGCTTTGTAGATCTCATGGGGGTTTCCTTTTGTTTAAAAATCTGACTGATTCTCTCCTTGCACTGTCTCATTAGTTATCTGTTTTGATAACAATAAAAACATTAAATTTTTTTAAACTTCTGATTGTTATAAGGTTGTCTGTTTCCATCTCTGTTGCAATTATTCCTTGTTTTTGCTGCTAAGTCATTTATTTTTATTTTTCTGCTAGCTGTGGCTGTTTCCCACTTCGCGCCCTTTTTGGCTGGGGCTTCCCATCCAATGTGGAGGACGGCGCTATTTTGCGCTCCCTGTATTGCTTCTGAATCCCTTACTGCACTTTCTATGGCCAGTGTTATCTCCAGCGCCTTCTTAAAATCCAAGTTTGTTTCGGACAGCATTCTCTTCTGAATCATGGCCTCATTTACACCGCACACTAAACGATCTCTGAGCATGTCATTTAAAGATGTACCAAACTCACAATGTTCTGTTAACTGTTTCAAACTTGTCACATAACAAACAACTGTCCCCCCGGGTTAAATTTGAGCTGTTGCATCATTATTGAGGGCTTTGGCTAGTAGTGACTCTTTACGAGGTCCACGAATTCATCAAAACGTTTCGAATCTGGGGCAGTGGATGCATCAAACTTTGAATCAATCCATAGGCTTTATTCTCACACATGGATAAGAGGATCACTTGCCTCTTCTCTTCCCCCACAATGTTGTTCGCTTGGAAAAGATCATGAGGCATTCAATATAATGAGATCGATTGTCCATGGCTGGATCAAAAGGATCAATTGTTCTGAATTAAAAGAGGGACAGGAGAGCGGAGACACAGGATAAAAGAGCGTGAAGAGAGCGGCGCAGAAAGAGGATAAAAGAGGGAGAGGAGAGCGGAGACACAGGATAAAAGAGGGTGAGGAGAGCATTGGATACACAGGTTAAAAGAGGACGAGGAGAGTGGCGGAGACACAGGTTAAAAGAGGGTGAGGAGAGCGAAGGCACAGGATGAAAGAGCACGAGGAGAGTAGCAGAGACAAAGGAGAAAAGAGCGCGAAGAGTGCAGCATGAGGCACAGGATAAAAGAGCGTGATGAGAGTAGCAGAGACACAGGAAAAAAGAGCACGATGAGAGCGAAGATACAGGGAAAAGAGGGAGAGGAGAGCAGAGACACAGGATAAAAGAGGGTGAGGAGAGCGTTGGATACACAGGTTAAAAAAGAGCGAGGAGACTGGTGGAGACACAGGTTATAAGAGGGCAAGGAGAGTGGATAGACAGGATAAAAGAGCATGAGGAGAGCGGCGGAGACACAGGATAAAAGAGGGTGAGGAGAACTTTGGATGCACAGGTTAAAGGAGGATGAGGAGAGTGGCGGAGACACAGGAAAAAAGAGCATGAGGAGAGTGGAGACACACGGTAAAAGAGCACAAGGAGAGCAGCGGAGGCCAGGACAAAAGATCGCGAGGAAAGTGGCAGAGACACAGGGGAAAAGTGCGTGGGGAGAGCGGTGGAACCACAGGATAAAAGTGCACATAGAAAGCGGCAGAGACACAGTATAAAAGTGCGTGAGGAGAGCAGTGGAGACACAGGATATAAAAGCCTGAAGGGAGTGGCAGGGCCACAGGATAAAAGAGCGTGAAGAGACTGGCAGAGACACAGGATAAAAGAGGGCAAGGAGAGCGGATACCCAGGATAAAAGAGTGCAAGGGGAATGGAGACACAGGATAAAAGAAGGTGAGGAGAGTGGAGACACAGGATAAAAGAACGTGAGGAGAGCAGTGGAGGCACAGGATAAAAGAGCATGAGGAGAGCAGAGACACACAATAAAATAGCACGAGGGGAGCAGAGACACAAAATAAAAGAGCGCGAGGATAGCAGCGGTGGCAATGGATAAAAGAGCACAAGGAGAGTGGAGACAGAGGCTAAACAGTGCAAGGAGAGTGGCGGAGACACAGGTTAAAAGAGGGCAAGGAGAAGGGATACACAGGATAAAACAGTGTGTTGGGAGTGGAGACACAGAATAAAAGAGCGCGAGAGGAGTGGAGACACAGGGTAAAAGAGTGCGAGGAGAGTGGAGGCACCAGATAAAAGATTGCGAGGGGAGTGGCAGAGAGACAGGATAAAAGAGCACGAGGAGAGTGGAGACAGAGGCTAAAACAGCGCGAGGAGAATGGCGGAAGAACAGGTTAAAAGAGGGCGAGGAGAGCGGATACACAGGATAAAAGTGTGTGAGGGGAGTGGAGACACAGGATAAAAGAGCATGAGGAGAACGGAGACACAGGATAAAAGAGCGCGAGGAGAGTGGCGGAGACACAGGATAAAAGAGCATGAGGAGAGCGGATACACAGGATAAAAGTGCGTGAGAAGAGCAGAGAAACAGGACAAAAGAGCACGAGGAGAGCGGAGACACAGGATAAAAGAGCGCGAGGAGAGTGGCGGAGACACAGGATAAAAGAGCACGAGGAGAGTGGCGGAGACACAGGATAAAAGAGCGTGAGGAAAGTGGCGGAGACACAGGATAAAAGTGCGTGAGAAGAGCAGAGAAACAGGACAAAAGAGCACGAGGAGAGTAGCAGAGACACATGATAAAAGAGAGTGAGGAGAGCAGTGGAGGCACAGAATGAAAGAGCACGAAGAGAGGAGCAGAGACACAGGAAAAAAGAGCGCGAGGAGAGCAGCATGAGGCACAGGATAAAAGAGCGCGATGAGAGTAGCAGAGACACAGGAAAAAGAGCGTGGTGAGAGTGAAGATACAGGGTAAAAGAGCGCGAGGAGAGTGGAGACACAGGATAAAAGAGCGTGAGGAGAGTGTTGGAGACCCAGGATAAAAGAGGGTGAGGAGAACTTTGGATGCACAGGTTAAAGGAGGATGAGGAGAGTGGCGGAGATACACGGTAAAAGAGCACGAGGAGAGCAGCGGAGGCCAGGACAAAAGATCGCGAGGAAAGTGGCAGAGACACAGGGGAAAAGTGCATGGGGAGAGCGGTGGAATCACAGGATAAAAGTGCACATAGAAAGTGGCGGAGACACAGTATAAAAGTGCGTGAGGAGAGCAGTGGAGACATAGGATATAAGAGCCTGAAGGGAGTGGCAGGGCCACAGGATAAAAGAGCGTGAAGAGAGTGGCAGAGACACAGGATAAAAGAGGGCAAAGAGAGCGGATACACAGGATAAAAGAGTGCAAGGGGAATGGAGACACAGGATAAAAGAGCATGAGGAGAGCAGAGACACACAATAAAATAGCACGAGGGGAGCAGAGACACAAAATAAAAGAGCGCGAGGATGGCAATGGATAAAAGAGCACGAGGAGAGTGGAGACAGAGGCTAAACAGTGCAAGGAGAGTGGCAGAGACACAGGATAAAAGAGGGCAAGGAGAGTGGAGGCACCGGATAAAAGATTGCGAGGGGAGTGGCAGAGAGACAGGATAAAAGAGCACGAGGAGAGTGGAGACAGAGGCTAAAACAGCGCGAGGAGAGTGGCGGAAACACAGGTTAAAAGAGGGCGAGGAGAGCGGATACACAGGATAAAAGTGTGTGAGGGGAGTGGAGACACAGGATAAAAAAGCATGAGGAGAACGGAGACACAGGATAAAAGAGCGCGAGGAGAGTGGCGGAGACACAAGATAAAAGAGCGCGAGGAGAGCGGATACACAGGATAAAAGTGTGCGAGGGGAGTGGATACACAGGATAAAAAAGCATGAGGAGAACGGAGACACAGGATAAAAAGAGCGTGAGGAGAGTAGCAGAGACATAGGAAAAAAAGAGCGCAAGGAGAGCGGGGGAAGAGGATAAAAGAGCATGAGGAGAGCGGAGACACAGGATAAAAGAGCACGAGGAGAGTGGCGGAGACACAGGATAAAAGAGCGTGAGGAAAGTGGCGGAGATACAGGATAAAAGTGCGTGAGAAGAGCAGAGAAACAGGACAAAAGAGCACGAGGAGAGTAGCAGAGACACATGATAAAAGAGAGTGAGGAGAGCGGTGGAGGCACAGAATGAAAGTGCACGAAGAGAGGAGCAGAGACACAGGAAAAAAAAGCGCGAGGAGAGCAGCATGAGGCACAGGATAAAAGAGCGTGATGAGAGTAGCAGAGACACAGGAAAAAGAGCGTGGTGAGAGTGAAGATACAGGGTAAAAGAGCGCGAGGAGAGCGGAGACACAGGATAAAAGAGCGTGAGGAGAGTGTTGGAGACCCAGGAAAATAGAGCACGAGGAGCGGGAAGACACAGGATAAAGGTGTGTGATGAGAGCGGTGGAGGCACAGGATAAAAGAGCACGAGGAGAGCAGAGACATAGGTTAGAAGAGGGCAAGGAGAACGGAGACACAGAATAAAAGAGTGTGAGCAAAGTGGGGACACAGGATAAAACAGCATGAGGAGAACAGAGATACAGCTTAAAAGAGTGTGAAGAGAGCGGCCCAGACACAGGATAAAAGAGCGTGAGGAGTGTGTTGGAGACTCAGGATAATAGAGCACGAGGAGCGGGAAGACACAGGATAAAAGAAGGCGAGGAGAGCGGAGACACAGGATAAAAGTGCGTGAGGAGAGTGGCAGAGACACAGGATAAAAGAGCAAGAGGAGAGCAGAGACACGATAAAATAGCACAAGGAGAGTGGAGACACAAAATAAAAGAGCGCGAGGATAGCAGCGGTGGCAATGGATAAAAGAGCACAAGGAGAGTGGAGACAGAGGCTAAACAGCACAAGGAGAGTGGCGGAGACACAGGTTAATAGAGGGCAAGGAGAGTGGATACACAGGATAAAACAGTGTGTTGGGAGTGGAGACACAGAATAAAAGAGCATGAGGAGAGTGGAGGCACCGGATAAAAGATTGCGAGGGGAGTGGAGACACAGGATAAAAGAGCGCGAGCAGAGTGGAGGCACCGGATAAAAGTGTGTGATGAGAGCGGTGGAGGCACAGGATAAAAGAGCACGAGGAGGGCAGAGACACAGGTTAGAAGAGGGTGAGGACAGCGGAGACACAGAATAAAAGAGCATGAGCAGAGTGGGGCCACAGGATAAAAGAGCATGAGGAGAACAGAGATACAGGATAAAAGAGTGTGAAGAGAGCGGCCCAGACACAGGATAAAAGAGTGAGAAAAGCTTTGGAGACACAGGATAACAGAGCAAGAGGAGAGGGGAGACGCAGGGTGAAAGACCGTGAGGAGAGCGGTAGAGACACAGGATAAATGAGTGCGAAGAGAGTGGCGGAGACACAGGTTAGAAGAGGGCGAAGAGAGCGGAAACTCAGGGTAAAAGAGCGCGAGGAGAGCAGAGAAAGGGGATAAAAGAGGACGAGGAGAGTAGCAGAAACACAGGAAAAAAAGAGCGCAAGGAGATTGGAGGCAGAGGATAAAAGAGCATGAGGAGAGTGGAGACACAGGATAAAAGAGCATCAGGAGAGTGGAGACACAGGATAAAATAGGGTGAGGAGAGCGCTAGAGACACAGGATAAAAGAGCACGAGGAAAGTAGCAGAGACATCGGAAAAAAGAACGTGAGGAGAGCGGCATGAGACACAGGAAAAAAGAGCATGGCAAAAACGGAGACACAGGACAAAAGAGCACAAGGAGAGCAGCAAGGACACAGGATAAAAGAGCGCAAAGAGAGCAGCAGGGATGAAGGATAAAAGAGCAGAAGGAGAGTAGCAACTACACATGATAAAAGTGGGTGAGGGGAGCAGTGGAGACATGGAATAAAAGTGCGCGATGAGAGTAGCAGAGACACAGGAAAAAAAAGCACGATGAGAGCGAAGATACAGGGTAAACGAGGGAGAAGAGAGCGGAGACACAGGATAAAAGGGCGTGAGGAGAGCGTTGGATACACAGCTTAAAAAAGAGCGAGGAGACTAGCGGAGACACAGGTTATAGGAGGGCAAGGAGAGTGGATAGACAGGATAAAAGAGCATGAGGAGAGCGGCGGAGACACAGGATAAAAGTGCACGAGGAAAGCGGCGGAGACACAGGATAAAAGTGCGCGAGGAGAGCGGTGGAGACACAGGATAATAGAGCAAGAGGATAGCGGCGGAGACACAGGATAAAAGAGCGTGAGGAGAGTGGTGGAGACACAGGGTAAAAGAGCACGGCAAGAGTGGAGACACAGGATTAAAGAGGGTGAGGACAGCGGAGACTCATGATAAAAGCGTGAGGAGAGTGGAGACACAGGGTAAAAGAGCGCGGCAAGAGCGGAGAAACAGCATTAAACAGGGTGAGGAGAGCGGTGGAGACAGAGGATAAAAGAGCATGAGGAGAGTGGAGACACAGGATAAAATTGCGTGAAGAAAGCGGCAGAGACACAGAATAAAAGAACTTGAACCGAGTAGCAGAGACACATGAAAAAAAGAGTGTGAGGACAGCGGAGACATAGGTAAAAAGAGTGCAAGGAGAGTGGAGACACAGGATAAATGAGCATGATGAGAGTGGAGACACAGGGTAAAAGGGCGCGAGGACAGCAGCAGAGACACAGGAAAAAATAGCGTGAGGAGAGTGGCAGAATCACAGGATAAAATAGCATGAGGAAAGAGCATACACAGGACAAAAGAGGGCCAAGAGAGCATCAGAGACACAGAATAAAAGAGGGAGAGGAGAGCGCAGACACAGGATAAAAGAGTGTGAGCATCTGGAGAGCGGAGACAAAGGATAAAAGAGCAACAAGCAGAGTGGAGATACAGCATAAAAGATTGCGAAGAGAGAGACAGAGACACAGGATAAAAGAACGCGAGGAGAGTGTTGACAAAGGGTAAAAGAGCGTGAGGAGAGTGGGGACACAGGATACAAGAGCGTGACGAGAGCAGAGACACAGGATAAAAGAACGCGAGGATAGTGAACACATAGGATAAAAGAGCTTGAGGAGAGTGGCGGAGACACAGCGTAAAAGAGCGCGAGGAGAGCAGGGACACAGGATAAAAGCACATAAAGAGAGCAGAGACACAGGATGAAAGAGCACGAGAGAGAGGTAGATACACAGGATAAAAGAGCATGAGGAGAGCGGAGACACAGATTGAAAAAGTGCGAGGAGAGTGGGGACACAGGATAAAAGAGCGTGAGGAGAGTGAAGACATAGGGTAAAAGAGCTTGAAGAGTGCGCCCGAGACACAGGGTAAAAGAGCGTGTGGAGAGCGGCGGAGACACAGGATAAAAGAGGGTGAGGAGAACGTTGGATATACAGGTTAAAAGAGGGCGAGGAGAGTGGCGGAGACACAGGATAAAAGAGTGTGAGGAGAGCGGAGATCAGGACAAGAGAGCGCGAGGAGAGCGGCGGAGACACAGGGTAAAAGAGCGCGAGGAGAGCGGTGGAGACACAGGATAAAAGTGCATCAACAGAGCAGCGGAGACACAGGATTAAAGAGGGTGAGGAGAGCAGTGGAGACAGAGGATAAAAGAGCATGAGGAGAGTGCAGACACAGGATAAAAGAGCATGAGGACAGCAGCAGAGATACAGGAAAAAACAGCATGAGGAGAGCGGCACAGACACAGGATAAAAGACAGTGAAGGGAGCGACAGAGACACAAGATAAAATAGCATGAGGAGAGCATATACACAGGATAAAAGAGGGCAAAGAGAGCGGCAGAGACACAGGATAAAAGAGGAAGAGGAGAGCAGCACAAACACACGTTAAAAGAGGGCGAGGAGATTGGTGGAGACATAGGTTAAAAGAGGGCGAAAAGAGCAGCAGAGACACAGGATAAAAGAGGGAGAGGAGAGCGCAGACACAGGATAAAAGAGCACGAGGAGAGCAGCGGAGACACAGCGTAAAAGAGCGCGAGGAGAGCGGGGACACAGGATAAAAGCGCATGAGGAGAGCAGAGACACAGGATAAAAGAGCGCGAGAGAGAGGTAGATACACAGAATAAAAGAGCATGAGGAGAGCGGAGACACAGATTGAAAGAGGGCGAGGAGAGCAGGGACACAGGATAAAAGAGCATGAGGAGAGTGGAGACACAGGATAAAAGAGCTTGAGTAGAGTGAAGACATAGGGTAAAAGAGCTTGAGGAGTGCGCCCGAGACACACGGTAAAAGAGCGTGTGGAGAGCGGTGGAGACACAGGATAAAAGAGGGTGAGGAGAGCGGAGATCAGGACAAGAGAGCGTGAGGAGAGCGGTGGAGACACAGGGTAAAAGAGCGCGAGGAGAGCGGTGGAGACACAAGATAAAAGTGCGCGAGGAGAGCGGTGGAGACACAGGATAAAAGTGCACTAGGAGAGTGGAGATACAGGATAAAAGATTGCGAAGAGAGAGGCAGAGACACAGGATAAAAGAGCGCGAGGACAGTGAACACTTAGGATAAAAGAGCTTGAGGAGAGTGGCGGAGACACAGCGTAAAATAGCGCGAGGAGAGCAGGGACACAAGATAAAAGCACATGAGGAGAGCAGAGACACAGGATAAAAGAGCACGAGAGAGAGGTAGATACACAGGATAAAAGAGCACGAGGAGAGCAGCGGAGACACATGTTGAAAGAGGGCAAGGAGAGTGGATACATAGGATAACAGAGCACGAGGAGAGCGGTGGAGACACAGGATAAAAGTGTGCGAGGAGAGTGGGTACACAGGATAAAAGTGTGCGAGGAGAGCGGGGACACAGGATAAAAGTGTGCGAGGAGAGCGGGGACACAGGATAAAAGTGTGTGAGGAGATCGGGGACACAGGATAAAAGTGTGCGAGGAGAGCGAGGACACAGGATAAAAGTGCATGAGGAGAGCAGAGACTCAGGATAAAGGAGCGCGAGGAGAGGGTTGGAGACAATTGATAAAAGAGCATGAGGAGATTGGAGATGATGGATAAAAGAGTGTGAGGAGAGTGGCAGAGACACAGGAGAAAGTGCGGCAAGAGCAGAGACACAAGGTAAAAGAGCATGAGGAGAGTGGGGACACAGGATACAAGAGCGTGAAGAGAGTGGAGACACAGGATAAAAGCTCATGAGGAGACTGGTAGATACACAGGATAAAAGTGTACAAGGAGAGCGGGGACACAGGATAAAAGTGTGCGAGGAGAGTGGGGACACAGGATAAAAGTGTACGAGGAGAACGGGGACACAGGATAAAAGAGCATGAGGAGAGTGGGGACACAGGATAAAAGTGTGCGATGAGAGTGGGGACACAGGATAAAAGTGTACGAGGAGAACAGGGACACAGGATAAAAGAGCGTGAGGAGAGTGGGGACACAGGATAAAAGTATGCGAGGAGAGCGGGGACATAGGATAAAAGTGCATGAGGAGAACAGAGACGCAGGATAAAAGAGCACGAGGAGAGGGTTGGAGACAAATGATAAAAGAGCACGCGGAGATTGGAGATAAAGGATAAAGGATAAAATAGTGCGAGGAGAGCAACGGATACAGAGCATAAAAGAGAGCATGGACAGTGGACATACAGGATAAAAGAGCGCAAGGAGAGCGGTGGAGACAGAGGGTGAAAGAACATGAGGAGAACGGAGACACAGGATAAAAGGGCGTGAGGGAAGTGGAGGTGCAGGATAAAAGAGCATGAGGAGAACATTAGAGATACAGGATAAAAGAGTGCGGCAAGAGTGGAGACATAGGGTAAAAGTGTGCAAGGAGAGCGGAGACACAGGATAAATGAGCGCGATGAAAGCAGAGACACAGGATAAAAGGGCTTGAGGACAGCAACAGAGACACTGGAATAAACAGTGCGAGGAGAACGGCAGAGACACCAGGATAAAAGAGTGTGAAGGGAGCGGCAGACACAAGATAAAATAGCACGAGGAGAGCGAATACACAGGATAAAAGAGGGAGAGGAGAGCGCAGACACAGGATAAAAAGCATGAAGAGAGCAGCACAAACACACGATAAAATAGCGCGAGGAGAGTAGCAGAGACACACGTTAAAAGAGGGTGAGGAGAGTAGCAGAGACACAGGTTAAGAAAGAGGGTGAAGAGAGCAGCAGAGACACGGGTTAAAAGAGGGAGAGGAGAGCACAGACACTGGATAAAAGAGCGTGAAGAGAGTGGCACAGACACAGGATAAAAGAGCACGAGGAGAGTAACAGAGACACACTTTAAAAGAGGGCGAGGAGAGTGATGGAAACAGGTTAAAAGAGGGCAAGGAGAGTGGATACACAGGATAACAGAGGGAGAGGAGATACAGGATAAAAGAGCATGAGGAGAGCACAGACACAGGAAAAAAGTGTGTGAAGAAAGCGGTGGAGACGGAGGATAAAAGAGCACGAGGATAGCGGTGGAGACACAGGGTGAAAGAACGTGAGGAGAGCGGACAACACATGATAAAAGAGCGCGAAGAGAACAGCAGAGACACAGGATAAAAGATGCGGCAGGAGCGGAGACACAGGGTAAAAGAGGTCAAGGAGAGCAGAGACACAGGATAAATGAACGCAATGAGAGCAGAGACACAGGATAAAAGGCGTGAGGACAGCAGCAGAGACACAGGAAAAAGCAGCGCGAGGAGAGCGGCAGAGACACAGGATAAAAGAGCATGAAGGGAGCGGCAGACACAAGATAAAATAGCACGAGGAGAGCGAATACACTTGATAAAAGAGGGCGAAGAGAGTGGCAGAGACACAGGATAAAAGAGGGAGAGGAGAGCGCAGACACAGGATAAAAGAGCATGAAGAGAGCAGTACAAACACAGGATAAAAGAGCACGAGGAGAGCAGCAGAGACACACATTACAAGAGGGTGAGGAGAGTAGCGGAGACACAGGTTAAAAAAAAAGGTGAAGAGAGCGGCAGAGACACAGGATAAAAGAGGGAGAGGAGAGCGCAGACTCTGGATAAAAGAGCACGAGGAGAGCAGCGGAGACACACTTTAAAAGAGGGCGAGGAGAGTGACGGAGACACAGGTTAAAAGAGGGCAAGGAGAGTGGATACACAGGATAACAGAACGCGAGGAGAGTGGAGACACAGGATAAAATAGCATGAGGAGAGCAGAAACACAGGATAAAAGACAGTGAGGAGAGCATTGGAACACAGGATTAAAGAGCATGAGGTGAGTGGCAGAGTCACAGGAAAATAGAGCACGAGGAGCATGGCATGAGACACAGGATAAGAGCGTGCGAGGAGAGTGGAGACGCAGGATAAAAGCGCACAAGCAGAGCAGAGACACAAGGTAAAAGCATGAGGAGAGAGGAGACATCGGTTAAAAAAGCATGAGGAGAGCGGCAGACGCACAGGATAAAAAAGTGCGAGGAGAGTGGAGACACAGGATAAAAGCACATGAGGAGAGCGGAGACAGAGGATAAAAGAGTATTTGGAGAGCAGAGACAGAGGATAAAAGAACACAAGGAGAGTGGAGATACAGGATAAAAGACTGCGAAGAGCGAGGCAGAGACACAGGATAAAAGAACGCGAGAAGAGTGGAGACACAAGATAAAAAAGCACGAGGAGAGTGGAGACACCGGAAAAAAGGACGTGAGGAGAGTGATGACACAGGATAAAAGAACTTGAGGAGAGTGAAGACATAGGGTAAAAGAGCTTGAGGAGTGCGCCCAAGACACAGGGTTAAAGAGCATGAGCAGAGCGGAGACACAGGATAAAAGAGCATGAGCAGAGCGGAGACACAGGATAAAAGAGCATGAGGATAGTGGAGACACAGGTTAAAAAAGGGTGAGGAGAGTGCAGAACAGGATAAAAGATCAAGAAGAGAGCAGCGGAGACACAGGATAAAAGTGCGCGAAGAAGGCAGCGGAGACAGAGGATAAAAGACCGCAAGGAGAGTGGTGGAGACACAGGGTGAAAGAACGTGAGGAGAGTCGAGACACAGGACAAAAGAGCACGAGAAGTGTGGGGACACAGGATAAAAGTGTGTGGGGAAATTGGAGTCACAGGATAAAAGTGAGCGAGGACTGCGGTTGGGACTGCGGATAAAGGAGTGCGAGGAGAGCGGGGACATAGGATAAAAGTGTGCGAGGAGAGCGGGAACATAGGATAAAAGTGTGCAAGGAGAGCGGGGACATAGGATAAAAGTGTGCAAGGAGAGCGAGGACATTGGATAAAACTGTGCGAGGAGAGTGGGGACATAGGATAAAAGTGTGCGAGGAAAGCGGGGACATAGGATAAAAGTGTGCGAGGAGAGCGGGGACACAGGATAAAATCACATGAGGAGAGCGGAAACACAGGATAAAAGAGCTTGAGATTGGAGATAAAGGATAAAATAGTGCGAGGAGAGCAGCGGAGACAGAGGATAAAAGAGCGCATGGACAGTGGACACACAAGATGAAAGATCACAAGGAGAGCGGAGGTGCAGGATAAAAGAGCGTGAGGAGAACGGCAGAGACACAGGATTAAAGATTGCGGCAAGAGCGGAGACACAGGATGAAAGAGCGGGAGAAGAGCGGAGACACAGGATAAAAGAGGGTGAGGAGAGCGGTGGAGACACAGATTAAAGAGCACGAGGTGAGTAGCAGAGACACAGGAAAATAGAGCATGAGGACAGCGGCATGAGACACAGGATAAAAGCATGCGAGGTGAGTGGAAACACAGGACAAAAGAGCGTGAGGAGAGTGGGGACACAGGATAAAAGTGGTTGGGGAAATTGGAGTCACAGGATACAAGTGAACGAGGAATGCAGATGGGACTGCGGCTAAAAGAGTGCGTGGAGAGCGGCAGAGACACAGGATAAAAGCGTGCGGCAAGAACGGAGACACAAGGTAAAAGAGCATGAGGAGAGTGGGGACACAGGATAAAAGCGCATGAGGAGAGTGGTAGATACACAGGATAAAAGAGCTCGAGGACAGTGAAGACATAGGATAAAAGAGCTTGAGGCGAGCAGTGGAGGCACAGGATAAAAGATTGCGAGGAGAGCGTGGACACAGGATAAAAGTGCATGAGGAGAGCGGTAGATACACAGGATAAAAGAGCTTGAGTACACTGAAGACATAGGATAAAAGAGCTTGAGGAGACCGGTGGAGAGACAGCGTAAAAGAGCGCGAGGAGAGCGGGGGAGGCACAGGATAAAAGAGCATGAGGGGGAGCAGAAAGACAGGATAAAATGTCGTGAGGAAAGTAGAGACACAGGATAAAAGAGTGCAAGGTGAGCGGTGACATAGAATAAATGAGCGTGAAGAGAGTGGTGGAGACACAGGATAAAAGTGCGCGAAAAAGGCGGCGGAGACAGAGGATAAAAGACTGTAAGGAGAGTGGTGGAGACACAGGGTGAAAGAACATGAGGAGAGTGAAGACACAGGACAAAAGAGCACGAGAAGTGTGGGGACACAGGATAAAAGTGTGTGGGGAAATTGGAGTCACAGGATAAAAGTGAGCGAGGAGTGCGGTTGGGACTGCGGATAAAGGAGTGCAAGGAGAGCGGGGAAACAGGATAAAAGTGTGTGAGGAGAGCGGGAACATAGGATAAAAGTGTGCAAGGAGAGCGGGGACATAGGATAAAAGTGTGCGAGGAGAGCGGGGACACAGGATAAAATCGCATGAGGATAGCGGAGACACAGGATAAAAGAGCTCGAGGAGATTGGAGATAAAGGATAAAATAGTGCGAGGAGAGCAGCGGAGACAGAGGATAAAAGAGCGCATGGACAGTGGACACACAAGATGAAAGAGCACAAGGAGAGCGGAGATGCAGGATAAAAGAGCGTGAGGAGAAAGGCAGAGACACAGGATTAAAGATTGCGGCAAGAGCGGGGAGACAGGATGAAAGAGCGGGAGAAGAGCGGAGACACAGGATAAAAGAGGGTGAGGAGAGCGGTGGAGACACAGATTAAAGAGCACGAGGTGAGTAGCAGAGACACAGGAAAATAGAGCATGAGGACTGCGGCATGAGACACAGGATAAAAGTGTGTGAGGTGAGTGGAGACACAGGACAAAAGAGCGCAAGGAGAGTGGGGCCACAGGATAAAAGTGGGTGGGGAAATTGGAGTCACAGGATACAAGTGAGCGAGGAATGCAGATGGGACTGCGGCTAAAAGAGTGCGAGGAGAGCAGCAGAGACACAGGATAAAAGCGTGCGGCAAGAACGGAGACACAAGGTAAAAGAGCATGAGGAGAGCGGGGACACAGGATACAAGAGAGTGAAAAGAGTGGAGACACAGGATAAAAGTGTGCGAGGAGAGTGGGGACACAGGATAAAAGCGCATGAGGAGAGTGGTAGATACACAGGATAAAAGAGCTCGAGGACAGTGAAGACATAGGATAAAAGAGCTTGACGAGAACGGTGGAGGCACAGGATAAAAGATTGCGAGGAGAGCGTGGACACGGGATAAAAGCGCATGAGGAGAGCGGTAGATACACAGGATAAAAGAGCTCGAGTACACTGAAGACATAGGATAAAAGAGCTTGAAGAGAGCGGCGGAGAGACAGTGTAAAGGCGCGCGAGGAGAGCAGGGGAGGCACAGGATAAAAGAGCACGAGGGGGAGCAGAAAGACAGGATAAAATGGCATGAGGAAAGTAGAGACGCAGGATAAAAGAGTGCAAGGTGAGCGGTGACATAGAATAAATGAGCGTGAAGAGAGTGGCGGAGACACAGGATAAAAGAGACCGAGGCGAGATGAAACACGGGACAAAAGAGAATTAGGACAGTGGAGATGCAGGATACAAGAGCATGAGGAGAGTGGAGACACAGGATAAAAAAGAGCATGAGAAGAGCAGATTGAAAGAGCGCGGTGAGAGAGGTGGAGACAAATGATAAGAGAATACGAGGAGGTTGAAAATACAGGATAAAATAGTGCGAGGACAGCGGCAGAGACAAAGGATAAAAGAGCGCGTGGACAGTGGTGACACAGGATAAAAGGAGAGCTGTGGAGACACAGGGTGAAAGAACGTGAGGAGAGCGGAGACACAGGATAAAAGGGCGCGAGGAGAACGGCTGAGACATAGGATAAAAGAGTGCGGCAAGAGCAGAGAAACAGGGTAAAACAGCATGAGGAGATTGTGGACACAGGATACAAGAGCGTAAAGGGAGTGGAGACACAGGATAAAAGAGCTCGAGGACAGTGAAGACATGGGATAAAAGAGCTTGAGGATAGCGGCGGAGACACAACGTAAAAGAGCGCGAGGAGAGTGGCGGAAGCACAGGATAAAAGAGCGTGAGGAGCGCGGAGACAGAGGATAAAAGAGCATGTGGAGAGTGGTGGAGACCCATGATAAAAGAGAGCGAGGAGAGAGGAAACGCAGGATAAAAGAGCATGAGGTCAGTGGAGACACAGGGTGAAAGAGTGTGGGGAGAGTGGAGACACAGGATAAAAGAGCATGAGGAGACTGGAGATACAGGATAAAATAGTGCGAGGAGAGTGGCGGAGACACAGCATAAAAGAGCGCATGGACGGTGGAGGCACAGGATTAAAGAGCGCAAGATGAGTCGTGGAGACACAGGGTGAAAGAATGTGAGGAGAGTGGTGACACAGGATAAAAGGGCACGAGGAGAGTGGAGGTGCAGGATAACAGAGCGTGAGGAGAACGGCAGAGACACAGGATAAAAGAGTGCGTCAAGAGCGGAGAAACAGGATGAAAGAGCGGGAGAAGAGCTGCAAGGACCCAGGATAAAAGAAGGTTAGGAGAGCGGAGGAGACATAGGTTAAAGAGCAGAGACACAGGAAAATAGAGCATGAGGAGCGCTGCAAGAGACACAAGTTAAAAGCATGCGAGGAGAGTGGGGACACAGGATAAAAGTGTGTGGGAAGATTGGAGTAACAGGATACAAGTGAGCGAGGAGTGTGGTTGGGGCTCAGGCTAAAAGAGCGCGAGGAGAGCGGCGGTGACACAGGATAAAAGCATTCGAGGGGTGTGGAGACATAGGATAAAAGCGCACGAGGAGAGCAGAGGCACAGGATAAAAGTGTGCGAAGCGAGTGGCTGTGACACAGGATAAAAGTGTGCGAGGAGAGCGGGGACACAGGATAAAATCGCATGAGGAGAGCGGAGACACAGGATAAAAGAGCCCGAGGAAATTGGAGATAAAGGATAAAATAGTGCAAGGAGAGCGGCGGAGACAGAGGATAAAAGAGCGCATGGACAGTGGACACACAAGATGAAAGATCACAAGGAGAGCGGAGGTGCAGGATAAAAGAGCGTGAGGAGAACGGCAGAGACACAGGATTAAAGATTGCGGCAAGAGCAGAGACACAGGATGAAAGAGCGGGAGAAGAGCGGAGACACAGGATAAAAGAGGGTGAGGAGAGCGGTGGAGACACAGATTAAAGAGCACGAGGTGAGTAGCAGAGACACAGGAAAATAGAGCATGAGGACTGCGGCATGAGACACAGGATAAAAGTGTGTGAGGTGAGTGGAGACACAGGACAAAAGAGCACGAGGAGAGTGGGGCCACAGGATAAAAGTGGGTGGGGAAATTGGAGTCACAGGATACAAGTGAGCGAGGAATGCGGATGGGACTGCGGCTAAAAGAGTGCGAGGAGAGCAGCAGAGACACAGGACAAAAGAGCATGAGGAGAGCGGGGACACAGGATAAAAGTGTGCGAGGAGAGTGGGGACACAGGATAAAAGCGCATGAGGAGAGTGGTAGATACACAGGATAAAAGAGCTCGAGGACAGTGAAGACATAGGATAAAAGAGCTTGACGAGAACGGTGGAGGCACAGGATAAAAGATTGCGAGGAGAGCGTGGACACGGGATAAAAGCGCATGAGGAGAGCGGTAGATACACAGGATAAAGGAGCTCGAGTACACTGAAGACGTAGGATAAAAGAGCTTGAAGAGAGCGGTGGAGAGACAGCGTAAAGGAGCGCGAGGAGAGCGGGGCAGGCACAGGATAAAAGAGCACAAGGGGGAGCAGAAAGACAGGATAAAATGGCATGAGGAAAGTAGAGACGCAGGATAAAAGAGTGCAAGGTGAGCGGTGACATAGAATAAATGAGCGTGAAGAGAGTGGCGGAGACACAGGATAAAAGAGACCGAGGCGAGATGAAACACAGGACAAAAGAGAATTAGGACAGTGGAGATGCAGGATACAAGAGCATGAGGAGAGTGGAGACACAGGATAAAAAAGAGCATGAGAAGAGCAGATTGAAAGAGCGCGGTGAGAGAGGTGGAGACAAATGATAAGAGAATACGAGGAGATTGAAAATACAGGATAAAATAGTGCGAGGACAGCGGCAGAGACAAAGGATAAAAGAGCGCGTGGACAGTGGTGACACAGGATAAAAGGAGAGCTGTGGAGACACAGGGTGAAAGAACGTGAGGAGAGCGGAGACACATGATAAAAGGGCGCGAGGAGAACGGCTGAGACATAGGATAAAAGAGTGCGGCAAGAGCAGAGAAACAGGGTAAGACAGCATGAGGAGATTGTGGACACAGGATACAAGAGCATAAAGGGAGTGGAGACACAGGATAAAAGAGCTCGAGGACAGTGAAGACATGGGATAAAAGAGCTTGAGGATAGCGGCGGAGACACAACGTAAAAGAGCGCGAGGAGAGTGGCGGAAGCACAGGATAAAAGAGCGTGAGGAGCGCGGAGACAGAGGATAAAAGAGCATGTGGAGAGTGGTGGAGACCCATGATAAAAGTGAGCGAGGAGAGAGGAAACGCAGGATAAAAGAGCATGAGGTCAGTGGAGACACAGGGTGAAAGAGTGTGGGGAGAGTGGAGACACAGGATAAAAGAGCATGAGGAGACTGGAGATACAGGATAAAATAGTGCGAGGAGAGTGGCGGAGACACAGCATAAAAGAGCGCATGGACGGTGGAGGCACAGGATTAAAGAGCGCAAGGAGATTCGTGGAGACACAGGGTGAAAGAATGTGAGGAGAGTGGTGACACAGGATAAAAGGGCACGAGGAGAGTGGAGGTGCAGGATAACAGAGCGTGAGGAGAACGGCAGAGACACAGGATAAAAGTGTGCGAGGCGAGTGGAGACACAGGACAAAAGAGCGCGAGGAGAGTGGGGACACAGGATAAAAGTGTGTGGGGAAATTGGAGTCACAGGATGCAATTGCATGAGGAGTGCGGTTGGGACTGTGGCTAAAAGAGTGCGAGGAGAACGGGGACACAGGATAAAAGGGCGCGAGGAGAACGGCTGAGACATAGGATAAAAGAGTGCGGCAAGAGCAGAGAAATAGGGTAAAAGAGCATGAGGAGACTGGGGACACAGGATACAAGAGCGTGAAGAGAGTGGAGACACAGGATAAAAGAACTCGAGGACAGTGAAGACATGGGATAAAAGAGATTGAGGAGAGTGGCGGAGACACAGCATAAAAGAATGCGAGGAGAGTGGCGGAAGCACAGGATAAAAGAGCGTGAGGAGCGCGGAGACAGAGGATAAAAGAGCATGTGGAGAGTGGTGGAGACCCATGATAAAAGAGAGCGAGGAGAGTGGAAACGCAGGATAAAAGAGCATGGGGTCAGTGGAGATGCAGGGTGAAAGAGTGTGGGGAGAGCGGGGACACAGGATAAAGAGCATGAGGAGAGCGGAGGCACAGATTGAAAGAGCACAGGGAGAGGGGTGGGGACAAATGATAAAAGAGCATGAGGAGACTGGAGATACAGGATAAAATAGTGCGAGGAGAGCGGCGGTGACGCAGCTTAAAAGAGGGCGTGGACAGTGGAGGCACAGGATTAAAGAGCGCAAGGAAAGTCGTGGAGACACAGGGTGAAAGACTGTGAGGAGATAGGTGACACAGGATAAAAGAGCACGAGGAGAGTGGAGGTGCAGGATAAAAGAGCGTGAGGAGAACAGCAGAGACACAGGATAAAAGAGTGCGGCAAGAGCGGAGAAATAGGACGAAAGAGTGGGAGGAGAGCTGCAGGGACCCAGGATAAAAGAGGGTGAGGAGATTGGAGGAGACACAGTTTAAAGAGCAGAGACACAGGAAAATAGAGCATGAGGAGTGCTGCAAGAGACACAGGTTAAAAGCATGCGAGGAGAGTGGAGACAGGACATAAGAGTGCAAGGAGAGTGGGGATACAGGATAAAAGTGTGTGGGGAGATTGGAGTAACAGGATACAAGTGAGCAAGGAGTGCAGTTGGGGCTCAGGATAAAAGAGCGCGAGGAGAGCGGCGGTGACACAGGATAAAAGTATGCGAGGGGAGTGGGGACATAGGATAAAAGTGTGTGAGGAGAGCGGGGTCACAGGATAAAAGCACATGAGGAGTGCGGAGGCACAGGATAAATAAGCTTGAGGAGAGCGGTGGATACACAGGATAAAAGAGCATGAGGAGAGCGGAGACACAGATTGAAAGAGCGAGGGGAGAGGGGTGGAGACAAATGATAAAAGAGCACGAGGAGAGTAGAGATAGAGGATAAAATAGTGCGAGGAGAGCGGCGGAGACACAGGGTGAAAGAACATGAGGAGAGTGGAGACACAGGATAAAAGAACGCGAGAAGAGTGGGGACACAGGAGAAAAATGTATGGGGAGATTGGAGTCACAGAATAAAAGCGTACAAGTGCGTGAGGAGAGCGGCAGTGACACAGGAAAAAAGTGTGCGAGTACAGTGGGGACACAGGATAAAAGTGTGCAATGAGAGCAGGGAGACAGGATAAAAGCGCATGAGGAGAGCGGAGACACAGGATAAAAGAGCGGGAGGAGAGCGGTAGATACACAGGATAAAAGAGCACGTGGACAGTGGAGACACAGGATAAAAGAGCGCAAGGAGAGTGGTGGAGACACAGGGTGAAAGAACGTGAGGAGAGTGGTGACACAGGATAAAAGGATGCGAGGAGAATGGAGTGCAGGATAAAAGAGCATTTGGAGAATGGCAGAGACTCAGGTAAAAGAGTGCAGCAAGAGCGGAGACACAAGGTAAAAGGGCAAGAGGGGAATGGGGATACAGGATACAAGAGCGTGAAGAGAGTGGAGACACAGGATAAAAGAGCTTGAGGACAGTGAAGACATAGGATAAAAGAGCTTCAGGAGAGCGGCAGAGACACAGCGTAAAAGAGCGCAAGGAGAACGGCAGAGACACAGGAAAAAAGAGTGCAGCAAGAGCGGAGACACAGGATAAAAAGAGCACGAGCAGAGCGGCGGTGGCACAGGATAAAAGAGCGTGAGGAGAGCGGAGATAGAGGATAAAAGAGCGCGAGGAGAGTGGAGACAGAGGATAAAAGAGCATGAGGGGAGCAGAAAGACAGAATAAAATTGCGTGAGGAAAGCAGAGACACAGGATAAAAGAGTGTAAGGTGAGCGGTGACACAGGATAAACACGCACAGGGAGAGTGGTGGAGGCACAGGATAAATGAGCGTGAAGAGAGCGGCAGAGACACAGGATAAAAGAGAGCAAGGAGAGAGGAAACGCAAGATAAAAGAGCATGAGGACAGTGGAGACGCAGGATGAAAGAGCGTGGGGAGAATGGAGACACATATTGAAAGAGCATGGGGAGAGGGGCGGAAACAAATGATAAAAGAGCATGAGGAGATTGGAGATACAGGATAAAATAGTGCGAGGAGAGCAGCGGAGACACAGGATAAAAGAGCTCGAGGGCAGTGAAGACATAGGATATAAGAGCGCGAAGAGAGCAGCAGAGGCACCAGATAAAAGATTGCAAGGAAAGCGGAGACACAGGATAAAAGAGTGCAAGGTAAGTGGTGACACAGGATAAAAGAACGCGAGGAGAGTGGAGGTGCAGGATAAAAGAGCATGAGGAGAGTGGTGGAAACCCATGATAAAAGAGAGCGAGGAGAGAGGAAACGCAGGATAAAAAAGAATGAGGACAGTGGAGATGCAGGATGAAAGAGCATGGTGAGAGTGGGGACACAGGACAAAAATGTGTGGGGAGACTGGAGTCACAGGATAAAAGCGTACAAGTGCGCGAGGAGAGCGGCGGTGACACAGGAAAAAAGTGTGCGAGGACAGCAAGGACACAGGATAAAAGTGTGCGAGGATTGCGGGAGCACAGGATAAAAGCATATGAGTGCACGAGGAAAGCGGCGGTGACACAGGATAAAAGTGTGCAGCAAGAGCGGAGACAAAGGATAAAAGAGCGTGAGGAGCACGGAGACAGTGGATAAAAGAGCATGAGGGGGAGCAGAAAGACAGAATAAAATAGCGTGAGGAAAGTAGAGACACAGGATAAAAGCACGTGGGAGAGTGGTGGAGGCACAGGATAAATGAGCATGAAGAGAGCAGCGGAGACACAGGATAAAAGAGAGCGAGGAGAGAGGAAACGCAGGATAAAAGAGCATGACAGTGGAGATGCAGGATGAAAGACCGTGGGAAGAGTGGAGAGACAGGATGAAAGAGCATGAGGACAGTGAAAACGCAGGATGAAAGAACGTGGGGAGAGTGGAGACACAGGATGAAAGAGCATGAGGCGAGCGGAGACAAAGATTGAAAGAGCACAGGGAGGGGTGGAAACAAATGATAAAAGAGCATGGGGAGACTGGAGATACAGGATAAAATAGTGCGAGCAGAGCGGCGGAGACACAAGAGAAAAGAACCCGAGGAGAGTGTTGACAAAGGGTAAAAGAGCATGAGGAGAGTGGGGACACAGGATACAAGAGCGTGAGGAGAGCAGAGACACAGGATAAAAGAGTGCGAGGACAGTGAACACATAGGATAAAAGAGCTTGAAGAGAGCGGCGGAGACACAGTGTAAAAGAGCGCGAGGAGAGCGGTGGAGGCACAGGATAAAAAATTGCGAGGAGAGCGGAGACACAGGATAAAAGAGCGTGAGGAGTGCAGAGACAGAGGATAAAAGAGCACGAGGGTGAGCAGAAAGACAGGATAAAATGGCGTGAGGAGAGTAGAGACACAGGATAAAAGAGTGCACGGTGAGTGGTGACACAGGATAAAATAGCACGCGGAGAGTGATGGAGGCACAGGATAAATGAACGTGAAGAGAGCGATGGAGACACAGGATAAAAGAGAATGAGGACAGTGGAGACACAGGATAAAAGAACGTGAGGAGAATGGCAGAGACACAGGTTAAAAGAGTGCGGCAAGACTGGCGACACAGGATGAAAGAGCGGGAGGAGAGCAGGGGAGGCACAGGATAAAAGAACATGAGGAGTGCAGCAAGGACCCAGGATAAAAGAGGGTGAGGATAATGGTGGAGACACAGGATTAAAGAGCATGAGGTGAGTAGCAGAGACACAGGAAAACTGAGCACGAGGAGCACGGCATGAGACACAGGATAAAAGCGTCTGAGGATGTGTGGTGGAGGCACAGGATAAATGAACGTGATGAGAGCGAGAGAGACACAGGATAAAAGAGTGTGAGGAGAGAGGAAACGCAGGGTAAAAGAGCATGAGGACAGTGGAGACGCAGGATGAAAGAGCGTGAGGAGATTGGAGACACAGGATAAAAGAGCATGAGGTGAGCGGAGACACAGATTGAAAAAGCACAGGGAGAGGGGTGGAAACAAATGATAAAAGAGCACGAGGAGAGTGGAGATACAGGATAAAAGAGTGCAAGGAGAGCAGTGGAGACACAGGGTGAAAGAACGTGAGGAGAGTGGAGACACAGGACAAAAGGGCGCGAGGAGAGCGGAGGTGCAGGATAAAAGAGCATGAGGAGAACGGCAGACACATAGGAAAAAACAGTGCGGCAAGAGCGGAGACACAGGGTAAAAGAGCTCAAGGACAGTGAAGATATAGGATAAAAGAGCATGAGGAGCGCGGAGACAGAGGATAAAAGAGTATCAGGGTGAGCTGAAAGACAGGATAAAATGGCGTGAGGTAAGTAGAGACACAGGATAAAAGAGTGCAAGGTGAGTGGTGACACAGGATAACAGAACGCGAGGAGAGTGGAGGTGCAGGATAAAAGAGCGTGAGGAGAATGGCAGAGACACAGGATTAAAGAGTGCAGCAAGAGCAGAGACACAGGATGAAAGAACAGGAGAAGAGCTGCAGGGACCCAGGATAAAAGAGGGTTAGGAGAGCGGTTGAGACACAGATTAAAGAGCACGAGATGAGTAGCAGAGATACAGGAAAATAGAGCATGAGGTGCGCGGCATGAGACACAGGATAAAAGCGTGCGAGGTGGGTCGAGACACAGGACAAAAGAGCACAAGGAGAGTGGGGACACAGGATACAAGTGTGTGGGGAGATTGGAGTCACAGGATACAAGTGCGCAAGGAGTGCGGTTGGGGCTCAGGATAAAAGAGCGCGAGGAGAGCGGCATTGACACAGGATAAAAGCATGCGGCAAGAGCGGAGACACAGGGTAAAAGAGCATGAGGAGAGTGGGGACACAGGATACAAGAGTGTGAGGAGAGCAGAGACACAGGATAAAAGAGCTCGAGGACAGTGAAGACATTGGATAAAAGAGCTTTAGGAGAGCGGCGGAGACACAGCATAAAAGACGCTGGGAGAGCGGCAGAGTCACACGATAAAAGAGTGCAGCAAGAGCGGAGACAAAGGATAAAAGAACGTGAGGAGCACGGAGACAGAGGATAAAAGAGCATGAGGGGGAGCAGAAAGACAGGATAAAATAGCGTGAGGAAAGTAGAGACACAGGATAAAAGCGCGCGGGAGAGTGGTGGAGGCACAGGAAAAATGAGCATGAAGACAGCGGCGGAGACACAGGATAAAAGAGAGTAAGGAGAGAGGAAACGCAGGATAAAAGAGCGTGAGGACAGTAGAGACGCGGGATGAAAGAGCGTGGGGAGAATGGAGACATAGATTGAAAGAGCGTGGGGAGAGGGGTGGAAACAAATGATAAAAGAGCACGAGAAGCGTGGAGATACAGGATAAAAGTGCACAAGGAGAGCGGTGGAGACACAGGGTGAAAGAACGTGAGGAGAGTGGAGACACAGGGTAAAAGGGCACGAGGAGAGTGGAGGTGCAGTATAAAAGAGCGTGAGGAGAACGGCAGACACATAGAAAAAAACAGTGCGGCAAGAGCAGAGACACTGGGTAAAAGAGCTCAAGGACAGTGAAGACATAGGATAAAAGAGCTTGAGGATAGCGGCGGAGACACAACATAAGAGAGCGCTAGGAGAGCGGCAGAAGCACAGGATAAAAGAGTACGAGAAGAGCAGCAGAGACACAGGATAAAAGAACGCAGCAACAGCAGAGACACAGGATAAAACAAGCATGAGGAGAGCGCAGCCACAGGATAAAACAGCATGAGGAGCGTGGAGACAGAGGATAAAAGAGTATCAGGGTGAGCTGAAAGACAGGATAAAATGGTGTGAGGAAAGTAGAGACACAGGATGAAAGAGTGCAAGGTGAGTGGAGACACAGGATAAAAGAACGTGAGGAAAGTGGAGATGCAGGATAAAAGTGCGTGAGGAGATCGGCAGAGTCACAGGATTAAAGAGTGCAGCAAGAGCAGAGACACAGGATGAAAGAGCGGGAGAAGAGCTGCAGGGACCCAGGATAAAAGAGGGTTAGGAGAGCGGTGGAAACACAGATTAAAGAGCATGAGGTGAGTAGCAGAGACACAGGAAAATAGAGCATGAGACACAGGATAAAAGCGTGCAAGGTGGGTCGAGACACAGGACAAAGGAGCGCGAGGAGAGTGGGAACACAGGATAAAAGTGTGTGGGGAGATTGGAGTCACAGGATACAAGTGCGCGAGGAGTGCTGTTGGGGCTCAGGATAAAAGCGCGAGGAGAGCGTTAGATACACAGGATAAATGAGCACGAGGAGAGTGGAGACACAGATTGAAAGAGCATGGGAAGAGGGGTGGAGACAAATGATAAAAGAGCACGAGGAGAGTGAAGATACAGGATAAAATAGTGTGAGGAGAGGGGTGGAGACACAGGATAAAAGAGCGCATGGACAGTGGTGACACAGGATAAAAGAGCGCAAGGAGAGCAGTGGAGACACAGGGTGAAAGAACGTGAGGAGAGCGGAGACACGGGATAAAAGAGCGTGAGGAGAACCGCAGAGACACAGGATAAAAAGTGCGGCAAGAGCGGCGACACAGGATGAAAAAGTGGCGGAGACACAGGGTGAAAGAACGTGAGGAGAGTGGAGGTGCAGGATAAAAGTGCATGAGGAGAATGGCAGAGACGCAGGATTAAAGAGTGCAGCAAGAGCGGAGACACAGGATGAAAGAACGTGAGGAGAGCGGAGACACTGGATAAAAGACCGTGAGGAGAACGGCAGAGACACAGGATTAAAGAGTGCAGCAAGAGCGGAGACACAGGATGAAAGAGCAGGAGAAGAGCTGCAGGGACCCAGGATAAAAGGGGGTTAGGAGAGCAGTGGAGACACAAATTAAAGAGCACGAGGTGAGTAGCAGAGACACAGGAAGATAGAGCATGAGGTGCGCGGCATAAGACACAGGATAAAAGCATGCAAGGTGGGTCGAGACACAAGACAAAGGAGCGCGAGGAGAGTGGGGACACAGGATAAAAGTGTGTGGGGAGATTGGAGTCACAGGCTACAAGTGTGTGAGGAGCGCGGTTGGGGCTCAGGATAAAAGAGCGCGAGGAGAGTGGAGACGCAGAATAAAATAGCATGAGGAAAGCGGAGACACAGGATAAAAGAGCGTGAGGAGAGCGGTGGTGACACAGGAGAAAAGAGCATGAGGAGAGTCGAGACACAGGGTAAAAGAGCTCAAGGAGAGAGGCAGAGACACAGGGTAAAAGACCGTGAAAAGAGCAGCGGAGATACAGGTTATAAGAGGTGCGGAGTGCGGAGACAGGATAAAAGAGCACAAAGAGAGCAGCAGAGACACAGGATAAAAGAGCACGAGGGGGAGCAGAAAGACAGGATAAAATGGCGTGAGGAGAGTAGAGACACAGGATGACAGAGAGCGATGAGGGTGGAGACACAGATTGAAAGGGTGCAAGGAGAGTGGAGACAAATGATAAAAGAGCATGAGAGTGGAAATACAGGATAAAATAGCACGTGGAGAGCGACGGTGACAAATATAAAAGAATGTGTGGGCAGTGGAAACACAGGAAAAAAAACAGCACAAGGAGAGCGTCAGAGACACAGGGTGAAAGAGCACGAGGAGAGTAGGGACACAGGATAGAAGAGCGTGAAGAGAACAGAGACACAGGATAAAAGAGCTTGAGGAGAGTGGCGGAGGCACAGGATAAAAAAGCATGGAGAGTTGAGGCACCGGATAAAAGAGGGAAAGGAGACCAGACCAGCTTGAGAAGGGCAGCGGTGGCGGGAGATAAAATCTACGGCCGAGAGCCCCTTCAACCTGTTTCTACCTGTCAGTGTCAAAGTGTGACATCACAGGAAAACAGGTCGGTGATTGGTGGGTATCTTTCCGTATCTCTTTTGATCGGCTAAGTGGTTTAAATCAGGAGACATTATTACAGCTGACATGTACAGTTAAGAACTTCGCTTTTAAAATATTTAACACCCAAATTAATAGATGTCTCGGCAGGTGATGTGTTGCAGATGTAGTTGTTGGGACCTGGTGTATGCTGGTGTGATCCATGGTGACCACATCTGCAGTATGCGTTGGCTGCTTGAGGAAATTTGGCTCAGAGTTGATGAGCTGGAGTCCGAGCTGCGGACACTACAACACATCAGGGAGGAGGAGAGTTGCCTGCACACTGTGTTTCAGGTGACAGTCACACCCCTTAGGTTAATTACAATAAATTTGGACCGTGGTCACAGACAGGAGGGTGTGACTGTGAGTGAGGCAGGTATGGGGATCCAGAATTTAGCTTTGGAGGAGCCTCAGCCACTGCCCTTGTCCAATATGTATGAGGTTCTTGCTCCCAGTTTGGATGAGGGCACAGACTGCAGGGAGGGTGAGCGAACTGACCTCAGCACCATGGCCATTCAAGTGGGGGGAGAAAAGAGAAATGTAGTAGTAATAGGGGATAGCAGAATTGGGGGAAATAGATACTGTCCTTTGCAGCAAAGGCAGAGCATCCTGAAGACTGTTGCCTAGCTGGTGCCAAGGTTAAGGACATCTCTTCTGGGCTGGTGAGGAACTTGAAGTGGGAGGGGGAGGATCCAGTTGTTGAGGTCCACGTAGGTACCAGTGACATACGTAGGACTAGGAAAGAGGTTCTACTGAAGGACTATGAGCACTCAGGGCTAAATTAAAAAGCAGAACCACAATGGTAATAATCTCCGATTACTACCTGAGCCACATGAAAATTAGCATAGGGAAAATAAGATTAGAGAGGTAAATGCGTGGCTCAAAGATTGATGTGGGAGAAATGGGTTCCAATTCATGGGACACTGGCACACTAGGGAAGGAGATAGCTGTTCCGTTGGGATGGGCTTCATTTGAACCATGCTGGGACCAGTCTCCTGGTGAATCGTATAACTAGGTTATAGATAGGACTTTAAACCAATTAGTTGGGGGGAACGGTTCAATTGAAGGGAAGTTTAAAATATCAAAAAGAAATGAGAGCAAAGGTGCAGGATAGTGAAGAGGTGAACGAAGATCAAAGTGTGACAGGAAGGTGCAGAAAATATAATAAAAAGAGTGCAGCAGAAATTAGAACCAGAATAAGTAATAATGGTAAAAGGTCAAAGCTTGAGGCTCTTTATCTGAATGCACGCAGCATTTGTAACAAGGTAAATGGGTTGACGGCATAAATAGAAATAAATGGATATGACTTGATAGCTATTACAGAGACATGGTTGCAGGGTGACCCAGACTGGGAACTCAATACTCAAGGGTACTCGATGTTGTAGAGTGCATCAGGGATTGTTTCTTAGAGCAATACATTGCAGAACCTACCCAGGAACAGGCTATTTTAGATCTAGTAATGTGTAATGAGGCAGGATTAATAAGAGATCTCATAGTTAAGGATCCTCTAGGGGGTAGCGATCACAACATGGTAGAATTTAAGTTCAGTTTGAGGACAAGCAACTCGGGTCTCAAACCAGTGTCCTCAACTTAAATAAGGGTAATTACCGAGGTATGAAGAAAGAGTTGTCTAAGGCGGGCTGGGAAAATAAACTACGGGGAAGGTCAGTGGATGAGCAGTGGCAGACATTTAAACAGATATTTCATAACGCTCAGCAAAAATTTATCCTGGTCGAAAAGAAGGACTCAGTGAGAAGGATGAACCACCTGTGGTTAACAAAGGTGGTCAAGGAGAGTATCCAATCAAAAACTAAGACATACAAAGTGGCAAAAACTAATGGTAGGCCAGAAGATTTGGAATATTTTTAGGAGGCAGCAATGGATGACTAAAAACCTAATAAAGAAGGAGAAAATTGATTATGAAAGTAATTTGGCAAAAAATATAAAAACAAACAGCAAGAGACTCTATGGGTACATAAAAAGGAGAGTAACTAAAGTGAGTGTGGGACACTTGGAGGATGTGACTGGAGAATTGATAATGGGGATCAGGGAAATGGCAGATAATTTAAACCAATATTTTGCATTGATCTTCAAGCTGGAGGACACAATAAACATCCCAAAGATATCAGATAAGCAAGGAGCTAATGGGAGGAAAGATCTTGTAACAGTTTTTAATCACGAGGGACACAGTATTTGACAAATTAATGGGACTAAAGGCAGACAAGTCACCAGGACCTGATGGCCTATATCCAAAGGTTTTAAAGGAAGTGGCTACAGAGATAGTGGAGACATTGGTTGAAATATTCCAGAACTCACTGGATTCCGGGAGGGTCCCAGCAGATTGGAAAACCACTAATGCGATGCCTCTGTTCAAGAAAGGAGGCAGACAAAAAGTAGGAAACTATAAGCCAGTCAGCCTAACATCTGTCATTGGGAAAATGCTAGAGTCCATTTTTAAGGAAGAAATAGCAGGATATTTAGAAAAGCTTAACGTGATCAAACAGAGTCAACATGGTTTTGTGCAAGGGAAATCATGTCTGACAAATTAGCTAGAGTTCTTTGAGGATATAACAAGCAGAGTTGATAAAGGGTAATTGATAGATGTAGTGTATTTGGATTTCCAGAAGGCATTCGATAAGGTGCCACATAAAAAGTTATTGCACAAGATTGGAGGTCACAATATTGTGGGTAATGTATTAGCATGGATTGAGGATTGGTTAACATACAAAAGACAGAGAGTCAGGATTAATGGGCCTTTTTCAGGTTGGAAAGATGTAACTAGTGGAGTGCCACAAGGGTCAGCCCTATGGCCTCAATTATTTACTATCTATATTAATGACTTGGAGGAAGGGGCAGAGTGTAATATATCAAAATTTGCTGACGATACAAAAATAGGTGGGAGGACATAAGGAATCAGCAAGGGTATATAGATAGGTTGAGTGGGCAAAAACTTGGCAAATGGAGTTTAATGTAGGAAAGTGTGAGGTCATGCACTTTGGTAGGAAGAATCAAAAGGCAGACTATTATTTAAATGGAGGGAGACACCAAAAAAGTGCAGCACAGAGGGATCTGGGTGTTCTTGTGCATGCAGGTGCAGCAAGTAATTAAGAAGGCAAATGGAATTTTGGCCTTTATTGCTAGGGGGTTGGAGTTTAAAAATAGGGAAGTCTTGTTACAACTATACAGGGTGTTGGTGAGGCCGAACCTGAATTATTGCGTACAGTTTTGGTCCCCGTATTTAAGAAAGGATATACTGGCATTGGAGGCAGTTCAAAAGAGATTCACTGGGCTGATTCCTGGGATGAAGATGTTTACTCATCAAGAATTCATGGAATTCGTTACCACAGAAAGTAGTTGAGACCAAAACATTGTATGCCTTCAAGAAGGAGTTAGATATAGCTCTTGGGGTGAAAGGAATCAAAGAATATGGGGAGAAAGCGGGAGCAGGCTATTGAGTTGGATGATTAGCCATGATCATAATGAATGGCGGAGCAGGCTCGAAGGGCCGAAAGGCCTACTCTTGCTCCTAGTTTCTTGTAAGAATGGCTAAACAGGTTAGGCCTTAATTCTTCAGTGTTTAGAAGAATGAGAGATGATCTTATTGAACTGTACAAGATTCTGAGGGGGCTTGACAGGGTAGATGTTGAGAAGATGTTTCCACTCGTGGGGGACTCTTGAATTAGGGGACATAATTACAGAATAAGAGCACACTCATTTAAAACTGAGATGCGAAGGAATTTCTTCTCTGAGGGTAATGAATGTCTGGAATTCTCTACCCCAGAGAGTTGCGGAGGCTAGATCACTGAAAGTATTTAAAGAGGAGGAAGATAGATTTTTGAAATATTGGGGAGTTGAGGGCTATGAGGAGCTGGCACGAAAGAGGAGTTGAGGCCTGGGACAGATCAGCCATGACCTTTTGAATGGCGGGGCGGACTTGAGGGGCTGAATGGCCCACTCCTGCTCCAATTTCTTATGTTCTTATATGAGTTGTGGTGACTTTTGGGGGGGGAGGGGTGCGAGCTGTAGTAATCGGGGTGGGTGGTGAGCTGTGGTGATTGGGGGGGTGAGCTGTAGTAATCGGGGTGAGGGGTGAGCTGTGGTGATTGGGGGGGTGACCTGCAGTAATCGGAGTAGTGGGTGAGCTGTGGTGATTGGGGGGGGTGAGCTGTAATAATCGGGGTGGGGGGTGAGCTGTGGTGATTGGGGGGGTGAGCTGTAATAATCGGGGTGAGGGGTGAGCTGTGGTGATTGGGGGGGGTGAGCTGCAGTAATCGGAGTGGTGGGTGAGCTGTGGTGATTGGGGGGGTGAGCTGTAATAATTGGGGTGGGGGGTGAGCTGTGGTGATTGGGGAGGTGAGCTGCAGTAATCGGAGTGGTGGGTGAGCTGTGGTGATTGGGGGGGTGAGCTGTAATAATCGGGGTGAGGGGTGAGCTGTGGTGATTGGGGGGGTGAGCTGCAGTAATCGGAGTGGTGGGTGAGCTGTGGTGATTGGGGGGGTGAGCTGTAATAATCGGGGTGGGGGGTGATCTGTGGTGATTGGGGGTTGAGCTGCAGTAATCAGGGTGGGGGGTGAGCTATAGTAATCAGGGTGGGGGGGGTGAGCTGTGGTGATTGGGGGGTGAGCTGCAGTAATCGGGGTGGGGGGTGAGCTGTGGTGATTGGGGGGTGAGCTGTAGTAATCAGGGTGGGGGGAGAGCTGTGGTGATTGGGGGGGTGAGCTGTAGTAATCAGGGTGGGGGGTGCGCTGTGATGATTGGGGTGGAGGGGGGGGAAGATGAGCTGTAGTGATCAAGTGGGGGATAATGATGACATTTAAATGTGGGATTGGGGAGGGACTCTGATAATATAAATATATTCACCAGCCATTACAGAACCCAGTGATCTCCAAATGTACACCCACAATGAAACAAGAAGTCATACTGATCAAACCTACCCTCCCCCTGCCCCTCCCACGACACCTCTCCTTCCCAATTTAATGGTCACAAAGACTTAACGGCTGCACTCTTTTTCATCAATTCTAACATAAGTAACACATTGATCTGCTTAGGCTATAAACTTGTGTGAAGTTTAAGCAAATAAGGGAAAGTAAAAGTAATTGCTGTTTAAAAACATATAAAACTAAAACTCTTATGTTTAAGTTTGAAATAACTGCACCTGTTTTGCAAGTTATAACATTCCTCTGCATGGCTCATGAACAAAAGCATTGAAAACTGTCTTCTTCTGTAACCATCATTTTGCTTTTCACCCATTCCAATTCAGTGTTTCTGCTTTCCACTAATACACTCTCACAACCCAAAATGACAGTGTTTTTAATGAAACTTGTGATTATTTTAAAATGCAGCCTTCCTGTTGAAGGAATGAAACAAGTTATCACTGCTCATAGCCCTTTTAACTTTGGAGGTCACCTTTCAATTTTCTCTACCTCAGTGAAAGTAGCTGTAACTTCACAAGTCTTTATAATGGTAATCCTGTGATGAATCTATCTTTTCCATTGCTTTTTTTACCTTTCCCATAACAAGTGTCCTAAAACTGTACATGATACTCGAGCTGTGGGCTAAGCAAGAATTTGAATATTACCTTTGTGCTTTTACATCCTACATACACTGGAACAAAAACAAGGGCCCATATTGGTTTGTTATGGCCTTATTTACTTACACTGCCAAATTTAATGACCTATGAACTTCAACATCAACATTCCTCCATTCCATTTAAAATCTTATCATTTAAATGTGAATATCCTCTCCCAATGCTTAACTTAAAAATACATTGCTTCACATATCTCTACATTGTTTTGTATTCAATGGCATAATCCCACATGAAGGGCAGAATTTTCCTTGCCCACTGGCATCAGGCGTGTTCAGTGGCCTGAGCGGACAATATGGCAAGAAGGCCAAAAATCGATTTCCTGACATCGTGAAAACAGTCTGTAATTATCTGCTCCCGCCCATCAATGGCGGGCCATGTTTCCCGCCGTTGGACATCGGGAACCTCATTGTAATACATCTGCATATCATTATAAGCCCAGCTCTCTGCAACTACATTCCCCCTCTCCACACCCTACCCCTTTGCCGGATCATCCAAGCAACACACCAACATGTTTCACAACAGCACAGAAAGGCGTGCACTTGGTGGCCTGCACTTTGAGGATAACTCAGAGGTAAGTGCACAGTGACGGTACGCAGCGTTTGCCAGGGTCGCCTGCTGGACTTCAAGGTGGAGGCAACTTAGCGGAGAGGGGTAAAGGCTGCACTGCAATTGAGGTGACCTTTGGGGTTGGGGTTGGGGGTGGAGGGAGGCAAGGGCTGCCCTGTGGTTAATAGTAGAGCACAGGCACATGTGGGGTGGGGGGGAGGGAAGTGGCCATGTATTAAACCTTGTATAAATTCCTTTGCAACTGAGGCAGTTCAGGCACAACCACATTGACACGGTTGGAGCTGGGTTTCTAGCTTATCTGCCCACTCAAGTAATGCAGAGGCATCAAAGTGTCACCAAGTGCTCCAGAGCTTTTCACCCCTCAGGCACAGACTGCAAACTAATGAGTATTTTAGTGGACTGCAGAACAGTTGGACAGCTGGGCACGTTGTACAATCTCCTTGCTAAAGCTGGCTGTGGATCAGTCACTGGTGGAGGTGCTCAGAGCCCCTTGCAATGTCATCATCCCGGTTTGGACCAGTGTCCCTCATGGTTCAAGCTAACAGTGCAGCTTTGCAGTATGGGTTAGGAGAATGCCTGTGCCTGAGCTGAGAGCACAGCATGCAGTCCAATGGGCAAAGCTGCAGCCAATTGTCAGGTGGAGAGGGGCGGTGCGTGAGTCGGGGTCAGGCAGCTATGCAGTTCTGAAGAAGAGTCATACGGACTCAAAATGTTAACTCTGTTTCTCTCTCTACAGATGCTGTTAGACCTGCTGAGTTTTTCCAACATTTTCTGTTTTTGTTGTATGCAGCACACTAACCTGTGACCATTCAAGAGGTGGCCAGCACGCTGCGGGATCCGTTAAGGGGCCTTCAGACTTAACCAAGACAGGTTCTTAGTATACCCATGCTAACCCATGCAGCTCTCCCTCTCTCTCTTTCGTCCTGCAGGAGTGCATCAGGAGCATGGAGCCTGGCGACCTAGGTTACATGGTTTACAGAGAATAGAGACAAAGGAGAAGAGAGCAATGGAGGTGCCTGACTGGGCAGAGGGAGGTGCAGCACCCTTAGGAAGAAGGGGCGGCTGGGGCTCCCACATATGCCACTGAAGAGCCGCAGTAGCCGTTGCTGGCCAGTGCCTAGTGACACTCAGGGTCTACAAATGCCGCCTTTCGTTCCTCCAGATGACCGAGGACCAGTGTCGCCAAAGACTGTACATGTCTAGGGAATTAGTCGGTCACATCTGCCAGCGGCTGCAGGATGTGGCATCTCAGGGACATGGAGGGCATCCACTGCCAGTGGCTGTAAAAGTGACTCCGGCACTCAATTTTTACACCAGTGGTTCCTTTCAGGCTCCACAGGTGACCTCTGTGGGATTTCTCAAGCCTCCACCCACAAATGCATCTTCACAAGGGCACACGACTTTGTGCATTTCGCATGGGACCTAGAAAGCAAGATCGATGGGATTTGCCCAGATCTCAGGTACAGGGTGCCATTGAATGCACTGACATGGCACTCAGATCTCCATCGTCACACATGTGGACTACTTCAACCGCAAGGTGCTCCATTCGCTGAATGTGCAGCTAATATGAGACCAGAAACGCATCCTGCAGGTGTGCGTACGGTTTCCACCGAGTGTGCACAATGCCTGCATCCTCAGTTGATCATAGATCCCTGATTCTTCCAGGATCCATAGAGGTTTCAGGGATGGCTCCTTGGGGACAAGGGCTACCCGCAGAGTACACGGCTGATGACATCCATGCGGTGGCCTCAGACTGCAGCAGAGAGGAGGTGTAATGAGGCTCATCGTGCAGCTCACAATTTGGGTGCCACTGGCACTGGTCTGGTGAAGCTCTGCAATATGGTCCACAGAGGGTATCAAACATCATTGTTGCCCTCTGTGCCCTTTATAACCTGGCGCTGCAACAGGGAGAGGAACTGGCTGAGGAGGAGATGGGTGAGCTGGAGGTCTCCTCCAATGAGGAGGACGTCAACGGGGATGAGGGTGAGGAGGTCTCGAAGGGGACGATGATGGAGATGAGCCTCTCACACTGGCCAGATGAGGCAGGCGCGCTCGGGAGGCCCTCATAGCTGCTAGATTTGAGGAGGGTGATGGCGACATGCAGTGAGAAGACTTCGTAGATCCTTACACAGTCTCTGAGAATGTCTGACACCAGTATGGCTTATGGCAGCGCCCGCTGACAATTAAGTGGGCAAGTAAGACCAGTAAGAGCACAATTGTCACCAATTTTTTGTGGTCCGTCTAACATTACGGTTGGCAGACGGGCCAATCGGCCAGGCGGCCTTGACATTTTTGATGAGACCTCATCCAAGGGTGGGATGAAATCTCAGTTAGGAAATAAAATAAAAAGAAATATCTGGGGATAGCATTTGTATGAGGTATTTTTTCAGGTGCATGACTGTGCTGCATGGACATTTTGTGCTTTAGTTTATTATTTGGAGGTCTGCAGCTCCCTGAGGCAGCTGTCTGCCTTCAGGGAGTTCAGTGGAATCACTCACCCACGGTGACGTCATCGCCCACACTCTCCCTGCCCCAACTCTGGCAGCGCGGAGCTTTCATGCAGTCGGGGACCGATCATGGTCAGAGACCCGTTTCCCGACCACTCTTGGCCCACCGATCACACGCGCCTGACAAGGGCAAACTTCATGCCATAGTCTCTGTGAATATCTGACTCCTGTCTGGCCAAAAGCAGCTGGCATGCTCTTTGTGATTAGGGTCATATTATAGAGACACAGCCATGAAACTTTAAATGTACCTGATCCTTTGTCCACCTTCAGCACCTGAGCCCTTCAGGAGCACAGCGTCATTGGTCACAGAAGCTGAAGAGATGGGGGCCAGCCCCACCTTAAAGGTGCTGAGAGCACACAGAGAGAATGATGGAAATCTGTGACGCCTTCCCACGACATTCTGGCAGCAATGACCAGCACCGCCGAGGTGCAGGCATCAGTAATGTGTCCAAGGAGTGTGAGACTGGACCATCACTTTGATCTGAAGGCTGCACAGAGCACAGGGAAGAGGCCCTGGACTGAGACACCTGCCTTGTGCAGGAACCAAGGTTTCACATCTGAGTGCAAGAACACTCATCAGAACAAGGAGCCATAGGCAGGGAGACGTTCTTGGGAGTTCATTTACAATAGTGAACAGTATGTAGAAGTGATTAACAACCATGGCCAGCCTGTGCAAATAATTCTCCTTAACTTACCTAACCCTGCCACTGCGTCTTTGTGCTCCCCGGCCATCCACAGTGGAGGTGGAGGCAGCTGGCTGACTGCTACACCCGGTCTGTGATAACTTTGATGGGTGTCCTCTGGAGGGCTGAGGCTTGGAGGGCCCTGGCCTGCTTTCGGGGTCCTGCTGTGTGGCAGTGGCACCCTCCTCAGCCTGTGGAGCTGAAGCTACTGAGGTCACAGGAAGAGGGGATTCAGACGGGCCGGACATACCTGGAGTCACCTGAATGGATGGCCCTGGAATGTGCATCTGTTGATCCTCCACCCTATGGGTGTCCGATGGCCCCTGGCTGACTCCTTGAGGTGAAGGGGTAGCTGGAGTGAGATCAAGCTGCCCCACACCCCTCTCACATACACACTGTGGGAGGCCAACTACGGCATCAGGATGGAGTTCAACCTGCACAGCAGTGCAGGAGTGACGTCCTGGACCAAGGTTTCCATGGCGGCCGCCATCCTACCCGTGTTGACCTCAGGGCATTGGCATGCCAGTGCTATTACCTCAGCCCGAAGATGGACAGACTCCTCCATCATGCCTTAGAATCTTAGGAGTGCAGCAAACATCCCTTCCTGATGTTCCCGAGCTTGCCTTTGCAGCTCCAGCAACTGTGACATGACCAAGTCCAGAGGCTCATCATCTGACTCAAACTCAACAACCTAGCAGTCCTCCGACTGCTAGACACCTGAGAAGTCCCTGCCGCCGCCTGCTGTGAATCAGGCAGTGTGATGTGCTCACGAGATTGTGATCCCGGGGCTGCTTTAAAGCTAGGTCCCACCGAGGTGTGTGTCTCTGCACTGGTGGAGAGTGTGGGTGAGTGCTGTATTGGGACTTCAATGAATGTGCTTCAGGTTTCTCTTCAGAGATTTTTTCGGGGCTTGATTGGAGGGCCTGGGATGTGGACTCTGTCAGTTGTCTCCCAGGTGTGCCTGCAAAAGCAAGGCAAGATAATTAATGCATGGCAGGGGACTGCTCAACAGGGGATGTGACTCACAGCATGGTTGTCTGATGGATGTTGCACTCCTGGATCCTCATTTGGTAGAGCAGCGCCGACCTCACCGTCAGCACAGGAACAGTACAGATTCTCGCTATCCAGCTGGATGGTTGTGTTTTCGAATTCTGTGAGGACCTTGATTTCAGGCATTCCTCCACTGTTCTGTGACCTCTCCCTCTTGTGTGTGTGACAGCTTGTCCTGCATAAATAAAGATGGAGAAAGTGTAAACAAGACACCTGCCAGACCACATGATAAGTGTGCAAGGTGTTGAGTGTGTGGGTGTTGAGTGGTCCGGTGGATGGGATGAGGACAGTGAATGTGTATGTGAGACAATGAATGGTGATGTCCCTTAAACTGGTAGTGAGGGCCCAGTGGATGTGTGACGGGTTTATGAGTGTGTGAGCTGGAAGTGATAAGAAGATGATTTACCCTGGCGGAACAGAGGAGATCATTCATCCTCTTGTGGCACTAGGCGGCTGTCCTCTTTTGCAGGGCATTGGCATTGACCACCACTGCCACCGCCTCCCAAGTTGGTTTGGTGATGTTACTGGCCCTACTGCGGCCAGAACTGGGTTAGAAGACATCGTGGTGAGCTTCCACGGAGTCCTAAAAGCACTCAAGGGGTGCATCACTAAACCAGGTGAGCTGCAGTCTTCTTACCTTTCAGGGCCATGTCTTCTGTGCAGCAGTCCTAGGCTGGAAGCACTGAGAGATGTGCGTGAGGCTGTACTTTCAATATGGTGTCCGATGTGATGAAGCGGCGAGGTGATGATGTGGCGGACAAATGAGAGCCCGCCTGCCATAGAAACGGCGTGCTTCCTAGGAATGCATAATTATGAGGCAGGATTGGGACAATACGGCGCAAAAACCTACCATTGTGGCCGGCCGGAAAAACGTTTTTTTTTCCGCCTGCTACCGCACTTAGTGCAAATCTGGGACGATTCCATCTGAAGCCTTTCAGTTCCTGTCACAATTTGCCATATTCCCAGATTTGTGTCATTGGCAAATTTCAACGTTGTTCCCTCAGTTTCTGAGTCCAAATGATTTATGTACTTGCAGCCCAAATCTCAAAGCATGTGCCATTATCTTTGCTGGATGTTTGTTTTTAAGGGGATACTTTATCAAAAGCCTTTTGGAAAGATCATATAAGCCATACCTATAACGTACCTTTATCCATCTTCTCTCCTGTTTCTTTAAAAAGAGTTTGACAAAGGTTGGTCAATTGTGCTGGGTAATTTAGAAATCTGTGCTGGCTAGTTCTTGAGGAACTCAAGTTTCTCCAAGTGCTCAATATTCCGAATCAGGAAGAACAATCCTGCTCTTCCACAGCAAGTTTTATTTGAAAAACCAAGTAGTTTTTCTCTAATTGGTGGCCTCAATGCATAGTGATTTCTATCTCGCTGAATATATCTAAAAGCCCAAACAGCAGGAAGACTAATGAACATTAACGCCTCCACTCCCCACCCCTTCACAAGGTGTGAAACATGACTTCTGTCATTTTTAAAAAAAATTTAAAGTAATTGGTAGAAGGATTAGAAGAGAGTTGAGGAGATTTTTTTTTCACCCTGAGCGGTAGGGATCTGGAACCCACTTCTTGAATATGTACTTAAAATGCCCGAACCAACAGGACTAGAGACCAAGAGCTGGGAAGTGGGATGAAACGGGAGATGAAACTTTTCCAGCTGGAACCAACATGATGGACTGAATGGCTTCCTTGGGCATCATAAATTTCTATGATTCTATGGTCACACAGTTTGCTTCAGCCACAAGACCGACAGGGTATCTGCTGACTGAGAATCACATTAAGCACATACAACATGGATTGTGAAAATCTAGAAAAAATAACCTTGAGGAACATAATAATAACATAAGAAATAGTAGCATTGGCCCCTTGACTCTGCTCCAACGATCAATTGGATCTTGGCTGATCTGATTGTGACTTTAACTCCACTTCCCTTGACTCCCTGGTTGATGAAAAATGTGTCGAATTCAGCCTAGAATATGCTAAATGACCCATTCTCCTCTGCTCTCTGGGGTCGAACATTCCAAAGATTAACAATCCTCTGAGAGAAGAAATTCCTCCTCAATTCCATCTTAAATGGGAAACTCCTTATTTTTTAACTGTGCCCCAGTTCTAGATTCATCTGTTGTATATTTTACACCTTGAATCTATGCAGAGATGATACACCAGTTTCTACGTGTGTCAGAAATTTATTTTTAAGAGTTTTTTTAAGTGTCTGTTCCATGCTTACAGCTTTTTGCTTCCAGCAGCTTCTACAGTATTTTTACTTTTCTCTGAGTCTGCACCCAGGCTTAACTAATCAAGCACAGTGAGCATCAATCGTAAACAGACTTGTATAATCAAACACAGAACAATTGAACACTACATCCTCTTAGCGTCTACCCTGTCAATTCCACTTAGAATATCTTATGTTTCAATAAGGTCACCTCTCATCCTTCTAAACCCCAATTTGCTTAACCTTTCCTCATAAGGCAACCTTCATGTCAAAGTGCTGTAAATTAGAAAACCATACAAGCAACATGTTCCAAAAAGAAGACAGTGACTCCTTTGGACTGATTCTATTCTTTGTTTTCTAAAGGTTGCATTCTCTGCAGCTTGCTGAGTTTTGCTGTTTCTCTGTGTCTATCCTATTGTAGATATTGGTCTGATAGAATGGTAATTTTCACCTTTTCACCTTTTGGGTAGTCAATGTTAAATCTTGTAGTTGCAATCATAGCATTCCATACCATGTGAACCAATCTGTGGGACAGCAATTTCAGTACATTAGCCTAGTTGTGGAAATTGGCACTTGCTGTGTGTACACGTGTTGGAGAGGCACTTCGTTGTCTCATAACAGTTGTTGCCCTTCACTGTCACTTCAGAGTGCTGGAACTCCCAACTGAATTGCATTGTACAAGCAGATTCATCACACAGGCTGCAGCGATTCAAACTGAAGGCCTATCACTACCCTCTTAAGCAACTAGAGATGGAGAGCGAAATCATCCCAGATTTGCACTAAGTGCGGTAGCAGGTGGATAAAACCCACCTGCCACAATGGCGACTTTTCACGCCCTATCATCCCAAACTATCAGCATTGGTTATGCATTCCAGGGAAACACGCCATATCGATGGCAGGGGGGTGGCTCTCATTCGTCTGCTCCGCCAGCACCTCACCACTTCATCATGCCAGGCGCCAGATTTAAAGTCCAATTGCACACACACATCTCAGTGCTTCCAGCCCACAACTAGTGCAGGGAAGATGTCCACAAAAGGCAAAAAGATTGCAGCCCCCAGGTTTAGTGACGTGTCACTGGGACGCCTTTTGGACAATGTGGAGACCTGCCACAATGTCCTCTACCCCCACTCTAGCTGCAGGATGAGCAGCGGCGTGACCAACCAGGATAGGGAGACGATGGCAGTGGTGGTCAGTGCCAATACTGCACAGAAGAGGTTGGTCATTCAATGCAGAAAGAGGATGAATGATCTCATCCGTGCAGCCAGGTATGGCAACCATCTCTTCACTCTAAACTCACACACTCAAGTCCATCACACATTTACTGGCATCTCACTCACTGTCAGCTCAAGGGACATCATCACTCACTCTCTCTCATACACCCTCGCATGTCCATCTGGCCTCATCTCCTCTGGAGACTCCTTAGCCCTCACCATCTTGAGGCCACTTGCACAGGTCAACATGTGCCCCCACACACAGCCTGGGTTACCCCCCTTCCCCAGTACAGCCCACATTCTGCAGCCTCTTCCCTTACTTGAAGCCACTTGCACAGGTCACCATGTGCCCCCACAAACAGCCTGGGCTACCCTCCTTCCCCAGTACAGCCCTTGCCCTGCAGCCTCTTCCCTTGCCTGAGGCCACTTCTTCCCCTTTGCCAAGCAAGCCCTAACTCTGCAGCCATTGAAAAGCCACCCACCTATGGCTGATCTGGTAGGTAGAGACCTGCCTGTGAGTCCCTCTAAAAGTGATGTGGTGCTGTCCGCAAGGCCTGGTGCTGATGACTGCAAGTGCTGATTTAAGCAAGGTAGGCAAACAAACCTTGAAGTCCCGAGCAAAGTGCAGCCCGCCAGGTGCACGATACTCATGTGCTGTTGTGAAACACATCGGCATGTTTTTCTGCTGATGTAGGTGGACGATTCAGCAAGGGTGGGGGGGGGGGGAAAGAATTATTCAGTCGGGCTGGCCTAATAATGATTTGTAGATGTATTACAGATGAGGTTCCCGACACCCAATAGCGGGAAATGCAGCCCGCCATTGGCAGGCTGAGTGGGCAATCGTGAACTGGTTTCATGCCATCGTGAAACTGATCATGCCATATTGCCTGCTCATGCCACCAAACACATCCGAAGCCAGCATGCACAGAAAATCCCGGCTGGACAATAAATGCCAGCCTTGCAGGCAACACCCAAACCCCAGAAGAAAAAAATTTGAAAATTGTCAGCAAAAAGAGGATTAATATCACTTGAACTAAAAACGCTGTTTACAGCTTAAGTTAGGTGGTTACAGAAGCAAAGAAACAGTCACTACAACCACGTGTTATTTTCCATTTTTCCCTCTTTCAGTGCATGGCCCAGAAAGCATTCAAGCAGCAAGTAGGATGAAAGCACCAGACAAATTGGGAAGTTGGCGGAGGAGGGAAGAAGAAAAAATAGTCAAGCAGGCAGGGAAGAATTTGGGACAGTTAGGTCGAAAAGACTTGGATAGAGCAGCTGAGCAAGGGAGCCATCTCAACAGAAGTGCAAATAAGTGTATTCATGCAGTTCCCATACTGTGGTTGCCAACTAACCACTAATTGTCAACATCACTAGCTGCCTTCAGGCACAGCATCATATGTACAACAGGGAAGCAAAATTGCAGCAGGACAAGAAAGGCAGAGGATATAGAAGGACATTTGGCTGGGCTGGAAAGAACTCTAGGTGAGGCCAGGGACAATTCTGGGCAGCTCACTAGAAACTCAGTAGGGCCAGGGAGCTAAAATTGGTGGTTGTTACTTGCTGTGACTGACATAGGCCACACAGAGTCAGAAAGAATCCGGCAACAAAACCCCGTCCAATAATTCAAACTTTAGACAAGCATCCCAAATGTATCTCGAGCCTCCTTTCACCATTTCCTAACCACAATTTATTCTGAATGGCTTAATTTTAATGGGCCTGTTATTTGCCTATTTGGTTGGTATATGAACAGTTGGCTGCCTTTTCGGTCAATCCCTAAGTTTCATCTGAATGATGAATGATGCCCGGAAATGGATCACCTCCAGGTGTGATATCTTTGAAAGGTAATGCAAGCAAATGCAAGATGAGGGCATACACGCACACACAAACAAAGATTCACTGAAGCATTGAGTAGTGTTTGCAAGGAGTGATGGTCAGGAAATTATTGGCTTTGCAATATCTAATGGAAACTAATAGATGAGGAAAAATACAACTCCAACTTTCTGTAAATTATAGTAACATCTGAGATTACAGATTAGAGAGCTCCCTGCTGGCAGCAATGGATGTCAGTATTGCACATATATTTGAACAACTAGAGCTTGCTTACATAACCAGTTATCATAATTAATTCAATACTACACAACACTGGCTCCCATTTAGAAGATTTCCCTCCTTGAAAGCAAAGCTCTAATCTTTCTAATGCCTAGAATTTCCTGGGATTTACAGGCTGGTTTGCACCTTTTCTATCACAGTTTACACTGAGAGATGGGACTCCCACCCCAGCCCACCACACCTCCCCTGTTTGTACTTCAAGGCAATCACAGCTGTGTTCAATCTAATTGGAAATCAGTACTGGGAGAATACTGGATGTAAACCCAACTGCTGCTGATACACGAGTAGATGCTGGCCAATGAACGGAATCAGACATGCCACTTTGCTTCGAAGTGTGTAGGTGTTTCCCTATTTAAAGTTCTATACAAGGGCTAGGTTTCTATGGACTCAAATCTTCATTTTAAAATAAAAGTTTCACTCAGTTGTATTGCTAGTCAATCTAATTAGCTCAAATATACTGAATAATGAAGACATTTGCCATATACAATGGCTAATATTCAAATTCATTTCAATTTCTCTGAGTAAATTATACTTCTCTCCCTTTTCACATACTGTGCATAACATCAGGATGGTACCTGCATTGTCAACATTCAGATTAGAAATAGTTGGAATTGATCGACTGTTTTGCTGCTGCATAATTTGGGATTGAGATGGGGTTAACAGATTTAACCATTGTCAATGTTTCCACAATGTTATACGAGGTATGTAAAGTTAGAATTGTTTTGTCACCAAGCAGCAGGTCTTCCCTTATACACTACAGCCCCAGCTTATGATGCATCTACGTTACTCTGAAAGCTCCCAGAACACAAGTACCATGAGGCAAATCGTACTGACTCACTGAGCAGATCTTTTGTAGCACCACTTCACTGAAAATACTGTGTGTGCTGAGTGCTTGGAGCATGCTCAGAACATGTTGGCAAAACAGTATTGAGCTGCAAACAGCACAATCTTGTGATCAAGAGACAAAATCAATTCAAACGGAAGTCACAGCAAGTGGAAGCGCAACAGGTTGATGATTTGACAGTGCCACATCCAGTAGAGTTAGTAAGGTACCAAGAAATATTATTTTATCAACTTACAGTTGACAAGTTTTTTCAGTTGAGTGTAAATCTATTTCTGTAACAGGACACTGGACTGAGCCTTTGACTTTTTAGTGGCATTCCCACATCGGAATCAATAGGTGCATGGCTCAAACATCACTCCAGAGTAGAGACTAGAGCTCCAGTTCTGAATTCTAGGCTGACATTCAGCAGAATACTTGCATCTGATGGGTGTAGTTGCCTCCCCCATCTCTCACTGCATAGATTGTGCAAGCCCATTAAAAAACAGCCATTTTATAGGTTCAACAATCCCGTTGTGTGATATAAAGTTGGCTATGGCCATAGAAGGAGTGGTTATGTCACAGTCTCTCAGACTAGCATTCTTCCACCATTGCACTATTCTACAAGAAAGAGCATGAAGATACAAAAATAATGAGAACTCCCATAATATCCTCTCAAATAAACAACTTTTCCCTTTACACATTCCAATTTATCGTCCTTATATATATATATATATATATATTATCCTCATTGTCCCACTTGATTGTTGCATGGCAGCTGTAAACTTAGCAATGGCCACTTGTCAAACACTGAGGTCTCACTACTTCTTCCTTGAACTGAGACCCAGCTAGTTCTCATCCACCACCACCCTCCTGTGCCTGGCTTAACACATTCTTCCATATAACAATGTCCTGCAAATAAAAGGGATTGCTATGGGAACCTGTATGAATTGTAGCTATGAGAGATATGTGGAATATTCTTGGAACCAATCCAATTCAATACCTCGCCCTCACCTCTTTTTCTGATACATTGATGACTGCATCAATGTTGTTTCCTGCCCTCATCTCAAACTTGAAAATTTCATCAACTCGACTTCCAATTTCCACCCTTCCTTCATCACCGCACAGTTAATCTCCAACTGTTTCCTTCCTTTCCTCCAATTCCATTTCTGAGGCTAGGCTGTCAACCAATATATACAATAAATCCACTGTCCTGTAGCTACCATTTTAACACTTTATCACACCCTCTAAGGCAGTGGAATTCACTAGAAAATTAGTCAGGGCCAATTGGGATGATGGAAAATTTTAATTGGGACGCAAGCAGGATTTTAAAAATATTTGAAGATTCATTGTGATTTATTTCTTCAAAAAGGTATCTTGGTACAAAAATATAAAAACATAATAAAAGTATACCAAATGCACAGTTACTGTAATAACTTACTAACTCCTAATAACTTAATAACTCCTTTAACTTATTCCTGCTGATTCCCTCTTCTGATCACAGCTTCCCTCTCTAACCCTCCCGCTCACTCACCCTCTCCCACTTGCGCCCCCTTTCCCACTCACTCCCTCTTCCACTCGCTGCCTCTCCCATATGCCTCTTCTCCCGTTCATTCCCCTCTCCCGTCTCCCAGACTCAATATGCCATTTAACAATTTCAGATAATAACCACTGCTTTCATTTTCAGACAGCAAATCTTGGTAATGATTCTGTGATTTCCATTTAAACCTCCCAACTTTTCCTTCTTTACACGTCCCATGACCATTCCATTTTTATCTTGCACCATCAGCCCTTTCGTCATTTAATCTCTCTTGCCTTTCACCCTGTCATAGATCTTCCTTTTATTTCTTTCTGCACATCCCCCTTTCCCCATCCCTGTAGTGCTTAAAACCTGTTGCATCTCTAATTTCTTCCAGTTCTGGTGAAATGCCATCAATCTGAAACATTTGGCAGAATCTTCCAGTCACTCATGTCGGCAGGATCTTCCGGAGATTTCAAAGGCTCGTCAGCCCCGCTGTGGAGGAACCTGCCATGGGTTGGTGGAGGGGGTGGTTTGGAAACTTCTGGCTGTTAACTCTGTTTCCCTCTCTACAGCTGCTGACTGACCTGCTGACTATTCCCAATGTTTTCTGTTCTTATTTCAGGGGCTGAATTTCAGCTTGGTGGGCAGGCATGATCGGCAGGCCTGGGAGCAGCTGGGACACAGCAACACCCCCCTCCCAACTGCGATCGACCCACAACCGCGATTTCACGGTTGCTGCTATTTTGGGCTGCTGCCTCAAGGATAAAACTATGTTTTGCTTCCTCTAAGAAATCTGTAAAAAGAGAAAAGACTGTCAGTCCATATGCCATACCAGGACAGACATCATGGGCTGCCTGCAGTGATACATGGCATTCAAATCACGCAGGAACACACACTATCCAGGCTATTGACTAGTATTTATGGCCTCCATACCCACTGTCACTTCTATTCTAGGATCTCACATGTGAAATCATCCACAAGTGTAGTAATTATGGTTTTATTTAGTGTGTAATGTACCTTTAAGAATAATACTTGTTGGGAAACATCACATGATCTGTAGTACCCGATAGGAGATTAGCAGGGGCTACCTCCACAGTCAGTAAAGAGATAGAGTTGGCGTTGAAAGCATTGGTGTAGTTGCTGCTGAGTATATAGTAAATAAACTTAATGTTTCCACTTAGAAAGTTGTCTGTAGATCAACTCTATCACTAATTGTACACTTGGCCAACCATAACAACGAGCTACTCCTCAAATAGCATACAGGTATGGGGAACAAAAACAGAAACAGAAATACCTGGAAGAACTCAGCAGGTCTGACAGCTTTGGTGGAGGAGAGCACAGTTGACATTTCGAGTCCTCATGACCCTTCAACAGAACTAAGTAAAAATAGGAAAGGGGTGAAATATAAACTGGTTTGAGGTGAGGGGGGTGGGGGGGGGGTGGTTTTGGGACAAGCAGCCAGTAATAGGTGGAGATAACCAAAAGCTGTCACAGACAAAAAAAACAAAGAGGTGTTGAAGGTGGTGATATTATCTAAAAGAATGTGCTAATTAAGAGTAGAAGACAGGACAGATAAGGTACAGATAGCTCTAGTGGGGGTGGGGGAATACTAAAAGGTAAAAATAAACAATGGGTGGAAATACATTTAAAAATAATGGAAATAGGTGGGAAAAGAAACATCTATATAAATTATTGGAAAAAACAAAAAGGAGGGGGAAGAAACGGGAGGGGGTTGGGATGGAGGAGAGAGTTCAAGATCTAAAATTGTTGAACTCAATATTCAGTCTGGAAGGCTGTAAAGTGCCTAGTCGGAAGATGAGATGCTGTTCCTCCAGTTTGCGTTGAGCTTTACTGGAACAATGCAGCAAGCCAAGGACAGACATGTGGGCAAGAGAGCAGGGTGGAGTGTTGAAATGGCAAGCGACAGGGAGGTCTGGGTCATTCTTGCGGACAGATCGCAGGTGTTCTGCAAAGCAGTCGCCCAGTCTACGTTTGGCCTCTCCAACGTAGAGGAAACTGCATTGGGAGCAACGAATGCAGTAGACTAAGTTGAGGGAAGTGCAAGTGAAAAGCTGCTTCACTTGAAAGGAATGTTTGGGCCCTTGGACGGTGAGGAGAGAGGAAGTGAAGGGGCAGGTGTTGCATCTTCTGCGGTCGCATGGGTAGATGCCGTGGGAGGGGGTTGAGGAGTAGGGGTTTACGGAGGAGTGGACCAGGGTGTCATGGAGGGAATCTCCTCCGCCGATGCTGCCAGACCGCTGAGTTTTTCCAGGTATTTCTATTTCTGTTTTTGTTTTGGATTTCCAGCATCCGCAGTTTTTTGCTTTTATACAGATATGGGGAAGTCAACTTCCAGTCACCTGCCTTCTGTAATGTGTTGGTTGAGGCTGTGAAAGTGGAAATGGGCAGCCATCACAGGAACTATTACACCACACCATGAATCTTGTATGACAGCAAGTTAATCTTAGCAGCGAAAGTTGCTGGTGTGCAACTGGAATTAACTTATGCCCGTTATGCCCCAAGCTATTCATAGCACCAGGGTACTGCCTGAAACTAAATTGTTCATGCCACTCTTACAACAGCCTGAATTATACAGTGGGTACAGTGCAGTATCAGGCCATTCAGCCCAGCTGCTCTACACTGGCGTTTATGTTCGGCACGAACCTTCTCCATCTCACTTCACCATAAACTTCAACAGCTGCGAAAGTAGCCCTGGCTAACACCAGCTAGCCTTGAGCATGCCTTCCAATCATACATTTCTTTCATTTCCTGCCCAAATAGACGCTAGTTTTCAATGTTACCGAGTCTGCCCTACCTGTAGCTGTGTGTCGATGTTCCCCTGCGGACCTTCCTGCCCACTCCATAGCCATCCCACCGGGAACCTCACCCAGCGGACAGTCTTGTTGCTCCTTACCTCCCTCTCTCCATTAAAATTCACCAACCCAAGATCTAAAACCTCGAAAGGTTTAGAGCAACTAGTTGAAGGTGATTGAAGTTCATTTCTCATTGCCGGCACGTATTACACAGCTTAACTGCAAAGCAACGTTTATCTGTACACGGACATTTACTTCATTATTTCCTAAGCTCGATACCCATTCCAAAAATCCTAGAGGGTCGAAGTGAAGACTGAACCCAGTTTAGTGCTGCTGTTTCAGCAGCTCGTGTGTTCAGGGTTCAAGTGCTTGTTCTCACATCCCTTTCCAGTCGTTTTTATTCGGCCTATAGGCTAGGTCTTAATGAGATTGAGTTTTAACCTTAACCACACCAACCCCCTCCACCTCTCTGTCTCTCTATCTCTCCGCCCCCCACACACACACCTTAAACCAGCTTATATTTCAGCTCTTTCCTGGACTCGAACTCAAGTTCTGTCGAAGGGTCATGAGGACTCGAAACGTCAACTCTTTTCTTCTCCGCCGATGCTGCCAGACCTGCTGAGTTTTTCCAGGTAATTCTGTTTTTGTTTTGGATTTCCAGCATCTGCAGTTTTTTTTGTTTTTATAGCAATAAAAAGAAACGTGGTCGATCACTGTGACTGCAAAGCTTCCCAATGGCTCCTGGTTCTTCTTTTAATCTGGTCCTGGCGGTGATGTTAATGTTTGGGAGACTGTGCTCCCCTCTCTTTACTCGGCCGATGTTGCAAATGCTGGTATCGGCGATTTGCTTGCCCTTGGAGTCTTAAGTTAGTCACATGTAAACCCCCAGAGCCTGAAAGGAAGCAATTGTCCTGCTTTCCCTTTGTGCTGGGAACACCAATCGAAATGTTGCTTCAGCAAGCCTTGAGTTAAAAGTTATTAATATATTGAAAAGTCTATCCTATCCCTTTTCATTATAATTTCCCATGTCCGCATGTGCAATAGAAACACTCCATGTAAATTTATCTGTAATTTCAACCGCGCCTAGCGAAGATACTGCAGTGCCACTGAACAGAAAGGTGTAACCTCTTGGCAAGTTTATTATGTTGAAGGTTCTCATTCTAAGTCTGGGTATAGACATTTATAATGTAAATAAAATAATGACGGGATGTAGACCTTCAGGGGTTAAAATGGGAGTTAAATAATGTCTTCATTGTCCATTCTAGATCTGACCATATTTGACTGCAGCGGTTCAAGAAGGCGACTCACTAGCACCTTCTCAAGAGCAATTGGGGATGGGCAACAAATGCTGGCTTAGCCAGGGAAGCCCACATCCTCTGAAAGAATAAAATAAAATGGATGCAGTATGGTTGGAGGCCATTTGACCCATTGTACCTGTGCCAGCTCTTTGAAAGAGTCTCCAATTAGTCCCACTTCCCTACCCTTTCCCCAAAGCACTGCAATATTTTCCCCTTCAAGTGTTAATCCAATTCTATTTAAGTTGCTGTCACTGAACTTGCTTCCACCACCCTATCAGGTAGTGCATTCTAGATCAGAACAACTCATTGCACTGAAAAAAAATCTCATGTCACCGCTGATTCTTTTTCCAATTACCTTGAATCTGTGACCTCTGTTTATCAGACCTCCATTAAACCTTCTCTTCAGCTTCTCCACTCAAAGAAGGTGGATGTTTAATGATTCCAGGGTTCCATTCATTGTAGTGACCGCTCTTTTTGTGAAGAAAAACTTTCTGTCATCCCATCCTAAGTCTGTTTTTTATTAGTTTGAACCTGTAGGGCACTATTATGATTTAGCTTAAAGTAATTATCCAGATTTACCTTATGCATGACAGTTTTTGTTTTATATGCCTCTATAAACTCATGTCTGATACCTTCTTTCAAAATTGAACCCACTGACTAAATCTCTTTAGATTTTCCTTACAATTCAGACATCTAACAGTGGGAAGCATTATTGTAGTTTTTTTCCACTGCCTCCAACAATTGTATGTGTCTTTGTGTTTTGGTGGCCAGAACTATACAGAACCAAACTTTCACTTCCCCAAAAACTATGTCAAAAGTCACTTTGCCTTCTTTACAGAAGGATTCTGTTCTCTTGACCCCTTCCCACAATCCAAAAGACATTCTGCCCCTCCAACACTCATAGTTTATAGGGCAATCTTCCTCCAGTACCCCTCCTAAGGTCACAAAGACACTGTACCTTTTTGTTTTGTCAGTCCTGGCTGCCCTCCAACCTGCAATGGATTCTGAGCTGATTCATCCTATGACCAAAAGCTCCCAGTTGTGGCACAGACAGGATGTCTGTTGGAGGTGATCCCACCTCTTTCAATGGAGATTGCTTCAGAATCCAACCACCACATGATAAGTACAAATGAGCAGGCCTTTAGTCCCATCTAGCTCATCCTTTACCTGGGGACAAAGCCAGGTATGAGCTGCAACCAGAACCAACAGAAACAAGAAATTAGAAAACAAAGTGGGGCAGTCAGTAAGCAGCCTGATCCCTTGACGCAGTAAATCAGCAACTTCAGTACAGCAACCTGTAGATAAGAAGGGAAACTGTGTTGTATTTATACTGTTCCTGCAAAATGGTTAAGAATCAAGGCTCAATAATTTTGTCAGTCAGTGGCCGCTGCGATACTATTTGTACCATACTAAAATGGTATCTGTAAAACGTGACACTTATGAAAACATACTGGGAGACCTATTTCACTACAGGTTTGTGCAAAGTTCAGCATGTGGGCTTAACTGCCCTTACCTGTCCTCAGTCAGGGAGTTGGGGAAGAGTGGGAATGCTGACCCGAAAAGAGCATGCATTGTCTACATAGGAATTTCAAGTGTCTGAAAGAATAAATGTAGGGCCAGCTAGTTTAGCTGGCTAAATATGTGCTGCAAATTAAGGCTAACTGTCTGAGTACTGGCTGAGGTAGTTCTTGGGACCCATCTCCTCGCCTTACTCCATAATCCTCATCGTCAGCTGCCCTTCAATTTGAGGATGACATCTACTCAGGGTCATGACTTCCTGCTATAGGTTTTCAAGTGACTGAACAGACCAATTCTTGACTGGCGTATCTTTGGGCACATGGGGCAGGATGTCCCATGAGGGAGTGGGATCTAGAAAGCAGGATTTGCTTCCTATTCTGTCCACCTCTGTTGCCGTTCTGTCCCATCATTAAGATGTTGGTGGGGAAGGCAGTTTTTGGCCATCCAGATAGTGTTCAATCCAGTGAAGTTAATTTTGCAAAAGCAGCCAAGAGAGTGGGGGCAGCAGCAGGCACTCTTCCTCTATTATAATCAAATTCCTTAGCATAAGGTTTGCTGTAAAAAATGTGACCTTTGCAATAACTTACAGCTTGGACATACTTGAAAATCGAGGAGTCTACCACTATGACTTAAAGATTTAATGACACTGCCCTGAGTGCTTATTCCCTGTTTTCACTTTGCAATGGTTTCATCAGCCCATTTTGGTGGTATGCACCATTCTGTGCACGTGTCCAGTCACTGCACTTCATGAGTGACTAATCTTTACTGTTATTAGAGAGTGGGTGGCAGCATTCACTTTCTCAGCTCCAAGATTGAAAAATCAATTTGTGAACATTTCAGGGAGTGCAATGGACCATTTTGGACATTTGTGAAATGTGGTCTTCACAAGACTAGATGTTAAGGTGTCTGTGGGAGAGGCTCTCACACTTCTTAATGTTCTCTGTTGGAGAGTCAGACAATCGCAATGTAAGTACCAATGAGATTGGGATTTTGGCCCATCTAGCTCATCCTTCTATTGAAACCTCCACTTTCCCTATCACTGTATCTCCCTACCCATGCAATGATTTGATATTTTGCCTCCAAACTGACCCCCAAGCTCTACTCTACTGACCCTTTTCAATCCATGCACACCAGAAACTGTTTGGCATCACCTTGAAGCCAGGTGTATGATTGTATCTTACAGCAACATCAGATTTGGGAATCCAATGTTTTCTGTCACCTTTTGACCCTTCGAATATGTCTCTTTAACCTGATACTCTGACAGAATTAAGAATAAAAGTTCTTTTTTTTATGACCCTAAAAAAGTGCACTGTGCCGAATAGGCTGAGAAAGCCTCAGCACAGTCGGCTAAACCATCTACACAGGAGCAAAAGCAGCACCAGATACTCTGTTAGGTACTTGGTATTTCCATGTAGAGACTCCACTTGTCCCTTTATAGCTGAGCTCTCTGATTCTGACCAACTCCCTGATATTTAAGGCACTCACTCAGCTCTCTGCAACCAAGGACCGCATGAACATATCACACATGACAACACACCTCCAAACAGAATAAAACTTTCACATCAGTGACTTTTCATGGAAGGTCACTTTATCTATTCCCACAGATGCTGCCAGGCCTACTGAGCACGTCCAGCATTTTCTGTTTTATTTCAAATTTCCAGCATCCATAGTATTTTGCCTGTGCAGCACACTTTTAACGAGTTTTGGCACATTTGATTTAACAATCGCTCTCACACACAGGTGTTTATATGTGTGTGTGTATATATGTCTGAAAAATAATCTCAACATTCTCTGTATTTCTGGCCAATCGGGTCACTCTAAACATTGGTACCAGCTTCTCTGCAAAACTAGCTATGACATATCACAAACTATTGCAGGGTCTAAGGTGAAGAATATGAATTACAGTACCACAAGCTTTAGTGCAACAATGGTACTGATTTGTAGGAAAAGTGCTTTGAAATATAACAGCTCCATTTCCGTAGATTTTCCTTAAAGGTTGCTGATGATCTGTTGCAATTTATTGCCACTTTTAACTGAATAGCAAAAGAAGGGGGAGAGCTGCTGCAGTCTGAGGTACAGGTCTAAGTCCTGATCCAGGTACAGGAGCAGAGAGCTGCTGCAGTCTGAGGTACAGGTCTAAGTCCTGATCCAGGTACAGGAGCAGAGAGCTGCTGCAGTCTGAGGTACAGGTCTAAGTACTGATCCAGGTACAGGAGCAGAGAGCTGCTGCAGTCTGAGGTACAGGTCTAAGTCCTGATCCAGGTACAGGAGCAGAGAGCTGCTGCAGTCTGAGGTACAGGTCTAAGTCCTGATCCAGGTACAGGAGCAGACACTGCTGCAGTCTGAGGTACAGGTCCAAGTCCTGATCAAGGTGCAGGTTCAGAGAGCTGCTGCAGTCTGAGGTACAGGTCTAAGTCCTGATCCAGGTACAGGAGCAGAGAACTGCTGCAGTCTGAGGTACAGGTCTAAGTACTGATTCAGGTACAGGAGCAGAGAGCTGCTGCAGTCTGAGGTACAGGTCTAAGTCCTGATCCAGGTACAGGAGCAGAGAGCTGCTGCAGTCTGAGGTACAGGTCTAAGTCCTGATCCAGGTACAGTTCCAGCTCTTAGAGCGGAGCGACCGAATGGTGCAAAGTGCAGGAAAGTGTTACTCACCTAATATGTTTCCAACCAGAGCCACAATGAACACTAGAATATAAGCAACGATGAGAACCCACTCGTACTCCTTGGGATATAAATACTCCTTCCACAGGTACCGAATGAACTCATCGTCGTAATCAGCGCTGGATGTGAGCGGAGCGCTGCTGTTGCTTTCATTGAGCCCAAGAAGGTGATCATCCTTTATGCCTGCGCTCTCCATCTCCATCAGCTAACTGCTCTGTTTATTGCAGCCTCTGCTCACAGACTGGCCACATCACTCCATCCCCCCAGTGCAGAGAGCTGTTGCAGGCTGTAAAGTACAGGACTAAATCCTGCTCCACGATTTAAGGAAAGTGGGAGGAGGAAGTTTTACCTTCACGTGCTCGTGACGCTTTACCACTCACCGCAAACTTCATCCACCAGCCTTTCCAATCGGCATCTCTCACCGACCTCCGAAAGGTCACTTAACCCGACATGGGTTGAAAGTCCCGGGTGGAGGGAGGGTTGCTTGGGAGAGATGTCGAAAATCCCCCTCTAACTCTGGATAACAACTGCAAAGACTGTGAGAGCAGCGACCGCGCCTTTGGAAAGCTAAAAGCTGATCCAGCCGAAAGCTGTTCACAGCTGGTAGACTTTCTTTAAATGACTGATGCTCAAATATGTAAGTGTGAAGGGATTGGCTGCGGTCGGGCTGCTCCTCCGGATGTCTCAAAGTGCAGAGACATTAACCGGGAGACCCGAGAGGCATGTACTCTCACACATATGCCCGAGAGGCATGTACTGTCACACATATACCAGAGAGGCATGTACTCTCACACATATACCAGAGAGGCATGCACACTAACGCATATACCCAAGGCTCATGTACTGTCACACACATACCCGAGACTCTTGTGCCGTCACACATATACCCGAGAGGCATGGACTGTTTCACATATACCTAAGAGGCATGTACTCACACACGTATACCCCAGAGGCATGTATTCACACAAGTTTGCCCGAAAGGCATTTTATAACCTGTCTCCTGGCGAGCTTCCCCCAATTTGTTGTGATCCTGGACAAGATACTCCAAATTGTTAACTTCCCAAAAGTGACCCAATTTTGTTATGGTCCTAGGTGAGGAAGAATGAGCAGGCTCCCTTCCTTTATTCAACCCCCTCGGTTGGTCACAACAAGATTAATTTGAACTGGATTCCTTCCCTCGTGGATATCTTTTCCTGGTCCGAAAGTATTTATGTTTTAGAAGGAGCCAATTTAACTGGGGTTTCTTGAGTCAAGAAACAGTACATTTATTAATCACTAAAGCCTGAGAAAAAATAATAAAAATTCAACACACATACACACAGATTATAAAGAAGAAGTTGTGTCCAAAAATAAAAGTTAAAGAAGATATATGAATCAATCTTTGGCTAGTCCATGAGGAGTAGATGGTGAAATGTTATGACCGTTAAGTTGGGTGATTCAGGTGGAGCTGTTGAACAGTTAGTTTGGAGACACTTAATTCTGCACTTTAGCTGGAGGAGCTGTTCTATTTCCTTTTTGACTGTAGCTTTGCTAACCTCGGTCTTGCCTCCAGCAACACAGACAGAGAGAGTGGGACTTTTACCTGCAAGCTGCAGGGATGCCTGGCTGATGTTCTTCTGCTGTGACCTGATGCTGGCACATTAGAACTAGAACACACAGATCAGGTTTGCAGCTGGCTTTTTAACCCCTTTCCTTGTGTATTCTTGGAAGGGAAAAAACAAACATGTCTTTCACCCAGAATTGGTTTTCTTTAAACTCAGACCATTTCCACATTCTAAGATATAACTCAACAGGAGATGGTTTCTGCTGAGATGTTGTAATCAGTTTCCATTGTCTCCACAACCACAGGAGATTAAAGTTCAGTTTTTTGCATTGCATCTCTCCCTTTCAAATGTCCCTGTCTGAAGTAGATCTTGAAACCTTTTCAGGTGCGACATTCCAAGTTCTCTCTGGACTAGTCGGTCAGGTATAATCCACATAGGAAGTTTCCAGAAAGTGGCTACTTCACATTCTCAGCCAGCCTTTGCTTGTAGGTCTTTTTAAAACACGTCTTACTTAAAAAGTTCAATATGTCTGTAAGTAGTTACAGGCCTGTGATCCACTATCATGTATTCTCACACATATGCCTGAGAGTCATGTACTTACATATATACCTGAAAGGCATGTGCTCTCATGCATATACCAGAGAGGCATGTACACACATACATGTAACCAGGGATCATGTACTTTTACACTTGTACCCAAGGTCCATGTACCCTTACATTTGCACCCAAGGAATATGTACCCCTGCATTTGTACCTGAAGGGCATGTACTCTTACAAATGTATGCAAGGGACATGTACTCTTACACATGTGTCCAAGGGCCATGTGCACTCATGCATTTTCTTGAGAAGTATGTACTCCTCCTATACATGCATGGGAGAAGTATGTAATTTTACCCATGTACACAAAGGGAATGAATTCTTACACACAAATAGGGAGATAGAAAAATAGAAAGAGGGATAAAAAGGAATGGGTTACATTATTGATTAAAGAATCAGTTATAGCTGTGAGAAGGGATGATGTGTTAGGAGGATCATCAAATGAGGCTGTATGGGTTATACTGAAGAACAAAAAAGGGACAATCACACATTGGAGTGTGCTAGCCAACCAAACAGTCAGAGGAAGATAGAAGGGCAAATTTGCAGGTGAATCTCTGATAAGTGTATGGCAAAAATAGTGGGAGATTTCAACTTGCTGAATATTAATTGGGATAGAGTTTGTGTGGAAGACGCAGAGGGAGCCAAATTCTTAAAATGCATTCAGGAGACATTATTCTTAGCCCTGAAAGAGCATTTTGTTCTGGACTTAGTTTTAGGGAAGGAAGCTGGGTGGCTGGAAGGAGTATCTGTTGGAGAGCACTTTGATGGAAACAATCATAATTCAGTTCAATTTATGACAGTTATGGAAAAAGATGAAGATTGACCAGGAATAAATGTTCTCAATTGTGGAAGAGATAATTTTACTTAGCTGAAATATGATTTAGCCAAAGTGGACAGGTAAATCAGTGCCAGATCAGTGGGTGGCATTCAAAGAAGTGATAATGAGAGTTCAGAGCAAGTATTGCTGAGTGTTTCCAACATTTACGGTTTTTATTTCAGAGAAAGTATGTTTCTTTAAAGAAAAAGTGTGGAACTAACCAATACAGAGTCCCTTGTGTCATGGAAGTCAAGAAGCTTAAAGAAGAGGATTATGAAAAAAAAGAAGCTTATGACACATACCGAAAGCTCAATATTACAGAAAACCTGGAAGAGAATCAAAAGTGTAGGTGTAATATTAGAGAGGCAATTAGGAAAACAGAAAGAGGCCATGAGAAAATATCGGCATGTAAAATGAAGGAATAGATAAGGATTTTTTAATGAATACATAAAGAGCAAGATGATAACTAAAGAAAGAGTAGGGCCTATTCGGGTCCATTAGAGTAACCTGTGTATGGAGGTGCAGCTCATAAGTATGATTCTGAATGAATACTTTGGCTGGGATTTTCTGGCCCCAGTGCAGCGGTCCAGCAAAAGTCATAGAGTCATAGAGGTCTACAGCACAGAAAAAGGTCCTTTGGCCCATCGAGTCTGCACCAGTCAAACAAGTATTCTAATCCCATTTTCCCGCACTAGGCCCATAGCCATGGCATCATAAGTGCACATTCAAATACTTCTTAAATGTTATGAGGGTGTCTGCCTCTACCACTCTTTCAGGCAGTGAGTTCCAGATTCCCACCACCCTCTGGGTGAAAAAATTATTCCTCACATCCCTTCTAAACCTCCTGCCCCTTGCCTTAAATCAATGTCCCCTGGTTATTGATCCCTCCATCAAGGGGAAAAGTTCCTTCCTGTCTACTCTATCTATGCCCCTCATAATTTTATACACCTCAATCATGTCCCCCCTCAATCTCCTCTGCTCCAGGGAAAATAACCCTAGCCTATCCAACCTCTCCTCATAACTAAAACTCTCCAGCCCAGGCAACATTCTGGTAAATCTCTCCTGCACTCTCTATAGTGCAGTCACATCCTTCCTGTAATGCGGATTCCAGAACTGCACACAATACTTTAGCTGTGGCCTAACCACAGTTTTATACAGTTCCAGCATAACCTCCATGCTCTTATACTCTATGCCTCGGCTACTAAAGGCAAGTAACCCATATGCCTTCTTAACCACCTTATCTACCTGTCCTGCTACCTTAAGGGACCGGTGGACATGCACACCAAGGTCCGTCTGATCCTCGGTACTTCCCAGGTCCTACCATTTATCATGTATTCCTGTGCCTTGTTTGTCCTGCCCAAGTGCATCACCTCGCACTTATCTGGATTAAATTCCATTTGCCACTGATCAGCCCATCTGACCAGCCCATCTATAGCCTCCTGTAATCTAAGGCTATCCTCCTCACTATTTACCACCCCACCAATTTTACTGTCATCCATGAACTTACTGATCAACCCACCTACATTCAAATCTAAATCGTTTATATATACCACAAACAGCAAGGGACTCAACACTGATCCCTGTGGAACTCCACTGGACACAGGCATCCAGTCATAAAAACACTCCTCGACCATCACCCTCTGCTTCCTGCCACTCAGCCAATTCTGAATCCAATTTGCCAAATTGCCTTGGATCCCGTGGGCTCTTAGCTTCGTTATCAGTGTCCCATGCGAGACCTTATCAAAAGCCTTGTTGAAGTCCTAGTACACTATGTCAAATGCATTGTTCATCAACACACCTGATTACTTCTTCGAAAAATTCAATCAAATTGGTCAGTCATGACCTCCCCTTAACAAAACCATGCTGACTGTCCTTGATTAATCCCTGCCTCTCCAAGTGTAGATTAATTCTGTCCCTCAGAATTGCTTCCAATAGTTTACCTGCCACAGAGGTTAGACTGACTGGCCTGTAGTTCCCTGGCTTATCCCTTCCTCCCTCCTTGAATAAAGGTACCACATTGGCTGTCCTCCAGTCCTCTGGCACCTCTCCTGTGGACAGTGAGGTATTGAAAATTATTGCCAGCGCCCCTGCTATCTCCTCCCTTGCCTCACTCAACAGCCTGGGATACATTTCATCCAGGCCTGGAGATTTATCTACTTTTAAGCCTGCCAGACTACTTAGAACTCCTCATTTTCTATGCTAATTTCTTTAATTAAATCACAGTCCTTCTGATTTCCATACCCTCGTTGTCCCTCTCACTTGTGAACACCAACACAAAGTATTCATTTAGAACCCTACCTACGTCTTCCGGCTCCACATAGAAATTACCACTATGGTCCTTAATGGACCCTACTCTTTCCCTAGTTATCCTCTTACTCTTAATGTACTTGTAAAATAACTTTCGATTTTCTTTATTTTACCTTCCAATGTTTTTTCATGCCCCATTTTTGCCCTCCCAATTTCTTTTTTAAGTTCCAGTCCATTGATTTTTAAAGAGGCTGGATGATCCCAGTGGCAGGTGGGGCCGGAAAATCCACCCTTTGCATCTGTTTCCACAAAAGAGAGGAATGATGAAGACATTGTAATCAGGGAGGTGGTGTGTGAAATATTAGGTGAAAGTAAAATTGTGAGAGAGGAAGTTTTCTTTCATTCATTCATGGGATGTAACATTCATTACCCATCCCTAATTGCCCTTGTTTAGAGAGCATTTAAGATTCAACTGTATCGCTGTGGCAAAGACAGCAGATTTCCTTTCATAAAGGACATTAGTGAACAAGATTTTTTTTTAACAACAATCAGTAATGGTTTCATGGTCATCATTAGACCTTTAATACCAGATTTTTTTTATTAAATTCAAATTTTGCCATCTGCCACGATGGAATTTGAACCTAGGTCTGCAGAGCATTACCCTGGGTGGCTGGAATACTAGTCCAGTGACAATACCACTATGCCACCAGCTCCCCATAGATTTAGCATCTTTGAAAGTGGATAAATCCCCAGGCCCAGTGGAGATGTATCCTTGGCTGTTAAAGGAAACAAGAGAAGAAATATTGCTGGCTTTGACAATCATGTTCCAATCCTCTCTGGCTCCAGGTGTCGTGGCAGAAGACTGGAGAACAGCTAACATTGTACCATTGTTTAAAAAGGGAGAAAAGGATAGACTGAGGAATTACTGGCCAGTCAGCCTAACTTCAGTGGTCATAAGATTATTGGAAACAGTTCTGAGGGCTGGATAAATTTTTATGCAGAGACACAGATTAATCAAAACCAGTCAGCATGGATTTGTTAAGGGAAGGTCGGGCCTGACTCAAGTGATTGAAGTTTTGGAGAAGGTAACAAGGAGATGATGGTAGTGCATTTGGAGTAGTCTATATGTGTTTTAGTAAGGACTTTGATAAGATACCACGTGGCGGACTGGTCATAAAAGTAAAAGCCCATGGGATCCAAAGCAAAGTGCAAGTTGGATCCAAAATTGGCTTAGAGGCAGGAAGCAAAGGATATTGGTGGATGGGTATTTTTGTTACTGGAATGCTGTTTCCAGTGGGGTTCTACAATGCTCAATAATAGATCCCTTGCTTTTTTGGGTATATATATATCAATGATTTGGACTTGAACGTAGTTCAATGTAGGCCATAATTAAGTTTACAAATTTAGGCAAAAAAATTGTCTATGTGGTTTTTAAGTAAAAAGAAAGCTATGAATTACAGGAAGATATCATTAGACTCATCAGGTAGGATTAACTTTGGCAAAAAGATTTCAGTCTAGAGAAGTGTGAGGTAATACATCTGGGGAAGGCTAGCAAGACAGAGGAACACAGAATAAAAGGTAGGCTACTGAGAAGCGTCGAAGAATGGAGGGATCTTGGGGTGCATGTCCACAGATTCCTGAAGGTGGTTGGACAGATAGATAATGCGGTCAAGAAGGCATATGAGTAACGTCCCTTCAATAGCTGAAGAATAAATATACAAGTTAGGAGGCTATGCTGGAACTATATAAAACACTGCTTAGGCCACAACTGGAGTATTGCATGCAATTCTGATGGCACGTGATAGGAAATTTGCTGTGATTGCACTAGAGAGACTACAGAGGAGAACATATTGCCTGGACTGGAGAATTTTGGTTATGATGGAAGATTGGATAGACTCAGGTTTTTTTCCTTTGGAACAGAGGAAACTGAAGGGTCTCAATTGAGTGGGTAGGAAGGCCCTATTCCCATTGAATGAGGAGTCCAAGATGAGGGGGGATAGATTTAGTGGAAGAAGCTGGAGCCAGACAGTATTGGAGCATGATTGTCAAAGCCTCCACTATTTCTTCTCTTGCTTCTCTTAACAACCTAGGATACATTTCCTCTGGGCCTGGGGATTTATCCACTTTCAAAGATGTTAAATCCATTAAGACTTCCCCTCTCATTGTGCTCATTTCACCCAAAATTTCACACTCCACCTCCCAGATTACAATGTCTTCACCATTTCTCTCTTTTGTGAAAACAGATGCAAAGGGTGGTATTCAAGGAGAAATGTTTTCACCCAGATGCTGGTGAGGGTCTGGAACTCACTGCCTGAAAGGGTGGGAGAGGTATAAATCTTCATAATATTTAAAATGTACTTGGATATGCACTTGAAATGCCGTAAGCTTCAAGACTTCGGACCAAAAGCTGGAACGTGGAATTAGGCTGGGTGGCTCCTAGTCAGCTCGCATGGACATGTTGGGCCAAATGGCCTCCTTCCTTGCTGTAAATTTCTATAATTCTTTTATGCATCTAACAGAGGGACATGTACTTTCACACATGTAACCAAGGGGCATTTACTCTTACACATGTAAACGAGGAGCAATTACTCTAATACATGTAACTGAGGGGCATGTACTGTTACAAATCAAACTGAAAGGTATGTAGTCTTACCCATGTAAACGAGGGGTGTGTAGTCTCACACAAGGGCCCAAAGGGCATGAATTCTTACACAAGCACCTGAGGGGCATGTACTTAACACAAACCTGAGGGGCAGGTGTTATTACACATGTAACCAAGCAGTATGTACTTTTACCCATTTAACCAAAGGCCATATACTTTAAGCATGTATGGGACATGTGTTCTTACAAATGTAACTGAAGGACATGTAATCATACACATGTAGCTGAGGGATATGTATCCTTTTGCATTTAACTGAGTGGCCTGTAACCAAGTGTGTGTTCTGTACCAAAGAAGCATGTACTGTTACACATATAACTGAGGGGTGTACACTCTTACATGTGTACCTGAGGAGCATGTACTCTTACACATATACCCGAGGGGCATGTGGTCTGCCAGATGATATCGAGCCCTCTTATATACCTTTCAAATATTTACCTCATTTTTGGTGTGCATATGGTGCGGAGGTTTATTGTGGCAGATATTTTGGTTGAAGAACTTTCTATTACTAGTTATAAAATTAGAAGTCATCAACATTTTGGTGGAATTGCAATCATTTTTTTTTGTTTGGGGTCTATTTATAGGCTTCCTATTTGTTTTTCGAACTTAGAAATGAAGGTTATGATTTTCTTTTGCCAAAAGATACCTTGTGCTTCACATCCTTGTGATTTGTATCGGTTGGTTTGAAGCAATTACACAGATATTTAAGTTTTCTTATTATGCAATCTTTCAATCTATTTTTAGAAGTGGGATGTCAGAGGAGGATTATAAATGCTACATAAATGGTCAAAAAAATGACAGAGGAATAAATCTGGTAACTACAGACCAAACAGTCTAACATCAGTTATGAGGAAACATTGAGACAATAATCCAAGAAATAATTAATTGCCACTTGAAAAAATAGAGCTTCATAAATGACAGCCAGCATGGATTTGTTAAAGGCAAATTGTGCTGACTAACATAATTGAAGAACTTTCTATTACTAGTTATAAATGAAGTGGTGGAGAGGGTTATTGAAGATAATGTAGTTGGTATATGGATTTTCAGAAAGCCTTTGATAAAATGCTATCCCATTGATGTGTTAACAAAATTGAAGTTCATGGGACTAAAAGAGCAACGGCATTTAAAGAAATTGGCTGAGATAGAAGCTGAGTGTAGTGGTGAATATTACTTTTCAGATTGGGAGGGAGTTTACAGGGGTATCACTAGGGATTGGTATTAGGCCTACTCCTACAGGGCATAATCTCAAAATTTGCATATGACTCAAAACTTAGAAATATTGTAAACAGCGAGAAAGATGGTAATGACTTCAGGAAGATTTAGACAGCTTAGTGTATTGAGTAGGCACACGATAGGTGCAATTTAACACAGCGATGCATAAAGCAATGCATTTTGGTGGGAAGATTGAGGAGAGGTAATATTAACTAAATGGATTTGTATGTACACAAATCTGTGAAGGTGGCAGGACAAGATGGGAGGGCTGTTGAAAAAGCGGACGGGATCCTTGGCTTTATAAACAGAAGCAAAAAGTTCAAAAGCAAGAAAGTTATGCAAAGCCTGTAAATCACTTGTCAGGCGGCATCTGCAGTATTGTATTCAATTCCGAGCACAGCACTTTAGGAAGGATGCCGAGGCATTAGAAAGGGTGCTGACGAGATTTTCTAGAAAGGTTTGTATTTGAGAGTTGGTGGTAATGACTCGTAACGTTAGTCAGTACCTCGGGTTATGTCTGGTATCAATCTTGGGTTTAGAATCTTGAATTGATAGTGAGACAGAAAGGAATTGTCATCTGTTGTACATTTTGGTTGTTAAACCAGGCCAATTTATTTTCACTTGCAGGAGCCCATGATGTTCATGGTGCTTGATGTATCTGTACAAGAATTTGTCACTTAAATTTGACTTTCAAGTAGACTGGTCCATTTTTATCGATATTTAAAGGTATATCCTATCGTTGGGAAAAACGTAATCCTCCAACACTTCACTGCTAAAGTATTAGCTACATGATGTTAATTTATGGTTGCACATTGTCTGAGTTCTTCTACCGTAAATAATTTATCTATAACATAGCTTGTAATGTTTTAAAAGTGATTTGATCACTTTTTTAATTTAAGTTGATATTATATTGATTAAATGAAACCTCTTTCGATAATTGCTATTCGTATGGAAATGTCTCCCAATCCTTTGAAAAATTGAAAATTGTGTGGGGGAATGATAGAGCACCTCATCTCTTTTCTGTAAGAGATATTCTGCTAAATAATATTAAATTTGATTGGATACATTCATCCAGATTTTTGCCACAAATGAGAGCCTCTCCATTGTGGTGAAAATAGCTGAACTGGCTGAAAATTATACTTCCCGGCCCTGAACATGGCTCATTTTTGCTGGGGCAGGGTGAGTTTTGCACATGTGCAGTTTGCAGAGGCAGCTGACTAATTAAATCAACAGCTGCTTCCACTGAAGTGGGACATTTGAAGGCACTGAGTATGAAACCTGAAGTGTGCAGCTTAGACCTGGTAAGAACTTTGTAGATTTGTTTGGACAGCCATACCCTTTGGAAAGGTGAGGTAACCCTTTGGATCGTTTCCCGGGACACTTTTGGCAGAGCTCAGGTGCCCTTTGGGGTAAATCAGGTGCCCTATGGAATTGTTAAAAGTAGGCATAAATGTGTGTAAAAAGTGCATAAGCTTATTGGAACTGCCAGGCTCATTGGAACTGACAATAGACCTGTAAAAATCAATTGTCAAAACTGTCAGAAGAAGCTGTCAAAGGGAGATATCAAAGGGACCTGTAAAGTTGTCAAGACATTTAAAAGTCCTGCCCTTTAATCTTTGAAAAAATATGTCTGGATTCTTAAAACATAATGATTGCTTGCTATTTCAGTCTGCCTGTTGACATAAGCCAAAGTGTTTCTATTATTGTTTCTATTAAGTGTTTCACAACCACCCATTCCCACAGTAGGGTATCTGCTATTTCACAGTTTGATTGAGAGCTACAAGTGGTTATAGACTCCTGAACTGGACTATGAATTCCATTATTTGTTGTTCCAAGGGATTGTGCATTTGAATGAAATATTTGTTGTTATCAGACTTTATTTAGTTAAAGGGATGTAAATATAGCAAATAGGTTTTTATGAATGAGAATGTTGTTTTCAATATAGTGAAGTCTTCAATAGACACTTAGAACTTTATTTTACAGAACTTTATCCATCACACTCCTGACTTGTGCCTTGTAGATGCTGGACAGACTTTAGGGAGTCAGGAGATGAGTTACTCGCAACAAAATCCTGAGCCAACAAAAACAGAAAATCTGAAAAAACTCAGCAGGTCTGGCAGCATCTACGGAGAGGAAGACAGAGTTAATGTTTTGAGTCCAGATGATTCTTCTTCAGAGCTCTGAGGAAGAGTCATATGGACCAAAACGTTAATTCTGTCTTTCTCTCCACAGATGCTGTCAGACCTGTTGAGATTTTCAGCATTTTCTGTTTTTGTTTCAGATTTCCAGCATCCGCATTATTTTGCTTTTATCTTAGAATTCCCAGCCTCTGCCCTGCTCTTGTAGCCACAGTATTTATATGGCTGGTTAGATTAAGTGACAAATAATACCATTACACACAGCCAAAGGGAGTGGCAATGGGATAAGTGAAAAAACAAAAGATGTGCCTGGATAAGGAGTAAATAGCAGGATAGTAGCCGTCTGAACGCAATGTAAAGGAAATAAAAAAGAAACAAGGGAAAGAAAAACTGAATCAGCTGCAGGATGAAGGAAAACCAAGCGTCCATTTTGGAGCACTATCAGACTTTTCTCACGTGTTCCACTTTGTAGAGTATACCGCAATTCCCACTTCCCTGCAATTCTCCCATCTTCAATACCCTTTGAAAGTTATTATTGAAGCAGTGCTTTCCAGAAAATTACAATTCACTGTGTAAAAAAAAAATTCTCCTCATCTCTCTCGCTGTGTTTTTTTGCCAATTATCTTAATTCTGTATCTTTCACTTAGCAACTTTCCTGCCAGTGAAAAGTGTTTCTCCCCATCTATTCTATCCAAAACCACCACGACATTTTGAGCAACTCTATTAAAGCTCCCATTAACCTTCTCTGCTCTAAGTCCAGCCTCTCCAGTCCCTCTGTAAGTTTAAAAAAAATTGTTTTTATAAATTTAGACTTGATTTAATTTAGTTGCAAGCATCCTCATTACTAGAGCCAAAATTAGCCCTTTAGTTCGACAGAGATATAACCATCAGGCAAAGACTCAGGGCGGAATCATCTGGTCCCATTGACAGCAGGCGTCATGCCAGGTGGGGAGTGGGGGACAACAATTCAGAGTGAGGGTCGGAAATCAGTTTCACGCTGATGTGAAATCACAGCAGGCTCATCCGATGGTGTCCGGAGCGTGAATCCTGCTGCAGGCTGGCGTGAACCCCATTTGCATCCCTGCAATGGGATGCAAAGTAAGGCCCAGCTGGAATTGTCCCCCCGCCGGGCCTGATTTACTGTTACCCTGCAGGAAAACACATTGGCCCAGAATGCGCCAGGACAAGTGTGATGTGCAGAAGTCGGGACCTACCAATAGGGTTTTGCTTGAATCGCAGACATCCGAGGAGAAGAAGATGCTGGAGCCCTACAGCTAGCGGACCATTGCATCAGGTTCCACCCTTATTCTGTGCTCCATCCTTACTCCCTCCCCCCTTACTCCCTCCTCCCCCCTTACTCCCTCCTCCACCCTTACTCCCTCCTCCCCCTGGACACTTCAACCCCCATCCCCACCCTGAACCCCTTCCCTTACATGATCCCCCTGTCATCTAACTCCCCAGTTGTGGCATTTTCCCCTGTTACATCCTCCTCACCCCTCGTCCCTCCTCCCCCATCACTACCTCACCCCCCCCATCCCCGACACCTTTGTTCCACCCCCTCCAGCCTCAGAAACCTCCTGATACCTTTGTCTTCCCGCTCCCAACCTCACCACTCATGGTGAGGTTGCGAGGGGGGGGGATGACCAGGTGAATGTGCAAGGGAGGTGTCTGCGGAGTCAATGACTGCCTCCTGGGGAGTGACCCGAGGGTGGGTGTGGTAGCAGAGAATGGTGAGTATGAGAGGAGGCGGAGGGAGTTGGTAGGATGGGAGGGTGAGGGTACACGTGCATCACCGGCTGGCTGGATGCTCATGGACATGGCTCCACCATGAAGCAGCTCTCGGAAGTTGGGAGGTCTCCACTGATGCTTCAGGTCTTCTCCAGAACATCATGATCTTGGCCCATGGGCTGCCACAGGTGATCGGTGATAGCGGGGGTGGCGGGCAGAGGAAGGCCCAGCTCTGAGTGGGAGAGGAAGGTGTACCGGAGAGGGGTGGTGAGGTTGGGAGTGGGAGGACAAAGGTGTCATGGGGTTTCTGAGGCTGGGGGGTGGAACAAAGGTGTTGTGGGGGGAGGGGGTGAGGTTGTGAGGGGGGAGGAGGGACTACGGGGGAGGAGGATGTAATGGGGGAGAATGCAGCAAGTGGGGAGGTAGGTGACGGGGGGAGCATGTAAGGAAGGGGGTCCATGGGGGAGGGGAAGTGTCCAAGGGGAGGAGAAAGTAAGGGTGGAGGACAGAGTAAGGGGGGAGGGAGTAAGGATGGAGCAGGGAATAAGGGTGAAGGTGGAAGTAAAGGGGGGATGACCAGGTGAATGTGCACAGGAGGAGTCTTCAGGGTCAATGATTGCCTCCTGAGGTGTGAACTGAGGCTGGGCATGATAGGAGGGAATGGTGAGTGTGAGAGGAGGCAGAGGGAGTCGGTAGGGTGGGAGGGTGAGGATACATTGATAAAGGTAGAAGGGATGGTGGGGCGGTTGCTGGGGACTTAGAAGCAGACACAGATACTGGAGTGAGAAGGAGGAGGTCAGGGAGGTCAATGTGGATAGGGGTGGTATTCTCAGGAAGGTAGGGAATGTGTATGTTTACCTGAACGTCCTGGAGTGACAAGGGTTCAGGTTGGTATGCGATGGTAGGGAGGTGGAAGGTGATTCCAGTGGGGTCAACAGTGATGGGGGCAAGGATATGGGTGATTGGGTAAAGGGAAAGTATGGGAGAATTGACAAGATACTTGACCACGACCATGGTTTTAGAAAGCAAAAGTGAACAGAGTCTCGAGTTGGATGAGCACAGGTGCTGCATGTGATCAGTGGGTGGGCGGAGATGCAGGTCAGCTCAGATGGACAGCTGAAAGTGAACCCCAGCAGGCATTCAAAATGCTCAGGACATTGAGATGAGTGTCTTAGATGAAGGCTCTGCATGTATAGGAGAGTGCTTAAACAAGGCCCCGAAAGGTCCTGACACACACACACACCACACACACACACACCGCCAGAGTCATTCATGGTCCAGCTGTGTGTCACTGAACTGCTAGTGGAGGAGGCAGGGTGGGAGGGGGCGGAGCAGTGGGAGGATTCGCAAAGCCTGTAAATGAAGCTGAAAGACAACATTACACATTGTTCAGTGAAAGTGAATAGATTTTCAGACTATAAAGTGACAAAATGTGTTCACCCATGCAACCACTTGTGATCAGAATTTCTTAACTTTTCTAGGCCTACCACTTCTTCCAGGTGCTGCCCTGGCATCTGCAGGAGGGGTGGAGACAGCCTGTGCAATAGTTGCCCTGTTGACTCTGATGATCTTGGCATGTGTCCTCTGGAGAGCCGAGATCTTGAGGACCCCGGCTTGCTTTGGCTGTCCTCCTGTGGGCCAGCTGCTCCCTCTGCAGTGACAGAGGACAAAGTTGAGGGGGTCACAGGCAAAGGTGACTCAAAGGGAGAGGACAGCCTCTGAGCTTCCTGAGCGGATGACCCAGGGATGTCTGGCTGCTGCTCCTCCTCCTTGAGGGTGCCCAAGGACCCTGGCCTGACTCCTTGAGGAGAAGGAGCACCTGGAGGGACATTGAGGTGCCGTGTTCCCCTCTCGCATCACCACTGCAGGAACTCACGCATGGCTCCCATGATGGAGTGCATGTCTATGCACATCTCCATGTTCTGCTGGACCAGGCTCTCCATGGCGTCCACCACCCTTCCCATGGAGACCTCCAGATGCCCACTTGTGGGCACCACTTCATCAGAGAGCAGGAGGACGCACTCCGACTAGCGTGCCACTCAGTTGAGGGCTTCCAACGTCTCTGTGTGATGTTCCTCCGCCTTCTGCTGATTCTCCATAATGAGTTGAAGGGCTGAGCCCAGAGGCTGGTCATCTTGCTTGGACCTCACAGGTGCCTCCTCCCCAGCTGTCCTCCAAGTGCCAGGGAGCTCAGCCAAACCTGCCTCCTCTTGCTGCGGGCACGTGTCCACCAGATTGAGAACCCAAGCATGCTCTAGATCTAGGTCCCACTGAAGTGTGTGTCTCTGCACTGGAGGAGGGTGTGGGTAAATGCTGTGACGGGTCTTCCAGGCTACTTATTTCCAGTTCTTCAATGGAGGGGGTGTCCTCTTCGCTGGAGGTGAGGAGGTAGATGGCTGAGGGTGTCGGTCACTTGGCAAAATGCCCTGTGAACCAAAGTTGAGGTAATTAGTGCATGGCAGCAGAGTCAAAAGCAGGAGAGAGACCATTCACAGTTACATTGAGAGAGAGATGACGTGGTGAAGGATCCTCACATGGGTGTCGCCGTTGACCTCACCTTTGCCACATGCACGGTCCATGTCCTCACCAGTCAGCGCAATGGCATGCTCCTCAAAGTGAGTGAGGGGCCTAATGTGGGTCCTCCATCCCCGGTCTGTGATCTCTACCTGCTGATGTGAGCAGGCTTCTCCTGCATGAAAATAGATGGGGAGGTTGTGAGCAGGATGCATGGCATTGTGTGAGATGTTTGTGTGATGAGCGGAGCCATGGACAGGATGAAGACACGAGCTGCAGAGGAAATAAACCTGATTGACACATGAGAGTGTGTGTGAGAGTTAATGGTGTTGTCCCTTGAGATGTAAGTTCTCTGCGGATGTGTGATGGGTTCATGAGTGTGTGAGTTGAGGGTGATGAGGTGGTTGACTTGCCCTGGTGGAATGGATTAGGGCATTCATCCTCTTCCCTGCACTGGATGGCTGACCTCCTCTGTGCTCCGGTAGCACTGACCGTCACTGCCACTACCTCCCAGGCCGGATTGGTGACTCTGGTGCATCTCTGCATAGAGGACATTGTGGCAGACTTCCACTGTGAACAGCAGGCCCTCCCAGAGAGGCGTCACTAAATTTTGGGGCTACCATCTTCTTTACTTTTGGGGCCACCTGTCGCCTAGAGCAATCCTGGTCTGTGGACATGAAATAGGCAGCTCTCTGGTGCGCTTTAAATATGGCGCCAAGAATGAAGAAATGCTGAGGTCACAGTGTGGAGGATAAACCTGAGCCTGCCCACCAGCGATCCAGAGTGCTTCCCATGAATGCATTATTATTGAGGCGGGGTGCACCAGGAATCGAATGATACGGTGCGAAAACCACCATTGCAACCAGCGGGTAAAACATCTTTTTTCATGCCCGCTACCACACCTAGAGCAAATCTGTGACAATTCCACCCTCAAACGGTGCATTCATGAATAATACCAAATGTTATTGAACTCAAGTAAAATATAACAACTTATCAATTAATTAAAGACTTTTCAATACAGTAATAAAAAATAGATAACAAAAGTATACACCTGATAATTAACTAAAAGAGAAAAAGAACAAAAGATATACTTATTAACCCAACACTACAGACTTCACACCTTCAAATGGATGACCAATGCAGAAGAAGCGGAAAATAGCCTCAACCCTTTGCACCAACAGGTATTCGCCTCTGCCTCCAAAGGAACCTGCACTATCCAGGGTCCACGCTGACAGGAATTTGACTCTGTGCCATGCCCAATGCTTCACTAGCAATCACCACACTTAACAGAAATTCCCTCTACCCCCAGGGATCCACAAGGCAACCAGTTTCCCTCTACTTGGTAATCACACTGTTATGATATGGCAGGTGATATTTCACAAAATCACAGAATTTTAACAGCCCAGAAGGAGGCCATTTGGTCCATCGTGTCCACACCAGCTCTCCGAATGAGCATCATGACCTAGTGCCATTGTCCTGCCTTTTCCTCGTACACCTTGAACATTGTTTCTATTCAAATAACCATCTAATGCCCTCTTGAATGCCTCAATTGAACCTGTCTCCACCACACTTCCAGGCAGTGCATTCCAGACTCGAGCCACTTGTGTGAAAAAGATTCTTCTCACGTCACGTTTGCTTCTTTTGCAAATCACTTTAAATTTGTGCTCTCTCATTCTTGATCCTTTTATGAGCGGGAGCTGCTTCTCCTGATCTACTCTGTCTAACCCCCCTCATGATTTTGAACATCTCTATCAAATCTCTTCTTAGCCTTCTTCTCTCCAAGGAGAACAGTCCCAACCTCTTCAATCTATCCTCATAACTGAAGTTTCTCAATATTGGAACCATTCTTGTAAACCTCTTATGCAGTCTTTCCCATAGGTTCACATTCTTCCTATAATGTGCTGCCCAGAACTGTACGCAATACTGGCTACGGTCTAACTAGTGTCTTATATAAGCTCAGTATAACCTCCTTGCTCTTGTAGTCTAAGCCCCTTTTAATAAAGCCCAGGATACAATATGCTTTATTAACTGCTCTCTCCCCCTGTCCTCGCACCTTCAATGATCTATGCACATATATACCCAGGTCTTTCTGCCCCTGCACCCACTTCAAGATTTCACCACTTATTTTATATTATCTGTCCATGTTCTTCCTACCAAAATACATCACCTGACACTTCTCCACATTGAACTTCATCTGCCACCTCTCTGCCCATTCCACCAACTTATCTACGTCCTTTTGAAGTTCCACACCATCCTCCTCACAGTTCACAACACTCCCAAGCTTTGTATCATTCACAGACTTTGAAATTGTCCCCTGCACACCAAGATCTAGATCATTAATATATATCAGGAAAAGCAAGGGTCCCAATACTAACCCCTGAGGAGCTCTACTACAAACCTTCCTCCAGCCTGAAAAATGTCCATTGACCATTACTCTCTGCTTCCTATTTTTCAGTGAATTTTGTATCCACTTTGCTACTGTCCCTTTTATTCCATGAGCAATAACTTTTCTCACAAATCTGTTGTGTGGCATTGTATCAAATGCCTTTTGAAAGTCCATGTACACCACATCAACAGCATTACCCTCATCCACTTTTTCTGTTATCTCTTCTTAAAAATTCCAGCAAGTTAGTTAAATACGATTTCCCTTTAGAAATCCATGCTGGCTCTTCCTTATCAACCCATATTTTTCCATGTGACTACTAATTCTGTCCCAAATAATTGTTTCTATTTGCCAGGCTGACCAAATCCCCAAGGGAAACTTGGCCACACTATCACAACAATTTTGTAATTTATATTTATTACGGGAAGATCTGTGCACTGAAGTCAGAAGTAATGAATCCACCAATACGTTTAGAGATTTTAAACACACACACAAGATTGCAGTTACACAGTTATAACAGTTCTCAAAATTTCTACTTAACTAGACTCCCAAATACACACCTCCTTAAAGGCAACAGTCCAAATAGATTCCAAATTTATAGGGCAGAATTTTCCCTTTGTCGGGCGGGAACGGCCATGAGACTGACCGCTGCCCGTGATCGGGCTCAAACCGCGATTTCATGCTGGCTGGCCAATTAACGGCCAGCCTGCATGAAACATGCACTAACGTGGGGATGGGAGGGTCGCAAGCGCTGAAGTCTGCGCATGCGCGGGAGAGCATACACTGACAGTTCCCTGAAGGCACAGAGCTGCGTCAGGCAGCTGAAGGGTTTTAAATACAAAAACAAACTTTTCAGAAATGATATAAACCCCCACAGCCCCCCTCCCCCAACCCTCCCCCTTCCCCCCACCCCACCAACTGAATCGTTGAGCGAACAGCGAACAATGAAACTTAATTAATTGCTTAAGAGCCTTAATAGACCTCTTAATTGTCGGCGGGCGCACTGTCCCCAATTGCAGCTCCCGCCGACTGAAAGGTCATGAGAGTGCACGATGAGTCTGGACACTCGACTGACGTCATCATGTACTATTTCACCCCCATTCGGGTCGGGCGCACATGTGCCCGTGGGACAAAAAGGCCTGCACATGAAGTCATCCAGCAATATTACCACAAGCACTCACTGGTCAATGGAATTCCAAAGACTTTTTTAAAGGCGTGAAATCTATAGTGTTCCATATGACTCTACTTCAGAGCGTCATATGGACTTGAAACTTTAACTCTGTGTTTCTCTCCACAGATGCTGTCAGACCTGCTGAGTTTTTCCAGCATTTTTGTTTTTGTTTCAGATTTCCAGCATCCGCAGTATCTAGCCTTTAGCAGAGTGAGCAGGCTGTCTCCAATGCCAGTGCCAGCGAGGGGAGAGCACCTAGACCTAGCACTCGCAAAGGCAAATGTACAGCACCTTAGGCACAACATGGACTTATCACTGGTGTTATTTTTTCTGCCTCATTTTTAAGTTCTTTATAAGTTGGTGTGATGTAAAACACCTTTTCATTTAATTCGTTTTATGTATACCAGGCTTCACACCAGTAAACGTGTTTGTTTCCAACAAGCCTCCGTGTGCTTCATTAGCTCTGCAGGTGCAGGGTAACCCATGATGTTATGAGTGACTTGTTTGTCATTGAACTTAATTGAAATGGCTCATAGTAAATGTTCCTAACTAGGCAAATGTTCCTCTCAGCTATCGAGTATGGAGCCTGCAGCCCTGGCATGTGGTGGTGGTTCATCTTTGGTAGGCTAGCTTAAAGAACATTGGATCAAAGCCTCCCAGTTGTCCTTGCCTCCCTGGGGGTTGCCCAGGTCAGCATCCATCCCCTCAGCAATCTCCTGAGTGTGCTTGTCCTTGGACTCACTACTGGACTCATCGTCTGCTGCCAGAGCAGCTGCATCTACATCTTCTTCCTCCAATGCATTCCCCCTTTCCAGCGCCAGATTGTGGAGAGTGTAGCATGCAACCACTATCAGTGACACATGATCTGGGGGGGTACTGGAGTGCGCCCCCTGAAGGGTCCAGGCATCGGATGTGCATCTTGAGAAGACCAATGGCTCTCTCCACCACAGCCTTTGTGAAGGCGTGGCTCCTATTGTACCACTGCTCAGCTTCTGTTCTTGGATGGCGGAGAGACATCATTAGCCACCTTCTGAGGGGATAGCCCTTGTCACCCAGCAGCCATCCATCAAGCTGATCAGGAGCACTGAAGAGCCCCGGCACCTGGGAGTGTCTCAGGATGTAAGCATCATGGGAGCTGCCTGGGTACCTTGTACAAACTTGCAGAATCAGCATCCTGTAATCAAACACTATCTGCACGTTCATGGAGTGGAAGCCCTTCCTGTTGATAAAGGCACCGGGCAAAGCCTTTGGCTCACTCTGCCTGGTTGGCCTCGTCTGTGTGGTAGTGAATGAAAGTCAATGCACACCTGAACAGAGTGTCTGTCACCAGCTTAACGCAACTGTGGACAGCTGATTGGGAGACTGCACAAAGATCACCCACCGACCCCTGGAAAGAGCTGGAGGCATAGAAGTTGAGGAGAGCCATGACCTTCAGCACCACTGGCATGGGGTGTCCACCCACATAGATGGAGCTGATCTCAGGGCCGATCATCTGACAGATGGCAGTCACTGTTTCCCTTGAGAATCGGAGCCTCCTACGGCATTGCAGCTCAGACATATTGATGTAACTGCATCTCCACCTGTAAACCCTGGCAGCAGGATAGTGGCATCTAATGCAGCCCCTTCCACCTTGCACTTCCTATTGGCCCTGTGTTCCTTGGTGCCTGCGCCTGTTCTCCCACAGGTGGCTCCTCTAGAGGCTGAATAGGGACACTGGCCTCCTCCCCTTCTAGCCTTCTCTTCCTCCTGAGAGGAGGTGCCTCCAGCAGAGAGCACAATCCCCATTCCCAGGGTAAGGGAAGGCTGTCTGATACCTGGATGGCCCCAACTATTCTGACTCCTCCTGTGTCCTGAAATGAAGCCTGTTTTTTCTGTCAAAGCAGCTCTGAAGCAAATTGAAGTTGTCCTGTTCATACAAGCAAGTAGCAATAAGTTATAATCTAAAGTACTAACAACTCACATTAGCGAGCCCACTCACCCATTTTGTCCTGCCCATTTTGACAATATGGCCTATCCAACTGCTCATTGCGCCCATGCGGCACCCTGAAAATTGCACGGGCTGCACAAAATCGAATTCAATTGGTGCCTCAAGGGCCTTAACTGGCCCGTTAATTAATAGTGGGCGCGCCTCCAAAGTCATAGCACCCACCTACCAAAATATTGTGATGGTGTGCGGTGACGTCAGGATGCACACCTGATGTCATTGCGTGTCACTTTATGTGCCAGCCTTTTGGGCCTGTCCCTGCACGCTGAATGTAAAATTCTGGCCAGAGAATCATACACACACACACACAGACACACACACACACAAGCCTGCTTTAAAGTAACCCACAGTAATATTGGGAAAAATATGATAGTACTTTAACAACGCACACATTTTATACCTAATTCTGGCATCAACCCACTTTAGCCTGCAGTTGTTGTAAATAGTCAATTATTCAAAAATGCTGTGAGGGTTAATTTCATTGGTTCTATTGTCATTGTGCACATTGGCTTAGACAGGAAGAGAATGAATTATATCAATATATGTTCCTTATCCCAAAATGGAACAATTGCCTTAACCACAGGACTGGTACTATACTAGTCAAGGATAGTGTGTTGATATGTCACTAGGGCCAGATGGATTATTTCCGAGGCTGCTGAAGGAAGTCAGGGAGGAGATAGCAGATGCTCTGAGGATGATTTTCCAACCTTCACTAGATACAGGGGAGGTACCGGAGTACTGGAGAAATGCAAACGTAGTTCCATTGTTTAAAAAGGGATTAAAGGAAATGCCAAACAATTATAGGCCAGTTAGTCTTACATCAGTACTGAGCAAATTAGTAGAATCAAACCTGAGAGATAGGATTCTGTCATGTGGAAAGGCATGGACTAGTCAGGGATGGTCAGCATGGATTTGTTAAAGGAAGGTCTTGCCTCAAATTTGATTGAATTCTTTGAAGAAGTGACAAGAAGGGTTGATGAAGGTAGTGCAGTGGATGTTGTGTACATGGATTTTAGCAAGGCATTTGGCAAGGGCCCACATAGCAGATTGGTCAGGAAAGTAAAAGCCCATGGGATTCAGGGTAATGTGGCAAACTGGATAAAAGGTTGGCTTTGTAACAGAAAACAAAGGGTAATGGTCGATGGATGCCCTTGTGAATGGAAACTTGTCTCAAGTGGTGTTTCACAGAGCTCGGTGTTGGGACCCTTGCTGTTTGTGTTACATATTAACGATTTGAACGTGAACGTGGGGATTGGGAAATTTGCAGATGACACAATGATTGGCCAAGTAGTGGATAGTGTAGGGGATAGCCGTAATCTCCAAAATGATATAGATGGGTTGGTGGAGTGGGTAGTAAAGTGGCAGATGGATTTTAACATAGAGAAGTGTGAGGTCATACATTTAGGGAGGCCAAACAGTTACAGGGATTACACAATAAATGGGAATATACTAAGAGGGGTAGATGAAGTGAGAGATCTTGGTGTACAAGCACACAGGTCCCTGAAGGCAGCAGTTCAAGTAGACAAGGTTGTAAAGAAGGCATATGGAATGGTCTCCTTCATTGGCAGAGGTATAGAATATAAAAGTAAGGATATAATGTTGGAATTTTTTAAAACACTGGTGAGGCCACAACTGGAGTATTGTGTGCAGTTCTGGTCACCACATTACAGGAAGGACGTAATAGCTCTGGAGAGAGAGCAGAGAAGGTTTACAAGAATGTTGCCAGGGTTAGAAAAGTGTAGGTACGAGAAGAGATTGGATAGGTTGGGGTTATTTTCCTTAGAGCAAAGAAGGCTGAGAGGTGACTTGATTGAGGTGTACAAAATTATTAGGGGAATAGATAGAGTGGACAGAATAAAATTGTTTCCCTTGGTGGAAAATTCTAGAACCTGGGGACATAAGATTCAAGATAAGTGGCAGAAGGTGTAGGGGGGAAATGAGGAAGAACTTTTTTACGCAGAGGGTAGTGGGTATCTGGAATTCGCTGCCCAAGTTGGTGGTAGAGGCAGAAACTTTAAACTTTTTTGAAAAGTACCTGGATCTGCACCTTAAGTGCTGTAAGCTGCAGGTTTATGGTCCAGGTGCAGGAAGGTGGGATTAGAAAGGGCACCTGGATGTCCTCGGGCTGGCTTGGGCAAGATGGGCCGAATGGCCTCCTTCTGTGCTGTAACTTTTCTATGGTTTCTAAAAGGGGCCTCTACTTGATAGCACAGGTTCCTTCCTGACAAATGAAGTTGCAGCATGTTTTAAAATGTGGATAGTCTCTTGATTCTAATACAGGATTTGACTTCTTTTCCACTAATGTGTAAGCACAAAATGGTGACTTGACCTTGTTGGTTTGTTGCAGGCTCTATGTTTGTAAAAAACCTTTAGAATAAAATAATTATCAATTAAGTAAATGGCCAAGTTAAGCAAGCACACTAAATCCTACTAAAATAAAATCTAAAATCTAGGCCAACTTACACTCCACATGACTGAAGTCCCTCAACCCAGGTACCACACCTGTAAATCTTTGTACCTAGTTAGGGCCTAACCAGCCATTGGATTAGCATCACTTCCTTGCTTTTGGATTCTATGCCACTATTTGTAAAGCTAAGGATTCCCCATGTTTTAAAACAACCTTATCAACTCCTCTGCCATCTTCAAAGTTTTATGTATACGTTTCTCTGTTCCTGCACTCGGTATATAATTGTACCAGTTTGTATTGCCTAATTTTTCCTCATTAAATGCAACATTTCATGTTAGGGGAAAATTAAAAATGCTGAAAGAGAACACTAAGAATTTACTGAAAAACCCTAAAATCTCCAGGCAGACATGGCTGCTAAACATATTAAGAGTTGAAGAATACCAGATGAACATTGCACTTCCCTTAAAACATACTACTCCAAGCAAGCTTTTGGTCTACCTTCCTTATATCTCTTTCTTTGACTTGGTATCCATGTTTTATGCTTGTGCCTCTGTGAAGAATTTTGAGGCATTTTTCATGAAAGATATTACATAAAATTGCTGTTAATGATATACTTTACTGTCATTTTTCAGCATTCTTGGTGTAAAGGTCTCTGTTCTTAACTTGTCCAGCATAGGCAAGCTGAAATGTCTGCTCAAAGCTCCATGTCCTTGGGCTGCAGTCACTTTGGATAGTAGATGACAGATAGAAGAATTAAGAACAGATGTGAAAAATTAGTCAGGAAGTAAAAAAGCAATTGAAAATCTGAAAATTAATGCAACACAAATGCTGCAACATTTGGAACATCTGATGGGAGGAATATGCATGGAGCACATATGTAGCTAATTATAGTGCATTGTAAAAAAAATGCATGAATAATACATATTTACATTGGGCATTGGGCTTGACATTGCAATATCTCTGGAAGCATTACAAACCAACAAATTGCAACACTAAACGGTCAAATTGTCAATTTTTGTGATACATTTGCAATTACTGTATGAATAAGTTTGCTAAAATTGGATGAAAAGTATATTGGTTATAGGTTTCAATTTGCTGAAGGAGGAATCAATTCTACTTATCAGAAAAAAGAAGTGGAACTAGAAATCCCCAAGGGTTGGAGTTTCACTCCTCCTACTACAATCCACTACACATTGAGTTTACTGATTGGCTGCCATGTTCACCTCCTGCTTTCGCATTGTTGTCAAACTGCACTCACTTGTGATGGCATTCAAAGATGTATAGGTAGAAATGGGACCAACTTTGTGGACCAATGCCTGGATCCTCAAGGGTGACCCAAAACTGGTTCAGGCTATTTTTCAAGACCCTTGCCAGCCACCTAAAACAGGCGGCCCCTTACTATGCAACTGAGGGAGCATAATGCCTGTTTCAGGCTGATCACAGAATGCAATTGTGATGAGCACAACGGCTAGGGTAAGTTAATTTCTTTTAAAAAAAAACAGGGTCCTGTAGAGACAGGACGTAGAAGAGGGTTTCCTGAACTCCACAGTTTTTATGAGCACCAAGCTCAGCTTTATCATTCCAAAGTCCTCTCCAGGGACTTAACATCTGAGCGTTGCCAACAAAATAACTGACCCAACATTCACACTCCCCCAAATGTCCAAGCTGCCTGTGAAGATGCTGGCAGCTCATGCATAAGGATTCGAATTGGCGTCAGGCCTCTTGGTCGGGGCAACATTTCAAAACAGGCTCAGGTAGCTTTCAGCCTATAAAATTGCAGAATGTAATCACCATCCTTAAGACTCTCCTGGCCAAACTTTCCACATAGGGAAGAATTTTCTGGCCCACTCGCTGATGCGTACAATGATGTGCGATGACTTCGGGCAGGCGTTCGGACGTCATGGTGCGTCATTTATAATGTCAGTTCAGTGGGTGCACTGCCATGTCAGTTGTGCGCCTGCGGAACTGTCAAAGGCCTATTAAGGGCATTAAGAAAGTAATTAAAGTTGTTAACAATGCTGCCCGTCCAAGCTTAAGGTTGGCGGGCAGGCAAAGAGTCCAGGCAGCCTTTGCATTTTTCATAAAACCTCATCCAAGGGCAAGATGAGGTTTCATGAAGGGTTCATTAATTAAATTAAATTTCAAAAAAATTTATGGACATGTTCCAGTTCATGTGACAGTTTCACATGAGGGGACATGTCCTTAAAATGTTTTTTTTCCTTTATTAAATTTTTCCTAACTTAAACTAATATCTGCACTCTTTCTCGCGCATGCCCCGAATCAGAGAATCCCCCCTCGCTCGCATAGGTTCGTGCACACTCCCACCCACCCCCGCACAACTGTCCTGACAGGGGGAAAAGTCAGCCCATGGTTTCTGTTTTCCCAATATGAAGTGCACATTCCACTTAGCAAAAATCCAAGGACCTTCAGCAGACTGTGGCCAAAGCAGAGACTTAGGAACTCCCAGATATCCGCTTGGGCACCAAGAGAGATTTTTGGTCTCCCAGGGAATCAAAAGATATGGGGAGTGGGCAGGGAAGTGGAGTAGAGACAGAGGGCAGGATTTTCCCCTCGATGATTTGGGGGTGGGGACAACTCGCCGAGGGGAAAATGACGCGGGATGATGTTGGGAGGAATCCCCAGCATCCTCCTGGGCCATTTAAATTATTAGGAAGGCGGGCGGACAGCGAAATCAGCTGTCCACCCGCCGAGCTGTCAATGGCCAATTTAGACAATTGACAGGCTAGCTAATGTACTTAAAGACCTGCCCAGCCAAGCTTAAGGCTGGCGGGCAGGCCAGGAGCCCCAGCGGGCTCCACATTATTTATGAAACTTCATCCACCATCCATCATAATATCTGTTAAAAATGTAATAAATTTGTGTGTTTATTATTAAAATGTTCCATCTCGTGTGACATGTTAATAATTTCAATATTTATCTATTTTTAGACTTTACATACCTCTCACGGATTTTCCTGAGACAGGACTTTGCCTCAAGGAGCAGTGTGCTCTTTCGCGCGCATACACGAAAGAGCACACTTTGAGAAATGGGGAATCTTTCCCCCCAACCCCCTGCCCCGTGTCAGGCATGCCATTGGGCGGGCCTTAATTGGCCCACCCACTCAAAATGGCTTTGGGCCCCATTTCTGGGTGGGGGTTGGCTGTCCGCCTGCCTCCGAGCCTGTGGGGCCCGCACACCACCCAAGGGCAAAATTCTGCCCAGAAGGTCAGCCACGATCGTATTGAATGGCAGAGCTGTCTCGAAGGGCTGTATGGTCCACTCCTGCTCCTGTTTCTTATGTTATGTTCTCAAACTGAAACCACACAGCTTAAGCATCAGACCACACCTTTTTGCCTCACTATTGTTAGACGTTTAATGTAAAAAAGATATAAGCAATGTAGTTCGATAGAAGTCATGTTCAACAGAACAATCAGGCCATCATTTCCCTAGTAGCAAGCTCAGGAGTCACTCTCCTTCTCACAAAAACTTTACGCCTTTTCCCTATAGAGTTTACAGAGGCAATCATGCTCTCCATACTATCTTGCAGCAACATACACCATTTTTCATCTTCTCACTGTTATGCCAGCTGCAGCTCTTAGAATGTTATAACACTTCCAAAACAGGAAGCTTCCTAAGGTGCTTCTCAGAACCATAAGCAGATATAAATCAACATTAAGCCAAAGAAGATGTTAGAACAGGTGACTAAAAACTTGGTGAAAGAGGTGAAATTCAAGGAGTGCCTTAACGGAAGCTAGAGAGATGCAGAGTGACGAAGAGTTTTAGGGATTGAATTCCAAAGGTTAAAGCCTCAATTACTGAAGACATGGCCATTAATGGTGGAGCAAAGGGACGTTGCAATGATCATTGAGTTCTTGGAGGACTGCAGAGCTTGAGAGGATTACAGAGGTAGGAAAATGCGAAGTCATGAAGGGATATGAATATGAGGATGAGAACTTAAAATTGGAGGCACTTGGCGACCGGGAACCAATTCAGAAAGTTGAGAACAGTGAACAGAGTTGACTCCTCATTTTTAGATATACCCGGTGCTGCTCCTGGCATGCCCTCCTGCACCCTTCATTGAACCAGGGTTGATCCTCAGTCTTGATGGTAATGGTAGAGTGGAGCATATGCCAGGCCATGAGGTTACAGATTGTGGTTATATGCAATTCTGTTGCTACTGATGACCCATGGCACCTCCTGGATGCCCAGTGTTGAGTTGCTAGGCCTAATTGAAATCTATCCCATTTAGCACAGCAGTGGTGCTACACAACATGGTAGAGGTATCCTCAATGTGAAGACAGGACTTTGTCTCCACAAGGACTGTGCGGTGGTTACTCCTATCAGATGCATCTGCGACAGATAGATTGGTGAGGACAAGGTTAAGTATTTTTTCCTTCTTGTTGGTTCCCTCATCTCCTGCTGCAGACCCAGTCTAGCAGCTATGTCCTGCAGGACTCAGCCAGCCCGGTCAGTAGTGGTGCTACCGAGCCACTCTTGATGATGGATATTGAAGTCCTCCACCCAGGGTGCACTCTGTGCCCTTGCCACCCTCAGTGTTTCCTCCAAGTGGTGTACAACAAGGAGGAGCACTGATTCATCAGCTGGTTGGGGATGGGGGTGCTGTGGTGGTTGGTGGTAATCAGCAGGAGGTTTCCTTGGCCATGTTTGACCTGATGCCATGAGACTTCATTGGGTGCAGAGTCGATGTTGAGGATTGCCAGGGTAACTCCCTTCTATCTGTATGCCACCATGCTGCCACCTCTGGTGGGTCTCCCCTGTCTGTGGGACAGGGATGGTAGTGTCTGGGACATAGGGCTGAATTTTCCCCATTGGGGGGGAAGTTGATGGGCGGGTGCGTACGGACGCGCTTCCGATCAGAGCCCCCAATCGAAGGTGCGGCACCATTTTACGTGGGCAGGCCAATAAAGGCCCACCCAGCATGACATCCGCACAGAACCGCTATGCGCTCCCTGTGCGGGGGTGGGGGGGTGGAATCCCAAATCAAGAGTGCGCTCTTTCACACATGCGCATGAAAGAGTGCACTCATCTCCCTGAGGCTAAGTGCAGCCTCAGGGAGATTGGCTGCACATGTAAAAAAGACAAAAATAGAAAAATAAAATTTCCCTTACATGTCCCCTCATGTGTCAATGTCACATGAGTTGGAATATGCCCATAATTTTTACAAAATCTTTATTAAAATTTTTAAAACCGACATGAAACCTCACCCTGCCAATGGATGAGGTTTCATGTTTTTTGTAGTTCCCGCCAGGGCGCTTGGCCTGCCCACCAACCTTAAGGTTGGACAGGCAGGTCCTTTAATTACTTAATTGATCCTGTCAATGGCCTTAATTGGCCATTGATAGGTCGGTGGGCCCGCAGGTGATTTTGCTGCACTCCCACCTTCCTGAAAATTTAAATGGGGCGGGATGATGTCGGGAGTTCTCCCCCGACATCACTGCGTGTCATTTTACGTGTCGGCAAGCGGGCCCTGATCCCGCTCGCTGACTTGTAAAATTCTGCCCATAGTCTGTAAGGTATGAGTCTGTGAGGATGACTATGTCAGGCTGTTGCTTGACTAGTCTGTGAAACAGCTCATCCAATTTGGCACAAACCCCCCAGATGTTAGGAAAGAGGACTTGACAGGGTCAATAGGGCTGAGTGTGCCATTGTTTTTTCTGGTGCCTGGGTCAATGCCAGTTTTGTTCCTTTTAGACTTTGTAGCGGTTGATACAACTGAGTGGCTTTCTAGGCAAATTCTGAGATTATTTGAGAGTCAACCACATTGCAGTGGGTCTGAAGTCACACACAGGCCAGACCCTAAAGGGGTGTTAGTGAACCAGATGGATTTTTCTGTGGTCAGCATTAGGCTAGCTTTTTAATTCCGGATTTATTAATTGAATTTAAATTCCATCAGATGCCGTGATGGGATTTGAACCTCTGTCTCCAGAGCATTAGCCTAGACCTCTGGATTACTAGTCAAGAGACATCACCAATATGCCACCACCTCCCCCTAATGAACCAAAACATCAAAATACGTGCATCCCTGATTTTGTGAGATGCATCCCCCCAGCAGCACATATGGAGTTCCAGGGATATCACCCACATCGGTAACATAACCATCTGTCAGTCATCTGTTTCATTAGTAGAGGCATACAGCTAGGAAACATCACCTAAGATCCTTTTACAATCTGTCATCCAACAAAGAGGCTGCATGTCATTAGTTGCTGTTTTGACAGTTATTGACTTCTGGAAATTATAAGCTGTTCCTTTAGAACTGACTGGGGAGCAGGCCACATTGTTACATGCAGGGTCCAGGATGCAGACGGTGCCAAAGACTCGGGTCTGGGGGCTAGCGGGAGCCCAGACTCATTGGTCTAAATGGAGTTTCTTGTTGTCCCCCAGCTCTTGCAGCCAGAAGCAGAACTGCAGACTTTAAAAAACATCAGATCGTTCAGGCTAAGAGTACTGAATTTTTAAAATCCGGTCTGTCATGTCAGTTTCACTAGCTGAAGCTGCTGTTTCCGTCCTTCGAGCAGCTTCATAGCTCTGTTTTTATTTTGAAAAGCCTTCCAGAAAACCAGGAAGTTGCCCAAAGGTCAGCAGTTGCACAACAACTGAGTTCATGTTTGAAAAATGGTAATTATCACCTCTATTTTAGATCCAGTTGGATGCTGGGTAGGGGAGAGGTGGGTGGTGGGGTCAGCAGTTGGGGGAGATGGCTGGGGGAGTTAGGGGGCTGTTGGAGACTTTGGTGGGATGGGGTGGAGGTTGGACGGTGGGAGGGGCGGTGGAGAGGCTGAGGGTGTTAAAGGTGTTGGGGGTTGGATGTGTTGGAAGGGTTGGGGAGGCTTGGTATTGGAGGAGTGGTTTAAGACTGCAGGGTGTTGGAGGGGTGGGGGCAGTTTGGGGCTGTTGGAGGGGTTGAGGCTGTGGGGTGTTGGAGGAGTTGGGGTAATTTGGGGCTGTTCGAGGGGTGGGTTAAGGCTATGAGGTGTTGGAGGGATGGGGGGAGTTTGGGACTATTGGAGGGGTGGGTTGCGGCTGTGGGGTATTGGAGGGGTGGGGGGAGTTTGGGGCTGTTGGAGGGGGGGGTTGAGGCTGTGGGGTATTGGAGGGGTGGGGGGAGTTTGGGGCTGTTGGGGGGGTGCTGAGGCTGTGGGGTGTTGGAGGGGTGGGGGCAGTTTGGGGCTGTTGGAGGGGTGGGTTGAGGCTGTGGAATGTTGGAGGAGTGGGGGCAGTTTGGGGCTGTTGGAGGGGTGGGTTGAGGCTGTGGAATGTTGGAGGGGTGGGGGCAGTTTGGGGTTGTTGGAGGGGTGGGTTGAGGCTGTGGAATGTTGGAGGGGTGGGGGCAGTTTGGGGCTGTTGGAGGGGTGGGTTGAGGCTGTGGAATGTTGGAGGGGTGGGGGCAGTTTGGGGCTGTTGGAGGGGTGGGGTGGCAGGGGTGCCAAGCAGGGAGGTGGGGTTTTGGCATGCAGTGGAGGTGCCAATCTTTTTTGCTGTTGGAGTTTCTTATTTATTAATTACATTTTCCTGTTTTAGGATGTAAATTCACAATGTACAACACAATTTGTATGACAGCCTCTAAGAGAAGGGGAAACAATCCAGTTCTTGAGTTAAGGCCATACTGAATTTAGGTGTCTTGTATAATTCTCTGAAAAAATTCAGATCAACAATTCAATCTACATTTTTCCTAAACTGCTGGCAAATCCTGGGGCTGGTGTCATTAGGGTATTTATGGCATATTGCAGATTGGCACCAGAGAAGTCAGAATAGTAAGGCAGTTTTAGCTACAGAGTTGAATTGTTTTGTAAATGTAGTGTTTTATTTGTAGCCACTTTCCTAACATCAGTTGATTGCTCTGTGAATAATTATCCTTACAGAATCAGCTTTGGGCTCTCAAGTTTGCCACTGTTAAAGTCACTTTGCCTACTGCATGCAGATGTAATGAAAGAAAGACAAAACCTACATTTATACAGCACTTTTCACAAAGTCTTAAATCATTTTACAGCCAATTAAATACTTTTGAGTTGTAGTCACAGGTATTATTAGGCAATGTTATCAAATAGCGGACCAGGCTCAAGAGGGTGAATGGTTTACTCCTGCTCCTAATATATATGTTGATATGTCATTCTGGATGGATGAGATGATCTAGGCTAGATGGCCTTTGTCATCCATAATTATCTTGCAAACAGAAGGTGGAATTATGGCTGGAATTCTGTTTATTTTGTAGCTAATGGAAGTTTACTGTGAGCAGGTTTGAAGGAGTGAAATTACCAGGACAGGATTGTGTAATCGGCTTTTAGTGAATCAGTAACCTGTTTTATCCTCCAAATGATTCTTATGAGTCTTTTCCATTGACTTCAATCTTGTCCTCTTGTCTACTTACCTATTAATCCACTGTACCTTGGTGCTTTTTATGAGCTTATTAAGGAATGAAATATGATTAAGTTGTGTTACATAGTAGATATTGAAAATATATTGTAGCGAGGAGCAACAATCAGCAGAGTCTTCAGACTTTCTGATCACGACAACACAGATACAAATGTAAACCATTCAGCCTTTGTCCTCTGGCCTCTTAAAAGCTGTGTTGCACAGAGACGCCTGAGGATTCCAATGCTTCTCACTGACAGTAAAGACCTATATTGTTCAATCAATCCATTTTCAGCTCAGGAGTCATTTGATTTTTCTACCCTATGAGATTACTGATAAAATAGAATTCAATTACATCCTTTCTATGAAATAATTATATTGAATAATATCATGCATTCAGGCCAGAGAAAGTCTTCTACTTTTTCTACAGAATGGAAAAGGTCTTCTACAGTTTATTTGGGTCGCAAATATAGAACCCTTCCCCAAATATGAATTTACTGTCACCGTGTTCATATGATGCAATGTGTAGAACTTGTTAATGAGGGCTGAGGCTGCCACTGAAATCAGTGTTACTATTTGCACAGTGTTATAAATAACTAATAGGATATTTTCCTGTCAAATTAAGAATATTGCATGATGCTGATAAAGTAAAATTTGTTCTCTCAGGTTTGTTTAATAGTCACCTTGGGATCACTTATAGGGAGCACACAAACTAACACTGCATTATATCATTGCTGTTCTTAATATTATTAATCCATGCTGCATACATATCAGATAATTTTTGTAATCAGATGCCAACAATCAGACTTATCATTTTACTAGGACCTTTCTATGATTGGTGAATCTTGAAAGGAGGAAAAATATCATACATGATTGAGGGGGAAGGCTAAGTGGGGGGAGAAGAGAGGTGGAGAATAATGGGCCAGGAAAGAAGAGAAGCACCAGGGCTTTACTCTGGCTGGGAGGACCGTCATTCATTGTGAAGTGTTCATTTCTGTTAATTCCTTTAACAAACCACAGAGAAGCACTTCTTATATTTTGCATACCTCCTGTGGAATGCAGCAATTATTAAATATGGCAGAAATATCACAATGCTGTCATTGCACAGTGAAAGTCTTCTCCAGCCAGCTGTCACTGTGGAAAACATGTTCAGTGACTTGACAACCAGTGGTTGTATTATTGCTGCTCCGTGATAACTTATCTAATGTTAGCACATATTTTTGAAGCCAGGAACATAGCATTTCAACATTACTTGTAGCCATAGTAGGAGCATGGATCATTGTTCCACATTGAAAACTGCAATGAATTTGCCACACATGTCTTGCCTTTTTATCTGACAAACTATGCCTCCTGGAAACTCGCAGACACTTCCTCCTACCTCTCCATGGACCATGACCCCACCACTGAAAAAATCCTATCACTGCTTGCTTGTCCCTACAATCACACCACCCCCCCACCCCACTTCTCTCTCCCCCCCACCCCCCCACCCCTCCCCTTAAACCAGATTATATTTCACCCCTTTCCTAAGATTCACTCAGTTCTGTGGAAGGGTCATGAGGACTCGAAACGTCAACTCTTTTCTTCTCTGCCGATGCTGCCAGACCTGCTGAGTTTTTCCAGGTAATTCTGTTTTTGTTAATGATTGCACTGTGCTGTAAACATTGACCTATGGGGCCCATTTACAGCGCTATATATGGGGAGCTGCTTCTCTGTAGGAATTTGACCACAACCATTATGTCCATAGTATTCTGATAAGTTGTCAACTATCATTGCACAGATTTTGTGCTTAATTACAATGTGCAATAAATGTGCAGGATTCACAAAGTGCTGCCATTTTCAAAATGTTATAGATAACCAGAGCCCTGAACAGTAAGGTTGTCAACCCACCAGGATTGCCCTGGAGGCTTCAGCAAGTAAGGAGTAATCTCCAGGACATTGCTGCAACACCCCAGGAGGGAAAAAATATCCTACAGGCATTAAGAATGCGTTTTGTTTTAATTATTCTTTGAACACTTTTGTTTAGTTATAAAAATATCAGCCATGGGGTAAAGGCTTACCGACTGACATTGAAAAGCATCCAATCGGGCAATATAGAGTCGATCGTTGTTGGAATGTGACTGTGAAGGCGGATATAGTGGGTAAGCAATGTTGTAATTGTGCAGGTGGGGCAGTTGGAGGAAGATGGTCACGTGAAGAAACCTCCAGGAATATGCCCAACCAGAGCTGGCAACCCTAATGCACAGTTGGGAGTTCTTGCATAAGTTATCTGCAGCAAAAAAGGCATCTCTCCTTCCTCATTTTATACACAGTTTGCTGGTGTGAATCCCTTGACTACATGTAGTGTTTTATTGTTCTGTTCTTCAGTTGGTATTTGATTATGTGTGTCTGTTGACCGGTCACTTTATATGATTAGTTAAGCCTGGGTATGGTTAGTTAGAAAAAGAAACTAAACCGAGGAAAGCCACTGTAAGGATGAGAGAGCAGGCATTTTTAAAGTATTGAATAAAATTCCCCTATTACACACACAGAAGCTGGAGTGTATCATATCCGCATATCTCTGAGGTATAAAATATAACAGTATGCATTCCACCCAAAATTGCTTTCCACAGGTTCTAACTGGAAACTCTGTGGTAACACACCATTGCCATTTTCTTTTGGTGTTTTTATAAAATACCACAAAATGAGGACAAACAGCAGCATCTGGATTATTTCTATGATAGGAATGTATTTGCATCATTCACTGATAGTGTGTTCGTGCTCCATTTACACAGCTGTTACTAGTGCTTGCTCATCTTATTATCTGGAGCAATGCTTGCAGGCTGCAGAAAGAGGTATAATGTTCTGGAGAAATGCTAGTACCAAACATTCAAGTTTCGGTAGTGAGCAAGTCTGACTGGTTTCAGCTATGGCTCAGTTGGTAACACTTTGAAATTTGAATCAGTGTTCTGGGTTCAAGTCCCACTTCAGAGCTTGAGCACAGAAATCAAATCTGACACTCCAGTGCAGTAGTGAAGGAATGCTGCATGGTTGGAGGTGCTGTCTTACAGATGATATGTTGAAGCAAAGCCCCATCTGCATGCTTGGGGGAATTGGATCCCATGGCACCATTTTGAAGAAGAGCAGGCGGGTTACACATAATGCCCAGGCCAATATCTAGCCTTCAATCAACAGGAGCAGATTGTCATGTTGTTGTTTGTGGGAGCTTGCTGTGTACAAATTGGTTGCTCCATTTCCTACGTTATAACAGTGACTACACTTCAAAAGTCCTTCATCTTCTGTAAAGCACTTTGAGACATCCAGTGGTTGTGAAAACTCTATATAAATGTAAGTCTTTTTGTCTTTTATTAAGGTCTCGAGTTTCATATATAATTTAACAGAGCCCAACACTCCATTTTGTTGGATTTCTGCTGTCTTTGCTCTTTTTTCCTTCAGTGTCCACTTGGAATGGAAGCTATGGGAGGTCTATGACTGCAGAAGTTCTTAAAGTGACAAAAGTTTTCTGTTGCATTTAAAAAATACATCAATGCTTTCATTAGTTCCCTAGTACAATATTGACGTTATTCCAGATTTGTTCCATTATTCTGAAATTTAATTTTTTTTAACATTTAATTTTGGAATAAAGGGAGAACTTTTATTTTCTTTAAGGTTTGTTTCCGGGATGTTTTAAATACTGCATTTTGTTGTTTAATGGAGTGAAATGAAAGAAGGATGCCAAGGAGATCAGATGGCTCCAGGTCGGGGCCCAATTTTCTAAACCCAGCAAAAAAAAGCATGTGTTGGCACAATTCAGGTCATTATGTAGGGATAAGCTACATCCAATTTCTAATCAAATCGCCATCCCTTATGTTGTCTCGACAGCAAAAGTAAATACTTACCATAACCCATTAAGAGGCCTCTTGGAATGAGGGAGCTCCAAGACATCTCATGGCACTCATTTTTTATGGATTCACGTTTGTGAGGATCCAAAACATGCAATGTAGGGCAATTTATATGAAATTAAGAAGCCTTCATCGACTCACATCATAAGATTGAAAAATGACCAGAAAATCAGTCACTTGAAGGCCTGTAGATGATACTTCGATGAGTATTGGCAATGTGCAAGCCCACACTTATTTGCCAATGGCTGAGGACAACTGGCTCAACTTTCTTTGTTCAGCACAGTGACTATTGCAGACTGCTGGGAGACTGAAATATAGGCCCAGTACTGCAAGGTAGGCCCATTACTGCTGTCATACCATTATTCTTGCTGCTTATCATCACTTGGCAATGAAATATCTGTTCACATTCTGCTCACATGTTAAACAGATACCCAATGCATTAGTCCCTATGACCTGCACTTCCTTTTCTCATTGAATAGTTTTACATCATCCAATTAATGTAGCAGTGCAGTGGCAATGAGCACAATTTCAGCGCTGTCAGTGAGTGACCATATGTTTATTACATTGTGCTTTGATGTACAAATCCTTTCAAAGATGCAAGGGCTTGGCAAAGGTTTCCCATTGTAAATTACAGCAGCAAGAGGTTAGGACATGGAAAGCACTGCCTGAGCATGTGATGGTGGCAGATTCAATCGCGGTTTTAGAAGGAAATTGAATCATTATCTGAAGAGCCAGTTTGCCGGGCAATGGAGAAAAGGTAGGCGAGTGGAACTGCTTGAGTTGATCTTGCAGAGAGTCGGCACGGACATGATGGGCTGGATGGTCTCTGTTTTGAACTCTAACCATTCTATGATTCTATGTGTATGTGTCCTTGAAGTATATCTTTTGGTTTTATGCCAGATATTCTTCTCAGGTTCCTGTGGCATCAACCACTTGTTGGACTTTACATTCTCTATGTCATGGGTTCTCCACCGGGACCCACCCTTCCTCTCCCCCAAAACCCCCCAAACACCAGGGATCCACAAGATGGTTTCTAGGAGTCCACCAGAAATATAAAACATGTAGTATATAGGAATCCTACCTGATTCTCCACACCTTCAGGAGATACATTTGAGATGGACTCATCAGAACAAAATGTAATCGCTACCCAGAGGAATCAGTTTCAGATCAGTATAACCACCATCTTAATCATTTTTCCAGTTTTTCTTAAAGTGCCTAAGAAAATGTTTCAGATGGGATTTCACTCTCTTTACTTTTAATTTTATTCTTCATTAATGGCCTTGCTTGATGAATACAAATTCTATTCTATGTTACTGCATTCAGTAATCATAGATTAACTTATAAAATACTCTGCTTACATCAAATTACATCCTGCCATGATTATATTTGATGTATAAGAGATTTGGAGATGATTGGCATGGACTATTACAGGTCAGAGGAAAGACTTACAAAATAGAATTGTTTTCAACCAGGAGGAAATTATAAGAAAGTATGAATCACATGTGTGAATGAGCTGTTCCCAGACAGCTGACAACTGATCCTCAAAGGCTGCATTGATTTTTGTTTACCTTTTCTATTCTGGCTTCAAGTCAACCTGTTACAGCATTGCACAACTGAAATAGACTCAGACTCATAAACGTCTACAACACAGAAAGAGGCCATTCGGCCCATCGTGTCTGCACCAGTCAACAAAGGTATGACTACACTAATCCCATTTTCCAGTGCTTAGCCCATAGCCCTGGAGACTATGGCAATGCAAGTGAATATCTAAATACCTTTTAAATGTCACGAGAGTTTCTGACTCAATCACCCTTTCAGGCAATGAGTTCCAGACTACCACCAACCTCTGGGTGAAAAAATTCTCCTCAACTCACCTCTTAGCCTCCTACCTCTCACCTTAAATCTATGCCCCCTGGTTATTGGCCCCTTAATCATATACACCTCTATCAGATTCCCTGTCAACCTTCGCTGCTCCAAGGAAAACAACCCCAGCCTATTCAATCTTTCCTCATAGCTCAGACTCTCCAGCCCAGGCAGCATCCTGGTAAATCTCCTCTGCACCCTCTCCAGTGCAATCACATCCTTCCTATAATGTGGTGACTAGAACTGCACGCAGTACTCCAGTTATGGCCTAACCAGTGTTTTATACAGTTCCAGTATAATCTCCCTGCTCTTGTACTCTATGCCTTGGCTAATAGAGTCAAGTATCCCATATGCCTTCTTAACCACCTTATCTACCTGCCCTGCTACCTTCAGGATATGCACACCAAGGTCTCTCTGACCTTCAATACTTTCCAGGGCCTACCATTCATAGTGTAATCCCTTGCCTTTGTTAGCCCTTCCCAAGTGCATTACCTCATACTTTTCCGGGTTGAATTCCATTTGCAACTGCTCTGCCCACCTGACCAGTCCATTGATATTCTCCTGCAGTTTACGGCTATCCTTCTCTCTATTTACCACCCTACCAATTTTCGTATCATCTGTGATCATACCCCCTACATTTAAGACCAAGTCATTTATGTACACCACAAACAGCAAGGGCCCCAGCACTGAGCCCTGCGTAACCCCACTGGAAACAGACTTCCAGTCACAGAAAAATCTCTCTACAATTACCTTCTGCTTCCTGCCTCTCAGCCAATTTTGGATCCAATGTGCCACTTTGTCTTGGATCCCATGGGCTCTTACTTTCTTGACCAGTCTGCCATGAGGGACCTTATCAAAAGCCTTGCTAAAGCCCACATAGACCATATCAAATGCATTACCCTCATCAACACACCTGGTTACCTCCTCAAAAAATTTGATCAAATTTGTCAAACACGACCTTCTATTAATAAATCCATGCTGACTTTCCCTGATTAATCCGTGTCTCTGCAAGTGCAGATATATCCTGTCCCTCAGAATTCTTTCTAATAACTTCCCCACCACCAAGTTAGACTGACTGGCCTGTAATTTCCTGGTCTATCCCTTCCTCACTATTTTAATAATGGGACAATGTTAGCAGTGCTCCAGTCCTCTGGCACCTCCCTGTGGCCAGAGTGGATTTGAAAATTACTGCCAGGGCCTCTGATATCTCTTCCCTTGCCTCCCTCAACAGCCTGGGATACTTCTCACCCAGGCCTGTGGATTTATTCACTTTAAGGCCGCTGATCCCGCTAGTACCTCCTCTCTCTCTATGTTAATTTCCATTAATATTTCACAGTCCTCCACCCTAATGCTGAGATCTGTGTTATCCTTTTCCATTGTGAAGACCGACACAAAGTATTCATTGAGGACTGTACCCATGTCTTCCGGGTCCACACATAGATTACCTCTATGGTCCCTAATTGGCCTTACTCTTTCCCTAGTTACTTACCTTGCTCTTTATATATTTAAAAAATCCCTTTGGGTTTTCCTTAATTCTACCCACCAATGCTTTCTCATGCACTCTCTTAACTTGCCTAATTTCCTTTCTAAGTTCCCCTCTGCACTTTTTATACTCCTCTAAGGACTCTGCTGTATTGAGCCCACGGCTTCTGCCATAAGCTTCTCTTTTTTTCTAAATGCTAACCTTTTTATGTCCTTTGACATCCAGGGTTCTCTGGACTTGGTTCCCCTTTGTCTTTACAGGAACATATTTGCCCTGTACTTTCGCTATTTCCTCATTGAATGCTTCCCACTGCTCTGACACAGTTTTATCTGCAAGTAGCTGCTTCCAATCCACTTGGGCCAAATTGCAACTCACCTTAGTAAAATTAGCCTTTCCCCAGTTTAGAACTTTTATTCCCAGCCCAACCTTATCCTTTTCCATAACTATCCTAATTCTAACTGAGTTATGGTCATTATCTCCAAAATGCTCCCCTACTGATACGCCTTCCACCTGCCCAGGCTCATTTTTGAATATTAGTTCCAGAACAGCCCCCTCCCTTGTTGCGCTTTCTATGTACTGGCTAAAAAAGTTCTCCTGGATGCAACTTAAGAATTTTGCTCCCTCCATATCTTGCACACTAAAACTATCCCAGTTAATATTTGGGTAGTTAAAATCCCCTACTATTATTGCCCTATTATTCTTAAACTTCTCTGAAATTTGATTACACATTTGATTCTCCATCTCTCCCTGACTATTTGGGGGCCTATAGTACACACCCACCAGTGTGTTTGCCCCTTTTATGTTTCTTACTTCCACCCATATGGCTTGATTTGATGATCCTTCCAAGATATCATCCCTCCTCCATGCTATAATTGATTCCTTGTCCAATATTGCAACCTCCCCGCTCCTCTTCTATCACCGTCTCTATCTCGTCTGAATACCTTATAACCAGGAATGTTGAGCTGCCAATCCTGTACTTCTTTTAGCCAAGTCTCGGTCATAGCTATAATATCATACTCCCATGTGCCAACGTGTGCCCTCAGCTCATCTGTCTTATTCCTCAGGCTCCTTGCATTAAAAGATATTCCAGTTAGCCTTGCTAAACTCACTTCTTTCTTATCTAGCCTATGTTTCCTCTGCCTTCCAGACTCAATTACTAGTCTTTTAACTTCTAATTCCATCTCAGCTTCTCTGTCCTTTACAGGATCTCATCCCCCTGCCAATTTAGTTTAAGTCTGCCCCAGCAGCATTAACAAACCTCCCCATGAGAATGTTGGTCCCATTCCTGTTCAGATGTAATCCATCCAACTTGTACAGCTCCGACCACCCCCAGAAATTGTCCCAATGCCCCAGGAATCCAAAACCCTCCCTCCTGCACCATCTCTTCAGCCACGCATTCAATTTCTCTATCCTTCAGTTCCTATACTCACTACCGCGTGGCACCAGGAGTAATCCAGAGATTATTATCTTTGAAGTCTTGTTTTTCAATTTCCTACCTAACTCCCTAAAGTCTGCTTTCAGGACCCCATTTCTCTTTCTTCCTATGTCACTGGTCCAAACATGGACCATGATCTCTGACTGTTCGCACTCCCCCTTCAGAATGTGCTGCAGCCATTCCGTAACATCCTTGACCCTGGCACCTGGGAGGCAACATACCATCCTGAAGCCACGTCTACGGCCATAGAAGCACCTGTCTACTCCCTTCCCTAATGAATCCCCTACCACTATTGCCTTTCTACACTTCTCTCTCCTGCCCTGAGCAACTGGACCACCCACAGTGCCATAGCCTTTGCTCTGGTTGGCTTCCAAAGTGGAACCATCACTCTCACCGTTTTCCTAGGCAAAAAAATGGTTTGCGAGTGAGGTGCACTTGGGGATTCCTTGCTATTTGCCTGGTCCCTGTCTTCTGCCTGGTGGTCACCCGTTCCCTCTCTGCTTGCATTTCCTTAAGCTGCGGGGTGACCACATCCTGAAACGTGCTATCCACAAACCTCTCAGCCTCGTGAATGCACTATAGCACCCCCAGCTGCTGCTCAGGCTTCAAAACCCAGAGCTTGAGTTGCTCCAGTTGGAGGCACCTCCTGTACACATGGTCATCCAGACTGCCAGGAGCATCCAGGATTTCCCACAGGATGTGCAAATCACAGGACTGAGCTCCCCAGACATTGCTTAACTAAATAAAATATGGATCCTTGCTTTTACGTTACCCTTACTCCTACTTCAGCATAGATTAGTCGCTAGAACCTCTAGATAGACTAGACCCTGTAGGTAATGCTGACTGCCTGTCAAGATTATATGATGTTGTTATCCAGTGGGCTGCAATTTGTGATGAGGAACAAGTTTATGAAAGCAAAAGCATGAATCGCACAAGGTTTGTATAGAATTTCACAGTTGTCTAATAATAATTTATCTCTGTTGCTGCTGCAAGGACCACCATTAGTTCTATTGATAAGATTCTTTCAGAGTTAGTGGCCCTGCCAAGGAAATAACATACCTTATGGTTGTGAATGTCCTTCTGTTTGCTGAAGTGTACCTGGAGACTGATATTGATGTTCTTGCATTTCTAGATGCACTCTGGTGGGGGGATCCAAAACAAAAGGGCATAACCTTAAAATTGGAGCTAAGGTCATTCAGGAGGAATTGCAGAACAGACTTTTTCACACAAAGGGCAGTGAAATTCTGGAAATCTCTCCTTCAGAAGCTATTTTCAATTGGAAATTTCAAAGCTGAGATCGAAAGATTTTTGTTAGGCAAGCATATGGAGCCAGGCTGGATAATTGGAATTAAGATACAGATCAGCCAAGATCTGATTGAATGGTGGAGCAGGCTTAAGGGGCTGAATGTTATTATGTTCCATGCAATTTTCAATCTTGAGTCAAATGCAATTTTTGTTAAGTATCACATTATAATCAAACACTGGAGGGAGTCTCCCTGATACCTTCTGTTAATGAACTTTAGGAATCCAATCAAAGCAAAATTGTGATACTCAAAACTTAGCACTTTAACAGGAAATACAGCTATTTGTCCCTATAACAAATGAAATGGTCACATTTCCAATATGCAAACTCCATATTGATGTATGCATCTGGAAGGAACTGTAGGTGGCTGATAACAATCAGATTGCGTTACAAAAATTAGATGATACAGCGTAATAGTTTCAGCTGTACCGTGCTATAATGACATTTATCAGGTTCTCACCATTGCAAAGAGCTTTTGATTTCACAAACTTGTTTTGGTCAATCATTCCACCAAGATTTGCAGCCGAGGTTACGTTGTCTCCACAGATGTGTTGTGTATTTAACATACTATCAATTGCTTTCACATATTGATTTCTGACAACTTATGTCAAGCATCAACAATTCATTCAAATTCATTGTGTGACAGCTTAAGGTGGAGGTTGCCAACTCATTGTTCAAACCACACACAGCTTTTCTATAATAATCTATCTTCAGTCCAGCAAAGAAATGATCAGGAAATAATGCCGTCATTGCTACTGCTAGCACAAACTTTCTTCCTCTTGCTGCAATAATTTAACAAGATGGAGTGAAGGAGACAGCTTTTTGTTATTCTTTAATGGGATGTGGGCAGTATTTGTCACCCATCCCTAATTGTCCTTGAACCGTGTGGCTTACTAGACCATTTCAGAGGGCAGCTAAGAGTCAAACAATTTGCTGTGGATCTGGAGTCACATGTAGGCCAGGCTAGGCAAGGATGGCAGATTTCCTTCCCTAAAAGACATTAATAAACCAGATGGGTTCTTACAGCAGGCAGGCTACCGATACTGCAGGCTCAATCGGTTGGCCAGCAGCTCTGGAGCCATTGGGAGCCTCACTGGGAGAGGTAGGCGCTGCTGAGGAAGGTCAGAAACCGTGACGGCACCTCAACATGGAGGTGCGAAGGCATGGAAACAGTTCAAAAATTAAGAGGACCAAAACTCCTTTTGTGTGGAAGGGAAACCTCTCCACAGGAATCATTTGCCTTTCTTGCTCACAGCCATGATATTGGGGCATGGAGTCTCTGGCTCTGATTGGCTCCCAGCCTGCAGACACCTCCACTGAGCCGGTGGCCTGCACATGTGGCAGGGCGCCATCCTGCTGATGGTAAAGTGCCGATGAGGCCTCGAAATCACCCCCAAATGGGGCCTTAAGCACCTTAATTGGCTGCATCCCTCAATGGGGCAGGCAGCTGATCTGGATCCCTGCCTGGTTCTGGCAAATTCCCTGGTTGCAGGAATGTGTCAGCGAGCTGTAAGGACACTGCTCCACCGCTATTTTCCTTCCCCCGCCACTCCCCCCCACCCCCCCACCACCCCCTCCCCACCCCCCCCCCCCCCACCCCACCCCCCCCAACCCCCACCCCCCAACATCTCCATCTCCACAGGGACAGAAAAATCTAGCCCACATGTTCTCATGGCTCCCTGCTTCCGGAATAAGGAACTAGCCACCTGCCTGCCACGATTGAGATCCTGAGTTGCCTCACGCAGTCTGCCTGTGCAGTTGGGAACCAGCCTGCTGCTGTAAGGCTGGATCTTAGGTTTGTCCTGCCAGCCATAAAGGCAGAAGGTGTACTGGTGAGGAGTCCTAGCTTCTCGTCAGTGTCTGATCATAGGACACTAGCTGCCTTCTGAAACCAAGGCCCTCTTCCTCTGTACCCTACTTGGGCAACTTTGCCTCACTTTCCCACACACTCATCCCTTCTGCCAGCTCCTTTTATGACTTGCCCTGCCTCTGTCCAAACTCCTCCAGTGCTGACACCATCTGTCTTCTCTTCTTTGCTGTGGTGATTAAAAAAAACAAATTATTATAATGTTTCTGGTGTTGGGGAGGAAGAGAAGAGGTGGGGGTGCAACCATCTACACGGTCCTGTATAGAAGCATTGAGTGACCAAAACCTAAGTACTCACCGGTTGGTGGACTCTCACTGCCCACCTCAGCCCTGGCACAGCCACAACAGCATACCACCCTGGTAACTGCACTGCCTTTTGTTTGGGGAGAGGAGCGGGGGTACCCTGAGGCTTGGGATACCTTCACAGGTTTTTGCCCTCACCACTTTTCACCCTCTCTGGGGTATTGTGTGCATACTTTGCCTGCAAAAGGAAAAGATCAAAATGCGTTATGAGCATGAACAACTGTTGTGCCTATATGGGTAGATGTGGTGGGCAGAGATGGCCCTTCTGACAGATTGCTGGTCCGGTTGATCCGCCAGAGTTTTATAAACTGGGAATGGGAGAAGGAATGGAAATACAGTTCTCACCTTGCCTGACCTTATCAGGTCATTGAACTTTGTATGACACTAATCCACCATCCTGGGGACTACTGTCAACCAATTCAGCACCTCCACCACATCGCCGCAAGCAATCCTCCTCACTGCTGCTTAGGTCTGGAACCCAGACGAAGCAACCAGCATCCTCCTTAGGTCTCAATCTATTCAAAGAGAGCCTGGAGGTCCTCGTGAACAAGGTTGCATGCCCTCTTCGGCTCATCCTTCTTATATTTTTGGTCACTCATCTGCAGGGAGGGAAAGGTTACAAAATACTTTGAGATTTCTTTGCATACAGTTCAGAAGAAAGACATAATTACTCACTTGTCAATGTAGACATAGTTAAATCAATTTGTATACTGCTTAGATTGCAATCACTCACAGCTCTTAAACATAACCATAAAATGGCTACAGCAGAGAAGGACACCATTTGGCATATCCGTGCTGAATCTCCAGAGGAGCAATGCATTGGAAAATTAATTTTAAACAATTTCTGGTTTTGGGGAGGAAGAGAAGAGGTGGAGGTGCAACCATCTACATTGTCCTGTATAGAAGCATTGAGTGACCAAAACCTAAGGAATCACTGGTTGGTGGACTCTCCCTGCCCACCTCAGCCCTGGCACAGCCACAATAAGCATACCACCTTGGTAATCATTCACTTCTCTTAAAACTTATACATTAATAAATTCCAATTAATTTAAATCACCCAGATGAATGCTCTTACGGCAGGCCACAGCGCAGTATTTGTAGAAAGAGAGAACCTTGTCTTCTTAACTTTTGGTCTTCAGTCTTAGCTTGAGGGATATTTTTCTCGGTAGCTTTTATAGAACCCTGTCCAGGTAGTTGACTCTGATTGGCTCAGTTCACAGTTACTAATCAATCCAGCTAATACATGGGAAATTTTACATACTACAATATGCAAATAAGTTTGAGTGGAAATGCAAAACCTAAATTCAAACTGGAAAATCCATGCAAAATTAAATGCAGTTTGGGCTCAATTTCCTGATTGTGTCCAAAGTGGAAGCTTGACCCTTGAGTGCTTAAATATTAACAAATATGGCTAATGGTTGAAATAAATGTCAGGTGTTGAAAGATCAGTTTGTTATCGGCAACCTTCCATCTACGTAAGATGATAGACTGCAGCAAAACGTATCCATTCAGGATGTTGTAGCCTTATATTTGCTGATGGCTGGAAAGATCAATCCATGAGAGGCAGGTTCTGCCACAAATACTGCACATGGGGTCATTATTATTGGTGTTGTGGGCTGTTGTTTTTGTTGTTCGCACCTGTTGCCAAGCCATTGTAGCTGTTGATCGTCCTTGTGGCACATGTCAACCCATAGATGATGTCACCATTTCTCTCTGTCATGGACTGGTATCTTCCAGGTTGTAAAAACCAATGTTCCAGGACTTTCTTATTACACTTGCGAGATCCTTGAACTGGAAGAGAGAGTCGGGGCCTGTGCTCTTTCGTGATGATGCGCATGCAGAAATCTTCCTGAGGCATGGAGCTGCCTCAGGGAGATTAAGTTCAGTTTCAAAGTTCAAAATAAAGAAAGTGAAAAATCATTTATACATGTCCCCTCATGTGACGCTGTCACATGAGGGGACATGTTTATCAGATGTTTTTTTAATATTTAAAAAAAAATTATTAATTTAACAAACACTTCATGAAACCTCATTCCCATCCACAGATGAGGTTTCATGAAAAATGCAAAGGCCGCTTGGGCTCTTCGCCTGCCCGCCAACCTTAAGGTTGGATGGGCAGCATTCAGAATTAGTTTAATTAGTTTATTAGTGGCCTTAACAGATCTTTGACAGTTTGGCGGGTGCGCAGCCACCTCCAGCACGCGCCTACTGAACTAAAGATCCGACGTGGTGATGTCGGGAGGCATGGCCAATGTCACCGCGCATCATTTAACGTGTCGGTGTGTGGGGCCTGCCCCCACATGCCATACAGAAGATTCTGCCCCATGTCTCTTGTAATGTGACTGGGTTAATTAGTAATCTCATTGTCGGGCATCCACTGGGGAGGGGTGATATAATATGATAGAACTTCACATAGAATTGTACTCAACCACAATCTGTAAACTTATGGCCCGGCATAATCCCCACTCTACCATTACCACCAGCCAGGGAATCAACTGTGGTTCAATGAAGGGTGCAGGAGGGCAAGCCAGGAGCAGCACCAGGTATACCTAAAAATGAGATGTCTACCTGGCAAAGCTACAATACAGGACTACTTGCATGCCAAACAGCATAAGCAGCAAGTGATAGACAGAGATAAGCGAATCCACAACCAATGGCTCTGCAGTCCTGCCACATCCAGTCGTGAATGGTGGTGGACAATTAAACAACTCACTGGAAGAGGAGACTCCATAAATATCCCCATCCTCAATGATGAAGGAGCCCAGCACATCAGTGCAAAAGATAAGGCTGAAGCATTTGCAATAATCTTCAGCCAGAAGTGTCATGTGGATGAACCATCTCAGCCTACTCTGGAGGTCCCCAGCATCAATGATGCCAATCTTCAGCCAATTTGATTCACTCCATGTGATACAAAGAAACAGCTGAAGGCACCGGATACTAAAAAGGCTATGGGCTCTGACAATATTCTGGTAATAGCACCGAAGACTTGTGCCCCAGAACTTGCTGTGTTCCTCGCCAAGCTGTTCCAGCACAGCTGCAACATTGGCATCTACCCTGCAATGTGGAAAATTGCCCAAGTATGTCCTGTGCACAAAAAGCAGGACAAATGTAATGCAGCCAGTTACCGCCTCATCAGTCTACTCTTGATCATCTGTAAAGGGGTCATGAATAGTGCTATCAAATGACACTTGCTTAGTGATAACCTGCTCATTGATGCCCAGTTTCGGTTCCGCCAGGGTCACTCAGCTCTCAACCTCATTGTAGCTTTGGTCTAAATATGGAAGAAAGAGCAGAACTCCGGAGGTGAGGTGAGAGTGACTACCCTTGACATCAAGGCAGCATTTGACTGAGTGTGGCATCAAGGAGCCCTAGCAAAACTGGAGTCATTGGGAATTGGGAGAAAACTCTCCACTGAGTTGGAGTCATACCTAGCACAAAGGAAGATGGTTGTGGTTGTTGGAGGTCAATCATCGCATCTCCAGGACATCAATGCAGAAGTTCCTCAGGATAGTGTCCTAGGCCCAACCATCTTCAGCTGCTTCATCAATGACTTTCCTTGCGTCATAAGGTCAGGAGTGGGGATGTTCACTTCAGACAATAATCTCTTCTAAATCATGTCCTTATTCACACCGCACACTGAATGATCTCTGAGCATGATGTTTAGAGATGTACCAGTCACAATGTTCCATTGACTGCTTCCAATTTGTCACATAGCTCGCAACTGTCTCCCTCGGGGCTCTATTTCTTGTGTTTAACTTGAACCTTTGCATTGTTAGCCAGGGCTTTGGTTGATAATGAACCTTCACAATTCATCAATTTTTTTGAATCTGGGGTACTGGGTGCTATCAAACTACGAATCAAGCTGTAGGCTTTATTCCCATATGTAGTTAAGAGGATCGCCCAACTCTTCTCTTCCCCTGTAATCTCGCTCACTTGGAAAAGAACGCGAGGCATTCAATGTAATGAGGCCAATTGTCCGTGGCTGGATTGAAAGAATCAATTCTTCCAAATTGCGTTATTCTGAGAGGAAATTCCGTCATCGATTCAAACTGAACTTCTACTTACGATTACTGGGCGAGTTACAGTGCCAATTTCTTTTCAACTTGGTTTCTTCTGCTTGAGCTTCCTTTACCCTTGTCACCAGTTTATTGGATCCTGTGGACCCTTGTTGTGAGAGGTGGCTGAGTTGGTATTATTGATAGAGTTGATCAGCAGACACTTCTTAGGTGGGAACTTTATGTTTATTTACCAAGGTACTCAGCAGCAACTAAACATGTGCTTTCACTTCAAACTCTATCTCTACACTACCAACTACTAACTACAGAGGTAGCCCATTCTACTATCCTACTGGGTATTAAAGAACATGTGATCTTCCTTAAAAATCATTATTCTTAAAGGTATATTGCACACTAAATGAAACCATAATTACCACAGTACACAAGTGCCAGGCAATGACCATCTTCAACAAGGCGGAATCTTACCATCGCCCCTTGATGTTCATGGCATTACCATCACTACATCCTCCACTATCAACATCCTGGAGGTTACCATGAATGAGAAACTGAATTGGACTAGCCACATAAATACTGTGGCTACAAGAGCAGGTCAGAGGCTAGGAATCCTGTGATGAGTAAGTCACCTCTTGGCTCCCCAAAACCTGTCCATCATCTATAAGGCACAAGTCAGGAATGTGATGGAATACTCCCCACTTGCCTGGATGAGTGCAGTTCCAACAACACTCAAGAAGCTTGACACCATCCAGGACAAAGCAACCCGCTTGATTGGCACCTCTTCAACAGACAGTCACTCCCTCCACCACTGACGCACAATGGCAGCAGTGTGTGCCTTCTACAAGATGCACTGTAGGAATTCATCAAGGCTCCTTAAGCAGCACCTTCCGAACCCATGACCTCTACCATCTAGAAGGACAAGGGCAGCAGATTGATGGGAACACCACCACCTGCAAGTTCTCCTGCAAGCTATTTACCATGACTTGGAAATATATCGCCGTTCCTTCACTGTCGCTGAGTCAAAATCCTGGAACTCCCTGAAAAATGCATTGTAGGTCTACCTACACCACAGGAACTGCAGCAGTTCAAGAAGGCAGCTCACCTTCTCAAGGGCAATTAGAGATGGGCAATAAATGCAGGTTTAGCCAGCGATGTGCACATCCCATAAATTAATGTAAAAAAGTCACATTGATGTCGAGAGTGTTAGAAACTCTTTATGAACTAAGGTACAAACAGTTTATGCAATACCTCCTCTTTATCAATTCTGAACCCTTCGAGTGACAGTTTTCTCCTCTGTCACTGTATCTTCGGCAGCATCCGCTTGCTTAGTAAAGACCTATATAAACTATTCATTTAACACCTCAGCCATGTCCCCTGCCTCCATGTGTAAATCCCATTTTAGGTCCCAAATTGGCCCTACTCCTCCTTTTACCACCCTCTTACTATTTATGTGCCTGTAGAATATTTTGGGATTCCCCTTTATGCTGGCTGCCAGTCTTTTCTCATAACCCCTCTTTGCTTCTCTTATTTGCTTTTTTACCTCCCCCCTGAAACTTCTGTATTCTGGTTGGTTCTCAGTTGTATTTTCTATCTGACACCTATCATAAGCACACTTTTTCTTCTTTGTCTTAATTTCTACCTCCTTTTTCATCCAGGGAGATCTGGATTTATTTGCCCTATCTTTCCCTTTTGAGGGAATATACCTTGACTGTGCCCGAACCATTCCTTCTTTGAAGGTAGCCTATTGTGCGGCTACAGTTTTTTCCACCAACCCTTGGTTCCAGTCTATCCGGCCCAGCTCGGTTTTTGCCCCATTTAAGTCAATTCTCCCCCAGTTAATTATTCTTACTCTGGATTGCCCATTTTCCGTTTCTACTCATCCTAAACCTTACAACACAATGATCACTGTCTCCTAAATGTTCACCCGCCCCCAACCCCCCCCGACATTGCATCCTTTCTTGGACTGGACACATACTGCTGTAGAAAATTCTCCTGAACACCTTGCGCCTCTCCACCCTTTATAGCGCCATTGTCCCGGTCTACATTCGGGTAATTAAAGTCCCCCATTATAACTACTCTATAATGTCTGCATCTTTCTGTAATTTCCCTGCAGATTTGTTCCTCCACATCCTTCCCACTAGTTGGTGGCCTATAAACCACACCGAGCAATATAATTGCACACTTTTTGTTCCTTAACTGTAGACAAATTGATTCTGTCCATGAACCCTCTGGGACATTCTCTTTCTCCAGCACTGCAATGCTCTCCTTAAGCAATGCCACCACCATCTCCTACTTTTCTTCCTTTCCTATCTTTTCTGAATACCTTACCCAGGAATATTTAACACCCAGTCCTGTCCTTCCTTGAGTCAGGTCTCTGTTATCGCCACAAAATCATATTTCCATATGGCAATCTGCGCCTATAACTCCCCAATCTTATTTACTATACTCCATGCATTCACATACATGCACAGTAACCCTGATTTAGATTTTGTTACTTTCTCCCATCCTCTGACTCCACCTATAAGCTTACTATTCTCCATTCTAGTGCTATCTGTATCTCTCTCAGTATTTTGTGCACTCTGGTATTCCTCTCTAATATTCTTTCCTGGTCCCACATCCCTGCCAAGTTAAAATCCTCCAAACAGGAATAGCAAAATGACCCACAAGGAACTTAGTCCTGGCTCTGTTCAGTTGCCATCCATTCAGCTTTTACAGGTGCCATTTTCCCCAGAGCCAGTCCCAGTGTCCCAGGAATCTAAAGCCCTCCCTCCTGCACCATCTTTCCAGCCACGCATTCATCTGCCTTATCTTCTTATTTCTGTAATCACTTGCACACGGCACTGGGGGTAATCCAGAGATCGCTACATTTGAGGTCCTGCTTGCTAATTTTCTACCTAGCTCCCTAAATTCTGACTGCAGGAGAACATCCCCCTTCCAACCTAAATCATTGGTACCAATGTGGACTACGACCTCTGGCTGTTCACCCTCCTCCAGAAGAATGTCCTGCAGCCGCTCAGTGACATCCTTGACCCTGGCACAAGGGAGGCAATGTACCATCCTGGAGTCACGTCTATAGCTGCAGAAACGCCTGTCTGTTCCTCTAACTAATGAATCCCCAATTACTATTGCTCTTCCTTTCTTCTTCCTCCCTTCCTATATAGCCAAGCTGCTTGTGCTGCCACAAACTTGGCTCTGACTGCACTCTTCTGAGGAACCAACGCCCTCACCAGCTTCCAAAATGGAAAACCATTTTGTGACCGGGACCCCGGGGACTCTTGCATTATCTACCTAGTTCTCTTGGACTGCCTGATGGTCATCTATTCCCTTTCTACCTCCAGGCTCCTAAGCTGCAATGTGACCACCTCTCTGAATGTGCTATCCATGTTGCTCCCAGCCTCGCAGGTATGCCATAGTGACTTTAGTCGTTGCTTGAGCTCTGAAACTTGGGGCTCACTTCCTGCACATGTAATCGCTTAGAACACCAGTATTGCCCATGCCTTCCCACATATTACAGGCTCCACATTCCATGTGACTGAGCTGCCCAGCCATGTCTTAACTTTATTTTACTTTGGTTTACTTATATTACTTTATTATATTGGCCTTGACTTTCCCTTATTCTTGGTGTTTCTCACTTAAATCCAGGTATAGCTACTCATTTAAAATAATACACTTCTCTAATTTGCAGCAATTTAAAAATAGACCCCAACAGCAGTTTCTTACCAACCAATGAGTTTATGGTTTTCCTATGATGTCACTATTTGTTTTTTCTCACTCTCCTTTTGATCTCAGCGTGGGCCGGTTCTGACTAGCCTGCCTCTCCATCTCCCAAGACAAGTCAGTTAGTTTAAGCATTTGATGATAGGTAAGCAATGGCAAACATCAGAGTGGTGGCTGTGACTCAGTGGGTAGCACTCTTGGCTCTGAGTTAGAAGGTTGTGGGTTCAAGTTCACTCTAGGAATTGATCACAGGGATCAAGGCTGATACTCCAGTGCTAATACTGAGGGAGTGTTGCACTGTTAGAGGTGCTGTCTTTCAAATGAGTCGCTAATCCAAGGTCCTATCTGCTCTCTCTGGCACATGTTAAAATTCCCATAACACTACTTTGAAGAAGATTAGGGGAATTATCCTGGCCAACATTTAGCCCTCAATGAACATCACCAAAATAAATTATCCTGTAATTGTCACATTGCTGTTTGTGGGACCCTGCTGTGCATAAATTAGCTGCCATGATTCCTCCATAACAACAGTGATTAACCTTAAAAGTTCTTACTTGGTTGAAAAGTGCTTTGGGAAATCCTGCAATTGTGAAAGGTGCTATATAAATGCAAGGCCTGAATTTTTTGTTTGTCAGGCATGTATGATTGGCAGGCCCGGAAGCAGATGGGAAATGGGCCTCCGGCCGCAATCGGCCCCTGACCACGATTTCACACTGCCTGGCCAATTAATGGCCAACCAACGTCAAACACGTGCTGAAATACTCAGCGCTGCCAGAGTGGGGGTGGGAAGAGGGCAGGCGCCAACCTAACTGAGGCTGTGGGTGAACACTTCTAGTGAGCTTCCTGAAGGCAGACAGCTGCCCCAGGGAGCCTGCAGACCTCCACAGAATAAAGGAAACAACAAAAATGCTGCAAAATATGACCAGGCAGCACAATCAAGCACCCAAAAGCATACCTCATAAAAAAAAGCCCCCAGGTATCTCTCTTTATTTTATTTCCCCACGGAGATTTCATCCTTCCCTGGATCGAGGTTTGAGCAAAAATGTGAAGGCCGCTTGGCTGACTGGCCCGTCTGCCAACCATAAAAGTAGACACGCCATGAAAAATCGCTTTCAATTGCACCATTAATGGGCTTAATTGCTTGCTTACTTATTGGTAGGCATGCTTCCGACTGCTGCCCCTGCCTGCCAAGTGAAAAATCGCACAAGTGTGTGATGACATTGGCACGCTTGCCCGATGACATCTCGCGTTATTCCATATCCATTTGGGTCAGGCACACGAGGGACATAAAATTCTGGCCCAAGTCTTTCTTAGCATTTAGATAAGAAGCTCATAATAATAAACCTTCGAGGGGATGAGGATTCCATGCAGGATGTCATCATGGCCAGAGTCCTGCTTATCTGCAAAGTCACTATAAATGATGGTAACCTTGCAGGAGTGTGAAGCAAGACCTGGAAGACAGAGGAAGGAGATGCTGACACCAAACACAGGGCATTAGAGACATCATGCATTCAACTACATGTCAGGCTTGAGAAACGGCAATTGGATGCTGTGAGGATCATGGCAGCTGGCATCACCATGCAGGGCCTAAGCTTTCAGGATAGTTGTCAGGGTGGCAAGCCAAGTCCCACATCGCCAATGCAGTGAGGGCACCAAGTTTTCAAGGAGCATTTATGGCTGATTTGACGGTGTTTCTGGGCATAAGCATGGGAGTACTCAGTGTGCTGCATCAACTGAAGGGAGATGCATTCAGATTGGTGTTGTGAGTGGGTCTGAGTTGGAGTTAAGGATGCAGCAGGTGAACTTTGCTGCTGTGGCGACATGCAGAGCTGTGTGAGCTGCTGCATGTTTTTCTTTGAAGTCTGTGAAATTCAGTGGTGAGCAGCAAACGACCGGTGCAGCAGGGTACTCAGAGGATAGGTTAGAGTGGCAACAATGGCTTAGAATAGTGGACACAACAATAGCTGTTGGTTACACTAAGAAATGTAGTTAATGGGTCAGCGCTCATCGGGAAACAATACTTCAGCCATTAGTTATATCACAGAATCACAGAATCACAGAATCATACAGTGCAGAAGAGGCCCCTTGGCCCATCGAGTCTGCACTGACATGTGAGAAACACCTGATTTACCTACCTAATCCCATTTAGCAGCACTTGGCCCATAGCCTTGAATGTTATGACGTGCCAAATGCTCATCCAGGTATTTTTTGAAGAATGTGAGGCAACCCGCCTCCACCAGCCTCCCAGGCAGCGCATTCCAGACCGTCACCACACTCTGGGTAAAAACGTTTTTCCTCATATCCCCTCTAAACCTCCTACCTCTCACCTTGAACTATGTCCCCTTGTGACTGACCCTTTAACTATGGGGAGCAGCTGCTCCCTATTCACCCTGTCCATGCTTCTCATAATCTTGTACACCTCGATCAGGTCACCTCTCAGTCTTCTCTGCTCCAACAAAAACAACCCAAGTCAATCCAACCTCTCTTCATAACTTAAATGTTTCATCCCAGGCAACATCCTGGTGATTCTTCTCTGCACCCCCTCCAGTGCAATCACATCCTTCCTATAATGTGGCGACCAGAACTGCACACAGTACTCCAGCTGTGGCCTCACCAAGGTTCTATACAACTCCAACATGACCTCCCTACTTTTGTAATCTATGCCTCGATTGATAAAGGCATGTGTCCCATATGCTTTTTTCACCACGCCACTAACAAACCCCTCTGCCTTCAGAGATCTATGGACATACACGCTAAGGTCCCTCTGTTCCTCAGAACTTTCTAGTGTCATGCCATTCATTGAATACTTCCTTGTCAAATTAATCCTTCCAAAATATATCACCTCACACTTTCCAAGGTTAAATTCCATCTGCCACTTATCTGCCCATTTGACCATCCTGTCTATATCTTCCTGTAGCCCAAGACACTCAACCTCACTGTTAACCACCCGGCCAATCTTTATGTCATCCGCAAGCTTACTAAACTTGCCCCCCACATAGTCATCTATGTCGTTTAAATAAATGACAAATAATAGGGGACACAGCACCGATCACTGTGGTATGCCACTGGACTCTGGCTTCCACTCACTAAAGCATCCTTTTGTCATCACCCTCTGTCTCCTACAACTAAGCCAATTTTGAATCACCTTATCAAATTACCCTGTATCCCATGCACATTTGCCTTCTTTATAAGTCTCCCATGTGGGACCTTGTCAAAGGCTTTGCTGAAATCCATATAAATTACATCAACTGCACCAATCTCATCTACACACCTGGTCACCTCCTCAAAAAATTCAATCAAATTTGTTAGGCATGACCTCCCTCTATCAAAGCCATGCTGACCATCCCTGATCAAACCTTGTCTCTCCAAGTGGAGATAGATTCGCTCCTTCAGAATTTTCTCCAATAGTTTTCCTACTACTGACATGAGACTCACTGGCCTGTAATTCCCTAGCTTATCCCTACAACCCTTTTTAAATAGTGGAATCACATTAGCTGTTCTCCAGCCCTCTTGCACTGCCCCCGTGGCCAGAGAGGAATTAAAAATTTGGGTCAGAGTCCCTGCGATCTCCTCCCTTGCCTCCTTCAGCAGTTTGGGACACAAGTCATTCGGACCTGGAGATTTGTCCACTTTTACGTCTGCCAACACCTCCAATACCTTGTCACATAAATGGTACTTAGAGTGCAAAGGTCAGAGTTCTCCTCCAGTGGTCATTCCGGCTCATAACGAGGGATACAATGCTAAAGGGTCCTCGTAACTGCCCTTTTATTGGAGTAAGAAGCACCAGCCTTCAAACCTGACCTCTTCTGGGCCCAAAACCAAGCTTGCACCCAAACGTGGTTTGCAAAATGCACGAGGAACCCACCCAGGTCCCTCCACACCAAAAATACAGCACAAAAGGAGCTCAGAGGTGGGCTTGAGCTTCGGTCAGTCAGAAAATGGCCCGACTCACATTTTCTATCCCTTCACAAAAATTCAGCCCCAAGTATTTCACCCAGAAACCTTCCCATATGAACAGCACTTTGTACACCTAGCATCATTGTACTTGATGATAAATTATGATCTTAACCTATAAAAATCATCTTGAAGCGCTTCACAGAGGCACGAGGGAAATTAAAACTGGGCAGAAAGAAAGCTTTGTAGGGATGACCAAATGTTCAAAGTAGAAGTCCTTAAAGGAGCCCTAAAGTCATATAGAGAAGTATGGAAGGCTTAGGGAGGGAATTACAGAGCATGGGGCCTAGATGGCTGAAGGAATGGCTGCCAGTGGTGAAGGGGAGGAATAGGCCAGAGCAACAGTGACCAAAAGGTTGAGGAGCAAACAATAATGCTGGAGGAGGTTTCAGAGATGGGGAGTGTGTGGCCATGGAAGGATTAAAATACAAGGATGAAAATTTTAAATGTAGGCCATTGGGGAACTAAGGACCAATGTAGGTTATTGAGAACAGGGGTGACGGGCAAGCAACACATGATGTAGGATACAGGCAACATAGTTTTAGATGAGCTGAAGTTTAGGGAGTGTGGAGGATAGAAATCCGATCAGGAGAGTGCCAGAATGGTCAAGTCAGCAGATGAGTAAAGGCATGGTGATGGTCTCATCAGTTGATGGAATGGATGCCGGTGAAGTTACTGATGTGAAAATAAGTCCTCTGGAATGGAAAGGATATGGTGCTCAGTGAAGCGCAATAAGACCTCAATTTTCTGAATATTTACGAAAAGGACAACAATGTAAGTTAGGTTGCCAAATAGAATCAACAGAAATCATAATTAGCAATGAGTACACTCAATGTAACAATAAACTAAAAACTGAGTAACATTCATTAAGCTGCTTCACCTATTTGCTAAATGTGAACAAGACCCTGATATAGAGTTTATTGAATGCCCTATTAATGCACGGTGACAAGAAAATATAATATTTGTTGCATTGTTTTGCCTTTAGTTGAGTTAAGTGGATACAGCTGCTGTAACCTAATATTATTGCAACTATTTAATTGGTTACTAATGAATTTGCTACCAGCATTTTGTATTTGCCTAAGGGGCTCGACAGGTAATAATTCATCAACTAGCACTTCTGTTTGGAATTAAACCTATTAATGACTGTTTTCACAGTATATGTTCATGTTGCATACACATCAGAGGCTTATTAAGCATGTGTTTATCCAACAAGTAAAAATTTTGTATTTGAGGAGGCATCTGAGACTTCATCCTTAAACTGCCTCAAAAAACCCAGCAATTTTGTCTTTAAGTGGCACGTTCCCTCTTCCATTCCGTTAACAAATTTCAACCCGGCCAGGTCAGGTCAAACTCGGGAATTTGTTACTCCCCAGACAGCTGCTGAACGTTCATTAATAAATGCAATCACCAAGTGTCTGCTAGGGTGGGTGGATGACTTGGCGATGGACATGAGAAGTGTCCTCATTTTAAAAATGCCAAACAAACAAGGCTTTAGGCTTCAGTCAGGAAAGAGGAGGGGAAAGATCATGAATAACAGCTGCAAAGGAAATGCCAATCTTTTTAAGGAAATAGTTACCTGGAGAAAGGAGTTTCACAATGAAATACTTTTCATTAGAGTAACTGAGGCAACCATTAGTGATGGCCTCAATCTCCGCATCCACTCGGAGTGAAATCAGAAAGATAGCAATCGTGTAGTTACCTCAATAAACAAGAATTCTATAAGACTTGAGAAACAAGACTTCATTACTACTGCAACTTAAAAAGAAGCTAATGATTGACATTATTCTTCTACATCATCTGCCAAAAACAATAGTATTGCCTTGAAAGTTTTGCTGGTGTGTTGTGCAAGTGAAAATCAACGTGCAGTCACTTCAGTCATATTGCAGTTAACTTAAACAAGCCTGCTTAGCAAGTAGACTGACTAACACAAATACTTGGGTGTGCTCGTGGGTGGGGAGGGGAGCCCGTAAAATGCCATGGCTGCCACGCCCACCACCTACCCACCTGCCCCTGTCTCTGCCACAATTTTACTAGCAGCAGCAGAGGCGTTCGGCAGCCTGTCCACCAAGAGGTGGGTGAAGAAGTACTAAGAATGGCAAGGGCACAGAATGTACACTGGGTGGGGGATTTCTCACGTACATCACCAAGAGTAGCTCAATAGCACCATGATTGATCAAGCTGGCCGAGTCCTCAAGGACATAACTACTAGACTGGGTCTTCGGCAAGTGGTGGAGGAACCAAAAAGAACAACAGACCTACCTGACCTGATCCTCACCTGTCACACATGCACCTCTCCATGACCACACAGTCTTTATGGAGACAAAATCCCATCTTCACATTGAGGATACCCTCCACTGTGTTGTGTGGCAGTACTGCCATGCTAAATGGGATAGAGTTTGATCAGATATACAAACTCAAAACTGGGCATCCATGAGGTGCTGTGAGTCATCATCAGCAGCAGAATTGTACTCAACTGCAATTTTTCACCCCATGGCCCGGCACATCCCCCACTCCCCCATTACCATCAGGCCAGGGGATCAACCCTGGTTCAGTGAAGAGTGCAGGAGAGCATGCCAGGAGCAGAGCCAGACATACCTAAAATTGAGGTATCAACCTGGTGAAGCTTCAATACAGGACGACTTGCATGTCAAACAGCATAAGCAGCAAGAAATAAACAGAGCTAACGGATTAGATCTAAGTTCTGCATCCTGCCACATCGAGTTGTGAATGGTGCTGAACAATTAAACAACTCACTGGAGGAGGAGGCTCCACAAATATCCCCATCCTCAATGATGGAGGAGCCCAGCACATCAGTGCAAAAGATAAGCCTGAAGCATTCACAACAAACTTCAGCCAGAAGTGCTGGGTGGATGATCCATCTCGGCCTCCTCCAGTGGTACTCAGCATCACAGATAATTTGATAATTCAGCCAATTTGATTCACTCCACCCAATATCAATGAATGGCTGAAGGCACTACATACTGCAAAGGCTATGGGCCCTGACAATATTCTGGCAATAGTACTGAAGACTTTTGCTCCAGAACTTGCCGTGCCCCTAGCCAAGCTGTCCCAGTACAGCTACAACACTGGCACCTCCCGGAAATGTGGGAAATTGCCCAGGTGTGTGCTAGTACACAAAAACAGGACAAATCCAATGCAGCCAATTACCGTCCCATCAGTCTACACTCGATCATCAGCAAAATGGGGAAAAGGGTCATCGACAGTGCTATCAAGCAGCACTTACTCAGCAATAACCTGCTCACTGACCCCACTTTGGGTTCTGCCAGGGCCACTCAACTCCTGACCTCATTACAGCCTTGGTTCAAACATGGACAAAAGAGCTCAACTCCAGAGGTGAGGTGAGAGTGACTGCCCTTCACATCAAGGCAGCATTTGACCGAGTGTGGCATCAAGGACCACTAGCAAAACTAGAGTCAATAGGAATCAGGGGGAAAAATGTTCACTGGTTGGAGTCATACCTCTAGCACAAAGGAAGATAGTTGTGGTTGTTGGAGGTCAATCATCTCAACCCCAGGACATCACTGCATGAGTTCCTCAGGGTAGTGTCCTTGGTCCAACTATCTTCAGCTGCTTCATCAATGACCTTCCTTCCATCATAAGGTCAGAAGTGGGGATGTTCGTTGATGATTGCACAATGTTCAGCACCATTAGCGACCCCTCAGATACTGAAACAGTCCATGTCTAAATGCAGAAAGACCTGGACGATATCCAGGCTTGGGCTGACAAATGGAAAGTAACATTAATGCCATACAAGTGTCAGGTAATGACCATCTTCAACAAAAGAGAATAACCCATTTCCCTTTGACATAGCATCGCTGAATCCCTCACTATCCTGGGGGTTACCATTGACCAGAAACTGACCTGGACTAGCCATATAAATACTGTGGCTACAACAGCAGGTCAGAGGCTGTAAATTCTACAGAGAGTAACTCACCTCCTGAGTCCCTAAAGGCTGCGTCCCATCTACAAGGCACAAGTCACGAAGGTGATGGAATAGTCTTCACTTGCCTGTGTGAGTGCCGCTCCAACAACACTCAGATAAGACCATCCAAGACAAAGCAGCCCACTTGATTGGCACCCTAAACACCATAATAAACATTCACTCCCTCCATAACTGATGCATAGTAGCAGCAGTGTATAACACTTACAAGAAGCATTGCAGGAACTCACAAAGGCTTCTTCAACAGGATCTTCCAAACCCAGGGCCTCTACCACTCAGAAGGACAAGGGCAGCAGATGCATGGAAACACCATCTGCAAGTTCTCCTCCAAGTCACTCACCATCCTTACTTGAAAATATGTCACCATTCCTCACTGTCACCGAGTCAAAATACTTGAATTCCCTCCCTAAAAGCACTGTGTGTGTACCTACACCACGTAGACTGCAGCAGTTCAAGAAGGCAGCTCACCACCACCTTCTTAAGGGCAATTAGGGATGGGCAATAAATGCTGGCCCAGCCAGTGACGGTCACACCCCAACAATGAATAAAACAAAAACAACTCTATCGGATCACTGAAGATTTTCGGCATGGTAGCCATGTTTTTGTTGCAATGCTCCTGGTATTGATGTCCTCAGTTATCTCTCCCCACTCCTCCTGAGTGGATGCCTGGAGGGTTTCCTGCTTTCTGGAGATGAATGCAAATCTCCTTCCCTCTCCACTGGCTGCACCAAGGCCTGCAGCACTGGTGAAGCTTGGTACCTGCTCGTTCCCCACTTCATCCATTTCTTCCTCAATGTGTCCCACAGTCTTTGCAGCTAGAAAATACCTCTCCTCCAAGGAGTGCTGGCTGCTTTTGAGTATCATCTGTGAATCCCCTTCACCTTGATGGCGTGCAGCCAGTGGACAGAGCAGGTAGCCTTGGCTGTACACATCAATTATTATAATAGGAAGGAGCAAGGAGATTTCCTGCTGCCCTCATTTATACTAATGGTGTGGGCAATATCCCCATCCAACTCCAATGTAAATTTTGTCTGCAATTCAATTTCTTGGGCTTCTCGTTTCAGTCGAGGTATCAATTAAATTGCTACATGGCTTTTCAGGTACGTAGAAAATATATTATCACACTATTTGAAGAAAAGCAGGGAATTTTCCTGATAATCATGGTGAACATTTATCTGTTAACCAGCAACATCAACCAGTCCCATTAATTGTCATTTGCATTGGAAGTTAGTTGCCCTCTTTTATAAAAATTGTGACTATGCTCTGAGGCACTACGGATATCGCCTAATGGAATGTAGGCTTTTGCCTCAATGGGGCTGGAATACTAGGAATGGTAGTTCTGTTACAGTTGCAGAAAACTCTAGTTAGACCCTATTTGGAGTTCTGTGCTCAGTTCTGGCCACCACACCTATATTGCCCTTGGGTAATTCATAACACAGATCCACCAGAATGATGGATCCACAGGGGCTAAAAGGGTTAAATTTTGAGAACAGGTTGCTTACACTCAGCTTGTATTCCTAGAACATGGAAAAATAAGGAGTGATCCAGTTGAAGTGGTTAAGATGATTAAAATGATTTGATAGTGAAGATGGAGAGAACATATTTCTTTTGGTGAAGGAGCCCAGACAAGGGGGGTTATTAACCTCAAAATTAGAGTTGGGTCAGTCGGGGATAAAATCAGAACAAACTTTTTCACACAAAGGGTAATGAAAATCTGTAAGTGTCTCCACCGAAAAGCTTACAAGGCTAGGACAATTGAGAATTTCAAGACTAAGATTGAATTTAGACAAACATATTAAGGTTTATACTGCCAAGGGAGATGATGGAGTTCAGATCCAGATCGGCCATGATCTGATAATGCGGACAAACACGAGGGTCTGAATTGCCCACCCCTAGGATCGTGGATGAAAGATGGTATATAAATGCAAATTTTTTTCTTTAACCCTTTAACTGTAGCTTTTTAAATCTAATCAGAACCAAATTAATGGTTTGTAAATCCTCAATACCTTATTTCGTGTGGAATTAATTTGATATCTTCAATCCATTTCCCAATAGGTAATCCCAATAGATCAATTGAAAAAGCCTCTTTGTTGATTTTTTTCATATCTTCACACACTTCTCTTGGAGAATAGTGTATCGGTGGGCTGATTAACAGTCTGACAGGCTCCTCCCATGGCCATAACCATTTTTAGACAGACTGATATGGGTTTGTCTATGTGGAGAGAAGGTTTGATGGGCTCCCACTATCTTTACGATGAAGGGGGAGTTCACCCACTCAGAAATGGAATTCAGAATCCCACGGATTATCAACCTAGAGTTCAGATCTTGAGCTCTGGTCTCCGTTCACTGGAACTATCTGGTTCAGGGTTCATATCTTGCACCTGTTAACTCAGAGGCTATATCAAAGCCTCACAGCTGCCTCCCTGCAATTTGGTACAAATGAGTAATTGTAATCAGAGAATTGTAAAGGTGGCTGTATCACGAAATGGAAAAAATTCACTTTGACAAAAGTGAGAGAACCTTTCTAAAGCCCGAATCGAAGCATAGGGTGGAATTGTCCCAGGCTTGCATTAAGTGCAGTAGCGGGCAGGCAAAAAGAACTTTTTACCCGCCAGCTACAATGGTGGCTTTTCACACCGTATGGTCCCAATCCCGCCTCATTAGTCATGCATTCCCAGGAAACACACATTTTCAACGGTTGGTAGGCTCTCATCTTCCTGCTGCGCCATCACCACACTGCTTACTCATGCCAGGTGCCCTATTATTTAAAATGCAGCTGCGCACATACCTCTCAGTGCTTCCAGCCCAGAAGGCATGCTGCACAGAAGACATGGACCCGACAGACAAGAAGACTGCAGCCCCCCTGATTCAGTGATGCTTCCCTGGAAAGCCTTTTGGACACCATGGAGGCCCGTTGTGATGTCCTCTAACTCCACTCTGACCGCAGGAGGTCCAGCAATCTCACCACTCCGGCTTGGGAGGTGATGGCAGTAGCTATCAGTGCCAATGGTGCACAGAAGAGGTTGGCCATCCAATGCAGACAAAGGATGAATGATCTCATCTGTGCAGCCACACTATGGCAACCATTTCATCACTCTAAACTCACACACTCAAGCCCATCACACATTCACTGGCATCTCACTCACTGTCAGCTCAAGGGACATCACCACCCAGTCTCACACACACTTTCACATGTTCATCTGGCCTCATCTCCTCTGCAGACTGCCTCCTTAACCCTCACCATCTTGAGGCCACTTGCACAGATCAACATATGCCCTCACACACACCCTGGGATACCCTCCTTCCCCAGTACAGCTCTCATCCTGAAGCCTCTTCCCTTGCCTGAGGCCACTTCTCCCCTTTCCCCAAACAACCCCATGCCCTGCAGTTGTTAAAAAGCCACCCACAACTTACGGCTGGTCTGGTAGGTAGAGACCTGCCTGTGAGTCCCCCTAAAAGTGATGTGGCGCTGTCTGCAAAGCCTGGTGCTGATGAATGCGAGTGCTGCCCAAAGCCAGGTAGGCATAAACCCTGACCTTCGAAGTGAAGTGCAGCTTGCCAAGTGCATGTTGCTTACGTTCAGTTGTCAAATACGTTATGCTAACATGCCCAGATTATCCAGTGCGGGGGGAATGATTCCGGTGAGCTGGGTTTACAATGATATGCAGATTTATTACAATGAAGTTCCCAATGTCTAACAGTGGGAAACACGGCCTGCCATTGATGGACTGAGCAGATGATGGCAAATTAGTTTTACGACGCTGTGAAAACCAATTTTTGGCCTTCTCACCGTATCATCCACTCATGCCACCGAACATGCCCGATGTCAGCGGGCACAGAAAATTCCGCCCAGAATCATGTAGTTTAGCAGGAGCTCTTTTTACCTATTCATCATCAAAAGCTCTTGATGCATAGATGTCCAAAAATGAAAAAAAAAATGCTCCATTTCCAACAGTAATATCCTTCACTATGAAAAATCCATCAACAAACACAATAGCAATAATGATGAACTCTTAACTGTATGTTTGAATATTTACATACTGTGCATTTCCATTCCAGTCAAACGCTGACACGTGAATCACCCATTGACAGTTTGAGTAGGGGAAGAGGGTTAGATGGAATTATCCAAAACCATTCAGCCAGAATTGGAGGGGCAACCAGTATCAGAGGGCTAGAGATTACACTGAAGCCAGGATCCCTGCACCTCAGCGTAAATTTCAGGGGTGAGCCCACCTTCACTTGCCAGGTCGACCCTGCTTTAATTTTTCACCCTTTAATGGTTATGAATTGGGAGCTCTGTCAGTCTCCAATTGGAGACCAGCAGCTCTGCACCACACCAGGATTGGTGGTCACTGCCAGTATTGCAGGAGGCCCGGGAGGAAGACGAACCATGAATGCCCCCAAACCCAGGTGAGTCGGGATCCCACCAGGTTTGGGTTGGCAGGTCCCATCGAGGGAGTTTGGGGGACATGTTAGACAGTGCAGGGCGAGGCAGAGGGTGGATGTAGGGAGGCAAAACTGTTCGGCAAGGGTGGGGGGGGGGGGTTGCTGATTGGCACGGAGGCCCAGGTAGGAACCACCAACCCACCACCCCCCCCATCTATTTCACTGATCTATAGCCCTCAGAAATAAACATGCCAGGCTACAAGATGGGCACAGGCCTTTTCCACCACCAATCAAATTGGAATGGTGGTGTGATGAGGCCCATAATAAAGTTTAATTGCCATTTAAAGGCCCCAGTTGGGCCACCGGTGGGCAGCCCACCCAACATCTTCCCCACCGCCCATAAAATCGTGGCGGGTTGGGTGGGCTGGCAGCAGGCATGCTGCTGTGACACAGCACTATAAGTTACAGGTTCACCTGCCTGTTTTTCTGCCTGTGGGTGGCCCATAAAATTCGGTGCAGGGAGTGCCAGAAAGACTCAGGACACCAAAAATGTTAATCCTGTGATAAAAAATGTTATTTCATTCAAGAAAAGAAATAATTTTTCTTTTATAAAGGACTTCTTACATCCTTAGGAAGTCCACAAGTGATTCCAAGCCAATGAATTACTTTGGAAGAATATAACAGTTTTGCAGGCAAACATAGCCGTTAATTGGCACATAGGAAGGTCCCAGCAAATTACGTGATAGAGCAGACAGTCTGTTTGTTTTCATCAGGAGAGCCTTGTTCAGCTCAAAAGAGTGCCATGGGAGTTTTTTTTACATACACCTGAACAGGCAGACTCGGCCTCAGTTTACCCCTTCATCAGAAAGCACGTCAAACAATGCTACATTAAAATGGTAGACTGCGTTATGTGCTCATATCCTGGAGTTGGGCTTGAATCCACAAGCACTGTGCTTTCCAAATTATTTTCCAATGTGACCCCATTTTAACACCTGAAAATGAATGCTATGAACATACGAACGTACGAATTAGGAGCAGATGTAGGCCACTCGGCCCCTCGAGCCAAGGCTGATCTGAATGTAACCTCAACCACACATTCCTGCCTACCCCCAATAACCTTTTGCCTCCTTGTTAATCAAGAATCAATCTAACTCTGCCTTAAAAAATAATCAAAGACTCTTCTTCCACTGCCTTTTGAAGAAGAGTTCCGAAGACACGCTACTCTTTGTGAGAAAAAATTTCCCCTCATCCCTGTCTTAAATGAACAACCCCTAATTTTTAAACAGTAACCCCTAGTTCTAGATTCTCCTACAAGAGGAAACATCCTTTCCACATCCACCCTGTCAAGACCCCTCAGGATCTTAAAGGTTTCAATTAAGTCGCTTCTCACTAAATTCCAGTGGATACAAGCCTAACCTGTCCAGCCTTTCCTCATAAGACAACCCACCCATTCCTGGTATTAGTCTAGTAAACCTAATTACCTCAGACACCAACAAATACAAAATAGCAATAAAGCAGCATAGTAGCATTCAGTATGTAATTATTAAAGTTTGAGTATTGTAGATCAACATATTTAATACCATTATATTAAATATATTTATATTAATAATATAAATGTGAAAATTGGTGTTTTAAAGCACTTCATAAAACACCATTATTTTACAAATTCACATAGGTTTCAGCCAAGTTTGGTGAGATTTGCAGGAGTTCTGTTGCCCCTGGCATGGTACAGGAGATTTCTGTGCTCTGCGTCTGAAAAACAGGGAGCTGCGCTGGGGCTGCCAGTCAGGCACTGAGTGCATTTGATCAAGGGCCACCCACCTCAGGCAGACCATGAGAAATCTGCATATGTTTGCGCATTGTGCTCTCCACTTGGCAATTGTCCATCCACTGCTGGGTTAGTAACTCTTTCGAGTACAAACTTGTTTCCATCTGTTTCAGATGAAGTTACCTTGTTTCATAGTTTGCCACTGTGAGATTTGAACTCTTGATCTTGGGATTACAAACCCAGTACCATAACCACTTGGCTATTTAGGCCAAGCCTGCTGGGTTAGTATTAGCAGTGGTGGGAAGAGGCCCTTAATTGGGCATTAATTGCCCTGTAAGAGCCTCAATTGGCAGCGGGGCAGAAAGGCTATCCACAGACCTTCCCACCTTGGACTTCATCGGGAAGGTGGGACATGGGAAGGTGACGGGCTTCCTATCCGTCACCCCCTCGCCTGGTTAAATGCCCCTCCCCGCCTTCAAACACTCCACAGGAACAGTTAAAAATACTGCCTACACTGTATACAATGAATAGGTCACACCAGTATTGCAATCATTACTAGTATATTGCAATGACCAGACATGAAACAATTCAGCTGCATAACCAATAATGGCAGATCTGAGTTTAGTATTTTAAGAGCAGATTTTAAGGGTACAATGCTCTTGCATTGGTGCATAAGGAAAATGTTTCATTTAATCAATTCAAGATCAATCACATACTGATTGTACATGGCTTACAATGCATAGAATAATTTAATTATGGACAGCTTGTATGTTATTTGGTAATTCCCTGAGGATAGTTCTTTAAGTTATGTTTTAACCCCAGAGAATTAGATCTGACAATCAGATGCAAAATTATCTCCTGCATCGGAATTGAAAATTAATTTAACCCAAGAGTGAGTCAGGTTGATTCAGACATGAATTCTGATGAGAATCCTGTGAAATCATGGGCGGAATTTTACGACCCTGTAGAGGTGGTGGGGGGGCCATAAAATGTGGCAAGCCATTCAAAAGTCCATTGGCTTTGGCGGGAACATAAAATCCTGCTGGCGTAAAATATTGCCCTATGTGATTGAACAATATTTTTTTCTTATCCTTGCCAAGGCAAAGAGAAAGAAAACAATAACTTATTTTGTTAACCACAGAATAACAATTGTTCCAAATCCCAGTTTAGAAATCCACTGAGGGTGAAATTGCTTTAGGCCTTTGGCAGAATTTTCTGGATGGCGGGGGGGCAGAGCCTGAGCGGGTGCGGGTGGGCGCAGACCCATCGGCGTCCCCGATCAGGGCCACGCCACCATTTTACGTGGGCGGGCCAATTAAGGCCCATCCAGCATGACGTACACCCGGAAACGCTGTGCGCTTTGTGTGGGTGGCGGGGATTCGCTGAGTCAGGGATTCCCTGCATGTGAAAGAGTGCAGAAATCTCCCTGAAGCATGGAGATACCTCAAGGAGATTAAGTTAAGTTCGGAAAAATTTAAGAAAGGAAAAAAAAAAATTATTTTCATGAAAAATACGAAAGCAGTCTGGGCTCTTTGCCTGCCTTAAGGGCAACATTCTGAACAACTTTAATTACTTTCTTAATGGCCTCAACAGGCCTTTGCCAGTTCTGTGGTTGTGCAGCTGAGTCAACTGCGCACCCACCGAACTGACAATCTAAATGACGCGCGGTGACATCGGGACGCACGCTCGACATCACCGTGGGTCACTTTACGTGTCAGCGAGTGGGCCCCGCCCCTGCTCGCCAACCGGAAAATTCTTCCCATTATCTCATATCTGAAATGGGCACTGCTCATGGAGCATGTGGGCCAACCAAGAGGCCCAAGACTCACCTGAAATTGGGCCTTCATTAATATTACTTGGGCAAGAAACCAATGCCTAATGTGCCCCATGTCAGCTCAGCCATTTTACCCAGGTGAATGTTGGGCCACTTGCCACACTGGCAGAAGATATTATCTGAACCACATGCTTTGGAATGGATGCAATGACCATGTTGTGATTGTTGATCTGACCACTATTACAGACAGGCCCCTGCTGTTAAACCTCCAAGCTGACAGATGAACCGGTGGCTTTGTTGCATTGCAATCTCTAATGGTGAATGCTACAGGCAGATGAAGAGAAGAGCACACATTAAAGATGCCCCAATCCTGTTGCTGAAATAACAGGAAGCAAGTATGAGTGCCTGTAAGGTTTAATTTCATTGTTTGAAGAATTGTTATTCTAAATTCAAAAAATCCCTGTTACGAGTGGTTAGAAAAAACATACAATTACTGATTTCTGTTTGGGTCTGTATTTTCCACTTGAGGATGAACATTTCTGAAAGCAGACTGAGTAATACCCTATTTTATGCTGTTTTAAGTCCTGTCTAGTTCGTTGGTACTTGGAAAAGATCTTGAAGATTTGTTTCCTCAGGTACAGTCCGCAGATAATATATGGAGGTGATAGTGACTGCCCTTGACATCAAGGCAGCTTTTGAGTGTGGCATCAAGGAGCCTTAACAAAACTGGACTCAGTGGGAATCAGGAGGAAAACTCTCTGTTGTTTGGAGTCATACTTAGCACAAAGGAAGATGGTTGTTGTTGTTGGATGTCAGTCATCTCTGCTCCAGGACACCGCTGCAGGAGTTCCTCAGGGTAGTGTCCTCGGCCCAACCATCTTCAGTACTTCATCAACAACCTTCCTTCCATCATAAAATCAGAAGTGGGGATGTTTGCTGATGATTGCACAGTGTTCAGCACCATTTGCTATTCTTCAGATACTGAAGCAGTCCATGTCCAAATGCAGCAAGACCTGGGCAATATCCAGGCTTGGGCTGCAAATGGGCAAGTAACATTCATGCCATACAACTGCCAGGCAATGACCATTTCCAACAAGACAGAAGCCAACCATTTCCCCTTGACATTCAATGGCATTACCATCACTGAATCCACCATTATCAACATTCTGGGGGTGGGGGAAGAAGGCTTACCATTGACTAGAAACTGAATTGGACTAGCATATAAGTACTGTGACTGCAAAATCAGGTCACATGCTGTGAGTAACTCACCTCCTGATTCCCCAAAGCCTGTCCACGATCTACAAGGCACAAGTCAGGAGTGTGATGGAATATCCCCACTTGCTTGGATGCATGCAGCTCCCACAACACTTAAGAAGCTTAACATCATCCAGCACAAAGCAGCCTGCTTGATTGGCACCACATCCACAAACATTCACTCCCTCACCACTGGGGTACCATCTACAAGATGCACTGCAGGAATTCACCAAGCCTCCTTTGACAGCACCTTCCAAACTCACAACCACTACCATCTAGAAGGACAAGGCCAGCAGATAATTGGGAACACCACCACCTGGAAGTTCCCCTTCAAGTCACTCACCATCCTGACTTGGAAATATATCGCCATTCCTGCACTGTTGCTGGGTCAAAATCCTGGAACTCCCTTCCTAACAGAACTGTGGGTGAACCTATACCAATGGACTGCAACGGTTCAATGAGGCAGCTCACCACCACCTTCTAAAGGCAATTAGGGATGGGCACTAAATGCTGGCCCAACCAGCGATGCCCACATCCCATGAATGAATAAATAAAATACAACTTTTCCTGCTCAGATTTGAGTTATTTTTCTCAATTTCCCACCTCCCATATTCTACCAAGTTGGTGTTGATCTGCTTAATAAAAACGTGGGCTCTGATACTGGTGAAAGCATTTAGTAAGGTTTCCACTGCACATTTTGCTGGTATGATTGGTGTGTTATACGGAAATAGTTGAATGAGTATATTCAAGACTGAGATGGATAGGTTTTTGGGTACAAAGGAATCGAGGGATATGGAGATCTTGGGAAGGTATTTGATGTGGTATGTCAGCTATGATCTTATCAAGGAGTTATATTGCCATACATCTGCTGTTATTTCTTACATATTTATGTTCTTCGAATCAACCCTAAACGTAAGCATTTGCATTGCAAATTATCACCTTTTCAATGAATGTACTGAAACCTTAATTTCACAATGATGAAGAAACTTAACCACTTCTGTTGAAATAAGGTTTGAAATAACATTTGTTATTTTCCATCGTCTCAGAGACAACTACGAAAATGTTAAATATTTGGCAATCTTGTAAGGATTGAGTCATGTTGTGATCATCTAGTTTACTTGTCAAATTTAAAGTGTATCTCTGAAATTTTAATTTTTAATTGTAGTTGTAACAGAAGGTGGCAGATAATAGCATTATCATAATTTACTAAGATGTCTTAAGAACAAATAAGTATTGTGATAAAAGCAAAATACTGTGGCTGCTGGAAATCTCTCAAATAAATAGAGGAAATGCTGGAAAAGCTCAGCAGGTCTAGCAGCATATGTGTAGAGAGAAACATAATTAATATTTTGAGTCCATATGACTCAGAGAAAGTCACCTGCTGAGTTTTTCCAGCATTTTCTCCTTTTACTTTATATTAAATTTCACAAAAGTCGATTTCAAAAAATTCTCCAGTAAGTATAATTCCAATAATCTTTGTGGGTCAGTTTATGCTTTTTGCTGTGAATAATGAGAACTTAGATAGCTGAGATAGTCTTTGTGTGCTATTAGAAGGTATTGTATTGTTGGCAAGGAAATGGTTTATTAAAAATAATTATGAATGCATTTAATTTAGCACATGGAAGGTAACGGCTGCTGTAGCGGTTTAGTACAACATCCTATCATTACTGGAACTCAAGCTTTGAACTCAACCCACACTACAGGCAGGAAAGTGCAGACAACCTCACTCCCAGCAGGCAGATGCACAGTATGGGCTACATTAGATCCTAAATGATTAAGATTCTGAATAATTACTGCACAGTATAGGCTGTGTTAGCTCCTGAGTAATCACTGTTAGACTCTGAGTACTTATTGCCTTTGATCTTGAATAATAATTACTGAGCTTGATCTTGAATACATTTTTTTATTTGTTCATAGGACTTGGATGTTGCTGGCTGAGCCAGCATTTATTGCCCATCCTTAATTGCCCTTAAGAAGATGTTTTGTAAGAAACCTATAAGACTCTTTGGACTAATTACTACTGAATTCAAGGTACACATCTTGATTTTTTTTACAAATTGCAAAACAGTTGTGGGAGCTGTTTCAAGTTTCCCTTTGGGATTTTTACAGCTCAGCATTTACAATTGGTTGTGCTATAACAGCTCTAGAAAAGGTACAGAGGAAATTGATGAGGATCTTGCCAGAACTGGAGAATTTTAGCTATGAAGAAGCATTAGATAGGTTGTTTGCTTTAGAACAGAAGGGGCTGTACCATGGCTCTGAGAAGGCAAATGGGGCCTCACCTTAAACTCTCATTTGAAAGATGGCACTTCTGACAGTGCGGCACTTCCTCAGTACAGCACTGGAGTGTCATCATGGATTATGTGCTCAAGTCTATGGATCGAGATGCAAGTCCACAACCTTCTGATGCAAGAGTTGAGAGATGCAACTGACACTGGGGGAGGATCTTCCGGTCAGCGAGCGGGGGTAGGGCCTGCTCGCCAACTCGTAAAATGACACGGGATGACGTCAGGTGGAACTCCCAATGTCACCCCGCGTCATTTCCATTTCAGGTCAGCAGGGGTGCAGCCAACTCAGCTGTGCGCCTGCCAACCTGTCGACTGCCAATTGAGGCCATTTAAAAAGTAATTAACATCATTAATGGACCTGCCCATCCAACCTTGGGGTTGGTGGGCAGGCCGGGAGCCCTGGGGGGCTTCAGAAAAAGCATGAGACCCCATGTATGGGAGGGATGAGGTTTCATGAGGGTATTTAAATATTTAATAAAGGTTTCAATAAAAGTTATGGACATGTCCCAACTCAGGTGATAGTGTCACATGAGGGGACATGTCAGGGAAATCTTTCTATCATCTGTTTAACAATTTTTAATTTGGAGCCAATCTCCCTCAGCACTTAGCTTCAGGGAGATGAGAATGCTTTTTCATGCGCATGCGCGAAAAAGCGCACTCTCAACTGAAGGAATCCCCCTGCCCGCACAGGGAGTTCATAGCACCTCCTGGCGGACGTCACGCTGGGTGGGCCTTCGGAGGCGTGCCTGCCCACGCCCGTTCCCGCACTTCCCCCCCACCACCTGCCCCACCCCTGACAGGGGGAAAATTTTTCGCTGTAAGTAATAAGCAGGAGAGCTGCAGAAGAATTCTGCAGCCGGTATAGATGCAGACATAATCATTTAACACCCTGGGGCTTTTGTTTATATGTTGATGATTAGCAAGTGTGTTCAGACAATATTCTTTGAAGATTTCCTTATACACTTAAAATGTGTTATTGAATACCAACACAATCCACCAGTACAATCAAGAAGCTCATGAAGAGAGGCTTGGGCACCCACATGCTTAAAAAGAAAGAACTGGCACTAAATAGCACCTTTCATGACCTCAGGACATCCCAAACTATTTTACGGGTCAATGAAGTACTTATGAAGTGTAGTTACTCTTGTACTGTAGGAAACACAGTGGCCAATTTGCACACAGCAAGGTCCCACAAACAGCAATGAGATAATGGCCAGAATATCTGTTTTAGGTGTTATTAAGGGATAAGTATTGGTGAGGGCACCAAACTCCTCTACTTTTAATGGGATCATTTACATCCACCTGAGAGGGCAGACAAACCCTCAATTTAGCAATATGTTCGAAAACTTCCTTGTGTTTGATTGTATGCCTCTATTTATAAAGCCAAGGACCATACATCTTTATCAGCCTAATAGCTTATCCTTCACCTTCTAAAATTTGTTTATGTGAGCTGCCAGGTCTCTCTGTTCCTTTAAAATTGTACCATTTAAATTATATTGACTGTCTTCAATTTTCCTTCCAAGATGCTTCACCCTCATAATTCATGTTTCTGCCCAATTCACCAGTCTGTCTATGTCCTCCTGAAGTCTGCCACTATCTTTCCCACTGTTTCTTACATTTCCAAGCTTTGTGCTTGAAATTATGCCCCCATGTCCAAACACAGATCACTAATGTTTATCAATAATATATATACTATTATATATACATACACACATACTACTGCACTCTGAAGAATGCCATTGGATACTTCCCTCCAAGAGAGCTTCTCGGTGTGGTGAAAATGATGGGCAAAATTCTAAGCCCCACCCCTGAACACGGCACTTCCTATTTTTTTCAAGGAGGCAGGACTGAAGTCAGGCCAGGTTTCACATTTCCAGGGTTTATGGAGAAATCTGGCCATTTAAATCACCAGGTGCCTCCACTGAAGTGGGATTTTGGTAAGCCAGGAGAAACCCAAAGTGTGTAGATTAGACTGCTTAACAGCAGGTCTGACCTTGGTGGATTCATTTGGGTAGACAGGATACTCCTTTCGAGAATTAAGGCTCTCTTTTGGATCTGGTCCCAGGCACCTTTGGGTGAGGTAAGACATTGTTTGACATAGGTAAGGCACCATTTGGGAGAGGTAAGTTACCCTTTGGAATTGTTAAAAGTGAACATGATCGTGTGTAAGAAGCGCATAAACTCATTGAAAAAGCCAATGCTGTCAGAGAATTGACAAACTGTCAAAGATCTGTTATAGCTGTCCATGAACTGTCAAAGGATACTAGGCGAGTTGGAATGGGGGTAAAGGAAAAGGATGGTGGGTGGGGGTCATGGATTGGCATGATTTGGCACTAAGTTGGTATAGGGGCTACAAAGGGTATGGCGATATGGAGGAATAGAGGATGATGGGTCATGGGGGTGGGAAGAGGAGCATGAGTTGGCATAGGTGGTATGAAGGGCCATGGGGGTGGGTGGGGTGTATGGGTTGGCAAAGGTTGGCACAGATGGGGCATGGGGAATTTGTGGAGCATGAGTGGTGAGGGCTGAAGGGCTGTTTTTTGTATTAATCTTTTTAAATTTAATTCACTTAAGCGGCGGAACATAGAGGCAGGCCTTCTGCCCAGTCTGTCTCCACAACCGGCAGCCTCAGCATTTGTTCGGGGGGCAGTGGGCGCGAATTCTAATCCAGCCTGCCCCCCCGGAATGAAAATCTAAACTGCGGGTGGCCAACCATTCAACACTACTCTCTGCTTTCACTCTGTTAACCAGTTTCAAATCCACTCAAGTGGCACATCAGGATGCGTCATGGGATCACCCAGACTTGACCATGTTGCAGATATAAGTTTTAAAAGTGTCTGCAGTATAAAAAAACTAGAATGGATATAGTAGGAAATATGGATCAAGCAGGAAGTTGAGACTAGCCTAAGGGTCAGTCCATGAAAAGCTAAAGGAAAGTGACCTTTTGGATAAAATAAGTTGATGAACGATCTATGTTCTATCGTAATTAACTGATTATTTGACCCGAGGGTAAAAATAAGATGACTAAACGCAGCAGTCAAACGTCAGGATAGATAAGCAAAGTTTATGTTTTGGCATAAACAAGGACAACATTTGTGCTAAAGAGCAGGTCATTTTGCGTTTGTGTTGTAAACTCATTTGTAATGGCAGATGTAAGGATTGAGACATCCATAGGCTGGAATCATCCCAGGTGTGGTAGCGGGTGGGTAAAACATGATGAGTTATTTACACTTATTTATGCACACTGTTTCCATGCTGGGTGGGCTGTCATTCTCACGCCTGCCAACACCTCACAGCTTCATCATGCCAGGCCCCATATTTTAAGTCCAGCTGTGCGCAAACATCTCAGTGCTTCCAGCCCATGACTGCTGCAGGAAAGATGTCGACAAAAGGCAAAAAGACTGCAGATCTCAGGTTCAGTGACGCGCCACTGGACAGTCTTTTGGATGCCGTGGAGTCTCGACTCCCCCTGGGTGTAGTTGCTCTGGCCGCAGGATGGGCAGTGATCAACCAGGCTTGGGAGGCAGTGGTCAGCGCCATTGCCCTGCAAAAGATGGCAGCCACATAGCGCTGCAAGAGGATGAATGATCTCCTCCATTCTGCTAGGTTAAGTAACTCTTCTCATCACTCTCAACTGACACACTCACAAACCCATCACACATCCACACGGCCCTCACTCACTGTCAGATCAAGGGACATCACCATTCACTCTCTCCCACTCACCTTCATTGTCCTTATCCTATCCATGGGACCACTCACCACCCTCACACACCAGGCATACTGATCATCTGGCCTGGCGGGTATCCTACTTACATTCACTCCATCTCTATTCATGCAGGACAAGCTGCCACACAACAGGAAGAGGTTGCAGATCGGTGGAGGAATGCCTGAAATCAAGGTTCTCACGGACTTTGAAAACAGAGCCATTCAGGTGGCCAGTGAGGATCTGGACCGGTCCTGTGCTGACGGTGAAATTGGTGCTGCTTTACCAAGTGAGGATCCAGCAGTGCAACATCCATCAGACAACCATGCTGTGAGTGATGTGTCCTGTTTCACAGGCCACTGCCATGCACTAATTATCTCCCCTTGCTTTCACTGATGCATCTGGGAAACAGCCAACAGAGTCCATGACCCAGGGCCTCCAATCAAGACCCGAAGAAACCTCTGAAGAGGAATCTGCAGGCACCCTCCCTGAAGTCCCGTCACAGCGCTCACTCTCACCCTCCACTAGTGCAGAGACACACACTTTGGTGAGACCGAGCTTTAGAATAGCCTTGGTATCACAATCTGGTGAGCATATCACACTTTCTGATCCACAGCAGGCAGAGGCAAGGACCTCCCTGGTGTCTGGCACTCGGAGGGCTGCTAGAGGCCAGAAATTTGCTGAGTCCGAGTCAGATGACGAGCCTCTGGACTCGGTCATGTCACAGTTGCTGGAGCTGTAAAGGCAAGCTCGGGAATATCAGGAAGGGATGTTCGCTACACTCTTCAGATTGCAAGACATGATGAGGAATCTGTCAGCCTTCAGTTTGAGGTGATAACGCCGGCATGCCAATGCACCGAGGTCAACACTGGTAGGATGGCAGTCGCCACGGAGACCTTGGTCCAGGATGTCGCCCCTGAACTGCTGCGTGGACTCAACTCCATCGCTGATGTCATAGTTGGCCTCCAACAGTGTGCTCATGAGAGTGGTGCTGGGCAGCTTGATCTCACTCCAGATTCCCCTTCTCTTCAAGGAGTCAGCCTGAGGCCCTCAGTCACACATCGGGAGGAGGATCAGCAGGTGCATACCCTCGGGCCAACCATCCAGGTGACTCTGGGAGTGTCCAGCCCATCCGAATCTCCTCTTCCTGTGACCTCCACAGATCCAGTTCCACAGGCCGAGGAGGATTCCTCTACCACACAGCAGGTCCCCAAAAGCAGGCCAGGACCCTCCAAGACTTGGGCCTCCAGAGGATGCCCGCTGAGGTCATCACAGACAGGGCAGACTAGAAACATTACTGATGCCTGTACCTCGGCGGTGCTGGTTATTGCTGCCAGAATGTAGTGGGCAGTCAGCAGGCTGCCTCCACCTCCGCTGTGGATGTCCAGGAAGCACCAGGACGTCGTGGCAGGATTAGGAAGGTTAAGAAGGTGTAGTTGCACAGCCTGGGCAACTGTTCAATAAACTCCCAAGAATGTCTCCCTGCCTATGGCTCCTTGTTCTGATCAGTAGTATTCGTGTCACTCAGATGTGAAACCTTTCTGCACAAGATAAAGGCAGGTGTCTCAGTCTAGGGATTCTTCCCTGTGCTTTGTGCAGCCTTCAGATCAAAGTGATGCTCCAGCCTCACACTCCCTGGAAACATTACTGGTGCCTGCACCTTGGCGGTGCTGGTCATTGCTGCCAGAATGTAGTGGGCAGGTTCACAGAGTTCCATCATTCTTTCTGTGCTCTCAGCACCTTTAAGGTGGGGTTGGCCCCCATTTCTTCAGCATCCGTGACCAGTGACACTGTGCTCCTGAAGGGCTCAGATGCTGAAGGCGGACAAAGGATCAGATGCTACTAAAGTTGCATGGCTGTGTCTCTATGATACGACCCTGATCACAGAGCACAAGCGAGCTGCCCTCAGCCAGTCAGGAGTCAGACATTCTCAGAGGCTATGTGAAGATCTATGGAGTGTCCTCACTGCATGTCATCATCATCATGCTACTGCAATCAAGCGGCTATTAGGGCCTCCAATGCATCTCCATGACAGAAGCACTCTCACAGAGGGTATTGGTGCTGCCATAAGCTAGACTGGAGTCAAACATTCACAGATGCGATGTGAGGATTTATGGTGTCTCCTCACTGCTTGTCATCATCATCCCCCACAAATCTAGTGGCTATGAAGGCCTCCCAAGTGCACCGGCCTCATCTGGCCAGTGCGAGGGCCTCATCTCCATCATTGTTGCCCTAGAGGACTTCCTCACCCTCATCCCCATCGATGCCCTCCTAATCAGAGTAGACCTCCAGCTCCTCCATCTCCTCCTCAGCCAACTCATCTCACTGTTGCAGTGCCAGGGTGTAAAGGGCACAGCAGACGACGATGATGCGTGGCACCCTCTGTGGACTGTATTGCAGGGCTCCACCAGACTGGCCCAGGCACCGGAAATGCATCTTCAGCATCTCGATGGTTTGCTCCACCAAGCTGTGAGTTGCAGCATGAGACTCATTATACTGTCGCTCTGCTGCAGTCTGAGGCTGCCGCACGGCTGTCATCAGCCACAGCCTCTTTGGGTAGCCCTTGTCCCCGAGGAGCCAACCCTGCAGCCTCTGTGGACCCTGGAAGACTGCAGGGATCTGTGACTGACTGAGGATGTAGGCGTCTTGCACACTCCCTGGAAAACATGCGCACACCAGCAGGATATGTTTATGGTGGTCGCACACCAGCTGCATATCCAGCGAATGGAACCCCTTGCAGTTTATGTAGTCCACCGTGTGTTATGATGGAGATATGAGTGCCACATGGGATTAATCGTACCCTGCACCAATGGGAAACCTGAGATCTGGGCGAATCCATTCGCTCTTGCATCCTGGATGTCCTGGTCTTGGGCGAAAAGCACAAAGTTGTGTGTCCTCGTGAAAATGACCTCATGAATGTATTTGTAGGTGGAGACTTGTGATATCCCACAGATGTCAACAGTGGAGCCGCAAGAGGAGCCACTGACATAGAAATTGAGCGCCGGAGTCACTTTCACGGCCACAGGCAGTGGACACCCTCCATGTCCCTTTAGCGCCAAGTCCTGCAGCAGCTGGCAGATGTGACCGACCAGTTCCTTAGATATGCGCAGTCTTTGGCAACACTGGTCCCCGGTCATCTGCAGGAATGAAAGGCGGCGTCTATAGATGCTGGGTGTCTCTCGGTGCCGACCAGCGATGGCTCACTGTGGCTTTTCAGTGGCATGTGTGGGAGCCCCAGCTGCCCCTTCATCCGGAGATTGCGTCTCCTGCCTCTGCGCATCCAGATACCTCAGACACTCTCTTCTCTGTCACGTTCGCTTGCTGTACGCCATCAGGTATACAGCTAGTTCACCAGACTCCGTGCTCCTGATGTACTCCTCCTGCAGGATGAAAGAGAGAGACACATGGGTTAGCATTGGTGTACTAAGAGCCTGTCCTGGTTAAGCCTGAAGTCCCGGTAATGCTTCCCAGAGTGTATTGGCCACCACTTGGATGTCCAGAGACTAGTGAGCTTCATGGCTGCCCGAAACCCCACCGACCTCCACCCCACTCGATGCAATCGATTGGCTGCAACTTTGCCCATTGGACTGCACGCTGTGTTCTCAGCTCAGGCACAGGCATTCTCCTAACCCACACTGCAAGGCTGCATGTTTAGCTTGAACCATGGGTGAGATTAGTCCAAACCGGCATGATGACATTGCAAGGGGCTGTGAGCGCCTCCAGCAGTGACTGCTCCATGGCCAGCTTTAGCAAGGAGATTGTACAACATTTGTAGTCATCCAGCTGTTCTGCAGTCCATTAAAATGCTCATTAGTTTGCAGTCTGTGCCAGGGGGTGAAAATCTCTGGAGCACTTGGTGGCACTTTGATGCCTCTGCTTTGCTTGAGTGGGCAGATAAGCTAGAGACCCTATTCCAATCATACCAATGTGGCTGCGCCTGAACTGTCATTTTATACAGGTTTCCCTAATGTGTGGCCACTTCCCTCACCCACCCTACCTCCACCCTGAATGCTTGTGCAATATATTCAATAGCAGGGCTGTTCTTGAACCCTCCCCCCATCCCCCAACAAGTCGCCTCAATGGCAGGGCTTTCCTTTCACTCCACCCCCCACAAGTCACCTCAACCACAAACCTGCCCTTGTCCCCCCAATCCCACCGCACAAGTGGCCTCAACGTCAGGGCTGCCCTTAACCTCCCCCCAAAAGCTACTCAAGCTTCAAGTCCAAGCAACCCTGGTGAGCGCTGCACAACGTTACTGTGTACTCACCTCCGAGTTCCCCTCAAAGTGCAGTCTGCCAAATGCACACCTTTTATTTGCTGTTGTGAAACACGGCAACATACTTTCCCGCTGATGTGGACGGATGATCCAGCGGGGTGGGGGGAGGTTACGATTCTGGTGGGCTGGCCTAATAATGATATGCAGATGTTTAGCAATGAGGTTCCCGAAGTCCGATGGTGGGAAATGCGGCCCGCCATTGGTGGGCAGAGCAGGTGATCACGAACTGGCTTCACGTCATTGTGCACCATATTGTCTGCTCACACCACGGAACATGCCCGACCCCGGCAGGCACGAAAAATCCTTGCCACAATAAGAAAATTGCGTGTTAATGAGTTATCCCAAAGACAGTATAGATAAGTGGCAGAAACTGTGTAACTTTGAATTATTTTTCAGTGCGTTCTGAAAGAGCATTTCCCATCTGTGCACACTTGTACTGAATAAAACTGCAGCTTATTTTTATCTGTGTTGAGTGTCTTTTAGATAATCCACAGCACCGCACTGCTCTGCCTTTAAACTCATGGGCTTCAGTCTTGCTAACAAATCTATTTTGTAGCATGATATCAAACTGGATCACAAAATATTTTCCAAAAGAGATCTATCTAATTTGCGATTCAATGCATCAATACTACTGTCTGCCAATGGAGTCTGTTCCATAGATTGACCACTTGTCTGCTGAATGTTTCCACAGATTTGATTAGGTCTTTGTTCACTTGGAAGATTTAAATTAAATTCTATAGTGCTCATCCAACAATACTTGCTTTGTGGCAACTCTATAAGAGAAGTGATAAGAATTCTCAAATAGTTACTAAATGAAACAGTCCATGGTTGATAAGAACAAGCATTTTTTTTTGTGCAGGGGGGAAAAGCTTCTCACAATTTCAGAATGCTGAGCAACAGGAGGAGGGAGAGAAAATATTCACTTCTTAAACCATTAGGAGGAAGGGACACTAGATATCATGGGAACTCACTTCCTAAAGCTGTAGCAATGGAGACATGGATGGACATGTACCCACAGATCTGCTGACTAAATGGTATAAATACCTTAACGTGTTTCCAATTTTTTAACCAGTGGCCAAGTGGGGAAAGGTCAGAGGGTAAGGATCAGGACATCTTCCTTGATGATGATGATGAGGATCAGGGCCCAGCAGAGACACAAAAAGGTAGCTGTTTTATTTCCCTTACTGGGACTTTCCTGGGCTGCACAGAAAAGGATAGATCTTCCTTTCCAAAATGTATCACTTTCTGACCACATCGCCCTCCTGAAACCCCCTCCCCATCAAATTACCTCAGTGCCACGGCTGCTCTTTTTGTCCTGGCAGCCTCCTGCTGCCCAGCATTTCTCTCCTGCTTGCCACTTCCTGCTGGTTTGGGTGGACAACAAAGGCTGATTAGGCCTGAGAATTAGAATTGCTGGGCCCTCACATGACGGAGGTCAAGTGGGTTTGACGCTTAACTCAGCTGGCCCTCCTCAATTCTTGCTCCAGATTAAAATTGGGCCTATAATCAGACATTAGCAGGATATTATGTGGCTATTGTTAGCAACAGCTAATGGTAGGATCATCTACATAACCTTGCATTAACTCATTTGGCTACTTGTTCAATTCTTCCCTCAGTCAGAATGGAATTCCCCATTGCAAGATGAGGCACCAATTTTACCAATGTGCAGTGAGATATACACCTTATTTAGCTAATCAGGCTCCTGACATATTACATCCAAATGTAGCTTTTCTTTCATTTTTTATTCAAGCACTTTTACTCAGCCATTGCAACTATCTGCTAGGAGAGAAAAATCAAGGGGGTAAAATTGAATTATCCCCAATAATGAGTGTAGGAATCACAATGCGCAGTACCCTGTGCCCAGTCAAGGTGATGCAGTCAGCATGCAAACCTCATGCTACCTACTTATTTCCAGTGCAGCCCAGTACTGAAAGCTCTGCTGTATGGCTGCAGCCAAGTATAGAATGCACTGCTGACTGACAGCAGCCCAGTACTGAATGCACTACCTAGTGGCTGCAGCCCAGTACTGAATGCGCTGCTGAGTGGCTGCAGCCCAGTACTGAATGTACTGCTGAGTGGCTGCAGCCCAGTACTGAATGTACTGCTGAGTGGCTGCAGCCCAGTACTGAATGTACTGCTGAGTGGCTGCAGCCCAGTACTGAATGCGCTGCTGAGTGGCTGCAGCCCAGTACTGAATGCGCTGCTGAGTGGCTGCAGCCCAGTACTGAATGCGCTGCTGAGTGGCTGTAGCCCAGTACTGAATGCGCTGCTGAGTGGCTGTAGCCCAGTACTGAATGTGCTGCTGAGTGGAGGCCCAAGTTCATGAGAGGCTAGACCCAAATAAAGCTAGCCTGCGCTGCTTATAGCCAGACGTACCTCTTAAAAATGAGGTGCATTCTGGCTGCTGCAGGACATGAAGCTTCTTAGACAATGCTTGAAGACTTCAGGAAGGAACGGAAATAGTACAACAGCCAGAGAGCTTGTGCCAGGTATTTGGATACTGCACTGGTGCAAGAGGTCGACCAAAAAAACAAGAGGAAACTGATTTAAATGAATGACAAAAGAACCAGAGCATGTGTATTAGGTGGATATCCATTTACTGAATCAAGCAGCAGAAGCCATTTTGTGCATCAGAACTGTTTTATTGTTAAACAATAATTCAGTACAAATACCAGTTTCTACTTGTCCCTTCCAGATCCTTTCCCTGTGCAGAAGGAAAAAAAAACCCTTACTAGGGAAAAACCCAGCTCTTAATTACAGACTTCAATGAGCATTGCCTGCTCTCAATTCACTCGGAAGTTTGTCCTGGTTCACTCTGCATTTCTTACATTATCAATGAATTGCCTGAAGAATGTGGAAGAGGCAGATGCAATCCTGACTTTCAAAAGGAAATTGGGTAACTATCTGAAGAGGAAAAAAAATGCAAGGGTATGGAGTAAAGTTGGGAAAATTGGACTATCTTGCTCTTGCAGAGAGCTAGCATAGATATGATGGGCTGAATGGCCTTCTTCCGTACTGTACTACTCTCTGATTCATGTCATGCAGCCAACTTCATATCCATGCTGTTACTGTCCCTTCTATCCCATGGGCTTCAATTTTGCTGACTGCCTGTCAAGTAGAATTTATGGAAGTCCATGTACACCACATCAACCGCATTCCCCTTATCAACACTTTCTGTTACCGCATAGGAAAACTCAATCAAATGAGCTAAACATGATTTCCCCTTAACAAATCCTGGCTGGATTTGCTTAATTAATCCACATCTGTCTAAGCGACTGTTTATTTTGTCCCGGATTATCATCTATAAAAGCATTCCCAGCACCAAGGTTAAACTGACTGGCCTGTAGTTTCTGGATTAACCCTTACACCCTTTTTTTAAGCAAGGGTGTAACGTTTGCGATTCACCAGTCCTCTGGCACCGCCCCTGTAGTTAAGGAGGATTGGAAGATTATGGTCAGAGCCTCTGCAACTTCCGCCCTTTCCTCAGTATCCTCCGATGCATCTGGTCTGTTCCTGGTGACTTATCATCTTTAAGTACTGCCAACCTTTCTAATACATTCTCATTATCAATCCTTAGCTCATCCAGCTCATCAGCTACCTCCTCTTTTACAATAACTTTAGCAGCATCTTCTTACCTGGTAAAGACAGATGCTATAACTCATTTAGCACCTCACCTATGCCCTCTGCAACCATGTGTAAATGTCCTTTTTGGTCTCTAATCAGCCCTACACCTCCATTTGCCTCCTTTTTACTATTTATACACCTTTGAAGACTTTCAGCTTCCCTTTTAAGTTAAATGTCTATCTCTTCTTAGACACACTGTTTGCTTCTCTTATTAGTTTTTCGCTTCCACTCTGAACTTTCTATATCCAGCCAAGTTTTCACTTGTATTTTCAACCTGACAACTGTCCTGCAAACCCTTTTTCTGCTTCATCTTACTCTCTGTCTCGTTTGTCATCCAGGGATCTCTGGCTTTTTTTGTCCCATCTTGCCCCCTGTGGGAATGTCCCTCAGTTGTACCCGAACCATCTTCTCTTTCAAGAAAGCCCATTGCCAGCCAATCTTTGCTGCATGGCTGAATACATAAGCGACTGTACGATGGTTTAAAACAGATGGACAGCTGTTTGACTTCATTCCTAATTATGCTGTGCAATTTGTGTCAAATACAAAGGGTGGAATTTTCCGTGCCCGCAGGCATTGGGCATATTCGGCGGCATGAGTGGACTATATGGCAAGAAGGCCAAAAATCGGTTTTATTGCATCGTAAAGCCAGTTTGTGATCATCCACTCTGACCGTCAATGGCGGGCTGCGTTTCCTGCTGTCGGATGTCGGGAATCTCATTTTAATATGTCTGAACATCATTATAAGCCCAGCTCACCTGAATGATCTCCCCACATTGGACCAACCGAACACGTGGGTGTGATTGCACGACATGTTTCACAACTGAACATAAGCAACTTGCACCTGGCAGGCTGCACTTAGCTCGGGATTTCAAGGTTTGTTTGTCTACCTGGCTTTGGACAGCACTCACGGTCATCAGTGCCAGGCTTCGTAGGCAGCAGAACATCAGTTTTAGGGGGGTACAAGACCAGCCGTAAGGCGGGGGCAGCTTTTCAATGGCTGCAGGGCTAGGACATTATTGAGGAAGGAGAGTATGCCAGGGTGTGTGGGGCACATGTTGATCTGTGCAAATGGCCTCAAAAGGGTGAGGGCTGCAGTCTCCAGAGGAGATGAGGCCAGATGGAGATGTGAGTTTGTGTTTGAGAGAATGAGTGGTGATGTCCCTTGAGCTGGCAGTGAGTGAGTTGCCAGTGAATGTGTGATGGGCTTGATTGTGTGAGTTTAGAGTGATGAGATGGTTGCCTTACCCTGGCAGCACTGATGAGATAATTCATCCTCTTTCTGCACTATATGGCAAAGCTCATCTGTGTGATGCTGGCATTGACCACCTCTGCCACCGCCTCCCAAGCCAGAGTGGTGAGATTGCTGGACCTCCCATAGCCAGAGCGGGGGGTAGAGGACATCATAGCGGACTCCAATGGCATCCAGAAGGTGTTCCAGGGATTGCAACATATTTATGAGCCAATCTCCCTTAATTTTCAGCATTTGTGGTTCAGCTGTATGAAACCTCATGTTCTGTATTTAGTTCGTTATTTAATTCTTCTCAGGACAACAAAATTACTAATTTTAAAAATGGCAAAATGCAGCTTGTGCATGAATATATTTGAAACAGCAAGACAGAGGGAACCCACAAGGAGGGAAAAAGCTGCAAAACTTGCATCTGGGAGAATGAATATCAACATTCTTCAGTTTTCAAAATTGTATATGAAATGGTAATGAAGGAATTACATGGAGAGGAAGGACAGCATCTAACATATACACATAACAGTGCAGTAGCTCATCAATTTATTGTTATTGAGGTAGTCTCATTGACTTACATTTTAAAAAATCACTTAAGCATTGATCAAAATGAATAATGCTATCCTGTGCTTCTGATGCTGAATGTATTTGCAAGATTTAATAATAAAGCTATGTGAATACATTCTGTAAACTTTAGAAGATTCATCATTGGACTTAACCCTCAGAGTGAAATTTCAAATGGGGACTGGATTTTAAGGCCCCCCCATCCCTACAGTTGGGCATGTTTTCTGCGGGAGGGGGCATGTAAAATATGACAAGTGGTTAGTCCACCCCCCGATCCATTCCCCATAAAACAGGAGACAAGTGATGGTCAAAACTGACAGCTGTCAAGCCATTTAAAAAAAAATTAATGGGCATTTGAGCTTGTTAAGAAGCCAATTGACCCGAATATTACTCTGCCTATAATACAGTTGGCAGGGGCAGGCGGGCAGGAGAGGGCAGGCCGTTTTCTTAATACCTCAAGATATTAGACCCTGGCTTTTTCACTTCCCACCTGGCAACCAATCTCACGCTTTTTCCCTAGGATCTCCGATCCCTCCCTATCCAAAACCCACTACTTACCTCTCCAAAGGATCTATGTTGTCTTCAACAGAGCATATTGGGGCTGCCAGGTGGCCAAATGTCAGCCAGCTTGGGACCGAGAATTTTTCCACACCGTACACCACACGTGCCTGCCCTCCCCTGCACCTACTCAGTACAATTCAACCCAGGGTGTCCCAGCAGGCTCAGTAAAATTTAATACTAACTCGCAACCCCTGTCAATCATCCTTCAGAGGACATAAAGACCATCATGAAATGTCCAGGTTAATACACCTCTGTTTTGAGAAAATTAATTCAACGTTTAACTTGCCCTGAACAACAATACCCAAAGAAATTGCCTCCTAGTGTGCAATATGTTCAGGCAACGTTGGGGAGTACCAGGTGCCATTCAGTTGGAGTGGGCTTAAGCATTCCTTAAACATTCCTCTACATTGGAGAGACCAAACGTAAACTGGGCGACCGCTTTGCAGAACACCTTCGGTCTGTCCGCAAGAATGACCCAAACCTCCCTGTCGCTTGCCATTTTAACACTCCATCCTGCTCTCTTGCTCACATGTCTGTCCTTGGCTTGCTGCATTGTTCCAGTGAAGCCCAACGCAAACTGGAGGAACAACACCTCATCTTCCGACTAGGCACTTTACAGCCTTCCGGACTGAATATTGAATTCAACAACTTTAGGTCTTGACCTCCCTCCTCCATCCCCACCCCCTTTCTGTTTCTTCACCCTTCCTTTTGTTTTTTTTTCCAATAAATTATAGAAATTTTTCTTTTTCCCACCTATTTCCATTATTTTTAAATATTTTTAAATCTTTTATGCTCCCCCCACCCCCACTAGAGCTATACCTTGAGTGCCCTACCATCCATTCTTAATTAGCACATTCGTTTAGATATATATCACCAACTTCAACACCTATGTGTTCTTTTGTTCTGTCGTCTGTGACATCTTTTGATGATCTGCTTCTATCACTACTTGCTTGTTCCTACAACCACACACCCCCTCCACTTCTCTCCCCCCACCCAACCCACCCCCACCCACCCCCCCCCCCACACACAAACACACACACACACACACACACACACACACACCTTAAACCAGCTTATATTTCACTCCTTTCCTATTTTTACTTAGTTCTGTCAAAGGGTCATGAGGACTCAAAACGTCAACTCTTTTCTTCTCCGCCGATGCTGCCAGACCTGCTGAGTTTTTCCAGATAATTCTGTTTTTGTTTTGGATTTCCAGCAGTTTTTTTTAAGCATTCCTGACACTGTCCTCCTGGTGAATTTAGCCACACATCCACAATCTTTGTGTGGCAGCTACTGGACCATGAGACAGAGCAATATTCTGCAGCAGAGTCAACTGGGGTCACCGTTGCACTGTAAAGTGTTTTGGCTGTATTTCCCTATGGCATTCCAACCAGATTCTGGACCAGGTTCACTCTGGATTTTATTATTTGGCAAGTGTTGATGAGATGAGGCTAATAGGTGAGAGTCCTGGCCAGGGGGATACCCAGGGTGAGGATCATGGGTAATCTTTCCACAGAAAGAAATGTTGAGTTCTTTCTCAACAGGTTTGTCATTCTGATGGAACACTAACACATCAATAGATCCAGGTCGCTGGGGCAGCATCCTACCTGCTTTCTCTAATGTTGATGCCTGCCTCAGTAGTGCTGTGTCTTTCACATGCCTGCACTCCTGATCCAGTTAAACGAGGTGTAGCAATTCACTGGCTCTTACTACAAAAACCATAGACAAGAAGATGACCAAACGTTCCAAAATGGTCTCTTAGCCTGAAAAGCATGAAAGCATCAAATGCAACATACTTTTATTGGTAGGAAGAATAAAGTGGTCACATACTGCTTGGATAATAACAGCCTAAAGGAGCAAAGGGATCTTGAGGTTCTGATTCACAAATCTCTCAAAGTAGGTATAGTAAGGCCATAAAAATGATTAACCAAACACTAGGGTTCATTTCCAGAAGAATAGAATTGAAAATTAGAGGAGTAATGTTGAGCGTGTACTGAACCTTGGCTAGACCACACTTGGAGTGCTCATATTAAAAAAGGTGTGCAAACAATTCACAAGGCTAGGAAAATCTACTTACCAGAAAAGGTTAAACAAGTTGGGACTATTTTCTCTAGAAAAGGGAAGGCTGAGGGGTGTCCTGATGGAGTTCTTTAAGATAATGAAAAGGTTTGACAGGGTTTTAGGATAGATGTAGAGAGAGAGTTTCCACTTGTAGAGAAGATCAACAAATCCAATAAGAAATTCAGAAGAAACATTCTTTCCAAAGAGTGATAAGAATATGGATCTCACTACCGTAAGGACTAGCTGAGGCAAATGGCATACAGGCGTTTAAGGGAAAACTAGATGGGCTCATGAAGGAGAATGGAAATAGAAAGATATGCTGATAGTGTTAGATAAATGGGGGTGGGAAGCAGCTTGTGTGCAGCATGAACAGTGTCTCAGATCAGCTGGACTGAGTGGCCTGTTCCTGTGTGGTAGAGACAGTGTGAATCAATGTACTTAGAATTTTCAAAAGCACTCAATAAAATCTCACATAAAAGCTATTAAATTAGGTGATAAATCATGGAATTCACTATAACTAAATGGGCAATGAAAATTGGCTGTTCAACAGAAAACAGAAAATGTGTTTGGAAAGGTTACATCTGAGAAGGGATTGATAAATTGCCTCTGTTTATTCTGTTGGTCACACTATGCATAAATAATAGGGACTATATTTCTAACTATCATGCTGCAAAATTATCTGATGATCACACTAATCTGTGGCTAGGGTTCAATAAGGGCTGGATTTTAAAATGCAGGAGCATGTGGGTTTGAGAGTGGGTGCGTGGTTAAAACTGGCGACAGTGATAGCACAACCTGCCAGCTTCCACACTTCATTGCAATGTATTAAGCTGCATGCGAGCAATCCCCATGAAAGAGATAATTTGCCACTTAACTTGGCAGTTAACAGTCAGTCATCAGTTAATTGGTGCATTCTCCATGGCAATTCCTCCATCAATCAGATTTCACTTGTCAATCAATCAGCACTATCTTCTCATGCAGTATAAATTGTTGTTCCCTTTGCATCTGGTAATCTTGCAAATTGTCCTGATGAGTGCAAGATGAAAAGCTTTGATAATATGTCTTTTTTCAGCAATACACAGGGAAATGATGTTAATAAGTATGCAGTACCCAAAGTGGTTTTCTTACCTCATTGTGGGAAAGGATTCATTCACAGAATCTGTGCTGAAAGATTACTTTACACACACTGAGTGTTTATTCAAAGCTGGAGATCTGACAGTCTGGTTTGCAATTTGGAGCTCACCTCAGATTCAGAGAGATGTTTCAACAAAGTAAAATCAGATAGGTTTATAAGATATTAAATGCAAAAATAATGCACATTAATATCTGTACTGAGAAACGGTGGTGTCCATTGGCTTGAAAGTGACTTTCAGAACCTTTTTTTGCAAACCCATTTTATACTATATTCCAGAGAAATTAATGAAAATTTGAAGTTAACTGCAACACTGTAAGATTAAGACCTGTGTTTGGTTCATTTTTTAAATCAAAATAGAAAATGCTGGAAATACTCAGTAGGTCTGGTAGCATCTGTGGAGAGAGAAACAGTTAACATTTCAGGTCTGTGAACTTTCATCAGAACTGGGAAATGTTAATAGGTTTCGAGTAATTGAAAGTGGGGAGGGTGAGAAGAAGAACAAAATGGAAGGTCTGTGAATGGGTAGACGGGGAAAAGATTAAATGACAAAAGATTTCATGGTGCAAGGCCAAAAGGAGTGGTAATGACACAAGTAAAGAAACAAAGCATGTGACAAGAGGATGCTTGAATGAACCGATATCTGCAGTCTGAAAGCAAAGGAAAGGAAACAAGATTTAAAAAAAAATGAACCAACATAGAAACAAGAAACAAAATGGGGGTAGATTTTGTAATCTAAAATTATTGAACTCAATGTTGAGTCCAGAAGTCTGTAAAGTGCCCAGACGAAAGTTGAGGTGTTGTTTCTTAAGCTTGCCTTGAGCTTCATTGGAGCACTGCAGCAGGTCAAGGATAGAATGGTCAGAGTGGGAGAAAGGTGGAGAATTAAAATGACAGTTGACTGGAAGCTTGGGGTCATGCTTGCAGTCTGAAGAAGGTGTTCTGCAAAGCAGCCACCTAATCTGCATGTGGTCCGTGTAGAGGAGGCTGCATCGTGAGCAGCAAATGCAGTATACTAAATTGAAAAAGTACAAGTTTGCTTGGAACCTTGGGAGGTGAGAAGGGGGTAAGTAGAAGGGTAGACATTGCACCTTTGGACTTGCATGGAAAGGCACTGTGGGAAGGGGAGTGGCTGTTGAGAGTGACTGAGGAGTAGACCAGTGTATCATGGAGGGAAAGGTCCCTTCAGAATGCTGAAAGGGGAGGCAAGGGGAAGATGTGTATCGTGGTGGAATCTTCCTGGAGGCAACGGAAATGGTGGAGAATGATCTATTGGATAGTGAGGCTGGTAGGGTGGAAAGTGAGGACAAGGGGCACCCCATCATGGTTCCAGGAGGGAGGAGAATGGGTGAGGGCAGAAGTGTGTAAAATAAATTGGACATGGTTGAGGGTTCTATCATTCATGTTGAGGGGAATCCTGAATTGAGGAAAAAGGAAGATATACTGGAAGCTTGCATTGTCTAATAAGATGTGATGGAGTAGGAGACACTGGAGGAATGGAATAGAGGCCTTAAAGGAATTGGGGCGTGAGGAAATGTAGTCAATTGTTCTCTTGGGTATTTTACCCAACTACTTACAATCTGTATTAATAACTTGGATTCAGGGCTAGAAGGTACTATAGCTAAATTTGCAGATGACAGCAAAATAGGTGGGAAAGTAAGTTGCAATGAAGAAATAAGAAATTTACAAATGGATATGGACAAGTTAGGTGAATGGGCCAAAATTTGGAAGATGGAGTTTAACATGGTTAAGTGTGAGGTTATCCATTTTGGTCAGAAGAATAAAAAGGCGACTTATTATTTAAATGGAGAGAAACTTCAGAATGCTTCAGTGCAGAGGGATCTGGGTGTCCTCGTGCATGAATCACTGAAAGCTAGTATGCAGGTACAGCAAGTAAGAAGGAAGGCAAATGGAATTTTGGCATTTATTGCTAAAGAAATAGAGTATAAAAATAGGGAAGTGTTGTTGCGACTGTACAAGGCATTGGTGAGACTGCACCTGGAGTACTGTGCACAGTTTTGATCCTTTTACTTAAGGAAGGATGTAGTTGCACTGGAGGCGGTTCAGAGGAGGTTCACTAGATTGATTCCAGAGATGTGGGGCTTGTCTTATGAGGAGAGCTTGAGCAGTTTAGGCCTATACTCGCTAGAGTTTAGAAGGATGAGAGGAGATCTAATTGAGATATATAAGATGCTAAAGGGGATAGACAACATAGACGTGGATCTGATGTTTCCCCTTGTGGGGCATTCTAGAACAAGAGGCCATAGTTTTAGGCTAAGGGGTGGTAGATTTATATCAGAGATGAGGAGAAATTACTTTTCTCAAAGGGTCGTGAATCTGTGGAATTCACTACCTCAGAGAGCAGTGGATGCTGGGATGCTGAATAAATTTAAAGAGGAGATAGACAGATTTTTAATTAGTAATGAGTTGAAAGGTTTTGGAGAGAGGGCGGGAAATTGGAGTTGAGGCCGAAATGAGATCAGCCATGATCGTAATGAATGGCGGGGCAAGCTCGAGGGGCTGAATTGCCTACTCCTGCTCCTAGTTCTTATGTTCTTATGTACCTACAGTCACCCCTCGAGTCATTGATTTGAAAATGGCCAGTTATTCATGTCAGGTGAAAAAGCGGGCATTAATAACTGGTGATACTTACCAGCTAAAAGAATCAATTGTGACTGTGTTGTATCTAATCTAATTGAACAGCATCAAAATACCCATTTCAAAGTGTCAGTGCTGATAGATGGAGTCATTTCAATCAAATAACCATAATTTTTCCATTAAAATCATATCCACTTACAAATATCTGGAATTTTCTCAAATTCCTTCCTGCTTTTGGAGAACTTATGACAACATACCGGAGACATTTAAAAGATCCTTTCTGGGAAGATTAAGTTCCTCTTTTGTTCCCTTGGTGATCTTTCCCATCATAGCCCAGTGATGTCTGGGCCATCTGAAGAACATCCACCCGAGATAACTAATCCACTGGCAGATCACACCTTCTGGGCTGCCTATCTCAGCCACTGACAGCATGAACCTGCTAAGCAATCAGATCGGTTGTTCCACTCCCTCTTCTAAAGGTTTCTCTTTCTTGGTCTCTGTCCACACAGACACCTCTCCAGGACAACAGGAGACATACAGAGTCCAACTACTTAGTAGTGCACAAGATCAGCACCCCTGCCAAACCACCACCACCAGCACCCCAGCGCCACCCCCAATCCACAATTTTACCACCCTGCCAAGGGAATGAATTCCATTCAGCATCTCCTCACTACAGAGCACTGAGATAGTAACTCCCTATACAGCTACATAGCAATATCCGTAAAAGTTCTTAAAAGTAATGAACTGAGAAATTTCTATTTCTCAAAGTTCCCTTTAAATTAAATCACAGAACCACAGAATTGTTATGGTGTAGAAGGAGGTCATTCGGCCCATTGAGCCTGCACTGGCTTCCTGAGCATTTTAACTTAGTGCCATTCTCCTGCTTTTTCCCTGTAACCCTTGACATTGTTCCTATTTAGATAATCATCCAATACCCTCTTGAATGCCTCAATTGAACCTACCTCCACCACTCTTCCAGGCAGTGCATGAGTTCTGTTGAATGAGCTCTGTTGGTTGTAAATCAGAACAAACAAGGATCTCTGTGTAACAGCTTTCAATAAATTCAGAAACATTAATGTAACTACAGTCTCCAGTAAAGTTGTTGAGGAAAAGTAACAAAGGATACCATCAAGGTTGCTAAGTAGAATCTGAAGTTCCACTGCTGTCGATTCTGACAAAGGATCTGATACTTTGAACTCTTGTACTGGATTCCTGTATTATATCAGTTACCTCAAAGAATAATCCCTACAGGGTGTTTAACAATGTAACGAGCCTGCATGAAAGCATGGTCACCGAAAACCAATTCAGTTCTCTTCCAAATTCTTTAACAACATTTATCATTTTGACCGGTGTCATTGGGTATTCAGGTCCCTTCATCAAAGCCCTTGTCTTCCAGCTGTGGTACTGACTCTGAGATCAATCCTGTGAATCTCATACAATTTCCTCAGCTGAAATCAAATGGACTGCTCTGATGAAAAGCCATCAACATGAAATGTTAATTCTGTGTTAGCTGTGGTTCAGCTGGTAGCAATCTCGCCTCTGAGTGAAGACATTTCAGGTTCACGTCCTGTCCCAGATGGGGCTTGAGCACAAAAATCTAGGCTGACCTTCCAGTGCAGTATTGAGGGATTGCTGCTCTGTTGGAGTTGCCATCTTTCAGATGTGATGTTAAATCATCTGTCCTGCCAGGTAGATGTAAAAGATTTATTTCATGTTTCTGTTTGGATAACAGCAATGGAGTTCTTTCAATTTCCTGGCCCAGAAAGTAGGAAGTGCAAACACTGGAATGATAGCATCCTCTGAATACCAACTGTAAGGTCCTTGGCTGCTTCAATCCAATGCCCAATGCTTATATCACAATTGCCTCTCTATATGATCATTCCTTTCAGTCACCTTTTTGTTACCCACAGAATCCCTCCATCTTCCTCCTCCTTCCCCACTTTCAAAAGCCTCAGGAAGACTTTCTCCAACCACATTTTCCCATGACTACAGCCTTCCTTTCCTTTTCCCTCCCACTACTTGCCTCTTTCTTGCTCTGATTTGTGAAGTGGTTTGGGATGTATTTCTGATATGAGGGTACCATAAAACGATACATGTTGTTGTTCTGGCTCACAATAGAGCACAAAGCGCCCATAATTTGTTCCAAATTGGAGTTAAATTGGTAACTTCCATATGAAAGAATGTAGGATTAGCTGGCAAATGGAAATCATACACTTGGGCAGCAGTGATAATATTCTACGGTTATGTTAAACATCACTATAAGAAGAAGGCTGTCTCGCTGGTCAGTGACAGGAGTTGCAGTGTTTCAAATACATTCAGGGGAAGAGCGGCAGAAACCTCAGGAAAACTGCAGACCATATTTCCATGATTTCTGGGGCTCAACCACTGAAATTTCAGCAGACCAGCGGAAGCACCAACACAAATATTCATCCCCTCTGTGTTCTATATATGCAAAATGTTGGAGAGGCATTGCAGAGTTAAAACAAAAAATTAGAATCACAGCATTTGACAACACGCAGAAAGGCCATTCAGCCCCATGTGCTTGTGACAGTTCATTAAAAGTGTTAAGATCACAGCTGATGTTAGTACTAGACATGTCAGATCTCAGGGTGGAACCCTGCTTGATAGATCCTAACTTCCTGTTTTTGTTTAGAAACTTGGAGGGCAGCTGCTGAACAGTCACGGGAGTCAGCTGATGAATGCTTAACAAACAAATAAAATATTTAATAAACAAGAAAAGATGAACTATGTTACAATACATCTTCACCCACAACTATACCTTTAGGTATATATACAGATTTGTTAAGATTACACAAGTTACAAAAGCTATCTTATACTCTATTGTTTACAGTAAGAACGCAATCCAAATAAACTAATCATGACCTGTGGTCAGACAAACCACAAACCAAGTGACAGATGCCACACCAAGCAGATACTATGGATCGCTCATCAATTCCACCGCCCCCCACCCCCCCCCCCCCCCCCCCCCCCCCCCCACCCACCCAGATGCTTGTCACACAGTGAGCCAACTGGTCTCACTGAACTCTATTATGATACAGCAGGCGGTATTTGCCAGGCTGACCAAATCCATGGAAACTTGGCCACATTATCACAACAATTTTGCAATTTGTATTTATTATGAAAAGACTGGTGCACTAAAGTCAGAAGTAATGAGTCCAATGCCACTTTTAGAGATTGTAAAGATTAAAATAAAACATTTATTCACAAAAGAAGAAAAAATTAAACACACATACAAGGTTACAGTTACACAGTTATAACAGTTCCCAAAATTTCTACTTAACCAGACTCCCAACTGCACACCCTCTTCAAGGCAACAGCCCAAATAGCTTCCAACTTTATAAAGTAATCCAGCAATATTACCACAAACACCACTGGACAATGGACTTCCAAAGGCTTTTAACACAGCTTTGGTTACTGAAATAGCAAACTTCTTCATGATGGCTAGATGCTTTTTCCCCAAGTCTGTTTCACACAGTCACCTTTCACGATCTCACACGGCCACACCTCACACAGCCTTCCATCCATCCTTTAAATGTATTTCTCCCTTTTTAATCCATAAATCCCATTGGTTCAATTTGCCTTTAGAAGTTACTTTTCCTAGAATATAAAAATCTTTCAAGTTACCATTATGACCAGCACTTTTGGGAATAAGTGTACTGTAAAATCAATTTAAATAATTTTAATTCCATCTGGAAATTGAAATGTTTCTCGATTTAATCTATGTGCACTGTGGCAGTTTAATTGGTACTTTTGATCTGGAATAATATAATCCCCCTTCGCGGTCAGTCTTGGAAATGAAATAAATATGGTAATGAAAGAGAGTGTAAAACCTTCTTGGGAATTCTAATGTATCATACTAATCTTCAATACCTAGGGTCACTAAAATAGCTCAGCTCCCTAAATCTATTATCATCATTTTTAAAGTTGTTCACTTGGTAGCCATAATGACTAAAGTTATCACTGTAGGATCCTTGCTTTACCATTGTTGACATTGATTGCTTAAGCCTTTGCTCAACGAGTGGAACTTACATGTTTTTAATGTCCAGCTTACTACACAGCTGCCTTTCTTTGAAGTGGTTCTGCTTTATATTATAACAAAGCTACTTGCTCATGGTAATTGGAAAATCACAACTGCTAGCAGGACAAGGTGTGTGCAGTCCATGCGTAGCCAGGAAAAACAAGCAGCACTGATGGCTGCCAGTTACATGGTCAGTCCAGCTTTCCTGCTTCTGATGATGTGATGAAAGGCATAAAATTGTATATTAACATTGAAAAGGCAGACATTTGAATAATTACTTCGTATCAACCTTCATAGTAGAGGATGAGAATAATATACCTGCTATTCATAGAAAATGAACAATGAATCAAGGACTGGAACTCACTAAACCAAATGCAAGTAAGCAATCAGTGTTAGAAAAAATAATGGCACCAAAGACTGATTCTAGGGTTTTAAGGTTGCAGGTGAGGAAATTACAGATGGTTTAGCTACAACTTTCCAAAGTTCTCTTGATTCAAGCATTGTTCTTTAGCTTGGAAAATTGCAAATGTAGTTCCATGACTTATAAAGTTGGAAGGTAAAACCAAGAAGTTATAGACCAGTTACGCTTACATATATTGTGAGGTCGTTATTGGAATCCATAAAGAAGAAACAGTGACTAAGGACTTGGAGAAATTGGAACCTGTTATAGGGAATTGACCTGCCTTTGTGAAGTGTAGATCACATCTAAACCTAATTCAATATTCTAAGGGCTTAACTAAAGTAGCAGACAGAGAAAGTTGATGGATGTATTTTATATGGATATCCAGAAAACATTTGACAAGGGTTCATATAAAAGGTTGTGAGTTAAGATTAAAGCTTATGAAATTGAGGGTGAATTATTGATCTGGTTAGGAGTTTGGTTTGGTGATAGAAGACAGAGTAAGGATACGATGTACTCAAATTGGAAGGAATTGATGTGCACAAAGATCTGCACTGGGATCTCAACTATTCAGTATATTTACTAATACATCACACAATAAAGAATCATAGTAACCAATTGTGTATTAGTTTATAATCTTGGGGCATACATCACATGTTTTTAGATAGTATATGAGCATCTAATTTATGAATGGCAATGCACTGTGCCCATGGAATGCACATGTGATTGAATTCTTTGAAGAAGAACATCATCCTTAGAAGGAAAACCAACTCAATAGTTGATGAGACACCCACTCAAGCCTATATTTGAATGCGGTTCACCATGTGGCATGTCAGACCAGTGTGTACTATGCAATGGAGGTTGCCAGGATGTGTCTAGTGGAGTGTCACAGGAATCAGTGCTGGAGCACCAACTATTTACAATCAACATCAATGACTTGGATGAAGAGACCAAATGTATGGTAGTTAAATTTGCAGATGACAAAAAGATAGGTAAGTGATATGACGTGGCAGATGATGTGTGCCATGTGGACCAAATTCACAAGGGAAACTTGACAATGCTATCACAATGGTTTTGCAATTCATATTTATTACGAGATGTGTGCACTGAATTCAGAGTTAACAAGTCCACTAAGATCTTTAGAGATTTTAAAAATTAAATTAAAATATTTATTAACAAAAGAAAAGATTTCAAGCACATACATACAACTACAATTGCTTAATACTATAACAAATCATTAAATTCCTAAATAGATTTTAGATTCTTTTTTAAACCAGCAAGTTAACACAGTATTCACTCAACAATGGAATTCCAAATGGTTTTCTCCAACTTGGTGTTATGACACAGCAATTGGTAAAGGCTGAGTTGTTTAAATCCCAGAGGGGAACTTGAAAAACTGTCATAACCTATATTTTCAATTGGTGTGTTTGAGATGCAGGTCTGAATTCAGGAATAAGCCTCACAAAGTTTTTATATAAAACTAAATTAAACATTTATTAATTTAAAAACAAATTAAACTCATACACATGTCTATGAATTACTACTATGATAACTTTTAAACAAATCCCCAAATTAATCACTCCCAAGTAAATCTCCACCAAGGCAACAATAACCCATAGACTTTAAACAGGCACAAGACTAAGCACATTTGACCTTATGAATTCAAAATGAGGTTCCTTTCAAGTTATTCCCTTTGCAGACATAGTTGTAGGCTTACAGGCTGGTTAGATCTTAAATGCCTCTGACTGACACACATAAATTCCTTTTTGTTTATACACAGCTTCCCATTTGAATGCAAATCTTCCATTGTATTACTAGGCTTTTTCAGTTTTACCTCCCCTAACAATAATCCTTTCATTCCACCAATTTTATTAGTAATATAAACATATTGCTTGACGTTTCCCAGCCACATGCAAAATTTTACTCCCACTCTTGAATGCTTTATTCAACAAATGCAAGTTCTCACTTTACCTTTAACTTTCTTACATTTATTTAATTAATTTCTCAAAACTACTATACATCAAAGCACCCAGACTAGCTGGCTTTAATCCAATTAAGTCATACATAGGCACACACCTAGACACAGACATAGACACAGACAGTACTACATGTCCAAGTTAAAAGTAATTTCCAATAACATTATAGAAATTAATATCTCTTCATAACAACTGGACACAGGAGACCTATGCACAAGTGGCAGGAGGCTTCTTCAAAGTCGTTTCACACACTCCTGTTAAAAGTTACATAGCCCCAAATAGAGACTTTCATTCTCCTTTATATATGTTTCTCTCTCTTTAATATGTAAATTCCATTGTTCCATATATATTTGGAAATGTACTTTCCCATAATATAAAAACTTTCACGTTGCCAATATTGTCAGTAGCCTTCAGGAAAAAATAAACACACTGCTTAAATCTGCTTATCTGGCTAGTAGTAAACAGACCAACATCCCTTTGAAATTCAAACAATCCCTTCATTTATCTAAAATAAAAATTCCCTTCACACTTACATTCTAAGACAGCATCCATGTTTATTCGTTAGCATTTCAAGTACATTTCTACACTTAACTTCTTTTGATAACTTCAAGCTTGCACTCTACCTGACTCCAAATTCACTTAAGTCACAGACAAAACCATCTACACTCACACCCATAAACCTACTTGACAATAAACTAGAATAATATAATGAAAATTATTATATTTTCATCACATAAGAAAGTAAGTTTTCAAGAGGACATAAAGAGTCTACAGCATGATACAGATGGGTTAAGTCAATGGCCAAAATTTGGAAGATGGGGTATAATGTGGGAAAATGTGAACTCCAATTTGGGGAGGAAGAATAGAAAAGCAGTATACTACTTAAGTGAAGAGAAATTGCAGAATTCAGTGGTACAGAGGGACCTGAGTGTCTTGGCACATGAATTACAAAATGTTAGTATGCAGCTACAGCAAGTAATTAGGAAGGCAATAGAATTTTGTAGTTTATTGCAAGTGGAATGAAATATTAAAGTGGGGAAGTTTTGCTACACCTGTCCTTAGTGAGATCACATCTGGAATACTGTGTATTGTTTAGGTCTCCTTACTTAAGCAAAGATAGGCCAGAATCTTCGGGTCGGTGAGCGGGGATACTGGAGTTGGCTGTGCGCCGTTGAACTGGCAAAGGCCTGTTAAGGCCACTTAAATATTAATTTACATACTTAACATAGCTGCCCGTCCAAGCTTAAGGTTGGCAGACAGGTAAAGAACCCTGGGCGGCCTTCGCATTTATCATGAAACCTCATCCACGGGAGAGATGGGGTTTCATGAAAGATTTATTAATTCAAATAAATTTTTAAATTAAAATTGATGACATGTCTCAGCTCATGTGACACTGTCACATGAGGGGACATGTCATAAAAAAAAATTTCTTCCTTTATTTAAATTTTTAAAACTCAAACTAATCTCCCTGAGGCAGCCTATGCCCCCTCTACCCACACAGGGAGCGCTCAGCCTTAATTGGCCCACCCACATAAAATGGCGGTGCGCAGCCGTTCACAGGCAGTGATCGGCTGCGTGCCCACCCATGCCCGCTCCCACCCAGCCCCCCAAATTCTCCCCATAAGGTTGCATTAGAAACAGTTCAGTGATAGTTCACATGACTGATTCCTGGTATGAAGGGGTTTTCTTATGAGGAAAGATTGAACAAGTTGGGCCCATACCCATTGGAGTTTAGAAGAATAAATGGTGATCTTATTGAAGTGTGTATGTTTCTGGGAGCACTTGACAGGGATGATGTTTCCACTTATGGGCAAGACTAGAATTAAGGGACACAGTTTAAAAATAAAAGGTCTCCCATTTAAGACTGAGATGAAGAGATATTTTTATTCCGGGGGTTTGTTAACCTGTTAACTTTGCTTCAAGAGTAGTGGAGGCTGACTCGTTGGATATATTCAGGATTGAATGAGATAGATTTTTGATTAACAAGGAGAGGAGGATCCCAACCCAGGCAGTCAGCAGCACCTAGCACCTAGCATCACAGGAGAAACATAAGTTCATTGGTTGGTGAGAAACTGCTGTTAGGAAGTGTCATCAAGTAGCTGAGAATTAGAAAAACACATTCATTTTAGAAGAAGGGGCTACTTATATTTAAGTAAGAAACACAAACAATAGGGAATAAAGTTAAGTTGAGGCCAGGTAAAATAAAGTTGCATAAGTAAACCAAAGTAAAATAAAGTTAATGCAAGGGAAGTAAATTGAAGCCATGGTAGAACAGCTCAGTTGTGTAGAATGTGTGTCTTGTAGTTTTTGGGAAATTGTGGATGCTACCAGTGTCCTAGACAACCAGAAGAGCAGAAAGAGTCACCAGCTGCAGAACTTTGAGCTCCAGATTTCAGAGCTCGAGTGGCAGCTGGAGTCACTCTGGCACATCCGCAAGGCTGAAAGCTACATGGATTGCACATTCAGAGAGGTGGTCACATGCAGCTTAGGAACCTGGAGGCAGAAAGGGAATGGGTGACCGCCAGGCAGTCCAAAAAAATTAGGCAGGTAGCACAGGAGTCCCCTGGGGTCCGCTCACCAATCGGTTTTTTGTTTTGGATACTGGTGGTTGGTTCCTCAGAGAAGTTCAGTCAGAGCCAAGTTTGTGGCAGCACAGGCAGCTCTGCTGTGTAGGAGGGGAGAAGGAAGGGGGAAAGAGCAGCAGGAATAGGGGACAGTTAGGGGGAACTGACAAGCATTTCTGTGGCCTTAGCCAAGACTCCAGGGTGGTAAGCTACACCGCCCCCCCCCCCACCCCCGGTGCCTTGATCAAGGATGTCACTGAGCAGCTACAGGACATTCTTTGGGGGGAGGGTGATTAGCTAGAGGTCGTGGTCCATGTTAAAACAATGATTTAGGTAGGAAAGGGGCTGAGGCCCTGAAATCAGACTTTAGGGAGCTAGGAAGGAGATTGAAAAGCAGGACTTCCAAAGCAGTAATCTCAAGATTACTCCCAGTTCCATGTGCAAGGGAATATAGAAATAGGAGAATTGAGCAAATAAGCATGCGGTTGGAAAGCTAGTGTAGGAGAGGGGGCATCAAATTTCTGAGGCATTGGGACCAGTTCTAGGGAAGGTGGGACTTGTACAAGCTGGATGGTCTACACCTGAACAAAACTGGGCTGAATATCCTTGCAGGGAGATTTATTAGTGCTGGTTGGGGGGTGGGGGCTGGGTGGGGGGGTGGGGGGTTAAACTAGATTGGTAGGGGAATGGAAACCTGAGGGCAAATTCAGAGCAGGGAATGGGAGGTGGAGAATTACTGAGTGGCTCTGAAAGACAGAAGCAGAAGCAGCACAAGTTAAAAAGTGTATATAACACAGGAATTTGGAGTGCTAAAAGGTATATATATATATCAATGCAAGGAGCATAGTAAATAAAGCCAATGAGCTGAGGGCACAAATAGACACATGGCAACATGATACCATCACAGTACAGAAACTTGGCTTAAAGAGGGGCAAAAATGGCAGCTCAACATCCCTGGATATTGAGCTTTCAGGCAGGATAAGGGGTGGGATAGAAAAGATGGGGGTGTAATATTATTGGTTAAAGAATCAATTACAGCTGTGAGGAGGGATGATGTACTAAATGAAGCATCAAATGAGGCCGTATGGGTTGAGCTGAAAAATAAAAAAGGGGCAGTCACACTGCTAGGAGTGCACTATAGACCACCAAATAGTGGAAGGGAGTTGGAAGAGCAAATATGTAGATGGATTTCTGAATGCAAAAACAATAGGGCAGTGATCGTTGGGGACTTCAATTACCCTAATCAATTGGGATACGAATAGTGTGAAGGTGAAAAATTCTTGGACTGCATTTAAGAGAACTTTTTTAGCCACTATGTAACAAGCCCAATGAGCACGGGTGCAATTCTAGATTTAGTCTTAGGAAATGAAGCTGGGCAAATGGATGAAGTAGCAGTGGGGGACCATTTTGGAGTTAGTGACCATAACATGGATTTAGCATCATTATGGAAAAGGACAAAGATAGAACAGGAGTAAAGATTTTAAATTGGGGGAAGGCAGATTTTACAAAGCTGAGAGGTGAGTTGGCGAGAGTGGTCTAGATACAGCTATGAGAAGGAAAAACTGTGTCAAATTAATGAGAGGCATTCAAAGGCAAGATTCTCCGGGCACAGTGTAGGCATGTCCCCATAAAGAAAAAGGGTACTACTGCCAAACCTAGGGCCCCCTGGTTATCCAGAAGCATACAGGGCAAGATAAAGCAGTAATAGAAAGCACCTCTGAAGAAGGGTCATATGGATTCAGAATGTTAACTCTGTTCCTCTCTCCACAGATGCTGTCAGACCTGTTGAGGTTTTCCAGCATTTTCTGTTCTTATTGTAAAAGAAAGTTTGTGACAGTCACAAAATACTTAAGAAAGCCTAGGGGAGTATAGAAAGTACGCAGGGGAAGTAAAAATGGAAATTAGGAAAGCAAAGAGAGAATACATAAAGTCAAAGAAAATGCTAAGATATTTTACCAGTATATTAAGAGCAAGAGAATAGCTAAGGAAAAGGTAGGGTCTATCAGAGATGTACGCGGTAACTTGCGGATTGATGCTGAAGATGTGGGCAGGGTTCTCAGTGGATACTTTATCTCTGCCTTCACTAAGGAGGTGGTTGATGCAGATGTTCTAATTAAAGAGGAGGAGTGTGAAATATTAGAAACAATATGCATAATGAGAGAGGAAGTACTGGAGGGACTGGCATCCTTGAAGGTGGATAAATCACCAGGGCCAGATGGACTGTGTCCCAGGCTGTTGAGGAAGCCAGGGAGGAAATAACGGATGCTCTGAGGATTATTTTCCAATCCTCACTAGATACAGGTGAGGTACCAGAGAGACCAGAAAATTACAGGCTGGTTAATCTGACCTCGGTGGTCAGCAAATTATTAGAAACAATTCTGAGAAACAGGATAAACTGTCACTTAGATAGACACAGATTGATAAGAGATAGTCAGTATTGTTTTGTTAGGGGAAGATCAAGTCTTACTAACTTAATAGAATTTTTTATTGGAGCCCTTGCTGTTTGTTGTATCTATTAGTGATTTAGACTTAAGTGGGGAAGGCATGATTGGGAAATTTGTAGATGACACAAAAATTGACTGTGTAGTTGATAGTGAAGGCAATAGCTGTCGACTCCAGAATGATATCAATGGTTTAGCTGAGAGGGCGGAGAATTGGCAAATGGAATTCAATCTGGAGAAGTATGAGGTAATGCATTTGTGAAAGGAAAACAAAGCAAGGGATACTCAATAAATGGGAAGTTATCGGAAGGTGTTGAGGAAGTGAGAGACCTTGGAGTACATGTCCACAGGTCCTTAAAGGTGGCAGGACAGGTGGACAAGGTGGTCAAGAAGGCATACTGAATGCTTTCCTTTATTGGGCAAATCATTGAATACAAAAGCATGGATGAAATGGTGGAACTGTATAAAATGCTGGTTAGGCCACAGCTGGAATTTTGTGTACAGTTCTGGTCATCACATTACATGAAGGATATAATTGCTCTGGAGAGGGTGCAGGAAGGGTGCACGAGGATCAGCAGGAAGGGAAGCAGTAGATCCTAAAAAAGATCCGAAAGAAATATCAACAGGGGATGAGACACCACAGGCGAGCGATGAGGTTTCAGATGGCTTCATAACCCATCAATTTTTAGAGTAGCCTCAAATGTTTGAAAGGGCTGTTTTCAACTTCTACATCTTGTATAGTTTCCATTTTCCCTGTTTTAATGGTCAAATTAGACTCCATTTCTTTTCAATAAAATGACTAAATGTAACTCATATTGAAGCTTTTATTGAAACTTTTATTTTTTTGTAAATGGTATTTAAGTAGATTATTCTAATTAAGAGCATTTATTTGCAGTCACATTATCAGTCGGTGGGCAGGCTTGGCAGGAGCGGGTGGGGGGGCGGTCGCAGAGCCGCCATTTTACATGGGCAGGCCAATTAAGGCCCGCCCAGCGTAACATGTAAGCAGTAGCGCTCAGCGCTACCTGTGTGAGCGGGGGGAGGAGGGAGAGTCGCAGCCAGCACTCTTCTGCACATGCGCATGAAAGAGTGCTTCAATCTGCCTGAGGCAGCTCTGTGCCTCAAGGGGATTGAAGCGCTTTTGAAATAAATAAATAAATGGATCGAAAATTTAATGAAACATGTCCCCTCATGTGACTGTGTCACATGAGGTGGGACATGTTTTTATAATTTCAGAAATTTAAAAAATTTAATTCATAAAAGCTTCAGGAAACCTCATCCCGCTCGGGAATGAGGTTTCCTAAAAATCGTGAAGGCTGCTTAGCCTTTTCATCAGCCCGCCAACCTTAAGTTTGGATGAGCAGCGCAAACAATGACCTCAATTAATTCCTTAATAGGCCGTTTAAATATCGGTGGGTGCGCAGCCAACTCCGGCTCCTGCTTGCTGAATGAAACATCGGGAGACAGAGCGATGATGTTGGGTTGCATGCCCGACGTCATCACGTGTCATTTTACATGCCAGCATGTCAAGCCTGCCCCTGCACACTGACTGAAAAATTCTGTCTCTGTATTCCAACCATGTGAAGAAAGAGAGAATTGTATTTCTGTTGTGATTTTCATGACCTCTGGATGCTTCGAAATGCTTTGTAAATAATGAAGCAGTTTTGAAGTCTAGTCACTGTTGTAATGTAGGAAATGTGTGGAAGGGGAATTTTAACCACAGGCAGAGGGTTAGGTGGGAGGTTAAATCATCAAATTCCTCAAAACTCGACACAAGCATGTTTGCTTCTGATTTAACTATAATGCACATTGGGGAGTCAGAGTAATATGCTTTAGGGAGATAGGTCCATCTTCACATTATTTAAATGAAGCTTCTTTCACTAGATTTTGGCAGATATTTGAAATTATCACCTCCTGAATGGACATCTTGAGGCTCGGGAAAGTTGAAAACGGAGGTGAGATTGGGAGATGGTTAAATGTCACCGCTCACAATATGAATAAAATTTGGTTCCTTAGTTCCCCGGGAAAGATTTCAGGTGAGATGACTTGTGAGAGCGTCATTTGGTAGAGTGTGGAGGGGTTCACACAGGTTAGATGTTGGAATGGCTGATTTAGATTTGACTTCAGACGAGAAAGACAGTCAGCATCCTCAACAACAAACGTGGTGTGGCAGAAGCTGCAGGTGTATAACAAAGAAGAGGGAAACATAATGGTTGAGATCAAAGGAAACACTAATCAGCTAACAGGTGTACAGATGGAGACTCATCTCCTTTGATCTCTCTGAAGAGTGGTACTTCCATAGTTTCAGATTGTCATGTCAGGTGGTGCAAACTTCTTCAGCCTTCTACTAAAAGAACTAATCCCTACTGGAACTAGCAGCCAGTAGCTGTGAAAGTCACCAGTGTCCTCATTTTCTTTTCTCACTGATTCCTCCTAGGGGATCTCTGGAGTCTGACAGTTGACTGCATATGAATACATACAGAAGGTGGATGAATTGTTTACCAGGGTTGGAGGTGTATAAAAATCTCCTATGATAACAGTAACCAAAATGAGCAAGCACTGGGATTTGAGTCTCTGGCTGAGTTCCCACAGATTCAGGGTGCCATCGCTTGCACACATGACAATCCAAGCATGCCAGGTCAAACAGGAGAATTTGTCAACGACAAGGGGTTTCATCCCAGCAATGTTCAGCTGCTGTCTAATCACAAGGAAAAGCTGAATCAGGTCGACGCCAGATTCCCTGGGAACTGCCATGCTGCTTTCAGACTGCAACAGTTCAACTTCCTTGACGTGGTCAGGCCTGGAACCAGCCTCAAGCGGTGGTTGCTAGGTGACAAAGAATACCCCCTTCAAACATGGCTGATGGTATCTCTGAGAAACCCCATCAGTGAAGAGATGCAGGTGGGTGCATTTGTAAATTAGACTGTTTTGCCTATTGGTAGCTGCCACTGGTACACCCACCATCTCCCACCACCACGAGTTTACAGGTGGTGGGAGAGGCGCTGGGTGTGTTGCCCATCCATGGCCCCTTGGAAGCCCTGAAGTGGGCAATTAATTCTCAATTAAGGGTCTCATCCTGCCTCTGCTCCAATATAACAGATGGTGGGAGAGGCCTGTACCCAATGTGTAGTCTGGCAAGTTTAACCCTGTGGACTGCTGGCCAGCGGAGGAGGGTTCAATCTAATTCAGCAGGGGCTAGGACACCAAGATGTATTGAAATGGAGAAAGAAGGTGCAAGACTGGGAGGTACAAAGTTGGAAATAATACAAAATTAGATTGGATCATAAAAAGCACAAAGAGGTTGCATTTAAGTTTGGAGTGCCTGTTTGTAAATGCTTCAAGTGTGGTTAATGAGGATGATAAGCTGTAGGTGCAAATAGCCACATGGGAAATGATGTAGTGCCAATAACTGAGACCTGACTCAAAATTTGGGAGAATTGGATGCTTGATATTCGTGGGTAGAAGATATTCAGGAAAAACAAGCACAGGATAAAAGGATGAATAGCAGTTTTGAGGACAACCTTTGGCAATGCATGCACATCTGGCCCAATGGAAAAGGGATCTTGTTGCAGGAGGCTGCAGATATCAGCAGTGACCTACCATGAAAGCCTCCCCTGGCACTGATGCTCAGGCATGTTGAGAGAGCTAATTGCCCTTATGTGTTGGTGGGGGGTGGTCTCACTTCCTTCCAGCTGTATCTTGTTGGTCATTTTCCCTGCCCTGTGGAGGGGCATGTGGTTGAGGAGAAGGCAGCTTTTACTGCTTCTAGCATTGCTTCTGCTGCCTTTGGAGTTGCTGGTGAATGTGTGGCTTCTGCTCTTGCCCCTCAGGAGAGATGGATGCTGTAGTTGCATAAATTGTTCACATGCTGTCATGAAGGCTGTCAGCAGAGAATTAAAGCTTAAGGTAAGTCAAGTGCTTTATAGGTGAAGTGCCTATAAGAAATTGTCAATCACCTGTCAAGCAGTGATAATGCTCTGTGAGAGAAGAATTGTTATGAACAACAGTCTCTCACCTGGCCTTGTCTTCAGCTCTTCAGTGTAACTGTTCAAAGCCTCCCAAGCTTGTCAGTATCACTGAAGAAGCTCTTTATGCTGTGCACTCACCTTGGTGGCCCTGGTGAGTTGCTGGCAGGCCAGGAAACTGGTTCCTTGACTGTTAACTCCAGAATTGATGGTTAAAACTGTTCTCAGTTGGCTTTTTAATTACATTAATTACTTACCCAATATATTAAAGGCAGTTTCCCACTCGGTTTCAATCCCATCCCACAGACAGGACATGTTTCTCATGCTTTGGTGAGGACTCGATGGGCCGAAATGCCTCCTCTGCACTGCGAGATTCTGTGATTCTGCGATTCTGGAACTAGGAAGAGGGCACAGTGAATTTGGGATTCCAAGTTAACATCAATTCCAGGGGATTTAAACCACGGCCCACACCGAACCTGCTTCCCCTTTAACAGTTAAAATTCTCCCAACTGTTTCACTATTATTGTTTGTATGAGAAAACAGAAGAATTGATATTATCTCAGGAACAGAAAGCCTGAATTTTCTTTATCCAGCTGATGCATGACCCAACCTCTTCGACAAGAATACCTTGCTGAAGAGGATAATTTCCATTGTCGATGGAGGACATCATACTTTGTTTAAATCTTGTTAGGATTTTTTCGATACATTGTCATCCCTACTCCAAAGCCTTTTATTGAATGCCAGCTTGCTCTTGAAGAATGATGCAAGTTATTGATTCATTCTCAGGGAGTGGGTGTTGCTGGCAAGGCCAGCATTTATTGTCATTCATTACTTACCCTTAAGAAGGTGGTGGAGGGCCTTTTTCTTTAACCACTGAAATCTATGAGGTGAACATACACCCACCATTCTGTTAGGTGGGGAGCTTCAAGGTTCTAACCTTGTAACGATGGAGGAATGCCGCTATATGTCCAAGTCAAAGTCCCCACCCCTTGCGCCTGGTGGGCCCTATACTCAATCTGACAATAGTGGCGATTTAGGGTGGACATGTGCAGTGGTGGCAATTGGGAGAATCGAGGTTACAATTGGGAGGTGGATGGATGTGCTAATTGATGTGTGGAGGGGGTGGGGGTCATCTGTGGAAGTGATTCCCATTAGTTTGTGGGGGGTTGGGGGTGTCTGGTTTCGATCTCAGGATGGGGGAAGCTCTGATCACAGTTGGAGTTTCTGGCTGGAATCAAGGGCAGGAGAGGGAGCGGCCTTTTTCAAGGAAGGCCAAGGCTTTTGTGTGAGTTCCAGAGGAACACTCCTGGCCCACAAGTTTTAAACTTACCCGCTGGGCCTTTTTTGGCCCAGGATTTGGCGCCTGGCAGGTTTTGCCTCTCGGGGAGCTGATACTGTCCCTCAATACAGCTTCTGGTTAAAATTGCAGAATAGGTCCTGATGGCATTATCGGGCACAGTCTCTGTAATTAAAGACGAACACCATTTCCTTCCTGTGGATGTCCTGCACAGCTGCTCAAAGGAGTTGGTTAAGTTTGGGGCAGAATGGGAAGAACTAGGGATGGGAAGGGTTATGTGCCTCCTGTAACTTTAACTGCCCAGTGTCTTCCAAGCAGGGGGAGTTAAAATTGAGGCCTAAGGCTTCAGACCCTTCATCTGACCTGGAGAGATGCTGACAATGAATAGCTTTTCAGCAAATATGGAGCCAGTGATAAGAGGGCAGGGAAAAATCAAAATGGGAAGATCTGTGATAGACTGGAAGGCAGGTGTGATTAAATGACAAATGGGATGAAATTTCATTGATTTGAAACATTAACTCTGTTTCTCTTTCCACAGATAGAGCCTGACCGTCTGAGTGTTCCCTGCATTTTCTGTTTTTGCTTCAGATTTCCAGCATTTAAAACATCTTGGTTTTGTTTTTAGTGTTGAGATATAATTGCCCAGGTAGTAGGTAGTGTGAGCCTGCACTACCACATTCCCAATAAACGAATAACTGGCCCTGATATTAGTGTGAAAAGCAGCTTCTGAGTGAGGTGATGAGAGGGGGCTGGGGGGAGGTGGGTTGAGATGCAAGGGGGTGATGGAATTGCATGGGCATAACCTGGAAGTCAAGACAGCACAATGGATTCTACAATTTCAGTTTGATTGAGGAATTGATTTTGACTTCCAGATTATCATATCTCAAAGCTGCACAAGAGAACATGTTGTTCACTCACATGATGCAATCTCAGCTGTATTTAAAGAGACAGTTAAAATTGGAGGTGTTGGGAATGGATGAGAGAGGGCAGCATCTAGGTTTAATAATGCTTCCTTGGAATTACTGTGGGGTGCAATCAGCATCAGGCGGGACATAGTTTCCCCTGTAATGGGAGAAGAAACCTGTGACACTCACCAGGAAGGTATAGCTTGAAGTAGCTGAGGAGGTGAGCAGCAGGAGCACTGTGCAATGCAGGGAGCAATTTAAAGTGAATGCTTCTGTTGTTTCACTAATGAGGTCTGATTAAACCTCCCCCTCCTTCCAACCCTTTCAATTTGTCTTGCTAAGCATACTGCTTCACATCATTCCCCACTCCCACTCAACATTCAGCACCCAGCCTTTACTTTTTATACATGTCAGCACTTCCCCAAGTATCTATGAACCGTTACATCCCACCTCAGTCCTTGTGCAACATGATGCATGCGTCATATAGTCACGCTCACTGAATGGATTGTATCTACTGGGTGAATAACCAACCCACACACACTGGGCGGAGTTTTCTGTGCCCGCTGGCGTCCAGCGTATTCAATGGCGTGAGCGGACAATATGGTGAGAAGGCCAAAATTGGTTTCACGACGTCAGGAAACCAGCTTGCAATCGTCCACTCAGCTCGTCGATGGCAGGATGCTACATGTCGGGAACCTAGTTGTAATACATCAACATATCATGTAAGGCTAGCTAGCCAGACTCTTCCCCCACTGCTTGATCACCTGCCCACATCAGCGTTCAATCACGCCGACATGTTTCACAACAGAATATAAAAGGCGTGTACTAGGTGGGCTGCACTTTGAGGGGAATTCGGAGGTGAGTACACAGTAACGTTGCAAAGTGCCCATGAGGGATGCTTGTTGGACTTCATAGTTGAAGCAGGTTGGGGTTGGTGGGGGCAGAGGTCACCCTGCGGTTGAAGGTAACGCACAAGGACGTGCAAGGTGAGGGGAGGATGAGCAGGGGAGGCAGACGTGTATTAGGGACAAGTTATATAAAGTGACCATTACTGTGCAGCTGAGACAGTTCAGGCACAGCTACATTGATATGAGTGGAGTTGGGCCCTCAGCTCATCTGCCCACTCATGCAATGAAGAGGCATCAAAGTGCCACCAAGTGCTCCAGAGATTTTCACCCCCTGGCACAGACTGCAAACTAATGAGTGTTTTAATGGACCGCAGAACAGTTGGATGACTACACACGTTGTACAATCTCCTTACTAAAGTTTGCCATGGAGCAGTCACTGGCTTATGGCAGTGCGAATACCCTCTGTGAGAATGCTCCTGTCATAGAGACACAGTGGAGGCACTTATAGTCACTCAATTGCAGGAGTATGATGAAGACATGCAATGAGGACACTCCATAGATCTTCACATAGCCTCTGAGAATGTCTGACTCCTGTCTGGCTGAGGGCAGCTCGCTTCTGCTCCATGATCAGGGCCATCTCAGAGACGCAGAAACTTTAGAAGCATCTGACCCTTTGTCCGCCTTCAACACCTGACCCCTTCAGGAGCACAGCATCACTGGTCACAGATGCTGAAGAGATGGGGGCCAGCCCCACCTTAAAGGTGCTGAGAGCACATAGAGAGAATGACGGAACTTAATGTAGCCTGCCCATGACATTCTGGCAGCAATGACCAGCACCGCCAAGGTGCAGGCATCAGTAAGGTGTCCAGGGAGTGTGAGGCTGGACCATCACTTTGGTCTGAAGGCCACACAGAGCACAGGGTAGAGGCTCTGGACTGAGACATGTGCCTTTATCTTGTGCAGAAATGTTTCACATCTGAGTGACACAAATACCACTCATCATAACAAGGAGCCATAGGCAGGGAGCCATTCTTGGGAGTTTATTGATAATAATGAACATTGTGTTCAAGTGATTAACACCCATGCTCAGGCTGTGCAACTATATCTTCTTAACTTTCCTAATCCTGCAGCTACGTCTTGGTGCTCCTCGGACATCCACAGCGGAGGTGGAGACCGCCTGCTGACTTCTACGCCTGTTTCTGGAGGGCTGAGACCTGGAGGGACCTGGCCTGCTTTTGGGGTCCTGCTGTGTGGCAGTGACACCCTCCTCAGCCTCTGGGGCTGGAGCTGCAGAGATCATAGGAAGAGGAGATTCAAATGAACCGAACAATGCCAGAGTCAACAGGGTGTATGGCCCTGGGGTGTGCACCTCCTGATCCTCCTCTGAATGAGTGTCCAAGGCCCCCTGGCTGACTCCTTGAGGGGAAGGGGTAGCTGGAGTGAGATCGAGCTCCCCGCACCCCTTTCGCATACACATTGTTTGAGGCCAACAATGGCGTCGGTGATGGAGTTCATACCATAGAGCAGTACAGCGGCAACATCCTAGACCAAGGACTCCATGGCGACTGCCATCTACCAGTGTTGACCTCGGTGTGTTGGCATGCCGGCACTATCACCTCAGACTGAAGGCAATCTGAGGAGTGCAGCGGACATCCATTCCTGATGTTCCCGAGCTTGCCTTTGCAGCTCCAGCACCTGTGACACGACTGAGTCCAGAGGCTCGTCATCTGACTCGGACTCAGCAATGCTCTGGCCTCCAGCAGTCCCCTGAGTACCGGGGTCCTGGGAAGTCCCTGCCACCGCCTGCTGTGGATCAGAATATGCGATGTGCTTACCAGATTGTGATCCTGAGGCTATTCTAAAGCTTGGCCCCACTGAGGTGTGTGTCTCTGTGCTGGTGGAGGGTGTGGGTGAGTGCTGTTACGGGACTTCAGGGAGGGTGCCTTCAGATTCCTCGTCAAAGGGTTTTTCGGGGCTTGTTTGGAGGCCCTGTGTTGTGGACTCTGTCGATTGTTTGGCAGATTGCCTGTGAAAGCAAGGAGAGATATTTAGTGCATGGCAGTGGCCTGTGAAACAGGACACATCACTCACAGTATAGTTGTCTGATGGATGTTACACTGCTGGATCCTCACTTGAGGATCTTGATTTCAGGCATTCCTTGCCCTCTTGTTGTGTGTCAGCTTGTCCTGCATGAATAAAGATGAAGAGAGCATAAGGAGGATGCCTGCCAGGCCAGATGAGAAATATGCCTGACTTGTGTGGGTGGTGAGTGATCCCATGGATGGGATAGGGACAATGAAGGTGTGTGTGAAAGTGTGAATGGTGATGTCCCTTGAACTGGCAGTGATGGAGGGCCCTATGGATGTGTGATGGGTTTGTGAGTGTGTGAGTTGAGAGTAGCGGAAGGAGGAGATCATTCATCCTCTTTTTGCACTGGGTGGCTGTCCTCTTATGCAGGGCATTGGCACTGACCATCACTGCCCCTGCCTCCCAAGTCAGACTGGTGATGTTGCTGCCTATCCTGCAGCCAGAGTGAGGGTAGAGGACATCACGGTGACCCTCCACTGCATCAAAAAGGTGCTCGAAGGACACGTCATTGAACTTGAGGGCTGCAGTCTTTTTGCCTTTCAGGGCCATGTCTTCTTTTCTGCAGTCATGGGAAGCACTGAGAGGTGTGTGCGCAATTGCTCTTTAAATATAGTGCCCAACTTGACGAAGCGATGAGGTGATGGCATGGCGTGCGAATGAGAGCCCGCCCGCCATGGAAGTGGTGTGTTTCCCGGGAATGCATAATTAATGCGGTGGGTCTGGGACGATATGGCGTGAAGAGCCGCCATTGCAACTGGCGGGTAAAATGTAATTTTATCCACCTGCTACTGCACTTAGTGGAAATCTGGGGCGATCACTGTTTTTTCGCCCCTTACAGGAGAAGACAGCACAAAACTTAAGGGATAACATATACAAATCAAAATGTATTCTAGAGAATGAAGCATGCAATCCTTTAAAGTGTACATGGTGCAGGCCTGGATGAGTTCTCCCTCCTGGTTCTTTGGAGATGAATGGAAGTTGCAAGTGTCTGGATTTTCAGATGAGGTTATGGCCAAGTTTCCATACAGGCAAATCCTTGCAGGTGAAAACGAATTAGTCCTCCTCACACTCCCCGAGTTGATTGATTGTTGGGTAGGTTTCTGTTCTCCTGGTTGGTGGTATCGTTCCTCTTGTCCTGTTGGTTTCATACCGACTGGTTTCTCCCTGATGCTTGGAATAAAATATTTGTTATCTGAAGACAGTTTCAATCTCATAGTCAAATAATTCAATTAGCCACCCAGAATGGTTTGGAAGTCCAAAGCTGTTGCTACACAATGGGGAAGTGGATGGGTTATTCATGCCTACTCATAATTAACTGGTTTCCGCAGCTCTCTTTTGTTAAGTATTAAGCTCAGAGACAGTGGGCTTGGAAGTCCATTGATTTTGTGTTTTGGATAAGTCCACAAACAATAGAGGGTGTGAATTCCACAAATGGTTTTTGTCTTGGTATATCTATTCAAGAGAAGGCATTGACCCATGGTCATTACATTTTAAGATCTTTCCAGAAGCATGTTCAGACATGAATTAGTCTTCTGCCTATCTGGGAATCACAAAAGGTCACCTGATCCTCCTTGGCCATCTTGAGCAGCATTTTGACCATTTTCAAAGTTAATTTGAAAAAATACTGATTAACTGAAGACTATGTCTTGAAATTTAGCACTATGCTATCCTTACTAAGCATGACACAGGAAGCAGGGATTTGGGATAAAGGGGCATTTTCAAGTTGGCGATATGACTAATGGGGTGTTGCAAGGATCAGCGCTGGGGCCTCAGCTATTTACAATCTATATTAATGATTTAGACAAAGAGACTGACAGTAACGTATCCAGGTTTGCTAATGATAAAAAGTTTGTTGGGAATGTAAGCTGAGAGAAGGCTACAAAGAGCCTCCAAAAGTATATAGATAGCTGGAATGAATGGGCAACAAGTTGGCAGATAGAGTATAATGTTGGCAAGTGTGAGGTTATTCACTTTGGTCATAATAATAGAAAAGTAGAATATTTTTTATAAGGCATGAAACTTCTAAATGTTGATGTTTGGAGAAACTTGGGTGTACTCTTACAAAGTACACTCAAAAAGTTAACATGCAGGTACAATGAGCAATTAGGAAGTCAAATAGCATGGTGACCTTTATTCTAAAGGGATTGGAATACAAGAATAGGGGAGTCTTGCTATAATTGTTTAGGGCTTTCGTGAGACCACAGCTGGAACACTTTGTGCAGCTTTGGTCTCCTTATCCAAATAAGGATATAACTGCATTGAAAACAATACAGTGAAGGTTCATTAGATTGGTCTCTGGGGTTAAGTTGTTGTCCTATGATGAAAGGCTGAGTAAATTGGGTTTATATTCTTTGGAGTTTTGAAGAATGAGAGGCGATCTCATTGAAACATCGAGCCCTCTGAAAGGGCTTGATAGGGCAGACAAAAAGGCTGTTTCACCTGGCTGGGGAATCTAGAACATGGGGGCACAGCCTCAGGGTAAGGGGTCGATCATTTAGGACTAAAATTTCTTGGTTTAGAGGGTTGTTAATCTTTGGAATTCTCTGTCCCAGAGGATTGTGGATGTGCCACCATCGAATAAATTAAAAGCTGAGATAGTCTCTCGGGAAATCAAAGGATATGGGGAGCAGGTAGGAAAGTGGAATTGAAACTGAAGATCAGCCATAATCATGTTGGTGGGCAGAGTACGCTCATGTGGTTGAATAGTCTACTCATTCTCCCACTTCTTATGTTCTTATGTTCCAAGTGTGTTCAGTATTGAGACATTCTGATTCATCAGTTGAGGCAGTAGGGGTAATCAGTAGGTCGTTTCCTTGCTCATCTTTGACCGTATGGCATTCATGGGGTTCAGAGTCAATGTTTAGGACTCCCAGGGCAACTACCTCCCCACCCAGCCAGCTCAGCTGCAGCCTCCTCAAGCTCAGTGAGGGCGATGATGTCGAACATCCCTCCCTGCTGTGATCTCTCACACCTGTTGTGCACCAGCTTGGCCTGTATGAAGAAGAAAGAATGGTATGTGATAAGAAGGAATGGGGCAAAGGTTGGGTGAGATGCGTGTCCCCTGTGTGTGGTAAGCCTTCCCCAGAAGGACCAGAGGATGGAGACTGAGCAACTTGATAGATGGGATGGTGGTTTTGTGAAAATCTCGGTGAGAGAATGAGTTTTGATATGTGTCACCCAGTAATGGTTGCGTGTGACCCTGAAGATAGTAACTGTTTAAGTGCATCATGCCAGGGTGAAAGTTTGATATTGGAGGGAGTTGAAGGATGACTTACCCTGGTGGAGTGGAAGAGATCATTCATTCTCTTCCTGCTCTAGATGGCATTTTGGGCACAGGTACCAGCCATGCTGACCTGCTCTGCGACAGTCTCCCAGGCTGGAGAGGTGAGTTTGCTGCACTACCTGCAGCCATCCTGGGATAGAGCACATGCCTGTGTGCCTGCACCCCTCTGATCAAGGCTTGGAGGGCCTGGTGGGTGAAGAGGGGTGCTGCCTTGGTCTTGAGGCTCTCAGCCTTCCTCTTCTGGCTGCCAGACATCTCTGGTGGGCTGCAGAGAGTGAGATTGTGTGCTGGACTGGCCTTTAAATATGGCGCCCGGACCATCGAACCCTCCAGCTGATGGTGGCTGCATAAATCAACTCCCAACTCACTCAGTGATTCGGACTGATACGTGCCTTTGCATAATTAATGAGACTCCAAGCGCAGAATAGGGCGCTTGTTCCCGACGTTCTGGACAGCGGGATGGTCGCTGCCGCAACCGCCCACCACAGCACTTTGTCTTATTTACAGAAAATTCTGCCCACTGTGTGGCCACATGGTTCAACAGCTATCAGATCTTCTGGAACAGCTGCAGATTATAGTCATAGGGTCTGGTATATACAGAGTTAATGTGCAACTGAGTACAGCACTGCCTAAACAGTGATGTAATAAGGCGCATCACCCAGAGCCCAGGGTCAGTCTAGAGATAGGCAGAAATGTGTAAAGACCTAGGATGGAGTTAGCTCCATACCTATACTTCTGCTGTATATATGCATATAGTTATGAGTTGTTAATAAAGACTTGTAATTCATATACTTGAGACTATGAAGCCTACTTCATGGTGTCCAAAGCATGGTGGCAGTGTCTGGATCAAAAACCCTTATGCTCACATGAATGCAGAAAAATTAAGGAAAAGGACACCTTCAATGGGTGTTGAGCTGAAATAAACTCCCATCTGAATTTACTGAAAATTCACAAGGAAGAAAAAACTCCAGAGAGTGGACAGCCTGGAAGCAAAAAGGTAGAGGCCTTACTCCAGCATAAGACTCCATTGAATCTCCCTTGGAAGTTCAGCTTCAGCAAGAGCTCACATTCTGCAAGGGTATGATCATTTTTTAAAAATTCCAGGCCAGCCAGTCCTGAGAAACCCCTTTTCATTCATTCAGTCAGAAGCGCCTTTTGAAAGAAATTCATTGCTAATCCCAATCCCCAACTCTGAGTCTCAACACATGTTTCCCGAGTTCGGCAAAGAAAAAGAATTAAATTAATAACTAATTTTGTCTACTTCAGGGAGCTTGTGACTGTCCGATATCTTAAACAGCAAGCCCACAGTTCTTTTCTATATACCCCGACTCACAACGCTATACCGCTGATTAAATTAAGTCGGCAGCTGGCGAACCAACGCAGTCATTGTGGACCCTCCTTCCTCAGGCAGTTGCACTTCACTGCAATTTGGGAAGCCTTTCCGGCAAGTGCTGGAAAATCCATTGTTCAGCAGTGAACGGCAATGCCAACATGGAAGTCTGTAATCTCTTAAAGTTGTACCCACACTTCTGGAAATCTTTAAAATGGATCACAAGTCCACACTTCCAGCTCCACAGGGATTCGCCCATGGCCCAGACCAGTCACACAATTGGAGTCTTCGGAGGAAAAGATTTTTAAGATTTAGCATTGTTGTAGGCCTAAATAAAAAATCAGAAGCAGAACAAGTCAATACACTTCTTTACTCGATTGGTACAATTGCAGACAACATCATTGCATGGCAAACTATCGATCAGTCTTCTACCAAATTTGATGTTTTAAGATCCTTTGATTTTATTTCAACCTGAGATCCATATTGCAGAGAGCTAAATTTAATAAGACAGCCCAACTGCCCAGGGAACCTGCCAATTCCTTCATAAATGATCTCTACAAGGTGGCAGAGAGATGTAATATGGCAATTTAAAGTCCGAGCTCATGCGAGACAGAATCGGGGTGGGTTTTGCGGATGATTCACTCTCTGATCTCCTACAAGCTAAATATGATCTTACCCTAGACAGGACAATCCAGCTAGTTAAACTGTCTGTTTAACAGCAAAAAACAGAGGTGAGTATGCTTCTCAATCATCTTACCACAGGGAATGCCCTTTCTTATCCTCAGAGAGCTTCCCGATGGCCCAAATGGAAAAAAGAAAAAAAATCACTGCCAAGTAAACGAATAACATTTTCGTCCACCCCACAAGAAACGATCAAGAGTAACAACAACCATGTGCCACCAAACCAGCCTGGTTTGATTTAATATCAGGCAATGGAAGAAACAGTTGAAACCATACCCAAATGTCAGTCCAACCTCCAAGCCAACAACACAGTTTAAAAGAGTAAGGGGAGAGTCTGAAGCTTTACAGTTTAAAAAGAGGACAGCCGGGGTTTTCACAGTTTAAAACAGCAAGAGGAGAGCTGGGAGCACACGGAGACCAGACCTGCATGAGAAGGGCAGCAGTGGTGGGAGATTAAAAACCGGCGGCAGAGAGCCCCTTGAACCTGTTTCTACCTGTCAGAGCTGAAGTATGACGTCAAAGGGAAACAGGTAGGTGATTGGTGAGTAACTCTTCCGTGTCTCTTTTGATTGGCCAAGTGGTTTAAATCAGGAGACGTTATTACAGCTGTAGAGGACAGTTAAGAAATTCACATCTAAAATATTTAATACCCAAATTAATTCATTCAATAGAATAGAGATGGCTGGGCCGGCAACATGTTACAGCTGTAGTATGTGGGAGCTGGCGGACACTTGTACGATCCACGGTGACCACATCTGCAGCAAGTGTTGGCTGCTCAAAGAACTTCGGCTCAGAATTGATGAGCTGGAGTCCGAGCTGCGGACACTATAACACATCAGGGAGGAGGAGAGTTACCTGCACACTGTGTTTCAGGAGACAGTCCCCCCCCCCACTTATGTTAATTACATCAAATTTGGTCCATGGTCACAGACAGGAAGGTGTGACTGCAAGTGAGGCAGGTATGGGGATCCAGAATTTAGCTTTGGAGGAGCCTCAGCTAGTGCCCTTGACCAATATGTACAAGGTTCTTGCTCCCGGTGTGGACAAGGGCACAGACTGCAGGGAGGATGAGCGAACTGACCACAGCACCATGGTACAAAGCGCTATTCAAGTGTGGAGAGAAAAGAGAAATCTGGTAGTAATAGGGGATAGCATAGTTAGGGGAATAGATACTGAAGACAGAGAGTCCCGAAAGCTGTGTTGCCTACCTGGTGCCAAGGTTAAGGACATCTCTTCTGGGCTGGAGAGGAACTTGGAGTGGGAGAGGAAGGATCAGTTGTTGTGATCCACATAGGTACCAATGACATAGGCAGGACTAGGAAAGAGGTTCTGCTGAGGGTCTATGAGCAGCTCAGGGCTAAATTAAAAAGCACAACCACAAAGGTAATAATCTCCAGATTACTACCTGAGCCACGTACAAATTGGCGTAGGGTAAATAGGATTAGAAAGGTAAATGCGTGGCTCAAAGATTGGTGTGGGAGAAATGGGTTCCGATTCATGGGGCACTGGCACAAGTACTGGGGAAGGAGAGCTGTTCTGTTGGGACGGGCTTCATTTGAACCATGCTGGGACTAGTGTCCTGGCGAATCATATAACTAGAGTTGTAGGTAGGACTTTAAACAAATTAGTTGGGGGGACGGTTCAATTGAAGGGAAATTTAGAAAATCAAAAGAAAATGAGAAAGCAGAGGTGCAAGGTAGTGAAGAGGTGAACGACAATCAAAGTGTGACAGGAAGGGGCAGAAGATATAATAAGAAGAGTGCAGCAGAAACTATAAACAGAATGAGTAATAATGGTAAAAGGTCAAAGCTTGAGGCTCTTCATCTGAATGCATGCAGCATTTGTAACAAGATAGATGAGTTGACGGCATAAATAGAAATAAATGGATATGACTTGATAGCTATTACAGAGATTTGGTTGCAGGGTGACCCAGACTGGGAACTCAATATTCAAGAGTATTCAATGTTCCAGAAAGGTGGGGTAGCTTTGTTAATAAAGGAAGATATCAGTGCAGTAGTGATTAGTGATATAGGTGCAATAGATTGTGATATGGAATCAGTTTGGGTGGAAATAAGGAATAGCAAGGGGAAGATGTCATGGGTGGGAGTTGTCTATAGGCCACCAGAGAGTTGCCTCACTGTAGGATAAAGTATTAATTGGGAAATAATGGAGGCATGTAAGAAGGGCGTTACAATTGTCATGGGTGATTTTAATCTGCATGTTGACTGGACAAATCAGATCAGCAGGGGTAACATGGAATATGTATTTGTAGAGTACATCATGGATTGTTTCTTAGAGCAATATGTTGCAGAACCTACTTACGAACAGGCTATTTTAGATCTTGTAATGTGTAATGATGTGGGATTAATAAGAGATCTCGTAGTTAAGAATCCTATAGGGCATAACGATCACAACATGGTAGAATTTCAAATTCAGTTTGAGGACAAACAACTCAGATCTGAAAACAATGTCCTCAACTTAAATAAGGACAATTACTGAGGTATGAAGAAAAGGTTGTCTAGAGGGGACTGGGAAAATAGACCAAGGGGAAGGTCAGTGGATGAGCAACGGCAGACATTTAAGCAGATATTTCATAACGCTCAGCAAAAGTCTATCCCAGTTGAAATGAAGGACTCAGTGAGAAGGGTGAACCACCCATGGTGAACAAAGATTTCCTAGAGGAGTATCCAATCAAAAACTAAGGCATACAAAGTGGCAAAAACTAGTGGTAGGCCAGAGGATTGGGAATTTTTTAGGAACCAGCAGCGGATGACTAAAAAACTAATAAAGAGGGAGAAAAATTGATTATGAAATTAAATTGGCAAGAAATATAAAACAAACAGCAAGAGCTTCTACCAGTATATAAAATGAAAGAGAGTAGCTAAAGTGTGCATGGGACCCTTGGAGGATGTGGAGAATTGATAATTGGGAACAGGGAAATGGCAGATAATTTATACCAATATTTTTCAATGGTATTCACAGTAGTGGCCACTATAAACATTCCAAACATTTCAGATAAGCAAGGAGCTAATGGGAGAAAAGATCTTCTCTATTACCAGGGACAAAGTATTTGAGAAACTAATGGGACTAAAGGCAGACAAGTCACCAGGACCTGATGGCCTGTATCCAAAGGTTTTAAAGGAAGTGGCTGCAGAGATAGTGAAGGCATTGATCAAAATATTCCAGAACTCACTGGATTCCAGGTGGGTCCCAGTGGATTGGAAAACCACTAATGTGACACCCCTGTTCAAGAAGGGACGGAGACAAAAAGCAGGAAACTGTAGGCCAGTCGGCCTAATATCTGTCGTTGGGAAAATGCTAGAGTCCATTATTAAGGAAGAAATAGCAGGACATTTAGAAAAGCTTAATGCAATCAAAGAGAGTCGATACGGTTTTGTGAAAGGGAAATCATGTTTGACAAATTTGCTAGGGTTCTTTGAGGACATAACAAGCAGAGTTGATAAAGGGGAACTTGTAGATGTAGTGTATTTGGATTTCCAGAAGGCATTCAATAAGTTGCCAAAGAAGGTTATTGCACAAGATAGGAGTTCAAGGAATTGGGGGTAATGTATTAACATGGAATGAGAATTGATTAACACACAGAAGACAGAGTCGGGATTAATGGGTCTTTTTCAGGCTGGAAAGATGTCACTAGTGGAGACCCACAAGGACATCAATTATTTACTATCTATATTAATGACTTGGAGGAAGGGGCAGAGTGTAATGTATCCAAATTTGCTAATGATACAAAAATAGGTGGGAGGGCACAGAATTTTGATCTGTATTGCTAAGGGGTTGGAGTTTAAAAATAGGGAAGCCTTGTTACAACTGTACAGGGTGTTGGTGAGGCCACACCTGGAGTACGGTGTACAGTTTTGGTCCCCGTATTTAAGAAAGGATATACTGGTATTGGAGCAGTTCAAAAGAGATTCATCAGGCTGATTCCTGGGTGGAAGGGGTTGACTTATCAAGAATGGCTAAACATGTTAGAAGAATGAGGGATGATCTTATTGAAATGTGCAAGATTCTGAGGGGGCTTGACGGGGTAGATGTTGAGAAGCTGTTTCCACAAGTGGGGGAATCTCGAACTGGGGGACATGGTTACAAAATAAGGGCACACTTAATTAAAACTGAGATGTGAAGGAATTTCTTCTCTGAGAGGGTAGTGAATGTCCAGAATTCTGAACCCCAGAGAGTTGTGGAGGCTAGATCACTAAACATATTTAAACAGGAGATAGATAGATAGATTGAAATACCGGGGAGTTGTGGGCTATAGGGAGTTGAGGGCTGTGAGGAGCTGGCATGAAAGAGGAGTTGAGGCCTGGGGCAGATCAGCCATGATCTTATTGAATGTCGGGGCAGGCTTGTGGAGCCGAATGGCCTACTCCTGCTCATATTTCTTATGTTTTATGTTTTAACAAGAACCAGAACCACCAGAGCCTACCACTCTCACAACAGAATGGCAAACGAGACGTAGAAGGGATATAATACTTCCAGACGGCCTGAACAACTAACTTCAAGGACTTGAAGGGGGGAGATGGGCCAGTGATAATGTTGTTAATGCTAATACTGTAATTGCAATAATGTTGGTATAGCATAAGGTTGTTACAAAAAAGTAAATGCACAAGATTTACAACAATGTAAGACTTGAGGTAAACTAAAGTAACTCTACATCCATGGGATAAAATCTTGGGGTAAGTGGGAAAATGAAACAGTAGAGTCTGGTGCAAACAGGGTTAATGTGGGACTGAGTACAGTAGCGCCACACAGTGATGTAAGAAGGCACATGACCCAGAGCCAGGCTAGAGATGGACAGATATGTGTAAAGACCTAAGATGATGTCAGCTCCTTACCTGTTCCCTCTACTGTATATATGTATATAGTTATGAGTTGTTAATAAAGACTTGCTGTTAATATACTCAAGACTACGAAGCCTACTTTTTCACAGATGTCTTGCCACCACCTGATACAACTATCTCAGCTTGCTTGGGCACTGTTCTTCTGAGACATCAAGGAAACTGAGCCTTTGTCTGTCAACCTATTATGTGGGTATTACACCTGTAACTGTGGCCCCTTTCCTGTGCCTCTCTGCTGTGGGCCTCTTTACTGTGTGTTAATGGTTCTACTATCTTTGCCCCCCACTAACAAGGTAAGCCTATTCCCTCAAACTTATTGCTAGCTTAGAATCTCAACTAAAGAGATTTCTAAATATTAGAGGAACAACTGGATCCTCAAATAAAATGTCTTCTCTTCTCAGAGTCTCTAAATTAACAAAGTTATCTTAGAATGGAACATACATTGAGGCATGTCCTAGTAGGCCAAACCTTTTTGAAAGTTTACCAATACCTGCCCTTAGGAGTCTAACTCAGACCCCTTGAGTTATGTCTGTATTTTTGTGGAGTATGTCATACATTCCTTGTTGCAGTCCTACTCAGGCTTCTCACACAATTCTTTTTTCAGTACATTGATGACTATTTCGGTGCTGCTTCGATGCTCTCATCTGGACCTGGAAAAAATGATCAATTTTGCTTCCAATTCCCACTTCTCCATCAGTGTGCATCATTTTACGTGTCAGTGAGTGGGCCCCGGAAAACTCTTCCCTATGTTGTGGTTCACAGAGCGCTGATCCTTGTTCAGCTATTAACACATTCTGCTATAGAACCATAGGACCATAGAACACTACAGCACAGAAAACAGGCCTTTTGGCTCTTCTAGTCTGTGCCGAAATATTATTCCGCTAGTCCCATTGACCTGCACCTAGTCCATAACCCTCCAGACCTCTCCCATCCATTTATCTATCTAATTTATTCTTAAAACTTAAGAGTGAGCCCGCATTTACCACATCAGATGGCAGCTCGTTCCACACTCTTACCGCTCTCTGAATGAAGAAGTTCCCCCTAAGGTTCCCCCTAAACCTTTCCCCTTTCACCTTAAAGCCATGACCTCTCGTGTTTATTTCTCCTAATCTAAGTGGAAAGACCTTGCTCACATTTACTCTGTCTATACCCCTCATAATTTTGTAAACTTCTATCATATCTCCCCTCATTCTTCTACACTCCAAGGAATAATGTCCTAACCTGTTTAATCTTTCCCTGTAGCTCAACTCCTTAAGACCAGGCAACATCCTAGTAAATCTTCTCTGCACTCTCTCAATCTTACTGATATCCTCCCTGTAGTTAGGCGACCAGAACTGCACACAATACTCTTTCCTTTATGCCACTATCAGCACCTTCTTTAGTCTCTAACACTACCACTCCTTTTGTCTTGTGTCCATGAAACTTTTGTCAATCTCTCCTGAGCTCCCACCTATCCCTGCCCTTCTATTTTGCTCCACCTGCTCCACACACTCTTAAACAGTATAATATCCATCACATTTCTACTTCTCTTCAGCCCTGAAGAAGAGTCATATGGACTCAGAATGTTAACTCTGTTTCTCTCTCCACAGATGCTGCCAGACCTGCTGAGTTTTTCCAGCATTTTCAGGTTTGTTTTCCTCTATTAAGCTTGCTTTTTAGGTACGAGGGTAGGTGTTTAAAAAGTTTTTAAATATTAAAAAAATGTAATTCACTAAAAAATTGATTAATGCACACCAATGAAACTAGTAAATGGTTCAGAATCATTTTATAAATTCATTTTCAGCTATTTAAAATTGGATTACTCACAGGTGGGGAATTAGATGTTCTTATTAAAAATGCTTATTTTAGAGATAAACCCTTTTTCAGCAGTTTTAATAAAACCAGGTTACCACTCTTTCTTTTTTTATTCATTCAAAGGATGTGGGCTTCACTGGCTGGGCCAGCATTTATTGCCCATCCCTAACTGCCCTTGAGAAGGTGATAGTGAGCTTCCTTCTTGAACTGTTACAGTCCATGTGGTGTAAGTACACCCACAGAGCTGTTAGGAATGGAGTTCCAGGATTTTGACCCAGCAATGTGAAGGACCAGTGATATATTTCCAAGTTAGGATGGTGAGCGGCTTGGAGGGGAAATTACAGGTGGTCATGCTTCCACCTATCTGCTGCCCTTGTTCTTCTAGGTGGTAGCGGTCATAGGTTTGGAAGGTATTGTGTAAGGAGCCTTGGTGAATTCCTGCAGTGCATCTTGTAGATGATACACACTGCTGCTACTGTGCGTTGATGGTGAAGGGATGAATGTTTACGGATGTGGTGCCAATCCAGCGGGTTGCTGTGTCCTGGGATGGTATCAAGCTTCTTGAGTATTGTTGGAACTGCACTCATCCAGGCAAGTGGAGTGTATTCCATCACACTCCTGACTTGAACCTTGTAGATGGTGGACTGGCTTTGGAGAGTCAGGAGGTGAGTTACTCGTTGCAGGATTCTTAGACTCTGACCTACTCTTGTAGCCACAGTATTTATATGGCTGGTCCAGTTCAGTTTCTAATCAATGTTAAACCCCCCCAGTTTGTTGAAAGTGGGGGAATTCAGTGATTGTAATGCCATTGAATATCAAGGGGCGATGGTTGGGTTCTCTCTTGTTGAAGATGGACATTGCTTAACACTTGTTTGGCATGAATGTTACTTGCTACTTGTCAGCCCAAGCCTTAATATTGTCCAGGTCTTGCCAGTTCTTAAATATATCAAGAAATATACTTAATTACAAAGGAAAATAATCTATTCTATTCTATTGTGCTACTGATTGTGCTGGTTCATGGAAGATTTTACACTTGTGATTATGCAAAAGAATTTGCGCTTTGGACAAACAACACAATTTTCACCAAGATTGCTGTTTGCACCCAAAGTGGAAAATCTACCCTCATGTGTTTGATCTGTCAGAACCAACTGATTCTTTTCATTCATCTCAACTTTATCATTCAATCAGATTTCACCCTCAAAAAGTGTTTTTTTATTGTTTTTCACCGATTGAAGATGTTTATTTCAGAAATATATTTGACGATTCGCCATGAATTAAGCAACGTTTAATTCTTAAAATGCTGTGTCTTGTCAGTTAGATGATGCTCATCATTGTAAGAATTTGAGCCTAATATTTTAAAAAAGGATTTTCTTGTAATGCTAACTGTTCTGAACACAATTAAGCACTTGGGAAGAAATGATCCATTAAGTAAAAAGCTTTGTCAGTTATGATTATAAATGGTGAAAATTAAACAAGGCAAACAGAGGTAACTGGGTTCCCTAAAAGTGATTTACCTTAATTCCACTTTCCCGCTAGTCCATCTTCAATATAACCTTGTCGAGATGCAAAAACAAATTGAAATCAGCAAATTAATAGAACTCCAATAAATTGTCTCTGTTCTGTTTCTGTTCCAGCTGCAGTTTAAAAGATATCCTTAACTCTTGTTGGAATTTCCTGACTTGGGATAAATTAATATTGGCACAAATTCACATCCACAGGCAATGGCAGGAAATTTGCTGACTTTGACCTGGAAATGATTGACTAAAATCTGCTGAATGTAAACTACTGCCACAGGGAATAATCTCGACCCTGGAAAGTTTGGCCCATATTGGACTTCAGGCCTAATGTACGTCAGGTTGCTGACAGCTCAACAACAAAAAGAATTCCTCTCCTCTCCCAGTGGATTGGGGGGCACTGGGAAGGGTGGGGCGGGTTTGGTCGGGGGAAGGGAGAATGTTCGGTGAGCGTAATGGGGGATAGATTAGAGAGGGATGGTGGAGCAAGTGATTGGGACAGTGAGGGCTGCCAACTGTCTTCAGCAGTGTAGTGAAGGCAGGCAAAGCACTCCTTCACTTTCTGCTCCACAATCAGCAACTTTTTAAAAACCTAACATTTTGGTGGCAGCTACCAAGCCCCCTGTAAGAGCTATGGGATTGGCTGCATGTAGGTCATGATTTCCTGACCTCAGCTGACCCTGGTCATAATAAATACTATTTGGCACCGGATACCCCTGCAATAAACTGGTGCCACAATAGAATTTGTAGACCTACATGTTCAGAAATTCTGACTTGTCCAGTTTGTTACTAATTGAACTTGATGTCATGTGGTGTCAGGATAGTCTGAACATATCAAAGCGGTTTATAAGTAACAAGCACGCTAAATGTCAGCTTTTGAGCTCATGGGGCAGAATTTCCCTGGCACCAGCGTGACGGGGTTTGGAGACAGAGGCCTGAGTCTTACATTCGGCAGGCGCGCGCGATCGTTGGGCCTGGAAGTAGACGCAAAATGTGTTCCACCCCCAAATCAGCCCTTAAACACAATTTCATGCTGGCTGGCCAACTAACGGCCAGGCAGCATGAAAATCGCACTGAGAAAGCCTCAGCACTGCTGGGGGAGATATGGTAGGAAGAGGGTAGGTGCTGACAAAGTGAGGGTGCTGGTGGGTGCTTCCAGTGAGCTCCCTGAAGGCAGACAGCTGCTGCGGAGCTGCCTCAAGGAGCTGCAGACCTGGACAGATTAAATGGCAAGAAAAAAATGTAGCAAACTGTATCTATGCAGCACATTCAAGCACCTGACAGCAGAACTCAAAAAACATCAGTCATCAGACATCTTTTTTAAATTATATTTTACCCTGGACATTTCATCCCGCCCTGGATTGAGGTTTCAGCAAAAATGTAAAGACCGCCTGGCTGATTGGTCCATCCGCCAACTGCAAAAGTGGACGGGCAATGTAAAATCAATTTCAATTGCTTCCTTAATGGGCTTAATTGCCCGCTTAATTGTCGGCGGGCGTGCTTCTGACTGCTGCATATGCCCGCTGAGTGAAATATTGGCAGTAAAACTCTTTAAAAGCAGAACTTTATCAGGCTGTTATATGAAAGTCCTTTGACAATGAATACTAAATATAACCTGTAAATGTAAGTCTTAAAAATCATCAGTTCACCTTAAAACTTTTTTGTGCACTGAGCAACTGGAGATTGATTGGTTCTAATTAACTTTCAGACCTTCCACCCAACTGATTGCGTGCTGATCAGGCAGCATAGAATACTGGCCAGAGGATCAGAAAAATAGCTCTGCTAATCTGGCTTCCCTCAAGTGTGACCTTAGGACTGCCATTTGGTTCCAACGTCAAGGTCCCGAAGCCTGTGGTAAAATCCTGCCCCACCTACCAAATTGTCAGTATTTTGGAAGAAAAATCAGTTTCTTTTCTCCCACTGAGAAATGAGCATTCAGTTCAGTTGGGTAGAAGGTCTGAAAGTATTTTTTAGAGCCAATCAATCTCCAGTTGTTCGATGCACACAAGTTTGAGCTGGAAAAGTTTGAAGGTGAACTGATGGTTTTTAAGACTTATATTTACGGGGCATGTTTAGTATTCATTGTCAAAGAACTTTCATATAACAATCTGCTGAAGTTCTGCTTTTAAAGATTTTTACTGCCAATATAGTTTGGAAGACGTCTTCCTGGTTCAGTGGCAGCATTCTCACATCTGACTCAAAAGCTTATGGGCTTAGGTCCCACTCCAGCAGCTTGAGCAGATAATCTAGGCAGACAACAGTGCAGTTCTGAGGGAGTGCTCCAGTGCAGTAATGAGTGAGTGCTTCAGAACAGTACTGGGAGAGTGCTCTAGTGCAGTAATGAATGAGTGCTCCGTGCAGTACTGAGGGAGTGCTCTGGTGCAGTACTGGGGAGTGTTCCAGTGCATTACTGAGGGAGTACCCCAGTGCAGTAATGAGGGAGTGCTCCAGTGCAGTAATGAGGAAGTACACCAGTGCAGTACTAAGGGAGTACTTCACTGTAAGAGAATTTGGCTGCAATAATAATTGTGAGGCATGTTCTGTCGAGGTAGAGGGGGAAATAGTATTGTGTGGGGCACAATTATCAGGTGGGAGATCTGAAAGAACTTCCAGTGAATTGGTCTGTATCATTTAAATGCAGCTACCAAATTATAATATAACATCCAGGTTTGGAGTCAAAAATGCAGCAGTGGCTGTGGTCAAGAACCACATAATGCAATCTCAACTCCATTATCTAAAGGGCCAATCCAAAGATAGAATTTAGTAGAGTTGGTTGGTTTGCATAGAAACAAAAATTAAAGAAGATAGCCCCAGAATGCTCAAAGACTGCAGCCTGCTTTAAAAATGCTTCACTTGATTAGCGCTGGGGTTGTGACAAGTCTGGCAGGAATACAGTTCTCCGGCAATAGTGGGAAGAAGCCTGCTGCTACCATAGAGAAGTGTGGCTGAGGTGGCCTAGGAGGTCAGTATTATAGGGGAGGATTGTACCACATTCCTGGATTTAGTGTAGGAAGTCTTTTAATGACTTTGCCATGTCAAGATACTTACCTGACAGGGGAGAGACCTTGATCGCGTTTCTGCCAGGAAAAGGTCATACAGCAATGGCTATAACCAGTCGAACCCCTTACTATGGGATACCTAACACCATCCGAATCATGGTGAATGGCAGCGAGGAAGGAACAGTTATGGATCGGACCTTCTTCACCAAGAGGATCCTATTCAAGGTGTGTGGTTTCGAGGCTGCGGAGATCTAGCCTACAGGACTTCCCCAGCGCTGGATTTTTTGATGTGACGTTCAAGCAAGTGGCAGCTTGCATCAAACTCCTGAAGGTGTTTGAGGAGAAGAAAGACCTGCCGGAGATGAAGAATCCGACGGCGGAGCCGCTCTTTGCTCTGCCGTTGCAACGAGACCGGGTAGCGACGGTGTATCTTTACAACCCCTTCGTCCCTGTCACCGACGTGCTCACCTTTCTCACCAGGTACTTCGATAAGGTTGGAAGCTGCACCGTGGTTAGAGATGATTTGGGAATCTGGACATGTAAACGCCAGGTTAAGGTCACGCGCAAGGGAGCCATCTGCCACCCTCCTTCCAGATTCGCTATCGGGGGAAGCCATGGCTACCTTGTCTACACTGGGCAAGCCAAACTTTGTCGTTGATGCGGCAAGGCTGGTCACGTGGCGGCCAACTGCAGTGCTGTCCTCTGCAAGAACTGCAAACAGGAAGGGCACCAGGCAAAAGACTGTAAACAGGCTAAGTGCTGCAACATGTGTGGCGAGGCAAGTCACCTCTACAGGACCTGCCCCAAACATTGCCATACTTATGCACAGGCAGCCAAAGCCAACGAGGGGGAAGCAGAAGAAATGCCTCGTGTCACTCCAACCACCAAGGCCCCCAGGGAGAACAACGGGACAAAGGATGACACAGAGAGAGATGAGGTGGAGGAAAAGATTGGGGCAACAGAAAGCCAATCAACAACACTGCCCCCTGAACCTCCCACTCCTCAGGAGAGCGAATCAATAGAGGAGGAGGAGGCAGCAGTGGGAAAGCAGCAGGGGGAGTGGCAGCTGGTGAAGAGAGCCAAAAGGAAGAAGGGGCTAAGAAGGAACCAAGTCACTTCCCAGACAAGAGGCAAGAGGCATCTCCCATCTGACATGGATAACAAGAACAGCAGCTCTTCAGACGAAGAAGGGCCAGGGCGACACCGACAGAAGAAGCGGCAAAACACTAGGGAGTTGGAGGACGAGACACCCAAGCTCCAGAGCATTGGAGACAATGAGGAGACCAGTGCACCCCAACTCTGCCCACAACCCGAAGAGATCAGTGTACCACACCTCCAGGATCTGGGAACAGTGAGGCGCTCAGCGCACCCCAGCTCCGGGAAGCCGGGAGCAGCAACGCCCCAGAGGGCGAGAGGATTGGAGAAGCTTCTCAAACAGAGGACATTTCAAACCCTGCTCTCTGCACAGACCCCCAGATGCCACCTGAGTGGAACATCTCCAATGGGGAGGTTCAGGACAGTTTCCTCAGCCCATCCAAAGTGAGGCAATTTGTGAACACTATGGGTATGCAGGAGCAGACCAAAGGTCTGGGACTCTCAGAGACAACAGGTTTGGTAAGAGAATAAATGCTTTAAAATGGGTGTAAAGATTGTATCCATAAATGTGTGTAGCATTAAATCTACGATGTGATGTGTTGCGACCTTGGACTACCTTGCCAAGGTCAAAGCTGACCTGTTGTTTCTGCAGGAGTGTGCGATACCGCACCTCAGCTCCTACAGGCAATGGTCACAATGGTGGTCCCATGGGCCATCGATCTGGTCGGGAGGAAACGACTCTCATTCCTCCGGCCTGGGGATTCTGCTGCAGGGAGGCAGCTTCACCGTCTCCGAGGTTAAGGAGGTGGTGGGCGGGCGCCTCCTCGTAGCAGACATAATGTACAAGAATGCTCCACTCCGGTTAATTAACGTGTACGCCCCGTCACAAGGGGCTGAGCGGCTGGAGGTTTTTCAGCAGCTCCCACTGCTGCTGGCAACTTCTAGGTCGGTCATTCTGGACGGTGACTTCAACTGCATCATCGATGTGGCTGGACGATCCGGCAGGGCTGACAGCAGATTGGACACTACGTCCAGATCCCTGATGGAAACAGTAAAGGATGCCAAGCTGCATGACGTCATCAGCAACCCTGCACACCTGGTCACGGCCTGACGGGTCCGTCTGTTCCAGGATAGATTTCCTGTTTGTGTCCCATGCGTTCGCAGTCAGATCCACCGACGTCAAGCCGGTGTTTTTCTCTGACCACTGCCTCCTACTGGCTGACTGCCACTTAGAGAAGGACCAGAGGGTGGGCAGGGAGGCATGGAAGCTAAATGTGCAACTGCTGACCCCAGAGAACATTGAGGAGCTCAAGAGGGATTACAAAGGTTGGAGAACCGTGAAACCACACTTTGAGTCACTGGTGGGAAGCGATCAAGGGAAACACCAAGAGCTTTTTCATCCTCAAAGGCATCCAGAAAGCTAGAAAGGAACAGAGGGAAATGTCCCGACTCCAGAAAAACATGCAGAATCTGCTCCGGCTGCAGCTGATGGGCGTCGATGTCAAGGAGGAACTCCAAGAGGTGAAGAGCCAGCAAGCCTCACTCTTTGCCTCGGAGGCCTCCAAGATCATCTTCCGGTCCAGAGTCCGCTCCGTGGAGCAGGATGAGACATGCTCACATTTCTTCTTCCAAAAGGTACACAGAGAGAGCTCTGTGATCAGCAGCCTGAAGGAAGAAGTTGGCTCAGTAAAGTCATTGCAGTCCGACATTTTGAGGATCAGCAAATCCTTTTATACCAGATTGTATGACGTGAAGCCCACAGACAATATGGCCTCCCAGTCCTTCCTGTCCTCTATCACAGAGGTCTTAGACGACAGTTCACGGGAGAGCCTGGACAAACCACTAACTCCTGACAAACTGACTAAGGCCCTTGAGTCCTTCGAGAAGAGTAAAACTCCCGGAAGCGATGGCTTGCCGGCGGAGTTGTATTCGGCTCTGTGGGACTGGATCGGCCCAGACCTTCTAGAAGTGTACGAGAGTATGCTCCTGGCCAGCAGTATGTCAGAATCCATGAGGAAAGGCATTATCACCCTCATCTACAAGCACAAGGGGGAAATGGAGGAAATTAGAAATTGGTGACCCATTTCACTTTTGAATGTGGACTATAAGATTCTGTCCAAGGTCATCGCCAATCGGGTCAAATCCGCTCTGGAATTGGTGATCCACCCTGACCAGACCTGCACTGTGCCGGGCAGGAAGATGTCTGACAGCCTCGTGCTGCTCAGGGATACGATTGCCTATGTACAGGACAGGGGTGTGGACACCTGCCTCATCAGCCTAGATCAGGAGAAGGCCTTTGACAGAATATCGCACACCTACATGGTGGATGTGCTCTCCAAAATGGGGCTTGGGGAGGGAATTCACAATTGGATCTAACTGCTCTACACTAACATCAGTAGTGCAGTCTCAATCAATGGGTGGGAATCAGATAGCTTTCCGATTAAATCTGGAGTCAGGCAGGGATGCCCTCTCTTGCCTGTTCTTTTCGTGTGTTGCATAAAACCCTTTGCTGAATCCATCAGGAAGGATCCTGGCATAAGAGGAGTGACGATTCCAAGCAGTGGAGGCACTCAGATCAAAGCCTCCCTGTACATGGATGATGTCACCGTCTTCTGCTCGGATCCGCTGTCAATGCGCAGACTGATCCACATCGGCAACCGGTTCGAACTGGCCTCGGGAGCCAAGGTAAATTGTGGGAAGAGCGAGGCCACGTTCTTCGGGAACTGGGCTGACCGATCCTTTGCCCCCTTCACTGTCAGGGCTGATGGCCTGAAGGTGCTGGGGATATGGTTCGGAGGGACCAGGGCACGCGTTAGAAACTGGAAGAAGCAAGTGTCTATGGTGAAAAGGAAACTGGGCATGTGGGAGCGACGCTCCCTCTCGATTGCGGATAAGAACCTGGTCATCAGGTGTGAGGCACTCTCACTGTTGCTGTACGTGGTGCAGGTCTGGCCCATTCCACACTCCTGCACGGTGGCGATCACCCAAGCCATCTTCCGCTTTATCTGGAGGTCGAAAATGGATCATGTCCGCAGGGACACGATGTACAAGCCTCTAGATAAAGGGGGAAAAAACATGCCCAACATCGCCCTCATACTGATGGCCACCTTTGTGTGCGGCTGCATCAAGCGATGCGTAGACCCTCAGTATGCAAACATCAAGTGTCACTACATGCTGAGGTTCTACCTGTCCCCGGTGTTGTGAAGGATGGGTCTGGCCACGCTGCCGCGGAACGTTCCAAATAGTTGGACCGTGCTGTATCACCTGTCCCTCGTGGAAAAATTTATGCAGAGCAACACCTTTGACCACAAGTCCATCAGGCTGTGGTCGGCACGTAACGTCTTAAAGGCCCCGAAGGAAAAAGAGAGGGTGGACCCGGTGGGATGGTTCCCCGAGCAGACTGTCAAAGTCATTTGGCAGAACGCCTCATCGCCAGAACTTTCTGACAAGCACCAAGATGTAGCTTGGCTGTGGTGAGAAAAGCCCTCCCTGTCAGATCCTTCCTACATGCCAGGAGTCTCACCCCCTCAGCACGTTGCCCTCGAGGTGGCTGTGGTGGGGAAGAGACCGTTGTTCACCTCCTTGTGGATTGTGCCTTTGCAAAGAAGGTCTGGAGAGAGATGCAGTGGTTTCTGTCGAAGTTCATCCCGAGCAGTTCTGTGACACAAAACTCTGTGCTCTATGGGCTGTTCCCAGGGACACAGACCGAGACAAACATCAACTGCAGCTGAAGGATCATCGACTCGGTGAAAGACACTCTTTGGTCTGCCCGAAACTTGTTGGTCTTCCAGCGCAAAGAGTTGTCCCGACTGAGTGTTGCAGACTGGCACATTCCAAGGTCCAGGACTCTGTACTGAGGGACGCACTAAAGCTTGGGGCAGCCGCCGCAAAGGCGCAATGGGGAAGGGTCGCTGCCTAAGATCTTTCTGCCACAGTGCACCGAGGGACTGGAAACTGTAAAGAGCCCCTCAGGATGTACAGCTCAAAATGAATGTCTGCCAATGATTGTAATATTCATTGTCTGTACTGATACACCTTGTGATTCATGTTGTAAAAGTTGAACCTGATTGTATTTTTGTGATGGTGATTTTGAAATGGTTTGAAATGTTGTTGAAGATTTATGAATAAAGTATATTTTTGCAAAAAAAAAGACTTTGCCATGTCAGGAAAGGTGAGTACAGTTGCACATTCACCTACATCCTGATGTGCATGTCACTGCTTCCCCACCCCCTGACCCATCTGGTCACTCTGCTTTCTCAAGCCCACTTTGGCACATCACTCTTCATACTCATTGACCTTGTGAGCATACACACCCTCCTCTTTCAACGCACTTCCTCACATCCCACCCGTCCACTCCCACTCACCCTCAACCTATCCCTGATAGTCAGCCTCACCTAACACACTGCATTCATTGGGTGAACTCATCCCATTACAACCACTTAAAGGTCTGTTCTTTCCCTCAATGCAGGAGACTACGGAACATGAGGGACAGGAAGAGATCCCAAGGTGGCCCACCACAAATTTCTCAAGGAAGAAGAGGCAGAGGAGGAAACACTGGCAATCAGTGGTGCATTGACCTTCCTGGATCTTGGAGATGTAGAGATTAGAACCTCTCGGCTACCTGGTGACAAAGCTAAATATCAGCGATCCACATGTCTCAGTTACGTTGATGTGACTTTAGCAGTGAGTGAAATGTGATCATCTTCATCATCCTAAGTTATAACATTCATATCCTGCTGGTGATAATTGAGAGCTGTTCTCTCTGCGCATGCTGCAGATTTATTGTTTGCTCTATCCATGCCCTGTTCAGGTGGACACAGTTGCTATGCTCTGGAGGCATCAGTATAAAGGATAATCATTGAGCAGCAATAGAAATTCAGCCTTTCATGTACACTGTCTACAATGGGAAAGACAATGGAGGAGAATAGCTCAAGCATGAGTGAGTTAAATAGACAGGGTATGGCAAGCATGTCTTCTTCCGTGGTTAAAGTGGCCAACGTTGTGAAGTATCAATCGCAGCAATCAAATGAGTCCTTGCAGTTCTGGCACCTTAAATAGGATGCTAGGCACCTTAGTCTTGACCTTAATAGTGTGTCATTGACCTTCACTAAGCTGCTGTCGAGTAGAATGTTAGCACTGAAGTGAAGCTGGCCCAGGAGATGGGCGAAGGCAAAAGAGGACATCAAAGTGGGAACTTAACTCAAAAAGTTGCCAAGGCTCCTTGTTGCCTCCCCCTGAGTCAGTACCTGACATATGACTACAGAGAGCTGGGATGGTTTGATGGACCAAATGACCTCCTTCTGTGCTGTAATAATCTAAGATTCTATGTGAACTCCTCTCCTAATGGTCCAGTCTGCTCCCTGCACAGATATAGGTGAAGTAGTCTGGACCCCTCCCTCTGGTCACTTAGTACCTCTCAATCTTTTCATTGGAAATGGCTAGCAAGATATCAGCTATGTCCACTCACTCTAACCTATCACCATCTGAACTTGCAGGTATTGGTCTCTACATCTCCTTTTCCACTAGACTGTCTGAGGGCTAGCCACTAGCTCCCATCCAACACCATCTTCCTCTGTCTAGCTGAGCTTCTTACTTTGAACAGCGCGTACTTTTATTCCTGTCCCTTCCTGGAAATAAAAGGCATTGCTATGAGCAGTAATTGTAAGGTAAACCACTTCTTACTGTTATGGGGATCAGGTGACTGTATAGGCAAATCAGCTCTAAGTGCAGGGAATCTTAGGGATGGAGCTTTCTAGCCTGGGTCTTGGAACAAGCATGTAGTTTCACCTGGAATCTGTAAATAAAGTTTACTGTTTCTTGCAAGAAACCTGTCCTGCACTCCAAGTATATTCCAATTGGCGATGAGGATAAATAGCACCGACGCAGCATCTCACCTCACGACTGTGAGTATTTTGATTTTTTGAAGGGAAGAAAGAAAGAATTATATTCACCAGCAATGCCTTTCTTTGGCAGAATTGATCCATACTACTCATCCATCAAGGACTGAAGTTGTACATTGACCAATTAGGTTTCTACTTTGTAGCTAATGCAATAACAACGGAGGAGAAACAGAAGGCAATTCTAAGTGTCTGCCAGAGCAAAACAAAGAAACTAATCCATAGCTTGAAGGCTCCGAACGCGCCAAATTCCAGATCCTTCACCAAGCTAGTAGACCTTGTGAAAGGACATTTCCAGCTAAATCCTCGGTGATCATGCAAAGATTCAAGTTTAACTCTCAAGTAAGGGCTCCCAGTGAGTCGATTGTTAATGGAGCACTGTGACTTTAGTGATATTTTAAACGACATGTTGTGAGATCGTTTGGTTTGCAGCATAAACGACTATGCCATTCAGTGCCATTTACTTGCAGAAATGCCATGGAGATAGTGCTAGCGATGGAGAGTGCTGAGAGGGACTCGCAGACTTTGCAGAGGCCGGAGTATTGGTGTGTGGGGGCGGGCTTGATAAACCAACATGCAAAATGACATGCGATGACTTCAGGCGTGCGTTCCAACGTCATCCCGTGTCATTTAGATATTTTGTCCGGCGGGCGCATGCTGGAGGCCGCTGCGTGCCCGCTGAACTGTCAAAGGCCTATTAAGGCCATTAGGAAACTAATCTAGATAATTAACAGCGATGCGCACCCACCTTAAGGTTGGTGGGCAGATGAAGAGCCCAAGCGGTTTTCGTGTTTTAAGGAAACCTCATCTATGGGCGGGATGAGGTTTCCTGAAGGTTTAATAAAATCAATAAATAAATTTTGATAAATTGACAAACATGTCCCAGCTCATGTGACACGGTCACTTGAGGAATATTTGTAAATAATTTTTCTCTTTCTTTATTAAAAAATTTCAATATCGGCTTAATCTCCCTGAGGCAGTTCTATGCATCAGGAAGATTGCTGCTCTCTGTCACGCGCATGTGCGAAAGAGCGCAGGCCCTGACTCTCTCTCCTCTCCCCGCCTGCACAGGTAGCGCTGATCGCTACAGAACATGTTTTATGCTGGGCAGGCCTTAATTGGCCCACTCACGTAAAATCGCGGCACAGGAGGCGATTGGCTCCTTGCCGCCCCCGCCTAGTCCCACCCAGCCCGCCTGACATAGGTAAGTTTCTGGCCAGAGTGGGCAACATGGCGCCGTTTTATAGCTAGGGCAGGAACCGGCCACGGGCATCATGCAAAGCCCAGGGAGGCTGCCAAGAAGCGGGATCTGGTCCCTGTCACTAGAAAAATAAAAAGAAATGCTGGAATCAGCTCACCAATAATTCAGAAGTTAAAATGCTATTGCTGTGGGGGAAATCATGCACTTAAAGCCTGTAGATTTAAAGAGGCAGCATGCCGCTACTGCCACATAAAAGGGCATGTTGTTAAACAGTGCAGGACTAGATCAAGCCAGCCATTCAACATCAGGTCAAGTTAAATGAAGAGCACAATATAGATGAGTCTGAAGTTACCGAGGCTGACATTTATTCCCTGCACAATCTAAAAGCCAGGAAAACTGAACCAATCACTGTTACACTTTAAGTAAGTGGAAAGCCTCTGCTCATGGAGGTGGACAAGGGAGCATCGAGCAGCATGATGGAAGAACACATCTTTAAATACCTCAGAGAAGGTACCCAGCCATTGAGTTTGGAGAAAACGGCTGCTCAGTTAAAAACAAACACAGGAGAAGCAATACAGATGAAAGACATCACCTCTGTACCTGTACCATATAGGCAACAGACAGCTCAGCTGTCAGTAATTGTTGTAACTGGAGAAGGAGCTAGCCTAGGACCTCTGCTCCTGTCCAACTCTGAGATCCCTGCCTTTGGTCTCCTGCAGAGTTCTAATGAAGCTCAACAGACGCTTGAGGAACAGCCCCTCATCTTTCCATTCAGCACATTACAGCCTTCGGGTCCCAACAATAATTCAACAATTTCAGATCATAACAAGTTCAGGCAATGGTAATGATTCTGCTATCACAATTTATTCCTCCTCTAGATTTTCCCCTTTACCATCTCCCTTTGCTTTGCACCCTCAACCCTTTTGCATGTAATCTCTACATCTTACATCTCCACATGTTGCATCTTTAACTCTTTTCATTTTTAATCAAAGGTCATCAACTTGAAACATTAACTCTGTTTCTCTCTCCCCAGATGCTGCCAGACCTGCTGAGTATCTCCAGCATTTGCTGTTTTTATTTCAGATTTCCAGCATTCAGCAAACGTAGCCTGGGCAGAATAATATGCTCCCAAAGTGTTCCCCACAACCGGAGACGCCCGCCATCATGCCAGTTTTGTATAATGTAGCTGGGGGCGGGGTGGGGGGGGTGGTGCAGGCTTAAAATTCAGAATTCCATCTTTGTTAAGTAGATGTCAATTAAGAGGGTATTTAAGGTAGTCAATGGCCCAACTGACTGTCAGATTACGGCGTGAATCAATAATACGCCTTTAGAGACACATTCATGCCATGTATGGCTTTTTTTTAAAGAAGAAGCTTATTGGGGTTGGCTAAAATGCTACAGTTGAGCCCTGAGTCTCAGGTTAGTAGTTAGTTGATATGTAACTGTGGGCAGTGATTATTTGAATGATTAGAGTATCCATTTTGAAACCATATGATTTAGAGGCCTTTTCTCAGCTGCTGAGTGCTTAATTTTATCCCTGGCCATCTCCCAGGGCAATAAAATGTCTGGGAGAGATGGACATTGTGGTCTTGATGGGAGACAATCTCCAGTGAGGAGGAGAAGAGGAGGGTGGGAGTGAGAGGAAGAAGGGCAGAGTGGGAGGTCCAGGATGCATTGGTAATGTGTGAAGGGGCCAGAGCTGTGCCAGAACCTGAGGGTCATGAGGGCACCAAACATCCTCAGTAGGGGCACAGAAGGTCTTGTGCAGTCCCTACAGTCTACAGGCAGAGATTGAGCTGTCTGCAAGTTTCAGAGACTCAATGCAAGAGAAGGCTTAGGCTATCAAGGGCCACAGCCACATCGTTGTGACATGCTCACAGAGGAGATCTCCTCCAACTGCATAGGGGGGCATCAGATGCCTGTAGCTCTGAAGGTTACTGTTGTGCTCAACTTCTTCATGACAAGCTCCTTTCAGGCAGCCTCTGGATACCTCAGTGGCATCACACAGCTTGCTGCACACCACTGCATCAAGGTCTTCACTGATGCAATGTTCCAAAGGGCAGGCAATTATACCTCCTTAACATTGGACATCCAGAGACAAACGATTAGAGCCTGAGGTTTTGCTGCAATTGCAGGTTTCCCCAGGGAGTGGGGATTGTATTCACGTTGTAATAAAGGTTCCTGCTGGACAGCCCTGCACCATCATCAACAGGAAGGGCTTCAACTCGCTGAATGTCCAGCTAGTGTGTGATCATCATCAGCACCAGGTAACTGGGCAGCAGTCACAACTCCTTCATCCTTCACTACTCACAGGTGTCAGGCCTATACATCGGCTCTGATTCCTTTAATGGATAGGTCATTGGTGACAAGGGGTATCTATGAAGAGATGGCTAATGACGCCTGCTGAGGCAGAAAGGAGGTACAATGAAAGGAGGTACCATGGAAGGAGGTACAATGGGAGTCACGGAAACGCCAGGGTCATTGTCGAGCAGACCATTGGTCTTCTGAGAATGTGATTCAGATGCCTGGACAGATCTGAAGGGAAATTTCAGTACTCCCCCCGCCCCCCACATGTGTCCTTGATGGCTGTGGTTTGCTGCACCCTCCATAACCTCACTATCCAAAGAGGGGATGATCTGGAGGATGAGTGCACTGGAGACAAGAGCCAATCCTCAGAGGATGAGGGGGAGCAGGAGGTGAGGAAACATGGCGACGTTCAGGTCGAAGGCCTTGGCCATGGTCACATGGACGGCCGTGACATTAGGGATGCTTTAATAAGGCAGAGGTTTCAATAGTCTCAAATGTCCCTGCATCAGAGAAGTGTGGTCCTCCTGCATAGCATCACTATTGTCAAGCTTTCCTTTACCTCCAGATACAAGTACCACAGCCACAGCACAGTGTTATAACATCAGCATGAGCGTCTGTGTGAGATGTGGGTATATTTACAAACATCAAAGGAATATTAACAAAACACAAGAAGCAACTCATCCGTGTGTCCCTCTTGGTGACTACTGTGGAGTTTTTTTAATGTGTTTACAGGTGCTCCAGCACCATGCTCCCTGCTCGCTTGCTACTGCACTGGATGGAGGTGCCTGATCTGCTATCTTTCTTTCCCTAATGACCTCGGCGGGTTTCCTCTATATGGCTGTGGCCTTGAGCAGCCCAGCACTTTAGAAGGCCCCTGCTGTGGGGAAGGAGACTCTTCAGCTGTCACGACAATTCACGAGGGCCCTGTTAATGGCGGATGGGTGGAGGAGATTCTGCCCCCATCAGAAGTGTCATGAGAGTTGCTTCCAGATGGCAGCAGCTGCTGTTCATCTTCTGTCACAAGGGCCATCTGGTCCTCCCTGCTGTTGAAGTTCCAGGGGTTGGATCTGTGCCCATGCTCCCAGTCCCCCTGTCATCCTGGCTCTGGACCCCTGAATGCAGAGCCAGGGCGATGGTGTGCAGATCATAGTGCATCCTGACGATTGCGTCTGCGATAGGCTCAGCTTTCCCCTCCAGGACAGTTGCCGGTCTGTCTATACAGGAAACTTGGCGCTCTGAAGCAGGGGTGATTGTGGTGTGAATGACCTGCATGGACACCTCCATAGTCCGTGCCAGGGCACACAACCCTTTTGGCACACCTACCAAATCTTCACAGACCTTGCACCTTACGGATGATTCTACAGGCTCATCATCCAACTTGGAATCAATCTCTGGATCACCCCGGACACTCCTCTGACTGCCTGAGACCTGCTCCACCACACTCTCTGGTAACTGCATGTGCGAATGTGAAGTGCCCTCAACAGTCTGTGCATGTCCCCTGTCCTACGCAATTATTCCTGCCAAGGTGCCACTATCTGCAATGGCACTGAGAGAGGATGTGACACTGCATCCTCTGAGGGTTTTCCTTCTCCTCCTCAGGAGCGATGGCATGGCATCAGGAAGAGGGTGATCTGAAGAGGCTTCTCCTGTGACAAAAAGACTTAAGTAAGGGGGTTAGAGGGCATCAAGAGCTTGCCACATTAGCACTATGACAATACGCTCAGCAACCTCACCCATGTCCAACATGAGAGATGAAACTCTGTAGACATAATGCTCATTTGAACGAAAACCTGAAGCTTCAGATAATGAAACCAGTTAGGGTTTCAATGCCTGAACTATATTAGTGAGCTTCACTGAGTCATGCACACGCTCCATTAACCTTCCACTTGCCCTTTGCCCTTTTCTAGCTGATTGAGCCCTTTGCCATCACACTAGACCCAGGCCTTCCCCCAACCTCACCTCTGCCTATAGTCCTGAAGGAAAATGTGTCTGTGAGTGTCAGCACCTCTTCTTCAAAAGGACTCAGTATGACCAGGCTTGGAACTCCCCACCTGTGCAAGTTCACTTGTGGGCATTGTGGGCTTGCTTCTCCTGAAAAGATGTGTAAGAATGCACTCATTAATAATTTCAGATTATTTGATGGCATATCGCCTACCCTTTATTAGTAAATTGTGCACCGTCTTGGAGGCTGTGCTCATCTGCAATATGCATATTCTGCCAATCACCCACCTTACAACTGGACCAAAGCTTTAAAAGCACAATGACATTGTCCCTGACAGCTGTGTCCTTGTTGCATCATGCTGTCTTTGAGGTTCAGCCAAACTCACTTTCCTCCTGCATTCGTGAGTGTGCCCTGTAGCACACTGGCACAAGATTGCACATACTGGGGCCTTACTCACCCTGGCTGCGCTCATGGGGTCTTTGAGCCTTTCTTGCATTGGGCCATGTCCTCCTGATGAGCCCAACACTGCTGACCTCCTCAGCCACCTCCTCCCAGGCTGCATGTGCCTGGCCTGGCTTCTCAGGGGTAGGCATCAGCTGCTCACGTGAGTCAAGGACTGCACATAGGAGAGCTCGTTGAATCTAAGGGCTGATTTGGCCCTTCTCCCCCACCTGTCTCTTCACTCCAATGGCGCAGGCATCTCTGGAGGAAAGCCTGCAACACAACAACTAGACAATTCCTTCATGCAAGGAAGTGGTGAACTTGTTCAGGTTAAAAAGGAAAGCCACCTCTGATCTGGAGGCAGCAGAACTCAAAAACGAATGCACCTACCTTAGAAACAGCAAACTGCTCAATGACAAAATTATCCTGCAAAGTTTGAAGCAATCCTATATTTACTGGGTCCCCAGATACTGTCCCGTGCAGGGGGCCCTTTAAAGTATTGGCTGTGACCTCATTCCGGGTCACAGTCAATGACCTCGGACACTGATTGGGCAGGATGAAGGCCTCAAACCCATCCTGGAAATTAGCCAGTACGATTGATGATTTATTGGGCGCATTTCGAAGGCCGACCTGGAAGTCAAAAGGCCATTGCCTCCCGGATGCGGAACCTGTCCTCAGTGTATTATTCAGCTTCCTGTAACTCTGACACTTGGAAGCCATCAGTTCACCTTGAAACTTTCCTGCCTCAAATTTGTATGCAACCAGAATTTGAAAAAAAGGCAATCATTTGGTTGATTCTAATAGCTCCCTTCCAGTTAGTCTGATTGCTGCCTACAAATAACCTTCTATCCCACTGAAAGCTGTCCTTTCTTCTGAAACACTGACAATCTGCCAAATGGGGTGATAAGCTGATGGACAGCTTGAAAAGTTGTTGGCACGCATTAATATTTTTAGAGGATTTTGAAGAGCTTTTGATAGGGGGCAGATGTGATGTTTTAGGAGGACACAATAGAATCTATTCTAAGGAGTAGACTATACATGGACTATTAAATAACCCTAGTGTAAAGGGAGAGAAAAGTCTACAGGAAATATTTTGGCTCATAGTCCAAAGGAATTTTTTTTATGTGTTTTCTTATATTGGTGATTTTACCACTTAGATTTAGAGTATGAGAATTACAATTGGCACAATCCCACACTAAATCCAACAGCTTTATTGAGAATTTTAAACAAAGCAGTTTCAATTAAAGCATAGTTACCCCTCAAGTGGTCAATCTGAGATGACTGTAGGTCCCTTAGGAGTGATCTTTGACTGAGATCTACCTGCTTGGTTCACTGGGACTCTTCCCTCCTGTCTGTTTCTTGCAGCCCTTGGCTCGTGGGCTTTTTTCAGTGGTTTATATACAGAAGACAGTTTGTGAAAAACTCATGCGCCATTTCTTCTGCATGTGATTGGTTAGTTGGATACCAAGATAGACAGTTGGTTGGTTAGCATATTTCCAAGCTGTCTTCCATTGGCTTAGCTATAACTCTTTTGAGTACAAACACATTTCCATCTGTTTCAGATGAAGTTACATTGTTTCATAGTTTGCCATTGTGAGATTTAAACACTTGATCTTGAGGTTACAAGCCCAGTACCATAACCACTTGGCTATTTAGGCCAAGCAAGATGTAACTCTTTTGAGTACAAACCTGTTTCTATCTGCTTTAGATGAAGTTACATTGTTGCATAGTTTGCCATTGTGAGATTTGAACTCTTGATACTCTTTCGAGTACAAACCTGTTTCCATCTGTTTCAGATGAAGTTACATGTTTCACAGTTTGCCATTGTGAGATTTGAACTCTTGATCTTGGGGTTACAAGCCCACTACCATAACCACTTGGCTATTTAGGCCAAGCTCTCATCTTAGCTATAACTCTTTCAAGTACAAACATGTTTCCATCTGTTCCTATTCAGATGAAGTTACATTGTTTGCCATTGTGAGATTTGAACTTTTGACCTTGAGGTTGCAAGCCCAGTACCATAACCACTTGGCTATTTAGGCCAAGCCCTCAGCGTAGCTATATTAGAACTTTTTCTAGTCCCACTGTGATTACCTGTCTGGTTTCGATCAGTTTGCTGTAATTAACTGTTCTATTTCATTGTAACTCTTTCGAGTACAAACCCGTTTCCATCTGTTTCAGATAAAGTTACATTGTTTCAGAGTTTGCCATTGAGAGATTTGAACTCTTGATAATCTTTTAAATGAAAACCAAATCAACAAAATTGGGATAAATCAGGCACAGCCCCTAATTCAGGTCAGCTGTAAAACCAAGAACAAAGTTTAAAGGAAACTTACAAACTTTAAATCAAAATGTGATTAAAGGGATCAACAAAACACCCCAGTCCCCGCGGTGCCCACCGAGCACGGAAGGCCTCGAGAGTGCCAGCAGACACCGCGTGCTCCTTCTCCAGGGACATCCGGCAGCGAACGTAGCCGCGGAAGAGGGACAAACAATCGGGCGGGACTCCCCCGTCGATCGCCCGCTGCCTGGACCTGTTAATGGCCAACTTGGCCAGGCCCAGGAGCAGGTTCACGAGGAGGTCCTCCTCCTTCCCGACCCCCTTCCGCACCGGGTGCTCATAGATCAGGAGCGTGGGGCTGAAGTGCAAACAAAACATCAATAAAAGGTTTTTCAAATAACTAAAAAGGGAGTGCAGCCTACAACACCCTATGTATACATGGTCCACGGACTCCACAAGACCGCAAAAAGGGCACATGTCCTGAGAGTCCGCGAACCAATGCATCCTCTTATTATAAGGGACTGCTGCATGCAACACCCTCCAACCCAGGTCTCCGATAGAAAGGGGGAGGACACCTCCGTAGAGGGCCTCCCATCGGGGGCTTCCGCCGCCGGACGGCAACAAGGCACGCCAGGGCGTGTCCGGTCGACGGACAAGGGCGAGAAAATGGAAGGTGTGCAGCAGCAGTCCGTACAAAAAGCTCCTCTTTGCCGTGCCAAAAGGCACAGAGGGCATGTCCCCGAGGCGGCTCATATTGCGGGGCACCAGCACCCGAGGGAGGGTTCGGGGCTTGGGGCCAATGTGGAATTCCGTCCGAACAGGGGAACGCTCAGACGGAAGACCACCGCGCACCTGGGCCGCCTCAAGACCCAAAATAACGTCGGGTCCGAGCACGACCGTTCTCAGGTCTTGGATGGCATCGGCTGCGACCTGGACACTCACAGACGCGCGTCGCGCCAACTCCTGCGGGAGCATCCAGCCCAGTTCTCCGCCACCCAGCACGTCCCCGATTCTGGTCACCCCTGCGGCCACAGCCCTCCTCTCCGCCAACCACTGAAAAGGACGGAGGGGCGGATTCCTGAGCAGCGGCTCTCTGACGATAGCCGCTACTCCTGACGGGGGAGAGCTGCGTTGCGAGGCGACCACTTTCCAGACTTAAAAATTACATTGTTTCATAGTTTGCCATTGTGAGATTTGAACTCTTGATCGTGGGGTTACAAACCCAGTACCATAACCACTTGGCTATTTAGGCCAAGCAAAGCCTACTGCACCTGTTATTCCCAGGCAGTCTCGCATCCAAGTACTAACCAGGCCTGAGTCTGCTTAGCTTCCCAGATCAGACGAGATCGGGCGTTTTCAGACTAGTATGGCCGTAGGCATAAGCCCATTTCCATCTGTTTCAGATGAAGTTACATTGTTTCATAGTTTGCCATTGTGAGAATTGAACTCTTGATCTTGGGGTTACAAACCCAGTACCATAACCACTTGGCTATTTAGGCCAAGCTCTCATCTTAGCTATAACTCTTTCAAGTACAAACATGTTTCCATCTGTTCCTATTCAGATGAAGTTACATTGTTTGCCATTGTGAGATTTGAACTTTTGACCTTGAGGTTGCAAGCCCAGTACCATAACCACTTGGCTATTTAGGCCAAGCCCTCAGCGTAGCTATATTAGAACTTTTTCTAGTCCCACTGTGATTACCTGTCTGGTTTCGATCAGTTTGCTGTAATTAACTGTTCTATTTCATTGTAAGTTGTCCTGCTCAGTTCAGCAGTGTCACTGTCATTAACAAGTATCGATGTGATAAGTAGATATTGCACCCATCTAATTTCTACTTAATGAGCACTGAATTCGTGGTCATTAACCCTATCCTCACCTCTAATAGGACTTAAGGTCAATTTTACAATATAGGCTCCTTGAAATCACTGCATTTGTATTGGGCCCTCAAGATTCACCATCAATTAAAATTATGTATCATGCAGCATAATCATGCATGTTAGATTTGTGCATTGCAAATTGACTGCTGTAGTGGCCTGGAAGCTTGTAGTATCATAGATGTTGAGAGTTTCAGTCATTTTCAAACCATTGACAGTGCCAAGTGTTTGGACTCCAGACTACTTTGGTACCCAGAAACAAGACCACTTATTAATTCCCTCCTTTAACTCCTTACTAAAATGGAGTTCAGTACCCAGAAGGAAAAAACAGTAAAAACTGGGAAATAAGAACACTGATCCAAACTGCATTTTTCCTCCTGGGCTATCAGTGAGATACCGGACCATAGTATTTCTGGCAGCAAGACAAGCGTTGTGTTTTCAATTCTCACAGCCATCCCTGCTGATCTTTCATTTCTCAAGAATATATTTTTTAACACAACAGACGTTACCTGAGTGGTTTGAGTTAAGGATAATGGGAGCTTTTAGTATAAATACAAACCTTTCAGGTGCAATTCCCTCAATGTGTCTTACAGCTTTGTTTATGGCCTTTAGGTAAGAAGATTTTACGACTAAAAGTTTGGATGAAGGTTAGCTTCACTTGCATTAACTAAAATCATTTTCAGCTGAACATTCAACTCAATTCAGTTCAACAGCTGAACTCCATTTTGTGTGCTTCTCCCTGCCCAGATCTGCATAGGTTGGCAAGGTGCTGTGCTTAGTACTGGGTTGAGGACACTACATACCGTTTGCTTGCCATCTTACATTGTGCTGATCTTCTTCATGCTCTCCAACAAGTGTAAAGAAAGCACTGCACAGAATCCATTCATCTTCCAAATGAAAGCCATCTGCAATCTTCACTGTAACTGACCAGTGCTGAAACTAAGCAGCAAGCTACACTTATACAATGCCAGCTTCAAATTGAAGTCCAAAGAATTGAATACTTGCCTACTACTTTAGCAAATGGGGAATGAGTGTACGCTTCAATCAGTCTAATTGGTATAGTCATTAATTTGAGCATCAGCACCTGGCAGCTCTCAAAGTGAAAATTGATCATACCACATATCACAGAAATTACTGGCAATGAATGTACAAATGGCATGGTCTAAGCACTGAAATGCCCACTAGTCCTTTTATGTCAGCCTTTTATAGTTCAAATTCATGATGCAATCATTTACCTCTGTAATCTCAAGAGAAAAGATTCGTGAAAAGGGCAGATCCCGTAGGGAAGTGTTCCTAGTTGGTTAGCCCATGAAAGTGCATGTGCTGATGTGATGAATAATTGACCTTTTTGTTCAGTATAACATAGGAAGCAAGCCAACTTCATCCTACCTGCTTAGTATAAAGATTTCTGCGTGCAGCCAATGCTAACCATCTTGTTCATTGGTTGCATGAATCAGCAGGGCCCCAGTGTTGTTAGTACCTTGCACTACTTAAAGCTGAAGTACATCTCTTAAAGGAAGGGTGCATTATAGCTGGAGCAGGTGCTGGGAACTGTTCTGCAACTGTATCTGACCTGGGAAAGAGTGAAGGTTGGCTGAACATTAGGAGGAAGCAGGTGCCCTAAGTTCTCGAATGGCACATTGGAGATCTTGGTGGAGGGGGCGATAAAAGGAGAGATCTCCTTTGTCTTCAGGGGGGAAGGACATCCTTCAGAGACATGAGCAGAACAGATAGCCAAAAAACCCCCCCCAAAAACCTTGATGCAGTGCTGCAAGAAGATTAATCAAGGTCAATGAATGTATCTTCAAATGCCATGTCTCAACAACTGCATCACTAGCCTCAGACACTGGTCAAAACACGACATCCCCATCATTCAACTACCTACAATCTTCATCGACCAGGATTCATACCTAACATTCACATGCTTCACCTCACACTCAAGCACCTAGCACTGCTGCAAGTCTCACACCCACAACTCACATCTTGTACGTGCTGTCAGCTATTCAACCATGTAGCCACATCACATAAAAACCTAAGCATATTTCATAACACTCACTGACACACATTCCTCTCTGTTCTAGAAGAATATGGCTGACAAAAGGAGACAGCAGGAACTAACCTAAAAGCAAGTGGTATGCCTGCATGCTCTCATCTTCATGGAGGATACAATGCTCACCGTTATTGGATTGTCCATTACTGAGGCTGTGCCAATCGTGGAGCTGAATCCATTAAAGATGTCAGTACCCTCATACCTAATCATCCTTCTTCCATCCCACAATCCGTACTACTTCTAAGCTGCTGATCGTGTAAGCATGCACCTCTTGCTAACCACCATCCCTGCACCCCCCCACCCACCACCCCTCACCACAATCTTAGCCTTGTGCCTTTCTCCTTACAGATACCCAAGAATTTTAAGACACTGCAATGTGTTGGTGGTTTTACCACAGGGTGATGCCATGTATTAAATGCAGTTGCATGATCCACGGCCACTGGCTAACCTCCTGCAAAAAGAGAGTGGAGTGCATAAGCCCCCCCTGCCATTAAACAGCCTCTGCATCACCAAAACATCCTATAGTGCCTCTTCATAATCACACATGGCAACTAGGCAACCTATCGCCCTAGGCTGAACTACGGGGGACCTCAGACAAACTTTGGCCCCCAAAAATCCGATATACAAGCCCAATGGTTTGTGGACACGCCCTGGCAACCACCAACCAGATCACACAGCACCCACTGCTTTGTGAGTCTCGCACAGGAAAGTCAAAGACAACTCAAGTAGAGTCCGATAGATGGCTGGTGATCTATTTAAGAAAGCACCTTCCATCAACTCCTGTAATCATGTGGGCTCCAGGCATAGAGGCTCCTGCCCTCCCTCTGAATTCAGACCATAGGCCAAGAGGGAGATACAAATTCTGGGCAAGTCTGTGTCTCCAAATCCTGTCCAGACTATTCAGCAAAAAAAAAAAATAGAGAGGACACTTCATCCTTAATCTTGGCAGTGAGGGGGCCAACACCGGAGGTAGAAGTTTACAGTACATAAGCCCAGCTCAATTGGTGTAAGAGATGCACAGAAGTGGCAAGTGATGATTCAACCAATCAGTGTCAAACTTACTGTGTACAATGGCCTGGAGACTCCATCCCTCAGATCTGTTACATTTAAGTGTTGCTACCGAAGCTCACCCTGGTCGCCCCAGGTATTTTATATTGTGGGCATCACAGATCCAGTGGTTGCAGGCCTACAGGTGGGCAGGGACCTGTCCTTGGTTAAGATGCATATTATCATCAATACAATGGTAAGGACCAGAGACCACAAGGAACACCATTGGAAACCCTGTTCTTACACTGGGAGAAGGCCAACTAACTCTGCAACGCAGATCATCAGCCAACAGGCTACACAACATTGTTTGTATATCTCTTCTGAACTTGCAAACTTCGTACTGTGGAACTAATGCAGAGCTGCTTTTCAGCAGACAGGTGGGGACAAACCTTCCCAGTCATCATTCGCCCACACCCCCAGGAGTATGTGATGCACTACTCGAAAAACAGGGGAAGATGAAAGATGCCCATGACTGGCACATAGGTAACGAATTACCCAACCTGAACACCGGGCTGAAGGTTTGACTATAACACCCAACTGATGGTAAAATCTGTGGGGAGAAAAACAGAGTTAACGTTTCTGAACACTTCTGAATAAGTGGCAGTTTTTTTGTGTTGGGTCTTAGACTGTGTTCTGGTCACAATAATGTTACTTGGTGTTTCTGGTTATGGCATTGTTCTGATTTAGCATCTATAGCCACACTGTCATGCCGTTTGGTGTGCGTATTTGATACAATCTTGGTTCTGGGAATGTGCTGAGGATTTCTACTGGATTCCAGGTACCATCAAGCAAAATACTGTGGTTGCTGGAAATCTGAAATAAAAACAGGAAATGCCGGTAAAACTCAGCAGGTCTGGCAGCATCTGTGGAGAGAGAAACAGGGTTAATGTTTCTGAAACAAAAACAGAATTACCTGGAAAAACTCAGTAGGTCTGGCAGCATCGGCGGAGAAGAAAAGAGTTGACGTTTCGAGTCCTCATGACCCTTCGACAGAACTTGAGTTCGAGTCCAGGAAAGAGCTGAAATATAAGCTGGTTTAGGGTGTGTGTGTGGGGGGCGGAGAGATAGAGAGACAGAGAGGTGGAGGGGGGGCGGGTGTGGTTGTAGGGACAAACAAGCAGTGATAGAAGCAGATCATCAAAAGATGTCAACGACAATAGTACAATAGAACACATAGGTGTTAAAGTTAAAGTTGGTGATATTATCTAAACGAATGTGCTAATTAAGAATGGATGGTAGGGCACTCAAGGTATAGCTCTAGTGGGGTTTTTTTTTATAATGGAAATAGGTGGGAAAAGGAAAATCTTTATAATTTATTGGAAAAAAAAGGAAGGGGGAAACAGAAAGGGGGTGGGGATGGGGGAGGGAGCTCACGACCTAAAGTTGTTGAATTCAATATTCAGGCCGGAAGGCTGTAAAGTCCCTAGTCGGAAGATGAGGTGTTGTTCCTCCAGTTTGCGTTGGGCTTCACTGGAACAATGCAGCAAGCCAAGGACAGACATGTGGGCAAGAGAGCAGGGTGGAGTGTTAAAATGGCAAGCGACAGGGAGGCTTGGGTCATTCTTGCGGACAGACCGCAGGTGTTCTGCAAAGCGGTCGCCCAGTTTACGTTTGGTCTCTCCAATGTAGAGGAGACCACATTGGGAGCAACGAATGCAGTAGACTAAGTTGGGGGAAATGCAAGTGAAAGGCTGCTTCACTTGAAAGGAGTGTTTGGGTCCTTGGACGGTGAGGAGAGAGGAAGTGAAGGGGCAGGTGTTGCATCTTTTGCGTGGGCATGGGGTTGTGCCATAGGAGGGGGTTGAGGAGTAGGGGGTGATGGAGGAGTGGACCAGGGTGTCCCGGAGGGAGCGATCCCTACGGAATGCCGATAAGGGGGTGAAGGGAAGATGTGTTTGGTGGTGGCATCATGCTGGAGTTGGCGGAAATGGCGGAGGATGATCCTTTGAATGCGGAGGCTGGTGGGGTGATAAGTGAGGACAAGGGGGACCCTATCATGTTTCTGGGAGGGAGGAGAAGGCGTGAGGGCGGATGCGCGGGAGATGGGCCGGACACGGTTGAGGGCCCTGTCAACGACCGTAGGTGGAAAACATCGGTTAAGGAAGAAGGAGGACATGTCAGAGGAACTGTTTTTGAATGTAGCATCATCGGAACAGATGCGACGGAGGCGAAGGAACTGAGAGAATGGGATGGAGTCCTTACAGGAAGCGGGGTGTGAGGAGCTGTAGTCGAGATAGCTGTGGGAGTTGGTAGGTTTGTAATGGATATTGGTGGACAGTCTATCACCAGAGATTGAGACAGAGAGGTCAAGGAAGGGAAGGGAAGTGTCAGAGATGGACCACGTGAAAATGATGGAGGGGTGGAGATTGGAAGCAAAATTAATAAATTTTTCCAAGTCCTGACGAGAGCATGAAGCAGCACCGAAGTAATCATCGATGTACCGGAGAAAGAGTTGTGGAAGGGGGCCGGAGTAGGACTGCAACAAGGAATGTTCCACATACCCCATAAAGAGACAGGTATAGCTGGGGCCCATGCGGGTACCCATAGCCACACCTTTTATTTGGAGGAAGTGAGAGGAGTTGAAGGAGAAATTGTTCAGCGTGAGAACAAGTTCAGCCAGACGGAGGAGAGTAGTGGTGGATAGGGATTGTTCGGGCCTCTGTTCGAGGAAGAAGCTAAGGGCCCTCAGACCATCCTGGTGGGGGATGGAGGTGTAGAGGGATTGGACGTCCATGGTGAAGAGGAAGCGGTAGGGGCCAGGGAACTGGAAATTGTTGATGTGACGTAAGGTGTCAGAGGAATCATGGATGTAGGTGGGAAGGGACTGGACAAGGGGAGAGAGAAGGGAGAGAAGGGAGTCAAGATCTTGTCTCTGCGACAAGATTTCTGTATCTCTCTGTTGCCTTGTTCACCTTCATTGCTTTCCATTTACCTCCTAGTGTTTGACAAGGTGTTTACTAAAACCCGCTTTCACAGCCATATCTCCTTTCTCAGTGACTGTCTCCGTCTCCGACTTACCCCACGTGGAGTTCAACTGAAATTCCACCCCTCATGTTTCGAACCCACCCAGGATTACAGGTATCTCCGGGACATAAAACGTTTCTCGGACTGCTGTTCCCGTCACATTCTGAAATCCACTCTCAGTGCCATGCGCCGCCATATGAACACACTCGACCTCTCCCTCCAGCAGCACCGCCGTACCCTTTTTCAAAGCTGCGCGTGCCCCCAGTTTCATTTTATCCTTCGGCTCATCCGACGCCTCAACAAGAAACTTTTTCTCTTTCTCTCAAGTGCTAAGGAACGCAAGCTCCAACAACTCATCGATACCAACACCCATCTAGGACCCTCCACCCCTGCCTGTCCCTCCGTCCCCGCCCTTTCTTCCAGTCCCAACCCCAGCCATGTATTCACTATACCCCCTGACCTTCCCCTCTCCGATGCTGAACGTTCAGTGCTCAGCAAAGGACTTAGTTTCATACCTTTACGCCCTCACCTCAATGAATTTCGGGCTCGGCATGATACTGAACTCTTCTTCCGCCGTCTTCGTCTCCGGGCTCACTTCTTTGGGCAGGAGTCCTCTCCCAGTTCAACGGATCCTTTTACCCATCTCCAATATTCTCCCTCCACCTGGACCCCTCCCTTTGGATTCTTACCTTCTCTCGATCTTTTCATTGAGAACTGTCGGCGCGACATTAGTCGTCTCAATTTCTCTGCTCCTCTCACCCATTCTAACCTGTCTCTCTCTGAACTTACTGCACTCTATTCTCTCAGGTCCAACCCTGACATTGTCATCAAACCCGCTGACAACGGTGGTGCTGTTGTTGTCTGGCGCACTGACTTCTACCTCGCGGAGGCTGAGCGTCAACTCGCAGACACTTCCTCCTACCTCTCCCTGGACCATGACCCCACCACTGAACATCAAGCCACTGTTTCCAGGACTGTCACTGACCTCATCTCCTCTGGGGATCTCCCTCCCACAGCTTCCAACCTGATAGTCGCCCAACCTCGGACGGCCCGCTTCTATCTCCTACCCAAAATCCACAAACAGAACTGCCCCGGTAGACCGATTGTCTCAGCTTGCTCCTGCCCCACAGAACTCATTTCTCGTTATCTTGACTCCCTTCTCTCTCCCCTTGTCCAGTCCCTTCCCACCTACATCCGTGATTCCTCTGACACCTTACGTCACATCAACAATTTCCAGTTCCCTGGCCCCTACCGCTTCCTCTTCACCATGGACGTCCAATCCCTCTACACCTCCATCCCCCACCAGGATGGTCTGAGGGCCCTTAGCTTCTTCCTCGAACAGAGGCCCGAACAATCCCCATCCACCACTACTCTCCTCCGTCTGGCTGAACTTGTTCTCACGCTGAACAATTTCTCCTTCAACTCCTCTCACTTCCTCCAAATAAAAGGTGTGGCTATGGGTACCCGCATGGGCCCCAGCTATGCCTGTCTCTTTATGGGGTATGTGGAACATTCCTTGTTGCAGTCCTACTCCGGCCCCCTTCCACAACTCTTTCTCCGGTACATCGATGATTACTTCGGTGCCGCTTCATGCTCTCGTCAGGACTTGGAAAAATTTATTAATTTTGCTTCCAATCTCCACCCCTCCATCATTTTCACGTGGTCCATCTCTGACACTTCCCTTCCCTTCCTTGACCTCTCTGTCTCAATCTCTGGTGATAGACTGTCCACCAATATCCATTACAAACCCACCGACTCCCACAGCTATCTCGACTACAGCTCCTCACACCCCGCTTCCTGTAAGGACTCCATCCCATTCTCTCAGTTCCTTCGCCTCCGTCGCATCTGTTCCGATGATGCTACATTCAAAAACAGTTCCTCTGACATGTCCTCCTTCTTCCTTAACCGATGTTTTCCACCTACGGTCGTTGACAGGGCCCTCAACCGTGTCCGGCCCATCTCCCGCGCATCCGCCCTCACGCCTTCTCCTCCCTCCCAGAAACATGATAGGGTCCCCCTTGTCCTCACTTATCACCCCACCAGCCTCCGCATTCAAAGGATCATCCTCCGCCATTTCCGCCAACTCCAGCATGATGCCACCACCAAACACATCTTCCCTTCACCCCCTTATCGGCATTCCGTAGGGATCGCTCCCTCCGGGACACCCTGGTCCACTCCTCCATCACCCCCTACTCCTCAACCCCCTCCTATGGCACAACCCCATGCTCACGCAAAAGATGCAACACCTGCCCCTTCACTTCCTCTCTCCTCACCGTCCAAGGACCCAAACACTCCTTTCAAGTGAAGCAGCCTTTCACTTGCATTTCCCCCAACTTAGTCTACTGCATTCGTTGCTCCCAATGTGGTCTCCTCTACATTGGAGAGACCAAATGTAAACTGGGCGACCGCTTTGCAGAACACCTGCGGTCTGTCCGCAAGAATGACCCAAGCCTCCCTGTCGCTTGCCATTTTAACACTCCACCCTGCTCTCTTGCCCACATGTCTGTCCTTGGCTTGCTGCATTGTTCCAGTGAAGCCCAACGCAAACTGGAGGAACAACACCTCATCTTCCGACTAGGGACTTTACAGCCTTCCAGACTGAATATTGAATTCAACAACTTTAGGTCGTGAGCTCCCTCCCCCATCCCCACCCCCTTTCTGTTTCCCCCTTCCTTTTTTTTTCCAATAAATTATAAAGATTTTCCTTTTCCCACCTATTTCTATTATAAAAAAAAAACCCCACTAGAGCTATACCTTGAGTGCCCTACCATCCATTCTTAATTAGCACATTCGTTTAGATAATATCACCAACTTTAACTTTAACACCTATGTGTTCTATTGTACTATTGTCGTTGACATCTTTTGATGATCTGCTTCTATCACTGCTTGTTTGTCCCTACAACCACACCCGCCCCCCCTCCACCTCTCTGTCTCTCTATCTCTCCGCCCCCCACACACACACCTTAAACCAGCTTATATTTCAGCTCTTTCCTGGACTCGAACTCAAGTTCTGTCGAAGGGTCATGAGGAATCGAAACGTCAACTCTTTTCTTCTCCACCGATGCTGCCAGACCTACTGAGTTTTTCCAGGTAATTCTGTTCTTGTTTTGGATTTCCAGCATCCGCAGTTTTTTTGTTTTTATTAATGTTTCTGAATGCTTCTGGTTAAGAGTTAGACGGACTCGAAATGTTAACTCTGTTTCAGATTAGATGCTAAATCAGAACAATGCCACAACCAGAAACACCTTATTGTGACCAGAGCACGGTCTAAGACCCAACACAAAAAAAGCACCCATAGCTTGCATTCTGGAAACGTCCAGCAGCCCCAGCAAAGATCACCATGACCAAGTGTGGATGGATAAGTAAGCCACTGTTAGGTTTCAGAGACTTACACATTTATTGCTTCGTATAAGGATATATTCAGACACAATGCTATTTCTTTTGCTGCCATGTTAATAGTTTGATTCTTTAAAGGTAAACTTTTAGTTAGAAAAAAGCGAATGTTGTGATATGATGTACATGCACCTTTAAGGGTCCTTATCTTAAACTACTGTCAATCAGTACTTGATGTGATGTAGTGGCCCCAGGACTTGTAGTTAGTCGGCAAACAGCAGGGTACAGATTAGATATACTGTACTTTGATCCTAGTGAGCATTATCTATATATAGTCTTCTACCCCAGTTGAAGTGTTCTATAGAGATATCTTGGACTAACCCAAAGGTTACACCATGGAAGGACTATTACAAGGCAGGTGCAAGTATATACAAGTAATGGGTGGACAGAATCTACAGGTTATGTGTAATTCATCCACCATTGGCACAATAGCCAATGCAGACAAGCCTAATAAGAAATGCTTATTAGCCTCATGGTTTAGACTCATACATGCACCCACAAAATGCCCAGCTTTCAACACTGTATGCAAAGCATGTGGCACCAGAGGACATTGGAAGCACAGGTGCAGAAATGAAAGATGAAAACAAATGGTTCTATGACACAAGAAGACACAACTGGAGGCGAGGCAGGTACACGTTACTGTTTCTCCAATCTTTGTATGTGACTGGTAGATTTATATTGATTGGAAGAACATAACAGTGTCCAGTGTCAAAACACTGTTTTCTCCCCACAGATGTTACCATCAGTTGGCTGTTGTAGTCAAACCTTCAACCTGGTGTTCAGGTTGGGTAATTTGTTACCTGCTTGCCAGTCATGGGCATCTTTCATCATCCCCTGTTTTTTGAGTAGTGTATCACATACTCCTGAGAGTGTGGGCGAATGATATCTGGGAAGGTTTGTCCCCACCAGTCTGCTGAAAAGCAGTTCTGCATTAGTTCCACAGTATGAAGTTTGCAATTTTGCAAAGGATATACAAACAATGTTGTGACCAGGGTGAGCTTTTGTAGCAAGACTTGAGTGTAATGGATTCTAAGGGGGCTTGTAATGCCCTAAAAATGGCTGCCACCCGAGTCCAATGTCGCTGAAGCAACAGTGTTTTGATTGCATTACCAGAACCAATCTGGTCTCCCACTAGAATGATACAGTTTCATTTCACTTTGACCAGTAGATGGAGCAACGTGATGGAGTGTTTCAGACATAAAAACAAAAAAATAAAAACAAAAAAACTGCAGATGCTGAAAATCCAAAACAAAAAATAAAAAGTACCTGGAAAAACTCAGCAGGTCTGGCAGCATCAGCGGAGAAGAGTACAGTTGACGTTTCGAGTCCTTTGCAGTCAGTTTGCTTTGCTTTGAATGCACCCATCTACAGTTAGCTGCTCACGTTAATGACAGTCATGAAGCTGCCCATGGGGGCTGGCTTCACACACGCAACATCAGGACCATCAGCAAACCTTGCAAAATTTGAAGGAAACATTAAACTTGTGTGAAAATCTGGTTAGTGCCAAGCTCCAGAACTCTGCTCTGTATATTATAAAATGGATAGAGAGGGTGTATAAAAGGTATATAAAGATGATAGCACAACTGAAAATTTAAACCATCAGGATTGTGCAGGTTGAGTATATTTACTCTAGAAAAGAGAAGGCTGAGGGCTGACCAGTCTTTAAGATTATGAAATAGTTTTAGGTAGATACAGAGATTCTTCCACTTGTGGGGACACCAAAACTAGAGACCATAAATATAAGATAGGCATTAATAAATCCAACAGGGAATTAAAGAGAAACCTCTTTACTTAGAAATGTTTGAATGTGGGACTTGCCACCTCAAGGAGTGGATGATGTGAATATGTTTAGATGAAGATTGGTGAAAGAAGCCTTGTGTGGACTACAAGCAATGGCATGGATCAGTTCACAGAATCACAGAATTATTACCGCACAGAAGGTGGCTATTCATCCCATCATGCCTGCACCAGCTCTCTGAATGAGCATCTCACCTAGTACCATTCCCCCCGCCACCTCCAACCACACCCATAATCCTGTACAGTCTACCTTCTCACTTAATAATCCAATACCCTTTAGAGTGCCTCAATTGAAGATGCCTCACCAGGCAGTGCTTTCCTGACCTTAACCATTTTTTGTGTGAGAAAGTTTTCCTCGTATCTCCTCTGCTTCTTTTTCCAATTACCTCAAGCCTATGCCATTTTGTTCTTGATCCAGCAGCGGGAACAGATTTTCTCCATCGCTTCTCCAATGAAAACAGGCCCAATTTCTCCAATCTACCTACGTAACTGAAGTTTCTCATCCCTGGAAGCATCCTTGTGAATCCTTTCTGTGTTGTCTCTAATGCCTTCATGTTGTTCCTGAAGTGTGGTGCCCAGAACTGGATGCAATACTCCAGCTGAGGGCGAACCGGTGTTTTATACAAGTTTAGCATAACATTCTCACTCTCCTACTTTATCCCCCTATTAATAAAGCCTAGGATAATGTATGCTTTATTAATCAGTCTCTCAACCTTCAATGGCTTATGAACATATGGACAGAGGTCCCCATGCTCCTGCATCCTTTTAGTATTGTATCCTTTGGGTGGGACCATCCTAGCTTTGCACTACATGCAGTAGCTGACTGGAAAAAGAACGTATTACCCGCCAGCTGCAATGGCGGCTTTTCACGCTGTATGGCCCCATCCCCATCTCATTAGTCATGCATTCCCAGGAAACATGCTATTTCGATGGCGGGCAGGCTCTCATTTGCCCACCACACCATCACTTTTGCCGCTTCCTCATGTCGGGCACCTTATGTAAAGTGTAGCCATGCTTCCAGCTCAGGACTGCCGCACAGAAGACATGGTCCCAAAAAACAAGAAGACTGCAACTCCCCTGATTCAGTGTAGGGGGTGGTGTGTGTCAGCTTCACCTCTGACTTCTGAGTGGTCTGAATCGTTCCCATTCCCTGGGTTTTAGACCTTGGACTTATTTGGAGGTTGTGACAAAGTGCAGCAGACAACTGGTTTTGGTGCAAGAAAAAAAAACTGGGTTTATTGAAGTCACAAATGAACTTATAATATTAGGATTACACTGAGATTATATAGACTTACAAAGTACACTTAGTTAAGAATGGGGAACACATGGCATAACAAGAGAAAATCACGCTACTAATCCCCTTACCCTTGTCCCGCCCCCACACCCTAAATAAATTGAACTAGGAGAGGTCAGGGATCATGCTCACCAACCAGGGTTCCTTGACAGTTCGGAATCAAGCCAGGTAAGCCAGTTGCAGTTTTGGGGTATGCTCTTTGTGTCCTCTGGGGCCTGCTGTCCCCACGTGGTCCTGGTCTGTAGAATCTGCGAAGGTTCTTCAGTTGGGTGAAGGGCACGGTTATAGGTGGTCAATCTTCATGGAGGGCTGTGGTTGCAGCCTTGTTGTCTTTGGTTGACCCTGCCACCCCGTGCCCTTTGCCGTCATGTTGCCTTCGGGCCTGCAAACCTCCAGATCTCCTCCCTCCACTTGGCTCAGCTACCTCTCCCTGCTTAAACTCCGCTTCAACCACTTTGCTATCCTGTGCAGAAAATGGATGAATGATCTCATCCGTGCAAACAAGCTACCATCTCATCACTGTAAACTCACACACTCAAGCCCATGACATACTCACTGGCATCTCACTCACTGTCAGCTCAAGGGATATCACGACTCGCTCTCTCACAGGCACCCTCACATCTCCATCTGACCTCACCTCCTCTGGAGACTGCCCTCCTCAACCCTTACCGTCTTGAAGCCACCTGCACAGATCAACATCTGCCCCCACACTCCCTGGGATACCCCCCTTCCCAGTGCAGCCCTCACCCTGCGGCCTCTTCCCTTGCCTGAGGCCACTTCTCCCCCTTTCCCCAAGCAAACCCTAGCCCTGCAGCCGTTGAAAAGCTGCCCGCACCCCCCACCCCACGACTTATGGCTGGTCTGGTAGGTAGAGACCTGCCTGTGAGCCCCTGTAACAGTGATGTGGTGCTGCCTGTGAATCCTGGCGCTGATGACCGCGAGTGCTGCCCGAAGCAAGATAGACAAATAAACCTCGAAGTCCAGAGCGAAATGCAGCTCGCCAGGTGCACGTTGCTTATTTTCAGTTGTGAAATACATCAGCTTGCAATCATGCCAATGTGCTCAGATGATCCAGTATTGGGGGGATGATTCTGACAAGCAGGGCTTATAATGTGCAGATGTATTACAATGAAATTCCTGATGGCTGCAGCGGGAAACGCAGCCTGCCATTGACAGACGGAGCAGATGCTTGCAAATGTGTTTACAACGGCATGAACCCAATTTTTTGGACTTCCTGCCATATAGTCCGCTCACACTGCCAAGCCACCTGTCAGCATGGAAAATCCCACTCTTTATTTTATACTATCTCTCTGTGTTCTTCCTACCAAAATGAATCACTTTGCACTTCTCCGCATTGAACTTCATTTGTAACTTGCCCATTTCGCCAACTAGTCAATGTCCTTTTGAAATTCCACACTGTCTTCCTCACAGTTCACAATGCTTCCTAGCTTCATATCACCTGCAAATGTTGATGTTTTTTGTAAGTTGGGCCAAATGGCCTGCTCCTGTGTTGTACAGTTGATGTAATGCTCTTTGTGAAATTATAATTCACCTTTCTATTTAATTGCAACCACACAAAGGACTGATAATTTTTCAAAATTGCTCTTCAAACCTCAGTTTTTCAGTGCTTTGTGGATAACCTGTTTCATCTTCAGCAACATTATTTACTTGGTGTGTGTCACTTTCTTATTGTAGAGATCAGAAAAGCAGATTAGATACTCTACTTTATTCCACTCTGCAATCCTGCTTGGGTTGGATAAGACAAAAACTTTCGAGAAATTCAGTACTTCACTTCAAGGTCCTATATGATTTCATTGTTCATGGTATTAACTGGACTGAGGCAATTCATCTTCACTGTGAAAAGGAAAGTAATTGGTGAGGACGCAAGTTTTGGAAATGATCCGGTTTCTCATTTCTCAAGTTGACATTTAATTGCTCTAGCTGTCAATGATGTATTTTTGGGCTGCCCATGGGAATGTAACTGAGGAAAAGCTATAATCTTGTAATGATCACTTGTTGGTTGCTAGGTATTACAGTGTATTCATTTCAAGTGAGGAGAAATTTGATGTCCATCCGAAATTCCATTAGTGTTTGTAAGGTGCAGATTTAGTTTGACCTTGATTTGGGAATACTCTTTTTCAGTTGTCCACGGTACGTGAGTGTCGCTGGTCAGGTCAGTAATTGTTGCCTATCCCTAATTACCCTTGAAGTTGGTGGTGAGCCATTTTCGTGAATGCTGTTTATGTAAACCCACAGTTCTACTAAGGAGTTCCAGGATTTTGACCATGCGACAGTGAAGAAAAGGCAATATAATTACAAGTCACGATGTGCAGCTTGGACAGGAATGTGCATGTGGTGGTATTCCCATTTTTCTACTGCCCTTGTCCTTCTAGGTGGTACAGGTAGCAAGCTTGGAAGGTGCTGCTAAAGGAATCTTAGTGAGTTGCTGCAGTGCATTTTGTAGATGGTACACACTGCTGCCACTGTGCATTGGTAGTGGGGGGAGTGAATGTTTCAGGTGGTGGATGAGGTGCCGGTCAAATGGGTTGCTTTGTCCCGGATAATGTCGAGCTTCTTGAATGTTGTTGGAGCTGCATTCATCTAGGCAAGGGGAGAGTATTCCGTCACACTCCTGACTTGTGCCTAGTAGATTGTGGACAGGCTTTGGGGAGTCACAGAAGATGAGTTACTCACCACAGGATTTCCAGCCTCAGCTTTGCTCTTGTAGTCACAGAGTTCATATGGCTGGTCCAATTAGCAAATTTGACAGATTTTTAGTTGAAACAAGTGCTTCTAACTTTGTGTGAATCACTGCTGGGTCCATATCAGGAGCATTCACCCTGGATTTGTGAGTTTAGCATGTCTGCAGTAGAGCTTTCATTAATAAAAAATTGAGTGCGCTCCATTACCAGCATGTGATCTCCTGCCCAATTTTTCTCCATATGCTGTGTCCAGGTGATGCTTTACATCCAAGCACAATAAAAGAAAAAAATTCCTGAGAATTTAAGAATGCAAGAGGAGATTTTCCAAGTGGCAACTCATGTGGCTTGACAGTTTATTGAATTGAATGGAAAGAATATCACATATTGACCCCATAGCTTCTTGAGGCAACATTTTGTCCTACAAGGGTCATGGAAGGAGGAAAATAAGAAAGACAGGAGGGAAAGAAAAGAACGGAAAAGGAGCAAGGAAGGGAAAGAGAAATGGAAGGATAGGAGGGAAGAGAAGGAGGGAAGCAAGGGGGACAAAAAGGAAGGTGGGAAGGAAAGAGGGAAAGAAGGAGGGAAGCAGAAGGAAGGAATGAAGAGGGAAGATGGATGGGAGGAAGGAAGGAATTTTATTTATACAGCATTTTCTACAATCCTAGGACATTTCAAAACACTTTACAGTCAATTATCTTCTTTTGAAATGTAGTTGCTACTGTAATGTAAAAAAGTTCTTGAAAGTTCTGCTTCGTAAAGTGTGAAGGGTTAAAGGTTTCTTAGTGCTAAGAACAGTGTAGTGTGATAGGTGACATGTACATTACAGTTCAGCCAAGTTAACTAAACTCAAAATGAGTGAAGAAGGTAATAATAACTTACTGCAGCCAAGTCCCAGATGCTTTAAAATAAAAAGCAGTCCTTATTCTGAAGTTCTGTATGCATAGGATGCATGTTCCACAATCACACAAAAAACTAATAAAGAAGATTACTCCTTTGAAATGTTCATTTTTGAGTTCAACTTTTCCATTCTGTTATTACCAGGACTCAGCTAATCTTCCTGCACTCTTATACTGGAAGTTAGTTGTTGCATGTAATTTAGAGAAACAAGCTCATTTTTTTTATTTGCAAAGCTTATTTTTAATTACTTTAGCTGTCATAAGATGTCCTATGAATCTATCGTGACAGTGCAACTGGGAAAAGAATATAACGTTGTAATTATAATTTGAAGGTTGCTGAATATTAAAGCTTATTCATTTCTCACAAAGAGGAAGTAGAGTGAGCTCTTGATTCCCATCTCCAATTCCATTAATGTTTGAGAGGGTACAGATTTATTTCAACCTTGATTTAGAAAATCTTACAGTGTTTTGGTAGAATCTGAGCTATAACAAGTGGTTATAACTTTGTGTAGATCACTGGGAGACCATATTTGAAACTTTGGCCCAGAAATTTAGTTAGCGCTTGGTTTGGGCATGCCTCAGTGCCGATACTGAGCCAAAACGAATGCTCTAGAGGGCTGCGTGATATTGGTACTCTTGCGCTATCTGTCTGCAACCTGAGTGCTGGAGAAGACTAGCCACATGCCAAGAAGACATAAGTGCACCAGTCACAAGTAGGGAGAATGTTCGTCAGTGGGCTCATTGACCCAGCTTAAGTTCAAGAAGCTCAGAAGCTCAGAGGGGCATGAGTGGTGGCCAACAGCTGGCCCCGAGCCAGTATCAATGTAGAGCCACTTCTCCTGACTCCATATTCAGGTAAGTGAAAATTCTTTACTTAGTATTGTAGTGGCAGCCTCCTCTGGTTCCCTTAAGGATGACTGGATTTGCTGCTTTAAGCCCAAGTGAACTGATCCCAGTGCAAAATGAACACATGAACACCACACATTAGTTTGGACCCTGCGGCAGCATTGTTCATCCAAAAATCTGGTGCCTCATGATCATATGTCCAATATGTATGTGAATTTGTTTGGAGCTGGAGTGGCTCAGTGGGTAGCTCTCCTGTCTCTGAGTGAGAAGGCTCAAGGTTTAAGTCCCACCCCAGGGTTTGTTGGGCACCAGTGCAGGCAAACCACATACATCATTGCTGGTCCCCTGCCAAGCTAAATGGGATTGGTTAGTGGCAGGAATGATATCCAGCTGTAAAACCACTTGCCAAATCCAAAAAAATGATGGTTGATGTGAAGGGTGATCAACCAGCATTGTAGCCACCCCATCTCAGATGGGAAAAACTGAAAGAGGATGGATGTACATGTCTTTTAAGATTAATTTTGAATGAGATAAGACTAAACTTCTAAATGGTTTCACATGTCCTACCATAATGGCCCCAATAGTTAATGGAGCAAAATTTTCAAGCTTGAGGGGAAGAGTGGTCTGAAGAGGGTAATCAAGGGCAATCGCAAGGGGTTGAGGACAGATTGCATAGCTATTGGGAAAGTGGGATTGGGTCAGTGATTGTTGTGGGGGGCTCATTAATATCTCAAAGCAGGTTGGCCCCCCACTTGATCAGAACACACCCGTCCCCCCGCAACCCTCACCACTGTTTGGAAGCCTGCTATTTCTGCTATTCTCTAAATCTTTCCGCATGTACGCAAAAGATAGGGCAACCAAAATGCTGTGGCAGTTCCACCTATCCACTGTCATAATTCTGATGGGAGATCAGTAAATCACCCAGAGAAATGGCTGGCATTATGGCATGACATCACACAAACCACTTAGATCCCAGGGGTGGGGGATGATCCAATCACTGGGCTGGTCCGAGCATGAGGGTCCAACTCCAAAAGGGTCTGATGCAGCGGTGTGAGGGGTGCTCTGAATGCAGGTATATCTACTCCCGGGGGTCCGATCTTGGTGGTCTGACCACATAGGGAGGATCCAATCGCAGTGGAATCTAATCCCGGGAGGGCTGTCAGACAATGGTGGGGAAGGAAGCAGGTTAGGTTGTGAGCCAGGAGGAAGAGTTCCCTCTCCTCCTCACCCACAAGCAGTGCTGGAAAGACACTTACCTTTTCCAAGCAGCAGCCCTCACCTGCATTTAGCTGCCAGCTTCCCCAAGGCCTGGGAAACCTGGCTGGATATTGCTAAAGCTGGAGGGGTGGTAAAATCTGAGGCACACAGACTCACTAAAATATTAGCTCAGTTTTGACAGTCAGTGGTGAAGCAATGCTTGCTATTGCCCTTGAAGAAAACTGTCCTCGAAGTATTATTAAGATCTGAGGAATGATTTATCCTTTTCCTAATAGTAGTTTAAACCTGGCACCAAGTTAAAGTGGTGTCTTGCCATGCAGTAGCAGTGATGCCAAGCAAGCAGCCAATTACAGTGAACTATTTACACATAGCAAACCCAAAAATTTCTAATCACTTAATATATTTCACTCTTTAAGTTAAATTTTCAGATAGCAAAAATAAATTATGATTGGATTAATATAGAAATTAAGATGAAGATAAGCCTTTCAAACTATATAGCTTTTGAAAAATACATGACTTTTTCTAACATATTGCAGAAATTTGACATTCCGCGAAGTTAGAATTAGCTTTTCAGGACCAGATGGGGTGTTCAGCTCTAATTATGGAGTTACTATGCCGTTAAAAACCTAGTTACACCTTAGTTCGCAAGGTGTAACTTTTTTAAGGATTTTCACAGTGAATCAAAGGGCAGAATCATCCTAGATTTGCACTAAGTGTAGCAGCGGGTGTGAAATAGTATGTTTTACTCGCCGGCCGTAATGGCGGATCTTCACGCCGTATTGTCCCCTTCCCGGTGCATCCAGCCTCATTAATAATTAATTGACAGGCAACACTCCACATTGCTGGCAGGCGGGCTCAGGTTTGCCCCACACTGTGACCTCAGCGCTTCCTCGCTCCGGGCGCCATATTTAAATTGCACCAGAGCGCAGCCCTAATTCATGTCCACAGACCAGGACTGCTCCAGGCAACAGATGACCTGGAAATCAAAGAAGACAGCAGCCTCCAAATTTAGTGACACCTCTCTGGGTGCCTGCTAGACGCAGTGAAAGACCGCCGCAAAGTCATCTACTCCTGCTCTGCCGGAGTCACCAATCCGGTCTGGGAGGCAGTGGCAGTGACAGTCAGCAGCACTGGAGCACAGAGGATGTCAGCCATCCAATGCAGCAAGAGGATGAATGGTCTTATCCATTCTACCAGGGTAAGTCAACCACCTCATCACTCTCAACTCACACATTCACAAACCCATCACACATCCACAGGGATCTCACACCTCAAGGGAAAACACCACTAACTCTCACACACACCCTCACATCTCCATCAGGCTCATATCCTCTTGAGCTCATGTCCTCATCCTGTCCATGGCTCCATTCACCACACAAACATTCCACACAGAGCCATGTGTCCTGCTTACACTCTCTCCACCTGTTTTCATGCAGGAGAAGCTGGCTCACAACAGCAGGGAGAGGTCCCAGACCAAGGGGGGGGGGGGGGGGTGAAGTGGCCCACATTAGGCCCCTCACTCACATTGAGGAGTGTGCCATCGCACTGACTGGTGAGGATGTGGATCATGCCTGCAGCGACGGTGAGGTCGGCGGCAAACACCCACATGAGGATCTTGCACCACATCATCCCTCTCTCAACGCAACTGTGAGTGCTCTCTCTCCTGCCTTTGACTCTGCTACCATGCATGAATAACCTCTACTTTGGTTCACAGGGAGCTCAGCCAAGTGACCGATGCCCTCAGCCAGCCAGTCCCTCAGCTCCATCCACGTCCTCACCTCCAGCCAAGACAACATCTCCTCCATTGAAGAGCTAGAAATAAGCAGCCTAGAAGGTTTGTCACAGCGCTTACCCACACCCTGCACCAGCGCAGAGTCACACACCTCGGACATAGATCTAGAGCAGACTCGGGTTCTCAACCTTGTGGTCACCGCATGGACATGTGCCCGCAGAAGGAGGAGGCAGGTTCAGACCAGCTCTCTGGCACTCGGAGGACTGCTGAGGCAGAGGTATTCGTGAGGTCCAAGTCAGATGATGCACCTCTGGATCTGAACTTCCAACTCACTGTGGAGAGTCAGCAGAAGGCGGGGGGACATTACACAGAGCTGTCAAAAGAGTGGCAACCGAGTCGGAGGAGTGCATCCACCTGATCTCTGATGAAGTAATGTTCACATATGCGTGCATGGAGATTTCCGTGGGAGGGATGGTAGACACCATGAAGACCTTGGTCCAGTAGAACATAGAGGTGCATGTAGACTTGCACTCTATCGTGGTAGCCATGGGTGAGTTCCTGCAGTGGCAATGCAAGAAGGAACCAGGGCACCTCAGCATCCTTCCAGGTGGTTCTTCCCCTCAAGGAGTCAGGTTGGGGCCTTAAGGCACCCAAAGGGAGGAGGGTCAGCAGCCAGATGCCCCTGGGTCATCCACCCAGGGATCTCAGAGGCTGTCCTCTCCCTCTGAGCCTCCTTTGCCTGTGAGCCCTTCAAGCTCATCCTCTGTCACTGTGGAGGGAGCAGCTGGCCCACAGGAGGACAGCCAAAGCAAGCCAGGGCCCTCAAGGTCTCAGCTGTCCAGAGGACACATGCCAAAGTCATCAGAGGTAACAGGACCAACCATTGCACAGGCTGTCTCCACATCTGCTGCGGATGTCAGGGCAACATTTAGAAGAAGTGATAGACCTAGAAAATTTAAGAAATTCTGATCACAAGTGGTTGCATGAGTGAACATATTTTGTCACTTTATAACTTGAAAATATATTAACCTTCACTGAATAATGTGTAATGATATCTTTCAGCTTCATTAACAGGCTTCGTGAGTTCTCCCACTGTATCCCCAGCCCCACTAACAGTTCAGCTACATGGAGCCAGACCACAAGCGATTCTGGAGAGAGAAGTGTGGCAGGGCCTTTCGAAGCTTTGTGCAAGCACTCTCCCACACATGCGGAGCCTTCACCCACCACACTCATTTTACCGTCCTGAGCATTTTGAATGCTGCCTAATGGGGTTTGCTTTTAGTTGTCCATCTGAGCTGACCTGCATCTCTGCCCACAACAATGATCACACTCACATGCAGCACCTGTGCCCATCCAACACAAGGCGCCACTCACTTTCAATTTCTGCATAATGGTAGTTGTCAAGGTTATGGTCAGCTTCCCAGTCCTTTCCCCTCCCCCAGTCACCCATATCCTTTCCCCCATCACTGTGGACTCCATATGGCATCACCTTCTACCAACCCAAACCCTTGTCATTCCAGGATGTCCAGGTGAACATGCAAGTTTCCTACCTTCCTGAGCATCCCACCTCCAACCACAGTAACCGCCCTAACCTTCTCCTACCCACCCGAGTCCCCACCAACCACCCTCACCATCCCTTCTACTGCTACTAATGCACCCACACCCTCCCACCCACCGTCTCACTCTGGCCCCTCTCATACTCACCGTTCCCTCCTATTACACCCACCCTCATTTCGCTCCCCAGGAAGCAGTCATTGACTCCACCGACAACTCCCTTGCACATTCACCTGTACATCCTCCCCCCCCTTACTTCCTGCTCCACCATTACTCCCTCTTCACCCCAGACACATTCTCCCTCTCTGATCTCCTTTCTCAATCTGAGCTCTTTCCCCTCTCTGAGCTCCCACCCTTACACCTTCCTCCCACTTAAACCTACCTCCCCAGTTGTCGCATTCTCCCATTACACCCTCTTGTCCTGTACTCCCTCCTCCTCTCCCAACCTCACCCCCCTGACACCTTCTTTACCACCACCCCCAACACATTTGTCCCCCCCCACCAACCTCACCTCCAGTACACCTTTCTCTCCCGCTTACAGTTAGGCCTTCCTCTCTCACCCCCAGCTCACCGATCATCCATAGCATTATAATATGGCAGGTGGTATTTGCCAGGCTGACCAAATCCTAGAGGGAAACTTGGTCATGCTATCACAATGATATTGCAGTTTGTATTTATTACTAGAAGGTTTGTGCACTGAAGTCAGAAGTAACAAGTCTACTACCACCTTTAGAGATTTTAAATATTAAATTAAAACATTTAGTAACAAAAGAAAAGAAAATTTAAACACACGTGATTGCTGTTACACAGTTACATTTAGTTTTATAATAGTGCTCACAAGATTTATACTTAACCAGACTCCCAATGACTTGCCCCTTTCAGGTGACAGTCCAAAATAGATTATTAATCTATAAATCATCCAGCAAGATTACCACAAGCACCCACTGTTGCTATAAGGGCAGTATTTCACAGCTTCTCTCTCCCTCTCATTTGACAATGAAACTCCAAAGGCTTCTAACACAACCTTGGTGACTGGAACAGCAAGCTTTTCCAGGGTGTTTAGAGGCTTTTTCTACAAGTCTGTTTCACTCAGTGCACAGTGCCACACCATACAGCCTTCCATCCTTCTTTAAACATATTTCCTCCTTTTTGATCTGCAACTTCCATTGTTTCAACCTGTCTTTGGAAGTTACATTTCCCAGAATATAAAAACCTTTCGTGTTGTCATTATGGTCAGCACTTTTGGGAAAAATAAGAGTAATAACTTTGCCTTATTTATCTTGCCAGTTGTAACATCTTACCATTTCCCTTTGAAAATAAAACAAACACCCAATTTATCTAAAAATGCAAATTCCATTTTAGTTAGTTCATCCATTCGCATTTCAAATACTTGATTTTTTTTACACTTAACCTCTTTGATGATTCAAACCTAGCATTCTAACAGTCTGCAGTTTACTTAAATTATTCACAAACACAGAAAAATACACAGAAACATAAGCCTGCTTTAAAGTACCCCACAATAATATAAGGAAAATGGTGATGGTTTCTTTACACATCCATCCTTATGGAAAAATGAACCATCATAATTCTAAAAGTCTGTTTCATTTTCTCAACCCATTTTGCATTATTTACTATACTTACCCATGTACACAAAACTATTACACCACCAGATACATGCATTAATATAACAATATATACAAAACCTTTGTATCAACAGAAGTCACTTCAGTTCAGGGTCCACAGCCTGGGCTTTTCCCACACGGGGTGGGCTCAGCGGGAGCAGGTGAGGGTGGGGGCGGTCGCGGAGCCAACCGCGACCTGCAATTGGCTTTGCACAGACATTTTACGTGGGCAGGTCAATTAAGGCCTGCCAAGCGTAATACGTGTGCGGTAGCGCTCAGCGCTACTTGTGCAGGCTCAGGGAGATTGAAGCACTGTTGAAATAAATAAATAAATGGAATAAAAATTTAATGAAACATGTCCCTTCATGTGACTATGTCACATGAGATGTGATATGTCTTATATTTCAGAATAAATTTTTATTCAATGTGTTAAAGCTTGCTCGCGGATAAACTTTCCTAAAAAACATAAAGGCCATTAGGTTGGATGGGCAGCGTAAATTTCAAATTAATTAGTTCCTTAATGGCTTTAATAGGTCTTGTAATTATTGGTGGGCGCACAGCCGACTCCGGCGCACGCCCGCCGAACAAAGCATCACAAGACAGCGTGATGACATCAGGATGCATGCCCGACGTCATCGCGCATCATTTTATGCGCCGGCGTGTCGGGCCCACCCCCACACACCAACTGAAAAATCCTGGCCCATATTTCAAATATCAAAGCTGCTTTGAACTTTAAACTCTTGACCATGTATCCGCAATTAAATTTTCTCATCCAGCCACTTGTATAATCTGTCAATTAAATGATGCAGTAATAAACTCCATCTGAACAGTCTTACACTTCAGTCTCGAAATTTGTCCAGACATTTTAAAGGATTTTGGTCTGTATAAACAATTGTTTCTGAAGAATTGCTCGCAACATAAACCTTGAAATTCTGCAGCGCTAACACCAGACTTAGAGTGCCTTTTTCAATGGTTGATTATCTTTTCTGATGTACATTCATCTTCTGTGAAAAATATCCTTTTTCAATTCCTGTTTCATCTTCTTGTAACAACACAGCACCAAAACCCAGCTCACTGCATCAATTTCCAACTTAAAATGCTTGGCTTAATTAGGTGCTGCCAAAACTGGTGTAGTAGTCAACACAGTTTTCAAACTGTCAAATGCATTCTGACATTCCTGTTTCCATTGAAATTTCTTGTTCTTTTTTAGCAATTCAGTCAATGGAGCAACCACCCTGCAAAAATTTGGTGCAAACTTCTGATAAAATCCATTCATTACCAGAAATCTCAAAACTTCCCACTGGGAAATTCATGAAGGCTTTCAATTTCACATCTCATGGGGCCACCTGACCATGTCCAACAGAATGGCCTAAATATGTAACTTGCGCTTTTGCAAATTTACTCTTAGCCAGTCCAGCTGGCTTTACAAAAGCCAATATCTCTTTTGCTCTTTCCAATAATGGCACTCGCCAATATGCTCATAGCAAGTCCATCTTTGTGATAAATTCTGATTGTCCCACTTTCTCAATACAATTTTCCGACCCTGGAATAGGATATGAATCCACTTTTGTCACTGTGTTTACTTTTCAATAATCCACACACAGTCTTTGCGTTCCATCCGGTTTCGGTACCATCACAATGGGTGAACTCCAGTTGCTGCAACTAGACTCAATGATGTCATTCTGAAGCATGAGTTCAATTTCTTTTTGCACTTGAGTTAATTTTAATGGATTTAATCTATTATTGAAACTGAATCTCCGACATCTACATCATGTGTAGCTAGATTTGATTTCCTCAGCTTAGTCCCACAAATAGCTTTGTGTGACTGCAATAGCTTTTCCAAATCACTTTGACACTTTTCTGGAAGGTAACTCAATATTGCATTTCAAGGTTTAAGTACCCCTTCATTGTCCAATTTGATTAGAGGAAAGTCAATTTCAGAACCCTGCATTTCTACCTCTTTCTCCTTAACAACCACTAATCATACCTCCTTTCAGTTATCTTCCTCGTCAAAGTACTTTTTGAGCATATTTACATCACACACCCTCTACTTCTTTCTTCTGTCTGGACTATTTCTTGAATAATTTACTTCACTCAATCTCTTTTCAAACTTCTCTACTTGAACAACCTTTTCAAAGACAGATCCAGCTAACTGGATGTCAGCATCCTTCCCCTGTCTTTTAGATTCCTCCAATCCCTGTTTCAACCTATGAGTCTGTGATCTCATTACTACATAATCTGGAAACAATCCAGGATGCTCTTTCTGAAACACCTGTGTTGAATGCACTTCCGCAGGCTGCTCAACTACTAAACGCATCACAAGCATTTGTGACCCAGCTATATTGGGTAATTGCAATGGGCAATTTTTCCACTATTCCAGCAATCGCCTCACCTATAGGTGGACCATGGATGACCAGAGATATTCAGGTTATGATGAGAAGGAAAAGAGAGGCTTTTAGCAGGTACAAAGGAAGCAAATCAACGTAGGCATTAGTGGAGTACAGAAAGTGCAGGGTGGAGCTTAAGAAAGCAATTAGGAGAGCAAAGAGGGGATATGAGAAAGCTCTGGCTGGTAAAAGTAGGGAAAATCCCAAGATATTCTATAAGTATATCAATGGGAAGAGGATAACCAGGGAAAGAGTAGGGCCCAAAAGGGACCAAGGGGACAATCAATGGGTGGAGCCAGATGACATCACGAGAGTGTTGAATGAATGCTTCGCATCTGTCTTCATCCAAGAGAATGAGGATGAAGGTATTGAACTCGGGAGAGAGACTGCGAGGTTCTTAAGCAAATTGATCTGGGAGTGACAAGGTATTGGAGGTGTTGGCAGGCTTAAAAGTGGACAAATCTCCAGGTCTGGATGATTTGTGTCCCAGGCTGCTGAGGGAGGCAAGGGAAGAGATCGCAGGGGCTTTGACCCAAATTTTTAATTCCTCTCTGGCCATGAGGGAGGTGCTAGAGGACTGGAGAACAGTTAATGTGGTTCTGCTATTTAAGAAGGGTTATAGAGATAATCCAGGGAACTACAGGCCAGTGAGTCTCATGTCAGTGATAGCGAAACTACTGGAGAAAATTCTGAAGGACAGAAACTATCTCCACTTGGAGAAGCAAGGTTTGATCAGGGATAGTCAGCATGGCTTTGTTAGACAGAGGTCATGCCTAACAAATTTGATTGAATTTTTTAAGGATGTGACCAGGTGTGTAGATGAGGGTATTGCAGCTGATGTAGTCTATACGGATTTCAGCAAAGCTTTTGACAAAGTCCCACATGGGAGACTTATAAAGAGGCAAATGCACATGGGATACAAGGTAATTTGATAAGGTGGATTCAAAATTGGCTTAGGTGTAGGAGACAGAGGCTTTAGTGACTGGAGGCCAGTATCCAGTGGGGTACCACAGGGATCTGTGGTATACCTATTATTTGTCATTTATATAAATGACACAGGTGGCTATGTGGGGGATAGGATTAGTAAGTTTGCCGATGACACAAAGATTGACCGGGTGGTTAACAGCGATGTTGAGTGTCTTAGGCTACAGGAAGATATAGGCGGGATGGTCAAATGGGCAGATAAGTGGCAGATAGAATTTGACCCTGAAAAGTGTGAGGTGATACACTTTGGAAGGAATAATTTGACAAGGAAGTATTCAATGAATGGCATGGCACTAGGAAGTTCTGGGGAACAAAGGGACCTTGGCGTGTGTGCCCATAGAACTCTGAAGGCGGATCTCTGTTAGTGGGGTGGTGAAAAAGGCATTTGGGACACTTGCCTTTATCAGTCGAGGCGTAGATTACAAATGCAGAGAGGTCATGTTGGAGGTGTATGGAACCTTGGTGAGGCCACAGCTGGAGTACTGTGTACAGTTCTGGTCGCCACATTATAGGAAGGATGTGATTGCACTGGAGGGGGTGCAGAGGAGATTCACCAGGATGTTGCCTGGGATGAAACATTTAAGTTATGAAGAGAGGTTGGATAGACTTGGGTTGTTTTCATTGGAGCAGAGAAGACTGAGGGGCAACCTGATCGAGGTGTACAAGATTATGAGGGGCATGGACAGGGTGGATAGGGAGCAGCTGTTCCCTTTAGTTGAAGGGTCAGTCACAAGGGGACATAAGTTCAAGGTGAGGGGCAGGAGGTTTAGGGGGGATGTGAGGAAAAACCTTTTTACCCAGAGGGTGGTGATGGTCTGGAATGTACTGCCTGGGAGGGTGGTGGAGGTGGGTTGCCTCACATCCTTTAAAAAGTACCTGGATGAGCACTTGGCATGTCATAACAATCAAGGCTATGGACCAAGTGCTGTTAAATGGGATTAGGTAGGTAGGTCAGGGGTTTCTCACGTGTCGGTGCAGACTCGATGGGCCGAAGGGCCTCTTCTGCACTCTGTGATTCTGTGATTCCGTGATTCTGTGATTCTGCTTTCAACTTACTTTTTAAATTTATTTTCCACAGTGGAATAGGTTTAGCATCTCCATGGATTCCAATTATTACCACTCATTCCTGCAATACCCACTCTGGACATCAACTAGCACTATCCCAAAACATTAAGGACTGATTAGCCCCTGTGTCCCTTAAAATTTTAATATATTTTCCAGTTCCACCCTGATAGAAAGACTTTACCTTTGCATACAAAATCTTTAAACATTTCTGTAACCTGCCCTTCAGAGCTCCCTTGGGTAAGTTGTGAACACATTCTAACTTCTTCATCTACCACTGATTTTTCCTGCTCCACAAACACAACACAAATCATTGGTTGTCCTTTGCCTCCAGATCTCTGAACCCACAGTACTCTTATTTCCAGAACTTTTCTGTGTTCCAATTACTGCAATAGGTTTTCCTTGTAACCTCCAACACATTGACTTCATATGCCCGGTCTTATTACAATGGAAACATTTAAGTTTTCAAGTGTCACTTCTACCCTCAACACCTTCTTTTCTGATCTGAGGAGAAACTTCCTGAGAATTTCCAACTGGCTCTTCACTTCCCTGACTACCTGCCTTCCTATCACCTTTCCACTTTCTATCCTTCTTGGATTTAAAACGGCGATGAATAAAAATTTTGGCCTATGGGCTAGCTCATAATCATTAGCTATCTCTGCTGCCTGCCTACCTGTTTTAACCCTCTGTTCTTCCACAAAAGTTCTAACTGCTGAAGGAAGTGAATCTTTAAATTCTTCCAAAAGAATTACTTCTCTATGAGCTGCATACGTTGTCCCTACTTTTAATGCCCATATCCACCGGTCAAAATTACTTTGTTTTACTCTCTCAAACTCAATATAGGTCTGTCCAAAACAAAAACAAAAATACCTGGAAAAACTAAGCAGGTCTGACAGCATTTGCGGAGAGGAACACAGTTAACATTTCGAGTCCATATGACTCTTCAACAGAACTAGGTCTGTCCAGGCTGCTTCCTTATATTCCTAAATTTCTGCCTGTATGCCTCAGGAACCCACTCATATGCACTCAAAATAGCCTTTATTATTGCATCATAATTCACAGATAGTTCTTCTGCCAGTGATGCATATACCTCATGAGCTCTACCTACCAACCTAGACTGTAAAAGCAATGTCCAGATTTCTTTTGGCCATTTCATTTGCTTAGCTGTCTTCTCAAACAAAATTAAGAACGCCTCTGCATCCCCTTCCTCAAAGTCCAGAAGAGCCTGCACAAATTTAAAGTGGCTTCTGTTTTAAGTGCCCACACTCACTGGTCAAAAGCAAGTTGCTTAAGCCTTTCAAATTCCAGGTACATCTGGTCAGGACCTTAGCGTGTGGAATTTCTGATGGTATGCCTCTGGCACTAATTGGTATGCACTTAAAATAAATATTTTGTGACCTCATAGTCAATGGCATTTTCCTCAGGCAAGAGAGGGTAAACTACGTGAGTTTTCTCTGAAAGTTTACTTTGCAATAACTGGCCACTCTACCTGCTATGCTAACCACTTGAAAGAGATAAAGAAGGCTTCCACCGCCTGCTTCATCAAACTTAGGGATTAAATGAGCAAAATCAGATTGCCTCAGCCCTTAAATCTGAGCTCCTGGTGTCTTCAAGAGACACCGTAGGACTCCTGCCCCCTCAGCTCGAGCTGCTTTAGTTTAAATTCCCTTTCCTTCTCTTTGTTCTGAAATTCTCTCTCTTCTGTCTGTGCCCTTTCCTGTCCTTCCTCTTTCTGTTTCCTTTTCTCTTTCCTGAAATTCTAATTTCCGCTGTTCCAATTTTAATCCCTCTGTCACTACTCTATTTGTTTCATCGCCCTCAATTCCCACCTGTAGACTGTTCGCCACCCCTTTTAAAATTTTGGGCTTTCTGGCTTTCAAGTGAAATTCTAATCCTACTAAATCTTTTAGCTGTTTGAGGGACTGGACTTTTAAATCCTCAAAAGTAACTTCCCCTAATTCTCCTCGAAAAGCACTGGCATCAAATGTCGATATTTCTACACTTTAATAATACAGACTCTAGAAGCCTTTTTGCAGCTTTTAAAAATTGGTTTCAAAGAAACAATTTACTTTCCCCACTCTAATCCTCCCGTTTCGTCAGTGGGAACAATTCCAGCACCGAGCCCCCAATTTGTTACGACTGGTCCCTGAGCGAGTTTCTCCAATTTTTTATGATTCTGGACAAGGTACCGCAAATTGTTATGCTCACAGGTGAGGAGGAATGAACTCCCTCCCCTTCTTTATTCAATGTCCTCGGATAGTTGCAAAAAGGTAAATTTTGAAAGGATCCCTTCCCTCATGGATACTTTTTCCCAGTCCAAATGTATTTATATTTTAACCAGGATGTCTTGAGTTAAGGGAAGATTGTGTTTATTAGTTACTAAAACACGGGAAAAAATAATAAAAACACAACACATAAACACACAGATTAGAAATAAGAAGTGAGTCCAGAAATAGAAGTTAAAAAGATGTACAAATCAGTCTTTGGCTGGTCCGTGAGGAGCAGATGGTAAAATGTTGCGGCCATTAAGTTTGATGATTCCCTTATAGCTGACTTTGAACAGTTGAATAGTTGGTTTGGAAATCCTTGGTTCTATAGGCTAGCTGAAAGGAGTTGTCCTGCTTCCTTTTTAACTGTGGCTTTGCTGATTTGTGACTTGCTTCCAGTAGTCAGAGAGAGTGGAATTTTTTACATGAAAGCGAAGGGATGCCTAGTTGATATTCATCATCTGTGAGCATCACAGCACACCCTCGTGCACCAGGACTGGAACACCAAAACTAGCACACAGAGACCAGGGTTGCAGTTGGCTTTTTAGCCCCTTTTCATGGCAGTGCTGACTGAAGTTTGATCACAAACGCATGCGGTGGGTTTGGGTGGGGATGGAGAGGGCAGGAAACAGCCCGCCTAATGGCAAAACATGTCAAAGAGGAGCTCTCACCACAGCTGGGAGCGTTTAGCTTGAGCTCAAGTGACATGCTTGGAGTTAACCAATTCCTAGTCAAACAATTGTGCCTACTCCGGCACCATTAACTCCTCGCAGTGCCAATGATTGCTCCTTTACTATTGACCCCTCACACACACGCTTCAAACTTGAATGAGTGCTATGATGCTGCAGAACCATTGGGCCTCTGGGCAAGCTGGCGGATCCCCTTGGGAAAGGTGGTCATGGCACACTTTTGGAGGGTTGCGCTCCTTGACCTTTGCATCTTATTTAAGTTGGCATTGAAAAGTCACCTTCTTGGTACAAGCAAACCATGAAGCCTTGGAGTGCAGGTTAGGAAAATGCCTGTGCCTGAGATGAGAGGTCAGGATACAGTCAAGTGACTGAAGCTGCCACCCCTCGGTCAAGTGGTGTGGGGTGTGCTGGGTGTGGGCATGGTAAGCCATCATGCACACTAAACACTGGGCATCCATGTAGTGGACTGGACTTTTCGGCATGCGTTAAGGGGCCTTGAGAGGCAGCCACAGGTGATGACTTGACCAAGGATGGTCCTTAGGAGGCATAACTGGGGTGAATGGGAATCAAGGGGTAAATGTTCTGCTGGTTGGAGTCAAACCTAGCACAAAGAAAGATGGTTGTGGTTGTTTGAGGTCAGTCATCTCAACTCCAGGACATCACTGCGGGAGCTCCTCAGGGTAGTGTCCTTGGTCAAACCATCTTCAGCTGCTTCATCAATGACCCTCCTTCCATCATAAGGTCAGAAGTGGGGATGTTCACTAATGATTTTGCAATGTTCAGCACCATTCGCGACTCCTCAGATACTGAAGCAGTCCATGTCCAAATGCAGCAAGACCTGGACAATATCCAGGCTTGGGATGACAAGTGGCAAGTAACATTCGCACCATCTCCAGCAAGAGAGATTCCAACCATTGCCTCTTGATGTTCAATGGCATTACCATCACTGAATCCCCCACTATCAACATCCTGGAGGTTATCATTGACCAGAAACTGAACTGGACTAGTCATATAAATAAAGTGTCTACAAGAGCAGGTCAGAGGCTAGGAATTGTGTGACAAGTAACTCACCTCCTGATTCCCCAAAGCCTGTCCACCATCTACAAGGCACAAGTGAGGAGTTTGCTCTAATACTCCCCACTTGCCTGGATGAGTGCAGCTCCCACAACACTCAAGAAGTTTGACACCACCAAGGACGGAGCAGCCGCTTGATTGGCACCACATCCACAAACATTCATTCCTTTCACCACCGACGCACACTAGCAGCAGTGTGTACCATCCACAAGATGCACTGCAGGAATTCACCAAGGCTCCTTCAACAGCATCTTCCAAACCCACAACCACCACCATCTAGAAGGACAAGGGCAGCAGGTAGATGGGTACACCTCCATCTGGAAGTTCCCCTCCAAGTCACTCACTACCTGACTTGAAAATATATCACTGTTCCTTCATTGTTGCTGGGTCAAAAGCCTGGAATTCCCTTCCTAACAGCACTGTGGGTCTATCTACACCACATGGACTGCAGCAGTTCAAGATTCCAGCTTACCACCATCTTCTTAAGAGCAACTAGGGATGGGCAAAGCCCACATCTCATGAATGCATTTTTTAAAAATTGCTGAAACTTGTGTCTCTCTCTTTGATACTGCAGTGAGGAGACCATCTCACTGTCTGCCTCATTGCTTATATGCAAGAGAGATCAAGGAGAAGAATGCAATGGGGATGCCTGGCTCACCAAAGGGAGGAGCAGAACACTCAAGACCAAGGGGCGGCAGGGTCTCGTCCGCTTGCAGAGGATGAACCCCACGGAGCCATTGCTCGTATGCGCATTGCTAGACCCAGGGTCTATAGAGGGTGCATGTGCTACCTGCAGATGAGCAACAACCAACGCCACCGATGACTGCATTTATCAAATGAATTGGTCTCTCACATATGCCACCTTCTGCTGGATTTGGCGCCATGGGGACTGGGGGGTCATCCACTGCCAGAGCAGTAAAGGTGACCACCGCGCTCAGTTTCTACGGCAGTGGCTACTTCCAGGGCTCCACTGGGGACCTTTGCAGGATCTCACAAGCCTCCACCCACAAATGTATCCAGGAGGTCAAAGACACCCTTTTTGCCAAGGCACACACCTTTGTCCACTTTGACAGGAATCACATGAGCCAGAAAGCAAGAGCGCTGGGATTTGCTGAGATTTCCGAATTCCCACAGGTGCAGGATACCATTGACTGCATCCACATGGCTCTTAAATCTGCCTGGCAACATGCACTCCAGTATGTGAACTGCAAAGTCTTCCACTCCCTCAGTATTCAGCTGGTCTGCAACCATAACAAACGGATCATGCAGATTTGTGCAAGATGCCCCCGAAGTGTTCACAACTCGTACATCCTCAGCAGGTCTCAGATCCCCGACATCTTCACAGGGCCACACAGGATGCAGGGTTGGCTCCTCGGGGACAAGGGCTACCCACAAAGCACGTGGCTGATGACACCTATGCGGCAGCCTCAGACTTGCAACAGAGAGATGGTATAATGAGGCTCCTGCCACACCCAGAGTTTGGTGGAGCACACGATCAGGATCCTGAATATGAAGATCCGGTGCCTCAACAGATCTGGCGGAGCACTCCAGTACACTCCCCAGAGGGTGTCACGCATCATCATAGCTTGCTTCACAACAGAACCTGGCAATGCAAAGTGGGGAGGACCTTGATGATGAGGAGATGGAAGAGCTGCATGCCTCATCTGATGAGGAGGGAGCTGAAGGGGATGAGGGTGATAGGGTCCTGGAAGGCGTGGGTGCAGGGGATGAGAACATTGCACTGGCCAGATGAGGCAGGCCTAGTTGTGAGGCCCTCATTGACACAAGATTCCAGGAGGATGATGACACAATGCAGTGCGAACACTCCTGAGATCTTAACATTGCATCTGGGAAGGTCTGACACCTGTCTGGCTGAGGGCAGCACACATACGCTCTGTTAGAACCAGAAGACAGTTTGGACCAGTGCTCTTATTTCCCAGTTTTTACTGGCATTCCATTTTAAGGTATACAAGGCTAGTTCAGACCAGTGTTCTCGTTTCCTAGCTTTTACTGCTTTTTCAATCTGGTGAGGCTCATATCATCAAGATGCTGCTGAGATACAGCAGCCACATGGACATTAAGACAACTTGCTTCTTTGGCAGGCTTCATCACCTGCTCCCTTCAGTACCATACCATCACCTGTCAGGAATGGTGTTGAGATGGGGGGGCAGTCCCGCCTCTAAGGTGCTGAGAGCACACAGAGAACATCAGGGAACCATTTGATGCTCGGACATGAGATTCTTGCAGCAAAGAAAAACCATCGAAGTGGAGGCATCACTGATCTGGAAAGTGACTTTGAGGCCAGACAATCACTGTGCTCAGAATGCTCTTCACAGGGGATAGGCCCTGGACTACAACAATGGCCTTCGTTTTGTGCAGGATGCAAGGTTTTACATCTGAGTGACACGAACACTGCTCAACATAACAAGGAGCCATAGACAAGAAGACATTCTTGGGAGTGTATTTACAATGATCAACGTTATGTACAAGTGATTAACACCCGTGCCCATGGTGTGCAACTAAATCTTCTCGGTTCTTTGGTTTTGCAGTTCCCTAAGTTAGGGGCCGTGCTTATTTTATCCCTCATTTTGTTAATTTAGTTTAATTGGTTGACTCCAAAAGAGTTAAATCTTCTTGACCTTTCTAATCCTGCCACTGCCTGTCTTCCTGGCATCCACAGTGGAGGTGGAGGCAGCCTGCTGACTGTAACACCCTGTCTGTGATGGCCTTGGTGGGCATCCTTTGGAGGGCCAAGAACTGGAGGCCCCCGGCCCGCTTTCGGGGTCCTGCTGTGTGGCAGTGGCACCCTCCTCGGCCTGTGGAGCTGGAGCTGCTGGGATCATAGGAAGAGGGGATTGGGGTGGGCTGGACACCCCCAGGGTCAACTGAATGGATGGCCGCATAGTGTGCACATGCTGATCCTCCTCCCTATGGGTGCCCGAGGGCCCCTGGCTGACACCTTGAGAGGAAGGGGCAGCTGGAATGAGCTCAAAATGCCCCACTTCCCTCTCACATTGGCACTGGTGGATGCCAGCAAGTGGCTCAGTGATGGGGTGCAGCTCCTGCAGCAGTGCAGGACCGATGACCTGGACCAACGTCTCCATGGCAGTTGCCATCCTACCAGTGTTGACCTCGACGCGTTGGCATGCTGGTGCTATTAACTCAGAGTGAAGGAGAGCGGACTCCTCTATCATGTCTTGCAATCTGAGGAGTGCAGCGGACATCCCTTCTTGATGTTCCCGAGCTTGCCTTTGCAGATCCAGCAACTGTGACATGACCGAGTCCAGAGGCTCGTCATCGACTCAGACTCAGCAAATTTCTGGCCTTCAGCAGTCCTCCGAGTGCCGGACACCTGGAAGTCCCTGCCTCTGCCAGGTGTGGAGCAGACAATGTGATTTGCCCACCAGATTGTGACCCCGAGGCTAATCTAGAACTGGGTCCCACCAATGTGTGTGTCTCTGGTGCAGGGTGTGGGTGAGCGCTGTAATGGGTCTTCCATAATGGTATCATCAGATTCCTTTTCCGAGGGGTCCGAGGGGTACTGGAGTTGAGGTCCTGGCTCGTGGACCCCTCTTGGCTGCTTACTAGGTCTGCCTGTGAGAGCATGGAGAGATAATTAGTGCATGGCAGGGGACTGCAGAACAGGGGAACTCACTCACAGCATGCTTGTCTGATGGATGTTGCACTGCTGGATCCTCACTTGGTAGAGGTCCACCGACTTCACTGTCAGCATAGGACCGGTCCAGAACATTGTCCACCAGCTGGATGATTTTATTTTCAAAGCCTTTGAGGACCTTGATGTTGGGCATTCCTCCAGCAATCTGCAACCTCTCCATTTTACATAGAAACATAGAAAATAGGAGCAGGAGTAGGCCATTCGGCCTTTTGAGCCTGCTCCGTCAAACATTATGATCATGGCTGATCATCCAACTCAATAACCTGCTCCCGCTTTCCCCCATATCCTTTGATCCCTTTCACCCCAAGACCTATATCTAACTCCTTCTTGAAAACATATAATGTTTTGAGCTCAACTGCTTTCTGTGGTAAAAATTTCCACAGGCTCACCATTCTCTGGGTGAAGAAACTTCTCCTCATCTCAGTCCTAAATGGTCTACCCCATATCCTCAGACTGTGACCCCTGGTTCTGGGCTTCCCCACCATCAGGAACATCATTCCTGCATTTACCCTGTCTAGTCCTGTTAGAATTTTATAGGTTTCTATTAGATCCCCCCTCATTCTTCTGAAATCCAGCGAATATAATCCTAACCGACTCAATCTCTCCTCATATGTCAGTCCCGCCATCCCAGGAATCAGTCTGGTAAGCCTTTGCTGAATTCCCTCCATAGCAAGAACATCCTTCCTCAGATAAGGAGACCAAAACTGCACACAATATTCCAAGTGTGGTCTCACCAAGGCCTTGTATAACTGCAGCAAGACATCCGTGCTCCTGTACTCGAATCCTCTCGCTATGAAGGCCAACATACCATTTGCCTTCTTTACTGCCTGCTGCACCTGCATGCTTACCTTCAGCGACTGTTGTACGAGGACAACCAGGTCTTGTTGCACATTCCCCTCTCAATTTATAGTCACTCAGATAATAATCTGCCTTCCTGTTTTTGCTAACAAAATGGATAACCTCACATTTATCCACATTATACTGCACCTGCCATGCATTTGCCCAATCACTCAGCTTGTCCAAATCACTCTGAAGTATCTCTGCATCCTCCTCACAGCTCACCCTCCCACCCAGCTTTGGGTTATCTGCAAATTTGAAGATATTACATTTAGCTCCCTCATCTAAATCATTAATATATATTGTGAATAGCTGGGGTCCCAGCACCGATCCCTGCGGTAACCCAATAGTCACTGCCTGCCATTCAGAAAAAGACCTGTTTATCCCTACTCTTTGTTTCCTGTCTGCCAACCAGTTTTCTATCCATCTCAATACACTACTCCCAATCCCATATGCTTTAATTTTGTTGTGTGCCAGCTTGTCCTGCATGAATACAGATGGAGAGAGTGTTAGCAGGATGCCTGCCAGGCCAGATGAGAAGGATGCCTGACATGTGTGGATGGTGAGTGGTCCAATGGGCAAGATGAGGACACGATCCACAGGCAGATGAAGATGTGTGTTGGACAGTGAATGGTGGTGTCCCTTGCACTGGCAGTGAATGAGGGTCCTGTGGATGTGTGATGGGCTTGTGAGTATGTGAATTGAGAGTGATGAGAAGAGTGACTTACTCTGGCAGAATGGATGAGACAATTCACCCTCTTTCCTCACTGGGTGACTGTCCTCTTTTGCAGGGCTGACCACCGCTGCCACTGCCTCCCAAGCTGAATTGGTGACCTTGCTTGCTGGTCTTCACCCAGAGCAGGAGTAGAGGACTTTGCAGTGAGCATCCACTGTGCCCAGTAGGTGCTTGAAGGAGGCATCACTAAAGTTGGGAGCGGCATGTTTCCTCCCTTTGGCAGTCATCACATTCCAGCAGCTTTCGATCCCTTAGAGAGTGCTAGCTCCGTGTAGAGGTGTCCTTTATATATGGCGCCCGGATTACTGAAGGCTGAGGTCAGGTCAGGGCAGGCAAATCAGAGTCTGCCCTGCCAGCGATCCGAAGTGAAACACATGCCTCTGCATTTTTGGGACAAAGTGCTGCATGATATAATGAAAAAAGCCACCAATGCTGTTGGCTGGTCAAACACTGCTTTCCCCGCCCACTATTGGATCCTGCTGATTTCTGGGATGAATCCAGCTCTGAATAAACTGGCACAGGGGTACACTCATTGGTCAGTCACTCCAATGTCCCTTCCTCCATATCTTCAGTGGTAGGCTAATCCACTCAGGCTGCAGCAGCGAATCCTGGAAGTCACGTTCCTTTCTGCCAAATTTCTGGCTCCATTCCAGTCTTTTGAGGCCTTGTTCAGACTTTCTGAAAATATAGGTCTGAACAACCATGAGTCTTTATTAACCTTTCTCACAGACTTTGCAAAGTCTGCACACTTCAAGAACTCAAGCTGTTTAGACATCCTTGATGGAGTCTCCCAAATGTATACTGTCCATCAGTCAATTTCCATCTCGTGGCCACCCCAGGTGTTAGGCCATGCATTGCCCTGGCTTGTATTTCAAGGGTCACCAGGGTCAATACAGTAAGAACAGTGCCTCTTTATAAACAATGGAAAGACAACTTTGTTTTATAGTGATGCATCTCCATAAACAACAATGTTCAGTCAAAACAGCAGTTGTGAATATCATGCGCAAGAAAAATCCTCGGGAAAAGGTCCGAGTCTACAGTTAATGATGTCACTGATTATACAGTTGATCAATAATCAAAGCACAATCAGACCTAGCTTTAAATTAATGTCTACGAAGTAAGATTCAATAAAGGTTTACTTAAAAATCAAAAGTGAAGCAGAAATAAAATTACAAAAGTTAGCAGCTGTTGGCTGTAGGCTGACAATGGATAGCTTTGAACAAGATATTTATTACTTAGCAGTGACTATGTCACACCAAACTTTTGGTGTCGGTGGCTGCTGCATCTCTCACAACTTCAATTTCTTAGCAAGGGAGAGTAGAAAAACAAATAATGTACTTCTTCAGTCTGCAATAAGGAGCCTACTAAGATTGAGAGATTGTCAAATAGTAGGTTTCTGCTTTGATGTAAAAACAGACTGTACTGTGCAATTCATGGATGAGTGTTTCACAATCACAAAGGCTAATAAAGATTATTGCTTACAAAAGTTCAAGCATTGAGACATTTCACCTTTCTTATTACTGTTTGGATGAAAACAGTTTCCATTCACAGTATTTATAACCCTGCAATCATCATTGTAACTTTCCAAACATGAGTAAAATGTGCTTCTGATTTCTAAGTGCAGTTGCATTGCAATATGAAAAGCCATAGATTTAGTTCCAGCTACCTTCTGACACAGGGATATTCACTATGGGCCAGGCCACACGCCACCTCAGCTGTCTTTCTTGTGGCCTGTATTATACCCCCCTGGGCTCTTTCTTTACTATATTATGATTGGGGTCACAAGTTCCTCCTCCAAGGCAGCAATAATGACTGTGGAGTGGAGACTCTGGCTGGCCAGTTATTGGCTCAGCTCTGAGGCTCCATGACACACTTGCGCATGTTTTGTTTCTTGTGGATTGGTGGGTGTGTTCTAAGGAAATGTGCTCCAGATCCCCATTGTACCTCCATCAGAGACTGCAAAATGATTGTGGAAAACAACCATCGATCATCACCCTCCGCTCTTAAAACTTCCACTGTCAGGTAGACTGTAAATAGTATGGGGCCTATCACAAAGCCTTTCTTAACCCTGGTCTGGATTTTGAAGGCCTATTTCAGATCCCCCAGTCAAGTCATATCATCATGAAGCATTTGCAGGATTGTGATGAAATTTCTTGGACATTTAAATCTTTGAAGCACAATCCACAGAACCTCACAATTTAATGTGTTAAATGCTTTGGTCAGGTCAATGAATGCAATAAGTTTCTGGTGTTGTTCTCAACATTGTTCTTGGGATTGTCCGGCAACAATGACCATGTTGGAGGTTCCTCTGGAAGGTCTAAAGCTGCACTGTATAACTGGGAGGAATTCATCAGCCACAGAAAGTAGGTGATTCAAGAGAATGCATGTCAGGACTGTCCCTGCTTTGAAGCTGATAGGTGTGCACTAATGTACACCAATCTGTTCAGGCTTGGCAATTTACAAATTAAGAATAGCCTACCTTGCATTCCGCAGTCAATTAACAAGCTCCTCAAAGGGCTTAACAGGCCATTATTTGCAGGCGAGTAGGTTCTGGTTCCCTTCTCCCCACCCTCTCTTTGAAAATTTGAGTGTGTCCCGGAACTTTCATATCTAGATACGCCTTCTGGGAACACAATCTTCAATCGGAGGACATGCTCTTCAATCCCTGCCCACACCTGTGATCATCCCCCAAAGCTCTTTGAAAATCTAGCCCAATGTTTCAGGCCAGTGATCTTTCATCATTAGAGATGCACAGGTTTTAAGCAAGTACAGAGGCAGGGAAAAGGGGGTTGGGTGAAACATCAAAAAGGAAGGTCTGTGATAGGGTGGAAGACAAGAAGAGATTAAATGACTAAAGGGGTGATAGTACAAGCAAAGGAGGGGGTGCAATGAGACAAGAAAAGAAACAAAATATGGGTCTACAGGAGGTACAAATGGCAACTGCAGAATCATTATTGGAATCTGCTTTCCAAACAATTGGAAACAGTCAATATGATCTGAGATTGTTGAGCACCATGTTAAGCCCAGAAGCCTGCCAGATCAAAAGATGAGCTGCTCTTCCTCGAGCTTCCGTTATATATTGGGGCCATACTTTGTACAAAGGAATAGTGCAAATATAGGCAAATGTATCCATGCTTACCTTGGCATTTCCTGTGCTGTGATTGAACCTCTTCTTCATCCATAACGCCTGAGAAACTGCATTCAGCCACCCTTTGAGGGCCATCTTCCTTCATTGCATTTCCAGCAACAGGACTTCCAAAGTACTGGAAAACCAAAATTTTTTCCCAAGGCTCCCATTGTGTACATAGCAAAATGTCCACTCCATTTACACCTTCATGAGGCTGCTGCACTCCTCAAATTCTCTTCAATGGCAAGCAGCAGTTTTTCAATGTTATATCTGAACAATCTCTCACATTGGTACTGTAATGATCCCAGCTGATGTTACCCCTGGACAAGCCTGATCCCAGAATGGAACCCAGCTTGATAGAACCTAACTTTTATTTGTTTGCTTAGATACATGGAGAGGGGCTTCTGAACAGAGTCACAGGAGTCAGCTGATGAACTTTAACAAAAGAATAAAACATTTATTCAAAAAGAAAAGATGAACTATATTACAATATGCCTTCATCCACAACCTTACCTTTACAGATATATACAGATTTGTAAGGATAACACAGGTTACAAAAGTTACCTTGTACTTTAAAGTTCACAGTAAGTACACAGTCCATGTACTAATAGGCACCCTGTGGTCAGACACACCACACTCTGAAACCAAGTGAAAGATGCCACCTCAACCAGATCTTATGGATCTCTCCTCAACTCCCCCCAAATGTTTGTCACACCGTAAGCCAACCAGTGTCACTGAATTCCGTCCTTCATGGGGGATTCCAATCTCCATTCTCCAAAAACTTGCTTTAGAATCTTCTCCAAACCAACACTTTCTCTCAGACATCTTCCACAAGGGTTTACCTTCAGGTTTTCAAACTGTGCTTCTGATGTTCCTCTTCCCTGGGTCACCACATGCATTCAAACTGTCATCCACACACTCTTTCTCACTGACTCAGCTGTGAACAGTACCACTGCTTCAAATGTCCATAGCAAAGAGTTAAAGAACTTCAGTTGTCTCTTTGGACCTTCTTGTCTCGCTGTTCTCACTTTAAGTCTGCTTTCTGCAGCTTTTGTCATTTAAATCTGAAGCTTGGAGCCTTTCTCTCTGCCACTCTTAACTTCAGTTAACAGGACATTTTCCATGTTCCTGTCCTTACTTCTGACTAGAGGGTCTACTTTGGATTTTTCCCTCTTCCACTCCCCTGGATTCTTGTGGTTTTCTTTAGCTTGGGATTGGCTATCTGTCCCCTTCTAGGTTATTTCTGCTTCACAGCTGTCTTCGAACCAACTAATCTCCAACAGCTTCCAAATCAAACTGCTGTTTCAACTCTTCTTCCATGTGTGTGCCTGTGGGAGGAACCTGCCTCTCTAGCCCCCTGTTGCTAGGCAACAGCCAGTTTTCTACTGTTGTGTTTGTTTAGCTTCCCCTTAGGAGTCCTAAAACTCATTAGAAATGCAAGCACCCTTTTAAATTGAAACAAAAACCCCATTTGACCTTTCTTAACAGAGATACGGAAATACGAATCAAATTTAAACTTTAAAGCAAAAACTCATTCCTACCACCACAAATACAAATATAGCTTACTTAAACTATCTCTATTTCCTAACAGTATGGCAATATTTTCACAAGTTTATAGATTGAGTTCAGCAATTTCAGATCACAGCAGGTGCTGGCAATGATGCTGTTGTTCAGTTTGATTATGGAAAAGGGGAAAAGAACAATCCAGAGTAAGAATAAATAACTGGGGGAAATCCAACTTCAATGAGGTAAGAACAAATCTGGGCTGAATAAATCCAAAGATTGGCAGGACAAACAGTAACTGCACAATGGGCTACATTCAAAGGAGATATAGTTTGGGCAGAGTCAAAGTATATTCCCATGGAAGTGAAAGGTAGGGCAAACAAATCCAGAGCTCCCTGCATGACAAAAGAGATAGAAGATAAGATAAAAAAGGAAAATTGTGCTTCTGACAGATGTCAGGTAGAAAATGCAACTGAGAACCAGACTGAATATGGAAGGTTCAAAGAGAAGCGGGGAAAGAAAATAAAAGAAACAAAAGGATCAAAGGCTGGCAGCAAACATAAAAGGGAATTGCAAAGTATCCTATTGGTTTATAAATAGTTAAAGGGTGATAAAAGGAGGAGTAGGGCCGATAAGCAACCAAAAAAGGGTTTTACACATGGAGGCAGGGGGCATAGCTAAAGTATTAAATACATACTTTGTATCTGTCTTTACCAAGGAAGAAGATAGCACCCAAGCCATGGTGAAAGAGGAGGAAATTCAGACACTAGGAGGGTTTAACATTGATAAGGAGGTGGTATTGGATAGGTTATCTCTACTTAAAGTTGATAAGGCACCGAAACCAGATGAGGTGCATCAAAGAGTACCGAGGGAAGTGAAACTGGAAATTGTGCAGGCACTGGCCATAATTTTCCATCTTCTTTAAACTCAGGGTTGGTGCCAGAAGGCTGGAGAATTGCAAACATTGCACCCATGTTCAAAAAAGGGTGTAAAGATAAGTCCAGCAGTTGCAGGCCAGTCAGTTTAAATTCGATGGTGAGGGAACTTCTAGAAACAATAATTTGGGACAAAGCTAATAGCCACAAGGATAAATGTGATTTACTTAAGGAAAGCCAGCATGGATTTCTTAAGAGAAGATCATGTTTAACTAATTTGATGGAGTTTTTTGAAGAGGTAACAGAGGGTTGATGAGGGCAATGCTGTTGATATGGTGTACATGGACTTCCAAAAGGCATTTGATACAGTGCCACACAACAGCCTTGTGAGCAAGGTTATAGCTCATGGAATAAAACGGACAATAATAACATGGTTATGGAACTGGCAGAGTGACAGGAAGCAGAGTAGTGGATGTTTTTCTGGCTGGAGAAAGGTTTGCAGTGGAGCTTTCCAGGGGTCAGTGTTGGAACACTTACTTTTCCTGATATATATTAATGACCTAGGCCTTGGTGTACAGGGCAAAATTTCAAAGTTTGCAGGTTACACAAAATTTGGAAGCACTGGAAACTGTGAGGTGGATGGTGTAGAAATTCTGAAAGGACATGGACAGGTTGGAAGAATGAGCAGACATTTAGCAGATGAAGCACAATGTGGGGAAATGTGAAGTGATTCATTTTGTTAGGAAGAACATGGAGACGCAGTGTAAAATAAAGGGTACAACTCCAAAGGGGGGTGCAGGAGCAGAGGACAGATGGAGAGAGCAGTTAATAAAGCATACGGTATCCTAGGCTTTAATAATAGAGTCAGAGAGTACAAGAGCGAGGAGGTTATGTTGAACTTGTATAAAACACTAGTTCAGCCTCAGCTGGAGTATTGCATCCAGTTCTGGGTGCCATGTTTTAGGAAGGATGTAAAGGCAGTGGAGGGAGTGTAGAAAACATTCACATGAATTGTTCCAGGGATGAGGAACCTCAGTTACGAAAATAAATTGGAGAAGTTAGGAAGTTGGGGCTATTCTCCTTTGAAAAAAGAAGGTTGAGAGGAGATTTGAAAGAGGTATTCAAAATCATGAGGGTCTGGACAGAGTAGGTGGGGAGAAACTGTTCCCATTTGTGGAAGGATTGAGCACAAGAGGGCACAAATTTAGAGTAATTGGCAAAAGAAGCAAAAGTGATATGAGAAAAATCTTTGTCACACAGCAAGTGGTTGATTTCTGGAATGCACTGCCTGAGAGTGTGGAGGAGACAGGTTCAATCGAAGCATTCAAAAGGGAATTAGACTTTTATCTAAAAAGGAGGAATGTGCAGGGAGAAGGGAGGAGAATCACACTAAGTGAATTGTTCATTCAGAGAGTAGGTGTGATGAATGACACAATGGAATATTTCTTCTGCGCTGTAACAATTTGGTAATATTGGGACATTGGGCAGAATTTTTTGTCCTACAGGCGAGTGCATGCATGACCCGGGGATGGGAGTAAAATAGTGCGCGATGATATCGGGTGAGCGTCCCAACGAAATCACACACTCTCGTGATATTTTGCTCACTGTGTGGGTGCTAGAGCAGTGCCCAACATTAATTAAACGGCCACTTAAGGCCCTTAACAGTCCAATTGACTGTGATTATTCCTTGCCCGTGTGATTTTCTGCTCATCATGCAGGCAAAACGGGCAGGCAGCCAGCCAACATTTTCACAAACCTCATCCAAGGGTGGGTTAAAAAGGGTCAGCAGCATTACCATTGTAAGTAGTGCGGAGATTTGGAGATAGTTTGCAGTTGGCTGCTTATTGTTACTTGTCAGCTTCATCTCGGTTCAGGACTTCATTCTTAGAATTTCCAAGCTTCATTTCAGGACTCATTACTGTCTGCCAGACCCCCGAAGGATTCAGGCATTGTGGACCATTGTCATCCCTTGCCCTGATAATGGGGATTGTAGTCTCAGAGAAGGCACCTCCTCTGAGGAGGAAGAGAGGGGCAGAAGGGAGAGAAGACCAGGTGTCCCAGTGCAGCTTCCAGGGAAGGGACCTGTGGGAGGAGTGGCGCAGGCACAAGTGGTGCAGGCCAGCAGGTAGTCCAAGATGGAAGGGGCCGCAGAAGACTGCACTATCCTGCTGCAATGGTTTACAGGCGGCGATGCGAGGTGCAATGCCGAAGGAGGCTCTGCCTCTCAAGGGAGACCGTGACCTCCATCTGTCAGATTATTGGGCCTTTGATCACCTCCAACTGTGTGGGTGGACACCCCATGCTGTGGATGTGAAGGTCACAGCAGCCCTCAACTTCTATGTCTCTGGCTTTTTCCAGGGATCAGCATTACACACTGCTGTTCCCCGCACCAATGAAATATAAAGGTGAAGCAGGCCATGAAGACACAACTACAATTTATGTCATTTTTACAATTTAATAATCTTAACAGGAACATTTCTGGCATTCATCATCGGACCAGTATATAGAATTGTAACAAAAATGAACATAAAATCTCTTGTGACCTGTCCCTCTTGTGCTCATGGTGCCTTAGCTTATGTTTGTGAATGCTACCTCTAGGTGCTCCCCCCTTGCTGGCACCAGCATTGGAGCCAGCCTGCTCACCCTGCTGCTGTGTTAGCCTGGATGACCTTTGCAGTCGTCCTCTAGCCAATGGAGCCTATGCTGGCCCCACCTGTGAGGGAGCTGCCATTGCCATGGCTGGCATCTCCCCAGTCATCGCAGCCTTATCCGATGCCACGGTCACTAGCAGAGAGGTGGAGGAGCTGCTGCTGTCATCCGGAGCACCCTGAGAGGAGCTCGCAGAGATGACAGGCAGCTCATGCGCCAACATGAAGTCACTGTGGACCTCCCTGCTCACCATTGATGGGCGGATACCTAGCTGGGATACTGGGTGCCTCATCCATCTCCCACACTGACACTGACCACCTGAAATTAGTGCCTGTATGAGGGCTTGCAGGTCCGAGCGCAGCCCCAGGAACCCCTGATTCTGTTGCTGGAGCTGCCTCTCCATGAGAGTCAACATTCTCTCAATGGAGGAGGCAGTGCGCTTGGCCATGGGGATCAACACAGCACTCATGCTCTGCATGGTCTCTTCCACAATGGAGACCATGGCATGCTGACTCTTGTGGATCTCCACCAGATCCTGCCACTCATCTTGCTGGATATCCAGCATTTTCTGCCTAGTGGTCGGCTCTAGAGGCCCATCATCAGCCTTTGACTGAGCATCGTTCTAATCCCCAGGACTCCTCCGACTGCCGGTGCCCCAGGCACTCTCTGCTTCTGCCTGCTCCTCAAGTGAGTGTGAAATGCCCTCATCAATGTGCACCGAGATACTAGCCGCTGATATCATGCTCACTCAGGTCTGGTATCTGAGCTGGTGCCTACCACAGGTGAAAATGGCTCCTGGTGGTCCTCTGGGGTCAGGGGTGGTCCTTCGGGGCTTGCAGATCGGACGCCTGCTGGGGGTGAAGCTAAAAGGGAAAAGAAGGACATGTCATTAGTTTAAGTCATCACACTGTCACTGTGCATGCCAGGCACCCTGGTGAAACAATGGAGATCAGCATCATGATGCCATCATCTTTCAATGATCAATGGAGACTCCAGGTTCAAGGCTTGCATCAATGAAAAGACTACACTAGAATGGTTGTACTAGCCAAAACTCTCATCTCTGTGCACTGCACTCTTACCTTCGAGGCACCCCTGCCTCACCACGCCCAGTTGCACATGGGGCGTGCCGGCTCTTGGACTATAGGGCATCTTGCTCATACCTTGAAAGGATTAGGAGGCTAGCAGGGTCTCCACCGGACCATGACCATTTTATTGTAGTCAGTCTTCTCCTGAAACAGCAGAGGAGCATTAATTGGTCCACTCTCTACCTGCAGCTTGGCCAACCCCAGCAGAGGAGCACCTTACAGGGCACTTCCAGGTCATGGCCCTTGAGCCACAAGGCACTCAGTCCAAGCAGCCAGGGCTCACCCCCTTGGCCAGCTCTGGCATGATTGACAGTTGGCACTCAGACTCTAGAATCCCTGAGGTCCACGGGGGTGCAGCCAGATCTTAACACTTCTGCACACTGATCTATGCCAATACAGTAGTCACTCTTCCTCAGCGCAGCAGGTCATTGATGCACTTCCAGCACTGCACCCAGGAGCACCGTGTCATGTCACGGCTGCTGACCAGTGCTGCCACCTCCTCCCATGCCACCTTGATGAGGTGTGGTGGCCTCCTCCTCCCATCCCTGGGGACAGGGTTATCCCTCCTGGTAGCTGCCTCCTCCAGGAGGACGGTGAGGCACTCATCAGAGAAGTGGGGGTGCCGAGTGCCCATCTGACCTGCCCTCCCACCTGCCATGTCCAATTGCACTCAGGTCCATTGTGCCAGCTCAGGGAACGTCCACCGTAGCAGCTTTCCTGGTCCGCTTTTAAACCGGCCTGCCGGGTTGCCACTGGACCCCGCCCCTACACAGCCCTTTCCAGCCAGTGTGGATCTGCATTTCATGCTGAACAGGCCTTAGTTGGCCCGCCAGCGTAAAATCGCAGTCAGGGCCTGATTGCAGGCCATGGTCCATTTAGCGGTCACTCCTGGGCCTGCCCGCCACGCCCACCCAACAAAGGGAAAACATGCCCCTCATTTCTATTTACACCTCCTCTAGATTCTTCTTGTGGGAGAATAAAATACATCTACAGGATAACAAAGGGTTCATTGTAGTGGAATACTACGACGAAGTCTCCTTGCACCAGTAGCAGACAAACCTACGCTGTCAGCTATTGTGAAGGAAGAAAAACAAGTATCATAAACAAACTACCAAGAGTCCTTGAAACAAAGTTAGGATGTCTGTTATCAGCACATGAGACAGGGCCTAGTCATGCTATCTGTTGGCTGTCCAGATGACTAGTCGCCAGATGGGCTACTCGAGGTTTTGTGTAACTATTCAAGGTTCTTGCGTAATTATAAACTAAGACAGAACAATTGTATGCATGCCAAAGATAAAATTTCAATGTTATTAATTACTAAGGGTCAAACAGCTTTTGTAATTTGCATGACCTCTGTTACACACGCTTTTACTATTTTCTATTTTCTTTCATTACTTTCCCCCTTTCGACTTGCACCAGGTATCTCTTTTTGCCATTTAATCTCTCCTGCCTCCCAGCCTCTCCCAGACCTGTTACATCTCCAACATTCACTGTTTATTTTAAAAAAAATTCAGACTCTTTACATAGAGAATAACAAAAATCAATAAGTGTAACTGTTCCAATGTGCTTACTCCAACCAGGAATTAACAGTTTTGAGTTAACACTATGTAAATATCACATATATCTTATTAGAGTAGACATCGGCAACAAGCTTCCAAATCTGACTCCCTTCACTTCTGTCCAGGTACAGGAAGTCCATTAAAATTGAAGGGAAGGTCCACAGTCAGAACTGGAGCTTTGTCAGCCCCATGGAGTTGGTGGATTTAGTTTCCTGTTTGTTGGATTAGAAAATTGTGTTTCTTATGCTAACATTCTGAATTGTAACATCCCACAGCCCCGAACAATTTTCACCTTGTTGATTCAGTAAAATGCTTTGCTATTTAATATCAATTGTTACCAATACTTTAAAATCTACATTTCAAAACATAGGTTTGTGATGTGTTTCCACTTCAGCTGGTGACCTCCGTCTTTTGATCCAGGGTGGAACAGTGAAATGATTTGAAAGAGTCAATTAATTTGTTGCTAGCAGTGCAATAGTAAATTACTTTCATTTTTAAGTGGAAGCCAATTATGTTCCTTTATTTATTTCTGCTGAAAGAAATTTCAATGGTAATGAGATGTTCCAGATGTCTGTGGAAAATTACTAATGGCGAACAAACATTTAAAAAAAACAAGCAGGCTTGTTCTAACACACTCTCTGGGAGAAGTTTCCATGCATACCACCTATATAAAAATTATCAGTGTAATCATGCAGTTTATTATTGATATAAAAGCAGAAATTTCTGGAAACAGGCCCAGCACCATTTGTAGAGAGAGAAAAATGTAGTTAGTGTCCCAGGCTGAAAACCTCACACTAGAACAATTTACCAATTTAAAAGGGATTCCACCCACTCAACATGGTGTGTGACCATAGGCTTCACATTAAGTGCATCAACATACCCTGTTAGCAGTCACGATGCATTTGTCCTGCAGCAGCCTGCAGTGCCAGCTATATTTCAACCACTAAAATAAAAGCAAAATACTGCAGATGCTGGAAGTCTGAAATAAAAAACAGAAACTGCTAGAAAAACTCAGCAGGTCTGGCAGCATCTGTGGAGAGAGAAACAGAGTTAATGTTTCGAGTCCAATGTTACTCTTCTAATTTATTATTATTTTATTTCAACCACCATGGATGATCAAAAGATGACAAGGCATATCCACCAATGACGTGACTTCAGTCTGTAACCCATGCATACACATGTAGAAGGCATGTTATGCAAGCCATGCTACAAGAAATCTGATAGAATAGGGCAATGACATCCTGAAGCAATAATTCCACTGTGTGTTTCAATCTGGAAGAGCACTGCCATACTCAGCTGAGCAGCTCCCAAGTTTTGTGGTGGCATGTTGCATGCTGCACAGCCTTGCCATCGTGATGGAACACCACCTATCACCATTAAACAGGCACGAAGTTGACATGTAGGAGCACAAGAAGAAGGTGGAAGAGGCTGCAACCTGCCCTTAGGCTGCCCCTTTCTGTCCAGGCTGTACTTGATCAAATAAATACCAGTAACCTCAGCCTCAACCTCTATGCTTCTGTGTCATTGCTCTGTTAAAATAAAGGCCATTTCAGCTTAACAAACTCTCTGTCAAGATTCTGTGGAGTGCGTTTCCATCTGTTGGATATCTGCTTCAGGATCATTAAGGTCTGCTTTTATTGATGGTTAAAAAACTCATTCTTTTCATTTCAGGTTCAATTTATAGCCTAAAAACTGGAATAAGAAAGTAATTCAATTCAATTAACTAAATGACATAAGTAACAATGGCAACTCGGGTTGTGTTGCAGCTGTGGAATGTGGAAGCTTCTGGATGCCAATGCACTCCAGAATAAACACGTCTGCAGAAAGTGCAAGCTGTTAGAGGAATTCCAGATCAGGATTAGTGATCTTCAAGCTGAACTGCAGACACTGTGAAAAATCAGGGAGGGGGAGAGATACCTGGACACTTTGTACCAGAAAATGGTCACACCACTTATAATAGGGTCATCTGTTTTGGTCAGCGGAGAGGGACAGGAGGATGTAACCATCAGTGAGACAGATAAAGGGATCAAGCAGACAGCAGTGGAGGAGCTTCAGCCTTTGCAATTGTCAGACAGGTTTCAGGTGCTCACAACCTGTGTGGACAAAAGCGAGGTCTGCAGGGTAGATGATCAGACTGGCCATGGCACCATGGTATAAGAAGCTGTTCAAGCAGGGGAAGCAAAAAGGAATGTAGTGGTAGCAGAGGACGGTATAGTGAGGGGGATTGACACTGTTCTCTGCAGCAAAGAGCGGGGGAGTCCTGAAGGCTGTGTTGCCTGCCTGGTGCCAGGGTTTGAGACTTCTGCTCAGGGCTGGAGAGGAACTGGGAGGAGCAGAATCCAGTCGATGTGATCCCTGTAGGTACCAACAACATAGGCAAGACAAGGAAAGATGTTCTGCATAGTCATTATGAGGAGTTAGACAACAAATTAAGAAATAAAAACAAAAAAACTGCGGATGCTGGAAATCCAAAACAAAAACAAAAACAGAATTACCTGGAAAAACTCAGCAGGTCTGGCAGCATCAGCGGAGAAGAAAAGAGTTGACGCTTCGAGTCCTCATGACCTTTCGACAGAACTTGAGTTCGAGTCCAAGAAAGAGTTGAAATATAAGCTGGTTTAAGGTGTGTGTGTGGGGGGCGGAGAGAGAGAGAGAGAGAGAAGTGGAGTGGGGGTGTGGTTGTAGGGACAAACAAGCAGTGATAGAAGCAGATCATCAAATGATGTCAACAACAATAGAACAAAAGAACACATAGGTGTTAAAGTTAAAGTTGGTGATATTATCTAAATGAATGTGCTAATTAAGAATGGATGGTAGGGCACTCAAGGTATAGCTCTAGTGGGGGTGGGGAGAGCATAAAAGATTTTTAAAAATTTTTTAAAAAATAATGGAAATAGGTGGGTAAAGGAAAATCTATATAATTTATTGGGAAAAAAAAGGAAGGGGGAAACAGAAAGGGGGTGGGGATGGGGGAGGGAGATCACGACCTAAAGTTGTTGAATTCAATATTCAGTCCGGAAGGCTGTAAAGTGCCTTGTCGGAAGATGAGGTGTTGTTCCTCCAGTTTGCGTGGGGCTTCACTGGAACAATGCAGCAAGCCAAGGACAGACATGTGGGCAAGAGAGCAGGGTGGAGTGTTAAAATGGCAAGCGACAGGGAGGTTTGGGTCATTCTTGCGGACAGACTGCAGGTGTTCTGCAAAGCGGTCGCCCAGTTTACGTTTGGTCTCTCCAATGTAGAGGAGACCACACTGGGAGCAACGAATGCAGTAGACTAAGTTGGGGGAAATGCAAGTGAAATGCTGCTTCACTTGAAAGGAGTGTTTGGGTCCTTGGAAGGTGAGGAGAGAGGAAGTGAAGGGGCAGGTGTTGCATCTTTTGCGTGGGCATGGGGTGGTGCCATAGGAGGGGGTTGAGGAGTAGGGGGTGATGGAGGAGTGGACCAGGGTGTCCCGGAGGGATCGATCCCTAAGGAATGCCAGTAGTGGGGGTGAAGGGAAGATGTGTTTGGTGGTGGCATCATGCTGGAGTTGGCGGAAATGGCAGAGGATGATCCTTTGAATACGGAGGCTGGTGGGGTGATAAGTGAGGACAAGGGGGACCCTATCATGTTTCTGGGAGGGAGGAGAAGGCGTGAGGGCGGATGCGCGGGAGATGGGCCGGACACGGTTGAGGGCCCTGTCAACGACCGTAGGTGGAAAACCTCGGTTAAGGAAGAAGGAGGACATGTCAGAGGAACTGTTTTTGAAGGTAGCATCATTGGAACAGATGCGACGGAGGCGAAGGAACTGTGAGAATGGGATGGAGTCCTTACAGGAAGCGGGTTGTGGGGAGCTGTAGTCAAGATAGCTGTGGGAGTCGGTGGGTTTGTAATGGATATTGGTGAACAGTTTATCACCAGAGATTGAGACAGAGAGGTCAAGGAAGGGAAGGGAAGTGTCAGAGATGGACCACGTGAAAATGATGGAGGGGTGGAGATTGGAAGCAAAATTAATAAATTTTTCCAAGTCCCGACGAGAGCATTTTCAAAGGATCATCCTCCGCCATTTCCGCCAAATCCAGCATGATGCCACCACCAAACACATCTTCCCTTCACCCCCACTACTGGCATTCCTTAGGGATCGATCCCTCTGGGACACCCTGGTCCACTCCTCCATCACCCCCTACTCCTCAACCCCCTCCTATGGCACCACCCCATGCCCACGCAAAAGATGCAACACCTGCCCCTTCACTTCCTCTCTCCTCACCTTCCAAGGACCCAAACACTCCTTTCAAGTGAAGCAGCATTTCACTTGCATTTCCCCCAACTTAGTCTACTGCATTCGTTGCTGCCAATGTGGTCTCCTCTACATTGGAGAGACCAAACGTAAATTGGGCGACCGCTTTGCAGAACACCTGCGGTCTGTCTGCAAGAATGACCCAAACCTCCCTGTCGCTTGCCATTTTAACACTCCACCCTGCTCTCTTGCCCACATGTCTGTCCTTGGCTTGCTGCATTGTTCCAGTGAAGCCCAACGCAAACTGGAGGAACAACACCTCATCTTCCGACTAGGCACTTTACAGCCTTCCAGACTGAATATTGAATTCAACAACTTTAGGTTGTGAGCTCCCTCCCCCATCCCCACCCCCTTTCTGTTTCCCCCTTCCTTTTTTTTTCAATAAATTATATAGATTTTCCTTTTCCCACCTATTTCCATTATTTTTTAAAAATTTTTAAAAATCTTTTATGCTCTCCCCACCTCCACTAGAGCTATACCTTGAGTGCCCTGCCATCCATTCTTAATTAGCACATTCGTTTAGATAATATCACCAACTTTAACTTTAACACCTATGTGTTCTTTTGTTCTATTGTTGTTGATATCTTTTGATGACCTGCTTCTATCACTGCTTGTTTGTCCCTACAACCACACCCCCACTCCACTTCTCTCTCTCTCCGACCCCCAAACACACACCTTAAACCAACTTATATTTCAACTCTTTCTTGGACTCGAACTCAAGTTCTGTCGAAGGGTCATGAGGACTCGAAGCGTCAACTCTTTTCTTCTCCGCCGATGCTGCCAGCCCTGCTGAGTTTTTCCAGGTAATTCTGTTTTTGTTTTTGTAACAAATTAAGAAGCAGGATGAAAGGAAGTTCAAGCACCCTCCAATCCTGCAGCGACCACACGAGACTCAAGCTTCTTTCACCAGTTTTATTCAAGCATACAGGGGAGATGGTATACGTACAAGATGGATACAAGCTCCCTGAATGGGCACATTTCCTGGCAATTATACTCTTCCCTTATCTTACTCTATTTGCATGCACCAATTATCAATGTCTACATGTTTTAACTTTGTTACGAAACCCAATCATTTCCACATATAATCAGCTTGGTCTACCCTACTACCTTTGATGTATACATGTTTTAACCTCATTACAGGACCCAATCATTTACAAACACAATTAGTTTGTTAGCTCTATCCTATTATCTTCGAGATGCTTATGCATGATTATATTATCCACGCCTTTTCAATGTACACACACAGACATTGACTCTTATCTGGTCCAGACTATGACTTTTGCTTTATCAAAAGCTACCTATTTGTCCATTGTATTTGGTTTTTAACTCTTTCACCTCCCTCTTCACAGAACCTCAAAGGTAATAATCTCTGGATTATAACCCAAGCCATGTGCAAATTAGCATAAAGTAAATAAGATTAGAGAAGTAAAAGCACGGCTTAAAGACTGGTGTGATTGATGTGAGTTCCGATTTGTGGGAAACTGGCAACAGTACTGGGGAAATGGGGACTGTACTATTGGGCTGGTTTATACCTAGGACCAGTGCTCTAGCGAGCTGTATAACTAGGGAAGCAGGGAGGGATTGAACTAAATGGTGGGAGCAAGGGATCAAATTTAGGAAGGTGTGGTAAATCAAAGAGTAGAGACAAGGCAAGAGAGAAAGGTATTAATATGAGAAATGAAAAACAGACCGTGACAGGATGGGACAGAGAGTACAAATCTAAGAGGGGAATTTTCCCCCCGTCAGTGGGGTTGTGCAAGGGTGGGTGGGGGCAGGCAGGGACAGGAGCAAACCCAATTGGCGCCCCTGATCAGGTCCGCGCCGCTGTTTTATGTGATTGGGCCAATTAAGGCCCACCGAGCGTGATATACGCCTGGAAGCACTGTGCACTCCCTGTGTGGGCAGGGGGGAGGATTTCCCTAAGTCAGGGCCTGCAATCTTCTGCACATACACATGAAAGAGCACAGAAATCTCCCTGAGGCACAGAGGTGCCTCAGGGAGATTAGTTTAAGTTCACAAAATTTTAATGAAGAAAAGAAAAAATTTAAAGGCATATCCCCTCATGTGACAGTGTCACATGAGCTGGGACATGTCAATGAACATTAATGAAAAAGTTTATTTAATTTATAAACCCTTCATGAAACCTCAACCCGCCCGTGGATGAGGCTCCATGAAAAATGCGAAGGCCGCTTTGGCTCTTTGCTTGCCTGCCAGCCTTAATGTTGGATGGGCAGCTCAGTTTATTCGTTTAATTGATATTTAAATAGCCTTAACAGGCCTTTGACAGTTTGGTCGGCGTGCAACTGAGTCAGCTGCGCGCCCGCTAAGCTGAAAATCTAAATGACACGCAGCGATGTCAGGACACCCGGCCGACATCACTGCACTTCATTTTACACCTCAGCAAGCGGGCCCCACTCCTGCTCGCCGAGCCAAAGATTCAGTCAATCAGCAGATAAATGTAGAGGCTAGAAAAGTAGTAAAAGGACAAAACAAAGGTCTCTGTGTCTGCATGTAGCATTTTGAACAAAACAGGTGAACTGATAGTGCAAATGGAAATAAATATGTACAATCTGATAGCCATTAGAGAAACAAAGCTGGAGGATGACATAGTTAGGGACCTGAATGTTGAAGGGTGCATGACATTTAGGAAGGACAGGAAGTCAGCAAAAGGGTGACTCTGTAAATTAATGATGGCATTAGCACAGTAGAGAAGGATGACCTAAGTTCAGGAAACCAGGATGTAGAAACAGTTTGAGTTGAGATGAGAAATGATAAAGGCGAGAAGTCACTTGCAGAAGTGGTATACAGGCCTCCTAATTGTAACTACACAGTAGGGCAGGGTATAAAGGAAGAAATAGTGGGAGCTTGTCAGAAAGGAATGGTGACAATCACTGGGGATTTTAGTCTGCATACGAACGGGGAAAATCAGATTGGTAAAAGTCACCCAGAATTCATAGAATGTTTTTGGGATAGCTTTTTAGAATAGCACATTTGTGAGCCAACCAGAGAGCAGACTATGCTAGACCTGCTATTGTGCAACGAGATCGGATTAATTAATCACCTCATTGCAAAGGCACCCCTAGGTAGCAATAATCATAATATGATTGAATTTTACATTCAGTTTGCAGAAAATAAGGGCAATTACAAGGGCATGAAAGCAGATCTAGCTAAAATGAACTGGCAAATGAGGTTAAGGGAAAGGTCAATAGAGATGCAGTGGCAGACATTTACAGGGATACTTCAGAATACACAGATTTGATACATTCCAATGAGAAAGAAAACTTCCAAGGGGAGGATCCACCATCTGTGGTTAACTAAAGAACATTAAAGACCGTGTTAAACTTAAAGAAAAAGCATAGGATTGTACAAAGATGGGTGGCAGGTCAGAAGATTGGACAGAATATAAAAAACAGCAATGAATTACTAAAAGATTAATAAGAAGGGAAAAATTAGAGTATGAGAGAAAGCTAGCTAGAAACATAAAGACAGATAGTGAGAGTTTCTGTAGACATTTAAGAATGAAAAGGATTAAAAAAGTGAGTTGACGTTTCGAGTCCTCATGACCCTTCAACAGAACTGGGTGAATCCAAGGAGAGGGGTGAAATATAAGCTGGTTTAAGGTGGAGGGGGTTGGGGGGGTGCGGGGGGGTTGGGTGGGGGGAGAGAAGTGGAGGGGGGTGGTGTGGTTGTAGGGACACTTGCTTGTCCCTACAACCACACCTCCCCCCTCCACTTCTCTTCCCCCACCCAACCCCCCCTCCCCCTGTCCCAACAACCACACCACCCCTTTCGACTTCTCTCCCCCCACCCAACACCCCCCCTCCCCCACCCCACTCCACCTTAAACCAGCTTATATTTCACCCCTCTCCTTGGATTCACTCAGTTCTGTTGAAGGGTCATGAGGACTCGAAACGTCAACTCTTTTCTTCTCCGCCGATGCTGCCAGACCTGCTGAATTTTTCCAGGTAATTCTGTTTTTGTTTTGGATTTCCAGCATCCGCAGTTTTTCATTTTTGTTTTTAACAAAGTGAGTGTTGGTCCTACAGAAAGAGAGTCTGGGAACTAATAGTGGACAGTAAGAAGATGGCAGGTGAATCGAACAGGTATTTTGCATCAGTCTTTACTATAGAGGATATGACTAACACCCCAGAAATAGTGGTAAGTCAGGAAACGGAAGGGGGGGAGGAACTCAAGAAAATTACAATCATCAGGGAAGTCATTATGAACAAATTGAGCAGGCTGATAAGTCCCTGGGTCCTGATGGACTTCATCCTAGTGTCTTAAAATCAGTGGCCGGTGAGATGGTTGATGCATTGGTTTTAAATTTCCAAAATTTCCTGGATTTGTGGAAGGTTCCATTAGATTGAAAAATAGCAAATGTAACTCGCTTATTCAAAAAGGGGGACACAGAAAGCAGGAAACTAGAGGCCAATTAGCTTCACATCTGTCATAGGGAAAATGTTAGAAGATATTATTGAAGACATTATAGCAGGGCATTTAGAAAAACTCGAAGTAATCAGGCAGAGTCAACATGGTTTTGTGAAAGGGAAGCCATGTTTAACCAATTTATTGGTATTTTTGAGGAAGTAACAAATGCTGTGGATAAAGGGGAACTGGTGGATGTACTGTACTTAGATTTCCAGAAGGCATTTGATAAGGTGCCACATCAAAGGCTATTGTGGAAAATAAAAGCTCCTGGTACAGGGGGTAACATATTGACATGGATTGAAGAATGGTTAACTAACAGAAACCAGAGAGTAGGCATAAATGAGTCTTTTCATGATTGGCAAGATGTAATGAGTGGTGTGCCACAGGGGTCGGTGCTAGGGCCTCAACTTTTTACAATTCATAAAAATGACTTGGATAAAGGGGCAGGATGTATGGTTGCTAAATTTGTAGAAGACTTATTTATCTAGACAAGATAAATTGAGTTTTAGTTGATGTTTTTAAAATTATGAAGCGGCTCAACAGGCTAGATGTAGAGAAAATGATTCCACCTGCGAGAGAGACCAAAGCTAGGGGCTGCATATGTAATATTACCAACAATAAATGGTGAATTCAGGAGAAGGCTCTTTACCCAAAGAATGGTAAGAATATGAAACTTGCTACCACAAGGAATAGTTGCGGTGAATAGCATAAACTTATCTAAGTGGAAGCTAGAAAAGTTCATGAGGGAGAAAGCAGGATATGGAAATTGAGTTACATGATGAGGACAGGAAGAGGTTTGTGAGAAGTATAAACTCTGACATAGATTATTTGGGGTTTGTGTCCTGGCTCTGTGCTGTTCAATCTATATAATTCTATGTAATAATTTGCATAAATGAGGTCTCAGTTATTAACACAATTTTGCTGATGCCATTGGATGACTTCTTGGGGTGCAGGAGTGTCTTAAAGGAGGACAGAGGAGTGGAAAAGTTTAGGGACAGAATTTCAGAGCTTGGAGCTGAAGCAGTTGAAGGCTCATGCACCAATGGTGGAGCAATTGAAATCAGCGATGCTTAAATTTCTGGAGTGCAGAGATCTTGTGGGGCCATAAGACTGGAGGGAGAAAGGGAGGGACAAGGCCATGGAAGGATTTGAAACAAACTTGAGAATGTTAAACTTGAGGTGAACCTTCTAGGAACCAATGTAAGTCAATGAGCACAGGAGTGATGGGTGAACAGGACTTGGTATGAGTTAGAACATGGGCAACAAGGTTTGAATAACTTCACGTTTGTGGAGGGTAGAACGAGGGAGGCTGATCAGGAGTCAAGTCTAACATGGATGTGGATTTGCTGCTGATAAGCTAAGGCAGGGATGGAGTCAGATGTTGTTACTGAGGTGAAAAGAGAAAATAGTGATTGTTAGGATATATTGTCAAAAGCTCACGTCAGCATTTTATATATAAACAAAAGATTGCGAACATTCTGGTTCAACATTAGACAGTTGTCAGGGAGAGGGATGCTGTTGATGGCTAAGGAATGGAGCTTGTGGCAGGGACTGAAAACAATGGTTTTGGTCTTCCCAGTATTTATTTGGTGCAAATTGCTGCTCATCCAGTACTGGATGTCAGATAAGCAGTCTGATAATCGAGGGAAAGTGGAGGGGCCGAGGAATGTGATGTTAAGGCAAAGCTGGATGTCATTAGTGTACATATGAAAAGTACATATGAAAATGGACATTGTGTTTCAAATGATGTCACTGAGAGGTAGCATGTACATGTAGAATGGTATCAGGGACAGGTTCTTGGGAGACACCAGAGATGCTGGTGCAGGAGAAAGAAGAGATGCCATTGCCAGTGAGTCTCTGGCTACAACTGGATAGATAAGAATGGAACCAGGCGAGTTCAGTCCTGCTCAGTTGGATAAAGGTGGAAAGGTGTTGGAACTATATGAAATGCTGCAGACAGGTTGAAAAGGATGTTGAATGATAGTTTACCTTTGTCATAGTCAACCAAGGTGTCATTTGTGATTCGTTACAGCTTTTTAAAAATTAATTCATTGGAAGTGAGCATTGCATTTATTGCCCAACCCTAATTGCCCTTGAGAAGGTGATGGTGAGCTGCCTTCTTGAAATGCAGTAGTCCATGTGGTGTAGGTACACCCATAGTGCTGTTAGGGAGGGAGTTCCAGGATTTTGACCCAGCGACAGTGAAGGAACGGTGATATATTTCCAGGTCAGGATGGCGAGTGGCTTGTAGGAGACCTTCCAGGTAGTGGTGCTCCCATGTGTCTGCTGCCCTTGTCCTTCTAGATGGTAGTGGTTGTGGGTTTGGAAGTGCTGACTTAGGAGCCTTGGTGAGTTCCTGCAGTGCATCTTGTCAATGGTACACACTGCTACCACTGTGCGTCGGTGGTGGAGGGAATGAATATTTGTGGATGGGATGCCAATCAAATGGTTTTGCCCTGGATGGTGTCAAGCTTCTTGGGTGTTGTTAGAGTTGCATTCATCCAGGCAAATGGAGAGTATTCCATCACACTTCAGACTTGTGCCTTGTAGATGTTAGACAGGCTTTGGGGAGTCAAGAGGTGAGTTACTCACAGTAGGATCCCTAGCCTCTGATCTGCTCTTATAGCCACAGTATTTCTATGGCTAGTCTAGTTCAGTTTCTGGTCAATGGTAACCCCCAGCATGTTAATAGTGAGGGATTCAGCAATGATAATGCCATTGAACGCCAAGGGGTGATGGTTAGATTTTCTCTTGTTGGAGATAGTCATTGCCTGGCACTTGTATAATGTGAATGTTACTTGTCACTTGTCAGCCCAAGCCTGGATATTGTCTAGATCCTGCAGGATTTTGACATGAACAGCTTCAGTATCTGAGGATTCGTGAATGGTGCTGAACATTGTGCAATCATCCGTGAACATCCCCACATCTGACGTTATGATGGAAGGAAGGTCATTGATGAAGCAGCTGAAGATGGTTGGGCCTAAGACACTATTCTGAGGAACTCCTGCAGTGATGTCCTGGAGCTGAGTTGATTGACCTCCAACAACCACAACCATCTTCCTTTGTGCTTGGTGTGACTCCAACCAGCAAAGAATTTTCCCCCTGATTCCCATTGACTCCAGTTTTGCTAGGGCTCCTTCATGCCACACTCAAGTCAAATGCTGCCTTGACGTCAAGGGCAGTCACTCTCACCTCAACCCTGGAGTTCAGATTTTTTGTCCATGTTTCAACCAAGGCTGTAATGAGATCAGAAGCTGAGTGACCCTGGCGGATCCCAAACTGGGCAGCAGTGAGCAGGTTATTGCTAAGCAAGTGCCATGTGATAGCTCTGTTGATGGTCCCTTCCATCATTTTACAGATGATTGAGAATAGACTGATGGGGTGGTAGTTGGCTGGGTTGGATTTCTCCAGCTTTTTATGTACAGGACATACCTGGGCAATTTTCAACATTGCCGGGTAAATGCCTATGTTGTAGCTGTGCTGGAAATGCTTGGCTAGGGACATGGCAAGTTCAGGAGCACAAGTCCGTACTACTATTGCCAGAATATTGCTGTTGAAACAAATTTACAAAGATGGGGTATGGGATTAGAATTGCAATTGTATTCCCTTTTGTTGGCTTGCAGAACTCCAAGGAACATCAGCAAAATGATTAACTCATGATTTAACTGTTTTCTCCTTTGTGAGTCTTGGCTGTGCATAAATTGAATACTGTGTTTGCTGATAAGAAACAAGAGTGATTACACTTCTAAAGTAATTTGTTGGTTGTGCAATGGCTCAGCTATCTAAAGAGCACAGCAGGCAGCATGTAAATGATCATTTACACCACTTGGGGATAATTTTGATGTGTGATAGTATAAAATGGGAAACCCATTTTGTTAAGTTGGTAACCTGTTTTACCTCTTTCCCAATTTTGTTATCATTTTATATGATCGCACAAATTCAAAATTATTCCTAATGTTTTACTGATTTTAACCTAAAAGTTAACACATCTTTTCGCACTAGGTGTTGAACTTTGCTAACATCCATTAGAGTAGAAAAGTGTGCTAAAATACATACAATAATACTTTCTCAATTATTTCACCCATACTCTTCAGTGGTCCCAGACACACTGACCGTGAAATTCAGTTCTCTGATGTCGCTGTGGCAATCAGAGGCCCTCAAAATGGTGGGCACAGCACTGCCGGCCACTTTCAGCATGGCCTGTGTAGTCTGATGGCCTTGTGAGGGCGCTAACATGTGTTAAGACTGAGGCGGGAAGAGTGCACAGTTTCTCTAGCCTCACTGCTCCACAGGTCACACCATGAGTTTAAAGGTTTAATTCATTCACTAAAATGGCCAATTGCTTACTTTCACTATTGGCAGAACCAGAATAAAAGAGACTTTGACCAGGCTTCTTTCAATAAACTTAGAATGTTTGATTTATTATGAAACAAAACTTATTTAAAAAAAAACAGTTGCAAAAATGGTTAACATACAATTCATAATCCAGAAGTGTAACAATATACCACTTTAAAGTTGACGTTTCGAGTCCTCATGACCCTTCGACAGAACTAAGTAGAAATAGGAAAGGAGTGAAATATAACCAGCTTATATTTCACTCCTTTCCTATTTCTACTTAGTTCTGTCGAAGGGTCATGAGGACTCGAAACGTCAAATCTTTTCTTCTCCGCCGATGCTTCCAGACCTGCTGAGTTTTTCCAGGTAATTCTGTTTTTGTTTTGGATTTTCAGCATCCGCAGTTTTTTTATTTTTACCACTTTAAATCTCAACACACATACACACACATACACACAAAGAACAAAACAAATAGCATCTCTGCAGAGGTTGACATCTAAGAGAAATAACGCTGTTTGGCCAATGGGAAAACTTCTTGAAAAAGGATATAGTTCAAAGGGTTTTGCTGCTGTCACTCTGGTGTTCCTGCATGCAAAGATGGATCACTGGTCACAGTGGTTGTCTGGAATTTCTTTCCAAAGAAGCTTTAGTGCAGAAGAGAATGGAGCTGAATCAGTGTCCTTGGATCTTCCTCTTTCCTCAGATTCTCAGGTTTCCAAATGCATACAAGTTATACTGAGTTGAGGATTTCTAGCTGGATACTGATAACCACAATTGAATTTCAGACGTGGCAGGGAGAGAGCGAGTTGGGCAACCCTCTCCTTTTTGGTTTATTCCCAAAATTGAGTCCAAAAAAACCAGTTCAAAACAGAAACTCAACTCAGTCAAGTGATTTCCAGAAAATTACCAGGGCCTCACAGCCTGAAAGCAGTAGAGTTTTTTTCCCCCAGCAGTTAAAGTTAAAGTAAACAAATAGTTCTTATCTCCCCAGGTGACTTGCTGGTCATTCAGCTATAGTCATATGACTTCTTGGATAAGGCAGTTTTCTCATAGTCCAAAGTGAACTTATAACCTTTAAAAAAAAAGCAGATCAGTTCCCAAGAAAATACCAAATAATTCATTGACCTTTCAATATTTTAAATGCAAAGTCCTTAGAGATATGTATTCGTAACACATGAGCATGTGTGCACATGCTGGAAACATGCAGGTTGAACCAGTCGTAATGTCCAAGATTGACTTGATGTTCATTTCACCAATTTGGACCCTGTAGGCCCATTTAACTCCCTGTCCTAATCACTCTCAACTGCATGAAGGAACATACTACCACCACCACCGTGTGTGTCCCCCACACCCCCACCCCCCCCACCACCCCCCACCCCCCCACCCCCAACTCCCCACCCTCCACCCCCCCACCACAATATGGGAGCTATAGTTGGAGTGCCACTTTTTTTCATTCTTTCATGCAATGTGGATGCCAACGGCTAGACCAGCATTTATTGCCCATTCCTAATTGCCCTTGAGAAGGTGGTGGTGAGCTGCCTTCTTGAACCACTGCAGTCCCTATGGTGTATGTACACCCACAGTGCTGTTAGGGACAGAGTTCTATGATTTTGACCCACCTGATCTGCAACACAACAGAGAAAAGGAGCACAGGCTGCAGAGAGGGAGAGCTGTGCACAGACGAAGAAGGATGATGGGATCTCCACAGAAGGCCCCACCCACCAAGGGTTTTCAGCAAACCCTTCTCCTCCCTCCATCCCAACCAGGAACAATGTTTGAGGCTCCGACAATTCAGCTAAGAGATAGCCACTAAACTGCACCAACTCTTTCAATACAACCTATCACTCTATAATCATGCGGCCATACACAGTCCATCATGACAGAGAATACCCATTATCCTGGCAGCAGCCCAACACCTTCATCCTGAGCTAGTCAGCTATTCCCGTGTCTTTGGGTCACCATGATGAACCAGAGTTTGGCTGCTTGGAGACAAGAGAAAATCTCTGCACACATAGCTCATGACTCCTCTCTGCCACCTGACCAAGGTGCCTATAGATGTGCTATGGAGCCACAAGAAGCAGGTTATCAGCATCCTCGAGTACTCACCAGAGTGGGTACCCAAGATGTGATCTGCTGTTTCCTCCAAAACCTCACCATTAGAAGTGCTTAGCTTTTGCCACCAGTCATTCAGAGGCCACCTTGACAGGAAATGGAGGAGAAGGAGGAGGCAGAGGAAGCAGAGGAACAGGAGGAGGAAGAAGCAGGGTTGAAAGTTCTGGAGTGCTTTGCTCTGGATGAGCTGCCCATGAACAGGTATGAGACATCGTTTCTCCAAAGACCTCATCCCATCATCACCATTGCTCCACAATTCCTCGCCTATCAGCCATCGGCTACATCCCATCTCAGTGCCCGTTGAACAAAATCCTGAAATAAAAGTCGCTAACAAACATTCCTTCATTACTTTATCCAACAATGTATCCAATAAAATATACAAGACTGAACTATTCACCTTTGTGCCTCCTCTTAATGCCTGTCTTGCGGGTGTCTTTACCTGTTGTCGTGCTCCTACACGGTGTTCCCCTGTGGTTGCTGCATGACTGGTGGAAGGCTGCTGACTTTACTGCATGGCCTTGGTAGACTCTCTCAAGCAGCTTTGGGCCTTGAGGGCCTATCTTTGGAGTGTCCCACCTCGGTATGGGTGGCTGTGGTCTGGCCTGGTTGGCTGACACAACAGCACAGGTACTGGCAGAGCACGGCAGCGGTGGGAACAGGAATCCTGTCATCCTGAGAGAGGACAGCAGGCTTTGTGTATGATGGAGCTACTGCCACACATCTGGGGGTAGCAGCTCAGCAATCCTAGCAATCCATTGAAGCACACGGATTACTGGGCTATTGTGAAAACCTGCAACCCCTTTGAGCACTGATATCTGCAGCCATGATGGCAGCAGCCTGAGCCTGCATAGTAGCAAATGTGGATCTCATGACCTTAGTCTGAGCTTCCATTGCAACATTGGAAGTTCATATATCAACCACCAAACATTGCATTATGTGGGCCCACAGCTGCTGGAATGGATTGGCTCCAAGATCAGTGTGGAGTCCTGTACCAAATTGGAGCCCCCAATCCCCTCAACAGTGACAGTATGTAGCAGGCCTGCCAATGCACAAGAGTCTTGTGTCCATGTTCATCAGCGCTCCCCCTTACTCCGTCCCATCGAATCCTCATCTGAGCCCTCTTGCACCAGAGCACACTTGAGAACTGGATCTCTGGTGGACTGTCATACAATGAGCTATTTTTTTCCATTAGCCTGGCTGTAGCTCACTGCCTGGTGACTCACCAGATACAGATCCCACATTGCTGTCACTGGGGAGTTCTAGAATGGAACCTGTGCACCTACAGTTAAACTGAAAATGCCTGTCAGAAAATGATCATATCAAATTTAAATTCGCAAACTGCCTCTGCCAAGAGGGTCTCTTGCATACATACTAACGCACTGAACTTAAATGGGAGGTTGGTGGGTCTGAGCTAGCTTCCTGATTTACTGTCAATTTCAGTCCTTTTGACACCCTGACTGCTCCTTAGCTCACTTGCTCTTGGAAGTTCAAATCACCCCACACAGGGCTGGATTTTAACTTACTTAGCCTGCTAGTTGCTGGGGGTCTGAGGGTCTGGGAGGGTGGTTTCAGGAAAGCATAGCGAATCCAAGAAGTTGAGATTCCCCTTGATGCTGTGGAGTTTTAACTCCACTGTGTACGTGTGACATCACTAACAGGTTCCTCACCAGAAAGGCAGCCTGATTTCCAAGTTCGGGTTCCAGTCAGGCTGGAGCAGTCCAGAGGGTGGCATAGGTTTGGGTAAGCAGGCACTGGGGTGGATGGTCAACCCAGCACTTACATTCCGAGAATGGGGTGGGGAGGGGTGATGCCTGGGAGAGGACATGGGGGGAAGGCCAGTGGGTGGGCTCAGTGGTGGGCAAGGGGTGCAGGATAGTTCAGGAAATGGCAGAGACCTCAGTGGAGAGGGAGATCAGGAAGTTGTTGTCAGAGGTCGGGGCGGGGAGGAGATCAGAAACTGGAGGGATAGGGAGAAATCAGAAGAAAAACAGAATTACCTGGAAAAACTCAACAGGTCTGGCAGCATCGGCAGAGAAGAAAAGAGTTGACGTTTCGAGTCCTCATGACCCTTCAACAAATCAGAAGGGTCTGGGAACAGTTGTTGGTGATGGGGGTGCAATTTGATTGCTGGAGGATGTCCAGATAGGCACTGGGTCCAGCAGATAGGTGGAAAAACACTTTCCTACCTGAAAATTTCAACAGAATTCTGTGTGCAACAGTGTTAATTTGCACTCGGGTGCAATACTCTGCATTCCAAAATGATCTTTCAGTCACTATTAGGCATCTGAAAGTGATCAAGTGAAGTTACTGACTTGAAATGAATTCACACAGCACTTAAGCCACATCAGTTGTGAACATTTATTTGTCTACAAGTGTTCAGTCGACATCATTGCTGTTCAACTGACATGGAATGATACCCAATCAGTTCTCAGCCAGCTTCAACTGTGCTCACAGCAAGTACCTTAAGGTTGTTGAAGCGCTCACAGATAGAAATGTATAAGTCCCTGCAGTTGTTGGGAATTTAACCAAGTCCCTGCCGTGTGTTTGAAATGCAGGAACTAGCAATTATTATGAGTGTTCCATCTCCCATTTTCTGGTATCATGGAAATATATCCACCAAACCATTTATATACCCCAACCCTACCCAGCTTCCTCCACTGAGCACCCAATCCCCCCACATACCCCCCTGAACACCTCCCCTACTGAATTCCCCCTGAACCACCAGTCCTGAATCCCCTCAGAACATGTCCACTCCCCCGAATCACCCCTCTGGAGCATGAATAATCCTCCGCCGAAAACCGCCCCACCCTCCCGCCCCCTGGAACAGGTCCTCCCACAAACCCCCCCGGAACATGTCCTTCCCTAAAGACCCCTCTGTAGAACACATTCCACCCCTCAAAAACCACCCCTCCACCAGAAGACGATCCACACCAAGGCCTCCCACCCCACCACCACCGGAACCAGACTTTGGATGGTTCTGACCTTCTGCAGAAGAAAAACAGAAAAGGCTGGAAAAGCTCAGCAGGTCTGGCAGCATCTGTGGCGAGAGATTCCACTGCCCGGAGTTCCTGAGGAGGCACAGGGAGCCGTCCAAATATAAGACAAATTTATGACATCAGCACCCGCTCGACACGCCAGGTGGGAGGGCAATGCAGATGGGCGCTCTGGTGAGACATTCTTGGACGAAGCCTGTGCACCCTCGCGGAGGCAGTCAGTGCCAGGCGGGATATCCTGATGCTGCGGAATGACAAGAGGAGGCCACCCCACAACACAAAGATGGCCTGGGCAGAAGGAGCAGCCCAGGTCAGTGGGCTTGACGTAGAGTGCCACACCTGGTTTCAGTGCTGAAAAAGGTTCAATGATCTTCTGTAGTCGGAAGGGTGGGTACAGATTTGGCATGGTACTTGTGGAGAAACCTTGAAGAGTGGCTGCCCTTCATGGCGATCAGGGTTGTAAGATTCAGAGGCTAAGGCTGGGAAGTCAGACCGCTGGCCCTGTGTGCATATAAGGGCCAGGTGTGCAAATATGATGGGCACTTCAACTTGCTTCCCCGGGGTGGGGGGTGGTTACGAGCCTGCTATGGTATTGCAGGCATTGTCCATTCATAAGACCATAAGACCATAAGACATAAGTGCAGAAATTAGGCCTTTCGGCCCATCAAGCCTGCTCCGTCATTCAATCATGGCTGATAAGTTTCTCAACCCCTTTCTCCTGCCTTCTCCCCATAACCTTTGACCCCCTTACCAATCAAGAACCTATCTATCTCAATCTTAAATACACTCAATGACCTGGCCTCCACAGCCTTCTGTGGCAATGAATTCCATAGATTCACCACTCTCTGGCTAAAGAAGTTTCTCCTCATCTCTGTTCTAAAAGGTCTTCCCTTTACTCTGAGGCTGTGCCCTCAGGTCCTAGTCTCTCCTACTAATGGAAACATCTTCCCCAAGTCCACTCTATTCAGGCCTTTCAGTATTCTGTAAGTTTCAATCAGATCCCCCTCATCCTTCTAAACTCCATCGAGTATAGACCCAGAGTCCTCAAATGTTCCTCATATGTTAAGCCTTTCATTCCTGGGATCGTTCTCGAGAGCCTCTTCTGGACCCTCTCCAGCACCAGAACATCTTTACTGAGATACGGGGCCCAATATTGCTCACAATATTCCAAATGTGGTCTGACCAGAGCCTTATAAAGCCTCAGCAGCACATCCTGCTTTTATATTCTAGTCCTCACGAAATAAATGCCAGCATTGCATTTGCCTTCCTAACTACCGACTCAACCTGCAAGTTAACTTTAAGAGAATCCTGGACCAGGACTCCCAAGACCCTTTACACTCCAGATTTCTGAATTCTCTCCCCAAAATTGTGGCTAGCTGATTGAGATACTCCACACAGATCCCCCACTGACCCCTGAAAAGATCCTTAAGCAAAAGAATTGAGGGCTACCTGTGACCTTCAAGCCACTGGCATTGGGTGCCCACCCATACAGTCGGAAGTGATCTCGGACCAATCATCTGGCATATTGATGTTATGGTGTCCCTAGACAGGCGGAGCCTCCTGCGGCACTGGATCTAAGACATGTTGAGGTAGCTGGACTGTTGCCTGTACACTCTGGCAGCAGGATACTGGCATCTTCTGCGGTGCCTTCCACCTTGCTCTCCCTGCTGGCCCTACACCACGTGTGCCAGCACCTCTCCTCCCAGAAGTCTGTCCCTGCAATGCTGCCTGCAGACACCTGTCCACCTCTCCCTTCTTCCCCTCTCTTCCTCCTCAGAGGAGGTCCCCCCAGCGGAGTACACAATCCCCATCTGCTGAAATGCAGATAGCATTGTCTGTGCACTGAAGGCTGCACTTGGCTGGAATGCTCCAAGACAGTTGACAAAACAAAAGAGTCTTCAAAACAAAGCTAACAAAACGAAAACTTCAGAAAAAACTACAGGAAAAAGTCTGAAACCTCAGCAAACTAGCAGCAGCAAACTTTTATCTGAACTAAGGACCCACACAGGCAATGCTCAGCTCCCCTTTTATCCAGCCCTTGGATAGGGAAAGTGAAAAAATTAGTTGGCCGCCCGCCTGCCCATACTTCCTGTGCGATGAGCAGAACATCGCACGGGCAATGTAAAATTGAATTCAGTTGAAGTTTTAATTGCCTTAAGGGGCTGATTAATTGTCAGTGGTACGCTTCCAAGTCCTGTCTGTGCCTGCCGACTGAAATATTGCTCCAGTGCGCTATGACTTCGGGGCGCGAGATTTTATGCTTTCAGATCGCATGCATGCCCACTACTCCCCCATAAAATTCTGGCCAATGAGTCTTGCTGCCTCATTATAATATTGAAAGTGGCAGCCCACCTCCTTGGACCTGATAGGTAGCCCGCCCACTGTCCTAACCTAGTTAAAACAGGAAGTGGGCGGGCTCTTGACACAATTCAAGAATTTAAAACTTTAACTTCTTGCCCATCCCAAATCCACCTGTTTTTGCAGGGTTAAGGTTTGCCCCATAGTTCTGCTTCAGTCACCAGCTTTGGAAGTGAATTCCACAGGGACGCAGGCCTCTGTTCTCAATCGCTCACATTTATTCATAAATCCATGTTTCCTCTTTCCGGCATACAGACTCACCGATATCTCTTTGGGAAAAGAGTTAGGCTAGGTTTCTGATTGCTGCACTGATTTTCACTGAAGGGTCATGAGGACTTGAAACGTCAACTCTTTTCTTCTCCGCCGATGCTGCCAGACCTGCTGAGTTTTTCCAGGTAATTCTGTTTTTGTTCTGATTTCCCAATAGTTGGACAGAAGAGAACTGTCCCCATGGGGAGTATTTTCCCTGTGTCGGGTAGGCCGGTCAGGAGCCGGCGCGGAGCTGAGCGCCACCTGCGATCAGGTCCGCGCCACTATTTTACGTGGGCGGGCCAATTAAGGCCCACCCAGTGTAATGTGCAACTCCCGAAGAGACCGGAAGTGGGCGGGCAGCAGCGGGAGTGCAATGACCACTGGGTCTAATGGCGATCCGGGGCCTGTTTAAATGAAACGCTGGCAGCCTGGGAAAGGCTGATCACAATGGTCAGTAGAAGGGCTCCCCAGAGCTTTGCTGGAGAGCAGGCCAGGCCGGAGGGTAGGTGAGTGGAGCAGTGTGCCCCTTAGTTTTCCAATGAGTGCCTAGCTGCCCTCCAGGAGAAGATGGCAGCGCGGCAGGAGGTCCTCATTCTGAGGGATGGAAAGTGGAGGTCCCCCACCTGACCAAACGTGCCAGGGAGGAGGTGGCCGAGATAGTCAGCTCCCAAGACACTGGTTCGACGCAAGTGGGTCCAGTGCCACAAGCTATTCAACGACCTCTTGCGCTCAGGGAGGGTGAGTACCATGTTGGCAGAGGTCACTTAATACAGGCGGCAGCCTTTCTACATTAGCCCTCCCCCCACCCCAACAACTCTGAGTGCAGTTACAACATTGAATCCTTCACGGTTTGTTTCCCTCGCTGGCTGGGCCAGCAGATATTGCCCATGCCTAGTTCACCCTGAGAAGGTAGCGCTGAGATGGGTTCTGCAACCGCAGCATATGTGACACTGACACCCAGATTACTGTTTTGGGGGCAACCTCAAGGATCTGCACCTAGGCGCAGTGCTGGAACTGGGAAGCACGTCAAAGTCAGGATGCTGACATGCTGGGAGGGGAGCTTCCAGCTGGCGGGACACCAACCCATCTGCTGCTCTTCGTGTTCCATGTGCTTATGCCTCCTTGTTTTGCAACGTTAGACCATGTGGTGCCAAATGTGATGGAGGTAGCATGTGGGCAAGAGGGGGTCAGCCCTGGCTGCTTGGTGTGAGTGTGCGGCAGCTGCAGGGTGATGAAGCACTAGAGGTCTGCAATGTCCCACTCTGGTTAGGGTGGCAGGGATGCGATGGGAACCCAGGGACAAGCTGGACTAATCAATGCTCCTCTCTCCTTTACAGGAAAAGAATGCACACAATGCCAATGAGCGGATGCTGACTGGGGGAGGCCAGACCCAGTTGGTCATCTTGACTCCTTTTAAACAGGAGGTCATGGATCTGGAGATGCACCATGTGCCCAGGTCCACTGATGGCAGTGAGGCTGGGGTGCCATGGGGAGTATGTTTGCTGAGCACTGAGGCCACCATATGTGTCCCAGCAGCTGTGGCACTGCTGAATGCTCAGTTATTGAAGCTTGCAACATGGGTTTCCCATTGATTATGGCAGCATGAGCGTATACTGATCCAAGGGCCAGGCATGAACATTCACATTGTCTCCACTTTAACAATCAAATGTCTTTGCTCTTCCTTGCAGCATCACCAGGGTAGGGCAGGGAGGAGGAGGCAGAGGGGCTGCCTCTCACACCTGAGACCCCTGAACAAGTGGACTCACCAGCATCACACCATCTCAGCCAGGCAGGCACCAGCGCAGATACTAACACCTTGGTAGGAATTAGATATTCAACGAGTGTCCCGGGGCACAGCGGTGAAGGCACTTCACACTCGCTTGAGGCACGGGCAGGGACAGAGAGTGTCCAGGGTGCTGCCAGTCAGAAGACTGCTGGGGACCAGGTACATGCTTGGTCAGTGGCTTATGATGTGCCTCTGGAGTCGTCCGTGAGGCAGCAGACACTGGAAGTGCAGCAGGGTATGCGGGGCGATCTGGCGGAGATACATGAGGCTATGTGTGGCATGGCCTCCATTCTGGGAGAGTTCACACAGAGCATCGCCGAAGCAATAAGCCTCATGGCCGAGCGCCATGCTTCCTCCATGGAGAGTGGTGACTCTTGTGGAGAGGCTTCTCCAGGAGACCAATCAGGTCTTCCTGGGGTTGCGCTCAGACCAGCAAGCCCTCACAGCAGTTTTGGCCTCAGTTGGTCAGTGCCCGTGTGGAAGATGGTTTGGGCACCAAGTTTCCCAGCTCGGTGCCCATCCATCCACAGTGAGCAGGGAGGTCCAAAGTGACCTCACGTCAGCGCAGCAGCTGCCTGTTGTCTCTGCAGACTCCTCTCAGGATGCTCCGGATGAGGGCAGCATATCCTCTGCCCCTCCACCAGTGACTGTTGGATCCCATGAGGCTGCGATGACTGGGGAGATGCCAGCTGTGGAACTGCCCGCTCCCTCCCAGGCGGGGCCATCAGAGGCTCCATGGGCCAGAGGGCATCCACCAAGGTCATCGAGGCCAACAGGACAGCACAGTGAGCGTGCTGTCTCAGATGTCAGTGCTAGCGAGGGGGGAGCACCTCGACATAGGTGTAAACTGAAGCCACCTTCAGTGTTGTCCTGTACATGCTCATCCTCGGACTCACTGCTGGACTCATCGTGTGCAGCCGGAACAACTGCGTCCACGTCTTCCTCATCCATTGCTTTCCCCCTTTTCCAGCGCAAGATTGTGGAGAATGCAGCATGAAACCACTATCAGCGACACACGATCTGGGGGGAACTGGAGTGCGCCCCCTGAACAGTCCAGGCATCGGAAGCGCATCTTGAGAAGACTGATCGTTCTCTCCACACAGCCTTTGTGGAGGCGTGGCTTCCATTGTATCGCTGCTCAGCTTCTGTTGTTGGATGGCAGAGAGGCATCATGAGCCACCTTCTGAGGGGATAGCCCTTGTCGCCCAGCAGCCATCCATCCAGTCGGGCAGGAGCACTGAAGAGCCCCGGCACCTGGGAATGTCTGAGGATGTAAGCATCATGGGAGCTGCCTGGGTACCCTGCACAGACTTGCAGAAACAGCATCCTGTGATCACACACTATCTGCATGTTCATGGAGTGGAAGCCCTTCCTGTTGACAAAGGCACCCAGCTGACCCGTTGGCGCCTTGATGGCCACATTTGTGCAGTCAACTGCACCCTGGACTCAGGGAAAGCCAGCAATCGCCGCAAAGCCTCTAGCTCGCTCTGTCTGGCTGGCCTGGTCCCAGTGAAAGTGGATGAAAGTCAATGCACACCTGAACAGAGCGTCTGTCGACCTGCTTGACACAAGTGTGGACAGCTGATTGGGAAACTCCGCAAAGATCACCCACTGACCCCTGCAAAGAGCTGGAGGCATAGAAGTTGAGGACAGCCGTGACCTTCAGTGCCACTGGCATGGGGTGTCCACCCAAACAGTTGGTGCAGATTTCAGGGCCGATCATCTGACAGATGGAGGTGACTGTCTCCCTTGAGAGACAGAGGCTCCTTCGGCACTGCACCTCAGACATATTGATGTAGCTGTTTCACCGTCTGTATAACCTGGAAGGAGGATAGCGGCATCTTCTGCGGCACCTTCCGCCTTGGACTTCCTGTTGGCCCTGCACCCCTTGTGCCGGAGCCTCTCCTCCCAAAGGTGGCTTCCCGGTGGCTGAATGTGGACTCCTGGCCTCCTCCTCCTTCTGGCCCTCCCCTCCCCCTCAGAGGAGGTGTCTCCAGTGGAGAGCACAAGTCCCAGTCCCAGGCTAAGGGAAGCCTTCTTGAAACCAGCAAGGACCCTGAAATGATGTTTACTCCAGAGTCCTGACATGAAGCCTATTATTCCTGTCCAAGCAGCTGTGAAGAGATCTGAAGTATTCCTGCTCACACAGGCAAGTAGCAGTAACTTTAACAATTAAATGTCTGACAAATAAGACTCGCGACTCCACTCACCCCTCTTATCCCGCCCATGGATGAGGTTTATACAAATGTCTCCTACCCGCCTGCCTGTTGCGCTCATGTGACATCCTGAAGATCGCACGGGCCCCGAAAGAAGCCAGACAATTGCTGCCTCAAAGGCCTTAAGTGGATCATTAATTAACGGCGGATGTGTATTGGAGAACATCACGTGCCTGCTCTTCTAAATATCGCGGTGGCACGTGGTGACATCGGGATGCTTGCCCGACGTCACCACGGGTCATTTTACACATCGATGTGCGGGGCCCGCCCCCACATGCCAATGAGAAAATTCTGGCCCTTAACTTAATGTGGGCGTTAATTGGGTTAGACAGACCCGTGAAGAGAATAATTGTACACAATTCTGTTTCTGTGGCAGCCTGAAGGAGTCACTATACATTACTGGCTATGAAGCACTTAGTGACATGTGAAAGGCATTATATCAATTCATGCAGTCTTTCTTTTAAGAGATGTTTTAAATCTTTACGAAAACCAAGTTGCATTGTGTAGAGTTCAAATGTGTTGCTAAGCGCATATGCATTACCAGTAAATATCTGATTAATTTGCTTTTTTCTCTTTCAATGGTGTGAAATTTAAACACTATTGTTAAATTGGTCGCTAACCTGGTCTCCGTAATCTAAGCAGTGCAGGAAAGTTTCTGTGCTGCTCAACTCTCACAGATCAATGGGAAGAAAAACCTGTTCTCCCACTTAGAAAACACTGAGCAAAATAAGAAAAAACCCTGCAGTCATTGTTAAGTGGTGTATTCCAATTTTAATGTGTGAATAGCTAGTGTCAAGAAGCGATACCTGTTATGAAAAATAGCATCTTGATTTTGAAATGAGAGAATCCTGCTTTAAAGCTGGCTACGGGCAGAATTTTCCCAGAATTGCACTAAATGTAGCAGTGAGCGGGTAAAATGGAGTCCTACCCACCAACAAAAATGGTGGGTTCTCATGCCATATCGTCCTGAGCCTGCCTCATTATATATTCACTCCCGCGAAACAAATTGTTTTCATGGCAAGTGAACTCTCACTCGTCCGCTCACCATCAGCCCGCTGTTACATCACGTCAGCCGTTATCTTTAAAAGGCAGCTGCCAGCAAAGTGCTCATCACCACCAGCTCACCACCGCTGCCCAGGTGACATAGCCAGCAAAGGAAAAAAGACTGCAGCCCCCCAGCTTCAATGACGGGTCCCTCGAGCGACTGCTGGATGCCATGGAGACTCACCGGGGTGTGCTCTACCCCCACTTTGGCTGCAGGATGGGTAGCAAAGTCACCAACCCGGCTTGGGAGATGGTGGCAGCGCTGGTCAGTGTGAACACCCTGCAGAGGAGGACAGCTACCCAGTGCCACAAAAGGATGAATGGTCTCCTCCGTTCCGCCAGGGTAAGTCACTCTTTTCATCACTCCCAACTCACACACTCTCAAACCCATCACACACCCACATGGCCCTTACACACTGCCAGTGCAAGGGACATCACCATTCATTCTTTCACACACACCATCATTGTCTTCATCCCCTCCATGGGACCACTCACCATCCACACAGGACAGGCATACTTATCATCTGTCCTGGCAGGTGTCCTGATACAGTCTCCCCATTTCTATCCATGCAGGACAAGCTGGCACACAACAGGAGGGAAAGGTTGCAGTCAGGTGGAGGGATGCCAGAGATCAAAGTTCTGACAGAATTCAAAAACAGAGCCATCCAGCTGGCTGGCGAGGATCTGGACCAGTCCTGTGCTGACGGTGAGGTCAGCGCTGCTCTACTAAGTGAGGATCCAGCAGTGCAACATCCATCAGATAACCATGCTGTGAGTGATGTGTCTTGTTTCACAGGCCACTGCCATGCACTAATTATCTCCCCTTGCTTCCACAGACACATCTGCCAAACAGCCGATAGAGTCTATGACCCAGGGCCTCCAGTCAAGACCTGAAAAAACCTCTGAAGAGGAATCTGAAGGCACCCTCCTTGAAGCCCCGTCACAGCACTCACCTACACCCTCCAACATCGCAAAAACAAACACTTTGGTGGGACCGAGCTTTAGAGTAGCCTCGGGATCGCAATCTGTTGAGCACATCGTACTTTCCGATGCACAGTAGGTGGCGGCAGGGGCTTCCCAGGTCCCCGGCACTCAGGAGAGCTGCTGGATGCCAGAAATTTGCTGAGCTTGAGTCAGATGATGAGCCTCTGGACTCGGTCATGTCACAGTTGCTGGAGCTGTAAAGGCAAGCTCGGGAACATCAGGAAGGGATGTTTGTTGCACTCCTCAGATTGCAAGGCATGATGGAGAAGTCCCTCCGTCTTCACTCTGAGGTGATAGCGCCGGCATGCCAATGCACTGAGGTCAACACTGGTAGGATGGCGGCCGCCGTAGAGACCTTGGTCCAGGACGTCACTCCTGCACTGCTGCACAGGCTCAACTCCATCATTGATGCCATAGTTGGCCTCCAACAGTGTGTGCGCGAGAGGGGTGCTGGGCAGCTTGATCTCACTCCAGCTACCCTTTCTGCTCATGGAATCAGCCAGGGGCCCTTGAGCACCCATAGAGAGGAGGGTCAGCAGGTGCACCCAGGTGATGTTGGGAGCGACCGGCCCATCTGACTCTCCTCTTCCTGTGACCTCCGCAGCTCCAGCTCCACAGGCCGAGGAGGGAGCCACTGCCACACAGCAGGACCCTGAAAGCAGGGCAGAGCCCTCCAAACCTCGGCCCTCCAAAGGACGCCCACCAAAGTCATCACAGACAGGCCATAGCAGCCAGCCGGCTGCCTCCACTTCCACTGTGGATGCCAGGGGAGCACTAAGACATAGTGGCAGGGTTAGGAAAGTTAAGAATTAGTTACACAGCCTGGGCATGGGTGTTAATCACTTGTACATGCTGTTCCTTATTGCCAATAAAGCCCTAAGAATGTCTCCCTGCCTGTGGCTCCTTGTTCTGATGAGCAGTTTTCTTGTCACTCAGATGTGAAACCTTTCTGCACAAGATAAAGGCAGGTGTCTCAGTCCAGGGCCCTATTCCCTGTGCTTTGTGTGGCCTTCAGACCAAAGTGATGGTCCAGCCTCACACTCCCTGGACACATTACTGATGCCTGCACTTCAATGGTGCTTGTCATTGCTGCCAAAATGTAGTGGACAGGTGTCACAGAGTTCCATCATTCACACTGTGTGCCCTCATCACCTTTAAGGTGGGGCTAGCCCCCATCACAACCTCATCTGCAACCAGTAATGCTGTGCATGAGCTCCTGAAGGGCTGAGGTGCTGAAGGCAGACAAAGCATCAGATGTGTCTAAAGTTTCTTCGCTATGTTTCTGAGATGGTCCTGATAATGGAGCGCAAGCGAGCTACCCTTGGCCAGACAGGAGTCAGACATTTCAAGAGGCTATATGAAGATCTATGGAGTGTCCTCACTGCATGTTGTCATCATCCTCCTGTGATCGAGTGACTAATGGGCCTCTGTCGGCATCTCCATGACAGGAGCAGTCTCACAGAGAGTATTGGCACTGCCATAAGCCAGACTGGAGTCAAATGTTCACAACTGTGATGTGAGGATCTCTTCAGACACCTCACTGCAAGTCGTCATCATCCACCACAAATCTAGCAGTATGAGGGCCTCCGAGGTGTATCTGCCTCATCTTGTCAGTGCGAGGGCCTCATCCTCGTCATCGTCATCACCGAGGACTCCCTCACCCTCATTCCCGTTGGTATCCTCCTCATTGGAGGAGACCTCCAGCTCCTCCATCTCCTCCTCAGCCAGTTCATCTCTCCGTTGCAGCGCCAGGTTGTAAAGGGCACAGCAGACAATGACGATGCATGACACCCTTTGCAGACTGTATTGCAGGGCTCCACCAGACCGATCCAGGCACTGGAACCTCATCTTCAACAGCCCGATGGTTTGCTCCACCAAGTTGCAAGCTACAGCATGAGCCTCAATATAGCATCGCTCTCCTGCGTCTGAGGCCGCCGCACAGGTGTCATCAGCCACGGCCTCTGCAGGTAGTCTTTGTCCCTGGGAAGCCAAACCTGCAGCCTCTGTGGACCCTGGAAGACTTTAGGGGTCTGTAAGTGACTCAGGATGTAGGCGTCGTGCACAGTCCCTGGAAACCATGCATACCCCTGCAGGATGCATTTCTGGTGGTTGCACACCAGCTGCAAAATGAGTGGAAGCCCTTGCGGCTGATGAATTCCACTGAGGGTAGAGATGGAGATCTGAGCATCACATGAGTGCAGTCAATCACACCCTGCATCTGTGGAAATCCTGAGTTCAGGGTGAATCCAATGGCCCTTTCATCCTGGCTGTCCCGGTCCTGGGTGAAATGCACAAAGTTGTGTGCCATAGAGAAGATGGCATCCGTGACCTCATGGATGCATTTGTGGGTGGCAGATTGTGAAATCCTGCAGAGGTCACCTGTGGGGCCCTGAAAGGAGCCATAGGCATAGAAATTGATTGCCGGAGTCACTTTCACAGCCACTGGCAGTGGATGCCCTCCATGTCCCCTTGGCACCAAGTCCTGTAATAAGTGGCAGATGTGAGCCACCAGGTCCCTAGACATGTGCAGTGATCAGTGACACTGGTTCTCAGTCATCTGCAGGAATGGCAGGCAGTATCTATAGACCCTGGGTGTCGCTCCTGGGCCGTGTGTGCGGGAGACCCTGCTGCCTATTCTTCCTGAGGTTGCTGCTCAAGTTGCTGCCTTTGTGCAGCCAGGAGCCTCAGTCGCTCTCTTCTCAGTCTTCTGCACTCTCTGTAGGCCATCAGCCCTACAGCTGGGCCATCAGGATCCATGACCCTGACATGGTCCTCCTGCAGCACGAAAGAGAGAGAGAGAGATGTGGTTATCATAGCTGTACTTAGCACCTTTCCTGGCTCTGTATGACAGCCCCTTAATGCCTCTCGGAGAGTACAGGTCACCTCTTGGATGGCCAGACATGAGTGCACTGCATGGGCTGTCCTGTCAACCTGCGACATGGGGGACACTGGTCCAAGCTAGGATGCTGAGATGGCAAGGGGCTGTGAGCATCTCCAGCAGTGATTGCTACATGGCCAGTGTTGGCAAGGAGATTGTACAACGTGTGCAGTCCAACTGCCCCACAGTTCAGTAAAGTGGTGGACTCGAAGTCTGTGCCGGAGGAGGGGCGGGGGGGGGAGCGCGGTGGTGGGGGGTGCAGGGTTGAGGGTAAGATGTGGAGCTTGGTGGCCCTTTGGTGCATGGACGGGTAGGCTAGGAAACTGACCCCAATCACATCACTGTGGCTGCTCCTGATCTGTCTCAGTTGCGGAGGCCTGGTCAGTTTATGATTATGAGAAGGTGTCCCTGATGCTTGGCCACATCCTTTGCTTACCCTGCCCCCCACCTCAATTGCCTGTGCATGGGATGCAGTGCCAAGGCAGCAGTTGACACCCATGCCCCCACCAACAATGGTCGCCTGCGAGGCTGACCAGCACTTGCCCCTGGACACCCCCCCAATCAGCAGTCACCTCTAAGGCATCAGTTTCCCTTGCCTCCCACCGCCCCCCATCCCCCACACTACCACGCTACCCTCCTCCCCCCCGCAACCCCTCAGTGCCCCTAAGGCCTGTAAACAACAGGCGAGTTGTGGAGAACGCTGCTGCTCACTCACTTCAGTTCCCCCAAAGTGAAGGCCACCAAGTACATGTTACCTGCGTGTTGTTGTGAAACACATTGGTGTGCTTTCCTGCCAACATGGACAGACAATACGGCCAAGTTCCAAGAGCCTGGCAGGGTGGCCTTTTAATTATATACTAATATATTACAATTAGCTCCCCAACGACCGATGGCGGGAAATGCCATGATGGGCTGAGTGGACAATCGTGGCCTGCCTTCACACCGTCGTAAAGCAGGTCATGCCATATTTACCGAACACGCCACCATCACCCTTGCCACCAGCGGGCACGGAAAATTACGCCCTGTGCATATTCAACCCTTGTTGAAATGATATCTGATGGATAGGTATTGTTATTACTATATGAACTATCAGTTTATTGTTCACTCTTTGCTGTTACTTATGCACACCATGAACTTCCAAACTGAGCACATTAACCCTTTCAGTGCCATGGCTGTGTTATCTGATCAGGGCACTGTTAGGGCGCTGGATTCTGCAGAGTGAAACAAAGTCAAAATCTCACCACATTAATCCTTGTATTGTTGAGCCTTGGGTTGGCTGAGCAGAACTGCCTTTGGAGCTGATTTTTGTTCAGCCAACCAGAGACATGTTGTACAATGTGGGTTCCCACCTGGAAAGTTAACAGTGGCAGCATGGAGACAAAGGAAAACAAATAAATGAAAGGATAGAAAAGGGGTTCAGAAAATTTGGAATATAGTCCATTCATTAGAAATAACTTAAAAGGACAATTATCAAAAGGCGAAAGGAAGGCAAAGGTTAATAAAAAGAGACCTAGAAGTAAATTTGGAACATCGCAGAAATCATAGAAAATTTACAATGCAGCAAGTGGCCATTCAGCCTGTTGTGTCCATGCCAGGAATATAGCGAAGCAGGGTAAAACATTTTTATTTCAAATTAATAGTTTATTTCCCATGGCAATGTTAACAGACAAAAGTAATTAAAAAGGGCTCAAAAATCTGTGGAGAGCTATCTAGAGAGAGTTGCCATGCTCTGTGTGCATCAATGGTTATATCTTTGTCTCTTCTTCTGCAGATCGAGCACAGTGAGGGGATAGGCAGAGAAGGAAAATGACAATGATTAGGACAGTGGGAGGCATCTCAATATTACTGGAAGACAGCAACAATGATGATGAGGATGGTGACCCCGAGCTTCTGCTGCCACTGCCCCGGCTCAGTTTCATTCTTTGACACCCACCTTCGCTGCCCCATACACCAGTTCAGAGACAGTGGGCTAAATGCACAGCAGAAGAAGCCAGCAGCACATCAAAGTACATTTGTCAGTGGTCTTTGTAAGCCACAGCGTTGGCATTTGACTTATAAACTTCCAGAACAATTAGAGCAGGTGGTTGTAATGGTGGCCTGCAGATGCCTTTTGAAGTTTCACCATTTAAAGGAACCCTGCAAGATCAGAATGGAAGCATTTCACAAGGCTTAAAGAGAGGAGAGTTACTTGACAGATGAACTGTCAATGAGAGAAGGCTGCATGTCTGGTTGTCTGATGCATTCCATGGACATCATGTTTCAGGCTATAAGATTCTGCATCAAGATTCTGTTCCTGGTGGACAGAAAGAAGAAGCCTGCCTCGGAGATCAGGCAAGCATGGCTGGAAGTGGCAGAGAGGGTGAACAGGGTGTGTACCTCACTCCTGGTTACAGTGCTGCATGAGGCTCAATGACTGTATCATTGCTGGAAAGATGGGTGGCATGCTGCATCCAAAGGCAAACCCCCTCATTCTGACTTCCCCATGCTGTTGTGGCATCACTCCTCAGACCAACACACCTTGTAGGTGTACACACCCTTTCTTTCCAGGGGTGGTGGAGTACATGGCCATTGGAGATGGAGAGATGGGAACCTCTGAGCTACCTGATGACAGCATTAAATATCACACAGCAACATGGCATTCAACACTCGCTCATGGGGCGAAATTTTATGCTGGCAGAATTTTACGGTCCTGCCGGAGCCAATGAACTTTTGAACAACTAACCACATTTTATGGCCTCGCCCCACCCCTCCCCAACACAACGGGGCCATAAAATTCTGCCCTTGTTGGCAGCAGGCAATAAAAAATGATGGCCTGCACAGTGAGGACCGAGAAAACGCACCAATCTAATTCATGTCTTTCGCCTCCCACAAGTTCTCCCAGGGTCCCTCAGAAGCTAATGCTGGAGGAGGATGATGACTCTTCAGAAGGAGTCACTCACTCTGAGGATGCACCTTCACATGGTCATGCATATCGTTCCCCAACTCAAGCACAATTACCCTTCAATGAGACCTCCAAAACAGGAGCTCTACTACTGATGCCAGGGAAAGGTAAAAAAAAATGAAGCCACATGAGCACAAGTACTGTTACTGAGCAAATTATCAGAATATGAAGCTATGATTCAAGTGCCTGGATAGATCTGGGGCCCTCCTTCAATATGCAGCAACAAGGGTTTCCAGGGGCATGGAAATGGAGGATCTGCTCAAAGCACTCCCATTTCTCCCCTTTTCACCCCCTCCAATCAGAGCCCCTCATCCCGCCTCGTTTTCTGATGGCCCCCCCAAAACAGTGCAAGTGGGCCAGACTTTGGTGGGGCTTTCACGGTCTCCAAAACCCAGAGGACATCTGCCACAGGTATCTGAGCGGTCAGAGCAGGAGCAGGTGGTGGAGGCAGGGACAATAACGGGGAGCCCCGATCAGAGGGTGCAGACCCCTCCAATCCCTGCACAGCTGGACACAGATGTTATCCCTCAGGGATCATCAACCAAGGAGACGCGATGTCACTGGATTTTGCAATGAGGTCTTTATCCTTGGCCAGAGTGGCCACCTTCATGGAGCATCAGATGCAGCAGACAACCGAGTGCATGCTGGCCCTGACCAATGGCCTGTACACGCAGACTTTAAGCAGGATTGAGGAAACCCTTGTCATTCAGCACCTCAGTGAAGTGCAGCAAATTGCTCTCCAGCTCTTTACTAATAGGGAAGTGCAGGTGGGCCACATGAGGGAAGATGGAGAAAGGGCACATGAAAGAGCGGACTCCGCTCAAAGCGCTTCCACTTGTTCACCGGCCCCCCGCATGCACCCCACACCACCGCACCCATCAATCAGAGCCCCTTATACTGCCTCCCATCCCAGTGGCCAACTCTACCCCAGCACAGCTCTAGATGGGGCAGTCTTTGGCAGGACCCTCATGAGCTCCAAGCCCAGAGGACATTCAGTAAGAGCACCTGAGCAGACAGAGCAGTAATTTTGGCCACATTGTTAGAGGGTAGCCTTTGTCTCCAAAGACTCACCCACTGACTCTTCTTGGAGGTGTGAATATCTGTGGAAGACTTGGCTGGCACAGTATGAACACATCATGGCACTCTCTACACAGACATACGTGATAGTCTTTCAGTGGTTTTCGACCAGTTGAAGATTGATAGAGTGGAATCCCTTTCGGTTGATAAACGCTCCTCAGTGATCCAAGGGTATCTTAAATTCTAAATGGGCACAACATTGATTCTCTGGTTCTGTGGAAATCCAGCGAGAGCAGGAAATCTGAAGCCCTCTCATTCTGACTGGCCTCATCAGTGGTAAAGTAAACTTAAGAGACAGCCCTAGCAAACATGGCATCCGTCACCTGGGAGATACACTTTTGGGAAGAAGGTTATGAGATTCTGCAGATGTCATCAGCAGATCTTTGGGATGATCCAGGGGTGAAGAAATTCAGGGCTATGGTGACTTTATTGGCTACTGGCAGTGCATGCCCAGCTGGCCCACTTTGAAGGAGGCCTTCTTTAGGGGGCTGCAATTGTCAGCAACCATCTGACAGGAACGTCTAAAGCTCCTCAGGCATTGGTGCTCAGTCATCTCTAGAAAGCTAACTCTCTGAGTGTATAACCTGTGTTGTTGAACCTTCTGTGGGCTGCAGCTCGGTGTTCATCCCTCCTATCATGTGAGCAGCAAGTTGCTTTCTTAAACTGCTGCAGTCCATGTGGTGTAGGTACATCCACAGTGCTGTTAGGGAGGGCGTTCCAGGATTTTGACCCAACGACAATGAAGGAATGGCGATATATTTTCAAGTCAGGGTGGTGAGTGACCTGGAGGGGAACATCCAGGCTGTGGTGTTCCCATCTATCTGCTGCCCTTGTCCTTCTGGATGGTAGAGGTTGCAGGTTTGGAAGGTGTTGTAGAAAGGGAGATTGTAGCATGGTGGTAATATCACTGGACTTTTAATCCAGTCTAATGCTCTGGGGACATGAGCTCAAATCCTACCATGGCATCTAGTGGAATTTAAATTCAATTAATTAAAAATCTGAAATTTAATGCTAGTAATGAGCTTATCATCAGAAAATCTGCTAATTTTACCTGCTCTTTTCTACATGCAATTCCAGACCAACAGAAATGACTCTTAGGACTGAATTTTGCTGTCAGTGAGAAGGAGGCGGGACCCACTTGCCAACACGCAAAATGACACAGCTTTACGTCGGGAGGAACCCCCGATGTCATCCCGCTCCATTTAAATTTTCAGGAAGGTGGGGGCACAGTGAGATCAGCTGTGCACCCGCCGACCTGTCAATGGCCAATTGAGGCCATTGACAGGATAATTGAAATAATTAAAGGACCTGACAGTCCAACCTTAAGGTTGGTGGGCAGGCCAGGAGCCCCAGTAGGCTTCTGAAAAAACATGAAACCTCATCCACCGGCGGGGATGAGGTTTCATGTAGGATTTAAAAAACTTTAATAAAGTTTGAGTGAAATTTATTAACATGTCCCATCTCGTGTGACATTGTCACATGAGGGGGACATGTTAAGGATTTTTTTATTTTTCTATTTTTAATGTTTGTACAAGTGTAAGCAATCTCCCTGAGGCAGCACTTAGCATCAGGATCGCATTTGGGGAATCCCTCCACCCCCCCCACCACCTGCACAGGGAGCGCATAGTGCTTCCCACCAGGCGTCACGCTGGGTGGGCCTTAATTGGCCCGTCCACATAAAATGGTGGCGGGGCCCACTTCTCTGGTGGGGGTCAGCTCTCTGCCCGCTGGAGATTGGGTCGGGCCCGCCCGCCCGACAGGCAGAAAATTCTGCCCTTAATCTTTTAATTCCAAATTTAATAATTAACTGAACTTAAAATTCCACCAGCTGCTATGGAAGGATTTGCCCTCATGTCCCCTGATCAATAGCCTGGGCCTCTTGAATTGACACTACCACTGCACCACCAAGAGCAGCTTGTCCTTTTCCTCATCAGAGGTCCAAGATAGAGCTGCATGACTGACCCCTACAGGCTGGCAACTGGGAAACGCAAACTAAAGGCAAAAACTCCAAGGTAGCAGGAATGACCACAAAGTCTTAGAAATCCCCTCCAAAACGATAAAAGCACACTCTCAAGTTACGGCCTCCAAGCAAAAATATTTCACTTAGGCAGCTGTCATATTTTAAATGCATTCCAGCCTGTACATTGCTCAGCCTGGTCAATCCCTGCTGTCCCTTCGAGTTGTTCACCCTGGCAGGCTCCAGTAGACCTGAGAAACCCGAGAGCTGACAATTAAAGCCAGAATCTAGGGTTAAAACTGCACTCAATTGCCTTTAATATATGTTAGAAGCAAATCTGCCTGCCCCACGGAGTGTAACCATGTGCTAACAAAAGTGATTCAATTAAATGTGAACGTTTAAGCGGATTCCTGCTGGCTTCCCAACATGCTGGCATCTTTTGCTCCCTTAACCTGCCGCACACATAGACATCTACCCAACCTGACAGGTTAAAATTCCTCCCTGTATATCCAGGGGGAACAGAATAATAGGGATAAGGACACTGCAGAGTAACTGCAAATAGGTAATTATTCAGCATCTCCCCAGTGGAAAGTGTACATACTTTCTCAATTGGTAAAAAGATGGTAGACTCAGATTTTCTGGCTTCTGCTATAAAAAAAGAAGCATGTTCAATGAGCATCATGCTATATGCAAGCTTAGGCTCCCCTTGCAAAATGCAAACCAGATGACAGAAGTTGCACTGGAGTTCAGTATCCTCTTAACTTTATGGAAGAATGTTCCTGGTGTAGCAATGAATGGGGTACGTGGCATCGTCATTTGGGTCCCAAGGCAAGTTGGTTTGTGTTCATCAGAAGAACAGACTGAAGCTGTGGAGGTTTGAGCAGCCTCTTCAGATGAGACCTGCCTTGTGGAATGTGCTGGAAGACCATTCATCTCCGCTGCCTGGCTGTGTGGTAATCTGCCCCACCTGCCCCAAACAGAACTCACTCAATTTCCATTCCATTGACTGTTCAATGAACTCATGAGGCCTCGTGAGGTTTGGTTGGAATGATGTGACATATTTGTTAATAAACAAATTGAAATTGGTAGGAAGCCTGGGGAGATGTAGTGATAGAATGCTCCAAAAGATACAACTTTAAGTTAAGGAGCAAGACTGACTAACACCATCCCTACAAATTCCCTAGTTGCCAGCATGGAAGAGTCTTCAGTGTATTGATGTTCCCAATGCTGTGTTCAAGTTTCTTTTTCCTTCTCTCCACAGTTGGGCCCATATCCTCCTGGGAATCCACTTTTAGAGTCCTAGACCATGAATAGTAAAGTTGCTCATGGCACAGCAACCAAGCATGATGCAATTAAGAACCCCTTTTGGGAGAATTCCGCAGTGCTCCTCCAGTAGCAAGTGAAACCCAACTTCTGTTGGTGAATGAGTGAATTTAGTGCTCAAAGTGGGACCTTGGGCCGTGGAAACAGGATATTTCCTCCTGTCTGCCAGATCTCTGACATGTGCTGGGTGTTCCTTTATCTTGTTAGTGGGCAGAACTTCCATTTTCCCCAGTGGGGCTGAGGGCAGGAATTCCCTCTGCTGGGCTCTCCTGCGTCCTCTCCGGGTTAAGTAAAAGTATTCCAGCAGTTTTCTGCTGTCCAAATATTATTGATGTTTCCTGGGAATTAGGGATACAAGCTCAAACCACATAATTTGAATTTAGCTGTCAGAACCAAAACTCTGGGAATTTGGAGAGGTGAGGGAATGAGAGCCAGAGGGAGAATGCACCCCCGTCCCCACCTCAACCCCGTCCCACCCTGTCCCATGCCAGCATTGTGCACTTCCCCACGGAGCAACGTGCATCAAAATGTGGGATCAAGTCATCCATCCTAACTCTCAGCTCCATAAGCCCAACATGAGGAAGTGGGAGTAAGAAGAAATGGGGACTGAGGGAAGAAATGTAGGGAAGCAGCAGAAAGTGCTCACTGGACGTGAGAGCTCATGAGGCACCGCATTAGCAGCAGAAATTCTAATTAATTAGGACCTTCAGGGCGATGGTGGGAAGTTTCGACTCTGTTCTGTGCTGACAGAATACTTTAATTCAAACAGAACTGGGTTACTGAAATTCACTCAGTTCACTCACTTTTTTGTGGGCTTTTATTAAATTACCTTTTGCATTGTGCTACATGGTTCCCTAGCAACAAAAGGAACCCTGTGTAACCTGAAATGTAAATCTTGCTGAGCTGGTTGAAAAGCAGTCACAATTAAGTAATCTGGTGACTCCTAGCTTTAAGGCTGCTGCCATAAATTAATCTCTTTGTTTCGTCAGAAGGATAGGTGTAAATCCAAGTTCTGAATTTGCTTCTAAGATTTTTTGAAAAGCATTACAGCATAACTCTCATGCTCTGAAACATATTCAAAGAGGTATGATGAATGAGATGAAAGACCAAGGACAAATAATTATATTTTTAAATACTGAGCTTTCACAAAGATAGCTGCTTTGAAGAGGAACAGATATTGCACCCTGCATTCTTGGAAGATTTCTTGTAAGAGCTGCATGCAAGCTCAAGGCAAAAATAGTGTTTTACCCCAGCTAATTTTGAGTGGCAATTACCAGGCCTGTAATTTTCATAAAACTGTTCAACACTTAAGTGCTAGAAAGCCAAATGCAACTAGTCGAATGTTTGCATTCTCTGACACAAACAGTGCAGGAAAACAATCCAAAATTACAGTAAGTGTCAGGAAAAAATCCAAGCCACAGTGCTGAAAAGATTCCTAAAAGTTTCACTTCTAGGAATCAAGTCAAATTTGAAACCAGATAGAAGGTTAAAGGTTATCTATCGTCAGCTTGTTTGTTATAATCGGAGACAAGATCAAGGCAGAACTCAATCAGCAACTTGTGTAGCCAAAAGAACAATAGTCCCAAGCAGCTAAAATTTAGACTTATAGGCTCAGAGAGAACATTAAAAAAAAGGCTTAGAAGGATTTAATCAAGGCTTTCCAATAATATTATAATCAAGGTCACCAGCTCACGTTAATTGAATATAAATTTTATTTTTGTTAAATGGGATGCTATGGCATTTTTACTCATGTTGGAATCAGATTCTGCAGTTCCATTTCTTTTCCCATGAAAACTGCTCATCAGTGGCTTTGATCACAACATATTAAACACAAGCACTGACATTTTAAAGGTACTGGGGCTCCGACAGCATTAGTTATCTTCGGCTGGTCAACTCATATTTTTAAATTGTGTCTGTTTTTTCAAAAAAAATTACTTCAGCTGCTAATATCCACCATAGATGATGTAAAATGAGACAAGATGTCTTAGTGATCAAGTTAGTAATTCAACACTGTGGAGATTATGGTTTTATTTAGTGTGTAATGTACCTTTAAAAATAATGCTTGTTAAGGAAGGTCACATGATCTGTAGTAACCAACAGGAAAGTAGTGTGAGTTACCTCAGCAGACAGCTATTGTCGAGTGCATTGTAAATAAAGTTAATGTTTCCACCCAAGAATAGTCTGCAGATCAACTCTATCAATAGTAACAACTCAACCACTCCTCACAACAAACTGGCAATGAGGATAAAACAGGATTGAACTGAAGAAATCATGTCAAAAAGAAATCAACACTGTACCTCACCCAATGATTGTAAGTAGCTGGCTCTTGCAGAATTGAAGAAGTTATACCCTCTCAAAATGCCACAGTTTGGGAGAATTGATCCTTTGGAACCAGCCACAAACGATTGGTCTCATTGCATAGAACCCCTCAAGTTCTTTTTCAAGCGAACAAGATTACGGGGGAAGAGAAGAGGTGAGCGATCCTCTTAAGGACATGTGGGAGCAAAATCTGCAGTTTGATTCAAAGTTTGACAGCCCCAGATTCAAAAAAATTTTATGACTTGGTGGACCTCATGAATGGTCATTCTCAACCAAAGCCCTCAGTCACAATGCAGAGGTTCAGGTTTAATTTGCAAAATAGAGCCCAGGGTGAGACAATTGCATACTATGTGGCAAAAGTGAAGCAGCTAACAGAACATTGTGAGTTCAGTACATCTCTAAACAATATGCTCAGAGATTGTGATGTGAATGAGGACACTGTTCAGAAAAGATTACTGTCCAAAGTGAATTTGGATTTCAAGAAGGTGCTAGAGATAGCATTGGTCATGGAAAGTGCAGTAAGTGATTCAAAAGCAATACAGGGTGTGCAAAATGTCGCCATCCTTGACATTGGGTGGGAAACCCCAACGGAAAAGGGCACCAAAAAGCAAGACTCTGTCGAGAAGCGGGAAACAGACCCCATGGGTCAAAGACTAAAGAAAATACCTTAGCAGTGGAAATCAAAGAATAATTCTATTACAAGTGGAAACAAGCAGTTTAAAAAAATCGAATGCTACTATTGTCACAGAAATGGATACATGATGAGGCAGTGCAAGGAAAGATTCAAGCAGGCTTGTAAACAAATGAAGAAGCCCAATGAAATCTACAATGTAGAAGAGCCTGAAACAACAAATTCAAATATTTACTTGGAAAGTTGGAAAGATGGAACCATATTTGTCACAGTGAAAGTAAATGGCAAACCTGTTAGAATGGAAGTGGATACGAGAGCTTCCAATGTAGTAATTGGGGAACATGCCTTCAGATATCTGAATAATAGTGAACATCAATTAAGTTTAGAAGAAAGAGCTGCCAGGCTAAAAACACATACAGGTGAAGACATTCAAGTAAAAGGCATAAGCAGAATAACTGTCCATTATGGAAGCCAATCGGCAAAGCTACCAGTATTGGTATTGAGAGGCAGAGGACCAAGCCTTCTAGGGTGAAATTGGCTAAGGGAAATAAATCAACTTGTGTGGCCACTGAGATTGCAAAAAGAAGCTGGAAGTGTTCCTGTTTTGAAAAAGGAGTGTAAAAGGACTCAACAATCTGAAGAAATGCAGGGTGTCTTGAGAAAAAAACCTGGAAGAACAGCAGAAGAAACTCAAATAGACCCTGCCTGATGACAGAGTTCGAGATGAGGTGAGCAACATTCACAGGGAAAAGAAAAACTGTTGAAAGACCTTCACACATTACAAGATTCCCTCAGGTCAGAGTTTGTACCCCTGGAAAAGTATGAAGAGAAACAGAAAGAACTCAGCACTTCTCTGAACAAAATGAAGAATCAGTTGACAGAGAAGACACAGCAATGTTCAATTTTCCAGGAGGCAGCAAACAAATATAAAAAAGAGATGGAAGAGCTGAAGAATCATTTAAATGAAGCCAAAGAGGCTTTGGAAGCAAAAGTCACGGAATTTTCCAAGAAGCAGAAAGATAATGAAATTTTGGAAGACTCAGCCACTGAGCTCAGATAGGTTGAGCTTGCATCTGAGAGAAATCTGGCCAACAGTGAAGTCAAAAAGGAGGCTGAGATTAAAGTCTACACTAAAAAGATGGCACCTGGAAAGAAGAAACTGAAATACTCAAAGGCCTTTAATTCTGGCAACATACAAATACACTTTCATATATTGGCCTAGCAATCAACTTGCAAATGCCGATTCCCTTAGTCATTTGCCTTTGCAAGAAAATGATGAGCACATCCCAGTTCCACAGGAACTTGTTGTACTGTTAAATTTCTTAGATTCCTCACTGGTATGTGCTCAACAGATCAGAAACTGGACAAGTCGGGACCCAGTCCTATCTGAAGTACGAGAACAAGCACTACATGGTTGGTCGCAGGAGCCTGTATCAGATGAAATGAAACTGTACTTCAACAGAAGAAATGAAATAACCAGCCAGGATGGCATCTTATTATGGGGAGCACAAGTGATAGTTCCTCCAAAGGGAAGGGAGCCACTTTTAATTGAATGACACAGTGTCCATCCAGGAATTTCCCAAATGAAGACCATAGCACGCAGCTATCTATAGTGGCCTGGGATGGATGGTGATATATTGTTTAGTGAAGAATTGTGTGCAATGTCAGCAACTGAAAAAGTTGCCATCAACAGGTCCGTTACACCCTTAGGAGTGGTCAGGTAGACCCGTTGGACCTTTTCTGGGAACAATGTTTCTGCTCATTGTTGATGCCTATTCAAAATGGTTGGACATACATGAGGGGAAGTCACCAACGTTGACCGCTACAATTGAGAAACTACATCAAAGTTTTGCCATTCATGGGCTACTAGAAGTAGTTATTTCTGATAACGGCATGGCATTTATCAGCCTCAATGGTATCACTCGTCATAAACTGCATCATAGCATCCTTTCTCGAATGGACTGGCCGAGGCTCAAGGCAGACATGAGAAAGCTAAATGGAAATTCCTTAGCAACCAAGCTAGCACGCTTCCTTTTTCATTACAGGACTACACCTCACACAACAACAGGGGTCACACCTGTGGAGTTATTGTTGAAACATTGTCTCATACACTTTCATATATTGGCCTAGCAATCAAATTGCAATTGCCGATTCCCTTAGTCATTTGCCTTTGCAAGAAAATGATGAGCACATCCCAGTTGTCTCAGGACGAGATTGAGCTTAATAAAGCTGAAATTACAGGGTATTGTGGAAAGAAGTCAGGGAACCCAAAAAACCAGACACGACTGGCATAGTCATCAGAGGAAATTTACCGTGTGAGAGCCGGTAAAGGTGAAAGACTTCGGAGAAGGACCAAAGTGGTTACTGGGCAAAATAATTGTGGTGACTGGGCCTCTACCTTACCACATAGAGATGGAAGGCAGGATCATACGGAAACATGTGGACCCTTTAAGGAAAGGAGAGAGAAATCACCTAGATTTGGTTCCACCAGTGACCATGACTGGGTCTGCGTTTCCTGTTGAGGATGCTCAACCCAGGACAGACATGTCTGATGTTCCTGCAAGAGTCAAGGATGCAGAACTGCAAGTGCCCATCAGAGCTCCTGATGTTCAGGCAACTCCGGAAAAGGAGATACCTGACAAAGAATCTGAAGTTGTGGAGCTGAAACATACACACATACCAGGAAACTACCTGAAAGGGTGAACTTGTAAATTCCTTACCCAATGTAAGTATTATGTTGTCATGAAAATTTTGTACTTGTGAATATAATATGTATAGCTGAGTTAAAGGGGAAGGAATGTAGTAATTATGGTTTATTTGGTGTGTAATGCACCTTCAAGAATAATGCTGTTAAGATCACATGATCTATAGTAACCAATAGGAGACTAGCATGGGCTACCTCAGCAGACAGCGTGTTGATAGGGTTGAAGTTGAAAGCACACGTGTAGTTGCTGTTGAGTGCATTGTAAATAAACTTAATGTTTTCACCCAAGTGTCTGCAGATTAACTCTATCAATAGTAGCAACTCGGCCACCCTCAAAACAAATACAGTGCACAATAAATCACCTTCCTAACCTGCAACCTCTACCATCTATTAGGAAAAGGGCAGCAGATGAATGGGAATACCATCACCTGCAAGTTCCCCTCCAAGTTATGCACCATCCTGACTTGGAAATATACCGTTGTTCCTCCACTGTCACTGCAGTCAAAATCCTAAAACTCCCTTCCTAACAACATTCTGTACCTACACCACATGGATTGCAGTCGTTCAAGAAGGCAGCTTACCACCATCTTCTCAAGGGCAACTAGGGATGGGCAATAAATGCTGGCCTTAATGCCAGTGATGCCCAAATCCATTAAATATTTTAAAAATATTGCAAAATGATCCAGGGGCCTACAGAACATCTGGGTATTATGCAAAACAAATAGTTATGATTCACGATAGCAGTGGACCTCAGAAATTAAGGCTATGGTGCAAAATGAGGAAAGTACTATGTTCATATGTGCCTGCTGAGTAACAAGATAATTCAATACAGTCAACATTCGGCGGAATCTTCCATGGAGCAGCACTCACCATCAGATTGCCACTCTGCTCCTATTTTCTTAGCTTGAAATGCGGAGTTCCCGCATTACTCAGCCAGACTTCCAAACCAGACCCCTTCACATATGTAGAGTGTACCCGTTCCGGGAATCACTTCCTTCGTGGTGCGGGGTCATCGGGGAAGCCAAGCCATGCCCCTTTTTTTATGGCACTAGCTGCCATATTCCGGTAAGTAGAGAGTTTAAATGTCGCAAAGCCACTTTGAGAATCTACGGCGAGAAGGTAAATGTATGTTTTTTATTCATTCACGGGATGTGGGCTTCACTGGCTGGGCCAGCATTTCTTGCCTATCCCTTGTTGCTGTTGAGAAGGTGCTGGTAAGCCACCTTCTTGAACTGCTGAAGTCCATGTGGTGTAGGTACACCCACAGTGCTGTTAGGAAGGGGTTTCCAGGATTTTGACCAAGCGACAGTGGAGGAACGGCGATATATTTTCAAGTCAGGATGGTGAGTGACTTGGAGGGGAACTTCCAGCTGATGGTGTTCCCACCTATCTGCTGTCCTTGTCCTTCTAGATGGTAATGCTCGTGAGTTTGGAAGGTGCTGTCGAAGGAGCCTTGGTAAATTCCTGCAGTGCATCTTGTAGATGGTACACACTGCTGTTACTGTGCGTCGGTGGTGGAGGGAGTGAATGTTTATGAATGTGGTGCCAATCAAACAGGCTGCTTTGTCCTGGACAGTGTCAAGCTTCTCGAGTGTTATGGGAGCTGCACTCATCCAGGCAAGTGGGGAGTTTTCCATCACCCTCCTGACTTGTGCCTTGTAGATGGTGGACAGGCTTTGGGGAGTCAGGAGGTGAGTTATTTGTCACAGGAATCCTAGCCCCTGACCTGTTCTTGTAGCCATAGTATTTTTATGGCTAGCCCAGTTCAATTTCTGGTCAATGGCAACCCACGGGTTGTTGATAGTTAGGCATTTAGTGATGGTAATGGCACTGAACATCAAGGGGCAATGGTTTTATGCTCTCTTGTTTGAGATGGTCATTGCCTGACACTTGTGTGGCGTGAATATTACTTGCCACTTGTCAGCTCAAGCCTGGATATTGTCCAAGTCTTGCTGCTTTTGGACATAGACTGCTTCAGTATCTGAGGAGTTGCGAATGGTGCTGAACATTGCGCAATCATCAGCGAACATCCCCACTTCTGACCTTATAATGACAGGAAGGTCATTGATGAAACAGCTGAAGATGTTTGGGCCGAGGATGCTATCCTGAGGAACTCCTACAGTGATGTCCTGGAGCTGAGATGACTGACCTCCAACAACCACAACTATCTTCCTTTGTGCTAGGTATGAATCCAACCAGCGGTGAGATTTCCTCCTGTTTCCCATTGACCCCAGTTTTGTTAGGGCTCCTTGATGCCACATTCGAGCAAATGCATCGTTGATGTCAAGGGCAGTCAATGGGTGAGAGGGTAAGGTGGCAAGTAAGCAAGTGAGGGCATAGGGTGGCAGCAGGGTGGGTGAGGGGGTAGGATGACAGGTGGGTGAGGAGATAGCATGGCAGGTGGGTGGGTGAAGGGGCAGTGTGAAGGTGGGTGAGGGTGTAGGGTAGCAGCTAGGTAGATGAGGGGTTCGGGTGGGTTGCTGGGTTGGGGGTCGGAGTGAAGTCGTGTGCTTGGGGTTAGTCATGTGTTTGGGAGGAGGAATATAGGTGGTCAAGGGATAGTCGGGTAGTCGTGAGTCAAAGGGTAGTCGGATGTTTGGTGATGATTTGGGTGGTCAAAGTGTGGTCCGGGGGTAGTTGTGTGGTCTGCAGGGGATGGATTCGGGTGGTTAAGAGGGTGGTTGTGCAGGGAGTTGGGTGGTTGGAGGATAATCAAATGTTCGGGGCCGAAGGGTGGTTGGGTTGTCGGGAGGGGGTGGGATGCAGGGTGGGCAGAGGGTAGTTGGATAGTTAGGGCAAGTAGTCGGGTGGTCGGGGGTAGTAGGGTGGTCAGGTGGGGAGGCGGGAGGTCAGTAGTTGAGTTACCTGGGAGTTGGAACTGGTTTCAATCCTTCTAACTTTTTCTGGGTAACTGTTCTGGTAAATCACTCAGGATCATCTGAAGTCCAAACTTCCTGGGCAATTATCACATAGTCAGTGGGTCAGGTCTTCCAAGGGATCCCCCAGCACAACTTGAGGAGGGTACCTCTGGGATATGACCATCCGGAGATCAGTTGTTCTGTGCCAATATATTATTATACTTGACTCTAATCAGAGTAGCTCAAAGGGAAAATCTTACTATTCATGCATCTTAGGTCAGGAACTGTCAATGACTTCAAAACTTATGTAAAAGTAAAATACAGCACATGCTGGAGATCTGGAATAAAACAGAAAGTGCTGGAAATACTCCGCAGGTCTGGCAGCATCGGTGGAGAGAGAAACAGAGTTAATGTTCAGGTCGAATTTGATTCTTCTGCAGACAACTCTATTTCTCTCTCCACAGATGCTGCCTGACCTCCTGAGTATTACCAGTACTTTCTGTTTTTACTTCAACACTTCTGTTAGCTAAGAGTCAGAAATCAGAGAGGAGTGGTTAATGATTGTTTTTTCAGACTGGAGGAAAGTATAAAATGGTGTCCCCAGGATCTGCATTAAGAATATTGCTCTTTCTGATATATTAATGACACAAAACTGGGTACAAGGGGCACAATTTCAAAATTTGCAGATGACATGAAACTGGAATGGAGAGATCAGTTGGGAGGATAGCAACAGAATCCTGGCGGACATAGACAAACTGGTGAAATAGGCACACACTGGACAAATGAAATGTAACACTGAACGTCATGTGATGCATTTCAGTAGGAAGAATGATGCATTTCTGTGGGAAGAATGAAGAGAATAATATAAATTATGAGTAGTTTAATTTTAAGGCGTTGATAAAGAGAACTGGGGTTATACATAATGCACCTTTGAAGTTTGCAATGCAAGGTGAGAAGGCTGTTATAAAAGCACACAGGATCATTTGCTTTATAAACAGAGAGATAGGTTACAAAAACAAGGAAGTTATGTTAAATTTTTATGAACCATTAATTGGGCACCTGCTGAAGCATGGCATTCAATTCTTGGCATCACACTTCAGGAGGAATGTCAAGGTTTTATAGAGGGTGCAGAAGACAATTTTCAGAATGGTACCAGCAGTGAGGCACTTTTGCTACGTGGTGAGATCTGAGAAACTAGTGTAATGCAGAATTAGAGCACACGGAATGCACAGAAGCTCCTGCACAGCGATCCTTTGTTCCACCAGCATCAAACCTACAAGTACATTCATGAAGACAGCATCAAACCTACAAGTACATTCATGAAGAAGCTTAACTTGAAGAAATGAAGTTTTTACAATGGACAACCGTGGCCTGACAATCCAGACATACAAAAGGAAACCATCAAGAGCTCAACTTCTGGTCTCAAACCAGCCCTCCTGCAGACTTGGCCGTTGAACTGTGGGAACAGGGATACTTTGATTAGTGATCCCAAAACTTTCTCTTCTATCTCTGGTTCCCATTCTTCGCAACATGGGTTTGGGGCCAAGAGTGGCTGAAGATCGCATCAGCAGGCATATTGAATTTGAAGCATAGAGAAGGAACAGAGTTGAAAGTTGGCACCCTCAAGACACTCATTGCTAATCCCCTCAACCACAATTATCTTGCCATCCAGACCACAAAGGCTATCTCCTGCACCTGGGACTTCTCGGATTCAGGGTGTTCTGTGCTGTCCAGACTGTCCCATCTGAGGTTTCAGGCTGCTCTCCTAGAGCTCCTGCTCCTTCACTCTGTTGCTGCTGCTCCTCATGGCGTCTGGCTCTGCCCCCCCAATTCAGTCCACTCTCAGAGCTTCAAGTCCTGCTCTAACTTCAGCCTATACACAGGGCTTCATGCTCCACCCCTAGAGGACATTGCTGACCATCATCACTTCCTACCAGCGAAGGCCCAGCCGACAGAACTCCTCAGCAGCCATGAGGAACGCCTCGCAGAGAGTGCCCAGCTAAAGATGGGATCCGGCGCCTAGCCACAAGCCACATGCCAAAGGCTAGGGCCAGGAGTTAGGGCTCAGCATGACTCCCCCACCACACTCAAATTGTTTTCCTTCAAACAGAAGGGAAATTCTAAAGGAGCTTTGTGGCAGTGTCACACCCCTGAGTTGACACTGTCACACAAAAATACTGTTCGGTGCCAACTCTGTGGTAGATTGCTGGGTCAGCTCGGTACAATATCCATTTCCAACAATCAGGGTGTAAAACAGGAGAAAGGCAATGCACCTGGGGAGCCTGGACTTTACAAAGCAAGGCCTTTACAAAGCCAAGAGTGTCTGAAGGCTGCATCACCGGGTATATAAGAAAGTATTTGATGTAATGAGTTACAGTGAGTTAGCTGTCAGGTGGCTGCAATAGATGGTATCAAGTGTGATTCAATGTCAGTTTGAAAGCAGGTCTCCCAAGGATCTGGCACACAGTAGAGCAGGGCTTTGTGGAGGATGCAGAAGGGCACAAACTTTCAGACAGTGCAGGATGAAACAGCAAATAAGAGGAAGATTGTCGGGCGCACATGGGAGGAACGTGCAGAAAAATTTCCAGTTTGCCATGTGGACTGAGTGCCTTATACTTGCCCTCAAGTACAACGGACTAGATCCTGAAAAAGCTCAATGACCAGGTGAGGGCAGGCTAGGTAAAACCTGGCAAAAACAGAAAATGCTGGAAAATCTCAGCGGGTCTGGTAGCACTGTGGAAAGAGAAACAGAGTTAATGTTTCGAGTCCATATGACCCTTCTTCAGAGTCAGAAGAAGGGTTATACGGACTCTAAACGTTAACCCTGTTTCTTTCTCCATAGACGCTGCTAGACCTGCAGACTTTTTCCAACGTTTTCTGTTTTTGTTTCAGATTTCCAACGTCCGCAGTATTTTGCTTTTATCGTAGTGTAAAACTGAGCAATTCTGTTTTATTCCTTGGGACTCCATCTGCACTAGTGCACTGTTTAGCCTCTGAAGTGAGTACACTAATGACACTTTACACTGCACTGAATTTAAGTAGGGCAATAACTAAGGATGCTACATTGTGTCTCACCATCTCTGCTAACAGCGCTACCATACACATAATAGTTTACAACCTACTTTCAATTTAACGGAAGATCTATTACATCAGTGTCCGATTTACCAGGGAGACAGCTCCCAAATGCTCCTCACCTAATTCATTCAAAGACCTAAACATAGTTCACATGAAAGACAGGAAGTAGGAGGAGCATTTTGGACATTGGAGAGCTGCCCCCTTACGAGGAACAGGCCATGCAGATTCTGGAGTCACCCTCCACTCTAGCCATTGAGGATGGTGAGATGGGAGTGTATATGCATGTGACTGATTAGTGGGTGCAGTCATACACAGTTGGTATGGCATTCATATGAACCAGTACACCACCAGAGGCTTCAACACCCTCTCTGTCCCCTTAATCCCAAGGGGAGTATGTTAATTAATCTTTAGTTTGTGCCCTATTTTCAGAGGAATGTTAAGGAGGAAGAAGATGATGCTGAGCAAGTGTGGCAGCAGGGGCAAAGAACAGTCCTCCTTGTGGACACGGGTGATGGATGATGAGGAGAATGAGGACGAAGAGAATGAGGAGGAGGAGAAGGAGGAGGAGGATGAGAAGAATGAGCATGATAATGTGGAGAAGATGATGCTGAGGACAAGGTTTGCAGGAATTCCAGGAGAACATCCTGCCACATGTCCCTCTGACAATCCCTGCAATTTCACTCTGTGAGTCACTTGCCTTCAAATGACCACACACACCAACTCAGGTAGGTTCACTCAGGGGGTTTAGACCATGTCAGCAAGTATTCTCAGAGCACAAAGAAGCCAAAGAATGAGGAGTAGGTGAGAATGCAAAACCTGCCGAGCAGAGCTATCCATGGCTTCGGGCTCTAGTCCATAGGTACTCACCTGGAAAGAAGGATGATTTAGGAACATCACACTTACATGTAGATCTTGATGATGTGTAGCAACTGACAGATTAGACTCTAGATTTCACTGGCATTTTTTAAATTCAGAGAGTACTGTTCTGAACAGCAGGAAGCAGGAAGTGTGCTCAAAAGAGTACAGCATAATGTCAGCTTTGTTGCAATCAGCAGCAGCCTATCCACTTCTGAAGTGGGCTGGTATGATTCTGTGCCTTATCTCCATGGAGTTGTAGACCACAGCCTTGAAGGCATTAGGGAACATTAGGCAACAGCACCAACAACAACTTCCATTTATATCACTTGTTTAACAGGAATCCATCTGAAGGAGCATCACAAAAGCTGACACCATGCCAAGGGTTAGGAGGAAAGTTTGATCAAAGAGATAGCTTTTAGCAAGGATCTTAAATTAAGAGGGTAGTATGGTAAGGTTTAGGCAGAGAATTCCAGAGATTAGGGCCTAGATGGCTGAATGTAAGAGGCCAGAGCTGGAGGAATCCAGAGTTCTCGAAGGGTTGTAGGGCTAGAAGAGGTAACAGAGGGTCTTAAGCACAAGGTGGAGAGGTGATTCAGCAGCAGCTCCCTGCAGGGTGAACAGAGTTAAAATTGCTTCAATTGTTTAAATAAAGAAAATGTGAACTATAAATGTTATAGTAGGAACTGTGCCCTCCATATTATAAAGCCTCCTATAACTTGCTTTAATTTGGTGGAACAATGGTAGGGTTCTCAGAATAGACTGTACCTGGCTCCTGGAGATGAGGCTTTGCTCTACAGTCACACCAACAGGATATATGGAGATCTCACCAAGGCAAATTTGGTCATCTACTTCTTTATGCAAAATTGGCTGAGAAGATCAGTGTATTTGCTAACTATTAAATTTAATTTAGCTTTCACCAATGTATTCAAGAAAATTCACACAAGTGCCTCAATTTTTCGGATGGTGGGGTCTTGTTTTCCGCCATCCAAAGAGCCAGTGGGGATCAAATCCCCGCTGACTCTGAGCGCCCTACAGCCATTTCACACCATGTGGCTGCAGGTGGGACTTTTGCCCCTCACTCGGGAGGATTTCCAATCTTAGAGAGCTGCCAGCCAATCTGATCGGCCAGCAGCTCTCCAGTGCCTGCAGCAACAGTGGTGCAGCGGACAGAAGAAATACAGGAAGATGTCAGAGACTAAGTCCCAGGTAAGTTCAAGGGATCTCAGGGTGGGAAGGGCAAATAATGCCTGGGGAGGTGCGGTGCCATAACAGCAATCAGGGTCTCAGGAGGCTGGTAGGGGGGAGGGGTGGTGGGGGACGCAGTGAGGATGGAGGTCTGGAGGTCACCGGTCCTTAAAGGGGTAGGGTGGGGGGGGGGTGCCTGGTTTCAGATGGGGGCTTCTGATGGAGGCACCACCCCTCCCCATTCAAGATTTTCAGCCTTCTCCCATGCAAGTTCAATCCTAACGCCAGCCTAAAAACTGAGACTGAGTGGGAAATGGCCCTTAAGTGACCTCTTAAGGGCTTCAGCAGGGACAAGGGCGGGTTTCCAATCAGAGGCCTTGCCTGCCCCAGCAGAAAATCACTGTGTGGTGAGGTAATCCCGTCCCTTCAGCTTCACCCCCAACCCCTAGCAGTAAAAATTTTGGCCGGTGTTTCAGCAAGTGGAGAGTTTTCCTTTAATGCTTTGAATTTTGTGCCACAAGGAACACAATTAACCTGTATGGTATTGTTTCCTGAGTATTAGGGTTCTTCACACAAACATTACCCACCTCCTATTTGGGTGAAGTTTAGATGTAGCAGCAATCTCTACTCATGATCAGATAGCCTGTCGTCTCTCATTTCTTCTTCTTGAGTTCCTGGCCTATGGCAGGTTCTTGGTGATTATTCACCAAACCAGGGCAAAGTACTGTGATCATTTTTAACTAGGGGGCAGGGCAAGGAGGTAGGCCTCAAGTCTATATCAGCTGAATGGGGATCAAAACCCTGTGCTGTTGGTGTTAATCTGATCCACAGACTAGCCATCTAGCCAGCTGAGCTAACAGACCCCCCGGTCACTCACTCAAACATAAAGAATTGTTATTTTGCCAATGTACTTGAGGGTATTGTCACTGGACTGATAATCCAGAGACCCAGGGTAATGCTCTGGGGACCCAGGCTCGAATCCCACTATGGCAAATGGTGGAATTTGAATTCAATAAAAACCTGGAATTAAAAGTCTAATGATGACCATGAAATCATTGTTGATTGAAACCCAATTGGTTCACTAATGTCCTTTAGGGAAGGAAATCTGCCGTCCTCACCTGGTCTGGCCTACATATGACTCCAGACCCACAGCAATGCGGTTGATTCCTAAATTATCTCTGAAATGGCCTAGCAAGCCGCTCAGTTGGATCAAATTGCTAAAAAGTCAATAAAAAGGAATGAAACTGAATGGACCACCGGCATTGACTTAGGCACCGGAAACGACAATGGCAATCTCAGCCCTGTCGAACCTGCAAAGTCTCCTTATTAACATCTGAGGGCTTGTGGCAAAATTGGGAGAGCCTTCTCACAGACTAGTCAAGCAACAGCCTGACATAGTTATCCTCACAGAATCATATCTTACCGATAATGTCCAAGACACCACCATCACCATCCCTGGGTACGTCTTGTCCCATCGGCAGGACAGCCCCAGCAGAGTTAGCAGCACAGTGGCATACAGTCAAGAGGGAGTTGACCTGGGAGCCCTCAAATTGACTCTGAATGCCACGAAGTCTCATGGCTTTAGGTCAAACGTGGGCAAGGAAATCTCCTGATTACCACTTACCTTCCTCCCTCAGCTGATGAATCAGTGCTCCTCCATGTTAAACACCACTTGGAGGGAGCACTGAGGGTAGCAAGGGTGCAGAATGTACTCTGGGAGGGGAACTTCAATGTCCATCACCAAGAGTGGCACAGTAGCACCACTACTGACCGAGCTGGCCAAGTCCTAAAGGATACAGCTGTTAGACTGGATCTGATGCAGGTAGTGAAGGAACCATCAAGGGGGAAAAACATACTTGACCTCATCCTCACCAACCTGCCTGCCACAAATGCATCTGTCCATGGTGGTATCGGCAGGAGTGACCACTGCACAGTCCTTGTGGAGACCAAGTTCCGTCTTCACATTGAGGATACCCTCCATCATGTTGTATGGTTCTACCATCGTGCTAAATGGGATAGGTTTCAAACAGATCTAGAAGTGAAGACTTGGGCATCCATCAGGTACTGGAATTGAAAGTCTAATGATGACCATGAAACCATTGTTGATTGAAACACATTTGGTTCACTAATGTCCTTTAGGGAAGGAAATCTGCCGTCCTCACCTGGTCTGGCCTACATATGACTCCAGACCCACAGCAATGAGGTTGACTTTTAAATTATCTCTGATAATTGGGCCATCAGCAGCAGCAGAATTGTAGTCTCATGGCCCAGCACAGCCCCCACTCTACCATTACCACCAAGCCAGGGAATCAACCCTGGTTCAATGAAGGGTGCAGGAGGGCATGCCAGGAGCAGCGCCAGGCATACCTAAAAGTGAGATGTCAACCTGGTGAAGCTACAACACAGGACTACTTGCATGCCAAACAGCATAAGCAGCAAGTGATGGACAAAGCTAAGTGATCCCACAACCAAAGATCAGATCTAAGCTCTGCAGTCCTGCCACATCCAGTCGTGAATGGTGGTGGACAATTAAATAACACACTGGAGGAGAAGACTCCACAAATATCCCCATCCTCAATGATGGAGGAGCCCAGCACATCAGTGCAAAAGATAAGGCTGAAGCATTCACAACAACCTTCAGCCAGAATTGCTGAGTGGATGATCCATCCCAGACTCCTCCGGAGGTCCCCAGCATCACAGATGCCAGTCTTCAGCCAATCTGATTCACTCCATGTAATATCGAGAAATGACTGAAGGCACTGGACACTGCAAAGACTATGGGCCCTGACAACATTCCGGCAATAGTATTGAAGACTTATGCTCCAGAACTTGCTGCGTTCCTAGCCAAGCTGTTCCAGTACAGTTACAACACTGGCATTTACCTGGCTATGTGGAAAATTGTCCAGGTATGTCCAGTACACAAAAAGCAGGACAAATCTAAACTGACTGATTACCGCCCCATCAGTCTATTCTTGATCATCAGTAAAGTAATGGAAGTGGTCATCAACAATGCTATCAAGCAGCACTTGCTTAGCAATAACCTGCTAGCTGATGCTCAGTTTGAGTTCTACCAGGGCCACTCAGCTCCTGACCTCATTGCAGCCTTTATTCAGACATGGACAAAAGAGCTGAACTCCAGAGGTGAGGTGAGGTTGACTGCCCTTGACATCAAGGCATCATTTGACCAAGATGGCATCAAGGAGCCCTGGCAAAACTGGAGTCAATGGGAATTGGGAGAAAAATCTCTGCTGGTTGGAGTCACTCCTAGCGCAAAGGAAGATGGTTGTGGTTGTTGGAGGTCAGTCATCTCAACCAAAGGACATCACTGCAGAAGTTCCTGGGAGTAGTGTCCTCGGCCCAACCATCTTCAGCTGCTTCATCAATGACCTTCCATCCATTAAAAGGTCAGAAGTGGAGAAGTTCGCTGATAATTGCATAATGTTCAGCACTATTCACGGCTCCTAAGATACTGAAGCAGTCCATGCCCAAATGCAGCAAGACCTGGACAATTTTCAGTTTTGGGCTGACAAGTGGCAAGTAACATTCACGCCACACAAGTGCCAGGCAATGACCATCTGCAACAAGAGAGAATCTAACCATCGCCCCTTGACATTCAATGGCATTACCAGCACTGAATGCCCAACTATCAACATCCTGGGGGTTAACATTGACCAGAAACTGAACTGGAATAGCCATATAAATGCTGCAGCTACAAGAGTAAGTCAGAGGCTAGGAATCCTGCAATAAGTACCTCACCTCATGACTCACCAAAGCCTGTCCACCATCTACAAGGCCCCAAGTCAGGAGTGTGATGAAATATTCTCTACTTGGCTGGTTGATGACAGCTCCAACAACATTTAAGAAGCTTGACACCATCCGGGACAAAGCAGTCCACTTGATCGGCACCCCATCCACAAACATTCATTCCCTCCACCACCATCGCACAGTAGCAGCAGTGTGTACCATCTACAAGATGTACTGCAGAAACTCACCAACATTCCTTAGGCAACACCTTCCAAACCCATGACTGCTAACGTCTAGAAGGACAAGGGCAGCAGATAGATGGGAACACCAGCACCTGGAAGTTCCCCTCCAAACCACTCATCATCCTGACTTGGAACTATATCACCATTCCTTCACTGCTGTGGATCAAAATCCTTGAACTCCCTCCCTAACAGCACTGTGGGTGTACCTACACCACATGGACTGCAGCTGTTCAAGAAGGCAGCTCACCACCACCTTCTCAAGGGCAATTAGGGATGGAAAATCACCCAGCGAAGCCCACATCCCATAAGTGAATAAAAAAAAGTGAGTTAGTGACTCAAGGGTGGCCAGAGCATAAGGAACTGTGTTGTAGGATGAGTCAGCACCTTCAGGAGAGCAGAGCAGAAATCTGGAGGAATAGGAGGCTAAAACAAAAGCTCTGGGCTGCCAATACTGGGAAGCAAAATGTCATTCAAAATCATATTAAATAATACCAAGACATCTGTGATTTTAATTAAAAAATTCCCCAATGTTTAATATGTGAACCTCAGTTTTCACAAATTCCGCTGTACAAAATATGGAACAGTTAGCTACTATAATTCAAAAACAATTCTACCTTCTCAGTGCCTTGGAAACAATCACATATTGAAAAGTCTGAGTGGCTGTACCCATTGGAAATCCTAGCAACAGTCCAGTCCCAAAATTAAATATTTTCAGCCTTTTAAGAAACACCATCAGATGGAGCATTTTCTGTGATTCTCAACTTTCCATCAATGCTAATTTACAATACAAGGTATTGTAGATGGGCAAAAAGCAACAGACTGTGGGAAAAGTCGGAATTTTGAACGTAGGAAAGATAATCAGTATTTAAATTAGTTCATGCATCCAATACAAGAAATAAAAGAAGCCAGGTAATTCTACTCTCTAACTCTACAAAACTAAATTTGATCACTCTAATCTTCTGAAGTTATTTATTTTAAAGCAATCTTAAAAACATCGAAGCCGTCATACAAAGGAATTTCTCTCACACTATATCTTGCACACCATCATTGTGTTTTACGCAATGGACTTAAAATTACAAGTTCAATCGAGACATTCAAATTATTTGAATAGAAACAATGTGCAAGGATGTAGGGTAAAGGCAGGAGAATGGCACTAAGTCATAATGTTCATTCGGAGAGCCAGCGCAGTTACAATGGGCCAAATGGCCTCCTTCTGTGCCGTAACAATTCTGTGATTCTGTGATACATGGGACCATGGTGTACTGATACTTGGTGCATTCTTAGTACTATTTCAATGCAGGTGTTATGTTATATAAAAGTTGCTAACACTTGTAAGAATAGTGACATGAACAATTTCAGAGGAATGTGCTCATAAGCTCTCAATGTAATTTCAAGGCTACAGCTCGTTACTTTTTATTTTTGAATGATCCCACAAACCGCTGCACAAATTTTTCAAATCTATTTTCATTGTGGGGGGCTACATGGCGTGCATGATTCCCTTGAAATGAGAGTAATCTTGAATTATGGGATGACTGATTCCTGAGCAAAGAGTTGTGGCTATCAGTCGACCTCACTCGCAATGGAGTTGGGTCAGTCCCTTCCGGTTTCAAGTTGTTGCTTTGCTTTATGTACACTTTCTCGAAACGACTGTAAACTCTCTGTTTGTTAAGTTGGTCACTTGGTTTTGCGGTATTGATCATGTTTGTCAACTCTTCAGGTTTTTGGTTCTTCACAAGAGAAGAGGGGCTGGAACCCAGCCTCTCTTCTCTGTTACCTATGTCCGATTGTTGTTCCATGGCAAATCTTGGAGCTGATGCATCTCCCCGACTCATGTCATTCTTCCCAAGCAACTGAGCATTTGCATTTAATTGTTCTTGGTTATTAGCGCGAGCAAATTTTGGAGTATTTGTGCAATTTGATGATATGCTTGCTGTCTTATCCTTTTGTTCATTCCATGTGTATTTTGCTATTTTCCTCCTTTCCTGCTGGTCACTCTCGGAGGTCAACGTTTCAGTACTGCTATTCATATTACTGGATGCAACTGACCCTCTACTTCTAGACCCATTATCTCTTTTATCATGGGAGATGTTGAGTAGAGATCTGATCTTCTCTGTACTTTTTCTAAGGAAATTTGAATGTTCCTCCTGATGTTTATTGTCTTTCCCCAGATGCCACATCTTGGGAGATTCATTTCCCTTTGTATCATTTAGAGAGTGGATTGACAAAGTCCTGCTTAAAGCAGAATTAAACTTTGTTTTAGGTAATGTGGAGTGCCCTGATTCTTGTCTGGCATTGTAATCTGGCACTCTGTTTTGTTCAGTCAGATGTGTTTGGAAGCTTTGATTATAACTGTGTTGATGTTGGAGATTTGGATTTTGATTCATCTCAGTGTCATTGTGAAAAGATGTGCAATCTTTAGGAAACTGTTCAATACCTGCCTGAGTTGGAGTTTTCAACTCATCTGATGAATGCTGTTTATCTGCATTAAACAATGAATATCCAATATTGCTCAAATCCTGAGGAGTTGTTGACCCTGAGGTTGCATCAATAGTTGAAGCCGTTGATTCAGAATCAGGGCTGATGACATCAGTCTGTCTCATCACAGGGGTTCTGAAAACTAGTGAAGAACGCAGTCGGGATTGTAACAATTTGGGGTTGCTTTTAATTTCCGTTCTGTTCATTAATTCTAAATTTACTTGCATCCTGGGCCCTGGATTTTCAAAATTGTCTGTTGCATTCAGAGTAATGTTGTCAAATGAATCAGTGATAGGATTTGTTGGAGGTCCAGCTTTATCATTTAGGTAGCTTTCAATTCTCCAGTTTCGTAAGCCTGTCTTTCTCATATTTTCTAGGGTTGGCAGTTTATGGGTGGAAGGCAGGTGCAGAGTTTTAGGCCCATGATATGTATTCCGAATATTTGAGCTCCTTTCAAAGTGCGGCGTTGTTCTGTTTTGCTTCAGACGCTCAAGAGCATTTCTAATGGTGTTGGACATAAATTCACCTCTAGATGAAGAAGTAACACTTTCATTTTCTTCGAGCAAATTCTGGTCACTTCTTTGAAATAAGGGTCTGTGGTTTGTTGATCTATTCAGCAAAAGATATGATGCTGTTTCTGGCTGCTCTCCAGCATAACTATGTCTCTTCCTGTAATCGTTTCTCTCATAAGTCTGTAGACAATTGGTTCTGTTTGCTACATCCTGACCATTTGTAATGGGAGGTCTAAGATGTGAATTCCATAGATTCAATTTATTATCAATATTGTTCCACTCATTTAGATGCATGTTTTGCCTTCCATGAAGCTTTTGATATAATGTGTCAAGTGTATGCCTATTGGGATTGTTCCTGCTAAATGGCTGATGCTGGCTAGATGATGAAGCAAATGAAGATACCGAATGCTGGTAGATCCCGGCATTAAGACTATTTTGCCACATTGATGGTCGTTTTCCTTCTCCCAATAATGTGGAGCTTTCTGTTACAAACATACTTGGGATATCTGATCGAGCGTAGAGCGTCCGAAATTCTTCATCGTAAGATTCTACTAGATGGCCAGTGATCACTTGTACCATGCTGAGATTTATCTTTTCAAAGGACCACATAAAGCTGAAAATAAATAATTCATCTATTTAGTTGCAGAAAGATAAATAACTAATGCATTGAAAATGTGAAATTTCAAAGTTGTTCAAGAATATTACAGAAATGTGTTGCCGCAGTTCATTCTTGCTTTTCATAACACAATCGTGTTGAAAATAAATCCCAGATAGTGAAGAGGAAGCTGTATGTTCATGACTTTCTCCTTAGTGCAGATGACACATCTCTTGAAGGCACTAAACTGCTGGTTACCCAGCTTCCCCTCCTGGACCCTATGTCAGCAGATAATGTTAATGATTCAGATACTGTCCCTTTCTTCTTGTAATCTGTCATCAGCATCCCACCATCCTTGCAAACTACCATCCCATCTCCAACCTCCCTTTCCTCTCCAAAGTCCTTGAATGTGTCCTCAGTTCCCAACTCCATGCCCATCTTTCCCGCATTTCAATGTTTGAATCCCTCCAATTAGATTCTACACTCGCCGCCCCCCATCATAATACGAAAACAGCTCTTATCAAAGTCACAAATGACATCCTGTCTGTGACTGTAGTAAACTAGCAGACCTCATCTTGTTCTGCACTCTTTGACATCATTAACCACACCATCCCTCTTCAAAGCCTGTTGTCCTCCTGGGTGGGACTGCACTCATCTGATTCCATTATTATCTACCTAATCATGGGCAGAGAATTCCTTGCAATGGGTTCTCTTCCTGCTCCTGAACCATTGCATCTGATGTTCCCCAAGGACCTATCCTCGACCCCCTTCTATTTCTCATCTACATACTGCCCCTCAGTGACATCATCTGAAAATACAGAGTTAGCTTTCACATGTAAGCTAATGATACCCACCTTTAACTCACCACCACCTCCAAAATCTCTAAATTATCAGACTGCTTATCCTACATTGAATACTAAATGAGCAGAGATTTCCTCCAATTAAACATTGAGAAGACCGAAGCCATTGTCTTTGGTCTCTGCTAGAAAATTTGTTCCCTAGCTACCAATTCCATCACTTTCTCCGGTGAAAGTCTGAGACTGAACCAGAGTGTCAACAACCTGTGTCATGTATAACCCTGAGACGAGCTTCCCACCATATATCTGCACCATCATGAAGTTCACTTATTTTCACCTACATAACATTGTCTGACTCCACTCCTGCCTTAGTTCTTCTGCTGCTGAAGACCTCATTCATACCTTTATTACCTCTACATTTGACAATTGCAACCCACTCTTGGCTGGCCTCCCACATTCTGCCCTCTGTAAATCTGGAGGCATCCAAAACTCTGCTGCCTGTATGCTTACTCATCCCAAGTCATGTTCACCCATCATCCCTAAACCCTCAGTACCCCTCCTTATTCTGTTAAGATGCTCCTTAAAACCTAACTATCTGACCAAGCTTTTGGTCACACGCCCTGAAATTTCCTTTTGTGATTCAGTGTCAAATCTTGCTTTATCACGTTCCTGTCAAGTGCCTTGGGATATCTTATTACGTTAATGGCAATGCATAAACAGAGCGGTTGTTGTTTAAGGATAATACACAAACTCTGATGAAGTATTCAGAACCTTAACAGATGCCCAGCTTTTTCTTCATCGTTGTAAGAAAGGCACGATGTGGGTTGATTTAATGAGATAATGCTTATGCAGCAGAACTAGGGTTTATCGCGTTAACATGACTAATACTTTTATTCGTGACTATCTTATATTTATGGCCTCTATTTTTGGCCTCCCACAGAAGTATAATTAAATAGAAAGTTACCTGTATGTTCCATATACCACTGTCTTACAGTCAACCAGAAGAAATTTCTCCATCATCTTTCCATGGAACTTGCTTCCTGACCTGCAAAGGTAATCTAAACCCTTGACTGTCCGGACTCTAATATTCTGTTAGAATGATTGAAATTAGGAGAAATTAGTTCAAGTCAGTAGCACTGGACACTCAGTAGCAACAATTTGAAATGAAACAGCACATTAGTCTTTTAAATCTGTTGACAGATGGAAGTGAAATATTATGATGGGTTAAATTAATATCCCATCATTTAGGTATCGGTGAGTACATTGATTGTGTCTCAATGTGAATCATCATAAAATAAAGAAAGTTCTTTAATAATGTACAAGTGAATGAATTGAAGGAAACAAGCATTTCTTTTAATGCCAACAAGATTTGAATGGGGAATAATCTAAACAAATTTGACTATTCCAAAATTCTTTTTGCCGGCCTCCCAATTTTCCAACACCACTGTATGTCACTTTTGTATTAGCAATCCAGGGGGCTGGACTGATAAGTTAAGCACATGAGTTCAAATCCCGCCATGGCAGTTTATGAACTTACATTCAGTCAATTACAAAAACCAGGAATAAAAAGCTAGCATCAGTAATGGTGATCAAGAAGTTATCAGATTGTTGTAAAAGCCCAACTGCTTCACCAATGTACTTTAGGGAATGAAATCTGCCATCCTATATATGACTCCCGATGCACAACTATGTGACTGACTTTTAACTGCCCTCTTAAATGGCCTAAAAAGCCATCCAGTTGTATCAAACTACTGCAAAAAAAAAATCAGTGATAAAACCAAACAGGCCATCCAGCATCGAAGTAGACAATGAATTCAGAAATGACAATGCCACACCCTGTTATCTCTGCAAAGTCTTCCTAATTAACATCTGGGAATGTGCCAAAATTGGGAGAGCTATGCTGTAGACTAGTCAAGCAACAGCATGGCATAGTTATATTCACCAAATCATTGCTTTCAGCCAATTCCCCAGACTGCTCCATCATAATCTCTGGTATATTCTACCCACTGGCAGGGCAGACCCGCCAGACTTGGTAGCACAGTGCTATACAGTCAGGAGAGTGCATGGTCCTGGGAGACCTTGATGTTGACTCTGGACCCTATGAAGCCTTGTGGCATCAGGTTAAACATGGGCAAGGGAACCAGCTACTGTCCTCCCTCAGCAGATGAATCAGAACTGCTCCATGTTGAACACCAATTGGAAGAAGCACTGAGTGTGGCAAGAGCACAGAATGCACTCAGGCTGGGGGAACTTCAATGTCAGTCACAAATTGTGTCTCAGTAGCACGACTACTGACCAAGCTGGCCAAGAACATAGCTAAAGCACACAGCCATCTGACAGGGCTGTAGTTAGAGAACCAACACAAGGGGAAAAACTCCTTGATTTTGTCTTCACTGATCTAACTATCACAAAACCATCTGTCCATGGCCGTATTGGTAGCAGTGGCCACCACACAATCCTGGTGGACAGGAGGTTCTGTCTTCACATTGAAGTCACCCTCCAATGTGTTGCACGACATGATCACTTTGCTAAATGCTAAATTCAGAACAGATCTAGAAGCTCAAAACTGGGCAGGCATGGCGCACTATGAGCCATCAACAGCAGAAGAATTGTTTCCATAACAATCTGTAAGCATATGGACTGGTACATCCCTTACTCAATAATCAGCATCAAGCCAGGGGACCAACATTGGTTCAATGTGGAATGTAGGAAAGCATGCCAGGAGCAGCACCAGACATATCTGAAAAGGAGGTGCAAACCTGGTGAAGCTACAGCACAGGTCTACAAACATGCTAAACAGCAGAGGTATCATTCTATAGGCGAACTAAACAATCCCACAACCAGTGGATCAGATCAAAGCTCTGTAGTCAAGCCATATCCAGTCATGAATGGTGGTGGAAAATTAAACAACTAACTGGAGAAGGAGGCTCCACAAATATCCCCATCGTCAATGGTGGGGGAGACCAGCACAAGTGCAAAAGACAAGGCTGAGTCAATAATCTTCAGCCAGAAGTGCAGAGTGGGTGATCCACCTTGACCTCCCCCTAAGGTCCGCATAATAACAGTTGTCAATTTTCAGCCAAGTCGCTTCACTCATGTGGTATCAAGAAATGGCTGAGTGTACTAGATACTGTAAAGGCTATTGCCCTGACAACATCCCAGCTGCAGTACTAAAGACTTGTACTCCAGAACTAACTATGCCCCTAGCCAAGCTGTTCCAGTACAGTTACACACCTACCCAACAATGTAAAAAATTGCCCAGGCATGGCTTGTCCACAAAAAGCAGGACATATCCAATCCAATTAATTTCCACACTGCCTACTCTCTCAAGTCTGCTCTCAATCATCAGCAAAGTGATTGAAGGTGTCATTGACAGTGCTATCAAGCAGCACTTACTCAGCAATAACCTGCTCACGGATGCTAGGTTTAGATTCCGCCTGGGCCACATGGCTCCTGACCTCATTACAGCCTTGGTCTAGACATGGACAAAAGAGTTGAACTCCAGAAGTGAGGTGACAGTGGCTGCACTTGACATCGAGGAAGTATTTGATCAAGTGTAACACCAAATAGCCCTAGTAAAGTTGAAGTCAATGGGTCTTGAGGTAAAATTCTCCGCTGGCTGGAGTCATACGTAGCACAATGAAAGATAGTTATTGAAGACCAGTCATCTCAGTCCCAGGACATTGCTGTAGGAGTTCCTCAGGGTTGTGTCCAAGACCCAATCATCTTCACAGATCACATAAATCACAGAATTGTTACAGTACAGAAGGAGGCCATGTGGCCCATCAGATGCCTCATCAGTTGCCTTCCCTCATCATAAGTAAATGTTCACTGATGAATGTAGAGTGTTCAGTTCCATCTGTAACTCCTCAAATAATGAAGCTGTTCATGCCGACATGCAGCTAGACCCAGACTGCACCAGGTGTGGGGTTATAAGTAACAAGTAACATTCGCGCCACACAAGTGTCAGGCAACAACCATTACAAAAAAGAGAGAATCTAACCATCTCCCCTTGACCGTCAATGGCAATACCATAGTTGGACACCCCACATTAAGATCCCGAGTGTCAACATTGACCGGAAGCTTAACTGGACCTAATTCTGTGGCTACAGAGCAGATCAGAGGCTAGATATTCTGCCATTCCAATATCCTTAAGCACAAGTCAGGAGTGTGATGGAACTCTCCACTTGCCAGGATGAGTTGCACTCCAACTGCGCTCAAGAAGCACTACACCATCCCAAGACCCATTGACTTCAACTTTACTAGCCCATTTGATTGAAATCCCATCCATCATCTTAAGCATTCACTCCCTTCACCACCAGCACATGGTGGCTGCAGTGTGTAATATTAACCAGCTGCACTGCAGCAATTCACCCAGGCTCCTGCGACAACTCCTTCCAAATTTGTGACCTCTACCACATAGAAGAACAAGGACAGCAGTAACATGGGAACACAACATCTCCAGTTTCCCTTCCAAGTCACACCCCATCCTGACCTGGAAACATATTGCAATTCATCATTGCCACTGAGTCAAAATCCTGGAACTCCCCATCCAACAGCACTGTGGCTGTACCTACACCACATGGACCGCAGCAGTTTGGAAGGCAGCTCACCCACACCTTCTCAAGGGCAATTAGGATGGGTATAAATACTGGTCTTGCCAGTGATGCCTGTAGCCTGTGAGTGAATAAATAAAACTTTAACAATTGGGTAGACAATTTTGGGTGCCATGGATCAGTTTGAGCTCTGAATTGGTATCATCAGTAAATTTGACATCTTCATATTAAGTTTCTGGCTGGAATTTTCCCAGCCCCAGAGAGGCAGCTTTGGACGTGGTGAGGGAGCTGTGGAATATCCAAAGGAGAAACATCAGGCTGGCTCCCCAATGTGTTTCTGCATACATGCGCTTTTACCCAAGGTAGGCATCCAGCAGAACAGCTACCCTCTCAGCAGCAGTGGAAAGCCAATTCAGGTGATTATATGTATAGTTAATCCCTATTTCAGCAGTGCAATGAAGTTTTCTGAATGCCGCCCAGATCTCACACAGTGTCAGGAGCTCGCCAGCTCAGAGGAGCCAAAATCACAGCCGGGAGTCATCACTGCCTGCAACCAGACAGTCGCTCAGCCCAACAAAGAAGCAAAACAGCAAGGCTCAGGGCAGGAGTAAATAAATTAATCAAATCCAAATAGAAGGAAGAATAACATATAAATCTTGTGGGGAGAAAGGTGAAGGAGTTCATTGGGATGAATACAGAACACACAGAAACATAATGAGAGGATGAACAAAGTGTCAAAGAAGGATCTGTGAAAACTATAGCTGGAGATATAAAACCTTACTGCGGTAAGGTAGTATTTCAGTCGTCCAAGTCACAAGGTAGGTGAAGAGATGTGAACAAAGCAGAATCTGGAGATGAGCCTGAGATAATTAGTATAATAAATGATTCCTTTCCTAGTGAAAATATCGAGCAGCTTGCTCTCTCCCTCAGTAATGTTACTCCGATTAAACTAACTTCAGAATAACTTAGTGGGAGGCAGACTAAAAGTGCTCAAAACAAATGATTCTCCATGAATAGATTACTACTCTGATAGTAGTGATAGAACCAATGGTGCAGATGTGTAAACACATGATGGGCACTTTTGAGGAGACAGGCATTACAGGGTCTGGGGATACACTGTGCATATTTCTGACTTTCCTTCAAATATAATACAATCAATCGCAATGCCAATCCAGTCTCAAATTGGATGATGAATGCAGAGGCAGCCTGCTAATTGGCTGCCTCCTGTAAGATCACGCCACAGGACACAGCACTGAAATAAGTGAGATCGAGACCCGCAAATGGTCCCAACTCCCGAGAAATTTATCATTACAGGACATGCTAGCCTCCAAGTCTAGTTTATGTAATTGAGAAATATCAGAGGTCCCAACATCAAACTCCTGAACATCCTAATCAATATGTTCCCCTTCATGGCCTAACACCACCTATATTTACTTATTGCATTCTCCCTATCAACCAGTTTCTTATCCATACTCAGAGATCAGAATTCTTTGAGCTTCACCAAAAGAAAATGAGAGAAATTTTGTCAAATGCCTTTTAGAAGTCGAGACACACCAACTGTAAAATTTCTCTTGGATGGTGCCGCAAAATGGCTGACAGAAAAATGGCAATGTGTTTTGCCACTGGCTTAATTCTCTTTCTCGGTGACTTTAAAGGAAAACTAAGTTGGGCATGGTGTGAAACAGGCTCCTAATTCCCTATTTGCCATTTCACACACTTTAACACAAAGAACTACCCAACTGGGTCTGAGTGTGTGCGTGCATCATCAATAACATGTGACAGGGAGAAACGGGGCTGTCTCTCTGGTATGCAGCAAGAACAGCAACATGAATCACCAGGTTAGTCCATTCAAAATAGTGCCTTGGGATCTTTTATGTTTACTTGAAAGGGCAAGCAGGGCCTTGGTTTAACATTTTATCAGTAATGCAGCACTCCCTCAGTACTGTACAGGGGTGCGGGGGATGGTGTCAGCCTATATTTTGTGTTCAAGTCTCTAGAATGGAGTGTGAGTCACAAGTTTCTGACTCAGAGGTGAGAGCTACCCACTGAGATACAACTGAACCTATGCCAATATCATAGCTGCCCAGGAACAGCTCAACCGAAGGGGCTAGTTCTGCTAAGCAGGTTCTCAGCACTACTGCTGACATAGTCTTTGTTGTGTTCAATGAACTCAGCTGCTTCTCAATATCATGTGGCGTGGACTGAATTGGCTCAATGCAGGCATCAATGATGGTGGGAACCTTGACGTATCAACACAATCATTGGCTCAGCATTTATATCTTCTGCCTTGACTCAGCCTTGTCTATGGCACTCCCACCATGGTTGATAATGAGGATGCGCATGCAGCATCACTCTCCTATTAGCTGTTTGATTGATCGCTATCATTCTCAACTGGATGTAACGAAGTTACAAAGATTTAGCCCGATTCATTTTTTTGCGTGACTGCTTAACTCTATCTATAGCTTGCTGCTTTTAATGCTTAGCAGGTAGCTCAGTGGTGTAGCATCACTGGGTTTGAACTTTTTTCTAAGCTATGTCTGGTGCTGTGTCTGATACCCCCCTCTGCACTCCCCTTAAGCCAGGCGTCCTGGTTGGATGGATATGGGGCATAGGAACGTAAGGACAGCAGTAGGCCATTCATCCCCTTGAGTCTGTTCTAACATGCAATTAGATCACAGCTGATTTGTACCTTAATGATCTGCTTGTCTTGGCTCCATAACCTTTAATACCCTTGCCTAACGAAGATTTATCATTTTCAGTTATCAATTGAACTAGCCTTCACAGCTTTTCAGGGGAGAGTTCCAGATTTCCACCCCCGTTTGTGTGTAGAAATGCTTCCTGACATCACCCCTGAACAGCCCAGCTCTAATTTGATGGTTCCGTCTCTCTATTCTGGACAGCTCCCTGCCAGAGGAAACAGCTTCTCCCTATCAAATCATCTTAAACACCTGAATTAGATCACCCCTTAAACTTCTATACTAAAGCAAATACAAGCCTAAATAGCCAAGTGGTTATGGTACTTGGCCTGTAACCCCAAGATCAAGAGTTCAAATCTCACAATGGCAAACTATGAAACATGTAACTTCATCTGAAACAGATGGAAACAAGTTTGTACTCGAAAGAGTATCAAGAGTTCAAATCTCACAATGGCAAACTATGAAACAATGTAACTTCATCTGAAACAGATGGAAATGGGTTTGTACTCGAAAGAGTTCCATCACTTTTTCCTTTAAACTTTGTTCTTGGTTTTACAGCTGACCTGAATTAGGGGCTGTGCCTGATTTATCCCAATTTTGTTGATTTGGTTTTCATTTAAAAGATTATCAAGAGTTCAAATCTCACAATGGCAAACTATGTAACTTCATCTGAAACAGATGGAAATGGGTTTGTACATGAAAGAGTTACATCTTGAGCTTGGCCTAAATGGCCAAGTGGTTATGGTGCTGGGTTTGTAACCCCAAGATCTAGAGTTCAAATCTCACAATGGCAAACAATGTAACTTCATCTGAAACAGATGGAAATGGGTTTGTACTCAAAAGAGTTACCACTTTCATTTAAAAGATTATCAAGAGTTCACATTTCACAATAACAAACTATGAAACAATGTAACTTCATCTAAAAACACAGATGGAAATGGGTTTGTACTCGAAAGAGTTAGAAGCCTTTTAGTTCTGGTATGACAGCCAAGTGGGTTATGGTACTGGGCTTATAACCCCAAGATCAAGAGTTCAAATCTCACCATAGCAAACTATGAATCAAGAGTTCACATCTCACAATGACAAACTATGAAACAATGTAACTTCATCTAACACAGATGGAAATGGGTTTGTACTCGGAAGAGTTACAAGCCTTTTCTATGCACACAGTCCTCTAAACCCCAGCATTGTTCTGGTGAATCTGCATAGTTCCTCCTTCTCCCTGAGATTCAGAATGAAATGCAGTACTCCAAAAGTGGTAAACAACTAGAGCATAATATCCACCTTTTTGTATTCCAGCCTCCCTTAGAGAAAAATTAACATTCCAATAACCTTTTAAAATTATTTTTGTGCCTCCCAATTCCACTACTTTTCTATTTCACCTCTTTTCTATTTTTCCTTAGTTCTGTTGAAGAGTCGTACGGACCCAAAATGTTAACTGTGTTCCTCTCTGCAGATGCTGTCAGACCTGCTGAGTTTTTCCAGGTATTTTTGTTTTTGTTTCCACTACTTACCATATCACCTAACTCGGTGCTATCAGCAAATCCATCTACTCAGTATTAAGGCTGTTGCTCTTTTTGATAAATGTTAGTTACACTTTGGATGTACAAGGCATCATTTCAAAGTTTGCAGATGACATAGAAATGTAGTAAACAGTGAGGATAGTGGCAAGCTTCAGGAGGACATAGACAGACCAGTAAGCTGGGCAGGTATATAGCGGATGAAATATAATTCAGAAAACTGTGAAATAATTAATTTGGCAAGAACAATTAGGAGGTATGATTTTCAAGAGAATTTTCATAAACAGAGCGACCCAGGGGTGTATTTACACAAACCATTGAAAGTTACAGAACAAGTTGAGAACATTGTTAATAGAGTATACCAGCTCTATAAACAGAAGCATGGAGTGCAAAAGCAAGAAAGTTATGCTTAACCTTTTTAAGTCAGTGGTTAAGTCCCAGCCAGAATATTGTCTCCCATTCTGAGCACCACAATTCAGGAAGGGTGTCAAGGCCTTAGAGAGGGTGCAGAAGAGATCTACTAGAATTGTACCAGGGGTGCAGGCCTTCAGTTATGTCGGTGAGGCTATCGAAGCAAGGCTTATTCTCCTTAGAGCAGGGCAAGTTAAGGGGAGGTGTAATAGATGTTTTGAACATCATGAAGGGTTTTGAGAGAGTAAAGAAGGAGAAACTGTTTCCAGTGGCTCAAAGACTTACAACCAGAGGACACCGATTTAAGGTAGAGGCAAAGGAACCAGAGTGAGATAAGGAGAATTTTCTTAGCACAGCATATGATTTCTTTCAAATGAGAATTTGTATAAATATTTAAAGGGAAATAATTTGCACGACTATGGGGAAAGAGCAAGGGAATCAAACTAATTGAATAACTCTTTCATAGAACCAACGCAGGAATGATGGGCAGAATGGCTTCCTTCTCTGATGCACTTTGTATAATTTTAAGATTGATATGATGTCTGGATTGTTGCCTGTAGGGCAGTCTTATTTTTTCTGTTATTTGTAACCCTTGTTCACTGCGACCACATTGTGTGGAACTAGAGTCATGTATAGGGCTGAATGACTAGACGCCCATCCCTGTAGGACATTAGTCAATTATTTGGATTTCTGACACAATCTGGCATATTCCCTCATTATCCTGGCCCGCAAATTGGCAGTATATTGAATTCAGTTTTGTAACTGGCCATGATAGAATTTGGGCTCAGGACCTCTGCGTTGTTGGTCCGGTTACTATAGTCGCTGCACAAATTAGTATCAAATCATGTAAAACAGCTGATCCCACATTACAGAGCAAAGTGAGCTTATTCAGGTGCCAGCACCTTGGGAAAGTTCTTTCATCGTTACATTAATGGCTCCTATATTTGATGTGCTTTGATGAAGGATCTGTGGCTTTGTGGCACTTTGCCTTTCTCTAAACTGCATCTTCAGGAAATGCTCTGCTGACTTAATTTCTCTTTAATGAAAGGAATCCACATTGCAGGTAGGGATGCAGGTTGCCAACCAAAGCAGACAAGTCTTCTCTATATTCTGCTTAGATGCAAAGTTCATCCGATTGTACACATTGATTAATGAGCTGTAAGATAGAGATAGAGATAGCGTTAGTGGTTAGGGACTGTTGATCCACAATGGAGGAATCTATCACTCCATGTGTAAGAGGAGTTCTGTTTTATAGGTGTAGATATTGGTGTAAATATTCTGGGATTCTATTTTACAAACAGGATCTAGCAGGCAGCCTATGGTTTAGCAGAATAAGTGTGGCTTCAGGAGAACCCAGGTTTATGGCTTGAAAGGCAAGATTTCTTGCATACTTGCCCCTGTTGAGATTTTGAAAAATGAGCACCTCAATTATGTCACAATAAAAATGCACCATGCAATCAGCTGGCTCCAAACTGGGATAAGTTTCACAAATTCTTTATCTTGATCATTGTGCCAGCAATGAAACACATTGTGCATTAAACATTCCAAACCAGATCGCTCTCACAACACCTGCTCCAACAATATGATGACTCCAATTAGACGGTAGAGTGCCATATTTGCATTTCCAGCACTGCTTTTTCTATATACTTATCTTACTTTGAGTGAGACATCTAGCAGCCAACAGCAACTATGCAAATTATGGGATGTTTGTGGTGAGTCACTTCACAGACTGATCATTACCTTCACATTATATAGGTATTTTCAAAATAGAAGTAATTTTATTCATCCTGGCAGTCGGTGTATTGGAATGTCTGAGCACCAACAGCAGTAAGCATAGAAGTTAAAAGTTACAACACAGAATAGGCCCATTTGGTCCAGCCATTCTGTATCTGTGTTTAACCTCCATGCAAGAAAATAGTTCCTCTGGTGGAAGAGCCCAGAGCAAAGATGAGGGGGATAACATTAAAATAATGCTCAGACATGTCAGGAAGCACTTCTTCACAAAAAGGGTAGTGGAAATCTGGAACTTTCTCTCCCAAGAGGAGATTGGGGCAGGAGGTCAATTAAAAATTTCAAAACTGTGATTGATGTTGACATTGCTGGTAAACCTGTACCCCAATCCTTTACTTTTCCTTAACACTGGCCCTACATCCATTCAGATTATAGCTACTGCTGTTTTTATTGCCAAAATGAATCATCTCATTGAACTCCATCTAGCACTATTTATCCCACTCCCCATCTTTTTGATATTCCTTTACAGTTTTATTTGCTCTTCTAAGCAAATAATTATACCTCATATTTTGGTTTCATTAGTATGCCTCCCTCTCCCCTACTTGTAAATTGTGCATGTGCTGCTATTTAAAAATAAATGTTGGAATTTTCCATTTTCTACTCACAAGACTTTCCTAATTTCTGGAAAGGATGTCTGTGGATCAGCAAAGAGGGAACAGTATAGATGGAACCCTGAGCCAGCCAGCAGGCAGAGGACAGGGGCAAGCTCTTGACAATCAGACATTTACATTCAAAGGGGAAAAGCTGAAGAGGTGAGATCACTGGTTATAGTAATAACATAATGCATATGGTTTCACCTCCTTGGCCCCCCATGGCCACTAGGCAGCATCCAACAATGCATTTGGCTGTATAACAGCTCCTGCATTGATTCCCTCTCCATGACTGTGTCTGAATCTGGGCATTGGTTTGTCAATGCTTCAAGCTGACTAGAAATAATTTCATGCCACCACACTGAACACCAGTGTTTAACTTTGGATTCTAGGGCATGTCTCTCATAAACCCACCCATAGCTGTGCAACCTGAACCCCTCTGTATGTTCTGTCAGCTGCTCAGAATCTGGGCTTATACTACTTCCAGTTTTTTTTTCCTTTGTCTCTCTTTGCCCTTTCTCTTCAGGCTCCTCCACTTTTTGTCATTCAGTCATGTTATCTTTCATTTGTCTCCTCTTGGGTACTTGCTCAACCCCATCTCTACCACAACATCATTTTCTTTTTCCTCTCCTGCTGTTACGCCAGGCTTGAATCCCCTCTCCAGCAGCCCCACAGTTTCCTTCTCTGCCTCTTTCAGCATTCTGCATTGCTGAACTGTGCTTGTGCTCTTCCTGTTCCTAGATAACATTGCCCAAAGGCATGGGAACAGCTTCCTTGGGTATACAAAGTCCCCCCAGCTCTACCCCACCAACCCTTTTACTGCCTCAGTGCTGTCAGCCCCCTTGCTTGACATCCAGTCTTACATGAGCTGCAATTTCCTCCAGTTAAACACTGGGAAGACTGACGTCATCACCTTTGACCCTCAGCACAAACGCTGCAGCTTTGTCATTGATTCTATCTCCCTCTGCATCCTTGGTTTCAGATTGAACCCTCGCACATGTGGAGCCGAAGATCCCCGGAACCACTTTTTTTTCTTCAGCCCAGAAATAGGCTTCTATGGAGTGGCTTATGCTGCTCTCCTTCCTGAGAGATGATCAGGGGTCAGTCACATTGCTGATTGACCATTACAGATGTGATGCACCTGCTCCAGGAACGTAAACCACTCCGTCCCTGGGATATGTAACATGGTTGATACTAAGTGCGGCGGGTTGGAGGGAATTTCACTCTCTTGCTTTTCAGGTGCATGAAGGAAACAACTGGGAATAGGAGTTTTTGAGGAGGGAGGAGCAGGGTTCCTTGTGTCATGACTGGAAAATATTATTACAGTCTTTACATGCACGAGATTTGTACCTCTCAGCGTCATGGAGGTATATCAGTGTGAATTCAGTGGCCCAGTGCACTGAATGGCCAGCTGCTCTCTGTGGGTTAACACTGCCTTATTGAAGATCTTGCTTGCCAGTTCATTCCCCTTCCCTCATTGCAGATTTCAGCTTCTGATTTCCTACTTTCAGACAGCCACCTGCCCAGCAACAATAACCCGAGGACAAGGGGAGAGAGAACAATACAATTTCTTTTGTCACTCTCACTCTTTATCTTTCTGCTGTTTCTGACTTCTGCTGACTCTCTGAAGTAAAAAAATTAACAGTAAAGTAAGAACAATTACATGAACAATTTATTCTGAACTTTGTTTTTCAATAATTTGGAAAGACTCGAAGGTACTCAATTATTTTAAGGAAATAGCCTAAGGAATTTATCTTAAAATTGTATAGAACGCTGGTTCAGCATCCACCGAAGCGTTCCTGGTCTGGTTTTGGGCACCGCACTTTAGCAAGGATATGAAGGCATTAGAGAGGGTGCAGAAAATTTTCTCGAGAATTGTTCCAGAGATGAGGAACTTCATTTGGGACTGTTTTTCTTGGCGAAGAGAAGGCTGAGAGGAGAATGTGCAGGGCTACAGGGAGAAGGCAGGGAGAGTGACATTAGATGAAGTGCTCCTTCGGAGAGCCAGCACAATTTGATGGGCCTAATGGCCTGCTGCAGTGCTGTAACCATTCTCTGTGATTCTGCAATCTATGCTCCATGCTGCCTTTAAGCATGGGATCATGAAATTTGCCTTGTATTTAAATTTGTTGTTGGACCATCTGCCATGAGGGGAAAGACAAGGTGCTGGATACTTCTTGGTTAGGCAAATGTCCAAGAGTCTAATCAAAATCTTTGTAATGCAGACTGCAAATCTGCTGCTGGTTCAAGTAACAAAACAGTAGTCATGATGGTGGGACTAGAGATGCCACAGGGGATCACACGTGAGCCCTATGTTTGAACCCAGGTTAAGCTGATGGACTAAAGAGCCCACATGAAATGACTGGGCCATGATGAACAAATTCAGTGACTCAGGACACTAAGAAAGGGGGGTTACAAGAGTGCTTGCCACAGGAGGGGCATATTCCTTAGAGATTGGGTTATGACACGTTGTCCGCGCAATGGAAAAAAAGCTTTATGAACATCCGAATTAGGAGCAGGAGTGGGCCATTCAGCCCCTCCAGCTGCTCTGCCGTTCGATAAGGTCATGGCTGATCTGGTTGTGACCTCAACTCCACATTCTCATCTACCCCCAATACCCTTTGTCTCCCTTGTTAGTCAGGAACCTATCTACCTCTGCCTTAAAATATTCAATGACCCTGACTTCACTGCTTTCCGGGGAAGAGAGTTCCAAAGACTCATGACCCTCAGAAAATATTCTCCTCATCTCCATCTTAAATGGGAAACCCCTTATTTTTAAACTGTGTCCCCTAGTTCTAGTCTTTCCCACGAGGGGAAACATCCTTTCAGCATCCACCCTGTCAAGCACCCTCAAGGTCTTAAATGTCTCAATAAGATCACCTTCTAAACTCCAATGGATAAAGGCCTAACTTATCCAACCTTCCCTCATAAAGTAACCATGTCCCTCCATCCCAGGTATCAGTCGAGTGAATCTTCTCTGCACGACTTCTAGCTCATTTATATCTTTTTTTGGTCTGGATTCAATAAGGAGACCAAAACTGTATGCAGTACTCCATGTGCTCTCACCAAGGCCCTGTACAACTGTAGCAAAACATCTCTACTTTTATATTCCACTTACCTTCCTAATCATTTGCTGTGCCTACATACTAACCTTATGTGATTCATGTACCCAGACACCCAGATCCTTCTGTGCCTCAGAGTTCTGCATTCTCTCTCCATTTAAATAATATGCTGCTTTTCTATTCTTCTTGCTAAAGTGGACAAGTTCACATTTTCCCACATTATACTCCAACTGTCAAATTTTTGCCCACTCACTTAACCTATCTATATTTCTTTGCAAACTCCTTATGTCCTCTTCACAACCTACTCTCCTATCTGCCTTGGTGTCATCAGCAAATTTAGTAACTATACACTCAGTCCTTTCAACAATGTCACTGATATAGCTTGTAAATAGTTAAGGCCCCAGCACTGATCCCTGTGGCACCCCACTCATCACATCTTGCCAGCCCAGTTATAACCCACTTATGTTTACATTGTTTCCTGTTAGCTAAGCAATCCTCTATCCAGGCTATTATGTTACCCCCTACACAATGAGCTCTTATTTTGTTTAGTAACCTTTGATGTGGCACCTTGCCAAATGCCTTCTGGAAATCCAAGTGCAGCACATACACAGGTTCCCCTTTATCCACATTGCTTGTTACTTCCTCAAAGAACTCCAATAAGTTAGTCAAACATGATTTCCCTTTCATAAATCCATGTCGACTCTGCCTGATTGCATTGAGATTCTCTAAGTGCCCTGCTATATGTGCTTTTCCTGACCTAGGAGCCCTTGATACTGAAAATTAATTTCAAAAGTGAGACATATGTTCCATTTCTTAGCATGCACATTCTACATTTGAAGAGCCCAGAAATACAGTCAAATTTTCAGTTATGTGTCAACTTATTAAAATGACACTGGGCGGAATAAAAAACACATTGTCTCTTTGTAACATATTATGTGTTGTTTTGATTTCAATAATAAACACTATAATGATTGCTACCATAAAACAGTCAAATAGAGATCTACCTAGAGCACAAGTTGAGTTATAATGCATCTATTTAATTAAAATATTGCATCTACTCTGCATGATAACATCACATCTTTAAACCTCAAAACCACTGCTTGTCTATAAAGCAGGAAGTCACATTTGCATCAAATAAACTCACTCTAAATTAATCCTACCCATTGGTTCAAATGTGTCATTGACTAAATAAAAAGTAATCAAAAACCTCTTCCATTCTGCAAATCACCAGTGAATAACTGTGCACTCAAATCACATTCATTTTCAAACCTAGCAATTTCAAAAAAACAATTACCACTAAACCAACCAAACCAAGTTGCTCATATTATTTTCCCACCACTTTCCTTTTTCCCCCAAGAGCAATTTACAGAGCTAAAAATAGAAGCATTACGAACAGGAATCAGCCTTCTGCTCCTTGAGCCTGCTCCGCCATTCAATTGGTTCATGGCTGATTTGCATCTCAACTCGACTTTCCAGTCTTTGTATCATATCCCTTGATACCCTCACCAGAAAAAACTCTATCATTGTCAATCTTTGAAAGCTCCTATTGTCCTAGCATCCACTGCCTTTTGAGGAAAGAATTCCAAATTGCCACCAACTTTTAGTGCTTCCTCGTTTTGCTCCTGAATGATTTAGCTCTGATTTTCAGATTGTAGCCTTTTATTCTTGATTAACTGTCCAAATGAAGTTGTTTATCCATAACAACCCAATCAAATCCTTTTAACATTTCAAACACCTCAATCACATCACCCCTTGACCTCTGCACTCAAGGGAATACAAGCCATGTTTATGCAACCTATCCTCAGAATTTGACTCACTAATGAATCTACACTGCATCCTTCCGAGACCAATGTGTCTATTCAAATATGTGGCCTGCAGAAATGAATGCAGTACTACATGGAAACAATAGACCATTCAGCCCCTTGCATCTGCTCTGCCATTCAATTAGACCACAGCTGCTCTGTATTGCACACCCATCTAGCATCTTTGCTCCATCACCCTTAAGACCCTTGCCCCCAGCAAAAAAACATCAATCTCGGTTTTGAAATTTTCAATTGCCAGCTTTTTGGTGGACACAGTTCCAGGTTTTTACTACCTTCTGCATGAATAAGTGCCTCCTGACATCCCTCCAGAATGGCCTAGCTCAAACGCTATGACCCTTTGGTCTGGATTCACCCACTAGAGGAAACAGTTTATCTCTGTCTGCCTTACCAAATCCTTAATTCATTATTTAACCCTTTTAGCTCTGGTATAACCTTAGTGAATCTGTGCTACAGCTGCTTTAAGCCCAATCTACCCTTCCTGACGTTCATGCCCGGAACTGAACGTACTAGTCCAGATGAAGTTTAATTGCAGCTTTATATCACTGTAATGTAACTTGCACCCCTTTGTTTGTAGCCCCCTTGCAATAAAGACTAACATTCAATCACTCCTTTTGACTGCTTTTTGCATCTGTTTATTGGCTTTAATGATTTGTACGCATAACCTTCCAAATCTCTTTGCTCCCCCCTAGTTCCTAGGCCCTCACCATTTAGAAAATATTCTGATTTAGCTTTCTTGGGTCCAAAATGGATGAGCTCATATCTTCCCTTATTGAACTTCATCTATCACAATTTTTCCCACTGTTTATGCTCCTTTCCAACTTCCTGCTCCAATTTGCAGTATTTAGTGACCCTCTTAATTTAGTGTCACTTACAAACGTGGATAACATGACTCTGTATGCCTTCAATCAAGTTATAAATAAACATGGTGAAAAGTTGAGGACGCAGAACAGATCAGAACACCCACTGGGGGATGTTACAAAAGAAAAGCCTTTATCAACACCCTTCACCTCCTGCCTCCCAACATACAAGTTGAATACAAATACCATTTTTCTATTAACTTGTTTAGCAGAACCTTATTGAATGCCTTTTGTAAGTCCATACAGATAACATCTATTGGTATTTCCTTATATTCATTGGCAGTAAACTCCGCAAAAACTTCTAATATTCACATTTTTATTCTTTCATGGGATGTGGGCACCACTGACTGAGCCAGCATTTGTTGCTCATTCCTAAATGCCTTTGAGAAGGTGGTGATGAGCTGCCTTCTTGAACCGCTGCAGTCCATGTGGTGTAAATACACTCACAGTGCTGTTAGGGAGGGAGTTCAGGATTTTTACTCAGTGATATTTTTCCAAAGGCAAAATTATCCCCCCGTCAGGGGGAATGTGCGGGAGCGGGCGCAAGTGGGCAGGTTCCTGATCTGCGCCCCCACTTGGGGGTGCGCTGCCACTTTACATGGGCGGGCCAATTAAGGCCCACCCAGCGTGACGTCCACTCGGAAGTGCAATGCGCTCCTTGTGTGGGCGGGGGGGATTCCCTGAGCCAGGAGTGGGTTCTTTCGCACGAGCGCACAGATCTCCCTGACGCAAAGTGACGCCTCAGGGAGATCGCTGGAAGTTTCAAAAATTTTTAGAAGTGTGAAAAAAAAATTACTGACCTGTCCCCCCATGTGACACTGTCACATGAGCTGGGACACGTCAATTTCTTTTATTTCAACATTTTGTAAATATTTAAAATCCCTCATGAAACCTCATCCCGCCTGTGGATGAGGTTTCATGTTTTTTCTAGTTCCCGCCGGGACTCCCAGCCTGCCCGCCAGCCTTAAGGTTGGACGGGCAGGTCCATTGATTACCTCAATTACTTTATTAATGGCTTTAAGTGGCCGTTGACAGGTCAGGGGGTATGCAGCGGACTCGACTCCGTGCACGCTGACCTGAAAATGTAAATGACGCGGGGTGACATCGGGCCACCCGCCCGACCGGAAGATGCAGCCCCAAGTCAGGATGATGTGTGACTTGACGGTGAATTTGCAGTTGGGGCGTTCCCAAGCATCTGCTGTCCTTGTCCTTTTAGGTGGGAAAGGTCACAGGTTTGGAAGTTGCTGTCAAAAGATCCCACAAATTCTCACAGCTACCTCAACTACACTTCCTTACACCTTGCTTCTGATTAAGACTCTATTCCATTCTCCCATTTCTTCATCTCTGTTATGTCATTAGGACAAGGTGATGATGTAGTGGTATTGTCACAGGATTAATAATCTAGAGACCCAGGGTAATGTTCTGGGACCTGTGTTCGAATCCCACCACAGCAGATGGTGGAATTCAATAAAAATTAAACGTCTAATCTAATGATGATCATGGAACCATTGTCGATTGTTGTAAAAAACCCATCTGGTTAGGGAATGAACTCTGTCGTCCCTACCTGGGTTACACATGACTCCAGATCCAAAGCAATGTGGTTGACTCTGAAATGGCCTAGCAAGCCAATCAGTTGTAATAAACTGCTACAAAGTCACAAAAAAGGAATGAAACTGGATGGACCACCTGGCATCGACTTGGGCATTGACAATGGCAATCGTAGCCTCCTGCAAAGTCCTCCTTACCAAAACCTTGGGGGGGCTAGTGCTGAAATTGGGAGAGCTGTCTCACAGACCAGTCAGCCTGATCCTCACGGAATCATACATCTCATACATCACCATCACCATCCCTGGGTATGCCCTGTCCCACCAGCAGGAGAGGCCCAAGCAGAGGAGGCAGCACAGTGCATACAGTGGGGAGGGAGTTGGCCTGGGAGACCTCAACATCAACACTGGACCCCATGAAGTTTCATGGCATCAGATCAAACAAGCGCAAGGAAACCTCCTGCTGATTACCACATACTGCCGGCCCTCAGCTGATGAATCAGTACAACAGTGCCATGTTGAACACCACTTGAAGGAAGCACTGAGGGTGGCAAGGGCACAGAATGTACTCTGGGTGGGGGACTTCGATGTGCATCCCCAAGGGTGGCTCGGTAGCACCACTACTGATCAAGCTGGCCGAGTCCTAAATGACATAGCTGATTGACTGAGTCTGCAGCAGGTGGTGAGGGAACCAACAAGAGGGAAAATCACCCTCACCAACCTGCCTGCTGCAGATGCATCTGTCCATGACAGTATCGGTAGGAGTGACCATCACACAGTCCTTGTGGAGATGAAGTCCTGCCTTCACATTGAGAATACCCTCCATCGTGTTGTGTGGCACTACCACTGTGCTAAATGGGATACATTTTGAACAGATCTAGCAACTCACAACTGGGCATCCATGAGATACTGTGGGCCATCAGCAGCAGCATGACTGTACTCAAACACAATCTGTAACCTCATGGCCCAGCGTATCCACCACTCTACCATTACCATCAAGCCAGGAGATCAACCCTGGTTCAATGAAGAGTGCAGAAGGACATGCCAGGAGCAGCACCAGGCATGCCTAAAACTGAGGTATCAACCTGTTGAAGCTATAACATAGGAATACTTGTGTGCCAAACAGCATTAGCAGCAAGTGATAGACAGAGCTAAA